>NC_053037.3:480831792-483331792 GCF_002575655.3 Aegilops tauschii subsp. strangulata | reverse complement strand
CTGCATTACTGGGTCCAGTTGGTCGTTCCACTTTGCAGAAAGAAGCAGTCACTGTTTGTGTTACATTACAGAAGGAATGACCTAGAAGCTTACAGAGTATTATTAGACACCGGTGACATGACTAGTCTGCAGAGACCATTGGCAATTTAACAACATGTGGAGTGCCCTGGGCAAAAAGTGCCCAAACAAGTACAAGAAGCTACGACAGGACTCCACGATCATAGGCATTACATATTTTGAATGGGAAAAGCTTGTCAAAGTTTAACCATTGATGTTAGCAAGAAGACGTTAGTTTAATATATTGGAATTGGAAAACCTTGTCAAAATTTGCTCATTGATGTTAGCCAGAAGACATGCATTTGATATTTTTGAGTGGGACGCCTTTGTTGTGAGCAGCGACGAGTGTTTTTTCCTATTCCTGTGTTCAGTTTAGAAGTAAATATTTACTCTGCTGAGATATTCTTGTGTTAAGAGTTTGTTCTGAATATTGTCTATGTAATGCCAGGCCTTGTGTTTGATTGCAAAGTTGAGCTTGGAATGTTGTGGCATGCGGCATCACGAGCTGTTCACCATGCCTCCTGAGAATAATGCTTTGTATTTTTTTGCATGTCGATCTAATGCCAGTGATTTGCTTGTTAAGAAGACCATCCTCTTCTGTTGTTTCCGTGCTTAAGAAGTTCATCGTCTGATGTTTCATTCATAGCCTATACGACAAGTCGGGTAGGTTAGACGTGAAACCATATGATCTTCCGACCAACTCATGATATTAGGCCGTGATTGGATCGTCGTTTTCCAACCAAAACCGCTTGTAAAACTGACGCTTGAAAATAAAAGCAGATGGTCTCGGGCGAAGGCACTTGGTTGGTCGATTTCGACTAGTAAAGTATCGGAAGTACTTCACACACGATAAAAACACTGAACGACACTCGGACGATTGCTAATCCAGCCGTTAGCTGCTGTTTCAGCCTTGCCCATGGATGGCATGATACGCACATCGTGCATGTATCGTCTGGTAATGTCGTCCATATAGCAGTGCTCGTAAAATATACACTGGTCTCTCAAATTACACGCGTAAGCCGCCGGTTTTACTTACAGACCTCGGGCCCTCGGTTTCATTATGCCTGTATTTTACGCGTTTTTTGCGATGACGAGTAAATTACACTTGTATGTTAATACAGGTTTGAAATAAACCAGAGCTCCCAAGCGCGGCCTTACCGTTTCATGCCGTCTCAGTTTCTCGAAGGTGCTCATAGGTGTCCGATGATCTTGGCTTCCTGAATTAGCAGCGGGCGCTGTATCAGACCATCCGTAGGGCCCGCGAGGCCCTCTCCGTTGTCCTTCGAGTTGTTGCGCATGCTGTGGCACCGAGCATTGTTAACATCGTCAACGAACATGAGGATTCAGGAGATGACTTTATTTTGACTGGATGACACTAGGGACCCACTAGGGCCATAGTTGTACGTACGCAAGTGCCTCCTTATTATGTACAACTATTTTTTTTGCTTTCTCCTGGTTTCCTGACATCACAGTCCCACACCATTGTCAACCTATGTAGTCAATATAAACGAGAGAATTGCACAAGGTGCGGCCGACAGCTGGGACCAAGAAGCTCGAGCAGTATTTGTGTTTTTGAGGCATGAGCACTGCAGAGTTTTTCTTGGCGATAATTTCGTTATTGTTCAGAGAAGAGCAGGGTATTAACTGGATGGGCTGTGGCCCGTCTAGCCAGGCCAGATATCCAGCCCAGATACTAATTTTTTCAAGATGAAAATGGCTAGCTCAACTATACGTCTTTTTGAGGAATACCCAGGCAAGGTCAACTTGTTATTCTCCGCCCCGCTGGGCTGCAAATCTTTCCTAGGAGGGATGCATTAGGCTTAACATGAAAATGGGCTTTAAAAATAATAAATGGGATGTAATTATAAAAACTGGGCAGTAACTACAAAAAAATGCACCAAACATGAAATTAGTTTATAAAATATTATTTATGGATTTTGAAAATCTTAAATTTTCATTGTTGCGCGCGCAATGTTTCGTTGGATTTCTACGTAATACAAATTTATATTTAATCTGACTAGAAATTTCGGGATAAAAATATTTCGGATCCCATCAAAATGTGGGAAATTTTATTGAATTCTGTCTTCAACGGTTGGTTGAAATTATTAATCGTTGTCCTATCTAGAAAATGGGCTGTACTTTTAATACACTGTAAATGGGTTGTTGTAAATTCCATTAGAATTCAAAAATGGGTTGTACATTCTTACAAAACGCAAATGGGCTATAAGTTCTATGCCACACACTTGTGGGCCTACTAAGTGACGCGTCCCCTAAAAAAAATAAGTTGACGCGTATGCAAGGCTTTGTCAACTTATTATAGTCAACACACGGTTCTAGCAGCAGTGGCCGTTGGATGTCAATCCAACGGATGTCGTGCTTCTTCTTCAATCTCGGATATTCTTAGCTTCGGCCGCCCAAAAAATGATTCCTCCCCCTGACATCTGGGGCGCACCGTTTCGGAGGCTGACCTGTGGGCCTACTAAGTTGGAGCGTACCAAGGGCTTTGTCAACTTAGTCAATATAAACGATTCTAGCTTCAGTGACCGTACGATGTCCATCCAACGGCTGTAGTGCTTCTTCAACCTCTGGTCTTCTTGGTCCAGCCGCCCAAAGCAGCGCCGGTTGTGCCGCCTGCTCCTGCCTCCCGTGGCCGGCTGTGCTGCCGCGAAGGCCTCACCGCCCCCATACTACTCCCACCGCTGGCCAGGCCATCCCTCCACTCACCCACACCCCCTGTTATTCTGCGGCGACGGCAGCCTCAGACCGCAGCCGAACCAGTGAACCCTCGTACTCCTCTCCACGCGGGCTTCCACTACTGCATCTTCCCCGGCTCCGCATCGTCCCCTTCCTAGGCCTCGCCGTCGTCCACCGCCCTGGTGCTCTCGGCGTGGCTGGGTCCACGGCGGCCGCAAGGAAGTGCCTCCTTATTATGCGCAAAATAATTATTCCTCCACCTGACAGCGGGGACCCACCGGACGGGCCACCAGTATTTTGCGAAAAAAATCATTTCCCCCTGACTGCTGGGACCCACCGGACGGGCCACCGTATTTCGTGAAAAAAAGTTCCCCCCGCTGTCAGCTCGGACCCACCGGCAGTGCCTCCTTATTACGCACAAAAAAATGAATACTCCCCCGGCTAGCTGGGACCCACCATGGTGGGAGGCTGACTTGTGGGCCTACTAAGTTGACGGGGGCGAAGGGCTTTGTCAACTTAGTCAATATGAACGATTCTAGCTCCAGTGACCATACGATGTCCATCCAACGGCCGTAGTGCTTCTTCAACCTCTGGTCTTCTTGCTCCAGCCGCCCAAAGCAGCGCCGGTCGTGCCGCATGCTCCTGCCTCCCGTGGCCGGCTGTGCTGCCGCAGAGGCCTCACCGCCCCCTACTGTTCCCGTCACTGGCCAGGCCCTGCGGCGACGGCAGCCTCACACCGCAGCCAAACCAGTGAACCCTCGTACTCCTCTCCGCACGGGCTTCCACTGCCGCGTCTTCCCCGGCTCCGCGTCGTCCCCTTCCCAGGCCTCGCCGTCGTCCACCGCCGTGGTGCTCTCCGCGCGGCGTGGTCAATGTGGTCAAGGAACGACTTCCATCGGAAGAGTACTGTATGTGGAGAGGCTGACAGCTGGGTCCACGGCCACAGCCCAGTTTTTTTGTGATTTGCCAAGTAAGTCGCTTTGTCAGGCCTGTTGGGCTGCAAATCTTTCAAGACGAGGAGAGCTTTCATTCGGCTGGCCGAGAAAATGGCCCATCAGTAATGTGAAATGGGATGTACATTTTTAAAACACATCAAACCGGCAATTAGTTTCAACTATCTTTTTTTTCATTTCAAGATTTCAAATTACATTAATTTTTATGCGTGGAGAATTTGTTGGATTTTATATTGATATACATTTATTTTTAAAATCAGTTTGAATGTGAGTCGAAATTTCGGGATTAAAAACAGTTCGGACCGCACCGAAATATGCAAAATTTCGTATAATTTTTTAACCGTGGCCACAATATGGGCTGTAATGCTAACAAAAAGAATATGGGCTCCGAAAAAAACCTTAAGAATTAGCAAATGGGCTGTAAATTATTAGAAATAATGGCAGATGGGCTGTATGCTGTTTTCCACAGATTTGAGGCTTTCCTAAAAAAAGGTTGACGCACAAGCACTGACTGTTGGATCTCCATCCAACGGCCGTCGTGCTTCTTCAATCTCTGCTCTTCCTGCTCCAGCCGCTCAAACAAGTGCCGGCGGGAATGCCTGCTCCCTCCTCCCCGCGGCCGGCTGTGCTGCCGCGCAGGCCTCACCGCCCCACCGTACTCCCATCGCTGGCCTAGCCATCCCTCTGCTCACCCACACCTACTGTTATTCTCCGGCGACGGCAGACGAACCAGTAAACCTTCGTACAATCGTACTCCCCTCCGCGTGGGAAACAACTGCCGAGTCTTCCCTGCCTCCGTGTCGTCCCCTTCCTAGGCCTCGCCGTCGTCCACCGCCGTGGTGCTCTCGGCGCGGCATGGTCAATGTGGTCAACGACCGACTTCCATCGGAAGAGTACTGTGCGTGGAGACGCTGACAGCTGGGTCCATGGCCGCAGCAAGGAAGTGCCGCCTTATTACGCGCAAAATAAGTATTCCTCCACCTGACAGCGGGGACCCACCGGACGGGCCACCGTATTTCGCGAAAAAAACGTTTCCCCCCTAACTGCTGGGACCCACCAGCTACACCTTCGCACGCAAGGAAATGCGTCCGGGTAAAAAAAATGATTCGCCCCATGACTGCTGGGACCCACCAGCTACATCGTCGCACGCAAGGAAGTGCCTGACAGTCGGGACCCACCTGGTCGAAGCGTACGTAGCGTTGTCATCCTGGTCGCGAACGTGTACGTACATATATACTTGTGGATGTAGAGGCGCGCACGTGTTGTAGTAGAGGCGCGCACGTAGCATGTACACGTACGTACAGCGGCCAGGGTGCAAGAAAGAAAATACGGCCACATATGTGTACATACGGGCGGGGTCTCGAACGCCTACTCGCGCATACGTACGGCGAGGGCTCGTTGACATGGCTGGGTCGGAACGGAGAAACAGCGTCGTCGTCGTGTTCATGGGGAGGCAACGGAATGCGTCGTGTTCATGGGGAGGCAACGGAATGCGTCGTGTTCATCGGGAGGCAACGGAACGCGTGGGAGCCAACCGGCTGGGTCGGAACGGAATGCGTGGTCGTGTTCATCGGGAGGGCTTGGACGGAACAGGCGATGGAAACGAGGCCTGGCGTACCGCACAACGGAGGAAACAGACCTCCTACGTTCGGAACGGGGTCCTGTTGATCGGGAGGGGTGTGGCGTACCGCAAAACGGAGGAAATGGACCTCCTACGGTCGAAACGGGGTCCTGTTGATCAAGAGGGGTGTGGCGTACCGCAAAACGGACGAAACGGACCTCCTACGGTCGAAACGGGGGTCATGTTGATCGGGAGGGGTGTGGCGTACCGCAAAACGGTCAAAACGGGGGTCCTGTTCATCGGGAGGGGTGTGGCGTACCGCAAAACGGGACTCCACGGGTTACTGTTCATCTCCACCGTCGACCTCCTCCAGCCTCCACGGGCTACCGTCGACCTCCTCCAGCCTCCACGGGCTCCTGTTCATCCAGCCTCCACCGCGCGCTACTCCACCGGCTACTGTTCAACCACCCCTCCACGGGCACCCCTCCACCGTCTACTGTTCATCCAGCCCTCCACACCACGGGGTCCTGTTCAACCACACCTCCACGGGCACCCCTCCACCGTCTACTGTTCATCCAGCCCTCCACACCATGGGGTCATGTTCAACCACCCCTCCACGGGCACCCCTCCATCCAGCCCTCCACCACACCACGGGGTCCTGTTCATCCAGAGGCAACGCCACCACTCACTGTTCATCCAACCCCCCCCCCCCCCCCGCAACGCTCACTGTTCATCCCAGAGGCAGCATCGATCAGCTTCAGTTAGCAGCAGTAGCGAAGGAATCGCTCGATCGGGTTCAGTTAACAGCCATCGATCGATCGCTCGGGTTCAGTAACGCGTAGCCTGCAGTGCAATCGCTCGGGTTCAGTTAGAGCCCAACGCCTCGCTCGGGTTCAGTTAGAGTCAACGCCTCGCACACACGCGCGTACGTGTACGAGAGAAACGTGCATCGCTCGGCCCCCGACCTCCCACCATAACCGGTAACTCCCCGAAATTTTCCTCGCCCTCGCTTCAACCACGGTTTTTTCCGTCATGGACGGCCCAAAGAATGTCATGCAGCTGCGTCTCCGGCCCGCCCAGGCGAAAAGCCCATTTTTATCATGATTTTTTGTCATATAAGTAGGAGCCCACCACATCTATGATGATACCTGGTTTTGTCACAATTATCGTCATAGAAGTGTCATATGTATGACATATTTTTTTTCGTTCGGCCCAAAATGTCACGGATGTGTCTTTTTTTGTAGTGTATGCATCACCATGATCTTGCGTGTGCGTAGGAATTTTTTTGAAATTACTACGTTCCCCAACATAATGGCCATGTACTTTTTCAAAATAGAAAGATCAATGCCATAGATAACAAGTTTGCTCTCTTTTTCCCTAAAACCAAAGATGGCAATACCTACATCTATCCTTGATTTTATGCCTAGCTAGGGGCGTTAAACGATAGCACTTGTTGGGAGGCAACCCAATTTTGTTTTTTTTTGTTTTTTGGTTTTTACTTCTGTTTAGGAATAAATATTTGATCTAGCCTCTGGTTAGATGTTTTTTTATGTTTTAATTAGTGTTTGTGCCAAGTTAAACCTATAGGATCTTCTTGGATGATAGTTATTTGATCTTGCAGAAATTTCCAGAAACTTTCTTTTCAGGAAAATAATTGTTAAAAATCACTAGAACGTGATAAAATATTGATTCCAATTGCTGCTGATCAATAAACAAATTGTCTAGGTCGTCCTATTTTGGCTGATTTTTTGGAGTTCCAGAAGTTTGCGTTAGTTGCAGATTACTACAGACTGTTCTGTTTTTGACAGATTCTGTTTTTCGTGTGTTGTTTGCTTATTTTGATGAATCTATGGCTAGTAGAAGAGTTTATAAACCATAGAGAAGTTGGAATACAGTAGGTTTTACACTAATATAAATAAAGAATGAGTTCATTACAGTACCTTGAAGTGGTCTTTTCTTTTCTTTCGCTAACGGAGCTCACGAGATTTTCTGTTAAGTTTTGTGTTGTGAAGTTTTCAAGTTTTGGGTGAAAGATTTGATGGATTATGGAACAAGGAGTGGCAAGAGCCTAAGCTTGGGATGCCCATGGCACCCCCAAGATAATCTAAGGACACCAAAAAGCCAAAGCTTGGGGATGCCCCGGAAGGCATCCCCTCTTTCGTCTACTTCCATCGGTAACTTTACTTGGAGCTATATTTTTATTCACCACATGATATGTGTTTTGCTTGGAGCGTATTGTATGATTTGAGTCTTTGCTTTTTATTTTGCCACAATCATCTTTGCTGTACACACCTTTTGAGAGAGACACACATGATTCGGAAATTATTAGAATACTCTATGTGCTTCACTCATATCTTTTGAGTTATATAGTTTTTGCTCTAGTACTTCACTTATTTCTTTTAGAGCACGGTCGTGGATTTGTTTTATAGAAACTATTGATCTCTCATGCTTCATTTAGATTATTTTGAGAGTCTTAGATGGCATGGTAATTTGCTTAAATAATCCTAATATGCTAGGTATTCAAGATTAGTAAAAACTTTCTTATGAGTGTGTTGAATACTAAGAAAAGTTTGATGCTTGATAATTGTTTTGAGATATAAAGATGGTGATATTAGAGTCATGCTAGTTGAGTAGTTGTGAATTTGAGAGATACTTGTGTTAAAGTTTGTGATTCCCGTAGCATGCATGTATGGTGAACCGTTATGTGATGAAGTCGGAGCATAATTTATTTATTGATTGTCTTCCTTATGAGTGGCGGTCGGGGACGAGCGATGGTCTTTTCCTACCAATCTATCCCCTAGGAGCATGCGCGTAATACTTTGCTTTGATAACTTGTAGATTTTTGCAATAAGTATATGAGTTCTTTATGACTAATGTTGAGTCCATGGATTATACACACTTTTCTTCCTTCCACCATTGCTAGCCTCTCTAGTACCGCGCACTTTTCGCCGGTATCATGCACCCACCATATACCTTTCTCAAAACAGCCACCATACCTACCTATCATGGCATTTCCATAGCCATTCCGAGATATATTGCCATGCAACTTACCACCGTTCCGATTATTATGACACGCTCCATCATTGTCATATTGCTTTGCGTGATCATGTAGTTGACATCGTATTCATGGCAATCCCTACTCACTCACATTGATATCTATTGATGGGCATCTCCATAGCCCGTTGATACGCCTAGTTGATGTGAGACGATCTTCTCCTTTTTGTCTTCTCCACAACCACCATTCTATTCCACCTATAGTGCTATGTCCATGGCTCACGCTCATGCATTGCGTGAAGATTGAAAAAGTTTGAGAACGTCAAAAGTATGAAACAATTTCTTGGCTTGTCATCGGGGTTGTGCATGATTTAAATATTTTGTGTGGTGAAGATAGAGCATAGCCAGACTATATGATTTTGTAGGGATAACTTTCTTTGGCCATGTTATTTTGAGAAGACATAATTGCTTAGTTAGTATGCTTGAAGTATTATTATTTTTTATGTCAATATTAAACTTTTGTCTTGAATCCTTCGGATCTGAATATTCATACCACAATTAAGAAGAATTACATTGAAATTATGCCTAGTAGCATTCCGCATCAAAAATTCTATTTTTATCATTTACCTACTCGAGGACGCGCAGGAATTAAGCTTGGGGATGCTTGATACGTCTCCAACGTATCTATTATTTTTGATTGCTCCATGCTATATTATCTTCTGTTTTGGAAATTATTGGGCTTTATTATTCACTTTTATATTATTTTTGGGACTAAGCTATTAACCGGAGGCCCAGCCCACAATTGCTATTTTTTTGCCTCTTTCAGAGTTTCGCAGAAAAAGAATATCAAACGGAGTCCAAACGGAATGAAACCTTCGGGAACGAGATTTCCAGAACGAACATGATCCAGGATACTTGGACCCTACGTCAAGAAATAAAGGAGGAAGCCACGAGGTAGGGGGGTGCGCCTACCCCCCAGGCGCGCCCTCCACCCTCGTGGGCCCCCTGTTGCTCCACCGACGTACTCCTTCCTCCTATATATACCTACGTACCCCCAAACGATCAGATACGGAGCCAAAAACCTAATTCCACCGCCGCAACCTTTTGTACCCACGAGATCCCATCTTGGGGCCTGTTCCGGAGCTCCGCCGGAGGGGGCATCGATCATGGAGGGCTTCTACATCAACACCATAGCCTCTCTGATGAAGTGTGAGTAGTTTACCTCAGACCTTCGGGTCCATAGTTAGTAGCTAGATGGATTCTTCTCTCTTTTTGGATCTCAATACAATGTTCCCCCCCTCTCTCGTGGAGATCTATTCGATTTAATCTTCTTTTGCGGTGTGTTTGTTGAGACCGATGAATTGTGGGTTTATGATCAAGTTTATCTATGAACAATATTTGAATCTTCTGAATTCTTTTATGTATGATTGGTTATCTTTGCAAGTCTCTTCAAATTATCAGTTTGGTTTGGCCTACAAGATTGATCTTTCTTGCAAATGGGAGAAGTGCTTAGCTTTGGGTTCAATCTTGCGGTGTCCTTTCCCAGTGACAGTAGGGGCAGCAACGCACGTATTGTATTGTTGCCATCGAGGATAACAAGATGGGGTTTTTATCATATTGCATGAATTTATCCCTCTACATCATGTCATCTTGCTTAAGGCGTTACTCTGTTCTTATGAACTTAATACTCTAGATGCATGCTGGATAGCGGTTGATGTGTGGAGTAATAGTAGTAGATGCAGGCAGGAGTCGGTCTACTTGTCTCGGATGTGATGCCTATATACATGATCATACCTAGATATTCTCATAACTATGCTCAATTCTGTCAATTGCTCAACAGTAATTTGTTCACCCACCGTAAAATACTTATGCTCTTGAGAGAAGCCACTAGTGAAACCTATGGCCCCCGGGTGTATCTTCATCATATTAATCTTCCAACACTTAGTTATTTCCGTTGCTTTTTACTTTGCTTTTATTTTACTTTGCATCTTTATCATAAAAATACCAAAAATATTATCTTATCATATCTATCAGATCTCACTCTCGTAAGTGACCGTGTAGGGATTGACAACCCCTTATCGCGTAGGTTGCGAGGATTTATTTGTCTTGTGTAGGTGCGAGGGACTCGCGCGTAGCCTCCTATTGGATTGATACCTTGGTTCTCAAAAAACTAAGGGAAATACTTACGCTACTTTGTTGCATCACCCTTTCCTCTTCAAGGGAAAACCAACGCAGTGCTCAAGAGGTAGCAGCGGGCGCTGTTGAAATTTGGGGAGTGCACTCGTGCGACTGCTGGCAGTGACGACTTCACCGGCGATGACTTCTTGCCCGACCTCGCAACCTCTTCCTCAACGACATGGGCGACAACCTCAACGCCAACGGTGCTGCTCCCATTGCACCGTATGTGTTTCTGTCCTTCCTGTTCAAAATCGTGGTAGAATTCATGTTTCTAGTCTGTGTCCTAGATTCGATTTGTTCATCTACTACGCTAGTCCACATGATTAGTTTAATCTCTGTTATAGCCGTCATGATTTATTTTGTGCTTATTCGGATTAAATATCGTAGTAACTTGCTCAGATATTCAACTGGCGCAACGTCCCCTACAGCCACTCCTGTTTCATGGAAGGCCTGGTCGACGCCTCCAAGGAGCCCTTCATCTACTGCTATGAGTGCCCGTTGCTGTTTTGGGGCTCGCCGGCGAGCATCATGCATCACCTCATGTAAGCGTCCGTCTACCACTACTGGCCCACGGCAAAGAACATCAAGTATGAGACGTGCTACCCGTTCGCCATGCCAGAGTCGCTGGAGGATCACCGCCGCCTGCTAGTCTCGGAGGTGGACGACATCATCTTCCTCTTGATCGTGGGCACCGGCGAGGCCCGCGCAGGCCGCAACCCCGTCTCTGTAGTGTGCGTCAGGGGCGACGCCATTGACGCTAACACTAACACGAGGCCGATGTACGGGTGCGTGCTCACTGTTACTGCCCCTCAGAGGTACGTGGGCGCCCACACCAACTCCATGATGTTGACTAGGACTATGCCGAGCTGGGACCTTCCCGCCGATGTGGACATGGAAGACGCATGGTATGATTTTCCCCAACATGGTGCACGGGGACTCCAAGGAGGTTCACCTGGACATATGCATTACCAAGTTAAATGATGATCATTAGTCTTAGCTCAATGTAATCCTCTGTCTAAGCATGTGGAGACTTCTTATTTATATAGTATAGAACCTTCCATGCATGATCTTTCTCTACTAGAGTATCGCGCTTGAATAAAAGTTTATCCATTTATGGTTTAGTCTTGAATCTTCCATGTATGGTTTTTCTCCATTAGAGTTATCGCTTGCCATTTATGAGATTAACTGAGAATTTTTACTACAGTACTGGTGAAAGACTTATGATGAACCATTTCTTACATCTCCTGTGCCCCCTTCCAAGTCATCCTGATTTAATCCCTCCGTCTAGGTGTATAAGAGCATGGTTAATACTTAAAAGTATAGCCAACTATTGACTATAAGAAAGTGCCATGTCATCTGTGGCCAACATGTATAACAATCGATACTCAAAAACTAATTCTTAAAGATCATTTCTTGCAAAGCACAACAAGTGTTATTTCTTCACAAGTTTTGGATGCAGGTTGGACAGTTGAACGCTTTTGTTTGCAAAAGATACCTTTTTATCTATTTCCCCCGGATGTTTGTGAGCTCTAGAGATGAAATAATATCCAAAGAAACCTATCGATACCCGTTACACATGAGATGACCCCCACATCCTTTGTCAAAATAAACAACTCCCCGATCAATCCATTTCACTGTTCCATGCAACGCACGGGCACCTTACTATAGATTAGTACGACCAAAATTTTAACTAACATTATATATAGTACAATAAATGCTCATATATGTCACCTAAAATTATATCAATGAAAACTATGTTCAAATACGAATCCAACGATATAGTTTTTGTTGACATGCACTAACATTTTTTCAGTTAAATCTCCAGTCAAATTCAATGGGGGAATAATAAACCACGACCGATGTAGTACTAGTGTATAGAGCGGCACTGCACGGGAGTCTCACCCCGCTCGTGGCGCGGCAGTAAAGCCGTCATATCACAAAACCCCACCACTCCCAGTAATAAGTGGCCTGGTAAAATAAACGGACAAGCAACCATCACATCCCTCCGTATTTTTGCATTTCATCTCTCTGCATTTACTTTCTCCGGTTCATCTCGCACACTCGATCCCTAGCTACTACTCCTAGTATCCCTAGATACTACTCCTAGGGCCAGTTCTTTTGGAGGCTTAAAAAATATGTCGTCTCTTCCCCAGCCTTTCCCATAAGACTAGTCACAGTGGAGAGTAACATTAAGGCGCCTCACTCATTTAGGCTTCTAAACTACTAGTACCTCTGTCCTGGTTTATTCATCACCATTGTAATTTGTGCTAAATTTTGACCAAAGATTTAACTGATAAAATGTTAGTGCATGTGACATGCACAAACATTTCATTTGTTAAATTTATGGTCAAAATTTGACACAGATTACAATGGGGACCAATAAACCAGGACGGAGGTAGTAGCTATGGGATTACTAATCTAGAAGCCTAAAAGAACTGGCCCCTGGTACTCCTAGTAGTAGTACTCATGTTGGAATTCCAATTGCACGGCACAACTTGTTAGGCAAAAAATTCGATACAGGGTGTAGGAAGCGGTTTGAGAATTTGCATGCCTTCCCGACCAGTGAGATACTCCGTAGAAAGTACGATAGAGAAATAACCACAGAGAAGGAAGCTAAAAGTAAACAATCAAACGAGCATTTTTGCATTTGTTTTGCATTGAATCGTTTCACAAGCTTGACTAGTGCTGTTTTTTTACTTTTACAAAAACCGCATCGTAATGTTAAAACGTGCATTTGCACGTACATAAGTAATAGTAGTACTCCCTCCGTGTAGGTGTATAAGTCTTCCCTCCTTCTTGGTCACGGTGCACAACCAAAGATGACTTATTCACCTGGACGGAGGGAGTAGCACAGTCTACAAGCATATATAGAGAGAGACGTGTTGTGCGATAGTATATAGTAAAGTTTGTGCTATATGCACGTACTTACAAAACGCGTACGGATACACAAGGTTTCCAAACTTTTCCTTTTACATACTTAATTAAGGACGCTAATAATTCCCGAATGTTTGGGATTTATCATTTGCGTCCCAAAACTAATGAGATCGCCTTACGAAACTAAATTATATTCCTAATAAAAGCCATGGCGCTCACAGGAGCGCTTGCTGCGCGCCACGAATGCCCTGGTGCACGGCCATTTCCCAGCGCGCTGAAACAACGCCTCTTCCTCAGCCTCGCATGTCGCGAGGTGCTGATTGGCGGCTTGCCGGCGGGCGAGCGCGATCTCACCGGTGTGGTGATCCGGCGCCAACAGGTACTCCTCCTCACTAGAAGCATGCACCCGGTACACGTACCGCCAAGCGTAGATGAGGCTCTTGGGCCTGACTGCACTCAGGGCTTTGGCATGGGCGTCCTCCGCCCCCACTACAAAAAAAGACACATCCATGACATTTTAGGCCGAACGAATTTTTTTTCTGTCATACTTATGACACTTCTATGACAATAATTGTGACAAAACCCGGTATCATCATAGATGTGGTGGGGTCCTACTTCTATGACAAAAAATCATGACAGGACATGGGCTTTTCGTCCTGGGCGGGCCAGAGACGCAGCTGCATGACATTCTTTGGGCCATCCATGACGGAAAAAGCCGTGGTAGAAGCGAGGGCGAGGAAAATATCGGGGAGTTCCCGGTTACGGTGGCTGGTCGGGGGGCGAGCGATGCGCATTTCTCTCGTACGTACGCGCGTGTGTGCGAAGCGTTGGGCTCTAACTGAACCCGAACTAGGCGTTGGGCTCTAACTAAACCTAAGCAATTGCACTGCAGGCTACACGTTACTGAACCCGAGCGATCGATCGATCCCTTGCTGTTAACTAAACCCGAGTGATTCCTTCGCTACTGCTGCTAACTGAAGCCGATCGAACACTGCTGCCTCCTTCCCTGGATGAACAGTGAGCGTTGTTGAGGGGGTTTGGATGAACAGTTCCCGGTGGGGGGTTGGATGAACAAGACCCCGTGGTAGTAGAGGCTATTGCCGCTGGATGAATAGTACCCCGATCGATCGAGCCGGTGGATGAACAGGACCCCGTGGAGGGCTGGATGAACATGACCCCGTGGAGGGCTGGTTGAACAGTAGCCGGTGGAGGGCTGGTTGAACAGTAGCCGGTGGAGGGCTGGATGAACAGTAGCCTGTGGAGGGGTGGTTGAACAGGACCCCGTGGAGAGGGCTGGTTGAACCGTAGCCGGTGGAGGCTGGATGAATAGGAGCTCGTGGATGAACAGTCGTAGGTGGAGGATGGAGGAGGTCGACGGTGGATGAACAGCAGCCTGTGGAGGCAGTCGACGGTGGAGATGAATGGTATCCCGTGAAGTCCTGTTTTGCGGTACGCCACACCCCTCCCGATCAACAGGAACCCATTTCGACCGTAGGAGGTCCGTTTCCTCCATTTTGTGGTACGCCAGACCCCTCCCGATGAATAGGATCCCGTTTCCACCATGGCCGGTCGAACACAAGGCCGTTTCCTCCATTCCGCAGTACGTCAGGCCTCGTTTCCATCGCTTGTTCCGTCCAAGCCGGTTGGCTCCCGATGAACAGCACGCGTTCCGTTGCCTCCCGATGAACAAGACGCATTCCGTTGCCTCCCCATGAACACGACGATGGCGCAGCTTCTCCGTTCCGACCCAGCCATGTACACGAGCCCTGGCCGTACGTATGCGCGAGTAGGCGTTCGAGACCCCGCCCGTAGGTACGTACGTGGCCGTATTTTCTTTCTTTCACCCTGGCCGCTGTACGTACGTGTACATGCTACGTGCGCGCCTCTACTACGACACGTGCGCGCCTCTACTACAACATGTGCGTGCCTCTACTATGACACGCGCGCGCCTCTACATCGACCAGTATGTACGTACACGTTCGCGACCAGAATGACAAAGCTACGTACGCTTCGACCAGGTGGGTCCCGATTGTCAGGCACTTCCTTGCGTGCGAAGATGTAGCTGGTGGGTCCCAGCAGTCAGGGGGGCGAATCATTTTTTTGCCCATAATATGGACGCACATCCTTGCATGCGAAGATGTAGCTGGTGGGTGCCAGCAGTCAGGGGGGAAATGTTTTTTTTGCGAAATACGGTGGCCCGTCCGGTGGGTCCCTGCTGTCAAGTGGAGGAATGATTATTTTTCGCGTAATAAGGAGGCACTTCCTTGCTGCGGCCTTGGACCCAGCTGTCAGCCTCTCCACGTACAGTACTCTTCCGATGGAAGTCGTTCCTTGACCACGTTGACCACACCGCGCCGAGAGCACCACGGCGGTGGACGACGGTGAGGCCTAGGAAGGGGACGACGTGGAGCCAGGGAAGACGCGGCAGTGGAAGCCCAAGCGGAGAGGAGTACGAGGGTTCACTGGTTCGGCTGTGGTGTGAGGCTGTCGTCGCCGCAGAATAACAGGGGGTGTGGGTGAGTAGAGGCGGAAGGCCTGGCCAGCGGTGGGAGTAGTAGGGGTAGTGAGGCCTCCGAGGCATCACAACTGGCCACGGGAGGCAGGAGCACGCGGCACGACCGGCGCTGGTTTGGGCGGCTGGAGCAAGAAGACCAGAGGTTGAAGAAGCACTACGACCGTTGGATGGACATCGTACGGTCACTGGAGCTAGAATCATTCATATTGACTAAGTTGATAAAGCCCTCCGTCCCCGTCAACTTAGTAGACCCGCAAGTCAGCCTCCCACGCAGGGGGTATTCATTTTTTTTTGTGCGTAATAAGGAGGCACTTCCTTGCGTGCGAAGATATAGCTGGTGGGTCCGAGCTGTCAGCGCGGGGAATGTTTTTTTTCACGAAATACAGAGGCCCTTCTGGTGGGTTCTAGATGTCAGGTGGAGGAATCATTATTTTGCGCGTAATAAGGAGGCATTTCCTGGTGTGCGGCCGTGGACCCAGCTGCCAGCCTCTCCACTAACAGTCCACTTCCGATGGATGTCGTTCGTTGACCACGTTGACCACGCTGCGCCGAGAGCACCAGGGCAGTGGACGACGGCGAGGCCTACGAAGGGAACGACATGGAGCCGGGGAAGACACGGTAGTGGCTGCCCACGCGGTGGGGAGTACGAGGGTTGACTGGTTCGGCTGTCGTGGCTAGAAAATAACAGGAGGTGTGGGTGAGTAGAGGGATAGACAGGCCAGGGATGCGAGTATGGTGGGGCCGTGAGGCCTTCCCGGCAGCACAGCCGGCCACGGAAGGCGGGAGCAGGCGGTTCCGCCGGCGCTGGTTTGGGCGGCTGGAGCAGGAAGATCAGAGACTGAAGAAGCACGATTGCCGTTAGATTGACATCTAACGGTTTGACGTGGTAGAGTCGAAGTTTCTTTTTTTTTGAGAAACCTTGTGTATGCATGAACTTAGTAGGCCCACAAGTCAACCTCCAAATCTGTGGCAGACAACATAGAGCCCATTTGCTAAAAAATTATAATTTGCAGCCCATTTGCTAATTCTTAAGTAATTTATTACAGCCCATTTTCTGCCCAGGACCATGGTCAAAAAGTTCAACTTTATTTTGCATATTTCGGTGGAGTCCGAACTGTTGTAATCCCGAAATGATAAACATTTTTTTAAGAACTTATTGATTTGCCAATAAAAATCGTTTTGTTTTTGTAAGCAAATAAGACGTGGGACAATTGAGTTGGTTTAAGGGAAAACCAGTGGTAAAAAATCAGCGCTGGGAGGGAAAACAACAACAAAAATAAGTATGTAAATATGAAAAGGGAACTTTATGTATTTTCAATATAATGATACGTGTATATGAACTAGTAAAACTATAGGTAGAGATTACAAAACGGATGTAGGACATGGCGTTTCAAGAGGAAAATAGAACTCGGCTGTGTGTTTGATTCAGTAAAAAGACTGCCTGCGGATGTTGTAAGACAAAATATAACTAATGCTGGCGGGCCAGAGGCCAGTAGATACCTGCTGGATCTTTGTGCCCCGTTGTCGTTATGGGCCGGGCTTGTTAAAATCAAAACCAAGCCTGGCAGTCTATAGCCCAGTTGTAACTTGCTCGACCTGAAAAAACAGTATACCTGCTCAACAAACGAGAGAATTCTCCAAGAACAGACTGATAACTAGGATGTAGTAGGTATATTGTTTTTTCATCATGATAATAAGTGCATGCACTTGTTTCAAAAAAATTGGAGAACTGGGAATTCAAACGGCGGGTGCTTATGCTACCCATCAAATAAAAATCAGGTGCCTAAAAATTCGTTTCAAAACAAATGATTCAGCTTTATATCCACGTCGACCCTCGGCATGATGGTTGGAAGCAAATGCGCAGTTCATACCGAAAGATTATTAACAACAATACCAACTTGAGGATGACAAGCTAGTACAAGTACCAATACCAAACTAACTTATAATCTTTTTACTCCTGGCCCTAGTGTTCATCTGGTAGAAAATCTTGCAGAGGGCCAGCTCCCGCTCCTTCTCTTTCTCCAGGTCCCCGAGGTTGTACTGGTGCATCACCCAGTTGGTCCTCTGCTGGTCGAAGTTCTTGTTGGTGTGCAGCACCAGAACCTTTTTGTTGCCCGTCTGCCGGCCGTTGACCACCACCGGCAAGGTATTGCCGGTCTTGTGCCACATCGCGTGCATGCCGCACTCCAACTGTATCTAGCGATGCGTCCACGTGCCCCTTTTGAACGCCCTGGAATTGTGCTGGAAGAAATGCTTGCTTAGGCCACTCAGTGTGATACCTGCAGTATTGTCGAATATAGGTTTTAGTGTACGCGGTTGGCATTTTCATAACATGTTTGGCATGTTGCAGTCACTTGTTTCACTTTTTATTAACTGTCAAATTGTAATTGCTTCACTAGGTATGCGTCTAAAAAAATAGAGCTATAAACAAAGGAATATGTTTGTGCAAGTAGACGGTCGATCGGTGTCTTACCTGGAAGTTTCTCAGGATGGGTGTAGCATATGCCGTGCTCGCTGTCGATGGTTGGTATGAACAAATCGATGAGAGGGTGAGATCTCGCACTATCAGCAGTCACTTTGGCCTCAAGGTGCTCGATCAGCTCCTGATCCGTGGGATCGAACTTGACGCCAGCCGGCAGCACCGGCCAATACTTCTTGCACTTGCATCAGTTAATTCCAGTTATATGGTACTCAATGTATGATCAAGCGAGTGTTTTAAGTGAATGATGAAAGATTTCGACAGATAAGTGGTACTCCAAATCTGAAGTCCACAATACCCGAAGACGCCGCCGGGTCTTGTGTCACCTCACGCGCAGCGTGTTGTCACGTCAATTCAATGTGTGGACATGATGAATAATTTGACTGACGTATACTAGTATTGCTACTGTACTACTTACTAGTCATATTTAGTGTCACATTTTAACCAAGGTTTAACTAACAAAATGTCAATGCATGTCACCGAAAATTATTCCATTGGAAACTATGTTCAAATACGAATAAAACGATATAATTTTTTGTGACATGCATTAACATTTAGTTAGTGAAATTTATGGTCAAAATTTGACACAAATTAGGAAGGGGACCAATAAACTAGGAGGGAGGTAGTAGTACGAGTAGCGCAATATATGGTATAGAGGACTAGTACAAATTTAGAAATGGGGTAAGAAGTTACAAGGCTGTGCGACACACTTTGTAGGCTACATGAGTAATATAAAATATAATTCTCATTGGACAACATTTTCACCAACAAGTACACACTTGAAGCCTAATTGATATATATATATATATATATATATATATATATATATATATATATAACAAATAGGAAAGTAGTAATGCAGGTATGCATGCAAAATTTAAACACATCTTATCAACAAAATCTAGTATGATCCAACGGCATCTAGGCAAGGAGCCTGGGCACCTAGGTGTCCCAAACTGTCGTCCTATATATATATCCTACGCAGGTGAGTTATCAGTATATATATATGGCTTCTGCACAGCATCTCCATCATCATTATCAGTACATCCTACGCAGGTGAGTTAGGATGCACTTGATCCCAGAAAGGTATCTATCCTTCTAACCAGAGGAGTGCTTCAAACTAACAACAGTCCATAATATCCAACAAAAGAGGGTCATGCTACAGTAGCAGGACACATGGCTCAGTCTAGATATCAGTACGAATCAAGTTGTGCATATTTGCTGTTGGCATGAACCACATCGCCGCATGTGAGGTTTGCAAAAGCCATCCATCGCTTGGAAGCTTGATGCCTTTCACACACTAAAGATTATCTGGCAACAAGCTGTGTGGACGAATCTTTTGATCTGGTGATTCATGAAACCCATGGTATGATGTGTAAACACAGTTCCCCTGGCGAATGGAAGTTGCATAGCACGGTAATCATCGCCGGTGATATGATCGATGATTGGTTGGATGATCGGATAATTGAGCCCAAGGAACATGGAGTGGTTGCCGAGGCTGTAAACCCGCCTCCAGTTGAATACGCCCGGCCCAATAGAGTTGGGATCTTTCTCGAACACGAAGCAGCCATAGCCATCAATGTCACGAACGCCCCAGGCATTGTACTGCATGTGGTTTGATGAAATGGTTTGGTCAATTTGGTCCGTGCAAATGAGCATCAAATGACCGCCGTCAGCTAAACAAGCGATAAAAACCACCACCCATCGGCTAGTATGATTCCAGGTCCTAGAATCATGAAGGCCAGCGCATTTGCGTCTACTGCAAGAATTCAAATTGGAGACCAAAAGGACAAAAATAAACAATCATGTTCAGAGTATGTGTGGAACTAAGATTATTATAACAGTGACACATATCATAGACAGAGAATTGCAATGCCGTGGTCATAATCATACCCCAAGTTAAAAAAATAAGCCAATGGCTTTCGTATTCTAGCAATATATCATGGTTCAAACATCATGTAACAATGAGAGGAAAACAGATATGACAGGGCTACTCATATTCTACCATAGCACTTACTACAGTTATCATATCAACTCTAAGCAATAACATGCATTGTGTTAAAAATCCTGGAAATGATAGTAACATATAGTAATCATGAGGTTATACTCATAATATCTATTCTAACAATCATTAGATGCCAATTGTTCTCATATCAACTCTAACAATAACATGTGTGGTCATAAAAATTTAGGAAATAAGAGGAACATATAGCAATGATGTGGTTATAGACATACTATATATTCTAAATTTGTAACAATGAACATGCAGTCATATTCATAAGGTAAAGATGAGATGAGATAGAAAAATTACACGACGATAGATTCCACCAGTATAGGCAGTCAATCTGTGTGTCGACCGCATAAACGTTGCCATCGTGCACTATAGCATCAGACAGAAATGTTGGGTGAAGAGGATCGACGATGAGCCATAACCATGTATGGCGACCGGAAACCAGATAGACTAATCCCATGATGAACACGACAATGAGCTTGTAATCCATGTAGTCTTGTGATGGTGTGGGAACTTCTCAGATATTACAACCTTCAGCAAATAGAGATCGAGCCAAAAGCTCGACGCGTCTCGTGCGTAGTAGGAAGGAGTGTCCGGCGGGCCGCGAGGCTCGATGGCGGCGGTATCCAACGATGGAAGGGTGATCTCTCGCTGGGTGTAGATATCCACGAGACGCCACGGACTACCGGATTGGTGGATGAGGACGATCCAGTTGGCCGTCATGCCCGCCCAGTAGTGGCCGCGCATGAAGGATAGGTGGACGGGTAGTGGTAGCATGTCGAGGGGCACCACGGCAACCTCCGTAGAATCGTCAAGTCGGTGTCTGGGCCACCTGCGAGGATCGAGCATTAGCAAGCAGGGTGTCTTGAAAAGAGCCGGCCAGTTGTAGACGAGTAGACGATACAAAGACACCAAGCATGCGGCCAGACGGACGGTGCTGAGCAGATCCATACGATTACAGATCTGCTCCAAGAGAACATCGGGGAGGGAATTCCAATCGCGGCTCTGCGTGTCAGTCAGTTCTGCCATAGGGTTTTTTATGGCGCTGAGTGACTAGGGTTTTCGGTGCCTGCGAGCCAGCGGGGAAGTGGATTCGGGCGGGCAAGCGAAGAAGATGGCATGTGTGGCCGAGCAGTGAGCTACCAAGGAAGATGGCGCGGGCGGGCGAGCAGTGAGCGGGGGGGAATGGTGTGCGGCCGATGATGGGGAAGAGAGGAGGAAGAAGAGTGAAAGACGGGGAAGAAAGTGCATTAAATCTCAATTCTACTAGTACTACTACCAGGATATACCGTCCTTCGGAGTGTAAATAGCTACGCCGATGACATGTGGGTCTACCTCAAGAGGGCCCATATGTCAGTTAATGGAGGAGAGAGGTGCGTAGTCATATTTGCGGAAGCATGCTCCACTGGCAAACATGATGGCAGTACCGGGTAAGGCTGATTTAGTAACACCAACACGCTGGTTCAATTTATTAATCAAGTGTCCCATCTGCTGCAGCGTGCATTGTCACTTCACTGTGAGGACTAGTTGAATAGTTCTCTCTGATCGAGATGGGGAATATTGGATCGCAAATACTTCCTATCTACAGTATCCCTATGCCTGTACGCTCGGGCCCCTCCCAATGCTCCGCCTTGTACATGTGCTAAGGCTTCCATGTAGGCAAAAAGTCTGATGTGGCAAGGTAATTAAGAGGAGAGATAAGTGTGGTGACCCCAGTACTAAGCGCGAGAACCTAGACAAAAGACTTAAATGGAATAATCCCACCAATGCATGAAGAACTTTAGTTACAAAATCATTAAATAAAGGATGCTTAGCACCAACAAGTTAAACACCTGTACATGTAAGCATTGGGAGCTTTAGTTGCTAAAGTTTTTAATGTGCTTAGGCTGGCCATAGTGGGAGTAACATAAGTAGTATCATGCACTTGGGACTCGCAAACATGCTTACATGGTAGGGAATTAAAGAAGAGAGAGATGGTTATAGTAACATAGGTAGATACCGTAACATAATAAATGTGATGCTACTATGTGTCATGCATGGCAATAAATGAGACCACCTATGATACTAATCTATGATACTATGCACTATAGAGGTAGTAACATAGACTAGTAACATATTCATGTTACTAGTCTAAGTTACTCCCCACTATGACCAGCCTTAGCACCCCATGTAAGCATCGATGCATCCTGTCCAACAAGATGAAACATTGGCCAAGGCACCCGGCACCAATAATGTAGGAGTACTACCTCCTCTCCGGTTTATAGGGCTCAATTCAAAAATCTCATCAACCAAGGTAGATGATGAGTGGTGGAATAATTTTTGTGGTTTGCAAAAACACTCAATTAATGCACTCGTTTTCCTCAAAAAATTATGTTTACCAATGCATTAATTTTGTGTCAAACTTTGACCATCTACTCCCTCCATCCAGGTGAGTTATCTTTGGTTGTGCACCATGACCAAGGAGGAAAAAACAAGAGAACTTAATGTTTATTCGCTACTCCCTCCGTTCCTAAATATTGTATTTTAAGACATTCAAATGGAATACAACATACGGATGTATATAGACATATTTTAGAGTGCAGATTCACTCATTTTGCTCCGTACGTAGTCACTTGTTGAAATCTCTAGAGAGACAAATACTCCATGGGAACAGAGGGAGGCTTTTACTCCGCATTTGGGAACAGAGGAAGCTTGAAATATGAACATGTAAATGGGAGGGAGTAAAAGTCTCATGCATGGATGCATGCATGCAACATGCAACACTCACACGTACACATGGACGCATGCAACACTCACGCACCCATGCCGCACACAGCACGCGAAGCAACACACACTCACGCTCAAGTGCTCAACCTACTCCCTACGTCCGTGAAAGACTGTACATTTAGAGATTTACACATTAACCAGGGCATAATTAATGCCCAAAAGTAGCAGATTTATGTGTGCATGCGACCATTGAGAGAAGAAGATTAAATGAAGGTTGTTGCATGCTGTAATTAAGGATAGACATGTAGCCTATAGCTAGAGCACAAGTTGGTGCATTAGTCAATCAATATCGATTTTGGATTAGAGGATAAATGCATTGGAAGTGTAGATGTGCACTCTTTGTTTTTTAGCCGATGTACACTCTTTGTTGGAAGACCGAGGCAGTACACGAGCATGCACTCACATACACAGCCAGGGTGGTTTGCGTGCAAGGGTTGGACTCCTGTCGCGCCTGCATAAAGTTTTGTTCAACTGATTTCTTTGCTCTGCCATATGAAAGGTGGGACCCAGAAACCAAGTGACAATTTAACCAGTCAACAAAATGCCACATCGACTACGTGGCCGGTCAGTAGAGTTCAATAGGTGCTCTACGATGAGCTAGTGATCGTATAATCACCGCAAAACTATATATAGTGACCGCAGAGAGCGTATTGTTACATACGTTGACCGCCAGTGTATTTTTCTCATTTCAAATTAAGCCATATTTAACCGGAATGGACTAGTACTTGTACTGCTTTGATGTGTCCCTTCAACTCGCCGACCGAGGAGAAGCTTGCTTACTACGCCTCTCCCTCGCCCACGCGCGCGGTGGCTCGCAGGACGATGAGAGGGTTTTGACTACAGCACCCTCTCCCTCTCCCTCTCGCTCGCCCTCGCCCTCGCGGTGGACGTGCAGCAGTTCAATCGGTGTCAAATAGGCAGAAGCATATTGTACTGTAGTATCATCATTGTTGGACCTTCCGAAGAGGCGAAGAGCCAAGTGCAAGGTTCACACGAGTATGAACTGTTCAACCTCCCGAGAGGCAAAGAGCCAAGCGCAAGGTTTTATAGGAGTTGTCGTCTTAGTAGGAGTATTACAACTATAGCGAACGATGCTACTGTACGATGCCGCCACGTCACCTATATCCAAAGTTGTGCCACTTTTTTTCTCAATGAGCTTGTTGTATCCCATGCAACAACCACACAATTTGCACGTACACATATCACATTTACTAGTAATAAATTCTAAAGGACAAATGCCAGTATGCCACACAAGTTCATCTCCAATTCATGTGATAAATTTGTGCACGACTAGTCTACATATATTCACAGTGCTACCGTTCACAATTTACCATACCCCACTTACACATTATAGATGGGCTACATGTCCTCCTCCAGGTTCCAACCCCAGGTGTTCTTCATGGATGGCATGATCCATAGCGGTGGGCAACGGGAATCATTGTCACAGCTTTCTAGTCCGGTTCCACATGATGGAGACTCATCCAAGCTGATGCGGCATAAATCAGGGATAGCGTGTCCCATCATGTCGTTCATCCGGCAGTGTGCACTAAAGACACAACCATGCTTCATGAACGGTAGGCCTTCGGTGTCGTGCACGAAAGGTGGCATCCGCTTCACAATGGGGTAGCTGTCCCCAATGAAAAGCGAGCACTCTCCAAGAGTGTTCCTCGGCACCCACGTAGCATCAGGGGGGTCGAACTCGACGCCGTTCATCTGGTACACGCGGCATCTCAGATCTGGACACATGGTGACGTACACAGTCAAGGTCCATGCATAATGATATTGTGCTCAAATATGGCGGTGAGTAATACCGTGCAGCAAATAGTACTACTCCGGTATAGAGGAAGTAAAATAACCGGCTTATTATATATAGCCACTCTTGGCTACATGGATGGGATAGTAAGACATGGAAAAACAAAAATGGTGGCAGCTAGTGGGTTAAAGTCTTCAGGGGCCTAGCTAGCTATACGCGTCCTCCAAGGGAAAAAGTACTCCTACTAGTACTAGTAAGTAGTACAACAACAAAAGAGAAGGCGAGAGGGTTAAAAATATAATACTAAATGGAATACCTGGGTAGATGGTGACGGTCCGATCGTAGTAGATTGTGTGACCATGTTGCACATCAGTGGTACCATGGGTAACGACTGCTAAGATAGTTGATCCCAATATGCCAAAGTCAGCTACAAGGTTCCAGGTTAGACCGAATCGCGGATGCAAATGCACATCCAGGATCAACGATCTTATTTTGATCGGGGGATGACTGGTCCCTGCAAAAGTGTGGAGTACCGTTAGGGATGCAAATGATGGTTTGTGCATTCCATTTGTAATATCTCGTACCGTAGGATGGAAACCAGATGAAATAAGTCCCCTGGCTTGTCACCGTGAAGATGTGGCCTAGGTGGCGCACGACATCTTCGAACGTGTAGGGGTACAAATCTGCCGCGGCCAACATGCGCCAGCCTCTGCCGTTACTGCCTCTTACATTGATGGAAATCCTTATGTCGAACACCGCGATGAGATAGTAATCGTCGTAGCCGTGTCGCTTTGTCGGCGGGTACGCAATTGCTATCTTCTTCAATCTCATGTAGGCATCATCATACGTATTCAAGCCCAGCTAGTCCGGAAGGCCGATCCCAATGGTTGAGAAGGGGTCTACGGGAACGGTCGCACTGCTGTGGATGTTGTGCAAAATGATGGTGGTATCCGACCGGAGGTATGCAAGCCAATCTTTGTTGGCACCGACCCAGACCTATATATAAGACGGTGGGCAGTAGAGAAATTACGGGATGCAAATGGAATAACTAAGTACTACATGATCAAACTCCATGACTGACGTGCACATCGGACAAAATCTGACTACCTCTCAACGTCGGCAACTCTAGCGGAGTCAACATGCAACCATGGCCAGGGAGCGGTGGACTGTTCGAAGGATTGTCCCACAGAAGAACCTTCTCCTCGAGGACGCATGGAAGACCAACAAGCATGGCCTTTTCCCAAGCCTGTTTAAGCACCATCTTGAAAAAGTTGGTGCAGGAAGCACCGAGTCTTGCGGCGGTGAGGACGTCGGAGCGGCGTGTGATTTCTCCCAGAGGATCGCCGTCCAAGGTGTCCCAGCCCCGACGAGGAGGAGAACCGCCTTGCGAATCCATGGGAGTAGCGACGAACTGCCTTCTCTTCGGGGGGAGGGGAACTGGCGAGGAGGAGATAACAGCGTAGTAACCGCAGGGCCTCGTCCCTTCCAACTGTAGCTCCTCGATCGTTCCTTAGCGAAGGGGTGAGGCTATTATTTACTACATACTCGTACTATAGCAGTACTAGTACTACTTCTCAACTAGTAGTGTGATGTACTGTGCTTCTAGTATAGTGCACCAGTTTTGAACTCTTAATCTCAGGGCTAAAGAGCTACAGTTGGAAGTGGAGGGTAGTACTGTTCTCTAGAACCATCACTGTACCATCAATGCAGGGAAAGTACACCTGCGTAGTGGATACTCTCGGTGCTCTATTCAAGCGCGTAGCTGGCCTACTCAGCCGCTCCTCTCACGCACACACTAGCAGCCTGTTTATCAGCGACGGTTATTGCGGGGGCAGAACATTTGAGTTATTTGATACAGCGAGACTAGGCTTTTCGCTTCCATTTGTGGAGGTGTAATGGATCTCGTCGAACTTTGTTAGTAGTTCCTTCTTTATGAATGAGATGAGGCAAAGCTTTTGCCTCCGTTTCAAAAATATCCCGTCAAGAGGAATTTCTTTTACAGAGCCGATAATGGAGTGAATTCCATGCGTGCAACGCCACAAGCTACAGAGTACTAGTAGAGTACTAGCACTTTACGTACAGAGCCATATTGCACAGTTCCCAATGTTGTGCCAGGCTTTTCCGGCTCCTCGGGCTTAATTGGGAGGCGCTAGTTTAAATGTGCTACTAGCTGACGAGGAAGCTGCAAGCGAGGTGTGGCTAGGGAGAGCACGCGAGCCACGAGATGATGGGAAGGAAAACCCGTTCACGTGGCTGGGCTATCCAGTGCACCCAGATTGTGGTGCGACACGTCCGTTTGACTTCAAAACTCAAACTACCCGTGTACAATATTGGCTCGCAGCAAAGTTAGTACTATTTAAAAAAAGGCCGCCGTGCGTTCGGCCAGGCTCGAACCCACAAAACGAGGTATACACTCCCGCGACCACTAGTAGTACTCGTTGGAGTACAACGCAACCTAGAATCGCCTTTTGTCGCTACTAGTACATTGTTCCTTACAAGAAACCACTAATAATTCCAAGAAACTACTACCACTTGCATCCGTGGCAGACTTAAGATAAGACTACCTTATCAACCATTGTACATGCCCTTACCAACCAGCCCTACCAAGAAACGACTACTCTAAAAGTGTCGTTATAGGCATGTTTCAACCCATGTGGCCCCTTAAGTCAACGCCTTCTATTCGACTGGCAAGTTTGGCGTTATGACTTGTGGGACCTACATGTCAGTCTGCACAAAAATCCCCGAGTGACCTCCTACCTCCGGCCCATCCACCTAGTCATCCTCGGCCATGGGACGCAGCTACCGCCGCCGGCAGAAGGCGAGGTCAAAACCGTCGGCGGTGCAGAGCCCGTCTTGCGGCAGCCTGGATGCCAGCTCCGTCCGGCGCTCGTGGCCGCTAGCTAGCCAAGATAGCTCCGTCCAGCTGCTTGTCTGCAAGGTTTGCTAGCTAGATTGGCACAGCGGCACGGTGGCTTGCTCGCGCACGCCGCGCTAAGGCCAGCCATCTGGCTTGAGTGAAGGCCAGCGCGGCAGCTTGCTCGCTCGTGAGTCACGCTCGGGCCAGCCTGCCAGCCCGTGAAGAGGCCAGCGCGGCGTCCGGCCCGTCCGGCAGAGCGGCGGCCAACTCGCTCATCACCGGCGCCACCGACGAACATGCATCAATACTGTTTAAAGTAATGTTCAGGAAAAATAATGATTTGAGGGTGAATAACATGATAGAAGGTCAGATGTGGGTCCCTCGTGTCAACGGTCAAACAAAATGTGTTGGTTTAAGCTGCCTCATTAGCACAGACGTGTGTGCCAACCCTGTCATAAACGGGTTTAAACGAGCCTAATCGGCACTATGTAGTAGTTTTTGGCGCGGATTAATAAATTTTGGGTATGTTTTTGCTATTTTTGTACAATAGTTTCTTCCTAGGGATGGTTGAAAGTGGTAGTTTTTTGTAAAATACTCTACATATTGTAAGTAGGAGTGAAAGTTAAGCTTTGGAAGCCAATAAGCAAGGCTAGTTACATAGTGCATATGTGTACGTGATTGAAAGTAAATGTCAACCATGAGTGAGTAATATCTTGATGGAAAATACTAGCATTTTTTTGAATGGCTGGAAATACTAGCAATGTTCACGTGCTTTACAACGGATCATAATTAGAATAATACTTATTCACAAACTTGATACAAAACACTCTAATTTTGATATACATATGTCACTAGAGATATATTATGTTTCAATCAGAATATATTCCTTGGGCTGTTTTGGTGAGGTGAGGGAGGGATGTGGTTGGTTTTAAGATACTAATTATGGGTTTTTCTGCAAATTGGTAGATAAGAGGGATGTTGGTGAGACAAGGCAACAACTTACCTCACAGTCGTTAGATGTAGATCTAATGGTCAGAAATGACGGATGGCAGACACACCATCATCACCAACTTAGTCTTCTGTAGGAGTACCAGCAAGATGTCCATGCATTGCACGGAACATCAAGATGCATTTTGTTATAAAACACTTGTTGTGATTGACCCATGCGGGAGTAATCCCATGTGTAAAAACTAATGATATCTCGAGAAATAGGAGATAAGGTGAAGAGGAGTGGGGCGTGGTGGTGATTGGTGGTCGGACTGAGCGGAGGCATGGGGATGGACGACGCCGGCAGCGGCCACCAGGCCAGTTTGTTCCAAAGGCTTCATTTTTTAATTGCTCAACAATGAGGTTGTTGGAGATAAGGATGAACGAGGGAAGGCCTTGTGTGCAAGTGTGGAGAGAGGTGCGGGTATCTTTTAGTTTAATTTCCATCCGTCAGATATAGATGGGACGGTCTATATTGTAAGATGGCACGCGTACCATCACCATCAACTTGGTTTTTATAAGAGAAGAAATATAAGTATGGAGATACAAACATATTATCGATACTTGTTTCCATAAACTAGGATCTACATTCTATTCAAGGCCTCAGCATGTGGGGCCTTAGCACAATGACTTCTCGGCTGTGTAAAACAAAGGTCTTCCCGTCGCCGATAAGGAGGGGGTGACGGTGACGCGTTTTCTGCTTGCTCTAGTCCTAGTAGTCATACTAGGTGGTCTACGCACGTGTAGATTTATTCTTTTTCACATCTCGTGTTCGCCGTACTGCCACGACTATTGATGAATAGACGGTAAGTTATTCACGGGGAAACCCTTGTTGGGCGTGTTTGCGAGAGAGAGAGAGAGAGACAGTGTGCGTGTGTGATATGTATAGAGACTGAGGCAATGATAAGAGATTCTTTGTGTCTATGTGTGTGCAGGATAGAGAGAGACATGTACATGGGGCTTTGTCTTGTGTAACGTGGAGACACATAGACATAATCAGAGAGTGAGTGCGTGAGATACACATGCAGACATAGGGAGAGATGGGGATCCAAATAAATGGGTGTTTGTGCGTGTCTGTGTGCGTTTGTGTGTGAGAGGGAGTGTGCGTATGTGGAGTAGAGAGACCACTAATGATGTAAACCTAGTATAAGGGAAGGGGGAATGGTGTGACATGTGTGTCACAGAGAGACAAAGGCATGTGTAGTAGAGGGATAGCATGGGTGCGGGCGGGGAGCAGACTATTTGGAAGAGACATCGAGTGTGTGTGGGATAGGGGTGTGAGAGCGAGAGAGAGAGAGAGAGGAAGAGGGGGGAGAGGGGTCGTTTGTGTCCATAAATGGCATATAGATAGGGAGACAATGTTGATGTTGTTCGAAATTGGCCTATGTACGGAGACGCAAGGGAAGCGAGTCATCGTGTGTGTGATAGGGACTTCATGAGAGATCTAGAATAGACGGTGTAGAGAACAACGTACGAGATTGAGAACGATGATACATTAGGGAGCTATGGAAAGAGTCACGACATATATGTATACAGGGAAGGAGCTGGGGCGGGTCCGCATGTGGGAGAGATAGAAAGAGGAGAGTGGAGCACAAGGAGACAATGTGTGCTTGTTTTGCAGTGAGGGTGGTGTGTGAGCTGAGTGTGCGAGAACCACATAACTAGGGAGATAGACGTTTGGGGGCGATGTTTTGTGTGTATGGAAAAGATACACTCTACATAGTGCGTGTGCTTGGCAAAGAGAAATGCTGGGAGACCTAGAGAGTGGGGGAAGAGATGTGTGCATGCTCGAGAGACAAGATAGAGACCTATATTGGGGTCCAGACTTTAGAAGAGAGGGGGGTGTTAATGTGCTCGTGTGTTCGTGTCTGGGGGAGAGAACGACTTGTGTAATTGAGATATATATGGTCAATAGTGTGTGCACTCATGGTTGATCAATTTGTTTCACAGTTTGGACAATGAGATAACGATACTTTTGAACATGCGTGATATACCTTGATGTACCAGAATTACAAACCTAAGATTGGAATTTTGTAATTCGACTCCATCATTAGCTTTTGTAATTCATTTAAACGGAGGTACATTTTTTAAGCCGGGATTTCGTGATTTCAAATTCATATATCAAACCTAGAGATATACACATACGGGCATGTTCAAACTTTATAATCACCCACTTTATTCATACACATACACATTTTTGCTTTTGTCATCATATTTAGGATAAACACATTTGGAATTTCATTTGAATTGGACCCTATGATGGTATTTGCTTGTACTAGCTCAATGATCCCTATTTGAATTGAATGGACAATCTAAGTTTCGAGTTGGAGACACTGATTTTCAAAACTTGCACTTTTTTGCGTGCAAAACAAATAAATTCTCGGCCATGATATCATAGTCGGCCGTACAAGAGCAGAACACTTATAATTTCAGGCGCCAAAAGCTTTGAAACTTCCCGCGCACATCGAAATATCTCGCGCCTGAAATTTTAGCCCTGCGATATTCCTGTTTTACCCCTACCGCATGAACGGAAAAGGGCTGCTTTGGTAACTCCATTGTTTTCCCCTCTTTGCCCCCAACATTCTTCCCCAGAGCCCCTCCCCTTCCCCTCCCCGACCCCCCAACCATGGCAAGCCGCCGAATCTAATCCTCCGGCGCAGCGGTGGACCTCACAGCCCGCCGGATCTACCTTCCGCACCTTGGAACCCCCAACTGCCACCTCACCACTTCACGGGAGCCGCTTCAGCGACTGGCTTGTCCACCGCTCGAGATCTCCTTGACCACCATCATGGTCCACCGCACTGGATCTGCTTAACCGGCGCCCTCGTCCACCACACTGTAGGCCCTTCACTGACTCCCTCGTCCGCCCCATCGCTGGCCCTTCATACAAGCCCTCGTCCGCTGCAACAGATCCGCCTCACCAAAAGCACTGTACAGCGCACCCGCTGAAGCCTTCATCCACTGCACCGGACCCGCTCCACAGACACCATATTCAACTCCATCGGCCCTGCTTTACTGATGCCGCAGCTGAAGGAAATATGCCCTAGAGGCAATAATAAAGTATTATATATTTCCTTATATCGTGATAAATGTTTATTATTCATGCTAGAATTGTATTAACCGGAAACATAATACATGTGTGAATACATAGACAAACAAAGTGTCACTAGTATGCCTCTACTTGACTAGCTCGTTAATCAAAGATGGTTATGTTTCCTAGCCATAGACATGAGTTGTCATTTGATTAACGGGATCACCTCATTAGGAGAATGACGTGATTGACATGACCCATTACATTAGCTTAGCACCCGATCGTTTAGTATGTTGCTATTGCTTTCTTCATGACTTATACATGTTCCTATGACTATGAGATTATGCAACTCCCGTTTACCGGAGGAACACTTTGTGTGCTACCAAACGTCACAACGTAACTGGGTGATTATAAAGGTGCTCTACAGGTGTCTCCAAAGGTACTTGTTGGGTTGGCGTATTTCGAGATTAGGATTTGTCACTCCGATTGTCGGAGAGGTATCTCAGGGCCCACTCGGTAATGCACATCACTATAAGCCTTGCAAGCATTGTGACTAATGAGTTAGTTGCGGGATGATGTATTATGGAACAAGTAAAGAGACTTGCCGGTAACGAGATTGAACTAGGTATCGAGATACCGACGATCGAATCTCGGGCAAGTAACATACCGATGACAAAGGGAACAACGTATGTTGTTATGCGGTCTGACCGATAAAGATCTTCGTAGAATATGTAGGAGCCAATATGGGCATCCAGGTCCCGCTATTGGTTATTGACCGGAGAGGTGTCTCGGTCATGTCTACATAGTTCTCGAACCCAAAGGGTCCGCACGCTTAAAGTTACGATGACAGTTTTATTATGAGTTTATATGATTTGATGTACCGAAGGTTGTTCGGAGTCCCGGATGTGATCACGGACATGACGAGGAGTCTCGAAATGGTCGAGACGTAAAGATTAATATATTGGACGACTATATTCGGACACCGGAAGTGTTCCGGAGAAGTTTCGGATTAAACCGGAGTGCCGGAGGGTTACCGGAACCCCCCGGGGAAGTATTGGGCCTTAGTGGGCCTTGAGGGGAGAGAGAGGGCAGCAGCCAGGAGGTGGTGCGCCCCCTACCAGGAGGAGTCCTAGTTGGACTAGGAGAGGGGGGCGCAGCCCCCTTTCCCTCTCCCTCTCCCTCTCTTTCCTTCCCCCCTTCTTTTCCTAGTAGGACTAGGAAAGGGGAGTCCTACTCCTACTAGGAGGAGGACTCCCCCCCTCTCCTTGGCACGCCCCATAGGCAGCCGGCCTCCCCCTTGCTCCTTTATATACGGGGGCAGGGGGGCACCTAAGAACACACTTGATATACTATATTTTAGCCGTGTGCGGTGCCCCCCTCCACCAGATTACACCTCGATAATACCGTCGCGGAGCTTAGGCGAAGTCCTGCGTCGGTGGAACATCATCATCGTCACCACGCCGTCGTGCTGACGAAACTCTCCCTCAATACTCGGCTGGATCGGAGTTCGAGGGACGTCATCGAGCTGAACGTGTGTAGAACTTCAGAGGTGCCGTGCGTTCGGTACTTGATCGGTCGGATCGTGAAGACGTTCGACTACATCAACCGCGTTGTCATAACGCTTCCGCTGTCGGTCTACGAGGGTACGTGGACAACACTCTCCCCTCTCGTTGCTATGCATCACCATGATCTTGCGTGTGCGTAGGAAATTTTTTGAAATTACTACGTTCCCCAACAGTGGCATCCGAGCCTGGTTTTACGCGTTGATGCTATGCACGAGTAGAACACAAGTGAGTTGTGGGCGATATAAGTCATACTGCTTACCAGCATGTCATACTTTGGTTCAGCGGTATTGTGAGATGAAGCGGCCCAGACCGACATTACGCGTACGCTTACGCGAGACTGGTTTCACCGTTCGGAGCACTCGTTGCTTAAAGGTGACTGGCGGGTGTCTGTCTCTCTCACTTTAGTTGAACCGAGTGTGGCTACGCCCGATCCTTGCGAAGGTTAAAACAGCACCAACTTGACAAACTAGCGTTGTGGTTTTGATGCGTAGGTAAGAACGGTTCTTGCAAAGCCCGTAGCAGCCACGTAAAATATGCAACAACAAAGTAGAGGTCGTCTAACTTGTTTTTGCAGGGCATGTTGTGATGTGATATGGTCAAGACATGATGTGATATAATGTGTTGTATGAGATGATCATGTTTTGTAACCGAGTTATCGGCAACTGGCAGGAGCCATATGGTTGTCGCTTTATTGTATGAGATGCAATCGCCATGTAATAGTTTTACTTTATCACTAAGCGGTAGCGATAGTCGTAAAAGCAATAAGTTGGCGAGACGACAACGATACTACGATGGAGATCAAGGTGTCGAGCCGGTGACGATGGTGATCATGATGGTGCTTCGGAGATGGAGATCACAAGCACAAGATGATGCAGGCCATAGCATATCACTTATATTGATTGCATGTGATGTTAATCCTTTATGCATCTTATCTTGCTTTGATTGACGGTAGCATTATAAGATGATCTCTCACTAAAATTTCAAGATAAAAGTGTTCTCCCTGAGTATGCACCGTTGCAAAAGTTCTTCGTGCTGAGACACCACGTGTTAATCGGGTGTGATAGGCTCTACGTTCAAATACAACGGGTGCAAAACAGTTGCACACGTGGAATACTCAGGTTAAACTTGACGAGCCTAGCATATGTACAGATATGGCCTCGGAACACAGAGACCGAAAGGTCGAGCGTGAATCATATAGTAGATATGATCAACATAGTGATGTTCACCATTGAAACTACTCCATCTCGCGTGTTAATCGGACATGGTTTAGTTGCTTTGGATCACGTAATCACTTAGATGATTAGAGAGATGTCTATCTAAGTGGGAGTTCTTAAGTAATATGATTAATTGAACTTAAATTTATCATGAACTTAGTACCTGATAGTATCTTGCTTGTCTATGTTAATTGTAGATATATGGCCCGTGCTGTTGTGCCATTGAATTTTAATGCGTTCCTTGAGAAAGCTAAGTTGAAAGATGATGGTAGCAATTACACGGACTGGGTCCGTAACTTGAGGATTATCCTCATTGCTGCACAGAAGAATTACGTCCTGGAAGCACCGCTAGGTGCCAGGCCTCCTGCAAGAGCTACGCCAGAAGTTATGAACTTCTGGCAAAGCAAAGCTGATGACTACTCAATAGTTCAGTGTGCCATGCTTTACGGCTTAGAACCGGGACTTCAACGACGTTTTGAACGTCATGGAGCATATGAGATGTTCCAGGAGTTGAAGTTAATATTTCAAGCAAATGCCCGGATTGAGAGATATGAAGTCTCCAATAAGTTCTATAGCTGCAAGATGGAAGAGAATAGTTCTGTCAGTGAGCATATACTCAGAATGTCTGGGTATAATAATCACTTAATTCAACTGGGAGTTCAACTTCCGGATGATTGCGTCATTGACAGAATTCTTCAATCACTGCCACCAAGCTACAAGAGCTTCGTGATGAACTATAACATGCAAGGGATGTATAAGATGATTCCCGAGCTCTTCGCAATGCTAAAGGCAGCGGAGGTAGAAATCAAAAAGGAGCATCAAGTGTTGATGGTCAGTAAAACCACTAGTTTCAAGAAAAAGGGCAAAGGGAAGAAGAAAGGGAACTTCAAGAAGAATAGCAAGCAAGTTGCTGTTTAGGAGAAGAAATCCAAGTCTGGACCTAAGCCTGAAACTGAGTGCTTCTACTGTAAGCAGACTGGCCACTGGAAGCGGAACTGCCCCAAGTATTTGGCGGATAAGAAGGATGGCAAGGTTAACAAAGGTATATGTGATATACATGTTATTGATGTGTACCTTACTAATACTCGCAGTAGCACCTGGGTATTTGATACTGGTTCTGTTGCTAATATTTGCAACTCGAAACAGGGGCTACGGATTAAGCGAAGTTTGGCTAAGGACGAGGTGACGATGCGCGTGGGAAATGGTTCCAAAGTCGATGTGATCGCCGTCGGCACGCTACCTCTACATCTATCTTCGGGATTAGTTTTAGACCTAAATAATTGTTATTTGGTGCCAGCGTTGAGCATGAACATTATATCTGGATCTTGTTTAATGCGAGACGGTTATTCATTTAAATCAGAGAATAATGGTTGTTCTATTTATATGAATAATATCTTTTATGGTCATGCACCCTTGAAGAGTGGTCTATTTTTAATGAATCTCGATAGTAGTGATACACATATTCATAATGTTGAAGCCAAAAGATGCAGAGTTAATAATGATAGTGCAACTTATTTGTGGCACTGCCGTTTGGGTCATATCGGTGTAAAGCGCATGAAGAAACTCCATACTGATGGAATTTTGGAATCACTTGATTTTGAATCACTTGGTACTTGCGAACCGTGCCTTATGGGCAAGATGACAAAAACACCGTTCTCCGGAACTATGGAGAGAGCAACAGATTTGTTGGAAATCATACATACAGATGTATGTGGCCCGATGAATAATGAAGCTCGTGGCGGATATCGTTATTTTCTCACCTTCACAGATGATTTGAGCAGATATGGGTATATCTACTTAATGAAACATAAGTCTGAAACATTTGAAAAGTTCAAAGAATTTCAGAGTGAAGTTGAAAATCATCGTAACAAGAAAATAAAATTCCTACGATCTGATCGTGGAGGGGAATATTTGAGTTACGAGTTTGGTCTACATTTGAAACAATGCGGAATAGTTTCGCAACTCACGCCACCCGGAACACCACGGCGTAATGGTGTGTATGAACGTCGTAATCGTACTTTATTAGATATGGTGCGAACTATGATGTCTCTTACTAATTTACCGCTATCATTTTGGGGTTATGCTTTAGAGACAGCTGCATTCACTCTAAATAGGACACCATCGAAATCCGTTGAGACGACGCCTTTTGAACTATGGTTTGGCAAGAAACCAAAGTTGTCGTATCTTAAAGTTTGGGGTTGCGATGCTTATGTGAAGAAACTTCAACCTGATAAGCTCGAACCTAAATCGGAGAAATGTGTCTTCATAGGATACCCAAAGGAGACCGTTGGGTACACCTTCTATCACAGATCCGAAGGCAAGATATTTGTTGCTAGAAATGGATCCTTTCTAGAGAAGGAGTTTCTCTCGAAAGATGTGAGTGGGAGGAAAGTAGAACTTGATGAGGTAACCGTACCTGCTCCCTTATTGGAAAGTAGATCATCGCAGAGATCAGTTTCTGCGACACCTACACCAAATAGTGAGGAAGTTAATGATAATGATCATGAAACTTCAGATCAAGTTATTACTGAACTTCGTAGGTCAACTAGATCAAGATCCGCACCAGAGTGGTACGGTAATCCTGTTCTGGAGGTCATGTTACTAGACCATGGCGAACCTACGAACTATGAAGAAGCGATGGTGAGCCCAGATTCCGCAAAATGGCTTGAACCCATGAAATCCGAGATAGGATCCATGTATGAGAACAAAGTATGGACTTTGGTTGACTTGCCCGATGGTCGGCAAGCCATTGAAAATAAATGGATCTTCAAGAAGAAGACTGACGCTGATGGTAATGTTACTATCTATAAAGCTCGACTTGTTGCGAAAGGTTTTCGACAAGTTCAAGGAATTGACTACGATGAGACCTTCTCACCCGTAGCGATGCTTAAGTCTGTCCGAATCATGTTAGCAATTGCCGCATTTTATGATTATGAAATTTGGCAAATGGATGTCAAAACTGCGTTCCTGAATGGATATCTGGAAGAAGAGTTGTATATGATGCAACCGGAAGGTTTTGTCGATCCAAAGGGAGCTAAAAAAGTGTGCAAGCTCCAGCGATCCATTTATGGACTGGTGCAAGCCTCTCGGAGTTGGAATAAACGCTTTGATAGTGTGATCAAAGCATTTGGTTTTATACAGACTTTTGGAGAAGCCTGTATTTACAAGAAAGTGAGTGGGAGCTCGATAGCATTTCTGATATTATATGTGGATGACATATTACTGATTGGAAATGATATTGAAATTCTGGATAGCATAAAGGGATACTTGAATAAGAGTTTTTCAATGAAAGACCTCGGTGAAGCTGCATATATATTAGGCATTAAGATCTATAGAGATAGATCAAGGCGCTTAATTGGACTTTCACAAAGCACATACCTTGACAAAGTTTTGAAGAAGTTCAAAATGGATCAAGCAAAGAAAGGGTTCTTGCCTGTACTACAAGGTGTGAGATTGAGTAAGACTCAATGCCCGACCACTTCAGAAGATAGAGAGAAGATGAAAGATGTTCCCTATGCTTCAGCCATAGGCTCTATCATGTATGCAATGCTGTGTACCAGACCTGATGTGTCCCTGGCTATAAGTTTAGCAGGGAGGTACCAAAGTAATCCAGGAGTGGATCACTGGACAGCGGTCAAGAACATCCTGAAATACCTGAAAAGGACTAAGGATATGTTTCTCGTATATGGAGGTGACAAAGAGCTCATCGTAAATGGTTACGTTGATGCAAGCTTTGACACTGATCCGGACGATTCGAAATCGCAAACCGGATACGTATTTACATTGAACGGTGGAGCTGTCAGTTGGTGCAGTTCCAAGCAAAGTGTCGTGGCGGGATCTACGTGTGAAGCGGAATACATAGCTGCTTCGGAAGCAGCGAATGAAGGAGTCTGGATGAAGGAGTTCATAACCGATCTAGGTGTCATACCTAGTACATCGGGACCAATGAAAATCTTTTGTGATAATACTGGTGCAATTGCCTTAGCAAAGGAATCCAGATTTCACAAGAGAACCAAGCACATCAGAAGATGCTTCAATTCCATCCGGGATTTAGTCCAGGTGGGAGACATAGAAATTTGCAAGATACATACGGATCTGAATGTAGCAGATCCGTTGACTAAGCCTCTTCCACGAGCAAAACATGATCATCACCAAGACTCCATGGGTGTAAGAATCATTACTACGTAATCTAGATTATTGACTCTAGTGCAAGTGGGAGACTGAAGGAAATATGCCCTAGAGGCAATAATAAAGTATTATATATTTCCTTATATCATGATAAATGTTTATTATTCATGCTAGAATTGTATTAACCGGAAACATAATACATGTGTGAATACATAGACAAACAAAGTGTCACTAGTATGCCTCTACTTGACTAGCTCGTTAATCAAAGATGGTTATGTTTCCTAGCCATAGACATGAGTTGTCATTTGATTAACGGGATCACCTCATTAGGAGAATGACGTGATTGACATGACCCATTACATTAGCTTAGCACCCGATCGTTTAGTATGTTGCTATTGCTTTCTTCATGACTTATACATGTTCCTATGACTATGAGATTATGCAACTCCCGTTTACCGGAGGAACACTTTGTGTGCTACCAAACGTCACAACGTAACTGGGTGATTATAAAGGTGCTCTACAGGTGTCTCCAAAGGTACTTGTTGGGTTAGCGTATTTCGAGATTAGGATTTGTCACTCCGATTGTCGGAGAGGTATCTCAGGGCCCACTCGGTAATGCACATCACTATAAGCCTTGCAAGCATTGTGACTAATGAGTTAGTTGCGGGATGACGTATTACGGAACGAGTAAAGAGACTTGCCGGTAACGAGATTGAACTAGGTATCGAGATACCGACGATCGAATCTCGGGCAAGTAACATACCGATGACAAAGGGAACAACGTATGTTGTTATGCGGTCTGACCGATAAAGATCTTCGTAGAATATGTAGGAGCCAATATGGGCATCCAGGTCCCGCTATTGGTTATTGACCGGAGAGGTGTCTCGGTCATGTCTACATAGTTCTCGAACCCAAAGGGTCCGCACGCTTAAAGTTACGATGACAGTTTTATTATGAGTTTATATGATTTGATGTACCGAAGGTTGTTCGGAGTCCCGGATGTGATCACGGACATGACGAGGAGTCTCGAAATGGTCGAGACGTAAAGATTAATATATTGGACGACTATATTCGGACACCGGAAGTGTTCCGGAGAAGTTTCGGATTAAACCGGAGTGCCGGAGGGTTACCGGAACCCCCCGGGGAAGTATTGGGCCTTAGTGGGCCTTGAGGGGAGAGAGAGGGCAGCAGCCAGGAGGTGGTGCGCCCCCTACCAGGAGGAGTCCTAGTTGGACTAGGAGAGGGGGGCGCAGCCCCCTTTCCCTCTCCCTCTCCCTCTCTTTCCTTCCCCCCTTCTTTTCCTAGTAGGACTAGGAAAGGGGAGTCCTACTCCTACTAGGAGGAGGACTCCCCCCCTCTCCTTGGCACGCCCCATAGGCAGCCGGCCTCCCCCTTGCTCCTTTATATACGGGGGCAGGGGGGCACCTAAGAACACACTTGATATACTATATTTTAGCCGTGTGCGGTGCCCCCCTCCACCAGATTACACCTCGATAATACCGTCGCGGAGCTTAGGCGAAGTCCTGCGTCGGTGGAACATCATCATCGTCACCACGCCGTCGTGCTGACGAAACTCTCCCTCAATACTCGGCTGGATCGGAGTTCGAGGGACGTCATCGAGCTGAACGTGTGTAGAACTTCAGAGGTGCCGTGCGTTCGGTACTTGATCGGTCGGATCGTGAAGACGTTCGACTACATCAACCGCGTTGTCATAACGCTTCCGCTGTCGGTCTACGAGGGTACGTGGACAACACTCTCCCCTCTCGTTGCTATGCATCACCATGATCTTGCGTGTGCGTAGGAAATTTTTTGAAATTACTACGTTCCCCAACAGTGGCATCCGAGCCTGGTTTTACGCGTTGATGCTATGCACGAGTAGAACACAAGTGAGTTGTGGGCGATATAAGTCATACTGCTTACCAGCATGTCATACTTTGGTTCAGCGGTATTGTGAGATGAAGCGGCCCAGACCGACATTACGCGTACGCTTACGCGAGACTGGTTTCACCGTTCGGAGCACTCGTTGCTTAAAGGTGACTGGCGGGTGTCTGTCTCTCTCACTTTAGTTGAACCGAGTGTGGCTACGCCCGATCCTTGCGAAGGTTAAAACAGCACCAACTTGACAAACTAGCGTTGTGGTTTTGATGCGTAGGTAAGAACGGTTCTTGCAAAGCCCGTAGCAGCCACGTAAAATATGCAACAACAAAGTAGAGGTCGTCTAACTTGTTTTTGCAGGGCATGTTGTGATGTGATATGGTCAAGACATGATGTGATATAATGTGTTGTATGAGATGATCATGTTTTGTAACCGAGTTATCGGCAACTGGCAGGAGCCATATGGTTGTCGCTTTATTGTATGAGATGCAATCGCCATGTAATAGTTTTACTTTATCACTAAGCGGTAGCGATAGTCGTAAAAGCAATAAGTTGGCGAGACGACAACGATACTACGATGGAGATCAAGGTGTCGAGCCGGTGACGATGGTGATCATGATGGTGCTTCGGAGATGGAGATCACAAGCACAAGATGATGCAGGCCATAGCATATCACTTATATTGATTGCATGTGATGTTAATCCTTTATGCATCTTATCTTGCTTTGATTGACGGTAGCATTATAAGATGATCTCTCACTAAAATTTCAAGATAAAAGTGTTCTCCCTGAGTATGCACCGTTGCAAAAGTTCTTCGTGCTGAGACACCACGTGTTAATCGGGTGTGATAGGCTCTACGTTCAAATACAACGGGTGCAAAACAGTTGCACACGTGGAATACTCAGGTTAAACTTGATGAGCCTAGCATATAACAGATATGGCCTCGGAACACTGAGACCGAAAGGTCGAGCGTGAATCATATAGTAGATATGATCAACATAGTGATGTTCACCATTGAAACTACTCCATCTCACGTGATGATCGGACATGGTTTAGTTGATATGGATCACGTGATCACTTAGAGGATTAGAGGGATGTCTATCTAAGTGGGAGTTCTTAAGTAATATGATTAATTGAACTTAAATTTATCATGAACTTAGTACCTGATAGTATTTTGCTTGTCTATGTTGATTGTAGATAGATGGCCCATGTTGTTGTTCCTTTGAATTTTAATGCGTTCCTTGAGAAAGCAAAGTTGAAAGATGATGGTAGCAATTACACGGACTGGGTCCGTAACTTGAGGATTATCCTCATTGCTGCACAGAAGAATTACGTCCTGGAAGCACCGCTAGGTGCCAGACCTGCTGCAGGAGCAACACCATATGTTATGAACGTCTGGCAGAGCAAAGCTGATGACTACTCGATAGTTCAGTGTGCCATGCTTTACGACTTAGAACCGGGACTTCAACAATGTTTTGAATGTCATGGAGCATATGAGATGTTCCAGGAGTTGAAGTTAATATTTCAAGCAAATGCCCGGATTGAGAGATATGAAGTCTCCAATAAGTTCTACAGCTGTAAGATGGAGAAGAATAGTTCTGTCAGTGAGCATATACTCAGAATGTCTGTGCATAACTATCACTTGATTCAACTGGGAGTTAATCTTCCGGATGATAGCGTCATTGACAGAATTCTTCAAACACTGCCACCAAGCTATAAGAGCTTCGTGATGAACTATAATATGCAAGGGATGGATAAGACGATTCCCGAGCTCTTCGCAATGCTAAAGGCTGCGGAGGTAGAAATCAAGAAGGAGCATCAAGTGTTGATGGTCAACAAGACCACTAGTTTCAAGAAAAAGGGCAAAGGGAAGAAGAAGGGGAACTTCAAGAAGAACAGCAAACAAGTTGCTGCTCAGGAGAAGAAACCCAAGTCTGGACCTAAGCCTGAGACTGAGTGCTTCTATTGCAAACAGACTGGTCACTGGAAGCGGAACTGCCCCAAGTATTTGGCGGATAAGAAGGATGGCAAGGTGAACAAAGGTATATGTGATATACATGTTATTGATGTGTACCTTACTAATGCTCGCAGTAGCACCTGGGTATTTGATACTGGTTCTGTTGCTAATATTTGCAACTCAAAACAGGGACTACAGATTAAGCGAAAATTGGCTGAGGACGAGGTGACGATGCGCGTGGGAAATGGTTCCAAAGTCGATGTGATCGCGGTCGGCACGCTACCTCTACATCTACCTTCGGGATTAGTTTTAGACCTGAATAATTGTTATTTGGTGCCAGCGTTGAGCATGACCATTATATCTGGATCTTGTTTGATGCGAGACGGTTATTCATTTAAATCAGAGAATAATGGTTGTTCTATTTATATGAGTAATATCTTTTATGGTCATGCACCCTTGAAGAGTGGTCTATTTTTGTTGAATCTCGATAGTAGTAATACACATATTCATAATATTGAAGCCAAAAGATGCAGAGTTGATAATGATAGTGCAACTTATTTGTGGCACTGTCGTTTAGGTCATATTGGTGTAAAGCGCATGAAGAAACTCCATACTGATGGACTTTTGGAACCACTTGATTATGAATCACTTGGTACTTGCGAACCATGCCTCATGGGAAAGATGACTAAAATGCCGTTCTCCGGAACTATGGAGCGAGCAACAGATTTGTTGGAAATCATACATACAGATGTATGTGGTCCAATGAATGTTGAGGCTCGCGGCGGGTATCGTTATTTTCTCACCTTCACATATGATTTAAGCAGATATGGGCATATCTACTTAATGAAACATAAGTCTGAAACATTTGAAAAGTTCAAAGAATTTCAGAGTGAAGTTGAAAATCATCGTAACAAGAAAATAAAGTTTCTACGATCTGATCGTGGTGGAGAATATTTGAGTTACGAGTTTGGTCTTCATTTGAAACAATGTGGAATAGTTTCGCAACTCATGCCACCCAGAACACCACAGTGTAATCGTGTGTCCGAACGTCGTAATCGTACTTTACTAGATATGGTGCTGACGAAACTCTCCCTCAATACTCGGCTGGATCGGAGTTCGAGGGACGTCATCGAGCTGAACGTGTGTAGAACTTCGGAGGTGCCGTGCGTTCGGTACTTGATCGGTCGGATCGTGAAGACGTTCGACTACATCAACCGCGTTGTGATAACGCTTCCGCTGTCGGTCTACGAGGGTACGTGGACAACACTCTGCCCTCTCGTTGCTATGCATCACCATGATCTTGCATGTGCGTAGGAAATTTCTTGAAATTACTACGTTCCCCAACAGCAGCCTTATCAGGCTATTTCGATTTGTACTCGTTAGGTTTTTCTCTTCTTGATCATGCAACTGTTCACTTACCGCGGATGAGCTTTGTTGCATGTCGACAGGCGCTGCAACCGAAGCACCGGAGCCGCTTGAGCGACGGCAACTATCAGTGGGAAACGACACCTATGGGATCACAGGAATCCCTACTATGGTTGCGGGGCGCGGGGTTGTGAGAAGGGCAGGTCTAACAGGAGGCACACGGATCGTTTACCCAGGTTCGGGCCGCGAGGATGCGTAATACCCTAGTCCTGCTTTGGTGGCTGTATTGAGGGAGTTCTTGAGCTCTCGTACTAGCTGTGGTGGTTGCGTGGTTCCAAAAAGCCGAATCCCTCTCCAGTACGCCATGGGCCTCCTTTTATAGTCGAAAGGGGCTGCCAGAGTGGCACACAGGAGGTGGAAAGGCCTACAATACTATGAGCTTATCGCCCGTATTACAGGACAAAACGCATTCAATGCATCACTTAGGTGTCCCTTAGCTTTATCGGGGACGGGAACGAGGCCCGTCCCGTCCGTCGCCGCTCCTCCGCCGAGGTGACCCGTATATGAGTTCCGTGGGGAGAACTGCCTCTGTCCCATATACTAGGGCAAAGGGTGTCTGGCCGGTGGCTCGATTTGGCGTCGTCCTGATCAACCAAAGAATCGCCCGCAACTCATCAATCCAGCGCCTTCCGCTCTTGTGCAGCCTATCAAAAGTCTTCGTTCTCAGGCCTCGCAACACTTCAACATTTTCCCTCTCCGCCTGGTGGTTGCTCCGGGGGTGTGCCACGGAAGCAAAACAGACCTTGCTGCCGAGGTCTTGGATGTATTGCATGAAGGCGTGGATTGTGAACTGCGTGCCGTTGTTGGTGATGACCCTGTTTGGTACACCAAAACAGCAGACTAGCCCCTTGAAGAACTTGACGGCTGACTATGTTGTAACCTTCCTCACTGCCTCCACCTCCGGCCACTTTGTGAACTTGTCGATTGCAACGTGCAAGTACTCAAAGCCCCCGACAGCGCGAGGGAAATGCCCAGTATGTCGAGCCCCCAGACCGAGAACGGCCAGGAGAGAGGGATTGTTTGAAGGGCTTGAGCTGGTTGATGAGGCTTCTTCGAATGGAACTGGCATGCTTCACACCTGGTTACTAGTGTCGTCGCATCCTGGAGGGCGGTGGGCCAGAAGAAACCTTGCCGGAATGCCTTGCCGGCAAGAGCCCTCGACCCTATGTGGGAGCCACATATGCCTCCATGTATCTCCGCCAACAGCTCCAGTCCTTCCCCTCGGGGGATGCACTTCAATTTCACACCGTTCGGTCTTTTTCTGTATAAGACGTCATCAACGAACTGGTACATGGCAGACCAACGGGCTACTTTTTCCGCTTCTTCCTGCTCCTCAGGAAGTTCCCCCGTCTGGAGGAAACGGACGGTATGATGTGCCTATGCCGGAGCCTGGGGCTCGACGGCAAGGACCAAAGGCATCTCTTCCGCCATGGGGGCAGCCATCTCTACGGCCAGGGTTTGGCGCCCTGCCGGAGCCAGCTACCCCTTGATAGGCACAGAATCCGCGGCAATACCCTTGCCGGCAGCCCCTGGAGGCTCGGCAGGAAAGTACTTGCCGAGGCCTGATTTCATCCGCTTGTTCTACGCCAAAGATGTCGGTGGGAAACGACACCTATGGGATCACAGGAATCCCTACTACGGTTGCGGGGTGCGGGGTTGTGAGAAGGGCAGGTCTAACAGGAGGCACACGGATCATCTACCCAGGTTCGGGCCGCGAGGATGCGTAATACCCTAGTCCTGCTTTGGTGGCTGTATTGAGGGAGTTCTTGAGCTCTCGAACTAGCTGTGGTGGTTGCGTAGTTCCAAAAAGCTGAATCCCTCTACAGTACGCCATGGGCCTCCTTTTATAGTCGAAAGGGGCTGCCACAGTGGCACACAGGAGGTGGAAAGGCCTACAGTACTGCGAGCTTATCGCCCGTATTACAGGACAAAACGCATTCAATGCATCACTTAGGTGTCCCTTAGCTTTATCAGGGACAGGAACGAGGCCCGTCCCATCCGTCGCCGCTCCTCCTCGCTTCGACACGTGCCCAGGCCAGCGATGCATGCGGCGCCATGTAGGCAGGCAGACAACTGAGGTGGCGCGGTGGTAGGGTCTTCACGAAGATCTGCATGCCGCCATGCAGGCGCTTGCTGAGTTGGCCTGGGAGCCGCATGTTGCCACGCAGGTGCCTGCCCAGCTGGTCGGGCTGGCAGCTGCATGCTAATGGCGGTGGAAACTTGGCTGCTGCGGGCCTAGCAGTGGCCCCGGTGATGTCCTCGGCAAGGGTCTTGCCATGGCGCGCAGTCGTCCCCGGCAAGGATCTTGCCGGGGGTCTTGTGGCTTTCCTCGGCAAGGATCTTGCCGAGGATCGTTGTCTTACAATCCTCATCTGACCTTGAGTGTTTATGATCTTGAGAAAGATCTTTATGCCACCACGGAGGTGCCTCCCGAGCCCTGGCCCCAACGTAGTTGGTTGGGTTGGAAACCATGGGCTCAAGGGTGGCTCCCTCTGTTGGTGTTCAGGCAAGTTTCCCCAGCAAGGGTCTTGCCGGGGGACTCCACCTTGCCCTTTTGCTGTCTTGTGTCTCTGGTCTTGGCGTTGCCTCTGATCGCCTTGCGCCTTTGGCTTCTCTCCGACTTCCCTCCCTTGCCTTGCTACGTGCGGCCGTGGCGCGCGGTTCTGACTGCCCGTGCACAAGTAAAGGGGTCAAAAAGGAGAGCCCATACTTTTGTACACCGACAGCGACAGCCGGCCCAAACTCAACCGCAACACGAGCACCATCGACGATCCTTAGCTATCAAGTATGACAACGATACCCATACGCCGCCGAGAATCAGGTACTATTATCCAACGGCCGACGCCTACGTTCACTTCCTAGAATAAGCACCGCACCTTTGAATTTCTTCAGGGCATCATTCAGTTTTTCATGAGACGCGTTATTCTGCTTGCACCTGTAGGGCCATACTTCTGGCAGTGAGCATGTTACATGTGCTAAATTACATACCAGTGCACATATAGTTAATATGCTTTAGTTTTGTCCTAAGTATTACTGTGCTTCCTAGTCATCACTGCCTACTATTTTACTTCTTGCATGCTATATTTATGATAATGGTGTTGTTCTGATGCCACCTATTGGTTCCATCAGACTGCTTCATGTTCTCTATGCTTAATTACACATCAACAAACTAGCATGTGGTTCCGCTGCTTTTTGTTCGTTTTACCCTACATTTTCTGATGCTAGCTATTACATCACTGCTCCGAGCCTCTGTTCATTACTTTTTTATGTGTTCTTGATCTTCCCAAGTTGCATGACTAATTTGATGCTTCTATTAATTATGGAGCTGCCAACCCCATCAAGCAAAATATTTGTTCTTTTGGGGCTGGCACCTCGAACAAGTATAAAAATAGAGGGAAGCAGATATATTGTCATGTATGCACACACCCTTCTTTCATTAGTTTAGATGAACCATTGATGATCAATTCGAACCAGTGCATGCGATTAAAATTAATTTTACCTAAATAGAGGGTGCAGAATAAACTACAACAACTAGATTTGTAACCATGGGATGCTGGCGATATCTCCAAAGAACATTGCAACAGCAGGGAGGCTTCACAGCAACATATGGTAAGCCAGTGTGTTTTAATACATGTGAAATGTAATGCGTGTGGGCTGCTTTCTTGGCTTGTGCCCTCAACCTATAATCCTACAGAATTACAAATAGTTCAGTTGTCTGCTTTGTTGTATTGCTTGATTTGAATGCTTGTTTGTTACTTGTCACGCTATACCTCAGTTGGACAATATGTCAACTGTGCCTGTTGTACTATCGTAAAGAAATGCATGCCTAGTTCATTTGAGTCCTTAACTTTTCCTCTGAACTTCATCACAAGACTGTCTTCATAGTTTATATGAGGCCACGCTGTTAAGTGCTTTCTCAGATTATTTCAACTGCTTAGATGCCTTGGCAACGTAAATATAGCGGTGGTACACTCCCTTTGAACTAGGGATGTCAACTGGGTCCCGTTTAATCCCGATTAAAGTCCACTAGTGGTATGATAGTTCAAAAGAGTTTTTGTTTTTTGAGGAAAATGAACTAGGGAGCTAGCAAAAACTAACTAGATGGGACTGGCAGATGTCGTTTATTTTCCACTTACATCCCTAGTTTCATCTTACCATTTTAATCTCTTTTCGGCTGATGCTGCTTCGAACCATTTAAATATAGCTTGCCATGCTCGGCAATAATTCGTATGTCGTTTACCATGTAAGCTTACTGCCTGGATCATGTGATAACCATCTCTTACTTATGTCCAGTGAAACCTTTCAGGATGCCGTTCACACTAGGACACAATGTACAACCCCAGAATCTATTTCTGGAAGCAGTGTGCCATCCATGTTACCAGATGGTAGCAGTTCAGAGGCAACACCACCGGAGAGCAGTCTGAGCACTGATATTATAGTTCTTGAGGCTCTACTAGAGGCAGAAAGAGATGGTGTGGCTGCCATGAATGAGGTAATCTTGATCTTGAAGCTGGAAATCATGCAATTAGCTGCACGCATTATGCAAGCAACCCAAGAATTGGAGGAAGTAAGAATGTTGCATTTGAAGATGGAGGAGGTCATGCTGCTTCTGCTATCTGAAGCCCAGGGTAATCCCAGTTCTTCTTTAGATAGCAGTTGAAATTGTAATTAGATTATTGTACTTGCATGTTGTGTCATGTCTCTGAATGGATTTTGTTGTAAGACCCCTATGTTGTCCATGAGTTGTAATGATTCGAATTTTTTAGGCGAGGTAATCCTCAGTACTTGTATGATTGACATAAGGTGAACTGTTTTTCGTGTGAGCATATTGTATTGGATGAAATAACTGTTTGACTCAAAGTGTATCCAACCTACTGAATTCGAAGATCATGGCATTTCTAAATCATAATCATATATAAAGGTGGAATAAATCTTTGTTGTGGCTTTGAAGAAATAAATAACAAAACGTAGAATTATCTGTGGATATTCATAATCGAATAAAAATTGGATTTGGATTTAGTTGCCAGGGCCCAGGGCAAATGTGAATGCTAATTCTCCCAAGTTTTGAACGAAGCGGCTAAACACCCACTATCATTTGTGGGCTGCCCGAAGCAAGTGTTTGTGAGATGGAAATTACTGTCTACCCCTGACACTTGACATCCTTATCGACCGGATTTACACTGTTGTCGATAGGGGTAGACTAGTAACTTCAATCAGACGTGACACGACGACCTCTGAGCCCATTCAGACATGGTGGGCGCCAAACCTGGGCGGCAAAACACATTTGATTCAAGCTCCTCCGAAAGACATGTGTCTCTCCCTCCATCTCCCCATTCATCCACGATGGGCGGCAAAACAAACTCTCCTCGTCCGAAATCGATGTAGGCTAATATTTTAAATAGGGGCAGATGTGTAACTTCCCTCAGACGTGACACAACCTCCCTACCTGTCAGCCCCGTTCATACATCGTGGGCGCCAACCGTGGGCGGCAAAACACCCTCTCCTCGCCCGAAATTGTTACCGACAAATATTTGGGAGATGCGAGATTACCGTCCTATCCCCAACCAACGTGATGTCCGAAATTTTAAACGGGGGATAAGTTCGTAACTTTCCCACATTTCAGACAAGCGCGTCCCAAAGTTTGAGATCCCCCCTCCCCCTCCATTTCCCCATTCATACACCGTCGGCGCCACGACAACCTCCCCACTGCGGCCAGCCTCCTCCGTCCACCACCCCATCCTCCACCTTGCTGGAGCCTCTACCCCTACCCCGTCGTCCACTGCAAGAGATGGACGTCTCTCATCCACGGCGCCAGACCAGGATCCTTTCATCCGTCGTATCACTTCATCGGCGCCGTCGTCCACCTTTCCGTTGCCGCTCCTACGACCGCCTCGTCCACGTCAACATGATTTATCCCCCGACCCGGCCGTCTGCCGTCTAAAGTCTTCTTCCCCGCCGCCGACAGCCATCACACCCACAACACCCTCAACGAATTGGCAGGGGCCTACACGGCGTCGCAAGAGAGGTGGTACTCTTCCATATTTGCTTATGTTATTGATCTCACCCGGAAAATAGATTGTAAATTGTTTACTGTACTTTTCTTGTCACTACCAAATCGTAGTGGCTAGTTGAAAGCAAACATTGGTTGCGAAGTAGCTTTGTCCGGTTTGCACCTTCAGATCCGCCATGGCACGGTCACTATACTCATAAAGCTTATGGTTTCCCCCCTTTGTATTCACTACCATCATCGTAGGTGCTTCACTGCTTCCTGTCGTACTAGCACTGCTCCTCGAGACCTCAACCCATCAAGCGAAACAACATGCCACTCATAATTCCAAAGCTTACGTGTTCAAATATGAATCTGATATGATGCTCATATTACTAAAACAGAGAACGTTTAATTGGTCACCTAATGTTCCTATATTCGTTTCAAAAAGCATGTGCGCCACCCACTGGTCCAGCTAGTTCCACTTTCCTGATTTTACTCTTGATGCTTAGGGTTTTCCCCTTTTATCTACTCTACTATGATCTGCGTAGGTGCTTTCTATCATACTAGCATTACTCCACCCTTCAAGCTAAACAACACAACACTAAAAATTCCAAAGCTCAGTTGTTCAAATATGATTGTGATATGATACTGATATTAGTTAACAGACGCATTTAATTGGTTAGCTAAAGGTCCCACTTGAGTTTCCAAATGCATGTCACGACATATAGAGAGACAGTAGAATTGCATTTCTTTGTCACTTGTTGACTCTACTTTCTTGTCCATACCAAATCTTAGTTGTTATTTTAAAGCAAACATCGGTTACTAACTACCCTTTGCGCGGTTTGCAGCTTCAGATCTGCCATCCCACTACCACGGTCAATACTATACTCATCATGCTTACGGTTTCCCCATTTTATGATTACAACGATCAGCCTACGTGGTTCATGTCATAATAGCACTGCTCCACCCATCGAGCTAAACAAGCTTAGTTGTACAAATTCAAATATGATATTATGCTGATATTAGTAAAACTGAGAGATGTTTAATTGGTCAGCTAAATGTTCCTACTTTAGTTTCTAAATGCATGTGAGCCACATATGGAGAGACCGAAAGGAATAGTATTTCTCTGTGCGCTCTGGTTCATCATGGGTGGCCAACCGACATTGTATAGAAAGACTTGCAATATCTTCAATTTGCTTCCTCTTCTGCTCTTCTTTAAGATGATCCTCTTCTCTTGCGGTCGACTGGTCAGGTCGAGTTATTCTCCCTTAGTATATTTTGAATCTGTCAGGTCAGGTCGACTTGTTCTTCTTTACTATGTTGAAGCTGTCATCTGCGAAGTATCATCACTTCTGGTGCTCTCATATTTTTAGTAGTAGTCCACATTATATCAATGCACACACCAAATTACAGCATGCATGGCACCTCTTAGAAGAATTGCAGAGATAGCACAAAGTGGTTTACAGGGAGGAAGTATTGGATTAGAATCACTTCTGCATTACAAAGATAATCTCACTTGTTTTATGTTTTCATGCATGTCAGGTATTGAACATTATCAAAATGAATATGAGAATGGGCGCACGAGAGGAATATTGCGGAACAATCCACTGGCTAACAAACTTGGCATTGTGGAGGATGGCCTATCTTATTCACCCATCAAGGTGTTTGCTCTAACTTGGCAAGGTTGTATTGGTCGCACATATTTTACATCTGACCTCTTGCATTACTTCTACTTTGTTACACCATCTGCTTAGTTTAAGCATCATATATGAGTATATGCCATAACTATCCATTTTTTGTACCTATTCCATGTGTCGTCATGCTATGTTTTTCCAGTCAAATGTTGTTCTTTCATAATAGATGTCCAAAAGGAAGATGGTGAGTGCAGGTCCTCAAGGAGTACAAACTAGGTATTTCGAAAAGGTAGTGATACCTGTTAAATCAGATAGATCAGCAGCCACAGAAAACACAGGCCCAACTGTACCACACTTTACCCCTACTTCAGTGTCCAAACCCCTATTAGAACTGCTGAGAGCCCAGCGTCAGGTACTGTCTATGATATCAATTCAAAATATGAACTCCTAAATTTCTGCATGTGCCTTACCTTCTCTCTTGTATGAAAACTAATTTCAGATGAATCTCCTTGCTCAAAGGATCATAGGATCTCACGACAATACTAGGCTCTGCATTGCTCTTGTTAGTACCTCTTGCCCTTTGTCAGCATACTTACACTCATTACTGTTTGATTATGTAGCATCACTATAAATGTTCACTTCTTTATCCTCCCTTTGCTTGAAATTATAAGATCTATATTTACTCTTAGATAAATGTAGAATTAACACAATGGTTATGAAGTTTTGGATTGCTCATGTAAGTACCTGTTGTTATGTACTCCCTCTGCATCGAATTAATTGTTAATCAATTGGATGTATTTAGAACTTAATAGTGCTAGATACATCCATTTGAGCGACAAGTAATAATGGACGGTGGTGGTATTACTGTACTTGCATCGCGAGATAGTTGATTGTCTAGCATTACTCTGCATCTTATCTGCCCTGCCCTCCACTTTCTCCAAATTATCATATCTACATTTACTCTTACCAAAATGTTGAATAAAGCCAATGCCACTGCACACGTTCATGTCTGCATTCCCCTTGTTAGTACTTTGTGGCTTGTAATGCTGTACTTAATTAATTGCTATTTGATTATGTATCATCAATCTGCACCTGAGCTTCATTATCCTCTGTTTCTTCCAATATTATTTGATCTATATTTACTGTTTGCAAAATGTAGAATAATGGCAACGCTTATAAAGAATTTTCTTTGGGGAATTTATTGAATTATCCTTCCATCAACATGGAGAAGGGCTTTGTCCAGCCCGTGTTAACATGTAATGTAAGTTCATCCTTGTCAAGCCTTCAAACTTTGTTCTAGTATAGATTTGGATAGGCATCATGTCCTCCATTGTTGTTTACTTTGTTGTTTACATCTGATTGGATGTTTGCAACAACTACCAGTTTCAAATTGTAGTTGTAAAAACATGTTCCTTATGCAGAACAAATCCATTTATTTGCTTATATAATTGTGAAACATGTTACGTGTCTCCTTATTTATCTTTCAGTGTCGTATCTCTTATGCCAGGCAGAACTTTAGGGAAGATAGTGAGCCAAACCATCTTGAGGACAGCGAGATGACCCCAAGGTCCTGTCTTGATGAAGACAGTGAGTTGAAGCTACTCACCAGCAGGTGTGAGACAACCTCTGTGCAGTCGCTGCCTTAATCAGTTCGACTTCTTCAGTCTCAACTTAAAGCGGAAAGGCTTGCTTCAGCTCAGCTCTGACATGAAGTCAAAGATATAATGAAGATGTCAGGGGACTGCCGTGCGCACTATGGTGCCATACAGCTAGGGATGAAGAATCTATTGTTGACACAACTGAGGTCTCATCAGCTTGTTCGGCTGCTTGCGGGGCCCAACCTTGCCAGGCCTAGTGCCTTCTGAAGTGCTCTCCGTTTTGTATATTCTTTTGTCGGCGCGTTTATATGCACTGGTGGCGACCTTTGATGCCCAGTGTATGTAATCCGCGGTCATGTTGCGCTTTATTATCACCGGTAGCGAACTTTGATTCCCAATGGATGTAATATATCGTAATTTCTTTATTGTATAGACTAGGTTTAGTGGATCTTAGTGTTGTTGGTCTTCAGGCCGACTCGTTACTCATATGGGCCAAAACGTGAGCCTGTAATCATCTTGGGCCATTAGCAGGTCTAAACCTATAGTAGTTTCCCGCCTTTAACAGGACGAGTAAAGTTCTGGCCAGCTGGGCCAGAGAATACCATGGGCTTTTAACAGGCTAAAACCTAGATTGGGCTAGCGTTGAGCCGAAAAATTCACGGGCCAATACATGCCAAAACTGCCTAAGGCCCATGTTGGGCCCAAATAGGACGAGCAGTTAACAGGCCAAAATATATCTCGGGCCTGTTTGGCCCAATAAAATTATGGGCTTTAAGCAGGCCGGTATCCATGCGGGCCATAGGCCCAAAAGTGTCACGGGCCATTATCAGATGGGCTATAAGCAGGTCGGATTCAACGCGGGCTGTAATTAGGCCCAACTGTTACACGGGCCATTAACAGGCCGATAGGCCAGTTGGGCTGAAATTTATCCATGAAGACTACGGGCCATTAAGAGGCCTAAAGTTACTCCGGACAAGAAATAGCCTAGTTTCTGCGTGGGCCGTTAAATGGCCTAAAGTTAAACCGGGCCGACAATGTCCCAGATACTCCACGGGCCGCTAACAGGCTGAAACTATTATCGGGCCGAACAGGTAAACGGGCATTTAACAGGCTGAAATACAAACCTATCTTATAATGGCCCCAAAGGTACAGTGGCGTGTTAACGGGCCTGATCCGATATGGGCCGTAATTTGGCCCAAAACTCGGTAGGCTGTGAATGGGCCTGATCTGATATGGGCCTCAATTTGACCCAAAACATGGCAGGCTGTTAACGGGCCAGCCCACTAGTGTCTAAAAAACATGGTGGGCTTTAGCTGGGCCAGCCTTTTCACCGGAATGGGCCTCTATTAGGTTGTTCCACGTGTCGACGTATCATAGGCGCCTCCTGTCCAATGAGTGGATGACATCTGTCCCAACGAGGAGCTGACACGGGGTTCCGTCCGCCAATGAGAATTTTACACGTGGAAAATCCCCATTGGTCCGAGCTGTTAACGGGTTATCGGATCCAAAACCGGACCCGATAGCTTAACGGCGAGCCGTTACGGTCGATGCCACATGTCGGTCCCCCTTGACAAAAGCACTTCTATGACGCGTGATTTATCGTCATGGAAGTGGACACTTCCGTGATGATAATTTTGGTAATGTCATGGAACACTTCTACGATAGCACAGGTATGACTATCTTGATTCTGTCATAAGATCGTCATGGATGTACATGCATGATAGAAAACGTGACCTACTATGACAAACACGTATCATCACGGAAGTGTCTTTTTTTTGTAGTGACCCTCATGGCCCTCACACGAGCCTTCTGCCAAAGAGCCAATTGCCTGACTCTCTCGGACGCGACATAGGCCTGCCAGGCAGCTTGCCCCGCGGTGCGCTTCTCTTCCTCGGCCTTCTTCTCCGCCTCTATTTTGGCGTGCTCTACCAGAGGCAAAGCCTCCCACAAGGTGACATCCATTTCTTTCCAAAGCTCCTCAAGGCAGGGGGCTCGGCGGGCAGCGCGGCGTTCTCCTCGTAGCTGGGAGCCGACGCGTCCTCCGACGCGCGTGCTTGCAAGATTGGGAATGCCAACGCGTCCACCTCGATGCGTCGCGGTGAGGAGCGGAACATCGACGCGTCCTCCTCGACTAGTGGCGACGAGGAATGGAACGACGACGTGTGACCGTCCGTGCGGTGCAGCAAGGGGCGCCTAGGGCTTGGGAGGGGCGATGCCATGGTGGTCGACGTGAGTGGGAGGGGGTGGAGATAGCGATGAACGTGAGCGTTCTTCTGAATGTCGTGGGAGGCGGAGTATTTATAGCGAGCAATGGCACACCTACATAAGATATGGACTGAGCTTCACTGACTTGACTGCAGGTCCAGTTGCGTCACTGACATGTGGGCCAGATGCCTGTTGGGCCGACATGTCAGTGACCCAGTGCACCTACAATTAAGTAACTGAAGCAGCGTCCCGTAAGATATGTTGCATGATTAACGTAATAGCTACATGGGCATATTTGTTGGAGTAAATTATGAGGGAGGGAAGGGGTGGAAATATAGCTGGTCACAACAGATTGGACGAGCGCGGGTGGAGGAGAGTCATGCATGCAGATTTTTTCCACACGGGGTGGAGTGGTGGGACTGCCAAAGGGAGAAGGAGAGTCAAGGAGGCGTTCAGATTTCAAGGTGCACTAAATTATTGCATGCGATGATTAAGGCTGGCCATAGTGGTGGTAATGTGGTACTGATGTGGCAAACATACTGATGTTGCAAAGAATTAAAGAAGAGAGGGGGTTAGAGTAACATAGGTAGATACCGTATCATGCTAAATACTATGCTACTTTGTGTCATACATGGAACTATAAAGGTAGTCCCGTATCATACACTAGTATCATGCACATGATACTAGTATATGATACTTTCTACTATGAGTAGCATAAAGAGAATATTGACTAATCTCTACTCTCTATCTCGACTCTTATCTCTATTTTCTACTCTATATCTCTATATCTATATACTCCTATATGTATATACTTATATCTACTCTTATAAAAAGCAGAGTTGGTGATGATGGTGTGCCTGCCATCCTGCAATATAGGCCGTTCGATCTATATCTATCGGATAGGAAGGAAACTATGACAATTTTCCCACACTCCTCTCCACATTTGCAGATAAGGCCTTCTCTCGTTCATCCTTTTCTCCCACAAGATCTTGATGTTTCGTGCAATGCACGGGCATCTTGCTAGTACTCCTATAAAAATCTCAGTTGGTGGTGATGGTGTGTCTGCCTCTGGACAACGTGAGCCGTTCGATCCACTTGGAACCAACGGCTGAGATGTCTGCGCATAGAGACATGGCCTTGCCACCGGAGGTAGCAGATATTTACCCACCTCTGCCATTGTAGAAAATACGGAACTACTAATTCCATCCTCATTTCCTTTCTGGTTCATCTCCTTGCATTCTTGCCGGCGGCGGCGAAGGTTCCTGAAGATGGAGTCCAGACTCTAGAAACCACTACAAAAACTATTCCACCGCCTCTATCTCGGTAAGAGTAGGTGAAATTTTTGAATCGAGCCCTTTAAACTAGAAGGGAGGTAGTAGTACTCTAATAGCTAACCTTGTTGTGATGACTAGATAGGACATGGCACGCACCTGGATGGAGGAACTAGTCTGCATTGTGCATATAAGGTTTGCCTGAAGTCAATGTACCTCTACTTTGACCAAACTAATAGAAAAATGTATCAACATTCACAATGTCAAATCAATATTTTTATACTCATTATAGAACGTAATTTCATAAAATATATACTTGGTATTGTAGATATTGATATTTTTAGCATAAATTTGGTCAAAAACTTTGCAAACTATGACTTGATACAAATCTTACGCGGAGTAAAAAGGACCAGAGGGAGTATCATGCATGCGGAGTAGGCAAAAAATTACTCATTTATAGCCGGTCGAAGTCTCAAAGGGCATGACCGCGCGAGGGAGGTGAAGGTCGTGGGAGGCGCGACGGTTGACAGAATTAAGTGAAGTTACATCCACGCGCCAGCATGGCATCCGAACACGCATAAGCTATACCGTCAGGCCTATGATATGGGTCTAGTAGACATGTGATAACCCACAAGTATAGGGGATCAATTGTAGCCTCTTTCGATAAGTAAGAGTGTCGAACCCAACGAGGAGCTAAAGGTAGAACAAATATTCCCTCAAGTTCTATCGACCACCGATACAACTCTACGCACACTTAACGTTCGCTTTACCTAAAACAAGTATGAAACTAGAAGTACTTTGTAGGTGTTGTTGGATAGGTTTGCAAGAATATAAAGAGCACGTAAATAAAAACTTGGGGCTGTTTAGATAAAGACACAATAAAGGTAGTATAGCGAGTGTGGAAAAGTGGTGGTAGGAGTTGCGAAATTATCCTTAAGCAATTGACTACTTTACTAGACCGATAGCAAGTTTTATGAGGGAGAGGCCACTGCTAGCATGTCTTCCTTGACTTGGAATTCTATGCACTTATGATTGGAACTATTAGCAAGCGTCCGCAACTACTAACATTCATTAAGGTAAAACCCAACCATAGCATTAAGATATATTGGTCCCCCTTCGATCCCGTATACATCAATTTCTATGCTAGGTTGAAGCTTCTGTCACTCTTGCCCTCCAATACATAGTCTTATCAACATACAACTAACACTATGGTGTGATCCATGCGCGCGCTCATATGATGGGCACCAAAGGACAGCAACATAACCACAAGCAAATTAAACCAATCATAGCAATTCATCAATTACCGATAGGACAACGAAAATCTACTCGGACATTATAGGATGGCAACACATCATTGGTTAATAATATGAAGCGTAAAGCACCATGTTCAAGTAGAGGGTACATCGGGTTGCGGGAGAGTGGACCGCTATAGATAGATGGGGGAAGGTGATGGAGATGTTGGTGAAGATGGCGGAGGTGTTGGTGTAGATTGCGGTGATGATGATGGCCCCCGGTGGCACTCCGGCGCCACCAGAAGCGAGGGGGAGAGCCCCCTTCTTCTTATTCCTTGACCTTCTCCCTAGATGGGAGAAGGGTTTCCCCTCTGGTCCTTGGTCTCCATGGCGTGGGAGGGGCGAGAGCCCCTCCGAGATTGGATCTGTCTCTATGTCTCTCTCTGTTTCTGCGTTCTTGATCCTGCCCTTTCACCGTTTCTTTTATAACCGGAGATCCTTAACTCTGATTGGGCTGAATTTTGGACACAATCTCTATCCGAATATTAGCTTTCTGGTGGCAAAAGAAGGGCTCCAACCTCCTTACAGGCTAGCCACGAGGGCCAGGGGCGCGCCCCCTGCCTCGTGGCCCCCTCGGGCATCGTATCACGTTGATTCTTCTTCCCAAAAATCACATATATTCCAAAAAAATCTCTGTTGGTTTTTATCTGGTTTGGACTCCGTTTGATATGGATTTCCTGCGAAACGAAAAACATGCAACAAACAGGAACTGGCACTGGGCACTAGATCAATATGTTAGTCCCAAAAATAGTATAAAAAGTTGCCAAAAGTATATGAAAGTTGTAGAATATTGGCATGGAACAATCAAAAATTATAGATACGACGGAGACGTATCAGCATCCCCAAGCTTAATTCCTGCTCATCATCGAGTAGGTAAATGATAAAAAAGATAATTTTTGATGTGGAATGCTACCTAGCATAATTTTGATCATGTAATCTAATCATGGCATGAATATTAAGACACAAGTGATTCAAAGCAATAGTCTATCATTTGACATTAAGACAATAATACTTCAAGCATACTAATAAAGCAATCATGTCTTTTCAAAACAACATGGCCAAAGAAAGTTATCCCTACAAAATCATATAGTCTGGCTATGCTCCATCTTCACCACATAAAATATTCACATCATGCACAACCCCGATGACAAGCCGAGCAATTGGTTCATACTTTTTAACGCGCTTCAGCTTTTTCAACCCTCATGCAATACATGAGCGCAAGCCATGGATATAGCACTAAAGGTGGAATAGAATATGATGGTGGAGGTTGTGTGGAGAAGACAAAAAAGGAGAAAGTCTCACATCGACGCGGCTAATCAACGGGCTATGGAGATGCCCATCAATTGATGTCAATGTGAGGAGTAGGGATTGCCATGCAACGGATGCACTAAGAGTTGTAAGTGTATGGAAGCTCAAACTGGAAACTAAGTGGGTGTGCATCCAACTTGCTTGCTCATGAAGACCTCGGGCATTTGAGGAAGCCCATCATCGGAATATACAAGCCAAGTTCTATAATGAAAATTCCCACTAGTATATAAAAGTGATAACTCAAGAGACTCTCTATATGAAGAACATGGTGCTACTTTAAAGCACAAGTGTGGTAAAAGGATAGTAACATTGCCCCCTTTTCTCTTTTTTTCTTTTTTTTCTTTTTTTTTCTTTTTTTGCGGGCTTCTTTGGCTCCATTTTTTTCATTTAGGCTTCTTTGGCCTCTCTTTTTTTTCTTGGGGCAATGCTCTAATAATGATGATCATCACACTTTTATATACTTACAACTCAATATTACAACTCGATACTAGAACAAAGATATGACTCTATATGAATGCCTCCGGCGGTGTACCGGGATGTGCAATGATCTAGCGTAGCAATGACATCAAAAAAACGGACAAGCCATGAAAACATCATGCTAGCTATCTTACGATCATGCAAAGCAATATGAAAATAAATGCTCAAGTCATGTATATGATGATGATGGAAGTTGCATGGCAATATATCTCGGAATGGCTATGGAAATGCCATGATAGGTAGGTATGGTGGCTGTTTTGAGGAAGATATAATGAGGCTTTATGTGTGATAGAGCGTATCGTATCACGGGGTTTGGATGTACCGGCGAAGTTTGCACCAACTCTCGAGGTGAGAAAGGGAAATGCACGGTACCGAAGAGGCTAGCAATGATGGAAGGGTGAGAGTGCGTATAATCCATGGACTCACATTAGTCATAAAGAACTCATATACTTATTGCAAAAGTTTATTAGCCCTCGAAGCAAAGTACTACTAATCATGCCCCTAGGGGATAGATTGGTAGGAAAAGACCATCGCTCGTCCCCAACCGCCACTCATAAGGAAGACAATCAATAAATACCTCATGCTCCAACTTCGTTACATAACGGTTCACCATACGTGCATGCTACGGGAATCACAAACTTCAACACAAGTATTTCTACAATCCACAACAACCCACTAGCATGACTCTAATATCACCATCTTTATATCGCAAAACTATTGCAAGGAATCAAACATATCATATTCAGTGATCTACAAGTTTTATGTAGGATTTTATGACTAACCATGTGAATGACCAATTCCTGTCAACTCTCTAAATAGATATAAGTGAAGCAAGAGAGTTGAACTATTTCTACAAAATATATGCCCACGCTCTAACAAATATAAGTGAAGCAAAAGAGCATTCTACAAATGGCGGTTTTCTATGTGAAGAGAAACAGGCAATCCAAATTTCAAATTATATAAGCGAAGCACATGAAGCATTCTATAAAGCCATACTCAAAGAATATAAGTGAAGTGCAATGAGAATTCTATAAATCAACCAAGGACTATCTCATACCAGCATGGTGCATAAAAGAAAAATGAAAACTAAATGCAAAAGTCGCTCCAAGATTTGCACATATCGCATGAACGAAACGAATCTGAAAACATACCGATACTTGTTGAAGAAAGATGGGATGCCTTCCGGGGCAACCCCAAGCTTAGATGCTTGAGTCTCCTTGAATATTTACTTGGGATGCCTTGGGCATCCCCAAGCTCGAGCTCTTGCCTCTCCTCCTTATCCTCATATCGAGACATCCTCGATCTTCGAACACTTCATCCACACAAAACTCAACAGAAAGCTCGGTAAGATCCGTTAATATAATAAAGAAAATCACTACTATAAGTACTGTTGCAAACCAATTCATATTTTGTTTTTGCATTATAGCTACTGTAATATAACTTTTCCATGGCTTAATCCACTGATAGAAATTGATAGTTTCATCAAAACAAGCAAACGATGCATCAAAAACAGAATCTGTCTTAAACAGAACAGTCTGTAACAATCTGAACATTCACCATACTTCTGGTACTCCAAAAATTATGCCACAATGATGAAAAAATAAAAAATTTGTAAAGCAAGACAGTGCAAAAAGTTTCAGAACCATTTGACATTCCAGTAAAAAATGTAAAATCGCGCACTACATCCAAAGTTTCTGTCCTGCACCGTACAAACTAACAAGCATTGTAAACATCCTAAAGGCAAACCTTGGCACATTATTTTTATAATACAATGGAATTGTACAAGGGGATAATTATTTTTGTTGAAAATTTTCTGTAATCAAGATTCACAAAGTTTCCGTGAGCATGAACAAAGTTCAAGGAGCTCCCCCACTTCAACAATGCTTGTCTCTCTCACTTTCACTTTCCTTTTTTGAAAATTTCTGGGTTCCCCTCTTTATTTTTTTTGTTTTTAAACTATATGAAAGCACTCAACAGAAATAAATGACTCTCTAAAACTTCCGGGTTGTCTCCCTGGCAGCGCATTCTTTAAAGCTATTAAGCTAGGCATATAGTGCTCAAGTAATGGATCCACCCGGATCCCAAGGTATATCAAAGCCAATTTTAATTAACAATTATTTGTAATTTAGTAGTGAGCAAAAAGTAACATAAATCATGTAATGACGAAGTCTAACTCTCTTCCTATGCATCGGCATGTCATAAAAGAACAATTCATGCACACAAAGTAAAGGCCAATGCATAGTATAAACAGTTTCTTGCAATTTTATCATGTGGGAAACATAAAGAGGTGGAGATATAGTTCCTCTCTCATAATAATTGCAAGTAGGAGCAGCAAGCACATGCATATTATATCTATGAAAATCATCATGTGTAGTAGTCAAACGCAACCCATCAATATAATCCTTAATAAGGGCAAACTTCTCCGATATAGTGTAGTTTGGAGAATTCAAAAAGATAATAGGACTATCATGCGTGGGTGCAATAGCAACAATTTCATGTTTAACATAAGGAACTATAGCAAGTTCATCGCCATAAGCATAATCCATATTGGCATATTGGCCACAAGCATAGCAAGCATCATCTAAAAGGGATAATCAAGAGAATCAACGGGATCATAACAATCATCATAGCAATCATCCTTCGGCAAGCACGAAGGGAAATTAAACAATGTATGAGTTGAAGAGTTACTCTCATTAGAAGGTGGACACGGGTAGCTAATCCGGTCTTCCTCCTTTTGTTCTTCGCTCTCCTCATCATCTTTTTCATCCAATGAGCTCACAGTTTCATCAATTTCTTCTTCCATAGACTCCTGCAAAATATTAGTCTCTTCTTGGACAGCAGAGGAGTCCTCAATATATGGTTTAACATAGGCATTAGAAGCATAATTATCATAACAATATTTAAGTATGGCAAAAAATCTAGATTTGTAAAGAGTAGCATCATACTTTTCAATCAAAGAAGCAATTTCATAAGCACCCTTAAAGCAACAAATTCTTCAATTTGTTGAACATCATAGTAATTTTAAACACCCTTGGCATACGAAGATATGATTACATTATCACTAAACTCACATTGGTAGAGAAGGTGTTTCTTAGGGTTTTCAGAACAACAAGTGACATCATATATTTCACATAAATTCCAAGCATAGCATTGCAAACGATGAATTTGATCTAGTAAAAGTTTCCCTTTTTGAGATAAGCGGTGTCGCACATAACAAGCATGCTCACCTAAAGATTTTCCCTCAACTAAGCTAGTTGGGGTTTCAGCACGAGCACATAGGGATCGAAGATGATCCAAGTAAAAAGTTTCAAGAGTGTGATAGATTTTGAGTGGTTCTTCAACCATTGGTTCAGTAGGTACCACTAATTTTTTTGGTATTTTGTGTTTCCTACCCATAACTAAAGATAGAAAACAACTTAGAACAGCAAATAAAAATTACTTAGTGATAAAGCAAACAAGCACACACGAGAATATTCACCCCACACTATGACTCCCCGGCAACGGCGCCAGAAAAAGGTCTTGATAACCCACAAGTATAGGGGATCAATTGTAGCCTCTTTCGATAAGTAAGAGTTTCGAACCCAACGAGGAGCTAAAGGTAGAACAAATATTCCCTCAAGTTCTATCGACCACCGATACAACTCTACGCACGCTTAACGTTCGCTTTACCTAAAACAAGTATGAAACTAGAAGTACTTTGTAGGTGTTGTTGGATAGGTTTGCAAGAATATAAAGAGCAGGTAAATAAAAACTAGGGGCTGTTTAGATAAAGACACAATAAAGTTAGTATAGCGAGTGTGGAAAAGTGGTGGTAGGAGTTGCGAAATTGTCCCTAAGCAATTGACTACTTTACTAGACCGATAGCAAGTTTTATGTGGGAGAGGCCACTGCTAGCATGTCATCCCTGACTTGGAATTCTATGCACTTATGATTGGAACTATTAGCAAGCGTCCACAACTACTAACATTCATTAAGGTAAAACCCAACCATAGCATTAAGATATATTGGTCCCCCTTCAATCCCGTATGCATCAATTTCTATGCTAGGTTGAAGCTTCTGTCACTCTTGCCCTCCAATACATAGTCTTATCAACATACAACTAACCCTATGGTGTGATCCACGCGCGCGCTCATATGATGGGCACCAAAGGACAGCAACATAACCACAAGCAAATTAAACCAATCATAGCAATTCATCAATTACCGATAGGACAACAAAAATCTACTAAGACATCATAGGATGGCAACACATCATTGGATAATTATATGAAGCGTAAAGCACCATGTTCAAGTAGAGGGTACAGCGGGTTGCGGGAGAGTGGACCGCTATAGCTAGATGGCGGAAGGTGATGGAGATGTTGGTGAAGATGGCGGAGGTGTTGGTGTAGATTGTGGTGATGATGATGGCCCCCGGTGGCACTCCGGCGCCACCGGAAGCGTGGGGGAGAGAGCCCCCCTTCTTCTTCTTCCTTGACCTTCTCCCTAGATGGGAGAAGGGTTTCCCCTCTGGTCCTTAGTCTCCATGGCGTGGGAGGGGCGAGAGCCCCTACGAGATTGGATCTGTCTCTCTGTTTCTGCGTTCTTGATTCTGCCCTTTCACCGTTTCTTTTATAACCGAAGATCCGTAACTCCGATTGGGCTGAATTTTGGACACGATCTCTATCCAGATATTAGCTTTGTTGTGGAGAACGAAGGGCTCCAACTACCTTACGGGGTGGCCACGAGGGCCAGGGGCGCGCCTGCCCCCTGGGGCACGCCCCCTGCCTTGTGGCCCCCTCGGGCATCGTATCGCGTTGATTCTTCTTCCCAAAAATCACATATATTCCAAAAAAATCTCCGTCAGTTTTTATTCCGTTTGGACTCCATTTGATATGGATTTTCTGCGAAATGAAAAACATGCAACAAACAGGAACTGGGCACTGGATCAATAGGTTAGTCCCAAAAATAGAATAAAAAGTTGCCAAAAGTATATGAAAGTTGCAGAATATTGGCATGGAACAATCAAAATTATTGATACGACGGAGACGTATCAACATGACATCTAGTGGGTCCCGCATAGTACTCGAGAACTCTTTGGGGGCATGCAGACGTTTATCCACCGGGCAAGCCAACAACCCCACGCTGTTCGTACGCCCTACTCGTCCCCGTCTTCTACCTTACAACAGTTCGCTCCCACTCATCCCGTCCTTTCACATTACACGAGTTCAACTTCTCCTAACCCGCCTCCAAAGTCCATGGCCTCCCAAGTCTCCATGATCGCCGCTGAGTACCAGGTTAGAGCCATCACCAGCGATGAGTTCATCGTCATCTACACCCGTAGATCCGCGACGGTGAAAGCATGCCTTGCTCACTTCCTACGCATGTTCAACAGTTCAAAGGATGAGTGGGTCGCTGGACTAGATGTTGAGTACACCACAGTCCTGGAAAGCGAAAAGATTCTAAAGGAGGCAGAGAAGAAGAAGCCTGCCGTGATCCAGGTTTGCGTACAGAACGTGTGCTTGGTCTACCACATATGCCATGCCGACATTGAGTGCCAGGATTTTAAGAGCTTCCTGAAGGACGAAAGAGTGAAATTTGTTACTGTAGACTTTAGTAACGACAGGATTATCCTGGATCGGATAGGCCTCATTGTAGGCCAGCCCTTCAATCTCCAGAAGGCAAGGCCGGTGCCCTCCTCTCATCCTTCGTATGCTCAACAGAAGAAACGTCACCACGAGTATCATCATGCATGGGAGTCGAAGACAATATATGAAGATCACATCTTGTATGCAGCAATGGATGCCTACCTTTGTTTAAATATCTACAAGGGTTGGATGAAGAAGCAGAGCCCAGTGTCCGGTTCAAGCAAAGAAGCGTCGGTGAAGAGGAAGAGGAATAGGGACGAGGACGAAGTCAAGGGCGTGGAATCGGACTCCGAGTAAGGTGGCAGTGTCGTCGCTCATGCTGGTTCTACTGAAGTGTCAGCAGACTAGTTGCTTAGTTTTATTTCAGGGGTGTGTTGTGCTGAGCCCCAGCAGAACTATGTTTATGTTCTTTCTCGTTATTTGAACTCTTTAGTACGTACAGTAGTACTAGTATGTCTTACAACTGTTCTTCTTGTAGTTGGTACTACTGCTCGTATCTTCGTGTTCCTACTGTACTTAATACGTTCGTACTAGTAGTATAATTTGGGTCAGTCGATTTGTGAAAGAAGTTCGGCGAAGCGAAGGAAGAAGACCATAGAGAAGCTACCCCAATATCTATATTAGGGTGGCAGGGTGCCCATGATCTAACTTATGAGTGTTGGGTGTGGAATGCAATTCGCCGAAAAAATGGATCATGCCTGGGGTTAAATGGATGGCGGGGGTGGGGGAGCATGGCGGTGGCAGGTGGTTCAGGGGAGGGCGGGGCAGCGGCGGCAGGCAGTTAGGCGTGTGGCGGGCTGGCGGCTCGATGCCTGAGAGAGAAGATGAACACTGCATCAATTTCGGAGGTTGAAGAAGCTCTTCTGGCCATCCATGTTGCATCCAACGGCTCACAAGAGTCGACTGACCCAAATTGCTCCTTCAGATTGCAAGATCCATGTGGCATTCAAGGTCTCGAAGGTAGATTCCGCGTCTGCACCCGGTTTGTGGGCTCGACGCGGGCGCGACCGGCTTTTGCCGCGACAGCCATCATGCGCGCCTCCTCCGCGCGGGCAGAGACGACAATGACATGCTAGCTCCTCCTCTTTAGCGTGCTGGAGCACGCGCTCGTCCTCCTCTTTGTATGTTGCATGCATAGATGCGGCTCCACTAGCTGCTGCGTGCTTAGCAGCGCGGCGGCATCGTGAGTAGGGACTGCAGACGACGTGAGCGGGCGAGCCTTCAACTTCATGGCACAGGGATGGCGGCGACACGGCGGTGATGGGCGAGAAATGGTTGGCCGGAGCAGGCGGGCGCCATCATGTGCAACGGCGGCGGCGGCATATTGATGAGTGTGCGTATGGGAGCTTAGTTTAGTTTTATATAGGGTTGGTCAAACTTAAAAGAAAACCGTACTAGTACACGTAAACATTAGACTGAGGCAGCGCTTATATTAGTTACGACAAACACGATACAGAATCCTGTGCAAGCGCATGAGCCGGGGCCGCGCGATTGATCGAATGGTGCGTCACCGTGTCGCGCTCAAAGGACATCCACCGAACCTTTTTGTGTGTGTGAAAACAATCCCCGAATATTACACAACTTTTTTTCCTGGAAAAGTTCTTCATGGTACAATATTTCCATATATTTGAATTTAGCTTCAGTTCGTGTTTATTTGGATTTGGATGTTTTAGGTGCGCCCTAATTTTTTTTAATACTGATTTTGTGTGTGTGACTGAGAGAGAACGTGTGTATGTGTCCATATGTGTGTTGTGGCGGAAGGGCAATGTGGAGACGGTGTGCGTGTGATAGAGACATAGAGAGGTGTGAATGTGCAAATGATCATGCATGAGTGAGACATAGAGAGATGCCGATACGTTGTGTATACATGAGAGAATGGTATTCTATTTGTACTTGTGTGTGTGCGGGAGGGGGGAGAGAGAGAGAGAGAGGAGCATCTGTAACACAACTACCATCTCTCTCGATTCGTCCGTCCCTCGCACGATTGCATGTAACACATGCATCAACGAACACATTTTGACACCCTCACCCGGCCCTTGCCCACCTCAAGGCCCGCACGTCGCTCTCTATCTCGCACGCACAATCTCTTCGTGAAAAACCTATTTAGCATGTAGATTTCCGTCATATACACACACATTTCTCTCCATAGGTTTGATTTCCCTCAACATCTGACACACACACGCACACGTGCACGAGCGCGCACGCACACACACTCCCCCTCCCACGAGCACACAATTCATCCCCATCCAAGGTTATATGGCGACCACTCTCGCTTGTGCTTCTCTGCACCCCAGCATGTGCACACCACCTCAATCTTCAAAGAGGGCATCAAGGAGATCGAAGACGGCGACCACACTGCACTAGAGAATGCGGGGCCATTTGGAAGCAGGATGATGTGATGACGGCTGACTGACTCCTCCCCCTCTCTCTCCCGCACAAAATTACCAATCCCTCTCTCTCCCACACAAAATTATCAATCCCTCAACCCATGAGATCCTTCCCCTCTCATCCATGTTTTTTCAGCTCTCTCATCAAACCTGTTGTCTCTTCTCCTTCCACGTGTACAGAATCCGGATGCACACGCATCTCACGTATATTACATGTCTCCATCTTTCTCACAGACCTAACTTCTTCCTCTCTCTCTTTCTCTCTCCATCTCTCTCTCTCGTTAGGTTTGTCTCCTACTCTCTCGCCAACATACATACAATCTATCCCGCGCTGTCTGCTCCATCTTCGCAAGTTCTCTCTACACGTTTCATTCATGCATTGGATCTGTTCAAAATGTTGCTATTATAATGGATGATGTAGAGTTATGATTGGTTTTGTTGCATCCTACAAAGTAATAACTATGAAATGCATTTATATTTTCATTTGACCGGAATTATGTGAATTTGAGCATATTGTGAAGTACTATAGAACTCTTATACATCTTGGAATTCAACAATGATTGTAACTATTGAATTGTATAGACCATTACATTCGAAGTCAGTAGCCTAATATATTTATTTCACAATTATGACAAATGATTGATTCACTACAAACTAAGAAAACAAATGTGTACTCCCTCCATTTTTATTTAAGTCCGCGTATTAGCATTGGTCAAAGTCAAGTTTTGTAAAATCTCAGAAAGTTTATAACAAAAATATTAACATATACAATAACAAATAAATACCATTAGATTCATTATTGAATGTACTTTCACATCATACATATTTGTTATGGTAAATGTTTATATTTTTCCATAAAATTGGTCAAACTTTAGAAAGTTTGACTTCAGTCAAACCTAATATGCAGAGTTAATAAAAACGGAGGGAGTACTAGTAGTTACTAGTACTACTAACTACTAGTACTACTCGCTAGTTGCTTAGCCCAATCACCCAACATGCCACACGGGGAGTTTAGTGTCACAAAATTTTGAGGTCGGCGGGAAAATCTTCCGCGACCCTGATACGAGCAATGCGAAGTTACCATCATAGATCTTTGGAACAGGCCTATGGATGACGCTTGGTAGGGGGCTGTTTTGGTAACTTCAGGTTCACCCTACCCAGCCAACCCCATCCCGGCACCCAGAGTAGTACACCTGAATACTCCCCATTTTCTATCCCCACTGCAAAATAGACTTCTCCACGGCACCGCAACCTTCGTGCTCCTCCCCTTCTACATCGGCGCACTCGTCTACCGCAGCGCATCTGCTTCATCGACGACCTCGTACGCCGCACTGGAGCTGGTCCACCGTCGTCGTCGTACACGGAGCCTCTTCCCCGGCACCGTCTTCCACGGTCTCGGATCTGCTTCCCGGAAGCCGACGCCAAGCGCAGAAGCACCACCGTCGTGGACAATGAACTGACTCCCATTGCCGACCATGATGCACAGAGGCCGCCGCGACCATCGTACTCCTCCTCGATTGGTAATGTGTGTATTGAATCTCTTAGCAGTACATGTGCAGTTCCAATTTTGTTCATACCTACCCTTCAAATTTCCTGGTTGCTATTGTTCCCGTAAAAGTAATTGGGTATAGCCTCCATTGTCCAACAAAATATCAGCTTGTAATTGTGCGTCGCTCCTGTATCACGCTGTGCTTGGATAGGTTCTTCATCTGCAACCAGTAGTGTGGCAAATGAGGGAAAGTTTTTAGAACTAGCAAGATGCCCATGCGTTGCACGGAACATCAAGATGCATTTGTATGAATAGTTTATCTTGTGGGAGAAAAGGATGAACGAGGGATGGCCTTATTTGCAAATGTGGAGAGGGGTGTGAGTATCTTTTGGCAAAATTGCCATAGTTTCCTTCATATCCGTCGAATATAAATCGGAAGGCCTATATTGCAGGATGGCAGGCACACCATCATCACCAACTCTGTTTTTTAAAAGAGTAGAGAAGTAGAGATAAATATAAAATATAAAATAAATATAACAGTAGAGAAGAGAGTAGAGATAGCAGGGACATCGGGAAAGGATCGCGCGCGCGATGGAAAAAGCGGCCGGGCACGTGCTAGTTTTGGCGCGCTGCGTCCGACGCGCTTTATAAAATCCAACGCCCTCCCACCACTCTATGCCTTGCCACCGCTCTCTCCCCGCTGTGTGCCTCGCCACCGCTCTCTCCCCGCTCTGTGCCTCGCCACCGATCTCTTCCTGCTGTGCGCCGCACCACCGCTCTCTCCTCTCTCTTTCTTTCCTTGTCGTCGCGCCACCATGCCGTTGCGTCGCTGGGAAACTTGGGGATACCGCGGCGTCCGCGCGAGCCCCTCCGGCGGCTTCTCCGCTGAGATCCGGTTCCGCGAGATGCGCCTCGGCCTCGGCAATTTTGACACAGCCCACGAGGCCACCCGCGCATACGACGCGGCGGGGTGGCGCCTCCGGTGGCCTCATAGAACATTGAACTTCCCCAACGTGCCAACGCGGGAGCTGGCGCAGGAGCTCGCGCCTCTGCCGCGGCTTATCACCGACGAGGATCGTCGCGACAACTGGAGGCGAGAGCACCATCTCGGCATCGCCTTTATGGACGAGGAAGCCACGACATTGTGGCCCAACGCTTCCCGCAGGACATCATCAACGAGCGCGAGTTCTACGCGCAAAGGACGACGGAGAGGGAGAAGAGGAGGGCGGAGCGAGCCGCCTATCACGAGGACAAGGGTACGCAAAAAGCGGCCGCTCAATTCAGCATAGGGCTAGGAGCAGCGTCGCCCTGGGACTCCGACGATGATCGATATCTTCACGCCTACATTGAGACGTCGGAGGAGGACATCACCGAGGAGGAGTCGGACGACAAGGAGTAGTTGAACTATCTATTTTTTTATCTATCTATGTTATATCTATGCTGAGAACTATCTATGTCTCAACTCTCTAGTCTCTACTCTCTATCTCTACTTCTCTATCTCAGCACTCCGGGCCCGCAAAAACTGGCTATTCCGCCGCTGTAAACGCTTTTTTAAAGCGTCGCGCGTTGCGCTTCTGTTGGAGATGCTCTAACATGGCAGGCGATTGCTTTAATGTTGCCCACAAGATGCGTGAGTATTACTAGTATATTTTTCTTGCCATGTTGAGATTTTAAAAGCACGAGTGCGAACATGCAGAGGAGCAATGAAGACCAAACACGGGATATTGGGAACATCTTCAAGGAGCGTGGCAAGTTAAAGAGGAGCTGCACCGAACCTGTAAAACGAGCTTTGGTAAGTAACACCCTTTCAATTACTTTCGTTTAGCCTCGTGTTCTTCGATGTGTGTATGTTGTAGTTTCTGTTTCTTTTAGCCTCGTGTTATTCGATGTGTAATAAGAAGAGTCTTAATCATCCTAATGCTTTCATTTTTAGCTTGATGTAGGAAGTGGGTGTTCTCACCTTGTAGTCTGTTTTTATATTTTTCCTTTTGAATTCACTTCTCTGAGTCTTGTTTATCTGGCTTGTACTAAATGGCTCTGGGTTGCTCTGAGTATTGATCTAAAAAAGAAGTAACTTCATGTCAGGATGCAGTTCCTGCGAGGTGGGAAGTATGGTCAACCTCGAGATCATGTTTCCAAAATGAGGATGGATTACACACAAGGTGCCCGTTCCCTAATGATGCTGGATTAGACACAAGGTGCAAATTCCCAGATGATGCTGGATTACACACAAGCCTGGTGGAGTCGTCAACTGTTTGTGTCCTCGTGGCTCTAGTAAAGGCTGAAAGAAAGCGTGCAGCAGCCCTTGAGAATGTAGCTGAGTTCCTGAAGAAGCAAAAAGAGCAATCAGATGCTCTCTTCACCCAAGCCAAAGAAGAGATGGAAGAAGCCAGAAAGAAGCTAGCAAAGGCAGAGCAGGCTAGGTCTCTCCTTCTATCTAAAATTGTTCTCAATACAAATTTTCCTTCATAATAGCTAGGTTCAAATGTTTATCCAGTCAGCATGCCTGTTGTGATGTCCGTGCATCTACTGATGTGGCACAAAATAAATTTTTTTGGGTCATGTAATAACAGCAATTACTTTCCAAACAATAACAAACGAAGCATTGGACAATGTATAGTTCATGCGCAAGCCCAACATTCGAAGTTCAACTTCCACATCAAACTCATGTTCACATATATCTGCACATTCATAGATAATGTCCAGAACCATGATTCACTTCAAAGCCAAAAAAATGTGAGGAGAGTTATAAATAAAGAAAAACCTCTATTTCCTACTACCAGCGCGAGCACAACAAGTCAAGACCATGCGTAATTAATTATATTTTGGTCATTTTTTGACTAATCTCTAATAACTTGTGGAAGCAGGTATAATTTTTAATGTCGGCCGTGACTGGGGTCCATGATGTTTTGAGCCAAACCGGGCAACACACCAGGTGTCTATGCCGGTGACGCGGTGGTCGTAGCATTCGTGGGTTCAGAGCGGCGGCGGCTCCCGTGGTTTACTATTCCTCAGTGTCGGTGGTGGCCGCAAACGTGTTGGCCACCTCCGCCAGCATGTCGCGGTTCCACCAACGTTTGCATCGGACGGCGTGGCCAACCATGGTGCACTGGACGCCGTGGTCCCCCGTGTGCCGGCGTGCAGCAACTGGCCACTCCTCTGCGAGCAGGCTTGGAGCATCGAGTTGATGCACCAGGGACCAGCTTAGAGCGGCGGCTTGCTCCTCCGCTTGCCCGCCTGCAGCCTCGCCCGTGGTAGTGACGGCCTGTGGCTGGGAGGGAGGTGGGGCAGCGAGTTGCCTGGCTTGTCAGGGCACCCAGTCGGCTTTTATGCAGGATAACTCGTCTTCCTGCTCACCGGATGCTATGGAGAGTGAGGAGAAAATGGTGCAGGGAGGATATGGGGAGCAGCGGTGTGGTGCAGTTCTTGCGAGGCGTCTGGCCTCGTTTAAATAGCGAGCAGACGAGAGGAGCCAGCCGACGTTGTATTCTAAAATGCCGGCCGGCTCGCGGAAGGACGTGTTGCTGGCACACGTGCGGATTCAATGGAGGCATGCGGGGCAGTCTGAGGCCGGTTGCATACGCCGAGGAAGCGTGTTCAGCCTGGCCTGCAGCGAATGGGGCCCTCTTAGCCGGCGTGCCGGTTCAATGCCTGCGCTATGAGAGGTCGCGTCCGTGTCAGAGCAATCACTCCCTCCAGTCCTGTTTTGTTTGGGTATAACAACATCTCATTTTCCATTCACATTTTACAAGTAAATTCGTGGACAAACTTTGACCCAAAATACGATGGGGACTAGTAAACCAGGACGGAGGTAGTAATTTTTTTATCAAAGAAGGGCTTCCCCCTTCCGATTTTCATTACTGAAAACCAACATTGAAACCATAGTATTTGCCCTGAACTACCAGGTTCAACATCTTGCAACATAAACCCATACAGCCATACGCCAAGGAGGTAGTAGTTATGAATTCCATTTTCGCTCCATACCAATCATTCTAAAAACTACTTAGTACTTGTAACACGCCATTGAAAATCAGAACTCTTACCCCGCAAAAAAAATGATAATTTTAAATGTGGCTACTCAATCAGTGGCAACTGGCGAGCCACCGCCTCCAAGTCGTTCACCTGTGGTCCCGACCATCAACTCCTATGGATAAAATCACGCGAGCTGACTATTCCTACAAAGGTGCGCTCCTCCACGTACCTGGTACCCGCGCATGCAACAATCATGCACCTAGGGTTTTAGGGTTTATTTGTTAACAGTGCCTTTACGTAACTCTCATGTGTGCGAGACAGCGAGAGACCGAATGCATGTGTGCGCCTCTTTTCTTCGTATATGTACTCCACCGTTTGTCTGGTGTCCAAAAAATTATACAGTAGTAATAACTACTAGCAATGTGCCAATGCGTTGCCACACGATCAAAGTAGATTAATACATATTCACTGATTTGATAGAAAAAAGAGTCTAGTTTTGAAATACGTATATCACTAAAAATATGTTATGTTTCACTCAAAATATATTCCTTTGGCGGTTTTGATGAGATAATGGAGGAATGTGGTTGGTTTCAAGATTCGATAAGTGGTATATCTCTAATTTCTACTCTTACTAGCAAGATGCCCGTGTGTTGGACGGAACATCAAGATCTTGTGGGAGAAAAGGATGAACGAGGGAAGGCCTTATCTGCAATTGTTAGATATAGATCGGACGGCCTATATTGTAGGATGGCAGGCACACCATCATCACCGACTATGCTTTTTATAAGAGTAGAGATAAAAAACAGAGTTGGTGATGATGGTGTGCCTACCATCCTGCAATATAGGCCGTCTGGTTTATATCTGACGGATAGGAAGGAAACTATGGCAATTTTGCAAAAAGATACCCACAGCCTGTGACACCCCAAAATTTTTGGCCTTGTTTTGTTTATTAAAATATTGCCAGGAAATAAAACTTTTCCAATTGTCAAGTTTTACCTTTTGTGATTTTGGATTTTTGCCTCTAGTGGGAGAAACCTTCAAAGGTATTGTTGGACTTGATTTCTCTCTATAATAAAACCATTATTTATCAGTGGATTCAAATGTTGCAAGATTTATTTATTCAAAAAGCTTTCTTTCTTTAAAATGATTCCTTTTGCATTTGGGGCCTTTTTGCACTACAACCACTTGACAAATGCTTTTAAAAATTCCACCAAAATTTGGGGATGTCATGTGATGTTTCCACATCACTTTTATGCAAAGATACCTTCTGGCCATTGGAGATTTTGAGCTCTACACCAATTTTTCCAATCTGGTCCAGTAGGCACTTTTGCACTGCAACCCATTTAAATATTTCTTCAAAAATTCTTCCAAGTGTTTGGAGATGACAGTGGATGCATACAATTCATCTTCAAGCAAAAACCCAGTGATGTTCCTTGAAAAATTTGAGTGGATCAACCTCTTTTGCTTTCTGGTCCAAATTGGTGATTTGTACTGCAAACATGTTTTCCTTTGCTCTAATAACCCTGAGCTTTCTCCTACTTGTAGCCCTCCCTACCAAACTCTTAAGTCCAGGAGATTGGGCTCATTGGAGGTTTTAAAGTGCATGTTCTAAACCCTTTTTCTTTCTGTCCAAAACTGGTGTTTTGCAAAACTTGCACTATCAACTTTCTGTCTTTGCCAAACTAACCTTGCCATCATCTCCTGCATCTAGAGAGACACTGATCTGGAGATTTTGGCCACTCCAAGAGTTGCCTAAGTGCACTTGGCATTCTGTCGAACGCCTGGTGTGCACAGTCATTTTTGGCAAGCTCTCTGGTTTGCATTGTGGACTTGTACCCCATCCCCAACAACCTTGTCCACAGAGTGCCTTGCTACCCCTACCTCCATCCTGTGCAGTGCCAGCTCCACCCTCGAGCTCTAGAGCGCGCTGGCATTTCGTCGAGCAGTTGCCGTGCATGCTCTGGGCGCGCCCAGAGCGCACGTTTTGCACGCGCGCGCACTACGCCGACACGCCGCACTGCCGCACTCGACGTGACCCGACCCTAGTCCCTTCTGCATCGCTGAGCCACGCACTAGCCGCCCCCTGCTCCACGATCCCTCTGGCGTCCTGCTATGCCACTGGCCGCGCCCTTGGCGGCACGCCGGCGTCGGCAGCGGATTCCGCCGCGGACGGCGCCGCCCAAGCCACCAGCGCACGACAGCTGCCCCGGAGCACAGGCCGTGCTTATCCTCCCGCTCGTCGGAACGCGTTCGTCGCCGCCACGATGCCCTGCAACTACAGGAAAGCGGTCGTCGGCGATCTTATCTGCTGCCACCGCGGAGCCAGCCTCGTCACGCTATATAAAGGGTCCCCGAGCCCCTCCGAGCACTCACGCGACTTCAGACACTCCTCGTAGAGCTTCCCGCGTAGTGAATCGAACTGTAGTGGCCGTCTCCCTCAACTCCGGCCAGCCTGGCCGCCGCCAAGCTCCGGTGCGATTCGTCGCAACCGGCCACCCTCTCGCCCAACCAGAACCACCAGTCGCTCCCTCTGGTCCTTGCGGAGCTGCCCAGCTACTCATCTTCGATCAGAGACCACCGGAGCACAAAAAGCACTTCACCACCGTAGCTTCCCTCCGCCGCGGAGCTCGCCGCCGGCGATTCCTGCCACCTCCGACGACCCTTCAACCACCCAGAGGATCGCCTCGGTCTTGTCGTCCCATCCCTGCCCGCAGATGCCCTCAAGGAGCCGCCGTTCGTCGCCGGCGATCGCCGGAGCCCCGCCACCGTTCCGGCGCAGGAAAAGGAGGAAGAGGGAGACCAGTCAAACCCGACTAGTGGGCCCTCTGGACCCACTGTCAGTGACCCGCGCAGCGCCCTCTCTCTGTTTAAGTGGAGGCGCAAACTCCCGAGTGCGTTTCTCTACCGCGTAAGCGTATTTCCCTCAAAACGTTTTCCTTTTTTCTGGTTTTATTTAAAAACAGAGTTGACCAAACTTTGACTGGCTATAACTTTTAAAATAAAACTCCAAATGAGTTGATTCTTTTTCCTACCTCTCAAAAATTTCATCAAGTTTATTTTAAGATTTATTTCAAAAATATTTGAGACAGGTTTTGGTACTGTGTTTGAAATATTTGTATTTGTGTATTTTGCAAAATAGGATTTTTTGGAGGAAAAAGGAAAGCTTCCAATAAGTGCATCCTTTGCATACTCTTGAAGGCAAGCATTTCTGAACTCTGGCATAATATTTGTTGTGGTGTTTTGATGCAATCACAGCACCTTTTGACTTGGAGTATATGTGACAGTTTATGTATCGATGTAGTCTCGTGCATGAGTGCACTTTGGAGTTGTTTGTGGCCAGCAATGGATACCCTAAGGATTTGGATCGCCCTCGTGAGCTTCTCTTGCACACCGGTAGGAAGCGGGAAAGTCGTGGTCTTGGGTAGACACGAACTTGTCCCTAATCCCTCGTTGAGACGAGTATGCCCGGCATAGCATGGTGAGGCTCGAGGAGTGGTGATTTATTTCACTAGTGGTAATATTGTTGGTGGATACTTGGATCACCTGAGTCGGTTGTAGACCGAGTCTTGTTCAGTAGCTTCCTTTTGTCGGTACCACCACTTGTCCCTGCAGGGGACAGGGTATGGTTCAGTAGGTTGTCAACCCCTTTCCAAAGCACACACCGTACAGAGAGGCCGTGATGAAGGTCCCGTGGCCACGGATTAAAGCCTGTCATTCGGTCCGGGGGCATGGGTGTTTCGGTTGTAGCCGAAGGGGATAGCTTCCCCAGTTTGCGCGCGGTATAAATTTTGTGATCCCATGCTACGTCGAGGTTGTAGCCTCCCCACTTAGAGTTTTTCTTGGCAGGTGTCATGGGTGATTCCAGACACTGGTGAGTTAAGCTGGTGTGTGCAGGTCAGGCGTGTTTTCAGTCAAAAGACCGTAGACGGAATTAGTCCCGAGGGACTGAGTAATCCCGTTACTCGTGGAAAATGGTACTCCCTCTGCAGAGGATATATCCTGTCGGATAGTCATGTTCTTGAGTAGAGACCACAGTCTGAGTTGAATATCTGTAGCGGTATTCGGATGGAGAACGATTTAACTAGGACTCTGTATCGGTATTCGGATGGAGAACGATTTAACTAGGACTCTGTATCGGTATTCGGATGGAGAACGATTTCACTAGAACTCTGTCGCGGTATTCGGATGGAGATACGGCTTGACTAAGTTATCGGTTTTTCGGATGGAGAAACGACTGTATTAAATTTTGTTTATGATTATGGCACCTTTGGATTATGATCTTTATTGTTTTGGACTAACCATTTATATTTCGCATATTATTGAGTATCCCTGGGATGGTTCTACCCCCCGGATATTCCCTGTGATTATTTTCTTATAAGCCCTTTCTGTGGCGTCGCTCAGACGCCCGACTGCGGCATGCTCGTTGTTCATTTACCTTGTATAAGCCCTTTATGTGGTGTCGCTCAGACGCCCGACTGCGGCATTATTATTTCTGCATTTTCCGCTCGAGGAGTCATTCAGACACTCGTTTGGCACCAGTATTACTATTTTGCATTTTCCGCTCGAGGAGTCATTCAGACACTCGTTTGGCACCAGTATTACTATTCCGCAGTTTCCGCTCGAGGAGTCATTCAGACACTCATTTGGCACCCAGTATTTTATTTTGGTATATTTTTATCCATATGTGTGCATCATGGTTTCTCGTATATTTTCGTGACGGATGTATGATCGTCTATTAAATCTGGAGTATGTTGGATATATTATACCCGTGTTCTTAATGTTTGCGAGTACATTCAAACGTACTCACTGGCTTGTCCCTGGCTATTGTCTTGGCCAGATTGCCTTGCGTGGAGGTATGCATCGCGGTGACACCCTCGGAACCTACGCTGTTGACAATTGCAGCCTCGCGAAGATAGGAGTTATCCTGGTCAGCTGTTCTTGTGGGAAATGGAGTCCCATAGGCGCAGATGTACCACAGACCGCTTCCGCCATCAACCACTAGCAGCCAAATGTTGTACCCCTAGGCCTAAATGGTCTTGTACTACATATTTTAGTACTTGCTTGGAATTCTTGTATCAAGTTGGTACCTCATCAGCTAACAGTAATCCTGGGGCTGATGAGCGCACAGGCCGTTTTTCTGGGAATTTATATCCCAAAAATCCGGTCGTGACACAGCCCTCTCCACATTTGCAAATAAGGCCTTCGCTCGTTCATCCTTTTCTCCCACAAGATAAACTACTCATACAAATGCATCTTGATGTTCCGTGCAACGCATGGGCATCTTGCTAGTTGTTGCAAAAATCCTGTGTGTGTGTGAGAGAGAGATAGAGGGAGAGAGAGGAGGAGGACGGAGTGCATGTGTGACAAAGACACAAAGAGTGTGTGTGCGAGAGGTATCAGCTTAAAATGAGGTGATAGTGTGTGTGTGTGCATGATCGCGAGGGCGTGTCTCAAGAAGGGACGAAAAATCTACATAGATACAAGGAGCGCGAGAGAGACATGTACGCGATAGTGGAACCACGAGTGTGTGGGTGTATAAACCTATCTGGAGGCTAGTTGATCAATGTTTGTGAGAGAAATACGAGTCGTGGGTGCGAAAGCGAGAGTTCTGTGTGTGTGTGAGAGAGAGACGGTAGTCGGGAAGGGGAGTGGAAGCAGGAGTTCTGTGTGTGTGTGTGTGTGTGTGTGTGTGAGAGAGAGGGGCAGGAGAGTTTGTCTGATCGGTAAACAAATGAATAATGTCAGTTTTATAACTGGGATGGAGACGGAAAGGAGACCGCAACAAATGTTGTCTCTGCAGGAGAGAGTAATTTTAGTGGTATGAGTCATATCTAGAGAGATGTAGGGTGTGTGAGAGAACCCCATAGAGAGAAAGACAAAGTGAAAGACGAGTGAGACTGTGTGTGTGGCGGTGAAAAAGAAAGCTTAGGTACCTAGTGATACCAGAGAACGGTAGAGATGTGAGAGATAATGAAAACCGTGTAATGTATAATGATAGGGAGAGTGCGGCATTTCTCAAGGGAGACGTCGAGAGACCATGTTTGCGAAAATAGGATAAACATGAAGTGAGCGTGCGGGTGAGCTGGAGAAAAGAGAGTGATAGCTACATGAAGGAGCACGCGAGAGAGATGGGCGTGAAAGGAGTCAACATAAAAGGGATTCAAATATTTGAATTCGAGATGATGATACATGTAATTCATACTCGAGCCAAAATTGATCTATCAAACATGCATACTCATATGAATTCACGCGCATCTATGTTATTTAATATGTAGATATTACTGATCCATACATTATAGTAGAACATAATTTGGTTTAAAAAATCTGAATTCAACCTTATGATTTTGAGATCATTGTATTTGTAAATCATATTATATATATAAAGGAGTAGAATTCTTTGTTGTGCTTTTGAAAGTATATGTAAAAAATGATCTATATAGAATTTTATTCCAATCAAAAATAGATCCTGCCCGAACAAAAATAGAATACAATCTGGATTCGAATTGAGTTTGCACGGTAAACATGCACTCTTGCTCTGCAAAATTTGAACGAAGCGGGGAAAGTCGCAGTAGCCGCCCGAAACCAAAATCTGCGAGATGGAAATTACCGCCTATCCCTGACTCGCAAAGCCTAGCGGCTCGATTTCTATAGGTTTCGATAGTGGTAGGTTTGTAATTTCACTCAAACGTGACATAACCGCCTCTCACCCGGATTCATACACGGTGGGTGCCAAAACATAGTGTCTCCTCGGCCGAAATCGACTCCCTCCCTGATTCATACACGGTGGTCGCCAAAACAAACTCTCGTCGGCAAATATTCGGTGTATGGGAGATTACCGTCCTATCCCCAACCGACTAATATTGTTGTGATGTAGGAAATTTTAAATGGGGGCTAAGTTTGTAAATGTCCTCGCATTTGAGACAAGCGCGCCCTGAAGACATGGTTCCCCCATTTCCTCTCTCCATCCATTTCCCCATTCGTACTCCGTGGGCGCCAAAACACCCTCTCCACCCCAGCCTCCTCCGTCCGCCACCCGATCCACCACCGTCCTCCTCCACCATGCCAGAGCTGATACCCCGACGCCGTCGTCCATTACAAGAGATCAACCTCTCTCATCCACGGCTTCGGACCGGGATCCTTGCATCTCGTCCTCTCGCTTCATCCCCGCCGTCGTCCACCTTGTCGGCGCCACTCCTATGACCGTCTCGTCCACCGCGCCCCGCCGCCATCGTCTACCCTCCTAGATCTGCTTCCACGCCGCCGACAGCCATCACTACCATAGCACCGTCAAATTCTCAGCAGATGCATACACGGCGCCGCACCAGAGGCGGTACTCTTTCGTATCTGCTCAACTTATTTATCGCGGCAAGAAAATAGATCGCCACTGCTTTACTCTGATTTCTTGTCCATCACTTACTTGTTAGTTGAAGGCAAACATTGGTTGCAAAGTTGCCTTTGTCTGGTTTGCACCTTCAGATCCGCCATGGCACGCTCAACACTATACTCGCAATGCTTATGGTTTTCCCCTTTTATATTCCACAGTAGTTAAATGACAGTAGACTAAATTTCAAAATTGGGTCAGTCTATTTTTGAGAGCTCGCCGGAGTTCGCCGGTGCGAAGGAAGGGGCTCGGGTGGGGATGATGGTTGTGGGGGCTGGTGGTGGGGCCTCGCCGCAGGTGGGGGTGGCGGAGGAACACAGGCGGTGGGGGCGGTTCAGGGGAGGGCGGGGGGTCAGGGCTAGTGGTTCGGCCGATGGCCCGTGCGGTGTTCTTTATGGGAAGAATCAGAGACGAGGAAGAAGAAGGGTTAGGAGACGTAGGATCTTCATCCAACCACCTGAAATGGTCGACTGACCCAAATGACAAAAGTCAGCGACTTGCATGCAGACATGCCTTTATATTCAGTACCATCATCGTAGCTGCTTAGCACTGCTCCTGAATCCATCAAGCTAAACAACGTGCCACTCATAATTCCAAACTTGTTGCTTAAATACGAATCTGATATGATGCTGATATTACTAAAACAGATAACATTTAATTGGTCAGCTAATGTTCCTACTTTACTTTCGAAAAGCATGTGCACCACATATAGAGAGACAGCAGGGAGTTTCATTCTTAATGCGCTCTGGTTCATCATGTGTGGGCACTGTGCAACGAACATTTTATTATCCAAAATCTGCTTGCTCTTCTTTAGCATGTTCCTCTTCCGTTCTTCTTTAATAAGTACTCTCTCCGTTCCTAAATACAATTCTTGGTATAGATTCCACCATGACTACATATGGAGCAAAATGAATGAATCTACACTCTAAAATGTATCTGTATACATCTGTATGTGATCCATAATGGAAATCTGTACAAAGACTTATATTTTGGAACGGAGGGAGTATGATAGTAGTACAGTATGTTCCTTGTAGTGAAGATGAGCAGGGACATTTGCAATGTAGAGGTCTATACGGTAGGTTGTGATGGACACTTTGAACTCTTCGGGCCTCTTTGATTCGTAGGGTTTTGTAAGCATAGGAATAGGAATTGTAGTGGCCTGCCCACTTGAGTCCTATAAGATTAGCAAGGAAATGTGGGGAGCTGTGTCGCCTTTCAGAGTTACACTGATATTAACAGTACCGCACCTTCAGTTGAAGAGAGCTGGTATCCGAAGCCTTTCTAGCTGTGATACGTCCATTTTGCATCATGCTTTTATATCGATATTTATTGCATTATGGGTTGTTATTACACATTATGTCACAATACTTATGCCTATCCTCTCTTATTTTACAAGGTTTACATGAAGAGGGAGAATGCCGCCAGCTGGAATTTTGGGCTGGAAAAGGAGCAAATATTAGAGACCTATTCTGCACAACTCCAAAAGTCCTGAAACTCCACGGAAGTTGTTTTCAGAATTAATAAAAAATACTGAGCGAAGAAACTACAAGAGGGGGCCACCCACCATCCACGAGGGTAGGGGCGCGTCCTACACCCCTGGGCGCGCCCCCTGCCTCGTGGGCCCCCTGGCAGGCCTTCGGTGCCCATCTTCTGCTATATGAAGTCTTTTACCCTGGAAAAAATCATAAGCAAGCTTTCGGGACGAAACTCCGCCGCCACGAAGCGGAACCTTGGCGGAACCAATCTAGGGCTGCGGCGGAGCTGTTCTGCCGGGGAAACATCCCTCCGGGAGGGGGAAATCATCACCATCGTCATCACCAACGATCCTCTCATCTGGAGGGGTTCAATATCCATCAACATCTTCACCGGCACCATCTCCTCTCAAACCCTAGTTCATCTCTTGTATCCAATCTTTGTATCAAAACCTCAGATTGGTACCTGTGGGTTGCTAGTAGTGTTGATTACTCCTTGTAGCTGATGCTAGTTGGTTTATTTGGTGAATGATCATATGTTCAGATCCTTTATACATATTAATATACCTCTGATTATGAACATGAATATGATTTGTGAGTAGTTACGTTTGTTCCTGAGGACATGGGAGAAGTCTTGCTATAAGTAGTCATGTCAATTTGGTATTCGTTCGATATTTTGATGAGATGTATGTTGTCTTTCCTCTAGTGGTGTTATGTGAACGTCTACTAGATGACACTTCACCATTGTTTGGGCCTAGAGGAAGGCATTGTGAAGTAATAAGTAGATGATGGGTTGCTAGAGTGACAGAAGCTTAAACACTAGTTTATGAGTTGCTTCGTAAGGGGCTGATTTGGATCCATATGTTTCATACTATGGTTAGGTTTACCTTAATACTTCTCTTGTAGTTGCGGATGCTTGCAATAGGGGTTAATCATAAGTGGGATGCTTGTCCAAGAAAGGGCAGCACCCAAGCACCGGTCCACCCACATACCAAATTATCAAAGTAACGAACGCGAATCATATGAGCGTGATGAAAACTAGCTTGACGATAATTCCCATGTGTCCTCGGGAGCGCTTTTCTCTATATAAGAGTTTTCCAGGCTTGTCCTTTGCTACAAAAAGGATTGGGCCATCTTGCAGCACCTTATTTACTTTCATTACTTGTAACCCGTTACAAATTACCTTATCACAAAACTATCTGTTACCGATAATTTCAGTGCTTGCAGAGAATACCTTACTGAAAACCGCTTATCATTTCCTTCTACTCCTCATTGGGTTCGACACTCTTACTTATCGAAAGGACTACGATAGATCCCCTACACTTGTGGGTCATCAAGCCGTACCGGCAATACTAGCACATATATTCCAGCAAGTTCCACTTTGCAGATTTTACTTGTGATGCTTACGGTTTTCCCGTTATATCTACACTATGATCTGTGTAGCTGCTTTGTGTCGCACTAGCAGCAGTCCACTCTTGAATCTAAACAACACACCAATCATAAGTCCAAAGCTTACTTCTTAAAATACGAATTGTGATATGATACTGATATTATTTAACAGACACACATTTAATTGGTCAGGTAATGCTCCCACTTGATTTTCCAAATGCATGTGGCCACATATAGAGAGACAACATGGAATTGCATTTCTTTGGGCATTGTGATTCATCATGAGTGGGCAACCAACATTGTATGCAATGAAGCCGAACCTCAAGAATATGCTTCATGTTATGTTCTTTAACATGTTCCTCTTTTGTTATTCTGTATTTAGTACGTACAGTATGTTCCTTGTCAGAAAGGGGAGCAGGGACATCTGCAGTCAAGAGCTGATAGAGCTGGCCTGTATGTGATCTATAGGCTTTCAATTAGTAGCGGCAATACAACACCGTATTTTCCAGCCAGTTCCACTTTCCCGATTTATATATTCTGGTTATGGTGTACCCCTTTTATGTACACTATGATCTGCCTAGTTGTTGTGCGCTCTTGTTGTCATGGTTTGGCGATAAACTCTCTATACAGTATATTATCAACCTATCATCTGCCAACTATCCTTACTTCTGGAGCCTATTTTTTGTGTACTTGTGCCAGATTATATTAATGCACGCACCATATTACAGCACACATGGGCTCTCTCATCAGAATCCAGTGATAGCACACAACGGTTTACAGGGGCGCCCCTATATTAGAATATCCTCTGCATTACAAAGATAATCTCACTACTATTTATGTTTTCATGCTTCTCGGATATTATATGTAATCATAGTGAATATCAGAATCCGAGCATCAGAAGAATATTGTGGAACACTGCAACGACTTACAAAATTGGCACCAAGGCATTGAGTGCCATTCTAGATGCAATGAAACTCATATGCTCCCCACCTGTAGATTCTTGTTCAAAATATGATCCTAATGACTATTCTGACCTCGAGGAGTCAAAGACAGATGGCCTGTCCTGTTCACCCATCAAGGTGTCTGTTCTAATTTGGCAAGGTTTTATTGATTGTGCGTATCTTGCATAAGTTGTCTTGCATTTCTTCTACTTTGTTGCGCCGCCATCTGCTTAGTTTACTCATCATATATGTCAAGATGCCATGCCCATCCATTAGCAATACATATACCATATGTCATCATACCATGTTTTTACACTCAAATGTTGTTCTTGTGCATCAGACATCAAAAAGGAATCGGGTGATTGCTGAACCTGAAGGAGCACCAGCAAAGTCCTTGAAAAACATGGTGGTGCCGGAGAAATCATACAGCACCCCACTTATATTGGCTCTACAACCAGTGACACAAAACGTAGGACCGACTCCAGCAGACTGTACCCATACTTCACTGGCCACACCACTAGCCCCACCACACAGGACCTGCACTCCAGCAAAAGGTATGTCGATTTCAGTTGCCATAGCACCAGCCATACCACAGAAAAATCCCAATCCAGCAAAAAGTACAGCAAGTCCACCGGCCGAAGACCTATCCCAACTGCAGAGACGGCCAATTCCTGCAGATTGGAACCCCATTCCAGTTATTCCCAGTTTAAAAGACAATGCTTTCAATGTTGTTAGGGACTACGTGCATATATTCCCATCATGGGAAGGTTATAGTGAAGACAAATACCATTTTCACATCTTCATGTCCCACTTACGTGTAAGTGCTATTATTCATGGTGATTATTTTCCTGTTTTCTGCTGATTGAACACATCAATGATTTACATTACATTGTTGTAAGTAGGCGAGGGTCAATCTGGATAGTCATGACGAGCAAAGCTTGCTTGCGCTTTTCAAGGAAGCATTGCAGCAGTATCTGTGTTACCTGAGGAAATCACACTTTGATGGCAAGTCTATAAATGAATTTCCGGTGAAGTCTCCTGTGCTAAATTTAGAAGACATTGAATGGAAAAACCTTGTTATGCACTGGTCTCGTTCCCAGGATGAGGTACTCTCTATGATATCACATGACAATTTGAACTTCTACTTTTCCGCATGTGCCTTACGGATCTCTTTTGTAGGAAATCTGCTCGAAGAAGAATTCTGGTTTGAAAAGGACGATAGGATATCGCAAATATGTTGCCCGTTGCTTTGCTCTTGTTAGTACCTGTTGTCCTGTATCACTGTACTTGCATTCATACCTGGTTCATTATGTGACAGCAGTATGCATGATAGCTTGCTTATCAATTGTTCGCTCCAAATTATCTGATTTGTATGAATGGTTACATTAGTGTAGAATATATCCAGTGCCAATGAATTTTTTTAGCTCTGCATTGTTCTTGTAAGTACCTGTTGTCCTTTTTCAGTGTACTTATATTGACAGCTAGTTGTTCATGTACCATCACTCTGCAGCTTATTTTCCTTTGCCCTCCATTTTCTACACATCATATCTATTTTTACTCTTACCATAAGGTTGGATAACACCGATGGTACTAAAGAAGTTTAGCTCTACATTGCTCTTGGTTGTACCTTTTGCCTATATCATTGTACTTACATTTATAGCTACTTGGTTATGTAGCATCACTCTTCATCTTATCTTAAATATTATCCATTTTTTTCTTATATTATCACATCTATATTTACTCTTAACAAAATGTAGAATAAAGGCAATGCTTATGAAGAAGATTCTGTGGCAAACTTCTTGAATTGCCCCCCCCCCCCTATCAGCATGGACAAGGGCTTTATAGAGCATGTCTTCACCAATAATGTGAGTTTGTCCTTCTCAAGCCTTCAAACTTTGTTGTGTATATTTGGTTAGGCATGACTGCAACAGCTATTTATTTTTGGTGTTTGCATCAAATTGCATGTTTAAGTTTATTATGTAGTTCATAAACAAAAGTTTGTCCTTCTCAATTTAAGTTTTCAGTTGTATAACCAAGTTCCTTCTTCATACCATGTAAATTAAACTATACAGAGCAAGTGATCTTCTTTTGCACTGCATGTATGCTTCTGTTCTTCATCCGTAACCCAGTGGTGTGGTGAACCTACCCACTACAGCGTAATGTCATATTCTGCAATGTCTTAACTATGAACAATGTCGTATCATTCTACTATTATTTAAACCATCTCTTTATTTGCCAATCTGAAATGGGATAAATTGACAGCACACTAACCATTGATACTTATGAGTTCTTGATATGTAATCTAGTGGTGTCATGAAGCTGCCAACTCCTTCACAATGTCATTTCCTGCCATGTCTTAACCTGAGCAATACCATATTGTGTTAATGCTATTTTAAACTGTGTCACTTTATTCGTCAGTAAGAAATGTGATGAATTGTCAGCACTGATACTTATATGTGCAAAACCTGTCATATGTCTTCTTTTTTATCTTTCAGAGTGAGGAGGATATAAGTGTCCAACAAGCGCAGTCTCATCAGCTTGCTCAGCTGCTTGCGCTGCAGCTCCCGAGCAGGGCTAACCTTTCTTGAACTCTATTGAAGCATTGTCTGTTTTGTATATTATTTTTCAGCGTGTTTATTTCCACTGGTGGCAATCTTTGATGCCCGGTGTATGTAATCTGCCTTCTGCTTGTGCTTTATTATCTAGTGGCGAACTTTGATGCCCAGTGGATGTAATATGCCGTAATTTCTTTATTGTATAGTCTAGGTTTTTTATTATTCACGATGCTGCAGTTATTTTACTGTATATATATCCTGTCTTCGCAGTAAACTGGCCAAACCGTAAAATTACGGTACATAATCGGGTCGTCATGCAAATCACTATGTATGATCCGCACCATGGGCCCAGTCATCTTGGTCCGTTAACATGCCTAAATGTAAACTGGCCCGCTAGTAGATTCGGGCCTTTAATAGGCCGAGTAAACCGCCGGCCCTATTTTGCAAGAAAACTCAATGCGCTTTTACTAGGCTGAAAAGTAGGTTGGGCCTGAAACATGCCGAACAGCTCACGGGCCGACAGCAGGCCGAAATAGACCCCGGCCCATGATTGTGCCAATCACATCACGGGTCGTTAACATGCCAAAATTGTCTCGGTCCTTGTTTGGCCCAATCAGATTATCGGCTGTGAGCAGGCCGGATGCAAACCGGGCCGTAGTTACGCCCAACTATATGATAGGCTTTTAACAGGCCGAAATAAATATAGGGCCGAAATGTTGAATGGGCCTTTAACAGACCGAAACTAATATCAGGATGAATTACTAAATGGGCCTTTAGCAAGTGGGCCCAAAAGCATAGCGTCTAGTTGACGGGCCGGATCTGATCTGGGCCGTAATTTGGCCCAGAACATGGCAGGCTTTTAACGGGCCGGATCTCATATGGGCCTTTATTAGGCCCGGAACGTGGCAGGCTATTAATGGACCGGATCAAATATGGGCCGGCATTTGGCCCAAAACATGGCAGCCTATTAACGACCGGCCCACTAGTGTCCTCAAAATCTTGTGGGCCTTTAGCTGGGCCGGCCCATTATGGTCTGCAAAATCTCGTGGGCCTTTAGCTGGGCCGGCCCATTATGGTCCGCAAAATATTATGGGCCTTTAGTTGGGCCGGCCAATTTAATCTTTACGGGCCACTTTTGGGCCGGTCCACGTGTCAACATATCATAGGCGCATCTCTCCCATTGGATGAGTGACACCTGTGCCAACGCGGAGCTGACACGTGGTTTCGTCGGCCAATGAGAATTTTACGCGTGGAAAATCGGCATTGGTCGTGGTTGTTGGTGGGTTATCAGATCTAAAACCGGACCCGATAGCTTAACGGTGACCCGTTATGGTGGATGCCACGTGTCGGTCACCCTTGAAGAAAGCACTTCCATGACGCGGCATTTATCGTCATGGAAGTGAACACTTCTATGATGATAATTTTGGTAATGTCATGGAATACTTCTACGACAGCACATGTATGACTATCTTGATTCTGTCATAAAATCTTCATGGATGTACATGCATGACAGAAAACGTGACCTACTGTGACAAACACGTATCATCACGGAAGTGTATTTTTTTGTAGTGGTACCGTGCATTGCCAACTCTCACATTGGGACTTGGAGCAAACTTCGCAGGTACGTCCAAACCCGTGGGAGTACTTTCTCTTGTTCTCCTACACATAAGATCCCCCATCTCCACAAAACAACCATCTTACCTACCTACATGGCATTTTCATAGCCATTCCGAGCATATCGCCATGCACTACCATCATTTTACATTACATGATTAGAGACATGTTTTCATTTGCCTCGCATGATCATAGTATGGCTAACTCAACATTTTCATGGCTTGTCCATCTTTTGATGTCTATGCTACGCCAGATCATTGCACATACTGGTACACTACCAGAGGCATCATCATATAGAGTTTCTCTCATGATTCCAGTTTTGAGTTATGATCACATTCAATCGAAGTGGGTCATTGTAAAAGTGTGACGATCATCATTGTTAGAGCATGCCCCAGTGAGGAAAATAATGGTGGAGACTTATGAGTCCTTGAAAAGTGAGGATACTGTTCTTAAAAAAAGAGGAGGAAAAGAATAGTTGAGACCTATGAGTCATCAAAAAAGTTGGGATGAGGTCCATGAGACTGTTCTATAAAAAGGAAAACAAAAAATGAGAGAAAAAAAGAGAAGGGGCATGCTACTATCCTTTTACCACACTTGTGCTTCAAGGTAGCACCACTTCATGCATTGTCAAGTAGAAGGTCTCAAGAGCTTCATACTAGTGGGGAACCTATATTATAGAACTTGGCTTGTATATTCCGATGACGAGCATCCTCAAAAGATCTAGGTCTTCATGAGCAAGCAAGTTGGATGGACCCCCACTTAGACCATAGGAGAGCTTTAACATATTCATATATCTATGTGCATCCTAGTTGCATGGCGGTCACTACTCCTTGCGTTGACATCGATCATAAGACCTTCTCCTTTGCCTAATGGTCAGCTGCGTTGATGCAAGACTTTATTTATTTTTTACTTCTCAAAACCCCAACCATTTTATATCATTCCCTTCAGTACGAGGCATAGGCTTACCCTCAATGCTGCATAAGTATTTGTTGCCGTCCTGGGAACGGGGGTGCCCAGACTTGCCTGCCTGCGACCCACAGCGTGGCTCCGTCAACGGCCCGGTATAGCCTAGCTCCAGCAGCAACAACTCAAGACCCTCGCGTGGGGCCAAGCCTCGCGAGGCAGACGACACTAAGACCTCCCTGTGGGCGGCCTCACTAGGCTGGCTCCTGAGGAGCGGAGATATCAATGCAAGGTGCACCTCGCGAGGTTCGCATGACGTGAGCCATGACGATCAAGCCAAGGCGGGCGCCAGTAGGCATAGTGTACCAGCTTCCTCCTTGGTGCTAAGGAGGCAAGCGCAGGCGCGGAGTCCCGAGGAATCAAACAAAGGTTTCCATATCAGTGCAATGAGACCAAGACCGCTCGGACGGCAGGGCGGAGGTCATCACGGAGCCCACCGCGGCGTCACCACCAGAGTCCTTTGCAGGCGAAGACTACTTTCGTCAGGATAACTTGTACTAGCTGTCCCCCTTCAAATTTGGCTGTTGTGGGATCCCTTGCCGCCTACATTTCGGAAGATGACCAAGGCCATTATAAATAGGACTTAGCCACCACCATAGAGGAGGGACCAATTCCACCTGAACCACATCACCAGCTCATCGAGCTCCAGAACACCTCACCTCCTGAGGGTGTTCATCCCGTGTACTAGTTCATCCTCAGCCCCTCGAGGCAATCCACCACAAAGCTGGAGTAGAGTATTACACCGCAAGGTGGCCCGAACTAGGATAAACTGTTGTGTCTCTTGTCGGTTGTGGAATCGTTGGGCAGGCGAGAAGGGAAGAGAGAGTTCTTCGCACGCACCCCAAAGTTCGAACCTCTCAAGGGTCTGCGGAACCCTGAATCCGACATTTGGCGCGCCAGGTAGGGGTGCGTTGAAGCCTCTCTTCCATCGACCGATTCGCTGTGGCTCCACTGTCTCCATGGCCGACGCTCGTCGAGTCCGTGCTGAGCGTCGGGCCGCTCTTGCCGCTCGCATCGCCCAGACTGCACCCGTCGGCGGGCCTCCCCGTCGCTCTCCATCACCCGCTGCCAACGCCGCCACCGGCCCGACGGGGCACGAGCAACAAGCTTCGTCGCTGCACCCCTCCGTGCGGCGGGACGGACGCACCGCCACCCCATTGCTGATTCCGGCCGGCTCGTCGTCCCACGCCCGTCTCAGCCCGACGAATGCGCAGGCTGCGTTGCTCATGGCGCGTGAGCTCCTGCGCTACCGCCCAGTCAACAACCTCTATGAATACTGGCTGGACCGCATCGTCGAGCAAGTCAGCGCGGCTGGGGGCTCGCCTGCACTGTCTCTCTCTTTGCCTCGCCCACCGCCCGCTGCGTGCGACATGGCCCATGGAGCGCCTCCACCACCTCCCCGTCAAGACGTCGCTCTCGGACCGAGGCGCGCAGCCCCGCGGCGCAACCCACCATGCAGGGCACCGGCGCGCAAAGAAGAAAGCTGCCAAGAGGTCCAACGGCCGCAAGAAGGTGCTCCGGCGCTCCCTGCGCCACCGCGTCAAGACCGCGCACCACCTGTAGCGGTGGCACGTGAGTACCAAGACCAGGCTCCGCCTCCACGACGGGCCCCAGTGACCACCGTGGGCTGCCGCACCTTCACCCCTGAGCTATGCAGCATCGTCTGGCCGGGCAAGTTCAAGCATGACCTGCCTCCACGCTACAACGGCACCCCCGACCCTGCGGAGTTCCTGCAGCTCTATGAGCTAAGCATCGAGGTGGCCAGCAGTGACGAGAAGGTCATGGCGAACTGGTTTCCCATGGCCCTCAAGGATGGCGCGTGCTCGTGGCTCCTGAATCTGCCCGCGGGATCGATCTCCTCCTTGGGAGAGATGTGCGAGCGCTTCGTCGCCAACTTCCAGGGCACTCGTGGCCACCCGCCCGCTGCGGGTGACCTGCGGCGCATCAAGCAGCAGCAAAGGGAGACCCTGCAGAAGTACATCCAACGCTTCAACAGTGTTCGCCTCAAGATCCCCAAGGTTTCGGACGAAGCCATCATCTTGGCGTTCTCCGACGGCGTCCGCGATGTCAAGATGAAGGAGGAGCTCGCCATCCACGAGGACTTCTGTACAGCTCTGGAGATGTTCAACATGGCAACCAAGTGCGCGAGAGCTGAGGAGGGGCGTCTCTCCCTCCTCGAACTCCCCACAACCGACCCAGAAGGCAAGAAGGCCAAGGCCAAGGACGTGAAGCGCAAGGGGGCTGCCGTGCTCGCGGCAGAGCCAGAGATGAAGCGCAGCTGCGACCACCTAGAATCGTCCAAGGGCAGCCGTCCCTTCTGCGTCTTCCACAATGTACATAGCCACAACACCAACGACTGTCAGGATCTGAGAGCCATTCGCGATGCACGCCTTGGTCAACGCCCCGAGCGCAGCGACCGAGGCTACGGTCGTGGAGGAGGTCGAAGCAGAGGACGCTGGGACGACCGCGGACCTCGCCAGGAGTAGCGCGACCAGCCTCGTGAGGACCGCTGGCAAGGCCAGCCTCGTGAGGGCGCCTGGGGAGACAAGCCTCGTGAGGACCGTCCTCAGGGCAATGCTGGCCTCCCTCCGCTGCCGCCACCACCAAGGAGGAACAACGACCACCACCAGGACGAGGGGGCTGGGGGCTTCCATGAGCCTCGCGCCATCGTCTGCATCTTGGGTGGCGGTCAGGCCCTAGCTTCCCAGCGCATCTTCAAACAGTTCGCTCGTGAGGTGAACGCAGTCCTCCCCAGGCTCGAGGCCACACGTCCGCTCAGGTGGTCCAAGTGCACCATCACCATCAGCTCGTCCGACCAGCTCAAGTGCGCGGCAACTGCCGGCGCCCTCCCGATGCTTTCCTCGCCAGTCATCAACAATGTCCTTGTCACCAAGACCCTCATCTATGGCGGTGCGGGACTCAATGTTCTTTCCATCGAGACGTTCGACAGCCTCCAAGTGCCATATGATTAGCTGCAGCCCACCAAGCCCTTCTCAGGAGTGACCGATGGCTCCACCACCCCGATAGGGCAGATCTGCCTCCCTGTCACCTTCGGCCAGCACGACAACTACCGCACCGAGCTCATCGACTTCGATGTCGCCCACATCCGCCTTCCGTATAACGCCATCCTTGGATATCCGGCCCTGGCCAAGTTCATGGCGGTGACCCATCATGGCTACAACGTCCTCAAGATGTCAGGGAACCGCGACATCATCATGATCGCTGCTACCTCTTGAGCACTGCGTTGGTTTTCCCTTGAAGAGGAAAGGGTGATGCAGCAAAGTAGCGTAAGTATTTCCCTTAGTTTTTGAGAACCAAGGTATCAATCCAGTAGGAGGCCACGCACGAGTCCCTCGCACCTACACAAACAAATAAATCCTCGCAACCAACGTGATAAGGGGTTGTCAATCCCTTCACGGTCACTTACGAGAGTGAGATCAGATAGATATGATAGGATAATTTTTTGGTATTTTTATGATAAAGATGCATAGTAAAGAAAGTAAAAAAACGGCGCCAGAAATAGCTTGTTGTCGGGAGATTAATATGATGGAAAATAGACCCGGGGGCCGTAGGTTTCACTAGTGGCTTCTCTCAAGAGCATAAGTATTTACGGTGGGTGAACAAATTACTGTTGAGCAATTGACAGAATTGAGCATAGTTATGAGAATATCTAGGTATGATCATGTATATAGGCATCACGTCCGAGACAAGTAGACCGACTCCTGCCTGCATCTACTACTATTACTCCACACATCGACCGCTATCCAGCATGCATCTAGAGTATTAAGTTCATAAGAATAGAGTAACGCTTTAAGCAAGATCACATGATGTAGAGGGATAAACTCATGCAATATGATATAAACCCCATCTTGTTATCCTCGATGGCAACAATACAATACGTGCCTTGCTGCCCCTACTGTCACTGGGAAAGGACACCGCAAGATTGAACCCAAAGCTAAGCACTTCTCCCATTGCAAGAAAGATCAATCTAGTAGGCCAAACCAAACTGATAATTCGAAGAGACTTGCAAAGATAACCAATCATACATAAAAGAATTCAGAGAAGATTCAGATATTGTTCATAGATAAACTTGATCATAAACCCACAATTCATCGGTCTCAACAAACACACCGCAAAAGAAGATTACATCGAATAGATCTCCACGAGAGAGGGGGAGAACATTGTATTGAGATCCAAAAAGAGAGAAGAAGCCATCTAGCTAATAACTATGGACCCGAAGGTCTGAGGTAAACTACTCACACATCATCGGAGAGGCTATGGTGTTGATGTAGAAGCCCTCTGTGATCGATGCCCCCTCCGGCGGAGCTCCGGAACAGGCCCCAAGATGGGATCTCACGGGTACAAAAGGTTGCGGCGGTGGAATTAGGTTTTTGGCTCCGTATCTGGTAGTTTGGGGGTACGTAGGTATATATAGGAGGAAGGAGTATGTCGGTGGAGCAACATGGGGCCCACGAGGGTGGAGGGCGCGCCTGGGGGGGGGGGGTAGGCGCGCCCCCTACCTCCTGGCTTCCTGGTTGGTGTCCTGACGTAGGGTCCAAGTCCTCTGGATCACGTTCGTTCCGAAAATCACGTTCCCGAAGGTTTCATTCCGTTTGGACTCCGTTTGATATTCTTTTTCTGCGAAACTCAGGAATAGGCAAAAAACAGCAATTCTGGGCTGGGCCTCCGGTTAATAGGTTAGTCCAAAAAATAATATAAAAGTGTATAATAAAGCCCAATAATGTCCAAAACAGAATATAATATAGCATGGAACAATCAAAAATTATAGATACGTTGGAGACGTATCAAGCATCCCCAAGCTTAATTCCTGCTCGTCCTCGAGTAGGTAAATAATAAAAACAGAATTTTTGATGTGGAATGCTATTTGGCATAATTTCAATGTAATTCTTCTTAATTGTGGTATGAATATTAAGATCCGAAAGATTCAAGATAAAAGTTCAATATTGACATAAAAATAATAATACTTCAAGCATACTAACTAAGCAATTATGTCCTCTCAAAATAACAAGGCCAAAGAAAGTTCATGCCTACAAAATCATATAGTTTAGTCATGCTCCATTTTCGTCACACAAGAATGCTCTCATCGTGCACAACCCCGATGACAAGCCAAGCAATTGTTTCATACTTTAGTAATCTCAAACTTTTTCAACTTTCACGCAATACATGAGCGTGAGCCATGGATATAGCACTATGGGTGGAATAGAATATAATGATGGGGGTTATGTGGAGAAGACAAAAAAGGAGAAAGTCTCACATCAACGAGGCTAATCAATGAGCTATGGAGATGCCCATCAATTGATGTTGATGCAAGTAGTAGGGATTGCCATGCAGCGGATGCACTAGAGCTATAAATATATGAAATCTCAACAAAAGAAACTAAGTGGGTGTGCATCCAACTTGCTTGCTCACAAAGACCTAGGGCATTTGAGGAAGCCCATTGTTGGAATATACAAGCCAAGTTCTATAATGAAAAGTTCCCACTAGTATATGAAAGTGACAAAACAAGAGACTCTCTATCATGAAAATTATGGTGCTACTTTGAAGCATAAGTGTGGTAAAAAGGATAGTAACATTGTCCCTTCTCTCTTTTTCTCTCATTTTTTTGGGGGCCTTCTCTTTTTTTTATGGCCTTTCTTTTTTTACCTAACTTGGGACAATGCTCTAGAAAATGATGATCATCGCACTTCTATTTATTTACAACTCAATGATTACAACTCGATACTAGAACAAAGTATGACTCTATATGAATGCCTCCAGCGATGTACCGGGATATGCAGTGAACCAAGAGTGACATGTATGAAAAAATTATGAATGGTGGCCTTGCCACAAGTACGATGTCAACTACATGATCATGCAAAGCAATATGACAATGATGAACGTGTCATGATAAACGGAACGGTGGAAAGTTGCATGGCAATATATCTCGGAATGGCTATGGAAATGCCATAATAGGTAGGTATGGTGGATGTTTTGAGGAAGATATAAGGAGGTTTATGTGTGAAAGAGCGTATCATATCACGGGGTTTGGATGCACCGGCGAAGTTTGCGCCAACTCTCAATGTGAGAAAGGGCAATGCACGGTACCGAAGAGGCTAGCAATGATGGAAAGGTGAGAGTGCGTATAATCCATGTACTCAACATTAGTCATAAAGAACTCACATAATTATTGCATAAATCTAGAAGTCATCAAAAACCAAGCACTACGCGCATGCTCCTAGGGGGATAGATTGGTAGGAAAAGACCATCGCTCATCCCCGACCGCCACTCATAAGGAGGACAATCAAAGAACACCTCATGTTTCAAATTTGTTACATAACGTTTACCATACGTGCATGCTACGGGAGTTGCAAACTTCAACACAAGTATTTCTCAAATTCACAACTACTCAACTGGCACAACTTTAATATCACTACCTCCATGTCTCAAAACAATCATCAAGCATCAAACTTTTCTTAGTATTCAACACACTCATAAGAAAGTTTTTACTAGTCTTGAATACCTAGAATATTAGGATTATTTAAGAAAATTACCATGCTATTTAAGAGTCTCAAAATAATCTAAGTGAAGCATGAGAGAATAATAGTTTCTATAAAACAAATGTTACCACCGTGCTCTAAAAGATATAAGTGAAGTACTAGAGCAAAAACTATATAACTCAAAAGATATAAGTGAAGCACATAGAGTATTCTAATAATTTCCGAATCATGTGTGTCTCTCTCAAAGGTGTGTACAGCAAGGATGATTGTGGTAAACTAAAAAGCAATGACTCAAATCATACAAGACGCTCCAAGCAAAACACATATCATGTGGTGAATAAAAATATAGCTCCAAGTAAAATTACCGATGGAACTAGACGAAAGAGGGGATGCCTTCCGGGGCATCCCCAAGCTTTGGATTTTAGGTGTCCTTAGATTATCTTGGGGTGCCATGGGCATCCCCAAGATTAGGCTCTTGCCACTCCTTGTTCCATAATCCATCAAATCTTTCACCCAAAACTTGAAAACTTCACAACACAAAACTCAGCAGAAAATCTCGTAAGCTCCGTTAGCGAAAGAAAACAAAAGACCACTTCAAGGTACTGTAATGAACGCATTCTTTATTTATATTGGTGTTAAACCTACTGTATTCCAACTTCTCTATGGTTTATAAACTATTTTACTAGCCATAGATTCATCAAAATAAGCAAAAACCACACGCAAAACAGAATCTGTCAAAAACAGAACAGTCTGTAGTAATCTGTAATTAACGCAAAATTCTGGAACTCCAAAAATTCATACAAAATAGGAAGACCTAGACAATTTTTTTATTCATCAGCAGCAATTGGAATGAATATTTTATCACGTTCTGGTGATTTTTAACAATTATGTTCGTGAACAAAAAGTTTCTGGAATTTTCTGCAAGATCAAATAACTATCATCCAAGAAGATCCTATAGGTTTAACTTGGCACAAACACTAATTAAAACATAAAAAAAGGCTAACCAGAGGCTAGATCAAATATTTATTCCTAAACAGAAGAAAAAAGCAAAAAAATAAAAATAAAATTGGGTTGCCTCCCAACAAGCGCTATCGTTTAACGCCCCTAGCTAGGCATAAAAGCAAGGATAGATCTAGGTATTGCCATCTTTAGTTTTCGGGAAGAAAAGAGCAAACTTGTTATCTATGGAATTAATCTTTCTATTTTGATAAAGCACGTGGCTATTAATGGTAGAAGAAAGATTAAGCACGTTGCGGAAATTGGCATCTAGGCTAGCTTTTATTTCTTTGATAGATTCGTTTTGGTAGGAGAGCAAAAGAGAGGTGGATTCAACTTTCTCATTCATGGGGTGCCCAAATATAGTTTTCATCTTTTCATAGGTATCTATGGGGTCCCCTTCAAGAAATCCCTCTTCAAAAATAGAATCTAAAACTTGTTTGAACGAAGCGGGCAACCCAACATAAAAGCTTTTTAAGTAAACCTCAATTTGATATTGGGGTACATAGCTAGCCCGGATCCTTAACATCCTATCCCAAGCATCTTTCAAAGATTCATCGAGTAAATAACGAAAAATTCCAGAATCATCTTTTTCAAAATTCTCATTGATAACCCCGGCAGGTTTTTCCATAGTATCTCTATTTATGAGTTTAGATAAAATAGCAGGATTGTCTAAAGTGCTAAAACTCGGGAGAGAAACCCCAACCCTTTTTGATTCTGACATGGCGAAAGGAAGGCGAGCGAAAAAGAGAGGGCGAATAAAACGACAAGGCTGAAGTGGGGGAGAGGAAAACGAGGCAAATGGCAAATAATGTAATGTGGGAGATAAGGGTTTGTGATGGGTACTTGGTATGTTGACTTTTGCGTAGATTCCCCAGGAACGGCGCCAGAAATGGCTCGTTGTCGGGAGTCCAAATCTTGACTTGACCTTGCGTAAGCCTCCCCGGCAACGGCGCAAGAAATCCTTCTTGCTACCTCTTGAGCACTGCGTTGGTTTTCCCTTGAAGAGGAAAGGGTGATGCAGCAAAGTAGCGTAAGTATTTCCCTATATTTTTGAGAACCAAGGTATCAATCCAGTAGGAGGCCACGCACGAGTCCCTCGCACCTACACAAACAAATAAATCCTCGCAACTAATGCGATAAGGGGTTGTCAATCCCTTCACGGTCACTTACGAGAGTGAGATCTGATAGATATGATAGGATAATTTTTTTGGTATTTTTATGATAAAGATGCAAAGTAAAGAAAGTAAAATAAAAACGGCGCCAGAAATAGCTTGTTGTCGGGAGATTAATATGATGGAAAATAGACCCGGGGGGCATAGGTTTCACTAGTGGCTTCTCTCAAGAGCATAAGTATTTACGGTGGGTGAACAAATTACTGTTGAGCAATTGACAGAATTGAGCATAGTTATGAGAATATCTAGGTATGATCATGTATATAGGCATCACGTCCGAGACAAGTAGACCGACTCCTGCCTGCATCTACTACTATTACTCCACACATCGACCGCTATCCAGCATGCATCTAGAGTATTAAGTTCATAAGAACAGAGTAACGCTTTAAGCAAGATCACATGATGTAGAGGGATAAACTCATGCAATATGATATAAACCCCATCTTGTTATCCTTGATGGCAACAATACAATACGTGCCTTGCTGCCCCTACTGTCACAGGGAAAGGACACAGCAAGATTGAACCCAGAGCTAAGCACTTCTCCCATTGCAAGAAAGATCAATCTAGTAGGCCAGACCAAACTGATAATTCGAAGAGACTTGCAAAGATAACCAATCATACATAAAAGAATTCAGAGAAGATTCAAATATTGTTCATAGATAAACTTGATCATAAACCCACAATTCATCGGTCTCAACAAACACACCGCAAAAGAAGATTACATCGAATAGATCTCCACGAGAGAGGGGGAGAACATTGTATTGAGATCTAAAAAGAGAGAAGAAGCCATCTAGCTAATAACTATGGACCCGAAGGTCTGAGGTAAACTACTCACACATCATCAGAGAGGCTATGGTGTTGATGTAGAAGCCCTCCGTGATTGATGCCCCCTCCGGCGGAGCTCTGGAACAGGCCCCAAGATGGGATCTCACGGGTACAGAAGGTTGCGGCGGTGGAATTAGGTTTTTGGCTCCGTATCTGGTAGTTTGGGGGTACGTAGGCATATATAGGAGGAAGGAGTACGTCGGTGGAGCAACGTGGGGCCCACGAGGGTGGAGGGCGCGCCTGGGGGGGTAGGCGCGGCCCCCTACCTCGTGGCTTCCTGGTTGGTGTCTTGACGTAGGGTCCAAGTCCTCTGGATCACGTTCGTTCCGAAAATCACGTTCCCGAAGGTTTCATTCCGTTTGGACTCCGTTTGATATTCTTTTTCTGCGAAACTCTAAAATAGGCAAAAAATAGCAATTCTGGGCTGGGCCTCCGGTTAATAGGTTAGTCCCAAAAATAATATAAAAGTGTATAATAAAGCCCAGTAATGTCCAAAACAGAATATAATATAGCATGGAACAATCAAAAAGTATAGATACGTTGGAGACGTATCAATCGCTTGTGAGGAGAAGGACGGGGTGTGCTCCCTCGAGCGCACCTACCAAGCCGTGGCAATTGAAGACCCAAACAACGCAGGCGCCATCTACCTTCCTGAGGCTATCCCCAAGAAGAAGAAGCAGATGCTCCACCAAGAGCCTTAGGAGAGCGGTGTCTCCAGTGACACCACCTCAGGACCTCCGCCCACAGAAGGGGCGCCTCCCTCCCTCACATAGGAAGGCGCGCCCGGCGCCCTCCTCGGGCTGGGCTCGGGGCTCTCTTTTGGAGGGCCTCTGACTTAGCCAACGTCACGAGGGAGGCACTCGGGCACCACGTGGAGGCATGCTTCATTGCACACTTCCCTCACGAGGGCACAAGGCGTGGGGCGCCAGGTGCTCAGGAGTTCATCACCAAGACGACCGAGGAGCTTCAAGAGGCAAGGGCCATGCGCGGCGACCGCCGCCCACCACCTGGCACAGCTCCTTGTCCTGGCGAGGAGAATGAGCTGCGCGTCTGCGTCAACATCCCAGGGATCAACAGGGCCGCATCCCAGGAGCGCTTCCGGCCTTCGCGCGTTGGCCGGTGCGAGGGTCCACCTCATAGCTACGTTCGCGTGCCTTTTGGCTTGCCGAGTGCGGCTGTTACCTTCCAGCGGCGCCTGTGAAGCATCATGGTGGCTCAGGAGGCCAGGCACCAGGCGGTCCTGGCGGAGATGGTGATGGTTCTTCACGAGCCTCCAGAGCCTCCCGAGGTTCAGGACCCAGCTGGCTCGTGAGGAGCGACTTCCTCAACACGCGTCTTCGGCTGCTCCAACATCTCTCCAGCAACGGTGCGAGGTGACATTTTTCCGGTTCATTCAGTTGGGGGCGCCCCTCGGGCTACATCATCCCCAGGCCGCATGGGTCCGTCCCTGCGGCATGTATCCTTCTTGCATCTTTAATTCACTCTGTTGGGGGCGCCCCTCGGGATGCATCATCACCAGGCCGCATGGGTCCATTCCTGCGGCATGTATCGTTCTTGCATCTATCCGAATTAGCTTACCTCGTCCCATGAGTTGCTTTATGATTGTCATAAGCCTGACAAGTACTTCGATACCATGAACGTAGTACACCCTTGCAAACCCACCCGCGACCGCCTCATGATTAAGGACTCACACGGCGTCTGTTCTCGGGTCCGTCCCTGCAGCCTCGCTAAACCCAAGAGGCTGAGGTCTGGCTCGCGGGCTAGCTCCCGTGTACGTCACCTCCCATGGTCCTTGGTGCCTTGTTCTCGCATGAGCTAATGGTGGGCGGGTGATCTAGGGCGCGCGCCTCGGTGCCTAGCCACCATGGGAGCCGCGCGCCGGTTGTCTTTCTTCAGGATTTTCGCATGAGAAGTCTGGGCACGGTGTCTATGCTCGGGTCCGTCCCTGCAGTGTCGATAAACCCAACGACCGAGCTTTGTCTAGCGGGCCGGTCCCGTTCACATCACCTCCTGGTGTCGTTGGTATTTGGCCTTCTCATGTGATCACCTCAGGAGATTCATTCGGTGCAGGTTGTCTAACCACCTCGCAAGGCCACCACAGTTGTCAAGAATCAAATTCAGGCGCAACCCGCCTTGAGGTAGGGCCTCGTGAGTCCCGCGCTGGCTCACGAGTGCCCAGACACACCTCGTATCACTACAAAAAAATACACTTCCGTGATGATACGTGTTTGTCATAGTAGGTCGCGTTTTTTGTCATGCATGTACATCCATGACGATTTTATGACAGAATCAAGATAGTCATACCTGTGCTGTCGTAGAAGTGTTCCATGACATTACCAAATTTATCATCACGGAAGTGTCCACTTCCATGACGATAAATCGCGCGTCACAGAAGTGCTTTCGTCAAGGGTGACCGACACGTGGCATCCACCGTAACGGAACGCCGTTAAGCTATCGGGTCGGGTTTTGGTCCGATAACCCGTTAACAGCCCCGACCAATGGGGATTTTCCACGTGTAAAATCATCATTGGCTGGAGGAAACACGTGTCAGCTCACCGTTGGGACAGATGTCATCCGCTCATTGGACCGAAGGCGCCTATGATACGGTGACACGTGGCACGGCCCAACAGAGGCCCATTCCTGTGAAAAGGCCGACCCGTTTGACTTGGTCAAAAGGTGGCGGGCCGGCCCACGGAAAGCCTGTTAACGGCCTGTTCGCATATAGCCCATTTACAGCCCGCTAACCCAGGGCCCGTTACGCCCTATCCGAATTAGGCCCAGTAGCGTCATCTGGGCCGTCCAATATGATTCAGCCTGTTTTAACTTCCGGCCCATGTGTGGCCCATGACTTCTTTCGGCCCATATGAGGACCTTTCCAACTCTTGGCCCATTAAAGGCCCATGGTGAAACTGGCCCGTAATGAACAGTGTATCACTTTATACCCATTAACGACCCGTTATTCCATTAGGCCGTTTCCAGCCCAAGTTATCTTTCGGCCTTCTCAGGGCCCATTGATTCTTGGGCTCATTTGCAGAATTCGGTTACATATGGCCCGTTACTGTCATTTTCTGCTTGTGGGCCAAATTCAGCCCGTCGTTACAGTCGGCCCGTTTGCGGACCGTTAATACGTTGGGTCGTTTTCATGTCAAAAAAAACCCGTTGGGCTGTTTTCATAGAGTTATCAAATACGGCCTATTAACGGCCCGTTATGGTCCACGAATAGTACGGCCCATGATTGGCGAAATGATGATACGCCCCGTAGAAGGCCCATGGATTCTACGGCCCGTATGAGGCCCATGGATAGTACGGCTCGTAGAAGGCCCATGGATCGTACGGCCCGTAGAAGGCCCATGGACCCTACGGCCCGTAGAAGGCCCATGGACCCTAAGGCCCGTATAGAAGGCCGATGGATCCTACGGCCGGACGAAGGCCCATGGATCATACGGCCTGCAGGAGGCCCATGGTTACAACAGTCCGTGTGTTGCCGTGATTATTTTGGCCTAGTTACCAAAAATAGGCTATTGTGGCCACTAGAAAAAAACAGAAAAAGAACTGCAGTGACTACAAGCAAACAACTAAACAAGACAATAAGGAAATAAATAAGCAAGCAATTAACGCTAGCCTATTACCGCTATTACACATATTACATCCACTGGGCATCAAAATTTGCCACCAGTGCAAATATAGGGAACAAAGCAGCACATTACATACACTGGCCGTCAAAATTGGCCACCAGTGCAAATAAACGCGGCAGCAAAACAAGAGCAAAACTGAAACAACTTCAGAAGAGCTCAAGAAACGTTATCCTAGGTATCCACCATGCTGGCAATAAGCTTAGCAAGCTGATTAGCTTTGTCCTGTTTGGCGCTAAAATCCTCCAACGCTTGCTGTTGCACCAGAAAGTATGCATCTGAATGCTCCAGGGACTTCCGCAGTCCTTCCGCTTCTTGTCGCAGCACAGCTGATCGATGTCTTTCAGCTTGTAGTTGAGACTCAAGAAACCGAACTGATTCAGACAGTGAGTTTCAATAGCTTGTGCAAGCGGTAGTGGCCAGTAACTCGAACACTAAACCAAGACAGGACTTTGGGGTTGTCTCGCTGTCTTCAAGATAGTCTTCCTTAGCTGTTTTTTCAGCTTTGTTGGAGACCAACAAGGATGTGTCACTATCCTGAACCTTATCTGCATTACTTCCTTTACCATTGCTTAATAAGGCACTCTTCCCCAATATTCTGTCAGCATTCTAAAAGAAGAAACAAGCAGACACATAACAAGTTTAGCATGTACTAGTATATGAAACTCATTTCGGTGAACCAGTTCATTAGTAAGGTGGATAGGATTAAACTACCAAGTCTTATATTGCCAAGTACTAGTACATAATAAAAGCATCAAACAAACATATATCTATGTCCTATGGTCACTGCATTGTCTTGCCAAATCAAAATAGAGACACGGTTCAAATCATATCAGTTCAAGACACATTATTGGCTCTGTTGGCTACCACGGGTCTACATGTACAACAACACTATTGGCTCTGTTGTGATGCTAGTAATGTGCATGATATGAAAGTCAACTGTATACACAATTGAAATTGAAGTCAACAGAGCTATTGATAAGAGCAAACCTGTTAAAGAAACATGCGTGAACATACCTGCTGTGCCATTGGAGTTTCGATTGGATCCTTCAATTTAAAAATAAGTTTGTATGAGTAAATACAGTGATACAAGAGCAAAGCAATCATAGTTAAAAAAGGCACGCCTAAGCGAGTGCTTAAGCACGCCTAGGCTCTAGGCGTCGGCAAAACGCATCACGCATAACTATGCATAATCTGTGCATAACTGCGCATAAGCATGCGCTTTGGTCAGTAAAGCGCAAGGCAGTGGCAAAACGCACAATTAACGTCTAGCGCTTTTTTGAACTATGATAGCAATGGAATCTTAAATTAGAACAGTTGTTCTTCAGGTTTAGGCACTTGTTCTACATGAACAGAGTACAGTAAGACGCAAGAATATAATACTTAAAAATAAAAAATGAGCATATAGACCTTACCACATTCTTGGTTCGGGACCAGTACAGAACAAGGCGCTCCCAGTCATCGTCCAGTAAATGTGTCTCAGGAGAACGTAAGGGAATTTGATGAGTTTCTTTGCCGGTGAAGTACGTTTTCTTCAGGTAATTCCAATACTGCCACCAAGCATTCTTGAAGATAGCAGAGGTATTAGCACAGGTTACCTCATCCTGAGTTTCCAAATCGGTGCTTCTCTATAGAGAAAAATGGGAAAATTTGCTGTATTATAACCAGGAGGTAGGATGTATGGGACGAAGCAAAGTAATTGCCATGAATAACATCACTTACACATAAATCCTGGACAAACACCTGCAACTGGCATTTTCCTTCATCATCAGTATAATATTTCCAAGATGGGAAGATACGCACATACGATTTAACAACATCAAATGCGATAGATGCTAAACTACGACTAGCTGGTTGTGCTTCCTCCACAGGAATAGGCGTACTAACTGGTGGAGTTGGGGTTCGCCGTGATAGTACTGGCCCTTTGGGCACTGGAGCTGCCTTACTAACTGCTCTTGTTTGGGAGCTCTGTGGTGGAGATGGTGCTGTGTCAATAGGAACTGGGTTACTATCGGCTGGAGTTGGGGTTAGATTGGGTGAAGCTGGTTCTCTGTCCATCGCAGTAGGGGTACAATCTGCGAGAGTTTGGGTTATGTGTGGTAGGGCTGGTTCTTGTGCATGTACAACCGGGGTGCTATCTCCACCAAGAGGTAGCACTGTTTTATTTGAAGACCGTGTTTTTAGTCCGCTAGATACTGGCATCACCCGCTCCAATTCAAATGGCTGATAAACAGGAAACATAATTGAATGTACAGACATTGTATGAGAGACAGATGCAATAGATAGTGTGGAAAAAAGAGGGCATGAAATAGTTGACATGTATATTGTTTAACTAAAACGGATAGCATGACATAATTTCACATATATGATGTCTATCTAAACTGGATAGCATAGCATAACATAATTCAAAGATATGATGAATAACTAAACAGGATCGCATGACATAATTCACCTACATGTTATCTAAGTAATCAGGATCGCATCATTTAATTCACATATGTGATTTATATGCTAAATAGAGGGCATTCGATATGATGTCTGAACTAAGAACATGGTGTTGAATATTGTGTATATGATGTCTAAACTATGCAATGCAAGACACCGTATGCATGATATGAGCAGTATAACCGTGCCAAGTTAGAGCATACACCTCAGTGGGGGAATAGGACTGGTCATCTGTCTCTGAATCCATCTCTGAGGAGCTATCGAGACCGAACAAGAGAGCTGCTTCGACAGGTAGCACTGTCTGCTCTGAAGGCCTTGTTTTCACTCCAGATTTTTCCATCTCCCACCCAAATGGCTGATTCACAGGAAGAGTAGTTTAATGTACAAACATTGTCGACAAATGGAAATGTAATGAAGAAAAGGATGGCAAGATATCATTCAAATATATGATGCCTGGTTAAACAGGATGGCATTGCACATTTCACATATATTATGGCTGGCTAAAAGACATGAGACTGCATAATTCCCATATATGATATAGAAACTAAACAGGTGGCATTACAGAACATGTCTAAACTAAGCAGATGACATATATGATGTCAAAAGTAGGCACTGCAAGGCAACATATGCACGATATGACTAACATCATCATGTCAAGGTAGAGCAAACACCTTGGGGGTAAATAGGAGTGGTCAGCGGCGTCTGAATCCGCCTCAGAACAGATATCTTCCTCTAGATTACAATCTGGAGAGGGGTGGGGAGGGTTTGCCATTGAACCCACCATGGAGCGATGTCTGCATGACATTGTATTGCCGCGCAAAACTCTTCTCTTTTTCTCTACATGTTCAGCATGGCTGTGTACAATATCTGACATGCATACGAAAAAAATATGGTGAGATTATGTAAGGAGAGCATGCAGAAATTTAGAGTGATGGTAACAACCAGTGGATCGACGTTTTTACGTTCAACCAAAATAGCCCTAATGGATCGACGTGAATGTATAGTAATAAGTGATGCAACAAGTGTACAACCTCTTTGCCGTAGCCGTGTCGACCTCGGCATCATTGGGTTGGTCGCTGAAGCAGTTGAGGCAGAGGTGGCTGTCGGAGGTGTGGACGAAGATCTGAGGAATCTGTAGACGGTGTCCAGGGCTCTGCTCTGTTGTGATGGATCGTTCTGTCGTTGGAGCAGCTACGTTGAGCCGTAAGACGTCAAGGCTGAAGCAGCACAAGACAGACATCGTCAATCTCAAGTGGGATTCTAATAGCATCTCCAATAGATGATGTAAAATGGATGTAAAATTAACATCACCAAAAACCACCTGACTACAACAGATGAGGTAAAAACTGTTGACTCTGAACTTAACTGTCGAAACTGAAATTTACTGTGGAATCAATGCTACTGTCAAAACTAAACGCAATGGTAGCAGAGAGGCACTTGACATGTAGTTTAGGGAGGGCTTGCAGTTCATCTTCAACCTGCACCCCCCTGAGCCGCCAGCCACCACCGGCCGAACCGCCGGCCCCATCGCCGCCTCGCCGCCCCAAAACAACTCGCCACCGTCGCCCCAGCCAGCCCTCTAGGGCCCCCGCCCGCACCCTGAACCCTAAGATAGATATTGGGGTACCTCTCCGGCGAGAACCCGTCCCAGCTGCGGGTTGTTCTTCCTTAACTCCGGCGAGCCCCCCCAACCCCTGAAAATCGACTGACCCAAAAGTCGATTCAGTCGACTGAAGTGTGGCTTAATCGGAGCAGAGCAGCAGCACGAGCGAGGGGGAGAGCAGCAGCAGCAGCTGGGCGAGCGAGCGATCGAGCGAAAGCCAGAGCAGCAGCAGCAGCGCGAGCGAGCGAGCGAGCGAGAGCCGGAGCAGTAGCAGCAGATCCGGCTGGTATGGACGCCGCCACCGAAGGGGCCTTGCACTGGGGGAGAGCCGCCATGGAGATGTCACCCGTGGCGCCGGCTTCAAGGTAGCCGCTCCATGGGGGTGCGGGATGGAGCACCGTCGGCGCCGGGAGGTCGAGTTAAGGAGAATGTGCGATGCGATGAGTGTACAACCTCTTTGGTGGCGCCGAGTAGGCCTCGGCTTCGTCCGAGGAGTCGGTGAGGATGCTGCGGTTCCGGTGGAGCGGGTTAAGGCGGCGCTGTGGGGATGGAGCATCCACGATAGACGAGGCGATCATCGGAGCAGCTCCTTGGAGGTGGAGGACGGGGCGGCTGAACCGGCGGGACGGTGAGATGGACGACGGATCCTCATCCGGGGAGGTGGACAAGGGACGTCGAGCTGTTGCGGTGGACGACGTCGTCGGGGAAGAGGCTCCGGCTGGGCAGCGGTGACATGGCGGACGGAGGAGGGTGGGGTTTCGCGGCTGGAGCGGAGAGGTTATGGCGGCCTGGGATTTCGAATGGCAAAAAGGGGGCGATGGGAGGGGGTGAAGCATGACTTAGGGACGCGCTTGTCGAAAATGTAGGGTGTGTTACAAAAGTACCCCCCACCGATTTGAACTAGCGGGCCTTTCGGCTCAGGGTTAGAAGGGGGATTTCGCGTGTCGGGATTTGGCAACAGGAGGGAGTTTTCGCGCGCGTTGTAATTTCGGGATAGCAAGGCGCGGGTTGTGAAGGCGCCAGTTTTGGGAGCACGATATCTAAATTTTCGGGATATAACAAGACGCGGGTTGAATTTTAGGGACAATCCTAACGTGTAGTAATATAGTACTTGTACGTACCAAATCAATTCGCACTTCCCTCAACCAAAAAGAAAACGAAAAAATAAAACTATTCACACCACACAAAGAGAGAGTCTTGCCCCATTTTACTATACAAATGCTATTCAAAGCTACTCCCTCCTTCCATCTATATAGGGCCTAATGCGTTTTTCGATGCTAACTTTGGCCAAATATTAGAGCAATGATATATGACATGCAACTTACACAAAGCACACCGTTAAATTCGTCTGTGAAAGGTTCTTTCAATGATATAATTTTCACATTGTGCATGTCATGTACTATTAATCCTGTCAATAGTCAAAGGCGGTCTTAAAAATCTCATTACGCCCTATATAGATGGAAGGAGGGAGTATGAATCCATGTTATGTCCGATTATATTTTTTCGCTTGCTATATAATGCATGTAACCTACTCATACCAACATTTTAGTGCATTCCAAATGTCTATACTACCGCTGCAATTGGAACTAAATTTGAATTCGTTTCTCTATTTCAATAAGAATCTACAATCATGATTGTTGCCAACTTCAACCATCATAGTTTCCTTGCTATCCGCCAGATATAAATCGGACGGCCGATAATGCAGGATGGCAGGCACACCATCATCAACAACTCTGTTTTTTATAAGAGTAGAGATAAAATATATTAAATGTAGTATAACATGTTCATAACCACACCATGTGTATCACCGTTATATATATTCACACATGCGTCGGTTTGAAACACTATGATAAATTCTTCAAATATTCGAATTCGCTTTTTATAATGAAGTATATATGATCTCTATTCGTCTTTTGCACCCACACAACCCTCTTATCTTTGTAGCTAGCACTAACTTTCTCTTGTGCATGCACACGCCCGCATCCCTCTCACCCTCCCTCAGCATTCTCTAGCTCCATCACGCAAATTCGTCTTTGCACTTTAGGTCGTTCACCCACGGTGTGTGTATGCCCCCCAGCTCCTTGTTTACGGCACACATCGATCGATATGCCTCTCTAGCCAGGTGTGCCTAGCACAAACACAAGCTTCCCCTCTTCTCTTGTCACCGTCCATGCCTCACTCCCACCACTATTTTCATCGTTCTCGTACTCGCACACTCCTCCCCCTCGATATAGTATGCCTCTCGTACCACCTCCTACATGCATCCCTCTCTCTCTATCCTTCTCCTCGTGCCTCATTTGCTTCTAACACACACATGCATGTATACCGATCGATCTCCCAACATATACCTAGATCGACTTTAACTACCCCCCATCGATCGACATACCTCACAAGTTATGTCTCTCCTTTCTCTAACAAAGGGCGATTGATCTTCCTATGTAGTTACGTCTGCTTACCACAGCCACATCGTCCCCCCTCATCATTCGTGCATGCCTCCTGACCCGTCTCTCACACGCATGTGCACAGACAACAAGCAGCCATCTCCTCTCTTATTGATATTGCGGGCGTGCCCTCCGTTTGTCTAGCAAGCCTATCCCACCATTTGTTATAAGCAACTCCACTACCACCCCCTCCAAGACTCTAGCTCTGTCTCTCTCCCAACCTTATTCCTCTCCTGCACAGATGCATGGATGCCGATCGATCTCCCTTAATACATGAGGCAGATCGATCTCCTTAATACATGAGGTAGGCCTCTCTCCTCCTCCACACATATACCAGCCATTGTACCTCTATAGTTAATTGGGCCTCCCTCTTCCCGCACCACACACCGATAGTTGAGCGCTGCAGGTAGGTATCCATGCCACAGAGACAAACTGCACATGCCCCATCTCACGTTCCAGTAGGCCAGCCACTCTATATCTTTGACGTGGGCACACACAAATTCGATGGCACTCTTTATCGATCGCGCGCGCGCGCGCACACACATCATCCCTCTCTTCGATTCTATGGACACCTCAAGCCGATGATACCTCCACTCTCTTCTCGTGGATCGCCCCCTCTATATATATGTTATATCCAGGACTCTATTTCACACACATTGCATATGTTACATTTTTTGATTGACCCCCCCCCCCAAAAAAACTCTCAAGAACCCACACACTATATCTCTCTAGGTTTGTATCTCTCTCACACAACCCCACGTAGGTGGTGTACGTATACAAGAAGAGAATAGGTGCACCGTGCATGTACTCACGCTTCGTGCCCAGCCACACCCGCGCGGGTACACGATGGAGCTCATTTCTTTACGAAATGGCAGCCCATGTGCTAATTTGAACGCCTATAGCGGTTGTTTACCTAGGGAGGTCGTGTACCACGCGTGCACGAAACAAAGTTCGACTTGACGCGTTGCCGCGTTATTTTTAAATAAAGTTATAGCGCTCAATGGCACGTACACAGAATATAAAACGATTTTTATGGAGAAAAAGGTAGTCCGCTCACTATATACAATGGAGCTGCCTGCCTGGTTTGTCGCTCTTCAGAGTATCTCACACAAGGCTGCGGTGGCCTCTCTCTCTCTCATCGTTGGTCACTAATCCGGCCGCATCCCGTCCGCCGGGGGAAAGGGAGTGCGGTGGCCTCTCTCTCTCTCACCGTTGGTCACTGATCCGGCCGCATCCCGTCCGCTGGTGGAAAGGGAGGAAGTGCATCGTTTCTCCGTTTGACGGCACCGAGGCAGCACGTCCCGATCTGCGGTACACGCCGTTCTCTCTGACCAAGCTCTGGCGCGGCAGGGCCTACGCCACCTGCTCGCAGATTCCGCCCGCCGCCGCTCACCTAGTTACATCCCGACGACCTCCAGGTATCCCCTCCGGCCTTGCTCCACTGCCCGTCTTCCCACGTCGCTGCATGTGGATCTTCCATAGTTCTTTGCCCAAAACGTAGCTCGTCCGGCGTACTTTCCATATTGCATTCTCGTCCTCACACCATTTTAGACAAACACAACCGTGTTGTTATCTTCCCTTAGGACAAGGAATATACTTCTTTTTTGTCGTCGCATGTGTCATCAACTGTTATTGGCCAGTAATTGTTTCCTTTCTACTCGTTGCTATTGCGACCTTTTGGTGAACTGCACAAATCACTTTTTTCTTAAGAGTGTTTTGTGCAGTTGTACTAAAATGTCACACGGGCAACGTCTCTACATTTCAGTGCGACTGCACAAAGGGAGATTGGTTTTGCTCTATCCTCCTCATCCAACTCCGAGCCTAATCTTCTCCAACTAGTTATTCTTAAGAGAGACTGCAAAGGTGACCGGCTTCTATTTGTGTGTTTATTGTTTCATCAACAGTCCTCTATTATCGTAGTCACACTTAATATCTTTGGAACAGGGACGCTCAGCTCTATTTTAGTGGAACTGCACAAAATGATCGGAATGTTGCATGCTCCAGACAGCTACTTTTTTCCCAACATGCCTTGTTGATTTAGACAGAGCTGGGGGGACGTTGCTGCCAATGAAAGCATGGATCAATTTTATTTTAACACCTTCTCACAACTCTGTCTTCAGTTGTGATGTAATTATTAGCTCTGATCTGCTAATAATTGACATGCATTAGCAAGGAAGTTAGTTTTTTATTGTTTCCGAAAGAGCATCGATGGCAAGACACGCGAAACAAAAGTTGAAAGCAGACACCATTGTACAATTTCATGTCGCTGGAAAATTATTTGTATAGTACGTCAATTATGTAAACAAATGATGGAAGCTTGATAGCATTGCCAGAAGCCTCTTCATCATCCGGGTCCATGTGCCATCCACAAAATTATACTCCTTCGTTCCTAAATATTTGTCTTTTTACAAATTTCAAACGGGCATATTTAGAGTGTAGATTCACTCATTTTGCTTCGTATGTGTACTCCCTCCATTCCTAACTATTCTATTCGTCTTTCTAGAGATTTCAACAAGTGACTACATACGGAGCAAAATGAGTGAATCTACACTCTAAAATATGTCTATATACATCTGTATGTGCCAGTCCATTTGAAATCTCTAAAAAGACAAATATTTGAGTAGTCACTCGTTGAAATCTCTAGAAAGACAAATACTCCGGAGTATATTTAAGAACCGAGGGGGTAGTGCACAACCGCATGGGAGACTCAGCCCGGTCATTGCGCCGCATTAATAGTGAGTAATGAGCAGTCAAATCATAAGCCCCACCTTTCCCACTGTAAGTTTCTCTGAGGAAGCAACCATCAATACGCTCTTCTTTGAATCCACTCATACTACTACATCCGTCACTGTTTATACAGCGCGCTTCAGAAAAAAAAAATCTGTGGGACCAAGGCGACTAGCGATCGGCCTAAAAAATAGCATTGGTAGTTATAGCAGGGCATCTATTACTAGAGGGAATAATGCGTACACACATGCATGCAGTGCTTCCACCCCGGGTACACACATGCATGCACTTACTCCACTCCGTAGTAGTACAGTACATGGAGAGAAAATTGTGGACTTGATTGCGGTTACCACGCCCTAATTAATTGAGCATTAAACCAAACGCGTCTAAAGTCTCTCTGGTGGTGGAAATGCATTGAGAGAAATGCATCATAATGAAGCGCGCCCTATAAACTGTGACGGAGGGAGGAGTAGTATGAAGGTGCAAAACCAAGTACGCGTATGGCCAGTCGGTCAACGCACCTCCTCTTGGCATATCACTGACATGTGGGACAGGAGTGTGAGCAAACCGATCTCAATTGACGGCAAAGAGCCAACCCGCCGTTCCTTGAGAGAGGCGAGGAGCGAGAACACACAGACGGGCTCGCACAGAGGCCAAGATATATTCGAGCATGGTTGGTTGATCGATATCATTCATTACATGTTGGGCTGCCGTTTTCCGCCCTTCTCCGGAATAAACGTGTACTTTATCAGAGATAAAAATAAGAGTACAGACGCTCCACCATGCGGTCCTAGTAGTAGTACTACTCGTACTACTACGCTTGGCTCTTCACCTCTTCGTGAAGTCGAACAATGATGGTACTCCGCATGTTGGGTACTACAGTGTATACCTTTGACAATCTGACACCGAATGGACTGATGCATGTCCACCGAGGGTAGGTTGCATTAGTCAAATGGCGTAAGCGAGCTTCACCTTGTCCTGCAAGCTTCTCCTCGTTCTGCGAGTTGACGGGACACACCAAAAAGTAGTGCTAGTTCATACTCCCTCCTTTCCGGTTAATATGGCTTAATCTTTTTTGCGGGTAAATGAGAGAGCTTTATTCATATATAAGCATTCTTAGGACGATCAGCCAAGACACTGGTCACTAGGAAGCGAGGTACCCCGCAAAAAAAGAAGTAGGAAGCGAGGTGTTTCATCAAGCCAGCTCTCGGCCACATTCAAAGTGCAGCAAGCACGGTTCGCACGAAGATGCGCCGCAAGGTTTGCTGACCTGTTTACATGCTGAATAACAAAAAAAGAGGAAATATTACCGAGCGCTACTATTTGTAACAGGACATGAGCCAGAATTAAGCATGAATTGTGGCGAGTGTTCCATGCAATCAACTTCCATTATCACATGCGAGAACCCTCAAAGAGAACCAAATGTGTTGAAGATTGCTTTATCACATTTTAAAATTATAATAAGAGTGCAAACGCTCCTCCATCCGGTTCCTAGTACTAGTATAGCACGTACCTTTGTAGACTATAGTAGTAGTACTAGTAAACTTTGCGCTTGGCTGTTCGTCTATTCGGGAAGTCGAACAATAATAGCACTAGTAGTATAGTGTATGCTTCTGGCAATCTGACACCGAATTAACTGTTGCACGTCCACCGCCTGAGCGAGGGAGAGCTTGCATTAGTCAAAAGTTTCTCCTTGTCCTGCAAGCCACCGCGCGCAAGCTTCTCCCGTCCTGCAACCTTCTCCTCGTTCGGCAAGTTGACGGGACACAGCAAAGTAATGCTAGTCCATACTGCCTCCTCTCCGGTTAATATGGCTTAATTTCAAACGAGATAAATACACTATCTGTCACTGTATATTTGTAAAAATACGGTCAATGGACTTCATAATACGCTCATTGCGCTCAATATATATATTTTTCGGTGTTTATACGGTCACTAGCTCACCCTGACTGAGTATGTGTGTGCATGCACGTGTAGGTTGAGCACTTGAGCGTGACCGTGTGTGTTCCGTCGTGTGCTCGGACATGCATGCATTAGGGCGTCGCGTGCGTTTCTGCGTCCATGTGTACGTGTGACTGTTGCATACACGTAGGGGGAGTACGTGTAGGGGCCACTAAGGAGCAGTCAAATCACACAGTAAGTTAGTCGGAAGAAGCAACCATCATTTCACTCTTGAATGACACATACACAATATAAAATGGTTGATATGGAGAGAAAAACAAAACCACTATATATACACTAGCAGGAGCCTAAGCTACAAGCCTGCTTGCTTAGGTTGCTCTCTTCACAAGCATAGAACGACGGGCCTGATCCCGCAGCTGGGGGAAGGGAACAATGTTCTGTGTAGACGCGGTCGACATCGGCGAGGGAGAAAACCCACAGTCGGTGCGTCCCAATCGGGGGTCACCGCGGTATGGGCCGATGCCGCATCCCAACCGCCCTTCTAGCTACAACCCGACGTCCCAGGTAGTCCATCTTCCATTTGGAGCCGGCTTGCTCCACTGCCGTAGCTCCATCTCCATGTTGATCTTTCTCTACTTCTACCGGCTTCTACTTGTGATGAGTTTATGTCTCATGAACTAGTGCCAGTACTATTATTCTAATCACACTTCTTCAATATCTTTGCCATCAGGGATGCTCAGGTCGATTTTAGTGGAACTACACAAAAGCATCGTATGATCCGAGGGTGCCAGCTGTCTTTCCTTTGACAGGTTCTACCTGGCCAGGAAATTAAATCATGTTTAGGGTTTAGGGTTTAAGTCGTAGTGACCCCATCAGTAGTTTTTCTTTCGTACACGCTCTCACAACTTTTTTCTTTAGTTGTGAAGTAAATATTGGCTATGATTTGTGAATCATTGAGATGCATCAGCATGCGTGTTAGTTTTCCTTTGTATTTGATGGAATGTTGTAACGGCGCAACCTTGGAATAGGAATGAAAATGGAGTGGAAAGTTTCCGTTTTTCCGGAGAAAAAATGGAAACGGAGAGAAACCAACGTTTCGTTTCGTTGGATCGCGCCATCGAGCAAAACCAACGTTTAAATCACGTCTGTCATGTTCGTGTCTCACCCTCCTCCACGGCTCGACCCCACATGGTCGCTCGGCATGCCACTCACCGCAAACCGAGTATACGATAACTTTCCCGCCTGCTTGCCAATGGATCGCTCCATGGAGTACTAGCGCTACTGGAAGAGATTGACGAGTTGGGGGAGGACAGCTAGCTGTAGGACGGACTCCCAAGAACTTTTTACATGCATGTTGTAGCCAGCTATTGCGACCTTTGAACGCGGAGCAGTCGCGTGCACCCGGAAGCGGCGCGGGCGACGCTCTCTCGGCCTGCGCGCCGCTTCAATGCCGGCGCCAGTGAGAGGTCGCGTCCGCTCTGGCCGGGCATGAATGCGGCACTAACCGTTTCGGGCGGGAAGCACGCGCGGGTGATGAAGAGGGTTCGGGTTGGTCAGGACCTGCCGTGGCAGCGGTCCGGACATGCGCAAACAAGAGATGTTGTACGTTAATATTGCTGCGTATATAATTAACAACGTAAATAATGTGCCAGTTGGACAAATATGATTGGAGATGGAGATGGAAATGTAATTTTATGTAAACACGGATATGCATGTCTATGTCTATGTGTGTGTGCGCGACGACTCTCACGACCTGGAAGCGGGGGCGTGTTTTTGATCGAGTTTTCTTTCTTGGTACGTTAGAAAATCAGTTTGTCTAATTCACATCTAGATGTTATTTAAGGATATCACATCTAAGCTCCCACAAGTATATAATGTAGCAACAAGAAAAAAAACTAGGAAAAAAATAGACCACAAACATCTAGATGTGTCCTAGACAGACCCTTAAAAAATTGTCCGCCAGTTTTCGTTTCTTTTTTCCGGGAACGCGCGTATTCTATTTAAAACCACTGCTATGGAGAGATTTTTTACTCCATTATAGCCTCTGTTTGATAGAGTTTCTCGTGTCTCGCTCTCTCACCCTCTCCATATATGTTACATGCTGGAGGCTCAGCGTTCATTTGCTAGGGTTTGCTATATTCACAGTCTCTCACTCTCTCTTCACCAGATCTAAACAAGACTGCGTTGGCCCCTGGTCTCTCTCTCCCCCCTCACAGCTGGTGAAGGAGGCGTCCGTATTCCGTCGCACCGGGAAGGGGAGGAGGTGCAGCGTTCACTCTATCGCCTTCGGCGAGGGAGGCAATCCACTACTGGCTGCGCTGTTCTCTTTCACCCAGCGCCTGTGCGGGAGGGCCACCCACCCCTTCTTCCTCGCTGCCGTACGTAGTGTGGGTAGATCCGGCCTCCCGCCGCACGCCTTGCCACATCCCGACGACCCTAAGGTATAAGTTTCTTTGAAACGTCGTTGCTCTAGCTGCATGTGGATCTTTTTCGATCTGTAGTCGAATCTAGGTCTTGGTTCAAAGAGGAAAGAAGGGTGCGGTGGGCTGGAGCAAGAATCTAGGACGTGGTTCAATGAGGAAAGGAGGGGCGGAAAGTAGTATAGACTGGCTATCCAGCCACTTTGTAGGTCGAAAAGGGAAAAGGGGGGTAACCCAGTACACACATCTGTAAGGAACCAATCTCTTTGTTGAAAAGGGAAAGAAACTGGGGGGTCGGGTAGTTTGTGCAGGACTAGATTTGTTGCCCTCACATAGGAAGAAGGTTCAAGGAGAACAAATATGGGACCAGCGCATATATGCTGCTTGGCTACATACTCTGCATCACCCATTTATACGTGTGGACGCACATGGTGCTGGCATGTCCCATACAGCTATTTTGCTGTTGTTAATCTAAGAATGCCGCCGGAAAATTGAAGCAATGCCACTGTTAAAAGTAAATTACATTTTTTAACGAATGTTGTTTCAAGAGAATGTCTCTGTTAATATGAATCAATGCAACCGTTTTAGAAATGCTACTGTCCTACTTTGTTTTCCATCCAAGATAAGTTAGATGCTTCTTTCTGTCACCGTTTGTTTCATCCTCCTTTATCGGCAAGTAATTGTTTCCTTTTTGCCTCTGTTAAAACAGGGCTATCGATTCAACTTGTTGCTATTGCGACATTTTGCTTCGCTACTCGAAACACTTATGTTTTAAGAGTGTTTTGTGCAGTTCAACTTGAATGTCACACCGGTGACTTTGCTTAATTTTGGTGGAACTGCACAAAAGGAGATCGAGATTTGTTTCCAGTCTTCGTGGCGAGTTGTTTCAAATCTTGGTCTCAACCACATGATGTGCAGTGTGCTTAGAGATGTTGTGCTACTTGTTTTGGTACTGTTTTAAATAAATGTTGAATTGAAGCTATTGTATTGCTGTCTTTTCCCATTAAGTAGTGAACAAAAATGGGACCAACCCAGACATGATGCTTGTTGCTTTGTTACAACAAGTTCAGCATCACCCCCTTTATAAGCCAGTAATTGATGCCACTCTCAGAATTGACTACTGAATCTTATTTCAAAACTGCAACACTTGTTAGGGATTGGCGGGATTACCACTTTTGTGGCCGCATGTTTCATCCTCCTTTATTAGCCAGTAATTGATTCCTTTTTTGCCTCTGTTTAAACAGGGATATCTATTCAACTTGTTGCTATTGCGACATTTTGCTTCGCTACGCGAAACACTTTGCTTGATTTCAGTGCAACTGCACAAAACGAGATTGGATTTCCTATTCATGTTGGCAGATTCGTATTTTATCTTGTCCGTCTCATGAAAGGTCAGTACAGGCCTTCATCCACATGATTGTGCAGTGTGCTTTGAGATGTTGTGCTACTTGTATTGGTACTGTTTTAAATAAATGTTGAATTGAAGCTATTGTATTGCTATCTTTTCCCATTAAGTAGTGAACAAAAATGGGACCAACCCAGACATGATGCTTGTTGCTTTGTTACAACAAACTCTGCATCACCCCCTTTATAAGTAGATGGAAGCACATACTGTTGTTGCGCCCACTCTCCCCTGGAACTGTTTATGCTTTTCGTTAATCTAATGCCGCTGGTAAAATTAAGCAATGCCACTCTCAGAATTAATTAACTACTGAATCTTAGTTCAAAACTGCAACACTTGTTAGGAATGGTACTATCCTGCTTTGTAGTTCTTTCTACATGTTTAACCAAGGTATTGTTAAGATAATGTCTCTGTTAAAATGAATCAGTTGCATTGTTTTAGGAATGGTACTTTTCTGCTTTGTCGTTCTTTATACATGTTGAAACAAGGCACTGTTAAGATAATGTCTCAGTCAATATGAATGAATCACACTGATGGAGAATTGCTACTCTCCTGCTTTGTTTCCCATTAAGATAAAGTAGATCAGTAGATGCTTTTCTTCTGGGAGTACAAGTCATCAACCGTTATTTCTCAGTAATTGTTTCCCTTATACCTATTGTTGCTTACAGGGATATCAAAATTAAAGCTCGGTTTTATTCCGACTTCGATTTTAGTTGAACTGCACAAAAGGAGCCAATGTGTCCAAGGCAAACTGCTGCATTACTGGGTCCAGTTGGTCGTTCCACTTTGCAGAAAGAAGCAGTCACTATTTGCGCTACATAACAGAAGGAATGACCGAGAAGCTTTACAGAGTATTATTAGACACCGGTGACATGACTAGTCTGCAGAGACCATTGGCAATTTAACAACACGTGGAGTGCCCTGGGCAAAAAGTGCCCAAACAAGTACAAAAAGCTACGACAGGACTCCACGATCATAGGCATTACATATTTTGAATGGGAAAAGCTTGTCAAAATTTAATCATTGATGTTAGCAAGAAGATGTTAGTTTAATATATTGGAATTGGAAAACCTCGTCAAAATTTGCTCATTGATGTTAACCAGAAGACACGCATTTGATATTTTTGAGTGGGACGCCCTTGCTGTGAGCAGCGTCGAGTGTTTTTTCCTATTCCTGTGTTCAGTTCAGAAGTAAATAGTTACTCTGCTGAGATATTCCTGTGTTAAGAGTTTGTTCTGAATATTGTCTATGTAATGCCAGGCCTTGTGTTTGATTGCAAAGTTGAGCTTGGAATGTTGTGGCATGCGGCATCACGAGCTGTTCACTATGCCTCCTGAGAATAATGCTTCGTATTGTTTTGCATGTCGATCTAATGCCAGTGATTTGCTTGTTAAGAAGATCATCCTCTTCTGTTGTTTCCATGCTTAAGAAGTTCATCGTCTGATGTTTCATTCATAGCCTATACGACAAGTCGGGTAGGTTAGATGTGAAACCATATGATCTTCCGACCAACTCATGATATTAGGCCGTGATTGGATCGTCGTTTTCCAACCAAAACCGCTTGTAAAACTGACGCTTGTAAATTAAAGCAGATGGTCTCGGGCGAAGGCGCTTGGTTGGTCGATTTCGACTAGTAAAATATCGGAAGTACTTCACACACGATAAAAATGCTGAACGACACTCGGACGATTGCTAATCCAGCTGTTAGCTGCTGTTTCAGCCTTGCCCATGGATGGCATGATACGCACGTCGTGCATGTATCGTCTGGTAATGTCGTCCATATAGCAGTGCTCATAAAATATACACTGGTCTCTCAAATTACACGCGTAACCCGCCGGTTTTACTTACAGACCTCGGGCCCTCGGTTTCATTACGCCTATATTTTACGCGTTGTTTCCGATGACGAGTAAATTACACTTGTATGTTAATACAGGTTTGAAATAAACCAGAGCTCCCAAGCACGGCCTTACCGTTTCATGCCGTCTCAGTTTCTCGAAGGTGCTCATAGGTGTCCGATGATCCTAGCTTCCTGAATGAGCAGCGGGCGCTGTATCAGACCATCCGTAGGGCCCGCGAGGCCCTCTCCGTTGTCCATCGAGTTGTTGCGCTCGCCGTGGTGCCGAGCATTGTTAACATCGTCAACGAACATGAGGATTCAGGAGATGACTTTATTTTGACTGGATGACACTAGGGACCCACTAGGGCCATAGCCGTACGTACGCAAGTGCCTCCTTATTATGTACAACTATTTTTTTTTTGCTTTCTCCTGGTTTCCTGACATCACGGTCCCACACCATTGTCAACCTATGTAGTCAATATAAACGAGAGAATTGCACAAGGTGCGGCCGACAGCTGGGACCAAGCAGCTCGAGCAGTATTTGTGTTTTTGAGGCGTGAGCACTGCAGAGTTTTTCTTGCGATGATTTCGTTGTTGTTTAGAGGAGAGCAGGGTATTAACTGGGCGGGATGTGGCCCGTCTAGCCCAGGCCAGATATCCAGCCTAGATACTAATTTTTTCCAGATGAAAATGGCTAGCCCAGCTATACGTCTTTTTGAGGAATATCCAGGCAAGGTCAACTTGTTATTCTCCGCCCCGCTGGGCTGCAAATCTTTCCTAGGAGGGATGCATTAGGCTTAACAGGAAAATGGGCTTTAAAATATAATAAATGGGATGTAATTATAAAAAGTGGGCAGTAACTATTAAAAAATGCACCAAACACGAAATTAGTTTATAAAATATTATTTATGGATTTTGAAAATCTTAAATTTTCATTGTTGCGCGCGCAATGTTTCGTTGGATTTTTACGTAATACAAATTTATATTTAATCTGACTAGAAATTTTGGAATAAAAATATTTCGGATCCCATCAAAATGTGGGAAATTTTATTGAATTCTGTCTTCAACGGTTGGTTGAAATTATTAATCGTTGTCCTATCTAGAAAATGGGTTGTACTTTTAACAAACTGTAAATGGGCTGTTGTAAATTCCATTAGAATTCAAAAATGGGCTGTACATTCTTACAAAACGCAAATGGGCTATAAGTTCTCTACCACACACTTGTGGGCCTACTAAGTGACGCGTCCCCTAAAAAAATAAGTTGACGTGTATGCAAGGCTTTGTCAACTTATTATAGTCAACACACGGTTCTAGCAGCAGTGGCCATTGGATGTCGTGCTTCTTCTTCAATCTCGGATATTCTTAGCTTCGGCCACCCAAAAAATGATTCCTCCCCCTGACATCTGGGGCGCACCATTTCGTAGGCTGACCTGTGGGCCTACTAAGTTGGAGCACCAAGGGCTTTGTCAACTTAGTCAATATAAACGATTCTAGCTTCAGTGACCGTACGATGTCCATCCAACGGCCGTAGTGCTTCTTCAACCTCTGGTCTTCTTGGTCCAGCCGCCCAAAGCAGCGCCGGTCGTGCCGCCTGCTCCTGCCTCCCGTGGCCGGTTGTGCTGCCGCGGAGGCCTCACCGCCCCCATACTACTCCCACCGCTGGCCAGGCCATCCCTCCACTCACCCACACCCCCTGTTATTCTGCGGCGACGGCAGCCTCACACCGCAGCCGAACCAGTGAACCCTCGTACTCCTCTCCGCGCGGGCTTCCACTAATGCGTCTTCCCCGGCTCCGTGTCGTCCCCTTCCTAGGCCTCGCCGTCGTCCACTGCCCTGGTGCTCTCGGCGCGGCGTGGTTAACGTGGTCAACGACCGACTTCCATCGGAAGAGTACTGTACGTGGAGAGGCTGACAGCTGGGTCGACGGCGGCCGCAAGGAAGTGCCTCCTTATTACGCGCAAAATAATTATTCCTCCACCTGACAGCGGGGACCCACCGAACGGGCCACCTTATTTCGCGAAAAAACGTTTCCCCCTGACAGCTGGGATCCACCGGACGGGCCACCGTATTTCGCGAAAAAACGTTCCCCCCGCTGTCAGCTCGGACCCACCGGAAGTGCCTCCTTATTACGCACAAAAAAATGAATACTCCCCCTGCTAGCTGGGACCCACCTTGGTGGGAGGCTGACTTGTGGGCCTACTAAGTTGTCGGGGACGGAGGGCTTTGTCAACTTAGTCAATATGAACGATTCTAGCTCCAGTGACTGTACGATGTCCATCCAACGGCCGTAGTGCTTCTTCAACCCCTGGTCTTCTTGCTCCAGCCGCCCAAAGCAGCGCCGGTCGTGCTGCCTGCTCCTGCCTCCCGTGGCCGGCTGTGCTGCCGCGGAGGCCTCACCGCCCCCTACTATTCCCACCGCTGGCCAGGCCCTGCGGCGACGGCAGCCTCACACCGCAGCCGAACGAGTGAACCCTCATACTCCTCTCCGCGTGGGCATCCACTGCCGCGTCTTCACTGGCTCCGCGTCGTCCCCTGCCTAGGCCTCGCCGTCATCCACCGCCCTGGTGCTCTCGGCGCGGCATGGTCAACGTGGTCAAGGAACGACTTCCATCGGACGGGGACTGTACGTGGAGAGGCTGACAGCTGGGTCCACGGCGGCAGCAAGGAAGTGCCTCCTTATTACGCGGAAAATAATGATTCCTCCACCTGACAGCAGGGACCCACCGGACGGGCCACCGTATTTCGCGGAAAAAAATGTTTCCCCGCTGACTGCTGGGACCCACCAGCTACACCTTCGCACGCAAGGAAGTGCGTCCGGGCAAAAAATGATTCGCCCCCCTGACTGCTGGGACCCACCAGCTACATCTTCGCACGCAAGGAAGTGCGTCCGGCAAAAATAACCAAAACGATTCGCCCCCTGACTGCTGGGACCCACCAGCTACATCTTCCCAGGCAAGGAAGTGCGTGACGGTCGGGACCCACCTGGCCGAAGCGTACGTAGCGTTGTCATTCTGGTCTCGAACGTGTACGTACATATATACTGGTCGATGTAGAGGCGTGCACGTGTCGTAGTAGAGGCGCGTACGTGTCGTAGTAGAGGCGCGCACGTAGCATGTACACGTACGTACAGCGGACAGGGTGCAAGAAAGAAAATACGGCCACGTACGTACATACGGGCAGGGTCTCAAACGCCTACTCGCGCATACGTACGGCGAGGGCTCGTGTACATGGCTGGGTCGGAACGGAGAAACAGCGTCGTCGTCGTGTTCATGGGGAGCAAACGGAATGCGTCGTGTTCATGGGGAGGCACCGGAATGCATCATGTTCATGGGGAGGGGTGTGGCGTACCGCAAAACGGAGGAAACGGACCTTCTACGGTCGAAACGGGGGTCCTGTTGATCGGGAGGAGTGTGGCGTGCCGCAAAACGGAGGAAACGGACCTCCTACGGTCGAAACGGGGGTCCTATTGATCGGGAGGGGTGTGGCGTACCGCAAAACGGAGGAAACGGACCTCCTACGTTCGGAACGGGGGTCCTGTTGATCGGGAGGGGTGTGGCGTACCGCAAAACGGATGAAACGGACCTCCTACGGTCGAAACGGGGGTCCTGTTTATCGGGAGGGGTGTGGCGTACCGCAAAACGGACGAAACGGACCTCCTACGGTCGAAACGGGGGTCCTGTTCATCGGGAGGGGTGTGGCGTACCGCAAAACGGGACTCCACGGGATACTGTTCATCTCCACCGTCGACCTCCTCCAGCCTCCACGGGCTACCATCGACCTCCTCCAGCCTCCACGGGCTCCTGTTCATCCAGCCTCCACTGCGCGCTACTCCACCGGCTACTGTTCAACCACCCCTCCACGGGACCCCTCCACCATCTACTGTTCATCCAACCCTCCACACCACGGGGTCCTGTTCAACCACCCCTCCAAGGGCACCCCTCCACCGTCTACTGTTCATCCAGCCATCCACCACAACACGGGGTCCTATTCATCCAGACGCAACGCCACCGCTCACTGTTCATCCAACCCCCCCCCCTCCCCCGCAACGCTCACTGTTCATCCAATCGATCGGCTTCAGTTAGCAGCAGTAGCGAAGGAATCGCTCGATCGGGTTCAGTTAACAGCCATCGATCGATCGCTCGGGTTCAGTCACGCGTAGCATTCAGTGCAATCGCTCGGGTTCAGTTAGAGCCCAACGCCTCGCTCGGGTTCAGTTAGAGCCAACGCCTCGCAGACATGCGCGTACGTGTACGAGAGAAACGCGCATCACTCGGCCCCCGACCTCCCACCGTAACCGGGAACTCCCCGAAATTTTCCTCCCCGTCGCTTCTACCACGGTTTTTTCCATCATGGACGGCCCAAAGAATGTCATGCAGCTGCGTCTCCGGCCCGCCCAGGACGAAAAGCCCATTTTCTGTCATGATTTTTTGTCATAGAAGTAGGAGCCCACCACATCTATGATTATACCGGGTTTTGTCACAATTATCGTCATAGAAGTATCATATGTATGACAGAAAAAAATTCGTTCGGCCCAAAATGTCACGGATGTGTCTTTTTTGTTGTAGTGTATAGCCCTGCCATGCAAGCCACGTGTCGGGGCGGGGCTGTACATGCCCCGGGGGTTCCACTCAGAGGGAGCCCCCACCCACACACCAGTGGAAGCACCATGCTCCCCGCTGGCAGTCGACACCATCGAGGAGCGGCCATGCCCGTGCAAGTGCGGAAGCGCTATGCTTCGCGCTGGTGATAAACAACTAAGGGCGGCCCCTTGGTCGCACCAACCTTAGGGAGCCTCCAGGCTTAGTGTCTAGCCCCATCGCAACACTTTCCCCCCGAGAGAGTCGCGCGAGGGGGCTGGGCACGGCGTTTAGGTCACGCCTGGCACATGCTGGGCGCGCCATCCACCCTCGTGGGCCCCTCGTGGCTCCACCGACTTACTTCTTCTTCCTATATATACCTACGTACCCCCAAACTATCAAAGCGCACCACGAAAACCTAATTCCACTGCCGCAACCTTCTGTACCCGTGAGATCCCATCTTGGGGCCTTTTCCGGCGTCCTGCCGGAGGGGGCATTGATCACGGAGGGCTTCTACATCAACACCATATCCTCTCCGATGATGTGTGAGTAGTTTACCTCAGACCTTCGGGTCCATAGTTATTAGCTACATGGCTTCTTCTCTCTCTTTGGATCTCAATACAAAGTTCTCCTCGATTCTCTTGGAGATCTATTCGATGTAATCTTCTTTTGCGGTGTGTTTGTCGAGATCCGAGGAATTGTGGGTTTATGATCAAGATTATCTATGAACAATATTTGAATCTTCTCTGAATTCTTTTATGTATGATTGGTTATCTTTGCAAGTCTCTTCGAATTATCAGTTTGGTTTGGCCTACTAGATTGATCTTTATTGCAATGGGAGAAGTGCTTAGCTTTGGGTTCAATCTTGCAGTGCTCGATCCCAGTGACAGTAGGGGAAACGACACGTATTGTATTGTTGCCATCGAAGATAAAAAGATGGGTTTATATCATATTGTATGAGTTTATCCCACTACATCATGTCATCTTGCTTAAAGCGTTACTCCGTTCTTATGAACTTAATACTCTAGATGCATGCTGGATAGCGGTCGATGTGTGGAGTAATAGTAGTAGATGTAGGCAGGAGTCGGTCTACTTGTCACGGACGTGATTCCTATATACATGATCATACCTAGATATTCTCATAACTATGCTCAATTATATCAATTGCTCGACAGTAATTTGTTCACCCACCGTAATACTTATGCTATCTTGAGAGAAGCCACTAGTGAAACCTATGGCCCCCGGGTCTATTTTCCATCATATTAATATTCCGTCAACAAGCTATTTCTATCTTTGTTTACTTTGCAATCTTTACTTTAAATCTTTATCATAAAAATACCAAAAATATTATCTTATCATCTCTATGAGATCTCACTCTCGTAAGTGACCGTGAAGGGATTGACAACCCCTTTATCGCGTTGGTTGCGAGGTTCTTATTTGTTTATGTAGGTGCGAGGGACTTGAGCGTGGCCTCCTACTGGATTGATACCTTGGTTCTCAAAAACTGAGGGAAATACTTACGCTACTTTGCTGCATCACCCTTTCCACTTCAAGGGAAAACCAACGCAGTGCTCAAGAGGTAGCAACAAGGATTTCTGGCGCCGTTGCCGGGGAGGCTACGCACAAGTCAAGACATACCAAGTACCCATCACAAACTCTTATCCCTCGCAATACTCCCCGGCAACGGCGCCAGAAATCCTTCTTGCTACCTCTCGAGCACTGCGTTGGTTTTCCCTTGAAGAGGAAAGGGTGATGCAACAAAGTAGCGTAAGTATTTCCCTCAGTTTTTGAGAACCAAGGTATCAATCCAGTAGGAGGCCACGCTCAAGTCCCTCGCACATACACAAACAAATAAGAACCTCGCAACCAACGCGATAAAGGGGTTGTCAATCCCTTCACGGTCACTTACGAGAGTGAGATCTGATAGAGATGATAAGACAATATTTTTGGTATTTTTATGATAAAGATTTAAAGTAAATATTGCAAAGTAAACAAAGATAGAAATAGCTTGTTTACGGAAGATTAATATGATGGAAAATAGACCCGGGGACCATAGGTTTCACCAGTAGCTTCTCTCAAGATAGCATAAGTATTATGGTGGGTGAACAAATTACTGTCGAGCAATTGATAGAATTGAGCATAGTTATGAGAATATCTAGGTATGATCCTGTATATAGGGATCACGTCCGTGACAAGTAGACCGACTCCTGCCTGCATCTACTACTATTCCTCCACACATCGACCGCTATCCAGCATGCATCTAGAGTATTAAGTTCATAAGAAAAAAGTAACGCTTTAAGCAAGATGACATGATGTAGAGGGATAAACTCATGCAATATGATATAAACCCCATCTTTTTCCCCTCGATGGCAACAATACAATACATGTCGTTTCCCCTACTGTCACTGGGATCGAGCACCGCAAGATTGAACCCAAAGCTAAGCACTTCTCCCATTGCAAGAAAGATCAATCTAGTAGGCCAAATCAAACTGATAATTCGAAGAGACTTGCAAAGATAACCAATCATACCTAAAAGAATTCAGAGAAGATTCAAATATTGTTCATAGATAATCTTGATCTTAAACCCACAATTCATTGGATCTCGACAAACACACCGCAAAAGAAGATTACATCGAATAGATCTCCAAGAGAATCGAGGAGAACTTTGTATTGAGATCCAAAGAGAGAGAAGAAGCCATGTAGCTAATAACTATGGACCCGAAGGTCTGAGGTTAACTACTCACACATCATCGGAGAGGCTATGGTGTTGATGTAGAAGCCCTCCGTGATCAATGCCCCCTCCGGCAGGACGCCGAAAAAGGCCCCAAGATGGGATCTCACGGGTATAGAAGGTTGTGGCGGTGGAATTAGGTTTTCGTTGTGCCCTTTGATGGTTTGGGGGTACGTAGGTATATATAGGAGGAAGAAGTAGGTCGGTGGAGCCACGAGGGGCCCACGAGGGTGGAGGGCGCGCCCAGGGGGTAGGCGTGCCCCCCTGCCTCGTGGTCGCCTCGTTGGTTGCTTGACGTCCACTCCAAGTCCTCTGGATCATGTTTGTTCCAAAAATCACGCTCCCGAAGGTTTCATTCCGTTAGGACTCCGTTTGATATCCTTTTTCTGCAAAACACTGAAATAGGCAAAAAAACAGCAATTTGGGCTAGGCCTCCGGTTAATAGGTTAGTCCCAAAAATAATATAAAGTGTATAAATAAGTCCATTAAACATCCAAAACAGAATATATAGTAGCATGGAACAATAAAAAAGTATAGATACGTTGGAGACGTATCACACGCCACCCTGCCAGGTCCCTCGGACCTGGTCATCGTGCGCCCCTCCTGAGCGGGACCTCGGTGGGGAAAGGTATGAAGGCCTGTTTGTACGTCAAGGAGGACTCTGTCAGAGTAAATGGCCACGGGTAGCCTAACCGACTGCCCCTGGCTCTTCAAAAATTATCAGGCCATTTGAGCCTTCAAGCATTCAAAGCATTGGGCCGCCTTCCCCGGTCGGCTACCTCTGAAGCCGACTCTCAGAAGGCGACCCAGCCTCAGCAACCTCCCCCAAGGTAACTGCGGGATGGCCGACTCCAGGAAGCCGGCCATAGAGGATGCCGACTCCCCAGAGCCGGCCATGAAGAACGCCGACTCCCCAGAGCCGGCCACGAAGGGCGCCAACTCCAAGAAGCCAGCCAAGACCGCACCCACCAAAACTACACCCACATAACGGCGACAAGACGTGGTGTGGCCACAGTGCGGCCCACTACCCCCGAAGCCCGAGGCAGGCATGGCCATAGGACGCCGTACGGGACGGCCATCTCCCGTCCGGCTCGGCACTGTAGCCATGCAGGCCTCAACGTCACCCACGACAGACGCCAGTACGGCCCACGGGCGGCGGGCCCCTTTAGCCAGAGAGAGGCGCGAAAGCGGCCCGGCCTCCCCCAGTCGGCCAAGGGCATAGCCGGCCCCCAGAAGCCGGCAACCCCCCTCCCTCGAAGCATGCGCCACATTAAGGAGACATGACGAGGTAAGGCTACAGTGAGAGCCCTCGAGGCGGCACACTGTAGCCACGCTTACCTCGACGAAGCCCTCGTCATCAGGGACGAGGCTACAGTAAGAAGCCGCCGACAAGACCCTAGGCAGTGGGGCCGGCCTGTCGACCAAGAGGCCGGCAGCCGGCGGGACCCACCAGTCGGCAGGCCCCAGCGGCCGGCGGAGAAGCCGGCGAGCGCAGACACTGAGGGCTGGGACCCGCGCCCAGCCGGATTACAATTGTACCCCCAGGGGGTAGGCCTATATAAACCCCCCGGGACACCCATGCAAAGGGTTGGCTTCTTAGAGTTACACACACACCATAGAGAGAGGGAAGCAAGAGCTAGCCTTGCCCTTCTTCCCCTTGAACCCAACAGCTCTAGGAGCATTTGTAGCTACTCTTTCTGATCTAGTGATCATGCGGAGACCCCGCAGAGCAGGACTAGGGGTGTTATCTCCACGGAGAGCCCCGAACCTGGGTAAGATTCGCCGGCGTGCATGTCTTCGCCTTATCCCGTTTCCAGGCACCGGCGACGTCTTACTGACACCCACCATGATAAGCCACCCGTTGGCATATGTCGCACCTACCACCCGACATTTGGCGCCCACCGTGGGGCCAGGTGCACCGTCGTCCGGAGACCTGTTCTGGACGGGAACCCTCTTCCTCCCCCGCGAGCGCAGCCAGCCTGCTGCGCCCGATGGCGTTTGCCTCGACGCGCTGCAAGCCGTCGACGACGCCTGCGCGGCGAGCTGCCTCACCGATCTGCTCGGCGAGACTCGCATCTCCGACGAGCCCGCGTCCGACGCGGGCATGGACTACCCTGAGAGCCGCCTCGTCAGCCTCCTCGACCAGCTTCACGTCTCTAGCGAGCCTGCTGCAGATGTGGAGTCGGTCGGCTCCACCGACCCAATGCTTGTCGACTCCGACACGGCATCGCTCGACGCCTACCCCTCCGACGTGGTGGTCTTCGACGATCCTCTCCCTCAAGCTGACAGTGGCAGCAGCGCTGTCACCGAAGTGCTGGTCATCAGCCACGTCGCCAACTCGGGCGAGAACGCCCACGACGCCCTGCAAGCGGCGATGCACCACCTTTCCGTCCCCATCCCGGCCGACGCCGACGCCGAGACCCTGGAGGCACGCCGCCTCGCCCTCGTCGCGGAAGGCCAGAAGATAGCCTCCATGAGACGCCTCACTGAGGCCCACCAGCGCGAAGTCAACCGCACCGCCTTCGGCACGCCGCCGCCTAGCCGGCCGAGCCGAGCCGGCTTTGTCCAGAACGGCATGAAGCCGGCGCCCGTGCCGATAGTCATCCCCCGCGCCGAGAGCACGCCGCGACGTCCCGATCGCCGACTGCGAGCGGCGCCCGCCAGAGAAAAGACAAGGAGCCGGCTGCTAGCTGCAGCCGGACTCGTATCACCATCGACCGCGACGCAGAAGGCCGCCCTCGAGCGGTGGAGCACCAAGGAAATCCGCCTCCTCCCCCACCTCGAAGGGAGAGACGTCTCACCCCGCCACCCGTCACGCACCCGACTCTTGGTGACCGACTAGGCCGCTGAGAAGGAGTCGGCGAGAACGACGCCCGTCACCGGATCGACCGCCTTGCTCGATCCCTGGCGCTAGAAGAAGAAGACGATGTCGGCCCGCCATGCTTTAGCCCCCGCATCCGCGACGAGCCCTTCCCCAAAGGGTTCTCGCTCCCCAGAGACACGCCCAAGTACAACGGCTCTGTGAAGCCGGAAGATTGGCTCATCGACTACTCCACTGCTGTCAGCATAGCCAACGGCAACCGGCGCGTGGCCGTGAAGTACGTCCCCCTCATGCTGCAAGGCAAGGCGCGCACCTGGCTCAACAGCCTCAAGCCCTACAGCATCAACAGCTGGCTGGACTTCACGGAAGTCTTCGTCCGCAACTTCACGAGCACGTACAAGCGACCTCCCAAGCCTCACCAGCTCTCCCTATGCGTCCAAGGGCCCAACGAGTCGACCCATGACTACCTCACACGGTGGGCCGAGCTCCGCAACTCCTGGGAGGGGCTGCACGAGGTCCAGGCCATCGAGTACTTCACCGCCGGGTGCCGAGAGGGCACCCTCCTCAAGCACCGACTCCTCTGCGACGAGCCGGCTACCCTCGACGAACTGCTGATCATCGCGGACAAGTACGCCACGGCCGACTCCTCGATGAAGACCGAGCTCCGAGTGGACGCCTCTGGGAAGGTGCTCGCTCCGGCTCCCAAGACGCCGGCTGGCGACTCCAATCGGCGCCCCTACCAGAACGATCACAAGCGCAAGGCCCCCATGCCACCTTCCACCAGTCGGCAGGTGGCCACAGTTGAAGATGAGCAGCCCGAAGAATGGCCCGCTCCCAAGAAGAAGGGTGGCAGGCCGGCTTGGCAGCCGGCTTTCTCTTACGAGCAGACTCTCGACGCCCCTGCAAGTTCCACAGCGGCGCGAAGCCGTCCAACCACACGACCCCGAAAATGCCAGTGGCTCACGCGAATCTCCAAGGGCGAAGGGCTGGTGCCGCCTCCGCCTCCCGGCCCGCCGCCTCCAGCCCCTCAGCAGCCAGCGGCTCGGCCGGCAGTCGGAGCCATTCAAGATGAGTTCCCTGAAGAGCACGCCGCCTACGTCGTCTTCACCAGCCAAGCCGATGACAAGCGTAGTCGGCGCCGTCAACATCAAGAGGTCAACGCAGTCGCCTCTAGCGCCCCCTAGTTCATGCACTGGTCCGAGAAGCCCATCAACTGGAGCCAGGCCGACCACCTAGAGGTGATGCCATCCCCTGGCTCCTATGCACTGGTCTTGGATGACACCCTCGCGACGAAGAGGCGAGCTGCCCGATTCTCCCGCGTCCTGATAGATGGCAGAAGCAGTATCAATATACTGTACCGCGATACCATGGAGAAGCTGAACATCAAGGCAAAGCAGCTTACGCCAAGCCGGACCGTGTTCCATGGCATCGTCCCTGGCTTGTCTTGTTCCCCGATCGGCAAGATCAAGATGGATGTTCTCTTCGGAGACAAGGATCATTTTCGCCGAGAAGCGATCTGGTTTGAGGTAGTGGATCTGGAGAGCCCCTATCATGCTTTGCTTGGCCGACCTGCTTTGGCCAAGTTCATGGTTGTGCCCCACTACGCCTACTTGAAGATGAAGATGCCGAGCTCGAAGGGGATCATCACCGTAGCCGGCGACTACAGGAAGTCCATCGAGTGTGCCATGGCCAGCAGTCGGCTGGCCGAGTCCCTCGTAGTGGCAGAAGAGAAGAAGATGCTGGAGCGGGTTGTGGCCATGGCCGGCAAGCAGCCGGCCCTGTCCCCCAACCCCAAAGATTGTGATGCACAGGGCTCCTTCCAGCTGGCCAAAGAGACGAAAAAGATACCCCTGGACCCGGAGAACCCGGAAAGGTTTGCTGTCATTGGGGCAAACCTGGACAGTAAATAGGAAGGCGAGCTCGTCGACTTCCTCCGTGAGAATCGAGATGTCTTCGCATGGTCCCCAAAGGACATGCCGGGCGTCCCGAAGGATTTCGCCGAGCACAAATTGCACGTCCGAGCCGACGCGAAGCCGGTCAAGCAGCCCCTCCGCCGACTGTCAGAAGAGAAGCGAAGAATCGTAGGAGAAGAGATAGCCCGGCTCCTTGCAGCCGGCTTTATTATGGAAGTGTTTTTTCCAGAGCTGGTATTGAAGAAGAACAACAAGTGGCATATGTGTATAGACTACACCAGCCTGAACAAGGCCTGCCCCAAGGATCCGTTTGCTTTGCCACGGATTGACCAAGTGATAGACTCCACAGCCGGATGCGAGCTGTTGAGTTTTTTGGATGCCTACTCAGGGTACCATCAGATCAAGTTGGACCCAGCAGACCGCCTGAAGACTGCCTTCATCACACCATTCGAAGCTTTCTGCTACCTGACTATGACATTCGGCCTGAGGAATGCCGGTGCCACTTTTCAGCGTTGCATGCAGAAATGCCTCCTCAAGCAACTCGGCAGAAATGCCCACGTCTATGTAGACGACATTGTGGTGAAGACAGAGAAGCGCGGCACCCTGCTGGAAGATCTCAAAGAAACATTCGCCAACTTGCGCCGATTCCAAATCAAGCTCAACCCCGAGAAATGCGTGTTCGGAGTACCAGCCGGCCAGCTGCTAGGCTTCCTGGTCTCCAAACGCGGCATCGAGTGCAACCCTGTGAAGATCAAGGCCATCGAGAGGATGGAGATTCCCACCAAATTGCGAGATGTGCAGAAGTTCACTGGGTGCCTGGCCTCCCTAAACCGCTTTATCAGCCGACTAGGAGAGAAGGCTCTCCCCCTGTACCGACTCATGAAGAAGTCCACTCACTTTGAGTGGAATGACCAAGCCGACCAAGCCTTCCATGAGTTGAATAAGATGCTGACCACTCCGCCTGTCCTGGCAGCGCCGACTGAGAAGGAGCCCATGCTCCTCTACATTGCCGCGACTAGCCGAGTAGTCAGTACAGTTGTTGTGGTCCAGCGCCCGGAAGAAGGCCGGGCCCAGCTAGTCCAGAGGCCGGTGTATTACTTAAGCGAAGTGCTATCCAGCTCAAAGCAGAACTACCCGCACTACCAGAAGATGTGCTATGGGGTGTACTTCGCAACCAAGAAGCTGAAGCCCTACTTCCAAGAGCATCCCATCACGGTCGTGTGCACCGCCCCGCTCGCCGAGATCATAGGCAGCCGGGATGCATCCGGCCGGGTGGCTAAATGGGCCATTGCGTTGGCACCATACACAATCTTCTACCAACCCCGCACCGCCATCAAGTCCCAAGCATTGGCCGACTTCCTCGTCGACTGGGCCGAGACCCAGTACCTACCGCCGGCTCCCGACTCTACCCATTGGCGGATGCACTTCGACGGGTCCAAGATGCGCACCGGCTTGGGAGCCGGCATCATCCTCACCTCTCCCAAAGGCGACAAACTCAGATACACGCTGCAAATCCACTTCGCCGCCTCCAACAACGTGGCCGAGTACGAGGCGCTCGTACATGGGCTCCGGCTAGCCAAAGAGCTTGGCATACGCCGGATCCTGTGTTACGGCGACTCAGACTTGGTGGTCCAGCAGTCGTCTGGCGACTGGGACGCCAAGGACGCGAACATGGCGAGCTATCGATTCCTCGTCCAGCAGATCAGCGGGTACTTCGAAGGGTGCGAGTTCCTTCACGTGCCAAGGGCCGACAACGAACAAGCAGATGCCCTAGCACGGATCGGCTCCACCCGACAGGCCATACCGACTGGCGTCTCCCTCCAGCGCCTCCTCAAGCCGTCCATCAAGCCGTCTCCAGAGTCGGACTCTATCTTCGTACCGCCTGTGCCAGATGCAGCCGGATCCGACTGGAGGAACCCCGCAGGCGGCACGGGGACTTCGACAACTGGCCCGCCGACTGCCGTAGTCGCACCCGGCCCGGGGACTACAGCAGTCGGCCCGGGGACTGCAGCAACACAAGAAGCGGTGGCCGACTCCAATTCCACGCCTCCCGACCCACCCACCCGAGTCATGGTGGCCGTCCTAACAGAAGAAGAAGTCACAGCTCCATCATGGGCCCAGCCCATCCTCAAGTTCCTAGTCAGCAGAGAGCTGCCGGCTGATGAGATCTCAGCAAGACTAGTGCAACGACGAGCCGGAGCATATGCAATAATCAACAGAGAGCTTGTCAAGCGCAGCGTCACTAGAGTCTTCCAGCGCTGTGTCGAGCCAGAAAAAGGAGTGGCAATCCTCAAGGATATCCACCAAGGCGAATGCGGCCACCACGCAGCCTCAAGATCACTTGTGGCCAAAGCTTTCTGCCACGGCTTCTTTTGGCCGACTGCTTTGGAGGATGCCAAAGAGATAGTCAAGAGCTGCAGAGGATGCCAAGTCTTCAGCTCCAAGCAACACCTGCCGGCTTCTGCACTCAAGACCATTCCCCTCACCTGGCCCTTTGCCGTTTGGGGACTGGATATGGTGGGCCCTTTCAAGACAGCCCGCGGCGGCTTGACACATCTGCTCGTCGCCGTGGACAAGTTCACAAAGTGGATCAAAGCGAAGCCGATCAAGAAGTTGAACGGGCCGACTGCCGTGACATTCATCACTGACATCACTACTCGGTACGGCGTGCCGCACAGCATCATCACCGACAACGGCATGAACTTTGCCAAAGGAGCACTGGCACGTTTCTGCGCGACGTAGGGTATCCGACTGGACTTAGCGTCCGTTGCCCACCCGCAGTCAAACGGCCAGGTCGAGCGAGCAAATGGACTCATCCTCTCCGGCATCAAGCCCCGACTGGTTGTGCCACTGGAGCGATCGGCCGGCTACTGGCTCCATGAGCTGCCGGCTGTCCTCTGGAGCCTGCGTACTACCCCCAACAAGTCAACCGGCTTCACTCCGTTCTTCCTTGTATATGGTGCCGAGGCTGTCATCCCAACCGACATTGAGTTCGACTCGCCTCGGGTCACCATGTACACGGAGGCGAAGGCCAAGGAAGCAAGAGAAGACGGCGTCGACCTACTAGAAGAAGGCCGGCTGTTAGCACTCAGCCGGTCCGCCATCTACCAGCAAGGGTTGCACCGCTACCACAACCGCAAGGTCAAGCCAAGATCCTTCCAAGAGGGCGACCTTGTGCTTCGGCTGATCCAGCGAACAGCCGGCCAGCACAAGCTCTCGGCCCCTTGGGAAGGCCCCTTCGTCATCAGCAAGGCACTAGGCAACGACTCCTACTACTTGATCGGCGCGCAAAAACCAAGAGCACGCAAGAGAGATGACTCCGGCAAGGAGTCGGAGCGACCATGGAACGCGAACCTCCTGAGAAGATTTTACAGTTGAAAGCAGTATGTATCATGCTACCCTTTTGTATTAAGTACGAACCAACAGGCCCCCCGAACAGTACTCGGGGACTGCCTTCATTTATCTATGAATGACGAGTGTCATATCCATGAATGTATTATTACATTTGATTTCTTGTCTGGCACCGGGTTCGACTAGTCAGACAAGTAGTGTGCCGGCTCCCGAGTCCTCTCTTGTTGAAAGTCACAGCTCGAAGAACCGACTGTCCGACTAGCAAGAGCCAAGGCAGAAAGGATGCCCACACGAAAAACGGCTAAGGACTAACGAACTTATATAGCAAAAAGACGGCATCCAACCACGCTTGCCGGCTGTCAGAACAGCCGGCTGGCCGGCTTCCTAAACACTTAGCTCTAATCCAACAAAGGTAGAGTACTTGCCCTCCCAATTGGCCAAGCACTCCTCCAGCCACAGATTACAGAGCAACTGTCTGACTGGGGAGGCGGCAACCAAGGGAGGGCGGCAAACGAAACAACAGAAGGATGAAAAGCAAAGAACGAGGAAAAGCCAAGCGCATGCATAAGTCATATATACATATAAAGCCCCCAACAGGTCGGCAATCGACATAGTTCGAATACACCCCCAGTGGGTGGAATTGTGTAAACTTAACAGAACATTGTTCCAAAAGTGACAAGAGAGGAAAACAAAAGACAGCAGACTAGACTAAGGCGCGGTGCGGGAGCCAGGTTGGTCGGTGGAGATGGCGTCGCCGGCTGAAGGAGTGGCCGGCTGGCGGGTCTTGGCTTGGTCACCACCGGTGGCAGGCGACGCACCCGCACGTGACGTGGTGCTGGAGGCGCGGTCAGGCTGAGGCTGGCCGGCCGCTCCACCATCCGGCTCGGCGTCTTCACCCTCCTCCTCCTCCTCTTCGCCCTCGTCGCTGGAGTCGATCTCCTCCGCCGAGTCTTCACCGTCTGCCGGGTTCAGCCCGAACCACTCCTCCGGCTAGGCGACACCGTTGTCATCTACCTCAGGGGCGAAGGCGCTGGTGTCGGTGTAGTCGGCGATCGCCGAAGCCCGCCGGATGATAGCCGGTCGCGCCGGCTCCAGCTCCGTGTCGGCCTGCTGCCGCCAGGTAGCCAGCTGGTCCAGACTCAGGCCGGGATACCAGGCCTTGACGAACTCCAGCGCCCGCCTGGCGCCGGACCGAGCCACCGAAGCCTTCCAGGCTTCAAAGCGGCCGACTGGCACCTCCAGCCAGTCGGCAGTCCGACTGGGGGTGCGAGGAACCACTTCGTCGGGCTAGAGGGCGGCCAATACTTGTGCCCCGGCATGCTGAAGCCGGCGGGGCAGTCGGTGAGCCGGCTGGAGACGGGCCTGGATCGCCAAGAGCTGCTCCTCCAGCGAACGGCCCGCGTTTGGTGCAATCTCGGCGCCAGCCTGCCTTCGTGCTTGGCGGCGGGCTTCGATGATCTGGCTGGCGGCGGTAGAGTAGCCAGGGAAGTATTCTGTGCAAGAAAAAAAGAGAAAGAAGAGAAAACACCAAGTCAGAAAACGAGCCAAAAGCGGCAGACGGCAAGAAAGGACGAAGAAGTAGGCGGCTTACCGTCAACCAGATCTTCGATCTGGCCATAGCCATTGATCAGAGTCTGCTTTGCTTCAGCCCAACCAGCCGCTTCTGTCTCGTACTCAGCCTGGAGGGCGGCTTCGCGGTCCTGCACCACCTTCGGAGCCGCCTTGTGGCCCTCCTCCTAGTCGGCCAACCTCTTGGCCAGGCGGTCACGTTCCTGCACCAAGGCGGCAAACTCGGCCTCCTTGGCACGAAGGGCAGTCTGAGACTCTCCCAGCTGTGCCCTCAGACTGGCGTTGGCCGCTGTAGGGACGGCAGAAAAAGAAGAAACAATAAGAGGAAGTCATCAAGGAAGATCCGACCCGACTGCTCAGCAGTCGGCCCGAATCTCGGGGACTACACCTAGTGGGTGTGCTGACGCGCCCCCACGTGAGATAAAGAACAAAACACTTACCCCGGCTCTCAATTAGGTCGGCGGTCTTCTGGGTCAGCTCCCGAGCCTGGGAGTTGAAGGAAGCCGCGCGAAGATTGTGGTAGTCCTACAAGACAGGCAGAAGATCGAAGTAAGAACAAGAATAGCAAAGCCAAATCCACTAAGAAGTTCCAAGCCGCCTGCTCAGCAACCGACTCGGAACTCGGGGACTACACCCAGTGGGTACGCTGACGCGCCCCCACGGAGGAAACCAAGATCAAGAAGAAGCCAGATAAGAAGACTAACCCGGATGGCCGCCCGCGTCGCAAGGAATTCATCGGTGTATCGCCTCAGCGCCGTAGCCTGGGCCTGGAGCCGGGTCAGGACGTCCTGTGCGGCCACATTCATCAGGGCCGTCCCTCCGCCCGGCGTCCACCCCGAGGTGGCGCTGGCCACCTCCACATCCTGGGCTGACAAGCTGGAGCCCGCGGCCGGCTACGGCTCCGACGCAGCCTTCTGTGGCTCTGACGCAGCCTTCCCCGCACGCCGGCTCGGCGGCGTCCGGACCGCCAGCTCAGTCCTCGCGACCGGCTCGCCCCCCGCCGACTGCGCAGGCAGCAGATCAGGCCGGCCACCTTGAGCCGCCCCAGTCGGCAGGGCCGGCACCGGCGCCCTCTCCAGGATGACGACGTCGTCATCCCTCTCCAGCCCCGGCTGGTCACCGCCGGCTTCTTCTGGCGGGGGCTCCGGGGCCCCAGGCGCTGCGACGCGCAATGGGGTGACCAACAAGGCCCCCTCCGCCATCGCCGCAGCTGCAGCCTCTGCTTGGGCCTTGGCTGCGGCGTCAGCGCGCGCCTTCGCCGCCTCCTCCTCCTGCGCCGCCTTGGCGGCAGCCGCCCTCAACGCCTCCGCCTCCCGCGCCTCCCGCTCCTCCCGCACCTCCCGCGCGTTCCGCTCCGTCGCCGCCAGAAGATCGGCACGGGGGTCCACGCGGCGAGTGGTGCTCCCAGATCCCCTCGACGACTCAACAACGGAGGCGGCAGCCGCCCGCTCGAGCGACAATGGAGCTCTGGTTGTTTGGAGAAAAAGACAAGGATTCAGGAGCCACCAGAGAAAAGAAAAAAGAGTACACGAAGGAGTTTAAACTTACGCCGACACCGTCTGCGGTTGCTTCACCGCCTTGCGGAAGCGGGCCGCCTTCGCGGCCGCCTCCTCCCGCCTAGTCGCCGCTGCCCCGCCTCGGGGCATCTTCGACCGACTGCCGAACAAACCCTGCGCGGCACGACGCTTTTGCCCGCCACCCCGAGCAGGCGGCACAGTGGAGGAACCCGCGCCGCGGCCAGACGTCGGCTGACGGCGCGGGACGACTTCGGCTTCGTCGTCGTCCGGCCAGTCGTCAAAGCTGACTCCAAGCCCGGAGCCGCCTGCTTCGCCGCCGACTTGGCCACCGCCCGCCTCGGTGTTGTCGTCCATAGCGGCCGCCCCCAAGTCGGGGTCCTCCAGATCGTGCTCCGTCCGGTCGGGGACGAATCGGCGCTCCGCGTCTGACCCGCCGGCAGGACGAAGAAGAGGGCTCTGTCGAAGACAAGCTGACTAGTCAGATTCGGCCAAAAGGAACTCGGAGATAGAACTGAGAGAAGAAGAAGAGACAAGGAGAACATACCGTAGGCGGCGGATTGGCTCGGCAATATGGCTCCTTGCCGAACTGCCACTCTGCGGAGAGTTTGCAGTTCGCAAGGTAGTTCACCATATAGGCCACCTCGTCGTGCGGCATGTCTTTGGTACACATCCGGCTCGGATCGAGCTGGCCACTCATCTGACAGATCAGATGAGGGCGGCTCTGGAGCGGGAGTACCCGGCGCATGACGAAGGCGGCCAGTAGGTCGGGCCCCGACAAGCCCTCCGACTGGGTCATCGCTCGCACTCGGGCGACGGCTGCGGTTCCAGCCGGCGTCAGCGTCACGGCCCGGTAGTACCACTGGGGCCGCCTGCCCACCGGTGGGCCGGCTACGTAAGCCGGCAGATTGACGTAGTCGCCCTGTGGGGCGACGTTCTTCACGTAGAAGTATGACTTTTGCCATAGCTTCACCGACTGGATCAGCGTGATGACGGGGAAGGGGTTGTCGGCAGCCACCCTCCGCATCGCGATGAAGGCGCCACTCTGAGCCGGCACGCCTTGCATGCGCGTGCCCAACTTGGACTGGAAGAACTCCCCCCAGAGCTCGAGGGTAGGGAGGACGCCGAGGTAGCCTTCGCACAAGGTGACGAAGGCGGACAGCAGCACCACCGTGTTCGCGGGGAGGTGGTGCGGCTGGAGTTGGTAGAACTCGAGCCAAGAGCAGAAGAAGGCGCTCACGGGCAGGCCGATGTCGCGCAAGAAATGCGAGCGGAAGACTACCCGCTCGCCTTCCCGCGGCTCCGGCGTAATCTCCTTCGCCGGCGCAAGATGGACCTCCACCTTGTCCGCGCCGGGCAGCCGCCGCGTCTTGCGGAGGAATTCGACGTGATCCTCGTGGACGTTGGAGCCGTCCCAATCCCCGCCATACTGCATCGTGGCGTGGGGCTGGCGAAAACGAGCGCGGCGGTGGAGGAGCGAGTGGTGGAACAGCGCGGCGGCGAGGCGCTGTTGCAAGAAACGGCAGGAGGAAGAAGATGGTGGAGAGAGGAGGAGCGTGCGAGAGGCTGCCGCTCTCCCCCTCCCCCTACTTATAGCTTCGCAAGGTGAAGCCAGGGAGGTAGGGCATGGGGTGAGACGTGGGATTAACTTCACCCACTCCCCCCACGCCTCGCGATTATTACGCCCTAAAAGCGTGCCGAGACCGCCGCAGGAAGACGTGCGGGCGGCTTCGGGCCGCAGAGAATCCGCGCCTGGGCCCGGGCGTGGGCGTGGCGGGCCCCCGCCCTGCGGCGACGTCCCGTCGCGCGCGTGGGCTGGCAGGCTTTTTAGCCAAGAGAGGCCACATGGTTCGCAGGCGGCAAGTGGCCGGCCCGCGGCCCGGTGCACGCGCTGGCGAGCTCCCGCCCTCCGACTCCAAATTTTTTGGCCGAGACGGCGCGCCCAACCAAAGTCGGCTCCCAGCTGCCGGCTCGTCAAGATAGGAAGCTGACCGAGCTTCTCGACTCCCACCCAACCTTGAAGCTCAATCAGCTTCGGGGACTACTGTTGGAGTAAATGGCCACGGGTAGCCTAACCGACTGCCCCTGGCTCTTCAAAAATTATCAGGCCATTTGAGACTTCAAGCATTCAAAGCATTGGGCCGGCTTCCCCGGTCGGCTACCTCTGAAGCCGACTCTCAGAAGGTTCTTTCCCTCTTCTTCTTCCTACCATCACCTGCTGCTTCACCATCATCTGATTCAATGGTGAACTTCATAGTTTCACCTGTGGCAACTTTCTTTGGCTTGGAAGCTTCAGCAGTTCAGGCTCTGGCTTTTGACATTGGAACCCTTCTTGCTAGAGCCTTTGTTTTCAGTCCAGGCTTTGTTGCAGCAGCAGTGCTATGTTCCTTCTTCAGCACTTTCTTTCTGGAAGTGGCTTCATCCTCAACAGCCACATAATCTTCATCTTCAGAATCTGAAGTTTTCGTCTTCCTTGTCCTGGTAGTTGCCTTGGGCAAGTTACTAGGTGTGCTCCTGCTGCCCTCATCATAGCTCCCTGAGGGACTAGTGCCCTCACTCAACTGAACTTGCTCTTCTGACTTGTTCTGACTATTACTTTGATCAGGCATTTCTTCAAGCTCACTGACAGCAGACCCTGTGAATAGGTTATAGGTGAGGTAGAGTAGATGAGCATCACAAAGTACAGAGGTTTTGCAAAATAATTGAGTCAAAAAGCTTAGTTTTAGTTCTCTACAGAAGTGATTTCGGAGCTACTGAATTGACAAACTCAGTGATACCGAAGCAACACTTGGAACCTAAACTAGTGAACTCGATAGAGCTGAGTCACCGTTCGGTGGCACCAAGATTGCTAGGGTTTCGCAGAATCCTGAACTCGGTCACACCGATTTGCACGTTTCGGTCGGACCGAAAAGCGCATGTGCAATGGCCAAGGCCAACTCGGTGAGACCGATTTCTACAGTTCGGTCGGTCCGAGATGTGTTCTGCGAAGAGCTAACCCTAAAATTTTCGAATCAAACTAGACCTAAGGAAGTTTTTGCTGGATGGATCAATCTCAATCGTGGCAAGAATCATGGCATTGTCCTTGTGCTAGGAATCGGAGTGAAAAAGACAGTACAAGGGGTCGAACACTTACCCTAGTACGGCGAGTGTTCGCTACGGCGGCAACGGCGGAGCAGATTGGCGTTGACGGCGGCGGAGACCAGCGACGGGAGGTCGCTGGCGGCGAGAGGACGATCCGGAGACCCGAAGAGGCAGAGCAGGTTACGCGCGGGTGAAGGGTTTCGAAAAAATTCCATATTTTGACCCATCGGTATATATAACCTGACCCTGTCGGTATGACCGAGTGGACCAACTTGGTGGCACCGAGATGCAAAACTGCATGCAGTTGGTGCAACTCGGTGTGACCGAAAGATTCTAATCGGTTGCACCGAGATTGAAAACCTAGATCAACTTAGTCATCTCGGTAGGACCGAAAAGGATGAATCGGTCAGACCGAAATGCACAAAGAGGTTTTGGAAGTTTAAGTCTATGACGAATCGGGAACTCCGAGTGCTCCTCACACAGAGTGGTTCGAATCTGACTTGATCAAACTTTGTGATGTAGCATGAATAGAGTTTGAGACGAGGAAATCATAGATAGCTAGAAATTTTATCATAACTTTGTGATGTAGCATGAATAGTGTTCTTAGGCATTCTTGCCCATCCATTTGGCAAAAGAGAAAAAATCCAAACAATCAAAGCAACAAATGGATGTCCTCGAATGACAAAAATATGCATTCAACATGCTCACACAATTAAAATGGCAAATGAAATATGTGACAAAGCATGCACAAACACTCTAGCATCTATCAAGCAATTGGCGATGACTAGGTCATCTATATATGAGTATATTGACTTAGGAGTCAAATGAAAACATTTGATCATAAGTCATACTCATCATTTAAGCACAAGTGGGGTTACCACTTTTACATAAAGCATTGTTGTGCTCACACAATTAGAGTTGCTTTAGCTCAATTTTTAGAGTAAAGCTCCCCCTAGATGTGATATCCCCCCTAAGAGGGATGAACTAACCTTGGGTTTTGTCGATGATGACTACATGTAGGTGTTGAAGATGTGGATGCTCAAAGTTAATGTAGATCATTCGGGGCAATCCTTTGGAGTGAGTTGCACTTTCAATACCTACACGGGTTAGTCCCACAAGGAACAAGCAAGGATATCCATAGACATAGAGTGACGTGTACACAAGAAGTTGTCCATGAAAGCATTAGGTTACCTTGTCCCTTGTCTTACCAACAAGAGGGTTTGTGACTCCTTGAACTAGTGCAAGATATGAAAGTTGTTTGAACTCGTCATTGCCAAAATGATAAGAGTGAAGTATGTTGGCGGAGTCACCCTCAAGAACTCTCTAGTTCTTCTTCTTCGGGATCCACAACATCTTGATGGGAATCCTTGGAGTTGTAGTTGTACTTGATGAAGTAGAACTTGATGTAGTCTTGGGAACCCACTTGACTAGGGCCTTAGGTGCTTCTTCAAATGCATCAATTTCCTCTTGAAGCTTGTCCTTGCCTTTTTGCTTGAGGTCTTGTGGTGGAAGATCATCTTGAGCTTGTGTCCCTTGGAAAGAAGTAGGATCATACTTCTCTTGTTGAGGAACAAACTTCGTCTTGGGGTATTGATCTTCTTCCCACTCAACTCCATTGGCATTGAACTTTCGTTCAAAACCAACACCTTGATTCTTCCGGTGTCTTCCTTGCTTGCATACAATTTCCTCAAATTGCTTACTTCCGGCAAGGCTCTTGTAAACACCTTTTTCTATAATTCCCTTCAATAAGCAAATTTCTTGCGCAAGTGTAACTTGGCTAAGAGAATCATTAGTGGAATCAAGAGAACTACTAGAAGCAACAACATTGGATTTAGCATGATTGTTGTTACTACTAGATGAAAAATGTTTCTTGTTCTTATTGTTAGATTTAACTTGTGGCATGTAAGTAGACAAGAGTAAACGCTTGGCAATGTAAGAAGAACTTTTCTTGTGAACGTCATCATTGATCGCCTTTAAAAACTCATGCATTTGCTCAAGGTTGAGCTTTTCAAAGCGTAGCTTCTCATGAGTTTTTAAAAGTTCTCGATGATCTTCCAAGGTAGTTTCATGAGCTAACATAAGAGTGTTTAGTTCTTTAGTTAGACACTCAATTTCCTTCTTATAATCATCATTCGTTTTATCTTGATTAGCATGATTAACAGCAAATTCATCATAGTTTTCATAACTTGAGTTGTCAACAAGTAAATCATCATCTCCTAGCAAATCATCTTCATCAGTATTGAAATCAACATATTCGGACCTTTAGCCATGAAGCATCTCCCAATTCCATCATTTGGTGATTCAAATATGTCGTAGGAGTTGGTTGTCACAAGTGCTAGTCCGGCAACACCTTCATCTTGAGTATATTCGGAGTAGGAGTGATAACTTCTTTCGGAGTGATTGTCGGAGTCGGAGCCGGATACCCATTCACCAACATGAGCTTGATGTCTTCTTTTTGTGTAGCTTCTTGATGACTTATCCTTTCTTTCCGAATCCTTGCTTCTCCGAGAGGGTCTTCGTTCATAACGATCATCTCTACTCCTTCTTTCTCTTGATGGTGATTCTTCTCTTCTACTCCTTCTTTTGGGAGAATCTTCTCTTCTTCTGTAGGGAGCCGTACACTCATTGGAATAGTGTCCGGGTCTTCCACAATTGTAGCAATTACGCTCACGACTAGAAAATCTTTTGTCATTGTAGGACCTTGACTTGGAACTTCTTTCCTTGCTTCTACTTTTGTAGAACTTGTTGAAGTTCTTCACCATTAGGCTCAATTATTCATTGAAGGTTTGTTTCTCACTAGATGATGTGGGAGCTTCACATGGGGGTTTGTAAGCACCGCTTGACTTGTTATGGAGCTTTTCCTTATCCTTGAGTGACATCTCATGAGCAACAATCCTTCCAATGACTTCCATTGGCTTGAGATCTTTGTAATTGGGCATCATTTGGATCAATGTGCACACGGTATCATATTTTCCATCCAAGGCTCTTAGGATCTTCTTGATGATGAATTTGTCGGTCATCTCTTCACTTCCTAAGCCGGCAATCTCATTTGTGATGAGAGCAAGCCTAGAGTACATTTCAGCGACACCTTCACCATCCTTCATTTTGAACTTGTCAAGTTGACTTTGAAGCACATCCAATTTGGATTCCTTGACGGAGGCGGTACCTTCGTGCATATCAATCAAAGTATCCCAAATTTCCTTTGCATTCTCAAGACGGCTGATTTTGTTGAATTCTTCAGGGCACAATCTGTTGAAGAGAATATCACAAGCTTGAGCATTGTATTGCAGCATCTTCAACTCCTCCGCGGTAGCTTCATGGTTCGGTTCTCTCCCATCAAAGAATTCACCTTGCAAGCCAATACACACAATAGCCCAAACGGTTGGGTTATGTCCAAGAATATGCATTTTCATCTTATGCTTCCAACTAGCAAAATTTGTACCATCAAAGTAAGGACCTCTACGGTGGTAATTTCCCTCACTAGACGCCATACTCTCCTAGGTTGTGAAACCAAGGCTATGACCACCAAAAGCTATGGAAATCAAAGAACATGGAGACCAAAGCTCCGATGCCACTTGTAGGATCGAAAGTATGTCTAGAGGGGGGTGATTAGACTACTTGACCAATTAAAAATCTAGCCTTTTCCCAATTTTAGTTCTTGGCAGATTTTAGTAACTTAGCACAAGTCAAGCAATCAACCTACACATGCAATTCTAAGAGTGTAGCAGCGGAAAGTAAAACAATTGCATATGAAGGTAAAGGGAGGAGTTTGAGGGAGCAAACACAATGTTGACACGGAGATTTTTTATCCGTGGTTCCGATAGGTGGTGCTATCGTACATCCACGTTGATGGAGACTTCAACCCACGAAGGGTAACGGTTGCGTGAGTCCACGGAGGGCGCCACCCATGAAGGGTCCACGAAGAAGCAACCTTGTCTATCCCACCATGGCCGTCGCCCACGAAGGACTTGCCTCACTTGGGTAGATCTTCACGAAGTAGGCGATCTCCTTGCCCTTACAAACTCATTGGTTCAACTCCACAATCTTGACGGAGGCTCCCAAGTGACACCTAGCCAATCTAGGAGACACCACTCTCCAAGGAGTAACAAATGGTGTGTTGATGATGAACTCCTTGCTCTTGTGCTTCAAATGATAGTCTCCCCAACACTCAACTCTCTCTCATAGGATTGGATTTGGTGGAAAGATGATTTGAGTGGAAAGCAACTTGGGAAAGGCTAGAGATCAAGATTTATGTGATTGGAATGGAATATCTTGACCTCAACACAAGTGTAGGTGGTTCTCTCTCAGAAAATGTATGTTGGAAGTGTAGGCATGTTTTGTTGGCTCTCTCAACGAATGAAGAGTGGGTGGAGGGGTATATATAGCCTCCACACAAAATCTAACTGTTACATACAATTTACCAAACTCGGTGGGACCGAATTGTTAAACTCGGTCAGACCGATTCAGTTCATAATGTGACCGTTAAGATTTTCGGTGGGACCGACACGTCAACTCGGTGAGACCGATTTCGTTAGGGTTAGGGCATAACGTAATCTCAGTGAGACCGATTACACAAACTCGGTGAGACCGATTTTGGTAATAGACAAACAGAGAGTTGGTCAGGCAAACTTGGTGGGACCGATTCGCTCATATCGATTGGACCGAAACGTTACGAAAAGGAAACAGAGTGTTTGCATTGCAATCTCGGTGGGACCGATCGCTCATCTCAGTTTGACAGAAACGTTACGAAGGGAAATAGAGAGATTACAATCCCATCTCGGTGAGACCGGGATCCTTATCGGTGAGACCGAAAAGACTAGGATTTCTGGCAGTGGCTATGTCAATTGAACTCGGTGGCGCCGGATAGACAGTTTCGGTGGGGCTGAGTTTGACTTTTGGTTTGGGACATATGTGGATGTGAGAAAGTAGTTGAGGGTTTTGGAGCATAACACTAAGCACTTTGAGCAAGAAACTCATTAAGCAACACCTCACCCCCTCTTGATAGTATTGGGTTTTCCTATGGACTCAATGTGATCTTGGATCACTTAAAATGAAAAAATGTAGAGCCCTGAGCCTTGAGCTTGAGCCAATCCTTTGTCCTTAGCATTTTGAGGGGTCCACTTTTCTCATCCATGCTATGCCAATCATTGAGCTTTCCTGAAATGTTTATCTTGAAATAGTAAGCTCAATGAGCTATATGTTGTTAGGAATTACCAAAACCACCCAGGGATAGTTGCACTTTCACCTCCTCCCGCGCTGGTTGCTCCAGCCCGGTGTCACGGCCGGCAACCGCATCCTCTCGAGCCTTCACCTCCACCTCCCGTGCCTCACGCTGACGAGCCTCGGCGGCATGCTCACCGCGCAGGGTCTCCAGCTCGGCCTCCACCACCCGGCAGTGCTCCTTGGCAGTCTCGGCGTCCTTCAACGCCACGTCGCGGGTGGCCGCGGCTATGCCAGCAGCCCGATTTCCTTCCGCAGAGGCCGCTACGGCATGGCTCCATGCCGCCCTGACGGATGCGTCGGACCGCAGCCACCCCGAGATCAACTCCAGGCGCCCCGACGCCAGGTGACGATCGGCGCCTCGAAGGTCATCGCGAAGCTGGGTCAGTGCGGAAAGAGCCTCCTCCAGGGCGTCGGATGACGCAGGAGGATCACGGCCTGGCGGCATGATGGAAGGGGGAGGAGACAGCACCGGTGCTAGGGTCAGCAAGTCATCAGCAGCAGAAGGGGGGCTTCGGAGCCTTCGGTACCTTGTCAGGCGAGCTGAGGGCGGGCGCCACCGGAGCTGGCTTTGTAGAGACCACCTTCTCCTCAGGCCGGGCCCCTGAGTCTCGGGAGGAGGACCTAGCCGCAGAAGCGCGAGAGCCATCGCCGTCCTTCTATTCCAGAGGTGGCACGGCCGCGGCAGGCTGCTGGGTCCCGAGGATCGCGGCCGCCTCCTTCTTCTTTGCCGACGGCGTTGGCCTAACCATACAGGAGGAAGGCATCAAGATACCATGACAAGAATAAGGAACAAAGGATCAAGACGAAGCACTTACTGGTCCACGGCGGCGTAATCCCTCACCCTCTTCGGAAGCACCATGCCTGCAGGCTTCGCGGGCTGGGGCACTGGCGCGCGAGCCCCGGGAGCAGAGGAGGGCATGGCGACAGGGTCTGCAGCGGCGCCGGCCAGCGACGAGACGGAGGCATCACCTCGGGAGATCAGCGCCGATCTGCTCTTTTTTGGGACCCCCACTTTCGGCTTCTTCGGGGGGTGCCCTTGGACCTCGTGGTGACCCCAGCGGAGTGCGGTGAGTCCCTCACCGGGTGCTTGCCGGTGTCACCATCGTAGGGGAGGGTGCAGAGGAGCTTGGGCTGGCGTGGAGGAGAAGTCTCCCCCGCCCCCTCCCAGGTCGCCTCCGAGTCCGACCTCTCCTCCTGGTCGGACTTGCCGGAAGACAACGTCACTGGAGAGCCCGGAGGCCCGGTGGGCGCCAGCGGCATGAGCCCGCGCTCGTTGAAGACCGGCATAGCAGCGACGATCTTTGCTCCATCCGGGCGGCGGTATAGAGAAAGATGAGTATCTGGCGGGCCACCCTGGTCCTCTCCGATCAGGAGGCGCAGAGCCCTTTCCAGCTCCTCGTCGGACAAAGACGTCTGGGCGCAGGCGGAGGTCGCCTCCTTGTCCATGAGCTCCCACAAGGGGCGCGACCGCGCTTGGAGCGGAGCCAGGCACTACGTCAGGAATTCCTTGATGATCATGGCCCCAGTCAGATTCTCCGCCCTCGGGTCGTCGGGCTTCAGATCAGCCACCATCCTCTCCATCATCTGCTCCGCCCGGGGATCGATGAGCTTCGCATGATTCCATCCCTCGTGGGGCACCGACATCCCAGTTGACAGCGCCAGCCGAGGGTACGAGGTCTTGGCGTCCATGAGGATCCACTTGTTCCTGAAGCCATCCACCTTCTTCCTGGCTCGCAAGATCGTGTTGCTTCCATTGGCCATAACGAAGTTGGCGCACCCCGAGCACGGGCCCTCCTTGAGCTGGAGGTAGAAGAAATGGCGTAGCAGCACCACGGACGGCATCACCCCCACGAACGCCTCGCAGTAAAAGGCGAAGATCGACAGGAGGAGGACAGAGTTGGGATGAAGATGGAGGGTGTGGAGATTGTATGGCGAAGGATGGCATAGAAGAAGGGATAGAAGGTACTACCCGAGGGTTCCGGCTTGGCGGAGCCGGCCCGAAGCGCTGTCTCTCCCCCCTCATTGCTGTCGCCCGCCGACATCAGGAGCACGGCGCAAGGCTCTTCTCTGAGACCGTAGGTGCGCTCAAAGCAGGCTTGAACCACGGGGGCGAGCGCCCGCCCTTCTCCTTGTCGGTGGTCATCGGCTGCAGGCTGGGGGAAGAGCTCCGGTGGATCTGGGGTTCGCTGGGCGAGAAGGAGAAAGGGGATCTGGAGCAAGACGAAAGGAAGGCAATGAAAGCTCTGCAGCGGGCACCAGCCTTTTTGTCAGCCAAGAACAGTTGCCGAGGCGGCATGGGGAAGTGGAGGCGCCCACGTCGCATCAATCGCCACGCGTCGACCAAGGCCGCAGGCGGTTAGGGCCCGCGGTGCTCCGTACTTGCCCCTTGGCTTCGCCTCGACGCCAAGTTTGAGCATGCCTTGGGCCCGAGGGCTACTGTCGGCGTCCTGGGAACGGGGGTGCCCAGACCTGCCTGCCTGCGGCCCACGGCGTGGCTCCGTCAACCGCCCGGTACAGCCCAGCTCCAGCAGCAACAACTCAAGACCCTCGCGAGGGGCCAAGCCTCACGAGGCGGACGACACCAAGACCTCCCTGAGGGCGGCCTCACTAGGTTGGCTCCTAAGGAGCGGAGGTATCAACGCAAGGTGCACCTCGCGAGGTTCGCATGACGTGAGCCATGACGATCAAGGCCAGGCGAGCGCCAGCGGGCATAGTGTGCCAGCTTCCTCCTTGGTGCTAAGGAGGCAAGCGCAGGCGCGGAGTCCCGAGGAATCAAGCAAAGGTTTCCATATCAGTGCAACGAGACCAAGACCGCCAGGACGGCAGGGCGGAGGTCATCATGGAGCCCACCGCGGCGTCACCACCAGAGCCCTTTGCAAGCGAAGACTACTTTTGTCAGGATAACTTGTACTAGTTGTCCCCCTTTAAATTTGGTCGTTGTGGGATCCCTTCCTGCCTACATTTGGGAAGAGGGCCAAGGCCATTATAAATAGGACTTAGCCACCACCATATAGGAGGGACCAATTCCACCCGAACCACATCACCAGCTCATCGAGCTCAAGAACACCTCACCTCCTGAGGTTGTTCATCCCCTGTACTAGTTCATCTTCAGCCCCTCGAGGCAATCCACCACAAAGCTGGAGTAGGGTATTACACCGCAAGGTGGCCCGAACCAGGATAAACTGTTGTGTCTCTTGTCTCTAGGGTTCGTCGAGCTAGGTTATGGAATCGTTGGGCAGGCGAGCTGGGAAGAGAGAGTTCTTCACACACACCCCAAAGTTTGAACCTCTCAAGGGTCTGCGGAACCCTGAATCCGATAGTAGTTGAGTGGTTGAATAACGCACACAGACGATCTGGCAATTGTACCTGGTATGCCTCGGGTTGGTGTTTTTGAAGCAATCACTAATGCTTGATTTATTTTGTCTTTGATAGTTACTGCTTTGTTCCTAACATAATATTGACCTTCTCTCTAAACCTTTGGCAATGGGAATTTGGGCTCCACAAAAAAATTCCTCTTTCTCAACCTCCATGGAAATGGAACAAAGGGGATAGCTTCTATTACTCCCTTGCTAGTTAACTTTTGCATGCTTGCACGACGAACATGGATATCACTCTTGGGGTTTGGTTCAATGTATGCTTTAGAGTTGGTAGCATTGAGCTTTTTGTAGTCAACCTTCTTACTCGAGGACGAGCAAGGTTTAAGCATGCGGAGGTTGATGGCTCTATATTTTATGCATTTTTAGAGATCATTTGTTGCATGTTCTCTTCATATATCATGTCCCATTGAACCAAAAAGAGTTCCATTATGCATGATTACCGGTATTTATACTTTTCATTGTGAGCATTGCACATTTAGTATTTTATTTGGTTTTTATTAGTTTTCTTTGTTTTCTTGTGTCTACTGGTGTTTTGGAGCAACCTAGGACCAAGCACGATGAAAGAACCAAGGCGGGGTTCAATACGGAGACACCCATGGGGCCTACTTAGCCATTCTGGAGGTCGGAAAAAGTCATTTTCTCCAAAGTGCTCGAAATCAAGATCTAAGACAAGAAATTGATCGGCGTCATGCATTCGAATCCAATGAGGAGTTCATATGAAGAAATGGTGGTTGTTTTACCGGAGGAGTCTAGACCACAAGACGACCTTTCGAACGACCGCGAGCGGTCGTTTCGGTAGTCGTTTGACACGCAGAGTCGCAGGCAGCTCCAAAAGTTGCCCTTCCAGATGAGATTCTTCACCGATTTTGTCCCCGTTCGATCCCATGGGATCCTTGGCTCGTAAAGAAGAGATTGGGAGAGGATTTGGCTCACTGTGAGCCCTTGGATGAAGCCCATCAAGAGAGGAGGCTAGGGAGGCTCTCCATATAAGTTGCCCTCTATCCTAGCCGTCACCATCGATCATCATTCATATCATTCATCCACATCCCATCTCCATTGCTGCTCCACCACCAAGAGAAGGAGGTACAAGACCAAGGGAAGAAGGAGGAGGCTCCATGAGCACCGGCCTTCAATCCGGTGCCTCGCGCCAGCACCGGCACCGCCCCCATCTCCATCACCAGCATCGGCACGATCTTCATCACCATCACCACCGTGCCACCGTCTCCATCAACCACCATGCCTTCTCCCTTCACCGGCTTGATGCCTGCTTGTAACTTGTCCCTAACCTTCATGCATATGTTTGAGTAATTGTACTTGTTCTTGAGGATATGGTTGAACCCTATATGATTCTTGTTATGATCGAATATTACCTGTTCATGATTCGAGTTAGTATTCTCAGGAGTGTTAAGAGGAGGCCTCGCTCGCACTATTGTCATGATTGGCTGCAGAGGAGATACTATCGTTGTGAAGGGTTGGGGCGCTGGGGTAATTCGAGGTGATAGTAAAAGCCTTTGATTCTCACCATCACAATTGAAAAGGGAGTACGGAGAACCCTTAGAGAGGTCGCGTCCACGGGGTAACCCTTAATTGTCATTAGTTCTAACCCTATGGGGGAGACTATGATGGTGGCGTGCGTGGCATGAAGTCTACTTCGAGTAGAACGTGTTCTGTAGCCGGCTCCGCCCACTGACGCATTTGACCAGTTACTAGAGGATATGATAGTTTGTATGCGGTAGTGATTCTAGAACCCTCGAGAACGCTTTATTACTCAAGCACCTTCACCAATAACTTAGCATCTTTTATTTCCTTGTTTACCTTCTTGTTACTAGTTTAGTTGATTACCTCTTCTATTCCAGCTTCTATAGCAACTTATAGAGTAGACTATTTCCAAACTCCAGTTTGGGTGCGTACGTGGCTACGTGAAAGTGACAACATAGTTTCGGGGTTTGTGGTGCGTTTCTATAAGCTCCCTGTGGGATCGACACTCTACTTATCACAATGAAAGTGCTACAACAGCCCTGTGCACTTATAGGACATCAATTGCCTGCTGATGTCTGCTAGACTACGTCGGTATTTCCCCAAAGAGGAAGGGATGATGCAGCACAACGACGGTAGGTATTTCCCTCAGTGATGAGACCAAGTATATCGAACCAGTAGGAGAACCAACCAACACTACGTAAACAGCACCTTCATACAAATAACAAATACTCGCAACCCGGCGTGTTAAAGGGGTTGTCAATCCCTTTCGGGTAACGGCGCCAGAAATTGGCAAGCGGACGTGAGACAGTTGTAATATTTTGATAGATAGATCTCGCGGGAACGTGAGATAAAATAAATTGCAGCAAGGTATTTTTGTATTTTTGGCTTAATAGATCTGAAATAAAAGGCAAATAAAATAGATCGCAAAGGCAAATATAATAAAGAAGAGACCCGGGGACCGTAGATTTCACTTGTGGCTTCTCCCGAGAAAAATAGCAAACGGTGGGTAAACAAATTACTGTTGCGCAATTGATAGAACTTCAAATAATCATGACGATATCCAGGCAGTGATCATTATATAGGCATCTCGTCCAAGATTAGTAGACCGACTCCTGCCTGCATCTACTACTATTACTCCACACATCAACCGCTATCTAGCATGCATCTAGTGTATTAAGTTCATGGAGAAACGGAGTAATGCAATAAGAACGATGACATGATGTAGAAAAGATCTATTTATGTAGAAATAGACCCCATCTTGTTATCCTTAATAGCAACGATACATACGTGTCGGTTCCCCTTCTGTCACTGGGATCAAGCACCGTAAGATCGAACCCATCACAAAGCACCTCTTCCCATTGCTAGATAAATAGATCAAGTTGGCCAAACAAAACCCAAATATCGGAGAAGAAATACGAGGCTATAAGCAATCATGCATATAAGAGATCAAAGAAGACTCAAATAACTTTCATGGATAGAGATATAGATTTGATCATAAACTGAAAGTTCATCCGACCCCAACAAACACACCGCAAAAAGAGTTACATTATATGGATCTCCAAGAGACCATTGTACTGAGAATCAAACGAGAGAGAGGAAGCCATCTAGCTACTAACTACGGACCCGTAGGTCTACAAAAGACTACTCACGCATCATCGGAGTGGCACCAATGAACATGATGAACCCCTCCGTGATGGTGTCTAGATTGGATCTGGTGGTTCTGGACTCTGCGGCGGCTGGAATTGATTTTCGTCGACTCCCCTAGGGTTTCTGGAATATTGGGGTATTTATAGAGTAAAGAGGCGGTCTGGGGGCACCCGAGGTGGGCACAACCCACAAGGGCACGCCTGGGCCCCCAGGCGCGCCCTGGTGGGTTGTGCTCCCCTTGGAGCAGCCCCAGGTGCTTCTTGGGCCCACTGGATATCTTCTGGTCCATCAAAATTCCACAAAAAGTTTCGCTGCGTTTGGACTCGTTTGGTATTGATTTCATGCGATGTAAAAAAACATGCAAAAAACAGCAACTGGCACTTGGCACTATGTCAATAGATTAGTATACCAAAAAATGATGTAAAATGATTATAAAACATCCAAGGATGATAATATAACAGCATGGAACAATCGAAAATTATAGATACGTTGGAGACGTATCAACATCCCCAACCTTAATTCCTGCTCGTCCTCGAGTAGGTAAATGATAAAAACAAATTTTTTGATGTGGAATGCTGCCTAACGTGTCTTCTCATATTCTTTTCTTTGTAGCTTGGACATTTCACTACAAAAAAAAGACACATCCGTGACATTTTGGGCCGAACGAAAAAAAATTCTGTCATACATATGACACTTCTATGACGATAATTGTGACAAAACCCGGTATCATCATAGATGTGGTGAGCTCCTACTTCTATGACAGAAAATGGGCTTTTCGTCCTGCGCGGGCCGGGGACGCAGCTGCATGACATTCTTTGGGCCGTCCATGACGGAAAAAACCTTGGTAGAAGCAAGGGGGAGGAAAATTTCGGGGAGTTCCCGGTTACGGTGGGAGGTCGGGGGCCGAGCGATGCGCGTTTCTCTCGTACACGTAAGCGTGTGTGTGCGAGGCGTTGGCTCTAACCGAACCCGAGCGAGGCGTTGGGCTCTAACTGAACCCGAGCGATTGCACTGCAGGCTACGCGTTACTGAACCCGTGCGATCGATCGATGGCTGTTAACTGAACCCTATTGAGCGATTCCATCGCTACTGCTGCTAACTGAAGCCGATCGATTGGATGAACAGTGAGCGTTGCGGGGGGGTTGGATGAACAGTGAGCGGTGGCGTTGCCTCTAGATGAACAGGACCCCGTGGTGTGGAGGGCTGGATGAACAGTAGACGGTGGAGGGGTGCCCGTGGAGGGGTGGTTGAACAGGACCCCGTGGTGTGGAGGGCTGGATGAACAGTAGACGGTGGAGGGGTGCCCGTGGAGGGGTGGTTGAACAGTAGCCAGTGGAGTAGGGCGCGGTGGAGGCTGGATGAACAGGAGCCCGTGGAGGCTGGAGGAGGTCGACGGTAGCCCGTGGAGGCTAGAGGAGGTCGACGGTGGAGATGAACAGTATCCCGTGGAGTCCCGTTTTGCGGTACGCCACACCCCTCCCGATGAACATGACCCCCGTTTCGACCGTAGGAGCTCCGTTTCGTCCGTTTTGCGGTACGCCACACCCCTCCCGATCAACAGGACCCCTGTTTCGACCGTAGGAGGTCCGTTTCGTCCGTTTTGCGGTACGCCACACCCCTCCCGATCAACAGGACCCCCATTTCGACCGTAGGAGGTCCGTTTCGTCCGTTTCGCGGTACGCCACACCCCTCCCGATCAACAGGACCCCCGTTTTGACCGTAGGAGGTCCGTTTCCTCCGTTTTGCGGTACGCCACACCCCTCCCGATCAACAGGACCCCGTTCCGAACGTAGGAGGTCCGTTTCCTCCGTTTTGCGGTACGCCAGGCCTCGTTTCCATCGCCTGTTCCGTCCAAGCCCTCCCGATGAACACGACCATGCATTCTGTTCCGACCCAGCCGGTTGGTTCCCACACGTTCCGTTGCCTCCAGATGAACACGACGCATTCCGTTGCCTCCCCAGGAACACGACGCATTCCGTTGCCCCCCATGAACATGACGACGACATTGTTTCTCCGTTCCGACCCAGCGATGTACACGAGCCCTGGCCGTACGTATGCGTGAGTAGGCGTTCGAGACCCCGCCCGTATGTACACATACGTGGCCGTATTTTCTTTCTTGCACCCTGGCCGCTGTACGTACGTGTACATGCTACGTGCGCGCCTCTACTACGACACGTGCGTGCCTCTACATCAACCAGTATGTACGTACACGTTCGCGACCAGAATGACAACGCTACGTACGCTTCGACTAGGTGGGTCCCGACTGTCAGGCACTTCCCTGCCTGCGAAGATGTAGCTGGTGGGTCCCAGCAGTTAGGGGGGCGAATCGTTTTTTTTGCCCGGATGCACTTCCTTGCATGCGAAGATGTAGCCGGTGGGTCCCAGCAGTCAGGGGGGCGAATCTCTTTTTTTTGCCCAGACGCACTTCCTTGCGTGCGAAGGTGTAGCTGGTGGGTCCCAGCAGTCAGGGGGGCGAATCATTTTTTTTTTGCCCGGACGCACTTCCTTGCGTGCGAAGATGAAGCTGGTGGGTCCCAGCAGTCAGGGGGAAACATTTTTTCCACGAAATACAGTGGCCCGTCCGGTGGGTCCTAGCTGTCAGGTGGAGGAATCATTATTTTTCGCGTAATAAGGAGGCACTTCCTTGCTGCAGTCGTGGACCCAGCTGTCAGCCTCTCCACGTACAGTCCACGTCCTATGGAAGTCGTTCCTTGACCACGTTGACCAGGCCGCGCCGAGAGCACCACGGCGGTGGACAACGGCGAGGCCTAGGAAGGGGACGACGCGGAGCCGGGGAAGACGCGGCAGTGGAAGCCCACGCGGAGAGGAGTACGAGGGTTCACTGGTTCGGCTGCGGTGTGAGGCTGTTGTCGCTGCAGGGCCTGGCCAGCGGTGGGAATAGTAGGGGCGGTGAGGCCTCCGCGGCAGCACAGCCGGCCACGGGAGGCAGGAGCATGCGGCACGACCGGTGCTGCTTTGGGCGGCTGGAGCAAGAAGACCAGAGGTTGAAGAAGCACTACGGCCGTTGGATGGACATCGTACGGTCACTGGAGCTAGAATCGTTCATATTGACTAAGTTGACAAAGCCCTCCATCCCCGTCAACTTAGTTGGCCCACAAGTCATCCTCCCACTATGGTGGGTCCCAGCTAGCAGGGGGTATTCATTTTTTTTGTGTAATAAGGAGGCACTTCCTTGCGTGCGAAGATATAGCTGGTGGGTCCGACATGTCAGCGGGGGGAACGTTTTTTCGCGAAATACAGAGGCCCTTCCGGTCGGTCCCAACTGTAGGTGGAGGAATCATTATTTTGCGCGTACAGTCCATGGCCGATGGATGTCGTTCGTTGACCACGTTGACCAGGCCGCGCCGAGAGCACCATGGCGGTGGACGACGACGAGGCCTAGGAAGGGAACGACACGGAGCCGGGAAGACTCGGCAATGGTTGCCCACGCGGTGGGGAGTACGAGGGTTTACTGGTCTGGTTGCCGTCGCCGGAAAATAACAGGAGGTGTGGGTGAGTAGAGGAATGGCCTGGCCAGCAATGAAGTAGGGTGGGGCGGTGCGGCCTGTGCGGCAGCACAGCCGGCCACGGGAGGCGGGAGCAGGCAGTCCCACCGGAGCTGGTTTGGGCGGCTGGAGCAAGAAGATCAGATATTGAAGAAGTAGCATGGCCGTTGGATTAACATCCAACGGTCACTTCTGCTAGAATCGTTTGTGGACTAAGTTGACAAAGCCAAAGTACACGTCAACCTAGTAGACCCACAAGTCAGCCTCCAAATCTTTCCCAAACAGCATACAGCCCGAAATTTCTAGCCAGATTCAAATTAATTTCAAATCTAAATATACCTTAATTTAAATTCAATGGAATTTTACCCGCACAAAAACAATGAAATTTAAAATATCAAAATCTGAAAGAAAACAGTATTTTGGAACTAATTGCCTGTTTGTTGTATTTTTTCATTTTACAGCCCATTTATTATTACTTATAGCCCATTTCTTATTACTTATAGCCCATTTTCTGGGCAAAATGCATCCCTCCTCGTCTTGAAAGATTTCCGGCCCAGCAGGGCGTAGAAAAGCAAGTAGGCCTACGTTGGTTATTCTGCAAAAAACAAAATAGCTGGCTAGCCATTTTCAGAAAGTAAAAAAACAAACTGGGCTGGTCATGTGCTAAACATATGAAATAAAAGCCTGGGGTAGATGGGCCACGGGTCCCGCACAACCCAGTTGATACCCTTCTCTGTCCCGAAAAAACAAAATTACTGCGCACGCTGCTGGGTCCCTACTGTCATCCTCACCATGTACAGTCATCTCCTTATTCCTCTCGGTTGTTGACCATGTTGACAACACTGGAGGGCGGCGCCGCGGCAAGCGAACCAAGGCGGAGGACGATGGTGAGGCCTCAGACGGGAACGAACAGGAGCCGGGGAAGATCACAGCCAGCCGTGGGAGGCGGGAGCAGGCGGTCCCGCCGGCGCTGGTTTGGCTTTGGCGGCTCGAGGAAGAAGAGACTGAAGAAACACGACAGACGTTGAATGTCAATCCAACGGTCAAGGTTGGCACAATCGTTTGTTGACTAAGCGGACACCAAGTAGCATACTTTTTTATATATAGGAAGAAAACTGCGAGGAAAATGTGTTCGTCTGCCGTCCTCCTCACAGGGAACGTTCGCCACATAAGTGACTAGCACCCTTGGTTTTCAACCGAGAGGTCTTGGGTTCGAGTCCCAGGAACTCTCAATTTTGTCCTCCTTCCTTCCTCGCAAAAAAAGGGAAAGAAAATCAAAGACTTGGGAAGGCGTACAGAATAAGCTAGTGTACTAGTAAAGAGACGTTGCCGAGTTTTAGAAAAAAGAAAGACGTGCTCCTGTAGCTGGTTCGAATCCAAACCTAGACTATGACTATATATGGTGCTATGCTACTCTGCAAGTAATGAAACTGACATATCCAACGTTGGCTTCTCCTCTTCTCTACTTACTCTGCCTAGCATCAGAAGCTCTGGCCGCAGCAACCATGTCCGCTGGCTGCTCGTCCACCTGCTCTTCAGCAGGCAACAACCAGATATGCGCCAAGTCGCCACCCGTACCATCACCTGTGGGTCTCATCACACCCCCGCCGGCACGCGCATCGCAGCCGATTGCTCATCGCAACCCGCTGCCGTTGGTGTGGTGCCACTGCTGCAAATCACGCAGAGTCATCCGTCGCGTCTCAACCACAATCCGCAACCCTGGCCGAGTCTTCTACAAATGCCCGAATCATGGGGTAATAATATGTTTAAGTGTTGTTCTGCTGCTTTCAGTTGCTGATTTTTTTAATAGTTTGGTTGATGATCTTCCAATTTGATTCGTGCAGAAAAGGGAAGATTCGTGTGATTTGTATTTCTGGGAAGTTGCTGATGTGGGGGAATGCAACTACGCTGATTATTTGGTTAGCCGAGGAATCCCAATACTAGCAGGTTGGGGTGTTGGACAAGTAACTGAAGGAACAGCAGAAGAGGAAGATGCAGAGCAGAAGGTTAAAGATGCAGTTCCTCTGATCATGGCCAAGCAACAGCTACTGAACGGCCTTGACAGCAATGAGGAGATGAAAGAGCTTGTGAAGATAATGGGCAAAATCGATGTGCTCTGTAGGATGATTGTCTCTTTATTTGCAGTGTATGTAGCACTCGTGATGTATTCAGTGGCTACGACCTGAGCACTTTGCTGAAACTAGTAATGAATGAAACCTGTGTAGCAGGCTGGGCGTAGTGTTGTGAACATCTAATGATTTCTATTAACGGAAATCAGTAGGTATCCCCTTTTGCTCATATAAATAAATAAATAGCAGAGGCCCTGTCGGGTCAGCTTTGTTCTCATTCGAAGACGTCGAGCAAATTGCAGTCCAACAGCAAACTATGTCATCAAATTCAAGTTTCACAGCCAAATATGAGTACAACTAAACAACAATGTCATCATGTTTTAGTTGTCATACAATCACCAAACACAAATCAGCATACATAACAAGTGATGTTCTCACAGCAAAATTCTAAACAACATGTTCATCAGGTTTCAGTTGTCAGAGCAAACACAATTTCACATAGTAGATAAAAAAACGTCTTCTGACAGGCAAATACGACAAAAGCAATGTAATCATCATCCGCGGCAGCAGCGTCAACATCTTCGCCATGTGTATCAGTCTGAATCGTAATTCCCCATGGTGTCATCTTCTTCTTCGTCCTTAACGTCCTCGAACGTTGGCTTCTTCTTGATCAACTCTTGTATGTCCACAGCACGACAGGCAATCTTTTCGCCGGCGTCATTGATGTGATGGTTCTCAAAGATATTAGGAACATCTGTGTTATCTTGTACATCAGCAGCAGTGTAAGCATCATCTTGTTGTGCAACTTCATTAAACGAATTCCTCTGCTCAAACCTTTGCAATATTATCCAGTCATCGCTACATGCAAATGTGTCTTCCAAGAAAAATATCTGTGTTGCTTGATTTGCCAAAATAAAAGGCTTGTTGGTCTGGGTTTTGCGATCCTGGAAAACAGGTTATACCAATGACAGCACAACAGAACCACACACCGATGATCCTCGAAACTGGAGATATACTGCAACTGAACAATGTCTGTTATGTTAGCATACATTTCAGTTGTCTCTTTGTCATACGTATCCGTGCTCATGATGGCACTGTTTTGTGTCTTCCTGCCTTCGTCTCGTGCAAGGGTGTTGTAGCGCACATCTCCAACAACGCAAGATTCATAATGTCTTACCCGAGTATCAGGACCCATTGCTAGTGAGTAAAGGGCATCATCAACTGCCTGCCCATCCTCCCGCATCTTCTTAACCTATGGTTAGAAAATAGACAAGCTGGTCATCTTATGTACTCAACATATTAAAAAAAACTGACAGTGCACTTCAAAAGCTTACATGGTTCTTGAACCATTTCGCAAATCCTGCCATAACCAGTTTGTCAATGTTTCTTGGATTTTGCGGCAGTAACTCCTCTTTGTAGATGCTGCACAACATAGTGATCGCGTCAAACATCTAAATATATAAGAATGTGCTGCAAGTTTAGTAGATTACGATGTATAAGCTGCAGTACTGCACTTACTTGATATAAGGTAGTATCTCAGGACATTTATTCAACACATACCAAACCATTTTGTCCAAATCTTTAGGTTTTTCCTCTTGTCGACTCTTCCCTGTAACTCGAACAGAATAATCGAAAACATTGAGCCCGGGATTGTCTTCACCCACCTCTTTGCTAAGCTGATCAGCTGTTTCAATGTATTTTGAGTAGAATGTCAACGCTTCTGTAGCAATGTAGGCCTCTGCAATGGAACCCTCGGGTCTAGCTCTGTTCCTAACATAGCCCTTGAAAGTGCCTAGCCGCCTTTCAATAGGGTACATCCAGCCATACTGTACTGGACCTCTAAGTAGTGCCTCATCAGGGAGATGAACAGGCAAATGCACCATCACATCAAAGAAGGCTGGAGGATATATCTTCTCAAGGTCGCATAGGATAGTTGGTATCTTGTCTCTAAGATGCTCCAAAGCATCTATCCTGATATTCCTACTGCAGAGTTCCCTGAAGAATTGTCCCAACTCTGCAACTCCTCTGTATAAGTCAGGGCGTCCCAATCCTCTAAGGATAACAGGTAAAACCCTTTGAAGTAGGACGTGGCACTCATGAGTTTTCAACCCTTGTACCTTGTTTCCATCTGCACTAACTCTCCTTTCAGGGTTGGAAGCAAATCCATGTGGGAATCTCACACGTGACAGGTACTCGCAGAATTCTTTTCTTTTTACCTTGTCCAAGACGTACACAGCTGGTGCCATATCCCGTGGTTTACCTTCATCTTGCACCTGCAAATCCTTTCTGATACCCAGGTGTGTCAAATCAATCCTAGATTTTAAGGTATCTTTCATCTTGCCTTCAATATTAAGAAGTGTGCCGATAATGCTGTCACATATATTTTTCTTGATATGCATCACATCAAGATTATGCCGCAGATCCAAATCTTTCCAATACTCCAAGTCCCACAAAGTGGACCTGCCGGTAAACAATAATCTCTCTTCTACCCTACCACGATTCCTTTTCCCGCTACCATTACCAGGATGGTTTCCTGGTGTAATATGCCTGACCTTCTCTAATTCCACTTGCAACTCATCGGCGGTGAGCCTCTTTGCGCATCACGGTTTTCATGCTTTGCATTGAACACATGTCTTCGGTATTTTCTAGGATGCGGCTTGTCCTTGGAAAGGAAACGGCGGTGTCCAATGTAACAGATCTTGCTAAGTATTGCGTATGACAGCGGATTCCTGTCACAGTGAACACATGCATTGTAACCATGTGTCGTTCGCCCTGACATAGTGCCCAAAGCCGGATAATCATGGATGCACCAAATTATAACAGCACGCAGAAAGAAATCAGCTGGTGGGCTGCTATATAGATCTCGAGTGAGAACACCCTTCCATAGTTGTTGAAGTTCCTCCACAAGAGGCTCCATGAACAAATCAAAATCCTTTCCGGGACTTTTTGGACCTGGGATGAGCAAGGCTATCATGTAGTTTGATTCTTTGGTGCAGACATTTGGAGGCATGTTGTAAGGGATAACAAGCACTGGCCACATGCTATATGTGGCGCTCTGGTGGCCAAATGGGTTAAATCCATCTGAAGCTAAGCCAAGTCTAATGTTTCTCGGGTCAGCAGCAAACTCTTTGTGTTTATCATTGAAGCTTTTCCACTCACTACCATGAGATGGATGGCTCATTACATTCTGATCTCTGTACTCCTGGTTCCTAGAATGCCACAGTACATCCTCTCTTGTTTCAGCATCATGAAACAACCTCTGCAATCTTGGTGTAATTGGAAAATGTCTTAGAACATTATGAGGAATCCTCTTCACAGCATCGCCATCTTTCCATCTTGATGATTTGCATTTTGGGCATTCACTTAAGTTGGCATAATCCTTCCGGAACAGAACACAATTATTCTTATAAACATGGATCATATCATATCCAATTCCAACTGCACGAAGGAAATTCTCCATTTTACTGTAGGTGTGTGGCAGCTCGGACGCATCTGGGAAAGATTTGCGGAAAGCAGCCAACATTGCATCAAATGATTTGTTGGTCATCCGCTCAGATGTCTTCACCTGAAGAAAGGTAACCATAGCTGAGAATACTGACAGCTTATTTCCTGGGGTGACAGCAACGTTGCATTGTTCCAACATGCGGGCCCACCATTTTTCATCTGCAGGTGAAAGTTCACGGAATGCACGAGCATTTCGTAGCATTGTTTCAATGTTGGTCAAACTCACTGGCTCCGCCACCACCACCTCCTCCTCCTCTTCCACCTGAGCATCAGGCAGATCAAGATGGTGATATGCTGCTTCCACGTAGTCAATAACATTGACGTTCACAGCTTCACCATGATGAACCCACCTAGTATATGTGACCGACATCCCATAAAAGTGTAGATGATTTTGCACAGTTGACTGGGGTCTTGTAACTGAATTCATACAACTGCTACACGGGCAGAGCACATCTGATTTCGGACCACCGTACTCAGCTCTGATAAAGTTCATGAAGTTTTCAACCCCCTCGACATATGCAGCGGAGAATCTTCGAGCAGAAGTTATCCAAGTCTTGTCCATCTGTTAGACATACAAATTAGTTCTTCTACTAGATATTACAGGAAAAACATATCTGCTTTTTTATGAAGTCCAAAAAAAATACCTAGGTCGATGTCTAAAGCTATGGCAAGATATTTGGACGAGCAGATCTAAGTAACGAAATATATGTAAAGCTAATTCAGCAAACATATTTGAGTGCCAAATTATGGCAGGCTGTTTCAGCAGTCAATGAGGCCGAGCACACAGCCATCGAACTATCGAAGGCCATCGCAGCAACAAAGATCGAGTATAAAACGGTGTAGAGCTATTTCACCTAACAGATTGGCTACTAGACCATGGCAATCTACGTCACAATAAATATATGGCAGGATATTTTAGCAACTAATCGGCCTTGGCATGCCATCTCACCTAAGCAGATTGAGTGCAGAACAGGGCAAGGAAGCTTCTTAAGCAGAGCATATTGACAGTAAACTACTTCGGCAAACAGTGAGATTAACAGCGTCTATCAGCTAACATTCAGCGCTACACCGACATGGGGGCCTCAGTCTAGAATGCGCGTACCGTGGGAGAAGCTGACCGCCCTGTGTCTCCACAAGAACGTCGCCAGCGGTGGCGGCGCTGACCGCCATGCGCATCCACAAGAACGTAGCCAGAGGTGGCGGCGCGGCTAGAGGACGGCAGTCTACGAGAGCGTACTGTGGGAGCGAGAGGATCGTCGAACCGCGGCGCTGACGTATCGGCGCGGCGGGGAGGGCGGCTTTGGCGGAGCGAATGGAGTGGAGGGGGACAGGGGGAGGGGGGTTTGGGGAATATTATTGGCTAGTTGGCCGAAGGGCGGTTGAATCGGATTTGGGGGGAATTTTTGGGTGTGGGGGGAGGATTTTCACGCGGTGGGCGGGGGGAGTTTGGCGCATGGTCGGTTTCTCCAAGTGCAGTCCCACGTGTCAGTGAAGAGGCAAGCCGAAGCGCGTTCCGTTTGCGTGAGCCGTGTGCAGGACCGAACGTGTGTGGGGTGCAATGCGACCGCGACAGGAGTGCTGTGAGTGTACCGCCTTTTTTCCTTTTAAACTAGGTGCTTCGCCCCCTCAAAAAATTTGTTGCTTCGCGCGATCCATCGATACTACTACTAGTAATCCGGTAATCCCAACTAAAACGGTGCGGCCGGGTCTTTTCCCGCGTGATATGCTGGGAGGTTGGCTTAGTTGGGTTTTTTAGGACGAGTAATGCTACACCTACGTAATCCCAGTTACGTAATTAACGTAATGTGAAACGTGTGAGCTGTTGATTGTAGATTGGGGGGAGGGAGGGGCCCACCACCATGAAAATCAGGGGAGGAGAGAGAGAGGCAATTTACGTTAACCCTTTCGTAGGTTCCCGTAGATGTGGAAAGATGTGAAATGCGTGAATGTGTAGTGGACGTACTATTGGAGTGCCTAAGATAATTTGTGTATGTATAAACCCTATGTGTTTATTTTACTTCGCATGTTAGATTTGTCTCGGTTCAATAAAAAGCAGAGTTGGTGATGATGGTGTGCCTGTCATCCTGCAATATAGGCCGTCCGATCTATATCTAACGGATAGGAAGGAAACTATGACAATTTACCCGCACTCCTCTCCACATTTGCACATAAGGCTTTCCCTCGTTCATCCTTTTCTCCCACAAGATCTTGATCTTCCGTGCAACGCACGGGCATCTTGCTAGTACTCCTACAATATGTATATTATTGTGAAAGTTCATATACACCGGCCAAGAGTAATGCAAACACGGCAGATTTTCATTACATTTCGAACTTTTATAGGACAGAAAAATAAAAGAAACCCGACCCTAAACCTATTCTACGGCGGCGACCGACGTCCTCCATCTGCGATCTCTATGTACGGGGCGGGTTTCAAGACCCGTGAAGTGAAGGTGCAGTCTCCAGCGAGGAAGAATAGAACACGGGATACGGACCGGCCAGTTGGCACACCATGCCCTGCCGCCTCCCATGCCCTACTCATCCTCAGAGGAGTCCCCGAACCTCGGCGGTGTCGGGCGTTGGACGGTGACAAGTAGGACGCGTGGCTGACGGTGCTCCCGTCGTCGGCCGCCAGCGTGGCCACCGCTTGTGCGGTCGCGTCCGGGTCCGGCTACGCCGCTATTGCGTCGCGAGAGGCGACTTGAGCAAGGGCGGCAACCTCGAGCTTCATCCCCGAAGACAAGCTCTCCTGCAGAGCATTCGCACTTGCGGTCATGGCGGATGTGGTGCCAGGTAGGAGGACGATGCGCTATGGTGTGGAGGTTAGCTGGGCGTTGCCGCTTTAAGTAGCGCATTCCGGTGAGGCCAAGCGTCCGGGTGCGTCATTAAGTCGCCGGAGTTGGTTCCTCGGGCACCGAGCCTCTTAACGACGATATACGAACGGACGGCATGAATGCGGGCAGCTGGCGCCGGCTGGGAACGCACCGTGCGACGGCGCGAGGGACGAGGGTTTTGGTGTGCCAGGGTAGTCAGCTGCGGTCGTGGCAACGTTGGATATGCCCTTTGCTCACATGCGATCTCCGCATGTCATTGAAAAAGTAAGACGACTCGGCATGGTCTCAGGTCCAGAGGATGCAGTTGGCCGCGCTACACCACTCCGCGGACGCGTCGCGGCGCCCCGTGCATCCTCGACGAGCCGGGTGTTGGGGTGTGTTTGGATTGTGGCCAAAGTGCACCTTACCAAAATTTTGGTCATGACCCAAAGATTGGTCTTTGTTTGGATGGTTGCCATTTTTTTGGCATGCCAATGAACTCTAGCCAACTCTAGTTCATTTTTCTTGCCAATGTCGGCCAAATCATGGGCAACCAATACCTCAACCAAAATTTTGGTCATGACCCAAAGATTGGTCTTTGTTTGGATGGTTGCCATTTCTTTGGCATGCCAATGAACTCTAGCCAACTCTAGTTCATTTTTCTTGCCAATGTTGGCCAAATCATGGGCAACCAATACCTCAACCAAAATTTTGGCTACCCAATGTTTGATGGGGGAACCTTGGGCACAAACCAAACATACCATTGGTCGTGCCACAGCACTAACGCCACCCTCGGCACACTGAAACCGACCGTGTCTAGCGATGATATGAGCGTGTCGCTCACCGCGGTCGCCGTGTCCAGATGCGGTGCTGGAGCTGCGCCCCGTTGTTGGCCCCAACGACCCACATGAACGGTTGTCGGTGGCGAGGAGGTCGTGGGCCAGCTCCTCCATTGGACTAGTCTGCGCTACGTCATCCTGACGGGTGTGCCCCACATGTCGGTTTCCCTGTTTTCCCGGCCATATTCGAGCGTCAGTGCTCCGCGTTGCACATTAGGCCTTTCATTATGTAGGCCAAGCGAGACAACTTATTATTTATTTGAGCCGTTCAAGTATAATCATGTGGCGTTTGCTTATTTCTCATTCCTCTCCAACCCTCTTCTCCATCGATCATGTCGCCCTCCAGTTGAGTCCATCCTCCCGCATGCCTCATTTGAACATTCCGCCGAGTATCATTCGCATGTACCCACCCTAGTCCTCTTTCAATAGATCTCCGGACCCCGAGATGAAATCGAGAGGGAATGAGTGGGGGCACGTGATACCTAAGGCGGATTCAAAATTTTGAACCGGTGATCATAGCATCCGCAAATCATATATAAAGGGTATTCAATGTTCGTTTCGTTTTTGAACGTACAATATACTCCCCCTATCCTTTCTAGTTTACATATAAGTTTTATGTGTAGTCAAAGTATCTCTACTTTGATCAAAAAGGTATCAACATTCAACAACGCCCAATCAATATTGTTAGATTTGTACGTACTCCTAGATTTGTACTCGAGATGGTTTCCAATTTGACTAGTGACAAGATTAATAGTACATGAGATGTATAATGTGAAAATTATATCATTGGAAACTCCTTTCACATACGAATTTACCGTATGCTTTGTGTAAGTTGCATGTCATATATTATTACTCTAACATTTGGTCAAATTTAGACTCGCAAACGCATTAGACCCTGTATGCTTTGTGTAAGTTGCATGTCATATATTATTACTCTAACATTTGTGTAAGTTGCATGTCATATATTATTACTCTAACATTTGGTCAAAGTAGTATAGTGGAAGTGGATCCTCTGACGTAGGTATCCCTGCCTTACCCTCCCTTTCGGTCACTTACTAGCGGACCCCATGCTTGCTAGGCCCCTCATGTCAGTTACTCAATGGGTTTGGCCACGTCAGGGGATCCTCATCCGTAGTATACTCCCTCTGTTTTTATTTACTCCGCATAAAACGGAGGGAGTGGTGGTATAATAAATGACGCGGGCGGGGGAGGGGAGGGGCGTCGGTTTGCTCTCAACTGTGGTCCCACAAGCGAGCGAAAACGCAAGACGAAGCGCGTTCCATTTGGTGAGCGACGTGGAGGGTCCAGCGTGCTGGGCTGCAATGCGAACGCGACAAGAGCGATGTACAGTCAAAATCGATTGACCGGTTGTCACCGGAACCACTATTCACACCAGAACCTTTGCTGCTCGGCCTACGCCAGCCACTGCCCTAAAACCACACCAAATCTCCAGCCCATTCCCCCACCTTTCGATCCCCTAGACCGCATCAAGCGTCCCCTAGTTCGCCGGAAAGCCATGGTGCGCCGCAAGCTCACTTACTACAAGATGCTGACGCCGGAGCGTCTCGCAGAAATCGCGGCGGCGGTCGGCGCCACAGACCTCCGTTCCCAAGCTCGCTTTGCGGCGGGCCAATCCCCGAGTTCTCTGGAGCCAAGCTACGAGGAGGAGGAAGCCGATCCAATGTTCATGGCGGAGGTCGCGGCGTAGAAGGCCCCCGATGGGTATGAGACGATGGACGTCGACTTCGTGTTGGCGTCCGAGTCCCCCATGGTGCAGGCGGACCAGCGGTTCAACATGGCGATACTAAAGGAGGACCGGGAGGCAGAGGCTCAACTCGACGCGGAGCGCGCGCATGCCGCTGCCATCGAGGCTCTCCTGCAGGCGGAACCCGAGGTCGTGGATGTGAACTGGGCGGCGGAGGCTCAACTTGAGGCAGAGCGCGCGGATGCCGCTGCCATCGAGGCCCTCCTGCAGGCGGAACCGGACGTCCTGGACTTGAACCGGGCGGCAGAGGCTCGACTCAACGCAGAGCGCGCGGATGCCGCTCTCATCGACGCCCTCCTGCAGGCAAAACCGGACGTCCTGGACTTGAACCGGGCGGCGGAGGCTCGACTCGACGCGGAGCGTGCGGATGCCGCTGCCATCGAGGCCCTCCTGCAGGCGGAACCGGACGTCCTCGACTTGAACCAGGCTGTGCTCTCGTCCGTGCAGAGTGCCCGCACGCTCCGCTTGAACGAGTAGCTGGAGGCCGAGGACAACCACGGTGCGGAGACACACGTCGGCAGCGACGGCTGGTTCGCGCCAGCAGCCAAAGACGACGAGGCCGTCTCTTTCCGCGAGCAGTGATAGTTTTTCTTTATGTTGTTGTTTTTATGGATCTTTTGCTGTGTAAAAACATATATTTGTTATGCAAATCGCCTGACTTGGGTCAGTCTACCATTTCAGGCGGTTGGATGAATATCCTACATCTCCTAACCCTTCTTTCCTTCTTCCTCACCTCTTCTTCTTCGCCAACAGACCACCGCACGGGCCGTACGGATACTCCCCAACATGTGGTTGGATAAACATACTCTATGAACGAAAATTATGTGTCAGCGATAAGATGGCTGAGTTTGGTTTGTTCACATGCGACAACACGTGTCAGTGAGGGTGCGTTCCCTTGGTTGGGTTTGCGGCGTGCAGGAGCGACTGTGTGAGGGTGCAGTGCGACCGCGGCGTGCAGGAGCAACCGTGTGAGGGTGCGGTGCGACCGCGATAGCCATGCGCAAGTGTACCTCCTTCTCATTTTAAAGACTTTAGGCAAGCTTGGCAAAAATGTGTGGCGAAGTTTGGCAATGCAAGGCCTAGACCCAAACAGGATAAGTACGTACGTACTAGGAGTACTAGTGTTAAAAAAGAAAGGCGGGGTTTTCCTTCGCGGGATTTAATCGATACAAATCCTCGTTTCACGTGTCAATTAATGCGTATTTTTTCTCCAAAGACCAAAGAGCTAACCATCTCACTCCTCATCACTTGATTAATGCAGCGCCATGCAAACCAACCTTCTCACTTCCGCATGCACGCAGGGGGTATTAATGTCCTTGGTTGCTAACCCCATCAATTTTGCCTCGATTAGTGTTAGTGGCCCTTGGCAAATTGTAATTTTGATATACTGGCCTTGTGTACAAAAAATGGAGGTAGTAACTATATTTGACTTCCTTCCCCATTGCGGTGACATCGACGATATCTTTTTTTTGGTGGTTTGGCGAAGTGCGTTCGACGGAGAACACCATTGAGGGAGACCACGGTAAGTCGTTCGCAAGTGCCGCCTGCAAGCCGAGACAACCGCCTTATTTGCATCCAGGAAGTCCTTTACTAGTACTACTAGGAGTACTAGTGCGGTGAGATGGTTTCTCGAAGAAGACGATGGAGAAGCGGAGTTAGAGAACAGTGAAATGATGGTTGCTTCGTCCGTGCTTTTGTGATTTGACGCCTCACTGCTTTGTGATTTGTGATAAAAGGGACAGGGGACTAGACTCTGTGCTCTATATTGTACTACATGCGTCCAAGCATGGGAGAAAGAGGAGAGACGTTGCATTTTTCTATTCCTTCAATCAATCAATCAGGGAGCTTCGGTTCCATCTTTTTGGCTTTGGCAACACCGTCCACAATGGTTCCCACGATGCCAAAAGCTATTTTCACATTTGGCTACACATTGTGGATGCCCTTAACCGTACCACTTGGTTTTGCTCCTGTGTGCTATCTATACAAATCTAAATTATATTGATCTAAAAAATTATAGAATCAAGATTAGTAAAAAGGAGGTGATTTTGCCGCGCGTATGGCGGGAGAGGTTTCTTATTTGAGCAATGCTACATCCACGTAATGGTTTACGTAAAGTTACGAACTGATGTGATGTGGGACTATTTGATTGGATTAAAGGAGAGGATTAGGCCCACCCCACCTGAAAATCAGGGGGGCATATATAGATTAGATGGAAAGTATACGTAGCAGCTACGTAGCCCTTTGTAAGTCTAGGATTAGGCTTCTTATTTTCGGAGGACATTGTCCTGGCGATTTGCTAACATGCGGTCCCACGTGTCAGTGCTTTACCAAGCCGATCCGCGTCCCACATGAGGCAGAACAACGGCAGAAGCAACACGTGGTTAAGTTGAAGAAGATGAGGGAGAAGCGGATTCAGCAACGAGTGAAATGATGTGATGGTTGCTTCGTCCCTCCAACTTAACTGCGGGAAAGGTGCAGCTTTGTGATTTGACGCCTCATTGCTCATTACTACGCCGGCGCCATGACTGGGGTGCTTCACCCCGGCTGCTCTGCACTGTATTCCGGTATGGCATGTGGACCCGGTAGCTTGATGTCCCACATGTCGGCGAAAGGGACTAGAAGATTTATGAAAGCGAGCGCTCCACTCTTACGACGGGGGAGTAGACGACACGACGGCCCAGTGAACTGTCACTTGTAGTACTGTATAGTACTATAGTTTTGCTGTTTCGCACGATCCATCGATACAAACCTGATTAAACAGGAAAGGGCGGGATTTTTCCCGCGCGGTAGATGATACTGGCCATACATTTCAAAGGCAATTTTAATGTATGCAAACTGAATAATTATAAGTAACAATATGATATCTAGTAAAACTAAAAACACATATAATTTATTGTGTTAGAGTGTAGTAGTAGTGCTGTATTGCATAGTTGTTAGATGTAACATGCGAGAACGTGTAGAGATGTAGTTTTGGAGGGCCTACAAAGAGAAAAGCGTAATACGGTCACCGAACTTCAGAATAAGCTGATTACGGTCACTATATACGTTTTGCGGTGATTATACGGTCACTTGCTCACAGTTCAGCATCGGATTGCACTCTGTTGACCGGCCAAATAGTCTGCGTGGCGCCATGTTGACTAGTTAAATTGACCACGTTCCTTGTGGGTCCCACCTGTCAGTTCGCATAGGCAAAAGGTCAGATAAACACAAATTTACGCAGGCGCGACAAGGCTCCAACCCGTGCACGAGAATCACCTGGTTGTGTATGTGTCTGTCAGGGCCTGATGTGTGCGCATGCACGTGTAGGTTGAGCACTTGAGCGTGAGAGTGTGTTTTGGTCGTGTGGTGTACTGGTGTGTGCATGCATGCGTGCGTGTGTGTGTGTGAGTGTTGCGTGCGTGCGTGTGAGTGTTGCGTGCGTGCGTGGCTGCGTGTGTACGTGTGAGTGTTGCGTGCGTGCATGGGTGCATGTGTTTGTGTGAGTGTTGCGTGGATGCAGTTCGTGTGCATGCGTGCGTGTGTGTATAATCACCACACCAGCTCATGTGTGTTAAAACAGATGGCTCAGCATACCAATACAAGGCCACCTTGTCCGCTGTGCCCGCGGTCATGACTTCGAACCACCGTCCAAATATTTTTTTTGTCGTTTGTTTTCATTCTTACTAGCAAGATGCCCGTGCGTTGCACGTAACATCAAGATGCATTTGTATGACTTGTTTATCTTGTGAGAGAAAAGGATGAACGAGGGAAGGCCTTATTTGCAAATGTGGAGAGGTGTGTGGGTACCTTTTTGCAAAATTGCCATAGTTTCTTTCCTATCCGTCAGATATAAATCGGACGGCCTATATTGCAGGATGGCAGGCACACCATCATCACCAACTCTGTTTTGTATAAGAGTGTATTTTATGTATTTTATAAGAGTGTAGATGTAGAGTAGATACAAGTCGACATGTGGGCACGATGGTAGTGAGATAATGTGATGCAACACTAGAGGTGCCATGTGGAGCGTTTAACTGGTCAACTAGTCATGTCATGAGCAAATACAGAGTTGTACGGTGAGCCCGTGACTGTATAATAACCACTAAACGTAAATGGTGACCGTAATGAGTGGATTCTGAAGTCCAATGTACGTATTGTGCTTTCGCTTCAAATACAATGATTGTCATTGCATATATCGCGAGAGAAAGATGAAACATGCGTGAATTTTCTGGGGGCTTACTTTTAGAGGACCTGGAGATAGTTTTGTGTGCATACGTGAAAGGGGCGTACAGGGGGGTATGCGATGGAGAGAGAGATGCTCTTCGTTTCTCCTTATTATGACTAACTTTGTATATAGTATAAAAATATACAAATTCACAGTGCGGAATAAATATCATTGTGGGCACCATGCAATGCAAATTAGCGTTCGTACTCCTCCATATAACTTTGTAATGTTGTATATATGTAGAAACTCTAAAATAATTTTTTGGCCACACTTTATTCAAAAGGAATGTTGTATGCGAAATAAACGTGAAGAGAGGGTTTTTTAGATCAATGGGGTACGTGATGTAACATGTGTGAATGTGTAGTTGATGCATTTGGGGGGCCTAGAGAGGTATGTGTGTGTATTACGTATTCGAGAGAGGCATGGATAGAGGGGCCGACGGGGGGCCGTGGGAGAGATAGCATGAGAAATGAGAGTGGTCTAGAGAGAGAGAGACGAATATGATGTCACGACAGGAGATTCCATTCCCTTGAGTGTGTATATGCAAGGGGGAGGGAATAGAGGCACCAGGAGAAATTTTCTGTGTGTGTGGTGTTTGTGTTGGTATGTGTGGGTGTGAGAAGATAATGAGACGTGGGGGCAGAGGGTGTGTCACCGCGTGAGGTCCGGTGGGTCGAGGTGAGGCCCTTCGTTCGGTTCCGTCCTGCGCCACATTGGTCGGCCCGTGACGCATTTAGGAAGACCCATGGATGACTAGTCGTACAAGACAAAGATAGCAGAATTGTGAAGGACTCTGTGTCCACTGACAAAGCCGGCTAGGATTTGTAACCCTAGGTTCTCGGACTAAGGTAACCCCTTTATCTCTGATATTACTATTCATCCAACCTAACTTTAAGGGGCATCCTATAGAATGCTCTGCTAGAATCGTACTCGTCGATTGGGAAGAGAGGTGTGAGACAATGCGTGAGAGACAGGCGTAAAGATAATGTGCGTACATGAGACACGTAGGCAGGTCCATGTATATAGAAAGGTTCGATGAGGATTGTGCGTGTGTATGTTTGCGAGAGGAAGAGTGCTTGTGATAAAGGTTAGTGAAAACAGTTGTAAATGGTTACGAGAGGGAGGGAGGGTTATATCTAGAGCATGTGTGCGAGAAAGACACCTCGGGAGAGAGTGTGTGAGCATGTGTGAGAGACCACCGATGGAGAGTGAAACTACACGTAAAAGACTGCTCTACACATTGATTAAAGATATAAATTGTATCCAAATATTAGGATGGGATCATGATATTTGCAATTCGCGTAAGGAGCGGTCATTGATCCATCAGACATCTAGATTCTATCGAATTTGAGCATGTCTATGTTATTATTCGACACAATTGATCCACATAGTTAGTATTTTGAACTCCAGACAATGCATCGCTTTAGCAATCGAATATAAACGTGAGTATAGTTCATGTTGTGTGTGTAAAGCACATTATACATACGAAAGTTACACAATGGACATTATAAATAGCTACCAATGAACTAGCATACATTTGAATTCAACTTAAGGTGGTTTAAAAAATTGAATTCAACATGAAGTCCATTCAATTATTTGAATTTGATATCATGGCATTTGTAAACCATACCTAAATTATGGGGGCACCAATCTTTGCTCTGATTTTGTACATAATAGCATATGTAGTCGTGTACAAAATAGATTCAAATTTAGCTCCTCCATTCCAAAATAATCATAGTTATAGGATTTTCAAGTGTCAAAATTTCAAAAAGAAGCGGATAATTTAATGAGGTTTTCAAACATACAAGGTCAAATATAACGTTGTCTATTTAGGTCAATCCTCATAGTTCAAGAGTACTCTAAATGTGAATGCTTGTGTTTCAAAATTTCGAACGAAGCGCCAAAAGAGCCTCTACTCGCCCGAAACCGCGTGAGACCAATGTTTGGTAGTACAAGGAAATTACTTTTCTAAGAACTCCGACCCGTGAAACCTACCGGCCCGACGTCCAAAGGTCTAAACCGGGGTAGGTTTGTAGCTTCATCTAGACGCCACGCAACCACATCCGAAAAACATTCATACACAATGGCCGCCTAAGCACACATGCGCGCGGCCGAAATCGCTCCCGCCCACTATTTGGGACGCCTGGGATGACCATCCTACCCCCGACCCGCAGTAGGTCCAAAATTTAAGAGGGGGGCAAAGTTTGTACTTTCCCCAAATTTCAAACAAGCGTGTCCCATCTTATGTTCAAAAAATCCAAAAACAAGCGCGTCCCAGACCGAAACATGGTTCCCCCCCACCCGTCCGATTCCCCATTCGTACTCCGTGGGCGCCAAAACTACCTCTCCACCAGCCACGAAACCCCGGCGTCCTCCGTCCGCCACCCCATCCCACCCATCAACCGCCGCCCTCCTCCATCACGCCGGAGCCGATACCCCGACGTCGTCGTCCACCGCAACCTCAACCGCAACACCCTCCACGGCTAGTAGTTGAAGCCGAGGCCGAGCCGTGCGTACCCGAGCCAGTTCAACCACGCCGTCCTGCGCCTCACCGCTGCCGCTCCAACTTCGCCACCCTCCACCGCACCGGAGTTGTTCCTGCTACGCTGTCCTTCGCCGCCTCGGATCTGCTTCCCCTCTGCCGACATACGGCCACGGCAACACAGTCAACAATTTGGCCATGGGTTCGTCCAAGCCTGCACCCTCTAGAACATCGGTTTCCCCGATAAAAAGAAGAAGATCGGCGCGACATGTGGAGGTGACCACACCGGCAACCGAAAAAGGTACTCCTCTTCCCTTATTCGTGCAAATCTTACGTCTCTGCTTGCACGGTATTCATCCCACAGAAGACACTAGTTGACCGCTTCTTCTTGATACTAGATGTTCCTAGTAACTCGCGATGCACAAGGTTTCTCCTCATATACTATTTCACCTTAGCTAGAGGTCCGTCGCCCCCCTGAATTTCAATTTTTGGCCAGTTGATTCCCAATTAACGGAAGCATTCCCCGGCGTAACAGGCGCTAGTACGCCTATTACGCCGGGGAAGCAGCGCCTTGGTGTTTATCTTAGGGGCGTGTGCGTCCTAGAGCTACTGGCGCCCGATCTGGAGGTCGGCCGGGATTAAAGGGATGGCCTGGGGGTGCTGCCAAGCATGGCGGTGGTGTGAGGTCGATGGGAGGGCGGGGCGGCGGAGGCAGGGGTCTGGGCCGGTGGTCGCTGGCGGTTCGAGAAAGATCGTCAACAGTGACTGGCGGGAGGTAGACGAAGGCTATCTGCCCGTTCCTTATAGATCGGACGGTTCATTAAAAAAATCGACTGACCTATTTATTTTCAGTCGACTGTTATCTTAGATATGACCACATGTGGTGGTGTGCTGGAGGAGTACCTGCATTTCCTGTGCTCATATATTACAAAATCATACGGAGTCGAATCTAATTTTGTTTGCCATGCAATGTTGTAGAGCTATCATATGTCTCCTGTCATTTATTTTTCAGCCACCTGCTATCTGCTACTTTTACAGTGCACTAGTTCTGCACACACTTCACCCTTACTCTCACTATTGTGTTTTTATGCAAGGGTATTTCAGACTCTACTGCCATGAGAGAAGCCAAAAAGAAAAGAGAGAAGTCGCTCCAGCTTCGTATGCGGGTAGGCAAGACACGTTACAGCGCTATAAAGGGTGCAGTGTCAGCAGATGGAGACGGTAAACGTAGCTCTGGAGTTGATGACCTCGCTCGCAATGAACCACCATCCCAGGTGCTTGCTTTAACTTCACGGTGTCATATGTGGTTGCATGTTCCATATGGTGTCTAGCTTGTATTCGAAAGGCCGAAGTCGGTAAGATAAGGAAAGATATTTTTTTACATGAACCACCATCCTGTGAGCACCAGAAGACAAATAGCTAGTCAGGGCACTGGCCGAGCCAGTGACAAGCCCATCAAAGATAGGCATCACGTGGAAGCCAACTAAAAAGCTGTGATGGTGGCGAAGCAGCCCGCCTCCCACCAGGCTCTCAGGTCCTAGATGATCATGCTCACCACTCCAGCCGGATGTCTAGCTTGTATTGCTTCCAATTTGGTTAAATTGCATCTGCTTAGCTTACACATTATACCTTTGAATATGACATACCTTTCTGTTTTTGGTACATACTAGTACATCTGTGTATTAACCATGTTCTTACATCAAACAAATGTTCTTGTGTATCCCTCATCAATCACTTATGACGAGGCAGGCAGGCAAGGGGACTACTCCTCATTTAAAGAATGCAGCGTCAGCCTCCCGACATGATTCTCAAGAAACAGAAATGCTAGATGAAGATAGTGAACGTAGCTCTGTAGTTGATTACAGCATTTCCCCTACACTAGCATCATAGGTGCTTGCTCTAACTTGGCAGCGTGATATGTGGTTGCATGTTGCATATGGTGTCTAGATTGTAATTCTTCCAATCTTGTTAAACTGCATGTGCTAGTCTGCTTAGCTTATACATTATACCTGTTAATGTGACATGCCTTCCTGTATTTAGTACATAGTACATCTGTCTATTAAGCATGTCCTTACATAAAACTATTGTTTTTTTTGTATCCCGCATCAATCAACATGACGAGACACCTTTAGTATATGCAGTGCAATATTAGTTGCATCTTTCATATGATTTATAGCATGCGCTGCTTCTAATTTGTTGAAATTCCATTTATGATGGGACGCTTTTAACTTGGCAGAGTCATATTGGTTGCATCTTTCATGTGGTGTCTAGCTTGCATTGCTTCTTATTTGCTGGAATGGTTTCTGCTTAGTTTACACAAATAGTTGTGAACATGCCATGCCGTCCTGTTTTTCGTACATATTCCATCCTGGTATCATGTGTTTGCCTTACATCAAAGTAGTGATTGTCAGTATCATGCATGAATGAGTTCTGAAGAGAGAATTTTATTGCTTTTTCTTGTCGGTTTTACTTGAGAATTCAAAGTCAATAAAGCGGAAGGAAGTTAGCAAGGCAGCGGATAAAGGTGCTCCTTCCGAACGGAGGGCCTCTACAGTTTCTACTCCTCCACACCCCCAAGATGATTTCCAAGACAACACATGCATAGACACTCAACAAAGCTGAGTTTATGATGAGCACGTCTCCCCTAGTGCAGCATCACCGGTGCTCCCTCTAACTTGGCACTGTTATATGTGGTTGCATGTTATGTGTGATGTATAGCTTGTATTGCTTCTAATTTTGTTGAATTCCATCTGCTTACTTTACACATTATACTTGAATAAGACACATGTTCCTGTTTCTAGAACATACAATATCTGTCTATCACACCATGTTCTTACATCAAATTACTACTGTTGTGTAACCTGCAACAATCACTTATCATAAGACACGTTTGACTTCGGAGTGTGATATAGGTTACATCTCACATTCTTTTCTAGCTTGTACTACTAATTTGTTGAAATGGCACTTATGACGAGACAGTTTTAACTTGGTAGAGTGATATTCGTTGCATCTTTCATATGGTGTCTAGCTTTCATTGCTTCTAATTTGTTGAAATGCCTTCTCCTTAGTTTACACATCATAAGCTGTAAATATGCAATGCTGTGAATATGTAATGGCACTAATGACGAGAGACCTCTAACATGGTAGTGTGATGTTGTTTGCATCTTGCATATGATTTATTTCTTGTACTGCTTCACATTTGTTTAAACGCCATTTATGATGAGACAATGTTAACTTGGCAGAGCGATATTTGTAGCATCTTTCGTATGGTGTCTACCTTCCATTGCATTGCTTCTAATTTGGTGAAATGTCTTCTTCTTAGTTTACACATCATAGTTCTGGTTATCTCTTCCGTCCTGTTTTTCATACATATTACATCCTCCTATCATGTGGTTGTCTAACATCAAAGTTCAGTTCATCTGCATCACGCATCAATTTGTTCTGAAGAACTAAATTGTTATTCGTTTTTCTTGTCGGCTTGACTTAACATGGCACAGAGAAAGAGGAAGAAACACAGAATGGCAGGGAATGAGAAGCGGATGAACCCTACAGATTCTCCTGGTAATGATGGTGCAATAGAAGGTTAAAGTCCGGTGGAAAATTCTACAAACACGGCATCCCATGCTACACGAGTTGCAAAAAAATCCAAACAGAAACAAATAGCTGCCACCAAACAAGCAGAGACAGCCCTAGTTCTTGCAACACCTACCATAGTACTACCAGCTGCACGACTTACTCGTGCGTCAACTGAGCTAGCAGCACGTTCCCAAGCTCCCTTTCCACCTGACACTACTTCCCAAGCACTCTTGACACAAGACGAGTTGGCAATATCAGATGAACCTTGTGAGCTTCAACAGCAAGAAGGTAGTTGCTGGAGTCAAGTTACAGTTGCATCCTTCTTTATATGTAGTCTCACAGTTTGATGTACACTAACACTTCCTATGTTCGTTGTTGGACTAGCACCTAGGCGCAAGAGGAAACAAACATCAGGGATAATGCTCGATAGGTTAACTAAATCTAGAGGAGGAAGAATGGAGATCCGTTTTGAGGCAGGTTTAAAAAGGCCACGTGATGCTACAGAGTCAGCCAAGTTAGTATCAGAGGCACCGGTTGCCGTTAGGTGTCATGTACTTATCCTCCCAACATGGATTCAGTACAGGAATGACAAAGACGAAACCCAGTTCAACACCTTCCTCGACCATTTATCTGTAAGTATGGTTATGTATGGAAACTAGTAATATCGTCTTGCTCTGTCCCATACTTTCTAGGTTGCTGATAATGAGACTCCCATAATTTTCAACAGATGAGGTTCAAGTTGGATAGCCAAGATGATGCAACCAGACAAGCTTGCACCCATGTTTTCAAGTCTGCTCTGCGACAGTATCGGTATAACTTGAGGAAAACTCACTTTGAAGGCAAGGCTAACAGTGAACTTTCCCAAACATCTCCAGTGGAAAATATATCAGATGAAGACTTGAGGGGCCTTGTTAAACACTGGTCTGATCTGAAGTATCAGGCACATTATATATATGTGATCAGATCACATGTTGAAGTCCTATTTACGCATGTGCCACACAAATCTATTTTCTTGTAGGTGAACTGTTCAAAGAACAAGGCCAACCTGTACAAAAGTGAAATTCCAACAGATGACAGGATCTCGTAGCTATATTGCACACTGCGAGGCTCTTGTAATTAGCTGCTGTTTCACTCTTTTCGCTGTACCATATTATCAGATCTATATTGACTTGTTCGAAATGCAGAGGAAAGCCCGCAAGGACCAAAAAGTACCTGAACCAAATGTTGTGGAAATCTTCAGGGACTGTCACACCAGCAAGAAGAAGGGCATGACTACACCAGTCAAAGCCGCTGTTGTAAGTCCTTAATCCTCATGCCTTTTAACTACTACTTACTCTGACTTGTGCCTTGAACTGCATGGTTTGCAGCCAATATCTATTACTCTTTTCAATTTTATACACATTTGTCTTAGCGTATCATTGCACCTTACAAGGTTTAAAAGAGAGGAGTGATGTTCCTTTGATCTTGACCCGTAATCTAGTTCCATGCTGGACTTGCCCACACAATGTTACAATTGCCTGTTTGTCTGTTCTCAGTTGTTTTGTGATATGAATGATGTCATACTATGCTTACCGTATTATAAACTTCGTCTCTTTATCCTTAGCCCTCAATACAATGTGAAGAAATAGACAATACATTAGCGATGGTACATGGTCATATGTTTGGAACCTGGTTTTATTATGTACTTTGCAATAAAATACAACTAATATTTTACATGGGTTCACCAGAATAAGTTCTGTATATAGACCAAAGCTATTTTGTTTGGTTTTGCTACCTCCTTAATATCTTCTGTTCTGGTACTACTAATGTAAAACCTCAACTTTTCAGCGAGCTATGGAAAAAATGGTGGAACTGCCACCTTCTGAAGGTGGTGAGGCAATTATAACCGCAATGTCAGCTCTTGTTGCAGTGGGTCAGTACCTGTCCACTAACAGTGCCAAAAGCACGTTCCTGCGTAATACTGGGTTGGTTGTTAAGGCAATATCGTCCAAACTGCTTCATGATCAAGATATGCAAGCTCAAAACAATGTTGTATCTGCGCTCCAGACACAAGTCCATTCCCTAACAGAGACCCTTTGTGAAACAAGGAGAAACATTGCTCAATGTCGTCAAGATATGCATGGTTTTGAAACCAGACTATCAGACATTTGCTATGTTGTTCAGGAGCCTAGGGGAAATGAAGGCGAGGGTTATGGTGCTCCATCAGACAATATAGCATGAAAACGTAACAGTCAGGTCAAATGAACTGAGCTTCTAAACTTCTGGTGGTGCATTTATCTGCTAGACTGTTAAGTTTTATGCCAACATTCCTTTTGTTATATAGTTGTAATTTGTTTTGGTGCGATACAAAATTTATTCTTAACGTGCAGCCACCGGCTGAAGAAAACAGCAAGCCATTTTTGTATAGTGTAGGGTGTTCCCTATATTTGCACTGGTAGCGATCCTTGATGCCGAGTGGATGTAATCTATGCAATCGCCTTAATAGCCTAGCATTAGTTTCGGCCTTATTTATTTCCTAGTCTTCTTTTTCCCTGGTTTGCTAGTGGCCGCAACTACCATGGGCCATATACGGGCCGTAGGATCCATGGGTCTCCTACGGGCCGTCGATAAATGGGCCAGTAATCGGTGGGCCTCGGGCCGTCGGATAAATGGGTCTACATGGGCCGTAATCGGGCATAATTGGTATCGGCCCAGCACGGTAACAGGTCGTTAACAGGCCGTAGGATGGCAAAGGCTTAATTCTGTCACAGGCATAACGGGTCGTTAATGGGCCAGAATATAGGATGGGCTGGAAACGGTGCAACGGCTTAACAGGCCAGAAACGGGCCGACTCTTGCCATGGGCCGAATTTGGCCCATTAGGGTAACAGGCCAGTAACGGGCCGACTCTTGCCTAGGCCAGTAACGGGCCGGAAGTAATCGAGGGCCGAAAAGGAGCCCAAGAACGTATGGGCCGTCAATAGGCCGAAAGCTAACACGGGTTGGAAACGGCCCATGTAAATCACGGGTCGTTAACGGGTATAAAGAAAATTACTGTTCATTATGGGCTAGAGTCACCGTGGGCCTGTAAAGGGCCGAAAGATACGAAGGCCTCATATGGGCCGAAAGACATCGTGGGCCATACATGGGCCGAAAGTGAAATGGGCTGATGTTATATTCGACGGCCCACATGACGTTGTTGGGCCGATTTCCTTTAGGTCCTAATGGGTCGTGAGTTAACGGGCCGTAAAATGGGCTATTTGCGAAGAGACCGTTAACAGGCTTTTCATGGGCCAGCCCGTTAACTTTTGACCAAGTCAAATGGGCCGGCTTTGTAAGCTAAATGGGCCAGTGGTGGGCCGTGGCACATGTCGACATATCATAGGCGCCTATCTGACCCACTGACGAGCTGACACTTGTTTCGTCCGGCCAATAAGAATTTTACACGTGGAAATTTACCATTGGTCGGGGCTGTTAACGGGTTATCGGATCCAAAACCCGACCCGATAGCTTAACGGCGTTCCGTTACGGTGGGTGCCACGTGTCGGTCACCCTTGACGAAAGCACTTCTGTGACGCGCGATTTATCGTCATGGAAGTGGACACTTCCGTGATGATAATTTTGGTAATGTCATGGAACACTTCTACGACAGCACAGGGACTATCTTGATTCTGTCATAAAATCGTCATGGATGTACATGCATGACAAAAAACGCGACCTACTGTGACAAACACGTATCATCACGGAAGTGTATTTTTTTGTAGTGTTTGGACTTTTATATGGTTCAAAGAAATAGTCTAGTTTTGACATGAGGACTTAAATACTCAAGCATACCAACAAGTAACCATGTCTTTCAAAATATAAACGCTAAAATAAGTTATCCCTAGCCCATCATGCTCAATCATTGATCCATTCATGAAACACACTCGTATATTAGCTACACCCAATGCTCAAGTACTATCATAGTGCCCCCTAGTTGGTGCTTTATAAGAGAAGATGGAGACTCAAATTAAAAATAAAATTGCATAAAGTAAAAGAAAGGCCCTTCACGGAGGGAAGTAGGGATTTGTAGAGGTGCCACAGCTCAAATCGAAAATTGAGAGATAAAAAACATTTTGAGAGGCATACGTTTCCCACCAACGAAAATGACTTAGAGCTCCCAGCACTTTCCATGCTAGATATATCATAGGCGGTTCCCAAACAGAAAATAAATTTTATTACTTTTTCCACCATACTTTCACTTTCCATGGCTAACCATATCCACGGGTGCCCTCCATACCAACACTTCCAAGGAATATATTATTTGACAACATAAAGTAAATTCATTTTTTTCATTTCGGGACTGGGCATCCCTAATACATTTGCCTTACTCTCATGCAATGACAGGTGAATAAACACTCATCATGAGAATAACACATCTAGCATGGAAAATATTGGCCACCCCTCACCGCCTCGCGAGCGGTACGAGCACACAAAAGAGAAATTTATTTTGAAGATTAGAGATGGCACATACAAATTTGTTTAGAACGGCAAAAGAATACCGCATATAGGTAGGTATACTGGACTCATATGGCAAAACTGGTTTAAAGGATTTTGGATGCACAAGTAGTGATCATACTTAGTGCAAAATGAAGGCTAGCAAAAGATTGAGAAGCGACCAACCAAGAAACGAATAATCTCATAAGCGAGCATTGAGCATAATTAACATCGAATAATGCACCACAAGTAGGATGTAAGTTCATTGCACAACAATTGAATTTTGTGCTTGCATAGGGAATCACAAACCTTAACACCAATATTCTTACTAAAGCACAATTACTCATCAACATGACTCACATATCACATCATCATATCTCAAAACTATTACAAGGAATCAAGTTTATTTTGTCCAATGATCTTCATGAAAGTTTTTATTATATCCTTCTTGGATATCTATCACTTTGGAACTAATTTTCATGTGTTGCTTTTGATAAGCTCAAACAAATATAAGTAAATATCATGAGCATAATAATTTCTTTCTCTCAGATAAATTTAAGTGAAGCAAGAGAGAATTTCTTGAAAATTTTACTAACTCTCAAATAAATTTAAGTGAAGCAAGAGAGCATTTCTTCAAAAATACTAAAGCACACCGTGCTCAAAAAGATATAAGTGAAGCACTAGAGCAATTCCATAGCTCATAAAGATTTAAGTGAAGCATAGAGAGCAATTGTAACAAGTCATGGCATAATTTTGGCTCTCTCAAACAAGTGTGACCAGCAAGGATTCAAGACTTCAAACAAACAGAAAAACAAGCAAAGACTCATATCATACAAGACGCTCCAAGCAAAACTCATAGTATGTGACGAATACAAATATAGCTTCGAGTAAAATACCGATGGTCGTTAGAAGAAAGAGGGGATGCCACTCGGGCCTTCCCCAAGCTTAGTTGCTTTCTTCTCTTTGGATAATAGCTTGGGATGCCATGGGCATCCCCAAGCTTAGGCTCTTCTCACTCCTTATTCCTTCATCCATCGTAACATCACCCAAAACTTAAAAACTTCAATCACACAAAACTCAACAAAACCTTCGTGAGATCCGTTAGTATAAGAAAACAAATCACTACTATAAGTACTGTAGCAACCCATTCATATTTTATTCTTGCATTATATCTACTGCATTCCAACTTTTCTATGGCAAAAACTCTTCAAAGAAAACTATAGGATCATCAAAACAAGCACACAACGCAAAGAAAACAGAACAGTCTATAGCAATCTGGATATTTCGAGTACTTTTGTAACTCCAAAAATTCTAACAAATTAGGACTACCTGAGAAATTTGTATATCAATCTACTGTAAAAAAAATCAGAATTTTTGTCGCTTCTGTGATTTTTAAAAATTGTAACTCTGGACGCAAAAGTTTATGTTTTTTCAGCATTTTCAAACAACTATCACCTAAGAAGATCCTAGAGGCTTTACTTGGCACAAACATTAATTAAAACACAAAAAACACAATCATAATAGTAGCATAATTGTGCAAACATTCAAGAACAGAAAGCAAAATACAAAAATAAATTTTATTCATTGGGTTGCCTCCCAACAAGCATTATTGTTTCACGCCCTTAGCTAGGCATAAAGCACGGATCTAAGTTTTGTCGTCTTTCTTCTTAATTTCCTTAGGGGTGTTCTTGTCATGAGGTTTTGTAAAAACAACATAAAACATATTATCCATAGAAACCTTAGCACTATTAAGTTGCTTATCATCTTAATCCCTTTGATTTCCGGCAACAATCCAAGAGTAATGTTGATTAACATTATTGAAAACTTGTTGCATTATATCTAGAATGGGGACTTCATTTTTAAGATTCTCATCAAAGATTTGATTATCCCCAATCAAATGTCTTAACGCATAATCACTATTGTAAAGAATTTCATCTATCACGGGCTTTTCATGATTCATACCATAAAAATCAAAGATTTCTCTAGCTTCCGGCATTATGTAGTCAAATTCATTCATAAGAACGAGAGTGGCCAACTTTTAGCTTTAGGATTCTTTATAACAGGGAGCTCAAAAAACAACCTTTGCAAAGTAGGATGAGTACGGATAAATTTACTTTCAAGTTTCAGAACTATGTTGAAATAGCATCCGCATAAGATCTAGTATTTCTAAGTATAGGAGCATCATCAAGACATAGATTTCCAGCACAATTGAAAAATTCTTGGATACGTTCTTTTCCCATAACATTCCCTTGCCCAAAGATAAAAGTTTTAGCATCCAGATTGCTCGTACGTCCAATCTTAGGAGTTAGGCCATCATCTGTTGCTGCCATACTGAAATCACTCAAGATTGCAAGCAAAGGGTAGATCTGACAAGAAAACAGCGAATCGAAAAAAGAGGGCGAATAAAACGGCAAATTTTTGTGAAGGGCAGCTTCGAAGGGCTCAAGGGAGTGGGCCGGATGACCAAGAGTCGTTGCGGCAAGCTCTACATCGACGACGCAGGCTGGGGCCTCGACGCCGGCTCAATCGAGTACGGGTACCGGGTCCCCTTCGGCGGAATCCACGTTTTCATTGGCAAGATTGGCGAGCCGGGCCCTGAGCCGGACCTCTGCACCGACCTCGTCGAGACGGCTCAGCGTGCGAGACCCGCCCGGACTCTGCCTGCCTTGAAGCGTGCTTTCGTGGGATGCGTCCATGGAGGACTCTCTAAAGGATCTGGATCTGGCGATGAGACGGCCACCCGCTCTGACGGCGAGTCGTCCACAGATGAGACCAACTCGTTATATCAACTTCAAGATGGCAGGCTCAGGGGTTGCTCCGATGGCGACAGTATTCCGGACCCCTTTGAGCCGCCAAGCCGGGTTGGAATCTTCATGGCCGGCACGCAACCTGTTCAAAACCCCGCCACTGGGGCAGGAGGCCCTGTGCACTCGCCGGCTCAGGTGCTAATGGATCTCACAGATAAGATGACGGCCCTGTTAACTGCCACGGTCATCCCGGCGGATCAAGCTCAACATGATGCAGAAGTGGCACAACTAAAATTGGACATAGCGCAGGCCAAGGAAGACCTGGCAGCGGAAGGAGTTAGGATGGCTGCAGAGCGGGCGGCTCTGGACGCCCAGACTCAGTTTATTCAGGCGCAGTCTTTCCGGCTCACGATGGATCAGAACGCATCCAATGAAGTCATGAGAAGGAGGTATCAGAAGGCTCAATCTCGGCTCCCTCCGGTTTATGATCCTCGCAACCTCTTCAACACACCCGGTGCAGGGCCTAGCAACCCGCCAGAGATAAATCAGATCACGGCACCCGGGGTGGGAACGCTGGTTCAGCCACCAGTGATGGGGCCTCCCCTTGTGAATACTGCACCGCCTCCATATGTGCCAACACCACCGGGTCATTATTCTAACCCGTTGGAAAACATGATCGCTGCAGCAGCGCGACTGGCGGCTCTTCCGGTTGAGGGTGACACCCCAACGGCGGTCGAAACCCGCAGGGTCAGAGAACTTCTTCAGACGGCTTTGGCGCAGCAGGAGGCATATTCATATAGCCGGGACAGGATTCATTCGACCCCTCGACAGGCAATTAGTCAAAACCGGAGTCCGAGTTATAGCAGACACATGGCGTCGGCAACCGGCTCAAGCAACGTCCGGCGCCATGACTTTCCTGGGGGACATGGCCCGGCACATAATGGAGCCTTTAATGCGGTAGATCAAGACAGAGCGCGTCAGGAAGCTGAGCAGGCGGCTCAGATGACGGCTTATCAGCCTTTTCCGGTTTACCCGACGGCTTCTATTGAGGCAGGCATGGCTACAAGAGCCGGAGGCGTCCCTTGCCTGGTGCCGGCTCTCCGTAACGAACGTCTGCCCAAGGATTTCAAAGGACCTAGGAAGGTACCTAATTACACGGCTGATTTATAGCCCGGAGCATGGCTTGAGAGCTACGAGATGGCTATGGAGTTGCTGGAGGTCAGCGAAGCGGCAATGGCAAAATACTTCACCATGATGTTGGATGGGACTGCCCGCACTTGGTTGAAGGGACTGCCGCCCAACTCCATCGGGTCATGGGCAGAGCTAAAAGCCCGGTTCATCCAAAACTTCAAAGATACATGTAGGCAATCAATGTCAATTGTGGATTTGACTAACTGCAAACAGCAAGAAGGCGAGTCTACAACCCATTGGGTACGCCGGGTCAAAGAGATAATACATTCGTCTGATAAGATGGATGCCGGCTCTGCGGTCTTGATGTTGGAACAAAATTGTCGTTTTGCGCCCCTGAAGATGAAGCTTGAGCGGCTCAAGCGCGATTGCAACGATATGGGTACGCTGATGGCGGCTCTGGTCAAGTACGCCGACTCTGATAGTACCAAGGATCCCGCGTCTAATGAGGAAAAGACAGGGAAGGGAAAGAAGAATGGCAACGGCAAGGGCCCTCGGTATAACCCGGCGAACCAGGGAAGTAATAAACGTAAGGCTGATGGCAGTATGGAATTTGTGGCCAACACCAATGCGCAAGGTAACAACCACCGACGTAAGGGGAGACCACCTCCCCGATCCGCCGGATCAGGCCCGACGCTTGAGCAATTGTTGAATGAGCCCTGTCCAAGGCACGGTTCTAGGGAGAAGCCAGCCACTCATCTATGGAAAGACTGTGCAATCATGAAAGCTTTCAAAAATTCCAACACTTTCAATGGCAACAATGGGCAGGGCGGCTCTGGCGGCGGCGGCTTTCATGGCCCGGGCGGCGATTCAAATTCCAATTTTCAGAATTTTCAAGGTAATCAAGGGGGGTTCAACCAGCAACCTGGCCAGGGTAATCAGTAGCAGCAGCAGGGGGGATATCAGACCAATCCGAAGCAGCTCAACAGTGGACAGTATCATGTGTTTACTACCAGTTTGTGCAAGCGAGACCAGAAGCTTCATAAAAGGGCTGTGAACGCTGTTGAGCCGGCGGTTCCACGTTACTTGCGATGGTCTGAGCAACCTATTGTATGGAGTAGGGAGGATCACCCTCCCCGGGTTGATAATCCGGGTCACCTGGCTTTGGTGGTGGCTCCTCAGGTTGGTGGGTATAAATTCACTAAGGTGCTCATGGACGGGGGCAGCAGCATCAACATCCTCTATTATGAGACCTTCCGTCGTATGGGATTAACCGATAAAAACCTCAGCCAGTCCAATACTGTTTTCCACGGCGTGGTGCCTGGTAAGTCAGCGTATCCAGTTGGTAAGATCGAGCTGGAAGTAGCCTTTGGAGATGAGTACAACTCCAGGGCGGAAAAACTGACTTTTGAGGTGGTCAAGATCAAAAGCCCGTACCATGCTCTATTTGGGCGGCCGACTTACGCCAAGTTCATGGCACGGCCGTGTTATGTATATTTGCAGCTCAAGATGCCAGGTCATAACGGGACCATTATGGTTCATGGCAGCCGAAAAGTAGCTTTGGAGTGCGAGGAAGGTGACGCTGCTTACGCTGAATCTGTTTGTGCGACAGAGGAGTTGAAGTTTTATAAGGATAATGTTGACCCGGCAGATATGACGTCTCTGAAAAAGCCAACCACGGAGCATGAGCCGGTAATGAAATTTAAGTCGGCCGATGAGACTAAGCTTGTTGACTTTGTTCCAGGTGACTCATCTAAGCAGTTCAGCATCAGCGCCAATCTGGATCCTAAATAGGAAGGCATGCTCATCGAGTTCATCCGTGAGAACCGGGACATCTTTGCATGGAAACCTTCTGACATGCCGGGTGTACCGAGAGAGCTCGCTGAGCACACTCTTAATATTGATCCAAAATTTAAGCCAGTCAGGCAATTCCTCCGGCGGTTTAATGAGGAGAGGCGAAAGGCCATTGGTGAGGAAGTAGCTCGGCTCTTGGCGGACGGGTTCATTGTGGAAGTCTTTCATCCAGAATGGTTAGCTAACCCGGTGCTCGTACTCAAATAGAACGGCACCTGGCGTATGTGTGTGGATTATACGGATTTAAACAAGGCTTGTCCGGCTGATCCTTTTGCTCTCCCTCGTATTGATCAAATTATTGATGCTACGGCGGGTTGTGAGCGTTTGAGTTTTTTGGATGCGTACTCTCGTTACCATCAGATCAAAATGGTTGTTAAGGACCAAGAGAAAACGGCGTTCATTACTCCCTTGGGAGCTTTCTGTTATGTGTCTATGCCTTTTGGGCTCAAGAGTGCACAGGCGACTTACCAGCGTTGCGTGCAGAATTGTCTTCATAATCAGATTTGGCGCAACGTTCATGCCTATGTGGATGATATTGTGGTCAAATCCAGAGAGAAGGAGACCTTGATAGATGATTTGAGAGAGACATTTGATAATCTCCGGGTCTACAAGATGATGCTTAACCCGGCCAAGTGTGTTTTTGGTGTTCCTACAGGCAAGCTCTTGGGTTTTCTGGTTTCTCACAGAGGCATTGAAGCTAACCCGGAGAAGATCAAGGCAATCACCTCTCTGGCTAAGCCGGCGTGCATAAATGACGTCCAGCGTCTGGCGGGTCGCATCGCTGCTTTGAGTCTGCGATTTATAAGCCGGTTGGGCGAAAAGGCCATACCGCTGTATCAGATGATGAAGAAAACAGATGACTTTGTCTGGAGTGATGCTGCTAATGCTGCTTTTGAGGATTTGAAAAGACAGTTAGCTGAGCCGCCAGTCCTTGCTGCTCCTGTCGATAGGGAGCCCTTATTGTTGTATGTAGCCGCTAACACACGAGCCGTCAGTGTGGCCATCGTGGTGGAGCGCAAGGAGGCGGGTAAGGAACATCTGGTTCAGCGGCCGGTTTACTACGTCAGCGAAGTACTCATTGAGTCCAAGCAACGGTATCCACATTGGCAGAAGCTTGTTTATGGGGTGTTCATGGCAAGCCGGAAGCTTAAGCATTATTTCCAGGGGCACCCCATCGTTGTGGTTAGTTCTGCTCCTTTAGGAGATATCATCCAAAACAGAGAAGCCACCGGAAGAGTTGCTAAGTGGGCCATTGAACTTGGGCCTCATGATTTAAAGTATGTGCCACGCACTGCTATCAAATCTCAAGCATTGGTAGACTTCATCAACGACTGGACAGAACTGCAGATGCCTGAGGAGAGGCCAGATAACACATACTGGACTATTCACTTCGACGGGTCCAGGCAGTTGGAGGGCTCGGGGGCTGGAGTCGTTTTAGCTTCCCCTCGAGGTGACAAATTTCGTTATGTGCTACGGTTGATGTTTCCCTGTACTAACAATGCAGCTGAGTATGAGGCCTTGCTCCATGGTCTTCGGATGGCTAAGGAGATGAGCTTAAGCCGGGTGAGATGCTTTGGCGACTCAGATTTGGTGGCTCAACAGGTATCAGGCAAGTGGGATTCCACGGACCCCCTCATGGCGGCTTATCGCCGTGAAGTTGATGCCATCGCCGGGCATTTTCAGGGTTATCAAGTGGAGCACATTGACCGCAGAAAGAACGAAGCGGCTGATGCCTTGAGCCGGCTGGGCTCTCAGCGTAAGCCGGTGCCGCCTAATACTTTCTTGGATATTCTGCATAACCCTTCTGTCAAGTTGCCTACAGAGGAAGACTTGGCTGTTCCTGACCCAGAAGCACAGTTGGTGGCAGCTCTTCACGTTATCCCAGATTGGACAGTGCCATACTTGGCTTACATGACCCGGGGAGACTTGCTTGAGGATGAAACTTTGGCCAGACAGATAACCCGGCGGTCTAAGTCAATGATAATTATCAATGGCGAGCTACATCATCGCAGTGTTACTGGGGCTTTTCAGCGTTGTGTTCCCCCTGAGGAGGGTCAAGAAATTTTACGAGAGGTTCACGAGGGGGATTGTGGCCATCATGCCGGCTCAAAATCCCTTGTGGCGAAGGCTTTTCGTCATGGTTTTTATTGGCTGACGGCTCACGCTGACGCAGAGGACTTAGTCAGTAAATGTGACGGTTGTCAGAAGTTCTCAAGACGTGCTCACGTGCCGGCTCAAGAGTTGAGGATGATTCCAATCACTTGGTCGTTTGCAGTTTGGGGGCTTGATATGGTTGGGCCTTTCAAAAGGTCCAAGCATAAGAAGACCCACCTCTTGGTGGCTGTGGACAAGTTCACAAAGTGGGTTGAGGCAGAGCCAGTTAGTAAGTGTGACGCAGCCACGGCTGTTCAGTTCATGAAAAAGGTGATATTTCGCTTCGGTTTTCCACACAGCATTATAACTGACAATGGTACCAATCTGTCTAAAGGCGCCATGGAAGAATTTTGCCAACGAGAGCATATTCGGCTTGATGTTTCATCAGTAGCTCACCCCCAATCCAATGGTCAAGCTGAGAGAGCCAATCAGGAAATCTTGAAGGGCATCAAGCCCCGGCTTTTGGTCCCTTTGCAACGGACGCCTGGTTGTTGGGTGGAGGAGTTACCCTCTGTGTTATGGAGCATCAATACTACTCCTAACAGGTCTACGGGTTACATGCCTTTTTTCATGGTCTACGGAGCTGAGGCGGTTCTCCCTAGCGACATCCGTCATGACTCGCCTCGAGTGGCGGCTTATGTCGAGGCGGACAATGAGCAAGCGCGTCAAGATGCTCTTGACTTGTTGGACGAACAACATGACGTAGCAGCAGCTCGCTCGGTGATTTACCAACAAGACCTGCGCCGCTATCACAGCCGCCGGGTTAAGTCCAGGACCTTTCAGGAAGGTGATTTGGTGCTCCGGCTCATCCAGGATCAAACAGATGCACACAAGCTATCCCCACCTTGGGAAGGGCCCTTTGTGGTCAGCAAGAACTTGCACAACGGGTCATACTACCTCATCGATGTTCGAGAGCACAAAGATTCACGTAAGTCGGAGGAGGAGACCCGCCGGCCGTGGAATATTGCTCATCTTTGGCCGTATTACACTTGAGCCAACGGCTCTCATAATGTACATATTTATATAGCCATGTATATATTATGATGAATAATAAAGCAGGACCTCTGTCCTTTTTTCCCCTCCAAAGGTAAATGTGTCATTGTTATTTTCATTATGATATCACATGATCACTTGGGGGCTTCCTGTTCAAACATAGGTCGTATCCGAACCAAAGAGAACATAGTTGTCGATACCCACTTGATTGGCATATTGCCGAGCTCACTGGGGAGTTTCTTGATCATATTTGAATCATAGCTCAACCCCCTTTGGGAACCGACGTGGATCGTATTCGAATCAGCGTCGTTAAAACAACTCTCAAGATCATTTGGGGGCTTCCTGTTCAAACATAGGTCGTATTCGAACCAAAGAGAACATAGCTATCGATACCCTCTTGATCGGCAATGCCAAAGCCACTGGGGGCTATATGATCGTATTCGAATCTTAGCTTAACCCCTTTGGGACGGTTCTCTGGTCGTATTCGAATCAGAAGCCTCCAAATTTTTGAAGTCTCTTTGTTGCAAACAAGTTCTTTTGATTATATCTAAAGTGTTCAAGGGTGGTTTCTACTCCACCGGCTTAACTTTGGTCAATAAAGTTGATCGCACATGATAAGCATTATGTTACATAGTGGAGTTTTTACTCATTATTCGGTTCATATAAACCGGAGGTGTACTTGAAGGATCACAGGTATGCTGTTATGGTTGTCTCAAGGATATAATGGAGGACCGGTTTGTTATGATTCCGGGTTATATGTAAAGTGTATGACTCTCCATGTGGTAAGCCGCCAAGGGACTTGTGATTTGTTTCTTCTATGCAGGACAATTAAAGACAGCTCTTTAAACATAAGGAAAACAGAGGATCAAGCATAACCCGGAAGAATATAAAAGGGCAGCTTAAACAATGTTGAGCGCTACACACGTGCGCGATGGCACGACAAAATTAAGTGTTTGTCCTACTCTATTACATGACTCCCCGAGTCCAAAAGGTGAGGCATCGTCTTTTAAGACATAACCATGAGCCGCCTGCGAGATCAAGGGCGTTGTTGGCCTGAGGTTTCCGGGTCATCCCTCTCCGCTCCTCCAGCTGTTTCCATGACCTGGAAGGTTGATGATTTCCAGTCAATGCCACTCAAGGCTTCAAATTGAGCCTCATCATCAATTAACCCGGCCGGGTCAACTTCAGGGGCGAAGGTATGCTTACGAGTTGGAGGAATCAGGATGATTGCTTCATAGCGTGGTGTTGGGATTCTCTGATTCTCCGCGTCATAGCCCGGTTGATATTTGGTAAGATCTGTGTCATTGCTAATCAAAGTGGCCACAGGGCGTACGCTCTTCACACAAGCGGAGAAGTCCTTCCGGTCAAAGGGGTGCCGTCTTCCTTCAAGCTGGGATACCCAAGGGCGATGTCGGCCGGGTCTAGCTCCGATAGAAACGTCTTGGCCCGGCTCAGAGCGGCTATAGCCCCGGCTCTTGCAGAAGCCCGTCTCAACTCTTGGAAGCGTTGAGGAAGTACGGCAAGCCGCCTGAGTACATCCGCCAGGTGAGTGGGAACTTCATTTGACAGAGCCACAACGGCTAAGGCACGTTGTGACCCGGTGTAAAGTTGCTCTACCAAGGTATAAACCGCCTTCAATTTTGTCAGCACGTTTTGATTAAGATTGGAGCTTCTGGGGCCTGCATTGCAAAGACAGGTAAGCTGATGACAATTGAGATGTTCTTTGGAAAAGATGTAAACTAGCTAAACACTTATAGAGTAACTTACCAAAGATTGCGGAGACCATCTGAGAAACATGGTGTTTTAAGCCGGATAGCTCGGCGGCTGTTTCAGCAAGAGTGGCCTCCGCTTGTTCGGCCCGGCTGAGCAAAGCCGTCTTTTCATCCGCCCAGGCTTTTCTCTCTGCTTCAAACTTCTTCTTCAGTTTCTCTTGAGCAAATACACTGAATTCAAACTTGGAGTTGGCCTTTTGGGTTTCATTTTCTTGAGTCTTCAGGCGGTTCTTTAAATCAGAGATCTTCGATTCAAATTGCTTGACGGCGGCTTGTATAAATTCCAAGTCACAGTTAGGGTGATTATAATGCAACATTAAGTCCCAAGCACTTTGCAAGCAAAGACACTTGGCACTTGGGGGCTAATGTATGCTGAAGAGCTCTATTTACAGTGGTGGTTCATGCAAATAAGTCCCAAGCACTTTGCAAGCAAAGGTACTTGGCACTTGGGGGCTAATGCATATTGCTGTTCAACTACTTGATTAAAACAAGGTAAGGACCGGTTCAGATATGCTGATTAAACCGGACCTTGAGTGCTACCAGGTAAGCCGGTTTTCTTGCAGTGATTACTAAGCCGGTATTAAGTCTACAACATATTTTTATCATAAGTAATAGACTTGGGGGCTGGCATGGTAAGTATAACTATGGAGTAAGAAAGAGAGTTGTACCTCAGATTTTTGCTGTATTTGTTTCACCATGTCAATCTCCAGATCCCGGCTGTTGTGCACTTGATTCACATAGCCAGAGACAATATCTTCAATGCTCAGATGAGCATAATCAGTGATGGCCAGCTTGGCCCGGCGGCGCTCCAGAAGTTCTTCCTTGGCAGAGCACTTGGCCAGCACGGTAGGTCGTCCCGGTTCGACAAACTCAGTCCGGGTGATCTCAACATCCGGATCATCTGGATGAGCCGGGCTGGGGATCTCCGGGTTCTCCATAGCTTGTTCAGCAGATGGAGCAGTGGTGGCATCAAGAGATGGTACAGCCAGCGGCTCATCAGCAGAGGCATTAGGAGCAGCCGTTCTGAGTTCCGGCTCAGCCAGGACCGGCTCTTCGGCCGGCTTATTTTTCTTCGCCCTCTTGCTGGGTTTCACTTGTACACTGCAAGTCAAAAGGTTAGTGCAAAAACAAGAGTAAGATAAGCAAAAAATAAACTGATCATCATTACCCGGGAGCGGTTTTGAAAGCCGGCAAGCTGGACTGCATTGAGTCGCCGGAGGAAGGCGAAGTTCCCTGGTAGTTTGAATCAGAAGAATTGAGTGGTTGACGAGTGGCGCCCGCCAAAGGATACAAAGAATATAAGTCGGAGATAACCTCAGTCCGGCGCTTCCTTGATGCTTCGGGTAAGCCGGAGGAGAGGTCTGCATCTTTGCTGGTCCGGGTCTGCCTCCGACTCTCATAAATCTGTCGCTTCAAAAGAAATTGAGGATCTTGATAAGCTAAAGGATGTGAAAATCTTACTTTCCGGGTTACTCTTCGGACTTTCTGTCTCGGCAAAGGCTCGGAGTCGGAGGAAATTATAGTTACCTCTTCATTCACTTCATGACTCGTTCCGGTGTCCTCCTGCTGATAATCCGTGTCAATAAGATGGTTAAAAAAGGAGCCTAAAGAGTCAAGAGCTACCTCTGACTCGAAGGTGTCTTCCAGATGAAGCAGGTCCGAGGCGCTAGGTTTATTCCCCTTCTTACGGGGAGCGGCTTTCCTGACGGCTTTCTTAACTTTTCGGGCTTTCTTGGCAGCTTCGTGGTCATACTTGACCTTCCAGGATTTATCATTAGCCTGTAAAATACAACAAAGGTTAGTGAGTTAAGACAAAATCATTAAAATGGAAGGTGAAGTATTCAGGTCAATGGTTTACCGCTGGAGCCGGGTTAGCCTTGCAGAAAGGGCTTAAGCCCACTCTCCCGCAATCTGCCAGGCTCTCGTTCAGAAGAGACTTGGTTGTATCATCAATGGCGTCCTCAGGTAAGTCGTCTGGACTGTGCCGAAGAGGATCATCCTTCTGGCCCGTGTAATCACACATCAAGCCGGGGCGGCGGCTTAAAGGAATCACCCACCAGGCAACCCAGACCCGGACCAGATCAATGCCATTTAGGCCATTCCCCAGAAGAGCTTTGATTTTGTTGATGGTGGGAGTAAGTGGTTGACGTTCAGCTTGAGATAATTTGTCTGGCAAGGGGTGATTTGACTCCAGACGCAGGGCGCGAAAGCCGGGCAGAGGGTTTTCATCAGCCGGAGAAGTGTCTTGGCAGTAGAACCATGTCTGGTTCCAATCTTTCGGGTGGCTTGGCGGCTCAGCATAAGGGAAGAGACAATCTCTCCGTCGTTGGATTGAGATTCCACCGAGTTCCAAGCTAGGCCCGTTGGCACATTCATTCTGGCGGTTCAGGTAAAATAACTCCCTAAAGAGTAGCAAGCTGGGTTCTTCTCCGAGGTACACCTCACAGAACACTTGGAAGTTGCAGATGTTTGACACGGAATTGGGTCCGATGTCTTGAGGTCGCAGATCAAAAAAGTGCAGGACATCTCTGAAGAATTTTGAGCCGGGAGGAGCAAAGCCCCGGTTCATGTGATTAGTAAATATGACAACTTCCCCATCCTTGGGTTGAGGCCTCTCTTCTGACGGGTCAGGAGCACGATAGGACATGACCTCTTTCTTTGGCAGGTAACCCGTTTTCACGAAATCAGCTAAGATGTTGTCGATGACGTTGGATCTAACCCAGTTGCATGTGACGGGTGCTTTGGGAGCCTTAGGCGGCATTGTGAAAGATGGAAGCCTATGACAAAATAAAATTTTCGGTTCAAATTTAAGCCGGAGGAAGATTTCAGTTCAGTATTCAAGATGGCGGCTTATGAAGGGGCCTAATGATATATGGCTAATTGTGTCAGGTTATTTAAACCGCCGTAGATATCATGAGCAATTAAGTTATTTAACTCTATTATGAATGATCCGGAAATTTCACAAAGCATGGCCTCTTTTAAGCCGGCGACATGAGCCGCCATGGCTAACAGATGCAGTTTTCTGCCTAAGTGTTACACAAACAAGTTTCACAGATTGCAGGGATTATTTTGGATCAAACGATCGTTCAGAAAAGAAAAATTTCTAGACCTAAAAACTGATACAGAGAAGTTCATAAGCTCTAAATGAGGTCTTTTTGCAAGCAAAAGGGATCTGCTAGTATTGAAAATGGGTGTGAAACGACTACCGCCAAAGTTATGCACTACTCTTGGATCAACGGAGGCCGTTGTGGAAGAACTGCGAAGGAATCGCGAGGAACCACGAAGAACACAGAAGAACTCGCGAACCCTAATGCGGATCTAATATATGGCACGGCGAGGACTTACTGGTGCTGATGAGCAGTGGAGGTGCGCCGCGGTTCTCTGGTCAAGACAGGTCGATGCAGCAGCCTTGGTTGGTGCAGACGGGATGCGCGGCGGCGGCGGCGGAGCTCGGGCTCTGAGGCGTCGAGAGGAGGAAGACGATAGAAAGGGAAGGATGACAAAGACCTAAGGGCCGGGCCTACTTATAAGGGATGGCTGATAAATGGGCGTGAGAAACGAGGAGGCTGAAGATATGGTTATCCAGCTGCAGGGACGCCTCAGTTTTCGGGACAGTTATTAAGATAAGGATCCGTTGAGATACGTTGAGCAAAACGTGCGTTAATGGCGGATGACGTCACGGCGGGTTACCAAGAATCTAGAAGATGACGTCACGGCGGGTTATAGCCTTTGCGCAAAAAGAAGCCAGAAGATTTTTCTTAAGGTATTGAAGATTGACATGAACCGGTTCAAATCAATCTGGGGCCTAATGTTGGGGATATAACTACTGGTGTCACCCGCCCAGGAGGGGCCGGGTTATGTTGAGACGATCATCACATGAAGCCCAGAATCAAGCTAGGAGATGGCGATTCAGGTATGGGCTTAAGGCCCAGAGGCGGCTTAAGGCCCATAGTGATAAACCGCCGTTATGGCATGACTTGTAGTGTAAGGCAAGAATAGTTAAGAGTCCGAGCCGGATACTGTTTATAAGCCGGCCAGGACTCTGAGAGCCGTTGGGCGTTAACCTCTCTATATAAAGGGACGATCCAGCAGCGGTTCAGGACAAGGAAGATCAGATCGATAGCCAGGCATAGCGGTTTTAGCTCCCTGGTCATCGAAACCCTAAGTAATTCCACCTCAACTGGAGTAGGCTTTTACCTTCACCGTAAGGGGCCGAACCAGTATAATCCTCGTGTCCTTTGTCCCGTTTAACCCCTTTAAGCTTCCTAGTTGCGATGGCTCCACGACTAAGTCCTTGCACGAGGACATCTGCCATGACTATTCCACGACAGTGGGGGAGAGGAAAACGAGAGGCACATGGCAAATAATGTAAATTGCAAGGAGATGAGATTTGTGATTAGGAACCTGGTAGATGTTGATGATGTCTCCCCGGCAACGGCGCCAGAAATTCCTTTTGATGTCTGCTAGACTACGTCGGTATTTCCCCAAAGAGGAAGGGATGATGCAGCACAGCGATGGTAGGTATTTTTGTCAGTGATGAGACCAAGGTTATCGAACCAGTAGGAGAGCCAAGCAACACTACGTAAACAGCACCTGCACACAAATAATAAATACTCGCAACCCGACGTGTTTAAGGGGTTGTCGATCCCTTTCGGGTAACGGCGCCAGAAATTGGCAAGCGGACGTGAGAGAGTTGTAATAATTTGATAGATAGATCTCGCGGGAACGCGAGATAAATAAATTGCAGCAAGGCATTTTTGTATTTTTGGTTTAATAGATCTGAAAATAAAAAGCAAAGGAAAATAGATCGCAAAGGCAAATATAATAAAGAACAGACCCGGGGGTCGTAGGTTTCACTAGTGGCTTCTCTCGAGAAAAATAGCAAACGGTGGGTGAACAAATTACTGTTGGGCAATTGATAGAACTTCAAATAATCATGACGATATCCAGGCAATGATCATTATATAGGCATCACGTCCAAGATTAGTAGACCGACTCCTGCCTGCATCTACTACTATTACTCCACACATCGACCACTATCCAGCTTGCATCTAGTGTATTAAGTTCATGGATAAACGGAGTAATGCAATAAGAACGATGACATGATGTAGACAAGATCTATTTATGTAGAAATAGACCCCATATTGTTATCCTTAATAGCAACGATACATACGTGTCGGTTCCCCTTCTGTCATTGGGATCAAACACCGTAAGATCGAACCCATCACAAAGCACCTCTTCCTATTGCTAGATAAATAGATCAAGTTGGCCAAACAAAACCCAAATATCGGAGAAGAAATACGAGGCTATAAGCAATCATGCATATAAGAGATCAAAGAAGACTCAAATAACTTTCATGGATAGAAAGATAGATCTGATCCCGGCAAACACACCGCAAAAAGAGTTACATCATATGGATCTCCAAGAGACCATTGTATTGAGAATCGAATGAGAGAGAGGAAGCCATCTAGCTACTAACTATGGACCCGTAGGTCTACAAAATACTACTCACGCATCATCGGAGAGGCACCAATGAACATGATGAACCCCTCCGTGATGGTGTCTAGATTGGATCTGGTGGTTCTAGACTCTGCGGCGTCTGGAATTGATTTTCGTCGACTCCCCTGGGGTTTCTAGAATATTGGGGTATTCATAGAGTAAAGAGGCAGTCCGGGGGCACCCGAGGTGGGCACAACCCACCAGGGCGGGCCCTGGTGGGTTGTGCTCCCCTCGAAGCAGCCCCCAGCTGCTTCTTCAGCCCACTGGATGTCTTCTAGTCCATCAAAATTCCACAAAAAGTTTCGTTGCGTTTGGTATTGATTTCCTGCGATGTAAAAAACATGCAAAAAACAGCAACTGGCACTTGGCACTATGTCAATAGGTTAATACCAAAAAATGATATAAAATGACTATAAAATGATTATAAAACATCCAAGAATGATAATATAACAGCATGGAACAATCAAAAATTATAGATACGTTGGAGACGTATCACGTGCCTACCCCCCCCCCCCAAGTTGTAATACTGGAACGAAGATCCACTGGAGGGGGCCACCAATTGCTCATAAGGCAACAGGGTGTGCCTACCCCCAGGGCACACCCTGATGCCTTGTGGGGCCCACAGGCGACCGTCAGACCTAATTCCAACTATAAATTATGTTTCCATGAGAAAAAAAAGAGAAGTTTCATCGTGTTTTACAATACGAAGCAGTCGCCACCACTTGTTCTTCATCGGGGTGGCAGTTTTGGAGTCTGGTCGGGGCTTCGGAGAGGGGGATTCATCGTCATCATCATCACCAACCCTTCTTCATCAACAACTTCATGATGCTCACCACAGGGAGTGAGTAATTTCTTTGTAGGCTTGTTGGACGGTGATGGAGTTGGATGAGATTCTTCATGTAATCGAGTCAATTTGTTAGGGCTTGATCCCTAGTATCCACTATGTTCTGAGATTGATGTTGCTATGAATTTGCTATGCCTAATGCTTGTCACTAGGACCCGAGTGCCATGATTTCAGATCCGAACCTATTATATTATCATGAATATAAGTGTGTTTTAGATCCTATCTTGCAAGTTTTATGCACCTATTATGTGTTATGATCCGCAGACCCCAAAGTGACAACAATTGGGATTCACTCAGGTGATGACCGTAGTATGAGGAGTTCATGTATTCACTAAGTGTTAATGATTTGTTCTGTTTCTCTATTAAAAGGAGGCCTTAATATCCCTTAGATTTTCTTATGGGCCCCGCTGCCGCGGGAGGGTAGGACAAAAGATTTCATGCAAGTTGATATTATAAGCACGTATGACTATATACGGAATACACGAAAATCCAACTCGGTGCCCAGGCTCATCTGCTCCCGCTCAGAAAAAAATTAAAATAAATACTAGAAAAAACAAAAAAATTCCAATTTTTTTGGGTGGTAGATAATTTGATGCTGAGGTCCGCTCAAAATTTCAAATCATTCGGACTTTTGAGCAGATCTCGGCAAAAAAGACAAATCGGGTCAAAACTGTGCGTGAACAGTAAACATTTTTACAAACCCTGATTTTGTCTTTTTTGCCGAGAGCTGCTCCAAATGGGTTCAAATTTGGAGCGGACCTCACGCCTCAAATTATCTACCACCCAAAAAAATTGGAATTTTTTGAATTTTTCTAGCATTTGTTTTGATTTTTTTGGAGAGGGGTGCATATGAGCCCGGGAGCAGAAACTCCGCGTCCCGAATACATGCCTACACTGAATTAATGAATTGGAGCTATTGTGTGTCGCTCTAGGTTGTGACTGTTATATGATGAATGTCACCCAACACAAATATCCATCGTTGATCCAATGCCTACGTTTTTCTCATATTGATCTTTTCTAAGTTGCTTTCGTTGTTGTTGTTGTTACAATCACTATAAAACTGCTATTGTTACTGTTACCACTACTACCAAACTATCATACTACTATGCTACTAAACACTTTGCTGCAGATATTTAGTTCTTCAGGTGTGGTTGAATTGACAACTCAACTGCTAATACTCATAAATATTCTTTGGGCCCCTTGTGTCGCATCAATAAACTTGATGAAATACTACCCTCGAAGATTGTCGCGATCCCCTGTACTTGTGGGTTATCAAGCATGCAGACATTAAAACATAACAATAGAACAAAAATCATACACATATTGAAACAGAGCAATATTATGATTGTTGTGCTGACATAGCGATCAACATCCAAACCATTTGAACAAAATTAAAGCGCGTCCATGGCCACCACCCTTGCCTATGGAAGCACTTGGCTCTGCCTGAACTCATGCAGGAGTTCGTCCAAGCGGTTGACATGCTCTCTGTATAGTTGGAGCGCGATCTCGAGCTCCAAGCTAACTATTTCATTGGCGATGACCATCTCAACGATGCAACGGCCATGTTCCTCTACTACGCCTCATTGGACACCTGGGAAAAGGAGGTGCTTGAGCCTAGCGACCAGCGTGTTGGCATCGAGGGGGACGCGGACAAGGCAAGCGGCGCGACCCATGCGAACGGCGTGGCCGTTGTCCGGTGCAAGTACAACACTGCTGGCCTCTGGCGCAAGTACGGCGCAGATGACCGCCGCCCATCCCTGGCGAGGAATCGGGCTACTGACGGGTTGTGGACCCAGATGCAACGTCCCGTCGAGAGGACAGCAGGCAAGCAGCGATGGATCCGCTCTTGCTCTGTCACTCGTCGTGCCTCTTGCTCTGTCACTCGTCGTGCCTCTCGCTCTGCGGCGCTCCGTCGGTCCTGCTGTGCGGCGCGCCGCAGCCTCTCGGTGCGGACACGCCTATTTTCCTCTCCGGGGCTCCACCAATCTTGTTGTGCGGCGCGATGCAGCCTCTCAGCACTGACGCGCCCTACGCCAAGGTTTGCTCAACCCCGACGATGACACGCGGCACAACGTAGTCCGGTGCATTGCCGGGGACGCCCTCGGCCTCAATGGGCAGTCGCGCCTGCACCAGATCGCTTTCCTCGTCAAGGAGGTTGATGGCAGAGGCGGCGCTAGGCGGGTTGGCATGCTTTGGAAATGGTAGACGAACTATAGGCTACGCTAGCTGGGCCTCCGCGGGTGTCGCACGCCGCTTAGGCTTATGCCCAATCGCTGGTGGCGAGAAACCGATTTGGAAGGAGCGGGAAATGGTGGCGTGTTCGCAAAACGCCATCAATGAAAAAGTTAGGAAAGAAGGAAGCGCAACGCCATCAATGAAACTTAGGAAAGAAAGAAGCTCGAGCTAGCAGGACGCATGCACACATAGTGCTTACCCACGGGTGTGATTGATATACTCGTGTGTCCGATAAGGCACACAATTCACACCAAAGAATCGTATGTGATGTCACGAGTTCTCGCACACGAGTTGACTCTATGAAATGTGCGTGCAACTTTCAAATCATCACACATGAGTATTCATGTCACGAATCATGGTGCATTGCTCCCAACCATCACAAACATTTTGTGTTTGTACATCGTTTGCAACGAACACACACGGAACGTATGCCCAAACGTATGCATTATGAACACATATTGCAGACGCATAACAATAGATAGCGGTGTGCCCATTATCACACACGGTCTTAATCCCCAAATCATGGCCGATGGATTGGTCGTCGCACACGTTTCATTTTCTGGCACATGATTTTATTTTATTAGCGTTTGTGATTTGTCAACGCACACAGTTTAGCCAAATGGTCTCCGATACATGTGTCATCTTAGGACCTTCCTGCAGTAGTGTAGGTACAATTCAAGATATATGCAACCTTTGGGTGGGTTGTTTGGAGCAAGTGAGGAACTCACCTCCTAGCGTTGTCACCATTGTCGAATATGTGAGCACCCTTGTTATATTTTTCAACGTCACATCTGCTTATAATTTTGAGTATTAAATCAATGTCCATTTGTATGTTGTAGGATGAGATAGTCAAAGAAAGGTAGACGCAAATGCCCATGGCGAAGGGCAAAGCGTTTGACCTCCAACATTGTTGAAAATAATTACATGACAACAAGAAGTAGAAAACAAGGAATGAGTAGGCTCCAAAAAACTCGAGGTCATGTGCCCCTTCCTCTCTAGAGTTTGATGATGGCGAGTAAGTTAATGATGATGGAGATGAGAAGAGGCCTAGAAATCCTATTTTGGCGTCAAGGGTGGGCAGCTCGAAAAGAGGAAGAGGCTGAAGGCGGTGGTAAAGAGATGAGATGTGCATGCGATGAATGACAATTATGAGTTTATCAAGTCGGTCGAGATGATAAACTAAGAAAAGTTGGGGGGGGGGGGGGGGGGCTAACAGAGAAGATGGCACGATGGGAACAAAAATGCACGAAAGTAAAAGGCACAAGGAAGAGATGGAGTCACCGAGGAGAACCGGTTTGATGATGTTGTATCCAAATGCCATGGATGGGACGTCAACATCATTTTTTTAGAGAGACATCAAGAACATTTTGGGAGGGAGATGGCAAGAGCGCCGATCATGCGTTAAAGGATGGCATAGCGCCAATACACCGAAGTAGCGGACGGTGCACCTACTGGAGGATGCGGCGCCCTCGGCGACATGTGATTATACATGTCGATTGAATGTGTGCATGGTGCTTCATTTTTTTCTTTCATGCATTTGGAACCTACGATTATTGCTTTTAGCTGAAGTTCATGTTATGTTTAAATTTAGAGTTTGAAACTTAAAAATATGGTTTGTTTTCAATTGTTGTAAAGTGTGTGATGTTGTAGACCAAAATTTCAACTTCTATATATGCAAGTTGAGAACCAACTATGATGTACACGCACAAATATAAGAGAAATAGGACAGAGAACATTACAAAGAATGCACTTTTGGCGACTCTGTGTTTGAACTCCAAAAACATTTTGAAGGTTACTGATCTGACGGCTCCGCGTGAATTGCACTGGCCATTAACGCCACCCCCTCCCCTCCCTCTCCCTCGTGCCACCGCAGCTGTGTGAAGAAGTCGTTTGCGCGCAAAGTCTAAGGCGCGGTGTCGAGCCCTAGCAACATTGAAGTTTTTTTAAATGTAACCATGGTGGTGCCATGCTCGTTTAGAGCATGGTTAATATATAGCCAAGAGCCGGCTATATGGAGCTGACGTGTCACTTATAACCAACCAAATAGCCCACACATACAAATAATTAGGCATACTGGTATGCCATACCATTAATATATGATCCACATTTTTCTTTCATAATGGTTGTTAGGACTCGTACTATAGCCGGCTGTAAGTTGTAACCCGCTTCTCTCCTCTCTCCTCTCCTCTCTCCACCAAGTAGACACAAATCTGAGGTGACATCTTTTAGAGCCCGCCTACGTCACTCTATTGTAGTACTTGCTTTTAGAAGGCATGAAAATTAAATCAAATCTCGTGTAAAATGAACCGTTGTGAAATTCCACGAAGTTCCTACTTCCAAACAAGTGTTAACTTCAGTTAACTCCGCCAGATTCTACAATGATTGCTTGGTTCCAGGCTAAAGCACCTTCAAAACCCCAACTGATCAATCATCATTCGTTCGACGAAGCATAGATACCGAAAACCAAAGAAAGTAGTCCTAGCCGGGGCCGGTGAAGGGCGAGGCAGTTGAGCTCGTGACCGCGCACCCAGACCGACAGTACGCGAGAGCGACAGCGGTTCGCGGCTGTTACGTCTGTCTCCCAACCTTGGAGGCTACGGAGAGATGCCTACTTAGCAGCAGTACTACTACTGTACTGCCCCATCAAAATCATCTGCATCAGCGTCGCGATAAGTTAAGAGCAAGTGCACTGAATTCGTGGACAGTGGCCGGCGCCATCAGGGAGAATCATTGACCTTTTCGAGGTACAGCACAGCACAGGCTAGTAGAACAAAAAAATATTGTACAGTGAATTTTTTTTTTGAATTGTGATTCACTCCAGATATTTGCCGTGGGCTTAATCTCGTCGGAGTAGTAGACTCCACAGCAAGTTTTTTTTTTCCTTGACTGTGCGGACGGCTGCAGTTGGACAAACAGATCGCAGTGGCACGTCCGTCAAGAAACTGCACAGTGGGTTCAGATATTCAGTGTACATAAAAACTGGATTACGACGCAACCTTTCTATGCACGTACTGTATCTTGGGGGGCGGAAACAAATATCTTGTGCAGTGTGCGCTGTGCCGGAGCCGGATCTCGACTGGGGGAATCCGGACCAGCGCAGCAGGCAGCGGCACGTACTGCTCAGGTGCACCGTCCACCTGGAGGCGAGGTCCCCGTCGGTATACAACCACTGCACATGGGCCCACGTGGACCCCCGGGGATGAGGTCCCACGGAGGCCGACATGCGGGCCACGGCCCGCAGTCCGTCAGAGAGCTCGGCCGTACTACTCCGAGAGATACGCGTACTACACGCACATTGGCGAGAGATACGGGTACTACACCGAGTTAATTCTCGTCTGCTGGTCGCTGGCAGTGGCTGAGAGATTTAAGTCCCAGCGTTCAAACTCGGAAGATTTACAGGGATTTGGCCTCTTGGGCATCGTCACTCTTCTGAAACAGCAACCAAACCGGCTCGTCTGCACTTCGGCAAATTAGCTAGTGGCAAGAAAAAATAACAAAGCGTGCCGACAGTGCGTAAACAGCACGCGTGTTCCCAGGAGATACGCATTGCCTTGATGCAGTGTATGCCGCCTGGAACGAGGGAATAGATTACTGGATCGCGTGTTAAGCCACCAGTACCATTTCCTGTGGCGGAAAGTCTACGCGGGGCTGTGCGCCCGTACTCGGCTCGCCCGTACGTACGTGTAGGCCTCCCTGAATGTGACATTCTGGAGGCATCACCGTCGAATAACAGTGCACAAGACCGTGACCTCTGGCTCTCGATCCAGGACGCATTACTTCTAGAAGCTGCACCGCTGCAACGACCGGCTTGCACTGCTGTACAAACCACAATTGGAGTAGTAATAAGGACGTAAGGTGACTTGTTCCGCTCCCGAGGGCGGCGCGCACGTATCACCGCTCCATTACCGTGGAACGGCCAAAGGGATAAGATCGGTGCGAATACGTTGCACCACTGCGGGAGGAGAGATGAGATGACGACGAGGCCTCACAGCTGAGGAACCGAATCGATTACTTAATTGTTATAACCCGGCCGTCCATGACTCCGGCGGCATCAAGTTGGACAAGGTGCAGTGCCGGGAGGCTCCATCGAGAGACGAGGACGACGCGGTCCGGAGCCGGAGCGAGAGCGGACAGCGACGCGTCGCGCGACCCAAGCTGCGATCTTTTAACGACGCAGCCGGGGATTCGGAGGTGTACCGAAAGCGTCTGCCGATGATAAGATTAAGTACGGGCCTAGGTGCGGCACGGCACAAGCCCCCGGCATCTGCATGTTCGTTTGCTTCGCGTCATTACTCCTGTAGGCAGATAGGTACAGACGGGTATGGGCGCGAGACCGGGTCTCATGATCGTGCAGGCCATTTCTGCGCTTTCGACTACACGGCGCATGTGGTGGGGCGGACGGAAGGGTACAGCTCATGAGCACTCAGACGCGTAACTCTACTCCGGGAATTTGCTCGAGAAAAGTAACTGCGTGATGTGGATTACCCGGAGAGAGAAGTTCTGGCATTAAAAGTCTCAAGGACGGCATCTTCTTCAGTTCTTGCTCGATTGCCTCATTGATGCAAGCGATAGTTGTGGAATAGCGGGACCAAGTACGGATAAGGCTCCAAGCTTAATGGGCAGATTAAAAAGCACCATCAACCAGCAGCTCCCGTTTCCATTTCACAGGTGAATAAAAAGCTTGCGAGAACGCACTACCGACGGTTAGGTGCTCGAAGCATTTTCAGTCTATAATTGCAGAATAAAAAAAGATGAAAACAAATCACACATGTGGTCGTTTGTGTTGTCCCGTGCTAATTTCTAAGAGAGCATCATGTAGACCTAAGGATGTATGCTGTCGTTTTTGGTGCTGCAGTTTGTTGCATCGGTTGAGTGTATAGAGTTGTCGGCTGGATGATGTATGTGGCACCTTCTATCCGAAAAAAAAACTCCAAACGACCACATGGATTCATCAACTAATAATTCGTGTCTGTGGACATGGCCATAGCCCATAGCCCATAGCTTCGTAGGGCGAATGATTAGCTGTAGGTGGCCATTCAATGTAGGCTAGCCCAGCTCTTCGTTGTACAAAAAACATAAGTAGATGCGGCCCAGCTAGCACCTCTGTTTCAGCCCAGTTCATGATTGCACGGCAGATAGTGGGATTCCATCGATTTCACGGTGGCTACACACAAAGCACTACTTGGCACTACTTGGCTCAATGGATAGGAACCGAGACGAGGCAGGGTCCAATTCCCCGGGAAAGTGGCATGGGTTGAAATGGACCTGAGTGAACACGCAGCACGCAAGGGGCAACTTGGTCTTGTCATGTAGCACAGCAGCGTGGCTTCGTGGATATCGTTCCCAGGCTCCAGGAAACGAGAGGTGCAGAAACAAACTCCGCCACGGTTACTCTGCAGACCAAAAGCAGCAGCACACCAAAGACCCAGAGAATCAAGAGGAGATGCTTACTCTTCACACCGTTCGGACATCCCTTCCCTGGCCGCGCAGATCCTCCCCGCGCCGACATGCACTGCATCTAAGCAGGAGGAAATTTTCCATCTGTAAGAGCAGCTCCGAAGATGCTGGATCCGACGCTCCCCTGCCGCACGGCGGTGACCAACGCCAGCAGGAGGTGCTTGCAAAAATCGCCATGCTTCAGACGCAGAAGGTCCGCATCACAAACTTCCTGGATGAGCGGTCTGCTTACCTGACCAAGTTCACCAAGGATGCCGACACCGAGTTTGATATGATTGGGCAGAACGCCATGAAAGAGCTCGATCAAATTGGGGACCAGGTGAGCATCCCTTGTCATGGACGGATTAAACAGCATATTGCTTCTTCATTTAGTGTCTGACAGAGAATTGCATTTCTGATATGATAGATAATGGAGCGACTCGACAGCAAGATGCAGTCCTACGAGGAGACAGCTGAAATGCAAAGGCAGGAGATAGAAATGAACGAGAGGGTGTTAGAAGACTTCGAAGATTGGATTGAAGAGGAGAAAAACGAAGGCATGTTCTTCAAAAGCCTTGGGAAGGTCAAAAAACCTCAAAACAATGAGGAAATCAAGGTGATGGCTAGGATCGAAGCACAGAAGGTCACAGAGATAACAAAGGAGAATGCAGGGTCAAAAGCTCGGATGAATATTTACCTTGCACTGATGGCGATACTCAGTCTTACAATCGCAAATGCCGTCTTTGCAACGCCAGAGGTGGAATGGAGGAAGGTTGCTGCTCTGGGTTTAATTTTCATTGGCCTGGTTGCTCAGGTCATCTATGAGCAAGATATATCCCCACCGGCAGCTGACAAGAATGAAAAAAGAGAAGAATGAAAGAGCTGTGCACCCTGAGTGAAACATCAAAAAGCAGCAAGAGCTTCATCGATATAGATGTAGACTGTATAAAATCAAGATATAGATTGTGTAATCTTAGTTATAATTTAAGGTGTAGCTTGGCCTATAAACCACAGGTTTCTTACACCTGAGGTCTGATAAACTCAAGCTGTCTTCAATCTTGCATCAAAGATATGTTTCAGCAATATAACTTTCAAAGCCAAAACCATGTAACGAAGTTACAATTTTGATGCACACAACACGTCAAGTTACTCAAATTTCGATCAAAAGAGGCTAAGAGTATAGAAGAGATGGCAAAAGAGAGTGCAGGATCAATGCTAAAATGAGCATTTACCTTGGACTGGTGCCAATGCAAAGTCTTACATTTCCAGGACCAGATGCTGTCTTTGCAACAACTGGATAGAGTAGATGGAAGGTTGCCGTTCTCGGTCAATTTTTTGATCGCCTGGTTGCTCAAGCCATCCATCAGAAGGACATATGAGCAACAGGAGCTGAGGAAAAAAAAAAATGAAGATCCGTACTGTACACTCAAGAGTTATAGGGTAGAAAGTATTAGAAGAAGATAATTCTTAGTGAAGGGGAAGACCAGGATAAAGTTATGGGAGCCATTGTCTGCTGAGTATCATGTTAACTGGAAGACTATCTACTACCTCCATTCCCAAATATAACTGTCCCAACGTCTAACTGGCCCAACGTCTAACTGTCCCAACGTCTTATATTTAGGAATGGAGGTAGTAGTTCTCAAGATGATTACAAACGTAAATGTTGTTTTCCAACGTCTTAGGTAGAGTGGAGAAATGTTACTCCGAGTCTGATTTTCCATGGGCCTGCTTGCTCAGGTAATTTGTGGACAGAAATATCACCACAGAAGCTGGCGAGCGGGATGAATGGTCGTATATTTTATAATCGAAGATAACATTTGCAGTGTAGCTTGGCCTATAAACCACAGGTTTTCTTGAACCTGAAATCTGATAAACTCAAGCTGTCTTCACTATTGCATCAGAGATATGTTTCAGCAATTACAACTTTCAAAAGCCAAAATAATTGTAACATAGTTACAATTTTGATGCACCTAACACTTCAAATTTGCCAAATTTTGATTCGAAGTGGGTATAGAAGATATGGCAAAAGAGGTGCAGGGTCAATACTCAAATGAGCATTTACCTTGGGCTAATGGCAATGCTCGGTCTTACATTTCCGGATGCTATCTTTGCAACAACTGGATAAAGTAGATGGAAGGTTGCCTGGTTGCTCAGGTCATCCATGAGCAGTATATATAAGCACCAGAAGTACGAAAAAAGAAAATGAAGATATGTATACTCAAGACTTAAAAGTTAAAGGGTAGAAAGCTTAAGTAGCACTAGAATTCAGTTAATATTTTCAGTACCAATACAATAGTGCATAGAATTCATATGAATGTATGCGGTTTTTGTAATCGAAGATACCATTTATGATGTCGCTTGGCATATAAACCACAAGTTTCTCAAACCTGAGGTCTGATAAACTCAAGCTGTCCTCACTCTTGCATCAGAGATATGTTTCAGCAATTACAACTTTTAAAAGCCAAAACAGGGTAACAGGATTACAATCCAGATGCACTCTAAAAATCCATGTTCACAAATTTTGATCGAAAGAGGGTACCAAAAATTCAAAATATTGCCAAATAAAAAGTTAAGGTTCAACAATGAATAGTCAAGAAAATAGACGGAATTCGAAGAATAAAAAACTTTTTATCTCAAGAAAAAAAATGGTGAAGGAGAAGATGCGATGAAGTTAAGCGATGTCATTCTCTGCTGAGCATCTTGTCAACTGGAAGACTATGTATTGACCTTGAAATAATCAGCCAGTGTTACACTTTAGGCGGTTCTGGTATTCGAACAGACTAAAAAAGGGAATGGTTGGGAATGACGTAACCCTGCCACAAGGACACACAGAAACCCTCTCATGTTCAATGCCTCCACATTAGTTGGAGAGTGATGGGTGCAAGATGGAGATCTGGTTCTCAAGATGATTACAAATACAAGCACATTTATTACCTTGGGCTGATGGTAACACTCCCATCTTACAATTGTCAGTGACGACTTTGCAACGCCAAGGCGAAATGGATGGGGGTTGGTCTAATTTTCACTCGCTTGGTTGGTCAGGTCATTTATGTACAGGGTCACCACCAGAAGCTGAAAGCAGAAGAATGAAAGAGCTGTGCACTTGGTAAAACATGAATAGGTAGCAATAGAGTTTAATCAGTACTTTTCACTAGCAATGACCACTACTAACATTAATTTCAATGGATATAATCTTTAGAATAGACCATATTACTGAAGGTGTAGCTTGGCCTATAAACCACAGGTTTCTTAAACCTGAGATCTGATCAGCACAGGCCACCTTTAATCTTGCAAAAAGATAATCCAGCAATACTACTTTCAGATGCCAAAGCATGGTAAGTTGGTAACAGCCTAACAGGTTACTATCTGATGCACTAAAAAACAGCCGTGTTTCTAAAAAAAATAAAGATAAAATCTGATGTGCTAAAACAATCATGTTTCCCAAGAAATAAAAGATATGGTTAAGCAATACAACTTTGAAGAGCCAAAACAAGGTAACTGGGTTATAGTCCTGATGCGCTAAAAAAACACGTTTCTTGGGTTCAATTCAAAGTGAGTAACAAAGAAATTGCAAAATAGATTGCAGGGTCAAAAACTCAAATGAATGTTGTTTTCCAATGACATAATAGAACGGGGGAACATTACTCCGGGTCTAATTATTCATGGTCCTTGTTGCTCAGGTCATCTGTCGACAGGAATACCACCATCAGAAGCTGAGAGTAGTATGAATTGTCACATATTTTGTAAAAGAAGATAATATTTACTCCCTCCGTCCCACTTATTACATCCGATTTGTGAGCAACCTTATTCAACGGCAACCCGCAAATTTCCTCCCGCATCCGTCCGCGGACAAGGGGGGGGGGGGGGGGGGGGGGGGGTCCGCGGACACGGATGCGGGAGGCCGCCATCCAACCGTACCCGCATACATTTCAAACTCTTTTTCAACAAACCGGATGAAATTCGTGCAAACACTGCCGGATTTCATACAAACACGGCGGATTTTCATTACATTTCGAACAAAAAAAAGACCCGCCCCTAAACCTATCCTATGGCGGCGGCGGCCGGCGTCCAAGCCCGTGTCTTCCTCCATGAGCCGTCTCCATGATCACCGGCGGTAAGACCGATGAAGTGAAGGTGCTGTCTCCGACGAGGAAGAGTAGAACACAGGAGACGGACCGGCCCACATGGGACACCAGGCCTTGCCACCTCCCCGTGGCCTACTCATCCTCAAAGGAGTCCGCGACCTGTCCGTCCCCGGTGAACGTGAGGCTGCCTTTAAATAGCGGATTGTGTTGTGGTGTGGAGTTAGCCGGGTGTGGCCACCTTTAAATAGCGGATTCCGGTGAGGCGAGGCGTCCGGGTGCGTCAATGCGCGGCGCCGGAGTGGGTTTCTCAGCCGGCGAGCCTGCTTAATGGCAGCATATGGACGGACGAGGCATTGAACAGGCGTGGTAGATATCCGTCCCGTCCCGTCCAGTCACGCGTCTCCGGCATTGAACAGGCGCGGACACCGGAGACGCGTCGTGGGCGGCGTCCTCGACCGGCGCGCCGCTTCAATGGCGGAGGCAGAGAAAGGTCGCGTCGCCTGAGCCGCCTGCAATGTGGAACGGCGCGCTCTACAGCGGCATGAATGCGGGCAGCTGGCGCCGGGCGGGAACGCGCGTGGGCGAGGGAGGAGGGATTTGGGTGGGCCAGGTCGGTCAGAAGCGGGCGTGGAATTGGTCCGGACTCCCGCAACCCCCCCCCCCCTTAGGTTTGTCTCTGGTTTGCGGGAAACGCGTCCGGACCGCGCCGCGGACCGATATAGGACCGCGTTAGATGGCTTCCGCTGTCCGGACGGATGCGGGAGGTTTGAGGGTCGGCATTGGAGATGCCCTAAGGTCTTATATTATGGGACGGAGGGAGTACATTGTAGCTTGGCCTATAAATCACAGGTTTCTCAAACCTGAGATCTGATAAACTCAAGCCGTCTTCACTATTGCATCAGAGATATTTTCAGCAATTACAACTTTAAAAAGCCAAAACAAGGTTACAGTCCAGATGCACTTTAAAAAAAATCATGTTTCTCAAATCTGTAGTGGAGCTCAGCCAGTCATGGGGGTAAGGCAACAGAAATGATCAAAATAACAGAAGCGGAAGGATCTAAGAGGTGCTAGAGAAGGCCATGCTGAGTTCGGAACCTCAACAGAGTAGACAAAATCATGGTGCGGTAATAGAGGGGACTTGGGGAAGAAGCAGATCCCACAAGTACCATGCTTAGTGCGTCAAGGAACAGAGCAGAGTGGAAGGAGATGGCCAGAGATCAGAGGAGATGGATTGCAATTCGAGGGAGGGTAGAAAAGAGGAGAGAGAAGGTAGTCTTCGGGCACATGTGGGTCACATTGTTCAATTTTATTTCTTCTAAGCCATTCTAACCGGTGACCATGTATGTTCCCATTGGATAGCAGACACAGATGGGGACGAGGGGAGTAAAGCAACCAGTTTCAGTGGTTTTGGGGTTTATAGCGTACACCGCTGAAAAACGAACATTTTTTCTTTAAAAGATGCAATATAAATAGAACTGGTTCGATGTTTACCTTACCAGATGGTAATACTCTGCCTTACAATTTGCAAATGATGTAATTGAGATGCCTCGTGAGTAATGTAGAAAGCTTGCTTCTCTGAGTCGAATTTCCATTGGCCTGGATTGTTCAGGTGCTCTGAGTCGAATTTCCATTGGCATGGTATGTTCAGGTCATCTTTGAACAGGATATATCACACTGAAGCTGAGAAGATACAAAAGAAAAATCAAATAGATGTACACTTGAAGTAAAATAGGAGAAGTACAATAAATTTTAATCAACATTATCACTAGCAAAGTAAAATATATATAATTAGTATGAATTGCATAGCTTTTGTGATTCAAGATGTCTACCAGCATACCGCAGGTTTCTCAAGCTATAGGAGTTAGATGTCCATATCTGTGGCGTGTATGGTACTATGGTTACTTCTCTACTCTTATCATAAACGAAATAAACAAGCAAAGATGCGAAACTGAACTGGAAAATCAATATTTTAGGCCCACTTAGGTCATCAGTTTACTATTGTACTTGACCCTGGTTACTGCATCATAGAAGAAAGAAGAGACGAGCAAGGACAGCCTAGTCTGGACGAATCAAAAGAACCAGCTAAGCTTATGAAACAAAATTTAGCATATTTCAGTGCTTCCACACATTATTTAGTTGGTAAATGCATGCACTCAAAAGGTTCCATTTTATCTTAGAAAGCATACTGCTCCGAACCTGATATGCAGGTGAAAATGTGAAAGCAGTTAGTATTACTGAAATTCTTAACATTGGGATTAATCTGCAATTCTTGATTATGATGCCCTCAAACAAACACTACGGTTGGCATGAGAGAAACTACATAAGTGTTATTATAGTAAGTCGAACAAAATCAGGTGAAAAATATAGGCCATGGAAAGATAAACCTATCGTGCGGAATTAAGGCAAAGAAGATATTACCAAGAGGAATTCTAAAAGATCATATTTGAATAGGTCCATATTTGATGACAGCTCTGACCAGTATATTCCATGTGATGGCTGTTGGTACAATTCCTTGTGCAAGCACCTCATCCAATAATTGGACACCCTCAGGTGTTCTTTGACAAGAGCATAGACCCTTAATTCTTGTATTATATGAAATTATATCAGGTACCAGACCATTTTCTAAAATAGCTGTCCACAGAGACGCTGCTTTGTCAAAACAACCCATTTCATAAAATCCATCCATGAGTGTGTTATAGGTCACTAGATTTGGGCGGCAGTTATTCTTCTCTTTCATCTCAGAGAGAAGACGCGAAGCTTCATCTACTTTCCCAGCAGAACAAAGACCATGGATTAAGATGTTGTGCATCATGACATCTGCCTGAAGACCCTTATCAAGAATTTGATTCCACAGAGCAAGGGCAGCATCAACTTTTTTGTCTCTACAAAGGCCACGAATCAATGAAGCATAAGTATTGACATCTAGTTTACAACCTTTCTCCAACATTTCCTTTGTAAAGCTTGAAGCATCTTGATACTTTTCAGCCTTACATAGTCCATCTATTAGAGTGTTGTAAGTGATGACAGTAGGAGAACAACCATTGTTTGCCATCTCGCCGTATATTCTTACAGCATCACTAAATTTAGATGCTTGGCAGAACCCTTTTATTAGTGCATTGTAAATATGAGGATTCAGTTTGCAGTCATCCATAGATATCTTTTCATATAACTTAACTGCATCATCTAGTCTCCCATCCTTGCACAGTCCCCTTATCACGGATGAATATGAGAATGCATCTAATTTTTTACCACTGGTCTGTGCTTCCACTAAGATTTGAAGTGCCTTGTTAGCAAAGCCTTTCTCACATAACCCATGGATCATAGTGCCAAAACTCACCATGTCAGGAGAGGACGAAGTGTCTTTCTCCAATAGCTCCCACAATTCTCTAGCTTCATCGACCATGCCACCATCAAAGAGCCCCTTCAACATTATATTATACGTTATCACATTACGGATGCCAGAAACACTGGTAGAGTCCCAGAATTTCCAAGCCTCTCCTACTCTCCCAGCTTGGCAGAACCCCTTGATGAGTGAATTATATATGGCAACATCAGGAACAAGCCCAGTCTTGATCATCTCTGAATATACCCTTGCTGCACCATCCACATCCCGTGACCGGCACAAACCGTGAATCAGAATCCCATAGGTAATCATGCCGACTTGGTGATTATTTGCAATCATCCTCTCCCATACCCCACCCGCCTCCTTAAACCTCCCAAGTTTACACAAGCCATCAAGCATCGCATTGTAAGTGGAGAGGTTGGGTCTTGCACCAGGATCTCTCACCAGCTGCTCCCACACCCGCATAGCTTTCTCAAATTCACCATTCCTGAAACACCCTCGGAGCACTGCATTGTAACAAACAGCGTCAGGCTGCACTTCATAGGTCGGCATTTCGTCGAGCAGGTAAAGTGCCATGTCCAAGCGGCTGTGTTTGACAAGCCCAGACATGAGAGTGGAGTAGGTGACGCGGTCCGGAGCAACTCCGCAGCGGCGAAGGGAATCGAAGAGCATCAGAGCTCGATCGAGGTCCCCACGTCCGCAGAGGGAGCGGAGGATGATGTTGTAAGTCCGGAGGTTGGGGGCAATGCGGCGCCCGAAGGCGCCATGGGAGAGGGACGCGAAGAAGGCGTCGGCGTCAGAGAAGCGACGGGCCCGCACGAGAGCGTCGAGGAGGGCGTTATGGGAGCGGACGCCCAGGTTGCAGCCGAGGAAGGCAGGGAGGCGGCGGAAGGCGGCGAGCGCGGCGTCGGGCATGAGCGCGCGGGAGAAGGCGGAGAGGACGACGAGCGCGGCGGGCTCGGAGAAGCGCGGGCGGTGGCGGAGGCTCGGGAGGAGGCCGAGGAGGCGCGGAAGGCGGGCCGGGGCGGAGGTGGCGAGGCGGCGCAGCAGGTGGAAGAGGAGCGGCTGGGGCGGGGTGTAGGCCGGCCAGGTGGCGACGAGGAGCTCCAGGTGGGCGAGCGCGGAGGCGGGGTCGGGCTCGGACTTGATCAGCTCGAGGAGGCGGTGGATGGGCGGCGTCTCGCCGCCGGGCTGCGCCGACTGCGGCATCGGGTTGAGCGGACCGTGGCCGCGCGCGGCGGCTGCACGCACGGGCGCGCCAGGCGTCTGGTGGTGTTGCGGTTTGGCTTGTGAGGTGACGGCGGGGGCTAGGTTTTTGGGTTGGCTCATTCATGATCGCACCCTGGCCCTGCGGCCTGGCCAGATGGGCCGGCCCGGCACGGCACGGCCCGGCCTGGATTAAACGGGCCAGGCACGGCACGGCCCGGCCAGGCACGCTAACTACTTGGGCCGTGCCGGGCCGGCACGCGTGCTGCCCTCTCAGGCACTGGCACAGCCCATGGCTACACGTGCTGGCCCGTAGGCACGTCTGGCACGAGATGGCTCGATTTTTTTTTTTAAAGCCGCGTCTGGCCGTGCGCAGGCGCGCAGCGCCGCAGCCAGAACGTGCTCACGAGGCACATCGATGCAGCAGGGCTGCATGCATGCATGCCTCGCTGTGACACACCACTACACCAGCATGATTTTTTAATTTAAAAGTAGCACGTAACAGCATAGCAGTAGGCAGTACTAGTATACTTGCACACTTGAGAGTTTTTTTTTTGAGGGGGACTTGCACACTTAAGTAGCATGCTCCGCTCGCTGTGACACTGTGCGTGCCGTGCCGGGCTGGCACGCGTGCCAGGCATAGCAGCCCAGGCACGGCCCTAGCCGGGCCACGTGCCAGGCCCGGCCCGCGTAGCCTCGTGTCGTGCCAGCCCATGACGTGCCCGGCACGCGGGCTATCGTGCCGGCACGATTAATAGGCCCGTTTGGCCAGGTTTGGGCCTGCCAGTGCCAAAGAATAGGGGGGGGGGGCGGACGAGAGGAAAGTTCTGAAACGACTGGGCCGAGTAAATTACATCTATAGTATCTCAATTTGATCCTAGGGTTCAATTTGGTCACTGTATTTAGGAAAGGTCAAAATACGGTCACCGAGATTGCCAGGAAGTGTCACTCTACGGTCACCAGAACCATATTCGATGTATTTCGCTGATGTGGCAAACACACATATCTCTCTCTACTACCACTCTTCCCTGAAATTTTGTCGAACACCTTAGCCACATCCACCGGTGCACCGCACGCCGAGCTCGCACCGCTACCGCAGCTCTCCAGCGTCGCGTTCTAGAGCTCCCGAAGCATCCCGTGGCCTATGAACGATGCTGCGTTGGTTTGCTAAACCATCACAGACGGAATACCCAACTCCGGCCCCACGCCCAACTTGAAGCTCATCAGCGTCGTTGGCCAACCACTGGCACCATGTTTGCAAGTGCACTAGGTGCGTGTGTGGCCGATCGACACCATGTTTGCGATTTCGGTAAAATAGCCTTCCACCCTGCTATGCTCAGCCTCCGTCGCCTGCCTGACAGAGGCTGTCAACCTGCTCTTTCCCCATCTCTCGTCCAGCCACGCCCCCACACCTTGCAGACATACTCGCGGTTGGTGTACTGATCGGCACGTCGGATGCCAGGTTGGGCGGCGTCTTCGTTGAAGAGGGATCCCAGGGCGCGTTGGTGTACATGCACGGGTGCTCCACGGATTTGCCGAGGCTATAGCCTAACCGTCGTGTACCTCGCATTTCGCCGTGCACGGCGGCATCGCTCTGTATTCTGAACACCACAAATGAGTTTCGCAACGCTGGAGGGGACGTAGATTGCGGCGACGGCCGGGGCACGGCATGGCCTCCGTGAAAGCTCGCCGCTTGCAGGAGGTTCAGGGATCGGAGAAGTGCTCTCCATCGCGCACTAGGCAGATGAGGTACACGCCAGGGGAATCGGGCGTCCGAGCTTTCCAGGAGGCGGCGGCGCGCAAGTTGCTGAGGTGCGAGCCGACCTCGTAGTCATCTCGGAGCATGTCAAAAAGATGAGCTCGTCCGGGTGCATCGCACAACCATACTGCTCGACGAAGAGCGGGGCGTCGCACGAGAGGAGCTCGAGCTGGGCGGTCTTCCACCTTGACGTGGACGGCACGATGTGATGTGAAGAAATGCGGTGGAGAAGTAGAGGCTGTTGACAGAAGAGAGCTGAGCAGTCAAGTGGTACATCACCGCGGGCTCCATCATCCATGGCTGGTCGGCATATACGCGCCAGCCGGTGCTCAGGTTCATTCATCGAGTGCGGAGAGGGATGATAAGGATGAGCATGCCACGTGAGCAAGTCAACGGTTAGGACCAGTCAACATATACCACATCAGCGAAATACGTCGGATACAGTAGAGCGACACATTTACGCAATCTCAGTGACCGTATTCTGACACTTCGTGAATACAGTTACCAAAGTGAACCCTAGGACCAAGTTGAGGTACTATTGATGTAATTTACTCCTCCATTTGAATTGAATGGGCATTCTAACTAATATAATCTTGCCGCAAGGCCGGCCGTTCCGTTGGCGGAAATGGTGCAGAACATGGCCCAGCCATTGGCGCAGGAAAAACAGCCATTGGCGGAAACGGCCGTTCCGTTAATCGCACCGGGTTATTGGACGTGTCCTGTATTTTTTGTTCGTTCTCTACCATCCCGTGCATAAAAAATTCGGGAGTTGCTGTTCGATGCTCGTGTCACACGCCGCGGCTACGAGGCTGGACGCCCGAACAACTCGAGCTTTCTTTACTTTGTTCCGATCTCCATCAATTTGCCATGTCCTGCCTTGTGCGGCACGTGCTATTGCGTAATAGTGCTCCCTGTCACCTTCGAACGCTTTGCTGCTGGTGCTGCCGATGCGGACGGCCCGGCCACCTTCGACGGTCGCGTTTGCGGAGGGCAGCGTACGCAGCCAGCGAGCAGGAATAGATTCGAACCGGCCGGGCAGCACCATCTGCACGAATAAATACGTTCATTTCCTCTCTTCTTTTCACGTGCGTTGCGCGAGCATATTTCTTCATTTTATTGATTTTTTTATTATTCATTCCAGCTTTGGTTTTCTGAAAGAGAACTGAGCAGAGTCCGCCAGCAGCAACCACATATGTAAATTATCGTGTGCGTGGTATGCACCTGCAATCTTATAGACACAAGGACGTATATTTTCCTGCCGAAATATAACAATCAAGGATGCATATTTCTTCCCCTAAAAAAGACGCACATTTCCTTTTCGCAAAAAAATAGATGCATATTTCTCACATACTGTCAGGATGTACCAACTGCCTCCGAACCTTCTAACCGTTTCCGTGAACACGCTAGATGAATATCTTTGCATTGATAGGTAGAAAGATTACTATCGTTTCCGTGATCAAACATAGCTTTCAAGCAGGCAAAATGATAAGACTCTCCGAACGTTTTAATCGCATAGTTCCGCGCTACAAATTGATTCGATTATGTAGAGGAAACTGATGTTGTGCGGCGAAAAAGTGGACTGCTCTGTTGGAGGATGGTTAATGTTATAGCCAACAATCAGTTATGTGGAGCCCGTAAAGAAAGGGTTATATGTAGTTGTCGCATCGCCTATAGTCAACATGTATAGTAGCTAGTCACTAAAAAATAATTTAAACTAAAATCATGACAAGAGTTATGAAATGGAAGGAGTACTACTTTATTAATACTATAGTTGTATGCCCATGCGCTGCCACGAAAAAAAGAGCAACACTGCTATCGAAAAATAATATTATTTTTTGACACATAACAAAAAAGGGTAATTTCGGAGAAGATTATCACATAATGTGACAACTGAAATGAACAATACAATGAAACAAATGCAATCATATCCGAATATCATAGCCCACAAGCTGGTGCCTGTCTCTGGCCTCTTTACACATCGTGCCATCCTTTCAGCCGACATCTCATGGCGTTACGGGAGGCAAGGTGCATAGCGCTAGGACTTATAGATCGTCCAAGAAGGCTTGTTTTCGGGCGATGTTGCGCACGTTCTTTGGAATGGGAGCTCGACCTTCCCATATGGGGCGGCAGGCCCTCCGGCGACAGCGAAGGAGGGACCCTAGGACGGCAACTAGGGTCTCCACGTGTCACCTTACACGAGGACGGGGCTCACACCTGACCTGAGACAGTTGAACCACCTCGAGAACCAAAATAAGTCCTAACAATTTTTTGTATAGAGCATTATTAGTACTTTCTTTGTCATGTGTAACCTACTCCCTCTGTTTCATAATGTAAGACGTTTTTTAGCACTAGTGTAGTCACTGTAATGTCAAAAACGTCTTAGATTATGGGACAGAGGGAATAAAACCGTTTTCTTCTGAAGGACTAACCAAAATCGCTAGAAACAGGGGTGGTGATCGATTTTGAGTTACACATCAATTGTAGCCAGATTATTAAGGATGATCTACAGCTCTTCTTCTCGCAGTTGTACCATCACCAGGTAGACCTTGCTAGGATCAACATGGCTTACAATTCCCTCCTACCCAAGAAGGAAACCTCACTTGAACTACGAGACTTTAGGCCCATCTCTATTGTACACGGTGTACCTAAGCTTGCTACCTAGTAAGGTACTTGCCAGAAGGATTCAACATCAGATACCTGAGCTAATTCATTCACTCCAGTCTGGTTTCGCCAAGGGTAGACCCATCGTTGAAAACTTTGCTATGGCTGCAGACATGGTGCAAACTGCTCACAAGCGAAAGTTGCCTATGGTATTTCTCAACTTAGACTTCCAAAAGGCCTTTGACACAATTAGCTGGTTTGCTCTATTTAGTATTATGGAGGCTCGAGGTTTCCCTCAACGATGGATCACCTGGATTCATAAAATTCTAACCACTGCAGGCTCCAGAGTAATGGTCAACAAGGAGCTTGGTGGGCCCATCCTTGCCAAGAGAGGGTTGCGTTAGGAGGACTCCATATCTTTGTACCTTTTTTGGCAGCAGATGTTCTATAAAGGCTTTGCCGCTCACATTTGAATATGGTAATTTGGTTCACCCACTGGGCTTTGATCGGATGTTTCCAGTCCTGCAGTATGCGGACGACACTTTAATCCTTTTCCAGGGAAACATCCAGCAAGCTACAATCATCAAGCAGATCCTAGTGGCCTTCTCATCTTTTTCGGGCTTAAAGAATAATTACCACAAAAGCACGATGATTCCCGTCTGCACTGACATGGACAGTACGAATGAGATTGCTGCTTTGTTTGGATGCCCAACATCATCTTTTCCATGCACATACCTTGGCCTTCCACTCTCTCTCCAAAAAATTAAGCATGGTATGCTTCTGCCAGTTATCATAGGGTAGACAAAAGATTATCTGGTTGGCTTGCTGCTTTTCTGTCTTGGGGTGGTCGCCTTACTTTGATCAATTCACTGCTTGCCAGCATCACCGGTTATTACATGACTTTTTTCCATGGCCCAAGGAATCTACTCCAAAACTCGAAGGTTTGCTCCGTGCATTCTTCTGGCAAGGCAAGAACTCTATCAAGGGTGCCAATGTTTGGTCGCATGGGAATATGTTTTTTGCCTAGATGTGTTGGTAGCCTGGGCGTTCGGGACCTCGCAACACACAATCATGCGATGTTGTGCAAGTTCACTGCCAGGGTCCTACAACACTCGGATGTCCCCTGCTATCGGTGGTTCACCCATCAATACTGTTATACTCGTATACCACATGGATCTGCTACCAGAGACACCGCCATTTGGAAGGGCTTCAAGAAATGCATCCCCCGGTTATGGCCTCCACACGTTGCTCTCTCGGTGGTGGTAGGCTGATCTCGTTCTGGCATGATAAATGGTTAGGGGTCAGCCGGCTTCGCTTCGTATTACCAGTTCTGTACTCCCACGCAAGAGACAACCTTTGCACTGTTGCCTCTCAGTTTGCAAATGGCTCTTGGGATATCCAGTTGCATCCTAACCTCTCCATCTCAGCTGTTCAGGAGTTGCATCGCCTCAATTCTTTCCTGATGGATGTGTTGCCCACTTCGGCTCATTCGGACCTCCGTCTCACTTCTATCTATAACAAGGAGGTCAGTACAACGTATATCTACGGGCTACTGAATTTTAGAGGTGTGTCTTGCGTGTTCCAACATTGGATCCGGGATCCTATCGCTCCCCTCAAATATCGGATTTTTCTTTGGCTCGCTTGTTGGGGGCGCCTAATGTTGGGGAACGTAGTAATTTCAAAAAAAAAATCTACGCACACGCAAGATCATGGTGATGCATAGCAACGAGAGGGGAGAGTGTCGTCTACGTACCCTTGTAGACCGTAAGCGGAAGCGTTATAACAACGCAGTTGATGTAGTCGTACGTCTTCACGATCGACCGATCCTTAGCACCGAACGTACGGCACCTCCGCGTTCAGCACACGTTCAGCTCGGTGACGTCCCGCGAACTCACGATCCGGTAGAGCTTCGCCGGAGAGTTTCGTCAGCACGACGGCGTGGTGACGATGTTGATGAAGTTACCGACGCAGGGCTTCGCCTAAGCACCGCTACGATATGACCGAGGTGGATTATGGTGGAGGGGGCACCGCACACGGCTAAGAGATCAACAAATCAATTGTTGTGTCTTTGGGGTGCCTGTCGGTGTCAAAACCGACGGATCTCGGGTAGGGGGTCCCGAACTGTGCGTCTAGGATCGATGGTAACAGGAGACGGGGGACACGATGTTTACCCAGGTTCGGGCCCTCTCTATGGAGGTAATACCCTACTTCCTGCTTGATTGATCTTGATGAATATGAGTGCTACAAGAGTTGATCTACCACGAGATCGTAATGGCTAAACCCTAGAAGTCTAGCCTATGTGAATATGTTAATGAGTCTCTCCTATCCGGACTACGCTCTCCGGTTTATATAGACACCAGAGAGATCTAGGGTTACATGGGGTCGGTTACATCAGAGGGAATCTTCATAGTCGGTTGCCAAACTTGCCTTCCACGCCAAGTAGAGTCCAATCTGGACACGGGTTCAGTCTTCGGTCTTCATGTCTTCACAGCCCATCAGTTCGGCCCACGGATAACAGGCCGGACGCCCGAGGACCCCTTAGTCCAGGACTCCCTCAGTAGCCCTTGAACCTGGCTTCAATGACGAGGAGTCCGGCGCGCAGATTTTATCTTCGGCATTGCAAGGCGGGTTCCCTCCTTCCGAACTCCGGAATAGTCTTCGGATGTAGCAAGTATACCCGGACCTGTGTATGTAATTGGTGAGAACACAATATTCCACGAGTCCAATCTGCTGACAACTGTTTAGGACATCATATCACACCTGCCTGGTTATTATTTCCAACCGTTGGCTAGCCCGTCGCCCCACGTCTCGGGACGCGGTTTTACTGGCACGTCTTGTCAAAGCAGAGATCGTGTCCCCTTATTCACAGGATTTTTATTAATGCAATCATGGGTAACCCAACCGTCCCCTGGGTACAACTCTTTGGGGATAGGCAAGTTTCGAGACCCAGGAGGAGACGCTCAGTATTCGGGCTCTTTATATAGAGACCCAGTCTCGTCTTTTTCTTTTTGTGGTCTTCCTCAACCCCAGCCACCCCGAGTTCTAGCCCTCGGGTTCCAATCACCACCAGCCCCAATCATGTCCGGGTCCAGCCGTCCAGGCCGGTGGGTGGCCTCTTCTGTCACGGAGGAGGATATTGCGAAGCTCCGCGCGGCGAGGTATCTGACCCCAGAAATCCTTCATCGGCTTCCCGCAAAGGGGCAGGTTATTCTCACCCCCAAATCTGGTGAGAGGGTAGTATTTGTGTCCCACTTCCTCCACGGGTTAGGGTTTGCACTTAACCCCTTCGTCCGGGGCTCATGTTCTACTACGGGCTAGATTTTCAAGATCTGGCCCCGGACTCTGTTCTTCTCATCTCGACATTTATCGTCACGTGTGAGGCCTTCCTCCGGACTCCTCCGCACTTTGGTCTGTGGCTCAAGACCTTTGACGTGAGGCCGCAGGGGGCAGACGAGGAGCAGGCAGAGTGCGGCAGCGTCATAATAGGCAAGCTTGCCAACGCGGTTTGGTTTGAAGGATCTTTCGCCAAGTCCTCCGACCTATGGCATCAGCGGTGGTTTTATATCAACGAGCTGCGTGGCTCTAGGTGGGCGGCTATGCCTGCGTTCCGACCCGGCCCTCCAGTTCAGCTTGCTTCATGGATCAATAAGGGATTGGACTGGGGATCCGTCAATGAAGTGCAGACTTTGCAAAGTCGCATCTGAAGCCTTACCGAGAAGGGCATCGATCTTGTGAATGTCGTTCAAGTAATGCTAGTCCGCCGAACCCTGCCGTGTCAGCGGCGGCCTCTCCGTATGTGGGAGTTTAATCCAGAAGGGCGGCGGACTCTTCAACACTTCTTCGGCACCACGCACGAAGGAATGTGGAAATTATATTTCGGGGAGCGAGAGCAATGGCCGGACACCACCGAAGATGTTGGCCTCGACTGCAGTCATCCGACACTTCGGTAAGTATTCAATCTCCGCCTACCCTCTATTCGAGTATCTCTTGGTAAGATGTTGAACAATCCGTCCCTTCACAGGACTGGATAAAGAAGCGGTGTTGATCTGGTGTCCGGCGCCCCTTCCCGAAGACTCTACGAACGCCCTGCTAACGAGGATGCTGGCTCCGACACCGTACCAGGTGTCTGCGGAGGAGGGCGAGAACAGGGAGGCCGGAAGTGGTCTCCGCCCCAAGGATAAATTAGACGTCGTGTTCGGGGAAACCGAAGCCCTCTTGCCCGAGGGCGAAGGTGCGGAGGAAGCCCTCCATGGCAAGAAAAGGGCCGCTTCTGAAGATCAGGAGGGGGAACCTTCCAAGAAAGGGAAAACGCCATCGACGGGAGGCTTCGGCCGGGCAAGCGATGTTGACGTAGAGCTTTATGATGAGGACAAACCTCCGGCCAAACCGTAAGTGCAGCAGGGTACTTTAATCATACCTCATTCCTTTCTTATTACTGAAGTAATCCTCCGACATACGTACGTCCTCGCAGGTTAACGCCTGGTGTTTCTCAATCGTCCTCCTCCTCGGGAGACCTTCTTCCAGAGATGATGGAGAGCGACACGCCTTCTCCGGCCTCCCCGCCCAACAGGGCGGATGATTCCGAGGTATCGTCCCGGGGGGCTCCTCCCGATCGACAAGTAGTGCAGGAAACGAAGAAGGCATTACCCGAAGGTGGTGCCTCTGTTACTCAGGGTTCGGGAATCAAGCATGACGGCCCCGAATTATCCGGTTTACAGCCGGAGACGATTCTGGAGGCGAGTGGGCAGATTCCTTCAAAGGAATGCCGTACTCCGGCGGCGGTTTCCGAAGACCCAGAAACGCTGGGAATGCTGACGGACGTGCTGCGACAAGCGTCCGTTTCGGAGGAACACCGTGCCTTGATGGTTACGGTGGTCGAAAAGGTTCTATCCGCGAAGAGCGGGTTGAACGAGGCCTTCACGAGCCTCCTAAGGGGTTTGGAGGTTTGTGATGTAATTTTGTCAATGGTATTTTATTGACAGAATGCACCTATTGTATATGCAGTAGCCCCTGAGACTCGGATTGCCTTTCAAAGGAAGCGATCGGAGGATCGAAAAGATATGTTCAGGTACTAACCTTGATTTTACTTGGAATACAGGCTGCCTCCCCTCCTGCGGCTACCCGAAATACGGAAGTGGCCGAACTGCAGCGAAAGCTGGATATTGCGGAGGATGACATTGCCTTGATCAACAGGCGTCTTGACGACTCGCAAGGTATATATTTCGAGCATTCCTTACACCAATGTGCTTGCAATTGAAGCCTGACTCTAAAAAGAGTTTTATATGAAATGTGTATGAATGCAGATGGTGCTGCCGCCGTGGAGGCCCTTCGGGCGGAGCTAGCCCGGGCCAAGGAGTAGGCCCGGTTTAGTAATGCGGCTGCCGAAAAGGCATCGGCTGAGTTGAAAGCCGAACAAGCTGCACGGCACCAAGACAAGGAGAAGATGTCCACCATGGCGCACGAATTAGAGAATGCGGCTAGCCGCTGTAAACTTCTTGAGAAGGAAAATGAAGCCAAAATGGCTGAACTTGACAAGGCCTTACGAGAGGCGAGAGAAGCGCGGTCTGAATCCAGAGCGGCCCGTGAGGAGATCCGGCAAGCTGGGGAGATTGCGGCCGGCAAGCCCTTTTTGCTACAGACTAAGTTCGGCGATCCGCACTATGCTCAGCTTAACCAAGTATGGAGTTCTCGGGACAAATTTTTGGACTTACCGAAGAGTTCTTCCAATGCGGCGCAGTTTTACCACGCGCAAGAGGGGTATGTAACGGAGAAGCTTTTCTGGTCACAATTCGGCGCGTCGAAGCGCCCTCTGTTGCTGAATGAACAGATGTCCAAGTGGCCCGAGCTTCATAGGATATCCGGTGACGCCATGAAGAACATCATAATCCGGTTGTGGCCAAGTGAGCCTATTCCGAGTAGTTATTTTGGCCTGGTGCGGCGGCTTGTTGACGCGGTGCCACATATCGACGCTGTGAAGCGGTCGGCGTGCATTGAGGGTGCACGGATGGCCTTTGCCCGAGTCAAAACATTTTGGGGAAAGATGAAGGCCATCGATGTTGCGGCGAGGAGTCCACCCAAGGGCAAGGACCGTTGTGAGCCGGAGCACTATTTTGAAGACGTCTTAGAGGCCGCCCGCTTGATAGAGGGTTAATGCTCGAAAGACATAATGTTCGAGTGATGTGTATAATGGATGTGACAGGCAACTTTATAGTTAATCTATTTTTATGTTTTGCTCAAGAGCTTGTGTTCCTCCTGTGCGGCCGTTTTAATGTGATCTGAAAGTTTTCCAGTTGTCGGCTTCAGGCCCCTCGTAGGAAGTACGGGGGTGTTCGGAAAAGCATTTAATCACTCTTTATCCAACGTCTTGGTCCGTGAAGGAGGTGATAATGCGGCGAACCAGGCAATCGGACTATAGGGCGTTAACACCTTCACTTAGCCATAGGAGTTTTATGGTGGGGCTACGACATAGCCCCTGGTATGTATACGGCGCATTATAATATAGTGCCTTACATATGTTGATCTGAAAAAGATCCCTCGTGTTACACGGAGAATCACTAAAGATTCGAATAAGTCGTCAAGTGGTTGACCAGCTCTCGCCGCATCATGACAGTCAGTTTTCGGCTTTCTCTACTAAGGTGCTCATCCGGTCTAGGCCAGGGCACACACTACAAAAAAAGACACATCCGTGACATTTTGGGCCGAACGAATTTTTTTCTGTCATACATATGACACTTCTATGACGATAATTGTTACAAAACCCGGTATCATCATAGATGTGGTGGGCTCCTACTTCTATGACAAAAAATCATGATAGAAAATGGGCTTTTCGTCCTGGGCGGGCCGGAGACGCAGCTGCATGACATTCTTTGGGCCGTCCATGACGGAAAAAACCGTGGTAGAAGCGAGGGCGAGGAAAATTTCGGGGAGATCCCGGTTACGGTGGGAGGTCGGGGGTCGAGCGATGCGCGTTTCTCTCGTACACGTACGCGCGTGTGTGCGAGGCGTTGGCTCTAACTGAACCCGAGCGAGGCGTTGGGCTCTAACTGAACCCGAGCGATTGCACTGCAGGCTACGCATTACTCAACCCGAGCGATCGATCGATGGCTGTTAACTGAACCCGATCGAGCGATTCCTTCGCTACTGCTGCTAACTGAAGCCGATCGATACTGCCTCTGGGATGAACAGTGAGCGTTGCGGGGGGGGGGGGGTGGATGAACAGTGAGCGGTGGCGTTGCCTCTGGATGAACAGGACCCCGTGGTGTGGTGGAGGGCTGGATGAACAGTAGACGATGGAGGGGTGCCCGTGGAGGGGTGGTTGAACAGGACCCCGTGGTGTGGAGGGCTGGATGAACAGTAGACGGTGGAGGGGTGCCCGTGGAGGGGTGGTTGAACAGTAGCCGGTGGAGTAGCGTGCGGTGGAGGCTGGATGAACAGGAGCCCGTGGAGGCTGGAGGAGGTCGACGGTAGCCCGTGGAGGCTGGAGGAGGTCGAAGGTGGAGATGAACAGTATCCCGTGGAGTCCCGTTTTGCGGTACGCCACACCCCTCCCGATGAACAGGACCCCCGTTTCGACCGTAGGAGGTCCGTTTCGTCCGTTTTGCGGTATGCCACACCCCTCCCGATGAACAGGACCCCCATTTCGACCGTAGGAGGTCCGTTTCGTCCGTTTTGCGGTACGCCACACCCCTTCCGATCAACAGGACCCCCGTTTCGACCGTAGGAGGTCCGTTTCGTTCGTTTTGCGGTACGCCACACCCCTCCCGATCAACAGGACCCCCGTTTCGACCGTAGGAGGTCTTTTTCCTCCGTTTTGCGATACGCCACACCCCTCCCGATCAACAGGACCCCGTTCCGAACGTAGGAGGTCCGTTTCCTCCGTTGTGAGGTACGCCAGGCCTCGTTTCCATCGCCTGTTCCATCCAAGCCCTCCCGATGAACACGACCACGCATTCTGTTTCGACCCAGCCGGTTGGCTCCCACGCGTTCCGTTGCCTCCCGATGAACACGACGCATTCCGTTGCCTCCCCTTGAACACGACGACGACGCTGTTTCTCCGTTCCGACCCAGCCATGTACACGAGCCCTGGCCGTACGTATGCGCGAGTAGGCGTTCGAGACCCCGCCCGTATGTACACATACGTGGCCATATTTTCTTTCTTGCACCCTGGCCGCTGTACGTACGTGTACATGCTACGTGCGCGCCTCTACTACGACACGTACGCGCCTCTACTATGACACGTGCGCGCCTCTACATCCACTAGTATATATGTACGTACACGTTCACGACCAGAATGACAACGCTACGTACGCTTCCACCAGGTGGGTCCCGACTATCAGGCACTTCCTTGCCTGCGAAGATGTAGCTGGTGGGTCCCAGCAGTCAGGGGGCGAATCGTTTTTTTTTGCCTGGACGCACTTCCTTCCGTGCGAAGATGTAGCTGGTGGGTCCCAGCTGTCAGGGGCAATCGTTTTTTTCGCGAAATACAGTGGCCCATCCGGTGGGTCCCCGCTATCAGATGGAGGAATAATTATTTTGCACGTAATAAGGAGGCACTTCCTTGCTGCGGCCGTGGACCTAGCTGTCAGCCTCTCCACGTACAGTCCACGTCTGATGGAAGCCGTTCCTTGACCACGTTGACCACGCCGCGCCGAGAGCACCAGGGCGGTGGACGACGGCAAGGCCTAGGAAGGGGACGACGCGGAGCCGGGGAAGACTCGGCAGTGGATGCCCACGCGTAGAGGAGTACGAGGGTTCACTGGTTCGCTGCGGTGTGAGGCTGCCGTCGCCGCAGAATAACAGGGGGTGTGGGTGAGTAGAGGGATGGCCTGGCCAGCGGTGGGAGTAGTAGGGGGCGGTAAGGCCTCCGCCGCATCGCAGTCGGCCATGGGAGGCAGGAGCATGAGGCATGACCGGCGCTGGTTTGGGCGGCTGGAGCAAGAAGACCAGAGGTTGAAGAAGCACTACGGCCGTTGGATGGCCATCGTACGGTCACTGGAGCTAGAATCGTGCATATTGACTAAGTTGACAAAGCCCTCCGTCCCCGTCAACTTAGTAGGCCCACAAGTCAGCCTGCCACTATACTGGGTCCCAGCTAACAAGGGGAGTATTCATTTTTTATGTGTGTAATAAGGAGGCACTTCCTTGCGTGCGAAGATATAGCTGGTGGGTCCGAGCTGTCAGCGGCGGTAACGTTTTTTTCGCGAAATACAGAGGCCCTTTCGGTGGGTCCCTGATGTCAGGTGGAGGAATCATTATTTTGCGCGTAATAAGGAGGCATTTCCTTGCGTGCGGCCGTGGACCCAGCTGTCGGCCTCTCCACGTACAGTCCACTTCAGATGCATGTCGGTCGTTGACCACGTTGACCAGGCCGCGCCGAGAGCACCAGGGCGGTGGACGACGGCGAGGCCTAGGAAGGGAATGATACGGAGGCAGGGAAGACTCGGCAGTTGTTTCCCACGCGGAGGGGAGTACGACTGTACGAGGGTTTACTGGTTTGTCTGCCGTCGCCGGAGAATAACAGCAGGTGTGGGTGAGTAGAGGGATGGCTAGGCCAGCGATGGGAGTACGGTGGGGCGGTGAGGCCTGCGCGGCAGCAGAGCCGGCCGCGGGGAGGAGGGAGTAGGCAGTCCCGCCGGCGCTTGTTTGAGCGGCTGGAGCAGGAAGAGCAGAGATTGAAGAAGCACGACGGCCGTTGGATGGCCATCCAACAGTCACTGCTTGTGCGTCAACCTTTTTTAGGAAAGCCTCAAATCTGTGGAAAACAACATACAACCCATCTGCCATTATTTCTAATAATTTATAGCCCATTTGCTAATTATTAAGGTTTTTTGGAGCCCATATTCTTTTTGTTAGCATTACAGCCCATATTGTGGCCACGGTTAAAAAATTATACGAAATTTTGCATATTTCGGTGCGGTCCGAACTGTTTTTAATCCCGAAATTTCGACTCACATTCAAACTGATTTTAAAAATAAATGTATATCAATATAAAATCCAACAAATTCTCCACGCATAAAAATTAATGTAATTTAAAATCTCAAAATGACAAAAAGATATTTGAAACTAATTGCCGGTTTGATGTGTTTTAAAAATGTACATCCCATTTCACATTACTGATGTGCCATTTTCTCGGCCAGCTGAATGAAAGCTCTCCTCGTCTTGAAAGATTTGCAGCCCAACAGGCCTGACAAAGCGACTTACTTGGCAAATCACAAAAAAACTGGGCTGTGGCCATGGACCCAGCTGTCAGCCTCTCCACGTACAGTACTCTTCCGATGGAAGTCGTTCCTTGACCACATTGACCACGCCGCGTGGAGAGCACCACGGCGGTGGACGACGGCGAGGCCTAGGAAGGGGACGACGCGGAGCCGGGGAAGACGCGGCAGTGGAAGCCCGCGCGGAGAGGAGTACGAGGGTTCACTGGTTCGGCTGCGGTGTGAGGCTGCCGTCGCCGCAGGGCCTGGCCAGCGGTGGGAATAGTAGGGGGCGGTGAGGCCTCCGCGGCAGCACAGCCGGCCACGGGAGGCAGGAGCATGCGGCACGACCGGCGCTGCTTTGGGCGGCTGGAGCAAGAAGACCAGAGGTTGAAGAAGCACTACGGCCGTTGGATGGACATTGTACGGTCACTGGAGCTAGAATCGTTCATATTGACTAAGTTGACAAAGCCCTTCGTCCCGTCCACTTAGTAGGCCCACAAGTCAGCCGCCCACCAAGGTGGGTCCCAGCTAGCCGGGGGAGTATTCATTTTTTTGTGCGTAATAAGGAGGCACTTCCGATGGGTCCGAGCTGACAGCGGGGGGAACGTTTTTATCGCGAAATACGGTGGCCCGTCAAGTGGGTCCCAGCAGTCAGGGGGCAAACGTTTTTTTCACAAAATACGGTGGCCCGTCCAGTGGATCCCTGCTGTCAGTTGGAGGAATCATTATTTTCCACGTAACATGGAGGCACTTACTTGCTGCGGCCGTGGACCCAGCTGAGACTCTCCACGTACAGTATACTTCCGATGGAAGTCGTTCCTTGACCACATTGACCTTGCCGCGTTCCGTTGCATGCATGCGTCCATGGGCATGGTGCGTCCCCACTGTCAGCCTCTCATGTACAGTCATCTTCCGATGACTCTCGGTTGTTGACCACGTTGACCACACCGTGCCGAGCGCACCCAGACTGGAACGACCCGGAGATGGGGAAGACGGGGCAGTGGAGTCGCAGATGGAGAGGGGTGGGAAACTTCACTGGTTCGGGTGCGCGGAAGCACAGCCGCGGTGCCGCCCACGGGAGACAGGAGCAAGAACAGAGGTTCACGAAGGAGCACGGCTGTTGGATTAACATCCAACGGTCCAGCTGCTAGAATCATTTGTTGATTAAGTTGACAAAGCCATGCGTACACGTCCGCTTAGTAGGCCCACAAGTCAGTCACCAAATCTGACGGGTCCCAGCTGTCAACGGGATGAATAATTATTTCGCAAAACAAGGAGGCACTTCCTTCCGTGCGAAGATACAGCCGGTGGGTCCCAACTGTCAGGTGGAGGAAACATTTTTTTCCAGCTTAATAAGGAGGAACTTTCCTTGCGTGCGACCATGGACCTCGTGGGTCCCAGCCGTCAGGCTCTCCACGTACAGTCCTCTTCCGATGACTCTCGTTTGTTGACCACGCCACACCGAACGCAGCGAGGCGGTGGACGACGACGAGGCCCCGGACGGGAACGACTCGGAGATGGGAAAACGCGGCAGTGGAGTCGCAGATTGAGAGGAGGAGAAGGGTTATAACTGGTTCTGTTGCGGCGTGGGGCTGTAGTCTGTGGAGAATAACAGGAGGTGTCGAGGGGTGGAGGGATAGCCTGGCCGGCGGTGGGGTAGCGCTTCGCAGCGATGCGTGCTAAGCAGAGCCGCTAGCCGCCGGAGGCCGGACCAGGCGGTCCCGGCGACGCTGGAGGAAGAAGACGAGAGATTGAAGGTGCATGTCGGCCGTTGGATATAAATGCAATGGTTGTGGATGACACAATCATTTGTTGACCAAGTTGACGACGCCCTGCGTAGGCTTCGACCTATTGGCCCACATGTCAGCCTGCAAAAATGTGGCATATATTTAACCCATGTTTTCTAGAATGTACAGTCCATTTGCTGGGCTGGGTGAACAAATAATTTCGCGTCAATCAGGCCCATTTATATTTTCTAAGAAATCCCAGCCCATTTGCACTTCCTTGAAATACACGTATTAGGTGGGCTCGTTATATATATAATATTATGTTAGGAGGAGCAATTAATATCAAAGAATAAACCAGAGAGGCACATTTTTTATATATATAATTAAGACATTAGCGAGTTATTGCTCAAAATAAAAATGAGCGCGTTATTATTAAATTGGTCCTTAAAATCTTCGCAAGCTTTTGTACGCAATCACCAGGATTTTCCTTGCCTGTGAGTCAAAAACAACCAGGATTTTCCTTGCCAACTTCCGTTAAACATTTACTTTTATAAGTTAATAACACGTGGGATGTTTTTATAATGTATATATAAGTCTCTATAAAATATACGATAATAGTAATAATATAAATATATATAATGTGGTTAGAAGGGAAAACATAAATTGGACACAGCATTACTTTTATAAGAGACCTGCGTTTTATACCCCACAGTACGCATACTAACAAGTTCACACACAAATACAACAGAAAAGGTAAACATTCATATCAAACTCAGGTTCACAGGACACGTTCATATTCATAGCCAACATTCACTATCAACAACTCAAAAGATTCATATATACACAAGCTCAGCATATCTATGCATCCAAATGATTGATAGATCACACGACAATATTCATACATAATTCACAAAAAGATTCAGATATACACATGTTCAGTATGTTTATGCATCCAAATGATTGAGATCACAACCAATATGATCCATGGACGAACTTTAATTACCTAGGGTACAGACTGATAAATGGTGTTCAATCGGAGGTACTTCTTGCTAAAATTAGTTCTTGTACGAGTGAACCTTCGAGTACATAAGAGTCAGCACAGACAATCTGAACTTTGCTTGTAGGTTTATCCTCAAATAGTGGCCTCGTGCCGAGGGAGGTTTGAGCAACTTGGCCACTACTTTCATCCAACTAGTTTACTGGCTCATGTTGGTCCTGTATCTCGCCAAAATTCTACACTGTAGACGAGAAAGGAGGCGGTTGAGAAAATGAACCACCCAATTTTTTTGTGCAGTTCAACTGAAATGGAGCATCCTTGGCATGCAGACTGATTAAGTGCCAGATGAATATATGCGTCAACCAACTTGTCTGGAATCTTTAGACTCCATGCCATATAGTTCGCTACCATATGTGCCAATAACCAAAAGGCACAAGTTGGGACCAAAGACTGGACTGCGTTTTTCTGGGCTATGCACCAAGCAATATTTTTGGCGTTCACTCTCCTAATACTTGGAGTTTGACAATTGGTTGACGCCAGTTGATACTTGAATGAATATAGGCACTTCTTGTCAACATCGATGCTTGTCTGAGTGAACTTTGGAGTACATAGCAGCAGCATAAGTACCTGTCCATCTGATCATTTTGTGCAGTTCTACTGAAATCACCCGATGTAATGATTTGCCTGCGAGTTCAGGCTCCAAATTACTCCTTTATGAAATCGGCAAACAGTAGCACAATACCAAATTACCAATACATATGACAGGCACAATAATCAGGATAAAGACCAGTACCAACCTGTGTGAGGTAGCATATCAATTACTATTTCCTTTGACTGGAAGCCGAGATAAGCCAAGTGACTGACAGCAAAGGAAGAAAGCAAGCGGAGATTAGCGACTGACAGGAAAGGACGGAAGCTGTCGAGGCAATGAAGCACCCAAAGTTTTTGTGCAGTTCCACCAAAATCGAGCATCCCTGTCGGCACATATATTGAGAGAGTGAGATTACTGTAATAGTGGGACTAGTTGATGAAACATACACTAACAAATAGAAGCACCCTCATTATCTTAATGGGTAAAGTTAGCAACGTAGTAGTCTTGCTTAAAGAGAGGTATTAGTTTATTTAATCAGTGCCAATTAGCTCAACTCAACACTCAAAGCATTGCCATTTATCATAGGTTGCAAAACTTTAACGTGCAAAGATAAAGGAGTTTCTCATGACAGTAGCACGATACAAATAGAGATGACAACAAACTAATATGGATGAAGGCCTTAGGCCCGTACCAACCTGAGAAAAAAAGCTTATTCATATAGTCCCATAAGAGATGATAAAGCACTCACTGGAATCACACAATAGTATATATTTTTGTGCACTTCAAATGTATGGTTGAAATCACTCTTGTTTACCAGTGCTGAGATTATATCGAAAGATTATCAAGAACTTCCAGCAGAGTTAAAGCACTGGCTGGGATACAGTTCATTGTATTGTCTTGTGTAGTTCCACTAAAATGTATGATTGGCACAACATGATCCCTGTTTGCACAAGTAGGAACAAGGTGAAACCTTCATTAGCTTAGTGAGAAAGGATAGGAAGACATTAGCATATTACTCAAACAGTAGCATCAAATTCATGATGGACAATACGCAAAACATTGCCTCATTGAACCAATGGCAATAAATTGACATGCAAAACAATAACACTATTATGTCATGACACTAACACTATTCCCTCCCTGCTCCACCACATGATTCACCTCCATAGACAAACATACACACGTACATGATTCAGCATAGGGTCCTACTAAAGATTTGTTTAACTCCAACAGGAAAATTAGGCAGTAATAAATTAGTGGTACTTAAGTACTCCTAATTAATTAAGTGAGACAACAGAAGTGGAAGGGCTCCCTGGAGGATCGTCTCACATGTAAGGTAGTCGTTGCCGGAGCCCTTGAATGGCCTCGACTGAGGCCTCCGGCTTCAGCAATATCGCCTTGGCACTGTTTATTCTTCTTCTTCTTCCTCTTCCTGCTCTGTTTCTCTTTCTCCTCACCAGTTGGTGAAACCAAGTACATGATTGGCCTCCTAATTCAGAATTGGTTTTGTCAGTGAGGGAGTACAAGTGTACTAGTAAAAAACAACATTATTTTCTCATGGCAGTCGGAAAATAGAGATGAACACATGCATTAAATATCATTCTTACCTAAAGGAAGGTTATGACACAAATATGGATGATGAGGATTGGAACACAGATCTCCCTTTGTGCAGTTCCACCAAAATGAACCAACTGTTCCATTCTGACATTCCAGTTAAACAGCACAAAAGTCACTTCTTTTAAGAAGAGTTTTGTGCAGTGCACCAAAAGGTCACAACAGCAACCAGGTGAATTGGATATCCCTGTTTGCACAAAAAGGCACAGAGGAAACAGTCAGAGTCTCAAACAATTACAGGCAAAAACATTTGGCTAAACTTGTCATGGCTTATAACAGTGGCATGGCTTCATTTTTACCAGGGACATTAGATTAAGAACAACTAAGGTTGCGTTTGGTTCACAGGTTTGGTGCAGGATTTTCGTAGGAACACAATTCCTACGGTATTCTTTCCCTTCCAACCGTTCGGAACACGGGAAAGGTGAATAGTGTTTCATAGGAAAGCTGGTCTGGTAGTACTGATTCCATAGGATTAGAAACATCCACACGCTGCTCATTTTTTGGGCGGAAGCCCGAGGCAGGAGCTCGCTGCCATGCGTTAGACAGGTTGCTGTGCTGTGTTGCCGGAATAAAAAATCAACCTATGTGTGGTACGTGAGGTGAGGACAAGAGTAGTCACTGTGCAGCTGAATAAACAAATAGGATCTCATACTGCCAAGCATGCTACTCTAAAAAAACAAATATGTACATTTCCTAGTCCATCCGAACACATTCTCTTGAGAGTTTCCTCCGGTTCGCTGTTCCATAGTTTATACCTACATTCCTTTCCTATTCCTCTATTTTCATCAAGACCTATGTTTTCTGCCCCTTTATTCCGAACGGAGCCTAAATATTTGGTATAAGGGCATGGGACAGTGGGTGCACCAGCAGTCCAGCACCATGTACGTAAACATGGGCATAAAGTGGTGATTCATAGTTTGTTGCCCCGAGAAACAAACATCCAAGAAACATATCTGGGTTGGTCCCATTTTTGTTCACTCTAGCCACCTACTCCTATTTGTGGATAGCAAATCTAGTCCTGGTCATACCACTGTGTACAGCGTTACCCCTATATTTCCCTTTTCGACCAAGAGACCGGTTGGATGACCAGTCTATACTACTTTCACCCCCTTTCCTTCCTGTTTGTACCAAGTCCGATGTACATACTAAATTCCCCCACCCCCACTTTATTTCTTGTTTGAACCAAGTACTCCCTCCGTCCGGAATTACTTGTCATCAAAATGGATGTGTCTAGAACTAAAATACATCTAGATACATCCATTTCAATGACAAGTATTTTCGGACGGAGGGAGTACAAGATTCGACTCCATGAAGTAGCTTTACCTCTAACAATAGAAGAAAAAAATATGTGACGTTGGACCATCCGATCGAGAGGGGCTGAGAGGTAGAAAATGATGCACATGCAGCGACGTAACGAGCCGGGGAAGTAGAGCTAAGGCGGTTTCGAACGAAGATATACCTGAAGGTCGTCGGGGTGTGGATAGGTGGGCGGCGGGAGGCCGGATCCGCTCACAGGCAACGACGAAGGGATCGGAGGACCTCCCGCGCCGGCGCTCGGCCAGAGATAACGGTGCGGCCGGCAGTGGGTCTTCTCCCTCGCTGTCGACGACGGCCTAAACGCTGCCCCTCCTCCCCTTCACCGGCGGAGGGGGATACGTCCGGATCTGTAACCAGCGGTGAGGATAGAAAGGCAATGTTTTTTGAAGGGAGAAAGACAGTGTTACTACCCCTATCTTGTTTAGATCTGGAGAGGATGAGAGTGTGTGAATAGAGCAACCCTAGCAAGCAAGCGCGGAGGCTCCGGCCTATATATACGTAGTGGGGTAGTTTTCCTTTTTCACTCCATCAAAACAATCGTTTAAAATTGTGTACTACTACATGCCAGGTCGCGGGTTTTTTAGTTGTTGATTGTTTTTTGAGATAGCTACCCGCTTGTTCCAAGTGGTGTTACGGTGTGCCAGGTCGCACTTTGTATCGTTCAAGTCTGGTACTACAAGTCCCTCCATTAAATGAACAACCACCCCCTCGTAAAAATTGTGAACAAGCCCACGGCTAAAATTAGCGGAAACGTGGGTTGCCCCAACATGCATTATTATTTATATTTTCTACTCCCTCCGTTCCTAAATATAAGTCTTTTTTATAAGCCACACCTAAGACAAGAATTTTTTATTAGCAGTGAACCCCACATGTCATAGACACAAAAATTGTGGCAAGATTCCCTTAGGCAAGCCAAAGTGTGTCTAACAATTTGAGCAACTCAGGTTAGGCAAGTGTGGCAAGTGTGGGAAAAATAATGTGGCAACATAAGACAAACATAGTCACAATCCAAACAGCCCCGTAATTTTTTGTGACATGCATGAAAATTTGGTTAGTTAAATTTATAGTCAAAATTTGGCAAGGTGCATCAAATCAACACATGCAAGTATCAAAAGGAAAGTCACGGCATGCATGCATGTCACGACCGGTTTTCCAATAAAACATTTATTGAGAAACCGATCCCTTTAACGGACCAGTAGAGAAGAATCCTTCTTACTGGTAGACAAATTCTTGATTACAGAAATATCCAGGAGTACTAAATATAATACAAGGTTGAGCGGAGGCTGCTCAACAATTTATTACAAGCACGCCGATATTATACATAAAGGTGGATATGACACAAGGGGCATGGTGGCATAACTACTGACTCGTAATAAAAGTGGTGGTGGATATGTCACAGTGAAGTGGGTGACAGGACTCCTAAATCTTACAGCTCATCGAGCGTCGGAGTGAGGCTCGAGGACTTTTATTTTGGGTGGCGGAAGCGTGTATAATACAAGTGACCAATTCCAGGATCGCACGGGACTGACTAGGACTCCTCTAGGCGTCGGACTCGCTATCGAACTCTTCATCCATAAGATCGCCTTCGTCAACATCTGGCCAAATCAACAAGCCAGGTGAGTACTATGAAAGTACTCGCAAGACAGTTTGGACATAAGATATAACAAATGCAAACATGATGCACATGAGCAGATTAATAATGTGCACTCCGATAATAAACTTTGCACTGCATGGGAAATAAAAAGGAAGTCGGGCGGTAGTCCTCCCGAAATCCCAATGTAATACTGAAGGCCAATCGAGTGTCTGAAATGACGCCTCGAAAGCGTACAAATAAATTAACAATGCCGCAGTCGGGCGTCAGGGCGACACCACATAAAGGGCTTATATTGGAATATAAACGACAGTGCGTGCCACAGTCGAACGTCTGAGCGACATCACATAAAGGGCTTATACCAAAAGTAAATAACAAGAGTGCCATAGTCGGACGTTTGAGCGACATCACATAAAGGGCTTATAACAAAAGTAAATAACAAGAGTGCCACAGTCGGACGTCTGAGCGACATCGCATAAAGGGCTTATATCAAAAGTAAATAACAAGAGTGCCACAGTCGGACGTCTGAGCGACATCACATAAAGGGCTTATATCAAAAGTAATTAACAAGAGTGCCACGGTCGGACGTCTGAGCGACATCACATAAAGGGCTTATATTTCATAACTCGATATTCTAGTAGCTCATGAATCTAAATCATCTCAAGGAAAATACTCAGGTACGAAATAATAAAATGGTTAGTCCACCCACAAGAATAACATTCAATCTGGGTTACCACTCCAGCTTGTTCACCGGGGATTTTCACTAAGACTGACACAGGGACTGACGTGGATATGGATATGGATATGTTAACCAAGGTCCTTGACCATGGACACAATTTCTTGGAAGGTTTTGACTCTGCAGAGTTTGTACTTTTAACCACAGCCAACGGATTTCGGTAGCCACAAAGGACTAGTTCCGTTTACGCTATTTTAGGACAAACACATCTAACCAGTACACACCCATTCCACATTCCGTTGCCAGGAATCACCCTAGGCAACGTTCAAGAAAAACCTTGAGACGGGGAGGCTACAACCTAGCGTATCATGGGATCAAATTTGTATCGCACGCTCTAAGGGGTGCCCCCCCTCTCGGTCCCAACCGGAAACACCCATGCCCCCTGACCGGATGACTGGCTTTAATCCAGGGCCATGGAACCCTCATCCCGGCCCCTCTGTTTGGTGTGTACAAGGAAAGAGGTTTGCAACTTACTAAGCCGTATTCTTTGCAGAAAACATGTGGCAGCACAAAAAGGTGACATAAGACTGGCATGCTACAACAATACCATCTTACTACCTCTCATGTCACCACATGATCAGGTCATCTCCCATCAAAAGATCACATCAAACTTCGAAGCACACGGGTAGTTGCCTTGCATGCAACGTAACACTCACCGATGCCCATATGCCATGCACAAACTATTCAAGCAAACATGCAAAACACTCATCATATCAAAGGTTCAAACATGCTTGCCTGGTTCGGAGAAGTCGGAGTCTAGCTCGGCGAAGTTCGCGGCTCCGTCACCTCCTCCGGTATCTACGGTATAAAGAAACCGTATACTAACGTGAATGCCGTGTGTGTATAAAATTTATTCCAAAAAATTTCCAAATAAATACTATAAAAAACTAGACAAAAATATAAGACTGACAAAAAAAGAATAATCAAAAAGCATCTTTTGTTTAAAAGATATAAGGGTTTTAGTCCAAGGACTAATCTGTGATGAAACAGAAAAGATCCAGGGGCTTGTTTGAAAAAGTAGAAAACGCTTCGGTACGAAATACGCCAGCCCAGAGGGGAAAACACACTTTGCCCGAAGGCGCCTTTAGAAAAACGGTTCGAGGAAAAGAAAGAGAGGCTGACGGGGGGTCCCACCCGTCAGGTTCAAACTCGAACAGAGCTCGCCGGCGCCCGAGGGCTGCGATGGTCGCCGGCGTTGATCCACGGCGAGGTAGGGGGATCGGAGGGTACCTACGGGTTCAGGGTGTCCTTCCGCATCGGTGGGTGGTGGACTTGGCCGTCGGTGAGCACCACGTCGATGGCGACCTTATCTCCGGCGGACGGTGGTTCGGGCGAGGATGAAACTCTCCGGTGGGTGCTGCAAACTTCAAATTTGGGCGCGGGTTAGAGAGGTGGATGCACTAGGAGGCTACTGGCATGTGTTGATAGGCGGGGGTGCACGCACTGTAGCGAATCTTGCCGGATCCCGAAGCGGGTCGAGGCGGCCGGAGTTGGGGAAGAAGACCTCCTCGAGGCCTTCCCAGTGGCTTGGCGTGGTTCTTGTGGGGTGGAGTGATGGTGCGTGGTCGAGTTCGAGCTCGGGACCTCCTTTTATAGTCGATCCGAGGAGGTGGCCGTGAACGGGATAACGCCGGCGAGCAATTACGGCGAGGCAGAGGTCGGGCAGTAGGTTTAGGCGGTTGGGCATCACCGTGATGGTCCACTGGTACCGTTTCTCAGCTAAAACCTCGGTCGGACTTGGGTAATGCTCCGGTCCTCGACGGAATGGCCGTACGGGCACGTCGGCGGTAGGGAGCGCGCTCCGTGCCTTCCGGTTCATGACGATGGCTCTGCAGCATTCACAGGGGAGGGGACGGCCACGCGGTGGCCTCTGGTGGCTTGGGCGGTGCTGGACGGCGCCGTCCCTCGCTGCGTCTCTCTGGCAGCCGCAGCGGGTGCTGCTGCCGCCGCTCACGGGGTGATGCACCTCGGCCAGCTCGCCGCCGACGCCCGCAACCTTCCAAGCGAACGTGCGGCGCGGTGGATAAGAAGGAGGAACAGGGAGCAAGGCGCCACTGCAGCTACTGGCGAGATCGACAAGAGTCTCTGAAGAAAACGACACCGGCTACTGAAACTGTTTTCTGAACTCTGAACTTTGGCAGTAACAGTGTACGCCAGGTGTTCGATGATATGTTTTGGGCACGAGGAAAAATTTTCTGGAGCTGGGACTTGGTGAGGTGACCTCTTGATGCATCTAGAGGCTGCCTGAATTTTCTCAGATTTTTAGGAGAAGAAAACAAATGAATTTCACCAAATTTGGCGAATATGGCCCAAACTTGCAGCAAGCACATTTTGAAAACTTTGAATTGGGGACCAGTGGTTCTTCCTGGATCTTGGTTGAGTGTCCTAAGAACTAGCCAGGGAAACTTGTTTGGAGGCAAAACTCAAAGGAAAACTAGTGGTTCCTTTGTGAATCTCCAAGGGCCAAAATAGAAGACAGAAAAGATTTTTGATTAAAAATAAATGGAGATAAAATCATGGGGAAGTTAAACTTGCTGGATTGGAAGTTTGACTTGACACAAAGTGGGAAGATGGCTTTTGGGAGGGGTTTTCAACTTAGGTTATGGCAAGAGATAAATTTTTGAAAGGAGAAGGATTACCCCATAAGCCCTAGGGCTACTTATAAAGAAAAGATTTTCAAAAAAAAAAACTTTCCCAAAGAAAAACACTTGTGTTGAGTCAACACAACATGAAAAAAAAACCCTCAAGACCAAAGATCAAGTTTTGGATGACCCCAAGAAAAATACTTGTCATAAAAGGAAATTTTTTGAGAAGGAGAGTCCTTTAGAAAGAAAATTTTAAATAACCTCCTTCAAATCAAATAAAGAATTTGATAAAACCAACTAAAATTTTTTTGGGTGTCACAACACCTACCCCCTTAGGAAAAATCTCATCCCCGAGATTTCAGCTGATCCTCAAATAGGTGTGGGTATTCTGCCTGAAGAAAATCCTCTCTTTCCCATGTTGCTTCATCCTCGGTGTGATTGCTCCACTGAACATTGAAAAATTTAATTGTTTTCTGACGGGTCCACCTTTCAGACTCTTCCAATATTTTTATTGGCCGCTCTCTGTAGGTGAGGTCTGGTTGCATGTCAATGCTCTCATGAGATACATGCTTTTCCGGGTTGCTTACACATCTCCTCAACTGTGAAACGTGGAACACGTCGTGGACGTCTGACAGCTCTTTGGGTAGGTCTAGCTAGTAGGCTACTGTGCCTCTTCGTGCAACCACACAGAAGGGTCCAATAAATCTTGGGGCCAGCTTTCCTTTAATTTTGAACCGTTGCAGGCCCCTCATAGGAGACACTCGTAGGTACACATATTCACCGGGTTCAAAGCTGACCTTACGATGTTTTCGTTCGTAATAGCTCTTTTGTCGGCTTTGAGCTGTCTTGAGTCGGTCCCTGATTTGTTTAACTTTCTCCTCGGCTTCCTTGAGCATGCCTGGGCCGAAGATACGACTGTCACTTGTTTCTGACCAATTTAATGGGGTACGGCATCTCCGTCCGTACAATGCTTCAAAAGGTGCCATTTGTAGGCTGGTTTGGTAACTGTTGTTGTATGCGAACTCGGCATATGGCAAGCTTTCCTCCCAACTGGTTCCATAGGTGAGAACAGAGGCTCTCAGCATGTCTTCTAGGATTTGGTTCACGCGTTCAGTTTGTCCATCAGTCTGGGGGTGGTACGCTGTACTGAATGCTAGTTGCGTCCCCAGAGCTTGTTGTAAATAATCCCAAAATCTAGAGACAAATTGAGTGCCCCGGTCGGATATTATGGTCTTTGGGACTCCATGCAGACAAACTATACGGGAGAGATAAAGCTTAGCAAGCTTCTGAGTGGAGCAGGTCGTCTTCACGGGAATGAAATGTGCTACCTTAGTTAGCCTATCTGTGATGACCCATATGGCATCATTTCCGCGTTGTGATCGAGGTAGTCCGACGATAAAATCCATTCCAATTTCGTCCCATTTCCACTCAGGTATCCAGTTTGGCTGTAGCAGCCCTGCTGGTTTTTGGTGCTCGGCTTTAATGCGCTGACACGAATCACAACATGCAATGAATGTGGCTATATCCTTCTTCATACCGTGCCACCAAAATCTTTCCTGAATGTCTTTGTACATTTTGGTTCCTCCAGGGTGGATTGAATATGGGGCGGTGTGGCCTTCGGTTAGAATTTGTTGTTTGAGGTCCTCAATGTTTGGTACGCAAAGTCTGTCCCCGTACCACAATACTCCCTCATTGTCTACGACGAACTCTGAAGCCTTGCCAAGGCTCACTTTTCTCTTTATACCTTCAATGCTGGGATGTCCATGCTGAGCCTTCTTAATCTGTTCCATTAGGGTGGGCTGTATCTCCAGATTTGATACGTTGCCCTCAGCGACTATCACCATGTTGAGTTTGGCGAACTCCTGCTGAATTTCAGGCCTCAAGTTCTGTAGACTGTCGTTGCCCGAGCCGGGGTTCCGACTAAGAGCGTCTGCCACTACATTCGCTTTTCCTGGATGGTAGTGAATGCCGACATCATAATCCTTGACTAATTCCAACCAGTGTCGTTGACGTAAATTGAGCTCTGGTTGCGTGAAAATATATTTAAGGCTTTTATGATCTGTATATATTTCACAATGATTTCCCAGCAAAAAGTGCCTCCACTCTTTGAGTGCATGGATGACTGCTGCTAGCTCCAAGTCATGAGTAGGATAATTTTCTTCATGCTTCCGTAGTTGCCTGGAAGCATATGCTACAACTTTGCCGTCCTGCGTCAATACGCACCCGAGGCCCTTCCGGGATGCGTCACAATACACTTCAAAACTTTTGTGTATGTCCGGCACAACCAAAACTGGTGCTGTTGTTAATTTCCTTTTGAGTTCTTGGAAGCTTTTCTCGCACGCTTCAGTCCATACAAATTTCTTATCCTTCTTGAGTAACTGTGTCATTGGTTTTGCCACGGTGGAGAATCCCTCAATAAACCTTCGGTAATATCCAGCCATTCCTAGGAAACTTCGTACATCTGTTAAGTTGGCTGGTGGTTTCCAGCCAAGTACGGCTTTGACTTTTTCTGGGTCTACGGCAACGCCTTCTTGGGTCAATACATGGCCTAGAAAACCAACCCGTCTTAGCCAAAATTCACATTTGCTAAATTTGGCATACAATTGATGTTTCCTTAATTCTCCCAATACAATTCTGAGATGTTCAGCATGTTCTTCCGGTGTCTTTGAGTATACCAGAATATCATCAATGAACACCACAACAAATTTGTCCATAAATTTCATAAACACTTTGTTCATGAGGTGGACGAAATATGCGGGGGCGTTCGTCAGTCCAAACGGCATTACTGTGAGCTCATATAATCTGTATCTGGAGGTGAATGCTGTCTTAGGGATATCTTCTGTCCGTACCTTTAATTGATGATACCCCGATCTTAAATCAATTTTGAGAACACCTTGGCTTGTGCGAGCTGGTCAAATAAATCATTTATCCGTGGCATCGGATATTTGTTTTTGATGATGACCATGTTGAGTGCTCGGTAGTCTATACACAATCTCAGTGTCCCATCCTTTTTCTTGGCAAATAATACTGGTGAACCCCAAGGTGAGGAGCTGGCTCGTATAAATCCTTTGTCCAGTAATTCTTTTATTTGCTTCTTTAATTCTACCAACTCGGAGGGTGCCATTCTATAAGGTTTCTTGTAAATGGGGGTGGTGCCAGGTGCTAGTTCAATGCTGAACTCTATTTCCCGGTCTGGTGGCATGCCTGGTAGTTCTTCGGGAAATACGTCAGGAAACTCACACACCACTGGAACTTTTCTTAATTCTGAAATGTCCACCTTGTTCAACTTTGGTTGCCGTGACTTTGGTCTTTCTTGAGCTACAACTTTTATTGTCTTGCCGTGATGGTGAGTGAGGATTGTAGTCCGATTGAAGCAGTCGATAAATCCCTTGTTGGTGGTTAACCAGTCCATTCCTAGGATAACATCCAGTCCTTTATTTTCCAACACGATGAGATTCACCTGAAACTTTAGTCTTTCAAACTCAATAATCACACCTTGGCAGTAACTCTGAGTGATCTGCTTATTCCCCGGGGACTTGATGATCATGGACTTTTTCAAAGGAAGTATCGGAAAACCATGTTGCAAAACAAAACTCTTCGAAATGAACGAGTGAGAGGCTCTAGAATCAAACAAAACCGTGGCAGGTATTGTGTTGACAAGGAACGTACCGAGCACGATATCTGGGGCATTCTGTGCTTCCTCCTTGGTCACATGGTTCAGGTGACCCTTCTTGTGATTGTTATTGGGGTTGAAGTTGTTACGCTTGGGGGCTGGATTGCTCCCACCATGGTTCGGTTTGGGGGCCGAGTTCCTTGGCTTTGGGCACTGTTTGGCATAGTGTCCTTCCTCTCCACAAGCATAGCAAGTAACACCTGGGCGATACGTAAAGTCCTTGTTCCTTGCATGAAAGTGTTTGATTGGGCTTGGAACATTGGTCGTGGATTTGCTTGCTCCACTTCTCTGAAAATCAGTCTTGCTCCGGTTGTTGCGAGCATGAGTCGTCTTGTCTCTTTTGCGCTTGCGAATATCCTCCAGGCTGCGGCGCTCATTCTCCAATGTAATAGCCTTGTCAACCAGTGTTTTGAAATCTGGAAAGGTGTGTACGACCAGCAGGCATTTAAGTGCTGGCGCTAGACCGTCCAAATTTTTTTCCATCCTTTTATTTTCAGTCATATGCTCTTCGTAGGCATAACGGGATAATTGAGTGAACTGACTATTGTACTCAGTCACTGTCATGCCTCTCTGCTTGAGGTCATCAAACTCCCTTTTCTTGATCTTTATAATGCTCCTGGGAATGTGCGCCCCACGAAAACCTTCCTTAAACTCTTCCCAGGTGATGTTATGTTCATTGGGGTGCATGTGCAGAAAATTTTCCCACCATGCTGCAGCTGCCCCAATGAGGTAGTGAGGTGCATAAAGCACCTTCTCACGGTCTGAACATTGGGCAATAATTAATTTCCTTTCGTTGTCACGAAGCCAATCATCGGCCTCAAGCGGCCTATCAGTGTAAGCGAACGTTGGAGGACGTGTCTTTTGTAGTTCAGACAACTTGGAATGCGGCTGGTATGGTTCACGGTGATTTCCCATATTGATAACGTGATTCATCATTTCTCTATGCTGCTATTGGCTTTGTTCATACAGGCGGCATACTTGGGAAAAAGCTGCTTCACTGCCTTGCTGACTAGACTGCCCCTGTGTGAAGTTGTTGCTTGTCTAGGTACCATAAACTTCTTCCGGTGGACTTGGCATGGAACGAGTCCAGGGACGAGGCATTTTCCACTCTGGGGTATTATTGCAAAAATTCATGAGAAAAACCGCGTGGCACGAGAATGATTTTGCAAAGGCGAAATTTAAGAGACTCCAAGATTTTCCAAGAAAATTACTTGATTGCGCATGGAGAAGGACTGCTCAGTACATATCTTACACGCGAGTCGTAATTATACAATACATCACTCAGGATGTGCGCACACATTCCTGACATGTTATTAGGCTAGTGCACTTCTCCGAGTTCCTACATGATGCGCACACACACACTACTTCTCACCAAACCTATGTACATAAAAACATATCATACATGCTCGCACATCGCACGGCTGCTAGGCGCACTCAGTCGGAGATGGTGAAAACTTCCCTCGGCCTGCCGAGGGTAAGACCCAGTGGTGCAGGAGACTCAACCTCCTCCTCATTAATAGGTTCCAGGCGCGAAGTACTGCGTTGAGGAGCTGCTGCGGGTGCGGCCGGTGGTGCAGCTCTACTTGGAGTAGGAGCAATGACTTGGTCAAACTCCTCAGTGGTAGGCAGACGGCGAGCGGTGGCTAAAATGGCAGGTGCATAGGATGCTGAGGACGAGACGAAAGTCAGTGGCGGTGCCATGTGGAGAAGCTCCCTCCTGTTGGCGGAACAGCCCTGAACTGAGTCCATACGGGCAGCCACAAGGTCGTCCACGAGGTTGTCAAAAGCTGCCTCAAGAGCTTTGAGATACTCAACAAGCATCTCGATAGCCTCATCTCTCTCTCCCCTATGGCAAGCGAATGCATAGTGACAAGTATATGGCACATGGCATGGGAGGTAGCGGTAGCGACGAGTCTTCATCGTAGGAAGAACATCCCGAAGACGAGCTATCGCCTCACGGGCGGCCATCTGCATGGCATGCCTCTCCGTAGGCATGGCCCTTCCCACAAAACGGAAGTGGCGAGGCGCAGAACGTCCTCCCTTGAATTGCACCACGGCCTGGTGCATAGACACGTCGTCGCTGAGCTTGTGCTGGTAAAGTGTGAACTCTGGACGAGTCGATGGCCCGATCATGAGCTTGGTGATGGAGACGAGAAGCTTGACAAACCCCTCAGGCACATTGGCAAACACCCGTGACTCGCAGTTGTTGCCAGCCATCTACAAAAGTAGGCAAAAATTCCGAATAGTCAAATCATAAATTTATGATGACCAACAGAAAATAGCTACATTTGCAAAATGCTGAAAAAGCACTAAAAACGCTAATAACCGATTAGCGATCGCACCTAGTGGCTTCCTACAGTCAGCCTGGCTCTGATACCAAGTTTGTCACGACCGGTTTTCCAATAAAACATTTATTGAGAAACCGATCCCTTTAATGGACCAGTAGAGAAGAATCCTTCTTACTGGTAGACAAATTCTTGATTACAGAAATATCCAGGAGTACTAAATATAATACAAGGTTGAGCGGAGGCTGCTCAACAATTTATTACAAGCACGCCGATATTATACATAAAGGCGGATATGACACAAGGGGTATGGTGGCATAACCACTGACTCATAATAAAAGTGGTGGTGGATATGTCACAGTGAAGTGGGTGACAGGACTCCTAAATCTTACAGCTCATCGGGCGTCGGAGTGAGGCTCGAGGACTTTTATTTTGGGTGGCGGAAGCGTGTATAATACAAGTGACCAATTCCAGGATCGCACGGGACTGACTAGGACTCCTCTAGGCGTCAGACTCGCTATCGAACTCTTCAGCCATAAGATCGCCTTCGTCAACATCTGGCCAAATCAACAAGCCAGGTGAGTACTATGAAAGTACTCGCAAGACAGTTTGGACATAAGATATAACAAATGCAAACATGATGCACATGAGCAGATTAATAATGCGCACTCCGATAATAAACTTTGCACTGCATGGGAAATAAAAAGGAAGTCGGGCGGTAGTCCTCCCGAAATCCCAATGTAATACTAAAGGCCAATCGAGTGTCTGAAATGACGCCTCGAAAGGGTACAAATAAATTAACAATGCCGCAGTCGGGCGTCAGGGCGACACCACATAAAGGGCTTATATTGGAATATAAACGACAGTGCGTGCCACAGTCGGACGTCTGAGCGACATCACATAAAGGGCTTATATCAAAAGTAAATAACAAGAGTGCCACAGTCGGACGTCTGAGCGACATCACATAAAGGGCTTATAACAAAAGTAAATAACAAGAGTGCCACAGTCGGACGTCTGAGCGACATCACATAAAGGGCTTATATCAAAAGTAAATAACAAGAGTGCCACAGTCGGACGTCTGAGCGACATCACATAAAGAGCTTGTATCAAAAGTAATTAACAAGAGTGCCACAGTTGGACGTCTGAGCGACATCACATAAAGGGCTTATATTTCATAACTCGATATTCCAGTAGATCATGAATCTAAATCATCTCAAGGAAAATACTCAGGTACGAAATAATAAAATGGTTAGTCCACCCACAGGAATAACATTCAATCTGGGTTACCACTCCAGCTTGTTCACCGGGGATTTTCACTGAGACTGACACAGGGACTGACGTGGATATGGATATGGATATGTTGACCAAGGTCCTTGACCATGGACACAATTTCTCGGTAGGTTTTGACTCTGCAGAGTTTGTACTTTTAACCACAGCCAACGGATTTCGGTAGCCACAAAGGACTAGTTTCGTTTACGGTATTTTAGGAGAAACACATCTAACCAGTACACACCCATTCCACATTCTGTTGCCAGGAATCACCCTAGGCAACGTTCAAGAAAAACCTTGAGACGGGGAGGCTACAACCTCGCGTAGCATGGGATCAAATTTGTATCGCGCGCTCTAAGGGGTGCCCCCTCTCGGTCCCAACCGGAAACACCCATGCCCCCTGACCGGATGACTGGCTTTAATCCAGGGCCATGGAACCCTCATCCCGGCCCCTCTGTTTGGTGTGTACAAGGAAAGAGGTTTGCAACTTACTAAGCCGTATTCTTTGCAGAAAACAGGTGGCAGCACAAAAAGGGAACGAACGGTAACGTGGCTCGGTCCATGTTAACGTCGGAGTTTAACGGTTGACATAAGACTGGCATGCTACAACAATACCATCTTACTACCTCTCATGTCACCACATGATCAGGTCATCTCCCATCAAAAGATCACATCAAACTTCGAAGCACACGGGTAGTTGCCTTACATGCAACGTAACACTCACCGATGCCCATATGCCATGCACAAACTATTCAAGCAAACATGCAAAACACTCATCATATCAAAGGTTCAAACATGCTTGCCTGGTTCGGAGAAGTCGGAGTCTAGCTCGGCGAAGTTCACGGCTCCGTCACCTCCTCCGGTATCTACGGTATAAAGAAACCGTATACTAACGTGAATGCCGTGTGTGTATAAAATTTATTCCAAAAAATTTCCAAATAAATACTATAAAAAACTAGACAAAAATATAAGACTGACAAAAAAAGAATCAATCAAAAAGCATCTTTTGTTTAAAAGATATAAGGGTTTTAGTCCAAGGACTAATCTGTGATGAAACAGAAAAGATCCAGGGGCTTGTTTGAAAAAGTAGAAAACGCTTCGGTACGAAATACGCCAGCCCAGAGGGGAAAACACACTTTGCCCGAAGGCGCCTTTAGAAAAACGGTTCGAGGAAAAGAAAGAGAGGCTGACGGGGGGTCCCACCCGTCAGGTTCAAACTCGAACAGAGCTCGCCGGCGCCCGAGGGCTGCGATGGTCGCCGGCGTTGATCCACGGCGAGGTAGGGGGATCGGAGGGTACCTACGGGTTCAGGGTGTCCTTCCGCGTCGGTGGGTGGTGGACTTGGCCGTCGGCGAGCACCATGTCGACGGCGACCTTATCTCCGGCGGACGGTGGTTCGGGCGAGGATGAAACTCTCCGGTGGGTGCTGCAAACTTCAAATTTGGGCGCGGGTTAGAGAGGTGGATGCACTAGGAGGCTACTGGCATGTGTTGAGAGGCGGGGGTGCACGCACTGGAGCGAATCTTGCCGGATCCCGAAGCGGGTCGAGGCGGCCGGAGTTGGGGAAGAAGACCTCCTCGAGGCCTTCCCAGTGGCTTGGCGTGGTTCTTGTGGGGTGGAGTGATGGTGCGTGGTCGAGTTCGAGCTCGGGACCTCCTTTTATAGTCGATCCGAGGAGGTGGCCGTGAACGGGATAACGCCGGCGAGCAATTATGGCGAGGCAGAGGTCGGGCAGTAGGTTTAGGCGGTTGGGCATCACCGTGATGGTCCACTGGTACCGTTTCTCAGCTAAAACCTCGGTCGGACTTGGGTAATGCTCCGGTCCTCGACGGAATGGCCGTACGGGCACGTCGGCGGTAGGGAGCGCGCTCCGTGCCTTCCGGTTCATGACGATGGTTCTGCAGCGTTCACAGGGGAGGGGACGGCCACGCGGTGGCCTCTGGTGGCTTGGGCGGTGCTGGACGGCGCCGTCCCTCGCTGCGTCTCTCTGGCAGCCGCAGCGGGTGCTGCCGCCGCCGCTCACGGGGTGATGCACCTCGGCCAGCTCGCCGCCGACGCCCGCAACCTTCCAAGCGAACGTGCGGCGCGGTGGATAAGAAGGAGGAACAGGGAGCAAGGCGCCACTGCAGCTACTGGCGAGATCGACAAGAGTCTCTGAAGAAAACGACACCGGCTACTGAAACTGTTTTCTGAACTCTGAACTTTGGCAGTAACAGTGTACGCCAGGTGTTCGATGATATGTTTTGGGCACGAGGAAAAATTTTCTGGAGCTGGGACTTGGTGAGGTGACCTCTTGATGCATCTAGAGGCTGCCTGAATTTTCTCAGATTTTTAGGAGAAGAAAACAAATGAATTTCACCAAATTTGGCGAATATGGCCCAAACTTGCAGCAAGCACATTTTGAAAACTTTGAATTGGGGACCAGTGGTTCTTCCTGGATCTTGGTTGAGTGTCCTAAGAACTAGCCAGGGAAACTTGTTTGGAGGCAAAACTCAAAGGAAAACTAGTGGTTCCTTTGTGAATCTCCAAGGGCCAAAATAGAAGACAGAAAAGATTTTTGATTAAAAATAAATGGAGATAAAATCATGGGGAGGTTAAACTTGCTGGATTGGAAGTTTGACTTGACACAAAGTGGGAAGATGGCTTTTGGGAGGGGTTTTCAACTTAGGTTATGGCAAGAGATAAATTTTTGAAAGGAGAAGGATTACCCCATAAGCCCTAGGGCTACTTATAAAGAAAAGATTTTCAAAAAAAAACTTTCCCAAAGAAAAACACTTGTGTTGAGTCAACACAACATGAAAAAAAAACCCTCAAGACCAAAGATCAAGTTTTGGATGACCCCAAGAAAAATACTTGTCATAAAAGGAAAAATTTTGAGAAGGAGAGTCCTTTAGAAAGAAAATTTTAAATAACCTCCTTCAAATCAAATAAAGAATTTGATAAAACCAACTAAATTTTTTTTGGGTGTCACAACACCTACCCCCTTAGGAAAAATCTCATCCCCGAGATTTCAGCTGATCCTCAAATAGGTGTGGGTATTCTGCCTGAAGAAAATCCTCTCTTTCCCATGTTGCTTCATCCTCGGTGTGATTGCTCCACTGAACATTGAAAAATTTAATTGTTTTCTGATGGGTCCTCCTTTCAGACTCTTCCAATATTTTTATTGGCCGCTCTCTGTAGGTGAGGTCTGGTTGCATGTCAATGCTCTCATGAGATACATGCTTTTTCGGGTTGCTTACACATCTCCTCAACTGTGAAACGTGGAACACGTCGTGGACGTCTGACAGCTCTTTGGGTAGGTCTAGCTGGTAGGCTACTGTGCCTCTTCGTGCAACCACACAGAAGGGTCCAATAAATCTTGGGGCCAGCTTTCCTTTAATTTTGAACCGTTGCAGGCCCCTCATAGGAGACACTCGTAGGTACACATATTCACCGGGTTCAAAGCTGACCTTACGATGTTTTCGTTCGTAATAGCTCTTTTGTCGGCTTTGAGCTGTCTTGAGTCGGTCCCTGATTTGTTTAACTTTCTCCTCGGCTTCCTTGAGCATGCCTGGGCCGAAGATACGACTGTCACTTGTTTCTGACCAATTTAATGGGGTACGGCATCTCCGTCCGTACAATGCTTCAAAAGGTGCCATTTGTAGGCTGGTTTGGTAACTGTTGTTGTATGCGAACTCGGCATATGGCAAGCTTTCCTCCCAACTGGTTCCATAGGTGAGAACAGAGGCTCTCAGCATGTCTTCTAGGATTTGGTTCACGCGTTCAGTTTGTCCATCAGTCTGGGGGTGGTACGCTGTACTGAATGCTAGTTGCGTCCCCAGAGCTTGTTGTAAATAATCCCAAAATCTAGAGACAAATTGAGTGCCCCGGTCGGATATTATGGTCTTTGGGACTCCATGCAGACAACCTATACGGGAGAGATAAAGCTTAGCAAGCTTCTGAGTGGAGTAGGTCGTCTTCATGGGAATGAAATGTGCTACCTTAGTTAGCCTATCTGTGATGACCCATATGGCATCATTTCCGCGTTGTGATCGAGGTAGTCCGACGATAAAATCCATTCCAATTTCGTCCCATTTCCACTCAGGTATCCAGTTTGGCTGTAGCAGCCCTGCTGGTTTTTGGTGCTCGGCTTTAATGCGCTGACACGAATCACAACATGCAATGAATGTGGCTATATCCTTCTTCATACCGTGCCACCAAAATCTTTCCTGAATGTCTTTGTACATTTTGGTTCCTCCAGGGTGGATTGAATATGGGGCGGTGTGGCCTTCGGTTAGAATTTGTTGTTTGAGGTCCTCAATGTTTGGTACGCAAAGTCTGTCCCCGTACCACAATACTCCCTCATTGTCTACGACGAACTCTGAAGCCTTGCCAAGGCTCACTTTTCTCTTTATACCTTCAATGCTGGGATGTCCATGCTGAGCCTTCTTAATCTGTTCCATTAGGGTGGGCTGTATCTCCAGATTTGATAGTCGATCCAAGGAGGTGGCCGTGAACGGGATAACGCCGGCGAGCAATTACGGCGAGGCAGAGGTCGGGCAGTAGGTTTAGGCGGTTGGGCATCACCGTGATGGTCCACTGGTACCGTTTCTCAGCTAAAACCTCGGTCGGACTTGGGTAATGCTCCGGTCCTCGACGGAATGGCCGTACGGGCACGTAGGCGGCAGGGAGCGCGCTCCGTGCCTTCCGGTTCACGACGATGGCTCTGCAGCGTTCACAGGGGAGGGGACGGCCACGCGGTGGCCTCTGGTGGCTTGGGCGGTGCTGGACGGCGCCGTCCCTCGCTGCGTCTCTCTGGCAGCCGCAGCGGGTGCTGCTGCCGCCGCTCACGGGGTGATGCACCTCGGCCAGCTCGCTGCCGACGCCCGCAACCTTCCAAGCGAACGTGCGGCGTGGTGGATAAGAAGGAGGAACAGGGAGCAAGGCGCCACTGCAGCTACTGGCGAGATCGACGAGAGTCTCTGAAGAAAACGACATCGGCTACTGAAACTGTTTTCTGAACTCTGAACTTTGGCAGTAACAGTATACGCCAGGTGTTCGATGATATGTTTTGGGCACGAGGAACATTTTTCTGGAGCTGGGACTTGGTGAGGTGACCTCTTGATGCATCTAGAGGCTGCCTGAATTTTCCCAGATTTTTAGGAGAAGAAAACAAATGAATTTCACCAAATTTGGCAAATATGGCCCAAACTTGCAGCAAGCACATTTTGAAAACTTTGAATTGGGGACCAGTGGTTCTTCCTGGATCTTGGTTGAGGGTCCTAAGGACTAGCCAGGGAAACTTGTTTGGAGGCAAAACTCAAAGGAAAACTAGTGGTTCCTTTGTAAATCTCCAAGGGCCAAAATAGAAGACAGAAAAGATTTTTGATTAAAAATAAATGGAGATAAAATCATGGGGAAGTTAAACTTGCTGGATTGGAAGTTTGACTTGACACAAAGTGGGAAGATGGCTTTTGGGAGGGGTTTTCAACTTAGGTTATGGCCCTATAAGCCCTAGGGCTACTTATAAAGAAAAGATTTTCAAAAAAAACTTTCCCAAAGAAAAACACTTGTGTTGAGTCAACACAAGATGAAAAAAAAACTCAAGACCAAAGATCAAGTTTTGGATGAACCCAAGAAAAATACTTGTCATAAAAGGAAAATTTTTGAGAAGGAGAGTCCTTTAGAAAGAAAATTTTAAATAACCTCCTTCAAATCAAATAAAGAATTTGATAAAACCAACTAAATTTTTTTTGGGTGTCACAATGCATGCGTTGTACTCCCTCCATTTCCAAATATAAGTCTTTTTAGAGATTGCAACAAGTGACTACATACGAAGCAGAATATGTCTACTCCTACATACGAAGTAGCCCATTTGAAATGTGTAAAAAGACTTATATCGAGTGCAGTGCTTTGATGTGTCGCGTCAACTCGTACAAGACCGACAAATTTGATTACTACAACGCCCTCTCCCTCGCGGACTGAGCTCCGGTGCCTTAACTGCATCTGCCTTTGGCTGCATGACAGGAGGGCCAACCACCTGTTGGGCCCACCTGTCATAGACGCAAAGGCAGGAGCAGTAAGTAGAAGCTTTCGCTACACGCTGTCCCTCCCGCACGAGGTGGACGGACATGCAGCAGTGGATTGATACTGTAGAAGTAGGAGTAACATCATTGTTCGTCTTCTCGAAGAGGCGAAGAGCCAAGCGCAACCCGAATGTGGCAGTTGCGAACGCTCGCGTGGTGCGGTTCCTTGGAGTACTAGCCAGGCTCTTGCATGAGACAAAATTGCTATTGTTTAACAATTAAAGTCCATTATCCATTGGTTGATACTCATTCTGCATAGGTCCACGCGCTTAGCACCGTTTCCTCCTCGGGTCACCAATGTTTATTTGCTAATTAATAGCATTGCATGCAATGAACTAGCCATTGCAAGTCATTAAAAGCATGCACACCTCTCATCTCTTATTGGTTGATATGTCAAGAAACAAGAAACAAGGTAGAAGTTAATGCACCGCGCCTAAGTGTTTTGGGACTATTTGGTTTTCGTAAGATGACTTACACACCTAGACGGAGGGAGTAGTATAGCCCTGTAAACCGGAAAGGAGTATTTGCCTTTCTAGAGATTTCAACAAGTGACTAGACTACACCGTGTGGAGTACTCCCTCCCTTCCGGTTTATAGGGCTCAAATCTCAAATCTCATGAACCAAGGCATTTTGCGATTGGAGGAATGTATCTCGTACTTTACAAAACTACTCTAATTAAACTCATGCATTAATTACGTAGTTCTCTCGTTTTCCTCTCCGCCTTGGTCGCGGTGCACAATATTGAGCACTCCTATATGACTAGCCGCTCTATCTACATGCGGGACATTTCAAAGCATTCGGGCCCGCGTGCCATCCACCAAATCACAGCGAGGTGCTACAGTCAAGACTCACCTGTCACCCCGGTGTGGCCGTCATGACCCGTCATATCACAAAACCCACACCTTTACCAGCAGTGGTAAGGTGGCCTCCAAGTTGGACTGGACGAAGCAACCATCATTTCACTGGAACGCTCGTTCAAGCCCTTTCTTCCCTTTCTTGAAGAAAACCTCACTCCAGGCTACTCACTTCTGCCATTTTTCTTCTGTACCGACGAAGGAAAGGTGGGCGAATCAGTTATGTTGCTATATTTTCATTCCAAGAATCTTCTTTTTGCGAAGCACCGACCGATTCTCACATCCTATTCTTTTCCCGTTTTCATTGCGATTGTGGTTTCCTTTCGATTGCTTTTTGTTTGTCAGTTCATTGATGGATCCTGGAGCACTAGGCAAAGAGTTGCCAGCGGACAACCCACTAGAGACAGCGATCTCCAGGAAGCGAGCACCGACCAACGAGTTGACCATGTTGGCGGGCCAACCCATGGAGACGAAGAACTCCAAGAAACAAGCACTGGCCAAAGAGTTGAGGATGTTGGCGGACGAACTCCTCAAAGAAAGTTGGAAGAACAGCAAGGGCCCCACCGTGCCTACCCCAGGAACTCTGATTGCCACCTATGTGAGGCTCAAGACCGAGTTTGAGGAGATAGTCGCCGTTGAGAAGCAGTATTCCCCTGGCAAGGTGATGGCCCCCATCAAGGACGAGGAGATGGCCCCCGGAGGGATGAGATCCCCCGGTGAGCTGCACAAGGTAAAAAATAATGGCTTATTACCATAGTTGTGGTTTTTGATTATTTGCAATGTGCTTGCTAATATGTTAGGGTTGTGCAGGTGCCGATGGACGTCCTTGATGATTCCGATGTCGTGGCCCGTCCTGTTGGCATCGCCCCGGAGATCGATTCCGATGCCGCTGTCCATCCTGTGGACATCGCCCCAGAGATCGATTCCGATGTCGCGGTCAGTCCTGTGGACATCGCCCCAGAAATCGATTCCCATGCCGCTGTCCGTGCTGTGGTCATTGCCCGAGAGATCAATGACAAGAAATAGTTGGTTGCGCTAATCCTTCAGGGTAGTTTGCATTGCCCTGTGTTTAATTACCAGAACGATGCGTGTTATCAAACCATCTTAGGGCTAGTGCACTGTCTTGTGTGGGCGGATCTTGCTACTTTTGTTTGATAGTGAATCATGCGATGAATCATGAGAACCCTCACCGAGTTATGGAAACAGATGTATCCTCACCAGCTTTTGATGTAATATATGGCATGGTTAGATGTAAGTTTGAACTGTTTATCATATCAGCAGGGCTTGTTTGATGATTCTTGGTGTTAGTAGGCTAGCTACTGTGCGAGCTATAGTACTTGCAAAACACTCACCGAAGAGAAACGTTGGGGCTGATGAGCTCGTGGTACGCTTATACTTATCCCTCGTCGATCGACCAATAGCCCTAGCTCCTAAAATTGTAGGCTTAGCGATCGATCAGACAATAGTCGACATACATTCAGGCCTCATTTGGTTCATAGGGTAGGAAAATCGTAGCAAAAGTACAGAGAACGTGCAACACAAAATCATAGCAGTGCAGAGACGTACTCCCTCCGTTCCAAAATAGATGACCTAGGCGGGCTAGTTTGGCCTAGTGGGTTTCAGTGATATGACGTGGTACAGTGCCGTCCAGTCTTTGCGTGTGGTAGCAGTATTGCGGGTACAGTAAGTTTTCTTGAAGAAGCGGAATTCAACGAAGTCATGATGGTTCCTTCGTCCGAACAACTTACAGTGGGAAAGGTTGGGCCTGCGATACGACCGGGGTAGACCAGGATAATTTTGTGCATGGCAGGTGGACCAGGATGGTCGATGTCCCACATGTCGGCGAATGAAAGTATTCTTTCCGATATAGAGGACGAGCAACGAGTATTCATTGTTTATTTTTGATGAAAGCTATTGTCTCCACTGTTACGACGGAGGAGTGTGAAACACGGCAGCCCAGTGAACTTGGCAAGTGCACCACTCCCTCCTTCCTCATGTAATGCCCAGGTTACAGCTTTTTCTCACTTTCTCTCTATCTATTTCCTCTCAAATGTTTTTTACCTTTCTTTTTTAAGACACAATTGTTTTTTATGCCTTTTTTAGAATTATTTTTTTATACCTAGGAGCACGTGTAGAGACGGGCTCTTGCAGAGCCCACTCCTTGACTTTGTCAATGCCTCTCTCTCCTCCACATAAGGAGTACTACTTGCTATGCATGCATGCGGCGGGCAGCTGGCGTCTTGAGGGGCCAGGGCGGTGAGAGCGGGCTCCAGAAGCGGTCCGGACTCCAGCATGGCCCACCTCACATTATCACCATATATTTCTTGGAGTCCGTGCGCGGCGGGCGGGCGATCTCTTCTCCCTCCCCCATTTCTCTCTTCTCAGCCGACGCCCGCTGAGCGATTAGATTTCGGCTATCGATGGTTTATTCAATTACGGTCCCACATGTCAGTGAAATTGCAAGACAACGCGTGCCCCCTCTAGTGAGCGGCATGCGAGTCGGACTGTCGGGGTTGCGACGCGTACGAGTCGTAAGTGTGCCGCCTTTTCCTTTAGAACTTGTGAAGCGTAACATTTTTGCGCGATCGATCGATAGAAATCCAGAACAAAATGACGAGGGCGGTGCTTTCCCGCTCGTTAGGCGGGCTAGTTCGAGTGATATAACGTGCTACAGTGCCGTCCACTTGCTCCATTTTTATATAAGCAAGAGTTTACACTCTTACGCGGGAGGAGTGCGAAACACCGCGGATCTGATTTTGATCGAGGGATAACTGTTCCCTGCCAAATAATGGAGGATTGTTAGCGATTATAGCATGATAGTTAGGGCATCTCCAGCGCTAGCCCACAAATTTACACCGGCATCTGTCCGAGGACACTGATGGATGCCATCCGATGCTGCCCGCATACCTTTCGACAACTATATGAACTAACCAAACAAAATTCGTGCAAACAAAGCAAATTTCAAAATTAACCGGATGAAATTTCATTACATTTCGAAAACTTTTCCAACAAACTGGACGAAATGCATTACATATTTCACACAAACCGTACTAAAACCTACTGTAAACCTAATCTAAACGATCGCCGGCGCTCGACCACCATGTCCGGCCATGAACCCGAGAAAGCCGGCCATTGCCTTTGCCTCCTCCTCATCCGCCTCGATAACCTCCTCCTCCGGAGCACAAGGTTCTGAAAATTTCCGCCTCCACGTCGCCGTCAAGCGGCTAATCGGCCGCCGATGTTTACCCCACCAAGCTTGGCGTCGACTGAGTGGAGTAGCGGTGGCCTTCCCGGGACCAGAGCGGCGGCGACCTACCGTGTACTACTCTTCCTCGCTGCCGGCTACGCCCGCGGACACGCGCCGGCTTCGTGGTCGTGGCGGCGGAGGGCGGCCGGGGGGGTGCCGGCGATCTCCTTCGTTTGCTCCTGCGACAGTACGTCAAAGAGAGCTTTGGAGCGCGCCCAGAGCGGAGCCGCCGATGTCCCTCGTCTGCTCCTGCGACAGTACATCCAAGAGAGCTTCGGAGCGCCAGGAGGCCATGGTTGAAGTGGTGCCGACAAAAGGAAGGGACCGGAGGAGAATAAGTGTGGGTCTTTGGCTATGGCTGGGAGCTGGGGCTCAAGTTAATATAGCGGGCGAATGGCAATGAGCCGCGGCAGACGGATGGACAACTGGTGCCGGAGTAGGTTCGTCGGGCGTGAATGCGGACGCTGCTTCAGTGACTTAACTGCAGATGCGTTTGGGTTACTGACATGTGGGCCCAACGGGCATCTGGCCCGCATGTCAGTGACACACCAATTGCACCTGCAGTTAAGTCCGGTGAATGCAGCATTGACATTCTGGAGAGACGGTGACCGTTTCAAGCGGGAAGCGCGCGCTAGCGATGGAAGGGGTTTCGGTGTGCAGTGGCACTAAGATCGGTCGCTCACGATAGTACATACTCCGTACCGTACTACCATAGTACCCTCTCTAGCTTAGGCTATTTTATAGATTGTCGTTATGATGGATGATATACATGAGCAAGGCGGTCCGAGTATGACCGTTGGTGTTGAGCCAGGTGAATACATGCTCGGCGTTCGCGTAGGCCTCCATCAAACGTCTAAACAGTAATGTCAGGCACCGCCGGGGCGCGCAGGTGATGGGCTCGCCGTTTGCGTTGCGCCATGAGCAGGACTTTGATTTAGAGGGCGACGTGCATGCATTAGCATGCTTTGACAGCGTGAGCATGAGTGTCTGACGCGAAGTATTTCATTTTCATTTGGCTGACGAGGGTGCGTTGCAGCGACGAGTCCGTGGTTTGATTCCCCACATACGCATAATTTTGGTTTTTACAGTATTTCTTTCTCCATTGACAGGTAGGCCCGCGTAGATAGATAAAGAACATGAGCTGATGAGGCGCATGCGGACTATTTGACTGGTCAACTAGACAAATACGGAGCTATACGCTGAGCCAGTGACCGTATAATCACCATATCTCGTATACAATGATCAAAGTGAGCTATCAAGACAAGTTCGATGACCGCCAATGCATTTTACTCGGTAATAAATGACCAAGATTGAAGGGGAATCCAAATTTGCTTCGTCTTCTGTCCTTGAGCTCTTGACAAACCAATGCACTATACGGTTGTCCGGCCACTCCACCCCAGAGCTCTCACCAAGCATCGTTCATGCCACCGCGCCGCACACTAACCGGTAAGGCAGCGATGGCATCCCGCCGCGCCGAGTTCCTCGCCGCCCACGACCGCACACAAAATGGTAGGGAAGCGATGGCATCCCGCCGTGCCGAGTTCATCGCCGCTCGCGAACTCACAACTATGTGGGAGGAATTTGAAGATGCCAAGGCCGAATGGGCGGTAGAGCAAGAGGCGGCCAAAGCCGCACAGAGGGAGCGGAAAAGTCAGAAAGCACTCAAGAAAAGAGAGGCCCGCCGCCGCAAGAAAGAAAAGGACACACGCGCTGCTGCAGAGAGGTCGGCGGAGATCCAAGCACGGTGGGGTGTCGCTGACAAAGCTGGGAAGGAGAACGACGACGTCTGGCCAGCATGTGAGAAGTAGTAGTACTAGTAGTTAGTGTGTGTGTCTGTGTCTGAGTACGAGCATGTACCAATACTACTAGTTACTACTGTAGTTTTTAGAGCAAATTACCAGTACATTAGCCTAGACTAAATGGAAAAATTCCTATCCTAAGCATCAAATGGCATCTCTTTCTCTATAGGAATTGAGATGCATGTCATCTCACTTCCTATGATTTTCATATTCCTATCCTATGAACGAGGAGGCCTCTGTTGGAGTAACTACTGTAGCTAGCAGTACTGCTGGTACAATAGTTTTCTTCAAGAAGCGGAATTCAACGAAGTCATGATGGTTCCTTCGTCCGAGCAACTTCAAAGTGGGAAGTGGGCCTGTGATTTGACAGCTCATTATTCATTGTTACTGCGGCGCGACGACCTGGGTGACTCTCCCTTGGAGTTCTGCGTGCATGGCAAGTGGACCAGGATGGTCGACGTTCCACATGTTGGCGAACGGAAGTATTCTTTCCGATATCGAGGAGCAAGGAAACCGCGTGGTATAGTATCACTGCTGATTGGTTCGCAAAAAAATAGTATCACTGCCGATTTATAATTATTTTTTATTTCTGATGAATGCTAGCGTTTCAACTCTTACGACGAAGGGTGCCAAACACGGCACGTGCTGGATGTCCCACACGTCAGCGAAAGGAGTGGGACATGAACAGCATGGTAGAGCCCAGCGGAAAAAAACCCAGCATGGTAGAGCGTCTCCACTTCTTCCACTTCTGGGTCGGAGACCACACGTAGTAGTACTTAGTGGTATGAACGATACAAAGTGCGACCTGGAGAGAAAGACACGTCTAGTTGGAAGGTCTCGGGGCATATACGTAATCCGAATAAAATCAAATATTTGATTTTAATATTTTTCCTCCAATATTTCAATTATTTTGGAGAAGTCATATTTTCTCCTCTCATTTATTTTAATATGAAATATTTTTCAGAGAGAAAAATAATTAAAATCTAAAATCCTCGTTTCATCATTTGATAAAAATCAAATATGAAAACCGCGAAAAATCCCCAACTCTCTCCGAGGGTCCTTGAGTTGCTTAGGATTTTCGAGGATTTGCCAAAATGCAATAAAATATGCTATGCAATGATGATCTAATGTATAACATTCCAAATTGAAAATTTGGGATGTTACAAACCTACCCCCTTAAGATGAATCTCGCCCTCGAGATTCGGGTTGGCTAGAAAATAGGTGAGAGTGGTTCTTCCTCTCATTCCCAGGTGGCTTCGTCCTCGGTATGGTGACTCCACTGAACTTTGCAAAACTTGATAACCTTGCTGCGGGTGAATCGGCTGGCATACTCAAGAATCTTAACTGGTTTCTCCTCATAGGTCAAGTCACTATCCAGCTGAATCGCTTCCAATGGCACCGTATCTCTCAGTGGTATCTCAGCCATCCCTGCGTGGCACTTCTTCAACTGGGAAACGTGAAATACATCATGAACTCCTGACAATCCTTCAGGCAATTCCAGCTTGTAGGCAACTTCTCCCATACGCTCCAAAACTTTGTATGGTCCTACAAAACGTGGCGCTAACTTTCCTTTAACTCCAAAGCGCTTAACTCCTCGAAGTGGTGATACTCGTAGGTAAACTCTGTCTCCGACTTCGTAAACTGTCTCCTTGCGTTTAGAATCCGCATAACTCTTCTGCCTGGACTGGGCTACCTTGAGCCTATCGCGAATCAATTTCACCTTCTGTTATGATTCCTTAATCAAGTCTGGTCCAAACAACTGGCGGTCTCCAACTTCGTTCCACAACAAGGGTGTTCTGCACCTCCTTCCGTACAAAGCTTCGAAAGGGGCCATCTTCAAACTGGTTTGATAACTGTTGTTGTAAGAAAACTCTGCATACGGCAAATTGTCATCCCAACTAGATCCATAATCTAGCGCACAAGCTCTCAGCATATCTTCCAAAATCTGATTGACTCTCTCGGTCTGTCCGTCTGTCTGTGGGTGAAAGGCTGTACTGAACTCTAGCCTGGTACCCAAGGTTTCATGTAACTGATTCCAAAACTTTGAAGTAAACTGGGTTCCTCTATCTGATACAATGGTGCTCGGAACTCCATGCAGACATACGATCCTTGTCATGTATATCTTTGCCAACTTAGCACTAGTGTAAGTGGTCTTCACTGGGATGAAATGAGCTACTTTCGTCAAACGATCGACTACAACCCATATTGAGTCATAGCCGGAACGAGTCCTGGGCAATCCCGTGATAAAATCCATGCCTAGTTTATCCCATTTCCATTCGGGTATCGGCAATGGCTGTAGCAATCCTGCTGGCTTCTGATGCTCTACCTTCACTCTCTGACATACATCACAAACTGCTACATACTCCGCAATATCCTTCTTCATTCCGGTCCACCAGAAAGTATCCTTCAAATCCAAATACATCTTGGTATTTCCTGGGTGAATCGAATACGGCGAATCATGGGCCTCTTGCAAGATCAACTTCCTGATCTCCGGATCATTGGGCACATAAACGCGGTCCTCAAACCATAAGGTATCGTGCTCATCCTCACGAAATCCCTTGGCTTTTCCTTTACTCATCCTTTTCTTTATTTCTGCAATCTCCTTGTCTGTCTTCTGAGCTTCTCTGGTCTTTTCCATCAGGGTAGACTGAATCTCCAACGTTGCTAAATAGCCTCTTGGAACTATCTCCAAACATAGCTCGCGAAGATCCTCGGCTAATAATTTCGGTAACTCTCCGGTCATGAGGGTGTTAACATGGCTCTTGCGGCTCAACGCATCTGCTACTACGTTAGCCTTCCCGGGGTGATAATGCAATCTCATATCATAATCCTTAATGAGCTCCAACCATCTCCTTTGCCTGAGATTCAACTCCTTCTGCGTGAAAATGTACTTCAAACTCTTGTGATCCGTGTACACCTCACAGTGATTTCCGATGAGAAAATGTCTCCATGTCTTCAACGCATGTACTACGGCTGCTAACTCCAAATCATGGGTGGCATAATTCTTCTCATGGGGTTTAAGTTGTCGTGAAGCATATGAAACAACTCTTCCCTCCTGCATTAGCACTGCTCCAAGTCCTCGACGTGAAGCGTCGCAATATACTTCATAATCCTTGCGTTGATCTGGCAGAATTAGCACTGGTGATGTAACCAAACGTTTCTTCAACTCTTGGAAACTAGCTTCACATTTCTCAGTCCAATTGAACTTGGTGTCCTTCTTTAACAGCTCTGTCATGGGCTTAGCAATCCTCGAGAAATTCTCAATGAACCTCCGGTAGTATCCTGCAAGTCCAAGAAAACTCCGGATCTCTCCAACTGATGTGGGTGATTCCCAGTTTGTCACAGTGTCGACTTTGGCGGGGTCTACTACTATTCCTTCTCCGGATATAACATGTCCGAGGAATCCAACTTCCTTCAACCAAAACTCACATTTGCTGAACTTGGCGTATAACTGATGTTCTCTGAGCTTCTCAAGTACCAAACGCAAATGTTCCTTATGCTCCTCTTCATTGTTGGAATAAACCAAAATGTCATCAATGAACACTACGACGAACTTATCCAAAAACTCCATAAACACTTTGTTCATCAGGTTCATGAAATAGGCAGGTGCGTTAGTCAGACCAAATGACATAACGCTATACTCGTACAACCCATACCTGGTGGTAAAAGCCGTCTTAGGTATATCCTGCTCTCGAATCTTCAACTGATGGTATCCTGATCGTAGATCGATCTTGGAAAATACCTTAGCTCCTTGTAATCGGTCAAACAAATCATTGATCATCGGCAGTGGGTACTTATTTTTTATGGTCACTTCATTCAATCCATGATAATCAACAACCATCCTCAACGATCCATCTTTCTTCTCCACTAGAAGTACGGGTGATCCCCAAGGTGAAGAACTTGGGCGAATATAGCCTTTATCCAGTAACTCCTTAATCTGCTTCTTAATCTCCTCCAAATCCTTTGCGGGCATCCTGTACGGTCTCTTAGATATTGGCCCTGTGCCTGGCAAAAGCTCAATCAAAAACTCAATGTCTCTATCCGGTGGCATGCCTGGCAACTCTTCTGGAAATACATCCGGGTAATCCTTCACCACTGGTACTTCCTCCTGTACAACTCCTGATAAGGAATTTACTTGAGTCTTCTTTGGCACATGCCGGGATACATACTTAATCCTTCTTCCTTCTAGGGTGGTAAGCAAAATCGACTTACTGGCGCACTCAATGTTCCCTCCATACTTCGATAACCAATCCATGCCTAATATCACATCCAATCCTTGCGATTCCAGTACTATTAGGTCCGAGGGAAACACGTAGTTACCAATCCTTAATGGTAACCGATCACACCATAAACTAGCCATATACTCTGCTCCTAGCGAGGTTACTAACATGGGTGACCTAAGGGCTTGGGTTGGCAGTTTATACTTATCCACAAATCCCCTTGATATGTATGAATGCGATGCACCAGTATCAAAAAGAACGAGTGCAGTAAATGACTTAACCAAAAACTTACCTATTACTGCATCTGGCTGAGCTTCAACCTCCTCCACGCTAACGTGGTTCACATGTCCTTTGTTGAAAGGGTTCGGCTTCTTCCCAGAGCTTCCATTGCCATTTCCATTCTGGGCTTCAGGACATTCATTAGCATAATGTCCAGTCTTCTGGCACTTAAAGCAAGTGACTTGGCTCAGGTCTCTCTTAGCTGGGGTTGAAGGGTTGGTACGGTTCTGGCCGTTGCTTCCTCCATTCCCATTACCATTCTTGGAGCCATTATGGTTGTGCGAACTACCTCCTCCATGGGTATGGTGAAACGGTCCTCCCGGTTTCGAGGTAAAACGTGGCTTCTGTTGAGCTCCAGAATTGTACTTCCCTTGTCCATACTTCCTTTTACGGTTTTCAATCTGCTGCTGCTTCCCTTCAATCATGAGAGCTCTATCTACCAACTCCTGGTAGTTGTTGAAGATTGCTACCATCAACTGCATGCTCAGCTCATCATTCAGTCCTTCGAGAAACTTCTCCTGCTTGGCTGCATCTGTAGCAACGTCATCTGGAGCATAACGTGCTAACTTACTAAAGTCCTCCACATACTCGCCTACGGTGCGTCCTCCTTGGCGTAGGTTGCGAAACTCACGCTTCTTCATAGCCATAGCTCCTGCTGAAACATGGGCAGTACGGAAAGCTTGCTGAAACTGGTCCCATGTGACAGTGTCAATAGGGTGTGTGGCTGTGTAATTCTCCCACCATGATGCTGCGGGTCCATCAAGCTGATGTGCAGCAAATCGCACTCTCTCCGCATCTGTGCATCCTGCAGTGGTCAACTCCCTTCCAACTTTGCGGAGCCAATCATCTGCAACAATCGGCTCGGTGCTGCTAGAAAACACCAGCGGATTTAGCCTCAAGAAACGGGCTAAGTGATCAACAGGTGGTGGTGGTGGGTTGTTGTTGTTGTTGCCTTGGTTCTGTACTAACACTTGCATTAGGGCATTCTGCTGTTGAATCAACTGAGTGATCTCCGGTGGGAAAACAAATCCGGTGTCGCGTCTCAGAGGCATCTGATAGGTTTAGAAAAGATGAGAATTTAGAATAGAATGAGGTCTAGAGAGAAAACACTACCCATATGCACATGAGACAAACACAATCAATATCACTCAATCAATTCAAACAAGGCATACAATCGATCTAACTATCGTTACATAGTGCTCGGACTATACTATATACATGGGCGAAATACTACTACTGATTATGGTGGTCTACTAGAAATTTTGATCGGTCAAAGACTCCATGATATCTGCTCCAGCTTCATCAACAAAGTCATCTTCACTGGGGTCCGAGTCGGTGTCGTCGATGATGATGTAGTTATCCGGGCAAGTAGAATCGTCATCTTCTCCTCCTGGTGCTGGGTCTCCCATGAATACTCCGATCTTCTTTATCAGGTCGTCATTCTTCTCTAACAACGTGGCGATCTCCTCCTCATATCCATCGCGCGTAGACTTGAGTTCTTCCTCCAACTCCGTGATCTTGGTCAATGCCTTCTTCAGATCTAACATGTCTGCGCACATCTGGTTCTCCTGGCGACGAATGTGTTGGTTTTGCTCCTGGATGAAAGCTGCAATTGATCCATCCTTCTTGGTGCTGATCATCTCCCATTGCTCATCTCGGCGTCCACAAATCTGACAAATAGTATCCTTAAGCTCCCTATGGTAGACTTCTCCAATGCGTCCAATAGAGATGTGGGTTGCCATGCTCTTCCCTAAACTCCAGGTTGGTGCATCAAAGGAAAACTCTATAGGCTCAGTGACTGGCGTAAACGTCCTTCCTGGAACTTGAACTTGAATCTTCCAGCGCTCCTCTTCTGGTAGTGTGGCTTTGTAAGTCCCGGTGAAGCTTGGTATTCCGATGTTCAGGTACTTAGTGACTTCCTTCAAGTGTCGTCCAAAAGGTGTATCTTCATCCGGTTGCATGAACTTGTTCCTTGCATCCGCCATTCCTAAAAGAGTAGAAAGTGGAGAGGAGTCAAAAATGAGAAGAGAGTAGTGTTCTAGGGTTTAAGCTTAGTGGTCGTGTCCTACAGTCAGCGTGTGCTCTGATGCCACCTTTGTAGCGATCAGACCTTAAATAGTCTGATCTACCGTGCACCAGTGTCATCCCTGGATCAGTAATGCTGACACGCACAGTACAAATGGAGGATTTATAACAGAGTAGCAATCACACACTTATTACAACGAGTATCTCAATAGAGAAATAAGTATGACAAATATGGCTTAAGGCCATCTAATACGATAACAGCGGAAGACTTGGAAGATAAGTGAGTCCATCAACTCCAACGGCATCACTGAGTATAAGACCACGACCCAAGGCACCTTACTCGTCGTCTGAAAAGTCTGCAACATGAAACGTTGCAGCCCGAAAACGGGTCAGCACATGGAATATGCTGGCAATGTAACACATAGAGAGTAATAATGCTATACTACATGCATATATGGCTGGTAGAAGGCTCTATGGTTACAGTTTTGCAAAAAGCCAATTTTTCCCTACTGCAAAGGAATAAATTTTATTTAACTATCATGGTGGTTGTTAAACATTGAGAAGGGTTGACAGCATCCTCAATCCCAATTAAGTATCATCATTAACCCAACAAAATTAATTAAAGTAACATGATGAGATTCACATGATAATCCAAGTACTAGATACTCAAGATGTCCATAACCGGGGACACGACTAACCATGATTAGTTTATACACTTTGCAGAGGTTTGTGCACTTTTCCCCACAAGACTCGATCTCCTCCGTTGGGATTCTCGCACTTCATGGTGTTTGAGAAACGGATGACCGAGACACAGTCTTTCAGAAGCGTTAACTCTCTACTCCGGGTAGACAGTACCACCTACATCCCCTACATCTGCTAGTCTACCTCTTCAAGAGCTCACACAACCTACTCAACTATGCTAGAGCCCATAATAGCTTGCGGCTGCACACGGAAGTTTCTAGCATGAATAATCTCATGATCCCTTTGAACCTGGGTGGCGGTCCAAAAGAAAACAGGCAATCCTGGAATACCCAGGTACCTCAATCCACCCAGATGTGAGTTTTAGTTGCCACCTTAAGGTTAACCATTAATTAACAATCTCACATCTGTCATGGTAACACTCAAACCCAATCCACGTCTACTAGCATAGCATAACAATATAAGCAAACGTAGAAGTAACTCCCAAGGGTTTGATAATAAACAGGGCAATAGGTACTACCTCATCTACTTCCCAATACCCACAATTTAATTAGATCCTAATCATGCAATGTTTGAGGATTGGTCTAATGCAATAAAACTGGGTAGTAAAAGAGGTATGATCAAAGTGTTACTTGCCTTGCTGATGATCCGTGAAACCTAGAGATTCGAAGTAGCAAGCGGCGCACTCCGGGTACTCTATCGCAAACAAACAAGCAAACAATAAGCACTCATCTAATGCTCAGGTAAAACTCAAATAAATATCTAACCAGAAAGTTCAACTTAAGAACTCCGGTTTGCAAAAAGAATCGAATCAAACGAAGCAACGAAAGTCAAACGGCGAAGGAAACAAGCTTCGTTTACTAATATGGATCTAAGTCAAATTTTACAATAGCAAAAACTTGTTTGAATAGGTTAAACGGAAAGAGAATTTCGAGACGAAACTCTAGGCGCTTGAATCGCCTGATTCCGATAAACGAGCTAAAAGATAAACTAGAACGAAAATCTGATCAGAAATCGCGATCTGGAATAATCGCGGAAAATCCGACGAAAAAGAAAACTGACGAACAGTTAAATGAACGGACGTTCGTTAACTGCGACAAACCGACGAACACGTTCGTTAAAACGAACAGATCGGTGAACGTTCACTAACTAACTAAACCGAAGAAAAAAAATAATCCGATCTATATAAAAAAATAAATCTAGGGTTTCGGAAAAATAAACCGAACGGTTTAAAAAAAACCGGCACGGTGGCGGCTTCGGCTACCTCGGTCCGGCGGAACTCCGGCGGGTTCGGGAGAGGGCGGCGGGGCTCGGGCATCGTCGGGGGCGGCGAGGGGCGACGAGGGCGACGGCGTACGAGGCTTCCAGAGGCGGCGGCGTTGGGCTCCTGCTCCGGCGGGTCCTCTCGGCGGCGGGGCGGCTTCGGGTCGGGGCGGGGTGAGGAGAGGGGCGGCGGGGAGAGTACTTAAGGAGGGGGGTGTTGCCTTGGGGGAGGGGCAAGGGGCGGCGGCGACGAGCGGGACTCGTGGCGGCGGCGGTCTCCGTCTCAGTCTCCAGGAGGGAGACGAGGCGTGGGGCTGGGCTGGGCCGTCGGCTGGGTTTCGGCCCAGTCGGCGCGCTTCGCGAGTTTTTTTTTAAATAATTTCGCCGAACCTAAAAAAGATCATAGAAAAATAAATAAAATCCAAAAATGCCAAAATAAATTTTCACCGTCTAATTAAAGTAATTAGAACAAGATGAACATTTTCTTGGCCCAAAATGCAGTTTTGAAAACATGCAATTTTTCTAATGCAATAAAATTGCAAATAAAATCCGAATAAAATCAAATATTTGATTTTAATATTTTTCCTCCAATATTTCAATTATTTTGGAGAAGTCATATTTTCTCCTCTCATTTATTTTAATATGAAATATTTTTCAGAGAGAAAATTAATTAAAACCAAAAATCCTCGTTTCATCATTTGATAAAAATCAAATATGAAAACCGCGAAAAATCCCCAACTCTCTCCGAGGGTCCTTGAGTTGCTTAGGATTTTCGAGGATTTGCCAAAATGCAATAAAATATGCTATGCAATGATGATCTAATGTATAACATTCCAAATTGAAAATTTGGGATGTTACATACTTTAGGGCTATTTGAGCCCCAACTAGCTCAAACTAACTCTAACCCATGGATCCAAACAGGGCCTATGGCCAGTCTCGACGCGGAGCAGTCGCGTGCACCGGGAAGCGGCGCTCTCTCGGCCGTCGCGCCACTTCAAAGTCGGCGCCAGTGAGAGATTGCCTCCGCTCTGGCCGGGCATTAATGCGGCACTGACGCTCCAGGGCGACGCTGACCGTTTCATGCGGGAAGCGCGCGCTGGCAAGGGAGTATAGGTTTTGAACCATTTCAGGTGTAGTACTGGTAGTTTGCAAAACAACTCAATTATTGCACTCAGTTTCCTAAGAAATTGTGGTAAAAAATGATACTCCACAGCCCGCTTCCCTTCTCCTTCCTCTTCCACCGCCCGCGCACGTCCGCGGGAAGCGACCGGTCAACCTTATATAGGAGTGCTAGCACAAAAAGATGCATGCATGACCACTAAAATTTCCATATTAAAGCGCCGCTCCGGCGGGAGTATGGCGTATGTTGTTACCTTCGGCCGGCCCATGGCTACCGGGCGACGGCGACCAGAGATGAGGCGGCGGGAAGGGAATGAATGCAGCTACTGTTTGGGTTCGCCTTCCGGCTTAAATAAATGCGCAGCATCACGTGTACCCGCGGGTGCACAAATTGTAACATGCGTGTCTGCTTAAGTGGGCGTCACGTAACTGGTGTGTGTGTGAGAGAGATTCTGAGAGACAGAGTGCGTGTGTGCGACTCTACTCTTCGGACATGTACTCAACCTTTTGCATCGGGATATAAGTATAATGGTATTTACTTTAGCTAGTGATTTACGTGGCCATGTTAACGTGGTTGTGTCAAAAAAATGTCACTTCTTGCTCGTGATTTGTGTTATATAATTACAAGCAAGATTCTGGTGCATTGCACGGAACATCAATATGCATTTTTTTACAGAACACCTGTTGTGATTGACCCATGCAGGAGTAATCCCATGTGTAAAAACTAATGATATCTCGAGAATTTTATCGGAAAACTGGTATCTCGAGAATGTCATTGAAAAAAATGAAAGATGAGAGATAAGGCGAGGAGGAGTGGAGCGTGGTGGTGACTGGTGGTCGGAATGGGCGGAGGCATGGGGATGGACGGCGCGGGCAGGCGGCAGCGGCCACCATGCATGCTAGATTGTTCCAGAGACTTATTCCTTTTTTAATTGCTGAGCAATGAGGTTGCGGGAGATAATGATGTGGAGAGAGGTGCGGGTATCTTTTGTAAAATTATCATAGTTTGCTTTCTATCCTCAGATATAGATCATACGGTCTGTATTACAAGATGGCAGGCACACCATCACCGCCAACTCGTTTTTTTATAAGGGTACAGATGATAAGTTTGCTGACTACTAAAGTAAAGTGGAATTTGTCCATGTTATGCAAGTAAATAAAGGTGATTGTTTATCATACGGGTAAGGTTGGATGAAGGGTGGTAGGAACAAATGCTCCGCCTAGAGCATGTGTGTGTGAGATGGAGTCTTAGTGTGTGTGTGGGGTGTGTGTGTGTGAGAGAGAGAGAGAGGAGAGAGAGAGATGGAGTCTTAGTTTGTGTGTGTGTGAGAGAGAGAGAGAGATGGAGTCTTAGTGTGTGTGTGGGGGGGGGGTGTGCGTGCGTGCCTGCGTGTGTCTGTGTTTGTGTGTGTGTGTGTGTGTGAGAGAGAGATGGAGTCTTAGTGTGCATGTGTGGGGGTGTGTGTGTGCGTGTGCGTGTGTGTGTGTGTGTGTCGCGGGGTCCTCTGTGGAGGATGTAATTTAAGTGTGCATGGCTTCATCATAAAGAGGTGATGTGTATGGCAGAGGCCACCAACGATGTGGTGCGAGAGAGAAAATGCCCGTGGAGAGGGAAGAGAAGGTGTGTGCGCGTGAGAGGAGTCGACATCGAGAGAACGTGTTTGTTCGAGAGACACCGAGGAAGACTACTATATATCGATGGTGCATGTAGGCGGGAATTAAACAAAGGGATGGTCTTATTGGTTTCGGGGATATAGGGGAAGAGTGAGAGGCGGGGGAGGGGGGGTAGCTAGAAGGAGATTGTTAAGTGTGAGTGTGTGTTTTACCCATCCAGGCGGAAGTTATGTGCACAAAAGAGGAGAACGATTCAATGTGGCGTTAGGATTGAGGGTAATTAAACGTATGGAGACATAGAGACCTTGAACGTGCATGTGTGAGAGGTATACATGTATACGTGGGATGTGTGTGTGCGTGCGCGCGCATGATCGAGATAAAAGAAAGAAGACATAAGTCATAAGATCAATGACATGGGAGAGACGGATCGGTATGACAATATGCATGCATGTGAGAATGCAGGGAAGAAGGCCCGACAATTGAGCATGTGTTTTTGTCTTTAAGAGATAGTGGCATGGGCTGGAGCATGCATCTATGGCGAGCAGAGGGAGTGAGGCGCAACGATTGTGCAAAAGAGACCAACCTATAAATGCATATGTATGGAGAGACATATATAGTGTGGGTGATAGGAAGCAAGACTCCGTGCGAGAAAGAAATGTTGACGGAGAAACTACAGATAGATACAGAGATGGAGATGCTAGCTAGAGGGACATCCGCTAGTTTGGGTGTTGGAGATGACCATCGGGTGGTTCAAAGGGTGAAGTTATATATGTGTGTGAGAGGGCACTTGACTGCATGTAGAGAGAAACATATGTAGTGTGCGTGATAGGAATCAAGAGTGAGGGCGAGAAAGAAGGTTGATGGAGAAACAAATAAATAGAAAGATAAAGATGCTAGCTAGTGTGCGTTAGAGATAGGAGTCGAGTGGATCAGAAGGCTGGGTTATGTGTGTGGGTGTGAGAGAGATAGAGAGAGGGTGCATGTGAGTCACATACAAACAGATATCAGAGAGAAATGAGATCCAGAGAGACGGAGTTTTGTGTTTGCGAGAGAGAAAGATATTTCACAACGAGAGTGATAGCTAGAGAGACATACGAGGGAACGCAAGATATCTCTAGGGAGAGAGGGTGTGTGTGAGCGACATACAAGAGAACAATGGAGAAATATGATACCCTGGGAGACAGAGTTTGTGTTTGTGTGTGAGAAAGAGATATTGAAGAGGAAGAGTCATAGGTTCTCATATCTAAGGAGCGAAAGACATCTCTGTATGAGGAGTGTGCGAGTGGCACACATGGGAATAGTAGAGAGAAATGAGACCCTGGGAGACAAAGTTTTGTGTTCGTGTGAGAGAAAGAGATTCCACATGGAGAATCATAGTTAGAGACACATAGCAGGGAGCGAGATATACTTAGAGAGAGATAGAGTGATGAAGGTCGAGGGAGAGAGTACCGTCAGTGTGTTACGAAGATAAAAGATCATTGTCGACATACAGGTAGCACGAGAGATACCTGAGAGACGATGAACGCGTATAGGTCCAGAGAGATAGTCCTATATAAGCATGAGTGATAGCTATATGAGACGAATATCTGGATTAAAGGGGATTCAAATATTAAACTAGAGATCACGACATCGATAATATCATAACGCAAATTGGTGTATCAAACATGCATATTCATTTGAATTTGGGCACACATGTAATGTTATATAGTTTATCAATATTGGTGATCCATAGATTCTTCAATTACAAACAATGCATGGTTTATATGCAATTAATGTCTAAACGAGATTACACTATATGTTGCGTGTGTGAAACACATTATACATGTTTGAGAAGTAAAAAAACCCGCATGAAACACACATTAATTGGAGACAGTTAGCGAGGAATGCATACATTGGATTTCAACATAAAGTGGTTTCAAATATTTGAAAATCCAAATTGATGGATGCAACCTTATGAATCTGAGATCATACCATTTGTAAACCATATTTATGTATAAATGGTGTTGTGCTTTTGAAAGTATATATAAAAAATGATGTATATAGAATGTAATTCCAATTGAAAATGGATCCCACGCGAAAAAAATAGAATACAAACGGGATTCGAATTGAGTTGGCACGGTAAACGTGCACTCTGCAAAATTTGAACGAAGCGGGAAAAGTCGCAGTAACCGCCCGAAACCAAAATCTGCGAGATGGAAATCACTACTGCCTATCCCTGCCACGCAAAAGCCTATCTACTGGATTTCTATAGGTTTCGATAGGGGTAGGTTTGTAATTTCACCCAAACATGACGTAACCGCCTCTCACCCGGATTCATACACGGTGGGCGCCAAAACACAGTGTGTCCTCGGCCGAAATCGACTCCCTCCCCAATTCATATTCATACACGGTGGGCGCCAAAAACAAACTCTTGTCGGCAAATATTCGGTGTATGCGAGATTACCATCCTATCCCCAACCGACTAATGTTGTTGTGATGTAGTAGAAATTTGAAACGGGGGCTAAGTTTGTAAATTTCCTCGCATTTGAGACAAGCGCGCCCTGAATACATGGTTCCCCCTTCCTCTCTACCTCCCTTTTCCCCATTCGTACTCCGTGGGCGCCAAAACACCCTCTCCACCCCACCCTCCTCCGTCCGCCGCCGTCCGCCACCCCATCCACCGCCGTCCTCCTCCACCATGCCGGAGCTGATACCCCGACGCCGCCGTCCATTACAAGAGATCGACCTCTCTCATCCACGGCTTCGGACCGGGATCCTTGCATCCCGTCCTCTCGCTTCATCCCCGCCGTCTTCCACCTTGTCGGCGCCGCTCCTACGACCGTCTCGTCCACCGCGCCCCGTCGCCACCGTCTACCCTCCTATATCTGCTTCCACGCCGTCGACAGCCATTGCTACCGCAGCACCGTCAAATTCTCAGCAGATGCGTACACGGCGCCGCACCAGAGGCGGTACTCTTTCGTATCTGCTCAACTTATTTATCGCATCAAGAAAATAGATCGCCACTGCTTTACTCTGATTTGGTCTTGGTTGCGAAGTTGCCTTTGTCCGGTTTGCACCTTCAGATCCGCCATGGCACGCTCAACACTATACTCCCAATGCTTATGGTTTTCCCCTTTTATATTCCACACTAGTTAAATCACAGTAGACTAAATTTCGAAATTGGGTCAGTCGATTTTTTAGAGCTCGCCGGAGTTCGCCGGTGCGATCGAAGGGGCTCGGGTGGTTGTGGGGCCTCGCCGAACGAAGAAAACTTGACACGGGTGGGGGTTGGGGCGGGGGTGGGGGGTGGGGGTGGCGGAGGAACACAGGCGGTGGGGGCCGGTGGTCCGGCCGGCGGCCCGTGCGGTGTTCTGTATGGGAAGAATCAGAGACGAGGAAGAAGAAGGGTTAGGAGACGTAGGATCTTCATCCAACCGCCTGAAATGGTCGAGAGACAGCTGGGAGTTGCATTCTTAATGCGCTCTGGTTCATCATGTGTGGGCACTGTGCAACCAACATTTTATTATCTAAAATCTGCTTGCTCTTCTTTACCATGTTCCTCTTCCGTTCTTCTTTAATATGTACTCTCTCCGTTCCTAAATACAAGTCTTTGTATAGATTCCACCATGGACTACATACGGAGCAAAATGAGTGAATCTACACTCTAAAATGTATCTGGATACATCTGTATGTAATCCATAGTGGAAATCTCTACCAAGACTTATATTTTGGAATGGAGGGAGTATGATAGTAGTACAGTATGTTCCTTGTACTGAAGATGAGCAGGGACATTTGCAGTGTAGAGGTCTATACGGTCGGTTGTGATGGACACTTTGAGCCTCTTTGATTCGTAGGATCTTGTAAACATAGGAATAGGATTTGTAGTGGCCTGCCCACTTGAATCCTATAAGAATAGCAAGGAAATGTGGGGAGCTGTGTCGCCTTTGAGAGTTACACTGATATTAACAGTACCGCCCCTTCACTTGAAGAGAGCTGGTATCCGAAGCCTTTCTAGCCGTACCGGCAATACTAGCACATATATTCCAGCAAGTTCCACTTTGCTGATTTTACTCTGGTGCTTAAGGTTTTCCCGTTATATCTACACTATGATCTGTGTAGCTGCTTTGTGTCGCACTAGCAGCAGTCCACTCTTGAAGCTAAACACTGCAATGACTTACAAAATTGGCACCAAGGCATTGAGTGCCATTCTGGATGCAATGAAACTCATACGCTCCCCACCTGTTGATTCTTGTTCAGAATATGATCCTAATGACTATTCTAACCTCGAGGAGTCAAAGGCAGATGGCCTGTCCTGTTCACCCATCAAGGTGCCTGTTCTAATTTGGCAATGTTTTATTGATTGCGGGTATATTGCATATGTTGTCTTGCATTTCTTCTACTTTGTTGCACCGCCATCTGCTTAGTTTACTCATCATATATGTCGAGATGCCATGCCCATCCATTATCAATACATATTCCATCTGTCATCATACCATGTTTTTCCACTCAAATGCTGTTCTTGTGCATCAGACATCAAAAAGGAAGAGGTTGATTGCCGAACCTGAAGGAGCACCAGCAAAGTCCTTGAAAACGTGGTGGTGCCGGAGAAATCAGACAGCACCCCACTTATATTGGCTGTACAACCAGTGACACAAAACGTAGGACCGACTCCAGCAGACTGTACCCATACTTCACTGGCCACACCACTAGCCCCACCACACAGGACCTGCACTCCAGCAAAAGGTATACCGATTTCATTTGCCATAGCACCAGCTGTACCACAGAAAAATCCCACTCCAGCAAAAAGTACAGCAAGTCCACCGGCCGAAGACCTATCCCAACTGCAGAGACGACCAATTCCTGCAGATTAGAACCCCATTCCATTTATTCCTAGTTTAAAAGACAATGCTTTCAATGTTGTTAGGGACTACGTGCATATATTCCCATCATGGGAAGATTATTGTGAAGACAAACACCATTTTCACATCTTCCTATCCAACTTACGTGTAAGTGCTATTATTCATGGTTATTATTTTCCTGTTTTCTGCTGATTGAACACATCAATAATTTACATTGCATTGTTGTAACTAGGCGAGGGTCAATCTGGATAGTCATGACGAGCAAAGCTTGCTTGTGCTTTTCAAGGAAGCATTGCAGCACTATCGGTGTTACCTGAGGAAATCACACTTTGATGGCAAGTCTATAAACGAATTTCCGGTGAAGTCTCATGTGCTAAATTTAGAAGACATTGAATGGAAAAACCTTGTTATGCACTGGTCTCGTTCCCAGGATGAGGTATTGTCTATGAAATCACATGAAAATTTGAACTTCTGCTTTTCCGCATGTGCCTTACAGATCTTTTTTGCTGGAAATCTGCTCGAAGAAGAATTCCGGTTTGACAAGAACGACAGGATATCGAAAATATGCTGCCCGCTGCTTTGCTCTTGTTAGTACATGTTGTCCTGTATCATTGTACTTGCATACATACCTGGTTCATTATGTGACAGCAGTATGCATGATAGCTTGCTTATCAATTGTTCGCTCCAAATCATCTGATCTGTATGAATGGTTACATTAGTGTAGAATATATCCAATGCCATGTTTTTTTAGCTCTGCATTGTTCTTGTAAGTACATGCTGTCCTTTATCAGTGTACTTATAATGACAGGTAGTTGTTCATGTACCATCACTCTGCAGCTTATTTTCCTTTGCCCTCCATTTTCTACACATCAGATCTATATTTACTCTTACCATAAGGTTGGTACTGAAGAAGTTTAGCTGTGCATTGCTCTTGGCTGTACCTTTTGCCTGTATCGCTGCACTTACATTTATAGCTACTTGGTTATGTAGCATCACTCTTCATCTTATCTTAAATATTCTCCATTTTTTCGTATATAATCACATCTATATTTACTCTTAACAAAATGTAGAATAAAGGCAATGCTTTTGAAGAGGATTATGTGGTAAACTTATTGAATTGCCCCCCCCCCATCAGCATGGACAAGGCCTTTATAGAGCCTGTCTTCACCAATAATGTAAGTTTGTCCATCTCAAGCCTTCAAACTTTGTTGTATATATTTGGTTAGGCATGACTGCAACAGCTGTTTATTTTTGGTGTTTGCATCAAATTGCTTGTTTAAAGTTAATTATGTAGTTCATAAACAAAAATTTATCCTTTCTCAATTTAAGTTTTCAGTTGTACAACCAAGTTCCTTCTTCATACCATGTAAATTAAACTATACAGAGCAAGTGATCTTCTTTTGCACTGCATGTATGCTTCTGTTCTTCATCCGTAATCCAGTGGTGTGGTGAACCTACCCACCACAGCACAATGTCATATTCTGCAATGTCTTAACTATGAACAATGTCATATCATTCTACTATTTATTTAAACCGTCTCTTTATTTGCCAATCTGAAATGGTATAAATTGACAGCACACTAACCATTGATACTTATGAGTTCTTGATTTGTAATCCAGTGGTGTCGTGAAGCTGCCAACTCCTTCACAATGTCATTTCCTGCCATGTCTTGACCTGAACAATACCATATTGTGTTAATGCAATTTTAAACTGTGTCACTTTATTCGTCAGTAAGAAATGTGATGAATTGTCAGCACTGATACTTTTATGTGCAAAACCTGTCATCTGTCTGCTTGTTTATCTTTCAGAGTGAGGAAGATATAAGTGTTGAACAAGCGCAGTCTCATCATCTTGCTCAGCTGCTTGCGCTGCAGCTCCCCAGCAGGGCCAACCTTTCTTGAACTCTACCGAAGTGCTGTCGGTTTTGTATATTATTTTGTCGGCGTGATTATTTGCACTGGTGGCGATCTTTGATGCCCAGTGTATGTAATCTGCTGTCTGCTTGTGCTTTATTATCATAGTGGCGAACTTTGATGCCCAGTGGATGTAATATGCCGTAATTTCTTTATTGTATAGTCTAGGTTTTTTCTTATTCACGATGCTGCAGTTATTTTACTGTATATATATCCTGTCTTCGTAGTAAACCGTCCAAACCGTAAAATTATGGTACATAATCGGGCCATCATGCAATCACGATGTAGGTTGGGCCTGAAACGTGCCGAACAGCTCATGGGCCGGCAGCAGCCCGAAATGAACCCTGGCCCATGATTGTGCGAATCAAATCACGGGCTTTTAACAGGCCAAAATTGTCTCGGTCCTTGTTTGGCCCAATCAGATATCGGTTGCGAGCAGGCCGGATGCAAACCGGGCCGTAGTTAGGCCCAACTATATGACGGGATTTTAACAGGCCGAAATTAATATAGGGCCGAAATGTTAAACGGGCCTTTAACAGGCCAAAACTAATATCAGGCCGAATTACTAAGTGGGCCTTTAGCAAGTGGGCCCAAAAGCATAGTGTCCAGTTGACGGGCCGAATCTAATATGGGCCATAATTGAGCCCAAAGCCTCTTAAAGGGCCGGACCTGATCCGGGCCGTAATTTGGCCCAGAACGTGGTAGGATTTTAACGGGCCGGATCTCATATGGGCCACTATTAGGCCCGGAGCGTGGCAGGCCATTAATGGACCGGATCAAATATGGGCCGGCATTTGGCCCAAAACATGGCAGCCAGTTAATGGGCCGGCCTACTAGGGTCCTCAAAATCTTGTGGGCCTACAGCTGGGCCGGCCCATTAATGTCGGCGAAATCTCGTGGGCCTTTAGCTGGGCCGGCCCATTATGATCCGCAAGAATCTTGTGGGCCTTTACCTGGGCTGGCCCATTATGGCACACAAAAATCTTGTGGGCCTTTACCTGGGCCGGCCCATTATGGCCCGCAAAATCTTGTGGGCCTTTAGCTGGGCCAGCCCATTATGGTCCGCAAAATCTCGTGGGCCTTTAGCTGGGCCGGCCCATTATGGCCCGCAAAATCTTGTGGGCCTTCAGTTGGGCCGGTCCATTTAAACTTGATGGGCCGGTCCACGTGTCAACATATCATAGGCGCGTCTCGCCCATTGGATGAGTGACACCTGTGCCAACGCGGACCTGACACGTGTCTCCTCCAGCCAATGATGATTTTACACGTGGAAAATCCCCATTGGTCGGGGCTGTTAACGGGTTATCGGATCCAAAACCCGACCCGATAGCTTAACGGCATTCCGTTACGGTGGATGCCACGTGTCGGACACCCTTGACGAAAGCACTTCTGTGACGCGCGATTTATCATCATGGAAGTGGACACTTCCGTGATGATAATTTTGGTAATGTCATGGAACACTTCTACGACAGCACAGGTATGACTATCTTGATTCTGTCATAAATTTGCCATGGATGTACATGCATGACAAAAAACGCGACCTACTGTGAAAAACACGTATCATCACGGAAGTGTATTTTTTTGTAGTGACAATCGCAGTAGTTCTCCCTTTACTACCCTAGCCGATAGAACGGAACGTAGGGTAGCAAGCACAGGAGCCAGGCAACCCAACTATTGACCCAAGACAATGATTTGGAGCTGATGCATATAAGGCCAAACTTGCGACGCCGAAGTGCGCTTTAGAGCTGTTCGGACTTTTACTGGCAACTCATTTGTTCCCATACCGAGCCCCTGGCAGGTTATGGCGAGGTGCATCTGTAAAGCAGCCGCTAAGGCCGTACTCATTGTTGAAAGAGTATGGAAGATTAGTTCAGACAAAAGTTTACTGGAAATAGAGCAATATGCCAATTATAAATTCATATGAAAACCACGAACCCCGCTATTTGACATGCTCGGGGTCGGGAACGGAGGAAACAAGGCATAGTACACGCTCGAAATAAAGAGTGCGGTCTTTAAAAAGTTGTTTTGGACCTCCTGTCGCACGTCTGTGCCGCCCATCCTCGGGGAGGGTAATCCTTAACGGAAGTAGCCCCTTTAGGTGAGTGTACGGATCCGAACTCCAAGAGAGTCCGTTGTAGATACTGTCTTTTCCGTCACCTGTTTTTACGAGATAATAGTGAAAAAAGAAAAAGGAACATAGATAAAAAACGTTACGGGAGTGCTTGCAAGGCCATCCGTATTGTGCTTCCGCCAATGCCCATGGTATCTTGAGTGCGTAGTGATACACGCGCGGTGTAAATCTTGCTGGTACATGAGGTGGGTGGCGGAAGCCGAACTGCTATTTCCATTCTGGGAGTGGTCGAACTTCGGAGGGAAACTGTTTTTGGCCCCTGGTGTTTGGCTGGTGAGCCAGTGTGCCATCTTTATCGCCTGGTGGCCTCCTCCCCTTGTGTTCGGCGTTGAGCTTGCCCGCCTGCTTGAAGACCCAACAGTTTCTGTTGGTATGATTAGCTGGCTTATTAGGGTGGCCGTGGATCTGGCAAGGTCGGTCCAATATCCTGTCAAGGGTGGATGGTCCGTCTTTGTTTGCCTTCGGTTGCTTTTTCCGTTGGCCGGGGTTTGGATTGTTAAATCCGGCGTTGACCGCTATGTCGCGTGATCTTTCATTGTCATTGCGACTGTTGTGTTTCGGTTCGTCGTGGCTTGCCGTTGCCGTCTCGGATTTCGGAAGTGCCCGGGTCGCTGGCGTTGTTGCTTTCACGAGTGAGCCAGTTGTCTTCTCCCGCACAAAAGCGAGTCACTAGAGCAGTGAGGGCTGTCATGGATTTGGGTCCTTCCTGGCCGAGGTGACGTGTTAGCCATTCATCCCGGACGCTATGTTTGAAGGCCGCGAGGGCTTCCGCGTCCGGACAGTCGACGATTTGGTTCTTTTTTACTAAGAACCTGGTCCAGAGCTCCCTGGCTGATTCGCCGGGCTGCTGGACAATATGACTTAAGTCATCGGCATCTAGTGGCCGGACATACGTTCCTTGGAAGTTGTCTCGAAAGGCGTCTTCCAAATCTTCCCAGTTGCCAATAGAATTTTCTGGCAAACTGTTTAGCCAGTACCGAGCTGGCCCTTTGAGCTTGAGAGGTAGGTATTTAATGGCATGAAGGTCGTCTCCGTGAGCCATGTGGATATGGAGGAGGTAATCTTCAATCCATACCGCGGGATCTGTTGTTCCATCGTATGACTCGATGTTAATGGGTTTAAACCCGTCTGGAAATTCATGCTCCAGTACCTCGTCAGTTAAGCAGAGAGGGTGTGCGACTCCTCTATGTTGGGCCACACTATGAAGCACCTCCGGAGGACTCCGTTTACGGTGTTCGGACCGGGCGTGGTCGGCTCTGTTATGTCCGAATAGGTAACCCTCATCACCGGTCGGGGCATGTCCCCGCGATCTGTATATAGATTTTGTGTGTCCTGTTCTACCCTCCAGGTCTTGTTGGATGTCGCGAGTATTCGCCCGAGCTGTTTTGTTCTTGTGTTGACGGCCGGATGGGTTGGTATGGTGCTCTGCTTGGGCTGCTGCTTTATCCGGACCGAACTGTGGTCGGCCTACCGCATCACTTGATGGTGGTGTGGGCTCCAACGCCCTGCCATCGTATTGAGGGAGCCACCTATACTTGGGGTGGCTTTTGTCTGGGCCGCTAAGGCCGTATTCTTCGGCGGCCAGGACCTCGGTCCATCTATCATTGAGAAAATCTTGGCTCGCTTGAAGCTGCAACTGCTTCTTCCTTAGGCTCCTTGCTGTGGCTATGAGCCAGCGTTTAAAGCGCTCCTGCTCGAGAGGTTCCTTAGGCACGATAAAATCCTCGTTGCCAAGGCTCTCCTCATCCTCGGAGAGTGGGAGATAATTACTATCCTCCGAGTCTCCATATGTGGCCTGTCCATCAAGGCTGTCTTGCCCGCTTTCCTGTTCCTCCTGTTCGGATTCTACCTCAACAGGGTCTTCATTGTCCGGAGTGTTGTCTTCTCTGGTGCTAGCAGTGTTTTCTCTTGGGCGATGTGACTTAGAGCGGCGCCGTGGGCGCCGGTGTTCGGACTGTGTACCAGGAGGTTTATCCTCGATTGGATCCTCCTTGTCATCGCCGAGAGCGTCGTCAGGTGTGTCTATCATACACACGTCATACCAGGAAGTGGCCATCCCGTGTCTAGCGGGTAGTAAGCTCTGGCCCTGCCCCTCATCGTCATCCATACCGTCGATGTCTTCAGAGTGGGGGTCAGGCGTGTTGGTTGGGTCTTCAACGGTGGCTATGAAGTGGGTGGCGTGTGGGAAGCAAAATTCTCCATCCGTCGTAAGTTCGAACCGAACATAGTTTGGCAACGAGTCATCTGCCCGGGATAGGTTTTTTAATGAGTTTAGTAGGTCGCCCATGGGCGAGTGTTGGAAGACATCTGCGGCGCTGAACTTGTAGATCGATAGCCGATTGAGTTCGGTATCCGCGGGCTCGCAGGTTTCGGAACTCGACACCGGAGACAACTCCGGGGTTCCGTTGATGCAGATATCGTATGAAGCGGAATCTGCGGGCGGCTCCAACGCCGCAGAATCGGTAGCCCCAGTGATGGGGTTGAGCTTCCCATCTTCGGACGACTTGATCTGCTCCGGATCTAAGGACAGAGTTGCTACAGGAACTACCTCTTGGATGCGGCCCGATGACAGGTTTAAGCCATGTTCATCAGGGCGACGGGGAGCGATTGCCGCGGTCTTGAATCCATCAAAGATCAGGTCTCCACGGATGTCTGCAACGTAGTTCAAGCTTCCGAATCTGACCTGATGGCCAGGGGCATAGCTGTCGATCTGCTCCAGATGGCCAAGCGAGTTGGCCCGCAGCGCGAAGCCGCCGAATACGAAGATATGTCCGGGGAGGAAGGTTTCTCCCTGGACAGCGTCATTACTGACGATCGAAGGGGCCATCGATCCCTTTGCCGACGGCACAGTGGAACTCTCAATGAAAGCACCAATGTCGGTGTCAAAACCGGCGGATCTCGGGTTGGGGGTCCCGAACTGTGCGTCTAGGATCGATGGTAAATGGAGGCGGGGGACACGATGTTTACCCAGGTTCGGGCCCTCTCTATGGAGGTAATACTCTACTTCCTGCTTGATTGATCTTGATGAATATGAGTGTTACAAGAGTTGATCTACCACGAGATCGTAATGGCTAAACCCTAGAAGTCTAGCCTATGTGAATATGGTAATGAGTCTCTCCTATCCGGACTACGCTCTCCGGTTTATATAGACACCGGAGAGATCTAGGGTTACATGGGGTCGGTTACATCAGAGGGAATCTTCATATTCGGTTGCCAAACTTGCCTTCCACGCCAAGTAGAGTCCAATCCGGACACGGGTACAGTCTTCGGTCTTCATGTCTTCACAGCCCATCAGTCCGGCCCACGGATAACAGGCCGGACGCCCGAGGACCCCTTAGTCCAGGACTCCCTCAGTGCCCCCTGCCCCCGTATATAAAGGAGCTAGGGGGGAGGCGGCCGGCCAGGAGGAGGGCGCGCCAAGAGGGGAGTCCTACTCCCATCGGGAGTAGGACTCCTCCTTTCCTAGTGGGAGTAGGAGAAGGGGGAAGGAGGAGGTGGAGCTAAGGAAGGAGAGGGGGGCCGCCGCTCCTTCCCCTTGTCCAATTCGGACTGGGGCAAGGGGGCGCACGCCACCTCCTGGCTGCCCTCTCTTTTCTTCACTAAGGCCCATAAGGCCCAATAGCTTCCCGGGGGGGTTCCGGTAACCCCCGGTACTCCGGTATATGTCCGAAACCTCCCGGAACCCTTCCGTTGTCCAAACATAGTCGTCCAATATATAGATCTTTACGTCTCGACCATTTCGAGACTCCTCGTCATGTCCGTGATCATATCCGGGACTCCGAACTACCTTCGATACATCAAAAGACAAAAACTCATAATACCGATCGTCACATAACTTTAAGCGTGCGGACCCTACGGGTTTGAGAACTATGTAGACATGACCGAGACACGTCTCCGGTCAATAACCAATAGCGGAACCTGGATGCTCATATTGGTTCCTACATATTCTACGAAGATCTTTATCGGTCAAACTGCATAACAATATACGTTGTTCCCTTTGTCATTGGTATGTTACTTGCCCGAGATTCGATCGTCGGTATCTCAATACCTAGCTCAATCTCGTTACCGGCAAGTCTCTTTACTCGTTCCGTAATGCGTCATCCCGCAACTAACTCATTAGTCACATTGCTTGCAAGGCTTATAGTGATGTGCATTACCGAGAGGGCCCAGAGATACCTCTCCAACAATCGGAATGACAAATCCTAATCTCGATCTATGCCAACTCAATAAGTACCATCGGAGACACCTATAGAGCACCTTTATAATCACCGAGTTACGTTGTGATGTTTGGTAGCACACAAAGTGTTCCTCCGGTAATCGGGAGTTGCATAATCTCATAGTCATAGGAACATGTATAAGTCATGAAGAAAGCAATAACAATATACTAAACGATCGTATGCTAGGCTAACAAAATGGGTCAAGTCAATCACATCATTCTCTAATGATGTGATCCCGTTAATCAAATGACAACTCATGTCTATGGCTAGGAAACTTAACCATCTTTGATTCAACGAGCTAGTCAAGTAGAGGCATACTAGTGACACTCTGTTTGTCTATGTATTCATACATGTATTATGTTTCCGGTTAATACAATTCTAGCATGAATAATAAACATTTATCATGAAATAAGGAAATAAATAATAACTTTATTATTGCCTCTAGGGCATATTTCCTTCAGTCTCCCACTTGCACTAGAGTCAACAATCTAGTTCACATCGCCATGTGATTTAACACCAATAGTTCACATCACCATGTGATTAACACCCATAGTTCACATCGTCATGTGACCAACACCCAAAGGGTTTACTAGAGTCAATAATCTAGTTCACATCGCTATGTGATTAACACTCAAAGAGTACTAAGGTGTGATCATGTTTTGCTTGTGAGAGAAGTTTAGTCAACGGGCCTGCCACATTCAGATCCGTATGTACTTTGCAAATTTCTATGTCAACAATGCTCTGCACGGAGCTACTCTAGCTAATTGCTCCCACTTTCAATATGTATCCAGATTGAGACTTGAGTCATCTGGATCAGTGTCAAAACTTGCATTGACGTAACCCTTTACGATAAACCTTTTGTCACCTCCATAATCGAGAAACATATCCCTATTCCACTAAGGATAATTTTGACCGTTGTCCAGTGATCTACTCCTAGATCACTATTGTACTCCCTTGCTAAACTCAGTGTAGGGTATACAATAGATCTGGTACACAGCATGGCATACTTTATAGAACCTATGAATGAGGCACAGGGAATGACTTTCATTCTCTTTCTATCTTCTGTCGTGGTCGGGCTTTGAGTCTTACTCAATTTCACACCTTGTAACACAGGCAAGAACTCTTTCTTTGACCGTTCCATTTTGAACTACTTCAAAATCTTGTCAAGGTATGTACTCATTGAAAAAACTTATCAAGCGTCTTGATATATCTCTATAGATCTTGATGCTCAATATGTAAGCAGCTTTGCTAAGGTCTTTATTTTCAAAAACTCCTTTATGCTTTCCAGAAAATTCTACATTATTTCCGATCAACAATATGTCATTCACATATATTTATCAGAAATGCTGTAGTGCTCCCACTCACTTTCTTGTAAATACAGGCTTCACCGCAAGTCTGTATAAAACTATATGCTTTGATCAACTCATCAAAGCGTATATTCCAACTCTGAGATGCTTGCACTAGTCCATAGATGGATCGCTGGAGCTTGTACATTTTGTTAGCACCTTTAGGATCGACAAAACCTTTTGGTTGCATCATATACAACTCTTCTTTAAGAAATCCATTAAGGAATGTAGTTTTGACATCCATTTGCCAGATTTCATAAAATGTGGCAATTTGCTAACATGATTCGGACAGACTTAAGCATCGCTACGAGTGCGAAAATCTCATCATAGTCAACACCTTGAACTTGTCGAAAACCTTTTGCGACAATTCGAGCTTTGAAGATAGTAACACTACTATCAGTGCCCTTCTTCCTCTTGAAGATCCATTTATTTTCTATGGCCTGCCGATCATCGGGCAAGTTAACCAAAGTCCACACTTTGTTCTCATACATGGATCCCATCTCAGATTTCCTTGCCTCAAGCCATTTCGCGGAATCTGGGCTCATCATCGCTTCCTCGTAGTTTGTAGGTTCGTCATGGTTAAGTAACATGACCTCCAGAACAGGATTACCGTACCACTCTGGTGTGGATCTTACTCTGGTTGACCTACGATGTTCGGTAGTGACTTGATCTGAAGTTACATGATCATCATCATTAGCTTCCTCACTAATTGGTGTAGGAGTCACAGGAACAGATTTCTGTGATGAACTACTTTCCAATAAGGGAGCAGGTACAGTTACCTCATCAAGTTCTACTTTCCTCCCACTCACTTCTTTCGAGAGAAACTCCTTCTCTAGAAAGGATCCATTCTTAGGAACGAATGTCTTGCCTTCGGATCTGTGATAGAAGGTGTACCCAACTGTCTCCTTTGGGTATCCTATGAAGACACATTTCTCCGATTTGGGTTTGAGCTTACCAGGACGAAATTTTTTCACATAAGCATCGCAGCCCCAAACTTTAAGAAACGACAACCTTGGTTTCTTGCCAAACCACAGTTCATAAGGCGTCGTCTCAACGGATTTAGATGGTGCCCTTTTTAACGTGAATGCAGCTATCTCTAATGCATAACCCCAAAATGATAGTGGTAAATCGGTAAGAGACATCATAGATTGCACCATATCTAATAAAGTACGGTTACAATGTTCGGACACACCATTACGCTGTGGTGTTCCAGATGGCGTGAGTTGCGGAACTATTCCGCATTGTTTCAAATGAAGACGAAACTCGTAACTCAAATATTCTCCTACATGATCAGATCGTAGAAACTTTATTTTCTTGTTACGATGATTTTCCACTTCACTCTGAAGTTAAATGAACTTTTCAAATGTTTCAGACTTATGTTTCATCAAGTAGATATACCCATATCTGCTCAAATCATCTGTGAAGGTCAAAAAATAATGATACCCGCCGTGAGCCTCAACACACATCGGATCGCATACATCAGTATGTATTATTTCCAATAAGTCAGTTGCTCGCTCCATTGTTCTGGAGAACAGAGTCTTAGTCATCTTGCCCATAAGGCATGGTTCGCAGGCATCAAGTGATTCATAATCCAGTGATTCCAAAAGCCCATCAGCATGGAATTTCTTCATGCGCTTTACACCAATATGACCTAAACGGCAGTGCCACAATTAAGTTGCACTATCATTATTAACTTTGCATCTTTTGGCTTCAATATTATGAATATGTATATCACTACGATCGAGATCCAACAAACCATTTTCATTGGGTGTATGACCATAAAAGGTTTTATTCATGTAAACAGAACAACAATTATTCTCTAACTTAAATGAATAACCGTATTGCAATAAACATGATCAAATCATATTCATGCTTAACACAAACACCAAATAACACTTATTTAGGTTCAACACTAATCCCAAAAGTATAGGGAGTGTGCGATGATGATCATATCAATCTTGGAACTACACACATCGTCACCTTGCCCTTAACTAGTTTCTGTTCATTCTGCAACTCCCGTTTCGAGTTACTAATCTTAGCAACTGAACTAGTATCAAATACCGAGGGGATGCTATAAACACTAGTAAAGTACACATCAATAACATGTATATCAAATATATCTTTGTTCACTTTGCCATCCTTCTTATCCGCCAAATACTTGGGGCAGTTCCGCTTCCAGTGACCAGTTCCTTTGCAGTAGAAGCACTCAGTTTCAGGCTTGGGTCTAGCTTTGGGCTTCTTCACGGGAGCAGCAACTTGCTTGCCGTTCTTTTGAAGTTTCCCTTCTTCCCTTTGCCCTTTTCTTGAAACTAGTGGTCTTGTCAACCATCAACACTTGATGTTTTTCTTGATTTCTACCTTTGTCGATTTCAGCATCACGAAGAGCTTGGGAATCATTTCCGTTATCCCTTGCATATTATAGTTCATCATGAAGTTCTAGTAACTTGGTGACAGTGATTAGAGAACTCTGACAATCACTATCTTATCTGGAAGATGAACTCCCACTTGATTCAAGTGATTGTAGTACTCAGACATTCTGAGCACATGCTCACTAGCTGAGCTATTCTCCTCCATCTTGTAGGCAAAGTACTTGTCAAAGGTCTCATACCTTTCGACATGGGCATGAGTCTGAAATATTAATTTCAACTCTTGAAACATCTCATATGTTCCGTCGCGTTTAAAAAAAACATCTTTGAAGCCCCGATTCTAAGCCGTAAACCATGGTGCACTAAACTATCAAGTAGTCATCATATCAAGCTTGCCAAACATTCATAACATCTGCATTTGCTCCTGCAATTGGTCTGTCACCTAGCGGTGCATCAAGGACATAATTCTTCTGTGCAGCAATGAGGATAATCCTCAGATCATGGATCCAATCCGCATCATTGCTACTAACATCTTTCAACTTAGTTTTCTCTAGGAACATATCAAAAATAAAACAGGGGAGCTAAACGCAAGCTATTGATCTACAACATAGATATGCTAATACTACCAAGACTAAGTTCATGATAAATTTAAGTTCAGTTAATCATATTACTTAAGAACTCCCACTTAGATAGACATCCCTCTAATCATCTAAGTGATCACGTGATCCAAATCAACTAAACCATAACCGATCATCACGTGAAATGGAGTAGTTTTCAATGGTGAACATCACTATGTTGATCATATCTACTATATGATTCACGCTCGACCTTTTGGTCTCAGTGTTCCGAGGCCATATCTGCATATGCTAGGCTCATCAAGTTTAACCCGAGTATTCTGCGTGTGCAAAACTGTCTTACACCCGTTGTAGATGAATGTTGAGCTTATCACACCCGATCATCACGTGATGTCTCGGCACGACAAACTTTGGCAACGGTGCATACTCAGGGAGAACACTTTTACCTTGAAATTTAGTGAGAGATCATCTTATAATGCTACTGTCAAACAAAGCAGAATAAGATGCATAAAGGATAAACATCACATGCAATCAATATAAGTGATATGATATGGCCATCATCATCTTGTGCCTTTGATCTCCATCTCCAAAGCACCGTCATGATCACCATCGTCACCAGCGCGACACCTTGATCTCCATCGTAGCATTGTTGTCGTCTCGCCAACTATTGCTTCTACGACTATCGCTACCGCTTAGTGATAAAGTAAAGAAATTACAGGGCGATTGCATTGCATACAATAAAGCGACAACCATATGGCTCCTGCCAGTTGCCGATAACTTAGTTACAAAACATGATCATCTCATACAATAAATATAGCATCATGCCTTGACCATATCACATCACAACATGCCCTGCAAAAACAAGTTAGACATCCTCTAGTTTGTTGTTGCAAGTTTTACGTGGCTGCTACGGGCTGAGCAAGAAATGTTCTTACCTACGCATGAAAACCACAACGATATTTCGTCAAGTTAGTGTTGTTTTAACCTTCACAAGGACCGGGCGTAGCCACACTCGGTTCAACTAAAGTTGGAGAAACTGACACCCGCCAGCCACCTGTGTGCAAAGCACGTCGGTAGAACCAGTCTCGCGTAAGCGTACGCGTAATGTCGGTCCGGGCCGCTTCATCCAACAATACCGCCGAACCAAAGTATGACATGCTGGTAAGCAGTATGACTTGTATCGCCCACAACTCACTTGTGTTCTACTCGTGCATATAACATCTACGCATAAACCTGGCTCGGATGCCACTGTTGGGGAACGTAGTAATGTCAAAAAAAAAATCCTACGCACACGCAAGATCATGGTGATGCATAGCAACGAGAGGGGAGAGTGTCGTCTACGTACCCTTGCAGACCGTAAGCGGAAGCGTCATAACAACACGGTTGATGTAGTCGTACGTCTTCAGGATCGACCGATCCTTAGCACCGAACGTACGGCACCTCCGCGTTCAGCACACGTTCAGCTCGGTGACGTCCCGCAAACTCATGATCCAGTAGAGCTTCATCGGAGAGTTTCGTCAGCACGACGGCGTGGTGACGATGTTGATGAAGTTACCGACGCAGGGCTTCGCCTAAGCACCGCCACGATATGACCGAGGTGGATTATGGTGGAGGGGGTCACTGCACACAGCTAAGAGATCAATAGATCAATTGTTGTGTCTTTGGGGTGTCCCCCTGCCCCCGTATATAAAGGAGCTAGGGGGGAGGCGGCCGGCCAGGAGGAGGGCGCGCCAAGAGGGGAGTCCTACTCCCATCGGGAGTAGGACTCCTCCTTTCCTAGTGGGAGTAGGAGAAGGGGGAAGGAGGAGGTGGAAAGAAGGAAGGAGAGGGGGGCCGTGCGCCACCTCCTGGCTGCCCTCTCTTTTCTCCACTATGGCCCATAAGGCCCAATAGCTTCCGGGGGGGGGGGGTCCGGTAACCCCCGGTACTCCGGTATATGTCCGAAACCTCCCGGAACCCTTCCGTTGTCCAAACATAGTCGTCCAATATATCGATCTTTACGTCTCGACCATTTCGAGACTCCTCGCCATGTCCGTGATCATATCCGGGACTCCGAACTACCTTCGGTACATCAAAACACAAAAACTCATAATGCCGATCGTCACAGAACTTTAAGCGTGCGGACCCTACGGGTTCGAGAACTATGTAGACATGACCGAGACACGTCTCCGGTCAATAACCAATAGCGGAACCTGGATGCTCATATTGGTTCCTACATATTCTACGAAGATCTTTATCGGTCAAACTGCATAACAATATACGTTGTTCCCTTTGTCATCGGTATGTTACTTGCCCGAGATTCGATCGTCGGTATCTCAATACCTAGATCAATCTCGTTACCGGCAAGTCTCTTTACTCGTTTCGTAATGCATCATCCCGCAACTAACTCATTAGTCACATTGCTTGCAAGGCTTATAGTGATGTGCATTACCGAGAGGGCCCAGAGATACCTCTCCGACAATCGGAGTGACAAATCCTAATCTCGATCTATGCCAACTCAACAAGTACCATTGGAGACACCTGTAGAGCACCTTTATAATCACCCAGTTACATTGTGACGTTTGGTAGCACACAAAGTGTTCCTCCGGTAATCGGGAGTTTCATAATCTCATAGTCATAGGAACATGTATAAGTCATGAAGAAGCAATAGCAATATACTAAACGATCATATGCTAAGCTGACGGAATGGGTCAAGTCAATCACATCATTCTCTAATGACGTGATCCCGTTAATCAAATGACAACTCATGTCTATGGCTAGGAAACTTAACCATCTTTGATTCAACGAGCTAGTCAAGTAGAGGCATACTAGTGACACTCTGTTTGTCTATGTATTCACACATGTATTATGTTTCTGGTTAATACAATTCTAGCATGAATAATAAACATTTATCATGAAATAAAGAAATAAATAATAACTTTATTATTGCCTCTAGGGCATATTTCCTTCACCTAAACACATGGGTCAACATGACAAGGAAAAAGTGGTCTTCTGATGCTCCTCACTCCGACTGTGATATCTGTCCGGTTGCCGAATCCATCGGTCACATAATCCTTCGTTGCGCACTAGCTGATGCAATTTGGAATAAATTGAGTGTGGCAAGCTCTGCCTGGTGTTCTTCGGACCTCATGGATTTTGTGCAACAAGTTCATTTATGTTGGCCTTCTACGAGGAAAGTGCATGTTCTTTTTGCGGCTTGTGCCGTTGCGTTATGGCATGCCATGAACGACAGGGTATTCCATCTAAAGCGATGGTTGTTGTCTTATACCAGACAATATGAAGCCCAACTCTTATCACTTTGGATGAATGGAGCTACACATATGGAGGAAAGAGCGTCTTTCGCTTTTTTGGGTGCATCAGCTTGGTTCCTAGCATAGGTTCTTAACTGATGCCATGTATTTCATTCTGGTCCTCTCCTCTCTGTTTTTCTACTTTCCTCAGACAACTTACGGCCTCTGCACCATGGTGCGTAACATAAGATTCATGCAATTGACCTCTGGTCATCGGGCTGCGGCCTGTTTTGAAATGCATACGGTAGAGCGAGATCTACCTTTTATTTTAAAAAAAGTTTGCATAGAGACATAGAATCTGCATAACCGGATGAAATGAACTAGCCATAAATCATTTTTGCGAACCAACCTGTGGTTGGATGGTTAAAGGGATAGTGGTATCCCCAGCCCACCAGGGTTCAAGCCCTCGCATTATTCCTGGATTTATTCCAGGATTTCCCGCGATGCGCATTCGGTGGGAGGAGACGTTCCCGTCGACGACGAGGCGCCTACGATGACTTCGTAAATCTCAAGATAATATGCCGGCTCAGTCTCACGAAGGTGCTCATAGGGATAAGGTGTGCATGTGTGCGTTCGTAGGGGTGACTATATACGCGTATATAAAAGCGCTTGCGTCTGTACTATGTTAAAAAAAGCCCTAAACCAATTTTTTTTGTTGCCAGCCACATGTGCCAATGCCAATGGCACAGTGCCATGTGGTGGTAGAGGAGTCGCACCGTGCCGTAGGTAATGCCGTGGCCATCCACGCAGCACGCGTAAGAGCAACTCTAGCAGACCCCGCATCTCGCCGGCCCGCAAAACTCGTTTGCAGTTCGCGCAAAACAGCTTTTGCGGGCCGGCGCGGACTGGCACAAGGGATAGTGGTATCCCCAGCCCACCAGGGTTCAAGCCCTCGCATTATTCCTGGATTTATTCTAGGATTTCCCGCGATGCGCATTCGGTGGGAGGAGACGTTCCCGTCGACGACGAGGCGCCTACGGTGACTTCATAAATCTCAAAATAATATGTCGGCTCAGTCTCTCGAAGGTGCTCATAGGGATAAGGTGTGCGTGTGTGCGTTCGTAGGGGTGAGTATATGCGCGTATATAAAAGCACTTGCGTCTGTACTATGTTAAAAAAAGCCCTAAACCAATTTTTTTTGTTGCCAGCCACATGTGCCGATGCCAATGGCACAGTGCCATGTGGCGGTAGAGGAGTCGCACCATGCCGTAGGTAATGCCGTGGCCATCCACGCAGCACGCGTAAGAGCAACTCTAGCAGACCCCGCATCTCGCGGGCCCGCAAAACTTGTTTGCAGTTCGCACAAAACAGCTTTTGCGGGCCGGCGAGGGCTGGCACAGATGCAAACCCCCCAAACGGATCCGTAAAAAAGTATATTCGCGGAATATGCTTTTTACGGGTCGGCTATGCGGGGTCTGCTCTTTGCGCCGCTGCATCCCGCATATCATCAGCCCGCAAATATCAAATCCAACATAATTCAACAATCGAAAACAAACTGAATTATTCAAATCGAACATAAAACAATAATCATCCGCATTACAAATAATTATTCAAATCACCGTAGCAAACTTAAATAATGCAATAAAAACTTGTCATGAATACAAATACAAATGAATAAAAAAAATGCTCACTGTCCAGCCCTTTGCCAATGGTGCTCAATGAGATCTTCCTGAAGTTGAAAGTGTGTGTCTGCATTTTCAATCTCCTTATATGTCTGAAGAAAAGCTCTAATGCGGTTTGGGTCTCTAGCTGGTTTGACACGGCTACCCACATTGTCGTAAAAGAATTCTAAGTTCATTCCTCTCTCATCTTCAAGAATCATATTGTGCAGAATAACACAACATGTCATGATGTTCTTCAAGGTTTTCTTATCCCAAAAACGAGCAGGACCACGGACAATGGCAAACCTAGATTGCAAAACACCGAATGCTCTTTCGACGTCTTTTCAGGCTGCCTCTTGCACCCTTGCAAATTCACATTGTTTTTTTGTTTTGGGTTCTTTGATGCTCTTGACAAATGTGCACTAAGGAGGGTATATACCATCTGCAAGATAGTACCCCTTTGTGTATTCATGCCCATTGATAATGTAGTTGCAAGCAGGAGCATCACCACTAGCAAGCCTAGCAAACAAATGAGAGCGTTGCAACACATTGATATCATTGAGAGTGCCCGGCATACCAAAAAAGCAATGCCAAATCCATAAATCCTCGGATGCTACGGCCTCTAGCACAATTGTTGCATCACGAGACTTGCCACAATACATTCCTTGCCAAGCCTTGGGGCAATTTTTCCAATTCCAATGCATACAACCAATGCTACCTAGCATGCCAGGCCAACCTCTTCTCTCATTAGCTGCCATCAATTTCTTTGTGTCATCTTCATTGGGTGCCCGAAGATACTCAGGACCAAAGACACGGACGATCACTTTCGCAAATCTACGCACAAACTCAATTGTGCTATCTTCACCAATGCGAAGATACTCATCGGCATAGCCGGAACGCCATATGCAATCACCCGCATCGCTGCGGAGATTTTTTGATATGCACTAAATCCCTTTAAGCCCGCGGCATTCCTTCTTTGAGTAAAATACCGGCAATTTGCCTCGCAAGCTTCAACAAGTTTCACAAAGAGGGATCGACGCATTCGGTACCTTCTGCGGAAGAGGTGTGCAAGATATGTAGGATTCTCCGCAAAATAATCTTGCATCAACATCTCGTTCCCAAGATGGCGATCCCGAGGAATGCACAGACGCCCGACAGTAGATCCTCGCCTCCTCTTCTGGTACTCGTCTTCATGCTCCTTCACGGCAAGCGCCATGACTAATGTTTGCTGCCGAAAGGTCGCAAGCATGGTCTCCACATCCGAGTCGTCCGAATCGGACGAATCGGATAGCAAGAACTTCTCGCACGGGTCAACTCCATCTACACGCACACCGGCGCGTCAATCTACCACACAGCTCGCAAAAATCACAAAAAAAGAGACTAACCGGTGGCGGGTGATCCCGGGCGGCGACGAGGGAGGTGCACTCGACAGTGGTCGATCCCCAGGCGGCGGCGACGGGGGGCGGCTCTTCTCGCCGGATCCGGAGGGGCGGTGCAGCGGCTCGGTGCGGTAGGGTGTGGGGCGGCCCCGTGGAGCAATTGCGCCCGCAGATATGGCCGGAATCGTCGGCGGCGGGCGGGCGGAAGCAAGGGCGGGCGGCGGCGGCGGAAGGAGGGGGAAAAGAGCGCGGGGCTGAAATGTCCCTCCCGCCAACTGCTTCTTTGTGATGCAGCGCACCGCAACCGCGAGGGGGAAACCCGCGTTTTCCCGGGTTGGGTTCGGGAATTTGCCGCGCCCCCTAAAAATTTTTGCGGGCCGGTGCGGGATGCGGGGTCTGGTCGGGCAGGCTTTCCGGCCTGTACCCGCATTTTGGCGGTTATTTTACGGGTCGGGGACGGATGCGGGGTCTGCTAGAGTTGCTCTAAGTACACAATTTCGGTCAATTGCCGTGGTGCCAATGAGGTGGCTCATATGTGTTGGCTATATCAAATGAACTCCCTGCTCATTCTGTCAATTGTCATTGTGTCGCTGATTGTATCCAGAGTCGTGTAAACTCTGATTGTTTTTTGTGAATATAAATGAGCCATCTTTGATGATAATAAAAAAGTGTAGCAGGAGATTTTTTCTCTTCTGGTCGGCGATGGTTCCACGCTATCCCTCTCGGACCCGTTTCTCCCGTCCTCACGCCCCTCCCCCTCGTTCTCTCCGGCGGGGTAGCGGCAGGGACAGACGGGGTCGGGCGGTCGGTCCTGCACCGTGCGCCGGGCACCCGCGGCCGTCGACAAGGGCCGACGGCGAGCCGGCGCAGAATCGTCGGGACAGCGAAGGGAGGAGGACGCGTCAGACACGCGATATTATAGCGAGGAGGAGGTGGGGCCCGCGGGGGAATCAGTTGGTGGAGGGGTGGCCACACCACCACACGCGAGGCGGAGGGGGAAGGAAGAGCTGTCGTCTCGTCTCGTCTCCGGAGGCCTCCCTTCTTCCCCTAGAAAATACACAGACGGAGACAAGCGAGACGCCAAAGCAGATACTTCTCCGCACCGCGCCCCACGCAGCACCGCGCCCCGGCAGTGGCAGGCAGGCAGGCAGGCAGGCAGATCTCCTCCCTCCCCCGCCGCGCCACGGAAGGACGGCGGCTCTCACCCCTGCCCCGCCCCGCCCCGGCGGAGATCCCCGCGGAATCTCGCCGCCGCGCGCCCGATCTCGCCCGCCGCCGCCGGCCGGCTGCCCCCCTCGTTCTGGTGCGCGCCTTTCCTCTCTCCGAATCTCTCGGCCTGTTGTTCTTCTTGTTGTTCAAGGAAAAGAAAATACCCGGAAATTGTTCCTAGGCGTTGCTTGTTTTCCCCCTTCCCTCCGTTCAGCGTTTGCTCGTACCTTAGGGTGATCGATCCATGCCGCGTTCGAGCGCGGATTTTGGGCAGTTGGGCGCATGCATGCGCGGCGCCACCTGATTACTTCTGCCGTTTGCGGCATTGGAATTAGCATTTCTATGGTGGGGGAATTCGGGCCGATGCCTTTATTCGTTTTCTCCCACCTCTCGTGATTCCGTTTGTGCTCCTGTCCCTGTTGGACCCACGCACCTTTATATTCTGCTTAGCTGTGCATGATTGGCTGCAATGCAAAATTTGAGCTAAGAATCAGATTATTCCTCGCTTGATTTTTGTTACAATTCGAGGTTCAGAGAGTTGGAAATCATACATGCTCCCTATTCTGCCAGAATTTCCTTCAGTGCATATTTAGATGATCAGTCACTTCGGTTTGTTGCAATACCACTGACGTCCATGAACATGTTCCTGTGTTCTTGGGCTATTTTATCAAAAGTGGTCTGAACAATCGACTTTATTGGAAAATATTTCTTCGGGACAAAATTTATGGCAATATCTCATGGATTCTTGAGCTCCACTAGTTGCTACGTAGCTTCTAACTGACGCAATTTAAGTCTGTTCTGACTTCTCCAACAATATTTTTTGGCTCAATCTGTAGCTTTCCAGTATATCTGGTGGTTAGGATTTGGTCAAACATGACTTCGCAGCTAAGCACGTTGAGCAAATGCAAATAGTCCTGGTTATACGTCTAGTATCTATCCATCCTTTCATGATAAAGTATTGAAAAAGGCACATCTACTTTTGAGTCACTTTCTTGTTCCAAACATAACAAAAGAAATTGAACTGCAAAAAGTTTGGAGAACGAGACATTTTTCGTTTCCTTTGTAATTACATACATGGTACCCTTTCTTGCATGAGGATGCATCGATTATGAGGTCTCATTTTGGCTGCTTACTTTTTTTTTTCTGAACCAATATCAGGGCAGTACTTCTACACCTCAAAATGATGATGGGTTTGCTGGCATTTGAGAACAACCAGGGGCTCTGGAATGGCGGATATTATTCACAGTTTTTTGGAATTGGAGGAGTTATGGTGACTGTTGCAATTCTTTGGTTATCTACGGGTTATTTTGGAGGAATTGGTGCTCCTTTTGCTCCATACTTTTGGCCATATTTAGGACAAGTCCCCAAGAAGAAGGAACGGCAAAGGCCCGTGAGAGTGTACATGGATGGATGCTTTGACCTCATGCACTACGGCCACGCAAACGCGTTGCGACAGGCCAAGTTGCTGGGAGATCAACTGGTAGTGGGCGTTGTCAGTGATGAGGAGATTGTGGTGAATAAGGGCCCGCCCGTGCTTTCGATGGAAGAGAGGTACTACTGGCGCTACTTTCCTTGTCCCATGAAATACATTATTCTGTTTCAACAGAGGATTAGCTTGTCAAACCAATTACGAGTATGATATTATCTGAATTTTTTCTGAATACCTGGACTTCCTGGATTTCATTATTTACTTGATCTTTGATTGCAAATTACTGTAATAGCCATGATTCTCTTCTAATCTTCTCATGCATAATACAAGATCTGCTGATTCATTTTGCTTACGCACAACTATATCGTCGATGAAGTTACATTACCACCACGCGTGCCTTGAAGGATATAAATTTCAGACTATAAAAATACTGAGATGATCTAGTTCTATCTTATTTTTGCAGCAACTGTAAATTACTAAGCTTTGATAGATGTACATGGTCTTGGTCTTCCATTTGAACTTACTATTCTGTGTGTATGTATGTTTGTACCCACTAGGTTGACACTTGTTAGTGGATTAAAGTGGGTGGATGAAGTCATACCCAATGCACCCTATGAGATTACAGAGGAATTTATGAATACCCTCTTCAGTAAATACAACATTGATTACATTATACATGGAGATGACCCTTGTCTTCTACCTGATGGAACGGATGCTTATGCCTTAGCAAAGAAGGCCGGACGATACAAGCAAATCAGGCGTACTGAAGGTGTCTCAAGCACCGATATAGTCGGTAAGATTACCATGTGGATTAGTAAAGCTACTGCTTTTTGGGGATCAGATATTCTCTCGCTGCATATTATTTACAGCCTTGTATCAGAGCAGATCGTGCATTTCTTTTTTCACGCTTATCTTAGATGATGTCCTTTTTAGTCCATTGCAATCTGACATGAAAACAATTTCTGTCCACACAGGGAGAATATTGCAAACATTCAAGCATAAAGAGGGTGTTAACGAGAATGCTGGAGTGGAATCATGCGATCAGATGAAAACCCAGCTATCCAATTTTCTTCCAACTTCCCGCCGGATAATGCAGTTTTCAAATGGGCAGGTATGATAATTTAGGAAACTCCATCCCCAAGGCTAATGTTGCATATTGTTCTTCCTTCATTTGATCAGCCTTCTAGGGAACACAAAGGAAATGGCCTGCTATATCTTTGTCTATTAATGTAACTAAATTTAAAAATACCGCTTAATGCTTCCATTGTACTCCCTCTGTCTCGTAATGTAAGACGTTTTTCGACACTAGTGTAGTGCTAAAAAATGTCTTATATTATGGGACGGAGGGAGTACCATATTAATCATAATCTTAAAGCTACCCTTTCCAGAAGAACATTTACAGTTCAATTTTACATGTTTCATGCCCTTCTGTTGCATTTACTGAAACATATGCTCATCTGCGTTCAGGCTCCTTCGCCAGGTGCTCGTGTTGTTTATATAGATGGTGCATTTGACCTTTTCCATGCTGGTCATGTTGAGGTACCTTTTGTGGTTTTCATGCAAATAATTTTCTCAATAACTCACAATGTTTGATTTTTTGGTGTGGTTCATATTTTGCCATTAAAACATATTTGATGTTATTCTCTAATGCAGATCCTTAGAAGTGCTAGGCAACTTGGTGACTTCCTTCTAGTCGGTGTTCATGATGATCAGTCCATCAGGTACTTATTTAACATCTTTCCTTGGATTATCAAGGGAACTTGTTGACCATATATAAATATATGTTATGTGTTACTACAGAAAAAAAATGTAGCCAGTATTGTATAAGGTTAGATACCATGCTTACGAGAACCAGTTGTGCAGGGAAAAAAGAGGCTATCCTCCTATCATGCACCTCCATGAGCGTACCCTTGGTGTACTTGCCTGTCGCTATGTTGACGAAGTTATAATAGGCGCACCATTGGAGGTTTCAAGGGATATGGTATGTTATAAATTTCTATAGTTTGTTTCCATCTATTTCTTGTACCTGACTGGATAAGTTTCAAGCATATGGTTCCAGCAATATTGTATTGTATATGACACAGAGATGGTTTTTGTTAGCAGACCCTCACACCTTCTCTTTTGTCACATGACGCAGATCACTACATTCAACATTTCATTGGTTGTGCACGGGACAGTAGTCGAGGGTGGTTCTGCTGTAAGTTCTTAATTACTGTCTAAAATGTATCCTGATGTCAGACTTACCTAACGTAGTTGGCACAAACTGAACTTGAAACTTCATGGACACATTGCTGCAGAGTGAAGTTGATCCGTACGCCCTTCCAAAGAGCATGGGTATTTTCCAAGTAGTCACAAGCCCCAAAACAATAACATCTGTTTCGGTCGCTACAAGAATAATTGATAACCACGAAGCGTACAAGGTATACACTCCCACAGTGTGATTTGCCTGATAAATACAAATTGATTTTTCTAATTTAGTTTGTTTAAGTCCTGTTTATCCCTACTAAACATTACTCTTGGGGTTTGTGAACAGAAAAGAAACTTGAAAAAGAAGGCGAGTGAAGACAAGTACTACACGCAAAAGAAATTTGTCTACGGAGACTAATGCTGCAAAGGAGCTTACATTTTTGCAGCAAGCTGAGGAAATATATGGCGCCTCTCTGCATTGAAGAGTTATTCTACAGCAGATTGCAACAATTCCTCAGCTATAGAAAGTAGCCAGTGATAAGTTGATGGCCATTCGGCAGAGGGAATCGGCTCAAGGAAATAAATTGACAGACTGCCACATTCTTCTACTGTTGCCCTTTTTCGGCTGGAATGTCCACTTAACAGCAAGAATTCACATACATGATTCTTTTTTTACTTTGTTATCCCTGGAGGGGAAATATTCATCGCTGAACACCTTCAGCAGACCATTGTTGTATTCTTGTATGGTATTACTGGGTTTGTGAAGTGATTAGGGTTGGCATACTTCCTAATTGTATTAAGTTGTAGTTTAAAGTATATATATTGCTGAGAAACTACCTAGTGATGATCTGTTGGCATTTGTTTGATTTGTCTAACCAGAGAATGTTATGTTCAGCTTTCCTTGTTCATTGGTATTTGGTGTTACTGTTTACCGCGGTGCACTGGAGATTTGTCTGTGCAGAATGTCAGTAGTATTTTTACTTGCCAAAAAGAAATAATTAAGCACTCCCTCTGATCCATATTAATTGTCGCTGATTTAGTACAACTTTATACAAAATCAGCGATAATTAATATGGATCGGAGGGAGTACTGTTAGCTGAGCACATTGTGTTGGCTGCTTAGCTCCATATACGCAAGTAAAAGATAGCCAAAAATATTTTAAACTGTGATTCACTCAAATAGCATTTCCTTTGTACTGGTGAATCGAATCGATGCTGGGACCGTTTGTATTTTGAGAAATGATTTCCAGCCCTTGCCACAGTGAAAAGTTAAGTGTTGTGTGATTTCTGAGAGGTTTGGAGTCTTCCGTACAAAAAAAAACCCAAATTCCAAAAGGATCATGGTTTAAATCTGCAGATGAAATTGAGAGTTACATAGTTAACATGTACTGGTTTAGGTGGTGGTGAAATTACATGGTTTAATGGTTAGATCAGAATATTTAGATCATCATGCGCTTGTTTATGCCAAAACAGAAGAAAGGAAAACATGTGCTGGTCTAGATGGTGGGCACATGCTTGCAGCAGAATGTTCAGTAGAGTGCCTCAAAAGAAACCTGCAATTGGTAGGACCATTGTAGTTGGCAAATAAACAAACAAGCAAGCAACATATAGCTTCAAACAGATCTCTCTTTCCGTGTACTTCCATTCATCCTAGCTTATATGCTGCTAGGATCCAACATAGTCCATGATACTTTCCACAGGAAAACGGCAACAGGCAGCCTGTGGCCATCTTTCTTCCCTTCCCTAAACAATGTTAACAGTTGAGACGAATTGTCACTAACCTGAAAGAAAGGGGGCATTCTGGCATGGTTGGCAGCTTGGCACCCCCGGGCATCCGCCTTGACATCCATCGTGTCGTGGCGATGTCTTGATCTGCTCTGGATCTGGAAGGTGGCTCCGAGGACTCGCACCCGGACATAGTGTTCACCTTGTCATGGAAAATGGTTGGTGCTGTAGCAGTTGAAGTATGTGCAAATGATTCCTCGTCCTCTTCCACCGTGTCGGGAAATCTTGCCATCATAGCAACAAAAAATAATAATGTAAAATAATAATAATAATAATATTGAGACAAGTTGATCATGAACTTAGTTCAGTTAGTCTTGGTATCTTTGCCATGTGGACGACACATGCTTTCACTAAATATGACCTTGGAGCTACTAGATATGAACTTGACTTAATCATGCACCTCTTCCACCGTGTCGGGAAATCTTGCCATCATAGCAACAAAAAATAATAATGCAAAATAATAATAATAATAATATTGAAACAAGTTGAGCATGAGCTTAGTTCAGTTAGTCTTGGTATCTTTGCCATGTGGACGACACATGCTTTCACTAAATATGACCTTGGAGCTACTAGATATGAACTTGACTTAATCATGCAACCCTGGGGGCAGTAACACCAAGGACCAAGGTATAACTTATTTGGAGTTGGATCACCTTTTATCTTCATATAGTTATCATCGCTAATCACTTCTTTTCATTCAGGCCAGTTACTGCTAGTTCCTAACTTGGCACCATAAACGAACTATGGTGCCTAGTCAAGACCAGTTTGTAACTACTCCCTCGGTTCCAAATTAGTTGAACTTTTATATTTGTCCTAAATTAAAATTCTTTAGGTTTGATCAAGGCTATATAAAAATGTACTAAGACTTACAACATCCAATATGTATAGTAATACAATATATTTTATAAAGAATCTAGTGATACAAATTTGATAATGTAGATGTTGATATTTTTTTCTGTAGATTTGATCAAACTTAATGAAACTTGACTCAGGAGAAACTTAGAACTTCAATTAATTTAGAACAGACGGAGTGGAACTCATGAAAGAACACATATGTTTTACAGGGTGCACCAGTTACCATACATGTAGTTTGGTCCTCTTGGGATCAAGAAAAGAAAGATGGAGAACCCATGGCTGACCACCACCTATCCTCCTTCATGTTCATCAGCACGAGAGTACTTATAGCTTAATAATCCTAATTAGCAGGATTTACCTTGTAATGGCAACTGGGGCATAAGGTTGACCAGGAAACCAAGATGGCTTGGACCCTGATGGCGTTTCACAAACCCAATAATCCTTACATATCACAAATAAGTGACGATTTATACATGGTTTTAGTAAAAAAATAAAAATAAAAATTTGACTACTATTATTGCTTTAAATATTTATACCTGAAACTTGAAAAGTTATACATGAACTTTTTATGTCTTGTACACATATTGTAATATAAGTTAGAAGTCAAATTTATATCTTGAAGACCGCGACAGTACATCTAAAGTTATGAACCGGAGGCAGTAGTAATTTAATTCAATATCTGATGTGCATCAATTGACTAATTCTAGCTTACTCCTTTGCATGCTGTGATGATTAATTTGTCCTTTAATCTCTTAGTGATGTAAAAAATTCTCCACAACAAAGCGTCAAATGGGAATAGCCCATCAATGAGCCCTATTATGGTCTGCCAGCCTTATGTCTTTCAACAATGTTGGTTGTTCTCTGAATGCTTTGGCTAGCTAAATTTTGTGAGCTTGATATTAATTGTAATATTTTTTGTTCTGCTCCAGATTCCATCTGGAAGACTATGTGCATTGATGTTTGTAATCAATGAAATGCCAAAGTTCTCTCCAAATATTATTGCCCATCCAATGGTTGTTGACAACTCTTATACATCCTTCTAATCACTCTATGTTTTACTAATGCCTCCTAATTGCTCTCTAACTTTGTTCTGTATACATGTGTTTTGTTGTTTTTTGTGCTTGAATACTTTGTTTTCGCGTAATAGTTTATAAATAAATAAAAACTTTTAATTGAGATGTGTATATCCTCTGATGTTTTTTATGTTTTTTATTGATATAATATAAATTATAAAGGTATGCAAGATTAAAGTTCCCATATACTTCTGATATGTTTAATTTTATATACACTACCCCTTACTCAAAAGAGCGTGCAAGTTACATGTTATATACTTTCTTCCACTACATTTTTTCAATTAATAAAATGTCCCTTTAATGTCAGGTGGGTTGAATCATCATCATGTTTTACGTTGGTTGGACATGCTTGGTGCGTGCACTATTGCTAGCTGTTCTCCAAGCTCACACATTTTTCGCTTAAAGAGCAAAACACAAACTACTTAGTCCTAGGACTAGGAGCATATGGTACGATCTGATGCCAAGTTATGCGGTGGAAGAAGCTTAAAGGGTAAAAAACATAAAGCTGATGTGTCTAGTTCAGCACCTAATTTAGGGGTGCTAGTGACACACAAATGCTTTGAGCAAAGGAAAGCATTATAACATCAGATCTACTTTATCACAGGAAAAGAGAGGTATATTGAGTAGGCTATAAAGCTGGTTTACGTGCACTTTTATCTATGTGAAGAGGAGAGATGGTGAGCTCTCATGCAAAAGCCAATGCCAACCTCTACATGCGCTCCTAGATAAAAACATAAATGAGAGAAAAAATTAGTAATATTATAGGCAATATTATAACCAACTCTATTATATTAGTAATTAATAAAGTTGGCTCTTGTTGACATGATAGTTTATGTAGCCAACTGCCAGCTCTACTATTATACTTGCTCTAAAAATATATATTTCATCCATGTACAACCATTTGCTCCATATAAACATGACTTTGTGAATGCTATGACACCATGTTAATTACGCTAGCTAGCTTAGGGAGGTCCCCTCTTTTGACACTCAGGATAAAGCAGGCCGCCAAGCATCCAATTTGCAGAACCAACTCAACTCAATAATATCATTGCATATCGGCTTTGGAAAGCACCATGTGATAGTTGAATGGCAAAATTATGCAGCATGTTCTTGATAGCTTTTCATGGGGCACGATGTGCTCCATGATCTTACTAAGATACACCACAAACAAACTAAAATTATGTTGCCATAGGTAACTTTGATAGCAATTTTTTTAGGGTTAAAGCAAAGATTTATTACGAAGGCATGTTGGGCATTTCGCCCATCACAGTGACATCGACCTCGGCTAGTACATCATTCTCCATGGAAGGCTTCATTAATATTACATGCATAGCCAAGTCTAGCAACAGTGTGCGCAACCGTGTTTGCCTCCCTCCTACACACTTGGACAGTGCAACTAGAGAACCAAGCTTCATCTGCATTTTCAAGTCTTCCAGCGGAACAACTTGAATGCCCCCTCAACTTACCAGCTAAGTTCACCACCCGAATAACTGTCTGCAATTCTACTGTAAATGCGTCAGGAGCAAGATCCATTCGAACGGCCTTGCAAGCCACCACACCCTAATAGGATCCCGCACAACTACCCCCCCAGGTTGCATGATATTGGCATGTTACAAAGGCGTCATCAGTGTCAAACGTTCTTGGTTGTGGTGCACACCATTTAGTCACTTCCTTCTGCATGTTCAGTTTATTCGAACACATGAGCTCCATGTATTTAACATTATGAGCCACCACCCGGTGAGCTATGGTCTCAACATTCTCCATCTTGCTCCCCTTGAAAATATCACTCCTGTTGTTTCACCAATGTCACCGTGCTTAGAATAGCTCAAGTCTCTTTTACTGTGGGATCTGGCATAGTATCCAATGTTTTCTCAACCGTTGCACAACTCCGCACCATATACCTAACATCTTTGAGGCCCTGGAGCTGCCATAATTCCTTCACCATGGGGCCTTGTATAAAAAGATCATCCCCATCTTCTCTCGTGCTCGAGCACAACAAGCATCGGTCATCATTAATGGGGGTCCCTTTTGTAGGAACAAAGTATGCCTACCAGGGGGGTTGAATGGGAGTTTTAAAATTTCTTCGTAAACTTCAAAACTTTTTTTGAGAGGTATTCACGAGCTACCAGGAAATTAGCGATAACAAGGCTGACCAGTTGTACTTGCCCCCCCCCCCCGTGACTCACGTAAACTCTGAAGAAAAGGAAATGGGTCCATGAGAAAGGGAAATGATTGCCATCAGCTGACTGATAATCACCATGCGTCCGCCGATTCCGTTGCGTGCCACGCGTCCTCAGCATAAAGGCAAGTGCAAGCACTTATTTCTACAACAACGATGTTGTTGCAAATTTTGGAGGCGAACGACTACTGTGATGTGACGCGGGTTAGTTTTGTAGAAATATAATCCCGCAACAGGTCTCCTGTTGCAAAAAAAAACCGCAACAAGACGGTTGTTGCACAAAAAATCTAAAAAAAATTGCAACAAGATGTCTGTTGCGAAAAAACTACAACAAGATCTGTTGCAAAAATTCTGCAACAAGATGTCTATTGCAAGAAATTTTCGCAACAAGGCATGTGGTGCAATGGTCATTGGTAATGCTCGGCCGCTCGATGCATCAAATCAGACAGCTCACGCTCCGGCCGATCTTTTAAAAAGATCAGCCGGCGGACGTGTAGCGCCCCCCATGAGAAAGCCCACTAATGGCCAGATGATGTCCTCCGTTCATAGTTTGCTAGGTTGTAGGCCGGCCCTAGCACTCTTCCGTGATTAGCATGTGCATGGGATTAGCCCTTGCGCCGCCGCCATCATGCGACTCCTGCCTCCCGACCGCCGTCGCCCTCCCTGCTCGGTGCTACAGTATGATCAACAGCGACGCGGGTGCTTCACTCCTCGATTGTTCAAGCTTCAGCTAGCGATCTACTGAACTAGCCATGGTAAACACACTACCATGTCTATTAATCTTTCTCAGTTCTCTTTCTGTTCATGTCACACTTATACGTTAGGTTTAATCACTTAATACTTTGGCTTTGTGATCTATGATGCAGTGAAGATTTTTGTTTTTTCTCGAATATGCACGAGTGTGCGTACTTTATATTAAAGGAGAGAGAGGGGGTAAAGAGCCCCTCTGAGGGAGTCCTGGATTATGGGGTCCTCGGGCGTCCGGGCTGTGTAGCATGGGCCGGACTGATGGGCCACAAAGATACAAGATAGAAGGCCTTCCCCCGTGTCCGGATGGAACTCTCCTTTGCGTGGATGACAAGCTTGACATTCGGATGTGTAGTTTCCTTTCTCTGTAAACCGACTTTGTATAACCCTAGGCCCCTCCGGTGTCTATATAAACCGGAGGGTTTAGTCCATATAGGCTATCACAAATCATATCGGCTAGACATCTAGGGTTTAGCCATTATGATCTCGAGGTAGATCAACTATTGTAACCCCTATACTCATCAAAGTCAATCAAGCAGGAAGTAGGGTATTACCTCCATTAAGAGGGCCCGAACCTGGGTAAACATCATGTCCCCTGTCTCCTGTTACCTTCGATCCTCAGACGCACAGTTCGGGACCCCCTACCCGAGATCAGCCGGTTTTGACACCGACATTGGTGCTTTCATTGAGAGTTCCACTGTGTCATCGACGGCGGGATCGATGGCTCGCCTCGTCATTAAAGACAACATTACCTCTGGAGGGACCCTAGCTCCGAGACAGGTCCTCCAGCTCGGCGGTTTCACCACAGGCGCCCGCACGGCTGTTAAGCCAAAGGCAGCCCTCGAGATCGCGAAACATCGTCTTCGCATTGGCTTTGAACACCCCGAAAAGATGGATCCGGCAGATGTCTCATCCTTAAATGAGCTGCTAGATCGCATAGCCACCCTGGGAGTTGCAACAGAGTACTATCGGATTGGGCTTAAACCCGATCAGAGGGAAATCAGGTCCCCACCGATCACCCATCTAGTAGCGATCGTGGAGGAACAAGCCGAGAATACTCCCCCAAGTTAAGAACGAGCTATGTTCGGATTTCCGAGTCTTGCAGGCCGGATACCCGTCTTCGGGAAGAGACCTCATGTCCTCCGAACACAGAACCGAGCGTTGAGCCCAAAGGCCACCAGGACACTCCGGATCCTGGGTCGGTGACCTCACACATTCTTCAAACTCCGGATACAATAGTGGATCAGGGTTCGGATTTTCACCCGCCCACCCACCACAAGCAATATTCCCCAAGTAATTCAGGTCCTCCAGACGTACGCAACCTAATGTATATATGGCAGCAACCTGAGGAAACGGTCCATCATTTTTGGGCCAGATTCCTCCTTGTTAAAAACAAGATCAAAGATTGCTGCAATGACGACACGGTTTCAGTATTCTGACGCAACTGTACGGACGAGGGAATCCTTAACGCCCTCAACCGCCGCAGTATACTGCACTTTGCAGATCTGGCACACATCGTACAGAAATACTGCACAATGGAAAGCGCCTGGAAGGCCTAGACAGCTCGGTGGGACCCGCCTGCCTTCAAGCAGCCCACTGGACAAACAAAAAGGTTGCACCCTCACGGGGCACCTGATCATCATCTCATGGAAAAAAAATCAAGCCCTTCACGGGACATAGAACTGCCCTTGACGACCTGCTCGACAAACCCTGTCAGATACATACGACGCCGAATACTGAATCAACACATAGCCTTCGGGCATGTTGGGTACTCCGGCAGGTAGCTAAAAGCGGTGAGGCCATTCTCACCAACATTACCCCAGAGAGGCACTCTGCGGAGGTCTCCGATCTCAACGTTTTTACGATCTTCGAGACCTTTTCTTCCAACAACCGGCGCAAAAGGGCATTATGCGACCTTGCCGAAGTTAACCAGGTAGCCGCGATAAATGCTTGGAACGACCTTTCGATAACTTTCACCGCTGATGACAAGCCAAGGGCCAGATCAGTCCGAGCACCAGCCGCCTTGGTCCTAAACCCAATAGTGGATGGCTTTCGGCTCACCAAAGTGCTCATGGACGGCGGCAGCGGATTGAACCTTATCTACGAAGATACGCTCCAAAAAATGCAGATGGACAAAAGCCGCATTGAGCAAAGCGGCACCACTTTCCGGGGCATCATCCCTAGCCAAGAAGCACGATGCTCGGGAAAAATTAAACTTGATGTAGTATTCGGCAAGCCGAAGAACTACAGGTCTGAAGAGTTACTCTTCCACGCGGCACCTTTCAACAGCAGATATCGCGCCTTGTTGGGACGAGACGCTTTCACACGCTTCCAAGCAATACCCCATTACGGGTACGTGAAGCTCAAAATGCCAGGGCCCAACGAAATCATCACCATCACAAGTGATCTGGATATAGCACTCCGCGCTGAAAACAAAACCGCATCCCTAGCCCTCGAGGCACTATCCGAGGCCCTCGCGGCCGAGGAGTTAACCACTCCGCGGACAACGGTGGACAAGGACGATGTAATCCTCGATAAGAGATCCAAGTCCACCTCTTTCAAACCAGCAGATGAAATAGTTAAAATTCAAGTGCACCCGACGGATCCTAACAAGACAGCCTCCATCGGAGCACAGCTAGATCTAGCGGTCGACATCGCTTTGCAAGCATTCTTGCGCGAAAATTGGGACATCTTTGCTTGGCATCCTTCGGACATGCCAGGAATCCCGCGCAGACTGGCCGAACACAGCCTCAACATAATAAAGGGGTTCAAACCAGTCAAGCAAATGCTGCAACGATTCTTCGAACCCAAACGACAAGCCATGGGGGAGGAGCTTGCCAAGCTACTTGAAGCCGGGTTCATTAGAGAAATCAAACACCCGGATTGCCTGGCAAACCTGGTCATGGTACCAAAGAAGAGCAAATCTTGGCGCCATTGTGTCGATTTCAAGGACCTCAATAAGGCTTGCCCTAAGGACCTCTTCCCACTACCTCGCATCGACCAAATCAGTGACGCAACCGTAGGACACGACTCATTGTGTTTCCTCGATGCATATTCCGGATATCATCAAATCAAGATGAAGGAATCCGACCAAGCTGCGACAGCATTCATTACCCCCCATGGGCCTTTTTGCTTCAACACTATGCCTTTTGGGCTCAAAAACACCGGTGCCACTTACCAACGCATGATTCAGACATGTCTAGAAAAGCAAATTGGCAAGATGGTGGAAGCCTACGTAGATGACGTCGTCATCAAGACTAAACATGTCGAATCATTGGTGGACGATCTACGACTCACATTTGACAACCTCCGGACATACGATATCTAACTCAATCCGAAAAAATGTGTCTTCGGCGTCCCAGCCGGAAAACTACTCGGGCTCATAGTGTCCAATAGATGAATTGAAGCAAACCCAACAAAAATTCAAGCCTTGTCACAATTGGCAACGCCGATAGACTTAAAGCAAGTCCAAAAACTAGCGGGGTGTGTGGCAGCATTGAGCCGCTTCATCTCCAGACTAGGAGAAAAGGCACTGCCACTTTATCGCCTGCTCCGATGTACCGACCACTTTGAGTGGACGGACGCGGCAACAGCTGGATTGGAAGAAATAAAAACCTTGTTAGCAAGCAACCCAATCCTTGCCGCACCAAACATCGGCGAGCCTATGTTGCACTACATATCTCCAACTCACCAGGTGGTGAGCGCGGTGCTCGTCGTCGAACGAGAGGAAGAGGGACACCAATTCCCACTCCAAAAACCAGTATACTATGTATCGGCGGTCCTTACACCGTGCAAATCCCGATACCCACACTATCAAAAGATAGCCTATGCGGTCTTCATGGCATCTCGGAAGCTGCGGCACTACTTTCAAGAGTGCTCAATTACGGTGGCTTCCGAAGTTCCATTTAACGACATCATAAACAATCGAGACGCCGCCGGCCGCATCGCTAAATGGGCCATCGAACTCTTACCATTTGAAATAACATACAAGCCACGTCGAGCTATTAAATCTCAGGTGCTGGCCGACTTCATCGCCGAATGGACAGAAGCTGAACTCCCTAAAGAGTACAACACATACTCCAACTGGGTGATGTACTTCGACGGCTCTAAAATGTTAGCTAGATTGGGGGCTGGTATCATCCTAACATTCCCTACAGGGGACACGGTCCGTTATGTATTACAAATCATGTATACAGACTCCAATAACGCGACCGAATATGAAGCACTACTGCATGGACTTCGGATGGCCGTTTCTATGGGCATACAACGCCTTGAGGTATGCGGGGCTTCGAACCTCGCGATATCTCAAATCAATGGAGAATTTGATGCAAAAGATCCGAAGATGGCGGCCTACCGCAATGCCGTACTCAAAATATCAGCCCGGTTTGAAGGACTTGAATTTCACCATGTGGCTCGAGACAGTAATCAAGCAGCGGACATCCTTGCTCGAATGGGCGCTAAACGCGACCCCGTCCCGCCTAACACCTTTGTGGAAAGGCTTTTCAAGCCATCCGTGGTATGGCAGGACGAGAGCGGAAATACCAGTCCGGCGCCGATCACGCCCCCGGACACCGACCAAGATTCAGATATCATCGGGGCTCGGGCACGGAACCAACGCCTTCCGCCCATGTAATCATGGCGGTAATCGCCCCATGGACCGAACCCTTCTTAGCCTACCTTAACAGGCAGGAGCTCCCTGATGACCAGAATGAGGCCCGTCGCATAGTTCGATGTTCTAAGGCCTACAAAGTTCATGAAGGAGAACTCTACAAGAAAAGCACTACTGGAGTTCTCTAAAGATGTATCTCCGAAGAGGAGGGGCGGCAGCTCTTGGCCGAAATACATGCTGGCCTCGGCGGCCATCACGCCGTAGCTCGGGCCCTCATAAGCATGGCCTTCCGTACAGGTTTCTTCTAGCCCATGGCCCGAGTAGATGCACAGGCCCTTGTACAGCGCTGTGTCGGATGCCAGCTCTTTGCCAATCAAAGCCATATGCCGCCCACAGCCCTAAGGAAAATCCCCATTACATGGACTTTTGCGGTCTGGGGGCTAGACATGGTCGGACCCCTTAAAGGGGGAAGCCATAAGAAGAAATATTTACTGGTTATGGTGGATAAATTCACTAAATGGATAGAGGCCAAACCAGCAAAAACGGCTGAAGCCGGACTGGTGATAGATTTTATCCCCGGTGTTGTACACCGTCATGGTGTCCCACATAGCATTATTACTGACAACGACTCTAACTTCACAGCCGATGAGGTGAAAAATTAGTGTGCCAATCTGGGTATCAAGCTCGATTACGCCTCCATATATCACCCGCAAACAAACGATCAGGTTGAACGGGCCAATGGCCTAATAATGAGTGGCATCAAACCCAGACTAGTGCGATCCCTAAAAGAGTCGGATAAACACTGGGCCGAGGAGCTCGACTCCATACTCTGGGGGCTACGGACCACGCCCAACCGCACAACCGGATACACACCATTCTTCATGGTGTACGGTGCAGAGGCTATCTTGCCCTGCGACATTATTCATGACTCACCTCGAGTGCGTATGTATGAAGAGAGAGAGGCCGAGCTCGATCGGCAGGACGACTTAGATGGCCTGGAGGAGGAGCGCGATGTCGCAAAAGCCCGTTCCGCATTCTATCAACAACAAGCTCGAAGATACCAAAGCAGAGAAGTGCGGGCAAAGACTTATAACGTCGGTGAGCTCATTTTACGCCTCCGAGAGAAGAAAAAGGACAAACTCAACCAAAATGGGAAGGTCCCTTCATTATAGATGAAGTTCTCACTGGAGGAGCCTATCGCCTTCGGAATGCATCGGATAATCGCTTAGAGCCGAACCCATGGAACGCTGCTCGGCTCCGAAGATTCTATGCCTAAGTCCGGACATATACCTTTGTTCATTCCTTTTTCTCCTCTTTCAGTTCTTCCTTTTCTCGTTTTTATACGACTTCTAGCGTGTGTTCGGGTAAGCCGCACACTTGAGGGGTATACATCCTTAAATGTACACACCCAACCATAACTGGGGGTTCTCTCAAGAGAAGCCTATTATTATTATTTTGAGCATAGAGCTCACCATATATATGTGTCGTCTGCTCATATACGTCCTTTCTTCGCCATTATATGCACCTCTATGACTTAAGTTTTGCCAAGCTGGGTAGCCTGGCTCGTGTGCTTATGCCCTACGTTCCCGCTTGTTCGGCTAGGGCATAAAGGGAGCACCTCTGCGATTGTTACAATCGGGTTATCCGGACATGTACCTCAGACGGGTGAAGCCGAAAGCTAGCGTTCTTAAGAGAATAATTGGTCCGCGGACAAACGATGAACTGCCTTTGTTGCAATATAAACTCCCAAAATATAAAGCTTCCTGTGATTTTTAGCATCATAGCTTAGGCATGCATAAATAACGCATGCTGACCTAGGGAGAGGAACCCTTAACGGAACTATTCTCTCTGGAAGATGTTTCTTACGTTAAAGAGTAATATAACATAACTCCCCGAATACAGCTTGTCTGTTCAAGCACTATGACCGGATTGCCTGGTTTCCGAACATACTTGGTGTTTACCACATGTATAGTATTCGGAAACACTCCAACCCTTGGGTTTCGGAGGTTGAAGCGGAAGGTCTACCATGACAATCTTTTCAAGTTCGGCCGGAGATAAGTTTGGTGATAAAGTACATTGTTACATGGAATCAAACGCCTACTCTTCATCTATGTCATCTATAAGGCTGTCTAGTTTACAGTCCTGTTGTGAAAATTTGGCGGCTGTCTTTACTTGGTCGTACACCAAGCTAACCGGAATTTCTTGTCCGTTTGGTCCCCGAGGTCCGACCCGGGCCATATGATTCGGATCAAGTCTGGTATACCACATTTTCACCATGGCCTAGGCTTCTCGTGCGCCTTCTCGACATGCTGATGCCTTCCATAGTTCAAAGCGGCGTCGAGCTCCCTTGAATAAATTCACGAGCTCCTCCATAATTTCGGGAGAGGAATCGGATGGCCACAAAACCTTAGCCATGTTCCTCATGGCTTTTCGAGCTCGCTCGTGCACTTGGATAGCTCTTGCAGCAAGTCGCCTTGAAATCTGGACACTTCTCCCTCGGGCCACCCAGTTAACAAACCTACAGGAACAATTTCATAAAACTTTCCATCAGGGGATCATATGAAAGTCAGGATAAAGGACATACTGAATATGCCGCCTTTCAGCTTTCTGTTCTTCTTCAAGGCATCCGACAGTTGGGCTCGTACGTCCTTTGGTCTTCGGCTTGCTTGATGTTTGCATCCTATAGCTTGTTCTTCTCATCAATGGTCCGTGTTAATATACGTTGACCAGCGGCTTCTTGCCCTTCGGCATGTTGTTTGTCCGCCTGAACAACCCTTAGCCTCTCCTCCAACTGATCTGTCGATCCGGGCGCTGTAAACAAAACAATGCATATTTAAACATCATTAAGAATAGTATTTTCCGGATACTATTGTGCTTACCATCAGGTGCCTTCTGGGATTTCTTTAAATTTTCCAATTCGACGGTGACAACAGTTAGCTTGGTCCGAAATTCTTCAAGCTCCTTGGACAATGTGTTATTTTTTTCCGTGAGTACCTGATGATATAACGACTCTTAAATCAGTTGGGCCAACTATTTCAAGTCTCGGGGGCTACTGGCACATGATTATGAATCTACACAAAGTTACCCGCATATCCTTTGAAAGCAGGTGAGTGGCTCCGGCAAGTCCATCCTAAGCAGCTCGGATATATGCATCCGCAAAGCTGAGGGCGTTGAATGCCTCTTCGGTGAAGCTTGGGTCGCGCATGGCCTCTTTCCGCTGCCGATGATTCATCGCGCTCTCCACTTCGGAATTGGTGACGGATACATTATCCGAATCCTCTTGGAGATGACAATCCGACATTGCGCCCGTATCAACCCTAGTCCTTATGGCAGGGTCCGGGGCTGGATTGGTCGGTGCATGGCCGGCAAGGTCCCCAGATACAGTCCGGCGTATGCTCCTCCTAAAATATGGCACAACAGAAAACGTCATAATCCGGTCTATCCACCGAGTGCATGTTAAAAACTATACCTCTTTGATGAAGATGAGGGCCCGAGAGTATCACCATTTGCCTTTCTTTTCAAGGACTCGCCCTGCTCGGGCGTCGCCCTCTTAGAGGACGCCTTTGTTGCAGTTCGGCGAGACGAGCGCCGCCCCTTCGGAGCATGAGACAGTGTGGTGGGTGAGGCGCAAGGGGAAAACTCTTTCTGAGGAGATCTCTCCTAGGTACTTACATGGGAGGAGGGAAGAAGGCCGGGGTAGTCGGCTATAATGGCCACTTCCGTACCATCGTGGCTCGCCTGATAAAAGACCCCCTCCTTAAGCTCTATAAATATATCCGAATCTTCTTCAAGTCCAGGATCTTTGTCTCGAACATGGTCCTCTGGTTGCGGAGCGGGGCTGTGGACCCCCTTTACAACCTTCCTCCACTCCCGTTGAAAATAGCCGGATTAGATTCGGCTAGCACGACTCAGGAAAGAAATTGAGTGAGGCTAATAATCAAAGAAAAACTCACCCAGTCAATGGGGTTATACATGGAAAAACCTTCCCGACATTTCAAGCGAGTGAAGTCTTCCTTCTCCCCTTTGTAAAGGTCAGCTAAGATGGTAGCCAAAGCGGCGAAATTGTTCGGACCCTTGCGTAGACAGCGTGGTGCATCGTCCTCCCCGTTGTAATGCCACATAGGAAGCTCTCCAGATTGGAGCGGCTGAACGCATCGTGTTATTGAAATCATCATTACCTCAATTATAGACAGCCTGGAGTGGGCAAGTACTCTGATCTTGCTTACTAGCCTCTTAACCTCTGCACTGTCTTCTTCCTCGAGGCTTTGGGGACGCCAGTTGATGCGCTTCTTTAAAGGAGCACTAGAGAATTCGGGAAGACCGCGCCGGATTGGGTCCGGAAGAATGACGTCTTCAATATAAAACCATTCCGAGGGCCACTCTTTGGATGCCTTCTTCGGAGTGCCGGACAGGTAACCTGTCCTGGCTATGTGCCATACTTCGGCGCCGCCTACCTCGAATATGGATCCCTTTTGGGAGTGGGGGACGAGGCAGAAAATTTCCGCCATAGCTCAAAATGAGCCTCACGGCCTAGAAACAGCTCGCAAAGAGCAACGAAGCCCGCGATATGCAGGATGGAGCCTGACGTCAGATTGTGCAGTTGGAGGCCATAAAACACTAGGAGACCTCTGAGGAAAGGATGGATAGGAAATCCTACGCCTGTCAAAAGAAAGGAAACGAAGCACACCCGCTCCTCTTTAGTAGGATTGGGGAAATTCTCCGCCAGGGCTTCGCTGTTGAGGGAAGTTAATCCAGCCCGAACGGAGACTAGATCCACAGGAGGAAGATATTCCTGCGTCTAAAGTCTATTCAGATGGGCGCGGGACACCGAGCAGCTTTCCCAATCGCCATTTTGAGGGCCATGGGGGCATGAAGAAGAGCCTGGGGGGCTGGTCATCGTGGAAGGCTTTGCTCGTGGCTAGACTTGGCGATTTTCTTTCCGCACGATGTGGGATGCCGTTTGGTGATCTGTATCTCCTTATATAGATGCCATCCGAGCGTGGTAAATGAATTATTTGCAAAAAAGCATGGATCGTTCATATTTACTCGGCGCGCGGAAATCGAAGCGTCAACAGGGGGATCGTAAAAGGCGTCGAGATTATCACCAGATTGTCATCAGACCAGATTATAATGAAGAACTCGCCTTGCAAAGCCGAAGACATGAGCCGAATATTATGTCGCCATTGAAGGCAAGTTCGGGGGCTACTGAGGGAGTCCTGGATTATGGGGTCCTCGGGCGTCCGGGCTGTGTAGCATGGGCCGGACTGATGGGCCACAAAGGTACAAGATAGAAGGCCTTCCCCCGTGTCCGGATGGGACTCTCCTTTGCGTGGATGACAAGCTTCACGTTCAGATGTGTAGTTTCCTTCCTCTGTAAACCGACTTTGTATAAGCCTAGGCCCCTCCGGTGTCTATATAAACCGGAGGGTTTAGTCCATAGAGGCTATCACAAATCATATCGGCTAGACATCTAGGGTTTAGCCATTACGATCTCGAGGTAGATCAACTCTTGTAACCCCTATACTCATCAAAGTCAATCAAGCAGGAAGTAGGGTATTACCTCCATTAAGAGGGCCCGAACCTGGGTAAACATCGTGTCCCCTGTCTCCTGTTACCTTCGATCCTCAGACGCACAGTTCAGGACCCCCTACCCGAGATCAGCCGGTTTTGACACCGACACCCTCCATGTTGGGTTTACATATACATATATACACCCAACTCCACGCGTTCCAATTTACATGGTGCTAACTTCTCGCGTCACTACACACTCTTAGAGCTCCGAGGAGCTCTCCATGTCCGCCTTGATAATGCCCGCTGACTTCCATGATCTACTCTCGACCTCAATTCTATGGAGTACACTTCCCGCCGATGGTGTTGCACCGTCGAACACGATCGCGTTACTATGCTTCCATAGTTTTGACATCACTAGCAGGATTAGGGCACATACATCCTTCCCTTCTCCGTTGTTTCCACCCTTACTTGTGCACCATTATATAAGCCTTGTAGCCCCTGTTGGGATCCATTCTTGTTTGTTCAATGCCATGCAGGCTCGGGCCATACCTCCCTTGCAAGGACACATTGGACAAGGATGTCGCCAATGCTTTCGTCCGCTTGGTCGCAGAATGGGCAGGCTTCTTGGTGGTCTAGTCCACGCCGTGCTAGTCTGTCAGAGGTCCAACATCTGTTCCGCAGGGCAAGCCATGCAAAGAACCTACATCTCAGCGGCGTCCTCAACTTCCAAGTGAACTATGCCGCCGATGCGATCTCACGGCCCCAAAACCTTGCGTTGTATGCCGATTGCATTGAGAAAGTTCCATTTGCCTCCCATGCCCAGCGCATCGAGTCATGTTTGTCTTGGTCAAGCCGCATTCTCTCCACCCGCTCCCACAATAGCAAGTATTCCTGAAGCATTTGTGGTGAGAGCTCTGGTCCAATATCCGTGGCCCAAACTCCATTCATCATTCCTTGGGAAACCGTCCTAGTGGCTCGCATGGCTTACCTCACCAGGCCATAGAGGCTAGGCGCTAACTCTTCCACCCTGTGGCCCTCAATTCACATGTCCTCCGAGAAGAGAGTTGTGGTTCCGTTGCCCACGGTCGAGTGGGTGGCTGCTCTGAATAGGTTCATGGATTCTTTGGATACCTGCATGTCAAACTCACTCTAGGGCCTCGAGGAGTCCGGCCACTTGAGCCACAGCCATCGCGCCTGCATGGCGACATTTAGCCACTGCAGATTTGGAAGGCCTAGTCCACCTGCCCATCTTGGTGTGCAAACCTCTTCCCAGGTGATAATCCCCAAGTGCAGGGAATCATCATAGCAATTCCCAAAGGTGGAAGTGATAAGTATGGAGTGTCGAACCCACAAGGAGCTAAAGGCAAGATCAATATTCTCTCAAGTCCTATCTGCCACTGATACGACTCTACGTACACCGAACGTTTGCTTCCAACTAGAAACGAGAAATAAAACTACGTTGTGGGTATGAAGAGGATAACTTTGCATGGTATCGGAGAGCTAAAATATAAAAGTAGGTGTTGTTACCATAAAGTTATAATATATTACTTAAGTATTATAAATAGCGAGTATGGAATAATGATGGGTCGGTGTGCGGAATTATCCTAGGCCATTGTTAACAAGACTGGTAATCACTATTGCAATTTCATATGAGGGAGAGGCATAAGCTAACATACTTTCTCTTCTTGGATCATATGCACTTATGATTGGAACTCTAGCAAGCATCCGCAACTACTAAAGATCATTAAGGTAAAACCCAACCATAGCATTAACATATCAAGTCCCCTTTATCCCATACGCAACAACCCCCTTACTCGGGTTTATGCTTCTGTCACTCAAGCAACCCACTATAAGTGAATCATGAACGTATTGCAACACCCTACAGCGGGAATCCCTCACGGTTGCTCGACACGGAGGGCACAATAGGACAGCACCAAAATAAAACATACAACTCATACCAATCTAGATCATCAATCAACCCAAAGACAAAGGATATCTACTCAAAACATCATAGGATGGCAACACATCATTGGATCATAATATGTGGCATAAAGTACCATGTTCAAGTAGGGATTACAGCGGGGTTCGGCAGAGTGGACCGCGTAAAAGAGATGAGGATGGTGATGATGATGGTGATGTTGATGAAGACGATCACCGCGGCGATGATTCCCCTCCCGATGGCACTCCGGCGCCACTGAGAGAGAGGAGGAGAGGTTCTCCCCCTTGTACTTCCTCCTTCATGCCCCCCTGGATGGGGAGAAGTTCTCCCTCTGGATCTTGGCCTTCATGCAGATGATGGCCCCTCCGGGATCCTTCCCCATGGCCTCCGGTGATGATGGCCCCCTCTGGCAGGGTGCCAGAGAGGGCCTAGATTGATTTCTCGTGGCTACAGAGGCTTGCGGTGGCGGAACTTCCGATCTAGGCTATTTTTTGGAGGTTTGGGTATTTATAGGAGAGGTTGGCGTCGAGAACAAGTCAGGGGGCCCCACAGGAAGTCCACAAGGCACATGGGCGCGCCCTAGGGGGGTGGGCGCGCCCTCCACCCTCGTGGGGGCCCACGGGCCTCCCCTCTGGTAACTCTTTGTTCCAGTATTTTTTATATTTTCCAGAAAAATTCTCCGTTGATTTTCATCGCATTCCGAGAACTTTTATTTCTGCACAAAAACAACACCACGGTAGTTCTGCTGAAAACAGCATCAGCCTGGGTTAGTTCTAATCAAATCATACCAAAATCATATAAAACTATTGTAAACATGGCATGAATACTTCATAAATTATAGATACTTTGGAGATGTATCACTAGGCAACTGTACACTGTCTACCGCTCACCTGAGCTTTTCCATTCCATAAGAAGCCTCTGCGTGTCTTAACCATTGCTACAATTGTCTTGTTTGGAATGTCCAGGCCATCATCACGCGAATTGGTATCGCACATAACACTAACTTGACGAGAATCATTCTTCCACTTTTCAGCATATTAGCGGCCATCCAACTCGTTAAACAGGCTGCCAATTGATCTACCAACCCTAATAATTGCGCCGCTGTTTGCTTTCTCACAGTGAGGGGAAGGCCCAGGTATTTGCATGGAAAAGTACCGATCGAGCTGTGACGCCCCGAGACCGACGCTCCAGAAGACTTCCATGTTTTTTTCGAGTTCGTCATGTGTTTTATTTGTTTGTTGCATTCATCATCGCTTTGCATCCGCATGTTTTCATAAAACTTGCATCCGCTCGTAGTTGCCGCTTCTTCATCGCCTCCGTTGACCTTTCTCAGTCCAGCCGTTCTTTTGTGGTCCGGCCGTTTGGCCCTTTCTGCACAGTGCACTGACCCCCTCGCCCGTGTCCGAAAACTTCCCCGAACCCGAACCGGACTATCGTTACCGTTGGGTCCGGATCATCCCCTAACATCTATAAAACATCTCCGTTTTATTATTCGGGCTACCTAACCTATTTATTTACGACCGCCCGATTATAATCGGACGGACCGGATTAATCCCTACCCTAATCCCCTACCTATTTAAATAGACCAACCCTAAATTCTAGGGGATTTGTCCCCCCTACCGCCGCCACCCACTCACCAAATCCCCCTTGGGATCCATCCCTCCCCAACCACCGCTCGCCACCTACAGCCTCCAGATCCCCTCGCCCTCCACCTCGCTCGTTCCAGCGCCTCCCTGTCCTCTCCATCGCCTCCTCCCCGCGTCCAGCTGCTGAGCCCATCCGGATGCCGTCGCTGCTCCTGTCCCTGAGCCACTGGAGCACCGCCCCGCTTCTGCCTCCTCGTTCGAGCGCCGCTGGAGTTGCTCCGTCCGTCATGCCTCGCGTGCATGGTAAGAACCCCGGTGAGCTGCGCATGCCCGTTCCCCTCTTCTCTTCTCTATCTCCCGACTTATCTCTCTCATGCGTCTCTCTTTCTCTCTGTACCGCTACAACAGGGAGCCGCCATGGCCATGGATGCCGTCCGCCGCCTCCAGCTCGAAGCTCCGTTGCGCCCAAGCCTCGGAGGCGACCGGATCCGGCCTGGATCGACCTCCCCAAGCCCCCAACACCGGACTCTCCTGCTCACCCTCTGCTTCCTGCACCGACGACCCGAGACTAGGACCCCATCAGATGAGCCCCGCCGGCCCTCCTTGTCTCCTGGATTCACCCCTTTCTCTCTCTGCCTCCCTGACCTCTCTTCCTCTCTTGGAACTGCAGCAGCAGGAGCTTCGGCCACCGCGCCATGTTGCCGTTCTTCTGCTTCGTCGCCGTCCAGGACCACCTCGAGCCACCGCAGCAGGCGGACCTCCGCATCCGGCCACGCCGCCGGCAAGCCCTGCCTCCGCCGCCTCGCCAAGTTCCGCTGCTGCCTCCTCTACATCGCGCCGGTGCACCTGGCCTCCTCTGCGTCGCGCTGTTCCCTGCTTCTGCGTGCGAGGAGTACGACCAGCGCCAAGTCCCCTCGGCCGTGCGTTGACCTCCAGCCTGCTCGATCCCCTTCATCGATCGATCCAAGCCGAGCCGGCCCATGAGGCCTGGTGAGCTTCAGATCCAGCGCCTCACCCTGTGCTTTGTTGGGCCAGCTAGATTCGGCCCGTGATGTGTTTTTTCCTTGCCTACAAATTTAGAATTTATCCAGAGACTGCCAGTTTTGCAGAAAAACCCTCTTTGTCATGCATCAATAATTCACAAACCATGCATCAGAATGAAATAAATTATATATGAAAAGTTCTTAGAATTTCATCTAGTTTCATAATATGCTGCTTACATCCGTGTTTAAAATGTTTAAATGCTGCTTGCATTTATTTTGCTAAATGCCATGCTAAAATAATTTATTTCATAACTAAAAAACCGTAGCTCCAAATTTAATAAACTTTATATGTAAATGGGGTAGAAAAATGCCTAGTTTAACATGGTGTACTTTATTTTGTTGTTTAACAACATTAAAATTGTGTTTGGGGCAGAACAGTAGTAAATTCAAAATATGCATATGGGGTTTTTTTGGAATTGTTGCATGTTACTTCCGGCCTCATTTAAACTTGCCTAAATAGATAGTTTATTTATTCTTCACCCCTTGCCAGGTTTAACAACATTTAATATTGTTGGGTACATAAACGAGAGAGAACTAAATAATTGATGTGGTGTTTCTTCAATATGCAACTTGTTGCATATTGAGCTTCACTTAATTTGTAGTGTTGTTTGTTGCATTTTGTCATGCCATGCTCATTAAATCGGACATGCATCATACTTGATTGTGCATCATGCCATGTTTATGTGATGATTGTTTACTATGTTGTTTGTTTCTTTCCGGGTTGCTTCTCTCGTTAGCTTCGGTTTTGTTCCGGAGTTGTGAGGATTCGTTCGACTATGTCTGTTTGTCTTCTTCATGGACTCGTTCTTCTTCCTAGCGGGATTTCAGGCAAGATGACCATACCCTCGAAATCACTTCTATCTTTGCTTTGCTAGTTGTTCACTCTATTGCCATGCTGCGCTACCTACCACTTGCTATATCATGCCTCCCAAATTGCCATGTCAAGCCCTAACCATCCTTTCCTAGCAAACCGTTGTTTGGCTAAGTTACCGCTTTTGCTCAGCCCTTCTTATAGCGTTGCTAGTTGCAGGTGAAGTTGAAGTTGGTTCCATGTTGGAACATGGATAATTTTGGCATATCACAATATCTCTTATTTAATTAATGCATCTATATACTTGGTAAAGGGTGGAAGGCTCGGCCTTATGCCTGGTGTTTTGTTCCACTCCTACCGCCCTAGTTTCTGTCATACCGGTGTTATGTTCCTTGATTTTGCGTTCCTTACGCGGTTGGGTGATTTATGGGACCCCCTTGACAGTTCGCCTTGAATAAAACTCCTCCAGCAAGGCCCAACCTTGGTTTTACCATTTGCTACCACCTATCCCCTTTTCCCTTGGGTTCTGCAGACTCAAGGGTCATCTTTATTTTAGACCCCCCGGGCCAGTGCTCCTTCGAGTGTTGGTCCGAACTGAGCTGCCTGCGAGGCCACCTTGGGGAAACTTGAGGGCTGGTTTTTCTCGTAGCTAGTCTCATCCGGTGTTGCCCTGAGAACGAGATATGTGCAGCTCCTATCAGGATTTGTCGGCACATCGGGCGGCTTTGCTGGTCTTGTTTTACCATTGTCGAAATGTCTTGTAAACCGGGATTCCGAGACTGATCGGGTCTTACCGGGAGAAGGTTTATCCTTCATTGACTGTGAGAGCTTATAATGGGCTAAGTTGGGACACCCCTGCAGGGTATTATCTTTCGAAAGCCGTGCCCACGGTTATGTGGCAGATGGGAATTTGTTAATATCCGGTTGTAGAGAACTTGACACTTGACTTAATTAAAACGCATCAACCGCGTGTGTAGCCGTGATGGTCTCTTTTCGGTGGAGTCCGGGAAGTGAACACGGTTTTTGAGTTATGTTTGACGTAAGTAGGAGTTCAGGATCACTTCTTGATCATTGCTAGCTTCACGACCATTCCATTGCTTCTCTTCTCGCTCTTATTTGCGTATGTTAGCCACCATATATGCTTAGTGCTTGCTGCAGCTTTACCTCACTACCCCTTTCCTACCCTAAAGCTTAAATAGTCTTGATCTCGCGGGTGTGAGATTGCTGAGTCCTCGTGACTCACAGATTCTTCCAAACAGTTGCAAGTGCCGATGATACCAGTGCAGGTGACGCAACCGAGCTCAAGTGGGAGCTCGATGAAGATCTTGTTCGTTGTGTTGTTTCGTTTCCTGTTGATCAGTAGTGGAGCCCAGTTGGGACGACCAGGGATCTAGCATTTGGGGTTGTCTTCTTTTCTTTTGGCTTTGACCGTAGTCGGTCTATGTGTGTACTCTGATTGATGTATGATTTATTTATGTATTGTGTGAAGTGGCGATTGTAAGCCAACTCTTTATCCCATTCTTGTTCATTACATGGGATTGTGTGAAGATGACCCTTCTTGCGACAAACCACAATGCGGTTATGCCTCTAAGTCGTGCCTCGACACGTGGGAGATATAGCCGCATCGTGGGCGTTACACGAGCATCCCAGGATTTGGTTGACCTGCTCCATCTGTCGCGCGCTGCATCTAATCAGTAGCGCTGCACATTTGGCGAGATTGACATGCAAACCAGAGGCATCCCCGAAGAGTTGTAGGATGGCAGCACATGCCTGTAGGTCCATAGTTGCCAGTTTTAGGAAGAACATAACATCGTTTGTGAACATTGATACCCTTTGCGCCATCCCTCTCTACGTAAGCGGTGAGAGTATGCCTCTCTAAGCTGCCAATTGGAACATTCTCTGTAGCGTCTCCATGATGAGTATGAAAAGCATCAGTGATAGTGGTGCTCCCTACCGTAAGCCCTAACAGTTGAGTATAGGTCTTCCCGGGGTTCCATTGATCATGATTCTAGTGGACTAGGTTGCAAGTAGGACACAAATCAACTCTGTCCATGTTGCACTGAAACTCATATGTTTGAGCACTTCTACCATAAAAGGCCACTGAATGGATTCAAAGGCTTTTGATATGTCGATCTTGAGCATCATAATTGGCTCTCTTAGTGCATGCAGTCTATGCGCCATGCACTGTACTAGCATGAAGTTATCATGTATGGAGCGTCCCTTGACAAAGGCGCTTTGATGCATTCCCACCAATCTTGGGAGTTCCATAGCTAGCCGGTTAGAGAGCACTTTGTCGAAGATCTTGATTGTGCCATGTACCAAGCTCACCGGTCTGAAGTCCTTAACATCCACCGCTCTGTCCATCTTTGGTAGTAGGGTAACAATTGCTTTTTGATCGCTAGTAAGCCTCGCATGTCTTGATACGTCTCCAACGTATCTATAATTTTTGATTGTTCCATGCTATTATAGTATCAATCTTGGATGTTTTATATACATTTACAACCAACTTTATACCCTTTTTTGGGACTAACCTATTAACTTAGTGCCTAGTGCCAGTTGTTGTTTTTTTCCTTTTGTAGAACATCAATACCAAACGAAGTCCAAATGCCACGAAATTTCTTGGAGATTTTTTTCTGGCAATATAAGAGACACTGGAAGCTTTTGGATTCAACTAGAAGATAGAGGAGTGGCCCACTAGGCACCAGGGCGCGCCAGAGGCCCTTGGCGCGCCCTGGTGGGTAGTAGGGCCCACAACCCTCCTTTTGACCTAACTCCGCCTCTATAAATACTCTAAAATTAGGAAACCTACGGGAGAGTCCACGAAATACTTTTTCCGCCGGCGCAAGCCTCTGTTCTCGAGAGATCCCATCTGGGGCACTTTCTGGCACTCTGCCGGAGGGGGAAACAATCACGGAGGGGTTCTTCATCATCCTTGCTGCCCCTCCGATGATGCGTGAGTAGTTTACCACACACCTATGGGTCCATAGTTAGCAGCTAGATGGCTTCTTCTCTCTTTTTGATTCTCAATACAATGTTCTCCCCGTTGTTCTTGGAGATCTATTTGATGTAATGACTTTTTGCGCTGTGTTTGTTGAGATCCGATGAATTGTGAGTTATGATCAGATCTATCTAGGAATATTATTTGAGTTTTCTCTGAACTCTTTTATGCATGATTAATATAGCCTCGTATTTCTTCTCTGATTTATTGGTTTCGTTTGGCCAACTAGATTAATTTATCTTGCCATCGGAAGATGTGCTTTGTAATGGGTTCGATCTTGCGGTGCTCAATCCCAGTGACAGAAGGGGACATGACACGTATGTATCATTGCTATTAAGAGTAAAAAGATGGGGTTTATTCATACATGAGTTTATCTTGTCTACATCATGTCATCTTGCTTAATGCATTACTCCTTTTTCCATGAACTTAATACACTAGATGCATGCTGGATAGCGGTCGATGTGTGGAGTAATAGTAGTAGATGCAGAATCATTTTGGTCTACTAATCTTGGACGTGATGCCTATGTGTTTGATCATTGCCTTGGATATTGTCATAATTATTCGCTTTTCTATCAATTGCTTGATTGCTTGTATCTGCGTTGGTATTTCCCCGAAGATGAGAGGATGATGCAGCACATCAACGGTAAGTATTTCCCTCAGTTATGAAACCAAGGTTATCAATCCAGTAGGAGAACCAAGCAACACTATGTAAACGGCACCTGCACACAAATAACAAAAACTTGCAACCCAACGCGTAAGAGGGGCTGTCAATCCCTCCTCGGTATTGAGATATATTAAATTGTATGAGATTGGATATATAGATCTAACAAAAACAAAAAATAAAATAAGTAAAGAAAAAGCACACCAAGGTATTTTTGGATTAATAGATCTGAAAATAATATGATAGGAAATAGACCCGGGGGCCCTAGATTTCACTGGAGGCTTCTCTCGAGAAAATAGCATACGGTGCATAAACAAATTACTGTTGGGCAACTGAAAGAAGAGCAAATAATTATGACGATATCCAAGGCAATGATCATGTATATAGGCATCACTTCCAAGATTAGTAGACCGACTCCTGCCTGCATCTACTACTATTACTCCACACATTGACCGCTATCTAGCATGCATCCAGTGTATTAAGTTCATGGAAAAACGGAGTAATGCATTAAGAATGATGACATGATGTAGATGAGATCTATTCATGTAGGAATAGACCCCATATTTTTATCCTTAATGGCAATGATACATGTGTGTCATGTCTCCTTCTGTCACTGAGATTGAGCACCGCAAGATCGAACCCATCACAAAGCACCTCTTCCCATTACAAGAAAAATCAATCTAGTTGGCCAAACTAAACCAAAGTTTCGGAGAAGAAATACGAGGCTATAATAATCATGCATAAAAGAGTTCAACAAAGACTCGAACAATGTTCATGGATAGATGTGATCATAAACTCACAAGTCATTGGATCCCAACAAACACACCGCAAAAAGTCATTACATCAAATAGATCTCGAAGAACATCGAGGAGAACATTGTATTGGAGATCAAAAACAGAGAAGAAGCCATCTAGCTACTACCTACGGACCCGTAGGTCTGTAATAAACTACTCACGCATCATCAGAGGGGCAAGGGTGTTGACGAAGAACCCCTCCATGATCATTGACCCCTCCGATGGAGTGCCGAAAAAGGCCTCTAGATTGAATCTCGTGGTTCTAGAATTTGCGGCGGCTGGAATTGTGTTCGTCGACTCCCCTAGGGTTTTTGGGATTTTAGAGTATTATAGAGCTGATAGTCGGTGGAGAAGCCTCCCGTGGGCCCCACTACCAACCAGGGCATGCCTGGGCCTTCTAGCGTGCCCTGGTGCCTAGTGGGCCCCACAGGCCTCCTCTGGTGCACTTCTTTGGCTCCCTGGATGTCTTCTGTCCAGAAAAAATCTCCAAAAAGTTTTGTGGCATTTGGACTTCGTTTGGTATTGATATTCTGCAAGGTAAAAAACAAGCAGAAAACAACTGACACTGGGCACTATGTCAATAGGTTAGTCCCAAAAAATGATATAAAGTTGCTAGTAAATGAGTATAAAACATCCAAGAATGATACTTTAATAACATGGAACAATCAAAAATTATAGATACATTGGAGACGTATCAGCATCCCCAAGCTTAATTCCTGCTCGTCCTCGAGTAGGCAAATGATAAAAACATAATTTTTGATGTGGAATGCTACCCATCATATTCACCACATATTCTTTTCTTTTGTAGCATGGACATTTGGAATTTTAGATGATTCAAAGCAATAGTCTATAATTGACATGAAGACATCAATACTCAAGCATATCAACAAGCAGCCATGTTGGTGCTTTGTAAGTGAAGATGGAGACTCAAAATAAAAATAAAAATTGCATAAAGTTAATAGATAGGCTCTTCGCAGAGGGAAGCAGAGATTTGTAGTGGTGCCAGAGGTCGAAGCTTAAATTGAGAGATAAAATATTTTGGGAGGCATGCTTTTCCCTTCAACGAAAACGACCGAGAATTCCCAATACTGTCCATGCTAGATACATCACACGCAGTTCCCAAACATAAAATAAAGTTTATTCCTTTTCCACCATTATTTCACAATCCATGGCTAGCCGTATCCACGGGTGTCTTCCATACCAACACTTTCCGAGGAATTTATTATTGATAACATAAAGTAAATTCTTATTCATTTCGGGACTGGGCATCCCTATTACCGGCCACACTCTCGTGCAATGACAAGTGAATAAACACTCATCTTGAGAATAACACATCTAGCATGGAAAAATATTGGCAACCCCCTGCCGCTTCATGAGCGGTACGGGCACACAAAAAGGAATTTCATTTTGAAATTTAGAGTTGGCACATACAAATTTACTTGGAATGGCATGGATACCGCATATAGGTAGGTATGGTGGACTCATTTACATAACTTGGTTTAAGGAGTTTGGATGCACAAGTAGTATTCCCACTTAGTGCAAGGAAAGGCTAGCAAATAGATTGAGAAGCAACCAACCAAAAAACAAAAACAATCATAAACGAGCATTGAACATAGCTAACACCAAATAATGCACCACAAGTAGGATGTAACTTCATTGCATAACTATTGACCTTCGTGCTTGCATAGGGAATCACAAACCATAACACCAATATTCTTACTAAAGCATAATTACTCACCAACATGACTCACATATTACTATCTCCATATCGCAAAACTATTGCAAGGAATCAGGTTTTAATATCCAATGATCTTCATGATAGTTTTTATTATCCCTCTTGAATATCTATCACTTTGGGACTAGTTTCATATATTATCAATTCTTATAACAAGCTCTCAAACAAATTTAAGTGAAGAACAAGAGCATAAATATTTCTTGAAAATTTTCATCTATCAAAATAATATAAGTGAAGCATGAGAGTATATTTCTTTAAAATTTTGCTAACTCTCAAATTGGTCTAAGTGAAGCATGAGAGTATTTCTTCAAAATTAAAGCACCACCATGCTCAAAAATATATAAGTGAAGCACTAGAGCAATTCCATAGCTCAAAAAATTTAAGTGAAGCACATAGAGCAATTCTAATATTAACAAATCATAGCATCATTGTGGCTCAAATAGGTGTCTCCAACAAGGATGATTGTGACAAACTAAAAAGGAAAACAAGCAAAGACTCATATAATACAAGACGCTCCAAGCAAAACTCGTGGTATGTGAGGAATAAAAATATAGCTCCAAGTAAAATTACCGATGGTCGTTAAAAGAAAGAGGGTATGCCTTTCGGGGCATCCCCAAGATTAGTTGCTTGGTTCTCCTTGAATATTACCTTGGGGTGCCAATGGCATCCCCAAGCTTAAGCTCTTTTCACTCCTTATTCCTTCATCCATCGTGATCTCACCTAAAACTTGAGAACTTCAATTACACAAAACTTAACAAAAACCTTCGTGAGATCCGTTAGTATAAGAAAATCAATCTTTACTTTAAGTAATGTTGCAAACACATTCATATTTTGTTATTGCATTATATTACTACTTTATTCTAACTTTACTATGGCTTATACTCCCCGATACAATCCATAGATTCATCAAAATATGCACACAATGCAACAAAAACAAAATCTGTCAACAACAGAACAGTTTGTAAAGACTCGAATTTTTCTCATACTTCTTTAACTCCAACAATTCTAAAAAATTAGGAAAGTGTAGACAATTTGTATATCAATCTTGTGTAAAAAATTCAGATCAAAAACACGTTTCTGTGAATTTTAACAATTCCATAACGGGGTGCAGAAGTTTCTGTTTTCCAACCAGATCAAATCAACTATCACCCAACATGATCCTAAAGGCTTTACTTGGCACAAACACTAATTAAAACATAAAAACACAATCACAATAGTAGCATAATTGTGTCAACACACAAGAATAGAAAGAAAAAGTGAAAAAATATCGTATTCATTGGGTTGCCTCCCAACAAGCGCTATTGTTTTATGCCCCTAGCTAGGCATAATGCAAAGATTCAAGTATTGTCATCTTTAGTTCTTGCTCCATAGGTTGCCCTTATGATTGATTCATGTGGTGTCTTAATTCTTGTTCTATGGAAGTGTTCCATACCCTTTCTCAGAGGAAACTAAAATTTAATATTCCCTTCTTCATATCAATCACGGCACCTATAGTTCGTAAAAACGGTCTACCAAGTATTATGGGACAAGACGGATTGCAATCAATGTCAAGAACAATAAAATCTATGGGCACATAATTCCTATTGGCAAGAATAAGAACATCATTAATTCTACCCAAAGGTTTTTTTATAGTGGAATCCGCCAAATGCAAATTAAGAGAACATTCTTCCAAATTGGTAAAACCTAGCACATCACATAGAGATTTCGGAATTGTGGAAACACTAGCACCAAAATCACATAAAGCATTCTCACAATTGTTGATCTTGACTTTTATGGTGGGTTCTCATTCATCATATAATTTTCTAGGAATTGAAATCTCTAATTCCAACTTTTCTTCTAAAGCGTTCATCATCGCTTCCAAAATATGTTTAGTAAAAGCTTTGTTTTGTTCATAGGCATTGGGTGAAGTTAATATGGATTGAAAGAAAGAAATACATTCATATCATAACTAAAGTCTTTGTAATCCAAAAGAGTGAGCACATCACTGGTTAAAGTTTTGACCCCTCCAAACCCACTTCTATCAATTTTTTCATCAAGATTTTCACCCTCCGAATTATGAGGACGCCTCATCGCCAAAGTTGACTCTTCTTCAGTCCTCTTATCATCAAGTTTAATATTACTAAACAAAGAATCAATAGAAGAAACACCAATCATTTTAATATCTTCATCATTATGGTGAAAGCAATCAGGCGAAAATGCTCTTTCTAGAAGTTCTCTTTTAGCTCTATGCATCGCAGTTCTTTTCTTACTTTCATCCATAGAAACATATACAATTTTAATTGATTCATTAATATAAACTTTGGGTGGAAAATTTTTAATCTTGAGATTTTCTACATCATGAGTAATTCTATCAATGCTTCTAGACATATCATCAATCTTCTTCAATTTTTCTTCTATCGCAGTGTTGAAAACTTTTTGAGCATTGATAAATTCTTTAATATCACTCTCAAGATCAGAGGGCATTCTATTATTATTATTATTATTATTATTATTATTATTATTATTATTATTATTATTATTATTATTATTAGAGGAATTACCATAGGAATTTCCATAATTATTAGAGGAATTTCCAGGAAAAGGCCTAGGATTAAAATTACCTCAATAAGCATTGTTATTAAAATTGTTTCGCGAGACAAAATTCACATCTACGGGGTCACTATTTTTCTTAATCAAAGTAGACAAAGGCACATCGTTAAGATCAATAGGAGGATTTTTACTAGCAACCAATTTCATAAGAGCATCTACTTTTTCACTCAAAGTACTAATTTCTTCAACAGAATTAACCTTTTTACAAGTAGGTGCTCTTTCGGTATGCCATTGTGAATAATTTGCCATGATTTTATCTAGAAATTTAGTAGCTTCACCCAAAGTAATCTCCATAAAAGTACCACCTGCGGCGGAATCCAAAAGATTTCTAGAAACAAAATTCAATCCCGCATATTTTTTCGTATAATCATCCATAGATTTAAACCATGAGTAGGACAATTTCTTAGCATTAATTTCATTCTTTCCCAATATTGCGCAACATGTTCATGCTCAAGTTGCTTGAAATTTATTATTTGATTTCTAAGGGAAATAAATTTTGCGAGCGGAAAATACTTAGTAATAAAAGCATCTTTGCACTTATCCCACGAATCAATACTATTATGAGGAAGAGATGAAAACCAATTTTTTGCACGATCTCTCAAGGAGAAAGGAAATAATTTCAACTTCAAAATATCATTGTCCACATCTTTTTTCTTTTGCATATCACACAATTCTATGAAAGTGTTTAGATGGGACGCGACATCCTCATTAGGAGTACCTGAAAATTGCTCTTTCATAACAACATACAACAAAAGGACATTAATATCATAAGACTTCGCACTAGTGGCAGGAGGAGCGATTGGAGTACTAATAAAATCATTATTATTAGTATTGGAAAAATCACACAATTTGGTATTTTCTTGAGTCACAGTGACTACGCAAGCAAGATCACAAGCAAACAAAAGATCAAACGAGAAAAAGGCAAACGAAAAGAAGGCAAATATTTTTGTGTTTTTCTGAAAATGATTTAGAAGTGGGGGAGATGAAAACGAGAGGCAAATGGAAAATAAAGTAAATTTCAAGGAGATGAGATTGGTGATTAGGAACCTAATAGATGTTGATGATGTCTCCCTGGCAACGACGCCAAAAATTCTTCCTGATTGCTTGTATCTGCGTTGGTATTTCCTCAAACAGGAGAGGATGATGCAGAACAACAACGGTAAGTATTTCCCTCAGTTATGAAACCAAGATTATCAATCCAGTAGGAGAACCAAGCAACACTATGTAAACGGTACCTGCACACAAATAAAAAAACTTGCAACCCAACGCGTAAGAGGGGTTGTCAATCCCTCCTCGGTGTTGAGATAGATTAAATTGTATGAGATTGGATAAATAGATCTAACAGAAACACAAAATAAAATAAGTAAAGAAAAAGTGCAGCAAGGTATTTTTGGATTTTTTTATTAATAGATCTGAAAATAATATGATAGGAAATAGACCCCGGGGCCGTAGATTTCACTGGAGGCTTCTCTCGAGAAAATAGTATACGGTGGGTAAACAAATTACTGTTGGGAAACTGATATAAGAGCAAATAATTATGACAATATCCAAGGCAATGATCATGTATATAGGCATCACTTCCAAGATTAGTAGACCGACTCCTGCCTGCATCTACTACTATTACTCCACACATCGACCGCTATCCAGCATGCATCTAGTGTATTAAGTTCATGGAGAAATGGAGTAATGCATTATCGGAATCGGGGCTCCGTGGACCCCAATCAAGGTTCAAACTCTGGGGCGTGTGTGAAGAATCTCGCTCCTCACCGACGTTCTGTCGGTGCAACAAACCCCGGGTCCGGTTCCCGGACTGTGCACAGGCCTAAAGACAAGATTACAACACCATGATCAACCCAAGCATGATGGACCAATTCTCCTAAAGGATCCAAGTGCAGGACAGGAAGACCAAGATGAGCCAGAGGAGCAAGATATCGCTAAGGCAAGAACCTCCCTTGTCGGGCAGGCGAGCCTGGCAAGGTTGAGTTCGCCCCAGAAGCAAGCTTCCAGATCATCCCAGCAGGCCTGCCGGGGCTAGCGAAGGCAAGCCACGCCACCGCTCCACCTCACAAGCGACCCAAGTCAACGACCAATGCGGTGTCAAGCCCCTAAGTGACTAAGTGGCTCCTTCTTGCCACATGGCAGCCACTTCCTACAACAAGCGCCTCCTTATGACACCCGTCCTGAGACGTGTCAAGCAAGCAGGTGCAAAGCTGGCAAAACCTTGCCGGGCACACTGTGATGTGACACTAGACAGCACATTGAATGTGCTCTGTCAGCCTGTAGAGTTAGGTGTGATAGCGCTGGTCGCTATCTAATCAGTGCATAAAGACTGATTTGCCACTGTGGCGACCCCTTGATCTATAAAAGGAGGCCCAAGGCAACCGTAGAAAGGGTTGGTTGGTTGGCTAATCTAGACCCCCAGCACACTCATATGCACGTAGCCGCTGTCTCCCTGAGGCGACCATGCCGGGCGAGTGCGCTGCGTCCACAACCAATTTTCCACTATCAATCCACCAAAGCAGGAGTAGGGTTCTACGCCTCACGGAGGCCCGAACCTGGGTAAAGACTGCCCGTGTGATCTCTGCCGTGCTGTCCCACGCTCCTCCGCTCTTTGTGCAACGTGCCATCCCCCCACCGAACCAGAAAGGGGCTCATGGCCCCATAGGTGGCCGTGGTTTCCCACGACATCTTTGGCGCGCCAGGTAGGGGGATCACTTGCATGAACCCAAAAGCGTGAGCAGCGCGTCATCTTCATCGTCATTTTCATCATCAACGGCTCCATCGACTATGGCGCCCAAGAAGAAGTCCGGTGCCGCAGCTCACCCGTCCACCTCGAAAGCTCCGCCACCCGCGGCCGCTGACGCCGCGGGGAATGCGGAGGCACACGGGGATGTAGGCGCTACGGGGGACGTGGTCGGCGTAGGCGGCGTTGTCATCACCTCCCCCGCAGCCGAAATAGGAGCAGGAGGCACCGGAGGAGAGCAGCATCAGCAACATCTCAGCGGTCATGCTCCATGAGGTACGAACGAAGGGGTTATTCCGTCTGTAGCTTTTCTTCCTGCTGAAGGGTACAACCATTGTTACAATAAAATGCTAATGCAAGATCATAGACGACACACCGAGGCATGATATTTGTTAACGAGGTTCACGGATATGGCTACATCCCCGGGGCATGACTACGGGCGCTCCTCCCCAAGATACCGCAATACCAGCCACCCGGGCACCGGCACAAGCCGTCGGCTCCCCCGCGTACCTGTTGCTATCAAGTCGTCATGGGTTACAACGTGTGGTGCCCCTCCATATATAAGAGGCCTAGGATACAAGTGTCCGACTCCTACACAACTCGTACCTAACCACACCAATCACAACTCCAAGTCCACGTAACCCCTTGCTTACCTAGTATATTCGACACAAATATAACAAACTCCACCTTGGCGAATATTCTCCACCACTTAGAAGTCGTCCATGCTCGAACCTCCATGTACTCCGGACTTGGGTTGTCTTCTTTGTAGCTTACTCAGAGCTACCCGACGGGTCAGACCCGCCGCCACCGTGAGACTCCACTGCTACTCCTGCAGCTCCACTCTCCACGGCTCCACCTGCAATAGTGCTCCCTTGCAATTTGTAAAGATACGAAGCCGTCCTCTCTCCTATCATCACGGTCACCCCATCTTCCATGATTTTCATGGTCATCGTATCCCGATCACAACAGAATTCCATACCACCATCATCAAGAACACCAAGCGAAATTAGATTTCTCCTTAGCCCTGGCACATGCCTGACTCCCCGAAGCATCAACTCAACTCCGTCAAACATCTTGATTTTGATGTCACCTACTCCAGCAACACGATAACATGTGTCATCGCCCACATAGGCTAAACCGAACTCACCAGACTTGTACGAAGAGAACCACTCCCTGTTGGGTGTCGCATGAAAAGAGCAAGCTGAATCCAACATCCACGCTTCAGCTTTTGTTGACCGCCTATTTGATACAACGAGAACATCACTACTGCTGTCTGAGTCATCACCACAAGTTGCCGCATTAGCACTTGCCCCACCCTTCAGTTCTGGGCATTCCCTCTTTATATGTCCCCAATCCTTGCACCTGTAGCACTGCACCTTTTTCTTCTTTTTCTTCTCCGCCTCTTGTCCCTTCCTGAGCTAATAACCTTTAACTGCCAACCCCAAACCTTGAGTACTCTCCTCTGTAGCATTCTTTTGCTTCCTCAACTCACGTCCAAGCAACGCTGCAGTGAATTCTTCATTATTGACGGTTGTCTTTCCATGTGTCAATGTAATGACCAAATGCTCATAGGATGGTGGCAACGAAACAAGAAGAAGTAGTGCCTTATCCTCGTCCTCAATCTTCACATCCAGACGCGCTAGATCCGTGACCAATTGATTAAATGCATTCACATGCTCGACAAGATCCAACCCCTCCTGCTTCTTCAGCCCATAGAACTTTTGCTTCAAATACAGCTTATTGGTCGCTGACTTGGACATATAACGATTTGCCAACTTGTCCCAAATTCCCTTAGGAGAATCTTCGTCCATGACATGATACATGACCTGATCCGCAAGACAAAGCTGTATGGTAGCGGCCGCCTGCACTTGCATATCCTCCCACACATCGTTGTCAACCTTGGCCGGCTTCGTCTCCTGCAAACCCTTCAAGATTCCTTGCTGCGCCAGAATATCCTTTTCTCTTGTCTGCCATAGACCGAAGTTACCCGTGCCATCGAATTTCTCCAAATCAAACCTGTGAACCCCGGCGCCCATGCCGAGCCGCGATCTAACCAACCTGTTGCCGCCGGTCTTACCGCCATTTTCCTCTGCGACTTCCTCACGAAAAAGATCACTGATCCCGTATTCCTCGTCTGAAGCCACGCCGCAGTCTGCGATCTACCAAGAAAATCTGACTTGCACTATCTTTGTCCGCCCTTCAGGAAATTCCGTGAAGCTCAACTTGCAGATCAACAAGTTACCTGCAACTTGCAGACGATTTTTCTGTGCCTTTGCGCCTCGTCGCCCCAGCCTTTTATTACTACTGGATACAGTCAGCCCTATCTTTTCCTCTCTGACTCGGAATTAGAGTCTCAGTCCACCACGGTTTGCATGGAAAAACTGACCCAACATGCACGCCCAAGAAATCTCCAGAACCTATACCACGCATGCAAACAGTGCACCTACCATGCATAGGCAATACCATCAAGGTTCCGCACTGCCCACATGCACCCACACAGTTTCCTTTCAAAATCCAAACCGACATGCATGTTTGCCTGCTAATCTTCCGAACTCTGCGCTTTTCTTTGGTAACTTGATTTTTCCTTGCGCTGCACGCCCGCAGAGTCCTGCCCGTGCATGCCACCGAACGCCCTCGCGTATGTTCCTTGCCGCCCGCAGAATCCAACTACTGCACGCCTTTCGAGCGGCCGTCTCGCGTACGCAGCCCCAACAACCGAGGCCTGACCAACGTTTCCTTTGTCCGTGTCCCTCGGAAAATTCCGTCGTTGTATCTCCGACGAGAACTTCGCCTTGTTTCTGATCTTGGTTCTCGCCAGTGATCTGTAACTTGCCCTGTCGCGCGCATACCGTACGCCAACCCTGCTGAAACAGACGCCGCCTCACGCATCATCCGTGCATGAGCCGTGTCGTACCCTGGCCATCCACGCCGCCGACACAATCCGTCCGCAGTATCGCGTCGTCGCCCTTGTACAACACCGAGCGCATCATCTCGATGCTCTCACACTCCGATCTATCCGGCCGTCCCCCAAGTCTGGTCGCCGGTCTGATTGCGAGCCGAATCCGTCGCCTCCGCAACGTCTTCAACAGCCACTACGCCGGTCCGATCGCCACGTCTAGCTGATCCTTACCGACCGCAGCCCATCGAACGGTCCAGGCCTCCTGCCCAAAGTGTCCGACACCACCGACCGCCTCCGTGATCGCCGCCATGCTCCACCTTGCGCCAATCGAACATTCCATGGCACCCGTCGAGCATGATCCTCGTACCTCCGGATGATCTTCCGCATAGCCTTCTCGCAACCTTGCTCATGATACCACTTGTTAGAATAAAACGCTAATGCAAGATCATAGACGACACGCCGAGGCACGATATTTGTTAACGAGGTTCACCGATATGGCTACATCCCCGGGGCATGACTACGGGCGCTCCTCCCCAAGATACCGCAACACCGGCCGCCCGGGCGCCGACACAAGCTGTCGGCTCCCCCACGTACCTGTTGCTATCAAGTCATCATCATGGGTTACAACGTGTGGTGCCCCTCCGTATATAAGAGGCCTAGGATACAAGTGTCTGACTCCTACAGAACCCGTACCTAACCACACCAATTACAACTCCAGGTCCACGTAACCCCTTGCGTACATAGTATATTCGACACAAATATAACAACCATAGTGGTGGCATCCCGTCTGGGGCGATTCGCCACCCTCTGCCCGCCTCCGACACGGGCGCGGCCGCAGGGCGTGCGCCTCCCCTGGGGTGGGCTGACCCAACCATTGTGCCCAATGGAGCCGCTGGCCCTCAAGTGCCTCCACCGCGTCACCATGCCATCCCAGCGGCGAGTTCGCAACCGCGGTGGCGCGACGCGGTCGCCGCCGGAACCGTTAGGAGCCGGGTGACGCTTCGGTCTATGTCATCATCACCTATGTCGAGCATCGCTACAAAGGCCATGGCGCGGGCCCAGCTGTTGTTGAGGTTCCCGCCGACAACTGATCAGATGGATGAGTGGAGAGCCACCATTCATAGTCTAATTGGCTTCGCCGAGGCTGGGGGCTCACAGCGAGCTGGCCCGCCACGGCCTCCCCAGACGACAACGGCGGCTCGTGCTACTGACCATGCAGAAGGGGCCACCCCCACGGTGCAGTCTCCGCCACAGTAGTCAGCACGGGAGCCACGGAATCAAGACCCCGACGATGTCTTGATGGCATCTTCCGACCCTCGAGCACGTCAAGGCCAACGGCGAGCCCCGGAAGTCAGGCGGAGGGAAGACGCGTCCGTCGTCGTCGAGCGACGCCGTGACAACCACCGTCAGACTAATGGGTGCGATGGCCCAGACGTCGACAAGCCCGCGCTTGGGAGTGGCGGGTGCCTACCTTTCGAGGCCGGGTGCCCTGCCTTCACTCGTGAGCCGCGGCAAGTCCGTTGGCCGTCGGCTCGCATGTTCAAGCCAGATATTCCAGAGAAGTATGATGGAAGGCTGAACCCGGCAGAGTTCCTGAGCATCTACACCATCGCTGTTCAAGCTGCTGGGGGAAGAGATGAGAAGGTGTTCGCCAACTGATACGTCTCCAAGGTATCTATAATTTTTGATTGCTTCATGCTATATTATATTCTGTTTTGGATGTTTAATGGGCTTTATTATACACTTTTATATTATTTTTGGGACTAACCTATTAACCGGAGGCCCAGCCCAGAATTGCTGTTTTTTTTGCCTATTTCAGTGTTTCGTAGAAAAAGAATATCAAACGAAGTCCAAACGGAATGAAACCTTCGGGAACGTGATTTTCGGAACAAACGTGATCCAGAGGACTTGGACCCTACGCCAAGAAAGCAACCAGGAAGGCATGAGGTAGGGGGCGCGCCTACCCCCTGGGCACGCCCTCCACCCTCGTGGGGCCCACGTTGCTCCACCGACGTACTTCTTCGTCCTATATATACCTACGTACCCCCAAACCAACAGAAGCATCCACGAAAACCTAATTCCACCGCCGCAACCTTCTGTACCCGTGAGATCCCATCTTGGGGCCTTTTCCGGCGTCCTGCCGGAGGGGGCATTGATCACGGAGGGCTTCTACATCAACACCATAGCCTCTCCGATGATGTGTGAGTAGTTTACCTCAGACCTTCGGGTCCATAGTTATTAGCTAGATGGCTTCTTCTCTCTCTTTGGATCTCAATACAAAGTTCTCCACGATTCTCGTGGAGATCTATTCGATGTAATCTTCTTTTGCGGTGTGTTTGTTGAGACCGATGAATTATGGGTTTATGATCAAGTTTATCTATGAACAATATTTGAATCTCCTCTGAATTCTTTTATGTATGATTGGTTATCTTTGCAAGTCTCTTCGAATTATCAGTTTGGTTTGGCGTACTAGATTGATCTTTCTTGCAATGGGAGAAGTGCTTAGCTTTGGGTTCAATCTTGCGGTGTCCTTTCCTAGTGACAGTAGGGGCAGCAAGGCACGTATTGTATTGTTGCCATCGAGGATAACAAGATGGGTTTTATATCATATTGCATGAGTTTATCCCTCTACATCATGTCATCTTACTTAAGGCATTACTCTGTTCTTTTGAACTTAATACTCTAGATGCATGCTGGATAGCGGTCGATGTGTGGAGTAATAGTAGTAGATGCAGGCAGGAGTCGGTCTACTTGTCACGGACGTGATGCCTATATACATGATCATACCTAGATATTCTCATAACTATGCTCAATTCTATCAATTGCTCAACAATAATTTGTTCACCCACCGTAATACTTATGCTCTCGAGAGAAGCCACTAGTGAAACCTATGGCCCCCGGGTCTATTTTCCATCATATCCAACACTAAGCTATTTTTATTGCCTTTTATTTTACTTTGCCTCTTTATCATAAAAATACCAAAAATATTATCTTATCATATCTATCAGATCTCACTCTCGTAAGTGACCGTTGAGGGATTGACAACCCCTTTATCACGTTGGTTGCGAGGTTCTTGTTTGTTTGTGTAGGTGCGAGGGGCTCGTGCATGGTCTCCTACTGGATTGATACCTTGGTTCTCAAAAACTGAGGGAAATACTTACACTACTTTACTGCATCACCCTTTCCTCTTCAAGGGAAAACCAACACAGTGCTCAAGAGGTAGCAAGAAGGATTTCTGGCGCCGTTGCTGGGGAGATCTATGCCAAGTCAAGTCAAGTCAAGTCAAGACATACCAAGTACCCATCACAAACTCATCTCCCTCGCATTACATTATTTGCCATTTGCCTCTCGTTTTCCTCTCCCCCACTTCACCCTTGCCGTTTTATTTGCCTTCTTCCCGTATGCCTTTTTGTTTGTGTTTCCACGTGCCTTCTATTTGCTTGCATCTTTGCTTGCTAAAAATCTATTGATATGGATCCACTTAAAGTGTTCTACTTGGATCATCTTCGATCCTTATGCGCTCGTGCTGAAACCCCAACTAGCCTAGTTGATGGGAAATCTTTAGATGAGCATGCTCATTTTGTGCGTCACCGTTTGTCTGAAAAAGGGAGACTCTTATGGAATCAAATAAACAAATTGTTGTGTTATGCTTGGAATCTTTGTGAAATTTGTGATATTACTTGTTGCTCTAAGAACCCTAAAAAAACACCTCCCCTACCTATGTGAGTTTAATGAAAATGAAATCTTATCTTCTTATGCAAAGGGTGTTTATAGCTACTATGATATTGAACAAATTGAAGAATTTGTTGCTTTTAAGGGTTCTTTTGAAGTTGCTTATTTGTTTGAAAAGTATGATATTACTCTCTACGAATCTGAAAGTCTTGACATACTTAAATATTGCTATAAAAACTATGCTCATAATGTCTATGTCAAAGAATTTATTGAAAGAATAACCGTTGCTTCGGAAGAAAATAATGATACGCATGAATCTATAGATAATTGCGATTCCGATGATTTGATTGGAATATCCCTTGATGAACATGATGCTTGCTATTCTTGTGGCCATGATGCCAATATTTATGAAGATGAATTTGCTATAGTTCCGTATGTTAAACATGAGATCGTTGCTATTGCACCCATACTTGATAGTTCCTTCGATAAAAAGTATGATTGCAATGATTTTACAATAAATTCTCTTGATGTCAATTGTGCTAATAATATGCAAAACCCTAAGCTTGGGGATGCTAGTTTTGCTATGTCTACTACTTGTTGCAATGATCATGATTGGGGTGATTCTTCCTATGATCTTGAAAATTTATTTAAGCCCCATGATGAATATGAGATTGATAATAGCGTTTGAAATATTATTGAAAGTGGGTTTGGAAGAGTGTCAACTTTAGATCCCACATATTTGGAGTATGTTCAATCTTATGATATTTTTGATAAAAGTGGGTTTGGAGAGGTCATGACTTTAGTTAATGATATTCCCACTATTTTGGAAGAGTGTCAACTTTGCATGCATGTGGATCATGTAGATTTTTTATGTGATAGCTATATTGTTGAATTTGAATATGATCCCACATGTAATTATTATGAGAGAGGAAAATATGGTTGGAGAAATTTTCATGTTACTAAATTACCTCTCGTCATGTTGAGATTGCTATTGTTTCTTTCCTCTTCCTTGCATATGCTAGTTTTTGCTTGCTATGATCATTTGTTTGCCTATAAGATGCCTATGCATAGGAAGTATGTTAGACTTAGATGTGTTTGTCACATGTTTCATGATGCTCTCTTTGCGCTTCAATTCTTGTCTTTGATGTGAGCATCGTTAAAATTATCAATGCCTAGCTAGGGGCGTTAAACGATAGCGCTTGTTGGGAGGCAACCCAATTTTATTTTTAGTTTTTTGCATTTTGCTTCTGTTTAGGAATAAATCTTCGATCTAGCCTCTGGTTAGATTTTTTATGTTTTAATTAGTGTTTGTGGCAAGTTAAACCTATAGGATCTTCTTGGATGATAGTTATTTGATCTTGCTGAAAATTCCAGAAACTTTCTGTTCATGAAAACAATTGTTAAAAATCACAAGAACGTGATAAAATATTTATTCCAATTGCTTCTGATCAATAAACAAATTGTCTAGGTCGTCCTATTTTGTCTGAATTTTTGGAGTTCCAGAAGTTTGCGTTAGTTACAGATTACTACAGACTGTTCTGTTTTTGACAGATTCTGTTTTTCGTGTGTTGTTTGCTTATTTTGATGAATCTATGGCTAGTAAAATAGTTTATAAACCATAGAGAAGTTGGAATACAGTAGGTTTAACACCAATATAAATAAAGAATGAGTTCATTACAGTACCTTGAAGTGGTGTTTTGTTTTCTTTCGCTAACGGAGCTCACGAGATTTTCTGTTAAGTTTTGTGTTGTGAAGTTTTCAAGTTTTGGGTAAAAGATTTGATGGATTATGGAACAAGGAGTGGCAAGAGCCTAAGGTTGGGGATGCCCATGGCACCCCAAGATAATCTAAGGACACCAAAAAGCCAAAGCTTGGGGATGCCCCGGAAGGCATCCCCTCTTTCGTCTACTTCCATTGGTAACTTTACTTGGAGCTATATTTTTATTCACCACATGATAAGTGTTTTGCTTGGAGCGTCTTGTATTATTTGAGTCTTTATTTGTTAGTTTACCACAATCATCCTTGTTATACACACCTTTTGAGAGAGACACACTTGATTCGGAATTTGTTAGAATACTCTATGTGCTTCACTTATATCTTTTGAGCTATATAGTTTTTGCTCTAGTGCTTCACTTATATCTTTTAGAGCACGGTGGTGGATTTGTTTTATAGAAACTGTTGTTCTCTCATGCTTCACTTATATTATTTTGAGAGTTCTACAAAACAGCATGGTAATTTGCTTTAATTATGATAGGCATTCAAGATTAGTAAATTTTTTCTTATGAGTGTGTTGAATACTATGAGAAGTTTGATGCTTGATAATTGTTTTGAGATATAAAGATGGTGATATTAGAGTCATGCTAGTTGAGTAGTTGTGGATTTGAGAAATACTTGTGTTGAAGTTTGTGATTCCCGTAGCATGCACGTATGGTGAACCGTTATGTGATGAAGTCGGAGCATGATTTATTTATTGATTGTCTTCCTTATGAGTGGCGGTCGGGGACGAGCGATGGTATTTTCCTACCAATCTATCCCCCTAGGAGCATGCGCGTAATACTTTGCTTTGATAACTTGTAGATTTTTGCAATAAGTATATGAGTTCTTTATGACTAATGTTGAGTCCATGGATTATACGCAATTTTCTTCCTTCCACCATTGCTAGCCTCTCTAATACCGCACACTTTTCGCCGGTATCATACACCCACCATATACCTTCCTAAAAACAGCCACCATACCTACCTATCATGGCATTTCCCATGCCGAGATATATTGCCATGCAACTTACCATCGTTCTGTTTACTATGACACGCTCCATCATTGTCATATTGCTTTGCATGATCATGTAGTTGACATCGTATTTGTGGCAAAGCCACCGTTCATAATTCTTTCATATATGTCACTCTTGATTCATTGCATATCCCGGTACACCGCCGGAGGCATTCACATAGAGTCATATTTTGTTCTAAGTATTGAGTTGTAAGTAAATAAAAGTGTGATGATCATCATTTTTTTAGAGAATTGTCCCAAGTGAGGAAAGGATGATGGAGACTATGATTGCCCCACAAGTCGGGATGAGACTCCGGACTAAATAAAAAAAAGAGGCCATAAAAAAAGAGAAAAGGCCCAAATAAAAAAATGAGAGAAAAAGAGAGAAGGGACAATGTTACTATCCTTTTACCACACTTGTGCTTCAAAGTAGCACCATGATCTTCATGATAGAGAGTCTCCTATGATATCACTTTCTTATACTAGTGGGAATTTTTCATTATAGAACTTGGATTGTATATTCCAATGATGGGCTTCCTCAAAATGCCCTAGGTCTTCGTGAGCAAGCGAGTTGGATGCACACCCACTTAGTTTCTTTTGTTGAGCTTTCATATACTTATAGCTCTAGTGCATCCGTTGCATGGCAATCCCTACTCACTCACATTGATATCTATTAATGGGCATCTTCATAGCCCGTTGATACGCCTAGTTGATGTGAGACTATCTTCTCCCTTTTTTGTCTTCTCCACAACCACCATTATATTCCACATATAGTGCTATGTCCATGACTCACGCTCATGTATTGCGTGAAGATTGAAAAAGTTTGAGAACACCAAAAGTATGAAACAATTGCTTGGCTTGTCATCGGGGTTGTGCATGATTTAAATACTTTGTGTGGTGAAGACAGAGCATAGCCAGACTATATGATTTTGTAGGGATAACTTTCTTTGGCCATGTTATTTTGAGAAGACACAATTGCTTAGTTAGTATGCTTGAAGTATTATTATTTTTATGTCAATATTAAACTTTTGTCTTGAATCTTTCGGATCTGAACATTCATACCACAATTAAGAGAAATACATTGAAATTATGCCAAGTAGCATTCCGCATCAAAAATTCTGTTTTTATCATTTACCTACTCGAGGACGGGCAGGAATTAAGCTTGGGGATGCTTGATACCTCTCCAACGTATCTATGATTTTTGATTGCTTCATGCTATATTATATTCTGTTTTGGATGTTTAATGGGCTTTATTATACACTTTTATATTATTTTTGGGACTAACCTATTAACCGGAGGCCCAACCCAAAATTGCTGTTTTTTTGTGCCTATTTTAGTGTTTCGCAAAAAAAGAATATCAAACGGAGTCCAAACGGAATGAAACCTTCGGGAATGTGATTTTCAGAACGAACGTGATCCAGAGGACTTGGACCCTACGCCAAGAAAGCAACCAGGAAGGCATGAGGTAGGGGGGCGCGCCCTCCACCCTCGTGGGGCCCATGTTGCTCCACCGACGTACTTCTTCCTCCTATATATACCTATGTACCCCCAAACCAACAGAAGCATCCACGAAAACCTAATTCCACCGCCGCAACCTTCTGTACCCGTGAGATCCCATCTTGGGGCCTTTTCCGGCGTCCTGCCGGAGGGGGCATTGATCATGGAGGGCTTCTACATCAACACCATAGCCTCTCCGATGATGTGTGAGTAGTTTACCTCAGACCTTCGGGTCCATAGTTATTAGCTAGATGGCTTCTTCTCTCTCCTTGGATCTCAATACAAAGTTCTCCATGATTCTCGTGGAGATCTATTTGATGTAATCTTCTTTTGCGGTGTGTTTGTTAAGACCGATGAATTGTGGGTTTATGATCAAGTTTATCTATGAACAATATTTGAATCTCCTCTAAATTCTTTTATGTATGATTGGTTATCTTTGCAAGTCTCTTCGAATTATCAGTTTGGTTTGGCCTACTAGATTGATCTTTCTTGCAATGGGAGAAGTGCTTAGCTTTGGGTTCAATCTTGCGGTGTCCTTTCCTAGTGACAGTAGGGGCAGCAAGGCACGTATTGTATTGTTGCCATCGAGGATAACAAGATGGGGTTTATATCATATTGCATGAGTTTATCCCTCTACATCATGTCATCTTACTTAAGGCATTACTCTGTTCTTTTGAACTTAATACTCTAGATGCATGCTGGATAGCGGTCGATGTGTGGAGTAATAGTAGTAGATGCAGGCAGGAGTCGGTCTACTTGTCACGGACGTGATGCCTATATACATGATCATACCTAGATATTCTCATAACTATGCTCAATTCTATCAATTGCTCAACAGTAATTTGTTCACCCACCGTAATACTTATGCTCTCGAGAGAAGCCACTAGTGAAACCTATGGCCCCCGGGTCTATTTTCCATCATATTAATCTTCCAACACTTAGCTATTTTTATTGCCTTTTATTTTACTTTGCATCTTTATCATAAAAATACCAAAAATATTATCTTATCATATCTATCAGATCTGACTCTCGTAAGTGACCGTTGAGGGATTGACAACCCCTTTATCGCGTTGGTTGCGAGGTTCTTGTTTGTTTGTGTAGGTGCGAGGGACTCGTGCGTGCTCTCCTACTGGATTGATACCTTGGTTCTCAAAAACTGAGGGAAATACTTACACTACTTTACTGCATCACCCTTTCCTCTTCAAGGGAAAACCAACACAGTGCTCAAGAGGTAGCACCAACTACTTCCCTCTGGCACTCAAGTCAAATGTGAGGTTTTGGTTGATGCACTTGCAGGAGAACTCCATTTCAACATGGGCTGACCTGTGCCATGAGTTCATTGGCACCTTCGTGGGCGTCCATCAAGAACCAGGGCGGCCCAGCGACTTGCAACTTCTCCAGAAGAAGGAAGGAGAGACTCTACGGAAGTACTTGTAGAGATTCAGCAAAGTCCACAGAAATATCCTAGACATCCACCCGGCAGCTGTGATAGCTGCCTTCCAGTCCAATGTGCGCAACCGCAGGATCCATTCCAAGATGAATGTTTGGTTGCCCAAGACTAGGAAGGAGCTTTACACCTTGGTGGACAAGTGCGCTCGGGTGGAGGTGGGAAGGAAACTCCCTGGAGAGGAAGATTGCGTCGACATCGACTCAGAGGATGACGATGAGACCACCAGTCAGAAGAAAAACAAGAAGCGCAACAAGAGGCGCAAAGACAAGGCAGTGTTGACCGTTGAGGGATCAAGCACACCTAGTACCGGCAAGAAGGCAAAGACCGAAGCCCCCGGCAAGGAAGTTGCCGCGTGCACTGACTACCAGCAGGCTGCGGCTGCCGAAAAGGCTAGGAAGGGTGATGGGCCGTATTGCAAGATTCATCAGAACAAGGGCCACGATCTCCAAGAGTGTCATCAGGTTGATCAGCTTGTCAAGAAGCAGAGGGCTGAGTATGAGAAGCATGATAAGGAAAAAGGTCAGAATGGCAATGGCAGGAAGGGCCGAGGCGGTGGAGCAAATCGCCCCGACAAGGCTTTTCGGAACCAAGGAAAACCCGCCAAGGGCCAAGAGAAAGAAGGTTACAATGATGAGAGTGATGGAGGGAATGAAGAGAAAACCAACGAGCAGGAATTCCAGAAGGCCACTGACGCCCTATGTATTGACGTGGGTGCATCTTTGCACTCCTCTCACCGCCAACTTAAACAGTGGGCATGTGAGGTCAATGCCATGGAGCCAGCGGCGGATTCTTGGAAGCCGCTCAAGTGGTCACGAACGCCCATCATCTTTGATGAAGAGGATTACCCCGACCGCATCACTGCGGTAGGGTGCTTGCCGTTGTTGGTCTCACCAACAATCCGCAACCTCAAAGTCACAAAGATGTTGGTTGATGGCGGGTCTGGGTTGAATCTGATTTCCCCAAAGGTTATCAGCAAACTCCAGATAGCAGAAGAGGAGCTTAAGGCCACTGGCACATTTCAAGGTGTCAATCCCGGCAGGAGTCATCCTAAGGGAAAGATCACGCTGCCAGTGACATTTGGAGGGGAGTTGAACTACAGGACTGACAAGGTTGTGTTTGATGTGGTCGACCTCCCCCCTGCTGTTCAACAGAATCCTTGGGCGTCCGGCCCTGGCCAAGTTCATTGCGGCATCCCACTATGCCTACAACACTTTGAAGATGCCAGGGCCAATGGGCGTTATTTCCATTCCATCAGACAAGAAAGGTGCAATTATTTGCGTGGACAGGATGTACCGGGACGCGGTCGCGGCAGAGGCCGCTGAGGCCAGAATTCCCGCCAAGGAAAGTGAAGGAAAGAAGAAGGCTAGTAGGGGCACCGGCAAGGAATCCGGGAGGCGTACCTCCTCGGAGTACGCCACGCCTGTTGAGGACTTGCCGGAGAGTTCCAACAGTAAGAGATCCAAAGCTGCAACACCTCGTGTGAAAAAAGGTCTCAGCAGGGCTGGCTGGTGCTGATGGTACTTTCACTATAGTGCCACCCTTGATGACAAATAGGAAAGCGCGCTTGTTGCCTTCCTGTGGGTGAATATCGACGTGTTTGCCTGGCAACCATCTGATATCCCCGGTGTTCCCAGGGAGGTAATCGAGCACCACCTTGCTGTCTGTCCACATGCTCGACCCGTCAAGCAGAAGGTTCGGAAGCAAGCTTTGGAGCGGCAACAATTCATTGCAGAGGAGATCAAGAAACTTGAGGCAGCTAGTTTGGTCAGAGGAGTGCTGCATCCAACATGGTTAGCAAACCCAGTGGTTGTGCGCAAGGCTAATGGAAAATGGAGGCTTTGCATAGATTTCACAGATCTCAACAAGGCTTGCCCAAAGGACCCACTTCCCTTGCCGCGCATCGACCAGATTGTGGACTCCACTTCAGGTTGTGATTTGCTCTCTTTTATGGATGCATACTCTGGATATCATCAGACCTTCATGTCCAAGGAAGACGAAGAGAAAACCTCATTCATCACCCCATGTGGTACGTACTGCTTCGTGCACATGCCTTTGGGTTAAAGAGTGTCAGGTCCACTTTTGCAAGGGCAGTCCAAATTGGTTTCGAACCACAGTTGCACAGAAACATTGAGGATTATATGGATGATGTTGTGGTCAAGACCAAGGACAAATCAACCCTCATCCGGGATTTAGAAGAGACATTTGCTAATCTACGTAAGATCAACTTGAAGCTGAACCCGGAGAAGTGTGTGTTTGGCGTTCCCTCCGGCAAGCTACTTGGTTTCTTTGTGTCCCATCACGGGATCGAGGCCAAGCCAGATAAGATCAAGGCTATCAAGCAGATCCAGGCAACCATGACAGTTAAAGATGTGAGGTGTCTGACAGGGTGTGTTGCCGCGCTTAGCAGGTTCATCTCCAAGTCCGCCGAGCGCGCCTTGCCATTCTTCAAAATTTTGAAGAAGACAGGACCCATGAAGTGGACCCTGGAGGCAGATGCAGCACTATAGGATTTGAAGACCTACTTGTCCTTTGTGCCCACTTTGGTTGCTCCAAACCACAAGAGCCGTTGCTACTATACTTGGCGGCAATCAATAAAGTGGTTAGTGTAGCCCTAGTGGCATAGCGGGAAGTAGAAGAAACAGAGAGTGAGCAAAGCCCGGCAGGACCGGATGAGGATCAGAATAGAGAGGAGCACGGCAGCAGGGACAACCCCAAGGACGCGGCAAGGAAGAAAGTGGTGCAGTGCCTAGTGTACTTCATCAGCTCCCTATTATAGGGGGCTAGATCGAGGTACTCTGGTGTGCAGAAGTTGATTTTTGGCCATGTCATGGCCTCAAGGAAATTGCGCCACTACTTCCAAGCCCATGTGATCACGGTTGTCACTCGCTTTACGTTGCAAAGGATACTTTGAAACCCTAAGGCTACCGGCAGAATAGTGGAGTGGGCTTTGGAGTTGTCCGGATTTGGCCTGCGATTTGAGGCACATCAACAATTCAGAGCAGGGCATTGGCAGAGTTTATTGCAGAATGGACGCCAACCCCTGACGAAGAAGTGCTGGAAACAGTTATTCTCGGCAAGGAGGCACCCCAAGAATGGATCATGTACTTTGATGGTGCTTTCTCCCTGCAAGGTGCAGGGGCTGGCATGCTTCTTGTTGCTCCCACTGGAGAGCACCTGAAGTACGTCATCCAAATGCATTTTCCCCGGAGGAAGCAACCAACAATACAGCAGAGTATGAAGGGCTCCTTGCCGGGCTCAGGATTGCCATAGAATTGGGTATCAAGAAGCTGGTCATTCGAGGAGATTCACAACTTGTGGTGAGACAAGTCAACAAGGATTACCAAAGTCCATTGATGGAGGCATATGTTGAGGAAGTGAGGAGATTGGGGGAGCACTTTGACGGATTGCAAACAAAGCACGTACCCCGTGCGGAAAACAGCATTGGTGATCATCTGTCAAAGTGTGCTGCGCAAAAACTTCCTGTGGACCCAGGAACTTTGGTTTTCTGTCTTACTCAGCCCTCCCTATCCCCAGCAACAATGGCCCAAAAGAGGAGGAAATTGGACTCCGGTAAGCCTCTCCCGGTAGAGCCTCCCGGGGCTCCTGGCAGGGACCCTGCCGGAAACAACTCCCCATCACTTGTTGGGCTGCACCCTCCTGCCGGGCCATTGGTCCCCGCAGTCAAGGAGTGCACCCCTGCAAGCGGGAAGGTGCCGTTAGTCCTTGTTGCCGAGCCCCAGGCTCCAACTTGGGCAAGGCACATAGTCCACTTCCTCCAAACCAGAGAACTTCCCGATGAGCAGGAGGAAGATGAAAGAATAGCCCGGAGGGCCCGTATGTATCAGTTTGTCGATGACACTCTGTACAATAGGAGGCCCAATGGTGTGAAATTGAAGTGCATCTGCCGGGAAGAAGGAAAGGAACTACTGGCAGAAATACACAAAGGCATGTGCGGCTCCCACATTGGATCAACGGCATTGGTTGGGAAAGCATTCCGGCAAGGATTCTGTCGGATTACGGGTTCCGGCAAACCCTTGAGGTTCGAACACTGGGGTGCGCACGAAGATCTCTCTCCCTCTCTAGCTCATTCGCACAACGATCTCAAGGCCTAGCCCGCCAAACCTGAGGAACAAGGGACACAAGAGTTTATACTGGTTCGGGCCACCGATGTGGTGTAATACCCTACTCCAGTGTGGTGTGGTGGATTGCCTTGTAGGCTGGGGATGAACAAGTACAAGGGAAGAACAGCCTCCTGAGGAGAGGTGCTCTTGGGTTCTATGAGCTAGTGAGGATGGTCTTGGTGGAATGGATCTGGTCCAAGATCAGTTGCCTCCTATGGTGGTGGCTAGTCCTATTTATAGAGGCCCCGGTCCTCTTCCCAAATGTTTAGGAAGGAAGGGATCCCACAGCGACCAATTTGAAGGGGGACAACTAGTACAAGCTATCCTGACAAAAGTAGTCTTCTCCTGCCAAAGGCTCCGGTGGTGACGCCGCCGTGGGCTCCGCGATGACCTCCGCCCTGCCGTCCTGCTTGTCTTGGTCTCGTTGCACCGATATGGAAACCTTTGCCTGATGCCTCGGGACTCCTCGGCTGCCCCTGTCTAGCACCAAAGAGGCAACCGGTACTCTGCGCCCGCTGGCGCCCGCCTGGCCTTGGTCATCATGGCTCACGTCACGGAAACCTCGCGAGGTGCCCCTCGCCTTGATCTCTCCGCTCCTCGCGAGCCAGCCTAGTGAGGCTGCCCCTGAGGAGGTCTTGTGTCGTCCGCCTCGCGAGGCTCGGCCCCTCGCGAGGCTCGGCCCCTCGCGAGGGTCATGAGTGTTTGCTGATGAAGATGGGTCGTACCAGGCCGCTAGTGGATCCACGCCGTGGGCCGCAGGCAGGCAAGTCTGGGGATCCCCGTTCCCAGAACGCCGACAGTAGCCCCCGGGCCCAAGGCACACTCGTACTTGGCTTCGAGGCAAAGCCAAGGGGCAAGTGCGGAGCGCCGCAGGCCCCAACCGCCTGCGGCCTTGATTGACACGTGGCGATTGATGGGACGTGGTCGTCTCCGCTTCCCCATGCTGCCTCGGCAACTGCCCGACTTGACGAGACCCTGGTGCATGCAGAAAAGCCAAAATGAATCTCCATTCTTCCTCCTTTAGATTTTGTTAATCTGTCAAGCATTATCCATGATGTCTATTTCCGCTTGCGCTGTGGTGCTAGTTCAACAACGAATATGGAAAGTGTTAGTGCACATCAAACTGTGAGAGTACATATAAAGGAGCATGCAACTGCAACTTGACTCGGTCAGGTACCGTCTTGGTGTTCATGCTCATGAGGTTCATCTGATCTTGCCCAGTCCTGTTGTGTCAGCAGTGCTTCAGAAGCAGTTTTAGGTGTGAATGCAGCTTGGGAACTGGCCAGTTCCAGAGCAAACGAACGAGTAACTCGTTGAGATGCTGGTACAGTTGAAGCGGATGCTGCAGCTGGTGGAGCAGGTGATACTGTGTTTGTAGATTTAGCCGGTGGACTTGGACCTTCTACTGCACTATAAGTACCAGCAGAATCTCGAGGGCAGATCCTTTTCCGTTTCACCCGACGAGTAACACCATTCCCTACTATATTCTTTTCCTTGCTCTTTTTTGACTTTGCCATGTCAAGGCATACCCACAACACAAAAGAATAAAATCGCTCTTCAGAACTCATTGATGCATGATACAGACAAGCAATACTTTGATGTAAGACAACCGTATGAGGATGGAATATGTAAGAAAAATAGGACGGCGTGACATATTGACAGCTACGATGTGTAAACTAAGCAGAAGGATTTCAAGAAAATAGAAGTAATGCAAGCTAGACACCATATGAAAGATGCAACCAATATCACTCTGCCTAGTTAAAAGTGTCTTGTCATAAGTGGCATTTCAAAAAATTAGAAGCAGTACAACGTAGAAATCAATGCAAGATGCAACCACTATCAAACTGCCATGTTAAAAGCGTCCAATCATGAGTGACTGATGCGGGATACACTACAGCAGTACTTTGATGTAAGAACATGGTATGATTGACATATGCAGTGTATTCTAGACACAGAAAGGCATGTCATATGCACATGTATAACGTATAAATTCAGCAGGTGCAATTTAATCAAAATAGAAGAAATATAGGCTAGACAACATATGCAACATGAAACCAATTATCACACTGTCAACTTAGAGCAATCACCTGCGATGGTGGAGTACGGGAGATGAACTCATCATGTAGACTTGGGACTTCAATTTCATTAGCAGTAGAAGTGGCAAATCTAGAGAGTCTCTGTTTGCGTCGGTCCGGAGGACCACCAACATCCCCTAACTTACTCTTTTCCTTCCTATTTTCTGATATTGCCTTATGAAGTCAAAACCAAAAGAAGATGAATAAAATTAGCTATGCATAACTGGTTGATGCATGATACAGACGAACACTACTTTGATGTAAGGCAAGCGCATGATAGGAGGATGGAATATATACAAAAAGAAGACAACATTGCATATTCAGACGTATGATAGGAGGAGGGAATATGTATGAAAAACAGTAAGCAGAAGGCATTTCAACAAAATTAGAAGAAATGAAAGCTAGGCACCATATGGACATGCAACCAATATCACTCTATCAGTTAAAAAGTGTCTCGTCGTAAGTGCCATTTCAAGAAATTAGAAGCAGTACAAGCTAGAAGACAATGCAAGATGCAACCTACATCACACTCCCAAGTTAAATGTGTCTTATGGGTAAGTGATCGTTGCAGGTATAAGTTGTAAGCTACGCATTTGCAATTCAACAAAATCAGAAGCAATACAAACTAGACATCATATGGAACACACAGCCACATATAACAGTTCCAAGTTAGAGCAAGCACATGTGATGGTGGAGTAGGGGAGATGTGCTCATCATCTACACGTATGTTCTAGAAACAGGAACAAGTGTCATATTCACAGGCATTATGTGTAAAGTAAGCAGATGCAATTCAACAAAGTTAGAAGCAATACAAGCTAGACATCATACGCAACATGCAACCACATATAATAGTGCTAAGTTAGAGCAAGCACCTGTGATGGTGGAGTAGGGGAGATGTGCTCATCATCTACACAGCTATGTTGACTGTCCAGCCTTGTGTTGTCTTGCGAATCTTGTTGGTAGGATGGCGGAGTAGAATCTGTAGAGACCCTTTGTTCGAGTTGCTCCGAAGGACCACCATCATCCACTGTCGGACTAATTTCGTTCAGCTGTATTGATTTTGCATTGTGAAGTCAAACCGATAAGAAAGAGGAATAAAATCCGCTCTTCAGAACTCATTCATGCATGATACTGACGAACACTACTCGGATGAAAGGCAAACACATGATACGAGGATGGAATATGTACGAAAAACAGGACGGCATGACATATTCACACCTATGATGTGGTAACTAAGCAGAAGGCATTTCAACAAGTTAGAAGCACTGCAAGCTAGACACCATATGCAAGGTGCAACCAATATCACTCTGCCAAGTTCAAACTATCTGGCATTTCAACAAATTAGAAGGAGTACATGCTAGAAATCATATGCAAGACACAACCAATATCGTAGAGGCGACTTAAGGGTGCCTTATCATAAGTGACTGATGCAGGATATGCAAGAGCAGTAGTCTGATGTAAGAACATGGTTTGATCAGATATAGTATGTTCTAGAAACAGGAACACGTGTCATATTCACAGGCATTATGTGTAAAGAAAGCAGATGCAATTCAACAAAGTTAGAAGCAATACAAGCTAGACATCATACGCAACATGCAAGCACATATAATAGTGCCAGGTTAGAGCAAGCACCTATGATGGTGGAGTAGGGGAGATGTGATCATCATCTACACAACTACGTTAACTGTCTAGCCTTGCGTTGTCTTACGAATCTTGTTGGGAGGATGGCGGAGTAGAATCTGTAGATACCCTCCGTTTCAGTTGCTCGGAAGGACCACCATCATCCAATGCCTTACCAATTTCCTTCCGCTTTATTGATTTTGCATTGTGAGGTCAAACCGACAAGAAAAAGGAATAAAATTCGCTCTTGAGAACTCATTCATGCATGATACTGACGAACACTACTCTGATGAAAGGCAAAGTCATGATACGAGGATGGAATATGTACGAAAAACTGGATGGCTTGACATATTCACACCTACAATGTGGTAACTAAGCAGAAGGCACTTCAACAAATTAGAAGCACTGCAAGCTAGACACTATATGGAAGGTGCAATCAATATCACTCTGCCAAGTTCAAACTGTCTCATCATAGGTGGCACCCATCAAACTAGAAGCACTACATGCTAGAAATCATATTCAAGACGCAAACCAATATCACACTGCCAACTTAAAGGTGTCCCATCATATGTGACTGACGCAGGATACACAAGAAGAGTAGTTTCATGTAAGAACACGGTGTGATAGACAGATATAGTATGTATCAAAAATAGGAAAGCGTGTCATATTCACATGTACCATGTGTAAGCTAAGCAGATGCAGTTTACACTAATTAGGAGCAATACAAGCTAGACACAATATGCAACATGCAACCAGATATCACACTGCCAAGTTAGAGCAAGCACCTTGGATGGTGGAGTAGGGGAGCTGAGACTTGGAACTTGTAATGCACTAGCAGTACAAGGAGAATCCGTATAGATGCTCCGTTTATGTTGCCGTAGAGGATCACCATCATCGCCTTTCTTACTCTTTTCCTTCCTCTTTTTTGATTTTGCCTTGTCAAGTCAAACCCACAAGAAAAAGGAATAAAATTTGCTCTTCAGAACTCATTGATGCATGATACTGACGAGCACTAATTTCATGTAAGACAACCGCATTATGGGAGGATGGAATATGTATGAAAAATAGGATGACATGACATATTGACATGTATGATGTATAAAGTGTAAACTAAGCACAAGGTGTTTGAACTAGTTAGAAGCAATGCAAGCTAGAAACCATATGAAAGATGAAACCAATATCACTCTGCCAAATTAAAAGGGTGGCCTAACAAATGTATTTGACCAAATTAGAAGCAATACATCGCTACAGGCTAGAAATAATATGCAATATGCAAGGAATAAAGGTGTCTCATCGTAAGTGATTGATGCAGGATACAGAAGAGAGGTAGTTTCATGTAAGAACATGGTTAACACATAGATGTAGTGTGTACCAAAAATAGGAAGGCATGTCATATTCACAGGTATAATGTGTAAACTAAGCAGATGCAATTTACCCTAATTAGAATCATTACAGGCTAGACACCGTATGCAACATGCAACCACATATCACACTTCGAAGTTAGAGCAAGCACCTGCGATGGTGGTGTAGGGGAAGTGCGGTCTTCAAGTACAGAGCTACGTTCAATATCTTCAATTAGGCTTGCTGTTTCTTGAGAATCATGTGGAGAGGATGAAACTGTACTCTTTATAAGAGTAGCCTGTCTCATACTAACCCACGGGCGTGACTGTCTCATCATAAGCGATAGATGCAGGATACACAAGAACAGTAGTTTGATGTAAGAACATGGTGTGGTAGGCAGATGTAGTATGTACAAAAAACAGGAAGGCGTGTCATATTCACATGTATAATGTGTAAGCTAAGGAGATGCAATTTAACAAATTAGGAGCAATACAAGCTAGGCACCATATGCAACATGCAACCAGATATCACACTGCCATGTTAGAGCAAGCACCTGGGGTTGTGGAGTAGGGGAGATGAGATTTGGAACTTGCACTGAAGTAGGAGTAGCAGGAGAATCTGCAGAGATCATTTGTTTCGGTTGCTCCAGAGGACCACCATCATTCCGTGCCTTCGTCCTTTTAGATTTTGCCTTGTCATGTAAAGACACAAGAAAAAGGAATGAAATTCGCACTTCCAAATTCATTGATGCATGATACTGATGAACACAACTTTTATGTATGGCAACCACATTGTAGGAGGATGGAATATGTATGAAAAATGCTAAGCAGAAGGCATTTCAACAAATTGGAAGCAGTGCAATCTAGACACGATATGAAAGATCCAACCGAAATCACTCGACGAAGTTAGATGTGTCTCATTATAAGTGGCACTTCAACAAATTAGAGCCAATACAGGTTTGAAATGATATGCAAGATGCAACCAATATTACATTGTCAACTTGAAGGTGTCTCATCAGAAGTGATTGACAAGGGATACACAAGAAAAGTAGTTTGATTAAGAACATGGTTAATACAAAGACGTAATATGCACCAAAAACAGGAACGCATGTCATATTCACAAGTATAAGGTGTTAACTAAACAGATGCAATTACCCTAATTAGAAGCATTACAAGGTAGATACCATATGCAACATGCAACCACATATCACACTGCCAAGTAAGAGCAAGCACCTGCGATGGTGGTGTGGGGGAATTGTGGTCATCAACTAGAGAGCTACGTTGACTATCTTCATTTAGCCTTGTTGTTTCTTGAGAATCATGTGGGGAGGATGACACTGCACTCTTTAAACGAGTAGCGCGTCTCACAGTAACCCACTCGGGTGACTGTCTCGTCATAAGTGATTGATGAGGGATACAAAAGAGCATTAGTTTGATGTACGAACATGGTTAATAGACATATGTAGTATGTATCAAAAACAAGAAGGCACGTCATTATCAAAGGTATAATGTGTAAAGTAAGCTGATGCAATTTAACCAAATTGGAAGCAATACAAGCTAGACACCATATGCAACATGCAACCACATTTGATAGCGTGAAGTTAAAGCAAGCACCTGGGATGGTTGTGTGTGGCAATTGAGATCATCAACTGCAGAGCTACGTTTACTGTCTCCATCTGCTGGCACTGCACCCTTTAGAGCGTTGAGATGCTTAGTGCTTATCTTCGAATTATGCTGGAGCGACTTCTGTCTTTTCTTTTTTGTATTCATCAACACTGCGTCAGAGTCTGAAATACCCATGCATAAAAAACAATAGTGTGAGTATGGGTGAAGTGTGTGCACAAGTAGTACAGTGTAAAGGTAGCAGATAGCAGGTCGGTGAGAAATAAATGACGGGAGACACATGATAGCTCTACAACATGCATGGCACACGAATTTACTAGATTCTAGGATTTTGAAATATGAGCACAGGGATGGCTGGGAAATGCAGATGCTCCTCCAGTACACCACAAGGTGTGGTCCTATGAAAATAACAGTCGACTGAAAACAAATAGTTCAGTCCATTTCTTCTGCACCGTCCGATGTACAAAGAACGGGCAGATCGCCTTCATCTACCTCCAGCCAGTCAGTGTTACGATCTTCCTCGAAACGCCAACGACCACCGGCCCAGCCACCACACCACCGTGCTTGGCACCGCCCCGGCCATCCCTTCAAGCCCCGCCGACCTCCAGATCAGGCGCAAGCAGCTCCTGCACCCCACACCCCTATGATAGACACTGATGCGCCGCTTCCCCGGCGAATAGGCGGACTAGGTGGTCCGCGCGCCTAAGCGGGTGCTGCTTCTTTTAATTGTGATTCGACTGACCCTGAATTGAAATCTAGGCGGGCTACTGACCTCTAGCAAAGGTGAAATATTAAATGGGAGGAAACTTTGTGCATTTAGTATCACGAAGAAGATGCAGTACGAAGCGCTCAACTAGTTTCTTTCGTGGGATGAATACGGTGTGAGCAGGGACGTAAGATTTGCATGAATAAGGGAAGAGGAGTACCTCTTTTTGCTGGCAGTGCCGTGTCCTCCTTCTTTTTTTCCAACGATCTTTGTGTGGTTCGCTGGAAACGAGAAGTTGTGGAGGACGGTGGAGCCTTGGACGAACCCATGGCCAAGTTGTTGAGTGTGGTGCGGCGACTGTCTGTCGGCGGCGGGGAACCAGATCCGAGGCGGCGAACTATGGCATAGCGGGAACAGGTCCGGTGCGGTGGACGGTTGCGACAGTGGAGCGGCAGCGGTAGGGCGCAGGACGGCGTGGTCGAAGTGGTTCTGGTACGGCGCACGTCGGCGTGGGCGTCGTGGAGGCAGCTCTGGCTCGGCTTCAGCTGCTAAGTCCTTGAGGGCGTTGCGGTTGCGGTTGCGGTTGCGTTGGACGACGATGTCGGGGTACCGGCTCCGGTGTGATGGAGGAGGGCGGCGGTGGATTGGGCGCGATGGGGTGGAGAACGGAGGAGGCTGGGGTTTCGCGGCTGGTGGAGAGGGCGTTTTGGCGCCCACGGAGCATGAATGGGAAACGGAGGGAGGGGGAACTAAGGGTGAACAATGTTTCGGTTTGGGACGCGCTTGTTTGAAATTTGGGGAAAGTTACAAACTTTGCCCGCATCTAAAATTTCGGACATATTGCGGGTTGGGGGTAGGACCGTAATCTCAGGTGTCCCAAATGGTGGGCGGGATAGATTTCGGCCGAGCGCATGGGTGTTTAGGCGCCCACGGCGTATGAATGCTTCTAGGAGGCGCTTGAGAGTGGCATGTTGGTGAAGTTACAAACCTACCCCGGTTAGACCTTTGGACATCGGGCCGATAGGCTACACGTGGCAGAGTCAGGACAGTAATTTCCTACCACCAAACATTAGTCTCGCGCGGTTTCGGGTGACCAGAGGCTTATTTGGCGCTTCGTTCAATATTTGGGAGCAGAAGCATTAACGTTTTCGGTTCTCTTGAATTGAACTTTCAGGATTTGTCAAACTTCACAAATCTTTTCTCTTGAAAGTCCTAAAACTACGATTATTTTCGAATGGATGGGGTACATTTGAATATACGTTGTACACGAGTATATAATAAAAAATATGCAACTTACCTCAGTTCATGCATGGTTCCGATATAATCTCCTTGGTTGCAAAAAATAGTTAGACATGCGTATGAATACATAGCATGTTCAAATGCACAACAAAGGTTGATGCCCCCTTTTAGATCTGATTTACAAATGCCATTATCTCGGGTTCAAATAGATGAATGCACTTCCTATGAATTTGAATCTTCGAAACCCCCTTTATGTTGAATTCAACATGTATTCTATTTCGTAGCTAGCAATTTGGAATGTATCCATGTAAGTGACAAATGTATAAAGTGCTTCACACTAACAACATGGAGTGCACTAATTAATGTTTATATATGAATTGCAAAAGCAATTCATTGCCTGTATTTCAAACCGCTCTCACTCTATGGATCGATAATATGAAATAAACACATGCACATGTTAGAATTCAATAGAGTATGGGTGTCTAATAGACTAATTTTCGTTCATACGCAAATTGCAAAATTCATGATCTCATCCAAAAATAATAATGCCATTTATATTTTAATTTAATGTGTAGAACCTCCTTTTACATGTAGATGCACTATGCCTCGGCCCATTCTCACAAACGTGCTATATATCTCTCTATCTAACGCATAAGTGCACACACTTTATATACATCGGCATTTCTCTTTCACACATGCTCACAATCTCTCCCGGGGTGTCGGGGTCTCACGCACACTCTCTCTCTGTATCTCTCTCTCTCTCTCTCTTTGTGACTACTATGTACCACTCTTTTCACTAATCTCAGTTGGAAAACACTATTTCTCTCACATGCATATATACACACGCACGGTCTCTACTAGCCCTCTATACGCACATATATGTGCCTACGTGTCTCCTGCACGCACATTATCTTTAGGCCTCTCTCGCACACATCACCCCCCCCCCCCCCCCACAGACACACCTCTCTCTTAGTAGTTGCCATATATGATTCCATCAGATCATTCGGTAGGATATCCCTGACTGTTAGGCTGGATGGTAATACGAGGCAAGGTTTTACCCAAGTTTGGACCCTTGTAGTTGAGGAAAAAGCCTACTCCTGGTACTGTATATTAGTGATAGGGGTGTGTACAAAGTACACGTGAATACCAGGCATTGTTCGTGTGTGTATACTATCGACGAACTAGCCCCCAGGCTTCTATAACATACTCGGGGCCTAGGGTTACAAATCATATATAGTCGTCTTATCACCAGTGGGGATAGAGTCCTCCATGACTATGGTAGCTTCGTGTTGTACGTCGAGTCCTCCACATGGGTCTTCGTATAATGCGTCTCGGTCCAACCTATGTGGCGCAGGATGGAACCGACCCATGAGTCCTCATGTTGACCCACCACAACTAGAAATGATGTGCCCACCCCAACTAGAAATGATGTGCCCACCACACCACACACTCAATCGGCCACTAATACATGAAAGTTAATTGCATGGTGCATCCAAAAATATTTGTTCTGCATTGTGAATGTTTATATTTTCTCCTGAAATATTAGTCACGGGAAAGAGAAACAAAGGGCATATCTCTCCTTGTCTCCACCGAACACCCCCTCTTTCTACACCACTTTCACGTACGCACACAAACTATCTCTCGGCCCTCTAAAAGTATGCATGCCCATGACACATTCACGCGTGACGGTCACTGTATTTCAAGCAAAAGCACTATACGGTCGGTGGACTTCAGAATATGCTCATTACGGTCACCGTATATATTCTCGTGGTGATCATATGGTATCTAGCTCACGATACGTCTCCGTATTTTGTTGATGACACTGACAGACATTGCATTTGATGCGTGCTCCGTATTTTGTTGACGACACTTACGGTCATTGTATTTGAAGCGAAAGCACGATATGGTCACTGGACTTCATAATAAGCTCATCACGGTCAGCACATACATTTTGTGGTGCTAACCAACCTGTGGTTGGATGGTTAGGAGGACAGTGGTTTCTCGAGCTCACCAGGGTTAAAGTCCTGGTGCTCGCATTTATCCTAGGTTAATTTCAGTATTTTTCCGGCGTTATGCGTTCAGTGGGAGGAGACGTTCCACTCGACTACGAGGCACCTATGGTGACTTCGTAAAATCTCTGGATCATATGCTGGCTCACTCTCTCGAAGGTGCTCATAGGGGTAGGGTCTGCGTGTGTGCGCTTATAGCGGTGAGTGCTTGCGCGTATATATGAGCGCTTGCTTATGTACCGTGTTAAAAAATACATGCTTGTCGTGATTATACGGTCACTGGCTCACCCGTACAACTCCGTATTTTATTGATGACATAATAAATTGACCAGTCAAACGTTCCACGTGGCGCAACTAGTGTTGCACCATCGGGGCGCGTAACCATGGGGCCCACCTGTCAGCGCATATATGAAAGAAAGACATGGTAGTTTGAGTATGTACTGTGTTAATAAAATACATTTTAGGGTGATCATACGGTCACTGGCTCACCATACAGCTCCATAATTTGTTGATGACATGATCAATTGACCAGGCAAACGGTCCACATTCAGCAGCGCACATTACCATAGGGCCCACCCGTCAGCGCGTATATGAAGGACAAAAATGGTAATAAATTAGTAGTCGGTGAGGATTCAAAGTCGTGAGACCTCTAGTTGGCAGTCGCCGGCGGTGGGGGGCGCGGTGATTGGGCGGTGGCGTGGGGATCGCCGGAGAAAAAGCTCGGCGGGGGGGCGGTGGGGGCTAGAGTGATGGCCGGGGCGGCGGCGGACCGGCAGTGGGGAGTGGTTTTGGGGCGGGCGGGGCGGCGTGGCAGCGCGGGCCGGCCGCGGGCGGTCGCGGCCAGCGGTTCGGCTGGCGGTGGCTGGCGGCTCAGGGGGTGGAGGTTGAAGATAAACTGCAGGCCCTTGATTTCGTATCCAACGGCTGGAAAATCTACTGATCAGAGATGAAAAAGTTAGTCCACTAACGTGTAGCCTCACCCCGCACGTACACATGCATGCACGCAACACTCACACGAACACACGCATGCATGCAGGCGTGCAACACTGACACATACACATAACGAACACACGCACGCATGCAGGCGTGCAACACTGACACGTACACATGCACTCACGAACACACGCACATACGCACACATGCATGCAACACTGAAACGTAGACATGCACGCACGCAACACTTGCACGCCTGCATGCACACCGGCGACACCGCACACGATGCAAGACACCGCTCAACCTATACGTGCATGCACCCTTTGTTAAGGACATGGATTGTTACGGGTATTAATCAATCTTATCTTTTTTTGCAAGGTTTAATCAATCTTGTCTGTGATAAGCAGAACATTGATGTTTGCAGCAGTCTTTATGAATCAGAATGTATCGGACGGGCTATCAACGTATATATGAATTTTTTTAAAATTATCTTACATTATATAGTAGGCTTATCTAGATGAAATAGATGACGTCACACTCAATGAACAATCATTGGTTTATGAAATGCCCGCTTCTGACTGCCCTGACCCACCAAAAGTTCCTCTGCCGTGCGCTGCCTGTGTTGGGTCACTGACATGCAGGCCATGTACCCAAAGATCCCACACGTCAGTGGAAGAACAGCGAGGTGTCGTACGTTACAGTCGAGGGCGCCACTTGATGCACACCCGGTTGAACACGCCTCCTTGCCGCATTCAAACGCCTCCATGAAACCCGTGTGGAAGCCGAGAAACCCACTCTGGACACACGTCCGTTCATGACCGAGCCGGCATTAATTTCAACGCCGGCCGAGCTCCTCCCGTCCGCCGTCTATTTAATCTCCTATTTAAACGAGGCCAAACGCCGGCCAAGAATCGCACCCCTCCGCCGCTCCCCTATCTCCTCCTTCACCATTTTGTCCACTCTTACAATGGCTTACGAAGAGTAGTTATCCCACATCCAAGCCGGCTGGGTGGCCCGCCGAGCCCGCCGGATACGAGCTATGCAGCTCGCTGATCCACCTCCCTCCCCTCGCCCGACTGAGCCAGTTGCCGCCTCAAGCCGGCGCGTGGTTCAGCAACTCACCGCTCCAGGCCAGCTCGACGAGGAGCAGCGCACGGGCATCGTCGCTGCCGTCCACGCCGCCGCCTCGTACCGCGCCTCCCGTGTCTGCGACCGCGTCTCCCGTTTCTGTGGCTGAGACTCCCATGCCGACGGCCGCGCCATGCAAGCAGAGACAGAAGCCGGGTGCGCGGAGAGTGACGAGTCGGTGGCCAGTGCCTCCGCGTCCGCCGCCATCATCAAGGAGAAGTAGAACACGGGAGGCCGCCGCCGCTTGGGTCCCATGAAGGCCACCGCGGAGGCGACGCCGGCGTACACAACAGGTGTCTTGCCGGATCCTTTTGTTGCGAGGACCTTCGTCGACCCCGCATTGGCTCCACGGAAGCGGAGAAGCCCCCTTCCACCATCATCTTGGGCATCAGTCAACCATATCAGTTGGGCAGCGGGGAAGCGAGCCGTCCTTCGCGCTGAAGCATATACCTCCGGGGCTCCCGGCAGTCCGGTGATCATGCTGCCGGATATGAGGAACACAAATGGATCGGCGGGCGACCATTTAGGACAGGTATTATGTACCTGTGCTATCCAGAACTAGCACCGCTTAGTTGATTTGAATGTAATGAAATCCGTCATGTTTGTATGAAAATCCGGTATTTTATATGAATTCCGTCATTGTTTATGAGAAATATTGCCGTGTTTGCATGAATTTCGTCCGGTTGGTTGAGTTGCTGTCAGAATGTGTGCGGCTATGGTTGGATGGCATAATATGCGGGTCGCCGGTCGGTCTGCGGACGGCTCGGGCGGCGTGGTGGGACAAAAAAAGCACAGCTCATGCAAGGTCGTCTCCAACGTGCGTGCTGGAGGATGCATGAGCACCCGAGCCATTCCTCGTTCATCGGTGGCAAAGGCATCGGTGGACAAAAGGGTCGCCAATATTTTGGCTACCCTGGGCAAAATCCAAACAGCCCCTCCCAGTAGATTCAAATCCCTCGTTCGCCGTGAAATTTTGCCATGTGTTGTTTTCATGGACTAGCAAGATGCCCGTGCATTGCGGGGGACATCAAGATGCATTTTTTTACAAAACACCTGTTGTGATTGACCCATGCAGGAGTAATCCCATGTGTAAAAACTAATGATATCTCGAGAATTTTATCGGAAAAATGGTATCTCGAGAATTTCATCGAAAAAATGATATCTCTACTCCTATAGAAGACTCAGTTGGTGATGATGGTGTGTTCGCCATCCGTCATTTCTGACCATTAGATCGACATCTAATGGCTGCGAGGTAAGTTGTGACATTTTTGCAACAATAGCCCACTTCTCTGCTCCAATTTGAGGAAAACCCCTTATTATCTTGAAAGCAACCACATCCCTTCCTCGCCTCATCAAAACAACCTGAGAAATATATTTTGAGTGAAACGTAATATATTTTTAGTGGTATATATGTATATCAAAACAAGAGTGTTTTCTTTCAAGTTTGTGAACAAGTACTATTCTACTTTGGATCCGTTGCGACGCACGGGCACATTGCTAGTCTCGAGAAAGATGAGAGATAAGGTGAGGAGGAGTGGGGCATGGTGGTGACTGGTGGTCGGACTGGGCGGAGGCATGGGGATGGATGGCGTGTTATGTCTAGGTTTGTATCTCTCTCACACACACCCACGTAGGTGGGGGACGTGCATGAAGAGAAGAGGTGCATGCACGGCGCACGTACTCCCGTCTCTTTCCCAACCACACCCGCGCGGGTACACGGTGGAGCTCATTTCTGTACGAAAAGGCAGCCCACGTGGTAATTTGACACGTGTACTGGTTGTCCACTTGATGGAGGATCATCTACAACGGGTGAACAAACAAATTGTGACTTGACATGTTATGTTAAAAAAGAGGCAAACCATGTGGGGCCTACCTTAGAGGGAAGGTTCTATACACTCGAGATGCTCTGTACGTATTACTTTTGATGTGTCCTGTCAACTCGCAGAACGAGGAGAAGCTTGCTTACTATGCCGTCTCCCCTGCCCACGGGCGCGGTGGCTCGCAGGACAAGGTGAAGCTTGCTTACTACTCCCTCCGTCCAAAAATACTTGTCATAGAAATGAATACAAATGGGTGTATCTAGAACTAAAATACATCTAGATACATCCATTCCTTGGACAAGTATTTTCGGACGGAGGAAGTACTACTCATTGTATATTGGTTTATTGGTCCCCATTGTATATTGTGTCAAATTTTGACTATAGATTGAACTAACAAAACGTTCGTGCATGTGACCAAAAATTATATAATTGAAAACTATGTTGAAATACGAATCCAACAATATAATTTTTGTTGACATGCATTACCATTTTGTTAGCTAAATATTTGGTAAAAATTTGGCACGAACTACAAAGGTGACCTATAAACCAGGACGGAGGTAGTAGTACTACACCTTACGCCCGCTCCCTCGCCCACGCGCGTGGTGGCTCGCAGGACGAGGAGAAAATTTTACTACTCCCTCCGTTTACTCCTCGTCCCTACCTTGGTTAGAGAGATTATCATATTGTTTGGAATATATGTCCTTTAGTAGTACTCCCTCCTTTCTAGTTTATGGCTCAATTTCCTTGGAGTAGTATATAGGAGTAGTACTACTACAGCAATTTCCTTGGAGTCTGTGCTGCAGCAAGCTACCCTAGGCTATGTTACTACTCCCTCCGTTCCAGTTTATGGCTCAATTTCAAAATCTCTCCAACCAAGGTAGACGGTGAGTGGTGGAATTAATTTCGTAGTTTGCACAAGTAATGTACGCTCATTTTTGTCAAGAAGTTATGTTTACCGAGGCATTAATTAGAACGAATGCATGCATGACCACTAAATTTCCATGAACTTCAACATGCATTGGTGAGTTTTCTCTTGACAATGCTTGCATCGGGTGATTTAACGCACCTCGAAATCCAACATGTGATGGTACTACTACTAGTAGTAGAATTGAGACTTATAAAACGGAAAAACAAATTTTTTTTAGACGAGCCCTATAAACCGGAAAGGAGGGAGTAGTAAGTAGTATACTACCTCCATAGTGGGTACGTACTCCGTAAAATCAAATTTTCCCAAAACTAAGTCGCTCAACCTTTATTTGCTTGTTTCCCTTCCTGCCTCATTGCCTCGAACAGACTATGCCAATCTCCCCTGCCTGCCGTGCGGGAAAAGACCCGCCCTCGCCTTTTTTTAGTCCGGGTTTGTATCGATGGATCGCGCGAAGCAGCAAAAACCAAGCCGTGTCTTGTACTCCTCCATCGACGCTCGCTTTCATGAATTCTGTACTTCCTCTCGCCGACATGTGGGACATATAGCAACCGGGTCGACGTGTCATGCACCAACTAACAATGCAGAACAGCAGGGGGGACGCACCCCAGTCGTACTGCCCCAGTAGTAGTAATGAGCAATGAGATGTCAAATCACAATGCCGCACCTTCCCAGACGGACGAAGCGACCATTATTTCACACTTCGCTTAGCCATCATCTCCTTCAAGAAAACCACGTAGTATTGCTTATGCCATTGTTCTGCCTCAAGAGGGACACGCGCATCGCCTTGGTACATCATGACACGTGGGACCGCATGACAGGCCATGCTCCCCCGCCCATCGCTCGGTAAAATCACCTCATTTTTACTACTTCCTCCGTATCGGTTTACAGGGCATGCACGTCGTTCTAGGTTGAGAATTTAACTGGCTATATATGTGATGAACAGTATATGTTTAGAAACTACATCCGCTTACGAATCGAATGATATACTTTTTGTGACATAGTAACTCATATTTAGTTAGTCAAATGGATGACCAAGAACTACGTGCGCGCCCTATAAACTGAGACGAAGAGGGTAGTACAGTATGTATATTTTTAGATCAATATAGTTGGGATTCACCAAGGAGCAAAACCAAGTGGTAGGCTGCTCCTGTCGTGTTGGCGTAGCAACTCAAGCAGGGTCAGTCCGCACACGAAATGGTGACACACTTAACAGGACCCCTTTGGCCGACATGTGGCTCATCCACCGTCTTGTTCCACGTGCGATGCACCAAATTACAGTTCGAAGTAGCGGTTGGACTTGGAGGCACCCCGATCGTAGCGCCGCAGTAGTAGTAAATGAGCGATGAGGGGTCAAATCACAAAGCCCCACCTTTCCCGCATTAAGCTGGACGGACGAAGCAACCATCATTTCACTCTAGGGCGCACGAGTATAAAGAAAAGAGAAAACCAATGATGCGTGCGGCAGCTACCTAGGGCACCCTAGGGTAGGGGCCTCCACTACAAATCTGCTTCTCCCTTGTCCTCTTGAAGAAAGCCGATGATGCGTGCGGTGGTAGGGTTTGTAGGAGTAACACGGCGTGCGGGGCCACGTCATAGTAAACGGGAGAGGGATTGAGTTTGAGTCGACGCCTTAATATGTGTGGGCCGCTTTGGTTTTATGGGAACGAGGAAGCATTTTGGGTTCGGGGACCAGTGGAGATATACGTACAAAAAATTGTGGACGTAGGTTTGACTGAAAGGCAATGATGCATGGGCCCTCCATTTTGATATACCCGCGGCCGCGTGAAATTTGCTACTCTACTCAAAACTAGTAAGGTACATGCATTGAACGCATGAGATTTGGAAACCAAATTATGAATAAATACACACTATAGCATGTAAAGCTTTGAGTCATATATGCATGATGTAGATGTTTGTTTAGTTCTTATAGTTAATCTCATTCAAAATCAATTAGTTTTATAAAAAGGTTAAGATTCATGGGATTGTGCATTGTAAAGCATAAAGTAAAAAACAAATAATGGCAATTCATTTAGAAAAAAAAAGTTTGGGAAATTATGATACGGAAGATTCTAGAACAAAGGAGAAGTGCTTGTGTTTTCGGAAAGCATGCACGGCCCACATCTCTTATTGGTTGATATGTCTCGAAACAAGAAACGAGGAGGGAGTTAATGTACCGTGCCAAAGTGTTTTGGGATTATTTGGTTTTCGGAAGATGACTTACACACCTAGATGGAGGGAGTACAAAGAGAAAAAAATGAATTGCAGTTAAAAGAATGGCATTTCTAACAAAAATGTGAATGTGAACTACATATGTGTGCACGTGACCAGCACATACATTGTCAATGCAAAATTTAATGCAAGAAATAACTTATGAGTAACATGCACGAATTGATGATGTGGTGCTTGCATGCATAGTGTAGAAAAAACAATGTGATTTATGACTTGCATAAATGACGTGTTCTCGTGCCATAGTTGCATGTCTAGGAAAAAAGCTATTAGTGGGTTGCACTAGCTATTTAGGAATAGAAGATGTATACATGGAAGTTGTAGGGAAAGAGATGACATATATCTCAATTCCCATGAGTAGGGATTGGAAAAGAGATGTCATTTGGTTCACATCATAGGAACTTCTCTATTGAATCTAGAGATGACATGTATCTCAATTCCTATGAGGAGGGATTAGAAAAGAGATGTCATTTGGTTCACATCATAGGAACTTTTCTATTGAATATACGCCAATGTTTACTTTCCTTTGAAATTATGGGAGTATAGGAATCCATTCATATGAACCAAGTGGCTCTAAAGCTATAGAAATGATATCATGTTTATTTCCTTTGAAATGTGGAGTATATGAATCTATTCCTATGAAACAATTGGCTCTAAAGGAAAAAATCCTATAAAAATCGTATCATATAGAGTTCCTATGATATTCCTCCACACCAAAGGATGGTTGAAATTGCTGCAGGTGTACGGCGGTCTTTCTTTGTAGACTCCTCCTCCATCTTTATAGTTACCTAGTGGGTATTCTATATGTGCAATTTGGTACACGAAAACTCGGTAAAAGTTTGCGAGGTTCAAATTTTCAATAAAGCTATATGGACTGCATTTTGGAACGGATGGAGGAGCATACGACACTTGCTAACACTCACATGGAAGATTTGTGTGTAGGAGGAGTGGCTGCTCTGTTAAATGACATGGAAAAACTGACTCTGTCGGATGCCGATCTAACGGTTCTTACGGCGTTCGTCAGGAAACGGCTTGTGGTGAACGTTTGTCGGATAATGATTTACGAACACATGCATTGCATTGATACGTGCCCCCTCTCTCTCTCACACACACGCACCCTCACGAGTCATGACTCTCCCGAGTCCTCTCGCACCCACCATCTATCTGCAGGTAGACGTCACACACATATGTGCTCTTCACACCCTATCCTCAGAACTTCTAAAAAACAAAATACGTCGCGCACCTTTTATTTTAGCTCACCCGTCACACACTTATACTATTACTCTTGTGGCGAACGTTCTTTGGGCATAGTATATTGTACTCTCACGAAAAGAAGCGGTGCACGCACGCACTAGTTCTCTCACACCCACTCGCGGGTACATGTAGGAGCGCATTTTTTTGAAGCTGGTACAACAAAATCACTCCACTATATATATAAGCAGGAGCCTTAGCGCTTGCTTTACTAGGGTTCCTCTCTTTCACTCTCTCATGCTCTCCAGATCTAAGCAAGACATAGGTGGCCACACTCTCTCTGGTCACGGCTGGTCACAAATCCGGCCGGACCACCTCGACCGGGGCAGGGGTGTAGGTGCATCATTCACGCTGTCGTCGGTGACGAGGGAGGAGAACAACGGCTGCCCGCGCCTCCCGATCGGCGGCCGCGCCGGATTGGGAGGGCCTCCGACCCCTTCTTCCTCCCTGTGGTATTGTGGCCAAGATGCGGCCTCCCGATGCCGTCTTTGCCACATGCCGACGACCCTCGGGTATATATTCCTTCAAAACCTGCCTTTCTCTACTGCCCCATCTCCCCACGTGGCTGCGTGTGGATCTTTTTCTACTTCCGTCGGCTGTTCCAAAGCCAGCTAGACTTTTACTATTATTAGAGGTAAAGCTAGTTCATACAGTCGAATCTAAGAGTTGGTTCAAACAGGGAAGAAACTGGGAAAGCTGTAGCATGAATCTAGGACTTGGTTCTAAGAGGAAACGGGGGAAAGTAGTAGATACTGGCTACCCAACCGGTCTATTGGTTGAAAAGGCGAAGAAAGCATGGTGGATGGCGAAGGGTGGGGGGAAGTGGACCTGTCTCTTGGTTGAAAAAGGAAAGAAAGTGAGGGGTGTTGGGGGACAACGCAAATGAGAATGAGCAGGTCTAGATTTCCTGTGCTCACATAGGAAAATGTCGCCGAGGAGATAAAAAAGGGACAAATGCAGACATGCTGCCTGATAACCCACAAGTATAGGGGATCGCAACAGTTTTCGAGGGTAGAGTATTGAACCCAAATTTATTGATTCGACACAAGGGGAGCCAAAGAATATTCTCAAGTATTAGCAGTTGAGTTGTCAATTCAACCACACCTGGATAACTTAGTATCTGCAGCAAAGTATTTAGTAGCAAAGTAGTATGGAAGTAACGGTAACGGTAGCAAAAGTAATATTTTTGGGTTTTGTAGTGATTGTAACAGTAGCAATGGAAAAGTAAATAAGCGAAGAACAATATGTGAAAAGCTCGTAGGCATTGGATTGGTGATGGAGAATTATGCCGGATGCGGTTCATCGTGTAACAATCATAACATAGGGTGACACAGAACTAGCTCCAATTCATCAATGTAATGTAGGCATGTATTCCGAATATAGTCATACGTGCTTATGGAAAAGAACTTGCATGACATCTTTTGTCCTACCCTCCCTTGGTAGCGGGGTCCTATTGGAAACTAAGGGATATTAAGGCCTCCTTTTAATAGAGTACCGGACCAAAGCATTAACACATAGTGAATACATGAACTCCTCAAACTATGGTCATCACCGGGAGTGGTCCCAATTATTGTCACTTCGGGGTTGCCGGATCATAACACATAGTAGGTGACTATAGACTTGCAAGATAGGATCAAGAACTCACATATATTCATGAAAACATAATAGGTTCAGATCTGAAATCATGGCACTCGGGCCCTAGTGACAAGCATTAAGCATAGCAAAGTCATAGCAACATCAATCTCAGAACATAGTGGATACTAGGGATCAAACCCTAACAAAACTAACTCGATTACATGATAAATCTCATCCAACCCATCACCGTCCAGCAACCCTACGATGGAATTACTCACTCACGGCGGTGAGCATCATGAAATTGGTGATGGAGGATGGTTGATGATGATGATGGCGACAGATTCCCCTCTCCGGAGCCCCGATCGGACTCCAGATCAGCCCTCCCGAGAGAGTTTAGGGCTTGGCAGCGGCTCCATATCGTAAAACGTGATGAATCTTTCTCTCTGATTTTTTTCTCCCCGAACACGAATATATGGAGTTGGAGTTGAGGTCGGTGGAGCTCCAGGGGGCCCACGAGGCAGGGGGGCGCCCAGGGGGCAGGCGCGCCCCCACCCTCGTGGCAAGGGTGTGGGCCCCCTGGCTTGATTCTTTCGCCATTATTTTTTATTATTTCCAAAAATAATCTCAGTGGAGTTTCAGGTCATTCCGAGAACTTTTGTTTCTGCACATAAATAACACCATGGCAATTCTGTTGAAAACAGCGTTAGTCCGGGTTAGTTCCATTCAAATCATGCAAGTTAGAGTCCAAAACAAGGGCAAAAGTGTTTGGAAAAGTAGATACGACGGAGACGTATCACTGCCTGAGTGTTTTCCGCTCTCGGCAACAACATTTGCCTCACCACTTTATGCCCCTGCTGTCCCTACGCCCATATCGCTACCGTTAATATAAAATCACATGAAGCATTAAGCAATGCCACCTAATGTCACTATAAGTAATGGTCTAGTGCCATCGATAAATTGAAGCAATGCCACCACCATTTTATGAAGTGCTTCCGTCTTGCTTTATTTCCCATGAATTGTGTTTTTGCTGTTGCACCTAAATCTCACACTGCTAACATTGCTTCATCCCAGTGGAACTGCACAAATTTGATTGCACATTTACTGACCATGTGCTACTCTCATGACAGTAATACTAATGCTATTGTTCTGCATGTTAATCTAGTGGCAATGTTGATGTGATGTGATGCTACTTACTTAAGGGCACTTTCATACTGTCAATCTACTTCCAATTATAACACAATAGATGCTGCTGTTAATCATACGCCACTGCAAATATCTATCACTGTTTAAATAACCATATTTCGTATTTGCGCAAACAGGGATGTTTGTCTCCATATCGTTTCTATCTATGCAATCAAAAGTACACACCTCAGTTTTAGTACAACTGCACAAAATGAGATGGCTATTCCTAGTTGTCGTCCTCTAACCACCAGTCTTCCAGGTATTACTACATTGGTAGTAACTAGGTAGAATGACCAACGTAATATAAAAGAAGCTGATTCGTATGTTTTACTTCCTGGCTGCAGTGCAGGGACGAGCGAAAACAACTGCATCCTAGTCCGGAATGCACTTTCTATGAGGTGATCCATGGACCGAGGACTAGCTGGCACGGCTGCACGAAGGTTTTTGGGACAGGTGCGCCGACTAGAGGCATTGTGGTCTGCTTATTTCTGCAAATAGTGGTGCTTAAATTTAGTGGAATGCAATTCAGCTGGTCAGTACACTACATGGTTCAGTTCAGCATTCCAGCTGAGAACACAATTATAATTGGTTATTCTGGAATGAGAGAACCTAACCCTGGATGGTGGCAACAAGAAAAAACTAGAGTGAACTCCAGGAAATTTAAGCCTGCCGGGAGGCCCTTTGCTCAAACAAGCCTTGCTTGTTTTTTCCTGATTTGTAAACCTTCTCACAACTTTGTCTTTTGCTGTGAACTAGTATATGTTTGTTATGTTCTATGAATCATTGAGATGTATAAAATTGCTTAACTTATGCTTTTCAAGTTTTTTATGAAGTCGAGTTTAATGTGAGTGTTCCACATGAACGCTGGAGCGTGTGAACGTTTGGAATTTACATTGTGGCCTCAGTTAACCACATGAACCACTGTAACAAGATACGTAGTTGCTTATATGTCAGACAACAGATTATTGATTGTTAGCTGGTCGATGGCCTAGTGTTGAAGTGAGTTGAGCCAATGTGCCGTGTTTTGCACAACTGCTTACAAGTGGGGTAGCACCAACAATGTTTACAAGTACTTATGTATACGTCGGCGCACATTTCTTGAACGAGTACTCTATTTCATCAAACACACACTGATCGCATGATAAACCGTGACAACTTATGTCTTACCATGCCATATTCATGAAAAAACTAGTGAGGACGCATCTGTTTTGGCAACAATTACGATGGTTCTCACATGATTCACGGGCACGCAAAAGTAGCAGCAGTTCCCATAGACGGATTCAAACAGAGTACTAGCCCAGAGGGCTTGATAATAGGCAAGGTTCGGATAAGTAGACACAATCCAAACTAGTATTAAACACTAGCTGGGGCAACTATTTCATGCCTCAATCTAATTTGGGCTGGACACAAGACGAACCTTGCCATGAACATCATTGAGGACGTCCGGCAGCATCTCAATCCTGTGAACCTTCATGAAGATAACCTTGTGGCCTTGCCACTCATAAACTTGTTTGTGGAGGCATGCCACGTCATCTTCCTGCGTAAGCTTGACAAGAACAGTATGCCTCACAAACGAAGGAGTAGCTTTGAACTTCTTGTGCTTCAGTACACCCTGGACAACACGCCTGGCAACAGTGAGGCTGGAATACAACTCGACATCGGTATAAGCGCAAATGGCTTCCAGGATCCAACAGCCTAAGAACTATGTTTTCCCAGTGCGTATATTCAGGTCATCCGCCTCATAGCGAGTGACATGTACAACCACACAATCCTTGTCTGCATCAAGGCTCTAATTGAAACAGAAACAAATTCTGAATTACTTTCTAGTATAAGAAACACAAGTTATTTAAACCACTATGTATAGCATGGCATCGAAGCTAATAAAATTTTGCATTATTCATCACCACATACTTAGATGAAAAACAACAATCGAGATCGGCAAAGAAGAAAATCACCTTGGGCGGCTCAGCGGGGGGGGGGCACATCCTCGAAGGGGGAAAACTGCTCCTGCAGTGCCAAGGGGGCTGTAACCTCAAACGGGGCGTTGGCCATCTCAGTAGTGGCCGTGAGCGTATCTGGGGTCGGCTCGGTGGCTGCCTCCATCTTCTTGGAGCTCTCTGTCTCATGGGGATCAGCCTCCCGCGTCTCCTCCAATATCGGCAGATCTTTGCCTGGTTCTCCTTGGTCCATCATGAAACTGACGAATACTAGGAGATCACTGAAAGGAAAACACAATCGCAATGACAATGAAACAAAAAAGAGAGTGAGGATCGGTTACTGCTTTGCAAAAGTTCTTTTTTTTTCTCTGAAAAAAAATATACCAATATCACATATCCGCTTACCTTCCCTTCGTTGGGAGAGAAGAACAATGGCAGATGCGAGTGTTGGCTTTCTTGAAGACAGTGAGGGAGAAGGGGATTCAGCGAAGAGTGAAATGATGGTTGCTTCGTCCGTCAAACTTAGACTGCGGGGAGGTGGGGTTTTGTGATACGACGGCTCGTTACTGCCGCGCTACGACCGGGGTGACTCTCCGCGTGCATACTGCCTTCTAATTTGGTAGATGGCATTTGGGCCCGCGCGCGGCATGGCCTGCATGTCGGTGAACAAAAGTAAAACGGCATTCAGTAGAGGGAGACGTTTCGATGACCTAGGAGGAGCCAGAAGCGGTAGTGTATCCACTGTACTAGTAGTAATTGTTTTTCTGGTAGCTGTAGAGTGTCTCCACTGTACTAGTAGTAATTGTTTCTCTGGGCCCAAGACAAAACAGCCCATCCACCCTAGTAAATAATAAAATCAATTCAAAAGCCCATATATTTACTTAATGAGAGGCGCTACCCACACCCAGCACACCGCCCCCCAAAAAACCTGGGTGCTCTTCTTCCTCCTCACTCCCACCCACCTCACGTCAGCTCGCTCCACTCGTACCCCCAATTCCTCACCTCACTCCTACAGAAAACCCCAGCTCCCCTTCTTCCTCACTACTACAAAAAAACCTCAGCTCCCCTTCTTCTTCACTCGCACTACAACTGGCTCGTCATTCGTTATTCTGCTCAAATCCGTGAGCGCGACGCGATGCCTCGAGGAAAATGGAGTCGGCTAACCCCAGCGCCAAGAAGATGAGGCTCCCGCCAGCGGTGACACCTGTTGTAGATCCCGCACTCGGCAGCGCGGGGAGAAGCGGCGACCCCGCCCCCACCGGATCCCAGGAACTCGTAGAATCTCGGGTGGACCGCATCAGTGATCTCCCGGATGCCGTCCTTGGGGAGATCATCTCGCCTCTCCCCACCAAGGATTGCTGTCGCACCCAAGTCCTCTCAATTCGGTGGTGCCCTCTATGGTGCGCCGTGCCCCTTAATCTCGACTGTCGTCAGCTATCTCTCTTCAATGATTTTGAAATCCCCAGAGCCATCATCTCCTCCCACCAGGGCTTCATTCAAAGCCTCTACATCTCGTCATGCTAACTGAGCAAGCATACCATGCCCTACACGGTGGACGCCTGGCTGAAATCCCCTGAATTCACAGAACTACAGCTGCTTGAGTTCTACTGTTCCCCTCAAAATCAGCTACCAGATACCGAACGCCATCTACCTGTGCCCTCAGCACCGATGTCCATCTCGCGGTTTTCCTCCTCTCTCCACACCGCCACCTTTGCGCTGTGCTACCTACCAGACAATCTGGTACTAAACCTTTGACTCCCATTTCTCAAGAAACTTTCACTTGTGCGGGTTCGTATATCGGTGGCCTCATTGCACAGCATCATCCACTCCAGTTGCCTGCCCTGGAGTGCTTGGTGCTTGTTTTCACAGTTAGAATCGGTTGTCTCCAAATAAAGTCGCCTAACCTTGTAAGAATTGGAATTTCTTTTAACGGAAGGCAGCTCATCATCCAAGATGCCCCTTCACTTCAAAGGTTGATCCTTGATTCTAGTTATTCACCATCGCAAATAACAGTCCTCTCTGCGCCTAAACTGGAGACCTTGGGTGTAATACATGATCTCTGTGCTCATTTCAAGATGGTGTTTGGCTCCACAGTTCTTCGGGTACTTTATATTATCATCTACACTTGTAACCATAAGCTGCATTTTAAATTTCTGCGCATAAGTTATATAACATCTCGGAGTACACATTTTGTACTAATATTATGTTCTATGCTCAATGAAAATTTTCTCCATGTATAGCCTATCAATGGTGCTGGATTCTGTCAAGATCTTATATATCCAAATGAATAGTTTTGATCTGAACAAGATTATTGGCTTGCTGCAATGCTTTCCATGTCTGGAGAAGTTGTATATAAAGGTGATAATTTCACGCACATTGGAAGCCCGCATATAGTGTACTAGAATTAACCGTTCAGCTATTGCTCTTTCCACACTCTTTTTTAGACCTTAATTATTTTCAATCTTCATGTCCATGCAGGCAACAAGACGGGGTAAGAAAGTTATAACCAGTCAGTGGATTCGTAAGCACCGGGATTTTCTCACTTCTCATGACATTCGATTGAAGACAATCGCTTGAACGATATGTAGCCAACCATGCAAACACTAGATTTGTCACATTCTTCCTGCTGAATGCGAGGTTACTATTGTCCATCAGGCTTAAGTTCATCAGCAGCATGGTTTTGACGGATGGGTATATCGAAGAGCAAAAAAAGGAGTTTCAGGTTTTTGCAACATGCCGGGCTTCTATTTACAACATATTGTGGTCATAATCCAGTAAATTTTACGACCCAGGATGTTCATTCTATGGACCTGATCGATCCATTTGACTGTGACTGCCGAAAACAGTGCTGGAGTTAGATGTTGTTGCCCTTTTCAACCTGGGTTTTGTCTAAACCTGATGAACAATTAACCCTCGTGCTTTTGTACAGTTTGTAAGCTGGAGTTAGATGTTCTTGCCCTTTTCAACTCGGCTGTGACCGTCATATTTTCTTTGAAACAAGGCAAATGGGTTGCCATTCGTTTAATTTAGAGTGAAATATTGTGACAAATCCCAACCAAGGGAAATAACATCACTCTCGCCGGCTGCTTGAGCTCACTGTGCATTACAGAAGTCAAGTGATTAGCCCCCACCAGCACCCACGAACTTATTTCGAACTAGCACACCAAATGGGCTGTAAAATTTTCATAGGAAAGGCTACATGACCGTGACAGATTTGGATTCTGACATTTGGGACCCACGAGGAAATAGCCTATCCAAGGTGGTGTCGACTTACTAGCTAGTCAACAAACGTTTCTGCCTACCAGGCGTTGGATTGGCATCCAACATCTGTCGTGTATCTTCTATCTCTAGTCTTCTTCCTCCAGCCGCCCAAACCAAACCACCCCGTCGGCTCCGCCTGCTCCCGCCTCCAATGGCTGGCTGCGCCTCCGCTGCCCTACCGTACCCTCCAACGTTGGCCAGTCCCTCCCTCTATTCCCCCACACGTCCTGTTATTCTCCGGCGACGTCAGCCCCAACACGCACCCGCACCCGAACCAGTCAACCATCGTACCCCCCTTCGCCTGCGACTGGACCGGCGCATCTTCCACGGCTCCTGTTCGTTCCGTCCGAGGCCTCGCCGTCGTCCTCGGCCTTGGTTCGCTCGTCGTGCGTGGTGCGCCGCCCTCTTGCGCTGTTAACACCGTCAACAACTGAGAGGAACAAGGATATGACTGTACATGGAGAGTATGACAGTAGAGACCCACCAGCGTCATGGAAGTACGCAAGCAAGTGCTTCGTTATTACAAGCCCCCAAAAATGGTTCCTCCTAATGGTTGGACATCTGGGGCTCACGCCATTGTCAACGTAGTCAATAAACGAGAGAATTACACAACGAGCGGCTGACACCAGGGACCCAGCAGGTCGCGCAGTTGTTATTTAGTTTTTTTAGGAACAAGCAGTTGTTATTTATACTAGTTTTAGCGATGGATCAGGGTAACAACGGGGCTGTGTGGGGGCTGTGGCCTGTCTAGCCAGGGTTTTATTTATGTTTACCACATCATGAGCCCAGTTGTGTTTTTTTCTTGCTGAAAATGGCTAGCCCAGTTCTATTTTTTTTAAAGAAATACCCAAACGAGGCCTACTTGCTTTATCAGCCCTGTTGGGCTGCAAATCTTTCAAGACGAGGAGAGAGTTTCATTCGGTTTGCCTAGAAATGGGTTGTACATTTTTAAAACACATCAAACCGGGAATTAGTTTCATTTTTTTAATTACAAGATTTTAAATTCCATTGATTTTTATGCCTGGACAATTATTTGGATTTTATATTTATAGAAATTATTTTTCAAAATAGTTTGAATGTGACTCGATATTTCGGGATTAAAAATAGTTGACTGCACCAAAATATGCAAAATTTTGTATAATTTTTAACCGTGGCCACAATATGGGGTGTAATGCTAACAAAAAGAAGATGGGCTCCAAAAAAATTCTTTAGAATTGGCAAATGGGCTGTAAATTATTAGAAATAATGGCAGATGGGCTGTATGCTATTTTCCACAGATTTGTGGCTGACTTGTGCGCCTACTACAGGTTGACACGTATGCTTTCCTAAAAAATAAGGTTGACGCACACGCAACACCGTGTCAACTTAGTCAACACACGAGAGCAGTGACTGTTGGATGTCCATCCAACGACCATCGTGCTTCTTCAATCTCTGCTCTTCCTGCTCCAGCCGCTCAAACAAGCGCCGGCGGGACTACCTGCTCCCTCCTCCCGCGGCCGGCTATGCTGCCACGCAGGCCTCACCGCCCCATCGTTCTCCCATCGCTGGCCTAGCCATCCCTCTACTCACCCACACCGGCTGTTATTCTTCGGCGACAGTAGACGAACCAGTAAACCCTTGCACTCCCGTACGCGTGGGAAACAACGCCGAGTTTTCCCTGGCTCCGTGTCGTTCCTTCCTAGGCCTCGCCGTCGTCCACCGCCATGGTGCTCTCGGCGCGGCGTGGTCAACGTGGTCAGTGAACGACATGCATCGGAAGTGGACTGTACGTGGAGAGGCTGACAGCTGGGTCCACGGCCGCACGCAAGGAAATTCCTCCTTATTACGCACAAAATAATGATTCCTTCACCTGACAGCTGGGACTCACCGGAAGGGCCTCTGTATTTCGCGAAAAAAATGTTCCCCCGCTGACAGGTCGGACCCATCAGCTATATCTTCGCACGCAAGGAAGTGCCTCGTTATTACGCACAAAAAATGAATACCCCCTGCTAGCTAGGACCCACCATAGTGGGAGGCTGACTTGTGGGCCTACTAAGATGACGGGGACGGAGGGCTTTGTCAACTTAGTCAATATGAACGATTCTAGCTCCAGTGACCGTACGATGTCCATCCAATAGCCGTAGTGCTTCTTCAACCTCTGGTCTTCTTGCTCCAGCCGCCCAAACAAGCGTCGGTCGTGCCGCCTGCTCCTGCCTCCCGTGTCCGGCTGTGCTGCCACGCTGGCCATGCCATCCCTCTATACTCACCCACACCTCCTGCTATTCTCCGACGACGGCATCCTCACACCGCAGCCAAAGCAGTCAACCCACGTACTCCCCTCCGCATGGGCATCCACTGCCGCGTCTTCCCAGGCTCCGCGTTGTCCCCTTCCTAGGCCTCGCCGTCGTCCACCGCCCTGGTGCTCTCGGCGCGGCGTGGTCAATGTGGTCAACGGACGACTTCCGTCGGAAGAGTACTATACATGGAGAGGCTGACAGCTGGGTCCACGGCCGCAGCAAGGAAGTGTCTCCTTATTACGCGCAAAATAATTATTCCTCCACCTGACAGTAGGGACCCACCGGATGGGCCACCGTATTTTGTAAAAAAAACGTTTCCCCCCTGACTGCTGGGATCCACCAGCTACATCTTCGCACGCAAGGAAGTGCGTCCATATTACGGGCAAAAAAAATGATTCGCCCCCCTAACTGCTGGGACCCACCAGCTACATCTTCGCACGCAAGGAAGTGCCTGACAGTCGGGACCCACCTGGTCGAAGCGTACGCAGCTTTGTCATTCTGGTCGCGAACGTGTACGTACATACTGGTCGATGTAGAGGCGCACACGTGTCGTAGTAGAGGCGCGCACGTAGCATGTACACATACGTATAGCGGCCAGGGTGCAAGAAAGAAAATACGGCCACATACGTACATACGGGCGGGGTCTCGAACGCCTACTCACGCATACGTACGGCCAGGGCTTGTGTACATGGCTGGGTCGGAATGGAGAAGCTGCGCCGTCATCGTGTTCATGGGGAGGCAACGGAATGCGTCTTGTTCATCGTGAGGCAACGGAACGCGTGCTGTTCATCGGGTGCCAACCGGCTTGGACGGAACAGCCGATGGAAACGAGGCCTGGCGTATCGCAGAACAGAGGAAACGGCCTTGTGTTCGACCGGCCACAATCGAAACGGGATCCTGTTCATCGGGAGGGGTCTGGCGTACCGCAAAACAGAGGAAACGGACTTCTGTTGGACCTCCTACGGTCGAAACGGGGTCCTGTTGACCGGGAGGGGTGTGGCGTACCGCAAAACGGAGGAAACGGATTTGTGTTGGAGCGCTATGATCGAAACGGGGGTCCTGTTCATCGGGAGGGGTGTGGCGTACCGCAAAACGGGACTCCACGGGATATTGTTCATCTCCACCGTCGACCTCCTCCAGCCTCCACGGGGTACTGTTCATCCACCGTCGACCTCCTCCAGCCTCCACCTGCGACTGTTCATCCACGGGCTCCTGTTCATCCAGCCTCCACCGCGTGCTCCTCCACCGGCTACTGTTGAACCAGCCCTCTCCACGGGGTCCTGTTCAACCACCCCTCCACGGGTTACTGTTCATCCAGCCCTCCACCGGCTACTGTTCAACCAACCCTCCACCGGCTACTGTTCAACCTTCCCTCCATGGGGTCTTGTTCATCCAGCCCTCCACGGGGTTGTGTTCATCCACGCCCAACCGGCTCGATCGATCGGAGTCCTGTTCATCCAGCGGCAACACGGGGTCCTGTTCATCCAACCACCCAACAACGCTCACTGTTCATCAAGGGAAGGAGGCAGCAGTGTTTGATCGGCTTCAGTTAGCAGCAGTAGCGAATGAAGGAATCGCTCGGTCGGGTTCAGCTAACAGCCATCGATCGATCGCTCGGGTTCAGTAACGCATAGCCTGCAGTGCAATCGCTCGGGTTCAGTAGGCAAACGTCTCGCTCGGGTTCAGTTAGAGCCCAACGCCTCACACCCACGCGCGTACGTGTACGAGAGAAACGTGCATCGCTTGGCCCCCAACCACCCACCGTACCGGGAACTCCCTGATATTTTCCGCGCCCTCGCTTCTATCATGGTTTTTTCCGTCATGGGCGGCCCAAAGAATGTCATGCAGCTGCGTCTCCGGCCCGCCTAGGACGAAAAGCCCATTTTCTATCATGATTTTTTGTCATAGAAGTAGGAGCCCACCACATCTATGATGATACCGGGTTTTGTCACAATTATCGTCATAGAAGTGTCATAAGTATGACAGAAAAAATTTCGTTCGGCCCTAAATGTCACGGATGTAACTTTTTTTGTAGTGGACGCTAGAGCGGAGCGCGCCGCGGCCGCCTCAACAGCGAGCAAACACGTCATCAACCTTCTGCCATCAACAAATATTGACCTTGTTTCTCGTCACATTGCTGATTACAACGCAATAAGTAATTGCAAATCTGTTCACAACTATCAAACTAATATGTGTTCACACTTAGCACCGGGCTATAAAAACCACCCACTCGAAAATTACTTCACAGTTCCTCTCCTCATCACCCACAAAACTGGCTTCTTCTGTCAAGTCGTTGTGCCATGACCGGTAGGAGGAGTTTAGGGTGGACATATAACTAGGCAGCAAAGACCAAGGCCGCGGAAGCACTAGAGAGGTCCTGCCGCGAAGCCACAGCCACAACAGAGATGTCTCGGCGCGCCGCGGAACCCTCGTACGAGCTTTCACGGGCACGCGAGGGCTCTCACAAGCGCATTCGCGGCGTCGGCCATCGCGACGAGCCGGCGTTCCTGAAGTCCTTTGCCGGCGATGATGACATTCTCGCTGGCGTCACTACGCAGCAGGAGCTGGTCGACGGCTTGATGAAGCTGCTCAAGATCAGCGATGCTTCGGTTGACAATGCGACCGGCCTCGTCAAGCAACTCATGGGGGACAATGCAAAGCTCCTCAAGTTGGTCGCCGAGAAGGAGGAGGAGGCCGCCGGCTGGAAGATGCTGCATGAGCAGAGCAGTGCCTCGGAGATGACGCTGAAAGCGGTCGTCGAGGAAATGATGGGTGGCATGAGGAAGCTCCGGATCAAGCGCGAGCAGGAGGTGGAGGAATCCGTGGCTGCTTTCAAGCAAAGTCGTGAGGAATTGAAGAAGGAGCTGGAGGATTTCGCCGCCCGGCGATCCATCGACGAGTAGAGACAGTAGCGACCCAGATCGTTGTCTGCAATTTCCTTCTTCTCTTGCCCCCATGTCTTTCGGGCTTTGCCGCATGTGGCATTTTAAATTATCCGGAATATGTAAGACAATTATTATCTGCGCCATTGTAAATTTGTCGTCATATTATCCGTTGCCATTTTATTTGTGGTCGTATTATCCGTTGGCCTATGTGGCAATTTAAATTAGGGCGGAATAGGAGTTAAAAACACGAACAAAGCAAATGTTGCCATGGGATCACAAGCAAACACCCTCCGTCCAGGTGCTTTAATTAACGCATTAATGGAGAAGTTGTGAGCAAGGCAGGCGGCGGCTGGTGCACGGAGGTCAAAGAGCTTGCTTCCCGGTGAGCATGGGCGGCCTTGCTGCTCGCACGTGTCCCGTCCAGCCTGCGAGGTGGACAGGATGCACGCATCCCATCGAGCCTGCGCGGCGGACTGCTCGCACGCGTCCCGTCCAGCCTGCACGGCGGACTTCTCGCGCTCGTCCCGTCTGATCAAACAGCTACACGCACGCCATCGAGTATGGTTAAATTTCGACACGGTTAATATAATACAACCGGTTGCGATATTAACATGCCAGCTTTTTGTTTCAAAAAGGACTTCGTTGGCTACTAATGTGTGCGCCTCTTCTCAAACTGGACGATTTTTTTTACCACGGCATATATGTTCCATGTCATGAAACCATGCCAAGTTTCATGTTTTTTGGGTGACTTTTTGATTTACTGGGATTTAAAAACCGAGATTCTCAATGTTTCAGGACGACGACAAGTTTGTAATTCATTTCCATTCCTTAAATGAGACCTAAACATGCACCCAATGACACATGTACGATTTCCCACCCATTCTGCTTCTCTAGAGCATGTGGTTGTAGTTCAAATTTGAATTATGGACTACATTAAATGCATAGAAAACTTAGTAATTAGTAATATATACAATGGCCAAACGAACCCTGAACAGTTTCAAATTTCAGCCCCACACTCCTGTTATTCTATGTTGCGTGTAGAAAACAAAGTTCAAGGCGAGAAGAGGCAGCGATTATCGTTTCGCCCACAAGAGGGGCAGGTTTCCCTACCGGAACCACGAGGGTTGCGACAGGCTCCGGTTTGTAAAAGGCTTGTAATATAGCTTCGCCCAAATTGGACAATTATATGTACCATGTAGTGACACCATGCCAAGTTTCATGATTTCCTGATGAGTTTTGGATTTACAGAGATTTAAAAACCGAGATTCGCAATGCTTGTGGCCAAACCAGGACGGCGAGACGGTTGAATTCGTTCCCATTCGTCCCATGGGACCTAAACATGCACCCCAAGGAAACATGTACATTTTTTCTAGCCATTTTGGTGCACTGGAGCATGTATTTGTAGTTCGGATTTGAATTATGGACATTGAAATGCCTAGAAAACTCAATTAATGAATAAAAAAGGTCAAATGAACCCTAAATAATTTCAAAGTTCAGCGTGAATCTCTAGTTGTTCAGTGTCGCGTGTAGAAGAAAATATGAGGCTAGAAGAGGGAGTGATTATCGTTTGGCCCACAAGGGGACACGTTTCCCTGTCGAAACCACGAGGGTTCTTGCGATGGGCTCTGGTTTGTAAGAGGTTTGTAATAAAGCTTGGCCCAAATTGGCAATGTTTTTACCACGACATATATGTGCCATTACGTGACACCATGCCACCTTTGATGACTTTCTGGTGAGTTTAGGATTTTTGGGGACTTAAAAACTGAGATTCGACATTTTTGAGGACGAGCCAGGACACCGGTACGGTTGTAATTCGTTCCCATTCCTGGCATGAGACCTAAACATGCACCCAAGGACACATGTATAATTTTTCTAGCCATTTTGGTGAACTGGAGCATGTATTGTAGTTCAGATTTGAATTATGGGCATTAAATGCCTAGGAAACTCAATTAGTGTATGAAAAGGCCAAACGAACCCTGAATAAGTTTAAATTTCAGCACGGACATCCTGTCGTTCCATGTTGCCCGTAGAAGAAAATACAATGCGAAAAGAGGCAGTGATTATGTTTCGCCCACAAGGGGGACACGTTTCCTTATCGGAACCACGAGGATTCTTTGAGAGAAGCTCCGGTTTGTAAGAGGCTTGTAATAAAACTTGCGCCACAATGGACGAAAAAAATTCCTCGACATATAAGTGCCATGTCGTGACACCATGCGAGGTTTCACGATTTTCGTCTTAGTTTTGGATTTACGGGGATTTAAAAACCGAGATTCTTCTCACGAAATGTTTTCAAATAGCACACGGTTCACTCACGAAAAGCCAATATTCAATGAAAACTTCGTGGAAACCATATTTTAAAGTTTCATAAAAATCTGAAGAAAATGTGGGATGTTAAGAAGGTGATGTTTTATTGTGACACAAAATTTCAAGTTGAAAAACATTACGAGATGTTGTGGCACCCCGGCTTAGAGCAACCAGTTTACCTTGCATTGCCAGCCCAGAGATCAAGTCTTCTGGCAATACACAACAACATGGTACAGAAACAACCGCTTTATTGATGCTAGCGGATTACATAAGTCCGATATTACATCGAGATACAAGGCCAAGTGGCACACACGGTGCTGCTGAACAGTATGTACATTATTTAATGAACATGACGAGGGCCTCGATCACACGAACTACGTGGCAGCGGAAGAACGACGAAGTGGAAACTCCCAAGCACAGGGACACCGACGTGGACACGGCCTAGACGCGAGATGCGCTTCGATGCGAACCGACTTGCCTGAAAGCTGGCATGACACGCCAGGTCAGTACATTGAATGTACTTGCGAGGTCACAACAAACATAAGCACGATGACAGACAATATCATGACAATTAATCAAATTAAATGCAAAGCAAGAACTACTAAAGATGCAATGAAACCAATACGCGCACTGAGTCTCACAGACTCGCTTACCAGACGGTTACCTCGTAACCAAACGGTGACCATACCTGGGTCACAACTGAAACCAACCACTCATGAACAACTCAAGAGTTCATGAATCACCACGAAACACAATGCATCGCAAAAATCATTTAGTTTGCAAAATTAATTATAAAAGTTGATCCATGGTGTGACTTACTCCCGAGCTATGCCCATAACCGAGGACACGGCTATCGACAGATTAAATACACTCTGCAGAGGTAGCGCACTTTACCCACACTACGGAACCCCTGGCCTCGCACTCTCATTCGGGTGGACCAAAGATTTTTGACGAAACCCTCCCTTTGTCATGGCACTCTCCCGGCCACTCTGACCAACTCCCTCTCAGGGCTAGGTCTTGGGTGGCCCCGTGCCTACCAAATGCACCAACGGCCACCGTCGTGGCAAAATGGACCCAAACGGGGACAAGGTACCATAAAAACAAAAAAACAAGCACACAAGGTTATGTCTGCTTACCGGGCCAGGGTATGCACGCCCATAACCTTCCCTCGTGGGAGGCACCAGTGAGAGGCGCAACAAAGGACCGGATTAAGACCTTCCCACAAGGTAAATGTGGTCGCACTGAATAAAAACCCGATTCAGTGGCACCATGATGTGATCAACATCATATTCAAGTTGAACTTAATTAAGTTTAAATTTGACAAAAACTTTTTATAAATAACAATGATACTTTGACATAATCATGCAACTAATCGACAGGCAAAGCAAACAACACATGGATATGGATCAAACTTATCAGCATAATTATCTTGCAATACTCAGGATCAAAAAGATCACTTGTCCTAATTCATTTTTATTATCAAGCAATATTTTTATTAGCTCATCATTTATATGAAAATATCACTTAATAAAAGAACTATCATTATCTACCATAGCAATATAACTAATGCAAAATTTTATTTTACTTGACCAAACAAGTTCATGCAATTTACCAGTAACTAAAACAAGCATATCAAGCATGATAAAGTAACTAGCAATTAACAAAATTTATTTATCAAATTTAAAATGCAAATAAAAACTCATATTCAAGTAGGAAATCATAGACATTGAAATAACACCATCCAAATGCTCGTGTGGCTTGCCTTAGTGTAGAGGAGGATCACACTCCTCCTGGTTGGCTTCAAGACAAGTCTCTTCTTCTGAAAATATTTAAAAACCACAAAAACAAATATCAAAAACCAATCTGAATATCACCAGAAATTCTAGACAGCAAGGAAAATCCACATTTTGGTGTGCTACTAGAGCTTTCTGAAACAAAGACAATGCAAAAAGAATCAAATCATTTGGACTTATGGTTTAGAAATGGTGGCTGGTCAAAGTTTGGGTCAATTTCTGATTAAATTTGAATTAAACAGAAATTCCTGGGGGTGACATCGAAGGCGTAAAGGAGAAATACGCCTCCACTCGTACCGCTTCGGACGCGAGTGGTGAGGCTGATGGGTGGGCCCCACACGTCAGGAGAGAGAGGGGTGAGGGAGTCCTGGATTAGGGGGTCCTCAGACAGCCGGACTATATCCTTTGGCCGGACTGTTGGACTATGAAGATACAAGATTGAAGACTTCGTCCCGTGTCCGGATGGGACTCTCCTTGGCGTGGAAGGCAAGCTTGGCAATACGGATATGTAGATCTCCTCCCTTGTAACCGACTCTGTGTAACCCTAGCCCCCTCCGGTGTCTATATAAACCGGAGGGTTTAGTCCGTAGGACAACAACAATCATATCATAGGCTAGCTTCTAGGGTTTAGCCTCTACGATCTCGTGGTAGATCAACTCTTGTAATACTCATATCATCAAGATCAATCAAGCAGGAAGTAGGGTATTACCTCCATCGAGAGGGCCCGAACCTGGGTAAACATTGTGTCCCCCGCCTCCTGTTACCATCCGCCTTAGACGCACAGTTCGGGACCCCCTACCCGAGATCCGCCGGGTTTGACACCGACATTGGTGCTTTCATTGAGAGTTCCACTGTGCCGTCACCATAAGGCTTGATGGCTCCTTCGATCATCGGCAACGATGCGATCCAGGGTGAGGTTTTACTCCCCGGACAGATCTTCGTATTTGGCGGCTTCGTACTGCGGGCTAACTCGCTTGCCATCTGGAGCAGATCGAAAGCTACGCCCCTGGCCATCAGGTCAGATTTGGAAACTTGAACTGTACTGCCGACATCTGCGGAGACTTGATCTTCGACGGATTCGAGCCCATATCAGGTGCGCCGCACAATCACGACGAGCATGACTTAGCTCTACCGTCGGACAGTGTTTGGGAGATCACACCTGCGATTACTCCGGCCCTTAGTCCGGAACAAATTGTGCCATCTGTGGACGGGTGGATGGACCCCGCCACGGAGGCCGCTTACTCAGTGGCGATTGCGCCGAATACTGACTTCACCTCCTACGACACCCGTGTTGCCGAACCGTTGGATTTGTCCCCGGCCACGGACTCCGAGCCGCTTGCATCCGTGCCCATCAAATCCGATTGGGCACCGATCATGGAGTTTACCTCCGCAGATATCTTTCAGCACTCGCCTTTTGGCGACGTACTAAACTTGTTGAAGTCTCTCTCCTTGTCAGGAGACCCTTGGCCGAACTATGTCCGGCTAGAATTCGCGCCCCACCCACCACCCACTTAGTAACCACTGTCACAAGAGACAATAACGCTCTGGATAGTGCCGAAGACGACGATAATCCCCTCCAGCCAGACCTCGAGCGGGAGGATGAACAAGCTAGCCCTTCGGAATAGGCAGCAAACGGAGAATCAGAGGATGACAACTACATGCCTCTCTCCGAAGACGAAGTGAGCCTCGGCGACGAAGAATTTGTCGTGCCTGAGGATCCCGTCGAGCTGGAGCGCTTCAAGCGCCGGCTTATAGCCACAGCAAACAGCCTGAAGAAAAAGCAACAACAGCTTCGAGCAAAGTGCAGGTTGCTACATCAACTCGAGGAGGAAGCATTAAAACCTACATCACCAGCGTATGATTCGGCTGATCAGCCACCTCGTGGCCGAGACAGAGAGGCATATCAGCCCGAAGTCCAACCCGCACCCCGCTGCCATTCAAACAAAAATACCAAGGCCCCGGGCAACATGCGGGACCTGCGAGATGTCTTGGAAAACAAAGAAAAACATGCAAGATCGATCTACGGATCACGGGGTCGCGCCCCAACGCGTGACGATGATCGTCACGCCGGATACACTAAAAGCAAATCCGGCCGGGCTGAATACAACAGACAAGACTTGTATGAACTGCGTCATGATATAGCCCGGCACAGAGGCGCCGCACACCCCCTATGCTTCACTGATGAAGTAATGGATCACGAATTCCCAGAGGGTTTTAAACCCGTAAACATTGAATCATATGATGGTACAACAGATCCCGCGGTATGGATCGAGGATTTCCTCCTCCACATCCACATGGCTCGCGGTGATGATCTACATGCCATCAAGTACCTCCCACTAAAACTCAAAGGACCAGCTCGGCATTGGCTGAATAGCTTACCAGCAGACTCCATTGGCAGTTGGGAGGATTTGGAAGATGCATTCCTTGACAACTTCCAGGGCACTTATGTGCGACCACCGGATGCTGATGACTTGAGCCATATAACTCAGCAGCCAGGGGAATCGGCCAGGCAATTCTGGACCCGGTTCCTAACTAAGAAAAATCAAATTGTCGACTGTCCGGATGCAGAGGCCTTAGCGGCATTTAAGCATAACATCCGTGACGAGTGGCTCACCCGGCACCTCGGTCAGGAGAAGCCGAAGTCTATGGCAGCCCTCACAACGCTCATGACCCGCTTTTGTGCGGGCGAAGACAGCTGGCTGGCTCGCAGCAACAACACATCAAGAAGTCATGGCACTTCATATAGAAAGGATACTAACGGCATACCACGTCGTAACAGACACAAGCGCCGCAACAACGGCGACAACGCCGAAGACACGACAGTCAATGCCGGATTCAGCGGCTCTAAATCCGGTCAACGGAAGAAGCCGTTCAAAAGAAGCAATCTGGGCCCGTCCAGTTTGGATCGCATACTCGATCGCTCGTGTCAAATTCACGGCACCCCCGATAAGCCAGCCAATCACACCAACAGAGAATGCTGGGTGTTCAAGCAGGCCGGCAAGCTGAATGCCGAAAACAGGGACAAGGGGTTGCATAGCGACGACGAGGAGGAGCCTCGGCCGCCAAACACAGGAGGACAGAAGAGGTTCCCTCCACAAGTGAAAACAGTGAACATGATATACGCAACCCACATTCCCAAGAGGGAACGGAAGCGTGCACTAAGGGACGTCTATGCGATGGAGCCAGTCGCCCCAAAGTTCAACCCATGGTCCTCTTGTCTGATCACCTTCGATCGCAGGGACCACCCCACTAGTATCCGTCATGGCGGATCTGCCGCATTGGTCCTTGACCCCATCATTGACGGATTTCACCTCACTCGAGTCCTTATGGACGGCGGTAGCAGCCTGAACCTGCTCTATCAGGATATGGTGCGCAAAATGGGTATAGACCCCTCGAGGATCAAACCCACTAAAACCACCTTTAAAGGTGTCATCCCAGGTGTAGAGGCCCATTGCACGGGCTCAATCACACTGCAAGTGGCCTTCGGATCTCCGGACAACTTCCGAAGCGAGGAGTTAATCTTCGATATCGTCCCGTTCTATAGTGGCTATCACGCACTGCTCGGGCGAACCGCATTTGCTAGATTCAATGCGGTACCGCACTATGCATACCTCAAGCTCAAAATGCCAGGACCTAGTGGGGTTATAATAGTCAATGGAAACACAGAATAGTCGCTCCGCACGGAGGAGCATACTGCGGCCCTCGCAGCTGAGGCACAAAGAAGCCTTTTAAGGCAAACCGCCAATTCGGCGATAAAGGCCCCGGATACCTTCAAGCGAGTCCGGAGTAACCTGCAACAGGATCGCCTGGCACGTTTAGAGCTCGCCTAGCAATTCGGCCCCCGTCCTAGTCCCAGTCAAGCGACAAAATCTGTGTCGCGAGTACATAATTACGCACTAAAAATACCATGGGCATAGGTGGGGGCACGACCAGGGCACGTCCCACAATGTGGGTCAACCGCCTCAGGGGCTGTATATCTTTATCATTTCTTCTCTTTCAGGACCTTACTCTCTGGAAACCCCTCTTCGGCAGTCTGATTGCTGGACACATTACGGGAAGGAAAAACCAAGGAGGCAAGAAGCTAAGACGTACTAGGAATCCCCAGGTGGTCTCTAATAACGATCGAAGTACCTGTTTTAATACCCATACGCAACTTTCCCTTGGATAGGACATGTCAAATAGTCCTATTTTTTGCTTATCGCATTACTTGTATCAGTACGCTTCGACGTATTATTTAAATAACAATGCATAGCATTAGTCTATTATTGCATTACCCTTCCCTTTTTCCTTGTCTGTTTATTTACGACAAATTGCACCCGTACATTCTGGTACGACTAGTACGCCAGGGGCTTCAGTATACCCCATAATACGGCGTGAGAAGTCCGAACACTTTCGACAGTGCGGCACCCCGAACTTATAGCATTATATGCATCAGCTCCGAATCATGTCTTGGGTCAATAGTTTGGTTTCCCCGGCTCCCATGTTTTGGTACCTTACGTTCCGCAATATCGGCTAAGGTAGCGCTGGGAGAACTACTACGATTGTGTCCCGGTTCTTCCGGATGAGCACCTCAGTAGAGAAAGCCGAAAACTGACTGTCATGATAAGGCGAGAACTGGTCGCTGTTCGAGAGGTCTCAAGTCCTTAAAGACTTTTTCCGCTTCGGGCAAGGAGTCGGCCTTGCCCGACTTAGGCGTATATAGAGCCCCAAATTCGGCCTTCCGAATACTAGGGGCTTCACCAAAATTTAAAATTGCGGACTTCTATGGCTAAGTGAGAGTGATAAAGCCTTATAGTCCGATTGCCTGGTTCATTGCGCTGAACACCTCCCTCGAAGGACCCAAAATTGGGATAAAGAGTGCTCAGGTTTATCCCGAACACCTCAGTACTAGTTACATGGGGGCAGAAGCCGACGACTGGCCAACTCTCAGATTTTATAAACGGCCGCACAGAAGGTAATATTTTAAATTCACAAGCGTTGCATAGAGCAAATGAACTCGTTTCATATTAAAGGATCACATGAGTACATTCATTCGAATATTACATCCTTAGCACATTCCTCTGCCACAAGGCGAGAACCCTTCAGGACACTGTTATAATACATTTCGGGGTGGCGATGCTCCTTGCCCTCCGGTGGCCCCTCCTTCACCAGCTTCTCGGCGTCCAGCTTTGCCCAGTGCACCTTCGCCCGGGCAAAAGCCCTGCGCGCACCCTTGATGCAGACAGACCGCTTTATGACTTCAAGCCATGGGCAGGCATTCACAAGCCGCCTCACCAGGACGAATTAGCTACCAAGCAGGGGATCGCCAGGCCACATCCGGACTATAAGACACTTCATGGCCTGTTCGGCCGCCTTGTGGAGCTCGACCAGTTGCTTCAGCTGGTCGCTCAAGGGCGTGGGGTCTTCGGTCCCAGTATACTGAGACCAGAACAACTTCTCCGTCGAGTTCCCCTCCTCGGCCCGGTAGAACTCCGCGGCATCTGACACACTGCGGGGTAGATCTGCGAACGCTCCTGGAGAACTCCGAACTCGGGTAAGTAAAAGGAAATTTTCTTTCACATGCTTGCTTTGCATAATGAATGCCTTACCCGCCACTATCTTCTTAACCGCCTCAATTTCCTGGAGGGCCTTTTGGGCTTCGGCCTTGGCATGTTGTGTGCTTTCGAGGGCCTTCGCAAGCTCGGACTCTCGCGTCTTAGAGTCAAGCTCCAAGGACTCGTGTTTTTTGACGAGAGCCTGGAGCTCTTGCTGCACCTCGCCCACCCGAGTCTCTTGCTTTTCTCGCTCAATGCGCTCCTTGGCCGCTTTGTCTTCGGCCTCGGATAGCGCCTTCTGCAGGGTCGCCACTTCGGTCGTGTCCCCTAGCAAAATTCATGACGATCCTATTATTCTAAAACCAATTTTTTTTAATATATAGACGGGGTATAACTTACCTTTGTTCTCTTCGAGCTGCCTTTTGGCAAGGCCGAGCTCTTCCTTGGACTGCTCAAGGTCCCGCTTCAGTGCGGCGACCTCCGCAGTACGTGCGGCAGCGGCCAACAGTGAAGCCTGCATATGCACATAGACATATTATGATTAGACTCCTGCGATTACTATTTGATCCTCTATTCGGCTTTTCTTCTCGAACGCCAAACAGAGCATCAGGGGCTACTGTCTATGACATAATATTTTCTTATAATTTGATTACTTACCTCAAAGCCTGTTAGGAGGCTGGCACAAGATTCAGTCAGTCCGCTTTTGACGGACTGAACCTTCTTGACCACCGCACTCATGATAGTGCGGTGTTCTTCGTCGATGGAAGCGTCGCGAAGCACTTCCAGCAATTTGTCCGATGCCTTTGGATGGACAGAGGCCATCGGCACAGGCGGCTTGCCCCTCTTAGCGAGGGGTTGCCTGACAGAGTCCGGAACCACTGGAGGTTCCCGCGCAGTATTCGGCTGGGGGCCGAATTTGCTGCCCCCATCATCAGAGACCATGGGAGTCTTGCTCCCCTTGCGCCCAGCATCCGGAAGGTCGCCTTGAGGCGCCTCCAGGACTACCTCCCCTCGGCTCGATGCCCTTTGAGACAACACTTCGACGTTGTCCGTAGGGCGAGGGGAGGAGGCGGTCGGAAGTGAATCGCTGTTCAGATCCGACGGGTCCAAAGAACCATCGATGAGGATACGCTGATATGGGCTCGGGACGGACTGCATAATCATGTTCGGCGTGATGAGAAGCAGTTCAATAAAACATACCAAGAATTATTATGGTATCCGGATACTTACGACTTCGCCAGGGGCTTGTCCCTGGGCAACCACTCGTCGTCGCTATAGGCGGCCGTCGTGGAGCAGTCCGGAAGGAGAGTCCTTCCCTTCTTGGACCCTTTGGCCTCCCCAGATGGGGCGGCCTTCCTTTTCTTGTCCCCCCCGGCGGGGGGGGGGGGAGAACTTTCCTCTTCCTCCTCCTCGTTTTTGTGGGAGGAGTGCGTCTCGGTGTTTTCGGACGATGAGTCCAATATAACCTTGCGCCGGAGACCCTTCCTGGTCCCCGTCGCCTTCTTCTTGGCCTTCTTCGCCGGCACCTCATAAGGCGCCGGAACCAGCATCTCCATTAGGAGAGTGTCTGCTAGATCTTCGGGCAGGGGGGCTGGACAATCGATCTGCTCCGCTGTCTCTACCCAGTCCTGTTAATAGTGTGGAAGCTTATATCCCGCACATGGTTAAGCTGGGGAAAATGAACATCTTATGAGATATCAACAACTTACCGGATTGGCAGGGCGCTTTGCGCTGAGTCCGCGGTCCTCGGTAAGGGGAGGAGGTACCTCGGCGCCCTTGAACAGCACCTTCCAGACGTCCTTGTGCGTCGTGTCGAAGAGCTCTCGCAGCGTCTGGTGCCTTGCCGGGTCGAACTCCCACAAATTGAACGCCCGCCTTTGGCACGGGAGGATCCGGCGAAGCATGACTTGGACCACGTTGACGAGCTTGATTTTCTTGCTCATCATGTTCTTGATGCATGTCTGGAGTCCGGTCAGCTCTACCGGGGTACCCCAGGATAGGCCCTTCTCTTTCCAGGAGGTGAGCCGCATGGGGATTCCGGATCGAAATTTGGGGGCCACCACCCAGTTGGTGTCGCGCGGCTCGGTCATGTAGAACCATCCCGATTGCCACCCCTTTATGGTCTCCACATAGGAGCCTTCGAGCCAGGTAGCGTTGGGCATTTTGCCCACCATGGCACATCCGCACTCCGCTTGCTGGCCAACCACCACCTTTGGTTTAACATTGAAGGTCTTCAGCCACAGGCCGAAGTGGGGCTTGATGCGGAGGAAGGCCTCGCACACGACGATAAACGCCGAGATGTTGAGGATGAAATTGGGGGCCAGATCATGAAAATCCAGCCCGTAGTAGAACATGAGCCCGCGGACAAACGGGTGGAGGGGAAATCACAGTCCGCGGAGGAAGTGGGTAAGGAAAACCACCCTCTCATGGGGTTCTGGAGTAGGGATGATCTGCCCCGCATCTGGCAGCCGGTGCGCGATATCTGCGACCAGGTATCCGGCTCCCCGCAGCTTTGTGATGTTCTCCTCCATAACGGAGGAGACCATCCACTTGCCTCCCGCTCCGGACATACTTGGAGTGGTTTGAGCAGAAAAACGCGAACTTGGGCGCTGGAGCTCGAGTGCGCAAGAATGGATGAGCAAGGAGGAAGAAGGCGTGGGTGAAAAGGGTGAATCCTTGTCCCTTTATAAGGATGGAAGAAGCTATGTGCCTCCCCGCCTACCTGGTAAAATCGCTTATTCCCCAAGCGCCGTAATTGATGGCACGGTTGGGTTACCCACACCCGTATTGATGAGAATCCCGTGATAAGGGGATACGATCTCTGCTTCGACAAGACGTGCCAAGGAAACCGCCTCGCGATATGTGCAGTGGCTGGTTGTGAAAAACGGTTCAAATAATGACCGGGACGTGGTGTGATGTCATGCTGCAAAATGCGTCAGCAGATTAGATTTGTGGAAATGTTATTCTCTCTACGGTGGTATGTGGAAATTGTTTTGCAGAGCCGGACACTACTCAACAGGTATTCAGAATTTGGAGAAGAACCCGCCTTGCAATGCCGAAGACAATCTGCGCGCCGGACTCATCGTCATTGAAGCCTAGTTCAGGGGCTACTGAGGGAGTCCTGGATTAGGGGGTCCTCGGACAGCCGGACTATATCCTTTGGCCGGACTGTTGGACTATGAAGATACAAGATTGAAGACTTCGTCCCGTGTCCAGATGGGACTCTCCTTGGCGTGGAAGGCAAGCTTGGCAATACGGATATGTAGATCTCCTCCCTTGTAACCGACTCTGTGTAACCCTAGCCCCCTCCGGTGTCTATATAAACCGGAGGGTTTAGTCCGTAGGACAACAACAATCATACCATAGGCTAGCTTCTAGGGTTTAGCCTCTACGATCTCATGGTAGATCAACTCTTGTAATACTCATATCATCAAGATCAATCAAGCAGGAAGTAGGGTATTACCTCCATCGAGAGGGCCCGAACCTGGGTAAACATTGTGTCCCCCGCCTCCTGTTACCATCCGCCTTAGACGCACAGTTCGGGACCCCCTACCCGAGATCCACCAGTTTGACACCGACAAGGGGGGAGCGAGATCAGAGGGTGACGGCGCTTCGCCGGAGCTCACGCCGGTGAGGAGGGGGTTTGGGGCTAGATGAGAGGGATAGAAATGAAGCGGGTTTCACGGCGCACCTGCCCGTACCCGTGGCTTGCCATGGGATGGCCGGAGCAGCTCACGGTCAAGCTCGCAAGCTGCGGTGGTGGACGGGATTCGCTGGAGTGGATGAAGACGATGGCTAGAGGCGGCTCCGGGGGCTCTGCAGCATCCAGGCAGCACCAAGGGACCTCCAATGCCACGCCCGAGTAGTTGGTCGAGCTCGAGAGGCACCGGAGCGAGGTGGCCGAGCTGCGGAGGTCACCGGAGTTCTCTAGTCGGGGCAGACGGCCAGAGGCCTGCCTGATGGGACTGTGGGCCTTCTACGTGTTCGTGGAGGTGGTGAGGAGTGGTGTGTGGCTAGGAATCAAGGAGGGAGGCCCTATTTGTAGCCGGAGCGAGGTGGTATCGTGTCGCCGCCAGAGTTCTCTGGAAGCCGGCGAACGGCGACGAAACGCTCCAGTGCGAGGGGGCAAGCATGCAGCGTTAATGCGGGAGCTGTCCACGCTCGTGGACGAGCACAGGACGCAGGGGGAAGAGGACAAGAGCACGCGCGCGCTGTGGCTTTTGTCCGCGACATGCCCATGCTCGCTGCGGCGTCTCCGGCGTCGGCAAGCGCCAGGGAGAGGTCAAGGATGATGGGCCGGGGCTGGTGGCGCGGCGCGGCAGTCATCGGCGAGCCCTGGCTCAAGCACGCGCCGAACAGAAGCGTTGGCGCTACCCAGAGCGCGTCGAACGCATGCCAGACGTCGTGTCCTCACGCGGTCACCGCCCTGGCACGGTCAAGACGACGTCCAAGCGCTGCCAAACCTTGTCTATGCTCTAGTCCACACAGTGTTTAGTCTATTAACGTTGAGAACACATAGCCAGGCCGACCAGACTTGACGCAACCAAGTTGGCAAGTTTCTGACCAGAAACTTGGTCGCCAAGTTAAGCTGGCTTCTAGATGGCCATTTGGGTTGATCCCCTGGGGTTTAGGTTTTCTTAGGAGGGTAATTAAGCTCAAGAAAGATCAGGGCCAAAAGATCAAGGAAAAATGCACTTGCTGTACAAAGTGCATTTATGGTCCAGAATAGAAATGATTTTCTATAGCAAAAATATTACAAAAAGTCATGCAATATTTTTGCTTGGGAAGGTGTGCCAAGGTCCAAAGAATATTCAGGAATTCAGATTTTTTGGAGCAAGAAAAATGGATGTTGCTTTGGAGCACAAGTTTTTAAAAAGAGTTTCAGAGAGGAAAATGAATATTTTTCCTTTATGAAAAATATTCCTTTGATTATTATTGGGATTTATCAAAGAAATAATGTTGAATGAGGAGAAGATAGGTCACTTGGGTGAAAGTCAAGGGTATGCCCAAGTGATAAGTCCTCTTGAAATGATTCCAAAATCCAAATCAAGGCAAGGCGAAAACCAAGTCCGGAAACAGAGAGAAGGCAAGTCCGAAAAAAGAGAGAAGGCAAAACCCAGGCAGTCACAAACCTCCCCCACTTAGGATGAATCTCGTCCTCGAGATTCGGTTGCTTGGGAAAACAATTCTGGGTATGCAGTCCTTAAAAATTCCTCTCTTTCCCAGGTTGCTTCCTCTTTGGTGTGATGCTCCCACTGAACCTTGTAAAACCTTATTTCTTTGCTGCGCGTGACTCTTTTTGTCTGATCCAATATTCTAATTGGCTTTTCCTCATAAGTCAAATCCTTAGCCAATTCTATCTCTGCCATATCAGTCCTTTTCTCCGGTGGCGAGATGCATCTCCTCAGCTGCGAGATATGAAACACATTGTGTACTTCTGACATTTCCGGTGGCAATTCCAACTGATATGCAACTGTTCCGACTCTGGCCATGACTGGAAACGGACCGTTGTATCTGGGTGCCAATTTTTCGCGGGTCTGAAACCTCTTGACTCCTTTCATAGGGGTGACTCGGAGATATACGTGTTCTCCGGGTTCGAAGCTGATCTGACGGTGTTTGGCATCATAGTAGCTCTTCTGTCGTGATTTGGCCAGCTGCAGTCTGTCTCGGATTTTCTTGACTTGCTTCTCCGCTTTGAGCATTAAATCAGTCCCGAAAATACGGCTGTCTCCGATTTGAGACCAGTTCAATGGAGTGCGGCATTTCCGGCCATACAGAGCTTCATAGGGTGACATCTTTAAGCTGGTCTGGAAACTGTTGTTGTAGGAAAACTCGGCGTAGAGCATATCTTTGAGTATTTGATTTACTCGCTCAGTCTGTCCATCTGTCTGGGGATGATACGCCGTGCTGTATTTCAGAGCAGTCCCCATGGCTTGATGTAGTCGGGACCAAAATGCGGAGGTGAAGAGAGATCCCCTGTCGGAAGTGATAGTCTTGGGTACTCCATGCAGACTGACAATTTGTGACACATATAATTGTGCAAGTTGATTTGCACGGTAGGTGGTCCGGATGGGAAGGAAATGTGCCACCTTTGTTAAGGTGTCCACTATGACCCATATTGCGTCGTTTCCTCGGTGAGATCTTGGTAATCCGGTGATGAAATCCATGCAGATATCGTCCCATTTCCATTGGGATAATGGCAGAGGTTGGTGGAGTCCGATGGGTTTTTGGTGTTTCGCCTTTACCTTGTTGCATATATCGCAATAGGCCACAAAGTATGCGATGTCTTTCTTCATTCCATCCCACCAGAATACCTGATGAAGGTCTTCATACATTTTGGTACCACCTGGGTGAATTGAGTATGGCGCTATATTTTTATTCACCACGTGATATGTGTTTTGCTTGGAGCGTCATTTTATTTTATTTAGTTTTGCTTGTTGTTTGAATAATATCCCAAAATCTGAAATTCTTAAATGTTAGAGAGTCTTCACATAGTTGCACAATTATTCGACTACTCATTGATCTTCACTTATATCTTTTTAGAGCACGGTGGTGGTTTTATTTTATAGAAATTATTGATCTCTCATGCTTCACTTATATTATTTTGAGAGTCCTTTAGAACAGCATGGTAATTTGCTTTGGCTATAAAACTAGTCCTAATATGATGGGCATCCAAGATGGGTATAATAAAAACTTTCATATAAAGTGCGTTGAATACTATGACAAGTTTGATGCTTGATGATTGTTTTGAGACATGAAGATGGTGATATTAGAGTCATGCTAGTAGATAATTGTGAATTTGAGAAATACTTGTGTTGAGGTTTGCAAGTCTCGTAGCATGCACGTATGGTAACCGTTGTGTAACAAATTTGAAGCATGAGGTGTTTCTTTGATTGTCTTCCTTATGAATGGCGGTCGGGGACGAGCGATGGTCTTTTCCTACCAATCTATCCCCCTAGGAGCATGCGCGCAGTGCTTGGTTTTGATGACTTGTAGATTTTTGCAATAAGTATGTGAGTTCTTTATGACTAATGTTGAGTCCACGGATTATACACACTCTCACCCTTCCACCATTGCTAGCCTCTCTAGTACCGTGCAACTTTCGCAGGTACCATAAACCCACCATTTACCTTCCTCAAAACAGCCACCATACCTACCTATTATGGCATTTCCATAGCCATTCCGAGATACATTGCCATGCAACTTTCCACCATTCCGTTTATTATGACACGCTTCACCATTGTCATATTGCCTTGCATGATCATGTAGTTGACATCATATTTGTGGCAAAGCCACCATTCATAATTTCATACATGTCACTCTTGATTCATTGCACATCCCGGTACACCGCCGGAGGCACTCATATAGAGTCATATTTTGTTCTAAGTATCGAGTTGTAATCCTTGAGTTGTAAATAAATAGAAGTGTGATGATCATCATTATTAGAGCATTGTCCTGTGTGAGGAAATAAAAAAAGAGGCCAAAGAATCCAATGAAAAAAAAGGAGGCCAAAGAAGCCAAACAAAAAAAGAGAGAAAAAGAGAGAAGGGACAATGCTACTATCCTTTTTCCACACTTGTGCTTCAAAGTAGCACCATGATCTTCATGATAGAGAGTCTCTTATTTTGTCACTTTCATATACTAGTGGGAATTTTCATTATAGAACTTGGCTTGTATATTCCAACGATGGGCTTCCTCAAAATGCCCTAGGTCTTCGTGAGCAAGCAAGTTGGATGCACACCCACTTAGTTTCTTTTTGTTGAGCTTTCATACATTTATAGCTATAGTGCATCCGTTGCATGGCAATCCCTACTCACTCACATTGATATCTATTGATGGGCATCTCCATAGCCCATTAATACGCCTAGTTGATGTGAGACCATTTTCCTCTTTTTTTGACTTCTCCACAACCACCATTCTATTCCACCTATAGTGCTATGTCCATGGCTCATGCTCATGTATTGCGTGAAAGTTGAAAAAGTTTGAGAATACTAAAGTATGAAACAATTGCTTGGCTTGTTATCGGGGTTGTTCATGATTTGAACATTTTGTGTGATGAAGATGGAGCATAGCCAAACTATATGATTTTGTAGGGATGAACTTTCTTTGGCCATGTTATTTTGAGAAGACATGATTACTTTGTTAGTATGCTTGAAGTATTATTATTTTTATGTCAATATTAAACTTTTGTCTTGAATCTTTCGGATCTGAACATTCATGCCACAATAAAGAAAATTACATTGATAATTATGTTAGGTAGCATTCCACATAAAAAATTCTGTTTTCGTCATTTACCTACTCGAGGACGAGCAGGAATTAAGCTTGGGGATGCTGATACGTCTCCAACATATCTATAATTTTTGATGTATTCATGCCCTGTTTATAATATTTCTACATGATTTTGGTATGATTTGGTTAGAACTAACCTGGACTGGCGCTGTTTTCAGCAGAACTACCATGGTGTTGTTTTTGTGCAGAAATAAAGTTCTCGGAATGCGCTGAAAATCAACGGAGATTTTTTCTGGAAAATATAAAAAATACTAGAACGAAGAGTTACTGGAGGGCAGTCTGTGGGCCCCACGAGGGTGGAAGGCGCGCCCACCCCCCTGGGGCGTGCCCCTGTGCCTCGTGGACTCTCCTTGGGGCCCCTGACTTGTTCTCGACGCCAACCTCTCCTATAAATCCCCAAACCTCCAGAAAATAACCTAGATCGGGAGTTCCGCCGCCGCAAGCCTCTATAGCCACCAAAAACCAATCGGGACCTTGTTCCGGCACCCCGTCGGAGGGGGATCCATCACCGGTGGCCATCTTCATCATCCCGGCGGTCTCCATGACGAGGAGGGAGTAGTTCACCCTTGGGGCTGAGGGTATGTACCAGTAGCTATGTGTTTGATCTCTCACTCTCTCTCTCGTGTTCTTGATATGGCATGATCTTGATGTACTGCGAGCTTTGCTATTATAGTTGGATCTTATGATGTTTCTCCCCCTCTACTCTCTTGTAATGGATTGAGTTTTCCCTTTGAAGTTATCTTATCAGATTGAGTCTTTAAGGATTTGAGAACACTTGATGTATGTCTTGCATGTGCTTATCTGTGGTGACAATGGGATATTCACGTGATCTACTTGATGTATGTTTTGGTGATCAACTTGCGGGTTCAGTGACCTTGTGAACTTATGCATAGGGGTTGGCACACGTTTTCGTCTTGACTCTCCGGTAGAAAATTTGGGGCACTCTTTGAAGTACTTTCTGTTGGTTTGAATAGATGAATCTGAGATTGTGTGATGCATATCGTATAATCATACCCACGGATACTTGAGGTGACATTGGAGTACCTAGGTGACATTAAGGTTTTGGTTGATTTGTGTCTTAAGGTGTTATTCTAGTACGGACTCTAGGATAGATCGAACGGAAAGAATAGCTTCGTGTTATTTTACTACTGACTCTTGAATAGATCAATCAGAAAGGATAACCTTGAGGTGGTTTCGTACCCTACAATAATCTCTTCGTTTGTTCTCCGCTATTAGTGACTTTGGAGTGACTCTTTGTTGCATGTTGAGGTATTGTTATATGATCAAATTATGTTATCATTGTTGAGAGAACTTGCACTAGTGAAAGTATGAACCCTAGTCCTTGTTTCGAAGCATTGCAATACCGTTTGTGCTCACTTTTATCATTAGTTACCTTGTTGTTTTTATATTTTCATATTACAAAAACCTATATCTACCATCCATATTGCACTTGTATCACCATCTCTTCGCCGAACTAGTGCACCTATACAATTTACCATTGTATTGGGTGTGTTGGGGACACAAGAGACTCTTTGTTTTTTGATTGCAAGGTTGTTTGAGAGAGACCATCTTCATCCTACGCCTCAAACGGATTGATAAACCTTAGGCCATCCACTTGAGGGAAATTTGCTACTGTCCTACAAACCTCTGCACTTGGAGGCCCAACAACGTCTACAAGAAGAAGGTTGTGTAGTAGACATCAAGCTATTTTCTGGCGCCGTTGCCGGGGAGGTGAGTGCTTGAAGGTATATCTTTAGATGTTGAATCTTTTTGTTTCTTGTTTTATCACTAGTTTAGTCTATAAAAGAAAACTACAAAAAATGGAATTGAGGGTGCCTCATATGATTCATCTTTTTAATATATTTTGTGAAAATGATGGAAAGGAAAATTGTGCCAAAGTGCTAGAAGAAGAATGCATTAAAATGTTTGGCACTAAATACTTGAATTATGAGCATGATTGCAATGTTGTTAGTGTGAATTCTTTAATATCCATGATGCTAATGATATGCAAAGCCACAAGCTTGGGGATGCTATGTTTGATGAAGATGATATTTTTAGTCCCCCAAGTTTTGATGAGAATATTTATTTTGATGATAGCATGCCTCCTATCTATGATGATTATTGTGATGACATGTATGCTATAAAAAATAATGGTAACCATGAAACTTGTCATCTTGATTTTAATTTTCAATTGGATTATGCCTCACATGATAGTTATTTTGTTGAGTTTGCTCCCACTAATATTCATGAGAAGAAACTTTCTTATGTGGAGAGTAATAAAAATTATATGCTTGTGGCTCAGGAAAAGAATGGTTTATGTGATAGTTATATTGTTGAATTCATTCATGATGCTACTGAAAATTATTATGAGCGAGGCATATATGCTTGTAGGAATTGCAATAATATCAAGTTTCCTCTCTATGTGTTGAAAATCTTGAAGTTATGCTTGTTTTGCCTTCCTATGCTAGTTGATTATTGTTCCCATAAGTTGTTTGCTCACAAAATCCCTATGCATAGGAAGTGGGTTAGACTTAAATGTGCTAGTTATATTCTTCATGATGCTATCTTTATGTTTCAATTCCTATCTTTTATACGAGCGTCAACCCAATATTTACCTTTACTGTTTTTGTGTGTTCACATGATTATGCTAATGTAGTAATCATGTTCTATAGCTTTTGTTTCAATAAAGTGCGAAGTAGAACCTTTAGGATAGCTTACGGTGATAGTTGTGTTGATCCTGCTGAAAATCAGAAACTTTTGCGCCTAGCAAATTAGTTTTGATAATTCACAGAAACGTGATTTTGATCTGATTCTTTTTGCTCTGGATTGGTAAACAAATTGCGCAGGTTTTCCTAATTTGGTAGAATTTGTGGAGTTACAGAAGTATGGAAAGTTACCAGATTACTACAGACTGTTCTGTTTTTTTACAGATTCTGTTTTCTATGTGTTGTTTGCTTATTTTGATGAATCTATGAGTAGTATCGGAGGTTATGAACCATAGAGAAATTGGAATACAGTAGATATTACACCAATATTAATTTAGAATGAGTTCACAATAGTACCTAAGTGGTGATTTCTTTTCTTATACTGACGGAGCTTACGAGTTTTCTATTGAGTTTTGTGTTGTGAAGTTTTCAAGTTTTGGGTAAAGATTCGATGGACTATGGAATAAGGAGTGGCAAGAGACTAAGCTTGGGGATGCCCAAGGAACCCCAAGGTAATATTCAAGGACAACCAAGAGCCTAAGCTTGGGGATGCCCTGGATGGCATCCCCTCTTTTGTCTTCATTCATCGGTAACTTTACTTGGAGCTATATTTTTATTCACCACATGATATGTGTTTTGCTTGGAGCGTCATTTTATTTTATTTAGTTTTGCTTGCTGTTCGAATAATATCCCAAGATCTGAAATTCTTAAATGTTAGAGAGTCTTCACATAGTTGCACAATTATTCGACTACTCATTGATCTTCACTTATATCTGTTTAGAGCACGGTGGTGGTTTTATTTTATAGAAATTATTGATCTCTCATGCTTCACTTATATTATTTTGAGAGTCCTTTAGAACAGCATGGTAATTTGCTTTGGCTATAAAACTAGTCCTAATATGATGGGCATCCAAGATGGGTATAATAAAAACTTTCATATAAAGTGCGTTGAATACTATGACAAGTTTGATGCTTGATTATTGTTTTGAGACATGAAGATGGTGATATTAGAGTCATGCTAGTAGATAATTGTGAATTTGAGAAATACTTGTGTTGAGGTTTGCAAGTACTGTAGCATGCACGTATGGTAACCATTGTGTAACAAATTTGAAGCATGAGGTGTTTCTTTGATTGTCTTCCTTATGAGTGGCGGTCGGGGACGAGCGATGGTCTTTTCCTACCAATCTATCCCCCTAGGAGCATGCGCACAGTGCTTGGTTTTGATGACTTGTAGATTTTTGCAATAAGTATGTGAGTTCTTTATGACTAATGTTGAGTCCACGGATTATACACACTCTCACCCTTCCACCATTGCTAGCCTCTCTAGTACCGCGCAACTTTCGCAGGTACCATAAACCCACCATTTACCTTCCTCAAAACAGCCACCATACCTACCTATTATGGCATTTCCATAGCCATTCCGAGATACATTGCCATGCAACTTTCCACCATTCCGTTTATTATGACACGCTTCATCATTGTCATATTGCCTTGCATGATCATGTAGTTGACGTCGTATTTGTGGCAAAGCCACCATTCATAATTTCATACATGTCACTCTTGATTCATTGCACATCCCGGTACACCGCCGGAGGCACTCATATAGATTCATATTTTGTTCTAAGTATCGAGTTGTAATCCTTGAGTTGTAAATAAATAGAAGTGTGATTATCATCATTATTAGAGCATTGTCCCGTCTGAGGAAACAAAATGTCCCTAGTATGCCTCTACTTGACTAGCTCATTTATCAAAGATGGCTAAGTTTCCTGACCATAGACATGTGTTATCATTTGATGAACGTGATCACATCATTAGGAGAATGATGTGATGGACAAGACCCATCCGTTAGCTTAGCATTATGATCGTATAGTTTTATTGCTATTGCTTTCTTCATGACTTATACATGTTCCTCTGACTATGAGATTATGCAACTCCCGAATACCGGAGGAACACCTTGTGTGCTATCAAATGTCACAATGTAACTGGGTGATTATAAAGATGCTCTATAGATGTCTCCGAAGGTGTTTGTTGGGTTGGCATAGATTGAGATTAGGATTTGTCACTCCATGTATCGGAGAGGTATCTCTGGGCCCTCTCGGTAATGCACATCACTATAAGCCTTGCAAGCAATGTGACTAATGAGTTAGTCACGGGGTGATGCATTACGGAACAAGTAAAGAGACTTACCGGTAACGAGATTGAACTAAGTATGATGATACCGACGATCGAATATTAGGCAAGTAATATACCGATGACAAAGGGAACAACGTATGTTGTTATGCGGTTTGACCGATAAAGATCTTTGTAGAATATGTAGGAGCCAATATGAGCATCCAGGTTCCGCTATTGGTTATTGACCGGAGATGTGTCTCGGTCATGTCTACATAGTTCTCGAACCCGTAGGGTCCGCACGCTTAACATTCGATGACGATTTATATTATGAGTTATGTGTTTTGATGACCAAAGTTTGTTTGGAGTCCCGGATGAGATCACGGACGTGGCGAGGAGTCTCGAAATGGTCAAGACATAAAGATTGATATATTGGACCTCGTTATTCGGACACCAGAAGTGTTCCGGATAGTTTCGGGTAAAAACAGAGTGCCGGAGGGGTTACCGGAACCCCCCGGGGGAACTAATGGGCCAACATGGGCCTTATTGGAGGGAGAGGAGGGCCGCCAGGGCAGGCCACGCCCCCCCACCTTAGCAGTCCGAATTGGACAAGGGAAGGGGGGGCGGCGCCCCCTTTCCTATTCCCTCTCCTTCCTTCCCCCTCTCTTCCTTGTGGAGGAATCCTACTAGGACTAGTAGTCCTAGTAGGACTCCCTCTCCTTGGGCGTGCCCCTAGGGCCGGCCGGCCTCCCCCTCCCTCCTTTATATACGGGGGCAAGGGGCACCCTTGAACACACAACTTTCTCTTAACCGTGTGCGGTGCCCCCCTCCACAGTTACACACCTCGATCATATCGACATAATGCTTAGGTGAAGCCCTGCGCTGGTAACATCATCATCACCGTCGCCACACTGTCGTGTTGACGTAACTCACCCTCGTCCTCAACTGTATCAAGAGCACGAGGGACGTAATCGAGCTGAACATGTGCTGAACGCGGAGGTGTCGTACGTTCGATACTTGGATCGGTTGGATTGCGAAGAAGTTCGACTACATCTACCGTGTTACTAAACGCTTCGGCTTTCGGTCTATGAGGGTACGTGGACACACTCTCCGCTCTCGTTGCTATGCATCTCCTAGATAGATCTTGCGTGATCGTAGGAATTTTTTTGAAATTACTGCGTTTCCCAATAGTATCAAGTTTCCGGTTAATACAATTCTAGCATGAATAATAAACATTTATCATGATATAAGGAAATATAAAATAACAACTTTATTATTACCTCTAGTACATATTTCCTTCAGTACTCCCTCGGTATCGAATTAAGTGTTGCTCAATTGGATGAATTTATAACTTAAATAGTGCTAGATACATCCATTTGAGCGACAAGTAATTCCAGACGGTGGTAGTATAACTGTACTTGCATTGAGAGATAGTCGATTGTCTAGCATTACTCTGCATCTTATCTGCCCTACTCTCCATTTTCTCCAAATTATAAGATCTACATTTACACTTACCAAAATGTTTAATAAAGCCAATGCCACTGCACACGTTGAGGTCTCCATTCCACTTGTTAGTACCTTTTGCCTTGTAACGTTATACTTAATTGATTGCTATTTGATTATATATCAACATTCTGCATCTGAGCTTCATCATCCTCTATTTCTTCCAATATTATTAGATCTATATTTACTCTTTACAAAATGTAGAATAAAGGCAACGCTTATGAAGAAGTTTCTTTGGGGAATTTCTTGAATTACCCTTCCATCGACATGGAGAAGGGCTTTGTCCAGCCCGTGTTAACATGTAATGTAAGTCCATCCTCCTCAAGCCTCAAACTTTGTTCTAGTATAGATTTGTATATGCATCATTTCCTCCACTGTTGTTTACTTTGGTGTTTGCATCAGATTCGATGTTTGCAACAACTGCCAGTTTCAAATTGTAGTTGTAGAAACATGTTCCTTATTCATACCATCCACATTAATCAGAACGGGTCCATTTATTTCCTTTAGCCTTGTATGTATGCATGTGTTCTAGATCTCTAATCCGCTAGTGTGGTGAAGCTGCCCACGCCCGCATCATCTCATTTCCTGCTTTATCTTAACTGATTTTGCCAACAATGCCATATTATGTTAATGCTATTTTAAATTATATCTCTGAATTTGCCAATAGGACGGAATTGTCGGCACACTGGCCATCATTGCTATATATAATTGTGAAACCTGTTATCTGTCTCCTTGTTTCTCTTTCAGACTCATATCTCTTATGCCAGGCGGAACTTTAGGGAACATAGTCAGCCAAACCATCTTGAAGAGAGCGAGATGACCCCAAGGTCATGTCTTGATGAAGACAGTGAGTTCAAGCTACTCAGAAGCAGCTGTGAGACAACCTCGGTGAAGTTGCTGCCTCAATCAGTTCAAATTCTTCAATCTCAACTTAAAGCGGAAAGACTTGGTTTAGCTCAAGTCTGACTTGATATCAATCCCATAACAAAGATCTCAGAGGACGGCCATGCGTGCTTTCTTGCTACGCAGCTAGAGTTTGAGGATCTATCATTGAAACAACTAAGGTCTTGTTAGCTTGTTTTGTGCTTGCGGTGCACCTCTAGGACATGCCTAATGTCTTTTGAATTGTTTTGAAGTGCTATCAGTTTTGTATATTCTTTTGTCAGCGCGTTTACATGCACTAGTGGCGACCTTTGATGCCCAGTGTATGTAATATGCAGTCTGGTTGCGCTTTATTATCACCGGTGGTGAACTTTGATGCCCAGTGGATGTAATATGCCGTAATTTCTTTATTGTATAGTCTAGGTTTATTCTTAGTTGGTATGCTGTAATTTAGGCCGAAAGCTTCAACGGAGCTCATCGTTGTCGGTCCGTTAGGCCGGCCCGTAACTCGCTATATATGGGCCAAAACGTGTGCCTATAATCATCTTGGGCCATTAGCAGGCCTAAACGTAAAGTAGTTTTCCGCCTTTAATAGGCCGAGTAAAATTCGAGCCTGTTGGGCTAGAAAATACCATGGGCTTTTAACAGGCTGAAAACTAGATTGTGCTAGAGTTGAGCCGAACAATTCACGGGCCAACATAGGCCAAAACATCCGTAGGCCCATGTTTGGCCCAATAACATACGAGACATTAACAGGCCAAAATTTATCTCGGGCCTTGTTTGGCCCAATAAAATTATGGGCTTGGCCCAATAAAATTATGGGCTATAAGCAGGTCGGATTCAACGCGGGCGGTAACTAGGCCCAACTGTGTTGCGGGCCATTAACAGGCCAATAGGCACGTTGGGCTGAAATTTATCAACGAAGACTTCGGGCCGTTAAGAGGCCAAAAGTCACTTCGGACAAGAAATAGCCCAGTTGGAGCACGGGTCGTTAAATGGCCTAAAGTGAAACCAGGCCGACGACGGCCCAGATGCACCAAGGGCCGCTAATAGGCCAAAACGATTATCGGGTCAAACTATTAAAGGGCCTTCAACAGGCCAAAATACAAACCCGGCTTACAATGGGCCCAAAAGCACAGTGGCCTGTTAACAGGCCTGATCTGATATGGGCCATAATTTAGCCCAAAACACGACAGGCTGTGAACATGCCAGATCTGATATGGGCCATAATTTCACCTAAGCATGGGAGGCTGTTAACGGGCCGGCCCACTGGTGTCTGACACAATATTGTGGGACTTTGACTGGGCTGGCCTTTTTAACCTAAATGCGCCACTATTGGGCCTCGCCACGTGTCGACGTATCATAGGCACATCATGTCCATTGGACGGTTGACATCTGTCCCAATGGGGAGCCGACACGTGGTTCACCTGGCCAATGAGATTTTTACATGTGGAAAATCGCCATTGGTGTTGGCTGTTAACGGGTTATTGGATCCAAAACCAGACCCGATAGCATAATGGCGACCTATTACGGTGAATGCCACGTGTCGGTTACTCTTGACGAAAGCACTTCCATGACGCGCCATTTATCGTCATGGAAGTGGACACTTCCGTGATGATAATTTGAGTATTGTCATGGAACACTTCTACGACATCACAGGTATGACTATTTTGATTCTGTCATAAAATCAACATGGATGTACATGCATGACAGAAAACGTGACCTACTGTGACAAACACGTATCATCACGGAAGTTTTTTGTTTTGTAGTGTGGTATGGTGTGCGGAATTGTCCTAGGCAATTGATAAATAGATTGGTAATCATTATTGCAATTTTATATGAGGGAGAGGCATGAGCTAGCCGTACTTGGATCATATGCACTTATGATTGGAACTCTAGCAAGCATCCACAACTACTAAAGACCATTAAGGTAAAACCCAACCATAGCTTTAACTAACAAGTCCCCTTTACTCCCATATGGAACAACCCCCTTACTCGGGTTTAAACTTCTGTCACTCTCGCAACCCACTATAAGCGAATCCCGAACGTATTGCAACACCCTATAGCGGGAATCCCCCACGTGTGCGCGGCATGGAAGGCACTGATAAGTCTCCAACGTATCTATATTTTTTGATTGTTCCATGTTGTTATATTATCATTCTTGGATGTTTAATAATCATTTTATATCATTTTTTGGTACTAACCTATTGACATAGTGCCAAGTGCCAGTTGTTGTTTTTTGCATGTTTTTTACATCGCAAGAAATCATTATCAAACGGAGTCCAAACACCACGAAACTTTTTGGAGAATTTTTATGGACCAGAGCACCCAGGATGGGCCAGAGCAGCACCTGGGGGTGCCCCGAGGCGCCCAGGTGGGTTGTGCCCACCTCAGGGCGCCCAGGTGGGTTGTGCCCACCTCAGTGGCCTCCCGCACCCCCTCTTCGCCCTATAAATTGTCAAATATTCCAAAACCCTTCGGGGTAAACCTAGATCAGAAGTTCCGCCGCCGCAAGGCTCTGTAGCCATCGAAAACCAATCTAGACCCCGTTCTGGCACCCTATCGGAGGGGGGAATCATCTCTGGTGGCCATCTTCATCATCCCGGCGGCCACCACGATGAGGAGGGAGTAGTCCACCCTCGGGGCTGAGGGTATGTACCAGTAGCTATGTGTTGTATCTATCTATCTCGTGTTCTTGAGATGGAACGATCTTGATGTAACGCGGGCTTTGTTGACATAGATGAATCATATGGAGTTTTTCCCCTTTCTATCTTCTTGATGAATTGAGTTTTCCCTTTGAAGTTTTCTTATCGGATTGAGTCTTTAAGGATTTGAGAGCACTTAATATGTGTTTTGCATGAGGATATCTGTAGTGACATTGGGTTATCTAATTGAGTTACTTGATGTATATTATTGTGATAACTTGCGGGTTCCGTGACTTTAGGGCCTATGCATAGGGGTTGGCACACGTTCTCATCTTGACTCTCCGATAGATATTTTGGGGCACTCCTTGGGGATCAAATAGATGAATCTGAAATTGTGTGATGCTTATCGTATAACCAAACCCACGGATATTTGCGGTGACATTGGAATATCTAGGTGACATTAGGGCTTTGGTTGATTTGCATCTTAAGGTGTTATTCACTTGAGGGAAATTTGCTACTGTCCTACAAAACTCTGCGCTTGGAGGCCCAACACGAGTCTACAAGAGCAAGTTGTGTAGTAGACATCAAGCTCTTTTCTGGCGCCGTTGCCGGGGAGGTGAGTGCTTGAAGGTATATCTTTAGTTCTTGCAATTGAATCTTTTAGTTTCTTGTTTTATCACTAGTTTGGTTTATAAAAGAAAACTACAAAAAAATGGAATTAAGGTTGCATCATATTATTGATCATCTTTATAATATCTTTCTTGGAAATAATGGTTCAAAAAATTGTGCTCAATTGTTCGAAGAGAAGTCAATAAAATGTTTGGCACAAAATATTTAAATGATGAGCATGATTGCAATGTTGTTAGTATGAATTCTTTGAATATCCATGATGCTAATGATATGCAAAGCTACAAGCTTGGGGATGCTCTATTTGATGAAGATGATATTTTTACTCCCCCAAGTTTTGATGAGAAAATTTATTATGATGAAAGCATGCCTCCTATTTATGATGATTATATTGATGAAAGTGGGTTTGGAAGAGTGTCAACTCTAGGTACTAATGATCCCACTATTTTGGAGGGTGTTGAATCTTATTGTAATAATTATGAAAGTGGATTTGGAGAGGTCATGACTTTATTTAGTGACGAATCCACTATTTTGGAAGAGGTTACAATTGACTATGATCACAAAGTTGCTATCTATGATGATTATGGTGATGACATGTATGCTATAAAGAATAATAATAACCATGAAACTTGTCATCGTGATTTCAATTTTCAATCCCATGATGGTTATTTTGTTGAGTTTGCCCCCACTACTATTCATTAGAATAAATGTGTTTATGTGGAGATTAATAAAATTTCTATGCTTGTGGATCATGAAAAGAATGCTTTATGTGATGTTTATATTGTTGAATTCATTCATGATGCCTCTGAAAATTATTATGAGGGAGGAACATATGCTTGTAGGAATTGCAATAATATCAAGTTTCCTCTCTATGTGTTGAAAATTTTGAAGTTATGCTTGTTTTGCCTTCCTATGCTAGTTGATTCTTGTTCCCATAAGTTGTTTGCTCACAAAATCGCTATGCATAGGAAGTGGGTTAGACTTAAATGTGCTTGCCATGTGATTCATGATGCTCTTGTTATGTTTCAATTCTTATCTTTTATGCGAGCATCATTGAAATCATCATGCCTAGCTAAAAGGCAATAAAGAAAAGCGCTTGTTGGGAGACAACCCAACACTTATACCTACTGTTTTTGTGTGTTCACATGATTACACTACTGTATTAATCATGTTTTATTGCTTTTGTTTCAATAAAGTGCCAAGTAAAGCCTTTGGGATAGTGTGGATGATAGTTGACTTGAATCTGTCCAAAAATAGAAACTTTTGCGCTCAGTCTAGGAAATTTGAAAATTCACTGGAACGTGATTTTGATCTAAAATTTTTACAGGTGATAGATATAAAAATTCTCTACGTTGTCCTAAGTTTTCAGAATTTTTGGAGTAGCAGAAGTATGGTTGGAGTACAGATTACTACAGACTGTTCTGTTTTTGACAGATTCTGTTTTCAATGCATAGTTTGCTTGTTTTCTAGTTTTTATGGCTTATATTGCTCAATATAAATTGTGGGAATGATATGATACAGTAGGCATTGTGTGGAAACAATTATGAATCTTGTCTTTGACAGTAACAAAGTGAAATGGTTTGTTCTTTATCATACTAAACCATCTCACGAAGTTCTGTTAAGTTTTGTGTGATTGAAGTTTTCAAGTTTTTGGGTGAGATGTCGATATGAGGAGAATAAGGAGTGAGAAGACCCTAAGCTTGGGGATGCCCAAGGCACCCCAAGGTAATATTCAAGGAATATCCAAGCAACTAATCTTGGGGATGCCCCGAAAGGCATCCCCTCTTTCGTCTCCAACAATACCAGTAATCTTACTTGAGGCTATATTTTTATTCGTCACATGATATGTGTTTTGCTTGGAGCGTCATTTTATTTTGTTAGGATTTGCTTGCTATTATTTAGAATAATGTTTTGCATCTTTGTTTTCAATAAAAATGTCAAGGATAGCCTTTACCATGCTTATTTTGCAAGTCTACATGTTGCTGTTTCAAAACAGAAAGTTTATCGTTGTTGCAAAAATTCCTTAGAAAAGTCAGAATATGATAAAATGTTGAAACTTTTTGCACAGTAAGCTCTAATAAATTTTCTATAGTGTGGTAAATTTTCATAATTTTTGGAGTTAGGGAAGTATTGATACTCTTGCATTCTTTACAGACTGTACTGTTTTGGCAGATTGCTGTTATGTTTGCATATGTTTGCTTGTTTAATGATTCTATTTGAGGATAGGAATATTAAATATGCAGAGGCATTTAGTATGCAATGTGTAATAACAATTTTAGTGATTTGCTACAATAGAGAATGATAAGGTTTTTTCATTGGTTTATACTAACGTATCTCACGAGTTCTTGTTGAGTTTTGTGTGTATGAAGTTTTTTAAGATTTCAGAAACCATGATATAAAAGGAATTAAGGAGACACAAAAGCTCAAGCTTGGGGATTCCCAAGGCACCCCAAGATAATATTTCAAGAAGTCTCAAGCATCTAAGCTTGGGGATGCCCCGGTAGGCATCCCACCTTTCTTCTTCAACAATTATCGGTTAGTATCGGTTGAACCTAAGTTTTTGCTTCTTCACATGATGTGTGCTATTCTTGGAATGTAATTTTGTTTTGTTTTGCTTGTTGTTTTAATAAAATACTTAGAATTGTAAGTTTTTAAATAAAATAGAGTCATCAAATAGTTGCCAGAGAGGCTAGGTAAGCGGCACTCACATCCCGTCAATGAAGCTCTTTTCTATGGAATTGCTCTAGTGCTTCACTTAGATCTTTTTTAGCACGGCGTGTTTTAGTATTTTCGAAGAAGTTCTCTCTTGCTTCACTTAAATTAATTTGAGAGAAAGAAATATTATGCTCATGATCTTCGCTTATATTTCTTTGAGCTTATCCAACATATGAAAATTAGTTCCAAAGTAATAGATATCCAAGAAGGATATAATAAAAAATTTCATGAAGATCATTGGACAAAATAAACTTGATTCCTTGTAATAGTTTTGAGATATGATGATGTGATATGTGAGTCATGTTGATGAGTAATTATGCTTTAGTAAGAATATTGGTGTTAAGGTTTGTGATTCCCTATGCAAGCACGAAAGTCAATAGTTATGCAATGAAATTACATCCTACTTGTGGTGCATTATTCAGTGTTAATTATGCTCAATGCTCGCTTATGAGATTATTCGTTTCTTGATTAGTCGCTTCTCAATCTTTTGCTAGCCTTCATTTTGCACTAAGTATGATCACTACTTGTGCATCCAAAATCCTTTAAACCAGTTTTGCCACATGAGTCCACTATACCTACCTATATGCGGTATTCTTTTGCCGTTCTAAGCAAATTTGTATGTGCCATCTCCAATTTTCAAAATAAAATTCTCTTTTGTGTGCTCGTACCGCTCACGAGGCGGTGAGGGGTGGCCAATATTTTCCATGCTAGATGTGTTATTCTCACGATGAGTGTTTATTCACTTGTCATTGCCCGAGAGTAAAGCAAAGGTGTTAGGGATGCCCAGTCCCGAAATGAAAAATGAATTTACTTTATGTTGTCAAATAATAAATTCCTTGGAAAGTGTTGGTATGGAGGGCACTCATGGATACGGTTAGCCATGGAAAGTGAAAGTATGGTGGAAAAAGGAATAAACTTTATTTTCTGTTTGGGAACCGCCTATGATATATCTAGCATGAAAAGTGTTGGGAGCTCTAAGTCGTTTTCGTTGGTGGGAAAAGTATGCCTCTCAAAATGTTTTTATCTCTCAATTTTCGCTTTGAGCTCTGGCACCTCTACAAATCCCTACTTCACTCCGCGAAGGGCCTTTCTTTTACTTTATGCAATTTTTATTTTTAATTTGAGTCTCCATCTTCTCTTATAAAGCACCAACTAGGAGGCACTATGATCGTACTTGAGCATTGGGTGTAGCTAATATGCGAGTGTGTTTCATGAATGGATCAATGATTGAGCATGATGGGCTAGGGATAACTTATTTTAGCGTTGATATTCTGAAAGACATGATTGCTTGTTGATATGCTTGAGTATTTAAGTCTCATGTCAAAACTAGACTATTGCTTTGAACCATATAAAAGTCCAAATGTCCATGCTATAAAGAAAAGAATAAGAGATGACATGTTAGGCAGCATTCCACATCAAAAATTCTGTTTTTATCATTTACCTACTCGAGGACAAGCAGGAATTAAGCTTGGGGATGCTGATACGTCTCCAACGTATCTATAATTTTTTATTGTTCCATGCTGTTATATTATCATTGTTGGATGTTTTATAATCATTTTATATCATTTTTTGGTACTAACCTATTGACATAGTGCCAAGTGCCAGTTGTTGTTTTTTGCATGTTTTTTACATCGCAAGAAATCATTATCAAACGGAGTCCAAACACCACGAAACTTTTTGGAGAATTTTTATGGACCAGAGCACCCAGGATGGGCCAGAGCAGCACCTGGGGGTGCCCCGAGGCGCCCAGGTGGGTTGTGCCCACCTCAGGGCGCCCAGGTGGGTTGTGCCCACCTCAGTGGCCTCCCGCACCCCCTCTTCGCCCTATAAATTGTCAAATATTCCAAAACCCTTCGGGGTAAACCTAGATCAGAAGTTCCGCCGCCGCAAGGCTCTGTAGCCATCGAAAACCAATCTAGACCCCGTTCTGGCACCCTATCGGAGGGGGGAATCATCTCTGGTGGCCATCTTCATCATCCCGGCGGCCACCACGATGAGGAGGGAGTAGTCCACCCTCGGGGTTGAGGGTATGTACCAGTAGCTATGTGTTGTATCTATCTATCTCGTGTTCTTGAGATGGAACGATCTTGATGTAACGCGGGCTTTGTTGACATAGATGAATCATATGGAGTTTTTCCCCTTTCTATCTTCTTGATGAATTGAGTTTTCCCTTTGAAGTTTTCTTATCGGATTGAGTCTTTAAGGATTTGAGAGCACTTAATATGTGTTTTGCATGAGGATATCTGTAGTGACATTGGGTTATCTAATTGAGTTACTTGATGTATATTATTGTGATAACTTGCGGGTTCCGTGACTTTAGGGCCTATGCATAGGGGTTGGCGCACGTTCTCATCTTGACTCTCCGATAGATATTTTGGGGCACTCCTTGGGGATCAAATAGATGAATCTGAAATTGTGTGATGCTTATCGTATAACTGAAAGTGCAACTATCCCTAGGTGGTTTTGCTAATTCCTAACAACATATAGCTCATTGAGCTAATACTATTTCAAGATAAATATTTCAGGAAAGCTCAATGATTGGCATGGCATGGATTAGAAATGTGGACCCCTCAAAATGCTAAGGACAAAGGATTGGCTCAAGCTCAAAAGCTCAAGACTCTACGTTTTACTTTTAGTGATCCAAGATCACATTGAGTCCATAGGAAAGCCAATACTATTAAAAGGGGATGAGGTGTTGCTTAATGAGTTACTTGCTCGAAATGCTTAGTGATATGCTCCAAAATCCTCAACCACTTTCTCATATCCACATATGTCCCAAACCAAAAGTCAAACTCGGCCCCACCGAAACTTTCTATCCGGCGCCACCGAGTTCAGTTGACATAGCCACTGCCACAAAACCCTAGTCACTTCGGTCTTACCGATAGGGATCTCGGTCTCACCGAGATGGGATTGCAAACTCTCTGTTTCCTTTCGTAACATTTCGGTCCAACCGAAATGAGCGATCGGTCCCACCGAGTTCGCAATGCAAACTCTCTGTTTCCCCTTCGTAACGTTTCGGTCCAACCGAGATGAGCGAATCGGTCCCACCAAGTTTGCTTGGCCAACTCTCTGGTTAGCTTATTACCAAAATCGGTCTCACCGATTTTGTGTAATCGGTCCCACCGAGATTACGTTATGCCCTAACCCTAGTGAAATCGGTCTCACCGAGTTGACATGTCGGTCCCACCGAAAATCCTAACGTTCACATTTTGAACTAAATCGGTCTGACCAAGTTTCATTATTCGGTCCCACCGAGTTTGGTGATTTGCGTGTAACGGTTAGATTTTGTGTGGAGGCTATATATACCCCTCCACCCACTCTTCACTCGTGAGGAGAGCCATCAGAACATGCCTACACTTCCATCATACATTTTCTGAGAGAGAACCACCTACTCATGTGTTGAGGTCAAGATATCCCATTCCAACCATATGAATCTTGATCTCTAGCCTTCTCCAAGTTGCTTTCCACTCAAATCACCTTTCCACCAAATCCAAATCTGTGAGAGAGAGTTGAGTGTTGGGGAGACTATCATTTGAAGCACAAGAGCAAGGAGTTCATCATCAACGCACCATCTATTACCTTTTGGAGAGTCGTGTCTCCTAGATTGGTTAGGTGTCACTTGGGAGCCTCCGTCAAGATTGTGGAGTTGAACCAAGGAGTTTGTACGGGCAAGGAGATCGCCTACTTCGTGAAGATCTACCCTAGTGAGGCAAGTCATTCGTGGGCGATGGCCATGGTGGGATAGACAAGGTTGCTTCTTCTTGGGTGGAGCCCTCCGTGGACTCGCGCAACCGTTACCCTTCGTGGGTTGAAGTCTCCACCAACGTGGATGTACGATAGCACCACCTATCGGAACCACGCCAAAAATGTTCATGTCTACATTGCGTTTGCTCCCTCCAAACTCCTCCTTTTACCTTCATGTGCAATGTTTTACATTCTGCTGCTATACTCTTAGACTTGCATGTGTAGATTGGTTGCTTGACTAGTGCTAACTTGCTAAAATCTGCCAAGACTTAAAATTGGGAAAAGGCTAGATTTTTATTTGGTCAAGTAGTCTAATCACCCCCCCCTCTAGACATACTTTCGATCCTACAAGTGGTATCAGAGTTTTGGTCTCCATTTGCCTTGATTTCCATAGCTTTTGGTGATCATAGCCTTGGTTTCACAACCTAGGAGAGTATGGCATCTAGCGAGGGAAATTACCACCGTAGAGGTCCTTACTTTGATGGTACTAATTTTGCTAGTTGGAAGCATAAGATGAAAATGCATATTCTTGGACATAACCCCGCCGTTTGGGATATTGTGTGTATTTGCTTGCAAGGTGAATTCTTTGATGGGAGAGAACCGAACCATGAAGCTACCGCGGAAGAGTTGAAGATGCTGCAATACAATGCTCAAGCTTGTGATATTCTCTTCAACGGATTGTGCCCCAAAGAATTCAACAAAATCAGCCGTCTTGAGAATGCAAAGGAAATTTGGGATACTTTGATTGATATGCACGAAGGTACCGACTCCGTCAAGGAATCCAAATTGGATGTGCTTCAAAGTCAACTTTACAAGTTCAAATGAAGGATGGTGAAGGTGCTGTTGAAATGTACTCTAGGCTTGCTCTCATCACAAATGACATTGCCGGCTTAGGAAGTGAATAGATGACCGATAGATTCATCATCAAGAAGATCCTAAGAGCCTTGGATGGAAAATATGATACCATGTGCACATTGATCCAAATGATGCCCAATTACAAAGATCTCAAGCCAACGGAAGTCATTGGAAGAATTGTTGCTCATGAGATGTCACTTAAGGATAAGGAAGAGCTCCACAACAAGTCAAGTTGTGCTTACAAAGCCTCATGTGATGCTCCCACATCATCAAGTGAGAAACAAGCCTTCAATGAAGAATTGAGTCTAATGGTGACGAACTTCAACAAGTTCTACAATAATAGAAGCAAGGAGAGAAGTTCCAAGTCAAGATCCTACAATGACAAAAGATCTTCAAGTCATTAATGAAATTGCTACAATTGTGGAAGACCCGGGCACTACTCAAATGAGTGTAGGGATCCCTACAAAAGAACAGAAGATTCTCCCAAAAGAAGAAGTAGAACAGAAGAATCACCACCAAAAGAGAGAAGGAGTAGAGATGATCGCTATGAACGTAGATCCTCTCGGAGAAGCAAGGATTCGGAAAGGAAGGACAAATCATCAAAGAGCTACAGAAAACAAAGACATCAAGCTCATGTTGGTGAATGGGTATCTGGCTCCGACTCCGACCATCACTCCGAAAGAAGTTATCACTCCGACTCTGAATATACTCAAGATGAAGGTGTTGCCGGTCTACCACTTGTGTCAACCAACTCCTACGACATATTTGACTCACCAAATGAAGGAATTGGAAGATGCTTCATGGCTAAAGGCCCAAAGGTATCACACCCCGAGTATGTTGATTTCAATAGTGATGATGATGATTTGCTAGGAGATGATGATTTACTTGTTGATAACTCTAGTTATGAAAACTATGATGAACTTGCTATTAATCATGATAATCAAGATAAAACGAATGACGACGATAAGAAGGAGATTGAGCGTCTAACTAAAGAACTAAACACTCTTAAGTTAGCTCATGAAACTACCTTGGAAGACCATCGAGAACTTTTAAAGACTCATGAGAAGCTACGCTTTGAAAAGCTCAATCTTGAGCAAGAGCATGAGTTCTTAAAGGCAATCAATGATGATCTTCACAAGAAAAGTTCTTCTTACATTGCCAAGCGTTTACTCTTGTCTACTTACATGCCACAAGTAAAATCTAGCAACAAGAGTAAGAAAGATTCTTCATCTAGTAGTAACAATAACCATGCTAAATCCAATGTTGTTACTTCTAGTAGTTCTCTTGATTACACTAATGATTCTCTTAGCCAAGTTACACTTGAGCAAGCAAATAGCTTATTGAAGGGAATTATAGAGAAAGGTGTCTACAAGAGCCTTGACGGAAGTAAACAATTTGAGGAAATTGTACGCAAGCAAGGAAGGCACCGGAAGAATCAATGAATTGGTTTTGAACGAAAGTTCAATGCCAATGGAGTTGAGTGGGAAGAAGATCAATACCCCAAGACGAAGTTTGTTCCTCAACAAGAGAAGTATGATCCCACTTCTTTCCAAGGAACACAAGCTCAAGATGATCTTCCACCACAAGACCACAAGCAAAAAGGCAAGGACAAGCTTCAAGAGGAGATTGATGCATTTGAAGAAGCTCCCAAGGCCTTGGTCAAGTGGGTTCCCAAGACTACATCTAGCTCCACTTCATCAAGTACGACTACAACTCCAAGGATTCCCATCAAGATGGTGTGGATCCCGAAGAAAAAGAACTAGAGAGTTCTTGAGGGTGACTCTGCCAACATACTTCACTCATATCCTTTGGCAAGGACATGTGCAAACAACTTCCATATCCTGCACTAGTCCAAGGAGTCACAAACCCTCTTGTTGGTAAGACAAGGGACAAGGTAACCTAACGCTTTCATGGACATCATCTTATGTGAACATCACTCTATGTCTATGGATATCCTTGTTTGTTCCTTGTGGAACTAACCCGTGTAGGTATTGAAAGTGCAACTCACTCCAATGGATTGCTCCAAATGATCTACATCAACATTAAGCATCTACATATTCAACACCTACATGAAGTCATCATCGACAAAACCCAAGGTTAGTTCATCCCTCTTAGGGGGGATATCACATCTAGGGGGAGCTTTACTATAACCAATTGAGCTAAAGCAACTCTAATGGTGTGAACACAACAATGCTTTATGTAAAAGTGGTAACCCCACTTGTGCTTAAACGATGAGTATGACCTATGATCAAATGTTCTCATTTGACTCCTAAGTCAATATACTCATATATAGATGACCTAGTCATCGCCAAATTGCTTGATAAATGCTAGAGTGATTGTGCATGCTTTGTCACATATTTCATTTGCCATTTTATTGTGTGAGCATGTTGATTGCATATTTTACTCATTCGAGGACATCCATTTGTTGTTTTGATTGTTTGGCTTTGTCTCTTTTGCCAAATGGATGGACAAGAATGCCTAAGAACTCCGTCTAGCTATCTATGCTTTTCTCGTCTCAAACTCTATTCATGCTACATCATTAAGTTTGATCAAGTCAGATTCGAACCACTCTGTGTGAGGAGCACTCGGAGTCCCCGATTCGTCATAGAGTTAAACTTCCAAAACCTCTTTGTGCATTTCGGCATGACCGAGTCATCCACTTCGGTCACACCGACTTCACTAAGTTGATCTAGGTTTTCCATCTCGGTGCAACCGATTTGAACTTTTTGGTCACACCGAGTTGCAGTAGCCGCTTGCGATTCTGCATCTCGGTGCCACCGAGTTGTTCCACTCGGTCACACCGACAGGGTCGGGATATATAAACCCACGGGTGAGATTTTGGAAATTTCTTCAAACTCCTTAGCTCACACGTGTGTCCTGCTCTGCCTCCTCGGGTCTCCGGATCGTCTCCTCGCCACCAGCGACCTCCCGCCACTGGTTTCCGTCACCGTCAACGGATTTCTGCTCCGTCGTTGCCGCCGTAGCGAACTTCTGCCGAACTAGGGTATGGGTTCGACTCTGTGTGCTATTCCTTAACTCTGATTCATAGCACACTGCTTTGCCATGATCTTTACCACATATGAAAACGATCTATCCACTAAAAACATCCATTAGTTTAGATTTGATTTAAAATTTAGGGTTAGGTCTCCGCCGAACTCATCTCGGACCGACCGAGTTGTAGAAATCGGTCTCACCGATTTGGCTTAGGCCATTGCACATGCATTTTCGGTCTGACCGAAAATTGCAAATCGGTGTGACCGAGTTCGACTCTCTGTGAAACCCTAGCAGTCTCGGTGCCACCGAACTGTGACTCGGTCTGACCAAGTTCACTAGTTTAGGTTCCAAAAATGCTTCAGTATCACCGAGTTTAACAAATCGGTAGCTCCGACATGCTTTCTGTGGAGAACTAAAACTAAGTTTTTGAGTCATCTACTTTGCAAAAACTCTGCACTTTGTGATGCTCATCCACTCTACCTCATCTACATCTATTCACAGGGTTTGCTGTCAGTAAGATTGCCAAGATGTCTGACTAGAGTGACAGTCAGAACAAATCTGAAGAACATGTGCAATTGAGTGAGGGTTTAGATCCCTCAAGTAGCTATGATGAGGGCAGTAGAAGCACACCTAGCAACTTGCGCAACCGTTACCCTTCGTGTGTTGAAGTCTCCACCAACGTGGATGTATGATAGCACCACCTATCGTAACCATGCCAAAAATCTCCGTGTCTACATTGTGTTTGCTCCCTCCAAACTCCTCCTTTTACCTTCATGTGCAATGTTTTACATTCCGCTGATATACTCTTAGACTTGCATGTGTAGGTTGGTTGCTTGACTAGTGCTAAGTTGCTAAAATCTGCCAAGTCTTAAAATTGGGAAAAGGCTAGATTTTTATTTGGTCAGGTAGTCTAATCACCCCCCCTCTAGACATACTTTCGATCGTACAATAACCAAACCCACGGATATTTGCGGTCACATTGGAATATCTAGGTGACATTAGGGCTTTGGTTGATTTGCATCTTAAGGTGTTATTCTAAAGAATAGCTTTGTGGTGGTTTCATGCCCGACAACAATTTCTATACAACAGGTAATTTTGGAGTGAACTCTACGCCGCACTTGAGGGATTTGCATATGATTCAACTATGTCAACATTGTTGGGAGATCACACTAGTGAAAGTACGGACCCTAGGCCTTGTTTTTAAGCATTGCAATACCATTTTTATGCCCATTTACTATTGGTTACCTTGTTGTTTTTATAATTTCATATTACAAAAACCAGTATCTACTATCCATACTACACTTGTTTTACCATCTCTTCGCCGAACAAGTGCACCTATACAACTTACCATTGTATTGGGTGTGTTGGGGACACAAGAGACTTTTTATTATTTGGTTGCAGGGTTGTTTGAGAGAGACCATCTTCATCCTACGCCTCCCATGGATTGATAAACCTTAGGTCATCCACTTGAGGGAAATTTGCTACTGTCCTACAAAACTCTGCGCTTGGAGGCCCAACACGAGTCTACAAGAACAAGTTGTGTAGTAGACATCAGGGACCATAGGACAACACCAAAATAAAACACGTAACTCAAACCAATCAAGATCATCAATCAAACCATAGGACAAAAAAATCTACTCAAACATCATAAGATGGTTACACATCATTGGATAATAATATATACCATAAAACACCATGTTCAAGTAGGGGGTACAGTGGGTTGCGGGAGAATGGACCGCTGAAAAGAGGTAAGGAAGGTGTTGAAGACGACGAGGTTGTTTGAAGACGATCACCGCGGCGATGGTTCCCCTGACGGCACTCCTGCGCCACCGAGAGAGAGGGGGAGAGAGTCTCCCCCTTGAGCTTCCTCCTCCATGGCATCCCCTAGATGGGGAGAGGTTCTCCCCTCTGGTCCCTAGCCTTCATGGTGCCCGGAGGGGCGAGAGCCCCTCCAAGATTGGATCTTTCTCTCTCTCTCTCTCTCTCTCTCTCTCTCTCTCTCTCTCTCTCTCTCTCTCTCTCTCTCTCTCTATTTCTTCTCTCGTTTGCGTCTATTTTCTGGCCCTCCACCATTTCTTATATTCCCGGAGATCCGTAACTCCAATTGGGCTGAAATTTTGAGGGGATTTTTATCCATAAATTATCTTTCTTGCGATGAAAGAAGGGCATCAACCAACCTACGAGGTTCCTGCAAGGCAAGGGGGCATGCCCCGGGGGGTAGGGCGCGCCCTGTTGCCTTGTGGGGGCCTTCGGGCATCGTTTTGAATTGATTCTTTCTTCCAAAAATCACATGTATTCCATAAAAAATCTCTATAAATTTTTATCGCGTTTGGACTTCGTTTGGTATGGTTTTTCTGCAAAACAAAAACATGCAAAAAAAAACAGGAACTGACACTGGGCACTAGATTAATATGTTAGTTCATAAAAATAATATAAAAGTGCACCAAAACCATATAAAAATATTGTAAACATGGCATGAATACTTCATAAATTATAGATACATTGGAGATGTATCAATTGCCTTGATCATCAACATTGAGATGTCCGCAAAGAAAACATGTGACAGCAGTGGTGCACTTGGGCACACTCGTACACCACTCAAGGTTCCCCTTTGTTCTGCATCTTGCACTAGTGCGGATAAACCTTTAGTGTAAATGACAAAGAGGTACGAGGGCAATGGGTCGCCCTACCAGAGTCCTCTTGGTGATGCAAACTATTCCATGAGCAAGTGTGTTGTTTCCCGACATACTACATGTCATGGGGTTGCAATTAGAACATGCAGGTCATCTTGATCAATACCTATTACTCTGTGCGATTTATTGATTCAGTAGTGCTCATTTCTATGTAGAATCAAATGAAATAAAGGTGTGATAACATATCATGTAAAAAAGGAAAAATCAACTACAAATTGCTTCTGGTGTGGGTTGGGTTGGGTGGCATTTTTTGAAGATAAGTTATACTATACACTCATGCAGTTGCTGGGTTTGTGCCTCTTTCGTAACAAAGGAATAGACTATTTAGTGGCACACATCTTGCTCGAATAATACCTTCAAGCCGTACGAGTCTAGTGGAAGTACAAACCAACATCACTCTTCCTAAATATGTGTGCTTTTGGTGGCCGTCGAATTAGATGGAGATAGAGGATATGTGCATTTGGATCATTGGATTTGGAAGTGATATCAGATCTGCCCTCGAGAAGCCAACCCTTAAGAGCAAGGTTGGTCTACATGTTTGGGCCACCAAACTCAACAAATACGGCATCTACATGCACCCAGGTCTTCAGACTTAAGGGGGGTGGTAGATCCATCGAATCTTCGTCACTGTACTCGGCCCTTACATACAGGCCCTCCTACGATGTCATCATCGTAGTATCCCTTTGATCTCACAAGTGATATCGAAAGGAAAATGAGTTTTTTGAAGTAGGAAATCCTTCCTTTGTTTGGTGATGCTTCTGAGATTGTGGCTAATCTTTGTAAATGTGAAATCTCACCAATTCGTTGCGAGGGTATTGATGGGAAGTTTGAGTAGTTCTCTTCCTTGCTGGGTGTTCCGGTTTCCCTACACGTACCTAGGGCTTACTCCCATGCATGTGGCTTTCACGAAGACCAACTTACAGCCTTTGGTTGATTCAGTGTCAAACAAATGGGCGACCTACAAGTCCTTATTATTCCAAACTAGCAGATTGATGTTAACTAAGACCATGCTCATGATGATGATCATTTATAACATGTTGCCCTTGCATCTCCCTCCTTGGGTCTTCAAGGCCATCACTAAGATTTGTCAAAGCTTTTTCCGGAGAGGATCTGAGGAAGCAAAGTTATGGTGCCCGGCTAGGGGCCTCTCACCATGTCGTTCCCCGACTAGGTGGGCAGGGCTGAGGCCCCCTTTTGTCGGTTTCGTCCTGGGCCACTTTGGGTGGCCCATGGAAATTTACAAGGAAAATCAAGAAGCCTTACCATCAAGACAAGGACTCTCCTCCACCAACGTAGCCGACTAGGACTCATGTAATCCTAGGCCTTTGGTAACTTATATAAGCTGAGGCTGGGCTAGTCGATAGAACACAACTTAGATCATCAAGTTATTACACACAACGATCTTGTGGTAGATCAACCCATACTTTTTACTCCACCCCAAATAAATATAACACAAGCAGGACGTAGGGTTTTCTCTCCTAGGAGAGCCCGAACCTGAGTGAAATCTCGTGTCTCTATTGTCGTCGCATCATGGCTACTAGTTCGGGACCCCATACCCGAGATCCGCCGGAATCAACTTCGCCACAAAGGGAGGGCATTGTCTTGTGTCCCAGGAACATATTTGCAAGCCCAAGTGATTCGGTGGTATAAGTGTTGGTCGGCCGAATTTCCTTAATTACGCATTACAAATGTGTTGGTTATGGCTTCAAAAAACCGGGCAATTAAGGGCATGGTCTGGTTTCGCTGAGATCTCTCACAAGGCCACACAATTATTTCTTGCAGCAACAAAGTGTTCGGTTGGAAGGGGTGATTGAGTAAGCTTTTAGCATGATAGGTGGATTGAAGGATAGCGAGATATTGCTCCCAGTTTATACCCATTCATTAAGGCCAGAGGAGGAAAGAAAAGATCGGTGTCGGAAACTTTGGAGGAGAAACAGTGGATTGCCGATATTCACGAAACATTGTCGATGCATGCGATCATTGAATTCATGGACCTTTGGGGGCTTGTTCAGCAATGGCACCTCCGAGCAATGATGAGGATTGCTTTACTTGGAGATTGACTGCAAATGACATCTATTGGGCAAGTTCGGGCTATGAGGCATAATTTCTCGGCATCTATTGGGCAAGTTCGGGCTATGAGGAAAAATCGGGCACCACTAAAGTAAATGTATTTCACATGGCTGGTCATGCGTGATAGTTGTTGTATTGTGGCCGTCTTGCGAAGAGGGGAATACAACATCCCGCTTGTTGTTTGTTTTGTGATTAGGCACTCGGAAAAATCGATAATATTATGGTGCAGTGCCCTTTTGCGAGTGACGTTTGGTTTATCTTCCTGCGCAATTTTGGGATTCAACGACTAACACTGAGCTTGCAAGACACGATGAGAGTTTGGTGGTGTTCGATGGACATCATAAGTCTAGGGTAAATTCCAGCAAAATGGCGACGATCATGATAGTGGACCTTGGTAAGTTATGACTGGAAAGAAATGCTCATGTATTTCATCGGAAGGCATCAACGGTTCAGAGGGTGGTTACTACGACGACAGACGAGCTAGGGCTATGGAAGAAAGCTCGACGTAGAAAGGCGGGTAATAGGAAGGAGTAGGCATCATCTATAGTGGTGGCGGTGTGAAATTATAGGTCTTATGTTGGGGCCACAAGAGCTTGTGATGGATGCGCGGATACAATGGAGGGAGAGTCTCGAGAAGATACACACCCTCCATATTAAGGTGCACAATATTTTAGAAGTTGAAATGCTCTTACGTTCGATCAAGCTTTTGACAAAACTATCAACATCTCGAATGCTTAACCAGTAAGTATCATACAGTAGATTGAAAAAATTATCTCTAATCGTCTCGCATTGGACGGTCCAGATGATGCAGTTATCACTTGCTACCACGATCGCGCTAGGGGGGGAGGGGGGGGGGGCAAAAAATTTCACCGGGCCCGCCACGCTGGCCTCCACGAACCGCAACACCGCTCTACCCCCTGGAGACCCTAACCTAGAACATTCCATAATTCCATCCCAATTCTTTCAAATTTTACACACATCTAACAAGATACCCCAAATCTTCCAATTCTCCTCCCTCCCTCCCTCCCTCCCAGGCGCAGGCAGCGGGCGCGCGGCGAACCTGCCCCCAGCCAGCCGCGTCGCCGCCACTGCGACTGGCGGCGGCGCCCGCGCTCCGATGGTCGGGATGTACCAGAAGCAGCTCCTCGACGCCCCCTTCGCCCTAAACGGCCACTGCGCTGACCAGCCACGCCACGCGCCGGCCGCCGCCGCCGCCGCTTCCCCCTCGCCGTATCCGCTCAACTCCTCCTCGGGCGCTGCCCCCTCGCCGCACGCGCAGGCGGATGGCGCCGGCGAGCCGCGTCGGCTGTTCCACGCGCTCGTCGGTGGGATCCTGCAGCGCGGGGCCGGAGGCGGCAACGGCGCGGCTGGGGATCTGGAGGCGCTGGTGTCGTGGGCGCGGGAGGTCGCCGTGGATCCCTGCGCGAAGCGGCCGGCGGACAGGCCGAGGAAGCGGCAGGTGCTGGCCTTGCGGCGCGCGCGCTACCTCAAGATGGAGGACGTGGCGGACCAAGCAGAGCTCCCCAGCTTCTCCAAGGTGAGGACGAATTCGCAAACCCCTATGGTCGTGAGTCGCGATCTGTTGCTAATTTGTCGAGGTAGCCGTGGATTGGGCGGGTGGACTGTTGCTGACCATGTTCCGTTTGTGCTCTCCGGCTGCTTCGCATGGATGGGGGCATTTCTGCATCTAGGATTTTGTCACTACATGTCATTCCGCTCCGTGACCTATTGCCCGTATCGCTAGGCTTGTTTTCCTAGGAGTGCATTTGTAAATGGAGTGCCAGGTTATGGAATCGGCGAATGGCAGTTGACTGGTGTCCCGTTTCAAGCAAACAGAATCTCAGCAACCATGTACTAAATGGAGTCCCAGGGCATGGAATGGCAATTGACGGGTGTCCTGTTTCATGCAAAGAGAATCTCAGGCACCGCAGAACCTTTCCCAAACAATGGAAGATCCTGATTGGGGAAGTCTTGCTTCTATCTCAGCTGGTGACTCAGGCTGCGGTTGGCCTTGCACGGTCAATTATGATACTCCTAATTCCGTTTGTCAAACCGGATTTTTTTTTCCTTCTACCGTTTTGCTAGCCAAACTTTTCCTCCTTCGGCGGCCTATGTAGATTTGTTCACAACAGATTATAAGCGCTCCACTATTCAGCAACTGAAAACTGAGCTTTGTAACTCATAAGTCAGGGAAGCTTGTAAGAACCGCCTATCGTGGAATTGAGGCACGGCGAGCATGGCAGTCACACAAAAACTTGTTGCCCTCATTGATGATGGTTCCATTAGATAATAATGTAGTAGGTCGATTATTCATCTCATATTGTTTTACATGCTGTCGGCACTTTTGTCGTGTTCGTGTTACATCTTACATCCCATGACCATTAATCTCATTAATAAATGAGGCCTCCTTACAAAGAGAACGTGAGAATTGAGAGAATAGCTCGATCAACCTGGAGTAAGAGAAGGGCATGGTTTGTAATATTAGGCTATTCCCATGGTTTTCGAGTCTCATGACTAGTCGTCGACTAGTCGATGAGTCGCAAAAAAATATCGAATCAACTTAGTGTCTACTCGAGTCGTGAGTCGCGACTAGTCGCAATTGCAGGCTCGACATTTTCCGAGTAGACTCGGATGAGTCGCTACTCGAAAACCATGGCTATTCCTTAGGTCTTGCACCTGTGGCTAAACAACCTATATTTGTGAAGTAAACATCCAGAACATTAAGTTTCATGCCTCGAGTCCCATTCACTAAATTTATATAATTTCAACTTCTTTTAGTCATAGTTAATGCATTGACTTGTTAGCCCATCAAAACTATCTATGTTTGTTAGGATAGAAACTAAGCTTGAAAATTTTACCATGAAGAGTTCCTAGTGAGAATGTCAATGACACGTGAGGCTTTATAATAAGTGATGCATATCGGGGAATTGCCGACATGCTTTTATTCAGTTGAGAGTATAGGCCTTAGGTGTTAGATTAAGGGACTGAAGGGAAGTTGCTGAAATGGGTATCAATAGACATACATGTTCACAAATGGCATTTATCCATAACTAACAAAAAGAAACTCGACCAACCAAGACTAGCCCTTGGTGGCATTTTTTAAGAAGGCGAGCACCAACAGAACGGAGGGTTGAGCTTCGAACACGGGTCATCGGGCTGCGAGCATTTCAGTCTGCTCTAGCTAGCCAACTGGTCGATGTGACTAGTGTGCACTGTTTTCTTTAATAATGATACCAAATTAATTATTTAAACGAAGGCTCCTTTCTTTTATGGAAGTGAAAATTATATATCTAGAATCTAGACTAATGTGCATTATTTTCTCCTGTATTCACTATATTTTACCTGACATTTAAACCTATCCTGGATTATCATATTGGAAACCTGAACTTGTGATTTATGTCATATTGAGTGGTCATGCCTTTGTCGATGTAAAAATAGTGAAAGCCTTTCAAAGTGTATTTTGGCCGAAACATTTATTAGTCTGTGCAACTTTGGCATAAAGCTGACAGCAGTACATAGTTTCCGTGTGACAGGCTTCTAAATCTAGGCTGATACGAGCACTCGGCCGATATATCGTTATTGGTAGTCTACCGATACAGATATAACATATCATTTCATAAATATCGTTTTTACGCAGATCAGACATATAGACTGGTATATTGACCGATATGGCTGATACTAGACCCGTTATGTCCACCGACATAGACCAATGTGGATGACGAGGGTTCTTTCTAGAAATATAGGTGAATATGAAATTAGGTATTTATAGCTGCATCAAATTATAAAATTCACACATAATGTTTTGTAAATATGCATATATGACGTAATTTTTATGTTAGAATAAGATTTTTGAGAGTATTTATTGATATATTTCTGAATTTACTAGTTAGTAAACTTGGAATCATATAGTTGTAACACAAGCACTGACATCATTCTTTTTTTATTATTAAAAGAGGCGTGTCTAAACAAGAATGACAAAAAAACAGATATGTTTCCTCCTATATAACTACATACCGTCTGGTATATCACCGATATCTGACATCCAATTTACGGAAACCGAACCGATATAAACCCGGTAGCCGATATTTTGAAACTTGCTGTGAAATAGAGGACCTGGGGAAGTGCTGACTGTATAATTATTTAATGTTTGGCGAAGTGGCGATGATAGTCATGATTTCCTGCACGGCCGCACGATGTGCATCCTACATGTTACTGGGAAGAACAACCTACAAGGCATAGCTGGCATCAAAGAATGGTAGGTAATAGGCACATAGTGTCAGATCCAAAATGTTTTCCCTCAAAAAAAAAAGATCCAAAATGTTTAAAATTAGAGAACCATGGTGATGTTGACTCTCTAGAGAGAGAGAATCATCTGCAACTTGTGTTCCATTTTCCTTAATAAGAAAAGTTTTTTGAAGCGTATGATTAATACTTTTATAAAATGGAGGTACAGTGCAACGTTCAGTTATTTGTTCCTGTATCAAGTCCGGAATGCGCAAACAATAGGCATGTAGCATTAACCCAGTGGTGTTTTGTTGTATGTATTTTGAAACAATTCACTGGATTTTGTTCGTAGTCAAAACTCCAATTGAAAGAATGTGGATACACCTGAGCCATGATTACCCTATTTTTATATATCTGGGAAAAGGATTGTGCCTTGTGAAACCTGTGTTGTGGTCTCCTCATCTGAACAAAAACCGAGGGCTGGATGTTTCTATCTGCTTGGCAAATTTGTATCTACGATACTCAAAGTGTAGCGCCCCTGCTGTTAGTCCCACATGGCCGGTTTAACATGAGTTACACTTGCAGAAAAGCCTTCTGGGTGCAAGACGTAGCATTTCTGGGCTGACCCTTTTGCCTGAAGTGAGGACAAAAGTTGTCTGCCCTGTCGTGGGCTGGGCTGTTATCTATTTGGGCTGTAGGGTGTTGCACAAAGCCTCTTGAGTGTTTAGTTTGTAGAATTTCCTCCCCCTGTCTGACAATTTGTCAAAGTTTGATTGCTTACTTTTATTGTCAGTTTCCTCACTATATTTCTCTTATTCTGCTTTCCATTTTGTTTGTGCTTTCTGAAACAATTTTCCCTTTCTTACTCTTTTGGACATTGTTGCATTTTTCATCTTTCAGAAAAGGAAGTACAGAACTAAGAACCAGTCAGAAAGACCAAGGAAAGGGCCAACCCCAACAAGGAAATCCGAGAGGCTAGCTAGGAGAATGGTACTCATGACATCAGTGCTTCTCACGCAAAGGAAGAAGATTGGAGTAGGTGAGCAGTTTCAGGCTGAGATACCTGACTGGACTGGGCCACCTTCAGACGCAGAGCTTTCTTGGTACAGGAATGACCCGAACACCTCAAAGATGCTAGGAAGCAGAACTTGGCCACCTGAAGGTTATGTCGTACAGACAAATATTGTGGTAGCTGGACAGGGAAGGCCTGAATCATGTAATTGCCCATATCCAGGAAACTTCTATTGCAGATTACATCACATCAACACCGCCAGGGATCGGCTAAGGTCTGAAATTGGTCAAGTTTTCAAGGAATGGAAATTTGATTTGATGGGTGAGCAGGTTTCTGAGATGTGGAGCATTGAGGAGCAACTAAAGTTTGCTGCACTTGAGCAGTTGGTTCCTGTGTTTGAAAATAAGAGTTTTTGGGCGGTAGCGGCAAAACATTTTGCCTCGAAGACCAGGGTGGACTTGGTGCAGTACTACCTCAATGTTTTCCTCATGAGAAGAGTTTCAAACCAGTGCAGGCTGAGTCTGTTGGAGATTGATAGTGATGAGGATGAAGCAGAGGAAGAGGAGGATGAAGATCAATCTGATGGCTCCAATTCGTCCCAGAGGTATGGCTCTACACATGACCCCATATGTTTGCGTAAGCAGATGTAGTGCATATATGGAAATCCATCCCGCTGTTTCTTTTATGCACTGATGTTAGCTGCAAGAGTATAGACTAAACAGCTCCCGCGAACGTCAAACACTAGCTGGTAAGAATGATATTCATTTTTGCTAACATTTACGTTATTTCAGGCCCCAGGATGTCCAAGAGGTGAAGAAGATTTTCTGAGTCTACTGACAGCTACCTGGCATGCATTTCTGCATGCGCGCCTGTTTTGATGTGCTGAGACACTCATCACCTTGAGTGATCGATCCTTCAGTCGCTCGCTTAGACCTAGCCATCCGTTCTGCGCAGAAACTCATGCGAATTGCACACCATTCTCGTTCTCAATGCTTGTGTCAGGGTAACGGGCAAGCCAGTCAGTTGTGGCTTGATGCTCAAAGAGCTCATCTGATATGAATGTTTTCCCGTGTACAGGAAAAATGAAATACAGATCTTAAAGACTAAAGTGGGTAGAAAACAAATGGTCATTGGTTTCGTTTCTTTCGTGAGAGTTGAGACTTGAGAGGGTCAAAACCCAAAACCCGTTTGGCACTCTTTACTTGGCAAGAGGTTTGGCAACTGTGTTTTTATTCCCCAGTTTGGTAGAGCTGTTTTTGGTGTTGTCAACTTGTCTTGTACTCCCTTCGTTCCTAAATATAAGTCTTAGGAGAGATTTCACTATGGACTACATATGGAGCAAAATGAGTGAATCTACACTCTAAAATGCATCTATATACATCCGAATGTGGTTTATAGTGGAATTTTTACAAAGACTTATATTTAGAAACGGAGGAAGTATGTTTCTTTTGTGAAATACCCATCCTCTGCTGGTTTAGAAATTCGTTCTACTTCTCAGTTACCAACAGCGGTTACACTTCACCTAAGGCCTACAATGCAAGGCGCTTAGAAAAATAAATTAGCTTTTTCTTAAGCATTGGTGTTTATTTGTAAAGGGTGGATGCTTAATTGGACATCCCTCTTGTAGAGAAGGCATTAGTGCTTAAGAAAAAAATGGTTTATTTTACTAAGCACCTTTAATCACCTTGCATCATACAAGAAATTACTATATTGAGCAAGGTCTAAAATGATCTAAATAATGTTTGGCCCGTTCGCTAAAACTATCTACTCCGTACATGACAAAGGCAAAGGCAACAAAGTTATTACAAAAAGGACATATAGTTTTTGAACCAAGCTCATATGCTTCCTGATAAACAGTAAATTCACAAAAGACAGTAAAAAAATCTGATTTTTTTGTGATAAATATTGATGAATGTTTTAACTGGTGTATTGATTTTTTTTGTCATGACCTCCACGAATGTCATTGCATCACAAAATTTGCACCCGGATATAAGCATTCATCACAATTTTTTTTCTTTGGAATTTACTATTTTTTCGATTTTACCGTCACGTGTGAGCTCGTGGTCAAAAGAGCATTTTTGAAAAAAAAAATGTTACACACATGATGTTTTATCGAACGGAAGACACCACTGAAATTTAATCCTCGTAGAATTGCAAACTTGCAACCAATCTGTCTCGCGCAAGTTGCCACAGGAAGCGGCACACACGCACACACGCACCACCGTTTGGTAGAGCTGTTTCTGGTGTTGTCAACTTGTCATGTACTCCCTCCGTCCGAAAAAGCTTATCTCCCAAATGGATGTATCTAGCACTAAATTAGTACTAGATAAATTCATTTGAAGGACAAGCTTTTTCGGACGAAAAGAGTATGTTTCTTTTGTGAAATACCCACCCTCTGCTAGTTTAGAAATTCGCTCTACTTCTCAGTTACCAACAGCAGTTACACTTCACCTAAGGCGTACAATGTGCTTAGAAAAATAAATAAGTTTTTTCTTAAGCACTGATGCTTATTTGTAAAGGGTGGATGCTTAATTGGACACCCCTCTTGTAGAAAAGACACTGGTGCTTAAGAAAAATTTGGTTTATTTTACTAATTACCTTGCATCATACAAGAAATTACCATATTGAACAAGGTCTAAAATTATCTACATAATGCTTGGGCAGTTCGCTAAAATTATCTACATGGCAAAGGCAACAAAGTTGTTACAAAAAAAAAGACGTAGTTTTTGAAACGAGCTCATATGCTTCCTGATAAACAGTACTCCCTTTGTATAGAAATCTAAGAGTGTATAGTTATCTAAATGCTCTTATATTTCTTTACAGAGGGAGTAATTCACAAAATATAATAAAAAATCTGACTGTTTTTGAGATAAATATCGATGAATGTTTCAACTGAAGCATCGGTTTTGTTTTTTTGCCCTGACCTCCACGGATGTCATTGCATCACAAAATTTGCACCCGGATATGAACAATCATCACAAAAATTATATCAGAATTTACTACTCCATCTAACGCTCTTATATTTCTTTACAGAAAGAGTATTTTTTTTTTTGATTTTACTGTGACGTGTGAGCTCGGGGATCAAAAGCACACTTTCGAGAAGAAAAAGGGTTACACACATGATGTTTTCTCGAACTGAAAACGCTACTGAAATTTAATCCTCGTAGAATTGCAAACTTGCACCCAATCTGTCTCGCGCAAGTTAGTTGCCACAGGAAACGCACACACGTACCAGCACACCGTCGTCGGCTCGTCCCAGCAGGGCCACACAAGCCACGAACGGTCGTCTTCCCGCGCTCTATCTTCTCCGGCGCCACGTTGGCCCCCGGCTCATCTGGTCCAGTCGTGCATCCACCGTGTGTGATCCGTTCCTCCCAAATCCCCCAGCCGCGCCGCAACGTAAAGACGCAGAACAGCTTCCGAAATCCTGACCTCCGTAGCCTCTCTCCTCGTCAGCGCCGGCCAGACCACACACCGGCAGCCAGCCAGCAGCAATGGAGACCGTTGCGGCTGCCGGCTACGCGCGCGGGGCCGCCACGCGCTCCCCCGCCTGCTGCGCCGCCATGTCCTTCTCGCAGTCCTACAGGCCCAAGGTGTGTGATGTTAGGATATCCAGCATGTGGTGAGGCGTCAACCGTTTTTGTTTTGCTGATGCCGGATGGGCAATGCGTGCGGCAGGCTGCCAGGCCGGCGACCACGTTCTACGGCGAGTCGCTGCGGGCGAACACGGCGAGGACGTCGTTCCCGGCGGGGAGGCAGTCCAAGGCGGCGAGCCGGGCGGCGCTCACCACCCGGTGCGCGATCGGCGACAGCCTGGTTCGTGCCGTGCACCCATCACCAGTATATACATATGCTCTAGTCCCGTGCACGCGCGTCGCCGGTGCGCGCGCGTACGTGCCGCCACGTGAAGCTTACGGTGTCTGAACACTTTTATGTGGGGTGTTGTGTGGTGGCAGGAGGAGTTCCTGACCAAGGCGACGCCGGACAAGAACCTCATCAGGCTGCTGATCTGCATGGGGGAGGCGATGAGGACGATCGCCTTCAAGGTCCGGACCGCGTCCTGCGGCGGCACGGCCTGCGTCAACTCCTTCGGCGACGAGCAGCTCGCCGTCGACATGCTCGCCGACAAGCTCCTCTTCGAGGTGAGACGGCCGAGAGCCAGCGCTTTCCATCCACGCACGCGTGCTGCACGCCTCGTCCCGTCACGGTTCCTCACCTCGCTTTGTATATATGCAGGCGTTGGAGTACTCCCATGTCTGCAAGTACGCGTGCTCTGAGGAAGTCCCCGAGCTGCAGGACATGGGTGGCCCGGTCGAAGGTACTTCACATAACTGCATATCCATCTTGTCACGATAAATAATCAGCCAGGAATCAGAGCCCAAATCTCGACAAGATGGTTAAGGAGGAAGACGATCGCCTTATGTTTTAACCGTGTTCTTAGCAGAACCGCGTGCCATTCCTGTGCCTGAATATATAGTGGTACTGTAGTACTGGACAGAGTTCAGTGCCACACTACACCAGCAACACCACTGCTAGTCTGCTACTGAACAAAACACATGTCCACCTTCTCACCTTCAGAGCACTATAGCAGTGGAACAACATATATCTGTACATGTTTGTAACCATGGTGTCTTCTTGGATTCTACTCATACGAACCATCCACTCACCAGCAGCTACATACTGTAGTTACGTAGCTCATTTTAGCTGGCGTTTACGAGATGCAGAAATTTTGGCTTTCTGAATTCTGATCGGCTCGGGTTTTCCCACTCGTCTTGCAGGCGGATTCAGCGTCGCGTTCGACCCCCTTGATGGTTCCAGCATTGTGGACACCAACTTCACCGTCGGAACCATCTTCGGTGTCTGGCCTGGCGACAAGCTGACGGGCGTCACCGGCGGTGACCAAGTTGCCGCTGCCATGGGCATCTACGGCCCTCGCACCACTTTCGTTGTTGCCCTCAAGGACTGCCCTGGAACACACGAATTCCTTCTTCTCGACGAAGGTTCACTTCAGTTCCGAATCAAGTATCCAGTCGAAGTTCTGTATGCATATGTAATGGTGTATTGATCGAGCACCTACAAATGCTGCAGGTAAATGGCAGCATGTCAAGGACACAACAACCATTGGAGAAGGGAAGATGTTCTCCCCTGGTAACTTGAGGGCCACATTTGATAACCCTGATTACGACAAGGTACTAGTTACTGCTTGGTTGTTGGTCCTCTGCACAGCTCTAAATTGATGTGGGAACAGTTCTAATAAGAATCTAACAAGTGCAAAATGTACCTTGTCAGCTTGTCAACTACTATGTCAAGGAGAAGTACACGCTGCGTTACACCGGAGGCATGGTCCCTGATGTCAACCAGGTACATATATCAACAACTCTCTCCAGTTATAATTGCTAGTCACATTGCTTGCTCGCATCCTTAGAAGTTAGAAGCCACGAACGCTGCCCTGAAAACATATGTATAGTAAGATGAACAGTAAGATCACCTGCATGAAACACTGAGGCCTTCTTTGATTCATAGGGTTAGAAAATCATAGGAAATGAGATGACATGCATCTCAAATCCTATGAATAGGAAGAGAAAAAGACATGTCTTTTGCTTCTCATCATAGGATTTTTTTTCATTGAGTCTAGGCTAATGTTTTTTTTCCTATGAAATGTGAAGGATAGAAGAATTCCTCCGTAAGAATACAATTCTGTTCCAACAGGCCAAACGATTCTAAAGGTTTTTTTCTATAGAAACCCTATCCTATGAAATTCCTACAAAATCCCTCCAAGCCAAAGGAGGACTGAAATGCCATGACAGTGGTTCTTCAGTACGGACGATATATCTCATCGATGATCAGGGGTAGCCCCTGTTCAATCCAACTCCAACATTGAACAACGTGATGATCATCTGTCATGTCAGTTCTACTCCCACACCTTTGGCCACGCAGAGAGACAATCTTCCAGTCGAGGCAACGTAACTTTCTGAATTTGGCTGGGTGCTCCCGGTGAGTGCCACGAACTGTTGTTCCACCGCGCGCCCATGCGGTCGACCATCGAGCCTGTACCGGCGTCAGCTTTAAGCAAGGCCATGCTGTCGATCGACCGGCACGGCGCGTACTAGTGCACCAACTTTGCTTTGCTTCCGTATACACTCCCTGCGCACACACTCCATTGCATGCAGAGATCGAGTTCTTTCATTTTAGCATTATTACTCGTGTGCATGCATGCGTGAGAAGAGAGGGAATGGATGTTTGATGAATGGTGCGTGCATGCAGATCATCGTGAAGGAGAAGGGCATCTTCACGAACGTGACGTCGCCGACGGCCAAGGCGAAGCTGCGGCTGCTGTTCGAGGTGGCGCCGCTGGGGTTCTTGATAGAGAAGGCCGGCGGGCACAGCAGCGACGGCAAGCAGTCGGTGCTGGACAAGGTGATCTCCCAACTCGACGAGCGGACCCAGGTGGCCTACGGCTCCAAGAACGAGATCATCCGCTTCGAGGAGACCCTCTACGGCTCCTCCAGACTCGCCGCCAGCGCCACCGTCGGCGCCACCGCCTGATAATCTTCTTCTTCTTCTTCTTCTTCTTTTTTTACGTTTTTCTCAACCTGAAAAACAAGGTGTCCGTTATAGAGTCTGAAGCATGTTGTTGTCTTGTGATGATGCGAACTGGTAATGCAGACATGCAGTGGGCAGACGGGCTCGCGTCTGCCGCCCTTGTCTTCACTGCGAGGTGATTGTCGTACGTACACAGTTGTGCGTTTGTGCATGGTATTGGCAACACTTGTGTCATCGGATGTCTGCGTGTCTAACCTAAGCAGGCAACGTGATCTCCTATCTCTGCAGCTTTGCTCCTCTCACTCTCTCACAGGACTGTCACGCAACAGTCCGGATGTTTCCACGAGCTACTACGTGCCAGGCCGCATGCGACAGTCCACGGTATGGGGTGCAACAGAGGAGCAGCGCCATAGACATTCTGGTTCCTGAGAAGAAAGCAGTCTGTCTGAAACCCACTCACCCCGACCAACCGCGCAGATCGATCCCTGCACTCCCGACTCCGCAGATCCTGACCGCCGATCCTCCCGGTACGTACCACCACTGCCGTTCCATTCTTTTAATCCCTTTCGGGTACCGCGGTACACTACAGTGGGATGCATCATGCATGCATGATGTGACGCAAGGCTCTGCACGTCTCATGGCATGCAGCCACACGGGCCTGGCCTCGTGCGAGCACTGTAGCAGCAGCAGTGCTCGTAGTTCGCAAATTTGACAATTTTGACCTCGAAACGAATTAAATTCATAGAATGAACTGGGGGCGAAACTATTTCACATCCTAACCCTTTTGTATAGCGCCAGCCAGGCCGGCGCCACACCCTACGGTGCAGCGCCTAGCTCCGCGGCGTTGCACCTCTGTCCACCGTGGCAGCCCATGGGCCCGCACCCAGCCGTGCAACGCCTCCGAGCTAGGCGCTGCATCTGTAATGTGCAGCGCCTAGCCTCTAGGTGTTGCACGTGTAATGTGCAGCGCCTAGCGGCTAGGCGCTGCACTGTGACTTATCCAGCCACTTGGCTGGGCCCCCCTCCCCCACCCCCCCCACCACACACTCTCTCACTCTCTCCCCGAGCTTTGCCCCCTCTCCCACTCTCCTCCCCTCTCAAATCTTCTTCCAAATCTTGCAAATTTGAAGAATTTGTCCGTGGATTTCGAAGTCAAACCCTCCCTCAAGGTAATAATCTCCGATCCCCTTGTTTTGATCGAAGTAAAGTTCTCCCATTGCTCATTTGTTGGTAGTTTGGAGAAACCCTAGTTTAGTTTGGATCTAGAGATTTGCATGGAGATGTGAGATGTTTGTTTGCCAATTTCTATGATTAGGCTTTGTTAGTATGCTAGGGTTATTCTTATGGGTGTTCTTATGTTGGTGCTAGGGTTAGGTTTAGGGCTAGGGTTATGGTTAGGTTAGGTTTAGGGTTATGGTTAGGGTTAGGGTTGTTGTTTCATATATATATTAGGGTTTGTATTCGGTCTTAATCCATGGATTAGTACTCATGGAAGCAATGTTACCTTGTGTTCATTGCTTATAGGGATGGGAAGAACATGTGTGTTTGTTCATCATGGGGACAAAGACGCCTTTTTGAAAGGCAATAAAGAACCGGACCCGGATGAGCTTGACATTGTGTTTGATAGTAGTCCTAGCTATGCGGAGCTCTTGCAACAAGTTAGGAAAGATTTGAATTGGATGGACCCTAGTGATATCATTGAGTTGGAGGGAAGGCATAATGTTGGTTTTGGAATGCACATCCGTTGGAAGACAATGCGTGTAAACTCGGAGCAACGTTGGGTTGCATACAAGGAGACGGTGGCCGAATCACTAGACAAGGCTCTTGAGTTATTTGCAACGAAGAAGGTTGAGTCAAGTTTGCATTTGGACTTGAACCGGAACCACTCCCCTTTGGTTGCTAGTAGCCCCCCACCCTTGAAGCAAGATGAAATTGTTGAACCTCTTTTGACCCAAGAAGTGAGGCCAACATTGAGCCCGTGTAGAAACAACCAAGATGAATCTTTGCAAGAGGACAACGATGAGTATGCGGACGATGACAATGAAGTTGATCTCCATGACAACAATGTGGGTGATCTCGACAAATATCATTTGCAAGAGACAATGGACCATTCCATCCCTTTTTCCCGTGCATATGCATCGGACTCGGATGACGATGGTCCCGATGAACAAGTTGATGCGGAGGGGTTCACGGTGAAGGAGGCCGAAGCTTTCGAGAAGGTATTTGGTCGGGATCATCGGACTACATTGTTCAAGGATGTTAGTCCCGCGGATGAAGCCGTGGTAGATGGTGGCCAATGTGTAGCTCTTGGGGTTAGGCCAAGCTCTCACCGTGATTTGGTAGACGACAAGAACCGGATTGCTAAAGGTTCTAAGTTCGACAGCTTGTTGGATTTGAAGATGTGGCTCGACAACTACTCAGAAAAGCAACAGAAGTTTGGCTAGTTACAGACATATGCAGCGCCTAGCTTGGAGGCGCCACACTCTATAGTGCAGCGCCTGCGAGCTAGGCGTTGCACTGTAGAGTGCAGCGCCTCCGTGCTAGGCGCTGCATATGTCTGTAGCTATCCAGAAAGCAACAGAAGTTTGGCTAGTTACAGACATATGCAGCGCCTAGCACGGAGGCGCCACACACTATAGTGCAGCGCCTGCGAGCTAGGCGTTGCACTGTAGAGTGCGGCGCCTCCGTGCTAGGCGCTGCATATGTCTGTAGCTATCCAGAAAGCAACAGAAGTTTGGCTAGTTACAGACATATGCAGCGCCTAGCACGGAGGCGCCACACACTATAGTGCAGCGCCCGCGAGCTAGGCGTTGCACTGTAGAGTGCGGCGCCTCCGTGCTAGGCGCTGCACAAACACTTAGCAATTTTTTTGCCTGAAACTAGAGGCCTACCTACTGTGCCTCCTCCCCCCCTCTACTGGGTCTTTTTCAGCCACAGTTCTTTCAGCCACAGTTCAACAACTAGTATAACAAACATTCAGGTACGACATCATTTCTCCAAGTATAACAATTAGTATAAGAAACAAAGGGTTCACAAAAGACTTCATTTCATAGAAATGACCATCACAATAAGTTCCAGTTTACCATAGAGCTACCACCACTCCAAGTTCAACGACATAAAAGGTACGACCACTCCAAGTTCAACGACATAACAAATCGCACTCGAAGTTCAACATTATAAAAAAACTAAGATGACTAGTGCTTTCCACGCTTGCTGGGTCCTCCCCCCCTCTTGACACTTATCTTCTTCACCTTCCTAGGAAGAGGAACCCGCTCCGGCTCCGGCTCCGCCTCCGGTTCGACATCGTCATCCAAATAGTCATCCAAAGCCGCCATCCGCGAGGTGCCGACCGTCCTTTTGCCTCTTTGGGTGAAGTCTTCAGGTGTGTACTTGTTGATTCCCCTCCTAGGCTTCAACTCGTATGCAGACCGAGCCCGGTACGTCCCCAAGGTCATATCATCAGCAACCTATGCATCAACAAAAGATATGGAAAGACCGTGTGTGAGGATATAGTTAGCAATGCATTAACAAATGGATATGTATCGTCATGCCATACCTCTTGGGTGACCCCACCCACATCCTCATCCGTGAAAGGTTCACCATGGCTCTGCCCCGAAGCGGGATCTGATGGTGTCGCTGACCTAGACTGTTCTGGTGATACATACTCGGGGTCACGACAACCGAAAAGGTTTGATAGCCGCCTTAACTTTTGTCCCTGGCGCTGCAACATGTACAAGTGAATGAGACATGGAACGTACCAACAAATGTTAAGTGCTAGTTTGAAGGAGATGTGAACCTTAATGAATTCTCGAAGTGCACCTTCCCCATCGCTTTTGCCAGTCGGGGTTGTTTCCAGAATAGTCTCGGTCTCGTCAGCTGCTTTCTTGATCTGGGCACGCTATGAACAGAAACGGTATCAAAGTGTTAGGCAAGCGAAGATGTGAAAAGTGCGAATGGAAAAGCAAAAAGGGCTAACCACAAAGTTCATCATTGGAGCTGAAGGGATCACCGAGTTGCCTTTCCTGCTAATGCGTTGTACTGGTGCTGGGCTACCTCATCAAAAACGGTGGGTTCTTCCAGAATCTCCTCAGCATACGCCGGCTGGCATACCTCCACGCGGGTACTTGCAAGAAACCATGCGAGATAGTTGTTGAACGCGATCGGGCAGTGCTCACGAAGCTGGGCTCGTTTTCCAGCCCTTGCTTGCTCCACACTAAGAGCGAACTGCACGACATACTTCCTGTGATGGCTGGCCCAATCCTTGATCTTCCGCTGCTTTTTCCTATCCAACCTGCAAGTTAGAAACAAGATATTAGCATCATCGAAACTGTCGAGAAGCTGCTAAGTGCTCAAGGTTAATTATATCTTACGCGTGTAGCAACTTGTCCGTGTCCTCCCACTCCGGCGGGTGTGGCTGGAACAAACCAAACTGGCGGAACACCCGATGTGGCAGGTGAAGCTCAACCGCCCAGTTGCATATCAGTGGGCACCGCATATGCCAGAGATCCCTATCCCTAATGCACATCGGATTAAGCCTGAACTCTATAGGGTTATCAAAACTCTCCTTTTCCATACGGCTTCCATTCCACCTGCAAAATGGGATTGAATGCAAAATTGATATCGAGTGAAGATACAAGCATGATAATCACTTATGCAAGGTCGGTTCACCTGCTCAGGCGTGATCGCGTCCAGCTCGCTCTTGTACAACTTGTACATTACAGAGGGATCATCCGTCGTCTCATTTAACACATCCCACTTGTAAGCCCAAGTGGGGAGCCGTAGTGGGTCGTCTTTATCGTCCCAATCCTCGTACTTCACGGTCTTAGGTCGTCCAACCGGCAAACGCTCCCAGCTCCATATGGAAAGTGCGAGCAGACAACCACCAATACCTCCAGTGTGCCTACAACTGGCATCGTCCAACTGCACATAAAAAAGAACATGGTCAAATTTGCCGCAAGAGCGCATTGATAATGTATCAATGAAGTGAAAAGGAAACAACTTCATACCTGTCGATACAAGTAAGCTAGTGTCGCCGAACCCCAACTCCATTTGCTATCGAAGACGGTCAACGCCTTCAGCCACATCCATGGAGCATTCTTGCCTGTGCCATCAGCAAACATTGTCCTCGATACCACGTACCACATGTAGACACGCGCATAAGTCTTCACCATGTCCTCATTAGCATCATCGGGGCAATGAGCGAAGTTCGATGATATCCACGTGAAAGTAGCGCCCGCTGCGACTCTTTCCTTCTTCTTATCTTCCCTTTCTGGCTCCCGAGGCTCCGGAGGAACCATACCGATAAGGGCTTGCATCTGCGCGCGCCACCCTTCAGAATCGGTGTTCATACATAAAGGATTGCCATCGATAGGAAGACCGGTGATCATAGCGATATCCTGCAGCGTCACGGTCATCTCCCCGGTCCGAAGATGGAAAGTGTGTGTCTCCGGCCTCCAATGATCAATAAGCGCGGTGAGTGCTGCATCATTGTTGGGTGGCGTCGACCGGCGGACCAACTCAATGAAAGGGAGAAGTCCTGCCTCCCTAACATAAGGTGTGTACCGCTCATCATAGCTCATCCCTCCAAGGCTGATCCCGTGAGACCGAAGCTTCAGAGGTGCAAGCTCCTACAAACAAACAAATCATAACATTACATATGGGGCATTTGTGTTTGAACAAACATACGAAATTCATAACACCGGCCACTTTCAGTATTACCCGCTGCTGCACCGACATAGCGTACGACCGGTGTTGATGGTCCCAGTGATCATCGAGAAGCCAAACCATGCTAACAATTTCAACAAAGCATTCTTGTCAACACGATTATCTTTTCAATTCAAAAAAACTAAAGTAGGCCTACTACATGCAAGATCCAAAGCATATGGTGCTTCCCCTACTTGGGCCTACTTCATACAAATAACATGTCAATCTATGTATCCAAACTATAACATGTCAATCTACTTCTCCATACAAATAACATGTCAATCTACTTCTCCATACAAAAAACATGTCAATCTATGTATCCAAACTATATAAATAACATGTCAACCTATCTATCCAAACCACATTCTAATCTAACAAGGGTTCCCCAAATCTAATATACGCAAGATTCAAACAAAAGTTGCCCAAATCTAATACATGCAAGATTCAAACAAGGGTTCCCCAAATCTTCAAAATATAATATTTTCTATGGATAGAAAGAAGGGGATCGGAGGAGAGTACCTTCTACGATGGATTGGTGAACAAATGCACGGACCAAATCGTCGGATTGGAAGGATTTGGGAGAGGGGATTGAGAGGGGGAGTGCAGATGGCCGCCACCTTTTTTTCTGTAACTGCCAATGGGGAGGGTGGGGGAGGAGAGGGCTGGCGCGTTTGCATATAAGTCACAGTGCAGCGCCTAGCCGCTAGGCGCTGCACATTACACGTGCAACGCCTAGCGGCTAGGCGCTGCACATTACAGGTGTAGCGCCTAGCTCGGAGGCGTTGCACTGCTGGGTGCGGGCCCGTGGGCTGCCACGGTGGACAGTGGTGCAACGCTCCGGAGCTAGGCGCTGCACCGTAGGGTGTGGCGCCGGCGTGGCGGGCGCTACACAAAAGGGTCAGGGGTGTGAAATAGTTTCGCAACCAGTTCATTCTGTGATTTGCTTTCGATTATAGGTTAAAATTGTCAAATTTGCCCTCGTAGTTCATTTGATGGAGACTTCATTAATCGAATGGTCCAAGTCGAGCGTGGCGAAAAGGAGACCGCCAGGACGGAAGAACTTTGGATGGCATGTGATCGCTGATTGCGCAATTGAGCGGTGGAGTACATTCATGTTTGCAGGTGCAGGCCGTGCATGGCCAGAGCGTGCCGCCAGCCGTGGCAGCAACCTACGGCAGGGTCGCGTCTAGTGCACGTAGGATTATGGCGCGCCTCCGTCTCTGGCCTGGCCTGACCGTGACCAGCATCGCATAGCTCCATCCATGCAACCGACGCAATGCCCCAAGCTAGCTACCTACTACTAGTGTGCGTACTGCGTCGACCGGAAACATGCAAGGCTCGTCCAGCAGCGGACGATGGAGGTGACGGCCCGCCGTCGGCGTCACCCTGTCATGGAAAAAGGAGGAGGCGGTAGGAGCAGAGGGAGACCGCGGCACGACGCTAGCTAGCAAACGTCCGGCTCCACCACAGTCAATATTCGATCTCGGCCATCCCGGAGGAGTTTTTGTTTCCTCGGCGTCTCCAGACATCTGGTACCGCGGCGCCAGTGTCCGTCCCTCCCGGCGACGGGACGGGTGCCGGCTCGCCGCGCCTTTGCTTGGCTTCACGCCGGGCCTCGCGCGCTGCTCAGTTGCTTTGTCGCCGCCTGCCATCGCTAGCGTCCGCCGTGGCTGTAGTAGTAGTACTAGACTGCTAGTTCGTGGTTAAGTTCCACCTCCCTCGTCATCAAAAGATTAGTACTCCTAGTCATCAAAAGGAAATGAAGCAGGGTACTAGCAGTAGCAGGGCAGCAGGGTCCTGACATGGTTGGGAAGTTTTGTCTCCTGCCTGATTAGTTTGAACTTCTCTTTTTACATTACAGGTGGCGCGTCGATCGCGTCCGCGGCCATGTGCTATCTGGGTAAATGTATCCAGCATCCGGCCGGATGCCCGGATCCACCGTCTTGATTCTGTCAGACGATTACTTAATGGACTTGATTACGGCTGACAGTGTCCAGATTATGCCCACAGAAGCTCCTGGGAAGTCTGCAGTAGAATGATAGGATTCACCGCATTGCCATTGATCGTAGGGTCTGGCCCTTTTATATATACAAGACTGTACAACAGAGAGAGGGGGATCGTGGCCTAGCTCTACGTGGCACGATCACCACGTGGGTCGTGGGCGTGCCGACGTGCCCGAGTCAGCGTCAGGAGTGGAGGAAGCCTTCAAACAGCCCCCCGCACAGGGGCGGAGCTTTGTTGGGGCCAAACCGGGCCATGGCCCGCCCAGGAATTTGACCCATTTCTTACCCATGGCGCGGCTCCCCTTTCCCAGCCCAGCTCACCTGCAAAATCCATTAACCTGGCGACGCTACTCTTAGGCAGGCGGCTCAGCCTCTCTCTCCCTCTCAAGCATGCACCAGCGCCGCTGAGCAGGGAGCAACGGAGCAGCCACCGCATGTCAGCGTCTCTAGCCATCTCACACAGCATGGACCAGCAGTCCGCCCACCAGATCTCTCGCCACCTCGCGTCGCGCAGCAGTGGTTAACCCCCCTGTTCGCTCTCCAGGACCCGTTGTGGGACCTAGCCTGCAGCAAGCAATCTGCAATGTCCGCGCGGCCGACCCACCGGTGGTGCAAGAGCCCCATGCACAGCCGTACATGCGCATCAGTAAGAAGTGCGCGCATCAATTCGGGTACACTAATATATTTCCCCAATCCATTTGATACTAATCAACAGCCTGATTTTCGTCCAGTTCTTTACATCTTATACAGTCCTGATCTTGTACAAATTACAACGTAGGTAGTCATGGACAAGGAAAATCAGACTCAAGAGAAGAATTGATTTGATTTGAACATGAAAAGAGATGACATAACTCAAATTGAGAATCGTCATGTATTGCCATTGTTTGATTTGGAGCAACAACAGCCATGAAGATGTCATCACAGATTTTAGAGGCACGAAGGATTGAAAGCTTTCAGAATTTCAAAAATAAAATAAAAATTATGCTCTCCTTTAGTTTGGCCCGCCCAGCTTTTTCTTTCAAGCTCCGCCACTGCCCCCGCAGCCACAGCAGGGTCTTCGACAATGTTGAGGCTAGACCGGAACTCGGTGAAGACGCCCGTCAGCAACCCCTTGGTGAAGATGTCGGCGAACTGGGATGTCGAGGGCACGTGGAGTACGCGCACGTCGCCGAAGGACATGCGCTCGCGGACGAAGTGGAGGTCGATCTCCACGTGCTTGGTGCGCTGGTGCTGCACTGGGTTGGAGGAGAGTGTGACGCCCCCGATTCAATCGTACACTAATCATGCAGGCAAACGTGTACGATCAAGATCAGAGACTCACGAGAAGATATCACAACACAACTCTAAAACATAAATAAGTCATACAAGCATCATAATACAAGCCAGGGGCCTCGAGGGCTCGAATACAAGTGCTCGATCATAGACGAGTCAGCGGAAGCAACAATATCTGAGTACAGACATAAGTTAAACAAGTTTGCCTTAAGAAGGCTAGCACAAACTGGGATACAAATCGAAAGAGGCGCAGGCCTCCTGCCTGGGATCCTCCTAACTACTCCTGGCCGTCGTCAGCGGGCTGCACGTAGTAGTAGGCACCTCCGGTGTAGTAGGAGTCGTTGTCGACGGTGGCGTCTGGTTCCTGGGCTCCGGCATCTGGTTGCGACAACCAGGTAGAAGGGAAAGGGGAAAAAGAGGGAGAAAAGCAACCGTGAGTACTCATCCAAAGTACTCGCAAGCAAGGGGCTACACTACATATGCATGGGTATATGTGTAAAGGGCCATATCGGTGGACTGAACTACAGAATGCCAGAATAAGGGGGGATAGCTAGTCCTGTCGAAGACTACGCTTCTGGCAGCCTCCATCTTGCAGCATGTAGAAGAGAGCAGATTGAAGTCCTCCAAGTAGCATGGTATAGCATAATCCTACCCGGCGATCCCCTCCTCGTCGCCCTGTTAGAGAGCGATCACCGGGTTATATCTGGCACTTGGAAGGGTGTGTTTTATTAAGTATCCAGTTCTAGTTGTCATAAGGTCAAGGAACAACTCCGGGTCGTCCTTTTACCGAGGGACACGGCTATTCGAATAGATAAACTTCCCTGCAGGGGTGCACCACATTTTCCAACACGCTCGATCCCATTTGACCGGACACACTTTCCTGGGTCATGCCCGGCCTCGGAAGATCAACACGTCGCAGCCCCACCTAGGCTCAACAGAGAGGTCAGCACGCCGGTCTAAATCCTATGCGCGCAGGGGTCTGGGCCCATCGCCCATTGCACACCTGCACGTTGCGTACGCGGTCGGAAGCAGACCTAGCCCCCTTAATACAAGTGCGAGCTTACGGTCCAATGCGGCGCGCGCCACTCAGTCGCTGACGTCAAAAAGAGCTTCGGCTGATACCACGACGCCGAGTGCCCATAACTGTTCCCGCGTAGTTTGTTAGTGCGTATAGACCAAATGGTCAGACTCAGATCAAATACCAAGATCTCGTTAAGCGTGTTAAGTATCCGCGAACGCCGACCAGGACCAGGCCCACCTCTCTCCTAGGTGGTCTCAACCTGCCCTGTCGCTCCGCCACAAAGTAACAGTCGGGGGCCGTCAGGAACCCAGGCCCACCTCTACCGGGATGGAGCCACCTGTCCTTTCAGCCCCCTCATCAGAATCACTTGCGGGTACTCAACGAGCTGACCCGACTTTAGTCACCACATGTGTCATGTATATAAAGTATATAGTATATACCCGTGATCACCTCCCGAAGTGATCACGACCCAGTAGTATAGCATGGCAGACGGACAAGATGTTGGGGAACGTAGTAATTTCAAAAAAATTCCTATGCACACGCAAGATCATGGTGATGCATAGCAACGAGAGGGGAGAGTGTTGTCCACGTACCCTCGTAGACCGAAAGCGGAAGCGTTAACACAACGCGGTTGATGTAGTCGTACGTCTTCACGATCCGACCGATCTAGTACCGAATGCATGGCACCTCTGAGTTCAGCACACGTTCATCTCGATGATGTCCCTCGAACTCCGATCCAGCCGAGTGTTGAGGAAGAGTTTTGTCAGCACGACGGCGTGGTGACGATGATGATGTTCTACCGACGCAGGGCTTCGCCTAAGCACCGCTACGATATTATGGAGGTGTAATATGGTGGAGGGGGCACCGCACACGGCTAAGAGATCAATGATCAATTGTTGTGTCTATCGAGTGCCCCCCTGCCCCCGTATATAAAGGATCAAAGGGGGGGAGGTGCGGCCAGCCTTGGGGTGCGCCAGGAGGAGTCCTACTCCCACTGGGAGTAGGACTCCCCCCTTTTCCTAGTTGGATTAGGACTTGGGAGGAGGGAAAGAGGAGAGGGAGAAGAAGGAAGGGGGGCGCCCCCCCCTTCTCCTTGTCCTATTCGGACTAGGGGGGAGGGGCGCGCGGCCCAGCCCTAGCCGCCTCTCCTCTCTTCCACCTAGGCCCACTAAGGCCCATTATGTTGCCGGGGGGTTCCGGTAACCTCCCGGTACTCCGGTAAAATCCCGATTTCACCCGGAACACTTCTGATATCCAAACATAGGCTTCCAATATATCAATCTTTATGTCTCGACCATTTCGAGACTCCTCGTCATGTCCGTGATCACATCCGGGACTCCGAACAACCTTTGGTACATCAAAACATATAAACTCATAATATAACTGTCATCGAAACGTTAAGCGTGCGGACCCTACGGGTTCGAGAACTATGTAGACATGACCGAGACACGTCTGCGGTCAATAACCAATAGCGGAACCTGGATGCTCATATTGGCTCCCACATATTCTATGAAGATCTTTATCGGTCAGACTGCATAACAACATACGTTGTTCCCTTTGTCATGGGTATGTTACTTGCCCGAGATTCGATCGTCGGTATCTCAATACCTAGTTCAATCTCGTTACCGGCAAGTCTCTTTACTCGTTCCGTAATACATCATCTCGCAACAAACTCATTAGTTGCAATGCTTGCAAGGCTTAAGTGATGTGCATTACCGAGAGGGCCCAGAGATACCTCTCCGACAATCGGAGTGACAAATCCTAATCTCGAAATACACCAACCCAACAAGTACCTTCGGAGACACCTGTAGAGCACCTTTATAATCACCCAGTTACGTTGTGACGCTTGGTAGCACACAAAGTGTTCCTCCGGTAAACGGGAGTTGCATAATCTCATAGTCATAGGAACATGTATACGTCATGAAGAAAGCAATAGCAACATACTAAACGGTCGAGTGCTAAGCTAACGGAATGGGTGAAGTCAATCACATCATTCTCCTAATGATGTGATCCCGTTAATCAAATGACAACTCATGTCAATGGCTAGGAAACATAACCATCTTTGATTAACGAGCTAGTCAAGTAGAGGCATACTAGTGACACTCTGTTTGTCTATGTATTCACACAAGTATTATGTTTCCGGTTAATACAATTCTAGCATGAATAATAAACATTTATCATGATATAAGGAAATAAATAATAACTTTATTATTGCCTCTAGGGCATATTTCCTTCAGTCTCCCACTTGCAGAGTCAATAATCTAGATTACACAGTAATGATTCTTACACCCATGGAGCCTTGGTGCTGATCATGTTTTGCTCGTGGAAGAGGCTTAGTCAACGGGTCTGCAACATTCAGATTTTTATGTATCTTGCAAATTTCTATGTCTCCCACCTGGACTAAATCCCGGATGGAATTGAAGCGTCTTTTGATGTGCTTGGTTCTCTTGTGAAATCTAGATTCCTTTGCTAAGGCAATTGCACCAGTATTGTCACAAAAGATTTTCATTGGACCCGATGCACTAGGTATGACACCTAGATCGGATATGAACTCCTTCATCTAGACTCCTTCATTTGCTGCTTCCGAAGCAGCTATGTACTCCGCTTCACACGTAGATCCCGCCACGACGCTTTGTTTAGAACTGCACTAACTGACAGCTCCACCATTCAATCCAAACATGTATCCGGTTTGCGATTTAGAATCGTCCGGATCAGTGTCAAAGCTTGCATCGACGTAACCATTTACGATGAGCTCTTTGTCACCTCCATAAACGAGAAACATATCCTTAGTCCTTTTCAGGTATTTCAGGATGTTCTTGACCGCTGTCCAGTGATCCACTCCTGGATTACTTTGGTACCTTCCTGCTAGACTTATAGCAAGGCACACATCAGGTCTGGTACACAACATTGCATACATGATAGAGCCTATGGCTGAAGCATAGGGAACATCTTTCATCTTCTCTCTATCTTCTGCAGTGGTCGGGTATTGAGTCTTACTCAACTTCACACCTTGTAACACAGGCAAGAACCCTTTCTTTGCTTGATCCATTTTGAACTTCTTCAAAACTTTGTCAAGGTATGTGCTTTGTGAAAGTCCAATTAAGCGTCTTGATCTATCTCTATAGATCTTGATGCCCAATATATACGCAGCTTCACCGAGGTCTTTCATTGAAAAACTCTTATTAAAGTATCCCTTTATGCTATCCAGAAATTCTATATCATTTCCAATCAGCAATATGTCATCCACATATAATATCAGAAATGCTACAGAGCTCCCACTCACTTTCTTGTAAATACATGCTTCTCCAAAAGTCTGTACAAAACCAAATGCTTTGATCACACTATCAAAGCGTTTATTCCAACTCCGAGAGGCTTGCACCAGTCCATAAATGGATCGCTGGAGCTTGCACACTTTGTTAGCTCCCTTTGGATCGACAAAACCTTCCGGTTGCATCATATACAACTCTTCTTCCAGAAATCCATTCAGGAATGCAGTTTTGACATCCATTTGCCAAATTTCATAATCATAAAATGCGGCAATTGCTAACATGATTCGGACAGACTTAAGCATCACTACGGGTGAGAAGGTCTCATCGTAGTCAATCCCTTGAACTTGTCGAAAACCTTTCGCAACAAGTCGAGCTTTATAGATAGTAACATTACCGTCAGCGTCAGTCTTCTTCTTGAAGATCCATTTATTTTCAATGGCTTGCCGATCATCGGGCAAGTCAACCAAAGTCCATACTTTGTTCTCATACATGGATCCCATCTCGGATTTGATGGCCTCAAGCCATTTTGCGGAATCTGGGCTCACCATCGCTTCTTCATAGTTCGTAGGTTCGTCATGGTCTAGTAACATAACCTCCAGAACAGGATTACCGTACCACTCTGGTGCGGATCTTACTCTGGTTGACCTACGAGGTTCAGTAACAACTTGATCTGAAGTTCCATGATCATCATCATTAACTTCCTCACTAATTGGTGTAGGCGTCACAGGAACCGGTTTCTGTGATGAACTATTTTCCAATAAGGGAGCAGGTACAGTTACCTCATCAAGTTCTACTTTCCTCCCACTCACTTCTTTCGAGAGAAACTCCTTCTCTAGAAAGGATCCATTCTTAGCAACGAATGTCTTGCCTTCGGATCTGTGATAGAAGGTGTACCCAACAGTCTCCTTTGGGTATCCTATGAAGACACATTTCTCCGGTTTAGGTTCGAGCTTATCAGGTTGAAGCTTCTTCACATAAGCATCGCAGCCCCAAACTTTAAGAAACGACAACTTTGGTTTCTTGCCAAACCACAGTTCATAAGGCGTCGTCTCAACGGATTTCGATGGTGCCCTATTTAACGTGAATGCAGCCGTCTCTAAAGCATAACCCCAAAACAATAGCGGTAAATCAGTAAGAGACATCATAGACCGTACCATGTCTAGTAAAGTACGATTACGATGTTCGGACACACCATTACGTTGTGGTGTTCCGGGTGGCGTGAGTTGCGAAACTATTCTGCATTGTTTCAAATGTAGACCAAACTCATAACTCAAATATTCTCCTCCACGATCTGATCGTAGATACTTTATTTTCTTGTTACGATGATTTTCAACTTCACTCTGAAATTCTTTGAACTTTTCAAATGTTTCAGACTTATGTTTCATTAAGTAGATATACCCATATCTGCTTAAATCATGTGTGAAGGTGAGAAAATAACGATATCCGCCACGAGCCTCAATATTCATCGGACCACATACATCTGTATGTATGATTTCCAACAAATCTGTTGCTCTCTCCATAGTTCCGGAGAACGGCGTTTTAGTCATCTTGCCCATGAGGCACGGTTCGCAAGTACCAAGTGATTCATAATCAAGTGATTCCAAAAGTCCATCAGTATGGAGTTTCTTCATGCGCTTTACACCGATATGACCTAAACGGTAGTGCCACAAATAAGTTGCACTATCATTATCAACTCTGCATCTTTTGGCTTCAACATTATGAATATGTGTATCACTATTATCGAGATTCATTAAAAATAGACCACTCTTCAAGGGTGCATGACCATAAAAGATATTACTCATATAAATAGAACAACCATTATTCTCTGATTTAAATGAATAACCGTCTCGCATCAAACAAGATCCAGATATAATGTGTTCATGCTCAACGCTGGCACCAAATAACAATTATTTAGGTCTAATACTAATCCCGAAGGTAGATGTAGAGGTAGCGTGCCGACGGCGATCACATCGACTTTGGAACCGTTTCCCACGCGCATCGTCACCTCGTCCTTGGCCAGTGTTCACTTAATCCGTAGTCCCTGTTTCGACTTGCAAATATTAGCAACAGAACTAGTATCAAATACCCAGGTGCTACTGCGAGCTCTAGTAAGGTACACATGAATAACATGTATATCACATATACCTTTGTTCACCTTGCCATCCTTCTTATCCGCCAAATACTTGGGGCAGTTCCGCTTCCAGTGACCAGTCTGCTTGCAGTAGAAGCACTCAGTCTCAGGCTTAGGTCCAGACTTGGGTTTCTTCTCCTGAACAACAACTTGCTTGCTGTTCTTCTTGAAGTTCCCCTTCTTCTTCCCTTTGCCCTTTTTCTTGAAACTAGTGGTCTTATTGACCATCAACACTTGATGCTCCTTTTTGATTTCTACCTCTGCAGCCTTTAGCATCGCGAAGAGCTCGGGAATCGTCTTATCCATCCCTTGCATGTTATAGTTCATCACGAAGCTCTTGTAGCTTGGTGGCAGTGATTGAAGAATTCTGTCAATGACGATATCATCCGGAAGATTAACTCCCAGTTGAATCAAGTGATTGTTATACCCAGACATTTTGAGTATATGCTCACTGACAGAACTATTCTCTTCCATCTTGCAGCTGTAGAACTTATTGGAGACTTCATATCTCTCAATCCGGGCATTTGCTTGAAATATTAACTTCAACTCATGGAACATCTCATATGCTCCATGACGTTCAAAACGTCGTTGAAGACCGGGTTCTAAGCCGTAAAGCATGGCACACTGAACTATCGAGTAGTCATCAGCTTTGCTCTGCCAGACGTTCATAACATTTGGTGTTGCTCCTGCAGTAGGCCTGGCACCCAGCGGTGCTTCCAGGACGTAATTCTTCTGTGCAGCAATGAGGATAATCCTCAAGTTACGGACCCAGTCCGTGTAATTGCTACCATCATCTTTCAACTTTGCTTTCTCAAGGAACGCATTAAAATTCAACGGAACAACAGCACGGGCCATCTATCTACAATCAACATAGACAAGCAAGATACTATCAGGTACTAAGTTCATGATAAATTTAAGTTCAATTAATCATATTACTTAAGAACTCCCACTTAGATAGACATCCCTCTAATCATCTAAGTGATCACGTGATCCAAATCAACTAAACCATAACCGATCATCACGTGAAATGGAGTAGTTTTCAATGGTGAACATCACTATGTTGATCATATCTATTATATGATTCACGCTCGACCTTTCGGTCTCAGTGTTCCGAGGCCATATCTGCATATGCTAGGCTCGTCAAGTTTAACCTGAGTATTCTGCGTGTGCGAAACTGGCTTGCACCCGTTGTAGATGGACGTAGAGCTTATCACACCTGATCATCACGTGGTGTATGGGCACGACGAACTTTGGCAACGGTGCATACTCAGGGAGAACACTTTTATCTTGAAATTTAGTGAGAGATCATCTTATAATGCTACCGTCAATCAAAGCAAGATAAGATGCATAAAAGATAAACATCACATGCAATCAATATAAGTGATATGATATGGCCATCATCATCTTATGCTTGTGATCTCCATCTCCGAAGCACCGTCATGATCCCCATCGTCACCGGCGCGACACCTTGATCTCCATCGTAGCATCATTGTCGTCTCGCCAACTATTGCTTCTACGACTATCGCTACCGCTTAGTGATAAAGTAAAGCAATTACATGGCGATTGCATTGCATACAATAAAGCGACAACCATATGGCTCCTGCCAGTTGCCGATAACTCGGTTACAAAACATGATCATCTCATACAATAAAATATAGCATCATGCCTTGACCATATCACATCACAACATGCCCTGCAAAAACAAGTTAGACGTCCTCTACTTTGTTGTTGCAAGTTTTACGTGGCTGCTACGGGCTGAGCAAGAACCGTTCTTACCTACGCATCAAAACCACAACGATAGTTTGTCAAGTTGGTGCTGTTTTAACCTTCGCAAGGACCGGGCGTAGCTACACTCGGTTCAACTAAAGTTGGAGAAACTGACACCCGCCAGCCACCTCTGTGCAAAGCACGTCGGAAGAACCAGTCTCGCGTAAGCGTACGCGTAATGTCGGTCCGGGCCGCTTCATCCAACAATACCGCTGAACCAAAGTATGACATGCTGGTAAGCAGTATGACTTATATCACCCACAACTCACTTGTGTTCTACTCGTGCATATGACATCTACGCATAAAACCAGGCTCGGATGCCATTGTTGGGGAACGTAGTAATTTCAAAAAATTTCCTATGCACACGCAAGATCATGGTGATGCATAGCAACGAGAGGGGAGAGTGTTGTCCACGTACCCTTGTAGACCAAAAGCGGAAGCGTTAACACAACGCGGTTGATGTAGTCATACGTCTTCACGATCCGACCGATCAAGTACCGAATGCACGACACCTCCGAGTTCAGCACACGTTCAGCTCGATGACGTCCCTCGAACTCCGATCCAGCCGAGTGTTGAGGGAGAGTTTTGTCAGCACGACGGCGTGGTGACGATGATGATGTTCTACCGACGCAGGGCTTCGCCTAAGCACCACTACAATATTATCGAGGTGTACTATGGTGGAGGGGGCACCGCACACGGCTAAGAGATCAATGATCAATTGTTGTGTCTATGGGGTGCCCCCTGCCCCCGTATATAAAGGATCAAAGGGGGGGAGGTGCGGCCAGCCTTGGGGCGCGCCAGGAGGAGTCCTACTCCCACCGGGAGTAGGACTCCCCCCTTTTCCTAGTTGGATTAGGACTTGGGAGGGGGGAAAGAGGAGAGGGAGAAGAAGGAAGGGGGGCGCCGCCCGCTTCTCCTTGTCCTATTCGGACTAGGGGGGAGGGGTGCACGGCCCAGCCCTAGCCGCCTCTCCTCTCTTCCACCTAGGCCCACAAAGGCCCATTATGTTGCCGGGGGGTTCCGGTAACCTCCCGGTACTCCGGTAAAATCCCGATTTCACCCGGAACACTTCCGATATCCAAACATAGGCTTCCAATATATCACTCTTTATGTCTCAACCATTTCGGGATTCCTCGTCATGTCCATGATCACATCCGGGACTCCGAACAACCTTCGGTACATCAAAACATATAAACTCATAATATAACTGTCATCGAAACGTTAAGCGTGCGGACCCTACGGGTTCGAGAACTATGTAGACATGACCGAGACACGTCTCCGGTCAATAACCAATAGCGGAACCTAGATGCTCATATTGGCTCCCACATATTCTACGAAGATCTTTATCGGTCGAACAACATACGTTGTTCCCTTTGTCATGGGTATGTTACTTGCCCGAGATTCGATCGTCGGTATCTCAATACCTAGTTCAATCTCGTTACCGACAAGTCTCTTTACTCGTTCCGTAATACATCATCTCGCAACAAACTCATTAGTTGCAATGCTTGCAAGGCTTAAGTGATGTGCATTACCGAGAGGGCCCAGAGATACCTCTCCGACAATCGGAGTGACAAATCCTAATCTCGAAATACGCCAACCCAACAAGTACCTTCGGAGACACCTGTAGAGCACCTTTATAATCACCCAGTTACGTTGTGACGTTTGGTAGCACACAAAGTGTTCCTCCGGTAAACAGGAGTTGCATAATCTCATAGTCACAGGAACATGTATAAGTCATGAAGAAAGCAATAGCAACATACTAAACGATCGAGTGCTAAGCTAACGGAATGGGTGAAGTCAATCACATCATTCTCCTAATGATGTGACCCCGTTAATCAAATGACAACTCATGTCAATGGCTAGGAAACATAACCATCTTTGATTAACGAGCTAGTCAAGTAGAGGCATACTAGTGACACTCTGTTTGTCTATGTATTCACACAAGTATTATGTTTCTGGTTAATACAATTCTAGCATGAATAATAAACATTTATCATGATATAAGGAAATAAATAATAACTTTATTATTGCCTCTAGGGCATATTTCCTTCACAAGAGTGTAGGGCCACTGATGGAACACTAGCATCCTATACTAAGCAGTAGGATAGCAGGTAAGGGTAACAACTGTAGCAACAATGACAAGCTATGCAGCAGAATAGGATTAACCGAAAGCAGTAACATGCTACACTACTCTAATGCAAGCTGTATAGAGAAGAATAGGCGATATCTGGTGATCAAGGGTGAAAGAACATGCGGTGCCCCCATGTTTGGTTTTGGTAATTGATGACAATCTCTATGGACTAATGGTTGCCTTGAGTTATATTTGAAGGATTTGTCCATATGCATTTCTTGAAGTCCATGTGTTGGTTTCAAGGAGTTTATGTGGTGACCAAGGTGTTATTAAGGAATTATCCAAAGATTGGTCATGTGAGAATGTCTTGAAGAAGAAGATTGCGTGATCATTCATGTTTACCTTCAAGACATCATCCAAATGAAGAGAGTTGGAAAGAGTCAAGGTTGATCAAGACTAAGTCAAGAGTGAATCAAGTCGATCAACACACAAAGCGCACAAGATGTACCGAGGGATCAAGCGATCCCATGGTATGGTAAGCATTGTCATTTACGCTTTGTGTACTAACCCATGGTCTTTGTGAGAGTTCTTTGTGGGGTTAGGTTGCGGTGTGCAAGTTCAAGTGAAGCGGGCAAGTTCAAGTAAAGCATCACGAAGAGATCAAATGCTTGAAGCCATTGTGGTGACAATGGACTTGTGAAGATGTGCGGAAGGGTGGCTCACCCATAGTGGAGTATGGGGGAGCAATCAACTAGTCTTCATCGAGCCAACGCAATCAATAAAGGTGGTCATCTTTAGGGAGTCAAGATCGTCATCACCTAGCTCAAGTGGACCATGTGCAAGGCAAAGGTTTGCTCTTCATAGGTTTTCTATTTTACCGCTCTCATGATGGTAGTTGGGAGACCAGGTTATAGGATCGATTGTCGTACTATCAAGGGGGGCTCTCGATGAGTACCTTGATCGTATCGTTCATAGAGAGCTCAAACCATTGCATCCTTGCATCATCTTTATTGGTTCTTGTTTGGTTCTTCCTTTGTGAGTTTTGGAGCTTATGGTCATCTTGATGACAAGCTCGAGTTCATCGGAAACGGAGTTCACTCACATCTTCTATGATGTTTTCGATGTTGGAGGTTATGCCGGTTCTTCTCGGTTGGAGGTTTCACTCCTCTATTTGTTGGCATACCTCCCCTGCCTCTTCTTACTATAACCAAAAGGCTGTTTTGATGCTACTCGTCTTCCTCTATCCAAAAAGCTTGAGTTTGCTCAATTCGGAGCTCATTTGCAGAAGTTATGGCAGTTCTGGTCTTCCTTGGAGTGTACTTGTTTTCGTGGACTTGGCATAAGGTTGGCGCCAGCGGTAGTACCGCTGGACCGGAGCGGCAGTACCGCGTATCGCCACAAGCGGTAGTACCGCCGTGCCACAGCGGTAGTACCGCCTATGGCCATAAGCGGTAGTACGGCTCCGGTTCCGCGCTGGTACCGCCTCGACTCGAGACGTGGTTTTCTCGTGTCGGGTTCAGCGGCAGTAGTAGCAGCAGTAGGAGCGGTAGTACCGCTCGTGTGCGGTAGTACCGCGGTTACCACCGCCCCTAGTACCGCTGGGCCAAGCGGCAGTACCGCTGCGGCCAACGGTAGTATCGCTGGCTCCAGCGGTAGTGCCGCTCATTCGGCTCTGCCTCGCCCTCTGTTTTGCTCCGCTCTCTATGTTCTATCGCCCGGGCGGTAGTACCGCTCCCCTGAGTGGTAGTACCGCTCGTGCGTGAACTGAGCACATAACGGTTGGATTCGGGAGCTCCTATAAAAGGGGGTCTTCTTCCCCAATGAACCTTATCCGTTAAGCTCATGTTCTTCCCCCATTGTTGACCTTCTTCGAGCTTGCTAACTCTCAATCCCTCCATGGATTCTTGCTAGTTTTTGAGGAAAAAGAGAGAGGAGATCTAGATCCGCATTTCCACCAATCACTTTCTCCTCTATGTGAGGGGAATCCATTGGATCTAGATCTTGGAGTTCTTGGTGTTCTCCTTCTTGTTCTTCCTCTCATTTTCCTCCCTAGCATTAGTTGCTTCGGTGGGATTTGAGAGAGAAGGACTTGGGCACTCCGTGTGCCCTTGCCATTGCATTTGGTGCATCGGTTTGAGTTCTCCACGGTGATACGTGAAAGTTACAAGTTGAGAAGCTTATTACTCTTGGGTGCTTGGTACCCTTGAGCTTGTTCCTCTTGGGGTGCTTGGGCACCCTAGACGGTTGGTGGTGTTCGGAGCTCAATCATTGTGGTGTAAAGCTCCGGGCAAGCGTCGGGGTCTCCAATTAGGTTGTGGAGATTGCCCCGAGCAATTTGACGGGTTCCGGTGACCGCCCCCAAGGGTTGCCAAAGTGTACGGGTTCGGTGACCGCCCCCCAAGGGTTGCCATTTGTACGGGTTCGGTGACCGCCCTCAAGGGTCCCTTAGTGGAATCACGGCATCTTGCATTGTGCGAGGGCGTGAGGAGATTACGGTGGCCCTAGTGGCTTCTTGGGGAGCATTGTGCCTCCACACCGCTCCAAACGGAGATTAGCATCCGCAAGGGTGTGAACTTCGGGATACATCTTCGTCTCCGCGTGCCTCGGTTATCTCTTACCCGAGCCCTTTACTTATGCACTTTACTTTGTGATAGCCATATTGTTTCTTGTCATATATCTTGCTATCACCTAAGTAGTTTTTCTTGCTTAGCATAAGTTGTTGGTGCACATAGGTGAGCCTAGTTGTTGTAGGTTTTGTGCTTGACAAATTAACCGCTAGGTTATTCCGCATTTGTTCAAGCCTCAACCGTAATTATTTTAAAGCGCCTATTCACCCCCACTCTAGGCGACATCCACGATCTTTCAAAGGGGGGGGGGCTTGCCTGGTTGCTCAGACGAGAAGGAGGGGTCGTCGGTGACGTAGTCGATCACAGGGGCATCAGCATCGTCACGGGGTCTACCGAAGAGAAGAGGGGGGAGAAACAGTAAATACATAGCAAGCAAGTGCATAACAGGACAACAGACGGAGCTAGACGTGTTCTAACGTGGTGCTACACGATACCGGCGAAGGGGGAAGTCAACCGGGAATGTTTTCCCGGTTCCGGACCTGTGTCAGACAGATGACCGGAGGAGGAAAGTTCCAAGTTCAGCATGCTAGGGGCATGTGACAGATGAACGGACCGCATATTCTGATTCGTTGGATTTTTCTGAGCAACTTTCATGTAGAAAATATTTTCATCCGAGTTACGGTTTAATTTCTATGAATTTTCAAAGATTAAAGCATTATGTGGAATTATTAATATTAACAGAAAAGGAATACTACACCAGCATGACATCACTATGACGTCAGCAGTCAACTGGACGGCTGACCAGGTCAAACTGACTAGTGGGGCCACAGGGACCCACATGTCAGCCTCTGTGGGTTAATAGTGGATTAATTGTTCACACAGGGTTAATTAGGGGTGTGGGCCCGATGTGTCAGTGAGTATTCTAATTAGCAGATTAGTTTGAAAAACTTAATTATCTTAATTAAGTGCAAGGGCCCACATGTCAGTGCCAGGGGGTGAACAGTGCCCGCGTCGACCGTAGTCAACGCGGTCAACTGAGGCGCTGGGGCCCACGGCCAGCCTCACCGGGGTGGGCCCTACGCTTGCCAGGTTAGCGGCGGCGCCGGAGGAGCTCCGGCGAGCTCGCGCACGACGGCAGATCGCCGGAGATGCTCGGAAAAGCGCCACAAGACACCAAATCGCACGCGGTTTGTTGCATTCGAACAAGGACTCGATGCCGCGCCGTGTGGTGTGGTCGGTTGGACTCGGGGGTGACCGGAACTACGCCGACGACGAGTGTGGGCGGCAGTGGCTTTCGGGTGGAAGTGGATTAGCAGCAGCAGTGCGCAAACGGGCGAGGCAAAGGGGGGAGCGAGGTCCTACGCGCGCGAGCGAGCTAAACGGGCACTGGTGCGGGACCATTTGGTCGCCGAAAGCTTGTCGGCGATGAGCCCCCGCGGTGATGGGCTCGGGCACGTACGAGACGGCAACTACGGGCACGTTGGGGGCAAGGAGAAGAGAGCGGGGAGGAAGGAGAGCTCACCGCGGAGAACAAGGAGGCTCGGTGGCGGTTTAGGAGCTGCAGGGGCGGCGCCGGAGACGAAGAAGATCGACAGCAGCCGGAGATGGGGACAAGGACGAACGGCGGCTGCGGTGCTTCCCAGCTCCGCCTGAGGGCACCAGACGACGGAGTCGACCCTGGCGGAGCTTCACGACAAGACGGCGGAGCGAGGCGGTGGCTGTGGCCGCGGTGACGACGGAGAACGGCGGCGACCGCGTCGGTCTCCTCTCCAAAATGAAGCAGAGGGAGAGGTGGATCTGGGGGAGGAGAGGTGCAAGTGGGGGGAAGAGGGGATTGAGGCGACAAGGAGGGAGGGGATCCTTATCCCCTCTTCGGCGAGGCGCGTGGCGACGAGCGGGTTCGACGGCGACCGCTCACGCGGGTCGGTCGAACAGGAGAAAGGGGAAGACGACAGGGGAGGGGAAGTGGGCTGGCTGGCGTGGGCCGACGGCCAGCTGGGCCGTTTGGTCCAGTGGGGCAGGGGCCTTTTTTCTCTCTGTTAGCTTTGTTTTCTGTTTTTGTATTTTCTTTTCTTTTATTTATTTCCCTTTTCTGTTTTATTTAAATTTAGGGCATCTTAGCATTTTCTAAATATGTGTTTTCTTCACAACAATTACCTATGCAATATTTGGCACTAACCGAACATTTTTGTTCTAATGCTTGAAAACTTTTGTTGTTTGCCATATTTTTGAATTTGAATTTTGAATCGGTTTCGAACTGACGCGAGATTAGCAACAGTAATCGAGGTGACGTGGCATCATTAGCAGAGGTTACTGTAGCTTGATTATCCGGGCGTCACAATTCTCCTCCACTACAAGAAATCTCGTCCCGAGATTTAAGAGGTAGTGGAAGGGGGGAGGTTTGGTAACGAATCTAGCGGGTCTTCTCATCCTGGCTTGCTCTTCTCGAAGAGGCCGGTCCAATACATTGATGTCTTCATTTCTCTGCTTTAGGTCATCATGATGGAGTCGGCGTCCTTCTTTAGGAACTCCATCATACTTGCGAAAGAATAAAGGGTGGGCATTCCGGGAGAACGGACCTCTACAAGGTTGTCTATCTGGTAGATAACATCGGGGAAGGTGGCGGAAAGTAACTCTCAAATTGAAACTTAATAAAATATTGGGAGCAAAGTATGAAGGTCGCATGAGAATTTTCGAGCGGGCATGCAATTGCTCGTTGCCTGAAACGGAGTGTGAAAAGGGGTTCAGAGCAACGAGAATAGGTATTGCGTCTGATACCAGAATAGATCACTAGGAAGGTGGCTCGCGAATTACCTATGAAGCCATGTGCGTGGAATACTTTGTGAACAGGGGGTGAACAGGAGAGTCAGGTTTCGATCCTGTGGAACTGTGGGTTATGGGCCCACCATGTGGGTTAAGGTAGAAGGAGCGGTGGCATCTCGCACGTTCATGATAACAAGACCTGTCAGAGGGTAACCTATCAGTTATGTCGGCAACAATGTCAATACCAAGGGCGAGGGACGAAGAGAACCATTTTCCTGCTCGTTGAACGAGGCGGACCAATAGGCAAAGTTCTCGTCCATCAGCGGTTACCGGAATGTCATCAACAATAGTAACAGGGTCTTACTAACAGTGTGGTACCACAAGGTTCTTAACTAAGCAGGGAATTATCACTGCTTAGTTAAGTCAGATTACCAGAAAGGTTAAACAAAACAATAGAAAGGAAAATACGATTATCAGATTAATCAGAACAATGGAAAGGAAAATGTGTATACACACATATGTCGAGGGTATATCCTTCCCAAGGACAAGCGGAGCAAGATATCCATGACATGATAGAAAGTAGAAACCCATTTAGGTAAGGGGGGAGGAATCTCATGATATTACCCATACAACGGTGTTAGGATAAATGATAAAGAAAATTTAGCATTGTGCTTCAAATGCTCTTATTGAAAATCGGATTACCACAGACATGGTTCGAGATAGCATTGACATGGTCTTCAAGCAAAGGTCAGACTTTGGATACAGGAAGGATCCATCAGGAACAACTTGTAGAATAAGTCTGACAATTTCCTCATGGAAGAATGGATAACCTTGCTGAAAAGGAAGCTATAACAATAGGTCCTCCGGCCAGGTGTGCTATGCATGACATAACCTTACCGGGTCATATAAAGACCAACATTATAACTCTTGGAAATATGTTCCAACCATCACATCTGACCGAGATTCAGATCTGATTGGTGTCACGATATCTCAGACTTAGGATGCCTGAGAAGGAAAGGTGCGGCACAATTTGACGAGATGACATTGTAAGATTCTCGGGAAATGAACTATGGAAGCGAGTTCCGAAACAAGAGTTCATCAGTAAACCAACGAGAGGATGAGGAGGTGGCTGATGGAATCAGCGACAATTCATCGAGATTAACAAAAGATGGATTTCCACAACTATGTGCACAAGGAGATAACATTTGTCAGAACAAATGGTATAATGATGTATGCTCGAGGAAAACATACACAATTAAACATTGGTTGAAAGGTGCACCCGAAATATGGGCTGGGTTGCACGACCAACGTCGGAATGGTGATTCAATAATCAATAGTCTATGAATGAACGGCCAACCATTAACTTCAAAGCAATAGGGTTGCTAGAAGGGCAGGATCCAAACAGCACCGCTCACTTGTTGGTACCCCGGTTTGAATCAACATGAGGACCCAAGAAGGAATGGTGATGGTGAGAAGTATCACCATACCAAGATTTCTTAAGAGGTGGTGAAATTCTCACAACATTGAGGACAAAAGAGATGTTAATGTTCCAAGGTAAAGAAGAACAATTGCTAGATAGCAAGGAACTCAAGGTATAACACCAAACACGAGCAAGTTTGTGTTGGGGGGAAGGCAAGAATGTTGTCGATGATAACACAAATAATCGAGGGGCAAGGATGGTATTTCTCATCACGGATTCGATCGATATCCTATAAGAGCTCAGAATGTTGATGATGATCACGACACAATTGTCGAGAGATTTCATGAAGATGTAATCGATCGGTGATGACATCAAGTCAAGGAATGATCACGCGATAGGTTATTGGAACCACGAGTACGACACAAACTCAAAATCAAGCTTGGTGTTCAAGGCGAAATGATATGATGAGCAAAGTTGACGTAAGCTTAGCTCATCGTCAAAAGTTGTGCTCCGGGAAGAAGGACCAGGTAGCACAGTTAAAATTTAGCACGATAATGATGTAGCCGATCAGGCTAGGAATGACTTGAAGGATTTTTAAACTCGTAAGCAACGAAAATTACTTAGAGTTATTGAATCGGAGTGCGGAATCGATTCACATATCGATGTTCTTGAGTGAATTAACTCAGAACCTGGGGGAAATCTGAAATCAGTGAGAAGCAATACTAGATGAAGACTCATTGGAAGCAACACAGTTCTTTGATATTCTCGAGATACTGGAGGGTATTACTCGAAGGAAGATCGACATAGGGGTTGCGGAGATGTATTGATCTGCAGAAGACAAGTGTTTTCACTTGTCTGAGACATGGTGTTTAAAGGAGAACATGGTCAGAACCACGATTGAAAAATGCCAGATCCCAGATATAAGATGAACTTATACCCAGGGAATAATTAATTTAAGAGAAGCTTTACTGATAAGATCTACATCGTGTCCATGGGCATGAACACAAAGTTCAAGGTCGACTCCCACTTCTCCAATGCATAACCTTTCATTCACTTCTCGCATTCGATGAAGTTGTATGGTAGAAAATTATCTGGTAAAATACCAGAAGGGTATGACTTGTGAAAACCTTCGGGTTCATACGGTTTTTAGGGAAGGTATAGGTTCAATCCATCGGGGCATCTTAGAAACATATACCTCAAACTTCAAGAGTAAAATCACCAGCTCAAAAGTAGAGTATGGTTATCAAGCAGAGGATACAAATTACCAAAGGCATTATATATCCATGGAAATGATCACAAGGTTATTGACTATGAAGGACACTGTCGGATAATAACCCAACAAGGGGTCTTGTGGTCTACAGCGGAGCTGATGCGAGTATCGGTACTCTATCAGAGGAAGAAGGAACGAAAGGGCATCGGACTATAAAAACAACTGAGTAATTCAAAGCTCAAATGCAAAGGAATTATCATTTCCAAATCAAGGGATCAGAAGCCAATGGTCTGATTAAGAATGGATAAGTTGAATAGACTTAGGGGTACAACCGACGGCAATTTGATTGGTCGATAACCAGTTCACGTTTCAAATGACGTCTGAGCTGGAAGGATGAATTCTAGGCTCTGATTGAGGATTGCGAGCATTCGCAACAAATCGAATCAACGGACTCAAAATGATAATGACAGGAGATGCCAATAAGATTATGAGACTTAAGATTAATCATAATGCAAGTAAGCAAGAATTTCAAGAGCAAAAGGCTCTTGAGGATTTTCGGAAGATCGAATGGTATTTTGAACACTTTTGTGAAATACTTGAATCAACTGGGGGTGAGCGGATACTTGGTAAGTGTGAGAATTATCCGTAGGGGTATTCAGGTGACAAAGAACAGCAAGGCAGTAAGCTCAAAGGATTCTCGGAACAACAGAGAGAATTTCGGGGTATCTTGTAATAACAAGATCAACTGGGAAACATTGTATGAATGGCGAGTATACGTGGTTATCCATAGGAGTTTATCGATGGAAGGGAATTGCAAAAGCGATGAACACAAGTTCTCGGGTTAACAACGGAGAGTGTCTTCAGGGTCCTCACGTGCAGCAGACGATCATCAGTAATAAGGGGCTCTCCGGGTGAAAGTGATAACGAGATCCTAATGTTAGAATTAGCAAAATTCATTTAACCCGAATAGAAGAGAGATCAGAGTCCCAGAGTATAGACAAGGAGTAAAAGTTCCTAATACCACCCAATGGCGACGTGGGCCCGTAAGCCACACAGTCATGTTAGTATAAGTTTTTCAATGACTAGACTCGACTTCAGCCAAGGAGTTGGAGAGGGGGATTCCTACAGGCAGTCGGCTCTGATACCAACTTGTGACGCCCCCGATTCAATCGTACACTAATCATGCACGCAAACGTGTACGATCAAGATCAGGGACTCACGGGAAGATATCACAACACAACTCTAAAACATAAATAAGTCATACAAGCATCATAATACAAGCCAGGGGCCTCGAGGGCTCGAATACCAGTGCTCGATCATAGACGAGTCAGCGGAAGCAACAATATCTGAGTACAGACATAAGTTAAACAAGTTTGCCTTAAGAAGGCTAGCACAAACTGGGATACAGATCGAAAGAGGCGCAGGCCTCCTGCCTGGGATCCTCCTAACTACTCCTGGCCTTCGTCAGCGGGCTGCACGTAGTAGTAGGCACCTCCGGTGTAGTAGGAGTCGTCGTCGACGGTGGCGTCTGGCTCCTGGGCTCCGGCATCTGATTGCGACAACCAGGTAGAAGGGAAAGGGGGGAAAGAGGGAGAAAAGCAACCGTGAGTACTCATCCAAAGTACTCGCAAGCAAGGAGCTACACTACATATGCATGGGTATATGTGTAAAGGGCCATATCGGTGGACTGAACTACAGAATGCCAGAATAAGGGGGGGATAGCTAGTCCTGTCGAAGACTACGCTTCTGGCAGCCTCCATCTTGCAGCATGTAGAAGAGAGTAGATTGAAGTCCTCCAAGTAGCATCGTATAGCATAATCCTACCCGGCGATCCCCTCCTCGTCGCCCTGTTAGAGAGCGATCACCGGATTATATCTGGCACTTGGAAGGGTGTGTTTTATTAAGTATTCAGTTCTAGTTGTCATAAGGTCAAGGAACAACTCCGGGTCATCCTTTTACCGAGGGACACGGCTATTTGAATAGATAAACTTCCCTGCAGGGGTGCACCACATTTTCCAACACGCTCGATCCCATTTGGCCGGACACACTTTCCTGGGTCATGCCCGGCCTCGGAAGATCAACACGTCGTAGCCCCACCTAGGCTCAACAGAGAGGTCAGCACGCCGGTCTAAATCCTATGCGCGCAGGGGTCTGGGCCCATCGCCCATTGCACACCTTGACGTTGCGTACGCGGCCGGAAGCAGACCTAGCCCCCTTAATACAAGCGCGAGCTTACGGTCCAATGCGGCGCGCGCCACTCAGTCGCTGACGTCAAAAAGAGCTTCGGCTGATACCACGACGCCGAGTGCCCATAACTGTTCCCGCGTAGTTGGTTAGTGCGTATAGACCAAATGGTCAGACTCAGATCAAATACCAAGATCTCGTTAAGCGTGTTAAGTATCTGCGAACGCCGACCAGGCCCAGGCCCACCTCTCTCCTAGGTGGTCTCAACCTGCCCTGTCGCTCCGCCACAAAGTAACAGTCGGGGGCCGTTAGGAACCCAGGCCCACCTCTACCGGGATGGAGCCACCTGTCCTTTCAGCCCCCTCATCAGAATCACTTGCGGGTACTCAACGAGCTGACCCGACTTTAGTCACCACATGTGTCATGTATATAAAGTATATAGTATATACCCGTGATCACCTCCCGAAGTGATCACGAGCCAGTAGTATAGCATGGCAGACGGACAAGAGTGTAGGGCCACTGATGGAACACTAGCATCCTATACTAAGCAGTAGGATAGCAGGGGTAACAACTGTAGCAACAATGATAGGCTATGCAGCAGAATAGGATTAACCGAAAGCAGTAACATGCTACACTACTCTAATGCAAGCTGTATACAGAAGAATAGGCGATATATGGTGATCAAGGGGGGGGGCTTGCCTGGTTGCTCAGACAAGAAGGAGGGGTCGTCGGTGATGTAGTCGATCACAGGGGCATCAACATCGTCACGGGGTCTACCGAAGAGAAGAGGGGGGAGAAACAGTAAATACATAGCAAGCAAGTGCATAACAGGACAACAGACAGAGCTAGACGTGTTCTAACGCGGTGCTACACGATACCGGCGAAGGGGGAAGTCAACCGGGAACGTTTTCCCGGTTCCGGACCTATGTCAGACAGATGACAGGAGGAGGAAAGTTCCATGTTCAGCATGCTAGGGGCATGTGACAGATGAACGGACCGCATATTCAGATTCGTTGGATTTTTCTGAGCAACTTTCATGTAGAAAATATTTTCATCCGAGTTACGGTTTAATTTCTATGAATTTTTAAAGATTAAAGCATTATGTGGAATTATTAATATTAACAGAAAAGGAATACTACGCCAGCATGACATCACTGTGACGTCAGCATTCAACAGGACGGCTGACCAGGTCAAACTGACTAGTGGGGCCACAGGGACCCACATGTCAGCCTCTGTGGGTTACCAGTGGATTAATTTTTCACACAGGGTTAATTAGGGGTGTGGGCCCGATGTGTCAGTGAGTATTCTAATTAGCAGATTAGTTTGAAAAACTTAATTATCTTAATTAAGTGCAAGGGCCCACAGGTCAGTGGCAGGGGGTGAACAGTGCCCGCGTTGACCGTAGTCAACGCGGTCAACTGAGGCGCTGGGCCCACGGGCAGCCTCACCGGGGTGGGCCCTACGCTTGCCAGGTCAGCGGCGGCGCCGGAGGAGCTCCGGCGAGCTCGCGCACGACGGCAGATCGCCGGATATGCTCAGAAAAGCGCCACAAGACACCAAATCGCACGCGGTTTGTTGCATTCGAATGAGGACTCGATGCCGCGCCCGCGTGGTGTGGTTGGTTGGACTCGGGGGTGACCGGAACTGCGCCGGCGATGAGTGTGGGCGGCGTGGCTTTCGGGTGGAAGTGGATTAACAGCAGCAGTGCGCAAACGGGCGAGGCAAAGGGGGGAGCGAGGTCCTACACGCGCGGGCGAGCTAAACGGGCACTGGCGCGGGTCCATTTGGTCGCCGGAAGCTCGTCGGCGATGAGCCCCCGCGGTGATGGGCTCGGGCACGTACGAGACGGCAACTACGGGCATGTTGGGGGCGAGGAGAAGAGAGCAGGGAGGAAGGAGAGCTCACCGCGGAGCACAAGGAGGCTCGGTGGCGGTTTAGGAGTTGCAGGGGCGGCGCCGGAGACGAAGAAGATCGACGGCAGCCGGAGATGGGGACGAGGACGAACGGCGGCTGCGGTGCTTCCCAGCTCCACCTGAGGGCACCAGACGACGGAGTCGACCCCGGCGGAGCTTCACGACAAGACGGCGGAGCGAGGCGGTGGCTGTGGGCGCGGTGATGACGGAGAACGGCGGCGACCGCGTCGGTCTCCTCTTCAAAATGAAGCAGAGGGAGAGGTGGATCTGGGGGAGGAGAGGTGCAAGTGGGGGGAAGAGGGGATCGAGGCGACAAGGAGGGAGGGGATCCTTATCCCCTCTTCGGCGAGGCGCGTGGCGACGAGCGGGTTCGACGGCGACCGCTCGCGCGGGTCGGTCGAACAGGAGAAAGGGGAAGACGACGAGGGAGGGGAAGTGGGCCGGCTGGCGTGGGTCGACGGCCAGCTGGGCCGTTTGGTCCAGTGGGGTAGGGGCCTTTTTTCTCTCTGTTTGCTTTGTTTTCTGTTTTTGTATTTTCTTTTCTTTTATTTATTTCCCTTTTCTGTTTTATTTAAATTTAGGGCATCTTAGCATTTTCTAAATATGTGTTTTCTTCACAACAATTACCTATGCAATATTTGGCACTAACCGAACATTTTTGTTCTAATGCTTGAGAACTTTTGTTGTTTGCCATATTTTTGAATTTGAATTTTGAATCGGTTTCGAACTAACGCGAGATTAGCAACAGTAATCGAGGTGACGTGGCATCATTAGCAGAGGTTATTGTAGATTGATTATCCGGGCGTCACAGAGAGGTACATAACAGGCATGTAGGGACCATCGCCGACCAGTATGGAGGGGTGCTTTGAGGAAAAACAAGATGAGCTCAAGTTACTCGCGTTGTTGGTGATGTGGTTCGACGCGCCCGTGTCGAGGTACCACTCTCTGGCAGCCGGTGGCTGCAGGGACATGTTGTTCATGGCGGTGTGAAGGAGCCCTGTCTGGTCCCATGATGGTGGTGCTGGAGCGGCTAGCTGGGTTGGTGGTGGAGCAGCGCTGTAAAAGGGGAGCCGCGCCGTTGGCAGGAGGTGCACCATAGACCATGGGGTAGGCCTGGTGTGCCACGCCGGGTCGTAGACCGAGCACGCCCGAGGCGTTTGGCGGCACCCAGGGAGCACGGCTACTGGGAGGGAACGAGGCACCCCACGGGGCGAAATACCCCATCCAGGGCTGCTGCGATGGAGAGGACGCGAGTGGTGACCCGCCACGGCCGCCGTTGCCACGTCCACTGCCACGGCCGCCCCCCCCCCTCCCCCGTGTTCGGAGGAAGCGGAGCACTCTGCCTAACGCGGGTGTTGCTACTGGCCGCTGTCACCGCCCAAGCCGCCAGCGCTCGAGGAGGAGCCACCGGTGGTGGCGATGAGGGCGGTGGTCCCCGCCGTGCGGGCACGCGCGTCCAGGTTGATCTCCTCCAGCATCAGCCTGGAGCCGGCCTGAACAAAGTTGGGAAACGGGACATGCATCGGGAGCAGCAACGCCATCACCTGGAACCGCGGAGAGAGCCCGCGGATGAGCTGCAGGGTCAACGTCTTGTCGGAGACGTGCTCGTCGAGGTCGTCGAGCTCGTCCGCGAGCGCCTTGAGGCTCCTGCAGTACTCGCCGATCCGCAGGCTGCCCTGGACGATGGACTGGAACGCGGCGCCGAAGTGAGCGGCGCGGCCCGCGAGGTTGTCGCGCAAGAAGGCATTGAGGAGCACCTAGGCATGATATGCAGTGGTATCTTAGCGGAAATGACATCATAGAGCTCGTCGGTGATCGTACCGTAGATCATGAGGAGGATCTGAAGATCATCAGGGCGCCACTGCACCGTCTGCTGGAGGGGCGCGGAGTGGACGTGGACGTGGCTCTCCACGCCGGACTTGCGCGGGATGAAGGACATGATGTGGCGCCACTTCGAGTAGTTGTCGGAGATGGGATCCAGCTTGAAGTCGATGTGCGCCCCGATGTTGACGGCGTGGATCAAGGGCGGCGGCGCGGTGGAGGAGGATGCGCCGTCAGAGAGGGCCGCTCCCAGCGCGACACGGTGAGGTTCAGTGGAGCAGTGGTTGGGGGAGCGGTGCTTATGGGCAGCGGACTGGTGGTGGTGGGTGATACGTCTCCGTCATATCTATAATTTTTGATTGTTCCATGCCAATATTCTACAACTTTTACATACTTTTGGCAACTTTTTATACTATTTTTGGGACTAACATATTGATCCAGTGCCCAGTGCCAGTTCCTGTTTGTTGCATGTTTTTTATTTCGCAGAAAATCCATATCAAACGGAGTCCAAACGGGATAAAAACTCACGGAGATTTTTTTGGAATATATGTGATTTTTGGGAAAAAGAATCAACGCGAGACGATGCCCGAGGGGGTCACGAGGCAGGGGGCGTGCCCCTGACTCTCGTGGACACCCCGTAAGGTGGTTGGTGCCCTTCTTTCGCTGCAAGAAAGCCAATATCCGGATAAAAATCGTTTCCAAATTTTAGCCCAATCGGAGTTACGGATCTTCGGGAATATAAGAAACGGTGAAAGGCCAGAATCTGAAATGCAGAAACAGAGAGAGACAGAGAGACAGATCCAATCTCGGAGGGGCTCTCGCCCCTCCCATGCCCTAGAAGCCAAGGACTAGAGGGGAAACCCTTCTCCCGTCTAGGCAGAAGGTCAAGGAAGAAGAAGAAGAAGAAGAAGAAGAAGAAGAAGAAGGGGGGCTCTCTCCCCCTGTCGGTGTACAAAAGTAGGGGCTCTCCTTTTGACCCCTTTACTTGTGCACGGGCAGTCAGAGCCGCGCGCCACGGCCACACTTAGCAGGGCAGAGGAGGGAAGCCGGAGAGAAGCCGAAGCACAAGACAACCAAGGCAACGCCAAGACCTGAAACACACGAGAGCAAGAGGGCGAGGTGGACTCCCTCGGCAATATCCTTGCCGAGGCAGCCTCCGCAGCCCCGGGAAGAGCCTTGCCGGGGCAACTTGCCCGACGCCAGCAGAGCAAGCCCCCCTTGAGCCCACGGTTTCCAACACCACCAACTATCCACGTTAGGACCAAGGCCCGGGAGGCGCCTCTGTAGTGGCATGCAGATCTTTGTCAAGATCATAAACATGTGAGACCAGATGTGGACCAGAAGACGGCGACCCTCGGCGGGATCCTAGCCGAGGAAATCCACAAGACCCCCGGCAAGCGCCTTGCCGGGGACGACTGCAACGCCACGACAAGACCCTTGTCGGGCCCCCGGCAAGACCCTTGCCGAGGGCATCAGCAGGGCCACTGCCAGGCCCGCGCCAGCCAAGACTCCACCACCGTCCCCAAGCAGCTGCTAGCTCAACCAGCTGGGCAGGCACCTGCGTGGCGACGGGCGGCCTCTACACCGACTCAGCAAGCACCTACGTGGTGGCATGCGACCCTTCGTGAAGGCTCCACCACCGTGCCAGCCCAGCAGCCAGCCAACGTGGCGCCGCAAGGCCTCGACAGCTCGGGCGCGTGTCAAAGCAAGGCGAGGCGGCGACAACTGGCACGTGCTTCCTTGCCGTCCCCGATAAAGCAAGGGGGGCACGTCGGCAGCACATTAAATGCGTTTGTCCGACGGTGCTAGAGGATAGACTCATCCACTGTACACCTTTCCACCTCCTGTGTGCCACTGTGGCAACCCCTTTTTCCTATAAAAGGAGGCCCGAGGCGACCAGGGGGAATTCGGCTCTTTTCGGCAAGTTGCACCCCGTGGCTAGCTCAAGAACACAAGAACACTCAAATACATCCACCAAAGCAGGACTAGAGTATTATGCATCTTCGCGGCCCGAACCTGGGTAAACGATTCGTGTGCTTCCTGTCAGACCCGCTCTTTGCACAACCTCGCGCCCGCCAACCGTAGAAGGGATCCCAGTGACCCCATATGTGTTGTTTCCACCGACACCCCCTCTCTCCCGGTGGTGCCGGAACGCCACCGGGGCCATCATCGTCACCGCAATCTACACCAACACCTCCGTCATCTTCACCAACATCTTGATCACCTTCCCCCATCTATCTACAGCGGTCCACTCTCCCGCAACCCGATGTACCCTCTACTTGAACATGGTGCTTTATGCTTCATATTATTATCCAATGATGTGTTGCCATCCTATGATGTCTGAGTAGATTTTCGTTGTCCTATCGGTAATTGGTGAATTGCTATGATTGGTTTAATTTGCTTGTGGTTATGTTGTTGTCCTTTGGTGCCCATCATATGAGTGCACGCATGGATCACACCATAGGGTTAGTTGTATGTTGATAGGACTATGTATTGGAGGGCAAGAGTGACATAAGCTTCAACCTAGCATAGAAATTGATGCATACGGGATTGAAGGGGGACCAATATATCTTAATGTTGTGGTTGGGTTTTACCTTAATGAACGTTAGTAGTTGAGGATGCTTGCTAATAGTTCCAATCATAAGTGCATAGAATTCCAAGTCAGGGATGACATGCTAGCAGTGGCCTCTCCCACATAAAACTTGCTATCGGTCTAGTAAAGTAGTCAATTGCTTAGGGACAATTTCGCAACTCCTACCACCACTTTTCCACACTCGCTATACTAACTTTATTGCTTCTTTACCTAAAACAGCCCCTAGTTTTTATTTACGTGCTCTTTATATTCTTGCAAACCTATCCCACAACACCTACAAAGTACTTCTAGTTTCATACTTGTTCTAGGTAAAGCAAACGTCAAGCGTGCGTAGAGTTGTATCGGTGGTCGATAGAACTTGAGGGAATATTTGTTCTACCTTTAGCTCCTCATTGGGTTCGACACTCTTAGTTATCGAAAGAGGCTACAATCTACCCCCTATACTTGTGGGTTATCAAGACCTTTTTCTGGCGCTGTTGCCGGGGAGTTATAGCGTGGGGTGAATATTCTCGTGTGTGCTTGTTTGCTTTATCACTAAGTAGTTTTTATTTTGTGCTCTTGTTTTCTATCTTTAGTTATGGGTAGGAAACGCAAAATACCAAAAAAATTAGTTGTACCTACTACACCAATGGTTGAAGAACCACTCAAAATCTATCACACTCCTGAAGCTTTTTACTTGGATCATCTTCGATCCCTATGTGCTTGTGCTGAAACCCCAACTAGCTTAGTTGAGGGCAAATCTTTAGATGAGCATGCTTGTTATGTGCGACACCGCTTATCTAAAAAAGGGAGACTTTTACTGGATCAAATTCTTCGTTTGGAATGCTATGCTTGGAATTTATGTGAAATATATGATTTTACTTGTTGTTCTGAAGACCCTAAGAAACACCTTCCCTACCAATGTGAGTTTAGTGATAATGGAATCGTATCTTCGTATGCTAAGGGTGTTTATAATTACTATGATGTTCAAGAAATTGAAGAATTTGTTGCTTTTAAGGGTGCTTATGAAATTGCTTCTTTGATTGGAAAGTATGATGCTACTCTTTACAAATCTGAAAATTTTGCCATACTTAAATATTGTTATGACAATTATGCTTCTAATGGCTATGTTAAACCATATATTGAGGACTCGTCCACTGTCCAAGAAGGGGCTAATATTTTGCAGGAGTCTATGGAAGAAGAAATTGATGAAACTGTGAGCCCATTGGATGAAAAAGATGATGAGGAGAGCGAAGAACAAAAGGGGGAAGATCGGATTAGCTACCCGTGCCCACCTTCTAATGAGAAACTCATACATTATTTAATGTCCCTTCGTTCTTTCCGAAGGATGAATGCCATGATAATTGCTATGATCCCGTTGATTCGTTTGAAATATCCCTTTTTGATGAACTTGATGCTTGCTATTCTTGTGGCCAAGATGCCAATATGAATTATGCTTATGGAGATGAACTTGCTATTGTTACTTATGTTAAACATGAAATTTTTGCTATTTCACCCACACATGATAGTCCTATTATCTTTTTGAATTCTCCAAACTACACTATATCGGAGAGGTTTGCCCTTATTAAGGGTTATATTAATGGGTTGTGTTTCACTACTACACATGATGATTTTGATAGATATAATATGCACGTGCTTGCTGCTCCTACTTGCAATTATTATGAGAGAGGAACTACATCTCCGCCTCTCCATGTTTCCAATACGATTAAATTGCAAGAAACTGTTTATACTATGCATTGGCCTTTACTATGTGTGCATGAATTGTTCTTTTTTGACATGCCGATGCATAGGAAGAGAGTTAGACTTCGTTGTTGCATGATATATGTTACTTTGTGCTCACTACTAAATCACAAATCATTGTTAATTAAAATTGGCTTTGATATACCTTGGGATCCGGGTGGATCCATTACTTGAGCACTATATGCCTAGCTTAATGGCTTTAAAGAAAGCGCTGCCAGGGAGACAACCCTAAAGTTTTAGAGAGTCATTTATTTCTGTTGTGTGCTTTTATAAAGTTTAAAAATAAAAATAATGTGCCAAGATTTGCATTTAGGATGTTTACATTGCTCGTTGGTTTGTGCGGTGCAAAACAGAAACTTTGGCTGTAGTGCGCGATTTTACAGTTTTTACTGGGATGTCAAACGGATCCGAAACTTTTTGCACTGTCTTTATATACAAATTGTTTATTTTTCCTAATTTTTTCAGAAGTTTTGGAGTACCAGAAGTATGGTGAATATTCAGATTACTACAGACTGTCCTGTTTAAGACATATTCTGTTTTTGATGCATAGTTTGCTTGTTTTGATGAAACTATCAATTTCTATCAGTGGATTAAGCCATGGAAAAGTTATATTACATTAGCTACAATGCAAAAACAAAATATGAATTGGTTTGCAACAGTACTTAGAGTAGTTATTTGCTTTATTATACTAACGGATCTTACCGAACTTTCTGTTGAGTTTTGTGTGGATGAAGTGTTTGAAGATCGAGGATGTCTCGATGTGAGGAGAAGTAGGAGAGGCAAGAGCTCAAGCTTGGGGATGCCCAGGGCAACCCAAGTAAATATTCAAGGAGACTCAAGCATCTAAGCTTGGGGATGCCCTGGAAGGCATCCCATCTTTCTTCAACAAGTATCGGTATGTTTTCGGTTTCGTTTGGTTCATGTGATATGTGCAAATCTTGGAGCGTCTTTTGCATTTAGTTTTCACTTTTCTTTGATGCACCATGCTGGTATGAGATAGTCCATGGTTGATTTATGGAATGCTCTTTGCACTTCACTTATATCTTTTGAGTATGTCTTTATAGAATGCTTCCTGTGCTTCACTTATATCATTTGAAGTTTGGATTTCCTGTTTCTCTTCACATAGGAAACCGCCATTTATATAATGCTCTTTTGCTTCACTTATATTTGTTAGAGTGTGCGCATATATTTTGTATAAATAATTAAACTCTCTTGCTTCACTTATATCTATTTAGAGAATCGACAGGAATTGGTCATTCACATGGTTAGTCATAAAATCCTACATAAAACTTGTAGATCACTGAATATTATATGTTTGATTCCTTGCAATAGTTTTGCGATATAAAGATGGATATACTAGAGTCATGCTAGTGGGGTAATTGTGAATTTGAGAAATACTTGTGTTGAGGTTTGCAAGTCCCGTAGCATGCACGTATGGTAACCGTTGTGTAACAAATTTGAAGCATGAGGTGTTTCTTTGATTGTCTTCCTTATGAGTGGCGGTCGGGGACTAGCGATGGTCTTTTCCTACCAATCTATCCCCTTAGGAGCATGCGCGTAGTGCTTGGTTTTGATGACTTGTAGATTTTTGCAATAAGTATGTGAGTTCTTTATGACTAATGTTGAGTCCATGGATTATACGCACTCTCACCCTTCCATCATTGCTAGCCTCTTCGGTACCGTGCATTGCCATTTCTCACCTCGAGAGTTGGTGCAAGCTTCGCCGGTGCATCCAAACCCCGTGATACGATACGCTCTATCACACATAAGCCTCCTTATATCTTCCTCAAAACAGCCACCATACCTACCTATTATGGTGTTTCCATAGCCATTCCGAGATATATTGCCATGCAACTTCCATCATCATCATATACATGACTTGTGCATTTATTGTCATATTGCTTTGCATGATCGTAAGATAGCTAGCATGATGTTTTCATGGCTTGTCCGTTTTTTTTGATGTCATTGCTACGCTAGATCATCACACATCCCGGTACATCGCCGGAGGCATTCATATAGAGTCATATTTTTGTTCTAGTATCGAGTTGTAAGTAAATAAAAGTGTGATGATCATCATTATTAGAGCATTGCCCCAGTGAGGAAAGGATGACGGAGACTATGATTCCCCCACAAGTTAGGATGAGACTCTGGACTTTAAAAAAATGAAAGAGGCCAAAGAAGCCCAAATAAAAAAGAGAGGCCAAAGAAGCCCACCAAAACAAAATAAACAAAAAAATGAGAGAAAAAGAGAGAAGGGGCAATGTTACTATCCTTTTACCACACTTGTGCTTCAGAGTAGCACCATGTTCTTCATATAGAGAGTCTCTTGAGTTATCACTTTCATATACTAGTGGGAATTTTCATTATAGAACTTGGCTTGTATATTCCGATGATGGGCTTCCTCAAATGCCCGAGGTCTTCATGAGCACACTTAGTTTCTAGTTTGAGCTTTCATACACTTATAGCTCTTAGTGCATCCATTACATGGCAATCCCAACTCCTCGCATTGACATCAATTGATGGGCATCTCCATAGCCCATTGATTAGCCGCGTTGATGTGAGACTTTCTCCCTTTTTTGTCTTCTCCACACAACCTCCATCATCATATTCTATTCCACATATAGTGCTATGTCCATGGCTCGCGCTCATATATTGCGTGAAAGTTGAAAAAGTTTGAGAATACTAAAATATGAAACAATTGCTTGGCTTGTCATCGGGGTTGTGCATGGTTGGAGCATTTTGTGTGACGAAACTGAAGCATAGCCAAACTATACGATTTTGTAGGGATGAGTTTTCTTTGGCTATGTTATTTCGAGAAGACATAATTACTTTATTAGTATGCTTGAAGTATTATTGTCTTAATGTCAAATGATAGACTATTGCTTTGAATCACTCGCGTCTTAATATTCATGCCATGATTAGATTGTGTGATCAAGATTATGCTAGGTAGCATTCCACATCAAAAATTAACTTTTTTATCATTTACCTACTTGAGGACGAGCAGGAATTAAGCTTGGGGATGCTGACGCATCTCCGTCGTATCTATAATTTTTGATTGTTCCATGCCAATATTCTACAACTTTTACATACTTTTGGCAACTTTTTATACTATTTTTGGGACTAACATATTGATCCAGTGCCCAGTGCCAGTTCGTGTTTGTTGCATGTTTTTTATTTCGCAGGAAATCCATATCAAACGGAGTCCAAACGGGATAAAAACTCACGGAGATTTTTTTTGTAATATATGTGATTTTTGGGAAAAAGAATCAACGCGAGACGATGCCCGAGGGGGTCACGAGGCAGGGGGCGCGCCCCAGGGGGTGGGCGCGCCCCTGACCCTCGTGGCCACCCCGTAAGGCAGTTGGTGCCCTTCTTTCGCTGCAAGAAAGCCAATATCCGGATAAAAATCGTCTCCAAATTGCAGCCCAATCGGAATTAAGGATCTCCGGGAATATAAAAAACGGTGAAAGGCCAGAATCTGAAACGCAGAAACGGAGAGAGATAGAGAGACATATCCAATCTCGGAGGGGCTCTCACCCCTCCCATGCCATGGATGCCAAGGACCAGAGGGGAAAACCTTCTCCCATCTAGGGAGAAGGTCAAGCAAGAAGAAGAAGAAGAAGGGGGGCTCTCTCCCCCTCTCTCCCGGCGGCGCCAGAACGCCGCCGGGGCCATCATCGTCACCACAATCTACACCAACACCTCCGTCATCTTCACCAACATCTTCATCACCTTCCCCCATCTATCTACAGCGGTCCACTCTCCCGCAACCCGCTGTACCCTCTACTTGAACATGGTGCTTTATGCTTCATATTATCATCCAATGATGTGTTGCCATCCTATGATGTCTGAGTATATTTTCATTGTCCTATCGGTAATTGGTGAATTGCTATGATTGGTTTAATTTGATTGTGGTTATGTTGCTGTCCTTTGGTCCCCATCATATGAGCGCGCGCGTGGATCACACCATAGGGTTAGTTGTATGTTGATAGGACTATGTATTGGAGGGCAAGAGTGACAGAAGCTTCAACCTTAATGAACGTTAGTAGTTGTGGATGCTTGCTAATAGTTACAATCATAAGTGCATAGAATTCCAAGTCATGGATGACATGCTAGCAGTGGCCTCTCCCACATAAAACTTGCTATCGGTCTAGTAAAGTAGTCAATTGCTTAGGGACAATTTCGCAACTCCTACCACCACTTTTCCACACTCGCTATACTAACTTTATTGCTTCTTTACCTAAAACAGCCCCTAGTTTTTATTTACATGCTCTTTATATTCTTGCAAACCTATCCCACAACACCTACAAAGTACTTCTAGTTTCATACTTGTTCTAGGTAAAGCAAACGTCAAGCGTGCGTAGAGTTGTATCGGTGGTCGATAGAACTTGAGGGAATATTTTTTCTACCTTTAGCTCCTGGTTGGGTTCGACACTCTTACTTATCGAAAGAGGCTACAATTGATCCCCTATACTTGTGGGTTATCAGTGGGCAGTGGAGAGGAGGAGGCGGGAGGGGGAAAAGTGGCATGCAACAACGATCTGCCATGGGGAAGTTCCCCGGAGTCAGAGTCGGTTTTGTGGCATAGCTCTACGTGGCCACGATCACCACGTGGGTCGTGGGCATGTCCACGTGCCCGAGTCAGTGTAAGGAGTGGAGGAAGCCTTCCAACATCTGCAACTTAATACTCGCCAAATAGAGTATTATTATCTTCATCTTCAGCAAATATAATTCGTTAAGAGGGCGCTTTTTCCTTATTGAATTTCTCTTTTTTCCTTTTGAATCTTGTTGTACTTCTCGTCTTTTGAAAGGACGAAGCTAGGCTCTAGCCGACCGGTCCAAATTTTGGCCCGTGGGCGCGTGTCCGTCCGTGATGGGAACCGTAGCATGCAATTTCAAAACAATTCCTATGCTCACGCAAAATCTATCTAGGAGATGCATAGCAACGAGAGGGGGACAGTGTGTCTACATGCCCTCGTAGACTGAAAGCAGAAGCATTTGACAACGCGGTTGATGTAGTCGAACTTCTTCTAGATCCTACCGATCAAGCACCGAACGTACGGCACCTCCGAGTTTTGCACACATTCAGCTCGATGATGTCCCTCGTCCTCTTGATCCAGCAAAGGTGTCGAGGAAGAAGATGCGTTCCCTCAGCACGATGGCATGGTGACGGTGATGCTGAAGTGATCTATGCACGGCTTCGCCTAAGCACTACGAAGATATGACCGGAGGCGTAAACTGTGCAGGGGGCGCGCACACAGCTAACGATTGTTGTTGTGTGTTCTAGGAGCCCCCTCCCCACGTATATATAGGTGGGAGGGGGAGGGGAGCAGCCATGGGGCGCCCCAAGTAGGAGGAATCCTACTTGGGGTCCTATCCCAATTCGCCCCCCTTCCTTATGTCACCAGAGAGGAAAAGGAAAGAGGGAAGGGAGGAAGGAAAGGGGGGGGCGAACCCCCTCTTCCTTCTCCAATTCGGCATCCTGCCTAAGGGGGGGGGGGGCGCCACCCCTTGTAGGCTGGGGTGCTCCCCTTGTATGGCCCATAAGGCCCATTATCCCCCCCCCCCCCGTGGTTCCGGTAACCCCCCCGGTACTCTGATAAATACCCGTTACTATCCGGAACACTTTCGGTGTCCGAATACTATCATCCTATATACCAATCTTTACCTCTCGACCATTTAGAGACTCCTTGTCATGTTCGTGATCTCATCCTGAACTCCGAACAACATTCGGTCACCAAATGACATAACTCATATAATACTAAATCATCCCTACGGGTTCGAGAACTATGTAGACATGACCGAGACACCTCTCTGGTCAATAACCAATAGCGGAACCTGGATGCTCACATTGGCTCCTACATATTCTACGAAGATCTTTATCGGTCGAACCGTTATGATAACATACGTTATTCCCTTTGTCATCAGTATGTTACTTACCCGAGATTCGATCGTTGGTATCTTCATACCTAGTTCAATCTCGTTACCGGCAAGTCTCTTTACTCGTTCTGTAATATATCATCCCACAATTAACTCATTAGTCACTTTGCTTGCCAGGCTTCTTATGATGTGTATTACCGAGAGGGCCCAGAGATACCTCTTCGATACTCGGAGTGACAAATCCTAATCTCGATCTATGCCAACCCAACAAAAACCTTCGGAGATACCTGTAGAGCATCTTTATAATCACCTAGTTACGTTGTGACGTTTGATAGCACACAAGGTATTCCTCAGGTATTCGGAAGTTGCGTAATCTCATAGTCAAAGGAATATGTATATGACATGAAGAAAGCAATAGCAGTAAAACTGAACGATCAATATGCTCAGCTAATGGATGGGTCTTGTCCATCACATCATTCCCCTAATGATGTGATCCCATTCCTCAAATGACAACACATGTCTATGGTTAGGAAATTTAACCATCTTTGATTAACGAGATAGTCTAGTAGAGGCTTACTAGGGACATGGTATTTTGTCTATGTATCCACACATGTATCAAGTTTCCGGTTAATACAATTATAGCATGAATAATAAACATTTATCATGATATAAGGAAATATAAAATAACAACTTTATTATTGCCTCTAGGGCATATTTCCTTCAGTCTCCCACTTGCACTAGAGTCAATAATCTATATTACATTGTAATGATTCTAACACCCATGGATCTTGGTGCTGATCATGTTTTGCTCATGGAAGAGGCTTAGTCAATGGGTCTGCCACATTTAGATCCGTATGTATTTTGCAAATCTCTATGTCTCCCTCCTTTACTTGATCACGGATGGAGTTGAAGCGTCCCTTGATGTGTTTGGTTCTTTTGTGAAATCTGGATTCCTTCGCTAAGGCAATTGCTCCAGTATTGTCACAAAAGATTTTCATTGGACCCGATGCACTAGGTATTACACCTAGATCGGATATGAACTCCTTCATCCAGACTCCTTCATTTGCTGCTTCTGAAGCAGCTATGTACTCCGCTTCACACGTAGATCTCGCCACGATGCTCTGCTTGGAACTGCACCAACTGACAGCTCCACCATTCAGTATAAATATGTATCCAGTTTGTGACTTAAAGTCATCCGGATCAGTGTCAAAACTAGCATCGACGTAACCATTTACGACGATCTCTTTTCACCTCCATAAACGAGAAACATATCCTTAGTCTTTTCAGGTACTTCAGGATGTTCTTGGCCACTGTCCAGTGATCCACTCCAGGATTACTTTGGTACCTCCCTACTAAACTTATGGCAAGGCACACATCAGGTATGGTACACAGCATAACATACATGATAGAACCTATGGCTGAGGCATAGGGAACTTTCATTTTCTCTCTATATTCTGCAGTGGTCGGGCATTGAGTCTGACTCAACTTCACACCTTGTAACACAAGCAAGAATCCTTTCTTTGACTGATCCATTTTGAACTTCTTCAAAACTTTATCAAGGTATGTGCTTTGTGAAAGTCCTATTAAGCGTCTTGATCTGTCTCTATAGATCTTGATGCCCAATATATAAGCAGCTTCACCGAGGTCTTTCATTGAAAAACTTTTATTCAAGTATCCTTTTATGTTATCCAGAAATTCTACATCCTTTCCAATCAACAATATGTCATCCCGATATAATATTAGAAATGCTACAGAGCTCCCACTCACTTTCTTGTAAATACAGGCTTCTCCGAAAGTCTGTATAAAACCATATGCTTTGATCACCTCATCAAAGCGTATATTCCAACTCCGAGATGCTTGCACCAATCCATAAATGGATCGCTGGAGCTTGCACACTTTGTTAGCACCTTTAGGATCGACAAAACTTTCTGGTTGCATCATATACAACTCTTCTTTAAGAAATCCATTAGGAATGCAGTTTTGACGTCCATTTGCCAGATTTCATAATCATAAAATGCGGTAATTGCTAACATGATTCGGACAGACTTAAGCATCGCTACGGGTGAGAAAGTCTCATCGTAGTCAACTCCTTGAACTTGTCGAAAACCTTTTGTGACAAGTCAAGCTTTGTAGACAGTAACGTTACCATCAGGGTTAGTCTTCTTCTTGAAGATCCATTTATTCTCTATGGCTCTCCGATCATCGAGCAAGTCAACCAAAGTCCACACTTTGTTCTCATACATGGATCCTATCTCAGATTTCATGGCCTCAAGCCATTTATCGGAATATGGGATCATCATAGCTTCTTATAGTTCGTAGGTTTGTCATGGTCGAGTAACATGACTTCCAGAACATGATTACCGTACCACTCTAGTGCGGAACGTGCTCTGGTTGACCTACGAGGTTCGGTAGTAACTTCCTCTCTAGTTGGTGTAGGCATCACGGGAACGGTTTTCTGTGATCAGCTACTTTCCAATTCGAGAGAAGGTACAGTTACCTCATCAAGTTCTATTTTCCTCCCACTCACTTCTTTCGTGAGAAACTCCTTCTCTAGAAAGTTTCCATTCTTGGCAACAAAGATCTTGCCTTCGGAACTGTGGTAGAAGGTGTACCCAATTGTTTCTTTAGGGTATCCTATGAAGACGCACTTCTCCGATTTGGGTTCGAGCTTATCAGGCCGAAGCGTTTTGACATAAGTGTCGCAACCCCAAACTTTAAGAAACGACAGCTTAGGTTTCTTGCCAAACCACAGTTCATACGGTGTCATCTCGACGGATTTAGACGGTGCCCTATTTAACGTGACTGCAGCTGTCTCTAATGCATAACCCCAAAACGATAGTGGTAAATCGGTAAGAGACATCATAGATCGCACCATATCTAATAATGTATGGTTACGACGTTCGGACACACCATTACGCTGTGGTGTTCCAGGTGGCGTGAGTTGTGAAACTATTCCACATTGTTTTAAATGAAGGCCAAACTCATAACTTAAATATTCGCCTCCGCGATCAGATCGTAGAAACTTTATTTTCTTGTTACGATGATTCTCCACTTCACTCTGAAATTGTTTGAACTTTTCAAATGTTTCAGACTTGTGTTTCATTAAGTAGATATACCCATATCTTCTCAAATCATCTGTGAAGGTCAGAAAATAACGATACCCGCCGTGAGCCTCAACACTCATTGGACCACATAGATCGGTATGTATTATTTCCAATAAGTCATTAGCTCGCTCCATTGTTCCGGAGAACGGAGTTTTATTCGTCTTGCCCATGAGGCATGGTTCGCAAGTATCAAATGATTCATAATCAAGTGATTTCAAAAGCCCATCTGCATGGAGTTTCTTCATGCGTTCTACACCAATATGACCTAAATAGCAGTGCCACAAATATGTTGCACTATCATTATCAACTTTGCATCTTTTGGCATCAATATTATGAATATGTGTATCACCACAATCGAGATTCAACAAAAATAGACCACTCTTCAAGGGTGCATGACCATAAAAGATATAACTCATATAAATAGAACAACCATTATTCTTTGATTTAAATGAATAACCATCTCGCATTAAACAAGATCCAGATATGATGTTCATGCTCAACGCTGGCACCAAATAACAATTATTCAGGTCTAAAACTAATCCCGAAGGTAGATGTAGAGGTAGCGTGCCAACGGCGATCTCATCGACCTTGGAACCATTCCCGACGCGCATCGTCACCTCGTCCTTAGCCAATCTACGTTTAATCCGTAGCCCGTGTTTAGAGTTACAAATATGAGCAACCGAACTAGTATCAAATACCCAGGCGCTACTACGAGCATTAGTAAGGTACACATCAATAAACATGTATATTAGATATACCTTTGTTCACTTTGCCATCCTTTTATCTGCCAAATACTTGGGGCAGTTCCGCTTCCAGTGATACATTCCTTTGTAGTAGAAGCACTCAGTTTCAGGCTTGGGTCCAGCTTTGGGCTTCTTCCCGGGAGTGGCAACTTGCTTGCCATTCTTCTTGAAGTTCCCCTTGTTTCCCTTGCCCTTTTTCTTGAAACTAGTGGGCTTGTTAACCATCAACACTTGATGCTCCTTCTTGATTTCTACTCTTGGGGAACGCAGTAATTTCAAAAAAAATGCTACGCGCACGCAAGATCCATCTAGGTGATGCATAGCAACGAGAGGGGAGAGTGTTGCCCATGTACCCTCGTAGACCGAAAGCGGAGGCGTTATGACAACGCGGTTGATGTAGTCGTACATCTTCATGATCCGACCGATCCTAGTACCGAAACTATCGCGATCTGCACACGTTCAGCTTGGTGACGTCCCACGAACTCTAGATCTAGCTGAGTGTCGAGGGAGAGCTTTGTCAGCACGACGACATGATGACGGTGATGATGAAGTTACCGATGCAGGGCTTCGCCTAAGCACTACAACGATATGACCGAGGTGGAAATTTGTGGAGGGGGGCACCGCACACGGCTAAACAATCAACTTGTGTGTTCTACGGTGCCCGCTCCCCACATATATATTGGAGGGAGGGGGAGGCCGGCCGACCCTCCTTGGCGCGCCCTAAGAGGGGAATCCTACTAGGACTCCAAGTCCTAGTAGGTTTCACCAAAAGGGAGAGAGGGGGAAGGAAGGAAAGGGGGAGGGGGAAAGGAAAAGGGGGGCGCCGCCCCCTTCCTTGTCCTATTCGGACTCAAGGGGGAGGGGGTGCGTGGCCCACCCTGGCCGCCCCTCTCTCTCTCCACTAAGGCCCATCGAGGCCCATTAGTTCCCCCGGAGGTTCCGATAACCCTCTGGCACTCCGGTTTTATCCGAAACCTCCCGGAACCCTTCCGGTGTCCGAACATAGCCGTCCAATATATCAATCTTTATGTCTCGACCATTTCGAGACTCCTCGTCATGGCCGTGATCACATCCGGGACTTTGAACTACATTCGGTACATCAAAACAGATAAACTCATAATACCGATCGTCACCGAACGTTAAGCGTGCAGACCCTACGGGTTCGAGAGCTATGTAGACATGATCGGGACTCGTCTCCGGTCAATAACCAATAGCGGAACCTGGATGCTCATATTGGTTCCTACATATTCTACGAAGATCTTTATCGGTCAAACCGCATAACAACATACGTTGTTCCCTTTGTCATCGGTATGTTACTTGCCCGAGATTTGATCGTCGGTATCTCAATACCTAGTTCAATCTCGTTACCGGCAAGTCTCTTTACTCGCTCCGTAATGCATCATCCCGCAACTAACTCATTAGTCACATTGCTTGCAAGGCTTATAGTGATGTGCATTACCGAGAGGGCCCAGAGATACCTCTCCGATACTCCGAGTGACAAATACTAATCTCGATCTATGCCAACCCAACAAACACCTTCGTAGACACCTGTAGAGCATCTTTATAATCACCCAGTTACGTTGTGATGTTTGATAGCACACAAGGTGTTCCTCTGGTATTCAGGAGTTGTATAATCTCATAGTCAGAGGAACATGTATAAGTCATGAAGAAAGCAATAGCAATAAAACTCAACGATCATAAAGCTAAGCTAACGGATGGGTCTTGTCCATCACATCATTCTCTAATGATGTGATCATGTTCATCAAATGACAACACATGTCTATGGTCAGGAGACATAACCATCTTTGATTAACGAGCTAGTCAAGTAAAGGCATACTAGGGACACTCTATTTTGTCTATATATTCACACATGTACTAAGTTTCCGGTTAATACAATTCTAGCATGAATAATAAACATTTATCATGATATAAGGAAATATAAATAACAACTTTATTATTGCCTCTAGGGCATATTTTCTTCAGTCTTCCACTTGCACTAGAGTCAATAATCTAGATTACACAGTAATGATTCTAACACCCATGAAGTCTTGGTGTTGATCATGTTTTGCTCGTGAGAGAGGCTTAGTCAATGGGTCTGCAACATTCAGGTCCGTATGTATCTTGCAAATCTCTATGTCTCCCTCCTTGACTTGATCGCGGGTGGAATTGAAGCGTCTCTTGATGTGCTTGGTCTTCTCGTGAAATCTGGATTCCTTTGCCAAGGCAATTGCACGAGTATTGTCATAAAAGATTTTCATTGGACCCGATGCACTAGGTATGACACGTAGATCGGATCTGAACTCCTTCTTCCAGACTCCTTCATTTGCTGCTTCCGAAGCAGCTATGTACTCCGCTTCACACGTAGATCCCGCCACGACACTTTGCTTAGAACTGCACCAACTTACAGGTCCACCATTCAATATAAATACGTATCCGGTTTGTGACTTAGAGTCATCCAGATCAGTGTCAAAGATTGCATCGACGTAACCATTTACGATGAGCTCTTTGTCACCTCCATAAACGAGAAACATATCCTTAGTCCTTTTCAAGTATTTCAGGATATTCTTGACCGCTGTCTAGTGATCCACTCCTGGATTACTTTGGTACCTCCCTGCTAAACTAATAGCTAGGCACACATCAGTTCTGGTACACATCATTGCATACATGATAGAACCTATGGCTGAGGCATAGGGAATGACTTTCATTTTCTCTCTATCTTCTGCAGTGGTCGGGCATTGAGTCTGACTCAACTTCACACCTTGTAATACAGGCAAGAACCCTTTCTTTGCTTGATCCATTTTGAACTTCTTCAAAAATTTATCAAGGTATGTGCTTTGTGAAAGTCCAATAAGCGTCTTGATCTATCTCTATAGATCTTGATGCCCAAAATATAAGCAGCTTCACCGAGGTCTTTCATTGAAAAACTCTTATTCAAGTATCCTTTTATGCTATCCAGAAATTCTATATCATTTCCAATCAACAATATGTCATCCACATATAATATTAGAAATGCTATAGAGCTCCCACTCACTTTCTTGTAAATACAGGCTTCTCCAAAAGTCTGTATAAAACCATATGCTTTGATCACACTATCAAAACATTTATTCCAACTCCGAGATGCTTGCACCAGTCCATAAATGGATCGCTGGAACTTGCACACTTTGTTAGCATCCTTTGGATTGATAAAACCTTCGGGTTGCATCATATACAACTGTTCTTCCCATTCAGGAATGCAGTCTTTACATCCATTTGCCAAATTTCATAATCATAAAATGCAGCAATTGCTAACATGATTTGGACGGACTTAAGCATCGCTACGGGTGAGAATGTCTCATCGTAGTCAACTCCTTGAACTTGTCGAAAATCTTTCGCAACAAGTCGAGCTTTGTAGACAGTAACATTACCGTCAGCGTCAGTCTTCTTCTTGAAGATCCATTTATTCTCGATGGCTTGCCGATCATCGGGCAAGTCAACCAAAGTCCACACTTTGTTCTCATACATGGATCCCATCTCAGATTTCATGGCCTCAAGCCATTTCGCGGAATCTGGGCTCATCATCGCTTCCTCATAGTTCGTAGGTTCGTCATGGTCAAGTAACATGCCCTCCAGAACTGGATTACCATACCACTCTGGTGCGGATCTTACTCTAGTTGACCTACGAGGTTCAGTAGTAACTTGATATGAAGTTATATGATCATCATCATTAGCTTCCTCACTGATTAGTGTAGTAGTCACAGGAACTGATTTCTGTGATGAACTACTTTCCAATAAGGGAGCAGGTACAATTACCTCATCAAGTTCTACTTTGCTCCCACTCACTTCTTTCGAGAGAAACTCCTTCTCTAGAAAGGATCCATTCTTAGCAACGAATGTCTTGCCTTCGGATCTGTGATAGAAGGTGTACCCAATAGTCTCCTTTGGGTATCCTATGAAGCCACATTTCTTCGATTTGGGTTCGAGCTTATCAGGTTGAAGCTTTTTCACATAAGCATCGCAGCCCCAAACTTTAAGAAACGACAACTTGGGTTTCTTGCCAAACCACAGTTCATAAGGTGTCATATCAACGGATTTAGATGGTGCCCTATTGAATGTGAATACAACTGTCTCAAAAGCATAACCCCAAAACGATAGCGGTAAATCAGTAAGAGACATCATAGATCGCACCATATCTAGTAAAGTACGATTACGACGTTCGGACACACCATTACGCTGTGGTGTTCTGGGTGGTGTGAGTTGCAAAACTATTCCGCATTGTTTCAAATGAAGACCAAACTCATAACTCAAATATTCTCCTCCACAATCAGATCGCAGAAACTTTATTTTCTTGTTACGATGATTTTCCACTTCACTCTGAAATTCTTTGAACTTTTCAAATGTTTCAGACTTATGTTTCATCAAGTAGATATACCCATATCTGCTCAAATCATCTGTGAAGGTCAGAAAATAACGATACCCGCCGCGAGCCTCAATGTTCATTGGACCACATACATCGGTATGTATGATTTCCAATAAATCTGTTGCTCGCTCCTTTGTTCCGAAGAATGGAGTTTTAGTCATCTTGCCCATGGGGCATGGTTCGCAAGTACCAAGTGAGTCATAATCATGTGATTCCAAAAGTCCATCAGAATGGAGTTTCTTCATGCGCTTTACACCAATATGACACAAACGGCAGTGCCACAAATAAGTTGCACTATCATTATCAACTGTGCATCTTTTGGCTTCAATATTATGAATATGTGTGTCACTACTATCGAGATTCAACAAAAATAGACCACTCTTCAAGGGTGCATGACCATAAAAGATATTACTAATATAAATAGAACAACCATTATTCTTGGATTTAAATGAATAACCGTCTCGCATAAAACAAGATCTAGATATAATGTTCATGCTTAACGCTGGCACCAAATAACAATTATTTAGGTCTAAAACTAATCCCAAAGGTAGATGTAGAGTTAGCGTGCCGACCGCGATGACATCGACCTTGGAACCATTTCCCACGCACATCGTCACCTTGTCCTTAGCCAATCTTCGCTTAATCCGTAGTCCTTGTTTCGAGTTGAATATTAGCAACAGAACCAGTATCAAATACCCAAGCACTACTGTGAGCATTAGTAAGGTACACATCAATAACATGTATATCACATATACCTTTGTTCACCTTGCCATCCTTCTTATCCGCCAAATACTTGGGGCAGTTCCGCTTCTAGTGACCAGTCCCTTTGCAGTAGAAGCATTCAGTCTCAGGCTTGGGTCCAGACTTAGGCTTCTTCACTTGAGCAACAACTTGCTTGCCATTCTTCTTGAAGTTCCCCTTCTCCCCTTTACCCTTTTCTTGAAACTCGTGGTCTTATTGACCATCAACACTTGATGCTCCTTCTTGATTTCTACCTCCGCAACCTTTAGCATTGCGAAGAGCTCGGGAATTGTCTTATCCATCCCTTGTATATTATAGTTCATGACAAAGGTCATGTAGCTTGGTGGCAGTGATTGAAGAACTCTGTCAATGACACTATCATCAGAAAAATAACTCCCTGCTGAGTCAAGTGGTTGTGGTACCCAGACATTCTGAGTATATGTTCACTGACAGAACTATTCTCCTCCATTTTACAGGTGTAGAACTTATTGGAGACTTCATATCTCTCAATCCGGGCATTTGCTTGAAATATTAACTTCAACTCCTGGAACATCTCATATGCTCCATGACATTCAAAACGACGTTGAAGTCCCGGTTCTAAGCCGTAAAGCATGGCACACTGAACTATCAAGTAGTCATCAGCTTTGCTTTGCCAGACGTTCTTGACGTCATCAGCAACATCTGCAGCAGGCCTTTCGGTCTCAGTGTTCTGATTCCATATATGCATATGCTAGGCTCGTCAAGTTTAACCCGAGTATTCTGCGTGTGCAAAACTGGCTTGCAGCCATTGTATGTGAACGTAGAGGTTATCACACCCGATCATCACGTGGTGTCTCGGCACGGCGTACTTCCGCAACAGTGCGTACTCAGGGAGAACACTTGTACCTTGAAATTTAGTGAGAGATCATCTTATAATGCTACCGTCGAACTAAGCAAAATAAGATGCATAAAGGATAAACATCACATGCAATCAATAGAAGTGATATGATATGACCATCATCATCTTGTGCCTTTGGTCTCCATCTCCAAAGCACCGTCATGATCACCATCGTCACCGGCGCGACACCTTGATCTCCATCGTAGCATCATTGCCGTCTCGCCAACTATTGCTTCTACGACTATCGCTATCGCTTAGTGATAAAGTAAAAACAATTACTGGGCGATTGCATTGCATACAATAAAGCGACAACCATATGGCTCCTACCAGTTGCCGATAACTATGTTACAAAACATGATCATCTCATACGATAAAATTTAGCATCATGTCTTGACCATATCACATCACATCATGCCCTGCAAAAACAAGTTAGACGTCCTCTACTTTGTTGTTGCAAGTTTTACGTGGCTGCTATGGGCTGAGCAAGAACCGTTCTTACCTATGAATCAAAACCACAACGATTTTTCGTCAAGTGTGCTGTTTTAACCTTCAACAAAAGTTGAAGAAACTGACACCCGCCAGCCAGCTGTGTGCAAAGCACATCGATAGAACTAGTCTTGCGTAAGCGTACGCATAATGTCGGTCCGGGCCGCTTCATCCAACAATACCGCCGAATCGAAGTATGACATGCTGGTAAGCAGTATGACTATTATCGCCCACAACTCTTTGTGTTCTACTCGTGCATATAACATCTACGCATAGACCTTGGTCGGATACCACTGTTGGGGAACGCAGTAATTTCAAAAATATTCCTACGCACGCGCAAGATCCATCTAGGTGATGCATAGCAACGAGAGGGGAGAGTGTTGTCCGCGTACCCTCGTAGACCGAAAGCGGAAGCGTTATGACAACGCGGTTGATGTAGTCGTACGTCTTCACGATCCGACTGATCCTAGTACCGAAAGTACGGCACCTCCACGATCTGCACACGTTCAGCTCGGTGACATCCCACGAACTCTAGACATTTTGATTATGTCTTCACTGACAAAACTGTTCTCCTACATCTTGCAGCTATAGAACTTGTTGGAGACTTCATATCTCTCAACTCGGGCATTTGCTTGAAATATTAACTTCAATTCCTGGAACATCTCATATGTTCCATGACGTTCAAAATGTCTTTGAAGTCCCAATTCTTTGCCGTAAAGCATGGCACACTGAACTATCGAGTAGTCATCAGATCAAGCTTGCCAGGCGTTCATAACATCAGCATCTGCTCCTGCAGCAGGTCTTTCACCTAGTGGTGCATCAATGACATAATTCTTCTTTGCAGCAATGAGGATAATCCTCAAGTTACGGACCCAGTCCGTGAAGTTGCTACAATCATATTTCAACTTTGCTTTCTCTAGGAACGCCTTAAAATTCAAGGGAACGGTAGCACGGGTCATTGATCTATAATTTTTTTATTGTTCCATGCTATTATATTATCTGTTTTGGATGTTTATATGCATTAATATGCTATTTTATATTATTTTTGGGACTAACCTATTAACCTAGAGCCCAGTGCCACTTCCTATTTTTTCCTTGTTTTTGAGTTTGGCAGAAAAGGAATACCAAGCGGAGTCCATACGGAATAACACCTTCGCGATGATTTTTCTTGGACCAGAAGACAACCAGGAGACTTGCACATGAAGTCGGAGGAGCCACGAGACGACCACAAGGATGGAGGGCGCGCCCCCCCACTCTTGTGGGCCCCCGTGACCCTCCTGACCTAATTCTTTCACCTATATATTCCCAAATATCCCCATACCACCAAAGGCATCCACAAAAAGACCTTTCCACCGCTGCAACTTTCTGTACCCATGAGATCCCATCTAGGGACCTTTTCCGGCACCTTGCCGGAGGGGGATTCGATCATGGAGGGCTTCTACATCAACTCTATTGCCCTTCAGATGAAGCGTGAGTAGTTTACCACAGACCTACGGGTCCATAGCTAGTAGCTAGATGGATTCTTCTCTCTCCTTGATTCTCAACACCATGTTCTCCTCGATGTTCTTGGAGATCTATTCGATGTAATACTTATTTTGCAGTGTGTTTGCCGAGATCCGATGAATGTGGATTTATGATCAGCTTATCTATGAATATTATTTGAATCTTCTCTGAATTCTTTTATGCATGATTTGATATCTTTGTAATTCTCTTCGAACTATCGGTTTAGTTTGGCCAACTTGATTGGTTTTCCTTGCAATGGGAGAAGTGCTTAGATTTGGGTTCAATCTTGCGGTGTCCTTTCCCAGTGACAGTAGGGGCAGCAAGGGACGTATTGTATTGTTGCCATCGAGGAAAAAAAGATGGGGTTTTCATCATATTGCTTGAGTTAATTCCTCTACATCATGTCATCTTACTTAATGCGTTACGTCGTTGTTTATGAACTTAATACTCTAGAATCATGTTGGATAGCGGTCGATGTGTGGAGTAATAGTAGTAGATGCAGAATCGTTTCGGTCTACTTGACACGGACGTGATGGCTATATTCATGATCATTGCCTTAGATATCGTCATAACTTTGTGCTTTTCTATCAATTGCATGATATTAATTTGTTCACCCACCGTATTAGTTGCTATCTTGAGAGAAGCCTCTAGTGAAACCTATGGCCCCCGGGTCTATTTTCCATCATATTAGTTTTCGATCTACTATTTTGCAATCAATTACTTTCCGATCTATAAACCAAAAATACCAAAAATATTTACTTTATCATTTATCTATCTCTATCAGGTCTCACTTTTGCAAGTACCCGTGAAGGGATTGACAACCCCTTTATCGCATTGGGTGCAAGTTGTTTGAATGTTTGTGCAAGTATTCGGTGATTTGTGCGTTGTCTCCTACTGGATTGATACCTTGGTTCTCAAACTGAGGGATGTACTTATCTCTACTTTGCTGCATCACCCTTTCCTCTTCAAGGGAAAAACCAATGCAAGCTCAAGAAGTAGCAGGAAGAATTTCTAGCGCCGCTGCCGGGGAGATCTACGCCAAGTCAAGATTTACCAAGTACCCATCATAAACTCTCATCCCTTGCATTACATTATTTGCCATTCGCCTCTCATTTTCCTCTCCCCCACTTCTAAAACGATTTTCGAAAAGATTTGCCTTTTCTTCGCCCATCTTCCGTTCGCCTTCTTCGCTTGTTTTTTGTTTGCTCGTGCGTTAGATCGTTTGCCTTGCTCCCATGACTAGCACTTTTACCCCTCCTATGTCTCCTGACTTTGAGGTCCTTCACTTCAAACAGAGACAAGGAGAAAATTTAAAGGATGCTTGGTATAGGATGATAGAATCTTACCGTAATTGCACCATAGAGGGGGATTTTAAGATTTTACTTCGTAATTTTTATGTTGGGCTAAACATGTCTCATAGGCAACTTTTGGATTTCGCTGCTAAAGGGAATTTTATTGAAATTGATCCCAACATTGTTTATGAAACAATAGAAGGAATAGTAGGAATATTTTCCCCACAAAAGGGATTATATAGAACTAAAGAGGGAACACAAGTTTTTGAGAAAAGTTTGCAAAAATCTCTTGAGCCCCTCAAAAATGTTAGTGGAAACCTCCACTGCATGAATATGTTGATCACTCTTTGCAATAAGCGGTTGGATGCTCTAGATATCAAGATTTCTGAATATGAGAAGAAACGCAAAGAACCTCCTGGGTTTGAGTATAATTCCATTAAAAAGATAAAGACCAAAGATGACAATACCTTGATCTATTCGTGTTTTTATGCCTAGCTAAGGGCGTTAAACAATAGTGCTTGTTGGGAGGCAACCCAATTTTATTTTTGTTTTTGCTTTTTAGGTTTTTGTTTTGCAATAAATAATTCATCTAGCCTCTGGTTAGATGTGGTTTTTGTGTTTAATTAGTGTTTGTGCCAAGTAAGACCTTTGGGATGGCTTACGAGGATAGTTTATTTGATCTTGCTGAAAAACAGAAACTTTTGTGCTCAGGAAAATAATTCTCTTTTTTCACAGAAGTGAGCTTTTGATTTGATTCTTGTTGCGGAAGATTAATAAACAAATTTCCTAGGTTATCCTAATTTTTCAGAATTTTTGGAGTTACAGAAGTATTCGAGAGTTCCGGATTACAACAGACTGGTCTGTTTTTGACAAATTCTGTTTTCTATGTGTTGTTTGCTTATTTTGATGATTCGGTGGGTAGTATCAGGGGGTATGAACCATGGAAAAGTTGGAATACAGTAGATATTGCACCAATATAAATAAATAATGAGTTCACAATAGTACCAAAAGTGGTGATTTATTTTCTTATACTGACGAAGCTTATGAGATTTTCTGTTGAGTTTTGTGTTGTGAAGTTTTCAAGTTTTGGGTAAGGATTTGCTGGACTATGGAATAAGGAGTGGAAAGATACTAAGCTTGGGTATTCCCAAGGCACCCCAAGGTAATATTCAAGGACAACCAAGAGCCTAAGCTTGGGGATGCCCCGGAAGGCATCCCCTCTTTCGTCTTCGTCTATCGGTAACTTTACTTGAGGCTATATTTTTATTCACCACATGATATGTGTTTTGCTTGGAGCGTCTTGTATGATATGAGTATTTAATTTTTAGTTTGCCACAATCATCCTTTATTTACACACCTTTTGAGAGGGACAGACATGAATCGTGATTTATTAGAATACTCTATGTGCTTCACTTATAACTTTTGAGCTAGGCAATTTTGCTCTAGTGCTTCACTTATATCTTGAGCACGACGGTGGTTTTATTTTCTAGAAATTGTTGAACTCTCATGCTTCACTCATATTATTTTGAGTCTTTTTAAAGAGCATGGTAATTTGCTTTGGTTATGAATTTAGTCCTAATATGATAGGCATCGAAGAGGGATATAACAAAAACTTCCATATAAAGTGCATTGAATACTATGAGAAGTTTGATTCCTTATGATTGTTTTGAGATACAAAGATGGTGATATTAGAGTCATGCTAGTGAGTAGTTGTGAATTTGAGAAACACTTGTGTTAAGGTTTGTGAGTCCCATAGCATGCACGTATGGTGAACAATTATGTAATGATGTTGGAGCATGGGATATTTTTTGATTATCTTCCTTATGAGTGGCGGTCGGGGACGAGCGATGTTCTTTTCCTACCAATCTATCCCCTAGGAGCATGTGCATAGTACTTTGTTTTGATGACTAATAGATTTTTGCAATAAGTATGTGAGTTCTTTATGACTAATGTTGAGTCCATGGATTATACGCAATCTCACCCTTCCACCATTGCTAGCCTCTCTAGTACCGCTCAAATTTCACCGGTACCATATACCTTCCTCAAAATAGCCATAATACCTACCTATTATGGCATTTCCATAGCCATTCCGAGATATATTGCCATGCAACTTTCCACCGTTCCGTTTATTATGACACATTCCACCATTGTCATATTGCTTTGCATGATCATGTAGTTGACATCGTATTGGTGGCAAAGCCACCGTTCATAATTCTTTCATACATGTTACTCTTGATTCATTGCACATCCCGGTACACCGCCGGAGGCATTCATATAGAGTCATATTTTTTTCTAGTATCGAGTTGTAATTTTTGAGTTGTAAGTAAATAAAAGTGTGATGATCTTCATTATTAGAGCATTGTCACATGTGAGGAAAAAAAGGACAAAAAAAGAGGCCCAAAAAAAGGAGAAAAGAAAGAAATGAGAGAAAAAGAGAGAGGGGGCAATGTTACTATCCTTTTACCACACTTGTGCTTCAAAGTAGCACGATGATCTTCATGATAGAGAGTCTCCTATGTTGTCACTTTCATATACTAGTGGGAATTTTTCATTATAGAACTTGGCTTGTATATTCCAATGATGGGCTTCCTCAAATTGCCCTAGGTCTTCATGAGAAAGCAAGTTGGATGCACACCCACTTAGTTTTCTTTTTGAGCTTTCATAAATTTATAGCTCTAGTGCACATGTTGCATGGCAATCCCTACTCACTCACATTGATATATATTGATGGGCATCTACATAGCCCGTTGATACGCCTAGTTGATGTGAGACTATCTCCCTCATTTTGTCTTCTCCACAACCACCATATTCTATTCCACCTATAGTGCTATGTCCATGGCTCACGCTCATGTATTGCGTGAAAGTTGAAAAGGTTTGAGAACATCAAAGGTATGACACAATTGCTTGGCTTGTCATCGGGGTTGTGCATGATTTGAATATTTCGTGTGATGAAGATGGAGCATAACCAGACTATATAATTTTGTAGGGATAAGCTTTCTTTGGCCATGTTATTTTGAGAAGACATAATTGCCTTGTTAGTATGCGTGAAGTATTATTGTTTTTATGTAAATATTAAAATTTTGTTTTGAATCTTATGGATGTGAACATTGATGCCACAATAAAGAAAATTACACGAATAAATATGTTGGGTAGCATTCCACATCAAAAAATCTGTTTTTATCATTTACCTACTCGAGGACGAGCAGGAATTAACCTTGAGGATGCTTGATACGTCTCCAACGTATCTATAATTTTTTATTGTTCCATGTTATTATATTATCTGTTTTGGATGTTTTATATGCATTAATATGCTATTTTATATTATTTTTTGGGACTAACCTATTAACCTAGAGCCCAGTGCCAGTTCCTATTTTCCCCCTTGTTTTTGATTATTCCATTTGTACACCGTTTTATAATAGCATGGAACAATAAAAAATTATAGATACGTTGGAGATGTATCAAGCATCCTCAAGCTTAATTCCTGCTCGTCCTCGAGTAGGTAAATGATAAAAACAGAATTTTTGGTGTGGAATGCTACCTAACATATTTATCCATGTATTTTTTTCTTCATTGTGGCATGAATGTTCATATCCATAATATTCAAAACAAAAGTTTAATATTGACATATAAACTATAATACTTCAAGCATACTAACAAGGCAATTATGTCTTCTCAAAATAACATGGCCAAAGAAAGTTATCCCTACAAAATTATATAGTCTGGCTATGCTCTATCTTCATCACACAAAATATTCAAATCATGCGTAACCCTGATGACAAGCCAAGCAATTGTTTCATACTTTTGATCTTCTCAAACCTTTTCAACTTTCACGCAATACATGAGTGTGAGGCATGGACATAGCACTATAGGTGGAATAGAATATGGTGGCTGTGGAGAAGACAAAAAGGAAGGAGATAGTCTCACATCAACTAGGCGTATCAATGGGCTATGGAGGTGCCCATCAATAGATATCAATGTGAGTGAGTAGGGATTGCCACGCAACGGATGCACTGGAGCTATAAGTTTATGAAAGCTCAAAAGAAAACTAAGTCGGTGTGCATCCAACTCGCTTGCTCATGAAGACCCTGGGAAATTTGAGGAAGCCCATCTTTGAAATATACAAGCCAAGTTCTATAATGAAAAATTCCCACTAGTATATGAAAGTGACAACATAAAGACTCTCTATCGTGAAGATCATGGTGCTACTTTGAAGCACAAGTGTGGAAAACCGATAGTAACATTGCCCCTTCTCTCTTTTCTCTCATTTTTATGTGGGCTTCTTTGGCCTCTTTTCTTTTTGCAAAGTCCCGTAGACTCATCCCAACTTGTGATGTAATCATAGCTTCCATCATCCTTTCCTCACATGGGACAATGCTCTAATAATTAAGGTCATCACACTTTTATTTACTTACAACTCAAGAATTACAACTCGATACTTAGAACAAAATATGACTCTATATGAATGCCTCCGGCGGTGTACCGGGATGTGCAATGACTCAAGAGTGATATGGATGAAAAAATTATGAAGGGTGGCTTTGCCACAAATACTATGTCAACTACATGATCATGCAAAGCAATATGACAATGATAGAGCGCGTCATAATAAACGGAACGGTGGAAGTTGCATGGCAATATATCTCGGAATGGCTATGTGTAAGGGCATCCTTTGCCTTAGGGTTTTGGTGATGATGACAACACACGTGGACTAATCGTGCGCCATAGTTTTCTCACGTACACATGGTGTGGCGCAAGACGGTTAGGTCTTCCCTCTACGCGGAAAAGATTGAAGACGGAGTTTCCGACATTTTTATTCCTTTGGTCGTATGATATCCGTACTATTAAGAGGGAATCCGCATTGGAAGGTATTGGGTGAATCATTTCACGTACACATTCTTTGCACCCACCATATACCTTCCGTTTCGAGGAGAGAGAGGTCCCCCATCATCTGGTCTGTGCAGTCCTGCTCTTGGCGGTTGTACCACTTCATTTTGCGGTTGTACCGCTGGCCGGTAGTTCCAGTCCTACCACCGCCCCTAGTACCGGTCAGGGGTGACTCCCTTCTGTACCAGGTGTGGTAGTAGACCGGTGATGGAACGGTAGTTCCGGGTTTTCTCGATAAACCAGTACTACCGGTGTTCAGGGCGGTAGTACCGCCTCGAACCCCACCGCCCAGGAACTACAGGCCCAGCGGTAGTTCCGGTCCAACCTCCGCTCCAACTACCGGCTTGAGGGTTTTTCTTTCTGTTGTGGCCCGGTAGTTGAGCGGTGGCTGTGCGGTAGTTCCGGTTTGTTCCGATAAACCGGTACTACCGGGTGCGCCACCGGAAGTACCGCCCAGGTGCCCTAGGAAGGGTTCCCCGCATTCACCGGTTGTACCGGTGTCTTGTGCGAAAGTACCGGTCCCATGCATTTCTGCACATAACGGTTGGATCTTGGGGGGGGGGCTATTTAAGGAGGTGCTTCTCCTACCTCCCACCTACCTCTTGCCTCTCTCTCCTCCATTACTGCCATTAAAGCTTTCTTGCCCGATCTCTCTCCCTAGCCACCCAAACTTGTTGATTTGCTAGGGATTGTATGAGGAGACCTAGATCTACACTTCCACCAAAGGATATTTGATTCCCCCGTACTTTCTTGTGTGGATTTTGTTACTCTTGGGTGCTTGGGCGCCCTAGACGGAAGAGGTCACTTCGGAGCCACATTCCATTGTGGTGAAGCTCTGAGGTTTCGTTGGGAGCCTCCAATTAAATTGTGGAGAGAGCCTCAACCTTGTTTGTAAAGGTCTGGTTGCCGCCTTCAAGGGCACCAATAGTGGAATCACGACATCTCGCATTGTGTGAGGGCGTGAGGAGAATACGGTGGCCCTAGTGGCTTCTTGGGGAGCATTGTGCCCCCACACCTCTCCAACGGAGACGTACTTCCCCTCAAAAGGAAGGAACTTCGGTAACACATCCTCGTCTTCACCGGCTCCACTCTTGGTTATCTCGTGCCTTTACGTGTGCAAGCTTATTTGTGTTTTATCCCTTGCTTGCTTGTGTGCTTGTTGTTGTTGCATCATATTGGTTGCTCACCTAGTTGCATATCTAGACAACCTACTTTGATGCAAAGTTTAAGTTGGTAAAGAAAAGTTAAAATTGTTAGTTGCCTATTCACCCCCCTCTAGTCAACTATATCGATCCTTTCAATTGGTATCAGAGCCTTCTCTCTTTATTAAGGACTTTGCCATCCGAAGAGTATGGTTGACACCGTAGACAGTGCGGAGGAGCACTCCGGTGTGAATCCAATCTCGTCTACGGCCGATGGGGGAACCGCGGTCTCTCGTGAGGAATTCAATGTGGCTTTGGACACATTGAAGACCTCCTTGACGACCGAGGTTGAAATCATGTTTAATAAATTCATTGGAGGGCTTAAACTATCCACCGCACCGTGGAAAGTGGGTGATCCCACTAACAAGGTGACGGATGCTAACTCCGACAAGGGGGAAGCTACTAGTGAAAAAGGTCCTTCCTCTAGTGGTAAGAATGGCACCGGCATCTTTGACCATGTGGAACCTCCACTTGTTTATGCTGGACCGATTCCTTCTACTCATTTGAATCATGCCGGTCCTCCCCCTAAGATTGTGAAAAATGAGGACTTTGATTCTTGGGTTTATCGCTTTAAGCATCATTTAAATCATGTGAATACTAATCTTTGGAGAATCATTGAAGAAGGTTTCTATCTGCATGACCCAAGCAACTTCACCCCAAGAGAGGCCGCGGATAATCAATTCAATGAGAATGCTCTCTTCATCATCCAATTCCACCCGGAGATCTCCCTCATCTTTGGCCCTTCGCCTTGGCCAAAGATGCATGGCTTTGTGTTGTCTCCCTCTACCGGGGTAGCGCAAGCATTCAACGCTCCAACTATGAAGTGGTGCAAGATGAAGCCGATGAGTTTGCAATGAAAGAAGATGATGAACCTCGTGAGCTTTATCGGAGAGTAACAAACTCGTGGTCTCACTCCGAGATCATGGGAGTGAGGACAAGGATGATAATTGGATCAAGCGCAAATTCCTCGAGGCAATGATGCCTTACCACAAGGCCATGTCCTCCATCATTCTTCAAAGGCCGGACTTCCACACTTTGTCCTCAAGTGAAGTGTTGGATGAGTTTGTGGCTATGAGCATCCTGGACAAGACCGCCGACAATGCAGTGCTACGTTCTCAACAAAGAAGCCCAACCTTGCATTAAAGGCCAAGGTTAGTGTGGAAGAAGAAGAAGAGGAGAGCAACCCCGAAGATACAAAGTATGATTATCATGAGCACATGGCTCTTGCTTCACGGCAATTTTGGAGTAAGAAGAACTCAAGGCCCAACTTCAAGAAGAACAACTCAAGTGGCAACAAGGTCAAGCAACGCGTGAGGACTTGCTATAACTGTGGCAATGTGAGCCATTTTGTTGCGGAATGCCCTTATGAGAAGAGAGAAGACAATGGTGGCAAGCTCATTCGAAAGGACAAAGCCAAGTCTTTCCCTAACAAGAGCAACTTCACCAAGAGGACTCGTCCCAAGGGGTTGGTTGCACAAGAAGAGTACAATGAGGATGATGATAACGATGAAGGCGGTGACTCGGTTGCTATGGCCTCCGTGGCCATTGCAACAACTCCTCGGGTATCCCTCTCTGATTCACCCAATGAGAACATCATCGCCAACTGCCTCATGGCTAAAGCAACCAACAAGGTAACCCCCAACATCAAAACTACCATCATTACTAATCCTTCCTTGACGGATTGCATTGATGAAAATGTGGGGCCTAATGAGGAAGAAAATGAGTTTGATTCCTTTATGAGTAAGCTCAAGGGTAAGTCCAAGAAGCACTTTGTTGCTCTCTTGGAACAACTTGGTGAAGCCAATGACACCATCGAGGCTCACGAAGAAACCATCTCTAAGATGGAGGGGCATAGTCGTGATTATGCCGATGAGATATCGGATCTCTCAAATGCTCTTGAGGAAGAGCGTGGTCTTTGTTTGGCTCTTGAGGAGTCACACAACAATGATCATGCTAAATTAAAGAAAGATCTTGATCATGCTTGTGTCTTATCTCGTGTGCTAAATTCCGAGAAGGCCAAACTTGAAGTTGATCTTGCTAGACTCAAGGAAGAGTTTGATATACTTGACAAGGCCCATAAAGCCTTGAAAGGTATTCATGCTAGTCTTAAAGAGTCTCACGATCAACTCCAAGTGAAGCTAACTAAGGAGAAAGCCACCTTTCCTCATATTGTTTTTATTGATAATGCAAATGCTACTAACCCATGTTGTGAGCATGTGCATCTTATTGAGGAGAATGCCAAGTTGAATATGCAACTTGAGAAGGGCCTTGTGTCGTGCATACAAGGTGAGAAGAACCTCAACGACCTTTTGAGTAATCAAAAGGAAGTTGTATCCAAGGAGGGGATTGGGTTCGCACCCAAGCCCAAGAACAAGAAGAAGAATGACAAGACCAAACGAACTCCTCCTCTCAAGCAAACTTTTATAAAGGAGGGAGAGGGCGCTCCCAAGGGAAAGAAGAACAATGCGAAGGGTGGTGGTGTCAAGAAGGGCAATGCCACCCCTTCCAACAAAGCCGGTGACTTTAACCCTTCTTATGTGTTGTGCCGTGCTAGTGATGGGCATGTTTATGCCAAATTTGTTGGTTCTCCTTATGAGTACATTGAATGGTCTATTTGGGTTCCTAAGACCCTTGTCACTAACATCAAAGGACCCATTACAAAATGGGTACCTAAAACCAAGCATTGATCTCTTGTAGGTGTTTGCTTCCGGTGGGGGATCATGGTTGCTCGATAGTGGAGCTACAAATCATATGACCGGAAGCAAGGACTTGGTGGTGGACGTGCACAAGATTCCATCTATGCCCACCAATATCGAGTGGGTTGATGCCTCGTCTTCTAAGGTATTGGGACTCAGCAAGGTTGTCATTTCTCATGATCTCACGATCGAGAAGGTCATGCTTGTTGAGTCCCTTGCATACAATTTACTTTCCGTTCGTCAACATGCACTCATGGGTTTTGCCACCTTCTTAGATATTGATACCGTGGCCCTCTTGTGGAGCAAGACTCTTAAAGTAGCCTTTGTTGGGCATGTCGAGAACGGTCTCTATGTGATTAACTTTTCGGAGCGACCCACTAATACCGCGACATGCCTAAAGGCTAAAGTTGACGTGGGATGGCTTTGGCATCACCGTCTAGCCCATATCAATATGAGTTCTTTGCAAAATCTTCTCAAGGGGGACCATGTCCATGGACTAACGAATGTTAGTTTTGCTAAAGATCGTGCTTGCAGTGCGTGTATCGAAGGAAAGCGACATGAAAAGGCTCACCCTCCCACGACTATCATTTACTGGAAGAGGCCTTTGGAGCTCCTTCATATGGATCTCTTTGGGCCTCCATCCTTTGATAGTCTTGGGGGTAAAAAGTATTGCTTGGTGATTGTGGATGACTATTCAAGATACACTTGGGTATATTTCTTCAAGAGGAAGAGCGAGACCCAACAAACCGTCATTGACTTTGCAAATGAAGCCCAACGTCAACACAATGCAAAGATCTTGACAATTAGAAGTGACAATGGCACCGAGTTCAAGAACTACACCTTGGATGAGTTTCTTAGCGATGAGGGGATCAAGCATCAATATTCTGCACCATACACCCCTCAACAAAATGGTGTTGCAGAGAGGAAGAACCAGACGTTGATGGATGCGGCGAGGACCATGATGGCGGAGTTCAAGTCCCCATACAACTTTTGGGCCGAAGCCATCAACACCGCGTGTCATGCATCAAATCGTCTCTATCTCCGCAAAGGCTTGAACAAGACTCCATATGAGATACTCACCGGTAACAAGCCCAACCTCAATTACTTTCGGGTGTTCGGGTGTAAGTGTTTCATTCTCAAGAAAGGTGTTCGTTTGTCTAAATTTGAGGATAGAGCTTATGAGGGCATATTTGTTGGTTATGCTACAAACTCTCATGCTTACCGTGTCCTCAATAAGTCCACGGGGCTTGTGTAACGTGGAGTTTGATGAGAATAATGGCTCCCAAGTGGAGAAAAGTGGCACTTGTGATGTAGGTGATGAAATTCCTCCTCAAGCCATAAGAAGAATGGGTGTTGGTTTTATCCTACCCATTGAGGAACCCCTTGTGGCCGAAGGAGAAGGACAATGCTCCACTCAAGTGGGGCCATCACCAACCCAAGGCCCACACGCTTCCGAAGAACAAAGAGAAGGCCCTCAACCTCAAGAACAAGACCAAGGGCAAGATCAATCCCAAGATGGTGTTGTAACATCAAGTGATGCCCAAGGTCAAGTTCTCTCCTCCAAGCAAGTTCAAGATCAAGAGCTTCCTCGAGATCAAGAACAAGCTCAAGACGGCGCTCAAGATGATCAAGTGACCGCTCCTCGACTCACCCGCAAGGAGGAATTGGAGCGTCGTGCCGCCAAGATTGCTTCCAAGCTCTCCACCAAGGGTCATCTCATGAAGAATGTGCTTGGAAGCATTCAAAAGGGGGTAAGCACTCGTAGACAATTGGCAAACTATTGTGAACATCACGCGTTTATCTCTTGTGTTGAACCCCAAAAGGTATATGAGGTGCTCGAAGATCCGAATTGGCTTAATGCCATGCACGAAGAACTCAACAACTTCGAGTACAACAAGGTGTGGAGATTGGTGCCAAGGCCAACGGGGAACCACAATGTCATTGGAACCAAGTGGATATTCAAGAACAAGCAAGATGCTCATGGGACCATCGTTCGCAACAAGGCAAGATTGGTGGCACAAGGCTACTCCCAAGTCGAGGGTATCGACTACGGTGAAACCTTTGCTCCCGTTGCTCGCCTTGAATCCATTCGTTTGTTGATTGCTTATGCTTCTCATCACAACTTTAAGTTGCAACAAATGGATGTTAAAAGTGCTTTTCTTAATGGTCCTATTAATGAGTTGGTATATGTTAAGCAACCCCCGGGGTTCGAGGATCCCTACTTTCCTGATCATGTGTATCAACTTGATAAGGCACTCTATGGCCTTAAACAAGCCCCATGTGCGTGGTATGACCACCTTACCGAGTTGTTACAAGACCGTGGATTTGAAGTTGGGCTAATCGACCCCACTCTTTTTACTAAGAAGGTCAAAGGGGAGTTGTTTGTGAGCCAACTATATGTTGATGATATTATCTTTGGTTCCCCTAACAAATCTTTCAATGAGGAATTTGCCGCTCTCATGACCTCTAAGTTTAAGATGTCTTCGATGGGAGAGTTGAAGTTCTTCCTTGGATTCGAAGTCAAACAAAGGAGAGAAGGAACCTTCATCAACCAAGCCAAATACACTCAAGACATGCTAAAGAGATTCAAGCTAAGTGATGTCAAGCCGGCTTCCACTCCAATGTCCACCAAGTGCCAACTTGACATTGATCCCAATGGTAAAGCGGTGGATCAAAAGGTATATCGCTCCATGATTGGCTCCTTGCTTTACCTTTGTGCATCTAGACCGGATATCATGTTGAGTGTGGGAATTTGTGCACGGTTTCAAGCCGCACCTAAGGAAAGCCACTTTGTGGCGGTCAAGCGAATCTTTCGATATTTGGCTCATACCCCAAACTTTGGCTTATGGTACCCAAGAGGAGAAAACTTCAAGCTTGTGGGATATTCGGACTCCGATTGGGCGGGAGACAAAGTGGATAGGAAGTCCACTTCCGGAGGGTGCCAATTCCTTGGTTGCTCTTTGGTGAGTTGGTCTTCCAAGAAACAAAGTTGTGCGTCTCTCTCGTCCACCGAAGCGGAGTATGTGGCGGCCGGTAGTTGTTGTGCACAACTTCTTTGGATGAGGCAAACTTTAAAGGATTACGGTGTCATTTGTGACAAAGTGCCTCTTTGGTGTGACAATGAAAGTGCCATCAAGATTTCTCTCAACCCGGTTCAACACTTCAAGACAAAGCATATTGAGATTCGGTATCACTTCATCCGGGATCATATTAGGCGAGGGGAGATCGAGCTCAACTATGTCAACACACATGATAACCTTGCAGATATTTTCACGAAGCCTTTGGATGAAGCAAGATTTCGTGAGTTAAGGAATGAGCTAAATATCATTGATTCGAGCAATGTTGCTTGAACCCTTGCACACCCCACCATACTCAGCTTGTTATCTTGTTTAGGTGTAGGCATGGACATAGGGGGAGTGTTGTTCTCTCAATGAACTCTTCCTCCCCCCATTATGCATAAATTGATCAATTCTTTCACATTAGCCATTGTTGATGGTACTTGTGCTTCAAAGACGAGTTGTGGTCATGGGCCCAAGGATAATTCTTCGCGGCGCCATACCCTCTTAACTCAAACATAGGTGGCTTCAGCCACCGCCCTTGTGCTTAGGTGTTTTTCCTTGTTGGGAGTTTCCGTTTGCCTAGATGTTTGAATTCTCTAAAGAGTGGCTTTTCTTGGTTGCTTCTTGCACTCTTGAGAGTCTTCTTCATTATATTACAGTGACCTGCTTCTATCCTAAGCCTTCTTATCCCAAGCCATCCTTTCAAAATGTACACAACTTGATCTCCTTGTGCTTGGGATGTAGCAACCTGGCGGTACAACCGATGGTCAGACCGGTTCTACCGGTCTTGCCCTCTGTTGTACAGTCTCGGCGGTACTTCCGGTCCTGCATGAGCGGTTCTACCGCTCCTGCCTGTACCAGTACTTATGACCGGAACTACCGGTGTTTGGACGTGGTACTACCGCTGCTTCTGGAGCGGAAGTACCGCTCTCAACCGCCTGGTAGTTACAGGACCGGTACTACCGCTCCTAGGAGCGGTACTACCGGTTGACATCTGGGGCGTATAAAAGGGACGCGGGTAGAAGGGGTCTTTCTTTTCCCCTTCGTGCTTGTCTTCCCCTTTTCTCCCACGCTGCCGGTTGCTTCGTCCTTCGCCCCGGAGCGCCCTCAGGCTCTCCGGATCGGTCGGCCCTCCATCGGATCATCTCCGTGGAGGCCGCCTCCTCTTCGATCTCTTCCATGGATGCCGGTAATGCCTTGTTCTTCTCTTTTTTTAGGGTTCCTCGTTTTGAATCCAACCCTAGGGCATTGCTTGTATTCCCCCATTTTCGGCCAAATGGTTGGTGGGAGAGATCCATATAGTCTCTTTCTGCTTCCTGTGCGTACGTAGTAATAGGAATATGGCATATAGATTTGAGAACGGGTGGTTCCAGTTCTTCCACTCGGCCGTTCCGCTCCCAGCGGTATTACCGCTCCTTGCGAGCGGTACTACCGGTGGTCCAACCGGAACTGCCGGTTTCTTTGAACCTATGTATCCATTTTCTCTTCTACCCACGTATATGAAACATATTCCTCTGATCTTGTGTACATTCCTCTCATCTTTGCTGGGGTTTCTGTGTGCTTTCTGTGTGCGTGTGCAGGTGGCTCTAGCTCTCGTGCTGCTCGGAAGCCTTAGAATACCAAGAAGAGGGCTCATAGGGGGAAACCTTTGGGTGACAATGAGGATGATCATGAAGTGGTGATTCCAACCAAGACCACTCATCGGGAGAAGTCTGCTACTGCCAAGCAGCATGTTGCTTTGCCTATGCACAAGTGGAAGATGCCAGACTGGCAAAAGTTTCGTTTCCAGGATCCCTACACTGTTGCACCGAATCCCCGTTGGAACAACTCTCAGTTCCAGAATGAGTTACAGTTGAGGATTGTGTCAGAAGTTTTTGAGCATCACAAGAACAAGTTCACCCGGGTGTGGTCCATTGACATCGACCATTGGAAGAACAACCTTGATTACTTTGGAGAAGCTTTGGAGATCTGTGAAGAGTTTGACTTGATCAAGCTCATGATCGTGAACTGTGATTTCGATGTGCAGCTCGTCCATTAGTTCTATGCTACAGTCCACACCATCTCTCCTTATGTGCCGTGATGAGTTCTTTCATGTTCCGTGGAGAGCCTTCTGCAATGCTTGTGGTTATGAGGATACCGGGATTGAGGTTCAAGGTGGCATCCGTCCTCACGACCGTGCTCACCCCATGGACAAGGTGAAGCTCGCCCCTCCATACATCCCTGGACATGGCATTGTGGGCAAGTCAAATGATCTTCTGCCAGTCTATGACATTATGCATCATGTGTTCCAGTGTGTGCTGCTTCCCAGGGTTGGGAATCAAGATGATGTCTATGGTTATCTGGTGGATTTGCTTGTGGCCATGAAAACCAAGAGGGGATCCGGTGCCACGTTTGATGTCTCCAAGTGGCTATGGAGGAGATGTACAACATGGTGTTGTACCGCAAGGTACCGATATATGCTCCTTTTGTGGTGCAGTTTCTGAGCACTGTTTGGGCAGTCCGTAGGCCAGGAGAGCCTCCCACCACTTCTACCAACCTCACGGAGCATGAGGTCAAGGAGCTAAGGAAGAAGAAGCATAAGACTCCCCGTTTTTCTACGGGCAATCAGGAGGATGTGTATGCTACCTCAGATGACGAGGACTTTGTGTTGGAGCCTGGGGTCCAGCCCACCTGGGTTGAGAAGCTGACTTCCAAGATCAAGAAGACATTTTGCTTGCAGACCCATATCCAGAAGAAGCTCTACAAGGCCCACGTTGCTGAGAAGATGGCGCGTCGCAGGCAGATTCAGTTGATGAGGCACCTCAATGTGCCAGATGTGAAGAGTGGCTCCGAGAAGACCATTACTCCTGAGGATACTTGGTGCTTGGAGAACTGTCAGTGGTCTGATGAAGCACCTGCTTCTTCCTCTGTTCGTGTTCCTGAGGCAGCTACTGCGAGGGCTGAGTCTGAGGAGTCTGATGAGGCTCAGGATCCCCACGATGATATTGATGATGATGCATCAGACAGCTCTGCGGCTACTGGCGAGGAGGTCTACTGAGCCCCGAGGCGCTAGCTTTGCTCTTTTCCTTTTTGGTGTCTCGATGCCAAAGGGGGAGAGAGGTCCATTAGGTCATGGGAGTTGCATGGGTGGTTATATTTGTAGTTGGTCTTTCTAGTTTATTTGCCTGCTCTTTCTAGTGCTCTATGGACTTATTCTATGTTGTGATCTCGTGCATGGTGTAAGACATGCATCGTTCGGGTTATCTATGAACTCTTCGTTCAGTAGAGTTTATTATATGTTGGTTTATTATATGTTTTCTCTACTGCTTTAAGTTCATTACTCCGGTTGGTCTATAAAATCCAGGGGGAGCATTCCCTAGTGTGCGAACTTTGCTTTCCAAAAGCAAACTCTTAATAGTGCTCACACTCAGGGGGAGCCCCTCCTTTATTTTTAGAACTCCCGGACTAATCGCGTGGTTGTCATCATCCACCAAAAAGGGGGAGATTGTAAGTTCATCCTTTGCCTTAGGGTTTTGGTGATGATGACAACACACGTGGACTAATCGTGTGCCATAGTTTTCTTAGGTACACATGGTGTGGCGCAAGACAGTTAGGTCTTCCCTCTACGCGGAAAAGATCGAAGACGGAGTTTCCGGCGTTTTTATTCCTTTGGTCGTATGATATCCGTACTATTAAGAGGGAATCCGCGTTGGAAGGTATTGGGTGAATCATTTCACGTACACATTCTTTGCACCCACCATATACTTTCCGTTTCGAGGAGAGAGAGGTCCCCCATCATCTGGTCTGTGCAGTCCTGGTCTTGGCGGTTGTACCACTTCATTTTGCGGTTGTACCGCTGGCCGGTAGTTCCGGTCCTACCACCGCCCCTAGTACCGGTCAGGGGTGACTCCCTTCTGTACCAGGTGTGGTAGTAGACCGGTGGTGGAACGGTAGTTCCGGGTTTTCTCGATAAACCAGTACTACCGGTGTTCAGGGCGGTAGTACCGCCTCGAACCCCACCGCCCAGGAACTACAGGCCCAGCGGTAGTTCCGGTCCAACCTCCGCTCCAACTACCGGCTTGAGGGTTTTTCTTTCTGTTGTGGCCCGGTAGTTGAGCGGTGGCTGTGCGGTAGTTCCGGTTTGTTCCGATAAACCGGTACTACCGGGTGCGCCACCGGAAGTACCGCCCAGGTGCCCTAGGAAGGGTTCCCCGCATTCACCGGTTGTACCGGTGTCTTGTGCGAAAGTACCGGTCCCATGCATTTCTGCACATAACGGTTGGATCTTGGGGGGGGGGGCTATTTAAGGAGGTGCTTCTCCTACCTCCCACCTACCTCTTGCCTCTCTCTCTCCTCCATTACTGCCATTAAAGCTTTCTTGCCCGATCTCTCTCCCTAGCCACCCAAACTTGTTGATTTGCTAGGGATTGTATGAGGAGACCTAGATCTACACTTACACCAAAGGATATTTGATTCGTATGGTGAACCGTTATGTGATGAAGTCGGAGCATGATTTATTTATTGATTGTGTTCCTTATAAGTGGCGGTCGGGGACGAGCGATGGTATTTTATTACCAATCCATCCCCCTAGGAGCATGCGCGCAGTACTTTGTTTCGATGACTAATAGATTTTTGCAATAAGTATGTGAGTTCTTTATGAATAATGTTGAGTCCATGGATTATATGCACTCTCACCCTTCCACCATTGCTAGCCTCTCTAGTACCGCGCAACTTTCGCCGGTGCCATACGCCCACCTATTACCTTACTCAAAACAGCCACCATACCTACCTATTATGAAATTTCCATAGTGAAAGGATCGATATAGTTGACTAGAGGGGGGGGGGTGAATAGGCAACTAACAATTTTAACTTTTCTTTACCAACTTAAACTTTGCATCAAAGTAGGTTGTCTAGATATGCAACTAGGTGAGCAATCTATATGATGCAACAACAAGCACACAAGCAAGCAAGGGATAAAACACAAATAAGCTTGCACACGTAAAGGCACGAGATAACCAAGAGTGGAGCCGGTGAAGACGAGGATGTGTTACCGAAGTTCCTTCCTTTTGAGGGGAAGTACGTCTCCGTTGGAGCGGTGTGGGGGCACAATGCTCCCCAAGAAGCCACTAGGGCCACCGTATTCTCCTCACGCCCTCACACAATGCGAGATGTCGTGATTCCACTATTGGTGCCCTTGAAGGCGGCAACCAGACCTTTACAAACAAGGTTGAGGCTCTCTCCACAACTTAATTGGAGGCTCCCAACGAAACCTCGGAGCTTCACCACAATGGAATGTGGCTCCGAAGTGACCTCTTCCGTCTAGGGCGCCCAAGCACCCAAGAGTAACAAAATCCACACAAGAAAGTACGGGTGCATGCTACGGGAGTCACAAACCTTAACACAAGTATTTTTCCAATTCACAATTACTCACTAGCATGACTCTAATATCACCATCTTTATATCTGAAAACAATCATAAGGAATCAAACTTCTCATAGTATTCAATGCACTTTATATGTAAGTTTTTATTATATCCCTCTTCGATGCCTATCATATTAGGACTAAATTCATAACCAAAGCAAATTACCATGCTCTTTAAAAAGACTAAAAATAATATGAGTGAAACATGAGAGTTCCACAATTTCTATAAAATAAAACCACCGTCGTGCTCTAAAAAGATATAAGTGAAGCACTAGAGCAAAATTGCCTAGCTCAAAAGTTATAAGTGAAGCACATAGAGTGTTCTAATAAATCAGGATTCATGTCTGTCCCTCTCAAATAGGCTCTTGGTTGTCCTTGAATATTACCTTGGGGTGCCTTGGGCATCCCCAAGATTAGGCTCTTGCCACTCCTTATTCTGTAATCCATCAAATCTTTACCCAAAACTTGAAAACTTCACAACACAAAACTCAACAGAAAATCTCATAAGATCCGTTAGTATAAGAAAATAAATCACCACTTTTGGTACCGTTGTGAACTCATTTTTTATTTATATTGGTGTCATATATACTATATTCCAACTTTTCCATGGTTCATCCCCCCCCCCCCGATACTACTCATAGATTCATCAAAATAAGCAAACAACACATAGAAAACAGAATCTGTCAAAAACAGAACTGTCTGTAGTAATCTGGATACTTTGAATACTTCTCTAACTCCAAAAAGTCTTATGACCAGAGGAAATTTTTATATCAATCTTCTGTAAAAAAAATCAGAATTTTATCATGCTTCTGTGATTTTTAAAAATTCTGGGACTAGGCGCAAAAGTTTCTGTTTTTCAGCAAGATCAAATCAACTATCACCATAAGCCATCCCAAAGGTCTTACTTGGCACAAACACTAATTTAAAACACAAAAACACATCTAACCAGAGGCTATATGAATTATTTATTCAAAAATAGGAATTAAAAATATTGGTTTCTCTCCCAACAAACGCTTTTCTTTAAAGCCTTTTAGCTTGGCATTGATAATTTGATGATGCTCACGTGAAAGACAAGAATTGGAGCACAAAGAGAGTGTCATATAGCATGTGAAAAACACATCTAAGTCTTACATACTTCCCATGCATAGGCATCTTATAGGCAAACAAATTATCATCGCAAGCAAAAACTAGCATATGCAAGGAAGAGGAAAGAAATAATAGCAATCTCAACATAACGAGAGGTAATTTAGCAACATGAAAATTTCTACAACCATATTTTCCTCTCTCATAATAATTACATATGCAAAACAGGAAAATATAGTTGTAGAAATTTTCATGTTGCTAAATTACCTCTCGTTATGTTGAGATTGCTATTATTTCTTTCCTCTTCCTTGCATATGCTAGTTTTTGCTTGCTATGATAATTTGTTTGCCTATAAGATGCCTATGCATAGGAAGTATGTTAGACTTAGATGTGTTTTTCACATGCTATACGATGATCTCTTTGTGTTTCAATTGCTATGTTTCATGTAAGCATCATTAAAATTATCAATGCCTAGCTAAAAGGCTTTAAAGAAAAGTGCTTGTTGGGAGGCAACCCAATTTTATTTTTAGTTTTTTGCTTTTTGCTTCTGTTGAGGAATAAATTTTTGATATATCCTCTGGTTAGATGTGTTTTTATGTTTTAATTAGTGTCTGTGCCAAGTTTAACCTATAGGATCTTCTTGGATGATAGTTATTTGATCTTGCTGAAATTTCCAGAAACTTTCTGTTCATGAAAATAATTGTTAAAAATCACCGGAACGTGATAAAATATTGATTCCAATTGCTGCTGATCAATAAACAAAATTTTTAGGTCCTCCTATTTTGGCTGATTTTTTGGAGTTCCAGAAGTTTGCGTTAGTTACAGATTACTACAGACTGTTCTGTTTTTGACAGATTCTGTTTTTTGTGTGTTGTTTCCTTATTTTGATGAATCTATGGCTAGTAAAATAGTTTATAAACCATAGAGAAGTTGGAATATAGTAGGTTTAACACCAATATAAATAAATAATGAGTTCATTACAGTACCTTGAAGTGGTCTTTTGTTTTCTTTCGCTAACGGAGCTCACGAGATTTTCTGCTGAGTTTTGTGTTGTGAAGTTTTCAAGTGTTGGGTGAAAGATTTGATGGATTATGGAACAAGGAGTGGCAAGAGCCTAAGCTTGGGGATGCCCATGGCAGCCCCAAGATAATCTAAGGACACCTAAAAGCCAAAGCTTGGGGATGCCCCGGAAGGCATCCCCTCTTTCGTCTACTTCCATCGGTAACTTTACTTGGAGCTATATTTTTATTCACCACATGATATGTGTTTTGCTTGGAGCGTCTTGTATGATTTGAGTCTTTGCTTTTTAGTTTACCACAATCATCTTTGTTGTACACACCTTTTGACAGAGACACACATGACTCAGAAATTATTAGAATACTCTATGTGCTTCACTTATATCTTTTGAGTTATATAGTTTTTGCTCTAGTACTTCACTTATACCTTTTAGAGCACGGTGGTGGTTTTGTTTTATAGAAACTTTTATTCTCTCATGCTTCACTTAGATTATTTTGAGAGTCTTAAACAGCATGGTAATTTGCTCAAATAATCCTAATATACTAGGTATTCAAGATTAGTAAAAAAACTTTCTTATGAGTGTGTTGAATACTAAGAGAAGTTTGATGCTTGATGATTGTTTTGAGATATGGAGGTAGTGATATTAAAGTTGTGCTAGTTGAGTAGTTGTGAATTTGAGAAATACTTGTGTTGAATTTTGCAAGTCCCGTAGCATGCACGCATGGTAAACGTTATGTAACAAATTTGAAACATGAGGTGTTCTTTGAGTGTCCTCCTTATGAGTGGCGGTCGGGGACGAGCGATGGTCTTTTCCTACCAATCTATCCCCCTAGGAGCATGCGCGTAGTGCTTGGTTTTTGATGACTTGTAGATTTTTGCAATAAGTATGTGAGTTCTTTATGACTAATGTTGAGTCCATGGATTATACGCACCCTCACCTTTCCATCATTGCTAGCCTCTTCGGTATCGTGCATTGCCCTTTCTTACATTGAGAGTTGGTGCAAACTTCGCCGGTGCATCCAAACCCCGTGATATGATACGCTCTTTCACACATAAACCTCCTTATATCTTCCTCAAAACAGCCACCATACCTACCTATTATGGCATTTCCATAGCCATTCCGAGATATATTGCCATGCAACTTTCCACCATTCCGTTCATCATGACACGTTCATCATTGTCATATTGCTTAGCATGATCATTTAGTTGACATCGTATTTGTGGCAAAGCCACCATTCATAATTCTTTCATACATGTCACTCTTGGTTCATTGCATATCCCGGTACAGCGCCGGAGGCATTCATATAGAGTCATACTTTGTTCTAGTATCGAGTTGTAATCATTGAGTTGTAAATAAATAGAAGTGTGATGATCATCATTTTTCTACTGCGTTGTCCCAAGTGAGGAAATAAAAAAAGAGATAAGCCATATAAAAGGAAGGCCCAAAAAATGAGAGAAAAAGAGAGAAGGGACAATGTTACTATCATTTTACCACATTTGTGCTTCAAAGTAGCACCATAATCTTCATGATACAGAGTCTCTTGTTTTGTCACTTTCATATACTAGTGGGAATTTTCATTACAGAACTTGGCTTGTATATTCCAAGAATGGGCTTCCTCAAATGCCCTAGGTCTTCGTGAGCAAGCAATTTGGATGCACCCCCACTTAGTTTCTTTTGTTGAGCTTTCATATATTTATAGCTCTAGTGCATCCGTTGCATGACAATCCCTACTCCTTGCATTAACATCAATCGATGGGCATCTCCATAGCTCATTGATTAGCCTCGTTGATGTGAGACTTTCTCCTTTTTTGTCTTCTCCACATAACCCCCATCATTATATTCTATTCCGCCCATAGTGCTATATCCATGGCTCACGCTCATGTATTGCGTGAAAGTTGAAAAGTTTGAGATTACTAAAGTATGAAACAATTGCTTGGCTTGTCATCGGGGTTGTGCATGGTGAGAGCATTCTTGTGTGACGAAAATGGAGCATTACTAAACTATATGATTTTGTAGGGATGAACTTTCTTTGGCCATGTTATTTTAAGAGGACATAATTGCTTAGTTAGTATGCTTGAAGTATTATTATTTTTATGTCAATATTGAACTTTTATCTTGAATCTTTCGGATCTGAATATTCATACCACAATTAAGAAGAATTACATTTGAATTATGCCAAGTAGCATTCCACATCAAAAATTCTGTTTTTATCATTTACCTACTCGACGACGAGCAGGAATTAAGCTTGGGGATGCTTGATACGTCTCAAACGTATCTGTAATTTTTTATTGTTCCATGCTATATTATATTCTGTTTTGGACATTATTGGGCTTTATTATACACTTTTATATTATTTTTGGGACTAACCTATTAACCGGAGGCCTAGCCCAGAATTGCTGTTTTTTGCCTATTTCAGAGTTTCGCAGAAAAAGAATATCAAACGGAGTCCAAACGGAATGAATCCTTCGGGAACGTGATTTTCCGAACGAACGTGATCCAGAGGACTTGGACCCTACGTCAAGAAAGCTACCAGGAAGCCACGAGGTAGGGGGCGCGCCCTCCACCCTCGTGGGCCCCACGTTGCTCCACCGACGTACTTCCTCCTATATATACCTATGTACCCCCAAACTACCAGATCCAGAGCCAAAACCTAATTCCACTACCGCAACCTTCTGTACCCGTGAGATCCCATCTTGGGGCCTTTTCCGGAGCCCCGCCGGAGGGGGAATCGATCACGGAGGGCTTCTACATCAACACCATAGCCTCTCCGATGATGTGTGAGTAGTTTACCTCAGACCTTCGGGTCCATAGTTATTAGCTAGATGGCTTCTTCTCTCTTTTTGGATCTCAATACAATGTTCTCCCCCTCTCTTGTGGAGATCTATTCGATGTAATCTTCTTTTGCGGTATGTTTGTTGAGACTGATGAATTGTGGGTTTATGATCAAGTTTATCTATGAACAATATTTGAATCTTCTCTGAATTCTTTTATGTATGATTGGTTATGTTTGCAAGTCTCTTCGAATTATCAGTTTGGTTTGGCCTACTGGATTGATCTTTCTTGCATTGGGAGAGGTGCTTAGCTTTGGGTTCAATCTTGCGGTGTCCTTTCCCAGTGACAGTAGGGGCAGCAAAGCACGTATTGTATTGTTGCCATCGAGGATAACAAGATGGGGTTTATTTCATATTGCATGAGTTTATCCCTCTACATCATGTCATCTTGCTTAAAGCGTTACTCTGTTCTTTTGAACTTAATACTCTAGATGCATGCTCGATAGCGGTCGATGTGTGGAGTAATAGTAGTAGATGCAGGCAGGAGTCGGTCTACTTGTCTCGGACGTGATGCCTATATACATGATCATACCTAGATATTCTCATAACTATGCTCAATTCTGTCAATTGCTCAACAGTAATTTGTCTACCCACCGTAAATACTTATGCTCTTCAGAGAAGCCACTAGTGAAACCTATGGCCCCCAGGTCTATTTTCCATCATATTAATCTTCCAACGTTTAGTTATCTTTATTGCTTTCTATTTTACTTTGCATCTTTATCATAAAAATACCAAAAATATTATCTTATCATATCTATCAGATCTCACTCTCGTAAGTGACCGTGTAGGGATTGACAACCCCTTATCGTGTTGGTTGCGAGGATTTATTTGTTTGTGTAGGTGCGAGGGACTCGTGCGTGGTCTCCTACTGGATTGATACCTTGGTTCTCAAAAACCGAGGGAAATACTTACGCTACTTTGCTGCATCACCCTTTCCTCTTCAAGGGAAAACCAACGTAGTGCTCAAGAGGTAGCATGCCCGAACACCGACAGAGCGAGCCGCCCTTGAGCCAACAGGTTCCAACCCAACCAACTACGATTGGACCAAGGCTCGGGAGGCACCTCTCTGGTGGCATGCAGATCTTTGTCAAGAAAATACATATATGAGATCAGATGAGCACCAGAAGACAGCGACCCTCGGCGGGATCCTTGCCGAGGAAAGCCACGAGACCCCCGGCAAGATCCTTGCCCGGGACGACTGCGCGCCACGACAAGACCCTTGCCGGGCCCCCGGCAAGGCCCTTGTCGAGGACATCAGCGGGGCCACTACCAGGCCCGCACCAGCCAAGTTTCCACCACCATTAGCATGCAGCTGCCAGCCCGACCAACTGGGCAGGCACTTGCGTGGCAACATGCAGCTTCTAGGCCAGATCAGCAAGCGCTTGCATGGCGGCATGCAGATCTTCGTGAAGACCCTACCACCACGCCACCTCAGCTGCCTGCCTGCCTACATGGCGCCGCATGCATCGTTGGCCAGGGCGCGTGTCAAAGCGAAGAGGAGCGGCGACGGACGGGACAGGCCTCGCTCCCGTCCCCGATAAAGCTAGGGGACACCTAAGCGACGCATTAAATGCGTCTTGTCCTGTAATACGGGCGATAAGCTCATTGTACTGTAGGCCTTTTCACCTCCTGTGTGCCACTGTGGCAGCCCCTTTCGACTATAAAAGGACGCCCATGGCGTACTGGAGGGGGATTCGACTCTTTTGAACTACACAACCACCATAGCTAGTTCGAGAGCTCAAGAACACTCAATACATCCACCAAAGCAGGACTAGGGTTTTACGCATCCTCGCGGCCCGAACCTGGGTAAACGATCCTTGTGCTGACTGTTAATCCTGCTCTTCTCACAACCCCGCGCCCCGGCAACCGTAGTAGGGATTCTTGTGATCCCATAGGTGTCGTTTCCCACCGACATCTTTGGCGCGCCAGGTAGGGGGCGCATTTGTGAGAATTTGGTCTAGTAGTTAGCCTAACAGTTCTTCATCGCCATCGCTCCCAAGAACAATACGATCACAGGCTGCGCCAGTGCGGGCGATCAGTGGGCTGGTCGCGGACAGAACCCGAGCCGCGGCCCGCGAGCACCAGCATTGCCTCGGCGGTCAGAGCTTGGCGAGCGGCGTCGTTCGTGCGCCAGACGACGAGCCGCACGCCGTCAGGTCCAAGGACAGGGCTGGGCCCCCCGCAGGCGGCTTGGGGCCCTCCAGGGGCGTCGCTGTACCCCCTACGGGCGGCGGAGCAACCTCCAAGACGCCAACCCCGGCGACCACAGCTCGCTCTTCCCATGGTGTGCGCAACGAGCAGCGTCACCACATCGGTGACCCTGGACACCGCCATGGGAAGAGCCCTGTGCTTCGTCCTCGGGACGAAGGAGTTCAGCATGCCCGCCGAACTGCTGGCGAAAATGGCACACAGCCACTGGGCCGTGATAGAGCTCCTTCTAACGTGGTTGGAAGTCAAAGCGCGCCACGGTCCACGCAGATGTCGCCGCCACCCATGCCACCAGAAGCTTTGGCGCGTGCGCAGCTGCTCCTCGACTTCCCTCCTGCTGCGGAGAAGCTCGACGAGTGGAGGGCCACCATCCGGAGCCTCGTCGCCGTCGCCACCAAAGATGATCCGCGACCGGCGGGGCCCTCGGGCCGGCGCTCCACTGAGCCACCACATGCCAGCGCCGGGAGGACCGGGGGTGCTACGGTCACGGTGCACTCTCCTCCTCCTCGCCAGCCACCGCGGGCGTCGGCCCGTCGTGACGACGCTTGTGATAACATCTCTATAGCGTCGTCCGACCCGCGGACCCACCGCAACCAGCGCCAAGTTCTTCGAGAACGAGCTCACGAAGATGCTCGAACCACTATCGAGCGCCGACATGATACACGCCACCAGTTGGACAAGCGGGCAGGACCCGCTATAGACCACCCAGCACCGGGGGGCTCCGGCGACCTACCTTACGAGGTGGGCTGCCCAGCCTTTACCCGTGAGCTGCGGCAGTTCCAGTGGCCGTCCCACCGCACGTTCAAGCCCGACGTCGGCGAGAAGTACACTGGCAAGACCCATCCGTCAGAGTTCCTCAGCATCTACACCATCGCGCGCGATGCAGGCTGCCGGAGCTCGCGACGACAAGGTGCTTGCCAATTACTTGCCGTTGGCATTGAAGCCCAATGTCATGTCTTGGTTGATGCACTTGCCGGCAGATTCCATTTCTTCTTGGTCGGATCTGTGTCATGAGTTCGTTGGCGCCTTCACTGGAGGCCACCAAGCTCATGGCCAGGCCAGTGATTTGCATATCATTTCCTAGAAGGAAGGGGAAAACCTGCGCAAGTACATCCAGAGATTCAGCCGGGTGCAGTACAACATCCCTGACGTTCATCCCGCCGCCATGATCAGCGCGTTCCATCAGAACATGCGCAACTGCAAGATGCGCCAAGAGCTGGCGATGACAAAGGTTAAGGATGTGGCCGAACTCTATGTTCTGGCAGATAGGTGCGCCCGGGCTGAAGAGGGAAGGAAGTACCCTCGGCAAGGACGCCGGCGCGGAAACCGACTCTACTGATAAAGACACCGCCGCCCCGACGAAGAAGGGCCGGCGTCGCAACAGGAAACGTAAGGGCAAGGCCGTGCTTGCCTTCGAGGGATCCGACAGCACCGGCGCCGCCAAGAAGGCCAAGGCAGACGACCCCAGCAAAGAAATCGCCGGGTGCGCCGCTTGCCGGGCCTTGGCGGCTGCCGACAAGCCAGGGGGCTCCGACAAGCAGTACTGCAAGATCCACCGCACCAAGGGCCACGACCTCCAGAACTGCCGGCAAGTCGAGCTGCTTGCTGAGAAGCAAAAGGCCGAGTATGAAAGGCGTGACAAGGAGGAGGGTCAGGACGGTGCCGAGGGATCCGGCAAGAAGCGTGGTGGCCAAGGAGGCCGCCGCGGCAAGGAAAACCAGCAAGAGAGGCCCGCCCGGGGCCGTGACAAGAAGCAAGAAGACGATGATCATGACGAGGACGACGAGTCCGGCGAGCAAGAGTTCCAGAAGGCTACTGAGGCCATGTGCCTCGATGGTGGCGCCTCGCTGCATACTACTCACCGCTAGCTCAAGCAGTGGGCGCGTGAGATTACAGCAGCGGAGCCGTCGTTCGATGCTCAGAAGCCGCTGATGTGGTCCAGCACGCCCCTCATCTTTAACGCCGAGGACCACCCTGACCGCACAACCGCGGTCGGGTGTTTTCCGTCGTTGGTCTCGCCAACGATACGCAACTTCAAGGTGAACAAGATGTTGGTCGACGGCGGGGCTGGCCTGAACTTGATCTCGCCCATCGTGATCAAAAGGCTGCAAATTCCTGATGGATACCTCGAGGAGACAGGCATGTTTCAAGGGGACAATCCGGGGAGGAGCCCGCCGAAGGGGAAGGTCACACTGCCCGTGACGTTTGGAGGAGAGTTGAACTACAGGACGGAGAGGATCTTTTTCGATGCGGCCGAGATCCCCTTGCCCTACAACGGGATCCTCGGCCGCCCGGCACTAGCCAAGTTCATGGCGGCGGCGCACTACGCCTACAACACGCTAAAGATGCCCGGGCCGTTGACCATCATCTCCGTCCCCTCCAACAAGAAGGACGCGCTGATTTGCGCCGACCAACTCTACCGGGAAGCAGTTGCTGCAGCTGCTGCCAAGGCACTTGCTCCTGCCGCTGAAGCCCCGGGAGGGGAGAAGAAACCCGGCAAGACCTCTCGCACCCACTCCGGCAAGTGCACCTCTTCGGAGTGTTGTGCTACCTTCGAGGACGTGCCAGAAAGCTCCACCGGCAAGAGCAAGAAATCCAGAGCTGAGCCACCGCAGACCAAGAAGGTGTCCATTAGGGAGGATGGCACGAGAGGGGCTTTCACCATAAGCTCCACCCTCGATCGCAAATAGGAATGTGCGCTCGACACCTTCCTGCGGGCGAATGTCGACGTGTTTGCATGGCAAGCATCCGACATCCCCGGTGTTCCCGGGGAGGTGATTGAGCACCACCTAGATGTCTGTCCTCATGCGCGGCCCGTCAAGCAGAAGGTCAGGAAGCAGGCTCTGGAAAGGCAGGAGTTCATCACAGAGGAGATCAGGAAGTTGGAAGCGGCAGGTTTGGTGAGAGGAGTACTCCATCCGACGTGGTTGGCCAATCCGGTGGTGGTGCGCAAGGCAAATGGGAAGTGGAGGCTGTGTATTGACTACACGGATATCAATAAGGCTTGTCCCAAGGACCCCTTCCCGTTGCCGCGCATCGACCAGATTGTTGACTCCATGGCCGGGTGTGATCTGTTGTCATTCCTCGACGCCTACTCGGACTACCACCAGATCTTCATGACAAGAGAAGATGAAGAGAAGACATCATTCATCACCCCATGTGGTACATATTACTTTTTACGGATGCCTTTCGGGTTGAAGAGTGCTGGCTCGACGTTTGCAACACTACAAAAAAATACACTTCCGTGATGATACGTGTTTGTCACAGTAGGTCGCGTTTTTTGTCATGCATGTACATCCATGAAAAATTAATGACAGAATCAAGAGAGTCATACCTGTGCTGTCGTAGAAGTGTTCCATGACATTACCAAAATTATCATCACGGAAGTGTCCACTTCCATGACGATAAATCGCGCGTCACAGAAGTGCTTTCGTCAAGGGTGACCGACACGTGGCATCCACCTTAACGGAACACCGTTAAGCTATCGGGTCGGGTTTTGGATCCGATAACCCATTAACAGCCCCGACCAATGGGGATTTTCCACGTGTAAAATCATCATTGGCTAGAGGAAACACGTGTCGGCTCATCGTTGGGACAGATGTCATCCACTCACTGGACAGAAGGCGCCAATGATACGTCGACACGTGGCACGGCCCAACAGTGGCCCATTCCTGTGAAAAGGCCGGCCCATTTGACTTGGTCAAAAGCTGGCGGGCCGGCCCATGGAAAGCCTGTTAACGGCCTGTTCGCATATAGCCCATTTACAGCCCGCTAACCCAAGGCCCGTTACGCCCTATCTGAATTAGGCCCAGTAGCGTCATCTGGGCCATCCAATATGATTCCAGCCCGTTTTCACTTCTGGCCCATGTATAGCCCATGACGTCTTTCGGCCCATATGAGACCCTTTGTAACTCTTGGCCCATTAGCGGCCCGTGCTGAAACTGGCCCGTAATGAACAGTGTATTACTTTACACCCATTAACGGCCCGTGGTGAAACTGGCCCGTAATGAATAGTGTATCACTTTATACCCATTAACGGCCCGTTATTCCATTGGGCCGTTTCCAGCCCAAGTTAACTTTCGGCCTTCTGAGGGCCCATTTATTCTTGGGCTCATTTGCAGCATTCGGTTACTTACGGCCCGTTACTGTCATTTTCTGCTTGTGGGCCAAATTCAGCCCGTCATTACAGTCGGCCCGTTTGTGGACCGTTAGTCTGTTGGGCCATTTTCATAGCATCACCAAATACGGCCTATTAACGATGGCCCATTATGGTCGGCCCATGAACAGACGATTCCAACTCTAGCCCGTTTACGGCCATAATGCGGTCTGTTTGGCCCATGTTTGGCCAATCGATCATACGGCCCGTATAAGGCCCATTGATGATACGGCCCGCAGAAGGCCCATTGTTTCTACGGCCCATAGAAATCCCATTGTTTCTACGGCCCGTAGAAGGCCCACTGTTTCTACGGCGAGTAGGAGGCCCAGTGTCACTACAGTAAATATTAGCCCATGGTTATTGTGGCCTAGTTTTAAAAAATAGGTTATTGCAGCCACTAGCTAACCTTGGAAAAAGAACTGCAATGACTACAAGCAAACAAATAAACAAGACAAGAAGGAAATAAATAAGCAAGCAACTAACTCTAGGCTATCACGGCTATTACACATATTACATCCACTAGGCATCAAAGTTCGCCACCAGTGCAAATATAGGGAACAAAGCAGCATATCATATACACTGGTTGTCAAAGTTGGCGACCAGCGCAAATAAACGCTGCAGCAAAACAAATCCAGAACTGAAAACACTTCAGAAGATCTCAAGAAACAATATCCTGGGTACCCATAATGCTGGCATGATGCTTAGCAAGCTTATTAACTTTCTCTTGTTTGGCGCTTAAATCCTCCAGCGGTTGTTGTTGCACGAGAAAATATGCATCTGAATTCTGCAGGGACTTCCTCATTCCTTCAGCTTCCCGTCGCAGCACATCTGATCAATGTCTTTCAACTTGAAGTTGAGACTCAAGAAGACGAACTGATTCAGGCAGCGAGTTCGAAGAGCTTGTGCCAGCAGTAGTGGCCAGTAACTCGAACACTACATCAAGACAGGACTTTTGGGTTCCCTCACTGTCGTCAAGATAGTTTTTATCTGCTTTCTTGGAGACCAACAGGGATGTCTCACAATCTTGAACCCTATCTGCATTACTTCCTTTACCATTGGATAACGCGGTACTGTTCTCCAATATTTTGTCCGCATTCTAAAAGAGAAACAAGCAGACACATCACATGTTTACCATGTTGTATATGAAACTCATTTTGGTAAATGAGTTCAGTAGTAAAGTGGACAGGATAACAGCATGAAACAAACATATATCTATGTACCATGGTCACTTTATGGTCTATATCATTCTAGTTTTTGTTGCCAAATCAAGATAGAGACACAGTTCAAATAATATTTGTTCAAGACAAAGCAGAATAGACAGAATATAAGTGTGGGTAACTATAGAGCAATAACAACACTTGTAATGTGCATGACATGAGAACATAACTGTTTATTTAATTGAAACTGAAATCAACATAGAGCAGGTTACAACAGCAAACCAGTTAAAGAAATAGGTTTAAAACATACCTGTTGCACCATTGGAGTTTCAATTCCATCCTTCAAATTTGAAAATAGTTGGTATGAGTAAATACAGTAATGCAAGAGCAAAGGAGTATGAACCATAGCTACAGAACTTGGCCTAAGAACAAATCTTCTTCTCCTTTAAGCGTTGAGTTGGGATTCGGAGTGGTGGTCCTCGTGCTTTGGGCACTGCAGTTCCCTTACAAACTGCTCATGTTTGGGTGCTCTGTGGTGGAGACGGTGCTGCGTCAACTGGAACTAGGTTACTATCTGCCGGGGTTGGGGTTAGAAGGGGTGTAGCTGGTTCTCTGTCCAACTGGGTAGGGGTACAATCTGCGAGAGTCTGGGTTATGTGTGGTGGATCTGGTCCTTGGGCAAGTACAACCGTGGTTCTATCTGCATCAACTGGTAGCACTATCTTTTCTGAAGACCGTGTTGTTACTCCCTTAGATACTGCCATCACGCTCTCCAATTCAAATGGCTGATAAACAAGAAAAGTAATTGAAAGTATAGACATGGTATGATAGACAGGTGCAATGGATAGTGGGGAATAAAAGAGGGCATGAAATAATTCATATTTATGTTGTCTAACCAAACAGGATAGCATGACACAATTTCACATATATGATGGCTAACTAAACAGGATAGCATGACACAATTTCACATTATGTTGGCTAACTAAAAAAGATGGAAAGACATAGTTCAAAATATGAGACTATGTAAACAGGATGACATGACATAACTATATAATGTGTTTATTAAATAGGTTGGCATGCCATAATTCACATACATTCACGGATAGAATGCCATAATTCAAAATATGATGACTGTAAACACTAAACAGGATGAGATGATATAACTATATGATGTCTTTATTAAATGGGTTGCCATGCCATAATTCAGATAGATGATGTGTATGTACTATGTAAACATGATGGCATGATATAATTCAAATATATGATTTATATAGTAAGCAAGTAAGCAGATGGCAATCCATATATGATGTAAAAACTAAGCAATGCAAGACAACATGCATGACGTGGGTAATATAACCCTGCCAAGTTTGAGCATAGACCTCAGGGGGGAAATAGGACTGGTCATCAGTCTCTGAATCCTCCTCTGAGGAGCTCTCTGTAACCAGCAAGATGTCTGCTTCAGCAGGTAGCATTGTCTGCTCTGAATACCTTGTTTTCACTCCAGATACTTCCATCACCGCTTCAAATGGCTGATGCACAGGAAGAGTAGTTGAATATACAAACGTTGTCGACAAATGGAACACGTAATACAAAAAAATGATAGCATGATATAATTCACATACATGATGATTGGCTAAACAGCATGGCATTGCATAATTCACATACATAATGCCTTTGCAACAAGATAGCATTGTATAATTCACATATATAATGTCTTGCAACAAGATGGCAATGCATAATTCACATATATGGTAATTAGACACTAAACAGGTGGCATTCACACAAAGCATGTCTAAACTAATCAAATGACATAGCAATGCGAGACACCATATGCACGATATGAGCAACATAACCCTGCCAAGTTAGAGCATACACCTCGGGGGGGGAATAGGACTGGTCATCTGTCTCTGAATCCTCCTCTGAGGAGCTATCCGTAACCAGCGAGATATGCGCTTCGTCAGATAGCATAGTCTGCTCTGAAGACCTTATTTTCACTCCAGAATTTGCCATCACCGTGTCAAATGGCTGATGCACACGAAGAGCAGTTGAATGTACTAACATTGTTGACTAATGTAATATGTAACAAAAAAAAGGATGGCCTGGTATAATTTATATATAAGATGACTGGCTAAGCAGGATGGCATTGCAAAATTCACATATATGATGCCTGGCTAAACAAGATGGCGTTGCATAATTCACATAAACGATGAATAAACTAAATAGATGGCATTCGCACAAAGGATGTCTAAACTAAGCAGATGACATATTTGATGTATAAAGTAAGCAATGCAAGACACCATATGCATGATATAACCAACATCAGCATGCCAAGTTAGAGCGAAGACCTCAGGGGGTAAATAGGAGTTGTCTTCTCCTTCTGAATCCCCCTCAGAACAGATATCTTCCTCTCGATTACAATCCGAAATGCGTGGAGGGGGGGCTGCCTTTGCGCCTACCATGGAGCGACGTCTGCATGAAATTTTATTGCCACGCAAGGCTCGTCTCTTTTGCTATACATGTTCAGTTCCATTGTTTACAATAACTGTCATGCATAGGAATAAAACATAGTGAGATTATGTAAGGAGTGCATGCAGAAATCCAGAGTGATGGTAGCAACCTGTGGATAGACCCAAAACCAATAATAGCAGGCAGATAATGGCTTCAGTTAAAAAATACAGATAACGGCTTCTTTACTGTTTGTTTCCCACCCAACATGAAACTCATAGTATTCACCGGAGACTAACCAGATAGTAGATAGATACTATTGATAGCGGCCCCGATATGTACCCCACAACCATTTAAAAACTCAAGTTCGACCATTAGTTTGGAGCTGACTCAGAGTCTAATCGGTGAACAGGACGATAAAGTAGCATGTAATATTAAGCGATGCATAACGTAAGCAGACACGAAAGAGTGCGACCTCTCTTGCGGACGCGTGTAGTCCTCGAGGTCATCTGCTCGGTTGATGATGGTAATGCAGTTTTCATAGCTGCCGGCAGCGGGGAAGAAGATTTGAGGCGGCGAAAGACAGTCTGGAGGCCGGATCCCTGCTGTGCTGGACCCTTCTGTCGTTGGAGCAGCTGAGCTGGGGTGGACGACGGCGCAGCAGGAGCGGGACAAACCACGCAAGGTTTTCTTTGACAACTATCTGTAAGAGAAGTAATTCTGTAAGGGTTCGTTTGAATTGGAGGATTCCAACAATGCAGGGATAGGAAATAGACAGGAATAGGATAGGAATGCACGTGCAAAATAGAGAATTTAAAAACACAGGATTTCTGCCAATCTGGGTGTTTGATTCACAACAATTGGAAGATCACAGGATGCAAAGAAGCATGGTGAGATTAAGTCAAACCACAAGAAAATGTACGGTTATAATGCTATTATGCTACTATCTCTTAGTCTTGTGCTTCATGAATAGGAATTTGAAAAGGAGGACAAGTGAAAATTAAAATTCCTACGTTTTTTCTTTCAAGGAGACATTAAAGGAACAAATCCGTGTGCTCAGTGGAAAATATATATAACATGTAGAGTAAAAAAGAGATGCAACAAGTGTACAACCTCTTTGGCGAAGCCATGTCGATCTCAGCGTGATTGGGTTGGCCGGTGAGGATGCTCCGGCTGACTTTGCTGTCGGAGGAGGGGAAAAAGATCTTAGGCGTCTGGAGATGGAGCCCGAGGTACTGCTCCGCTGTGATGGAGGGTTTCGTCGTTGGAGCAGCTCCGGTGAGTTGTACGACGCCGAGGCTGAAGCAGGACAAGAGAGACAACGAAAAACGTTAACCTGAGTGGAATTCTAATAGCATCTTCAATACATGACGTAAAATACATAACCACAAAGTGCTAGATGTAAAATACATCAGCCGCTCATCTCTGAACTTAACTGTCGAAACTGAACTTAACTGTCGAAACTGAACTTAACTGTCGAAACTGAATTTTGCTGTCGAAACTGAATTTTGCTGTCGAAAATGAACGCACTAGCAAGGTGAGGATACACGTCGGTCGACTGACTTTTTCATCTCTGGTCAGTCGATTTTGCAGCCGTTGGATACGAAATCAAGGGCTTGCGGTTCATCTTCAACCTCCACCCCCCTGAGCCGCCAGCCACCACCCGCCAAACAGCAGCCCCCCGCCGCCCGCGGTCGGCGGTGCGCCGCCCCGCCCGCCCCGAAAACACTCCCCGCCGCCGCCCCGGCCATCGTAGGTATATATAGGAGGAAGAAGTACGTCGGTGGAGCAACATGGGCCCCACGAGGGTGGAGGGCGCGCCTAGGGTGGTAGGCGCGCCCCCCTTCCTCATGCTCTCCTGGTTGATTTCTTGACGTAGGGTCCAAGTCCTCTGGATCATGTTTGTTCCGAAAATCACGTTCCCGAAGGTTTCATTCCGTTTGGACTCCGTTTGATATTCTTTTTCTGCGAAACACTGAAATAGGCAAAAAAAAAACAGCAATTTGGGCTGGGCCTCCGGTTAATAGGTTAGTCCCAAAAATAATATAAAAGTGTATAATATAAAGCCCATTAACATCCAAAACAGAATATAATATAGCATGGAACAATAAAAAATTATAGATACGTTGGAGACGTATCAGTAGGTCTGAGGTAAACTACTCACGCTTCATCGGAAGGGCAATTGAGTTGATGTAGATGCCCTCCGTGATCGAATCCCCCTCCGGCAGGATGCCGGAAAAGGCTCTAGAATGGGATCTCACGGGAACAGAAGGTTGCGGCGTGGAGACGTGTTTTCGTGGATGCTTCTGGTGGTTTGGGAATATGTGTGAATATATAGGAGGCAGAACTAGGCTAGGGGGTCATTAGGGGCCCACAAGGTAGGGGGGCGCGCCCTACCCCCTGGGCACGCCCTCCCCTCTTGTCGCCGCCTCGTGGCTCTTTTGACTTGAACCCCAAGTCTCCGGGGTGTCTTCTGGTCTAAGAAAAATCATCGCGAAAGTTTTATTCTGTTTGGACTCCGTTTGGTATTACTTCTCTGCGAAACTCAAAAACAAGGAAAAAACAGAAACTGGCACTGGGCTCTAGGTTAATAAGTTAGTCCCAAAAATAATATGAAATAGCATATTAATGCATATAAAATATCCAAAACATATAATATAATAGCATGGAACAATAAAAAATTATAGATACGTTGGAGACGTATCAATATCAAATCATGCATATAAGAATTCAGAGAAGATTCAAATAATATTCATAGATAAGCTGATCATAAATCCACAATTCATCGGATCTCGACAAACACACCGCAAAAGAAGATTACATCGGATAGATCTCCAAGAACATCGAGGAGAACATGGTATTGAGAGTTAAAGAGAGAGAAGAAGCCATCTAGCTACTAGCTATGGACCCGCAGGTCTGTGGCAAACTACTCACGCTTCATCGGAAGGGCAATAGGGTTGATGTAGATGCCCTCCGTGATCGAATCCCCCTCCGGCAGGATTCCGGAAAAGGCCCCACGATGGGATCTCACAGGAACAGAAGGTTGCGGCGGTGGATGCTTTTGGTGGTTTGGGAATATATTTGAATATATAGGAGGCAGAACTAGGTCAGGAGACTCACGAGGGGCCCACAAGGTAGGGGTCACGCCCTGCCCCCTAGGCGTGCCCTCCACCCTTGTCGCCGCCTCGTGGCTCTTATGACTTGAACTCCAAGTATTATGGGTGTCTTCTGGTCCAAGAAAAATCAACGTGAAGTTTTATTCTGTTTGGACTCCGTTTGGTATTCCTTTTCTGCAAAGCTCAAAAACAAGGAAAAACACAAACTGGCACTAGCACTGGGCTCTAGGTTGATAGGTTAGTCCCAAAAATAATATAAAATAGCATATTAATGCATATAAAACATCCAAAACAGATAATATAATAGCATAGAACAATAAAAAATTATAGATACGATGGAGACGTATCAAGCATCCCCAAGCTTAATTCTTGCTCGTCCTCGAGTAGGTAAATGATAAAAATAGAATTTTTGATGTGGAATGCTACCTAACATATTTATCCATGTAATTTTGTTTATTGTGGCATGAATGTTCAGATCCATAAGATTCAAACAAAAGTTTAATATTGACATAAAAACAATAATACTTCAAGCATACTAACAAAGCAATTATGTCTTCTCAAAATAAAATGGCCAAAGGAAGTTATCCCTACAAATTCATATAGTCTGGCTATGCTCCATTTTCATCACAGAAAATATCTAAATCATGCACAACCCCAATGACAAGCCAAGCAATTGTTTCATACTTTTGATGTTCTCAAACCTTTTCAACTTTCACGCAATACATGAGCGTGAGCAATGGACATAACACTATAGGTGGAATAGAATATGGTGGTTGTGGAAAAGACAAAAAAGAAGGATATAGTGTCACATAAACTAGGCGTATCAACGGGCTATGGAGATGCCCATCAATAGATATCAATGTGAGTGACTAGGGATAGCCATGCAACGGATGCTCTAGAGCGATAAGTTTATGAAAGATCAAAACAAAACTAAGTGGGTGTGCATCCAACTTGCTTGCTCACGAAGACCTAGGGCAATTTGAGGAAGCTCATCGCTGGAATATACAAGCCAAGTTCTATAATGAAAAATTTCCACTAGTATATGAAAGTGACTACATAGGAGACTCTCTATCATGAAGATCATGGTGCTACTTTGAATCACAAGTATGGAAAAACGATAGTAACATTGCCCCTTCTCTCTTTTTCTCTCATTTTTTCTTTTTTTTGTTTGGCTTCTTTGGCCTCTTTTTTTGTTTCCTCACATGGGGCAATGCTCTAATAATGAAGATCATCACACTTTTATTTATTTACAACTCAAGAATTACAAGTCGATACCTAGAAAAAAACATGACTCTATATGAATGCCTCTGGTGGTGTACCGGGATGTGCAATGACTCAAGAGTGAAATGTATGGAAAATTATGAAAGGTGGCTTTGCCACAAATACTATGTCAACTACATAATCATGCAAAGCAATATGACAATGATGGTATGTGTCATAATAAACGGAACGATGGAAGTTGCATGGCAATATATCTCGGAATGGCTACGGAAATGCCATAATAGGTAGGTATGGTGGCTGTTTTGAGGAAGGTAATAGGTGGGTTCATGGTACCGAGGGAAGTTGCGCGGTACTAGAGAAGCTAGCAATGGTGGATGGGTGAGAGTGCGTATAATCCATGGACTCAACATTAGTCATAAAGAATTCACATACTTATTGCAAAAATCTATTAGTCATCAAAACAAAGTACTACGCGCATGCTCCTAGGGGGATAGATTGGTAGGAAAAGACCATCGCTCGTCCCCGACCGCCACTCATAAGGAAGACAATCAATAAATAAATCATGCTCCAACTTCGTTACATAACGGTTCACCATACGTGCATGCTATGGGAATCACAAACTTTAACACATGTATTTCTCAATCCACAATTACTTACTAGCATGACTCTAATATCACCATCTTTATATCTCAAAACAATCATAAGGAATCAAACTTCTCATAGTATTAAATGCACTTTATATGAAAGTTTTTATAATATCCCTCTTGGATGCCTATCATATTAGGACTGAATTCGTAACCAAAGCAAATTACTATGATGTTTAGAGACTCCAAAAATAATATAAGTGAAGCATGAGAGTTCATTAGTTTCTACAAAATAAAACCTCCACCGTGCTCTAAAAAGATATAAGTGAAGCACATAGAGTATTCTAATAAATCACGATTCATGCGTGTCCCTCTCAAAAGGTGTGCACAGCAAGGATGATTGTGGCAAACAAAAAGTGAAGACTCATATCATACAAGACGCTCCAAGCAAAACACATATCTTGTGGTGAATAAAAATATAGCTTCAAGTAAAGTTACCGATAGACGAAGACGAAAGAGGGGATGCCATCCGGGGCATCCCCAAGCTTAGGCTCTTGGTTGTCCTTGAATATTACCTTGGGGTGCCTTGGGAATCCCCAAGCTTAGGCTATTTCCACTCCATATTCCGTAGTCCATCAAATCTTTACCCAAAACTTGAAAACTTCACAACACAAAACTCAACAGAAAATCTTATGAGATCTGTTAGTATAAGAAAATAAATCACCACTTTTGGTACTGTTGTGAATTCATTCCTTATTTATATTGGTGTAATATCTATTGTATTCCAACTTTTCCATGGTTCATACCCCCCGATACTACCCATAGATTCATCAAAATAAGAAAAACAACACAAAGAAAATAAAATCTATCAAAAACAGAACAGTCTGTAGTCACTGGTGCGCGTCGGTCCTAAACAAACAATTTTTAACCCCTTTCTGCGACGGCATTCGGAACTGTCGCCAAGTGAGTGTGGGCGATAGGGGGGTCCTTCCCACACGACCCAGAAACCGTTGGGGATATGCCCTCCTGGCACACACGATCGGCAAAATGAGGTCGTGTGCGACCGGCGAGCACTCAAATACAGAAATACGTACATTAGTGCTTAATAAAATACAATTATACAGGCGAAATCATTTCCGGTCATAAGTACATCCCACACAGTCAGTCACCACTAAACATTTCCGTTCGTATATACATCCCACATAGTCACTACAAGGAAAACGTTTGTGCAAGGTGGTGTAACGCAAACAATTTTGAAGAGAATGTCATGTGTGATTGTTCATTGATCCAACACGGTTTATTCCTAGAAAATGTGTGCGTTGCCTGAGGTCATCACCCACGGTGGTTTCTCATTAACCGTTTTCAATAGGAAACCCAATTAGCAAGCTAATTGGCCAATTAGCGGGCTAATTGCCCTAGTATTAATAATCCATTTACTAATCTAATTGACATTCATATTAAGCACATAATATATTCCATTTCCATATTAAGGAAGCAAGATTTCATAATTGAAATACATCGGAGTACAACATGATATAGCCTCAGCACTCAGCTACCCCATTACACAACTGCACCAGCAACAAGTTTCACATGCAACATCTAGAACCTTTCGAAATTAGCATCATAGACGGTACATAGAAAGATGCATCTCATCTGGAAAACTGCTAAAGCGAAAGGCGAATATTGAGCCTTCATTCATGTTGAAGGTCTTTGCAACTTTAGGCTAGTGCCTGTGGATGATTGACCGTCCGTCCTTCGACCTCTTCAGGAACACTTCAATATTGAACCGTGTGTGTTGTATGAAAACTTTCCTCGCCTCCTGACCACAGAGGTGGTTTGAGAGGTAATCATCAGTGAAGCCTGAAAACAAGGATGTGCATAAATATCTTCTCTATATTGGAAATGGGGCAAAGGAATACAAAAAGGCAAGGTATAATAGTTAGTACCATCTTGTAAACCTCAGTGCTTCCCATTGTTTCCCTGCAACACATATAAGGTAGTTAGTCATCAGGTTAAGTAAGGGTTCGCATGCTACCAGTAAAATATGTTGATGATAAATAAGCACATTGCAGATTCATCAGATTAATTCAAGCCACATGGAAAACCCATTTATCCAAACCAAGCATGATTAAGAACTAGGAAATATAGCACTTCTATATGTTTCTCATGTATTAAGTGCAGCCAAATTCGATTTATTCCTCGCATGGTATACAATAAGAGAATGCAACCACAACAATTGAACATCGCATTGCAGAATTGAACCAAGCAGTTAACTAAACACCGCAACAAATGAACCAAACGTTAACTGAGCACCACATTGCACAATATAACATACTCCTAATAGAAGATCAGACGGTTAACCAAATCAAGCATGCTTAACAAATTGGAAATATAGCAATTGTATTTGAATCTCATGTATTTAGTACAACCAAATTCGATTTATTCCTCACATGGTATACAATAAGAGAATGCGGCCACAACAATTGAACATCGCATTGCAGAATTGAACCTAGCAGTTAAGTAAACACCACAACAAGTGAACCAAGCCACAACAAATGAACCAAGCAGTTAACTAAACACCAATTGAACAATATAACATACTCCTAATAGAAGATCAGACAGTTAACCAAACCAAGCATGCTTAACAACTTGGAAACATTGCACCCTGAAGAATTCAACATCACATTTGCAGAATTGAACCAAGCAGTTAATTTAACACCACATTGCAAGACATATAGAACATATACACTATAGCAGAAGATTGCATTCTGAAAGTAGATAGCACAATTCACTAGAATTTGTTAAGGAAAGGCAGTAGCTAGCAAACTGAACATGGGTCCTTATAGTGAGCTAATAAGACAAGTTACTCCTCATTGTCGGAATATCGATGACGATTGGCTCCTTGGACATGGAAGAGGGCGAGGCCTCTGCATCGTGGGTGCCCTCGTTGTAGTGGTGAGTTGCCTGAGCCGCTCCGGGCACCAATCTGCTGGCTGTCGAGATGAGGTAAGCACGTGCACGCTGAGAAAACACCTCGTAGTCTTTGTCGAAGGCATCGATGGTGGCCTCAAGAAAACGCCACGAACTGTCATTTAAAGCAGCCAACCGCATCGCGGCATCGGCACACGAGGCGTCAATGGTGGCCTCGACGGCGAGGTGCTCCTCCAAGATCTGGGGGTCGGCACGAATGGCAGCCATCGCGACCTCATCCGCGCGTGCGGCCGCGATTTGCTTCTCCGCTGCCAAATGCTCCTTGAGGTCCTGGCTATACTGCGTGCACCATGGCTTAGGCCGGCGCTTATTTGGTGGAGGGGTCGGTGATTTGGGTGGAAGGTGTCGCGCTCGCGCCAGCGGTCGGGGCATGTGGGATGTGGAAGTAGGAGGAGGATGGGGTCGGGAGTGGATTACCTGCCTCGATAGGCGAGGCCGAGGAGCGTGAAGGAGGGTCGCCGGCAAGGAGGCGGCGGCGCTGCAAGCAAGGAGTGAAGGTTTCAACTTGGAAAGGAAGGCTGAAAGAGGGGAAATGTGGCTTTTGATAAGGGGGAGGGGGCGGGGAGATAGATATTTCCGCAGAAGCCGAAAATTTGGAATCGCTTTAGCCAAAAAACTGGCGCGCAAAGTGTCATCAGACACGGTCCCTTATTCAGACACGGTCCAAAGATATTTTGTGCTACATCTCACACGGTTGGTTATAATAAACTGTGTGGGATCTACTTGATTTTTGGTCTTGATATGAATTACATAATGGGGTCACAGCGGCCATGGATGGTGTTTGAATTGCTACCTTTTATCTGCAGTGATCATAAAAGAATTGGAATTATTTAGGGTTCGTTTGGATATTTTTTATGCATTAAGTGAGTTTTCAATGCATTTATGTGCATAATTCAAATTTGAACTACATGCGCATGCTCCAGTGCATATAAATTGGTTGAAAAATCAAATATGTGTCCTTTGGTGCATGCTTAGGTCCCATGCAAGAAATGAGAATGAATTTCAAACACCATGGCACCGTTGATTGTCGGCAAAACATTGAGATGCCTGGTTTTTAAATTCTTGCAAATCCAAAACTCGTCTGAAATTCATGAAACTTGGCATGCTATCATGGAGCGGCATCAACATGTCGTGGTACAAATGTTGTCCCATTTGGGGCAGGTTTGGGTATATGCTTCTCATAAACAGGAGCTTCTCACAACAAGCATGATGGTTTTCGGTAGGGAACGTCCCACATTTGGGGACGAAACGATATCCATTGCCTCTTATTGCTTTCAATTTTTTTTCTCGTGCCAACATAGAACAACAGGAGTGTTGTGTGAATTTTTGTGATTTTTCGGGGTTCGTTTGGACATTTTTATGCATTAACTGAGTTTTCAATGCATTTATGTGCATAATTCAAATTTGAACTACATGCACATGCTCCAGTGCATATAAATTGGTTGAAAAATCAAAGCTGTGTCCTTGGGTGCATGCTTAGGTCCCATGCAAGAAATGGGAATGAATTTCAAACACCAGGGCACCGTTGATTGCCAGCAAAACATTGAGATGCCTGGTTTTTAAATTCAAATAAATCCAAAACTCGTCTGAAATTTATGAAACTTGGCATGCTATCATGGAAGGGCACCCACATGCCGTGGTACAAATGTTGTCCCATTTGGGGCAGGTTTGGCTATATGCTTCTCACAAACCGGAGCTTCTCACAACAAGCATGATGGTTTTCGGTAGGGAACGTCCCACCTTTGGGGACGAAACGATATCCATTGCCTCTTATTGCTTTCAAATTTCTCGTGTCAACATAGAACAACAGGAGTGTTGTGTCAATTTTTGTGATTTTTCGGGGTTCGTTTGGACATTTTTAATTAACTGAGTTTTCAATGCATTTATGTGCATAATTCAAATTTGAACTACATGCGCATGCTCCAGTGACTATAAATTGGTTGAAAAATCAAATATGTGTCCTTATGTGCATGCTTAGGTCCCATGCAAGAAATGAGAATGAATTTCAAACACCAGGGCACTGTTGATTGCCAGCAAAACATTTAGATGCCTGGTTTTTAAATTCTAGTAAATCCAAAACTCGTCCGGTGTGCAGGTTCACCGGGAAGCATGCGAGATGTTCAACGCAGGATTTGTGCATCTTTTCGATGCAACGGTTCAGTGAAGCAGTAAAGTAGCAGAAAATAAACCAAAAAAATATACGTGCTGGCACACGCCCCGTGTGTTGTGCGAGCAGACGTGAGTTGACGAGATGCATGCGAGCAGTCCGCCGCGCAGGCATACCAAGAGGCGTGCGTGCAGGTGTGTGTATTGAAGGGAGGCGTGCGAGTAGCTGTGTGAAATGATGGTAGGAATGGAAGACGTCCGCCGCGCAGGCTCACCGGGAGGCGAGACAACTTTTGACCGCAGCCTGCCGCGCAGGCTCACTGGTCCGTATTAATTGCGTGTTGATACGTCTCCAACGTATCTATAATTTATGAAGTATTCATGCTATTATACTATCCTTCTAGGATGTTTTATATGCATTTATATGATATTTTATATGATTTTTGGGACTAACCTATTAACCTAGAGCCCAGTGTCGGTTTCTGTTTTCTCCTTGTTTTAGAGTATCGCAGAAAAGGAAAACTAAACGGAGTCCAATTGACGTGCCACTTGATGGAGATCATTTTTGGACCAGAAGAAGCCCACGGAGTACCAGAAGCAGGCCAGAAGAGTCCTGGGCTGCCCACGAGGGTCGGGGCGCGCCCCCCTGCCTCGTGGACAGCCCGGAGACCCCCCTGTCGTGAAATCAACGCAAAACTCTTCTATATATACCCAAACTTCCAGAAAGAAACCTAGATCAGAAGTTCCGCCGCCGCAAGCCTCTGTAGCCACGAGAAGTCAATCTAGGCCCTCTCCGGCACCCTGCCGGAGGGGGCCATCATCACCGGTGGCCATGGAGGAGTATCTCGGAGGGGCCATCATCACCATGAAGGCCAAGGACCAGAGGGTGGAGGCCATGGAGGAGGAAGCACAAGGGGGAGAATCTCTCCTCCTCTCTTCCGGTGGCGCCGGAGTGCCATCGGGAGGGGAATCATCACCGCGATGATCGTCTTCATCAACATCACCATCATCATCACCATCCTCATCTCTTTTACGCGGTCCACTCTCCCGCACCCCGCTGTAATCCCTACTTGAACATGGTGCTTTATGCCACATATTATGATACAATGATGTGTTGCCATCCTATGATGTTTGGAGTAGATATCTTTTGTCCTTGGGTTGATTGATGATCTAGATTGGTATGAGTTGTATGTTTTATTTTGGTGCTGTCCTATGGTGCCCTCCGTGTCGCGCAAGCGTGAGGGATTCCCGCTGTAGGGTGTTGCAATACATTCATGATTCGCTTATAGTGGGTTGGTGAGTGACTGAAACACAAACCCGAGTAAGAGGGTTTGTTGCTTATGGGAATAAAGAGGACTTGATGCTTTAATGCTACGGTTGGGTTTTACCTTAATGATCATTAGTAGTTGCGGATGCTTGCTAGAGTTCCAATCATAAGTGCATATGATCCAAGTAGAGAAAGTATGTTAGCTTATGCCCCTCCCTCATATGAAATTGCAATAGTGATTACGGTCTTGTTAACGATTGCCTAGGACAATTCCGCACACCGATCCACCATTATTCCACACTCGCTATTTATAATATTTAGTAATATATTCTAACTTTATGATAACAGCACCTACTTTTATATTTTAACTCTCCGATATCATACAAAGTTATCCTCTTCATACCCACAACATAGTTTTATTTCTCGTTTCTAGTTGGAAGCAAACGTTCGGTGTACGTAGAGTCGTATCAGTGGCAGATAGGGCTTGAGAGAATATTGATCTTACCTTTAGCTCCTTGTGGGTTCGACACTCCATACTTATCACTTCCATCTTTGGAAATTGCTACGATGATTCCCTGCACTTGGGGATTATCAAGCTCTTTTCTGGCGCCGTTGCCGGGGAGCAATAGCATGGGGTTCATATTCTCGTGTGTGCTTGTTTGCTTTCTTCACTAAGTAGATTTTATTTTTCCTTTTTGTTTATGTTTAGTTGTGGGTGAAACATACAATATTTTTTTAAAGAATGAAAATACAAAAAAAAATTACTTGCCTCTCATGACTAAAAAGTTTTTCAAAAAGAGAAGTGATTGGAAAGTGATGCATTGAAGAAGTGAGGGTCGACCTTGAGCACTTGTGCTCATGCTCATGGAAACAATGTAGAATTTTTCATGGAAGTTTCTCTGTAAATAATTATCCCCTTGTATATATTCATTGTATTATAAAAATAATGTGCCAAGCTTTGGTTTTAGGATGATTAGATTGCTTGTTTACTATGTGCAGAACAAAAACAGAAACTTTGGCTGTAGTGCGTGAATTTACATTTCTTACTGGAAAGTCAAATGGGTCTGAAACTTTTTGCACATTACTTCTGTACAAATGCTTCAAATTTTCAAATTTAGTTCATAATTTTAGGAGTTACAGAAGTTTGCTAAACTTCCAGATTATTACAGACTGTCCTGTTTAAGACAGATTCTGTTTTTGATGCATTGCTTGCTTGTTTTGATGAAACTATCGATTCCTATCAGTGGATTAAGCCATGTAAAAGTTTTATTACAGTAGCTATAATGCAAAAATAAAATATGAATTGGTTTGCAACAGTACTTATAGTAGTGATTTGCTTTGTTATACTAACGGATCTCACAAAGTTTTTGTTAAGTTTTTGTGGATGAAGTGTTCGAAGAACGAGGAGTTACCGGTGTGAGAAGAATAAAGAGAGGAAAAAGTTCAAGCTTGGGGATGATCAAGGCACCCCAAGTAAATATTTCAAAGGATACTCAAGCATCTAAGCTTGGGGATGCCCCGGTTGGCATCCCATCTTTCTTCTTCAACAATTATCGGTATACCTCCGTTTTTGTTTTGTTCACATGATTTGTGTCCCTTGTGTTTTTGTTTTTTGTTTTTCCTTTAAGAACCTTGCTAGCATGAGATAGCCCTTCATTGATTTATAGAATACTTCATGTGCTTCACTTATATCTTTTAAGTATGATCTTATAGAATTGCTCTTGGTGCTTCACTTAAATCTTTTGAGTATGGTTTTATAGAATGCTTCGTGTGCTTCACTTATATATTTTGAGCTTGGATATTGGTTAGTCTATGTTAATTGTAGAATGCTCCATGAATTTCACTTATATGTTTTGGAGTATGAATAATACTATCATTTAAAGTGGTTTGGAAGAGTCTCAACTTTAGGAATTAGTGATCCCACTATTTTGGAGGGTGTTCAATCTTAGTGTGATATTTATGAAAGTGGATTTGGAAGAGCGTCAACTTTAGCTAGTAATGATTCCACTATTTTGGAAGAGGTTTCAATTGAGTATGAGAACAAAGTTACTATCCATGATGCTACTGAAAATTATTATGAGGGAGGAATACATGCTTGTAGGAGTTGCAATAATATCAAGTTTCCTCTCTATGTGCTTAAAGTTTTGAAGTTATACTCGTTTTGCCTTCCTATGCTAGTTGATTGTTGTTCTTATAAATTGTGTGCTCACAAAATCCCTAGGCATAGGAAGTAGGTTATATTTAAATGTGCTAGTCACATTCTTCATGATGCTCTCTTTATGTTTCAATTCTTTTCTTTTATGTGAGCATCATTGAAATCAGCATGCCTAGCTAAAAGGCACTAAAGAAAAGCGCTTTGTTGGGAGACAACCCAATATTTACCCTTACTGTTTTTGTGTGTTTACATGATTAAGCTACGTATTAATCATGTTTAGAGCTTTTGTTTCAATAAAGTGCCAAGTAAGACCTTTGGGAAGACTTGGGTGGAAGTTAATGTGATCTTGCTGTAAAAAACAGAAACTTTGCGCTCACGAGATTACGCGCCCGAGCAGCCGACCATAATAGGCGGCCGTACCCTCGGTCCACAGTGGTCACTGACGTCTGAACTCCGGAGTGTATGACGATGCCGCCGAAGCGCACCAACGAAGGGAGTGGCGACGCCGGGGCTGCTGAAGCACCCGCACAACGCGTCAAGCTGGCCACAGAGGTTTCTATCGCCGCCGACGAGGTCTCGCGCAGGCAGCAGCACGACCTTGAATTCGTCGGCGCCGTCGTGCCCCCCCAGCTGGAGCCAGAGGTCAACAGCAACTCCGGCAACAATTGCGACTCCGACGGAAAACTGGTTAGTCATCTACATATATGTTTGTGCCTTTTTTCTTCCTGATTTTGGGAATTGATTTCGAATGTCCTACATGTTATGCCATTTTTTCTTTCAAATTGGTATGAACACAGATGAGGCTCCAACCATCGCCGCCGCTGGATGTAGATCTTCGACCCGGCTGTCCGGCCAGAAGCGCCCCTGGACCTGAGGAACCAGAAGAATCTCTGGCGGACCGCATCAGCGATCTCCCGGACGGAATCCTTGGGGAGATCATCTCCCTTCTCCCCACCAAGGATGGCTGCCGCACACAAGTCCTCGCTTCTCGGTGGCGCACTCTATGGCGCACCACGCCCCTTAATCTCGACTGTCGTCAGCTATCTGTCGATGATGATTTTGAACTCCCCAGAGCCATCATCTCCTCCCACGGGGGCTCCGTTCAACATATCTGCATCCCGGTATGCTACCTGCTAGACATACCCGGCACGGTGGCCGCCTGCCTGACATCCTGTCAATTCGATAAACTCCAGCAGCTTGAGTTCTACCATTACAGCGATAGGTTTCCACCAAGAGCTGCATCTGTGCCCTCACCACCGATGCCCATCTCATGGTTTTCCTCCTCTCTCCACACCGCCACCTTGACCCGGTGCCATCTAGCAGACTATCTGGTACAAATGCTTCGACTGCCAGTGCTGAAAAAACTTGCGCTTGTGTTGGTTGATCTGTCGGTGGCCTCACTTCACAGCATCATCCACTCTAGTTGCCCTACACTGCAGCATTTGTTGCTTGTTTTTGGAATAGGAATCCATATCCCTTGTCTCAAAATAAATTCGTCCCACCTTGTAAGCATTGGAATTCATTTTGAAGGACATGAGCTCATCATCGAAGACGCCCCTTCACTTCAAAGGTTGCTCCTTAATTGTGGTTATAAACCCTCACAAATAACTGTGGTCTCTGCGCCTAAACTGGAGACCTTGGGTGCAATTAGTGATCCGTTTGAATGGTTCAAGATGGTGTTTGCCTCCACACCTATTGAGGTATTGTATATTATTCACGTACACTTTTGTAATTTGCATTTTTCATTTGTGCGCATAAGTTAAGTATCATCTTGGAGTACACTTTCAGTGCTAATATTATGTTCTATGCTCAATGAAGCTCTTGTCCATCCTATTAGTGGTGGTGGATTCTGTCAAGACCTTATATATCACTATGTGGTGTTTTGATCTCAAAATCATTATTGCCTTGCTGCAATGCTTTCCATGTCTGGAGAATTTGTATATGAAGGTGATGATTTCACGCACATTAAAAGCCCATATATAATGTACTATAATTAATCGTTCAGCTATCACTCTTTCAACATAATCTTTTTTAGACATTAACTGTTTTCAATCTTCATCTCTATTTAGGCACCAACACATGGAAAAAAGGTATAACCAATCGATGGTTCAAGAAGCACCGGGATTTTCTCAGATCTCACGACATTCGTTTGAAGACAGTAACACTGGAAGGATATGCATCCAACAATGCAAACACTAGCTTTGTCACATTCTTCATGTTGAATGCGAGGGCACTATTGTCCGTGAGGATTAAGTTTTTCAACAAGAAATTTCTTACGGCTGCAGGTGTTGAACAACATAAAAAGAAGTTTCATGTGGACCTAAGGGCTTCTGATCGTGCTCGGCTTCTATTTACAACAACTTGTCATCATGGACCAGAAGAATTTCTGGCCGTTGATCTTGATTTTATGGATCAGACTGATCCATTTGATTGTGACTGCCGAAAACTTTGGTTGAGTTAGATGTCATTGTCATGTTCAATATGGATTTTGTCTAAACCTAATGAGCAATTAATCCTCGTGCTTTTGTATTGTTTGTTAGCTGGAGTTAGATATTGTTGCCCTTTTCAACTCGGCTTTGACCCATATTTTCTTTCATACTGGGCCAATGGCTTGCCATTTCTTTAATTAAGACATAAATATTATAAGCATTCACAACATAGGCAAAGAACATCACTCTCGCGGGATCCTTGAGATCTTTGTTCATTACAGAACCACAAGTTTTTAGTGCCCACCAGCACCCACAAACTTATTTTCAGCTTGCACACTAAGGGCTGTAATTCTTAATAAGAAAAGTTGCATGGAAGTCACATATTTGGATTTATCATTTGGGCCACGAGGAAAAAGCCTATCCAGGGCGGTGCCGACTTGACAGTAAACATTGAGAAACCTGGTCTTAAAATTACTGTAAATCCAAAACTCGCCTCAAAATCGTGAAACTTGGCATGGTGTTATGTCATAGCACTAACATGTTGTGGTAAAAAACTAGTCCAGTTTGGGTCAAGTTTTGGTACAATCTTCTTACAAACCGGAGCCATTCTAACTATTGTGGTAATTTCTAGCTTATTTCTCTTTTTATTGGTTAACCCGTCAAATACTTTTTATATATAATAGATGTGTGTGCCCGTCTAGCGCACACACGTTGATCTATCTAATTGTTTCAGTTGTTGTGGCTAATCACAAACAGTTCATCCATGTAAAGTGTATGCCATCAATCGCAGACACATTTATATGGCTGACCGGTTTCTGTTTTGTTGCCCAATCACAAATAGTTAATCCTTCTGAAGCGTATGCCCTCAATCACACACACCTTGATCTGGCTGACCGTTTCTTTTGTGTTGCCTAATCACAAACAGTTCATCTGAGTGAACCGTATGCTCTATATCGCACACGCCTTCATCAGGCTGCCCGTTTCTTTTGTTCCACCTCATCGCAAACAGTTCATTTGACTGAACCGTATGCCCTGGATCGCACACGCAACTGAAATCTGAACCCTGTTTGATGGCTCCGCCATCGCAAATTCATCTCCATAAATATTGGCATCATGGCCATAAGAATAGCAAGCATCATGTTCATCAAGGGGTATTTCAATAAAATCAATGGAATCATAATTATCTGTAGATTCATGCATATCATTATTTTCTTCCAAAGCAACAGTTATTCTCTCAATATATTATTTGACATAGACATTATGAGAATAGTTTTCATAGCTATATTTAAGTATGTCAAAATTTTCTGATTTGTAGAGAGTAATATCATACTTTTCAATCAAAGAAGCAACTTCATAAGCACCCTTAAAAGCAACAAATTCTTCAATTTGTTCGATATCATAGTAACTATAAACACCCTTTTCATAAGAAGATAATATTTCATTATCATTAAACTCACATAGGTAGGGAAGGTGTTTTTTAGGGTTCTTAGAGCAACAAGTAAAATCACAAAGTTCACAAAGATTCCAAGCATAACATAGCAAACAATTTATTTGATTCCATAAGAGTCTCCCTTTTTCAGAAAAATGGTGATGCACAAAATGAGCATGCTCATCTAAAGATTTTCCCTCAACTAAACTAGTTGGGGTTTCAGCACGAGCACGTGTGGATCGAAGATGATCCAAGTAGAAAATTTTAAGTGGGTCCATTGAAGGAAATATGCCCTAGAGGCAATAATAAAGTTATTATTTATTTCCTTATATCATGATAAATGTTTATTATTCATGCTAGAATTGTATTAACCGGAAACATGATACATGTGTGAATACATAGACAAACAGAGTGTCACTAGTATGCCTCTACTTGACTAGCTCGTTGATCAAAGATGGTTATGTTTCCTAGCCATAGACATGAGTTGTCATTTGATTAACGGGATCACATCATTAGGAGAATGATGTGATTGACTTGACCCATTCCGTTGGCTTAGCACTTGATCATATAGTGTTCTGTTATTGCTTTCTTCATGACTTATACATGTTCCTATGACTATGAGATTATGCAACTCCCGTTTACCGGAGGAACACTTTGTGTGCTACCAAACGTCACAACGTAAATGGGTGATTATAAAGGTGCTCTATAGGTGTCTCCAAAGGTACTTGTTGGGTTGGCGTATTTCGAGATTAGGTTTTGTCACTCCGATTGTCGGAGAGGTATCTCTGGGCCCACTCGGTAATGCACATCACTATAAGCCTTGCAAGCATTGTAACTAATGAGTTAGTTACGGGATGATGTATTACGGAACGAGTAAAGAGACTTGCTGGTAACGAGATTGAACTAGGTATTGAGATACCGACGATCGAATCTCGGGCAAGTAACATACCGATGACAAAGGGAACAATGTATGCTGTTATGCGGTTTGACCGATAAAGATCTTCGTACAATATGTGGGAGCCAATATAAGCATCCAGGTTCCGCTATTGGTTATTGACCGGAGACGTGCCTCGGTCATGTCTACATTGTTCTCGAACCCGTAGGGTCCGCACGCTTAAAGTTCGATGGCGGTTATATTATGAGTTTATGTCTTTTGATGTACCAAAGGTAGTTTGGAGTCCCGGATGAGATCAGGGACATGACGAGGAGTCTCGAAATGGTCGAGACGTAAAGATCGATATATTGGACGACTATATTCGGACATCGGAAAGGTTCCGAGAATTTCGGGTATTTTTCGGAGTACCGATGAGTTACGGGAATTCGCCGGGGAGTATATGGGCCTTATCGGGCTTTAGGGGGAAGAGAGAGGAGAGGCTGCGCCCCCCCCCCCCCGGCCGCCCCCAAGGCCTAGTCCGAATTGGACTAGGGGGAGGGGCTGCGCCCCCTCCTTCCTTATCTTCTCTCTCCCCTTTCCTTGACTACTACTCCTACTACTAGGAAGAGGGGGAATCCTACTCCCGATGGGAGTAGGACTCCTCCTAGGGCGCGCCATAGAGAGGGCCGGCCCTCCCCCTCCTCCACTCCTTTATATACGAGGAGGGGGCACCCCTTGGAGACACAACAATTGATCTCTTGATCTCTTAGCCGTGTGCGGTGCCCCCCTCCACCATAATCCACCTCGATCATATCGTAGCGGTGCATAGGCGAAGCCCTGCGTCGGTAGTATCAACATCACCGTCATCACGCCGTCGTGCTGACGGAACTCTCCCTCGAAGCTCTGCTGGATCAGAGTTCGTGGGACGTCATCGAGTTGAACGTGTGCTGAACTCGGAGGTGCCGTGCGTTCGGTACTTGGATCGGTCGGATCATGAAGACATACGACTACATCAACCGCGTTGTGCTAATGCTTCCGCTTTCAGTCTACGAGGGTACGTGGACAACACTCTCCCCTCTCGTTGCTATGCATCACCATGATCCTGTGTGTGTGCGTAGGAAAATTTTGAAATTACTACGTTCCCCAACAGTGGTATCCGAGCGAGGTTTTATGCGTAGATGTTATATGCACGAGTAGAACACAAGTGAGTTGTGGGCGATACAAGTCATACTGCTTACCAGCATGTCATACTTTGGTTCGGCGGTATTGTTGGATGAAGCGGCCCGGACCGACATTACGCGTACGCTTACGCGAGACTGGTTCTACCGACGTGCTTTGCACACAGGTGGCTGGCGGGTGTCAGTTTCTCCAACTTTAGTTGAACCAAGTGTTGCTACGCCCGGTCCTTGAGAAGGTTAAAACAGCACTAACTTGACAAACTATCATTGTGGTTTTGATGCGTAGGTAAGAACGGTTCTTGCTCAGCCTGTAGCAGCCACGTAAAACTTGCAACAACAAAGTAGAGGACGTCTAACTTGTTTTTGCAGGGCATGTTGTGATGTGATATGGTCAAGATGTGATGAGATATAAGTTCTTGTATAAGATGACCATGTTTTGTTGAAGTTATCGGCAACTGGCAGAAGCCTTATGGTTGTCTCTTTATTGCATAAGATGCAAGCGCCAAATAATTGCTTTACTTTATCGCTATGCGATAGCAATGGTTGCAAGAGCAATAGTTGGCGAGACGACCATGTGACGACACATTGATATAGATCAAGATGATGGAGATCATGGTGTCATGCCGATGACGATGGAAATCATGACGATGCTTTGGAGATGGAGATCAAAGGCACAAGATGATGATGGCCATATCATGTCACATATGTTGATTGCATGTGATGTTTATCTTTTATACATCTTATTTTGCTTAGTTTGACGGTAGCATTATAAGATGATCTCTCACTAAATTATGAAGGTACAAGTGTTCTCCCTGAGTATGCACCGTTGCGAAAGTTCTTCGTGCTGAGACACCACATGATGATCGGGTGTGATAGGCTCTACGTTCAAATACAACGGGTGCAAAACAGTTGCACACGCGGAATACTCAGGTTAAACTTGACGAGCCTAGCATATAACAGATATGGCCTCGGAACACTTAGACCGAAAGGTCGAGCGTGAATCATATAGTAGATATGATCAACATAGTGATGTTCACCATTGAAACTACTCCATCTCACGTGATGATCGGACATGGTTTAGTTGATATGGATCACGTGATCACTTAGAGGGATGTCTATCTAAGTGGGAGTTCTTAAGTAATATGATTAATTGAACTTTAATTTATCATGAACTTAGTCCTGGTAGTATTAGCATATCTATGTAGATCAATAGCTCGCAATTAGCTCCCCTGTTTTATTTTGATATGTTCCTAGAGAAAACTGAGTTGAAAGATGTTAGTAGCAATGATGCGGATTGGATCCGTGATCTGAGGATTATCCTCATTGTTGCACAAAAGAATTATGTCATTGATGCACCGCTAGGTGACGGACCTATTGCAGGAGCAGATGCAGACGTTATGAATGTTTGGCTAGCTCAATATGATGACTACTTGATAGTTTAGTGCACCATGCTTAATGGCTTAGAATCAGGACTTCAAAGACGTTTTGAATGTCATGGACCATATGAGATGTTCCAGGAGTTGAAGTTAATATTTCAAGCAAATACCCGAGTTGAGAGATATGAGGTCTCCAACAAGTTCTATAGCCAACAGATGGAGGAGAATAGGTCAAGCAGTGAGCATGTGCTCAGATTGTCTCGGTACTACAATCGCTTGAATCAAGTGGGAGTTAATCTTCCAGATAAAATAGTGATTGATAGAATTCTCTAGTCACCATCACCAAGTTAGTAGAACTGCGTGATGAACTATAATATGCAAGGGATGACGAGAACAATTCCCAAGCTCTTCGCGAGGCTAAAATCGGTGAAGGTAGAAATCAAGAAAAACATCAAGTGTTGATGGTTGACAAGACCACTAGTTCAAGAGAAAGGGCAAAGGGAAGAAGGGGAACTTCAAGAAGAACGGCAAGTAAGTTGCTACTCAAGTGAAGAAGCCCAAGTCTGTACCTAAGCCTGAGACTAAGCGCTTCTACTGCAAAGCGACTGGTCACTGGAAACGGAACTGCCCCGAGTATTTGGCGGATAAGAAGGATGGCAAAGTGAACAAAGGTATATTTGATATACAGATTATTGATGTGTATTTTACTAGTGTTCGTAGCAACCCCTCGGTATTTGATACTGGTTCAGTTGCTAAGAGTAGTAACTCGAAACGGGAGTTGCAGAATGAATAGAGACTAGTTAAGGGTGAAGTGACGATGTGTGTTGGAAGTGGTTCCAAGATTGATATGATCATCATCACACGCTCCCTACACTTCCGAGATTAGTGTTGAACCTAAATAAGTGTTATTTGGTATTTGCGTTGAGCATGAATATGATTTGATCATGTTTATTGCAATATGGTTATTCATTTAAGTTAGAGAATAATTGTCATTCTATTTACATTAATAAAACCTTCTATGGTCATACACCCAATGAAAATGGTTTGTTGGATCTCGATCGTAGTGATACACATATTCATAATATTGAAGCCAAAAGATGCAAAGTTAATAATTATAGTGCAACTCATTTGTGGCACTGCCGTTTAGGTCCTATTGGTGTAAAGCGCATGAAGAAACTCCATGCTGATGGGATTTTGGAATCACTTGATTATGAATCACTTGATGCTTGCGAACCATGCCTTATGGGCAAGATGACAAAAGACTCCGTTCTCCGGAACAATGGAGCGAGCAACTGACTTATTGGAAATAATACATACTGATGTATGCAGTCCGATGAGTGTTAAGGCTCGCGGCAAGTATCATTATTTTCTGACCTTCACAGATGATTTGAGCAGATATGGGTATATCTACTTGATGAAACACAAGTCTGAAACATTTGAAAAGTTCAAAGAATTTCAGAGTGAAGTGGAGAATCATCGTAACAAGAAAATAAAAGTTTCTACGATATGATCGCAAGGGTAAAATATTTGAGTTACGAGTTTGGCCTTCAGTTAAAACAATGTGAAATAGTTTCACTACTCACGCCACCTGGAACACCAAAGTGTAATGGTGTGTCCGAACGTCGTAACCGTACTTCATTAGATATTGTGCGATCTATGATGTCTCTTATCGATCTACCACTATCATTTTGGGGTTATGCATTAGAGACAGCTACGTTCACGTTAAATAGGGCACCATCTAAATCCGTTGAGACGACACCGTATGAACTATGGTTTGGCAAGAAACCAAAGTTGACGTTTCTTAAAGTTTGGGGTTGCGATGCTTATGTGAAAAAGTTTCAACATGATAAGCTTGAACCCAAATCGGAGAAGTGCGTCTTCATAGGATACCCAAAATGTTGGGTACACCTTCTATCATAGATCCGAAGGCAAGATCTTTGTTGCTAAGAATGGATCCTTTCTAGAGAAGGAGTTTCTCGCGAAAGAAGTGATTGGGAGGAAAGTAGAACTTGATGAGGTAACTGTACCTGCTCCCTTATTGGAAAGTAGTTCATCACAGAAATTTATTCCTGTGACTCCTACACCAATTAGTGAGGAAGCTAATGATGATGATCATGTAACTTTAGATCAAGTTACTACCGAACCTCGTAAGTCAACCAGAGTGGTACGGTAATCCTGTTCTGGAGGTCATGTTACTTGACCATGGCGAACCTACGAACTATGAGGAAGCGATGATGAGCCCAGATTCCGCGAAATGGCTTGAGGCCATGAAATCTGAGGTGGGATCCATGTATGAGAACAAAGTGTGGACTTTGGTTGACTTGCCCGATGATCGGCAAGCCATAGAAAATAAATGGATCTTCAAGAGGAAGACTGACGTTGATAGTAGAGTTACTATCTACAAAGCTAGAATTGTCACAAAAGGTTTTCGATAAGTTCAAGGTGTTGACTACGATGAGAGTTTCTCACTCGTATCTATGCTTAAGTCTATCTGAATCATGTTAGCAATTGCCGCATTTTATGAAATCTGGCAAATGGATAAACAAAACTGCATTCCTTAATGGATTTATTAAAGAAATAGTTGTATATGATGCAATCAGAAGGTTTTGTCAATCCTAAAGGTGCTAACAGAATATGCAAGCTCCAGCGATCCATCTATGGACTGGTGCTAGCATCTCGGAGTTGGAATATACGCTTTGATAAGTTGATCAAAGCATATAGTTTTATACAGACTTGCGGTGAAGCCTGTATTTACAAGAAAGTGAGTGGGATCACTACAACATTTCTGATAAGTATATGTGAATGACATATTGTTGATCGGAAATAATGTAGAATTATTCTGCAAAGCATAAAGGAGTTTTTCAAAGAAAGACCTCGGTGAAGCTGCTTACATACTGAGCATCAAGATCTATACACTTGATAAGTTTTTTCAATGAGTACATACCTTGACAAGATTTTGAAGTAGTTCAAAATGGAACAGTCAAAGAAAGAGTTCTTGCTTGTGTTACAAGGTGTGAAATTGAGTAAGACTCAAAGCCCGACCACGGCAGAAAATAGAAAGAGAATGAAAGTCATTCCCTATGCCTCAGCCATAGGTTCTATAAAGTATGCCATGCTGTGTACCAGATCTATTGTATACCCTACACTGATTTTGGCAAGGGAGTACAATAGTGATCTAGGAGTTGATCACTCGACAACGGTCAAAATTATCCTTAGTGGAATAAGGATATGTTTCTCGATTATGGAGGTGACAAAAAGGTTCGTCGTAAAGGGTTACGTCGATGCAAGTTTTGACACTGATCCAGATGACTATAAGTCTCAATCTGGATACATATTGAAAGTGGGAGCAATTAGCTATAGTAGCTCCGTGCAGAGCATTGTTGACATAGAAATTTGCAAAATACATACGGATCTGAATGTGACAGACCCGTTGACTGAAATTATCTCACAAGCAAAACATGATCGCACCTTAGTACTCTTTGGTTGTTAATCACATAGCGATGTGAACTAGATTACTGACTCTAGTAAACCCTTTGGGTGTTGGTCACATATCGATGTGAACTATGGGTGTTAAACACATAAAGATGTGAACCGTTGATGTTAAATCACATGGCGATGTGAACTGGATTATTGACTCTAGTGCAAGTGGGAGACTGAAGGAAATATGCCCTAGAGGCAATAATAAAGTTATTATTTATTTCCTTATATCATGATAAATGTTTATTATTCATGCTAGAATTGTATTAACCGAAAACATGATACATGTGTGAATACATAGACAACACATTGTCACTAGTATGCCTCTACTTGACTAGCTCGTTGATCAAAGATGGTTATGTTTCCTAGCCATAGACATGAGTTGTCATTTGATTAACGAGATCACATCATTAGGAGAATGATGTGATTGACTTGACCCATTCCGTTGGCTTAGCACTTGATCGTATAGTATTCTGCTATTGCTTTCTTCATGACTTATACATGTTCCTATGACTATGAGATTATGCAACTCCCGTTTACCGGAGGAACACTTTGTGTGCTACCAAACGTCACAACGTAAATGGGTGATTATAAAGGTGCTCTGCAGGTGTCTCCAAAGGTACTTGTTGGGTTGGCGTATTTCGAGATTAGGATTTGTCACTCCGATTGTCGGAGAGGTATCTCTGGGCCCACTCGGTAATGCACATCACTATAAGCCTTGCAAGCATTGTAACTAATGAGTTAGTTACGGGATGATGTATACGGAACGAGTAAAGAGACTTGCCGGTAACGAGATTGAACTAGGTATTGAGATACCGACGATCGAATCTCGGGCAAGTAACATACCGATGACAAAGGGAACAACGTATGATGTTATGCGGTTTGACTGATAAAGATCTTCATAGAATATGTGGGAGCCAATATGAGCATCCAAGTTCCGCTATTGGTTATTGACCGGAGACGTGTCTCGGTCATGTCTACATTGTTCTCGAACCCGTAGGGTCCGCACGCTTAAAGTTCGATGACGGTTATATTATGAGTTTATGTGTTCTGATGTACCGAAGGTAGTTCAGAGTCCCGGATGAGATCAGGGACATGACGAGGAGTCTCGAAATGGTCGAGACGTAAAGATCGATATATTGGACGACTATATTCGGACATCGGAAAGGTTCCGAGTGATTCAGGTATTTTTCGGAGTACCGGAGAGTTACGGGAATTCGCCGGGGAGTATATGGGCCTTATTGGGCTTTAGGGGAAAGAGAGAGGAGAGGCTGCGCGCCCCCCCAAGGCCTAGTCCGAATTGGACTAGGGGGAGGGGCTGCGCCCCCTCCTTCCTTCTCTTCTCTCTCCCCTTTCCTTGACTCCTACTCCTACTACTTGGAAGGGGGGAATCCTACTCCCGGTGGGAGTAGGACTCCTCCTAGGGTGCGCCATAGAGAGGGCCGGCCCTCCCCCTCCTCCACTCCTTTATATACGGGGAGGGGGCACCCCTTGGAGACACAACAATTGATCTCTTGATCTCTTAGCCGTATGCGGTGCCCCCCTCCACCATAATCCACCTCGATCATATCGTAGCGGTGCTTAGGCGAAGCCCTGCGTCGGTAGCATCATCATCACCATCATCACGCTGTCGTGCTGACGGAACTCTCCCTCGAAGCTCTGCTGGATCAGAGTTTGTTGGACGTCATCGAGCTGAACGTGTGCTGAACTCGGAGGTGCCGTGCGTTCGGTACTTGGATCGGTCGGATCGTGAAGACGTACGACTATATCAACCGCGTTGTGCTAACGCTTCCGCTTTCGGTCTACGAGGGTATGTGAACAACACTCTCCCCTCTCGTTGCTATGCATCACCATGATCCTGTGTGTGTGCGTAGGAAATTTTTGAAATTACTACATTCCCCAACATCCATATCATAGATTTTTAGCAAGCAAAGATGGAAGCAAATAGAAGGCACATGGAAACACGAGCAAAGAGGCATATGGAAAGAAGGCGCACAAAAAGGCAAATCTTTTCGAAAATAGTTTTAGAAGAGGGGGAGAGGAAAACGAGAGGCAAATGGAAAATAATGTAATGCAAGAGATGAGAGTATTATGATGGGTACTTGGTATGTCTTGACTTGGCGTAGATCTCCCCAGCAACGGCGCCAGAAATTCTTCCTGCTACTTCTTGAGCTTGCATTGGTTTTCTCTTGAAGAGGATAGGGTGATGCAGCAAAGTAGAGATAAGTATTTCCCTCAGTTAAGAACCAAGGTATCAATCCAGTAGGAGAAGAACGCGCAAATCACCAATACCTGCACAAACAATCAAACGCTTGCACCCAACGCGATAAAGGGGTTCTCAATCCCCTCGCGGTTACTTGCAAATTGAGATTTGATAGAGATAGATAAAACTAAACAAAAGATAAAGTAAATATTTTTGCGTTTTATGGTTTATAGATCTAAAAATAAAAGATTGCAAAATTGTAGATCGGAAACTAATATGATGGAAAATAGACCCGGGGCCATAGGTTTCACTAGAGGCTTCTCTCTTGAAGGCAAATAATATGGTGGGTTGATACGTCTCCAATGTGTCTATAATTTATGAAGTATTCATGCCATTATATTATCATTCTAGGATGTTTTACAATCATTTTATAGCAACTTTATATCATTTTTTGGGACTAACCTATTGACACAGTGCCCAGTGCCAGTTGTTGTTTTTTGCTTGTTTTTTACATCGCAAGAAATCAATATCAAATGGAGTCCAAACACCGCGAAACTTTTTGTGGATTTTTTATGGACCAGAAGACCACCAATGGGCCAGAGCAGCACCTGGGGGTGCCCCGAGGGGGCGCAACCCACCAGGCCGTGCATGGGGGCCCAGGCGCGCTCAGGTGGGTTGTGTCCACCTCGGTGGCCTCCCGCACCCCCTCTTTACCCTATAAATTCCCAAATATTCCGAAAACCCTAGGGGTGAACCTAGATCAGAAGTTCCGCTGCCACATGCCTCTGTAGCCACCGAAGACCAATCTAGACCCCGTTCCGGCACTCTGCCGGAGGGGGAAATCATCACCGGTGGCCATCTTCATCATCCCAACGGCCACCACGATGAGGACGGAGCAGTCCACCCTCGGGGCTGAGGGTTTGTACCAGTAGCTATGTGTTTAATCTCTCTCTCTCTCGTATTCTTGAGATGTCACGATCTTGATGTATCGGGGCTTTGTTAATATAGTCGGATCATATGGTGTTTTCCCCTCTCAATCTTGTTGTGATGAATTGAGTTTTTCCCTTTGAGATTTCGTTGTTATCAGATTGAATACTTTTATGGATTTGAGAACACTTGATATATGTCTTGAAATTGAATACTCATGGTGACAATGGGGTATCATATTGATTCACTTGATATATGTTTTGGCACTCAACTCATGGATTCCCGAGGTGACATTGGGGCAATCTATGCATAGGGGTTGATGCACGTTCTTGTCTTTGTTTCTCCGTTAGAAATCTTGGGCACTCTTTGAAGTTCTTTGTGTTCGATTGAGTATTATGAATATGAATTTGTTTTGGTGTTATTTTAGTACGAACTCTAGGATAGATCAAACGAAAAGAATAGCTTTTTGTTATTTTAGTATGAACACTTGAATAGATCGAACGGAAATAATAGCTTTGAGGTGGTTTCGTACCCTACAAACAATTTATTCTTATGTTCTCCACTAGATAGGAACTTTGGAGTGATTCTTCATCGCACTTTGAGGGATGGTTATATGATCCAATTATATTAGCATTGTTGAGAGATTGCACTAGTGAAAGTACGAACCCTAGGCCTCATTTTCAAGCATTGCAATACCGTTTTTGTGCCCGTTTACTATTTGCTACCTTATGTTTTCATTTACTCAGATTATAAAAATATATTTCTACCATCCATATCACACTTTTATCACCATCTCTTCGCCGAACTAGTGCACCTATACAAATTACCATTGTATTGGGTGTGTTGGGACACAAGAGATTTCTTGTATTTTATTGCAGGGTCGCTTGAGAGAGACCATCTTCATCCTACACCTCTCACGGATTGATAAAGCTTAGGTCATCCACTTGTCCTACAAAACTCTGCGCTTGGAGGCCCAACACGTGTCTACAAGAATAAAGTTGTGTAGTAGACATCAAGCTCTTTTCTGGCGTCGTTGCCGGGGAGGTGAGTGCATGAAGGTATATCTTTAGATCTTACAACTGAATCTTTTAGTTTCTTGTTTTATCACTAGTTTGGTTCACAAAAGAGAAGTACATAAAAATGGAATTGAGGTTGCATCATATTATTGATCATCTTTATAATATCTTTCTTGAAAATGATGGATCGTAAAATTGTGCTCAACTGTTAGAAGAAGAATTCAATACAATGTTTGGCACGAAATATTTGAATGGTGAGCATGATTGCAATATTGCTAGTATGAATTCTTTGAATATCCATGATGCTAATGATATGCAAAGCCATAAGCTTGGGGATGCTATATTTGATGAATATGATATTTTTAGTCCCCAAGTTTTGATGAGAAAATTTATTATGATGATTGCATGCCTCCTATTTATGATGATTATATTGATGAAAGTGGATTTGGAGAGGTAATGACTTTATTTAATGATGAATCCACTATTTTGGAGGAGGTTGCAATTGATTATGACAACAAAGTTCCTATATATGATGATTATGGTGATGACAAGTATGCTATATTGAATAATGATAACCATGAAACTTGTCATCATGATTTTAATTTTCAATCCCATGATAGTAATTTTGTTGAGTTTGCTCCCACTACTATTCATGAGAATAAATTTGCTGATGTGGAGAGTAATAAAATTTCTATGCTTGTGAATCATGAAAAGAATGCTTTATGTGATAGCTATATTGTTGAATTCACTCATGATGCTACTGAAAATTATTATGAAGGAGGAACTTATGCTTGTAGGAATTGCACAAATATCAAGTTTCCTCTCTTTATGTTGAAAGTTTTGAAGTTATGCATGTTTTGCCTTCCTATGCTAGTTGATTCTTGTTCCCATAAATTGCTTGCTCACAAAATCCATATGCATAGGAAGTATGTTAGGCTTAAATGTTCTTGCCATGTGATTCATGATGCTCTCTTTGTGTTTGAATTCTTATCTTTTTTGCGAGCATCATTGAAATCATCATGCCTAGCTAAAAGGCATTAAAGATAAGCGCTTGTTGGGAGACAACCCAAAACTTTTACCTACTGTTTTTGTGTGTTCACATGATTAAGCTACTGTATTAATCATGTTTTATTGCTTTCATTTCAATAAAGTGCCAAGTAAAGCCTTTGGGGTCATGTTGGGTGATAGTTGATTTGATCTTGCTGAAAAACAGAAACTTTTGCGCTCACAAAAATAATTCTCATTTTTAACAGAATAGTGATTTTGAGTTGATTATTTTTGAAGAAGTTTAATAGACAAATTTATCACGTGTTCCTAACTTTTTAAGAATGTTTGGAGTATCAGAAGTATGGTTTGAGTACAGATTACTACAGACTGTTCTGTTTTTGACAGATTCTATTTTCAATGCATAGTTTGCTTGTTTTCTAGTTTCTATGGCTTATATTGCTCAATATAAATTGTAGAAATGATATGCTACAGTAGGAATTGTGTGAGAACAATTATGAATCTTGTCTTTGGCAGTACCAAAAGTGGAATGGTTTGCTCTTTATCATACTAACCTATCTCACAAAGTTCCGTTATGTTTTGTGTGATTGAACTTTTCAAGTTTTGGGTGAGCTATCGATATGAGGAGAATAAGGAGTGACAAGAACCAAAGCTTGGGGATACCCAAGGCACCCCATAGGAAATATTCAAGGAAGATCCAAGCAACTAAGTTTGGGGATGCCCGGAAGGCATCCCCTCTTTCGTCTCCAACATTATCGGTAACCTCACTTGAAGCTATGTTTCCGTTCGTCACATGATATGAGTTTTGCTTGGAGCGTCATTTTATTTTGTTAGTATTTGCTTTCTGTTATTTATAATAATGTTTTGCATCTTTTATTTCAATAAAAATGTCAAGTATAGCATTTGCCATGCTTATTTTGCAAGTCTACATGTTGCTGTTTCAAAACAGAAAGTTTATCGATGCTGCAAACATTCCTTAGAAAAGTCAGAATATGATAAATTTTGAAACTTTTTGCAAAATAAGCTCTAATAAATTTTATACAGGGTGGTAAATTTTCATAACTTTTGGAATTGAATAAGTATTGATACTCTATTCTTTACAGACTGTACTATTTTGGCAGATTGTTGTTATGTTTGCATTGTTTGCATATGTTTGCTTGTTTAATGGTCCTATTTGAGGATAGGAGTATTCAATATGCAGAGGAATGTATTATGCAATGTTGAATAATAATTTTAGTGATTTGCTACAGTAGAGAATGATAAGGTTTTTGCATTAGTTTATACTAACTTATCTCACGAGTTTTTGTTGAGTTTTGTGTGGATGAAGCTTTTGAGATTTAGGAAAACCGTGATATGAGAAGAATTAAGGAGACACAAAAGCTCAAGATTGGGGATTCCCAAGGCATCCCAAGATAATATTCAAGAAGTCTCAAGCATCTAAGCTTAGGGATGCCCCGACAGGCATCCCCAAGCTTGAGTTTTGTGTGGATGAAGCTTTTGAGATTTAGGAAAACCGTGATATGAGAAGAATTAAGGAGACACAAAAGCTCAAGCTTGGGGATGCCCAAGGCATCCCAAGATAATATTCAAGAAGTCTCAAGCATCTAAGCTTGGGGATGCCCCGGTAGGCATCCCACCTTTCTTCTTCAACAATTATCGGTTAGTATCGGTTGAGCCTAAGTTTTTGCTTCTTCACATGAGTTGTGCTGTCCTTGGAATGTAATTTTATTTTGTTTTGCTTGCTATTTTAATCAATTACTTAGATCTGAAAGTTTTTAAATAAAATAGAATCCTCAAATAGTTGCCACGAAGGCTAGGTAAGCGGCACGCACATCCCGTCAACGAAGCTCTTTTCTTTGGAATTGCTCTAGTGCTTATTATATCTTTTTGAGCACGGTGTGCTTTAGTATTTTTGAAGAAATTTTTGGTTGCTTCACTTAAATTAATTTGAGAGAAAGAAATATTATGCTCATGATCTTCACTTATATCTTTTTGGAGTAGCTTGTAATTTACTCTTGTGCTTCACTTATATCCTATGAGTAAATTGTTTAATAAATTGAATGTCATGAAGTTGAAATTATATCATGCCTAATGGTACCTTCACATTGGGTTAAGAAAGTGAAATATTTTGAAGCTTGACAATCACAATATTGGTCATACAAGCAATTCATGAATGATTAGTAGAAGGAAGAGAACTTTCACATGCAAATACCATATCTTAGAAATCTTTGTGATTGTGAGCCCCCATCAAAATATTATATGCCAAAATTGTTGACGTTGGACAAGGAAGACAACGTAATTATTTATGTTTGTTCATATTCACATAGAAGTTATATTGTCATAGATCCTTCAACATGTGGTGCTTTCCCCCCATCTTTGCTAGCCAAAAATTCCGCAAAAAGTAGAGATACTACTTGTGCATCCAAAAACCCTTAAACCCAAATCTTATTTTCAAGAGTCCACCATACCTACCTAAGGATTGAGAAAGATCCTTCAAGTAAGTTGTCATCAGTTCAATAAGGCAATAAAAATTGCTTCTAAAAGTGTTGATCATTTAGTGTAAGAGAAAATTGAGCGTTGTACGAACTTGTGATGGCAAAGAATAAAAGTGACAGACTGCATAACAAAGGTTGCTATCATAAGTGGAAATATAACATGACGTTCTTTTGCACTAAGGGGTTGAGCATACAAACAAATAAGCGCATGGAAACCTCTGCTTCCCTCTGCGAAGGGCCTATCTTTTACTTTTCAGTATTTACTTTTATGCAAAGAGTCAAAGTTTTTCTCTCCATTCCTTTTTATTTTTCTCTTTTGGCAAGCATCATGTGGTGAGGAAAGATCTAGGCACATATATCCAGTTGGATATGGGTCGCATGAGTTATTATTGTTGACATCACGCTTGAGGTGAATACCTTGGGAGGCAAAACAATAAGCCCCTATCATTCTATGTGTGCGGTTGAAACGTTTTGCTCATGTGTATGCAGTGAGTGTTAGCAATCATAGAAGACTATATGATGGTTGTGTATGTGGAGCTCTTACTTAAACTCTGTTGAATAAGTTGAGTTACAATTGCTTGGTGACTGAGAACATAGGTTGTTGAGTTTCAAGAGAATTCATTGTTTGAACCTTAACATGTGAATTGGTTGCTACTTTAGCATGAGAAATTTTATGAGAAAGAATTGTTGTTATGATGCTAGGAAAAGTGATTGAAATTGTCATTGATCAAACTTGTGCACTTTGCTAGCATTCACACTTCATAAATTGTTTCTTTTATCATTTACCTACTCGAGGACGAGTTGGAATTAAGCATGGGGATGCCGATACGTCTCCAACGTATCTATAATTTATGAAGTATTCATGCCATTATATTATCATTCTTGGATGTTTTACAATCATTTTATAGAAACTTTATATCATTTTTTGGGACTAACCTATTGACCCAGTGCCCAGTGCCAGTTGCTGTTTTTTTCTTCTTTTTTACATCGCGGGAAATCAATATCAAATGGAATCCAAACACCGCGAAACTTTTTGTGGAATTTTTATGGACCAGAAGACCACCAATGGGCCAGAGCAGCACCTGGGGTGCCCCGAGGGGGGCACAACCCACCAGGGCGCGTCTGGGGGCCCAGGCGTGCCCAGGTGGTTGTGCCCACCTTGGTGGCCTCCCGCACCCCCTCTTTACCCTATAAATTCCCAAATATTCCAAAAACCCTGGGGGTGAACCTAGATCAGAAGTTTCGCTGCCACAGGCCACTGTAGCCACCGAAAACCAATCTAGACCCCGTTCCGGCCCTCTGCCGGAGGGGGAAATCATCACCGGTGGTCATCTTCATCATCCCCGCGACCACCACGATGAGGAGGGAGTAGTCCACCCTCGGGGCTGAGGGTTTGTACCAGTAGCTATGTGTTTAATCTCTCTCTCTCTCTCTCTCGTGTTCTTGAGATGTCAGGATCTTGATGTATCACAGGCTTTGTTAATATAGTCGGATGATATGGTGTTTTCCCCTCTCTATCTTGTTGTGATGAATTGAGTTTTTCCCTTTGAGATTTCGTTGTTATCGGATTGAATACTTTTATGGATTTGAGAACACTTGATATATGTCTTGCAATTGAATACTTGTGGTGACAATGGGGTATCGTATTGATTCACTTATATATGTTTTGGCACTCAAATCGCGGATTCCCGAGGTGACATTGGGGTAACTATGCATAGGGGTTGATGCATGTTCTTGTCTTTGTTTCTCGGATAGAAATCTTGGGGCACTCTTTGAAGTTCTTTGTGTTGGATTGAGTATTATGAACATGAATTTGCTTTGGTGTTATTTTAGTACAAACTCTAGGATAGATCGAACGGAAAGAACAACTTTGTGTTATTTTAGTACGGACTCTTGAATAGATCGAACGGAAAGAATAGCTTTGAGGTGGTTTCGTACCCTACAAACAATTTATTCTTATGTTCTCCGCTAGATAGGAACTTTGTAGTGATTCTTAATCGCACTTTGAGGGATGGTTATATGATCCAATTATATTAGCACTATTGAGAGATTGCACTAGTGAAAGTACGGACCCTAGGCCTCATTTTCAAGCTTTGCAATAGCGTTTTTGTGCCTGTTTACTATTTGCTACATTGTTGTTTTTATTTATCCATATTATAAAAATATATATATCTACCATCCATATTACACTTTTATCACCATCTCTTCGCCGAACTAGTGCACCTATACAAATTACCATTGTATTGGGTGTGTTGGGGAAACAAGAGATTTCTTGTATTTGATTGCAGGGTCGTTTGAGAGAGACCATCTTCATCCTACACCTCTCACGGATTGATGAACCTTAGGTCATCCACTTGAGGGAAAATGCTACTGTCCTACAAAACTCTGCGCTTGGAGGCCCAACACGTGTCTACAAGAATAAAGTTGCGTAGTAGACATCATGGGTGAACAAATTACTGGCGAGCAATCGATAGATAAGCGCAAAGTTATGATGATATCCATGGCAATGATTATGTAATATAGGCATCACGTCCGTGTCAAGTAGTCCGACTCCTGCCTGCATCTACTACTATTACTCCACACATCGACCGCTATCCAGCATGCATCTAGAGTATTAAGTTCATAAAGAACGGAGTAACGCCTTAAGTAAGATGACATGATGTAGGGGAATAAACTCATGCAATATGATATAAACCCCATCTTTTTATCCTCGATGCAACAATTTAATACGTGTCTCGCTACCCCTACTTTGTCACTGGGTGAAATCTTTTAAGATTGAACCCAAAGTTAAGCACCTCTCCCATTGCAAGAAAAACCAATCTAGTTTGCCAAACCAAACCGATAATTCGAAAAGAATTACAAAGATATCAAATCATGCATATAAGAATTCAGAGAAGATTCAAATAATATTCATAGATAAGCTGATCATAAATCCACAATTCATCGGATCTCGACAAACATACCGCAAAAGAAGATTACATTGGATAGATCTCCAAGAACATCGAGGAGAACATGGTATTGAGAATCAAAGAGAGAGAAGAAGCCATCTAGCTACTAGCTATGGACCCGTAGGTCTGTGGTAAACTACTCACTTCATCGGAAGGGCAATAGGGTTGATGCCTCCATGATCGAATCCCCCTCCGGCAGGATGCCGGAAAAGGCCTCAAGATGGGATCTCACGGGAACAGAAGGTTGCGACGGTGGAAAAGTGTTTTCGTGGATGCTTCTGGTGGTTTGGGATATATGTGAATATATAGGAGGCAGAACTAGGTTAGGGGAGTCACGAGGGCCCCACAAGGTAGGGGGCGCGCCCTCCACCCTTGTTGTCGCCTCGTGGATCTTCTGACTTGAAGTCCAAGTCTCCTGGGTGTCTTCTGGTCCAAGAAAAATCATCGTGAAGTTTTATTCTGTTTGGTATTCCTTTTCTGCGAAGCTCAAAAACAAGGAAAAAACAGAAGCTGTCACTGGGCTCAAGGTTAGTAGGTTAGTCCAAAAAATAATATAAAATAGCATATTAATGCATAAAAAACATCCAAAACAAATAATATAATAGCTTGGAACAATCAAAAATCATAGATACGTTGGAGACGTATCAGGGTACTAAGGCACCCATGTCTTAGTACACCGACACTCCGCCTTCGGGAAGGGAGGTTGAAGCCGAAGGCTGACCCACTTGAAGTTTAGAGATCGGATGTGTCATGTTAAAGCACGATGGAAGCACAAATTTTAAGACCAATTTCAGATTGGCACAAAAAAACTTGATTTAATTTAGACGTAAAAATTTGATGTAAGTGTTTTTGTTTTCTGAGTGTAACTCTCGCAATGCAACACCAGGCGCCTTTAAAGCATCGGCAATATTAATTTGAGGCTGCGACTAGACCTGAACCCACCAAAAGCCAAGGTACCCCATGGAGTCCTCGGCAAAAAGTTCTCGGGTATTGCTTTATATGCATTGGTTTCCAATTGTGTCTTTGGTCAATAGTTGGGTTGCCCGGCTCCTGTGCTTACTCCTTACGTTCCCGATTTTCGGCTAAGGGTAAAGGAAGAACTACTGCGATTGTACTTCTGGTCTAACTGGTCAAGTGTCTCAATGGAGAAAGCCGAAAACTAACTATCACAATAAGCGTAAACTGGTCAGTGATCCGATGCCTTCGTCAAACTATAGATCGATAGAGGTTACCTCGTGTTAAACCATGGGCCTTTCATAAAATTGGACGAAGTGTTAATGCATCTCTTGACCTCAGCTAATGCCGAGCACTAACCAAAGGCTAGTAACTGGCCTCCCAACTTTAAGCTCCTATGACTAAATGAAAGTTATAAATCCTGAATATCTGATTGCCTCGTTTTCGCTAACACAACCGCCTCCAGGTACCGAAATGTAGGCTAAGGGTTGTGTTGTTACTGCGGAAACACCTTGCGTAGCTTCTACAAAGGGTGGAAGCCGATGATGGACCACTTTCAAATGATAAACGGTCGCAATGGAGTCAAAATAAACATATAGCATCAAGTGGCAAGGTACAGCTTAAAAGCTGACTATCACAACATATCATCAGCATTTGTATTCAATATATGAGTGTTGTCTTCGATAATCATCGTTATAAAGTCATAAATGTGCATCAATTTGACTTAAGATTTTGGCCAAGCTGGGTTGCCTGGCTCTTGTGCTTACCCCTTAGTTCCTATTGTTTGACTAGGGGGTAAAGGGAGCACCTCTGTGATTGTTACTGCCGGGTCATCCGGGTTTGTACCTCGGACGGGTGAAGCGAAAAGCTAGCTGTCTTAAGAATATAATTGGTCGGTAACGACGCAAGTGAAAATTTTGGTTCACTAGACCACAGAGTTTGGGAACTTCACCAAACTAAATCCTTAGTATTTTCTTCTCACATTGATTAAAGGTGAGGTTTCAAGATCATGGTCAACATGATGGCCTGGGTAAAGGAACTTTTTTCCCAAAAGATGTTTCTTACGTTAAATAGTAATATAACATACTCTCCGCATACCTTTGTTTATAAAACCATATGGCCGTGTTGCCTTGTTTGCCGTCAATATTCGCCCTCATACAGCCTTTATAAAGTAGGACAAACACTCTTGGCCTACTAGCAGAGGAGATTGAAATCGATGGTCGGTCAACAAAGTTTTGTACAACGCAGATCCAAGTGTTAATGATGTAAAGTACTTGGATACATAGAATTATTATACATCAATTGTGATTAAAGTCAATTTACTCCAGCCCATCTATTAAAGAGTCAAGGGCACAGTCTCGCCGAGACAACCGAGCAGCTGACATAACGCTCTTATAATTCCTGTTGGCTTTGATTTCCTTTCCATCAAACCCCTTGAGGTCGACCTTGGCAAGCTCGGCTTTCACTAGCGCCAAATCCTTTAAGAGATCTTTATTCACTTGCCAAGAAGTCGGTCTCAAACATAGTAAAAATTTGTGTCAAACATATATAGATCCTTAATTCGGCCACACGTGCCCAAATTAAGGCTCGTTGGCTACTGGGCTTCGCGCTTCTCAATTAAAAGCCATTAAATGGGCACATCGATCCCCTGATCTGGTGTTGCCACCCGACTAGTGGTTCAGGGGATCTTGCATTTGCGATTCAATGCTGAAACTACAACTGCAAAACAGTTTCCGAGGAGATTACTATCCTCAGGTTGGTCGGCCGCACCCAACCTGAGTCTTGGAAGCTATTGCGCACCGCATTTTTGTTCCTAAAGTATGTTGCCGAGCAGGGACTTGATCCTCAAGCCAATTTCATGAATCGACCTTAGTCTCAGGGGCAACTGGGATCAGCGGTTTATGCCATCCTTTAGGTGCATACCGTAGCTTTGAGCCAACACACACCTTGAGGGCTACTGGTTATACATCTTGGCGGAGAATAAATTGCACTAATAAAAAAAATCATAATAATATGAGCCCAAGGCCGAGGTGGAGCACCACCTCGGAAGCACTCTAGCATAAAACTTGGATGCAAATGGCCGGCTTCGTAGAAGACTTTTCCGGCATTAAGCTCGGCTGAACCCTTTCAACTTTTTCAAGACCGAGGTAACACCTCGGATGCCGACCGGCAGTTGAGCTTGGCTACAAAAAGACACCTCGGATGCAGTCCGGTGTTGGAGCTCGGATGCAAGAGGACACCCCCGCACGGGAAAAGCTTCGAACCCGAGGTGTGGCGTAAACATAACAAGGCATTGATAAAAGCTGAGAACGTAAAGGGGCTCCTCGGATGCCCGGCGTGTGAACTCTTGGGATACACCTCGGCGATCCTCAAGATCGGAGATGGGAAGATTTGTTGAACCAGCTTTCAAGACCGACGGCCGAAGACGAAAAACAATTCAGACGAACTGAGGAGCATCCCCAACTTGAAGACCAGTTTAGGGGGCTACTGGCGGTGTCCTGGACTAGGGGCACTCACCACGTCGTCCCCCGGCTAGAGGTCCGGGACGAGGACCCCATGGTGGTTCACTAATGGGCCACTTTGGGCTGCCCCAATGACATATACGGGGAAGATTCCACAAGACTTGGTGATCAAGACAAGGACTCCTCTCCAGCAACATATTCGATTAGGACTCTTGTTATCCTAGGCCTCCGGTACATTATACAAGCCGAGGCCAGGCTAGTCGATAGATAATATTCTAGATCATTAGAATCATACACAGCAATCTCGTGGTAGATACATGTACTATGTACAATCCCCCATATCAATACAATGAGAAGCATGACGTAGGGTATTATCTCTTCGAGAGAGCCCGAACCTGGGTAAAATCATGTGTCCATGTTACCACCGCACCAAGAAGCCTAGCTTAGGATCCCTACCTCGAGATATGCTGGATTTAGCACCGACACCGCCCGCGCCGCTTCCCGGTTCACGTGACTGTTTCGCGTTAAAATAACACCACGGGCATCCGTCCGCCTGTCTGCCGCCCATACTAATGACACATGGTTGCCGAGGAACCTACTCCGGTGCCAACCGTCAGTTCATTTGCTGCCCACCATTGTCATTCGCCCGCTATATAAACTACAACACCAACCATAGCCGCATTCATCCTCCTCTTGTCCATTTCTCCTCTTCGCACCACTCCCACCATGGCCTCCTCGCGCTCCAAAGCTCTCTAGGACGGACTGTCGCCGGAGTAGAAGAAGGAGATGGCCGCCATTGTTGCTGGGTGGCAGGCCGGCAGGTAGCCGCACGCCGACGCCGTCCCAATGGAGGACATGACCGAGGACGAGCCGGCGCCACCTTCATGGGTGCATTGCACCATGACCATCGGCGAGGCCTGTGCCCATTACATGTACATGGTGCGGGAGAAGCAGGTCGACGCGGCCTACAACCTCCAGCTCCTTCAAGAGCACCACCAGGCGGAGGTGCTCGATGTCGGCAAGGCGATCACACCGGACTCGGACGTGGCGGAGAAGGCGGCACTGGTCGAGTCCTGCTGCCGACAGTGAGAAAGAGTAGTGCATGGTAGGTTGTCGCCGCTCGGGTCCCAGTAAGTCCGCCGCTCTTCCCCTCCACCTGAAGCCAAACTTGGTGGGCTGATAATTCACGGCCGATTAGTCGCTCAAACTGCGGTGCGGAGGTAGAGCTGGAGAGCGCCGAGGCGAAACAGGAGAAGGCGAAGGCAAGTGCCGAAGCTTCACTTCTCGGGGCTCATGGTCAGACACGGGGAACGGACGCGGGTGATCATTTAGATTAGATTTGTAACAGAAGTATGTCAGAAATTATACCTCCAGAGTCACGAGCTATGCTTTTAGTTAAAGTATATGTCTGAAATGTAATGAACTCCTCATGTTTATATGAATTCTGCCGTGTTTGCGTGTATCTCTTTCAGTTTATACAAAAATCTGTCCGGTTTGCATAAATCTCGTCTGTTTAGTTTAAAATTTCTGACATACTTCTGTTACAAATCTATGTGCGTGGAGATAGTAGGGTCGTTTGTGAGGTAGTACGTGCATGGGAACATGGGTGCGGCGAGGAGGGTAGAAACGGCAGGAGCTCTGTGTCTGAACCGGCAGCGGGCCGGCGCGGCGAGAAGTCCGCCGGCGCAATCGGGCAGCTAGTAGCAGTGAACAAAAGCAGCAGAGCGGCGAGCGACGGCTCGACCCGGCCGAGGGCCCAACTCTCCTTGCTCTGCCGGTGGGTGGGCACGCTCACGACCCACACTGATGTCTGATCCGACGAGAACAAGCGCGGACGCGGCCAGCCAGCGGAGGATAGGAATATGGGACGCCTTTAACGGTTTCCGAGGCGGCGGCAAGGAAAGCACGGCCCGACCCCACCCTTTAAAGACCAATCACGTGCAGTGGACGGGCCCGATCCCTGTACCGCCAACGTTGGAAACCAGTAGTACGTACGTGCCCGTCCACGTCCACGTCCATGTCACGCTCGCCTCTCGGGACTCAAAGGTCGGGACTCGGAAGGAAGGAAGAGGAATTTCCGCACGATTGAAAAGGCCAAAAAGACTTGGTACCTGCACGGGCAGGGGCCCCTCGCGTTTGACAACTTGACACAAAGCGATGATGCCGGTCTAGCGTGCGCCGGGCTTTCTTTAAACCGGGGAGCCACAACCAGAACCAGGGTTGCCTCCAAGAATTAGCACGCGCAGATTGACACAAGATCGCAACAAGCTCGTGCTTCCTAGGCATGACACGTCCAGAACATCAACTGATGGTACTATGATTTAACGACAAGAACCGCTGGATCATACTACGAGGACACTAAAATGCAAGAGGAAATTAAATATGAACTGCCTGCGTGTTATCCACCACCCCCCACCCCACCCCCAAATGAAGAGAAAGAAACAGCAAGATCGAGCTTAGTACAATACTACACCAAGATTTATGGCTATGGCTACTATCACCGGCCCCCCTCCAGCTGCGGCGCTGGGTTCGGTTCAGTACAGGCGGAGCACGCTCCGGGCGAACGACTGCGAGGTCAGCTGCCGCCCGGCCTTGCCCCCCGGCACGCCTCGCCGCGCGCCCACGCCGCCGCCGCCGCTCCGCATCGGCGTCAGGTAGAACCGCAGCATGCCGTTGTCGACGCGCCCTGGCGGCGAGTGCCGCGCGCTGCGGTTCCGCTCCAGCACGTGCGGCTCCTCGCCCCCTCTCCGCCTCACGTTCCCGTTCACGTCCACGTAGCTGCGCCTCGAGCTGCCGAGCCCACCGCTGTTGCTGCTGAACGAGCTGCGCGCGCTCAGGTTGCTGTTGCACCGCTGCATGTTGTTCTGCCCGCCGGCCCCGCGCCCGCCGCGCAGGTCCGGCCACGGCTCCGAGAACGACCGGTCCGCGATGTCGGACGGCCCGCCGCCCCTGCGCCCGGCGGCTCGCCGGTGGATGAACCCCCACAGGCTCCACGCCTTGCGCCAGCGGGGTGGCTTCTTCGCCGGCCCGGACATTGCCGCCTCCAGGCTCGCCGAGATGTCCTCCACCAGGGAGTTGGAGCTGAAGCCCCGGTCCAGCAGGTCCTCGGCGTGGTGGAAGTGGTAGAACTCTGAGCCGCCAATGGCGATGGGGGACTCGTTGCCGTTCGCTGCGGCGGGTGCTGGCTTCGGCTCGGTGACCTCGAAGGACGGCCGGCGGACCGAGCTGGTGCGCTCCAGGCTCCGGCGCCTCCGGCTGGAAGAATCGAAGTAGTAGTCTCTCGTCTGGAAGGATCCCCCTGGAGGTTCAAGGTCGCCATCGTCCTCCACGGGGATTTGGCCGTCTGACCGCTCGACGACGGCGGCCGGGGTGTCCTCCATGACGGACAGGATGGGCGGGAGGCGGGAGAGCGGCGGAGGCGCGCGGCCGAGGCCAATGCCGGACCCCGCACCGAACAAGTACCCGTCCCACGACGCGCGTGGCTCGTCCCAGGTGAAGCCGGCGTCGTCGATGGACATGCGGCCGGCGTCGAGGGAGAAACGCGGGTCGGTGTCGCACGAGCGCCGCCCCAATGCGTTCTCCGAGCCGGCTTCCCCTCGGAGGCGGCGCCGCCGAAGGAACGATGGCTTGGATGGCTTCTCCGGCGGTGGCATTGCCGCTGCAGCGGCCTTGCTCACGGCGGCCTCCTTCTTGAGCTTCTGCTTGCGCCTCCATTTCTGCCACTTCTTGCTGAACACCGAGGCGCCAAAGAAGCTCCCGGCGATCTCTTTCAGGTCTTTTGGCGGCGGCTTCACGGGCTCCGACGACTCGAGATCTGTGTGAATGTGATCCTTCATGGCCTTGACATCCCGGGCGGCATTGGGCTCGGCTTCAACAATCTCGCCGGAGGTGTCCACCGGAAGGACGGGCTCGAACACCGGCATTATCTCGTCCTCGCGCTCCATGACCACGGGGATGTCCTCCTCCGAGAAATCCTCCAGCACGCGCCGTGGTAACAGCGGCGGCTGCTGGGGCGGAAGCGCGACGCCGGCGGTGAGCGCCACGGCGGCAGCGGCGGAGGAGGAGACCGGGAAGGACCCGAACGCCGTGCCGTCGCGGACGCGGTCACGGTCGTCCTGGTGGAAGAGCGCCGAGAGCGTGGCACGCCCCCGCACATCGCACGAGTGCCGCTGCGGCTCGTCGCCCCTGGCAACCGCGGCCGCCGCGGCAGCGGCAGCGGAGAGCGCGTCCCCGCCGCGGCCGCACGAGAAGGACTTGCACCGCCGCAGGTCCGGCGGCTCGGCCACCGCCCCAGCCGCGGACGACGAGGCGCCCGCCGCGAACGGCCGGGCGAAGAGGGACCGGATGGCGGACGTGGACCGGCGGCCGGGCGCGGAGGCCGCGGCCGCGGACGCCTCGAGGCCCGCGAGGCGCTCGCGCAGGCAGGCGGTGCAGAAGCCGGTGAAGGCCTCGTCCGGGTGCAGGTCGCAGCTGGTGACGTTGGAGCGTCGCGGCGGCGCCGGCGGGTCCATGTGCAGCGACATTGCCGTGCCCTCGCCTCGCCTCCCCTCCCCCCACCAGACCGCGCGTCGACGTCACCTCACAGCGATCCAACGTTTGCTCGTGCCACTCTGGTTCTGGGAGGAGTGAGCGGGTTGTGGATGCCGGCGGGCATGGCCGGTTTTTAGAAGGGGCGTGGGGAGAGGAAAGCGAAAGTTAAAGGCGGATCACGGGCCCCGGCGAGCTCGCTCCCCCGCTCTCTCACCTCGCTCTCTCTCTCTCTCTGTGTCTATAGTTCCTTTTGCTTTGCAGCTCTGCCTTCTCGGGCTCCGTGGCTCGCTTGTTGCTTTGTGTGCGCTCCCGAGCGTAGCGTCTCTCTCACATTCTTGGGCGGAGGCGATCGATCGATCGGGATTTGGCTGATCCAAAGGTGATTACAATATGTATAAAGTTGAGTCATCTATTTTGAAACGGAGGGAGTATTTGCGAATAACCTTGCACGCGCGTGGTAAAAAACGCCACCTTGCGCCCGTTTTCCTTTTCCCTTTCGCACGGCGCAACGGCCGGCCGGCCACCGACGCCGTGCGCGCGCGCCCGAAGGAACAGGGATTGATTCGTGACCAACATGCACTCTGCTTTTGCTCTTTCCTGCTGCTACACAGCTTCCCATCTAGCCAAGCCGCCGCTTCGAGACCATCAATGGGCTTTGCTCGATGCAGCGCTTGTAGTTCCGAGAAATGCTCTGCTCACTCACTGTAAAAAAAACCCTCTGAATACTCTGCTAAAAAGAGATTTGTGCTGAATAAGCTGATATACTGAACCCTGGTACTGGGCAAGGAACCAAAGGTATCATCCTCAAAAAAGGAAAAGAAAATCAATGGCATTTTGTGGAGAAAAGGACCCCTGTCATGACAATGCAATCAGTGAAGGCTTGACTCACAGAGTGACAGTCACAGGATGATGCACGATTTGCATGGGGTTTTTGTGCATCCAGATAGTTCTAATCCTGCCCGGTCAAAGCAATTTGAAAGCGTAAGCATCTCTAAGAAGCTTTTGTTGACACGAGTTGATGTGAGGTTTGGCCTTTCCGGCTTTTCCCTTTCTATCCTCATTTCCCGCTCCCACATGCCCAGGCCCCAAAAGCGCATGACGACCTAACCGGTAATTTCCCCTCCACCACAAAGCCAATGCAGCAGCAGCCAACGCTGTCCTTCCTCGCCGCTTCAGATTTGTCCTACTAGCCAGGCAAGAGCAAATTACTAAAGTTTTGCTGTCATCTGGCCTTGTGGGAATGCATCTGATCTACAGAACCTAGGAGATTAGCCGCAGCAGTTTTAGATAGATTATGGGGCGAGCTCGGCACATGATAGGAGACCGGGGCTGTCGCCTTCTCGAGCTTAGGGGCGATAAATTAATCATGGGGGCTCTCCTTTTGTTCGCTTTTGCTCCCCCTACGTACGTACCTTGGCACTCCTTTGATCGCTGATCGGAATAGTCACCACGCATGTGTGTGATGTGCCTTGGCTTGGCTTGCACATATCCAAGTGTATCTTCTTGTTTGTTTTTGTCTGATGGCAGCAGTGAGATCTTCGATTAGTTAATCAAGCTGAGCCGGGGCATGCACGCCGGCCGTTGCTGCCTGCCTTCTCCAAAAGAATGGACGAGGAGCAGAGGAGAATATGTTATGGCATGTCGAGCATTAACCTAGGTTTTCTTTTTTTGTTTCATTGGCCTTGGTTGGTGTGACAGGAAAAATTAACCTAGTTTTTTACTAGTAAACATTCTCATGGAGGATTGGAGTATTGCGGCAGAGCCACAGATCTTGGTTCAGAACATCAGATACTGCTATCGGCGCCAAAACAAGCCGTTGTCGCCGCTCCTATATCGGAGCCGGCCTGATCTTGATGATGACAGCCAGAAAGTCTTCGTGCACGTGCCCCTAGGAAATAACGCCTCGGAGCTGCAGTCGTCATTCAATCCTTGAATCGACCTGAAGAACCTGACACCTAATCGCGCTCACTGATGAGCACTGGGCGAGAGACATCGGACCAAACCTCTCTGCTAATGAAATGGCACAATTCCTGGCTCTGTGGCAAAGGGTGGCAGGCACGCAACTAGTGGAAGGAGAGGATGACAGAACTACCTGGACTTGGGAGCAAAACGGGAACTTCTCCGCGCGCTCTGCATATGCGGCAAATTTCATGGGTCTGGAAGTATCACCAACGGCGGAGTTTACCTGGAAATCAAACGCGCCACTAAACCGTCGCTTCTTCCTCTGGCTCGCGATCCAAAACAGATGTTGGACGTCAGACCGACTGGCCAAGCGCCGGCTCCCGCATCAGGATGCGTGCCCCTCCTGCGACCAACACGATGAATCAATTGAGCACCTACTCCTTGGCTGTGTGTTTGCGAGACAAGTCTGGCACGAGATGGGGAGGATGACAGGGCTACAGGAGCTAGAGCCGCTTCAGAATGAGACTTTGAGCTCTTGGTGCTTGAGGCAGGACCAGCATCCGACACATCGCAGACCATTAAGAGCTAAATGCATTCTCACCTTATGGACAATCTGGAAGCATCGAAACGACATCGTGTTCAACGGGGCATCAGTATCTCTGCCATGAGTTAAGGAGCGGATCCAGGAGGAGGGGAAGCTTTGGGCAAAAGCTGGATTGTTTAAGGGTGACGTTAGAGGGTTTGAGGAGCTAGGTAGTGGGCAGACAGATCGTGAGTAGTCTGCCTTAGTGTGTTGGTGGAGTTGGGCGTGTGTCGTGTAAATATTGTAGCCCGGGTGGATATTTGGGAGTCTTTCCCCCTCTCTTTAATGAATGATACGCACACTCGTGCGTATTCGAGAAAAAATATCTCGCTGTTGCGTACGCATGACAAGAAACCCTACATCGCCGCTTAGAGGAGTTGGCAGAAATCTACATCAGAGGTATATCTAATCCACAGACGAACTCAAGAAGGATCGGAGCCCGAAAGACTGAGTCAAAGAAAAAGCTTCGCCATTCATCCAAGCTCCGCCCATGCGAGGACTAGAACACTAACTATCTACCACCAAGAGGCGAGGCACCAAGATTCCCTCCTCACCACCGCCCTACTGAGCGGTAGATGGAGGGGTGGCGAATCCACGCGCTCGTCGACAGAGATCGAGGAGAGGAAGGCTTCTCCCTAATCGCATCGTGAGAGGGGAAAGAGAAGCTCAAAAAAGCCAACGTGGTGGTTTTTGAAATAAAGGAAAAATATATAAATTTTGGAGGATAGAATTCTTACAATTTTTTTTTCGTTTGTGCCGTTTGGAATCGAGGAATTGCCATCCTACATTCCTTTGAAATTCCTATGGAATAGACTATTTCGTAGAAATTTTGAAGGAAACCAAACATGTGGTCCAACCCCATGTTTTCTTCTTCTTCCTCATTGGAACAGTATCTACAATTTCCGCGTCTTTCTTGCGATGACATCTTAACGATAGTTTGGCTGTTTGATGTAGCTTTACTACATGTTCGGAAGCTCTCCGGTTTCGTAACTCCGCTCCACGCGAGGAGCTGGGTTCGAGTCGCTCCCTGCAATTGTGCTGGCGCTCCATCTGCTCCGGGAGCTGCAGTTGGTGAGCGGAGGGGATCCGAACAGGGCCTTAGTTTCGGTAGGAATCCAGGATAGATGGTATCTCTATTTCTGTGTTTCTTCTATTTCTGCATTTTGAATTCATGTGTTCCAAACGGCGCCTCGCTTTACATCACCTAAGAGCGTCTACAGCCGGACATAGCAAATATGACCCTTGCCAGCGGACGCGCCCGGCGTGTCCGTTTTGATCCCCTATTTATCCGTCCGCGCGGCCACACTTCTCATTTTTCTTCTTATATGTCCGGTCACTTGCACGTGGTTGGTGGAGATGAAGAGAAAGAAATAAAAGAATGAATAAAGAAAGAGAAAATATGGTCCAGGGTGGGGCCGCGTCCTACGTGGCGGAATGCCCAGGCGCGCCCGGGCGCGTACGCGAGCCATCGTATCCTCCCCATATTTAAGATGGATATGAGGGTTCGCGGACAGCCCAGACGTATAGGGATGATATGAGTGGTCCGATTGGGTCACGTTTTTCTTCTCCTGTGTGGACACGTCCGCGGACGTATGAGGGATGGTTTGAGACTTCATGTTGTAGATGCTTTAATGCGGTTGGATGCAAACTCAGAGTAATTGCTTTATGTCATCTTCATCTCGTACTTGATCACATCATTCTCCCTGAGATAATGGCTTGGTCACGAAATCTCGCACGTTTACTCCAGCCCTTTTCTCAAAGGGAAAGGAAAATAAAAGGAGTGCTTTTTCCACAGCCTCCGCTTCAGCACTGGCTTTGGACCGATGTGATTTCATAAGCGATAATAGTGTTCTTTATCGTGTCACATCGCCCGGTGCTGAAACCCAAAACTACGAGCTAGTAGGACGTCCGTAAACCTGCATCTTTCTTTCGAACAAAAGAAAAGCAAAGCGAGCAACGAGAAAGAAAGGGCGCCCCTTTGATCAAACGGGCGAGCATCGGGATTTCGTCGCCCCTGATAAGCTCGTCATTGCGGCATTTTCCCCCCCTCGAGTCGCCGCTTTTCAGTTTTCACCGCCGCGCCATTTTTCCTCGTGCCAAAGGCGTCGGCCGGGAGGATGAAAGTGTTGTCCGCAGGCAGCTGCAACAATCCTGACGTGCCGTCGCCGGTGCCGATGCCGAGACGGACGGCGACCCAAGAACGGAGGAACAAGGCCTGCGGCGAAAAGATACGGCGAAGACGAGCGATCGTGATGTGCAAATAACTAACCGATCGGTCGAACGGTAGTACGTACTCGGTACAGTACTATACGGCGTGTGGTGGAGGGAAAAGATGGCGCGCGCGAGGTGAAAAGGGAGGAAAGCGGAGATGCCCAGTCATGACTGCCCGTAACGTGCGAAAGTAGACGGCTTTGCCGACCCCCCGAGCCCAACGCGACGACGACGACGAGGGCGGACGGATCGATTGACCTCCCCTGCCCCGGGCGAGGCAGCCTCGCGATGCATGCCGCACCGGCCGGCCGGCCGGTGCCGCGGGTGGCTGTAGTAGCCTGCAAAGCGATAAAGGGAAAAGGAGAGCCCCGTTCTTGGTCCTGGCGCGCGAGCTTTACCAAAATCTGAGCTCGATCGATCCATCCATCCATGGGGGCGATCACGGATGCGATCTCATCGCATCTCGCCCGCCTGCAAAGCTCGCCCGCGTTCATGTTTACCGCTTAGTTTATCTTCGGCGCGCGCGGATCCCAGCGGCCGGCAGCGTCGTCGGATCACAAAGGGAGACCGTGTCGTGTCTACCGCGAATCGCAACGGCCAGCCGTTGCGTGCTCTGCTCGGCGTGCATGGGACTGGCGGGACAGCGCGGGCAGGGGCAACAGGAGCGTATAGGGACGTGTCCTCGCGTAGGCGGGCTAGGCCGGCCCGGTGAGCTGGGCTCGTCCAGAGCTGGCTTGGAGCTACGTGCGTGCGTGCGTGTGTGGCGTGTCTGTCCGTCATGGGGTGCTGCCCTGAGCCCCTGACGACGCTGCCCGGCTGCTGGAACTGCTGGAGGAAGGAAACTGCTGCCGTTGCTGCACTGCAGCGGAGCAGGCCGCTGGCTGTATCTGTACCGCATGCGTATGTATGTGTGCCAGCCCTGCTCGGCATGGCAGCGCTCGACAGTTTTTTACTACGCACGCTCCAGTTAATGTACTGGTCGTATACACAGTTGTAGTACGTGCTGCTTGTCCCAGTTGACAAACGGGGGTAAATTGTTCATTGCAAATGCTGTCGGTTCGTGTTGGGCCTGGGAATGGAAATCGGACGGAGAGGAAGCTTTGAGAGCCCTGCATGCACTCGTGAGGCGAAGAAGCTTTGAACGTCTCAAATCGGTACAACATCAGCATGCATCCAGCCAAGACGGAGTGAATGGTGTAGTACGTTCGATCGCACAGCTGTGACGCAGACATGCCATCTGTTGCATTCGACTTAAAGCCACGAATACTAGAATAAAACTAGTCTAGGAATCCAATGCAGACGCAGGCCACAAAGATACACACACGCACGCTACCGAGCCAAGCAAAGCGGCATTTAACGCCGAGGAGGAGGGCCTGCTGGCAAGGGCATGCATGCATGCATGGAATTTACTACCGGCCCACTACTCGCTCCTACTCTGCTCATCATAGTCGGATTGACAACAATGGCTCGGAGGAGGGAGGAGCGTAGCCTGCCTCGAAGCTCGCGACCAGGGGGCCCGGCCGGCCGGCCGGGGCACGCAGGGATGGCCCATGAAGCAAAGTGAAAGAGAAAGAAAGAAAACTCTCTGGGTTTCTATCCGTCACGAGGAGGGATCGATCATTTGCATGGGAATCAAACCCGATCAGCAGCTATAGGGTTCAAAGAAAAGCGGTGGAGAAAGCAAGGCAGCAGCTTTGCTAATCGCCCTTCCTTTTGCACCGCACAAAAAGCCTTCGTCCCTACGTACTACGTACGAGCGGCGGCAGTAGAGCTGCATTGCAGGCGAGGTAGATGATGATGCAGGAGCACGTACGAACTACTCCTACGTAGAGCAAGCACAGCACACACGAGTGAGACGGCGCGTGCGGACGAGGACGAGGAGGGGGAGGAGCATATTCGCGTAGCTCGCATCCCGAGGCAATCCGGCGCCTAATCTCGCGAGATGGAGGTGATGATGGTGGCGGTGGTCGTGGTGGTGGTGGCGGCTTAGCGTGATGATCGGAGGAGCGCCTTTTACGTGAAAGCATGCGCGATCGATGGATGGATCGGTCGAGATCCTTTCCGAATTCTTTGCCTGATGATTGCCGCCCGCTTGGATCTCGGGCGACCTGTCTGGCTGAGCTGCTCCGGTTCAAAGGGTGAGGGACTGTGGTCTCGTCAACGAAATCAGCAGAAAGATGGTGGCAACACGTGGCCAGCATATTTTGCGTGCTTGATGGCTACTCAGGGCTGCGCGACCTCGTTAATTTTTTTTCTCGCATACACCATGGAAAGGTGCAGTGGCAAATCTTGAAAGAACACGAGGGAGAGGCTTAAATTAACGGTGCGAAGAAAAAGCCACTAACTCTAGGTTTTTTCAGTTTTGCTAAACTCATCTAGATGAGATATAGTTTGGTCTCATTCACTTTTTATAGCCATTGGATGTGATGCTATAAGATGCGTGTGTGCTGACGTGGGTTGTATATGTTTTTGTTTTCAAGGTGAATGAGACCAAATTATATCTCATCTAAACGAGTTCTAGGCACTCCCAGGTTTTTTAGTTCAAATAATGTTAAAATTTTGATACGAAACGGGCTTAATATTAGTAAAAAAATCCTAATTTTTGAAAGAGGGCTCCAGCCTGTCGAAGCACCACTTTAGATTCGCCACAGGAAAGGTGTATCATCGTTATAGTATATAAGAAGGAGCGGCCAGATGACCTCGTTAATTCGAAAAGGAAAAGGAAAAAGGTGCTCTGTGCTGTTTTTATTTTTGAGAAAATCTGAGCTGTTTTTTCACAATTCAAGGCGGACCACAACCTATATCTATACCTAATAATAAAGGAGCTATCGCTTCTGACGATACCTCATTGAAATTTTCCCAAAAGTTGCAAAATATTATCCACGGATGCCACATATAAGTGATAAAAAAATGTTTCACACAGGGGAATCCCCGCCTGGGCCGGCCTATGTAGTATGAACCTTCTATACTGCACTTTGCGCGTTGGGAGAAGAACTGTGCGCCTGTTTGGACTGGCCCATATCCGACGGCCTGTTTTTTATTTTCATTATCGTTTTTCGTCTTCGTTTTTTAGAACTTTAACTAATTTGGGAATTCAAAAAAGTTCCAAAAATTTAAAAAAAAATGAAAATTTGGAAATAAAATATTTAATAATTCATAAATGTTTGTGGATTTAGAAAATATTCGCATATTCGAAAATGCAATTTTGAAAACAAATGTTTGGGAAATAAAAAAATGTTCATGATTTTCTAAAAAAAATCATGAATTACAAAATGCTAATGAAATTGAACAAAATGTTATCAGTGATGCAGCAAAATGTAGTCATGGCCATTGGAGATTATGATTTGTTTTCTCCCATTGCAATGCATGGTTTTTTAAAAGTTCTTGTATTAAAAATGTTAATAAAATTGAGCAAAATTTCGTCAATTCAAAAAATGTTCATGAATGGAAAATATTCTAAAATTACAAAAACTATTTGTGACTTAAAAAATAGATTATTCATTCATAAAATGTTGTTTGCTAATTCAATAAATGATCATGTATTTCAAGAAAATGTTTCTTAAATCAAAAAAGTGTTTGTTCAATCAAAAAAATGTTTGTGAATTTCAAAAATGGTTCTACGAGACGATACATGGGGTCATTATCTTTTCCTCATGCAGATTCCTACGGACGCGTGCATCCCTGCTTGAAGCGGAGCTGGCGGCGTGCCGGGGAGGAGTGGAGCTGGCTATGCAGCGAACGGACAAGCCTATCATCGTCGAGCTTGACTGTCTCTAGGCTGTGCAAGCCCTGCTGGAACTTGCATGAGGGGAGAACCCATAGGATAGAGCACATCCGCAGGCACAACAATGGCGCTGTCCACCTGATGGCACAGATGGGGCGTATTGATCAGCGTACTGCTGTTTGGCTTAATTCAGGTCGTGATGACCTTTGTCTGTTATGTCAAAACGAGTGTAAAACAATTCCCTATTAAATAAAACTCTCGTTTGACCCGCAAAAACAAACTCTTGGGACCATATGGTTCAGCACATAAAAAATGTTTGTTTGCAAATGTTATTTTTTTAAGAAAAAATAGATGTGTCAATTGTCACACCAAAATACCAGCTGCAAATTTTTAGGGGGAAACCTTAAGCATTTTGACGTGTGAAAAAAAAGTCAAACCCAAAATGTTAGTTTTAAATGTTAGCCTTAATTTTATTTCTTTCACTGATGAAGCACTGCTATCCCGTTTCGCACGAAATTGTCAACCACGCTTGTTGCACTAAAAAGAACATCTATAAGAAAAATCAGAGTTTAAAATTTTATATTTATTTTGAATGTACTGTTCATGCGAGAGCATATGCATCCTAGAGCCAAAACGGCCATCTATTTATAATATGATATCAAGTATATGTGTGTAGCTGCCGGTGAAACCTCTGCTATGGCCTATTTAATTATATTGTCTACAGGCGCTCCAAATTTCGGTTGTGTGCGTGTCATAACAACACATTGGTCTGAGAATGAGAGAATGTTTGCTTAGTTGCTAGAGTGCCCTTCACTTAACACCATACTTTACCTAGTTCGATAAACCTAGGGTTTATAGGGAAGAAGATCTATTACTTACAATCCAAACCAGATAGAGGTAATAACCATCCACCGGTGATGAGGGGACGACAATGTCATGTTGTGGTGTTGCGAGCGGTTATGTCAATGTTGTAGGGAGTGGGCGGCAAGGCCGAACATCGACTCGGTGTTCCTCGATGCAGAAACGGATGCTGTAAAATTGGGATCAAATGCAATTGCTGCAAAGGGCACTGAGAAAGGTGTGATGTATGCTGGGAGTATCATACACTCGAGGCTAGGGAAAACGAATAGCTAGCGAGGCGACCAAACGCTTGCAAATGTCAGTTAGTAGACTCCTAACTTCACCCTTTGAAAAATTGTTCGTCCATTCGGAAAATACCAATATTTTTTTAAATAGTTCTTCAATAAATTTTATAAAAAGTGTTTGCACATTTTGCAGATGTTCATGAAATTTAATAGAAGTGTTCAGGCTTTTAAAAGTATACATCTTGAAAAAGTCCATCTAGTTAAAATAAGTTTGATATATTTTAAAAGGACTGTGCTAACTTCCAGTCGACTGGTCGTTAGCGACAGATCCGGACAATTCCACCCACGTACAATCCACTTCTCTTGATGTGGGAATCGATCCACCGCATCATTCTTTTTTTTTTCTTCTGGCGCAATAAAAAGAATTGGTGGAAGTGGGAATCAAACCCACCACCTCTTGGTAGACCATAGTAGTTCGCAACCACCCGGTCTAGATTGAGCCAGTGATTAGAGTAAGGTTAGATAGTATTTTTTTCTTTCTTTCCTTTTATATTTTTTATCCTATATAGATGGCCCGGCTGCTTTGTTAATATTTACAACATCATGGTAATTTTAACGTAGTAAAAATTGTTGACATATCATGGTAATTTCGTTGTAAATAGCATGCCAGGGTACACAAGTTTTTTTTGCAAGGGTACAAAAGTTATCAACCTTTTGGTACGTAACTTATCATGCTTTTTATACATAAGTTACCACGGAATATTTTAAATATTTTTCTTCGGTTAGAGTTACGGCTGGGTGTTGGACAAAATTATTATACTTTGCAGTCTTTAAAAATCATGATATTTACACAAAAGTTATCAAGAGATGTTTTTAAGAATTTTTTCCTAGGTCAACGTTATCGTGGTGTTTGTACATAAGTTATTATAACAGTGGTACATAAATTATCATACTATTTACATAGTAATTATTAAGGTACGTTTCAAGCACCCCTCGCGTTGAAAAATATTACCGTCATATTTGTATCTAAATTATCAGGGTTGCAGTGCATAAATTATCATGTCATTTACACAACAGTTATCGGAGTAATGTTTTCCAAAGAGAAAATTTTCAAAGTCAAAGTTGTCACCTATGTTGTGTGTATATTATCATGTTATTTGCACAGAAATTACCGGGGTATGATTTTCAACAACTTTTATCCTAGGGTCAAAGGAGTTACCACGGTGTTCGTACGTGGGTTATCAGCTTTGTTGTGTGTATACTACCATCCTATTTACGCAGAATTTATCAGGGGTTGTTTTTCAATATTTTTCCTCGGGTCAAATGGTTACCATAGTGTTTGTACGTGAGTTATCAACTTTGTTGTGTCTATATTATCATGTTATTTACATACAAGTTACCGGACTAGATTATTTAACATTTTTTGGGTAGAAAGGTTACCATGGTACTTGTACGCGAGTTATCATCTTTGTTTTGCTTATATTACCATGATATTTGCACAAAAGTTACTGGGGTATTGTTTTCAACAACTTTCATTCTGGGGTTAAAAGAATTACCGTAGTGTTTGTATGTGAGTTATCGACTCTATTGTGCGTATATTACTATCATATTTACATAAAAGTTACCGGGGTTTGTTTTTCCACTAAAATTTTCCCTAGTCAAAAGTTATTGGTTCTAGTGTGTGACCACCGGTGTTTGTTATATTGTCAGTTCATGCGTAAATTACTATGTTATTTACACAAAATTGATGTGTATATTATCCTGTTGTTTATACTTTATACATAAGTTATTGGGATATGTTTCAATATTTTTTCCGGGTCAAAATTACCAATGGTATTTATGTAAATTATCAGATCTACGATGCATAATAATGCTATTTACCCATAAGTTATCACGGTCTTTGGATCATAATTTACTAGGTCCGCATGTGTCAAATACCATGCTATTTACACACAAGTTCCCTGTTTTGTCGCGTGAAAGAAGCGGATCGAGTTGTTTTTCCTTTCCACTCATTTAATAAGGTATAAAACACATGTAATCTGCATAAAAAACCAGAAGAGAGAGTTAGCTCGGTTGGTTGCGTGCTATGGCCTCAACCAACAGGTTCTAGGTCTGATTCTTGCTAGCGCCCTTTCTTTCTTTCCACGCGCGAGACTGAAAAAAAACCGGATCGAGCGATTGTTGCGCGGGAGATTGAAAAAAAAACTGGATCGAGCGATTGTTGCGCGGGAGGAGCGGATCGAGCAATCGCCAGATCATACATGCCTGTCGCTAACTGCCAGTCGGCAGGAAAATAGCTTTTCTGATTTTAAAATTGTTCATGCAATTAAAAATGTGCGTGTATTAGATGTGCCCGCATGTTCTAAAAACAATGTTCATAAAATTTAAAAAGTGTTCATTAAATTTTTAAAAAAATATATGTGATTTAAGAAGTGTTTAATGGTCACACTTTTTTGAGAAAAATAGCCATATATCTTTTAAAAAGTATACAATATTAAAAATATTTCTTATTAACCAAGAAAAGGAAATGATAAAAACCAAAAATGAGAGAAAACAATAAAAACCAAAAACGAGAGAAATTTTTGTTGGGGAAAGAATTTTTTTATCTAAATCTAAAAGTAGACGTAAAAGGAAAACAAAGGAAAAATGAACCAAAACAGGAAAAAAAACGTGGCACGAAGTAGCGAAGGCGGCTAGATTTTGCGGATGCTCGCGTGAGTTTCTTTTTGAGAAAAAGAACTATTTAAACTTTAAAGGACAAGTAGGAAGAAGATCAATCGCCCTTCCTTCGCTTTTTAGGTAGTAAGTTTTAGGGCCTTAATAAAGCTAACGAATTAAAACAACATATCGTGAATTCAGGACAACTCAGGTTCAAGTCATTGATTTGCATGGGTGTATGAATTTTAGAAAATTTATTCCAGGCATTTCCACGATGTCCATTTAGTGCGAGATAACATCCTCTCCACTATGAGACTTCAATTTCTATGGGAAAACAGTATCGGTGTTTTGGAAACCATATCAACTTATTAAAATACATATCCTGGATGGTAAAAAACACATATATTCCAAAGACTGGCGATCTATGGACCTAGTTGTTTTGAAGCCAAATTACGCTAAGCCAACTCTAGAAACTTGGCTAATTGGTTGACCTTCAATTTCTTGAACCAATCCCTACCTAATGTTGCAAGTATTAAAGGTCAAATATTTGCTTGCAAAAGAGTTGTTCCAAACCGCAGCCCCCTGTGCATCCAATCAAGCAATCTACGTTTATAGATAGAATAAAATCAGATGGCAAAGTCGATGGAAAGCCGCACCACAATTCCTACCCAATGTTGCAAGTATTTTTCAAGAACACACTAAATTGCTCATACGTAGGAAAACAACTAAACCGAAGAACGACCGGAACCGCCGAGCTAGGCGATATTGACGCTGATAGAGTGTCCGTCATCCAAGCCGGCCTCCTCCGCCGTTTGGGAGGCCCTGATTTTCTTGCCGTCCTCGTCCAGGAACACGACGGCTTTCCGGTTGGGCGAGTGCTTGCCGCAGTACATGTCCATGATGCGCTGCAGGAAGACGTCGCGCTTGGTGCGGAAGAAGACGTCCGGGGCGGTCTGGCTCGTTACCTTGATGTGGATGTAGGCGATGTTCCCTTTCGCCCCCGCCTCGGGCTTCACCGGCGTTATGGTGACCTCATCCTCCGCCGCCGCCTCCTTCTCGTGCCCTGATTCCGGCGTCGCCTGTGCCTCCGCCTCCTTTTCGTGCCCTACTTCCGGCGACGACGACATCGTTCTCCGCTCGACTTCGATTGGATCTGCTGCGCTTGTGTTTTGAGTTTTGCGGCGCTGTTGCGATGGTATCGGCGTATCGTTTCGACGCTCGTGCCCGTTTGCTCAGGGATTTATAGGTTGTACGCTACGGCCGATTACTAGTCGTCTTCTGTTTGCTCGACTACAACTCGTCCATTAAACGCCGGGACCGACTCGGCAGCCGAGCAAACAGATTCCAAACAGAATCATTTTCGAAAAAACTAATCTACTCCCTTCGTTTTTAAATATAAGTCCTTTTAGATATTTCAATACAAACTTACATACAAATGTATATATACATTTTTTAGAGTGTAGATTCACTCATTTTACTCCATATTTACTCTATACTTTGAATCTCTAAAAAGAATTATATTTAGGAATGGAGAGAGTATTTTACAAATAAAAGCAACTTTCAACCCAATCCAAAAAATCGAGATGACATGTTTCCTTTCGATCCCACTCTCAAAATATGTTTGTGTGGATGAACTTCCACCCCCCATCGCCGCCTACCTCCACCAACTCCTCAACGTCGACAGGCCTTCCGCTTATGTTATGATGAAACACCTTTCTCGGTGTTGGCATGCTTTTTGTCATTGTTCCGACAGAACATCTTCCACCTCGACCCCTCCATGGGCACCTACTGCCCTCATAGCATTGTAGCGCCGCCGAGGGCACTACTCTTCGTCTTGTTGGTCGTGCCCCCCACAACATCCACCACCCCTGTGCAGCTTGGCCCGCCTCCAGTGGTGTCCTGTGGGAAAGAAGGACAACATGACGAGGAAGAAGGTTGTGCCTCCACCGCCCCATCCGACTCCTGTTGCCCCCCCCCCCCCTCCGATCTCCGATGTGAGTGGAGGCGACATTGTCTCGAATAAAATGTTCGACAGAATTCCTGATAGGTGTCTTTTTTCTCTTATAGGTTTTCAATTTTCTTGATTATGCAAATGCACATTGTTGCTACGTGATTGTTGCTTGCAATTTAATTATTTGAAGTGAAACCAGGATAGTTCTAACTTGTTTGCACATGTGGGCTCCTCCATGCCTAGGTTGGATGACACTATTGCCATCAATCATATTGTCGCCTGTAGAACTAGATATCGACCTGAGTGAGGGGGTGAATGGGAGATTCAACAAGTACTTTGAAAAGGCAGGGTTTTCGAAGTAAAATAGAGTAAGCAGACCAATCATTGAACATAATAGAGAGTAAACTAAACTGAGCAGAGAGATAACTTAGAGAAACAACTAAGGAAACCGAGGTAAATCTAAGTAGCAATGCATATGGAAGACAACATAGCATAGGCATTTGAATAACCGAGTTCCCGAAATAATTTTCGTAGCATTCATAGAGAAAGAAGACGGGAGAGAACTAACAAACACATGCAAATTACGGAGGTAAATGAGTTTGAGAAAGTAAAACCCGTAACTTTATGAAGACAGAGATTTGTTCGATCAGTTGAAGTTGCTCGAACAACTCTATGTTTGGTTCGAAGGGCTGAGATTTAACTAAGGGGACAATGTCCTCACCCTATTCCCCTTGAGCTAAATTCACTTGGACTTCACCCAGTCACTCGTGGTAGATCTTCAGGTAGATCTCCAGGACCTTCATAGACTTGATCTTCGGTCGTGCACAATTACTCTCGGGGGCTCAAAACTGACACCTAGCCATCTAGTGGATGCACAATCCACAAGAGTAATAGGTTAAGTTACGTTTCGTCTAGATCTTTGGTGATGCTCAATCACTTAGTAGTCTTAGGCTCTGGGGGTTTTCCTCTCTTAGCATTTCTCTCAATCTCTTTCGAGAGGATGGGTTGCTCTGACAACTCTTGCCAATTCTCTCTGGAGCAGCCAACAATCTAAGGTTGAAGTTGGGTGGCTATTTATAGAGGAGCAATCCCGAGGTGTGAAATGATGACCAATAGTGGCACTAGCCACCTAATGGGTAACTGGCACGTGGCGCAACGGTCATATTTCAAACATGACCTATGACTTCCTTGCGGGACAAGTCAAGTCGACCCAATTGTATGTGATTCTTCCTCAGAGTCCTGAAGAACATTGTCTCAGACTCGGATAGACAATCACATCGCATGAAGAGATTTTTCAAGCCTTCACTCGAAGTAGGTTTTGATTGAGCATACACCGGAGACCTAAATCTCAACAATCACTTACACCCTCTTAATAGTATGTTTCCCTATGACTCGGAAAGAGAGAAATAAAACTAGAAAACAAGAAAACAAAAGTATTCACTACACTTCGTAATCTTCTATGTTATCTGGTTGTTCCTTGAGCAGGCATTCCGAAAGACTTCATTGTCACCACAATTGTTAGGTGTCATAACTCTTATGTTAAACCAAATCCTCTAGGACATCTCACCAGACCTCAACATCACACTGTATTCCCAAAGGAAATACATACCCTACAAATACTATGCACAAGGCATTACCTGGCTCCTCCATCTTGTCCCCGGCCAGAACCGCCAGCAGATAGGATTTGCAACAGATCTGGGCGTGAACTCTCTCAAACAACTCTCAACGATGCTAGAAGGGGAAAGGATGAGGGGACGGGGGAGGGGTTTCCCCCAACAGAACGACATTGGTTGTTTATTGTTAAACGAAAAAGGTCAACTTGAGGTAAGATATTCAACATCTTATCTTCCAACGTATTCATGATCGAGAACTATGGAGCCGACTAGGTATTTTAGATCTCATTTATTTGCCGATCCCGGTTGTCAGGTTCGGTTCGGTAATTTTTGAACATGCTCTTTCCTTGCCCGCTAGACAACTGAGTTTATACCCAAGTCTGAATGCCAAGCAAGTTTTAGCTGTTGGGAGCTGGTACCTTTGGTGGATTCGGCGCCAAGTTACACACAATCAACCCCCCTCCCTCCCGAATGGAGATGGTCAATTTCAGTGTTGTCAATAGCAATCAACTTTTGGGAGACACTTTCTTGGGTCTCTTTTGAGTCTGATTTGAAATGGTGTAAGCCTGATTAATACACATTAAATTGAATGTGGATGCTCCATTCTTTTTGGATGAAGGAGTAGGCACAAGTGTTGCTATTTTACCAGGTGAAAGAGGTAATTTCTTGGTTGCTCAATGACATTTTATTCCATAGGTTGTCGACGTAATTATCACAGAAGCAATGGCTATGAGAGATGGTCTTGAACTTGCTAACTCCCTTGGCTTCAACCGGATTGAGGCAAAATCTGACTCTCTTCAAGTGATTAATTTTTGCAATGGGCAAATAAGATGGTGGGATGAGGCATCGACAACATTCGCAGAGTGCGTGGATACATCTACAATGATTGACAAGGTCACAATTAAGCATTGTTTTTGCTCGACTAACCAAACGACTCATGTGATAGCAAACTATAGTTATTGTGATGAGTCCTTTCTTAGTTGGTTGGATGAGCCTCATGACTTTGTTGTCAGTAAGCTCACAGACGATATAACCTTATTTTGATTTTAATAAGCTAGCCATGATGGCCATCTAAAAATGGACAAATTTTTAGCCTAAACACACACTTTATTTTTTGCTCAAGAATGTTTAGAGGAATACAATTGAGGTCAGGAGGTTGTAGTAGGCAAACATGATCGACCTACAGAAAAACTAAGCGTGTACTTAGCAAGGCCATGTGCCTCAATATTTGAGGCCCTTCAAAAAGAAGAGAGCAATGTTGGTAATCTAAAGACATGAGCTGAATTTCTCAGATGATGTGGCCATACTTCTCACCATTATCCTTTGAATTATTTGAGACCACGTCCTTGCAATCGGACCAGGGGATGATATGTGTTTGCATAAGATCATAAGCCAATGCCATGACTTCACAATAGGTCAAAAGCCTCCAATGTTGTTGGATCAAGGAACCCCACAAACATGATCATCGAAGCTCCCATGTGGTCTATAAAGTGACGAGCACACGAATGAATACCGGGTGGGGGCGCTTCTCCATGATAGTGAATATCCAACATTTTGCATGAGGCTGTGCTGTTTTATGACATTCACCAGATCTTGGTCCTCGGGGGCCCAAACACAACACGAGATGGTGCATTCTAACGGTGAGTGCCGCCATGAATTAACATTCCCGCATAAGCCACAATTGTTGGTTGTAGTGTTTAGATGATGGAGTAAATCTGCCCATGGAATTGATTGTTGAGCCAACCTCCAAAGAAATATTCTAATTTTTGAGGGCACTTGTACTTTAAATAGATGACACCATGATCAATGTTTGGCTTCGGAGTTTGACGAGTCCTCCCGGCAATGCCTTGTGGTGACAAGCATCCAGTAGGTTGATTTAAAGGAGAAGGTCCCCTTCCGATAGTGACTCCACGACCAGAAATCCTCAATCTGCCTGGTGCATAATGGAATAGAAATAATCGCCTCAACATCAAAAGCCATGAATGTGTTTTAAACCAGCTCCCTGTCCTAGTCTCGTCTCCCGTAGTGTGCAACATGAGTTTGCTGACCAACTGTGGTGGATCTGATGTCAAACTTGTGATGTGTCTCGTGTTAAAATGTTGAGGAAGCCAATTTGTCACGTCATCTATGAGTCGTTGCACCATTGCCAATTCTACGTATCAAGCCTTGAGCAAGTACTCCCTTGCCTTCAAAGATCGCGCTCCACACTTAGAATGATGAGCTACCCAACTCTGATTGCAGAAATTCAGATTGTGGAAGTACCTTCTTTTAGAAAATTGTGGTAGACAATTGTGCGAAGTACCTTGCCCTCAGAATTCTTGCACAACAGACCGGAGAATACGGAGCCGCCGGTGGACCTTGGGGCCGAGAGGGCCACTTCTCACCGGCTCCGGCCCCGACCCATACAAATTGCTTGTCGTACCGTCAGGCCGAGCCAGAACAATCTAGCGGTCTTTTTTCCTAATTAATTGAGCAACTCTTTTATTCTTAATGAATGCATGATGACTGCCATTTCGAAGAAAAACAAACGTCTCGAATCCCTTCAATCCCTTTGGCAAAGGGATTCCTGAATTCGGACCAGCTCCCTGTCCCAGTCTCCCGTATTATGTAAGATGAGCTCGCTGACCAACTGTGGTGATCCGCTGTCAAATTTGTGATGGGTCTCATGTTAAAATCTCAAGGAATCGAGTTGTCACGCCATATATGAGTCGTTGCACCGTTCACTTTTCGAGGGATCCTGGATTGGAGCTCACTTGTCTATGAGTAGACCCGGTCATGGACAACCCGGCCCGCCGGCCCGAACCCGAAGCCCGACATTCGGGCCGGGCTCGGGCTCCATTTTCTGACCCGAAGCCCGGCCCGAAAGCCCGAATAAAGCCCGAAATATATATAAAACATAATTTATTTGAAATGTAGGTATAATAAATTAATATAATAACCAAAAAATAATTAATTTAATTAAGAAATGTCACTGTTCATGTACTTCGGGCCGGGCCGGGCCGGGCTCGGGCTTGGGATTTTTTCTTCAGGCTTTGTCAAGCCCGGCCCGAACTTGACCCGGCCCGACGTTTGCCCGGGTTTATCTATGAGTGTACCAACTCTACTTATCAAGCCTTGAGCAAGTACTCCCTTGCCTTCGTGGGAAGTACATTGCCTTGTGAATTCTTGCACAGCAGACCGGAGAAGACGAGCTGCCGGCTGACCTTGGGCCGAGGGCCACTTGTCACAGGTTCCGGCCCATGCAAATTGCGAGGTCGTACCGTCAGGCCGGGCCAGAACAAACCAGCGCCAGCATCACGGACCACGTGAACAAAGAAGGGAGCCCGTAAACCTTACACGTCACTGCACCAATCCACCTCACCTGAATCATCCACCCACCACTTCCACTCCGGCAGAGCGCACCCGGACGGCGGAGAAAACAAACCATGGCCCCTCCCGGTCCCGGCCAACTGCTCCCCTTGACCCGCTCGCTCCTGCCTCCCTCCGCTCCCCCCTTCCTCTCCGGCCGCCGTCGCCTGCCCCCTCCCGCCCGCGCTCAAACCTCGCGTCCGCCTCCATGGCAGCCCCGCCGCCTTCTGTGTCCCGCTCCCCTCCAGCCGCTCCGCCCTCTCGCCAGGCACAGGACCCGCCCCGTTGCCGCGCCTCCTGGGGCCTCCGCCGCCGGCGGAGGCGAGGCGCAGGCCCTGGCGGCGGAGTTCATGACGTCTGAGAGGGTGAAGGTGGCGGCGATGCTGGGGCTGGCCCTCGCGCTCTGCAACGCCGACCGCGTGGTCATGTCCGTGGCCATCGTCCCGCTCTCCCAGGCGTACGGATGGACCCCTTCCTTCGCCGGCGTCGTGCAGGTTCCCAGCTCTCGCTGCCTCTGTTTGCTGTTGATTGTCTGCACTACACTACACCACTATTCCATCAGTGACTGAACGCAGTTGTGTAACTGTGTTTGGTGATAGCATGCTCAACTGCGGCGATTAAGGTTTAAGCAGGTGGTCCAGTGCTCTATTGCCATTACGGTTTAATACTTTAACGGTGGCATGGCTCGGATGACACGCTGGTATAACATTTAATACATTTTCCACTAAATCAGTGACTCACATGTTAATTCTTTCAGTTTCTTCATCCATATGATACGCCATGCATAGTTACCTCCCTTGGCAGCTGTAAAGTAATGCACAAACTATTGCATTTGACAAAGCACGGAAGTACAGATGACTGTTCACCTTAACCAAACCATGGAGTGACCACTGCCTATACTGTTCTAGTTTTCTACATGACTTTGTGCCTCTTCCTTGAACGATGTGGTGATGCATTGTGTTTTTGATGCTTCATACAGTCGTCCTTCCTTTGGGGGTATCTGGTATCACCTATAATCGGTGGAGCGCTTGTTGACTACTATGGCGGGAAGCGAGTCATGGCGTATGGTGTGGCTTTATGGTCCTTCGCTACATTCCTTTCCCCTTGGGCGGCTGCGCGCTCACTTTGGTTGTTCATCTCAACGAGAATTCTGCTCGGTGTTGCAGAAGGAGTGGCATTGCCATGTATGAACAATATGGTGCTGAGGTATTTCTTTTGATTTCTGTAATTTTTTGTCACTTGATCAGTCTTCACGCTATTACCAGAACCTAATATTTATATTGTTTTTGTTGCCCTGCCCGTCAAGATTTATGAAAACCTTTACATTGGGCCTTTTCTTACAGGTGGTTTCCTCGTACTGAACGATCTAGTGCTGTGGGGATCGCGATGGCTGGCTTTCAGCTTGGAAATACCATCGGCTTACTTCTTTCCCCTATTATCATGTCACGAACTGGAACATTTGGACCCTTTGTCATTTTTGGTTTGTTTGGATTTCTGTGGGTGCTGGTGTGGATATCTGCTATAACGGGAACTCCTGGTGAACATCCTCAAATATCAGCATATGAACTAGAGTATATAACAAAGGGTCAGAAACTGGTGAAACCTCAAGTTCAAGGTGAAAGACTAAGAAAGATCCCTCCGTTTAGAAACCTACTTTCTAAATGGCCGACCTGGGCTTTAATTTCTGCAAATGCTATGCATAGCTGGGTAACTCCTATAAACTTAACTCTTGGTTAGACTGTGCCATGTGAAGAATACTGTTTATGGGTAATCTCTTGAGGGCTGTGTTATTTTTTCAGGGCTATTTCGTCATCCTTTCATGGATGCCAGTGTATTTCAAAACCGTAAGCCTGATTCCGCTGCATGTTTCTAGACTAAATAAACTGATTCTCCCTGTGGTTTATTAAATATTTCCTTGGTGGTCAGATATTTCATGTCAATCTGAGAGAAGCTGCATGGTTTAGTGCAATTCCCTGGGTCATGATGGCAGTTTTAGGTTATGTGGCTGGTGTTGTATCAGACGCACTTATCCGAAATGGCACAAGCATTACTTTAACTCGGAAGATAATGCAGGTGTGTTGCTGAAAATTTTCAGGTTAAAATAAAAGTGAAGAATCATCATTGTGTTTTTAGTTTGTTTTATTGAATAAGATCTTGAGTACACCTCCACATTCTTACCAAACATACCATAATTTTGTGATATGATGTGCATTAACTATTGGCAGCTGGTTTCACAAGACATCAATCAGCATATGTTAAATTTGTAAGCTATTGTATGTTTGGAATGCAAGGAATGGATATTCTCAAAGCAACCTTACATATGTTAAATTTGCAAGCTATTGCATGTTTGGAATGCAAGGCATGGATATTTTCAAAGCAATTATTAACATAGGTGACCCTTCATGAACAACAACTTTACCAATCTACCCTTCTTTTTGTTATCCAGCTTGGCTAAATTATAGTCAGAGCTGATTGTACATCCGTAACACAATTCTCACAATGGTAAATCACAGTAGAATACTCTGGTGAAAATGCCAAGTTTTGTGCTACCACCTGCCGTTTATTTAATTAATTGATTTTGAAAATCAAATTTGTCATCTCAATGTGGATATATGCTCCTGGGATTAAATCCAAGCTTTGACCCTTTGATATTTTTTCGTGCAGACAATTGGCTTTGTGGGTCCTGGTATTGCTCTTATTGGCTTAAATGCAGCAAAGAGTCCAGCCATTGCTTCAGCTTGGCTAACTATTGCTGTTGGTTTGATGTCCTTTGGTCACTCAGGATTCCTTGTAAATTTTCAGGTGTTTAAACTTGTATACATTAGTTCAGTGTGCGAAGCAGTCACATTTTTTTTAATATCATCCCTCCACCCCTACCCCCTCCCCTGACACCCAATTTGGATTCTCTTTCCCATCTGATGGAACTAATTTTTAAATTCTTACCAGGAGATCGCCCCACAGTATGCTGGAGTGCTACATGGTACTAAATAAGTTCCTTGTGCTCCCTGTGTTTTAGTTATAGATTTTGTGCATGTGCATTACTATATTTAATCTATGTTTGTGTGCTAACAGGAATGGCAAATACGGCCGGAACATTTGCTGCCATTTTAGGAACTATTGGAGCAGGATTCTTTGTTGATCGGATGGGTTCTTTCCGTGGATTTTTAACATTAACATCACTTCTATATTTCAGCAGTGCCCTGTTCTGGGATATCTTTGCCACTGGAGAGCGTGTTGATTTTGATGGCACTAGCTAGCATCGAGGAATACATAGTAAACGATTTGATGATTCACTGGGAGTATTGTGCCATTATCATATGGGATAGTACCGAAAATTTCCATGAACCGAGAGATGAGCATTACACATCTGTACTACAACATCGTGTGCTTCAATGTAGTGGAAGTATGCGGTGAATTGTCTTATTGTGGAAGCAGAGTTTCAGAGGTTGAGATCATGTGAATCTTTCTGATGCGCAAGTCCAAAATGTGAATTTCAGGAGTCAATGATACCTGAAGCATGCCAGAGAATAAATGGCGGTGTAGGAGTTGTACTTTAGGGGTGGCAAACTGGCAATGGCAGTGGTAGAGATTGAAAATAATTGCCAGTATGGTCGAATGGCTTGATCTAGCATAGTTTGGTGAGGCAAGAGTTGCCCTTGTTTAAAATGGCTAGCAGATGTACTGCATGATGCCATGATTAGTGAAAAGGTGAGACCAGGAACTCACAAACGAAGTGGGGAACCTGTTGAGGGTGTAAAGACAGTAATACAAGTCGTGGAGGGCATTTAAACTCATAATGTGAGGCTACTGTAAAGATGTTCACTTTAACTTGAGCCGGCGTTTCATGCTAGCTGTCCATTGACCGAAGGAGAATTATAGTTATTGCAATATCTTACTGATTATAAATGTGCGAAAAATATTGTATGGTACTTGTAACTAGTATCAGCATACCCAGTCCCCCCAAATATTGATGTGCTGTGAAACAGAGGGGTCGCATTGAGTTCTAAAACGCCAGTTGGAGCTCCCCGCTGATGCGAAACAGGGTTAGGGCGTCAAAATGCCTTGAATAAAAGAAAAAGAAAAAACAGCTGCTGTGCAATCATGGACGAACGTGTACATCCTGGTCATATTGACTCTTACTGAAAGAACAAACACCAAACTACCTGAAAATCAACTGCTGGTCATATTGACTCTTACTGAAAGAACAAACACCAAACCTGGAAATCAACTGCTGGGGTGGCGTACGACATCGTAACGGCAAGTCATCCGTCAAGGGCCTGAACCGTCTAGATGATCAACTCAAACTTTCCTGTGGCAGCAGAGAATGTAATGCTTCCTTAGCTCGGGTTAGAACTCCAGAATAGAGGAGGACACAGGATGAAGCCTGGTGAACTTCTCTCTGGCCAAGAATCTGAAGGCTCGGTCTCTGAATCCTTCAGCCATTTTAAATTTCTGGTCTGTGAAGGGTTGTTATCACAGACGACATCAGGGCTCCACTGGTTTGACTTGAGGCCCAGACAAGCATTCCTTTCATAGTTATTTAGAGGTACCCACCAGGTCAAGCTTGAATCAGTCCATTGCGTAATGTGTAACAAAGTTCAAGGAAAGAACCGGATGAACTGCCACCTGCTTCTGTGAGAGCAGGTTTCAACGCCATCTTCTAGCCCCTTCGGTTATGCAGTCAGTTTGATCCCCAAAAAAGAAAGTTATGCAGGCATCACGCCATCGAGCACTCAGGACGGGCCATGGAGGAGACCTCTCTGCCTCCAACCATAAGTTTCAGACAGACCCTGTCTTCTCCAGGACATCCACCTATACACCTCCTTCCAGTGTGCCTGAGGAGAAGGCCAGGAGCAGGAAATCATTCTGGGAAGAAGCTGCTACGACGATTGCCGGAGCATGCAACTGCTTTGCTCCTCGCCAATCTGAAATTAGGGAGGGCCATGTCAAACCCTCAGAAGATGCTCCTGATGTGTCCACTAGTTCCAGTAAGTTCAGCTTTCTTTCTTCATTCCTCCATCATGTGCATGTTATCCTGCAACTGCATATGCCTCTGCAAATTTGAGCTGGTTCAAAAGAAAAAAAGGCATGTATACAACAGCACCTAGTCAAATGACATGCGGAAGGCCTTCAAAATTTAAACCATGCAAAAATGCAAAATTGTAGCATACAACAGCAATGAGGACTCAATCCTGATCAAGGCCATAACTTCTGGTTAAAATCACATAATATGGCATGATGTTTCGTCTACCACCAAACCAGCATGTTAAAAGCTTTTAGAGAATCACAAATTGCCACCTTCTCTGTCCTGTTTCCATTAATCTTGGGCATGTATGTTAATTCGAAATCCTTCAGGTTAGAATTGTACTCCCTCCGTCCGGAATTAGTTGACGCTCAAACGGATGTATCTACGTCTAGATACATCTGTTTGAGCGACAACTAATTCCGGACGGAGGAAGTAGTTCAATTAATTACAGATAAGAAATTTAAGGTTTTCAATGGTTTATAGCAGTCTCAAGAATTTCATCAGTAAGCAGCACAAGCACTAGTCAAAACAAGTCATGGCAAGACCAGTTCTCATATCAGGAAGTTTGCCTGGCTACTTCAAACTTCAGTGAACAGAACAAAATTGGGAAAGGAAATTTTGGCACTGTGTACAAGGCGAAGCTCAGGGATGGATCCATGATAGCTGTAAAGCGAGCTAAGAAGGTTTGTGGGCGAATATCTTACCACTGGAAGATCACATCTATACTAACAAATTACTTCGAGCAACCAAATGAATGAAATCCTTCCATATAACATCTGTAATTGGCAGAATATGTTTGACAGGAACCTAGCGGCAGAGTTCAGGAGTGAAATCCAGATATTGTCGAAGGTCGAACACTTAAACTTAGTGAAGTTTCTCGGGCATCTGGAGCATCAGGATGAGCGCTTAATTCTGGTTGAATATATCAGCAACGGAACACTACGTGAGCACTTGGATGGTAGGTCAAATTTGCTTGAGGTCATCGTAATATTTTTAAAATGTGTGCAGATAGAGAACCCTGTAAGGCCGTGGAACTGGATGAAATCAAACATATTATAGTAGGTATTTTCATGTGCAAGTCACTAAGTAAATGTTTGCACTCATTTTTTTTATAACCATACCTGCTCAATGTTCCTTCTGTAACTTTGTTACTCAAGTCTTTTTGGGACTGAATGTATGACGTAGGTGTAATGCTATTTCTCTCACAAATTTCTACTAGAATAAAAGAATTTTGGGACCACAAACTTGCCACTATACAGGATCAAGAGGGGAACCATTGGCATTTTCACAGCGTCTCAACATTGCCATCGACATAGCTCATGCTGTTGCCTACTTACATGGATACACAGGTATTATGCTATACCGTATTTCTTAATTTCTGTATGACAACACTATGACCACTCAATTTCAATTAGCATATTTTGATGATGTCCCACAGAGTACAGTTTCCAAATTCAATATATTTGTTCACAAGCATGTTTTATATTACTTGCAAAATGTCTGTTGGACCTTCAAAGGGGGGAATTCTGCTACATTATGAACAAACTTGTAGATGTACTTTGCACATCAGCACATAGCATGTATATGTTCGTTTCCGCACTTACGTGAGATCACAAACGCACACATGGGCAAAGCCCTGAATGTCTAAACGAATCACCACAAATTTCAAAATTTATTTATCAGAAATTTGTTGATATTTTGCACATATTAAATTTCTGAATCCCTAAATAGTGTAGCTGCATCCACGACAGATACAAAATTATCGACATCCTAATGTCTGACGAATATTTCTGTATGATGGAGATGCAGACAACCCAATCATCCACCGTGATATCAAGCCGTCCAACATTCTCCTGACAGACCAGCTGAGAGCAAAGGTGTCCGATTTCGGCTTTGCGCGCCTATCCCCGTACGACACCGAAGCAACCCACATCTCAACAATGGTGAAGGGCACGGTAGGGTATGTCGACCCCGAATACCTGAACACGAACCACCTCACTGAACGCAGCGACGTCTACTCCTTCGGCGTCCTCCTCGTCGAGCTCATCACCGGCCGGCGACCCGTAGAGCGCAACCGCGGCCGCCAGCAACGCCTCAGCACCGAATGGGTAAAATCTCGACCCCTAGGTAACATTTTGTGCGTTCAAATGGACTGCGAGCAAGGTGTTCGACGGAATTACCTTGTGGACGCAGGCGCTGCGGAAGTGCAGGGAGGGTGACGTGGTGGTGGCGATGGACCCTCGGATGCGCAGGACCAGCGCGGCGGTCGCGGCCGTGGAGAGGATGATGGCGCTGGCGGCCGAGTGCGCGGCCCCGGAGCGCGCGGCGCGGCCGGCCATGCGGCGGTGCGCCGAGGTGCTCTGGTCTGTCAGGCGCGACTTCCAGCACGAGCAGCAGCGCGCCGGGGGAGCGGGAGCAGGAACGAGGCGGCGAGATGGCTCCACCGCCACGTACGGGTCGTCGTGTATGGAACAGTAGGAAAGATCGGGATGTTTGCCACTTTGTCTACGCGGCTATGAACATGATTTGGATTTTTATTTTTGGGTTTTATCAGTTTAGCCAGCGTCACACTACTCAATTTTGTCATTAAAAATTTTAACAACTAGAAAATATCATCCCTCCGTGAAATACGTGCTAAAAAATATCACTCGGCACCGTTATTGTTTGACCAAAGGTCATTAACCGGCGTGAAATGACCAAAATACGTTCGGACCCCACTTGCCAGCGCTCCCCTATAACCTGTGGATCCTAATTGTCATCACATCGAGAATTAAACTACAAGAAAAATAATGACACGTGGAGATTCGATCACTCTGCGCTCGACACATGGAAAGGATTTGCGACGCAGATTATCCTCTTCGATTGGCCGATTTGAAACCATAGGAACACATGTGTATTTGACAGACCTCGTTCATCGATCTCGAACATCACCGCATCCATCAAGGAAGATGCGCGGTACTAGGCCAAGGTTGGGGCAAGGGTTTGCTTAGAGTCCTCCTGATGTAATTCCCTAATGTGTTGTTGAGGGGCTGAGCAACCCCTCTAGCTGTTCTGCTCACGGTTGCTCCCATGCCGGCTTCGTGTACGTGGGTTGTAACTGTATAATTGTACTTTGATTTTTCGTTCTCTACCTATCAATGCAATGATACACAAGCTCTTGCTTATTCGCGAAAAAAGAGATTCGACCATTCGCGCGCGAAGCTATTTTTGCTTCTAGTTTCATTGTCCATATACTGAAACTATGATCCACACCTACAGTTATTTGTAGAGGGGGTGTTGACAAGTGGGGTTCAGGGATATTTGGTCACTTCACCCCGGCCAATGGCCTTCGACCGAATGGTAACGATGTTGAGTGACGTTTTTTAAGTGCACGTTTAACTAAAGGATGGCATTTCTGAATACATGAAACTTCTAATGGCAAAATTAAGTAGTATGACACAACTAATAGCAAAACTACTAGAAAAAACCTTTCTTTTTTCCTTTGCAAGAATGATTTGAGTTGATTAACTGTGAGGTCACACATGGTATCGTTAAGTTTATCTACAATACCTAGACTCTGCATTAACGGATTCAAACAACCATTTATTCAATATAGGTTGATTACAACTGTCCTGCGGCACGAACTCCTAAACAACGCATAACAAAAGTCACAAATAGATCATGTGGCGATAATACCTGAGTCATTGGTCAATTCATATTTTCACCGATCAACTCCTCCGCAAGTGTTTGATCTAACCGTGAACTTGAGATTTTTTTCCCATGCAATAGAGAACTCTATGCAAAAGTTTTAGCATAACTGCAATGTTCCCACCCATGATCATGTTAAAAGGCGTTCACTATGTTACAACACTTTAGACACGTCCTCAAAATCGAACTTTCTGAGTATGCAACAAAAACTTCTAACATCTCTATCAACAACAAAGGCACTCACTTTGTCTGGCTGGGCTACGACCCTCCAGAGCTCCCTGTTCTTTGTAAGGAGGATTGTAAGGCTGACTCTAAGTAATACAAGTTTTTACCCGCAAAAAAAAACAAAGGCACTCATTTTTGTCGATTCATGTTCGCGGTCCATGAATCTGGCTCTTGGGAGCTTCAACATAACCGGATTGGGTGACCTTGTATATGTTCCCCTCAATCCTGACATCTTCTCAGAGCTTGGTTGTTGTAGGGTGGAGACCCTAAGTGGAGATCTTTCACGAATTGGAGGGGGGTCCACGAAGAACGCGAAGAACACGAAGAACAAGAGGGCAAATCACAAGAGGAACACTCAAGAACAAGTCCAATCACACATTCACTAGACTCAAATCCACATGAGATCCACAAAGGTACATGAACAACAAGAGGAACAATGATACAAGGTAGAGTTCATCCCAAGTCCAAAGGAGATGAGGTCTTGATGATCTAGATAGATCCTTCCCTAGATGGGGTCTTGAATCCACTAGGGATCTTCTCCAAAGGAGGCCTTTAACTCCAATGGAGTGTCTCTCTCCCTCCCCCTCTCTCTCTCTCTCTCCCAAGAGGAGTCCCACAAGGGGAGGTACATGAGCTAAGCTCCAATGTGTAGTTCTAATCTTAGCTACCCTAAAATGGAGGAGGAGGGATATATATAGATCCAAGGCAAGGAAGGGGTAAGTGAGGGCGAAAAGGTAAAGTTACATGGGCCTTGCCCAAATCCGGCCCGCGGATGCACTACCGGACAGTCCGGTATGGGGGACCAAACAATCCAGTGGAAACAGAAACTTTTGGGCGTCCAGAAATTGTACTACCGGACTGTCCGCTTGGGGGCTGGACTGTCCGGTAGTGCAATTTCTGCACAGACCAAAACTGCTCTCTGGATGGACCGGACAGTCCGGTAGTGCAAATTTTGCACCGTCTTCTTCCGTCGTCGCTTCCAAGCTTCCCTCACGGACGGGGTAGGCGTACACTTGCGCTTGCACTCCTCCTCGTCATCCATGGTGCTCCGATGATACCTATATGCATGCACACGAGAGGAGTGTCAAGTAGTATACCATCCTCGAAGGGGTCAAGTGAACACGTGTAAAGGAGACGATTCACCTTTGTGTGTGTGAAGTAGATGTCACACGTGTCACTCGCCAAACGGACTCTTGACACGGTGAAGTCTGTAGGATGCTCCGCATCATTGGTGGTGTGCCCTCAATCTCCACCACAAGGTATCGATGGTGCTTTGGAAGAGGGGTCGGGGAAGGAGAGGAGCTTACAACAGGAGGGAGATTTGGAGGAGGAGGAGGAGACGTGCAACAGAAGAAGGATAAAACAAAGCTTTATCTCCTGTGGCACATCGCCCAATTCTTTTTTCGGTTAGATACATCAGCTGAATATGACCGCGCGGCTCAAAAAGATAGCTTGGATTCAACCCTGTAGGGAAATAATCAAGGGGCAATAAATGAACATATTATCCATCAAACATGCCTATTTTGAAGTCCCATCTAAATGTAAAAATGGAGAAATATTTATTGCTTTGATTAATGTCACCCTAAACCATATCGGACATGTTAGCCTTTAATTTAAATCATTTCCCCTTTTTTGAAATGCATCGAGGTCCCCTAATTGTTGTTGGTTAATGACATGACAATAAAGGGTGCTTTTGACCGAAAAGTACCCTTCTGCTCACGAGCTGATATGCACCCTCGTGAAAATTAAAATAAATAAATAAATAACTGATTTTTTAACAACATTGACGAATTCTGAACATGCTTGCAAATTTTCATGAATAAACAACATTTCAAAATTCGTAGAAAAAACAAAATTGAGGCTCCAAAAAGTTTGTTTCCTGGAGCATCAATTTTTTTATGGAAGCATTTTGGAATAATTTTTCTTCATGAAAAATTGCACGCACGTTGAAAATTCGTCAATTTTTGTCCCCAATTTTTTTTTATTTTTTATTCTTTTTTCGATTTTACTGTTCATGAGGGTGCATATGAGTTTGCGAGCATAAACTTCATGCCCGCTTTTGACATCATGTCCCTCTCAAAGATAGGATGTGTGGCTTCTACACAAGTAGACGTTGCTTGGAAGCATTTGAATGGTGGACGAGCCAAGAAGTCTGTAAAGTGTGAAGGTCGCCTACTTCACCGGAGTGTTGAACATGAACTTTGTATCCTAGCTAAAAGAGTAAAAGGGGGGCCTTTCTGGTCGGAGATGGTTGTGACCTTAGGTCTTAGTGTTCGAACATCCTCCAAAAAACATAGGATTACGCTAACAATTTGAACTTTGGGTGAACTACATCCTATGTCTTTGTGTTTGCGTTCCTTACTATTGCAATTCCCTTTCTGCAAAGTTAATTCATTAAAAATTGCATGCTAAGTTGTTTGTATGTAACGATGTAGCTAAAACTTGCTTTCAGATTGTCGATTTTGTCTAAGATAATTGAAACACCTATTCGTCCACTTTGGATGCCTACTAGGTCTTTGAATCTTGTATCGATCATCGATTGCCTATTCACCAAAGGATTATTCGGCAATGAATTTCCACAAATGATATTCCTGTCAACTTCTCTCCCAAAATGTTAGCGGCATGGAGAGCTACACAAATTTGGACGGAACTTATAGCACGGAAAGTTTTAAAGAAGCAAAGAAATCTAAATATAAGTATGTTTCCGCTCCAATTATAATCGATGGCCTAGTTGCCATTGTGATATAAATGTGGCTTCTACAGTTCTCTTGGTTTTGTTGTTGTGGTTGGTTGGGCAGCTTTGTAGTTGTGATGCCACTCATGCACCAAGGACCGCTAGTCAACAGCGAAACTTCACAGTATTGTGTATATATAGCTACTGTTGTGTGAACGCTCATTGCCAATGAAGCTCATCAAGTGACGGTTTGTGAACTTGCGGTTGCAAATCGAAGGAATGAGTTTGTGAAGAAGGCAAAAATATCCATGTCTTCCCTAGTGGCAAAAGGTCAATCGATGAACATTGTTTCAAGGTGACCTCTATAACTCAGTTTTCCCAAATCGGAGCATATTGATCCCTCTGTAGCACAGAAGCATGACGTTTTGGATATGTCTTTGTTTAAACTTTAAATTTTGGGCACATATAGCTTTCAATTATCTAGATTAGGGAATGGAAAACCATGTGTATAAATTTATCTTGAAAAGCATTTCTACAATAGTTAGCTTGTTTGGCTTGAACACATATACTCAATAGAAATTAGCGGTCAAAATTACATCTTCAAGACCGTGGCGATGTCTATTACTCCAACATGTATTTTTGTGATACAAAGGTGGAGTAGTAGTTTGAAGTCGAACCCATCGTGACCTGAGCTTGTTCATGTCTAAGATAATTGGTTTCGCAACCCCATAGTGTGCCTCAAACGTAAAGTACATCATTAGTTGCAAGACCTCAACAAACCGTAGATTCAGGCTCGGAATGAGAGTCCCAGCAAGTGGGTCGAGCTTCATCATGTCTGGCGAACGACGAGACGCAGCCAAAGGCGGGCTCTCAAAAACCTCTATCCGGTGCTACGCAGCACCGTCCATTTTGGTGATGAGTGAACGAACCAAAAGCACACGATCCGAGGCTACTCTGTCGAGCACGCGTCACCAGATTGGTCCCATGTCTGTGACAGCTCAGTGAACGACCAGCACGGACCTCGCGACGAAACCAGACGTGACACCCCCGCGGCGTCCCCATCTTTTCTTCCCGCGCGTGTAGTACGAGACTTATGAGACTGCGAGAGCGCCGCGCAACTGGCCCCTCGTCCCGTGCGTTTCGTGAGCCGCACAGTGTCTCGGCGCCGCTGTCACGTCACCTCCAAAAGGTGTCTGAGATATTTTTTTTAAGACGGTACGATCACATATTCTCATATACTCCTACATGATTTCGCAAAAAAAAAAACATATTCTCATATGCATGCACACGCATTTATCGCTGCGAAGGTGGAGCTCCTCTGCTCCGGTGCTGGGCGGGCGGCGAGGCGAGGCTGGTGGTGATGCGTTGAGCTGCGGGTTGGGCGCGCGGTGATCATGCGGGACGCGGGCTGGGCGTGCGCCGGTCGCGCGGGACGTGGACGCGCTGCGCCGGGCGAGCCCTAGCTGGATCTGCGGAGTGCCTACTGCGGGGTGGGGTCGTGGCCAGCGCTGCGGCGGAGGAGAGGGGTCAGGCGGGAGCGAGCTGTTCAGCGGCGCATGGGCTCTTCACGTGCGTCGCCGGCCGTCGGCTCGATGGGCTCCAGAGGACGGTGTGAGGCAGATCGGGCCCCGACGTCCTGTTCTGCGAGGTGGCTGCGATGACCGTCGGGCGCAAGGGGCTGGCGGTTATCCGGCGCGGACCAGTGGCAGCGATGGAGACCTGGGCCCCGGCGTCCAGATCTGGTGGCTGCGGCGGACGTTGGGCGTGTGGGGCCGGCGGTCGTCGGGCGTGTGTCTGTGGTGGTGGCCTGGCTCGGGTTGGTGGTTGGAGGTGCAACGTCGGGTGAAGACCTTGCTGCCAGTCTTTGGGCTGGGGCAGGCGACGGCGACGCCTGCGGGCGCCGCTTCCTTCTTGAAGGCGTCGCTGAGGCATTCCTGCTCGCTCCATCACTCAAGGCTGCTCGGGGGAAACCCTTGATCCCATGGGATCAGACGATGAAGGCGATGTGTGTCACGCCTCTTGGGGCATCGTTTCAGGAGCTCCTTACCGGCCAGGGGGACCAGTGATAGATGGAGGATGTTGTTTGTGCTGCTTGGTCGTGTCCGGCGATGAGGGAGGTTTGACTTCTGTGGCAACGATGACGGTGGTGAGCATTGTCGGAGGCGTGGCTTTGGTCATGGTAGTCGGCTCTTCTCCGGCGTGTCCGTGAGATTACCTCGGCTGCTTGTTGCTGTGAAGTCGAAGCTGCGGTGCGGGGCTCCGGTAGCGTACGATGACGAGCGACATGTGGTCCGTTCGGCGATCTCCTGTGACGCCAACCTTGCTTTGTTCTCTGTAGTTTCTCCGCTGGAGTCGGAGATGCGTTGTCTTGCGGTGGGCGGATGGCGTTCCGTCTTGTAAGTGTAGTGTTGTTCTGCAGCTAATAGGGCTGCCTTTTCCTTTTTCCTTTGATCTTCGGATCCTCCTCATGTTGTTTCTTCCGCTGCTTTCTGCTAAATTTAATTGAAGCCAGCAATTTGCTGGATCTTTCAAAAAATATGAATACTGTTGAGCCGACATCGCATATTAAAATTGATGAAGTCGCCCTAAACACCTCGTACTCGACAAAAATATCTTCTTTCATCAAACAAACATCGTCATATATATAAAAGTACGAGTATTAGTGCCAAATGTAAAACTTAAGGGCTCGTTCGGTGTCCTTCTGCTCCGCGTCTCCGCTCCTGGAGCGGACGGAGCTGCGGTTAGAAATTTCAGGCGGACGAAACGGTGCTTCCAGCTCCGTGTATTTTGAGGAGCTGATATATTGCCAAACAGGCCCTAAACCTCGACTGATTCTACCACGAGAAACATACCATATAAAGTACGCCTCAGTTGGCGATACCTTGGCCTATATATAGGCGCGATTTAGTACGTGATCTCGCGAACTAGAACGATAATACATAACTCAGAACTCAACGTCTGAAGCAAACTACTGCAAATCTATTTCTGCCTGCGAAAGAAAAGAAACTAAGAGCATCTCTAGCAAACCCCGTATAATGCCGACCCGTAAATTGCGTTTACAGTTCGTTGTAGATGAGATTTGCGGGTCGAATTCATGCGCTGCAGATTGACCCCGTATATGAAACTGTAAAACTAAAAAAAAGTATTTGCGGGAGAAATTTGCAACGACATTGATCGTACATTAGTTCATCTACATACTACATTGATCATACATAGTTCATCTACATACTACATTGACCATACATAGTTCATCTACATTGATCATATTAGTGGGGGAATCTGTGGGCCCGAGCCTAGCTACCAAAATTCGACGAGCTCGCGGCGGCGACGACGCGGCGGAGGAGCCGGAGGAGCTCAGTCCTCGTCGGAGGAGTCGAGGTCGATAAAGAACTTGGCCTGCTCCGCCTTCATGACGTGCAAGTCCGCCTCCTTGGACACGTGTGCCTGCGACGCTCGTCTGGAGGAACATCTGCTCGTACTCGAGCTCGCGGCGGCGGCGCGCTTCGGTCTCCTCCTGCTCCCTCGTCGACCGCTCCATGACGACGCGCTCTAGGTGCTCCTCCTGCCCCGGGGGAGGTAGTCCTCGGGGCCGATCACTCCTCGACGCGGCGGCGTGTCGGCCTCGAGCTTGATGGCGAGCGGCCCGAGCTCCTCCGGCTCTCTCTTCACCAGAGTGAGTCGCGAGCTCGAGGCGCCCGCGGACGAGCTCCCCGCGGCAGAGGAGCCGGAGGAGGCGTGGCGGCGGCGGGCGAGCTCGCGCTCGAACTCGACCAGCTCGCGGCGTTCGAACGCCGGCTACCGCGGTTGATCCACCTCCGCACGCCCCGCTTACGTGCGGCGTCGGATCTGGCGCGGCAGCGGCGCTCCGCGTCATCCCCAGAGCTCCCGTAGCCATCCTTGGCTTTTCAGGCTCGCCGGCGGCGAGAAATTGGGTGGAGGAGGAGGGGAATCGCGGCCGGTGGCAGCGGAGGCGGATAGGATTTGACCCGTGTCCGAGCGGTGAAACGACATATACAGCAGTGGGGAGAGAGTTTTGCGGGCCGCGGTAAATTTTTTACGGGCCGGGTCGCGGATACAGTATCTATTCTGGCCAAAAAACGGACCGAACCCGTATACTCGCCGGAATTATATGGGTTCTGCCCTTTTAGGGGTTTGCTAGAGATGCTCTAAGGGCATCTCCAATGCCGACACTTGAACACGTTTGTATCCGTTCAGACGCAGTTGTCCGGACCCTACAAGCCATCCAACGCCGACCCATCGATCCATGGAGTGGTTCAGACGACAATATTCTAGCAAATCAAAACCAAATTAGGGGGCTTTGCGGGAGTCTAGACACCAACCACGTATGACCCGACACCTCAGGCCCACCCAAAACTAAGGTGAAGCCCGCGCTTTTGTAGCCGGCAACACTGTTTCTATGGCAAAATCTGCCACTCTTTTTCCATCGCTCTCCACCCAATTCCCACACTTTTCCACCCACTCTCTTCTTCCATCCCGCCGCCGACGCATGGACCCGCAGGAGAACCTGCCAGAGACGACGGTGGTGGAGGATCCGTTGATCACGCTCGTCCGGAAGATCAGCTCGGCGATAGGGCAAAAATCGCCTCCCCAAAAGCGAAGGCCACAAAGGCGGCGACGCTCAAGAAGTAGAAGGCCGGCAGAGGCCGGGGTGGTGGTCGTGGCGGTGGACGTGCAGGTGACGGACGTGGTGAAGGTCGAAGCTTGGGCCGCGGGGCCCCGATGTCGTCGCCGACCATGCAGGCGCCAGCATGGTCGGAGCATTACAAGGCTCTATACTACTACACGGCCAAGCAGCCCGGTAGGCAGTCTGCGACATCCGCCGCCTGGCAAGTGCCTTGCATCGTCGACGTCAACTCCACGCTGCTGCTTCTCTCGGAGTGTTTATCGCCGCAACTTTTCCAGACGCGGACACCGGGGTGGATCAGTAGGGTTCCCGCACGCTGTTCGTTAGTATGCCTAAAGCGAGCGAGCCAGCGTACAACGCCACAAACAAGGAGATGTTTGAGATCATCCACGAGAGAGGCGGAGGTTGCTATGAGGACGCGCATGTGGATGACTCGGAGCCCACCAAGTCAGACATGCACTCCCAACCGGGCACGCAACCGGGCTACACCCAATCCGACACGTACACTCCAGCCGGGCACGGACACATAATAGCATTATTGGACCGCCGGAGATCCGAAGCAAGAGGAGGATAGCGATGATGAGATGAATTTGATGTCGATCCAAAGAAGATGAGTAGAGAAGAAAACTTCTTTTTCTGCAAAAGTTATCAGATCTATTATAAAGATTCACCGAATTACAAAACACCTCAAACATAATAAAAATTACATCGAGGTCCATGAACCACCAAACGACCATTGCCGCCACCAGAACCAGCCGCCGACGCGCCGCTGTCGCCACTCCCATACCGGAACCGGCCTGGCCTTGTCAATTACAGCCGGGAAGTCTTCGTGCACGTGCCCCTAAGGTCCAGCACCATGGAGTCGTAGTCGTCGTTGATCCTTGAATCGATTTGAAGAACCCGACACCAAATATTGCCGTTATGTACGCACGATGAGAAACTCTAACCTCGCTGCCCCCAAGCGCTGGCAGGAATCTACGCTAGAGCACCGTCTAATCCGTCCCAACGGACAAACTTGAGGAGGATCGGAGCTTGAAAGACTGACTCGAAGAAGAAGCGGCGCCATCCAGTGGCGATGCAAGGAATCCAATTATGTGTGGTCAACTGAATATTGTGTAATCAGATGTATGCATTCACAAGATTTTTTGGCATGATTTCTACTTGATGTATTTTGCTTTTGCAAAAAGTTGTGTAGTCAATTGACTACCAGCTCAAGTGTGGCTTCGCCACTGCCGCCATCCATCCAAACGCCGCCCCTACGAGGACTAAAACCCTACTAATCTACTAGCCGGATCTGAGGAAAGAAAACTTCAACATGTGGGAGGACGAACTATTGTGCAATGCATGGTTGCCTCTGGTCTCGATCTGATCCATGGTTCGAAGCAAAAGGGCACAACATGTTGCACCAACATTCGCACTTGGTTCCATAAACACAAACTATACGATTGGACGGATTTGAAATTTAAATTTGCCTTACTCATGGACATTTAAGGATAACTTTGAATGACCGGTACATCAGAGCAACTCCAACGCGGTGACCCATTTCGTCCGCTACCGTCCGTTTGGGTCGTCACGGACAAAAGTGATGGCGCAACGCACCGACCCATTCCCAAAACGCGTCCGCTTCTCGTCCGCGCGGACCCATTTCCGGCCCAAATTTGCGGCTGAAATGCGTCGGCACGGATGCGAAGCGGACGCGCCGTGCGTCCTCTCGTTGTCCGCTGCATCCCCACATGGCGGCTGCCCAACTACCTCCGGCGTCTTTATTAATGCCGACCACGGGCCCACACATTAAAGACGGTGGCCGGCCTTTTTTAATCCGAGCGTGCAGTGGGCCAGCCCAGCTGACGGCAGTACAGCCAGCTGCGGAGGACGTCGCGACAGCCTGGGCGATGACGTTCCCATGGGCTGGCCCGTCGCCAACACTCATCGACCTCACCGGCCCCGACGACGACGAGAAGGACGCCTAGGGCATCGCGCCTCCTCCTAGTTTTTAGTTTTATTAATGTTTTTACTTAATATAAAAGTGGACTTGTGGACCCTCGTCGGCCTTTGTGACGGGCATTAATGTTTAATTAACGTTTTTTATTTACAAAATATTTACGGTATTATTTCCGCGCGATCTAAAAATTGGGTCGGGCCAGCGTTGGACGCAAGCGCCGGCCGAAACGTGAAAGTAGATATAAGTGTCTGCCAGACCGATCCAAACGGTCAAAAAAGGGATAAAATCACGGTTTATTTGAGTCGGCCGATTGGAGTTGGTGGTGAAAGGATGCGGAAGCCGGGCTGGGGTCATCGTTGGAGATGGCCAAATGCAGTTCAATGAACGGAGGCGGGCACACGGATGTTCAGATCTGGTACCAGCATGCTACAGGAGACAAGCGTCTGAGTGCGTCACGGTGGCTGATAGCACAAGATATTATACTTAAATAGGAAAGCTGACAAGTTGCAATCCTGCCCAATCTGGAAATGAAATGGTGGCCCGATCCATCTTACCCGATTTACCAGCAGGGGCGCAGGCAAAAGCGTGGTTTCCACGTGACACGTGTACCGTCCCGGCCCTGCTTCCTCCCGCTCCGGCTCCCCCTCCCTCCGGTGTACCAGCGCCATCCTGCACCGAGGACCTCATTCCTCTTGACCCCTTTGCTTGGCAGGATAATAATAAAAAATAGAATTGTAATGCCATGCATGAACGAATTCTCAAAATATTACTAGTAAATGATTATGTTCAATAGATATAATCAGATACAAATTTTCTGACAAAATGTTGTAAAGTTAGCAAAGAAAATTGTAATTCTTGCATACGATCAAACAAGCAAACATAGAACTAGTTTATCGTCCTTGAGAAGCATGGAGAAAAATGTATGTGTTCTTCGTCCATTCGAAAACACATGTGAACCTCTTTGCAACATTGAGAATGTACCATTCGAGCAAAAAGACATTTGTTATTGAGTTCACACATCCGGATTTTGATTTCAAGTCGAGTTGTTAGACGTCCATGTGCGACTATTGCGGTGACCGCTCCCTTTAGAGAAAGTTTATAATGAAGTTGGAGTCGCTAGATCGAAGGAAGGGAGGATGGGAACGATAGTGTGTGTTGCCTCGATGAATGTTTTCTCCTTAGTGCCGTGTCGAGTTTGTGTGGATAGCTAGATGGGCCGTTGATGCCCTCTAGGATGCCATGCTCCATGATGGTTGTTGGGCATGTATCTCGGTTTTCATTCATTTTAAATAGTTGATCAATTTTATTTGATTTTCCCCATTTTTTATTTGATACTCTAAATAGTTGATCATGTTTCTCAATTTTATTTGATTTCCCCCATTTTTGTGTGGAATGTTTCTTTCTTAATTAATGAGATCATGAACCACCACAAAGAAACTTTACATTCGCGTATAATTCTACGCTCTACTCCGTATCTTCTCACACACACAAATCTATTGACCCTTTCATGGAAAATGGTGAGAAAAATTAACCTCAGAAAACAAGGAGCCAAAGAAAGAACTATCGAAGGGGAGCCCCGAAAACAACCGACGCGCCCTTCATTTTCTCCTGCCTTTTGGTCCTCTACCACTTGAAAATAAAATAAAAAATATCTCTAGAGCTTCCCAAGAATTGTTCGTCTCGCCCAATTTCTCGGATCCCGTCACTCTCCCCTCTCCGTGACCCCTCCCGTCCATTACAAAAGGAGCCCCTGGCCTCCAGAGTTCACCGTTCCCATTCGGTGCCGTCCCGAGGCCTTATCACCACCTCCCCCACACACACCGAGTGCTCGTGCTCGACGCAATTCCCCACCCCGCGATGAGTGCGGCGGACAAGGTGAAGCCGGCGGCCAGCCCGGCGTCGGAGGATCCCTCCGCCATCGCCGGCAACATCTCCTACCACGCGCAGTACAGCCCCCACTTCTCGCCGCTCGCCTTCGGCCCCGAGCAGGCCTTCTACGCCACCGCCGAGAGCGTCCGCGACCACCTCCTCCAGGTGCCGTTTGCGTTCTCGCTCTCTCGCGCCGCCCGCTCGCGTCCTCCGTCGCCGCCGCGGCGCTGAATGTTGATCTGTGCTTTTGTTTCTGCAGAGATGGAACGACACCTACCTGCATTTCCACAAGACGGACCCCAAGCAGACCTACTACCTGTCCATGGAGTACCTGCAGGGCCGCGCGCTCACCAACGCCGTCGGCAACCTCGCCATCACCGGCGCCTACGCTGACGCCCTGAAGAAGTTCGGCTACGAGCTCGAGGCCATCGCTGGACAGGTGAGCGATCCAAGTGCCCATCGTCCTAAATTACAGTGTGCTTCGCTTAATTAAGGCCATCTATTTTCGTACTCTTGGGAGTGACATTATTTAATTAGTGCTTTGTTTGACCGTGACATTTTCTTATTCAAGTAGCAGTACTACGTTTTGTGTGGCTTTTGTACAAGCGGTTCAGGTATCTGGTTGGCTGGCTTAGATTTCTTGATCCATTATTTAACCAAACAAAAAAAAAAGAGTGCACTACACAAGGCGTAGATCACTGCATGTCTCAAGAAAAGATTGTGCAAGGCTTAGAAAGTGCACTATACTACTCCCTCCGTCTATAATGCAAGACGCAATAACGTCTTGCATTATAGGACGGAGGGAGTACAAGAGAACCACTGCACTATTTTAGATCTGAAACCGTAAGTTTATCTGGTTTCATGTATCTGTTCCGGTATCTGCCTTTATTGGAGCTCAGCCTGTTTGGTGATCATTCTAGAAGCACTTTTATACCCTACTACCCCGGGGTCGTAGATCACTGGTAAGAACAATTGAAAATCAGTTGTTTACAATAGCAGCACGAGCAGATCTTAGGGTCTGCAAGATTGACAGTTTTCTCCTGTGTTAAGCACCATCACTTAATATGAATCTAGATCTGTTACCAAAAGCTAATTATGGGTTCATGGCACCGGGATAGCAAATAAAGCTTTTGATTGAAACATCTGGAGCCTCTTTTCAGCAGTAATTGATGGTGTGAATTTGTCTTGAATTCAGGAGAGGGATGCTGCTCTGGGAAATGGTGGCTTGGGCAGGCTTGCATCTTGCTTTTTGGATTCAATGGCAACGCTGAACTTGCCTTCTTGGGGCTATGGCCTTCGTTACCGATATGGCCTGTTCAAGCAGCGCATTGCCAAGGAGGGCCAAGAAGAAATCGCTGAAGACTGGCTTGATGTACCATTTCTATATGCTAATAACATTCTTCACAAACCTTTTTTATCTAGATCTCGATAATAGCTTTGCTGTTTAATATTTTTCAGAAGTTTAGCCCATGGGAGATTGTCAGGCATGATGTTGTATACCCAATCAGATTTTTCGGCCATGTCGAGATTTCGCCAGATGGAAAGTAAGCCAGATGGACACCTGGACAAGTGCTATTGTGATAAAATATTGATTAATAGCTTGAGATGGAGTTTTTTATGACGCCTTCTAAATTCAAAACAATAGTATGATGCTTCTTTAGCTGCATTTCTTTTCCATGTTTTAATTTACAGATCTAGGATCTTCTGTACTCCATGCTTGTTTGATCAGATGTTTTGAATATGTTTTATTTTTGGTCCAGAAAATTTGAGCGTGTATGAATGAATATTCATGCATGATTGCATGAAACTACATTTGGCGATGCTTTAAGCAGACTTGTTGTACATCAGACTGGATAAAAAAAACTAGATTTGGTGATGCTTTAATCAGAGCTCTTGTACATTAGACTGGATCCATTATCACAGACTCGCTATTTATTAATTTTATTGGTTTTTATGCCAAGGCCTTTTTGTGTCCCTCTAATTGATACATTTGTTTGCTTTATCATGTGATAGGCGGAAATGGGCCGGTGGAGAAGTTCTGAACGCTTTAGCCTATGATGTGCCAATTCCTGGGTACAAGACAAAAAATGCAATCAGTCTTCGCCTTTGGGATGCAACAGCTACTGCTGAGGATTTCAACTTATTTCAGTTCAATGATGGCCAGTATGAGTCAGCTGCTCAACTGCACTCGAGGGCACAGCAGGTGATATGCAAGTCCTAAACTGAGTCACTCAATTGCTCGTATATGATAAATCAAGAGCGCCTTTAACTTTGTGAATACTGCTCCTGATCGATGGCATCATATACTAAACCAGTAATTTTATTTTTTGTTTAAAGCAAGCACGTCCAATATAACCTGCCCTGTGTGATAGCCATGTTTTCCTATGGATTTCACGCACTAACCATCTCATCAAACAACTTGATCACAAATAATGCTAAAAGGTTATCTATTGTGGTTTTAACATGCTTTTTAGATGTGACTATAAGTGAGGTGTTAATCCATCCTAGTTAATAAGTTGAAGATTATGTGTGTTTCCTATCTGTCATCTGCTATCAATGCCTATATCTAAACCAGAAATAACTGTTGTATCTTTTCGCTCCAGTTTCATCTTTCATGAATTAGCTAACTTGATTTAAATTATATTGTATATCCTGTAGATATGTGCTGTTCTCTATCCTGGTGATGCTACAGAAGAAGGGAAGCTTCTGAGATTAAAGCAGCAGTATTTCCTTTGCAGCGCATCACTTCAGGTAATTATGCAGTTAGTTTCATTTGGAATGATGGTTACTGTAAAAGGAAGGTGCACCTATGGCCAGCTTGTGCTTTTCTGTTTGGTTGAGAAATGATGTTAGAGATACTTGCATTGTCTTCTTGTATTGTTGCACGCTGCATCAAATTTCCACCATCTTGCACGAGAAAAATGCATGATCAAGGTTCATTTAGAAAACTTGTATCACTATTATCATTATCATGACCAGACTTTTGAGTCCCGTTACATTTATATTATCCTTCCCATTTTTACGCAGTTACAACGTGGTTTTATTTCGTCTTTTCTCAATATCTTTTCTTTTGGTCCTCCACGATAAATATTGACAAGCATAACTGACTATGATTTTTTCCAGGATATTATTTTCAGATTTAAAGAAAGAAAAGCTGACAGAGTTTCAGGGAAGTGGAGTGAGTTCCCTTCCAAAGTTGCTGTTCAAATGAATGACACTCACCCAACTCTTGCCATCCCTGAGCTAATGAGGTTGCTTATGGACGTGGAGGGACTTGGTTGGGATGAAGCCTGGGCTGTCACAAATAAGTTAGATTTTCACTAATATTAAATTTGCATTATTACCTTTACATACTTATTTACAAATCTGTCTCATGGTCCAGGACGGTTGCTTACACCAATCACACAGTTCTTCCTGAAGCTCTCGAGAAATGGTCACAGGCTGTAATGAGGAAATTGCTTCCGCGTCACATGGAAATCATCGAGGAAATTGACAAGCGGGTAACTGTCAAGCCGCATTTACTCTTTTGGTACACAACAGTTATGGCACAAAATGACAAAGTTGTGCCATTTGCTTGCAGTTTAGAGAAATGGTAATCTCCACCCGGAAGGATATGGAGGGAAAGATCGAATCGATGAGGGTTTTAGATAACAATCCTGAGAAGCCAGTAGTGCGGATGGCGAATTTGTGTGTTGTGGCTGGGCATACGGTATTCTTATTTCATTGCCATGTTCTACATCCTGTTATTTCATTTTTCATGTTCTACAGCCCGTTACACGGTAGTTTTGTCTCTATACTCCTACTGGACCATTTTACATTGTCATTCTTTTTAAGATCATAAAGACATAGTGAATATCCTGCATTTGGACCATGATTAGTTTATTTATATATTTTGCAATTTACTGTATCTTAATCATTCTCTGAGAAAATGTTGCTTGTAATCCCATTATTGTACTTGCTTCTTTATGCTAACTTGCTAAGATTTTTTATTAAAATGTAATTTATGGGGGCTTCAATTAGTTCTGGAGCTCTCTGTTCTGTACTTTTTGTGCTATTCCAGCATCAATTTGCCTTCCTGTATCATATGAGGTAGACCATAATGAAGTGTACTAAATTCTTCTGACAGGTGAATGGAGTGGCCGAGTTGCACAGCAACATCTTGAAACAAGAGCTGTTTGCAGATTATGTCTCTATTTGGCCTAACAAATTCCAGAACAAAACTAATGGAATTACACCACGTAGATGGCTCCGTTTTTGCAACCCTGAGCTGAGTGAAATAGTCACGAAATGGTTAAAAACAGATCAGTGGACAAGCAACCTTGATCTTCTCACCGGGCTTCGCAAAGTATGTGTGCATGCTTCCAGTCTTGCATCTGCTTTTGTTATTGCCCACCACACTATCACAGTATAACTGAAAATTTTAACAGTTCGCAGATGATGAAAAACTACATGCTGAGTGGGCAGCAGCCAAGCTGGCCAGCAAAAAGCGCTTAGCCAAGCATGTGTTGGATGTGACTGGTGTTACAATTGATCCAAATAGCCTTTTCGATATACAAATTAAACGCATCCACGAATACAAGAGACAGCTGTTGAACATTTTGGGAGCTGTGTACAGATACAAGAAGTTAAAGGTTTGGCTTATTTCTTGGAGTTACCCTATTCTTACAGCTTTACTATGTCTCAATTAGATGGAAAATATTCAGTATTACGGTCCTGAAATAGGCTTATGTATCATTTTAGGAAATGAGCGCAGAAGAGAGGAAGAAGGTTACACCACGCACTGTCATGGTAGGAGGGAAAGCATTTGCAACATACACCAATGCTAAAAGAATAGTGAAATTGGTAAATGATGTTGGTGCTGTGGTGAACAATGATGCTGACGTCAACCAATATCTGAAGGTATCAATTGTACAGCATCCACATCTTCTTTGGCAATTGCCATCCAATCGAAATATACATATAATTTTGGTGGGATGAACATTACTGAAATAAATTAAAATTAAATTGTGTTTTATGATTTAATATGAGGTTCTTGTTTCTCCAGGTGGTGTTCATTCCAAACTACAACGTATCAGTGGCTGAAGTGCTCATTCCTGGCAGTGAACTGTCACAGCACATCAGTACTGCAGGCATGGAAGCAAGTGGAACAAGTAACATGAAGTTCTCTCTGAATGGCTGTGTTATCATTGGAACTCTCGATGGAGCCAATGTTGAAATCAGAGAAGAAGTAGGGCAAGACAACTTCTTCCTTTTCGGTGCCAAAGCAGATCAGATTGCTGGTCTGAGGAAGGAAAGGGAAAATGGCTTGGTAATATATCTTCCAGTGGATTGCCGTTAGTTAAATGCAATATTACTATATTAGGCTAGCCGGACTTGCAAATAGCTAATCTATTTGTGGTGCTCATAGTCTACTGATTTCAGTATATATTCTCACCAAGTCACTATCAGATGGGCTATTAACTTATTCTTTGTCTCACTATGAACAGTTCAAGCCAGACCCACGCTTTGAAGAAGCCAAGCAGTTTATCAGGAGTGGTGCTTTCGGCACCTACGACTACACTCCTCTCTTGGATTCCCTTGAAGGGAACACTGGATTTGGGCGTGGTGACTACTTCCTTGTTGGCTATGACTTCCCAAGCTACATTGATGCACAGGCCCGGGTTGATGAAGCCTACAAGTAAGGATACAAACACAATATTCCTTCTATTGGGCTGATACTTTGAATTCTAGAACTAAATACCATTGCAGTTCCCATGACAGGGATTTGCTGAATATCGTAATGCTGAATCCTTAACTCATGTTTCCATGACAGGGACAAGAAGAAATGGATCAAGATGTCCATCTTGAACACGGCTGGAAGTGGCAAGTTCAGCAGCGACCGCACCATCGACCAATATGCGAAGGAGATCTGGGGCATTTCGGCTTGCCCTGTTCCATGAAGAGGAGACGTGATCAAGAGGTGTTGGATGATGATGCGTGGCACTAATAAGGACCTTGTACTGGTCCATGGTGAATAACCCCTGCTTCCGTTGTAGCTGAGAAGAATGAAGCAACGTACGAAGCCTGTTGTTGTGTTGTGTATTCTGCTGCACTTTTGAAGTGCATAGAGGATGCGACTTTTCTTTTGTTCTTTTTCTTTTTTGGTCTGTAACCATACTATTTTGATCCTGAACCGGAATGGCGGAATCATCCAGGTTCTCAATAAAATAGTTCAAGTTTTGATTACCTTTGGTATCAAAATGTTGTTTTGTGATCATGTTGCCTATGTAGTTAGGATTGCAATCTCCATCCATATATCTAACTTATTCAGGTTTGAGAATTATCGGGTGGAAATTGAAGGTTTTTTTGATTGTATCAAGTAGTCTTAGGGAGAGGCCATCCAGAAAGACTCATATCTCATAAGCTGAAAGCTCTTAGGCAGGATTTGAAGGAATGGCAATTGAGCATTGCTAGAATGAAGCTCCTAATAAGTGCAACAAGGTCATTGTTATTCTAAATAATTTGGAGGAATTGAGGCCTTTGTATAGGCAGGAGTTCAATTTTAGGAAGATTATTAAGTTGCATGTGGAACATTTGTTGCACAAAAAAGAGATGTACCAGCTGCAACGCCTCGACATTGATCTGGAAGACCTGGGCGCCACCAAAAATGAAGTTTTTCCATACCAGCTGCAACGCCTCGACATTGATCTGGAAGACCTGGGCGCCACCAAAAGTCAAGTTTTTCCATTGGCTCGCCAACCTGGATAGGTGTTGGACTGTTGAGAGACTGCAATGCTGTGGCCTGTAGCACCACCCCAGCTGCGTCCTTTGCGACCAGGAACCAGAGACGATGCACCACCTACTAGTTTCATGCCCCTTCTCGAGGCAGGTATGTCACGATACCCTTGTCTGGTTAAGGATGACGTGCAGACCACCTAACCGGGATGCCTCCATCTCCGGATGTGGCTTGCTGTCAAGGCGACGACCCCCAAACCGCTTCGCAAGGGACTGGCAACCGCGATGCTACTGATGGGATGGATGATTTGGAAACAACGAAATGCTTGTGTCTTCGATGGGGATCAACCATCCGTCCACGAGCTAACAAAGAGAATCAAAGCAGAGGCCGCTCTATGAGTTGAGGCTGGGGCTTCAAGCCTTCGATTGGTGATCCCAAGCACCTGGGATGTCCACCAAGATCATTGTAATATAAACTGTAAACCCCCCTCCTAGGAGGCATGTAACTTGCCCCCCCCTTCAATGAAAAGAAACGCAAAGTCTGTGTTTTCTTGAAAAAAAGAGATGTACCATTAGGTACATCAAGGTGGGGGAGGAGAATGCAAAATTCTTTCATGCTATAGCAACCGAGAAGTTCAACAGGAATTCTATTGCCAGTCTTCTGCAGCTTACCGATGGGACTGTGATTTCTGATCATAGCCAGGTGTGAAGGAAATATGCCCTAGAGGCAATAATAAAGTATTATTTATTTCCTTGTATCATGACAAATGTTTATTATTCATGCTAGAATTGTATTAACCGGAAACATAATACATGTGTGAATATATAGACAAACAGAGTGTCACTAGTATGCCTCTACTTGACTAGCTCGTTAATCAAAGATGGTTATGTTTCCTAGCCATAGACATAAGTTGTCATTTGATTAACGAGATCACCTCATTAGGAGAATGACGTGATTGACTTGACCCATTCCGTTAGCTTAGCACTCGATCGTTTAGTATGTTGCTATTGCTTTCTTCATGACTTATACATGTTCCTATGACTATGAGATTATGCAACTCCCGTTTACCGGAGGAACACTTTGTGTGCTACCAAACGTCACAACGTAAACGGGTGATTATAAAGGTGCTCTACAGGTGTCTCCAAAGGTACTTGTTGGGTTGGCGTATTTCGAGATTAGGATTTGTCACTCCAATTGTCGGAGAGGTATCTCTGGGCCCACTCGGTAATGCACATCACTATAAGCCTTGCAAGCATTGTGACTAATGAGTTAGTTGCGGGATGAGGTATTACGGAACGAGTTAAGAGACTTGCCGGTAACGAGATTGAACTAGGTATCGAGATACCGACGATCGAATCTCGGGCAAGTAACATACCGATGACAAAGGGAACAACGTATGTTGTTATGCGGTCTGACCGATAAAGATCTTCGTAGAATATGTGGGAGCCAATATGGGCATCCAGGTCCTGCTATTGGTTATTGATCGGAGACGTGTCTCGGTCATGTCTACATAGTTCTCGAACCCGTAGGGTCCGCACGCTTAACGTTACGATGACAGTTTTATTGAGTTTTGATGTACCGAAGGAGTTCGGAGTCCCGGATGAGATCGGGGATATGACGAGGAGTCTCGAAATGGTCGAGACGTAAAGATCGATATATTGGACGACTATATTCGGACTTCGGAAAGGTTCCGAGTGGTTCGGGTATTTTCCGGAGTACCGAAGGGTTACGGGAATACGTATTGGGCCTTATTGGGCCATACGGGAAAGAAGGAAAAGGGCCTCAAGGGTGGCCGCACCCCTCCCCTTGGTCTGGTCCGAATTGGACTAGGGAAGGGGGGCGCCCCCTTCCTTCCTTCTCTTTTTCCCTTCCTCTTTTCCTATTCCATATGGGAGGTGGAATCCTACTAGGACTAGGGAGTCCTAGTAGGACTCCACACTTGGTGCGCCCCCTCCTAGGGCCGGCCTCCTCCTCCCTTGCTCCTTTATATACGGGGGCAGGGGGCACCCCATGGACACAACAATTGATCCTTGAGATCTCTTAGCCGTGTGCGGTGCCCCCCTCTACCAAATTACACCTCGATAATACCGTTGCGGAGCTTAGGCGAAGCCCTGCGTCGGTGGAACATCATCATCGTCACCACGCCGTCGTGCTGACGAAACTCTCTCTCAACACTCGGCTGGATCGGAGTTCGAGGGACGTCATCGAGCTGAACGTGTGTAGAACTCGGAGGTGCCGTGCGTTCGGTACTTGATCGGTCGGATCGTGAAGACGTTCGACTACATCAACCGCGTTGTGATAACGCTTCCGCTGTCGGTCTACGAGGGTACGTGGACAACACTCTCCCCCCTCGTTGCTATGCATCACCATGATCTTGCGTGTGCGTAGGAATTTTTTTGAAATTACTACGTTCCCCAACAGTGGCATCCGAGCCTGGTTTTATGCGTTGATGCTATGCACGAGTAGAACACAAGTGATTTGTGGGCGATATAAGTCATACTGCTTACCAGCATGTCATACTTTGGTTCAACGGTATTGTGAGATGAAGCGGCCCGGACCGACATTACGCGTACGCTTACGCGAGACTGGTTTCACCGTTCGGAGCACTCGTTGCTTAAAGGTGACTGGCGGGTGTCTGTTTCTCTCACTTTAGTTGAACCGAGTGTGGCTACGCCCGGTCCTTGCGAAGGTTAAAACAGCACCAACTTGACAAACTATCGTTGTGGTTTTGATGCGTAGGTAAGAACGGTTCTTGCTAAGCCCGTAGCAGCCACGTAAAACTTGCAACAACAAAGTAGAGGACGTCTAACTTGTTTTTGCAGGGCATGTTGTGATGTGATATGGTCAAGACATGATGTGATATAATTTGTTGTATGAGATGATCATGTTTTGTAATCGAGTTATCGGCAACTGGCAGGAGCCATATGGTTGTCGCTTTATTGTATGAGATGCAATCGTCATGTAATAGTTTTACTTTATCACTAAGCGGTAGCGATAGTCGTAAAAGCAAAAAGTTGGCGAGACGACAACGATGCTACGATGGAGATCAAGGTGTCGCGCCGGTGACGATGGTGATCATGACGGTGCTTCGGAGATGGAGATCACAAGCACGGTGCTTCAGAGATGGAGATCACAAGCACAAGATGATGATGGCCATATCATATCACTTATATTGATTGCATGTGATGTTAATCCTTTATGCATCTTATCTTGCTTTGATTGATGGTAGCATTATAAGATGATCTCTCACAAAAATTTCAAGATAAAAGTGTTCTCCCTGAGTATGCACCGTTGCAAAAGTTCTTCGTGCTGAGACACCACGTGTTAATCGGGTGTGATAGGCTCTACGTTCAAATACAACGGGTGCAAAACAGTTGCACACGCGGAATACTCAGGTTAAACTTGACGAGCCTAGCATATACAGATATGGCCTCGGAACACAGAGACCGAAAGGTCGAGCGTGAATCATATAGTAGATATGATCAACATAGTGATGTTCACCATTGAAACTACTCCATCTCACGTGTTAATCGGACATGGTTTAGTTGCTTTGGATCACGTAATCACTTAGATGATTAGAGAGATGTCTATCTAAGTGGGAGTTCTTAAGTAATATGATTAATTGAACTTAAATTTATCATGAACTTAGTACCTGATAGTATCTTGCTTGTCTATGTTAATTGTAGATAAATGGCCCGTGCCGTTGTTCCGTTGAATTTTAATGCGTTCCTTGAGAAAGCAAAGTTGAAAGATGATGGTAGCAATTACACGGACTGGGTCCGTAACTTGAGGATTATCCTCATTGCTGCACAGAAAAATTACGTCCTGGAAGCACCGCTAGGTGTACCACCTGCACCAGCAACTGCAGACATTGTGAATGCCTGGCAGTGACGTGTTGATGACTACTCGATAGTTCAGTGTGCGATGCCTTACGGCTTAGAACCGGGTCTTCAACGACGTTCTGAACGTCATGGAGCATATGAGATGTTCCAGGAGTTGAAGTTAATATTTCAAGCAAATGTCCGGATTGAGAGATATGAAGTCTCCAATAAGTTCAATAGCTGCAAGATGGAAGAGAATAGTTCTGTCAGTGAGCATATACTCAAAATGTCTGGGTATAACAATCACTTGATTCAACTGGGAGTTAATCTTCTGGATGATAGCGTCATTGACAGAATTCTTCAATCACTGCCACCAAGGTACAAGAGCTTCGTGATGAACTATAATATGCAAGGGATGAGTAAGACAATTCCCGAGCTCTTCGCAATGCTAAAGGCTGCGGAGGTAGAAATCAAAAAGGAGCATCAAGTGTTGATGGTCAGTAAAACCACTAGTTTCAAGAAAAAGGGCAAAGGGAAGAAGAAAGGAAACTTCAAGAAGAACAGCAAGCAAGTTGCTGTTCAGGAGAAGAAATCCAAGTCTGGACCTAAGCCTGAAACTGAGTGTTTCTACTGTAAGCAGACTGGCCACTGGAAGCGGAACTGCCCCAAGTTTTTGGCGGAAAAGAAGGATGGCAAGGTTAACAAAGGTATATGTGATATACATGTTATTGATGTGTACCTTACCAATGCTCGTAGTAGCACCTGGGTATTTGATACTGGTGCTGTTGCTAATATTTGCAACTCGAAACAGGGGCTACGGATTGAGCGGAGATTGGCTAAGGACGAGGTGACGATGCGCGTGGGAAATGGTTCCAAAGTCGATGTGATCGCCGTCGGCACGCTACCTCTACATCTACCTTCGGGATTAATATTAGACCTAAATAATTGTTATTTGGTGACAACGTTGAGCATGAACATTATATCTGGATCTTGTTTAATGCGAGACGGTTATTCATTTAAATCAGAGAATAATGGTTGTTCTATTTATATGAATAATATCTTTTATGGTCATGCACCCTTGAAGAGTGGTCTATTTTTAATGAATCTCGATAGTAGTGATACACATATTCATAATGTTGAAGCCAAAAGACGCAGAGTTAATAATGACAGTGCAACTTATTTGTGGCACTGCCGTTTGGGTCATATCGGTGTAAAGCGCATGAAGAAACTCCATACTGATGGAATTTTGGAATCACTTGGTACTTGCGAACCGTGCCTTATGGGCAAGATGACCAAAACACCGTTCTCCGGTACTGTGGAGAGAGCAACAGATTTGTTGGAAATTATACATACAGATGTATGTGGTCCGATGAATATTGAGGCTCGTGGCGGATATCGTTATTTTCTCACCTTCACAGATGATTTAAGCAGATATGGGTATATCTACTTAATGAAACATAAGTTTGAAACATTTGAAAAGTTCAAAGAATTTCAGAGTGAAGTTGAAAATCATCGTAACAAGAAAATAAAGTTTCTACGATCAGATCGTGGAGGAGAATATTTGAGTTACGAGTTTGGTCTACATTTGAAACAATGCGGAATAGTTTCGCAACTCACGCCACCCGGAACACCACAGCGTAATGGTGTGTCCGAACGTCGTAATCGCACTTTACTAGATATGGTGCGATCTATGATGTCTCTTACTGATTTACCGCTATCGTTTTGGGGTTATGCTTTAGAGACGGCTGCATTCACGTTAAATAGGGCACCATCAAAATCCGTTGAGACGACGCCTTATGAACTATGGTTTGGCAAGAAACCAAAGTTGTCGTATCTTAAAGTTTGGGGTTGCGATGCTTATGTGAAGAAACTTCAACCTGATAAGCTCGAACCCAAATCGGAGAAATGTGTCTTCATAGGATACCCAAAAGAGACTGCTGGGTATACCTTCTATCACAGATCCGAAGGCAAGATATTCGTTGCTAGGAATGGATCCTTTCTAGAGAAGGAGTTTCTCTCGAAAGATGTGAGTGGGAGGAAAGTAGAACTTGATGAGGTAACTGTACCTGCTCCATTATTGGAAAGTAGATCATCACAGAAATCAGTTTCTGCGACACCTACACCAAATAGTGAGGAAGTTAATGATAATGATCATGAAACTTCAGATCAAGTTATTACTGAACTTCGTAGGTCAACTAGATCAAGAACCGCACCAAAGTGGTACGGTAATCCTGTTCTGGAGGTCATGTTACTAGACCATGGCGAACCTACGAACTATGAAGAAGCGATGGTGAGCCCAGATTCCGCAAAATGGCTTGAAGCCATGAAATCCGAGATGGGATCCATGTATAAGAACAAAGTATGGACTTTGGTTGACTTGCCCGATGGTCGGCAAGCCATTGAAAACAAATGGATCTTCAAGAAGAAGACTGACGCTGATGGTAATGTTACTGTCTATAAAGCTCGACTTGTTGCAAAAGGTTTTCGACAAGTTCAAGGGATTGACTACGATGAGACCTTCTCACCCGTAGCGATGCTTAAGTCTGTCCGAATCATGTTAGCAGTTGCCGCATTTTATGATTATGAAATTTGGCAAATGGATGTCAAAACTGCATTCCTGAATGGATTTCTGGAAGAAGAGTTGTATATGATGCAACCGGAAGGTTTTGTCGATCCAAAAGGAGCTAACAAAGTGTGCAAGCTCCAGCGATCCATTTATGGACTGGTGCAAGCCTCTCGGAGTTGGAATAAAGGCTTTGATAGTGTGATCAAAGCATTTGGTTTTATACAGACTTTTGGAGAAGCCTGTATTTACAAGAAAGTGAGTGGGAGCTCGATAGCATTTCTGATATTATATGTGGATGACATATTACAAATGATATAGAATTTCTGGATAGCATAAAGGGATACTTGAATAAGAGTTTTTCAATGAAAGACCTCGGTGAAGCTGCATATATATTAGGCATTAAGATCTATAGAGATAGATCAAGACGCTTAATTGGACTTTCACAAAGCACATACCTTGACAAAGTTTTGAAGAAGTTCAAAATGGATCAAGCAAAGAAAGGGTTCTTGCCTGTACTACAAGGTGTGAGATTGAGTAAGACTCAATGCCCGACCACTGCAGAAGATAGAGAGAAAATGAAAGATGTTCCCTATGCTTCAGCCATAGGCTCTATCATGTATGCAATGCTGTGTACTAGACCTGATGTGTCCCTTGCTATAAGTTTAGCAGGGAGGTACCAAAGTAATCCAGGAGTGGATCACTGGACAGCGGTCAAGAACATCCTGAAATACCTGAAAAGGACTAAGGATATGTTTCTCGTATATGGAGGTGACAAAGAGCTCATCGTAAATGGTTACGTTGATGCAAGCTTTGACACTGATCCGGACGATTCTAAATCGCAAACCGGATACGTATTTACATTGAACGGTGGAGCTGTCAGTTGGTGCAGTTCTAAACAAAGAGTCGTGGCGGGATCTACATGTGAAGCGGAGTACATAGCTGCTTCGGAAGCAGCAAATGAAGGAGTCTGGATGAGGGAGTTCATATCCGATCTAGGTGTCATACCTAGTGCATCGGGTCCTATGAAAATCTTTTGTGACAATACTGGTGCAATTGCCTTGGCAAAGGAATCCAGATTTCACAAGAAAACCAAGCACATCAAAAGACGCTTCAATTCCATCCGGGATTTAGTCCAGGTGGGAGACATAGAAATTTGCAAGATACATACGGATCTGAATGTTGCAGACCCTTTGACTAAGCCTCTTCCACGAGCAAAACATGATCAGCACCAAGGCTCCATGGGTGTAAAAATCATTAATGTGTAAACTAGATTATTGACTCTAGTGCAAGTGGGAGACTGAAGGAAATATGCCCTAGAGGCAATAATAAAGTATTATTTATTTCCTTGTATCATGATAAATGTTTATTATTCATGCTAGAATTGTATTAACCGGAAACATAATACATGTGTGAATATATAGACAAACAGAGTGTCACTAGTATGCCTCTACTTGACTAGCTCGTTAATCAAAGATGGTTATGTTTCCTAGCCATAGACATAAGTTGTCATTTGATTAACGAGATCACCTCATTAGGAGAATGACGTGATTGACTTGACCCATTCCGTTAGCTTAGCACTCGATCGTTTAGTATGTTGCTATTGCTTTCTTCATGACTTATACATGTTCCTATGACTATGAGATTATGCAACTCCCGTTTACCGGAGGAACACTTTGTGTGCTACCAAACGTCACAACGTAAACGGGTGATTATAAAGGTGCTCTACAGGTGTCTCCAAAGGTACTTGTTGGGTTGGCGTATTTCGAGATTAGGATTTGTCACTTCAATTGTCGGAGAGGTATCTCTGGGCCCACTCGGTAATGCACATCACTATAAGCCTTGCAAGCATTGTGACTAATGAGTTAGTTGCGGGATGAGGTATTACGGAACGAGTTAAGAGACTTGCCGGTAACGAGATTGAACTAGGTATCGAGATACCGACGATCGAATCTCGGGCAAGTAACATACCGATGACAAAGGGAACAACGTATGTTGTTATGCGGTCTGACCGATAAAGATCTTCGTAGAATATATGGGAGCCAATATGGGCATCCAGGTCCTGCTATTGGTTATTGATCGGAGACGTGTCTCGGTCATGTCTACATAGTTCTCGAACCCGTAGGGTCCGCACGCTTAACGTTACGATGACAGTTTTATTGAGTTTTGATGTACCGAAGGAGTTCGGAGTCCCGGATGAGATCGGGGATATGACGAGGAGTCTCGAAATGGTCGAGACGTAAAGATCGATATATTGGACGACTATATTCGGACTTCGGAAAGGTTCCGAGTGGTTCGGGTATTTTCCGGAGTACCGAAGGGTTACGGGAATACGTATTGGGCCTTATTGGGCCATACGGGAAAGAAGGAAAAGGGCCTCAAGGGTGGCCGCACCCCTCCCCTTGGTCTGGTCCGAATTGGACTAGGGAAGGGGGGCGCCCCCTTCCTTCCTTCTCTTTTTCCCTTCCTCTTTTCCTATTCCATATGGGAGGTGGAATCCTACTAGGACTAGGGAGTCCTAGTAGGACTCCACACTTGATGCGCCCCTCCTAGGGCCGGCCTCCTCCTCCCTTGCTCCTTTATATACGGGGGCAGGGGGCACCCCATGGACACAACAATTGATCCTTGAGATCTCTTAGCTGTGTGCGGTGCCCCCCTCCACCAAATTACACCTCGATAATACCGTTGCGGAGCTTAGGCGAAGCCCTGCGTCGGTGGAACATCATCATCGTCACCACGCCGTCGTGCTGACGAAACTCTCCCTCAACACTCGGCTGGATCGGAGTTCGAGGGACGTCATCGAGCTGAACGTGTGTAGAACTCGGAGGTGCCGTGCGTTCGGTACTTGATCGGTCGGATCGTGAAGACGTTCGACTACATCAACCGCGTTGTGATAACGCTTTCGCTGTCGGTCTACGAGGGTACGTGGACAACACTCTCCCCCCTCGTTGCTATGCATCACCATGATCTTGCGTGTGCGTAGGAATTTTTTTGAAATTACTACGTTCCCCAACAAGGTGGAGGTGTTATTTGGTCTACTTTTAAGGGAGGATGGGGTTGGCTAAAGGGATTAATATGGGATTTGATTTAAATTCTCTCCTCAACCATGTGGATGGACTGGATGAATCAATAAATCCTTTTGAAAATGATGAAATGGATTTGATTGTCAAGAATATGCCTATTGACAAAACCCTAGGACCTGATGGTTTCAATGGCATTTCTTTAAGAAATGTTGGCCCATCATTTGCAAATAATTCTATGCTCTTGCTTAGTCCTTCTATGAGGGGAACGCCAGGTTAGATAATATTAATGGATCTTATATTACCCTAATTCCCAAGAAGCTTTCACCCGAGACAGTAGGGGGTTATAGGCCAATTTCTCTTACTGGCTTGGGCTTGAAGTTCTTGTCAAAGATTGCTGCTAACAGGTTTCAGAAGGATAATATGAGATGCATTCACAAAAATCAACATGGTTTTATTACGAGCAGGACAATACAAGATTGCATTGGTTGGACACTTGAATACCTCCATCGGTGCCATCAATCCAAAATGCCCATTTTAATTCTGAAATTGGACTTTGAAAAGGATTTTCATTCTATTGAGCATTCAACCATCTTGGAGATCCACAAACATGAAGGTTGTGATTCTAAATGGATTTGCTGGGTGGAGCAGCTTTTATCCACTAGAACATCATCTGTTCTTTTGAATGGTGTTCCTAGGGTAGTTTGTCGTAAGAGGGGTGTTAGGAAGGAATATCCTTTATCTCCTTTGTTGTTTGTACTTGCAGCTAATCAGCTTCAGTCGTTGGTTAATGACATGCATTAGAGGTGTGTGTTGCAGCTCCCAATCCCTTGCCATGACCAAGATTACCCTATTGTCCAATATGCTGATGATACTTTGATAATCCTGTCCGTAGAGGAAATTTAATTACGCCCTTAAAAGTATGTTGCTGGTTTTTGCTACTCGTGAGGTGCGTTGGGATTTCCTCGAAGAGGAGAGGATAAAGCAGTATAGTAGAGATAAGTATTTCCCTCAGTTAAGAACCAAGATTATACACCCAGTAGGAGAACCATACAGAAACTCGTTAGCAGCACGTGCACACACAAAAGCAAATACTTGCACCCAACACAAACAAGAGGGTTGTCAATCCTCTTGGTGGTTATTTGCAAGGATCAAATCTCATAGTGGTAGATAGATAAAGTAAATTGCAAAATAAAATAAAATAGAAAAAGTGCAGCAAGGTATTTTTGGATTTTATAAATGATAAAAGTAGACCCGGGGGCCATAGTTTTCACTAGAGGCTTCTCTCTCAAACACATAGCATACAGTGGGTAAACAAATTACTATTGGGCAATTGATAGAAAAGTGCATAGTTATGACGATATTCAAGGCAATGATCATGTATATAGGCATCACCTTCGAAACAAGTAAACCGACTTCTGCCTGTATCTACTACTATTACTCCACCCATCGACCGGCATTCAGCATGCATCTAGGGTATTACATTAATAAAAACAAAGTAACGCCTTAAGCAAGATGACACGATGTAGACAAAGTAAATCCAAGCAATATGAATAAACCCATCTTTTTATCCTTAATGGCAACAATACAAATATGTGTCCTTTCCCTTTCTGTCACTAGGATGGAGCACCGCAAGATCGAACCAATCACAAAGCACCTCTCCCATTGCAAGATAAATCAATCTAGTTGGCCAAACCAAACGGATAAACCAAGGAGAAATACAAAGCTATAAAAATCATGCATAAAAGAGTTCAGAGAAAACTCAATTAATATTCATAAATATTCAGATCATAAACCCACAATTCATCGGATCCCAACAAACACACCGCAAAATAAGATTACAGATAGAACTCCAAGAAGATCGAGGAGCACATGGTATTGAAGGTCAAAGAGAGAGAATAAGCCATCTAGCTGCTAGCTATGGATCCGTAGCTAGGTCCGCGGTAAACTACTCATGCATCATCGAAAGGGCAGCAAGGATGATGTAGAAGCTCTCCATGATCGATTCCCCCTTCGGCAGAGTACAGTAAAAGGCCTCCAGATGGGATCACGAAAGGATAGAAGCTTGCAACGCCGGAAAAAGTGTTTCGGGTCCTCTATTGTATATTGGGAATATTTGTGAATTTATAGAGTTGGAATTAGGTCAGGATGTGCCATGAGGGGCCCACAAGCTCAAGGGGCGCCCCCCCGGGGCGCGCCTGGTGAGCTTATCGCTCCCTCGTGGCTCGTCTGGTCTTCTCCTGAACCTTCTAAGGCCTCTCTTGGTCCAGAAAAAATTGTCAAAAAGTTTCGTAGCGTTTGGACTCCGTTTGGTACTGATTTCTTGAAAAGCCAAAAACATGAAAAAACCCAGCAACTGGCACTGGGCACTAGGTTAATCCCCAAAAAGATATATAATTGCATATAAAACATCCAAGATTGATACTATTATATCATGGAACAATAAAAAATTATAGATATGTTGGAGACGTATCAAGCATCTCCAAGCATAATTCCTGCTCGTCCTCGAGTAGGTAAATGATAAAAATATATTTTTTGATGTGGAATGCTACCTAACAAATTCATCATGTAATCTTTCTTTTATGGTATGAATATTAAGATCTGAATGATTCAAAGCAATAGTCTATAATTTGATATAAAGACATCAATACTCAGGCATACTAACAAACAATCATGTATTTCAAAATAAAAATGCTAAAGAATGTTATTCCTACAAAATCATATATTGTCATGCTCCATCTTCTTAACACAAAGTATTTATCATGTACAACCGTGATGACAAGCCGAGCAATTGGTTCATACTTTTTAACACGCTTCAGCTTTTTCAACCCCCACGCAATACATGAGCATAAGCCATGGATATAGCACTATGGGTGGAATAGAATACGGTGATAGAAATTAATGAAAAGTCAAAAGGAAGAAAGTCTCACATCGACGCGACTAATCAACATGCTATGGAGATGCCCATCAATTGATGTCAATGCAAGGATTAGGGATGGCCATGCAACAGATGCACTAAGAGCTATAAGTGTATGGAAGCTCAAACTGAAAACTAAGTGGGTGTGCATCCAACTTGCTTGCTCATGAAGACCTCAGACATTTCAGGAAGCCCATCATCGGAATATATAAGCCAAGTTCTATAATGGAAAATTCCCACTAGTATATGAAAGTGATAACATAGGAGACTCTCTATATGAAAAACACAGTGCTACTTTGAAGCACAAGTGTGGAGAAGGATAGTAACATTGCCCCTTCTTTCTTTTTCTCTCATTTTTTATGGGCCCTTTTGGCCTGTCTTTTTTCTCTTTTTTTTTATTTCCTCACTGGGACAATGCTCTAATAATGATGATCATCACATTTCTATTTACTTATAACTCAAAATTACAACTTGATACTAGAACAAATATGACTCTATATGAATGCCTCTGGCAGTGTACCAGGATGTGCAATGATCTAGCGTAACATGCATAAAAAATGATGAACGGTGGCTGAGCCACAAATACTATGTCAGCTATATGATCATGCAAAGCAGTATGACAATGATGATGTGTGTGATAATAACGGAACAGTGGAAGTTGCATGGCAATATATCTCGGAATAGCCATGAAAATGCCATAATAGGTAGGTTTGGTAACTGTTTTGAGGAAGATATAAGGAGGCTTATGTGTGATAGAGCGTATCATATCACGGAGTTTGGATGCATCGGCGAAGTTTGCACCAACCTCGAGGTGAGAAAGGGCAATGCACGACACCTAAGATTGCGGAAAGGTGAGAGTGCGTATAATCCATGGACTCACATTAGTCATAAAGAACTCACATACTTATTACGAAAGTTTATTAGCCCTCGAAGCAAAGTACTACTATGCATGACCCTAGGGGGATAACTTGGTAGGAAAAGACCATCGCTCGTCCCTGACCACCACTCATAAGTAAGATAATTAATAATAAACCAAGCTCCAACTTCTTAGCATAATGGGAGACTATACGTGCATGCTTCGGGAACTACAAACCTTGACACCGGTATTCTTACTAAACCACAATTTTCACTAGCACCTCCCACATATTACCATCCTAATATCGCAAAACTATTGCAAGGAATCAAACTTATCATATTCAATGATCTATATGAAAGTTTTTATTATATCCGTCTTGAATACCTATTAGGACCAATTTCATAACCCATGCATATTGCCATTACTATTTATTAGACTCTCAAAATGATATAAGTGAAGCATGAGAGTGCAAATATTTCTTTAAAATATAACCACCGTCGTGCTCTAAAAGATATAAGTGAAGAACAAGAGCAACTGCCTAGCTCAAAAGATACAAGTGAAGCACATACAGTATTCTAACAAATCACGAATAAATGCGTGTCCCTCTCAAAAGGTGTGTCCAACAAAGATGATTGTGGAAAACTAAAAGCAAACAAAGTAAAGACCACTATAATACACTACGCTCCAAGAAAAACTCATATCATGTGATGAATAAAAATATAGCTCCAAGTAATTTACCGGTGGATTGTAGACGAAAGAGGGGATGCCTTCCGGGGCATCCCTGATACGTCTCCATCGTATCTACTTTTCCTAACACCTTTTCTCTTGTTTTGGACTGTAATTTGCATGATTTAAATGAAACTAACCCGGACTGACACTGTTTTCAACAGACTACCATGGTGTTGTTTTTGTGTAGAAATAGAAGTTCTCGGAATTGGACGAAACTTTTTGGAGAATTATTTTGGAACAAATGAAGATTTTTGGAACCAAGACCCACTTGAGGGGGGGGGGGGGGCAGCCAGGGCCGGCCCTGAGGGGGGGGGGCAGAGGGGGCGGCCGCCCCGGCCCCCCAAGACCTAAGGGGCCCCCGCCAGGTACACATACGCAAGGAGCCCATTGCTGGCCCAAGGAGGAGGCAGGGGCACGTATGCATGTAGCGGGTTTGCCTTATAACAAAAGAAACACGTAGCAGATATCCCATTGATCGCTAGCTAGAAGTTGCAATCTCTAGTTTCTTGCCTAAAAGAAAGTTGCAGTCGCTGGATTATCGCCATGGTCTCCGTGCATGCGCTGGACGAACCTCCACTCTCCGATCACCTACCTGGAGCCTCGCCTCCTCGTTCTCCTTATCTGTCTCACCGCCTCCCCAAAATTCAGTTTCGAAAAAACCCTAATCCAAAGCCACCACTAGCCACCAAGGCAGACCGCATGTGTTCAACAATTCGCTACCGCCCTCTAGAGACAATGAAGGCCGGTGAACGGCCCCTGATGTCCTCTCTACAGCTATTGGTCCAGTCCCCGCTTCGATCAAATCCTTCTGGCTGCTCCTGCTAGTTCGCCAGTTCGACCATTCCTAAAAAGCCAAGTCCTCAAGGTGTGAATTTCCATCATCTTAAATATTGAATGGATATGTACCACATATAGCTGTATGTTTAGTTTTAAATTCTAATTGTATTTTGCTTTACAATTCTGTCATTTATTAGGATTGAGAGATGTATTATCTAACAGATGCCTCTAGCAAAAGTTCATTTTAATGTACACATTGTTGGAAGATATGGATATTGGTATGATCATCAATGACTTTACATCTATCAAATGTTAGAACAAATTAGATATTATATATAAGCTATTTATTATAAATATTGGTTTTGGATGCATCTTAAGTGTTTTTAGTATATACTCCCTCTGTTCCTAAATATAAGTCTTTTAAGAGATTCCACTATAGACTACATATGGAGCAAAATGAGTGAATTTGTACTCTAAAAGGCGTCTATATACATCCAAATGTAGTCTCTATCGTGGAATCCCTAAAAAGATTTATATTTAGGAACGAAGGAAGCATAGTATATGTCATTATTTTGATGATTACATTAAGGCTAAGGGCCCCCAATTCTTGTGTCGCCCTGGGCCCCTTAAATGTCAGGACCGACCCTGGGCCCAACTGCCCACTAGGCACCAGGGCGTGCCACCCCCTCTGGCGTGCCCTGGTGGGTAGTGGGGCCCACGAGGCTCCGCTGACCCTAATTCCAACTCTATAAAATCCTATTTTTGGAGAAAAAATAGGAGTGGAAGTTTCATTGCGTTTCACGATACGGAGCCGCCGCCACCTCCCGTTCTTCATCGGGAGGGCAGATCTCGAGTCCGTTCTGGGCTACGGAGAGGGGGATTCGCCGCCATTGTCATCACCAATTCCATGATTCTCCCCATCGGGAGTGAGTAATTCCTTCGTAGGCTTGCTGGACGGTGAAGGGTTGGATGGGATTTGATACGTCTCCAACGTATCTATAATTTTTGATTGTTCCATGCTATTATATTATTTGTTTTGGATGTTTTATATGCATTAATATGCTATTTTATATTATTTTTGGGACTAACTTATTAACCTAGAGCCCAGTGCCAGTTTCTGTTTTTCCTTGTTTTTGAGTTTTATAGAAAAGGAATATCAAATGGAGTCCAAACGGAATAAAATTTTCGTGATGATTTTTCTTGGACCAGAAGACACCCACGTAACTTGGAGAGAGGGCCAGAAGAGTCCCGAGGACTCCACAAGCCCTTAGGGCGCGCCCCCTGTCTTGTGTTCCCCTCGGGAGTCCATCGACCTCCCTCTCAGCTATATAAATCCCCAAATATTCCCAAACCACCAAAAGTGTCCACTAAAATACTTTTCCACGGTAGTAACCTTCTATTCCCGTGAGATCCCATCTTGGGGCCTTTTTTGGCACCCTGCCGGAGGGGGATACGATCACGGAGGGCTTCTACATCAACCCTATTGCCCTTCCGATGAAGCGTGAGTAGTTTACCACAGACCTACGGATCCATAGCTAGTAGCTAGATGGCTTCTTCTCTCTCTTTGATCTTCAATACAATGGTCTCCTCGATGTTCTTGGAGATCTATCCGATGTAATATTGATGAAACACGGACTAGCGAGATGCTAATTCGCACATGTAGATGACCCGATCTTTCACGACGATGCTTGATTAACAGTCTGTCCCCCTGTTCCTTCTTACAACCTCCAAGAATAATTTTCAACCGCGTACAAAAATGCATGAACAAAAATAATGATCCCCTTCGATCAACACGTAAGCGTTGATGTGATGATCAACCCTCCGTCGCTAGCAAATTTCCACGATGGGAAAATCCACTACAAGAAATATGTCAACTAGTGACCTTCTGTCAGTGACCCTGGAAGAATTGGTCATAGATCTATGACCATTTGAGACCAATTGGTCAAAAGCTGTTCGGGGGGCTCCAAACCCTAAACCATTGTGACCATTTTGGTCAGAAAGATCGTAATTTCCTTACACAAAATGGTCATAAAGCAAACAGCGCTAGTCCACTGCCTTATTTCTAGTTGTTAACGACCAATATAGATGGTCATAGCCTTGTAAATTGTGGTGGGTTGCGATGACTAGGCGCCATCTCATCAATTTTGCCTATGTGTCATGTCCATGTGTCAATTTTTGCCCTAGGTTGTGAAGCAACCTATATTTCTGTTATTCCAAAAATTCCCAAAAAATTCTCATAAATTGTTTGGATCATATCTTCATCAAATATGTCAAAAACCTTCCTTGCCTAGTTCAAAAATAATTCAACAATATCCATTTTCCTATTCTGTTCAGAGCAGCACTTTGTGAAGGAAGTACCACTTTGGCATGTCCAAATAGTATCCATGCAGTGCTTTCCTATGCCCAAATAACCATCCTCCACCAAATGCCAGCTCAATCCATTCATTATTTTGAGCCCAGCTTCAACATTCGTATTTATGTCCAGTGTGGTACTTTGCAAAGCAAGTACCACCTAGCCTCCTCCTTTTGAGCTGAAAATTTGTGAAGACGGTCTTCTTAGTAACTGATCATCCTTAGCCAAAACTCACGCCCATTAGCCATGTACATTTCCCGTACTAGACACTTGGTTGCTAATTCATGTTTGAGCATCGATCGGTCTCCTCATGAGAATAGTATGTTGTAATTTTCTTCCTAGCACCTACCTGGGGAGTGCCCAACCCAGTAGACATGCCTAGGCCGCCCAGAACACATGGCAACGCCACGGTCACGCGGTGACCACACGGCGGGCATGCGAGTTTACGCGCTCTAGAGTTGGAGCCCTCGGCCACCGCCCAAACCTCGACGTATCGCCACCAAACCATGTATTTATGATTAAATAGGTACTTATGTAACTAGAAATGATTTTTGGAAAAATAAATAGCAAACTATGAGGCAGCTGCAGTTCAAATTTGACCCGCTTCCAGCTGAATCGGCGGAAATTTGTCTTTTTCACGAGAGGTGGATCAAAACTTTTACACCCAACTATTTTGTCAATTGTGCATTAAATATGTCCTAGTATTTTAGAAAATTGATTTGGTCCAATTTTGCAACAATTATTTGGGAGGTCCTTCACAAAAAACCTCCTTTTGGGCACTCGAAAAATGGAAAATGGTTTTTTCGTCCAAAGAAAATGAAAACTTCCTTAGGCAACATTGTTTGCCATTCCAATATGCACCCTTGTGCACAATATGAGATTATTTGAACAAACTATGCCATGAATGTGGCCATAAGATTGATCATTTGGCTTGAAAGCCATTAATCTCCACACGTGATAGCTCGTTTCTGAGAACACTTTTTTAAAATAATTGCCGTATTACAAGTTTGTTATTTTTCCTGGGAACTTGGCCACATATAATTACACAATGCGAAGGTTTCCCAATTTTTTGATTTTTTTGAATTTTTTATGCCCATTTCAAAATGCGGTCAAAACGGCGGGAATGACCGTTCCTAGCTAGTGGTTGAATCTTGGAATTTTTTTGGTGTTTCTCTGATTAAATAGGTACTTATGTACCTAGAAATGATTTTTGGAAAAAATAAATAGCAAACTATGAGGCAGCTGCAGTTCAAATTTGACCCGCTTCCAGCTGAATCGGCGGAAATTTGTCTTTTTCACGAGAGGTGGATCAAAACTTTTTACATCCAAACATTTTGTCAATTGTGCATTAAATATGTCCTAATATTTTAGAAAATTGATTTGGTCCAATTTTGCAACAATTATTTGGGAGGTCCTTCACAAAAAAACCTCCTTTGGGCCACTGGAAAAATGGAAAATGGTTTTTTCGTCCAAAGAAAATGAAAACTTCCTTAGGCAACATTGTTTTCCATTCCAATATGCACCCTTGTGCACAATATGAGATCATTTGAACAAACTATGCCATGAATGTGGCCATAAGATTGATCATTTGGCTTGAAAACCATTGATCTCCACACGTGATAGCTCGTTTCTGAGAACAATTTTTAAAAATAATTGCCATATTACAAGTTTGTTATTTTTCCTGGGAACTTGGCCACATATAATGACACAATGCGAAGGTTTCCCAATTTTTTGATTTTTTTTGAATTGTTTATGCCCGTTTCAAAATGCGGTCAAAACGGCGGGAATGACCGTTCCTAGCTAGTGGTTGAATCTTGGATTTTTTTGGTGTTTCTCTGATTAAATAGGTACTTATGTACCTAGAAATGATTTTTTTGGAAAAAATAAATAGCAAACTATGAGGCAGCTGCAGTTCAAATTTGACCCGCTTCCAAATGAATCGGCGGAAATTTGTCTTTTTCACGAGAGGTGGATCAAAAGTTTTTACACCCAACCATTTTGTCAATTGTGCATTAAATACGTCCTAGTATTTTAGAAAATTGATTTGGTCCAATTTTGCAACAATTATTTGGGAGGTCCTTCACAAAAAACCTCCTTTTGGGCACTCAAAAAATGGAAAATGGTTTTTTCATCCAAAGAAAATGAAAACTTCCTTAGGTAACATTGTTTTCCATTCCAATATGCACCCTTGTGCACAATATGAGATCATTTGAACAAACTATGCCATGAATGTGGCCATAAGATTGATCATTTGGCTTGAAAGCCATTGATCTCCAACACGTGATAGCTCGTTTTTGAGAACACTTCTTTAAAATAATTGCCGTATTACAAGTTTGTTATTTTCCCTTGGAACTTGGCCACATATAATGACACAATGCAAAGGTTTCCAAATTTTTATTTTTTTTTAATTTTTTATGCCCGTTTCAAAATGCGGTCAAAACGGCGGGAATGACCGTTCCTAGCTAGTTGTTGAATCTTGGAATTTTTTTTGGTGTTTCTCTGATTAAATAGATACTTATGTACCTATAAATGATTTTTGGAAAAAATAAAGAGCAAACTATAAGGCAGCTGCAGTTCAAATTGGACCCGTTTCCAACTGAATCGACGGAAATTTGTCTTTTTCACCAGAGGTGGATAAAAACTTTTCACACCCAAACATTTGGTCAATTGTGCATTAAATATGTCCTAGTATTTTAGAAAATTTATTTGGTACAATTTTGCAACAATATATTATAGGTCCTTCACAAAAACTTATTTTGGGTACTCGAAAAATGGAAAATTGATTTTTCGTCCAAAGAAAATGAAAACTCCCTTTGTCAATATTGTTTGCAAATCCATGATGTAAACTTGTGCAAAATATGATATCATTTGAACAAATATTTGATAGGACTTTCACAAAAAAACTCATTTTGAGCACTGAAAAATGGAATGAGCATAAATTTTTTATCTTGAATCGATCACGACCAATTTATATGGTCATAAGGTCATCAAATGGTTTGCTGCGTTCTGATTGGACCATGAGCATATCACGCGGATCATGCATCAACCACCGTCGGATGCTTTCGGATCCAACGGCCCAAACCCACCCGAGCCGAAACCCTAGGTCTGTCCTCATGGACATTTTCCACCCACTCCCCGCCTCCATTCTTTCTTTCTTTCTCTCCCTCCCCCCTCAGATCCTCTCCCCTCTCCCCCTATGCAGACCCCCTCGCCCCCCTCGTCGCCGCCACCCACCCCTCTGAACCTCGCCGCCACCCACCTTCGCCGCCGCCCTCACTCTCCCCTCGTCTCCCTCGTCCTCGACCAACCTCGCCGCCGTGCAGGGGCTGGGTTGTCACCGTGTGCTGTTCCTGCGGGTTGTCGCTGCGGGGGCCGGCTCCCATGATTCGATCCAATCCTCTCCCCCGATCCCACCTGCCGGCGGCGACCTCCTCTCAACCAGCCTCGCTGCTGGCCTCCAGATCCAACCCAGCAGCTACCAGCTCAGGCCTAACCCCTACCCCGCGGCCATGGCCATGCCAGGGCGAGCCCGAATCCCTACCCCGTGGTGGCTAGGGTTTCGGTCGCCTCCAACCCGATCCGGTGCGCGCGTGCGTGCTTCAACCCCGTGGCTGGCTTGCTTGCCGGCGCGCGCATGCGTGCTTCGATGTGTCGTGCTTCATCCTCCCGATTCCGCATCGTCTCCCACCGCCACCAACCACAAACCAGACGACAGGTAAGGGAGGAGGAGAGTAGCGGCGAAGATGGTGTCGCTGAAGCTGCAGAAGCGTCTGGCCTCGAGCGTCCTCAAGTGCGGCAAGGGCAAGGTCAACGAGATCTCCATGGCCAACTCCCATAAGAGCATCCCCCTCTTCCCACACCCCATACACTCTCCCTCTCCGCGCGTCTCGATTGTCCCGTGGATTTCGTAGATCTGTGGCCGAGGTGGTCATCCGCGAGGCTTAGGTTGTTCGAGGCGGGTAGGGCGATGCTTGCTCGCGCTGCGCCCGCTCATAGATCGAATGAACAGCCTCGTGTTGCCGGGATGAGTGTTCTTCGGGTAGTTGAGTATTTAGACGGAACATCATATAGCTGACCACTCTATGGGTTTGATTTTCTGCTGAGCTACCGTGATAGCTATGGGACTGTGATGTGCCACTTTGATGGTGTTTCTGATAGCAGATGAATCGGTGATTCATGTAGATGCTTTGTTTAGATTGATTCTCCTCGCATGCTCTCAACTTATGTTGCCTACTTTACACATCTCGCAGTGTGTTAGTGTTAAATTCACTAGCTTGTATGCGTAAACTGCTGAATTTGGTAGTACGAATCCATATAGTTTGTGCATACAACTCAATCTTATGGGTGTCTCTTCATGTGATGAATGGGTTTCCTCTATGGGCCCCTGGTAAACTGCAAAACATGTACAAAGAGAGTTTGACCTAGTTTAAGAAATCCTTCTTGCACTTGTAAGGCCTACTAACCTATCCATAGTACAAGTTTAATCATAAGGAACATGTTTCTCCATTAACTTGACCATGGTAACTCAAGTTGTTCTACTGATGAAGCTAATAGAGTTGCTTGTTCTATTGTTCCTTTACCTTCACACTAAATTTGGTTGGTCCCAGTTATAGTTTGCTTCGATTTTGGTGTGATTTCTTAGCAAAGCTAGCACGTTGCCGTCGACAGGTGAAAGAAACTGACCGGGAAGTGCTGCTTCCGGAGGAAGGCCATCAGGAGGTGGCCGATGTGGCGCAGCTGGGGAAGTACTACATCGACGAGCCTATCAAGTCCCCGCTTGATGTTTTGCCTGAGCTGGGGACTGCAAACGAAAGGCCTTCGATTACCCGAAACCTGGGTACCTGCTGGGCAGCGTTTGTTTAACAAGTACTGCACTTACTGATGTTAGACTGCTAGTGTTGATCTGTCACTCGTATCACAAGTAGAAATACCTGATGTTAGACTGTCCTTGTTTGGGTAGATTATGTTGGTTTAATGGTTATGCTGTTTGATGCATAAAAGATCTCTAGGTTATTTATACGATGACCCGTTCTAAATTTGTATATACCAACAGAAATGTGATTTGAGATGCAATGCACCCCTTTATCTAAATTCATTATCCACACTATAATATTTCCTTCAGTTTACACTCTGTTTACTTTGTATTCTAATTATATTATATTTTAGTTGGTTTCAGAATGTCTGTTTCATGGTCTTTTCTGATAATGGAAGAACTTATATTAATCTGATGCTTTATATATGTCCCTAGATGTCCTTATGCAATACCTGATATGATAACATGTACTTATGCAATACCTGATATGATGCTTGTGCCTCCCCTCTTCCTCTGCTCTCTTGTTCTCTCTCTCTCTCTCCCCCTGACCCCTTCTTGTCTCGTCTATGCAGGTTGGCCATGCCGGCAAGCAACCAGGACGACGCCTGGAGAGGAGAGGAGGGCCTTCTCCTGACAGTGTAGTCGCCGGCGTTGTCCTGCTCGAGGAGGAGAAGCAGGAGGTGCGCACCCAGCCACCACAGTCGCTGCCGTCAAGGGCTTCTTCCACCTGGACCTCGAAATCCACGGCGCCGTCGTCCAGCCACCCAACTCCCCTCCGTCTCCTCTCCCCTCCTTGTTTCATTCGATCTAGCAGCCATGGATTTGGGTTCCTGAAGGCTGCCTAATTACTTTACTTTGTATGGATCCAATAATTTTGTTTGCTACAGAATAGCACCACCCTAGTTTGTCTACAATTTTGTTTACAGTGATGCCCCTGCACAGGATGTGCACCAAGCCTTCCAATCTGCTTGTTTCATTTTTGTTAGTGTGTGTATGTTCAAAATGATAGGCGCCTACCTTGTATCTTTCTTTCTAGGTAGCATTCTAGTGTGGTAACATATGATTTACAGTTGCCTGTTCATGATGCTATACAAACTCTGGAAATTGGTACTTCAGTCAAATGTGCTTCATATCTGAACAATTGTTTCTACTTCTCCATCCCGGAAACCAATTGCATGTAGATGGGTCTGGGTGTGTAGCGCTGCTGTTGTGTCACTACTGCTCTGGTTTATGTTGACTGAAAATGGGCTGCTTTGTTTCAGAGGAGCGCCGCTGATCTGATACTGCGGGATCTGCAAAATAACCCTGAGATGTGGCTGCAAGTGGTGCACATCCTGTGGAACTCCCAGAACCTCAACACGAAGTTCTTTTCCCTTCAAGTAAGCTTCTGCTGCATGTTTTAATTTCAGTAGTTTACAAGGTTGTTCTCAACTGAATGAAGGTTGATCGATGCCGTGGCTGCAGCTGATCTTTGATTAGACCATGTATGTTTTGCATTCAGTACTGCCAGCACTCGCCATTAATTACACTCTATTGTGGTTCACCGGTTATATTAGGAAATGGCGCTGCTAATATTTTTCTTGTCGAACTCATAACCGGTTTTAAGCGGTTAAAATGCCCAGTTGCTTCGTATCCTACTGGGCCATCTTTGTTTATGTTTCCCTATTTATTTCGTAGTCGACCAGTCCTGTCCTTGCCAAACATGTATGTACTGCACCAAGGAAACATTATATCCTGTTTTGTGTAATGGCAATTGACAAACAAATGCACATCAGAGCTAATACTAATGATATTATTGTTCATACCATTGCTCTTCAGCATACGTGCCATTGATACTTGAGCATAAATTAGCTGTTTGGTTGATCAAAAGCTTTTGTGCATGAATCTGTTCGTTAATTTGTATTCTTACAACTGAGATACAACATGATACTATGTGCATAAATCTGTTTGCATTTCTTGATGTCATTTCTGGTACCAAATTGCAATCATATGACATGTCTCATTCTGAAAATGAATATGTAGAGATGCTTCATGATTTAGTCCCTAGCTTCTTTCTATATTTGTTTTTATTTTGTTTCTAACTCTTTTGATTTATTGGTAGGTGCCTTTGTTCAGCCTGTACGAACATATCCAGAAATGGTGTTTCCTCTCACTTAAGAAGCTCCAGCCTGAAAGTGAAAGTGAAAAAGTCAGGAGTATAGTTGTAGTAGTTATATGTTGTGATAGTATCACATGTAATGGTGAAATGAATTATGTAAAGATTGTGCTCTTAGCCAAAATTGGCATGTGGTTTGAAAAATTTCATTTCTTTGCTGTTCTGACTGAAATAATTGTGTGGAAATTGAAACCTGGTTTGTCTGTAATTAGAACCTGACAAGTGGGACCTAATAGTATTTGGCATCTAAAATGGGCATTTTCCAAATAATATTCGTAGGGAAAAAACTAAAAATTAAGGAAATGGACTGTAAAAAGGCTGAGGCCCAATTGAGAAATAGATGCGACCCAAAAAAGAAATGGTCTAAAAAGGATCACGCCCTGGAAATAAAAAGGCTGCAATGTTGGGCTTGGCCCATGAAGTCAACCAAAAATTAATAGGAAAAAAATATAGAAAGGCTGAATTGTTGGGCTCGGCCCATGTAAAACACCTAATCAGACCGGGCTGAATCTTATCAACGACCTTTTCAATTGGTCGCAATTTTGCCACGTCAGATTGCCACGTCGGATCCGACGTGGCCTGGGCAGACAGCCAGTGACCAAAACAAAAGGTCATGGGTTGAACGGCCTTCTGTTTTGGTCGTAAACGTCTACGACCTTCTCACAGAGAAGGTCGTTAATTTCAGTTTACGACTGCCAGCTTTTGACCTTCTGTTTTTGGTCACAAAAAGGTCGCAAATGAAAAACAATGACCTTTCAGTGACCAATAGTCAAGGTCACAAGTTGACATATTTCTTGTAGTGATCACAGATGATACACAAGATATGGTCGCCCAAAACCTGGACGTTTTACTATGTTGTTCATAACTCACCAATAAACTCAAAACTAATCTGCCTATTACATGGATGCCATCTAGTTTTATATAACCAACGCATGGCCTAAGGCCCACACTACCTAGACACCCAAGTAGGTAACTAGTACAACTTGCCATCATAATTTATATGGCACAAAATTAGCACAAGGAAAACTACTAGCTAACAAGAGGTGTCGGCGTCCTGGGAACGGGGGTCCCCAAACTTGCCTGCATGCGGCCCACAGCGTGGCTCCACCAGCGGCCCTATACGGCCCATCTTCACCAGCAAACACTCAAGACCCTCGCGAGGGGCCAAGCCTCGCGAGGTGGACGACGCAAGACCTCCTCAAGGGCGGCCTCACCAGGCCGGCTCGCGAGGAGCGGAGAGATCAAGGCGAGGGACACCTCGCAAGGTTTCTGTGACGCAAGCCATGATGATTGGAGCCAGGCGGACGCCAGCACGCGCAGTGTCCTCGTTTCCTCTTTGGTGCTAAAGGGGCAAGCGCATGTGAGGAGTCCTGAGGCATCAGACAAAGGTTTCCATATCGGTGCAATGAGACCAAGACCAGCAGGACGGCAGGACGGAGGTCACCGTGGAGCCCAAGACGGCGTCACCACCAGAGCCTTTGGCAGGTGAAGACCACCTTTAGTCAGGATAACTTGTACTAGTTGTCTCTCTTTGAATTTGGCTATTGTTGGATCCCTTCCCACTCAATATTTGGGGAGAGGACCAGGGCCTCTATAAATAGGACTAGCCACCACCATAGGAGGCAGACCATCTTGGATCGGAGCCATTCCATCCATAGCCACACACAAGCTCACCGAGCACAAGAGCACCTCTCCTCAGGAGGCTGTTCTTCCCTTGTAACTGTTCATCCTCAGCCCAAGACGCAATCCACCACACCACACTGGAGTAGGGTATTACACCACATCGGTGGCCCGAACCAGTATAAACTCTTGTGTCTCTCGTTCTTTGGGTTCGTCGAGCTAGGCCTTGCGACTGTAGCGAGAGAGATCTTCATGCGCACCCCAATGTTCGAACCTCAAGGGTTTTGCCGGAACCCGAAATCCGACATTTGGCGCACCAGGTAGGGGTGCACCAGGGCCTCTCTTCGGCCATTTGACCCACCGACACTCCGCGGTTCCGATGTACGGCGACCCGAGGGCCAACGCCGATCACTGGGCGCCCAGCCCAGCCCGAACAGCGTCAACCACCCAAGAAGACCTCAACCTCGTGCCTCGGGCGACACGCGCGCCGCCAAGCGCCGTGGGGCGCGGGCGGCACAGCTCGGCGCCGTCCACCCTTACCCAACAGCGCGCGCGGGCCACCGCGGGAGCCTCCAGCTATGCCGCAGCGATGGCGCCGCACACCTGGCGGGAACAGGCAGACATGAGGGCCGCACTCATAGTTTCGCGGGAGCTGCTGCGGTGCCGACTGATGGAGAGCGTCCGAGATGCATTGCTGGAGCGCGTCGCCGAGCTACTGGATGGCGCGGCCTCGGGAGCACCGCCCTTCTGCTCCGTGCTTACGCCTTAGGCCACGGCCGGGTCGCATGGCGGGCCTCGCCGCGCCTGCGTGCCCCCGGGCGCGCCAGGAGGTTTCATCGACACCGGCGCGACCAGCAGCGCCGGATGCCCAACCGCACCCGCGCCACCTCCGATGAGCGCGGGCGTGAGCGTTTCCACCCACGGCCCCAGCGGGACGCCGCCCTACCATCCTCAGGGCGGCGCGCTGGGCCGGGCAATGTGGAGCGTGGGGCACTTCGGCGAGGTCTTCGGGGCGACGGCCTCGGAGGCCTACGTGCCCCGCATGATGGACCAGGAGTACACGCCGGAAGATGACCCTAGCTCATTCCTCGAGCCAGGCTGGGAGGAGGAGGCGCTAGAAGCTGAGGCCTTCCAGGAGCCGCCCGGGAGCCTCACCGACCATGCCGGCGACAACAACTACAGGGCACCACTAATCTCTCAGGAGCAAGCTTACGCTAACCATGGGTCGCAGGAGGATCAGGTCACAGCGGCGGATGGCGGCCCCAGCTCGACAGCCCCCCGTCCACCAGGAGGAGCGCATTGGGGGCTGTAGGGAAGGATCCGGGAGCAAGGCCCCTCCCCGCATCGCGCGGAGTAGGGCATTCCCTGGAGGTAGGCCCTCTGCCGGGGAGGTGCTGGTGAGCCTTCCCCCTGCAGAGGACCCGTGGTCGCCGAGGGCACCGCTGGCGTCCCCTTTGCCCCTTGGCGTCGTCTTGGTTTCCGGATGCCCCAATGGTGGTCGAGGGTGGCGCAGGGCGGGGCCCTCGTCTGGCGATATGAAGTAAGGCTCGCGCCTGTGAAGGTCTCCGCTCATGACACTCTCACGTAATAATGAGTGGGGCTGTACATGCCCCGGAGTCTCCGGAGTGCCGCCCTCGGGCCTCGGGGGCTCCCGCCCACGTCTGTCGGGTGGTAGGTGCGACATATGCCAACGGGTGGCTTATCATTGTGGGAGCCAGTAAAACGTCGCCGGTGCCTGGAAACGGGATGAGGCGAAGACATGCACGCCGGCGAATCTTACCCAGGTTCGGGGCTCTCCGTGGAGATAACACCCCTAATCCTGCTCTGCGGGGTCTCCGCATGGTCACTAGATCAAAATGAGTAGCTACAAGTGCTCCTTGAGCTGTCGGATTCGAGGGAGAAGAAGAGCAAGGCTAGCTCTCCCTTTCTCTCTATATGGTGTGTGTAACTCTATGAGACCAACCCTTTGCATGGGTGCCCCCGGGGGGTTTATATAGGCCTACCCCCCGGGGGTACAATAGTAATCCGGCTGGGTGTGGGCCCCAGCCGTCAGTGTCTGTGTTCGCCGACTTCTCCGCCGGCCCTTGGGGCCCGCCGACTGGTGGGTCCCGCCGGCTGCTGGCCTCTTGGTCGACAGGCCGGCCCCACTGCTTGGGGGTCTTGTCGGCGGCTGGTTACTGTTGCCTCGCCCCTGATGACGAGGGCTTTGTCGAGGTAAGCGTGGCTACAGTGTGCCGCCTTGTGGGCTCTCACTGTAGCCTTACCTCGTCTTGTCTCCTTAATGTGGCACATGTTTCGAGGGAGGGGGGTAGCCGGCTTCTGGGGGCCGGCTACGCCCCTGGCCAACTAGGGGAGGCCGGGCTGCCTTCGAGCGTCTCTCTGGCTAAAGGGGCCCGCCGCCCGCGGGTCATACTGGCGTCTGTCGTGGATGACGTCGAGGCCAACATGGCTACAGTGCCGCGCCGGACGGGAGATGGCTGACCCGTACGGCGTCCTGTGGCCATGCCTGCTTCAGGATTCGGGGGTAGTGGGCTGTACTGTGGCCACGCCCCGTCTTATCACCGTTATGTGGGCATAGTTTTGGTGGGTGCGGTCTTGGCTGGCTTCTTGGAGTCGGTGTTCTTCATGGCCGGCTTTTGGGAGTCGGTGTTCTTCATGGCCGGCTTTTGGGAGTCGGTCCTTTTGGCGCCGGCTTCCTGGAGTCGGCCATCTCGTAGCTATCTTGGGGAAGGTTTCTGGGAATGGGTCGCCTTCTGAGAGTCGGCCCCCGGGATAGCCGGCCAGGGGAAGGCGGCCCTGTGCTTCGAATGCATGAAGGCTCAAATGGCCTGATAATTTCTTGAGGTGCCAGGGGGAGTCGGTTAGGCTACCCATGGCTATTTACTCCGACAGTAGTCCCCGAAGCTGATTGAGCTTCGAGGTTGGGTGGGAGTCAAGAAGCTCGGTCGGCTTCCCATCTTGACGAGCCGGCAGCTGGGAGCCGGCTTCGGTTGGGTGTGCCGTCTTGGTGAATTTTTTTGAAGTCGGAGGGCGGGAGTCTGCGGCCCGCACGCCAGGCTGCGGGCCGGCCACTCGCCGCCTGCGAACCACGTGGCATCCCTTGGCCAAAAAGCCTGCCAGCCCACGCGCGCGACAAGACGTCGCCGCAGGCCGGGGGCCCGCCACTCCTATGCCCGGGCCCAGGCGTGGATTCTCTGCGGCCCAAAGTCGCTCGCACGTCTTCCTGCGGCGGTTTCGGCACGTCTTTAGTGCGCAGTTAATCGCGGGGCGTGGGGGAAGTGGGGGCAGTTAATCCCACGTCCTACTCCACGCCTCGCCTCCTCGGCTTCGCCGCGCGAGGCTATAAGTAGGGGGAGGGGAGGAAGCGGCAGGCGCTCGCACACCCCTTTCCTCTCCGCCATCTTCTTCCTTCTGCTCTCACTCTCAGCAGCGTCTCGCCGCCGTACCGTTCCACCACTCCCTTCTCCGCCGCCGCGCTCATTCTCGCCGGCCTCATGCCGCGATGCAGTACGGCGAGGATTGGGACGGCTCCAATGTCCATGAGGACCACGTCGAGTTCCTCCGCAAGACGCGGCGGCTGCCCGGCGCGGACAAGGTGCGGGTCCGTCTTGCGCCCGCGAGGGAGATCACGCCGGAGCCGGAGGAGGGAGAGCGGGTGGTCTTCCGCTCGCATTTCTTGCGCGGCATCGGCTTGCCCGCGAGCGCCTTCTTCCGCTCCTTTCTTGAATTCTACCAACTCCAGCCGCACCACCTCACCCCGAACACGGTGCTGCTGCTGTCCGCCTTCGTCACCTTGTGCGAAGGCTACCTCGGCGTCCTCCCCACCCTTGAGCTCTGGGGGGAGTTCTTCCAGTCCAAGCTGGGCACGCGTATGCAGGGTGTGCCGGCTCAGAGTGGCGCCTTCATCGCGATGCGGAGGGTGACAGCCGACAACCCCTTCCCCGTCATCACGCTGATCTAGTCGGTGAAGCTATGGCAGAAGTCATACTTCTATGTGAAGAACGTCGCCCCGCAAGGCGACTACGTCAATCTGCCGGCTTACGAAGCCGGCCCGCCGGCGGGTAGGCGGCCCCAGTGGTCCTATCGGGCCGTGATGTTGACGCCGGCTAGAGCCGCGGCTGTCGCCCGACTGCGGGTGATGATCCAGTCGGAGGACCTATCTGGGCCCGACCTACTGGCCGCCTTCGTCACGCGCCGGGTGCTTCCGCTCCAGAGCCGCCCTCATCTAATCTGTCAGATGAGCGGCCAGCTCGATCCGAGTCGGATGTGCACCAAAGACATGCCGCACGACGAAGTGGCCCACATGGTGAACTACCTTGCGAACTGCAAGCTCTCCGCAGAGTGGCAGTTTGGCAAGGAGCCATATTGCCGAGCTCACCCGCCACCCACGGTATGTTCTCTTTTTTCCCTTTCTTCTCTCAGCTTTGTCGCCGAGTTCCTTTTGGCCGACTCTGACTAGCCGGCTTGTCTCGACAGAGCCCTGTCCTTCGGCCTGCAGGCAGGTCAGACGTGGAGCGCCGATTCGTCCCCGACCGGACGGAGCATGACCTGGAGGACCCCGATTTGGGGGCGGCCGCCATGGATGACAACAGCGAGGCGGGCGGTGGCCAAGCCGGCGGCGAGGCAGGCGGCTCCAGGCTTGGAGTCAGCTTTGACGATTGGCCGGACGACGACGAGGCGGAAGTCGTTCCACGCCGCCAGCCGGCGTCTGGCCATGGCGCGGGTCCTTCCGCCGCGCCGCCTGCTCGGGGCGGCGGGCAAAAGCGTCGTGCCGCATCGGGCTTGTTCGGCAGTCGGCCGAAGAAGCCCAGAGGCGGGGCAGCGGCGACCAGGCGGGAAGAGGCGGCCGCGAAGGCGGCCCGCTTCCGCAAGGCGGTGAAGCAGCCGCAGACGGTGTCGGTGTAAGTATATACTCCTTCACGTACTCTTTCTTCTTTTCTCCGCTAGTTCCTGAGTCCTTGTCCCTTCTCAAAAAGCCAAGGCTCCATTGTCGCTCGAGCGGGCTGCTGCCGCCTCCGTCGTTGGGTCGCCGGGAGGATCTGGGAGCACTACTCGCCGCGTGGACCCCCGTGCCGATCTTCAGGCAGCGACGGAGCGAAACGCGCGGGAGGCGCGAGAGGCGGAGGCATTGAGGGCGGCCGCCGCCAAGGCGGCGTAGGAGGAGGCGGCGAAGGCGCGCGCCGACGCCGCGGCTGCGGCGATGGCGGAGGGGGCCTTGCTGGTCACCCCACTGCGCGTCGCAGCGCCTGGGGCCCAAGAGCCCTCGCCAGAAGGAGCCGGCGGTGACCAGCCGGGACTGGAGAGGGAGGACGACGTCGTCGTCCTGGAGAGGGTGGCGGCACCGGCCCCGCCGACTGGGGCGACTCAAGGCGGCCGGCCTAACCCGCCGCCTGTGCAATCGGCCGGGGGCGAGCGGGCCGCGAGGACTGATCTAGTGGCCTGGACGCCATCGCGTCAGCGCGCGGGGAAGGCCGCATCAGAGCCGCAGAAGGCTGCATCGGAGCCGCAGCCGGCCGCGGGCTCCAGCTCGTCGGCCCAGGATATGGAGGCGGCCAGCGCCAGCTCGGGGTGGACGCCGGGCGGAGGGACGGCCGTGATGAACGTGGCCGCGCAGGACGTCTGGACCCGGCTCCAAGCCCAGGCTATGGCGCTGAGGAAGTACAACGACGAGTTCCTTGCGACGCGGGCGGCCATCCGGGTTAGTCTTCTTGTCTTGGCTTTTTTGATCTTGATTTCTTCCGTGGGGGCGCGTCAGCGCACCCACTGGGTGTAGTCCCCGAGTTTCGAGTCGGCTGCTGAGCAGGCGGCTTGGAACTTCCTAGCAGACCTTGGGTTGCTATTCTTGTTCTCATTCGCTCTTTTGCCTGACTTGCAGGACTACCACAACCTCCGCGCGGCTGCCTTCAACTCCCAGGCTCGGGAACTGACCCAGAAGACTGCTGACCTATCTGAGAGCTGGGGTAAGTGCTTCGTCCTTTATCTCATGTGGGGGCGCGTCAGCACACCCATTGGGTGTAGTCCCCGAGATTCGGGCCGACTGCTGAGCAGTCGGGTCGGATCTTCCTTGACGACTTCTTCTTATTGCTTTTTTTCTCTGCCATCCCTGCAGCGGCCACGCCAGTCTAAGGGAGCAGCTGGGAGGGTCTCAGGCCGCCCTTCGCGCTAAGGAGGCCGAGTTTGCCGCCTTGGCGCAGGAGCATGACCGCCTGGCCAAGAGGTTGGCCGACCAGAGGAGAGCCACAAGGCGGCCCTGAAGGCGGTGCAGGATAGCGAGGCCGCCCTCCAGGCCGAGTACGAGACAGAGGCGACTAGCTGGGCCGAAGCGAAGCAGACGCTGATCAACGACTATGGCCAGATCGAAGATTTGGTTGACGGTAAGCCGCTTTCTTCTTCGTCCTTGCTTGCCGCTTGCCGTTTTGTCTCGTTTTCTGACTTGGTGCTTTTTCTCTTCTTTCTCTTTCTTTCTTGCGTAGAGTACTTCCCTGGCTACTCTACCGCCGCCAACCAGATCATCGAGGCCCGCCGCGAGGCACAGAGGCAGGCTGGCGCCGAGATTGCGCCAAACGCTCGCCGGTCGCTGGAGGAGCAGCTCTTGGCGATCCAGGCTCGCCTCCAGCCGGCTCATCGCCTGCTCCGCCGGCTTCAACGTGTCGGGGCGCATGTGTTGACCGCTCTTTGGCCTGGTGAAGTGATTCCCCGCACCCCCAGTCGGACTGCCGACTGGCTGGAGGTGGCGGTCGGCCGCTTCGAGGCCTGGAAGGCTTCGGCGGCTCGGTCCGGCGCCAGGCGGGCGCTGGAGTTCGTCAAGGCCTGGTATCCCGGGCTGAGTCTGGACCAGCTGGCCACCTGGCGGCAGCAGGCTGACACGGAGCTGGAGCCGGCGCGGCCGGCTATCATCCGGCGGGCTTCAGCGATCGCCGACTACACCGACACCAGCGCCTTCGCCCCTGAGGTGGACGACAACGGTGTTGCCCAGCCAGAGGAATGGTTCGGGCTGAACCCGGCAGACAGCGAAGACTCGGCGGAGGAGATCGACTCCAGCGACGAGGGCAAAGAGGAGGAGGAGAAGGGTGAAGATGCCGGGCCGGATGGTGGAGCGGCCGGCCAGCCTCAGCTTGACCGTGCCTCCAGCAACACGGCACGCGCGGGTGCACCGCCTGCCGCTGGCGATGATCAAGCCGAGACCCGCCAGCCGGCCACTCCTTCAGCCGGTGATGCCGTCTCCACCGACCAACCTGGCTCCCACACCGCGCCTTTAGTCTAGTCTGCTATCTTTATTTTCCTGTCTTATCACTTTTGGAACAATATTTTGTTAAGTTTGCACAATTCCACCCACTGGGGGTGTATTCGAACTATGTTGACTGCCGGCCTGTTGGGGGCTTTATATCTAGATATGATTATGCATGTGTTTGGCTTTTCCTTGTTCTTTGCTTTTCATCCTTCTGCTGTTTCCTTTGCCGCCCTCCCTTGGTTGCCGCCTTCCCAGTCGGACAGTTGCTCTGCAATCTGTGGCTGGAGAAGTGCTTGGCCAGTTGGGAGGGCAAATACTCTAGCTTTGTTGGATTATAGCGAAGTGTTTGGGAAGCCGGCCAGCCGGCTGTTCTGACAGCCGGCAAGCGTGGTTGGAGGCCGTCTTTTCGCTATACAAGTTCATTAGTCCTTAGCCGTTTTTCATGTGGGCATCCTTTCTGTCTTGGCTCTTGCTATTCGGACAGTCGGTTCTTTGATCTGCGACTTCCAACAAGAGAGGACTCGGGAGCCGGCACACTACTTGTCTGACTTCAGGTAGAACTTTAATATAACTTAAGTCGGCTAGTCCCCGGACCGACTAGTCGAACCCGGTGCCAGACAGAAATCAAATGTAATAATACATTCATGAATATGACACTCGTCATTCATAGATAAAGGAAGGCAGCGCCCGAGTGCCCCTCGGGGGGCCTGTTGTTTCGTACTTAATACAAAAGGGTAACATGATACATACTGCTTTTAACTGTAAAATCTTCTCAGGAGGTTCGCGTTCCATGGTCGCTCCGACTCCTTGCCAGAATCATCCCTCTTGCGTGCTCTTGGCTTTTGCGCGTCGATCAGGTAGTAGGAGTCGTTGCCTAGTGCCTTGCTGACGACGAAAGGGCCTTCCCAAGGGGCCGAGAGCTTGTGCTGGCCGGCTGTTCGCTGGATCAGCCGAAGCACAAGGTCGCCCTCCTAGAAAGATCTTGGCTTGACCTTGCGGTTGTGGTAACGGCGCAACCCCTGCTGGTAGATGGCGGACCGGCTGAGTGTTAACAGCCGGCCTTCTTCCAGCAGGTCGACACCGTCTTCTCGCGCTTCCTTGGCCTCTGCCTCCGTGTACATGGTGACCCGAGGCGAGTCGAACTCGATGTCGGTTGGGATGACAGCCTCGGCACCATATACAAGGAAGAACGGAGTGAAGCCGGTTGAGTTGTTGGGGGTAGTACACAGACTCCAGAGGACAGCCGGCAGCTCATCGAGCCAGCTGCCAGCCGATCGCTCCAGTGGTACGACCAGTCGGGGCTTGATGCTGGAGAGGATGAGTCCATTTGCTCGCTCGACCTGGCCATTTGACTGTGGGTGGGCAACGGACGCTAAGTCCAGTCGGATACCCTGCGTCGCGCAGAAACGTGCCAGTGCTCCTTTGGCAAAGTTTGTGCCGTTGTCGGTGATGATGCTGTGCGGTACGCCGTACCGAGTAGTGATGTCGGTGATGAACGTCACGACAGTCGGCCCGTTCAGCTTCTTGATCGGCTTCGCTTCGATCCACTTGGTAAACTTGTCCACGGCGACAAGCAGATGTGTCAAGCCGCCGCGGGCTGTCTTGAATGGCCCCACCATGTCCAGTCCCCAGACGGCAAAGGGCCAGGTGAGGGGAATGGTCTTGAGTGCAGAAGCCGGCAGGTGTTGCTTGGAACTGAAGACTTGGCATCCTCTGCAGCTCTTGACTATCTCTTTGGCATCTTCCAAAGCAGTCGGCCAAAAGAAACCATGGCGGAAAGCTTTGGCCACAAGTGATCTTGAGGCTGCGTAGTGGCCGCATTCGCCTTGATGGATATCCTTGAGGATTGCCACTCCTTTCTCTGGCTCGACGCAGCGCTGGAAGACTCCAGTGACACTGCACTTGACAAGCTCTCTATTTATTATTGCATATGCTCCAGCTCGTCGTTGCACTAGTCTTGCTGAGATCTCATCAGCTGGCAGCTCTTTGTTGACTAGGAATTTGAGGATGGGCTGGGCCCATGATGGAGCTGTGACTTCTTTTACTGTTAGTACGGCCACCATGACTCGGGTGGGTGGGTCGGGTGGCGTGGAGTTGGAGTCGGCCACCGCTTCTTGTGTTGCTGTAGTCCCCGGGCCGACTGCTGCAGTCCCCGGGCCGGGTTCTGAAGTCCCTGAGCCGGGTGTGACTATGGCAGTCCCCGGGCCGGTTGTCGAAGTCCCCGTGCCGCCTGCGGGGTTCCTCCAGTCGGATCCGGCTGCATCGGGGGCAGGCGGTACGAAGATAGAGTCCGACTCTGGAGACGACTTGATGGACGGCTTGAGGAGGCGCTGGAGGGAGACACCGGTCGGTATAGCCTGTCGGGTGGAGCCGATCCGCGCCAGGGCATCTGCTTGGTCGTTGTCGGCCCGTGGTACATGAAGGAACTCGCACCCTTCGAAGTACCCACTGATCTGCTGGACGAGGAATAGATAGCTCGCCATGTTTGCATCCTTGGCGTCCCAATCGCCAGATGACTGCTGGACCACCAAGTCTAAGTTGCCATAACACAGGATCCGGCGTATGCCGAGTTCTTTGGCTAGCCGGAGCCCATGTATGAGCGCCTCGTACTCGGCCACGTTGTTGGAGGCGGCGAAGTGGATTTGCAGCGTGTATCTGAGTTTGTCGCCTTTGGGAGAGGTGAGGACGATGCCGGCTCCCAAGCCGGTGCGCCTCTTGGACCCGTCGAAGTGCATCCGCCAATGGGTAGAGCCGGGAGCCGGCGGTAGGTACTGGGTCTCGGCCCAGTCGACGAGGAAGTCGGCTAATGCTTGGGACTTGATGGAGGTGCGGGGTTGGTAGAAGATTGTGTATGGTGCCAGCGCAATGGCCCATTTAGCCACCTGGCCAGATGCATCTCGGCTGCCTATGATCTCGGCAAGCGGGGCGGTGCACACGACCGTGATGGGATGCTCTTGAAAGTAGGGCTTCAGCTTCTTGGCGGTGAAGTACACCCCATAGCACATCTTCTGGTAGTGCGGGTAGTTTTGCTTTGAGCTGGATAGTACTTCGCTTAGATAATACCGGCCTCTGGACTAGCTGGGCTCGGCCTTCTTCCGGGCGCTGGACCACGACAACTGTACTGACCACTCGGCTGGTCGCGACAATGTAAAGGAGCATGGGCTCCTTCTCAGTCGGCGCCGCCAGGACAGGTGGAGTAGTCAGCATTTTCTTCAACTCATGGAAGGCTTGGTCGGCTTGGTCATTCCACTCGAAATGAGTGGATTTCTTCATGAGTCGGTACAGGGGGAGGGCCTTCTCTCCTAGCCGGCTGATAAAGCGGTTTAAGGAGGCCAGGCACCCAGTGAACTTCTGCACGTCCCGCAACTTGGTGGGAATCTCCATCCTCTCAATGGCCTTGATCTTCACAGGGTTGCACTCAATGCCGCGTTCGGAGACCAGAAAGCCTAGCAGCTGGCCAGCTGGTACTCCGAACACGCATTTCTCGGGGTTGAGCTTGATCTGGAATCGGCGCAAATTGGCAAATGTTTCTTTGAGGTCCTCCAGCAGGGTGCCGCGCTTTTCTGTCTTCACCACAATATCGTCTACGTAGACGTGGGCATTTCTGCGGAGTTGCTTGAGGAGAATGTCATAGTCAGGTAACAGAAAGCTCCGAATGGTGTGATGAAGGCAGTCTTCAGGCGGTCTGCTGGGTCCAACTTGATCTGATGGTACCCTGAGTAGGCATCCAAAAAACTCAACAGCTCGCATCCGGCCGTGGAGTCTATCACTTGGTCAATCCGTGGCAAAGCAAACGGATCTTTGGGGCAGGCCTTGTTGAGGCTGGTGTAGTCTATACACATACGCCACTTGTTGTTCTTCTTCAATACCAAGAATGGGTTGGCAAGCCACTCTGGGAAAAATACTTCCATAATAAAGCCAGCGGCAAGGAGCCGGGCTATTTCTTCTCCTACGATTCTTCGCTTCTCTTCTGACAGTCGGTGGAGGGGCTGCTTGACCGGCTTCGCGTCGGCTCGGACGTGTAATTTGTGCTCGGCGAAATCCTTCGGGATGCCCGGCATGTCCTTTGGGGACCATGCAAAGACGTCTCGATTCTCACGGAGGAAGTCGACGAGCTCGCCTTCCTATTTACTGTCCAGGTTTGCCCCAATGACAGCAAACCTTTCCGGGTTCTCTGGGTCCAGAGGTATCTTCTTCGTCTCCTTGGCCGGCTGGAAGGAGCCTTGTGCATCATAATCTTTGGGGTTGGGGGACAAGGCCGGCTGCTTGCCGGCCATGGACACAACCCGTTCCAGTATCTTCTTCTCTTCTGCCACTACGAGGGACTCGGCCAGCCGACTACTGGCCATAGCGCACTCGATGGACTTCTTGTAGTCGCCGGCTACAGTAATGATCCCCTTCGAGCTCGGCATCTTCATCTTCAGGTAGGCGTAGTGGGGCACAGCCATGAACTTGGCCAGAGCAGGTCGGCCAAGAAAAGCATGGTAAGGGCTCTCCAGATCCACTACCTCAAACCAGATCGCTTCTCGGCGAAAATGATCCTTGTCTCCGAAGAGAACATCCATCTTGATCTTGCCGATCAGGGAACAGGACAAGCCGGGCACGATGCCGTGGAACACGGTCCGGCTTGGCGTGAGCTGCTTTGCCTTGATGTTCAGCTTCTCCATGGTATCGTGGTACAGTATATTGATACTGCTTCCGCCATCAATCAGCACGCAGGAGAATCGGGCAGCTCGCCTCTCCGTCGCGAGGGTGACATCCAAGACTAGTGCGTAGGAGCCAGGAGAGGGCATCACCTCTGGGTGGTCGGCCTGGCTCCAGTTGATGGGCTTCTCAGACCAGTGCATGAACTCGGGGGTGCTAGAGGCGACTGCGTTGACCTCTTGGTGCTGTCGGCGCCGACTACGCTTGTCTTCAACTTGGCTTGTGAAGACGACGTAGGCGGCGTGCTCTTCAGGGAACTCATCTTGAATGGCTCCGACCGCTGGTCGAGCCGCCGGCTGCTGGGGGGCTGGAGGCGGCGGGCCGGGAGGCGGAGGCGGCACCAGCCCCTCGCCCTTGGAGATTCGTGTGAGCCAGTGGCACTTTCGGGTCGTGTGGTTGGACGGCTTCGCGCCGCTGTGGAACTTGCAGGGGGCGTCGAGAGTCTGCTCGTAGGAGAAAGCCGGCTGCCAAGCCGGCCTGCCACCCTTCTTCTTAGGAGCGGGCCGCTCTTCGGGCTGCTCATCTTCAACTGTGGCCACTTGCCGACTGGTGGAGGGTGGCATAGGGGCCTTGCGCTTGTGATCGTTCTGGTAGGGGCGCCGATTGGAGTCGCCAGCCGGCCTCTTGGGAGCCGGAGCGATCACCTTCCCAGAGGCGTCCACTCGAAGCTCGGTCTTCATCGTGGAGTCGGCTGTGGCGTACTTGTCTGCGATGATCAGCAGTTCGTCGAGGGTAGCCGGCTCGTCGCAGAGGAGTCGGTGCTTGAGGAGGGTGCCCTCTCGGCACCCGGCGGTGAAGTACTCGATGGCCTGAACCTCGTGCACCCCCTCGCAGGAGTTGCGGAGCTCGGCCCACCGCGTGAGGTAGTCGCGGGTCGACTCGTTCGGCCCTTGGACGCATAGGGAGAGTTGGAGAGGCTTGGGAGGCCGCTTGTATGTGCTGGTGAAGTTACGGACAAAGACTTCCGTGAAGTCCAGCCAGCTGTTGATGCTGTAGGGCTTGAGGCTGTTGAGCCAGGTGCGCGCCGTGCCCTGCAGCATGAGGGGGACATACTTCACGGCTACACGCCGATTACCGTTGGCTATGCTGACAGCAGTGGAGTAGTCAATGAGCCAATCTTCCGGCTTCACAGAGCCGTTGTACTTAGGCGTGTCTCTGGGGAGCGAGAACCCTTTGGGAAAGGGCTCGTCGCGGATGCGGGGGCCAAAGCATGGCGGACCGACATCATCTTCTTCTTCTAGCACCAGGGACCGAGCCAGACGGTCGATCCGGTGGCGGGCGTCGTTCTCGCCGACTCCTTCGCGGTGGTCTAGTCGGCCACCAAGAGTCAGATGCGTGATAGGCGGCGGGGTGGGGTATCTCTCCCCTCGAGGCGGGGGAGGAGGCGGATTTCCTTGGCGCTCCACCGCTCGAGGGTGGCCTTCCGCGTCGCGCTCAATGGTGATACGAGTCCGGCTGCGGCTAGCAGCCGGCTCCTTGTCTTTCCTCGCGCGGGCACCGCTCGCAGTCGGCGACCGGGATGTCGCGGCGTGCTCCCGGCGCGGGGGAGGACTCTCAGCGTGGGCGCCGGCTTCGTGCCGTTCCGCGGCCGCGTCGATCAGCTGCTGGATCTGCCTTGTCATGTAGGGGAGCTCATCGGCCCCCAGTCCATTCAGTTCTTCAGCGGCCGCCTGAGCGGCTCGCAGATTCTCGAGCAGGGTGGCGTAGACGGGGCGGTCCGCCCCCAGCATGCTGGCAATGGCCGCGCCGCGCTTCTGGACGAGGCCGGCTCGGCTCGGCCCGCCATGAGGCGGCGTGGTCGACTTCGCGCTGGTGAGCCTCGGTGAGGCGTCTCATGGAGGCTATCTTCTGGCCTTCCGTGATGAGGGCGAGGCGGCGTGCTTCTAAGGTCTCGGCGTCGGTGTCGGCCGGGATGGGGACGGATAAGTCGTGCATCGCTGCTTGCAGGGCGTCGCGGGCGTTCTCGCCCGAGTTGGCGACGTGGTTGATGACCAACACTTCGGTGACAGCGCTGCTGCCGCTGTTAGCTCAGGGGAGAGGGTCGTCGAAGACCACCACGTCCGAGGGGTAGGCGTCGAGCGACGCCGTGTCGGAATCGACAAGCATCGGGTCGGTGGAGCCGACCGACTCCAAGTCTACAGCAGGCTCGCTGGAGACGTGTAGTTGGTCGAGGAGGCTAACGAGGCGGCTCTCGGGGTAGTCCGTGCCCGTGTCGGACGCGGGCTCGTCGGAGATGCGAGTCTCGCCGAGCAGATCGGCGAGGCAGCTCGCTGCGCAGGCGTCGTCGACGCCTTGCAGCGCGTCGGGGCAAACGCCATTGGGCGCAGCAGGCTGGCTGCGCTCGCAGGGGAGGAAAAGGGTTCCCGTCCAGAACAGGTCTCCGGACGACGGTGCACCTGGCCCCACGGTGGGCGCCAAATGTCGGGTGGTAGGTGCGACATATGCCAACGGGTGGCTTATCATTGTGGGAGCCAGTAAAACGTCGCCGGTGCCTGGAAACGGGATGAGGCGAAGACATGCACGCCGGCGAATCTTACCCAGGTTCGGGGCTCTCCGTGGAGATAACACCCCTAGTCCTGCTCTGCGGGGTCTCTGCATGGTCACTAGATCAAAACGAGTAGCTACAAGTGCTCCTTGAGCTGTCGGATTCGAGGGAGAAGAAGAGCAAGGCTAGCTCTCCCTTTCTCTCTATATGGTGTGTGTAACTCTATGAGACCAACCCTTTGCATGGGTGCCCCGGGGGGTTTATATAGGCCTACCCTCCGGGGGTACAATAGTAATCCGGCTGGGTGTGGGCCCCAGCCGTCAGTGTCTGTGTTCGCCGACTTCTCCGCCGGCCCTTGGGGCCCGCCGACTGGTGGGTCCCGCTGGCTGCCGGCCTCTTGGTCGACAGGCCGACCCCACCGCTTGGGGGTCTTGTCGGCGGCTGGTTACTGTTGCCTCGCCCCTGATGACGAGGGCTTTGTCGAGGTAAGCGTGGCTACAGTGTGCCGCCTTGTGGGCTCTCACTGTAGCCTTACCTTGTCTTGTCTCCTTAATGTGGCACATGTTTCGAGGGAGGGGGTAGCCGGCTTCTGGGGGCCGGCTACGCCCCTGGCTGACTAGGGGAGGCCGGGCTGCCTTCGAGCGTCTCTCTCGCTAAAGAGGCCCGCCGCCCGCGGGCCGTACTGGCGTCTGTCGTGGATGACGTCGAGGCCAACATGGCTACAGTGCCGCGCCAGACGGGAGATGGCTGACCCGTACGGCGTCCTGTGGCCATGCCTGCTTCAGGATTCGGGGATAGTGGGCTGTACTGTGGCCATGCCCCGTCTTATCACCGTTATGTGGGCATAGTTTTGGTGGGTGCGGTCTTGGCCGGCTTCTTGGAGTCGGCGTTCTTCATGGCCGGCTTTTGGGAGTCGGTGGTCTTCATGGCCGGCTTTTGGGAGTTGGTCCTTTTGGAGCCGGCTTCCTGGAGTCGGCCATCTCGTAGCTATCTTGGGGAAGGTTTCTGGGAATGGGTCGCCTTCTGAGAGTCGGCCCCTGGGATAGCCGGCCGGGGGAAGGCGGCCCTGTGCTTCGAATGCATGAAGGCTCAAATGGCCTGATAATTTCTTGAGGTGCCAGGGGGAGTCGGTTAGGCTACCCGTGGCTATTTACTCCGACAACGTCCTAGTGGGGGCACTACGCTCCGCGCTGGTGGAAGACCAGAAGACTAGACTAGGTGCCAGACGCGACCGTTTGCTTTTGACCTCTTTTCTGTAGCCCTATTTTCTGGCTTTGGATTTAAGTTTGAAGTTGAATTTTCATTGGTGTGCGCGGGGGTGCCTTTTCCTGTTCGTGCGATTTCTTGCAATCTGGTTCCTTGCCTTGATTCGGAGTTCGCACCTGCTGCCTCCCCCTCGCGAGCCCCTAGTGAGCGGGGGCTGGGCATAGCGCGCGCGCTATGCGCACGTCCTGCCATGGCCGGCACTTGCTTCTCGCGAGGCCCTCTCAGACGATCGGCAAGCTCCTCAGAAACTCACGACCTCACGAGCCAGTTCGGGACCTGTCCTGGCTAAGGTAAATTATAGCAGCAAACTTGCGGCGGGACTCGCGGGTTCATGAAAACACATATCCAGCTTGGCCTAAGGAATAGAGGCAGTAATCTGTTTACATGAGGGGCTCCCCCTCCCAAAATGCTCTTACAACTTCCAGGGCCGTGCCCGAGCTTTCGCATGCAGGGTCAACGACAAGGAAGCACGGGCTCAATCGGACATGTCGCTCACCGCGTCCTCCAGGTCGCCCTCAGATGCGTCACTGGCGTCACTGTCGCCATCGTTGGCATCACCATCACCATTGACGACATCGCCCTCACCATCGTCGACCACGTCACCTTCATCTGCCGCGACCACCACCGCGTTGTCCTCGGAGGTGAAGGCCCTGACAAGGGCGTCTACATTGTCTTCCACCCAGCGCGCCAGGTCGCCCCGGATGGCCTCGGGTACGGGGGCAATGGCGGCATTGAAATCGAAGTCGGGGTAGGTGTTCTGGAGGTGGTTGAAGACGCATGAGAACGCACGCGCGAGCAGGCCACGACTCCTCTCTTCAACAAGCTCGCGAGCCCTCTCGGATTGGTTCTCCAGGCGTGTCACCACGTCGGCGAAAAAGCGGAGGTGACTGGCATAATTGTTCGCGTGGGGATGAGGGGCATGTTCATTGCAAATGGCGCCGAGCACCGTGTTGGCTCTAATCTTGAGGTCTTGGAGAATGGGGGCATGCACGCGCTCCAGCGTCTGCCGCCGAAGCGCTTCTTCCCTGCTCTGCTGCGTGAAGGACTCGGTGCTGGCGACCGGCCGCTGAAGGGAAAGCAGCTCGGCCCGGGCGGAGGCCAGCTCGGCCTGCACTGAGACCAGGGCGGCTGCGGCGGCTTTCTCGCGCTGCTCCACCTCAGCCAACTCTGACCCGAGGGCAGTAGTCCTGCCCATAGCTTCGGCTTCTACGAGCTCCAACTTCAGGTCGTACCTCCAACAAGATCTGCGCGAGCCTCGGCCACCCTGCTGTCAACCTCCTTCTGGATCCTCGCCTCGCGCGCATTGGCGGCATCCTCTGCTTGGGCAACTTGGCGCTCCCTCATCTCCAACCTCTCAAGCTCGAGGTTGCGCTCCGTGGCTTCCAGCGCCAGCGTCTCCTCGCGCTTCCAGATCTCTTCCTCCTCGGCAGGCGTCCCCTTCATCGACGCGAGGGTGGCCCTGCGCGCGTCCACCTGCTGCTCCAAAGAGGCGTTCAAGGCCAGGAGCTCCCGCCTGCACTCCTCGGTGATTGCACGGTGACGGTCGGCCTCCCTGGCCTCCTCCAAGTCTCGAGCGCTGGCTTCGCGGGAGGTTGCCAGGGATGCCTCGGCCTCCGCGTTGGCATGCTCACGCTGGAGGCGCCCGAAGTTGATGGCCACCTTCAGTTGATGCCATTCCTCCGCCAGCCAGAGGCCCTCAGCTTCAAGGCACATGTCAACATCCGCAAGTTCTCCGCCAAGACGGCCCATCGCGCCCATTGCTTCCTAAAAGAGTTCGTGGCAGACAACACTCCGCTCGCGCACGAGCTTGAGTGCGCAACCAGGCCCATGTCCCGCAGCGGGGGTAGCTGAAGGGGCCTGAAGCGGCTCGCTCCCTCCCGGCAGGGGGCTGGCGCCTCCCCGATCACCGTCTGGGCCACGACGGAGGCCTGGATGGGTGAGGACCCACTGCTCGAAGCAGAAGCCAGGATCGAAGCCATCCAGCCGCCGTCCATAACCAAAGGAGGAGCCCTTGGCACGCCTGCCACACCCCAGGCGAGGCCACGAAGGAGAGATGGCAAAGGCACGGGCTCGGGGCATCAGGCAGGTGAGTCTGCCTCTTCGGCCGACCTCGCGTCAGGAACGGCACGCTGGCTTGGGGTGCTCAAGGCCAGCGAAGGAGTCGAGGCAGGAGGAAGTTGCTTCTCAGGAGACTTTGCAGCCTTAGTAGGAGGGACCCTGAGGAGCCACTGTTAGGAGGGGAAGCAGCACTCGAGAAATTACAAAGATAAGGTACTCACTCGTCTATGGCGATATACTTTCTATGCTTCAACGGCCAGAAGGCATCTCTACTGCAGCTCGGAGACCCTTTCCTCTTGCGGAGCGCATCGAAGTCCAGGCGGAGCCGACCGAAGCGTGGAATGCGGCAACCAGCGCAGGGCGTGGCCAGTGAGGCGCCCGAGGAAGCGACCTCGGGAGTACTGGGCCGAGGGGAGCCCTCGGGCTCCGCCTCACGACGACCTGCGGAGACCTCGAGGGCTTCGACCTCAGGACTCGCAGATTGCGACGCCCCCTCAGATGTCACCCCAGGGCAAGAGTCGCGGGCTCCCGAGGATGACTCCTCAGGAGCCTCGAGCGACGTCGACGCTTCAGCACCCGCGCCTCTGGCCTCCAGCGGTGCTTGCCCCGTGCATCCACTCTTGGGTTAAGTTCAGCGCTGGTGGCGAGGAGGGGGACCACGGAGACAGGGTTCTCGCGGGGCCCTTCTTGGCCGACGGGACACAGCCCCCATTCGTCGAAGGGGGGCATCTTGTCACAGCCCTAGCTTTAGCTTTACTTGTGGACTAGTCTTGGTTGTTGCATCATGTTTAAATTTTGCTTAAACTTGAAAAGGGGATGTTCAAACCCTAGCACCAAATGAAATGCAACTCAAAATAAAAATATTATCAATGAACCCAAAATGCCCTTCAGAAAAGTTCATGATTTTTGAATTGGTCTAGAACCTCTGTCAAAAATGGTGCACACTTTGCTAGGTCATTAATGGATTTTTGAATTAACTCATATTGTATTTGAAGTGGAGCTATTAATTCCTATAAAATATTTGGTAGCTCCAAATATTCTGAAACTTACTGAGGGCCTCTAAAACAATTCAGTTACTACCCACAAATATTTTTAGGATTTTAGAAAATGATTTGGTTTATAAACTAAATCAAAACAGAGCAAATAAATAGAAAAACAGAAATAAGAGAGAGAGAGAGGACTTACCTGACTTACCTGGCGCTTACCTGGCCTGGCCTAGCACGGCCCAACCCAGCTGGCCGATGCTTGTCATCTCCCTCCTCTCGCCAGAAGGACGAGAGTCGCGTGCTCGACACGCGTCCACGCGCCCGAGCCACGTCCTACTTCTGCCGACGCTGGAGGCTGGCTGGAGACGCCATGCGACCCCCCTCGATCCCCTCTCACTTATCCCCCTCTCTCCCTGGACCTCTTCGCCCTCCTCCGCTCTCTCTCTCTTGCCCGGGTCCAAGCGTGTCTGAGAGCGCCGACAAGCACCACCACACCCAGAGCCTTCCCCCCAGACCTATCTCCGTGCCTTAGAGCTCCTCTACGACCTCTTCTTCGTCCTCGATGAGCTACGCATCGCCGGACGCCCCCGAGCGCTCTCCCCGCCGTCTTCTACAACCACGGCCGCCGAGATCGCTGGCGTCCTTCCGTCGTCTTCAGCCCTTCCCCGAGCTCGAAGAGGCCACCGCTGCAACTGCTGTGACCCCCTCAGCCGAACCCCTCTCTCCCCTGCCTCGTTTGCATCGCGTAGCTGTCGAATCCGCCGGAGCCGTGAGCTTCCGCTCGCCGGTCATGTCGCCGCCGCGGCCACGGACATCGCAGCCCGTGCCCGAGCACACCAGTGTGCTCAGAACCTCTCCGCGCACCCGTAGCCACCACCAGCTCCTCCTCCCGAACACCCTAGCGAGGAACTCGAGCACGGCCGAACCACGGCCGCCGCAAACCTCGTCTCCGACGTTGATTCCGGCGACCATATGGTCCAGCTCCACCACCCACAGATGCGGCTCAGCCCCAGCTCTCCATAGAACCCAACCATGCCCCAAACCGTGCCCTATAGTGCAATCCCGACGCGGACGCGGCCGCGATATGAGGTCGCCAGCGGTTAAACTCCGGTGGCTGACATGGCACCATTAGTTTAGGTGCTAATCGCGTTTAGTTAGTGTCGCATGTCGATGACATATGGGCCCCACACCCTTAACTAACCACGGTTTATCCCCTATTTAGTTTAAGTTAATCACAGTGGCCCCACGCATCGGCGTTGACCTCGCTGACGTGTCCGTTGACCGGACCCACGTGTCTGTGGCACTAACTTACGCTGGGTCACTGACCAATGGGTCCCACTGGTCAGGTTTGACCTGGACCGCCCCTGTTGACTCGCTAACGTCACAGTGACATCATGCTGATGCAGTAATTCTTTTCTGGAATTTAAATAAATCCTAAATGGTTTATTTATTTCAAAAAATGTTATAAACTTCTAAAAATCATATAAAATCAACCATGACTCCAAATGAAATAAGTTATATATGAAAAATGATCAGAAAAATCCAATCTATCCATCTGTACTGGTTTCATGCATGTTTAAGCAAATTAACCTTGCTGTTTAGTGCAAAACATGATAATGCACTATTTAAATTCATAAGTTGAGTTTGGGATTGAACCTTTGGTTCAAAATGACTCAAACCCAGCGGGTTGTAGTTGCATTATCCCAACACACTCATTTTGACATGTCATGATCATGCATCATATTGTGCATTGCATTGATTGTGTTCCTTCTCTGTTGCCGGTGGTTGTTCCCTCTCGATAGACGTGTTCTGACGATGAGTTCGATGACACCGATGAAGAGATATATTATCTTCAGAAGTGCCAGGCAAGCAAAATCCCCTTGTTCATTCCGATGCAATCCCACTCTCTCGCCTCTGCTCTCTTTTACTGCATTAGGACAACAATGCTTCAACTGTTACCTGCTGCGGTAGTTGAACGCCTCTCCTCTGCATGACCTGTCATTGCCACAGTAAATAGATGAAACCCACTAGCATGAGTAGGAGTTGTTTGAGCCCTGATGTGCCTACTCGTTCATGCTTGTTTGTCATGCCTGCTACTGCTTAGAGTTGAGTCAGGTCTGATTCATCGGGGATGAATTGGAAAGTGGTGAACATGTCCTACGGTGTATGAGCTAAGTGTGTGAACACGATTTGGTAAAGGTAGCGGTGAGAGGCCATGTAGGAGTACATGGTGGGTTGTCTCACTGAAACTGTCCTCAGGAACTAAGTTCTGTGTTTGTGATCCATGAACAGCTACTACCACACGTTGGGCCCTGAAATATGACCCCGCTCAACTTATTAACCGCCCTTGTCCTCGTACCAGGAGTTGCAAGTAGTTTCTGGTGTTTGTAGGATATGTGTTGGAGGCTGTGCGTAGCGCTTACCCTAGGGGTGGGCTATGATGCGGTAGATACACCGTGGCCCGGTGTACCGAGTCGCCCGTTTGGTGTCTCGGGAACCCTGCACACATCGTTTGGGGCTGTGAGCGAAACCCCGGCCGGATCTCCTCGCGGATGGGACCCGAATAGGCGATAAACCTGGACTAGAGACTTGTGTGGTTAGGTAGGTCGTGGTCTACACCCACGTCGGCTTTTGCTTGAAGTCTGCCGAGCACATGTCGTGTGCAGACGCTAAGTGGTGGAAACATGTGTGAAGAAGTACACCCCTGCAGGGTTATAAATGATCTATTCGAATAGCCGCGTTCGCGGTAAAGGACCTCTGGGTTGCCTATACAGTTCATAGACAAGTGAAAGTGGATACTCTAAAATGCACAAGATAAGCATGAGTGCTATGGATGGCGTTCTCGTAGGGAGACGGGAGCGGATCCATAGTGGTGTATTGATATGGTGAATATGTGGACTCGTGTGCGCCACCTCAAAAGAGTTACTTGCAGTCGTAGTTTAGGATAGCCACCGAGTGAAAGCTGGCTTGCTGCAGTTAAACTCCACCACCCCCTTTGTTGATACTAATGCATATATAGATAGTTCTGATGTAAGTCTTGCTCGGTACATTTGTACTCACGTTTGCTTAATTTATGTTTTTGCAGAGAGACTTCGGTCTTGCTAGTAGTTCCGTGTGGACTTCGACGTTTAGCTTGATACCTCAGCTACGATCTTGTGCCCTTGGCAGGATTTGGTAGATAGTCAGGCTTCTCAGCCTTTTTCATTTGTAGATATCTGTACTCAGACATGTTAAGCTTCCGCATGTGCTTTGACTTGTATGCTCTGAATGTTGGGTCATGAGACCCATGTTTGTATATCTCGCTCCTCGGAGCCTATTGAATAAATACTTGAGTTGTAGAGTCATGTTGTGATGCCATGTTGTATTTGCACATATCGAGCATATTGCATGTATGTTGTTGAAATGCTTGGTATGTGTGGGATCCGACAACCTAGTTGTCTATCCTTGGTAGCCTCTCTTATGGGGAAATGTAGTCTAGTGCTTCCACTGAGCCATGGTAGTCTGCTACAGCCCGGTTTACCGGAGTCCTGTTAGCACAGTTGCTACTGCTCCAGAACACTTAGACTGGCCGGCATGTGTCCTTCTTCGATCCCGTGTCTGTCCCTTCGGCGAAATGTCACGCGGTGTCTTTCAGAGTCCTGTTAGTCTGCTACAGCCCGGATTCTCGGAGTCCTGCTAGCCCAGTTGCTACAACCCGAATTCACTCGCTGATGACCGACACGTTCGTTGCTGGGTCATGTATGCCTGTCCCTGTAAGTTAGTGCCACTTTGGGTTTACGACTAGTTATGTTGGCCTGGGTTCTTTGTCATATGGATGCTAGCGACACTATCATATACGTGAGCCAAAAGGCGCAACCGGTCCCGGGCCAGGTAAGGTGGCACCCATGGGAATACCGTGCATGAGGCCGCAAAGTGATATGATGTGTTACATGCTAGATCGATGTGGCTCAGGATCGGGGTCCTGACAGCTTTGGTATCAGAGCCTGACTGCTTGCAGGATTACCAAGCCAAACTGGTCGAAGTCGAGTCTAGAAATGCTTTAGTTATATAAGGGAATTGATTGTGGAAGGGAATGTAAGGCTTTTTTTACTCCTTCACCTTATGCCCTTCTGATCCGAGTCATCCTATCTTTTCTACGGGGTTAAGGAACTAGGCTTTCTCTTCTTTCTATCAGGATCACGTGTTACTAATCCGTGGACTTACAGGATTGTTGGATTCAAGTCTCATTTCAGTTTCTTCTACCTCCGTGTGTTCATAGTTGATCTCAGAACCTTGATATTGTGCTTCTGAGTGGTTATGCCACCATGTTTCAGGACAAATCTTTTTGAGCATTTACAGCTGTTATGCTGTCCGGGTTATCCCAGGTTTCTAAAGAATCTGATGCATTTGCAAATCCTTCCTCCCAGTTCCCGATGTCCTTTTGGGCGAGATTAAGCGCACTAAACGGTCTGTTGAGGTACTCCATTGCCTTGACATATATGTTGGAGCTAGTATTATGACCCTAGGAATCCTAGAGACCACCCAGTAATCTAGCAATGCTTTATATTCCTAGTGTGATGATTCTGGCCGTCATTCTCGAAAGCATCCCGTGATGCCATTTAGTTAATAGGCATTCTATTCCTGGGTTCTTGAACCCAAGATTCACCCTACTTACTTCATGTTGATAGTGTTGCTAGTTCCTTTAGGATATTAGTAACATTGTGACAGTCCTCGAGGTCCGTGGTATTTCCTTCTTCCAAATACCATGAACCATTAAGGCAGAAGTTCTTTGAACCAAAAGATCACAATAAGAGTGCTCTTGATGAGTTCTCCATTCCACATTGTGAGTCTGCCAGACCTACCTTTTTGCATGGGCTATCCGGAAGAAACCTGTTGAACTTGATTCGACATACTAACCAATGCATCCACAACTCAGAACGTTATATGTTCCTTGAGTTATCCCTCTTTAGTTGTATTCTGACCCCTGTCTATCAATTGATAGTCAGGAGTAGTCGTCCACTCATGTTCAGCGATGCCCATTATTCTTCTGGTCTGTCAAGCCATTCTATTCTGGAATGACTAGGAGAAACAAACTCCAGTACCTTGTCCACTTCGAGGATTGGGTCAAAGCAGTCGTACACCGCAGATCAAATGCTAATCCAGCTTATGTTCTGTTCCACCTTGGAGTGTTACCCTCTTTACGTCGGGATTGTCATGAGAATTGCACCACCTCTTATGAATTCTTGACGCAGTGATACTTCTCGCCATCATTATTCATTCCTCGGTTCCGTGTTGTCGCAAAAGGAATGCCGACAAGTGAATCGTGATGTGTGAAATCAATACTCCTAGCAACTATGTTGCTTGGTAGTTAATGGACAATAATCTTATCCTTAGTGTGTTGATTATTGAATCATTACCATAAGGTTGATCGTGCTACCTAGTCCTTATTTCCGGTGCACTTTTTGATCAATGAGTTAGGATAGTGTCGATCCTTGCTTATTTGATCATATCGTCTTGCCCTGAAAAGCAAGATTGTTCTCGAGCTTAATGACATATCGGTGGTTCGTGATTTTCTGTATATGTTCTCAGAAGTATTACCAAGTTGTTCCCTGACCGTTATGTTGAGTTCGTGATCAGGTTGGTTTCTTATGAACCACCCCTTCTCCAAGAATCTATGTTGGTTACCCCTGAACTAGTTGGATACGCTAAACAACAACTTGGAGAGTTGGAAGATAAAAGCTTTATCTGACTCGGTTCATTCAAGGGGATATCTTTTGTTTTTGTGTGTATTGAAGAAAGATGATATCTTCACCGATTGGTCCTCGTGAATTTATTGGATCTATTGTCTTGTGCATACTTTGATTTGAGTGTGGGCTATCCTCAAATCAAATCAGAACCAACGATGTTCGTAATGTTGTCTTACTCGTGGTTTTTCCTCGAGCATACACCGTTATATCTTTTGTTCTGACCAATGCTATCACTTGTTCACATAATTATGGAATTCCATTTATATGGAAACCCGGATGAATTTTTGTTGAGCCCATCGACAACATTTCTATCTTCTCCATGATTCGTGTTGAACTTCCAGCTAGTGTTGGAAACTTGTGAGCAATGCTTTCGTGATCCGTTCATGAAGCATATGTTCGAACGAAAGAAGCGATTTTCTCTAATACGTGTGCATTTGATGCGAGTTGCCGCCGTCAATTAGAGGAAGTTAGTTTTGCTTCCTATGGAATCATCCCAAGTCGGTCATGCACGTGCGAATTATTCTGTGGTTTGAAGACTTGCAACCTTCACTCTATATGTATCCCTAGCACACCAAGCCACTGACTGATTTGTTCCAGGAAAAGAAGCCCCTTCTTAAGAGCTAACCCGGGCTTATAAAAGGACTTCGATACCCTCAATGATGGTTCCCTACCAGAACTCGGCAGTGTTTCATTGTAAGACTACCATGTGGTCACGCTTGTCTTGGACAACACGTTCACACGTGTGTAGCAGAACCAGCTCATGTTTTGGAGCTTACTACCATAGTTCATCTCCTGGGAATCTCGCAACGCCATCTCGTCGATTGGTGATGCAAATTTTCATTTTTCTTTCTGGACTTGATGAGTCTGGAGTATCATGTTACCAACCAGATCTGAATCTCAGGCAGATATGATGGTTGGAACGTTTCCAGCATTTGCATTTTGTTCCCACCTTGCACCTGTGTTTGTGCCATTTTACTATGGGTTGCCTTCTTAGTAATTCTTGTTCAGGATCATCTTCAAAAGTGGTCCTACCATGGGTCCCATCCATTTTCGATGATAGGCAAAAACCGTCCATTGCGTTGTTTTCAACAAGGTAGTCCACATCATCCATTCTAGTCCGAGTATGTCATTCTTTCGAACTCCTTCAAAAGATCGATTGTGATTGCCTTAGGCTGGTATAAAGAGTTTCAATGATCTTTATATCAAAAGTAATTCTTTTTGCCACTTAAGGGAATAATTCTACGAGTCACCTTGTCTAAGGTGCCCCGTTATGGAATCATGGCAATTACGTCCTCGCTATCTTGAAGCCATGCACAATCTTCTTCAGCATAGAATTTTGCGTACCCAATTGAACCTTGTCATCTACTTCTTCCGTTGCTCCTGGTGTGTGTTTTGTCTATCAACTTGAGAGATGTTTCAATGTCCCACTCCATGAGTTGATCCTGAGTTGTTCGATCTTTGAGAAGACCGATCCATCTAGAGTTTCCCTTTCGTCTCGTGGTCATGCTGGTTGGAGTTCTCAGAGCAAGACATCGAGACAAAGATGGTGATCGAATCAACGTTCTTATGAAGTGCAACCTGGATCGAAAAGATTGTGTTAGTTTGCGTCCCTCCCCTTCATCTTACCCTACGCTTGAATCTCGGGACGAGATTCTTGTTTAGTGGGGGTGAGCTGTCACAGCCCTAGCTTTAGCTTTGCTTGTGCACTAGTGTTGGTTGTTGCATCATGTTTAAATTTTGCTTAAACTTGAAATGGGGATGTCCAAACCCTAGCACCAAATGAAATGCAACTAGGATAAAAATAAAAATATTATCAATGAACCCAAAATGCCCTTCAGAACAGTTCATGATTTTTGAATTGGTCTAGAACCTCTGTCAAAATGGTGCACACTTTTCTAGGTCATTAATGGATTTTTGAATTAACTCATATTGTATTTGAATTGGAGCTATTAATTCCAATAAATATTTGGTAGCTCCAAATATTCTGAAACTTACTGAGGGCCTCTGAAACAATTCAGTTACTGCCCACAAATATTTTTAGGATTTAAAAAATGATTTGGTTTATAAACTAAATCAAAACAGAGCAAATAAATAGAAAAACAGAAATAAGAGAGAGAGAGAGAGGACTTACCTGGTGCTCACCTGGCCAGGCCCAGCAAGGCCCAGCCCAGCTGGCCGATGCCAGTCATCTCCCTCCTCTCACCAGAAGGACGAGAGTCGCGTGCTCGACGCGCGCGTCCACGCGCCCGAGCCACCTCCTGCTTTTGCCGATGCTGGAGGCTGGTTGGAGACGCCACGCGACCCCCCTCGATCCCCTCTCACTTTCCCCTCTCTTCCTGGACCTCTTCCCCCTCCTCCGCTCTCTCTCTCGCCTGGGTCCGAGCGTGTCTGAGAGCGCTGACGAGCACCACCGCACCCAGAGCCATCCCCCCGACCTATCTCCTGTAACATCCCAAATTTTCAATTTGGAATGTTATACATAGATCATTCTTGCATATCATATTTTATTGCATTTTGTTTTGCGATCCTAGAAATTCTACGCAACTCAAGGACCCACGGAGAGAGTTGGGGATTTCGTTATTTTCATATTTGGGTTTTCTCAAATTTTGAAAATAGGATCAATTGTTTTAATTATTTTTCTCTCCGAAAATATTTCATATCAAAATATATGAGAGGAGATAATATGACTTCTCCACAAATAATGAAATATTGGAGGAAAAATATTAAAAACAAATATTTGATTTTATTTGGATTTTATTTGAATTAGGAAAAATACGCGTTTTTCAAAATTTCATTTTAGGCCCAAATAAATGTTCATCCTGTCCGGCTTATTTTTAGAGGACGGGGAAAATTTATTTCGGGATTTTTGGAGTCCGTTTAGTATTTATTTTCTTAATTTTTCTACACGTATGATTTAAAAAAAATAAAAAAATCGCGAACCGCCTTACGGGCTGTGTCCGACCCGGACACCTCAGCCCGACCGGACTTATAAGCCGCGGCCCGAGCCCCGCCCCATCCCAAGTCGCCGCCACCACCTAACCCTAACCCTAACCGATCCGCGCCGCCGCCGCCGGATCCGCCGCCCCCGACGCCCGACGCCGCCGCCCCCGACGCCCGACGCCGCCGCCCCGCCGTCACCCGTTGCCGACCCCGCCGCCCGACGCCGCCGCCACCGCCGCCCGTCCCGCCGCCCGCCGGAGCCCCGCCGCCTCGCCGGAGTTGCTCGCCGCCGCCGCCGTCACGCGAACCGAGGTAGCCGCCGGTTTTCTCGAAAAAAAACCGTTCGGTTTTATTTCGAAACCGAGATGCGCTTTTTTATTAGATCGGTTTATATTTTTTCGGTTTAACTAAATAGTGAACGCCCATTTGTTTTAACGAACGGTTTTCGTCGTTTAACCGCAGACAGCGAACGTTTGTTCGTTAGCCTGTTCGTCAGTTTTTCTTTTTCTCGGATTTTCCGCGATTATTTTCGATCGCGATTTCTGATCCGATTTTCGTTTCAGTTTAACTTTTCGCTCATTTATCGGAATCAGGCGATTCAAGCGCCTAGAGTTACATCTCGAAACCCTCTTTCTGTTTAACCAACTCAAACAAGTTTTTGCTACTATAAAATTTGACTCAGGTCCAGATTAGTAACTGAAGCTTGTTTCTTTCGCCGTTTGAGTTCCGTTGCTTCGTTCGATTTGATTCTTTTTGCAAACCGGAGTTCTTAAGTTGAACTTTCTGGTTAGATCTTTTTTTTGAGTTTTATTCATGCACCCTTGCTTGATTGCTTATGTATGTATTATTTGTTTGCGATAGAGTACCCGGAGTGCGAAGCGTGCTACTACGAGTCTCTAGGTTTCACGGATCAGCAGCAAGGCAAGTAACACTTTGATCATACCTCTTTACCACCCAGTTTTATTGCATTAGATCAATCCTCAAACTATTGCATGATTAGGATCTGATTAATATGTGGGTTTTGGGAAGTAGATGAGGTAGTACCTATTGCCCTGTTTATATCAAACCATTGGGAGTTACTTCTATATTTGCTTATATTGCTATGCTATGCTCGTAGACGTGGATTGGGTTTGAGTGTATTTCATGACAGATGTGAGATTGTTAATTAATGGATCAACTTAAGGTGGCTACTTTAATTTACATCTGGGTGGATTGAGGCACCTGGAGAACCCAGTGTTGCCTGTATTTTTGGATATCCCGGAGTACCCGTGTGATCATCCTATGGACCGCCACCCAGACTCAAAGGGATCATGAGATTATTCATGCTAGAAACTTCCGTGTGCAGCCACAAGCTATTATGGGCTCTATCATAGTTGAGTAGGTTACATGACCTCTTGAAGAGGTGGGCTAGCAGATGTAGGGGAAAGTAGGTGTAACTGTCCACCCGGAGTAAAGAGTATTGTTTCTGAAAGACTATGTCTCGGTCATCCGTTTCTCAAACACCGTGTAGTGCGAGAAATCAAGCGGAGGCGATCGAGTCTTGTGGGGAAAAGTGCGCGAACCTCTGCAGAGTGTACAATCTAATCATGGTTAGCCGTGTCCCCGGTTATGGACGTCTTGAGTATCTAGTTCTTGGATTATCATGTGAATCTCATCATCATGCTACTTAATTTAATTTGATTGGGTTAATCACGTTCTTAATTGGGATTGAGTTGGAGGTACCTTCTCAATGTTTAACAACCACCATGATAGTTAAATAAAATTTATTCCTTTGTGGTAGGGAAAAATTGGCTTTTCGCAAGACTGTAACCATAGAGCTTTCCACCAGCCAAATATGCATGTAGTGATAGCATTATTCTGTTCATTACTCTCTATGTGTTACATTGCCAGCATATTCCATGTGCTGACCCGTTTTCGGGCTGCAACGTATCATGTTGCAGACTTTTCAGACGATGAGTAAGGAGCCTTAGGTCGTGGTCTTATACTCAGTGATGCCGTTGGAGTTGATGGACTCACTTTATCTTCCAAGCCTTCCGCTGTTATCGTTTTTAGATGGCCTTAAGACATATTTATTTGTATTGAGTTCTCTTGAACTATTCGATGTAATAAGTGTGTGATTGCTACTCTGTTATAAATCCTTCAAAGTACTGTGCATGTCAGCATTACCGATCCAGGGATGACACTGATGCACGGAGACTAGACTGTTTGAGGTCTGGTCGCTACAGAGATGGTATCAGAGCACACGCTGACTATAGGACACGACCACTAAGCTAAAGCCCTAGATCACTACTCTCTTCTCATTTCTGACTCCTCTCCTTCTCTGCCACTCTTTTAGGATGGCGGATGCAAGGAACAAGTTCGCGCAACCGGATGAGGATACACCTTTTGGACGACACTTGAAGGAAGTTACTAAGTACCTGAACATCGGAATACCAAGCTTTACCGGAACCTAGAATGCCACACTACCAGAAGAGGAGCGCTGGATGATTCAAGTTCAAGTTCCAGGAAGGACGTTCATGCTAGTCACTGAGCCCATAGAGTTTTCCTTTGATGCACCAACCTGGAGTCTAGGAAAGAGCATGGCAGCCCACATCACCATGGGACGCATTGGAGAAGTGTACCACAATGATCTCAAGGATACTATCTATCAGATATGTGGGCGCCGAGACGAGCAATGGGAGATGATCAACACCAGGAAGGATAGATCTATTGCAGCTTTCATTCAGGAGTTAAACCAGCACATTCGTCGCCAGGAGAACCAGATGTGCGCAGACATGATAGAATTGAAGAAGGCAAAGACTAGGATCATGGAACTGGAGGAAGAACTCAAGGCTACACGCGATGGATATGAGGAGGAAATCGCAACATTGTTGGAGAAGAATGACGACCTGACAAAGCAGCTAGGAGTTTTCATGGGAGACCCAGCACCAGGAGGAGATGATGATTCTACTTGCCCGGAGAACTACATCATCATCGACGACACTGACTCGGACCCCAGTGATGATGATTGGGAGGATGAAGCCAGAGCAGATATCATGGAGTCTTTGACTGAGCATTTTTCTAGTAGACCACCAAATTAGTAGTAGTATTCCACCATGTATATAGTATAGTCCAAGCACTTTGTAACGATAGTTAGATCGATTGTATGCCTTGTTTGAATTGATTGGAGTGATATGATTGTGTTTGTCTCATGTGCATATGGGTAGTGTTTTCCCTTTAGACCTCATTCTATCCTATTTTCTCATCTTTTTTAAACCATCAGATGCCTCCGAGACGCGACACCGGATTTGTTTTCCCACCGGAGATCACTCGGTTGATTCAGCAGTAGAATGCCCTGATGCAAGCGCTAGTTCAGAACCAAGGCAACAACAACAACAACCCACCACCACCACCACCTGTTGATCACTTAGTCCGTTTTCTTAGGCTGAATCCGCCGGTGTTCTCCAGTAGCACCAAGCCGATTGTGGCAGATGATTGGCTCCGCAAGGTTGGAAGAGAGCTGACCACTCCAGGATGCACAGATGCGGAGAGAGTGCGTTTTGCCGCACATCAGCTTGATGGACTCGCAGCATCATGGTGGGAGAATTACACAGCCACTCACCCCATTGACACTGTCACATGGGACCAGTTTCAGCAAGCTTTCCGTACTGCCCATGTTTCAGCAGGAGCTATGGCCATGAAGAAGCGTGAGTTTCGCAACTTACGCCAAGGAGGATGTACCGTTGGCCAGTACGTGGAGGATTTCAGTAAGTTAGCACGTTATGCCCCAGATGACGTTGCTACGGATGCAGCTAAGCAGGAGAAGTTTCTGGAAGGACTGAATGATGAGCTGAGCATGCAGTTGATGGTGGCAACTTTTAACAACTACCAAGAGTTGGTAGATAGAGCTCTCATGATTGAAGGGAAGCAGCAGCAGATTGAGAGCCGTAAGAGGAAGTATGGACAAGGAAAGTACAGTACAGGAGCTCACTAGAAGCCTCGTTTTACCCCGAACCCAGGAGGACACCTTCAGCATAACCATGGAGGTCACAATCACAATGGAGGGAGCTCGCACAATCATAGTGGCCCCAAGAATGGCAATGGGAACGGAGGAAGCAACGGACAGAACCGTACCAACCCATCAACCCCAGCCAAGAGGGATCTAAGCCACGTTACTTGTTTCAAGTGCCAGAAGACTGGACATTATGCAACTGAATGTCCGGAAGCTAAGAATGGAAATGGCAATGGAAGCTCGGGGAAGAAGCCGAACCCTTTCAACAGGGGACAGGTGAACCACGTTAATGTGGAGGAGGTTGAAGCACAGCCTGATGCAGTAATAGGTAAGTTTTTGGTTAAGTCATTTACTACAATCGTTCTTTTTGATACTGGTGCATCACATTCATACATATCAAGGGGATTTGTGGATAAGTTTAAGTTGCCCACCAAAGTTCTCAGAACACCTATGTTAGTAACCTCGCCAGGAGCAGAGTATATGGCAAGCCAAGGATGTTTTCAGATGCCATTGGCCATAGGTAGGCATGTTTTCCCCTCAGACCTAATAGTTTTGGAGCCGCAAGGTTTGGATGTGATTTTGGGAATGGATTGGCTATCGATGTATGGAGGAAACATCGATTGCGCCAGTAAGACGATTTTGCTTACTACCCCAGAAGGAAGAAGGATTAAGTATGTATCCCGGCATGTGCCGAAAAGGACTCAAGTAAATTCCTTATCAGGAGTTGTACAGGAGGAAGTACCAGTGGTGAAGGATTTCCCTGACGTATTTCCAGAGGAGTTGCCAGGCATGCCACCGATAGAGACATTGAGTTTTTGATTGAGCTTTTGCCATGCACTGGGCCAATATCTAAGAGACCGTACATGATGCCCGCTAAGGATTTGGAAGAAATTAAGAAGCAGATTAAGGAGTTACTGGATAAAGGATATATTTTCCCAAGTTCATCACCTTGGGGATCACCAGTACTTCTACTGGAGAAGAAAGATGGATCGTTGAGGATGGTTGTTGATTATCGTGGATTGAATGAAGTAACAATTAAGAACAAGTACCCACTGCCGATGATCAATGATTTATTTGACCAGTTGCAAGGAGCTAAAGTGTTTTCTAAGATTGATTTGCGATCAGGATACCATCAGTTGAAGATTCGAGAGCAGGATATACCCAAGACAGATTTTACCACAATGTATGGGCTATATGAGTACACCGTTATGTCATTTGGCCTGACTAACGCGCCTATTTCATGAACATGATGAACAAAGTGTTTATGGAGTTTTTGGATAAGTTCGTCGTAGTGTTCATTGATGATATTCTGGTCTATTCGAAGATTGAAGAAGAGCATAAGGAGCATTTGCGTTTGGTACTTGGAAAGCTCAGAGAACATCAGGTATATGCCAAGTTCAGCAAGTGCGAGTTTTGGTTAAAGGAAGTTGGATTCCTTGGACATGTTATATCCGGAGAAGGAATAGTAGTAGATCCCACCAAAGTTAACACTGTGACAAATTGGGAGTCACCCACGACAGTTGGAGAAATCCGGAGTTTTCTGGGACTCGCAGGATATTACCGGAGATTCATCGAGAATTTCTCAAAGATTGCAAAGCCTATGACCGAGTTGTTGAAGAAGGACACCAAATTCAATTGGACTGAGGAATGTGAGGCTAGTTTCCAGGAGTTGAAGAAACGTTTGGTTACAGCGCCAGTGTTGATTTTGCCAAATCAACGCAAGGATTATGAAGTATATTATAACGCTTCTCGTCGAGGACTTGGAGCAGTGCTAATGCAGGAGGGAAGAGTTGTTTCATATGCCTCACTATAGCTTAAACCCCATGAGTTGAATTATGCTACACATGATTTGGAGTTAGCAGCCGTAGTGCATGTGTTGAAGACGTGGAGACATTTTCTCATCGGAAACCATTGTGAGGTGTAGACGGATCACAAGAGTTTGAAGTACATTTTCACGCAGAAGGAGTTGAATCTTAGGCAAAGGAGATGGTTTTAGCTCATTAAGGATTATGATATGAGATTGCATTATCACCCAGGGAAGGCTAACGTAGTAGCCGATGCGTTGAGCCGCAAGAGCCATGTCAACACACTCATGACCGGAGAGTTACCCAAGGAGTTAGCAGAAGATCTTCGTGAACTATGTTTGGAAATAGTTCCGAGAGGCTATGTAGCAGCATTGGACATTCAGTCTACTTTGATGGATAAGATCAGAGAAGGTCAGAAGACAGACAAGGAAATTGCCGAGATAAAGGAAAGGATGAGTAAAGGAAAAGCCAAGGGATTTCGTGAGGATGAGCACGATACCTTATGGTTTCAGGACCGCATTTATGTGCCCAATGATCCGGAGATCAGGAAGTTGATCTTGCAAGAGGCCCATGATTCACCATATTCGATTCACCCAGGAAATACCAAGATGTACCTGGATTTAAGGGACAGTTTCTGGTGGACCGGAATGAAGAAGGATATTGCGGAGTATGTAGCAGTTTGTGATGTATGTCAGAGAGTAAAGGCAGAGCATCAGAAGCCAGCAGGATTGTTACAACCATTGCCGATACCCGAATGGAAGTGGGATAAGCTAGGCATGGATTTTATCACAGGATTGCCCAGGACTCGTTCAGGCTATGACTCGATATGGGTTGTAGTCGATCGTTTGACGAAGGTAGCTCATTTCATCCAAGTAAAGACCACTTATACAAGTGCTAAGCTGGCAAAGATATACATGACCAGGATCGTATGTCTGCATGGAGTTCCGAGGACCATTGTATCAGATAGAGGAACCCAGTTTACTTCAAAGTTTTGGAATCAGTTGCACGAGACTTTGGGTACCAGGCTAGAGTTCAGTACAGCCTTTCATCCACAGACAGACGGACAGACCGAGAGAGTCAATCAGATTTTGGAGGACATGCTGAGAGCTTGTGCGCTAGATTATGGATCTAGTTGGGATGACAATTTGCCATATGCAGAGTTCTCTTATAACAACAGTTATCAATCCAGTTTGAAGATGGCCCCTTTCGAAGCTCTGTACGGAAGGAGGTGCAGGACACCGTTGTTGTGGGACGAAGTTGGAGACCGCCTGTTGTTTGGACCAGATTTGATTAAAGAGTCTGAACAGAAAGTGAAGTTGATTCGCGATAGGCTCAAGGTAGCCCAGTCCAGGCAGAAGAGTTATGCAGATTCTAAATGCAAGGAGACAGTTTACGAAGTCGGAGATAGAGTTTATCTTCGAGTATCACCACTTCGAGGAGTGAAGCGCTTTGGAGTTAAGGGAAAGTTAGCGCCACATTTTGTAGGACCATACAAAGTTTTGGAGCGTATGGGTGATGTTGCTTACAAGTTGGAATTGCCCGGAGGATTGTCGGGAGTTCACGATGTGTTCCATGTTTCTCAGCTGAAGAAGTGCCACACAGAGATGGCTGAGATACCACTGAGAGATACAGTGCCACTGGAAGCGATTCAGCTGGATAGTGATTTGACCTATGAGGAGAAACCAGTCAAGATTCTCGAATATGCCAGCCGAGTCACCCGCAACAAGGTTATCAAGTTTTGCAAAGTCAAGTGGAGTCACCATACCGAGGAGGAAGCCACCTGGGAGCGAGAGGAAGATCTACGAAAGGACCACTCTCACCTATTTTCTAGCCAACCCGAATCTCGAGGGCGAGATTCATCTTAAGGGGGGGTAGGTTTGTAACATCCCAAATTTTCAATTTGGAATGTTATACATAGATCATTCTTGCATATCATATTTTATTGCAGTTTGTTTTGCGATCCTAGAAATTCTAGCAACTCAAGGACCCACGGAGAGAGTTGGGGATTTCGTTATTTTCATATTTGGGTTTTCTCAAATTTTGAAAATAGGATCAATTGTTTAATTATTTTTCTCTCCGAAAATATTTCATATCAAAATATATGAGAGGAGATAATATGACTTCTCCAAAAATAATGAAATATTGGAGGAAAAATATTAAAAACAAATATTTGATTTTATTTGAATTAGGAAAAATACGCGTTTTTCAAAATTTCATTTTAGGCCCAAATAATTTTTCATCTTGTCCGGCTTATTTTTAGAGGACAGGGAAAATTTATTTCGGGATTTTTGGAGTCCGTTTAGTATTTCTTTTCTTACTTTTTCTACACGTCCGAATTTAAAAAAAAAATCGCTAACCGCCTTACGGGCCGTGTCCGACCCGGACACCTCAGCCCGGCCGGCCTTATAAGCCGCGGCCCGAGCCCCGCCCCAGCCCAAGTCGCCGTCACCACCTAACCCTAACCCTAACCGATCCGCTCCGCCACCACCGGATCCGCCGCCGCCGTTGCCGACCCCGCCGCCGCCGCCCGACGCCGTCGCCCTGCCGTCGCCCTTCGCCCGACGCCGCCGCCACTGCCGCCCGTCCCGCCGCCCGACGCCGCCCGCCGGAGCCCTGCCGTAGCTGCCGGTTTTCTCGAAAAAAACCGTTCGGTTTTATTTCAAAATCGAGATGCGTTTTTTATTAGATCGGTTTATATTTTTTTCGGTTTAACTAAATAGCGAACGCCCGTTCGTACGTTCGTTTTAACGAACGGTTTTCGTCGTTTAACCGCAGACAGCGAACATTTGTTCGTTAGCCTGTTCGTCAGTTTTTCTTTTTCTCGGATTTTCCGCGATTATTTTCGATCGCGATTTCTGATCCGATTTTCGTTTCAGTTTAACTTTTCGCTCGTTTATCGGAATCAGGCGATTCAAGCGCCTAGAGTTACATCTCGAAACCCTCTTTCTGTTTAACCAACTCAAACAAGTTTTTGCTACTGTAAAATTTGACTTAGGTCCAGATTAGTAAATGAAGCTTGTTTCTTTCGCCGTTTGAGTTTCGTTGCTTCGTTCGATTTGATTCTTTTTGCAAACCGGAGTTCTTAAGTTGAACTTTCAGGTTAGATCTCTTATTTTGAGTTTTATTCATGCACCCTTGCTTGATTGCTTATGTATGTATTGTTTGTTTGCGATAGAGTACCCGGAGTGCGAAGCGTGCTACTACGAGTCTCTAGGTTTCACGGATCATCAGCAAGGCAAGTAACACTTTGATTATACCTCTTTACCACCCAGTTTTATTGCATTAGATCAATCCTCAAACTATTGCATGATTAGGATCTGATTAATATGTGGGTTTTGGGAAGTAGATGAGGTAGTACCTATTGCCCTGTTTATATCAATTGGGATTGAGTTGGAGGTACCTTCTCAATGTTTAACAACCACCATGATAGTTAAATAAAATTTATTCCTTTGTGGTAGGGAAAAATTGGCTTTTCGCAAAACTGTAACCATAGAGCTTTCCACCAGCCAAATATGCATGTAGTGATAGCATTATTCTGTTCATTACTCTCTATGTGTTACATTGCTAGCATATTCCATGTGCTGACCCGTTTTCGGGCTGGAACGTATCATGTTGCAGACTTTTCAGATGACGAGTAAGGAGCCTTAGGTCGTGGTCTTATACTCAGTGATGCCGTTGGAGTTGATGGACTCACTTTATCTTCCAAGCCTTTCGCTGTTATCGTTTTTAGATGGCCTTAGGCCATATTTATTTGTATTGAGTTCTCTTGAACTATTCGATGTAATAAGTGTGTGATTGCTACTCTGTTATAAATCCTTCAAAGTACTGTGCGTGTCAGCATTACCGATCCAGGGATGACACTGATGCACGGAGACTAGACTGTTTGAGGTCTGGTCGCTACATCTCCGTGCCCTAGAGCTCCTCTATGACCTCTTCTTCGTCCTCGACGAGCTACGCATCGCCGGACACCCCGAGCGCCTCCCCGTCGTCTTCTTCAACCACGGCGGCCAAGATCGCTGACATCCTTTCGTCGTCTTCAGCCCTTCCCCGAGCTCGAAGAGGCCACCGCTGCAACCGCCGTGACCCCCTCACCCGAACCCCTCTCTCCCCTACTCGTTTGCATCGCGTAGCTGTCGAATCCACCGGAGCCGTGAGCTTCCGCCCGCCGGTCATGTCGCCGCCGCGGCCACGGTCACTGCAGCCCATGCCCGAGCACACCAGTGTGCTCAGAACCTCTCCGCGCACCTGTAGCCACCACCAGCTCCTCCTCCCGAACACCCTAGAGAGGAACTCGAGCACGACTGAACCACGGCCGCCGCAAACCTCGTCGCCGGCGTTGATTCTAGCGACCATATGGTCCAGCTCCACCACCCACAGACGCGGCTCAGCCCCTGCTCTCCATAGAACCCAACCACGCCCCAAACCGTGCCCTGCAGTGCAATCCCGACGCGGACGCGACCGCGATCTGAGGTCGCCGGCGGTTAAACTCCGGTGGCTGACGTGGCACCATTAGTTTAGGTGCTAATCGCGTTTAGTTAGTGTCGCGTGTCGATGACATATAGGCCCCACGCCCTTAACTAACCACGGTTTAACACCTGTTTAGTTTAAGTTAATCACAGTGACCCCACGCGTCGGCGTTGACCTCGCTGACGTGGCCGTTGACCGGACACACCTGTCTGTGGTACTAACTGACGCTGGGTCACTGACCAATGGGTCCCACTGGTTAGGTTTGACCTGGACCGCCCCTGTTGACTCGCTGACATCACAGTGACATCATGCTGACGCAGTAATTCTTTTCTAGAATTTAAATAAATCCTAAATGGTTTATTTATTTCAGAAAATGTTATGAACTTCTAAAAATCATATAAAATCAACCGTAACTCCAAATGAAATAAGTTATATATGAAAATTGATCAGAAAAATCCAATCTATCCATCTGTACTGGTTTCATGCATGTTTAAGGAACTTAACCTTGATGTTTAGTGCAAAACATGATAAGGCACTATTTAAATTCATAAGTTGAGTTTGGGATTGAACCTTTGGTTCAAAATGACTCAAACCCAGCTGGTTGTAGTTGCATTAGCCCAACACACTCATTTTGACATGTCATGATCATGCATCATATTGTGCATTGCATTGGTTGTGTTCTTTCTCTGTTGCTGGTGGTTGTTCCCTCTCGATAGACATGTTCCGACGATGAGTTCGATGACACCGATGAAGAGCTATATTATCTTCAGAAGTGCCAGGCAAGCAAAACCCCCTTGTTCATTCCGATGCAATCCCACTCTCTCGCCTCTGCTCTCTTTTACTGCATTAGGACAACAACGCTTCAACTGTTACCTGCTGCAGTAGTTGAACCCCTTTCCTCTGCATGACCTGTCATTGCCACAGTAAATAGATGAAACCCACTAGCATGAGTAGGAGTTGTTTGAGCCCTGATGTGCCTACTCATTCATGCTTGTTTGTCATGCCTGCTACTACTTAGAGTTGAGTCAGGTCTAATTCATCGGGGATGAATTGGAATGTGGTGAACATGTCCTATGGTGTATGAGCTAAGTGTGTGAACATGATTTGGTAAAGGTAGCGGTGAGAGGCCATGTAGGAGTACATGGTGGGTTGTCTCACTGAAACCGTCCTCAGGAACCAAGTTCTGTGTTTGTGATCCATGAACAACTACTACCACACGTTGGGCCCTGAAATATGACCCTGCTCGACTTATTAACCACCCTTGTCCTCCGTCCAGGAGTTGCAAGTAGTTTCTGGTGTTTGTAGGATATGTGTTGGAGGCCATGCGTAGCGCTGACCCTAGGGGTGGGCTATGATGCGGTAGATACCACTACAAAAAAAAGACACATCCGTGACATTTTGGGCCAAACGAAAATTTCTTCTGTCGTACATATGACACTTCTATGACGATAATTGTGACAAAACCCGGTATCATCATAGATGTGGTGGGCTCCTACTTCTATGACAAAAAAATCATGACAGAAAATGGGCTTTTCTTCCCGGGCGGGCCGGAGACGCAGCTGCATGACATTCTTTGGGCCGTCCATGACGGAAAAAACCGTGGTAGAAGCGAGGGCGAGGAAAATTTTGGGGAGTTCCCGGTTACGGTGGGAGGTCGGGGGCCGAGCGTTGCGCGTTTCTCTCGTACACGTACGCACGTGTGTGCGAGGCATTGGCTCTAACTGAACCCGAGTGAGGCGTTGGGCTCTAACTGAACCCGAGCGATTGCACTGCAGGCTACGCGTTACTGAACCCGAGCGATAGATCGATGGCTGTTAACTGAACCCGATCGAGCGATTCCTTCGCTACTGCTGCTAACTGAAGTCGATCGATGCTGCGTCTGGGATGAACAGTGAGCATTGCGGGGGGGGGGGGGGGGGGGGGGTTGGATGAACAGTGAGCGGTGGCGTTGCCTCTGGATGAACAGGACCCCGTGGTGTGGTGGAGGGCTGGATGAACAGTAGACGGTGGAGGGGTGCCCGTGGAGGGGTGGTTGAACAGGACCCCATGGTGTGGAGGGCTGGATGAACAGTAGACGGTGGAGGGGTGCCCGTGGAGGGGTGGTTGAACAGTAGCCGGTGGAGTAGCGCGCGGTGGAGGCTGGATGAACAGGAGCCCATGGAGGCTGGAGGAGGTCGACGGTAGCCCGTGGAGGCTGGAGGAGGTCGACGGTGGAGATGAACAGTATCCAGTGGAGTCCCGTTTTGCGGTACGCCACACCCCTCCCGATGAACAGGACTCCCGTTTTGACCGTAGGAGGTCCGTTTCGTCCGTTTTGCGGTACGCCACACCCCTCCCGATCAACAGGACCCCCCGTTTCGACCGTAGGAGGTCCGTTTCGTCTGTTTTGCGGTACGCCACACCCCTCCCGATCAACAGGACCCCCGTTTCGACCGTAGGAGGTCCGTTTCCTCCGTTTTGCGGTACGCCACACCCCTCCCGATCAACATGACCCCCGTTTCGACCGTAGGAGTTCCGCTTCCTCCGTTTTGCGGTACGCCACACTCCTCCCGATCAACAGGACCCCCGTTTCGACCGTAGGAGGTCCGTTTCCTCCGTTTTGCGGTACGCCACACCCCTCCCCATGAACACGACGCATTCCGTTGCCTCCCCATGAACACGACGCATTTCGTTGCCTCCCCATGTACACGATGACGACGCTGTTTCTCCGTTCCGACCCAGCCATGTACACGAGCCCTGGCCACGGGAGGCGGTGGGAATAGTAGGGGGCGGTGAGGCCTCCGCGGCAGCACAGCCGGCCACGGGAGGCAGGAGCATGCGGCACGACCGGCGCTGCTTTGGGCGGCTGGAGCAAGAACACCAGAGGTTGAAGAAGCACTACGGCCGTTGGATGGACATCGTACGGTCACTGGAGCCAGAATCGTTATATTGACTCCGTCCCAGTCAACTTAGTAGGCCCACAAGTCAGCCTCCCACCATGGTGGGTCCCAGCTAGCAGGGGGAGTATTCATTTTTTTGTGCGTAATAAGGAGGCACTTCCTTGCGTGCGAAGATATAGCTGGTGGGTCCGAGCTGTCAGCGGCGGTAACGTTTTTTTCGCGAAATTCAGAGGCCCTTTCGGTGGGTCCCTGATGTTAGGTGGAGGAATCATTATTTTGCGCGTAATAAGGAGGCATTTCCTTGCGTGCGGCCGTGGACCCAGCTGTCGACCTCTCCACGTACAGTCCACTTCAGATGCATGTTGGTCGTTGACCACGTTGACCAGGCCGCGCCGAGAGCACCAGGGCGGTGGACGACGGCGAGGCCTAGGAAGGGAACGACACAGAGGCAGGGAAGACTCGGCAGTTGTTTCCCACGCGGAGGGGAGTATGACTGTACGAGGGTTTACTGGTTCGTCTGCCGTCGCCGGAGAATAACAGCAGGTGTGGGTGAGTAGAGGGATGGCTAGGCCAGCGATGGGAGTACGGTGGGGTGGTGAGGCCTGCGCGGCAGCAGAGCCGGCCGCGGGGAGGAGGGAGCACGCAGTCCTGCTGGCGCTTGTTTGAGCAGCTGGAGCAGGAAGAGCAGAGATTGAAGAAGCACGACGGCCGTTGGATGGCCATCCAACAGTCACTGCTTGTGCGTCAACCTTTTTTTAGGAAAGCCTCAAATCTGTGGAAAACAGCATACAACCCATCTGCCATTATTTCTAATAATTTACAGCCCATTTGCTAATTATTAAGGTTTTTTTTGGAGCCCATATTTTTTTGTTAGCTTTACAGCCCATATTGTGGCCACGGTTAAAAAATTATACGAAATTTTGCATATTTCGGTGCGGTCCGAACTGTTTTTAATCCCGAAATTTTGACTCACTTTCAAACTGATTTTAAAAATAAATGTATATCAATATAAAATCCAACAAATTCTCCACGCATAAAAATTAATGTAATTTAAAATCTCGAATTGAAAAAAAGCTATTTGAAACTAATTGCCGGTTTGATGTGTTTTTAAAATGTACAGCCCATTTCTCATTACCGATGGGCCATTTTCTCAGCCAGCCGAATGAAAGCTCTCCTCGTCTTGAAAGATTTGCAGCCCGACAGGCCTGACAAAGTGACTTACTTGGCAAATCACAAAAAAACTGGGCTGTGGCCGTGGACCCAGCTGTCAGCCTCTCCACGTATAGTACTCTTCCGATGGAAGTCGTTCCTTGACCACGTTGACCACGCCGCGCGGAGAGCACCACGGCGGTGGACGATGGCGAGGCCTAGGAAGGGGACGACGCGGAGCCGGGGAAGACGCGGCAGTGGAAGCCCGCGCGGAGAGGAGTACGAGGGTTCACTGGTTCGGCTGCGGTGTGAGGCTGCCGTCGCCGCAGGGCCTTGCCAGCGGTGGGAATAGTAGGGGTTGATGAGGCCTCCGCGGCAGCACAGCCGGCCATGGGAGGCAGGAGCATGCGGCACGACCGGCGCTGCTTTGGGCGGCTGGAGCAAGAAGACCAGAGGTTGAAGAAGCACTACAGCCGTTGGATGGACATCGTACGGTCACTTGAGCTAGAATCGTTCATATTGACTAAGTTGACAAAGCCCTTCGTCCCCGTCAACTTAGTAGGCCCACAAGTCAGCCTCCCACCAAGGTGGGTCCCAGCTAGCCGGGGGAGTATTCATTTTTTTGTGCGTAATAAGGAGTCACTTCCGGTGGGTCCGAGCTGACAGCAGGGGGAACGTTTTTTTCACGAAATACGGTGGCCCGTCAGGTGGGTCCCAGCAGTCAGGGGGCAAACTTTTTTTTTTGCAAAATACGGTGGCCCGTCCAGTGGGTCCCTGCTGTCAGTTGGAGGAATCATTATTTTTCGCGTAATAAGGAGGCACTTACTTGCTGCGGCTGTGGACCCAGCTGAGACTCTCCACGTACAGTATACTTCCGATGGAAGTCGTTCCTTGACCACGTCGACCTTGCCGCGTTCCGTTGCATGCATGCGTCCATGGGCGTGGTGCGTCCCCACTGTCAGCCTCTTACGTACAGTCATCTTCCGATGACTCTCCGTTGTTGACCATGTTGACCACACCGTGCCGAGCGCACCCAGACTGGAACGACCCGGAGATGGGGAAGACGGGGCAGTGGAGTCGCAGATGGAGAGGAGTGGGAAACTTCACTGGTTCGGGTGCGCGGCAGCACAGCCGCGGTGCCGCCCACGGGAGACAGGAGCAAGAACAGAGGTTGAAGAAGGAGCATGGCTGTTGGATTAACATCCAACGGTCCAGCTGCTAGAATCATTTGTTGATTAAGTTGACAAAGCCGTGCGTACACGTCCGCTTAGTAGGCCCACAAGTCAGTCACCAAATCTGACGGGTCCCAGCTGTCAACGGGATGAATATTTTTTTCGCAAAACAAGGAGGCACTTCCTTCCGTGCGAAGATACAGCCGGTGGGTCCCAGCTGTCAGGTGGAGAAATAATTTTTTCGCAAAACAAGGAGGTCCCTCCTGTAGCTGGTTCGAATCCAAACCTAGACTATGACTATATATGGTGCTATGGTACTCTGCAAGTAATGAAACTGACATATCCAACGTTCGCTTCTCCTCTTCTCTACTTACTCTGCCTAGCATCAGAAGCTCTGGCCGCAGCAACCATGTCCGCTGGCTGCTCATCCACCTGCTCTTCAGCAGGCAACAACCAGATATGCGCCAAGTCGCCACCCGTACCATCGCCTGTGGGTCTCATCACACCCCCGCCGGCATGCGCACCGCAGCCGATTGCTCATCGCAACCCACTGCCGTTGGTGTGGTGCCACTGCTGCAAATCACGCAGAGTCATCCGTCGCGTCTCAACCACAATCCGCAACCCTGGCCGAGTCTTCTACAAATGCCCAAATCATGGGGTAATAATATGTTTAAATGTTGTTCTGCTGCTTTCAGTTGCTGATTTTTTAATAGTTTGGTTGATGATCTTCCAATTTGATTCGTGCAGAAAAGGGAAGATTCGTGTGATTTGTATTTCTGGGAAGTTGCTGATGTGGGGGAATGGAACTACGCTGATTATTTGGTTAGCCGAGGAATCCCAATACCAGCAGGTTGGGGTGTTGGACAAGTAACTGAAGGAACGACAGAAGAGGAAGATGCATAGCAGAAGGTTAAAGATGCAGTTCCTCTGATCATGGCCAAGCAACAGCTGCTGAACGGCCTTGACAGCAATGAGGAGATGAAAGAGCTTGTGAAGATAATGGGCAAAATCGATGTGCTCTGTAGGATGATTGTCTCTTTATTTGCAGTGTATGTAGCACTCGTGATGTATTCAGTGGCTACGACATGAGCACTTTGCTGAAACTAGTAATGAATGAAACCTATGTAGCAGGCTGGGCGTAGTGTTGTGACATCTAATGATTTCTATTAATGGAAATCAGGGGGTATCCCCTTTTGCTCATATAAATAAATAAATAGCAGAGGCCCTGTCGGGTCAGCTTTGTTCTCATTCGAAGACGTCGAGCAAATTGCAGTCCAACAGCAAACTATGTCATCAAATTCAAGTTTCACAGCCAAATATGAGTACAACTAAACAACAATGTCATCATGTTTTAGTTGTCATACAATCACCAAACACAAATCAGCATACATAACAAGTGATGTTCTCACAACAAAATACTAAACAACATGTTCATCAGGTTTCAGTTGTCATAGCAAACACAATTTCACATAGTAGATAAAAAAACGTCTTCTGACAGGCAAATACGACAAAAGCAATGTAATCATCATCCGCAGCAGCAGCGTCAATATCTTCGCCATGTGTATCAGTCTGAATCGTAATTCCCCACGATGTCATCTTCTTCTTCGTCCTCAACGTCCTCGAACGTTGGCTTCTTCTTGATCAACTCTTGTATGTCCTCAGCACGACAGGCAATCTTTTCGCCGGCGTCATTGACGTGATGGTTCTCAAAGATATTAGGAACATCTGTGTTATCTTGTACATCAGGAGCAGTGTAAGCATCATCTTGTTGTGCAACTTCATTAAACGAATTCCTCTGCTCAAACCTTTGCAATACTCTCCAGTCATCGCTACGTGGAAATGTGTCTTCCAAGAAAAATATCTGTGTTGCTTGATTTGCCAAAATAAAAGGCTCGTTGGTCTGGTACGCCGCCTTGACATTGATGGATTGGAAATAATCATCAGCTCTGGGTTTTGCGATCCTGGAAAACAGGTTATACCAACGACAGCACAACAGAACCACACACCGATGATCCTCGAAACTGGAGATATACTGCAACTGAACAATGTCTGTTATGGTAGCATACATTTCAGTTGTCTCTTTGTCATACGTATCCGTGCTCATGATAGCACTGTTTTGTGTCTTCCTGCCTTCGTCTCGTGCAAGGGTGTTGTAGCGCACATCTCCAACAATGCAAGATTCATAATGTCTTACCCGAGTATCAGGACCCATTGCTAGTGAGTAAAGGGCATCATCAACTGCCTGCCCATCCTCCCGCATCTTCTTAACCTATGGTTAGAAAATAGACAAGCTGATCATCTTATGTACTCAATATATTAAAAAAACTGACAGTGCACTTCAAAAGCTTACTTGGTTCTTGAACCATTTCGAAAATCCTGCCATAACCAGTTTGTCAATGTTTCTTGGATTTTGCGGTAGTAACTCCTCTTTGTAGATGCTGCACAACATAGTGATCGTGTCAAACATCTAAATATATAAGAATGTGCTGCAAGTTTAGTAGATTACGATGTATAAGCTGCAGTACTGCACTTACTTGATATAAGGTAGTATCTCAGGACAGTTATTCAACACATACCAAACCATTTTGTCCAAATCTTTAGGTTTGTCCTCTTGTTGACTCTTCCCCGTAACTCGAACGGAATAATCGAAAACATTGAGCCCGGGATTGTCTTCACCCACCTCTTTGCTAAGCTGATCAGCTGTTTCAATGTATTTTGAGCAGAATGTCAACGCTTCTGTAGCAATGTAGGCCTCTGCAATGGAACCCTCGGGTCTAGCTCTGTTCCTAACATAGCCCTTGAAAGTGCCTAGCCGCCTTTCAATAGGGTACATCCATCCATACTGTACTGGACCTCCAAGTAGTGCCTCATCAGGTTGATGAACAGCCAAATGCACCATCACATCAAAGAAGGCTGGAGGATATATCTTCTCAAGGTCGCATAGGATAGTTGGTATCTTGTCTCTAAGATGCTCCAAAGCATCTATCCTGATATTCCTACTGCAGAGTTCCCTGAAGAATTGTCCCAACTCTGCAACTGCTCTGTATAAGTCAGGGCGGCCCAATCCTCTAAGGATAACAGGTAAAACCCTTTGAAGTAGGACGTGGCAGTCATGAGTTTTCAACCCTTGTACCTTGTTTCCATCTGCACTGACTCTCCTTTCAGGGTTGGAAGCAAATCCATGTGGGAATCTCACAGGTGACAGGACCTCGCAGAATTCTTTTCTTTTTACCTTGTCCAAGACATACACAACTGGTGCCATATCCCGTGGTTTACCTTCATCTTGCACCTGCAAATCCTTTCTGATACCCAGATGTGTCAAACCAATCCTAGATTTTAAGGTATCTTTCGTCTTGCCTTCAATATTAAGAAGTGTGCCGATAATGCTGTCACACATATTTTTCTCGATGTGCATCACATCAAGATTATGCCGCAGATCCAAATCTTTCCAATACTCCAAGTCCCACAAAGTGGACCTGCGGGTAAACAATAATCTCTCTTCTACCCTGCCACGCTTCCTTTTCCCGCTACCATTACCAGGATGGTTTCCTGGTGTAATATGTCTGACCTTCTCTAATTCCACTTGCAACTCATCGGCGGTGAGCCTCTTTGGCGCATCACGGTTTTCATGCTTTGCATTGAACACATGTCTTCAGTATTTTCTAGGATGCGGCTTGTCCTTGGCAAGGAAACGGCGGTGTCCAATGTAACAGATCTTGCTAAGTATTGCGTATGACAGCGGATTCCTGTCATAGCGAACACATGCATTGTAACCATGTGTCGTTCGCCCTGACATAGTGCCCAAAGCCGGATAATCATGTATGCACCAAATTATAACATCACGCAGAAAGAAATCAGCTGGTGGGCTGCTATATAGGTCTCGAGTGAGAACACCCTTCCATAGTTGTTGAAGTTCCTCCACAAGAGGCTCAATGAACAAATCAAAATCCTTTCCAGGACTTTTTGGACCTGGGATGAGCAAGGCCATCATGTAGTTTGATTCTTTGGTGCAGACATTTGGAGGCATGTTGTAAGGGATAACAAGCACTGGCCACATGCTATATGTGGCGCTCTGGTGGCCAAATGGGTTAAATCCATCTGAAGCTAAGCCAAGTCTAATGTGTCTTGGGTCAGCAGCAAACTCTTTGTGTTTATCATTGAAGCTTTTCCACTCACTACCATGAGATGGATGGCTCATTACATTCTGATCTCTGTACTCCTGGTTCCTAGAATGCCACATTACATCCTCTCTTGTTTCAGCATCATGAAACAACCTCTGCAATCTTGGTATAATTGGAAAATGTCTCAGAACATTATGAGGAATCCTCTTCACAGCATCGCCATCTTTCCATCTTGATGATTTGCATTTCGGGCATTCACTTAAGTTGGCATAATCCTTCCGGAACAGAACACAATTATTCTTACAAACATGGATCATATCATATCCAATTCCAACTGCACGAAGGAAATTCTTCATTTTACTGTAGGTGTGTGGCAGCTCAGACGCATCTGGGAAAGATTCGCAGAAAGCAGCCAACATCGCATCGAATAATTTGTTGGTCATCCGCTCAGATGTCTTCACCTGAAGAAAGGTGACCATAGCTGAGAATACTGACAGCTTATTTCCTGGGGTGACAACAACGTTGCATTGTTCCAACATGCGGGCCCACCATTTTTCTTCTGCAGGTGAAAGTTCACGGAATGCACGAGCATTTCGTAGCATTGTTTCAATGTTGGTCAAACTCACTGGCTCTGCCACCACCACCTCCTCCTCCTCTTCCACCTGAGCATCAGGCAGATCAAGATGGTGATCTGCTGCTTCCACGTAGTCAATAACATTGACGTTCACAGCTTCACCATGATGAACCCACCTAGTATATGTGACCGACATCCCATACAAGTGTAGATGATTTTGCACAGTTGACCGGGGTCTTGTAACTGAATTAATACAACTGCTACACGGGCAGAGCACATCTGATTTCGGACCACCATACTCAGCTCTGATAAAGTTCATGAAGTTTTCAACCCCCTCTACATATGCAGCGGAGAATCTTCGAGCAGAAGTTATCCAAGTCATGTCCATCTATTAGACATACAAATTAGTTATTCTACTAGATATTATAGGAAAAACATATATGCTTTTTTATGAAGTCCAGAAAAAAATACCTAGGTCGATGTCTAAAGCTATGGCAAGATATTTGGACGAGCAGATCTAAGTAACGAAATATATGTAAAGCTAATTCAGCAAACAGATTTGAGTGCCAAATTATGGCAGGCTGTTTCAGCAGTCAATGAGGCCGAGCACACAGCCATCGAACTATCGAAGGCCATCGCAGCAACAAAGATCGAGTATAAAACGGTGTAGAGCTATTTCACCTAACAGATTGGCTACTAGACCATGGCAATCTACGTCACAATAAATATATGGCAGGATATTTTAGCAACTAATCGGCCTTGGCATGCCATCTCAACTAAGCAGATTGAGTGTAGAACAGGGCAAGGAAGCTTCTTAAGCAGAGCATATTGACAGTAAACTACTTCGGCAAACAGTGAGATTAACAGCGTCTATCAGCTAACATTCAGCGCTACACCGACATGAACGGGGCCTCAGTCTAGAATGCGTGTACCGTGGGAGAAGCTGACCGCCGTGCGTCTCCACACGAACGTTGCCAGCGGTGGCGGCGCTGACCGCCGTGCGCCTCCACAAGAACGTAGCCAGAGGTGGCGGCGCGGCTAGAGGACGGCAGTCTACGAGAGCGTACTGTGGGAGCGAGAGGATCGCCGAACCGCGGCGCCGATGTATCGGCGCGGCGGGGAGGGCGGCTTTGGCGGAGCGAATGGAGTGGAGGGGGACAGGGGGGGAGGGGGTCTGGGGAATATTATTAGCTAGTTGGCCGAAGGGCGGTTGAATCGGATTTGGGGGGAATTTTTGGGTGGGGGGGGGGAGGAGGATTTTCGTGTGGTGGGCGGGGGGAGTTTGGCGCATGGTCGGTTTCTCCAAGTGCAGTCCCACGTGTCAGTGAAGAGGCAAGCCGAAGCGCGTTCCGTTTGCGTGAGCCGTGTGCAGGACCGAACGTGTGTGGGGTGCAATGCGACCGCGACAGGAGTGCTGTGAGTGTACCGCCTTTTTTCCTTTTAAACTAGGTGCTTCGCCCCCTCAAATTTTTTTTTGTTGCTTCGCGCGATCCATCGATACTACTACTAGTAATCCGGTAATCCCGACTAAAACGACGCGGCCGGGTCTTTTCCCGCGCGATATGCTGGGAGGTTGGCTTAGTTGGGTTTTTCAGGACGAGTAATGCTACACCTACGTAATCCCAGTTATGTAATTAACGTAATGTGAAACGTGTGAGCTGTTGATTATAGATTGGGCGGGGGGGGGGGGGGGGAGGGGCCCACCACCATGAAAATCAGGGGAGGAGAGAGAGAGGCAATTTACGTTAACCCTTTCGTAGGTTCCCGTAGATGTAGAAAGATGAGAAATGCGTGAATGTGTAGTGGACGTACTATTGGAGTGCCTAAGATAATTTTTGTATGTATAGACCCTATGTGTTTATTTTACTTCGCATGTTAGATTTGTCTCGGTTCAATAAAAAGCAGAGTTGGTGATGATGGTGTGCCTGTCATCCTGCAATATAGGCCGTCCGATCTATATCTAACGGATAGGAAGGAAACTTTGACAATTTACCCGCACTCCTCTCCACATTTGCAGATAAGGCTTTCCCTCGTTCATCCTTTTCTCCCACAAGATCTTGATCTTCTGTGCAACGCACGGGCATCTTGCTAGTACTCCTACAATATGTATATTATTGTGAAAGTTCATATACACCAGCCGAGATTAATGCAAACTCGGCATATTTTCATTACATTTCGAACTTTTATAGGACAGAAAAATAAAAGAAACCCGACCCTATACCTATTCTACGGTGGCGACCGGCGTCCTCCATCTGCGATCTCTATGTACGGGGGCGGGGTTCAAGAATCGTGAAGTGAAGGTGCGGTCTCTGGCGAGGAAGAGTAGAACACGGGATACGGACCGGCCAGTTGGCACACCATGCCCTGCCGCCTCCCATGCCCTACTCATCCTTGGAGGAGTCCCCGACCTCGGCGGTGCCGGACGTTGGACGGCGGCAAGTAGGATGCATGGCTGATGGTGCTCCTGTCGTCGGCCGCCAGCGTGGCCACCGCTTGTGCGGTCGCGTCCGCGTCCGGCTACGCCGCTATTGCGTCGCGAGAGGCGACTTGAGCGAGAGAGGCGACCTCGAGCTTCATCCCCGAAGACAAGCTCTCCCGCAGAGCGTTCACACTTGCAGTCATGGCGGATGTGGTGCCAGGTAGGAGGATGATGCGCTATGGTGTGGAGGTTAGCTGGGCGTTGCCGCTTTAAGTAGCGCATTCCAGTGAGGCCAAGCGTCCGGGTGCGTCATTAAGTCGCCGGAGTTGGTTCCTCGGGCACCGAGCCTCTTAACGACGACATACGAACGGACGGCATGAATGCGGGCAGCTGGCGCCGGCTGGGAACGCATCGCGCGACGACGCAAGGGACGAGGGTTTTGGTGTGCCAGGGTAGTCAGCTGCGGTCGTGGCAACGTTGGAGATGCCCTTTGCTCACATGCGATCCCCGCATGTCATTGAAAAAGCAAGACGACCCGGCATGGTCTCAAGTCCAAAGGATGCAGTTGGCCGCGCTACACCACTCCGCGGACGCGTCGCGGCGCTCCGTGCATCCTCGACGAGCCGGGTGTTGGGGTGTGTTTGGATTGTGGCCAAAGTGCACCTTACGAAAATTTTGGTCATGACCCAAAGATTGGTCTTTGTTTGGATGGTTGCCATTTTTTTGGCATGCTAATGAACTCTAGCCAACTCTAGTTCATTTTTCTTGCCAATGTCGGCCAAATCATGGGCAACCAATACCTCTACCAAAATTTTGGTCATGACCCAAAGATTGGTCTTTGTTTGGATGGTTGCCATTTCTTTGGCATGCCAATGAACTCTAGCCAACTCTAGTTCATTTTTCTTGCCAATGTCGGCTAAATCATGGGCAACCAATACCTCAACCAAAATTTTGGCTACCCAATGCTTTGATGGGGCAACCTTGGGCACAAACCAAACATACCATTGGTCGTGCCATAGCACTAACGCCACCCTCGGCACACTGAAACTGACCGTGTCTAGCGACGATATGAGCGTGTCGCTCACCGCGGTCGCCGTGTCCAGAGGCGGTGCTGGAGCTGCGCCCCGTTGTTGGCCCCAACAACCCAGATGAACGGTTGTCGGTGGCGAGGAGGTCGTGGGCCAGCTCCTCCATTGGACTAGTCTGCGCTACGTCGTCCCGACGGGTGTGCCCCACATGTCGGTTTCCCTGTTTTCCCGGCCATATTCGAGCGTCAGTGCTCCGCGTTGCGCATTAGGCCTTTCACTATGTAGGCCAAGCGAGACAAATTATTGTTTATTTGAGCCGTTCAAGTATAGTCATGTGGCGTTTGCTTATTTCTTATTCCTCTCCAACCCTCTTCTCCATCGATCATGTTGCCCTCCAGTCGAGTCCATCCTCCCACATGCCTCATTTGAACATTCCGCCGAGTATCATTCGCATGTACCCACCCTAGTCCTCTTTCAATAGATCTCCGGACCCCGAGATGAAATCGAGAGGGAACGAGTGGGGGCACGTGATACCTAAGGCGGATTCAAAATTTTGAACCAGTGATCATAGCATCCGCAAATCATATATAAAGGGTATTCAATGTTCATTTCGTTTTTGAACGTACAATATACTCCCCCTATCCTTTCTAGTTTACATATAGGTTTTATGTGTAGTCAAAGTATCTCTACTTTGATCAAAAAGGTATCAACATTCAACAACGCCCAATCAATATTGTTACGTACTCCTAGATTTGTACTCGAGATGGTTTCCAATTTGACTATTGACAAGATTAATAGTACATGAGATGTATAATGTGAAAATTATATCATTGGAAACTCCTTTCACATACGAATTTGACCGTATGCTTTGTGTAAGTTGCATGTCATATATTATTACTCTAACATTTGGTCAAAGTTAGCCTCGAAAAACGCATTAGACCCTGCATGCTTTGTGTAAGTTGCATGTCATATATTATTACTCTAACATTTGTGTAAGCTGCATGTCATATATTATTACTCTAACATTTGGTCAAAGTAGTATAGTGGAAGTGGATCCTCTGACGTAGGTATCCCTGCCTTACCCTCCCTTTCGGTCACTTACTGGTGGACCCCATGCTTGCTAGGCCCCGCATGTCAGTTACTCAATGGGTTCGGCCACGTCAGGGGATCCTCATCCGTAGTATACTCCCTCTGTTTTTATTTACTCCGCATAAAACAGAGGGAGTAGTGGTATAATAAATGACGTGGGCGGGGGAGGGGGAGGGACGTTGGTTTGCTCTCAACTGCGGTCCCACAAGCGAGCGAAAACGCAAGACGAAGCGCGTTCCATTCGGTGAGCGACGTGGAGGGTCCAGCGTGCCGGGCTGCAACGCGAACGCGACAAGAGCGATGTACAGTCAAAACCAATTGACTGGTCGTCACCGGAACCACTATTCACACCAGAACCTTCGCTGCTCGGCCGACGCCAGCCACTGCCCTAAAACCACACCAAATCTCCAGCCCATTCCCCCACCTTTCGATCCCCTAGCCCGCATCAAGCGTCCCCTAGTTCGCCGGAAAGCCATGGTGCGCCGCAAGATCACTTACTACAAGATGCTGACGCTGGAGCGCCGCGGAGAAATCACGGCGGCGGTCGGCGCCACAGACCTCCGTTCCCAAGCTCGCTTTGCGGCAGGCCAATCCCCGCGTTCTCTGGAGCCAGGCTACGAGGAGGAGGAAGCCGATCCAATGTTCATGGTGGAGGTCGTGGCGCAGAAGGCCCCCGATGGGTATGAGATGATGGGCGTCCACTTCGTGCCGGCGTCCGAGTCCCCCATGGTGCAGGCGGACCAGCGGTTCAACATGGCGATACTAAAGGAGGACCGGGAGGCAGAGGCTCAACTTGACGCGGAGCGCGTGCATGCCGCTGCCATCGAGGCTCTCCTGCAGGCGGAACCGGATGTCGTGGATGTGAACCGGGCGGCGGAGGCTCAACTTGAGGCGGAGCGCGCGGATGCCGCTGCCATCGAGGCCCTCCTGCAGGCGGAATCGGACGTCCTGGACTTAAACCGGGTGGCAGAGGCTCGACTCGACGCAGAGTGCGCGGATGCCGCTCTCATCGACGCCCTCCTGCAGGCGGAACCGGACGTCCTGGACTTGAACCGGGCGGCGGAGGCTCGACTCGACGCGGAGCGCGCGGATGCCGCTGCCATCGAGGCCCTCCTACAGGCGGAACCGGACGTCCTCGACTTGAACCGGGCTGTGCTCTCGTCCGTGCAGAGCGCCCGCACGCTCCGCTTGAACGAGTAGCTGGAGGCCGAGGAAAACCACGGTGCGGAGACACACGTCGGCAGCGACGGCTGGTTCGCGCTGGCAGCCAAAGACGACGAGGTCGTCTCTTTCCGCGAGCAGTGATAGTTTTTCTTTATGTTGTTGTTTTTATGGATCTTTTGCTGTGTAAAAACATATATTTGTTATGCAAGTCGCCTGACTTGGGTCAGTCTACCATTTCAGGCGGTTGGATGAATATCCTACGTCTCCTAACCCTTCTTTCCTTCTTCCTTACCTCTTCTTCTTCCCCAACAGACCACCGCACGGGCCATACGGATACTCCCCAACATGCGGTTGGATAAACATACTCTATGAACGAAAATTATGTGTCAGCGATAGGATGGCTGAGTTTGGTTTGTTCACATGCGAGAGCACGTGTCAGTGAGGGTGCGTTCCCTTGGTTGGGTTTGCGGCGTGCAGGAGCGACTGTGTGAGGGTGCGGTGCGACCGCGGCGTGCAGGAGCGGCCGTGTGAGGGTGCGGTGCCACCGCAACAGCCGTGCGCAAGTGTACCTCCTTCTCATTTTGAAAACTTTAGGCAAGCTTGGCAAAAATGTGTGGCGAAGTTTGGCAATGCAAGGCCTAGACCCAAACAGGATAAGTACGTACGTACTAGGAGTACTAATGTTAAAAAAGAAAGGCGGGGTTTTCCTTCGCGGGATTTAATCAATACAAATCCTCGTTTCACGTGTCAATTAATGCGTATTTTTTCTCTCCAAAGACCAAAGAGCTAACCATCTCACTCCTCATCGCTTGATTAATGCAGTGCCATGCAAACCAACCTTCTCACTTCCGCATGCATGCAGGGGATATTAATGTCCTTGGTTGCTAACCCCATCAATTTTGCCTCGATTAGTGTTAGTGGCCCTTTGCAAATTGTAATTTTGATATACTGGCCTTGTGTACAAAAAAATGGAGGTAGTAACTATATTTGACTTCCTTCCCCATTGCGGTGACATCGACGATATCTTTTTTTGGGTGGTTTGGTGAAGTGCGTTTGACGGAGAACACCATTGAGGGAGACCACGGTAAGTCATTCGCAAGTGCCGCCTGCAAGCCGAGACAACCGCCTTATTTGCATCCAGGAAGTCCTTTACTAGTACTACTAGGAGTACTAGTGCGGTGAGATGGTTTCTCGAAGAAGACGATGGAGAAGCGGAGTCAGCGAAGAGTGAAATGATGGTTGCTTCGTCCGTGCTTTTGTGATTTGACGCCTCACTGCTTTGTGATTTGTGATAGAAGGGACAGGGGAGTAGACTCTGTGCTCTATACTGTACTACATGCGTCCAAGCATGGGAGAAAGAGGAGAGACGTTGCATTTTTCTATTCCTTCAATCAATCAATCAGGGAGCTTCAGTTCCATCCTTTTGGCTTTGGCAACACCGTCCACAATGGTTCCCACGATGCCAAAAGCTATTTTCACATTTGGCTACACATTGTGGATGCCCTTAACTGTACCACTTGGTTTTGCTCCTGTGTGCTATCTGTACCACTTGGTTTTGCTCCTGTGTGCTATCTATACAAATCTCAATTATATTGATCTAAAAAATTATAGAATGAAGATTAGTAAAAAGGAGGTGATTTTGCCGCGCGGATGGCGGGGGAGGTTTCTTATTTGAGCAATGCTACATCCACGTAATGGTTTACGTAAAGTTACGAACTGATGTGATGTGGGACTATTTGATTGGATTAGAGGAGAGGATTAGGCCCACCCCACCTGAAAATCAGGGGGGGCATATATAGATTAGATGGAAAGTATACGTAGCAGCTACGTAGCCCTTTGTAAGTCTAGGATTAGGCTTCTTATTTTCGGAGGACGTTGTCCTGGCGGTTTGCTAACATGCGGTCCCACGTGTCAGTGCTTTACCAAGCCGATCCGCGTCCCACATTAGGCAGAACAACGGCAGAAGCAACACGTGGTTAAGTTGAAGAAGATGAGGGAGAAGCGGATTCAGCAACGACTGAAATGATGGTTGCTTCGTCCCTCCAACTTAACTGCGGGAAAGGTGCAGCTTGTGATTTGACGCCTCATTGCTCATTACTACGCCGGCACCATGACTAGGGTGCTTCACCCCGGCTGATCTGCACTGTATTTCGGTATGGCACGTGGACCCGGTAGCTTGATGTCCCACATGTCGGCGAAAGGGACTAGAATATTTATGAAAGCGAGCGCTCCACTCTTACGACGGAGGAGTAGACGACACGACGGCCCAGTGAACTGTCACTTCTAGTACTGTATAGTACTATAGTTTTGCTGTTTCGCACGATCCATCGATACAAACCAGATTAAACAGGAAAGGGCGGGATTTTTCCTGCGCAGTAGATGATACTGGCCATACATTTCAAAGGCAATTTTAATGTATGCAAACTGAATAATTATAAGTAACAATATGATATCTAGTAAAACTAAAAACACATATGATTTATTGTGTTAGAGTGGAGTAATAGTGTTGTATTGCATAGTTGTTAGATGTAACATGTGAGAACGTGTAGAGATGTAGTTTTGGAGGGCCTACAGAGAGAAAAGCGTAATACAGTCACCGAACTTCAGAATAAGCTGATTACGGTCACTATATACGTTTTGCGGTGATTATACGGTCACTTGCTCACAGTTCAGCATCGGATTGCACTCTGTTGACCGGCCAAATAGTCTGCGTGGCGCCATGTTGACTAGTTAAATTGACCACGTTCCTTGTGGGTCCCACCTGTCAGTTCGCATAGGCAAGAGGTCAGATAAACACAAATTTATGGAGGCGCGAGAAGGCTCCAACCCGTGCGCAGGAATCACCTGGTTGTGTATGTGTCTGTCAGGGCCTGATGTGTGCGCATGCACGTGTAGATTGAGCACTTGAGCGTGAGAGTGTGTTGGTCGTGTGGTGTACTAGTGTGTGGGTGCATGCGTGCGTGTGTGCGTGTGAGTGTTGCATGCGTGCGTGTGAGTGTTGCGTGCGTGCGTGGCTGCGTGTGTACGTGTGAGTGTTGCGTGCGTGCGTGGGTGCATGTGTTTGTGTGAGTGTTGCATGGATGCAGTTCGTGTGCATGCGTGCGTGTGTGTATAATCACCACACCTGCTCCTGTGTGTTAAAACAGATGGCTCAGCATACCAATACAAGGCCACCTTGTCTGCTGTGCCCGCGGTCATGACTTCAAACCACCGTCCAAATATTTTTTTGTCGTTTGTTTTCATTCTTACTAGCAAGATGCCCGTGGTTTGCACGTAACATCAAGATGCATTTGTATGACTTGTTTATCTTGTGAGAGAAAAGGATGAACGAGGTAAGGCCTTATTTGCAAATGTGGAGAGGTGTGTGGGTACCTTTTTGCAAAATTGCCATAGTTTCTTTCCTATCCGTCAGATATAAATCGGACGGCCTATATTGCAGGATGGCAGGCACACCATCATCACCAACTCTGTTTTTTATAAGAGTGTATTTTATGTATTTTATAAGAGTGTAGATGTAGAGTAGATACAAGTCGACAGGTGGGCACGATGGTAGTGAGATAATGTGATGCAACACTAGAGGTGCCACGTGGAGCGTTTAACTGGTCAACTAGTCATGTCATGAGCAAATACAGAGTTGTACGGTGAGCCCGTGATTGTATAATAACCACTAAACGTAAATGGTGACCGTAATGAGTGGATTCTGAAGTCCAATGTATGTATCGTGCTTTCGCTTCAAATACAATGATCGTCATTGCATATATCGCGAGAGAAAGATGAAACATGCGTGAATTTTCTGGGGGCTTACTTTTAGAGGACCTGGAGATAGTTTTATGTGCATACGTGAAAGGGGCGTACAGGGGGGTATGCGATGGAGAGAGAGATGCTCTTCGTTTCTCTTTATTATGACTAACTTTGTATATAGTATAAAAATATACAAATTCACAGTGCAGAATAAATATCATTGTGGGCACCATGCAATGCAAATTAGCGTTCGTACTCCTCCATATAACTTTGTAATGTTGTATATATGTAGAAACTCTAAAATAATTTTTTGGCCACACTTTATTCAAAAGGAATGTGGTATGCGAAATAAACGTGAAGAGGGCTTTTTAGATCAATGGGGTACGTGATGTAACATGTGTGAATGTGTAGTTGATGCATTTGGCGGGACCTAGAGAGGTATTTGTGTGTATTACGTATTCGAGAGAGGCATGGATAGAGGGGACGACGGGGGGGGGGGGGGGCGTGGGAGAGATAGCATGAGAAATGAGAGTGGTCTAGAGAGAGAGACGAATATGACGTCACGACAAGAGATTCCATTCCCTTGAGTGTGTATATGCAAGGGGGGAGGGAATAGAGGCACCAGGAGAAATTTTCTGTGTGTGTGGTGTTTGTGTTGGTATGTGTGGGTGTGAGAAGATAATGAGACGTGGGGGCAGAGGGTGTGTCACCGCGTGAGGTCCGGTGGGTCGAGGTGAGGCCCTTCGTTCGGTTCCGTCCTGCGCCACATTGGTCGGCCCATGACGCATTTAGGAAGACCCATGGATGACTAGTCGTACAAGACAAAGATAGCAGAATTGTGAAGGACTCTATGTCCACTGACAAAGCCGGCTAGGATTTGTAACCCTAGGTTCTCGGACTAAGGTAACCCCTTTATCTCTGATATTACTATTCATCCAAACCTAACTTTAAGGGGCATCCTACAGAATGCTCTGCTAGAATCATACTTGTCGATTAGGAAGAGAGGCGTGAAACAATGCGTGAGAGACAGGCGTAAAGATAATGTGCATACATGAGACACATAGGCAGGTCCATGTATATAGAAAGGGTCGATGAGGATTGTGCATGTGTATGTTTGCGAGAGGAAGAGTGCTTGTGATAAAGGTTAGTGAAAACAGTTGTAAATGGTTACGAGAGGGAGGGAGGGTTATATCTAGAGCATGTGTGCGAGAAAGACACCTCGGGAGAGAGTGTGTGAGCATGTGTGAGAGAGCACCGATGGAGAGTGAAACTACATGTAAAAGACTGCTCTACACATTGATTAAAGATATAAATTGTATCCAAATATTAGGATGGGATCATGATATTTGCAATTCGCATAAGGAGCGGTCATTGATCCATTAGACATCTAGATTCTATCGAATTTGAGCATGTCTATGTTATTATTCGACACAATTGATCCACATAGTTAGTATTTTGAACTCCAGACAATGCATCGCTTTAGCAATCGAATATAAACGTGAGTATAGTTCATGTTGTGTGTGTAAAGCACATTATACATACGAAAGTTACACAATGGACATTATAAATAGCTACCTATGAACTAGCATACATTTGAATTCAACTTGAGGTGGTTTAAAAAAATCGAATTCAACATGAAGTCCATTCAATTATTTGAATTTGATATCATGGCATTTGTAAACCATACCTAAATTATGGGGGCACCAATCTTTGCTCTGATTTTGTACATAATTGCATATGTAGTCGTGTACAAAATAGATTCAAATTTAGCTCCTCCATTCCAAAATAATCATAGTTATAGGATTTTCAAGTGTCAAAATTTCAAAAAGAAGCGGATAATTTAATGAGGTTTTCAAACATACAAGGTCAAATATAACGTTGTCTATTTAGGTCAATCCTCATAGTTCAAGAGCACTCTAAACGTGAATGCTTGTGTTTCAAAATTTCGAACGAAGCACCAAAAGAGCCTCTACTCACCCGAAACCGCGTGAGACCAATGTTTGGTAGTACAAGGAAATTACTTTTCTAATAACTCCGACCCATGAAACCTACCGGCCCGACGTCCAAAGGTCTAAACCGGGGTAGGTTTGTAGCTTCATCTAGACGCCACGCGACCGCATCGGAAAAACATTCATACATAATGGCTGCCTAAGCACACATGCGCGCGGCCGAAATCGCTCCCGCCCACTATTTGGGACACCTGGGATTACCATCCTACCCCCGACCCGCAGTAGGTCCGAAATTTAAGAGGGGGGCAAAGTTTGTACTTTCCCCAATTTCAAACAAGCGCGTCCCATCTTCTGTTCAAAAAAGCCAAAAACAAGCGCGTCCCAGACCGAAACATGGTTCCCCCCACCCGTCCGATTCCCCATTCGTACTCCGTGGGCGCCAAAACTACCTCTCCACCAGCCTCGAAACCCCGGCGTCCTCCGTCCGCCACCCCATCCCACCCATCAACCGCGCCCTCCTCCATCACGCCGGAGCCGATACCCCGACGTCGTCGTCCACCGCAACCTTAACCGCAACGCCCTCCACGACTAGTAGTTGAAGCCGAGGCCGAGCCGTCCGTACCCGAGCCAGTTCAACCACGCCGTCCTGCACCTCACCGCTGCCGCTCCAACTTCGCCACCCTCCACCGCACCGGAGCTGTTCCTGCTACGCCGTCCTTCGCCGCCTCGGATCTGCTTCCCCTCCGCCGACATACGGCCACGGCAACACAGTCAACAATTTGGCCATGGGTTCGTCCAAGCCTGCACCCTCCAGAACATCGGTTTCCCCGGTAAAAAGAAGAAGATCGGCGCGACATGTGGAGGTGACCACACCGGCAACCGAAAAAGGTACTCCTCTTCCCTTATTCGTGCAAATCTTACGTCTCTGCTTGCACGGTATTCATCCCACAGAAGACACTAGTTGACCGCTTCTTCTTGATACTAGATGTTCCTAGTAACTCGCGATGCATAAGGTTTCTCCTCATATACTATTTCACCTTAGCTAGAGGTCCGTCGCCCCCCTAAATTTCAATTTCTGGCCAGTTGATTCCAAATTAACGGAAGCATTCCCCGGTGTAACAGGCGCTAGTACGCCTATTACGCTGGGGAAGCAGTGCCTTGGTGTTTATCTTAGGGGCGTGTGCGGCCTAGAGCTACTGGCGCCCGATCTGGAGGTCGGCCGGGATTAAAGGGATGGCCTAGGGGCGCTGCCAAGCACGGCGGTGGTGTGAGGTCGATGGGAGGGCGGGGCGGCGGAGGCAGGGGTCTTGGCCAGTGGTCGCTGGCGGTTCGAGAAAGTCGTCAACAGTGACTGGTGGGAGGTAGACGAAGGCCATCTGCCCGTTCCTTATAGATCAGACGGTTCATTAAAAAATTCGACTGACCTATTTATTTTCAGTCAACTGTTATCTTAGATATGACCACATGTGGTGGTGTGCTGGAGGAGTACCTGCATTTCCTGTGCTCATATATTACAAAATCATACGGAGTAGAATCTAATTTTGTTTGCCATGCAATGTTGTAGAGCTATCATATGTCTCCTGTCATTTATTTTTCAGCCACCTGCTATCTGCTACATTTACGGTGCACTAGTTCTGCACACACTTCACCCTTACTCTCACTATTGTGTTTTTATGCAAGGGTATTTCAGACTCTGCTGCCATGAGAGAAGCCAAAAAAGAAAAGAGAGAAGTCACTCCAGCTTGGTGTGCGGGTAGGCAAGACACGTTACAGCGCTATAAAGGGTGCAGTGTCAGCAGATGGAGACGGTAAACGTAGCTCTGGAGTTGATGACCTCGCTCGCAATGAACCACCATCCCAGGTGCTTGCTTTAACTTCGCGTTGTCATATGTGGTTTTATGTTCCATATGGTGTCTAGCTTGTATTCGAAAGGCCGAAGACGGTAAGATAAGGAAAGATATTTTTTTTACATGAACCACCATCCCGTGAGCACCAGAAGACAAATAGCTAGTCAGGGCACTGGCCGAGCCAGTGACAAGCCCAGCAAAGATAGGCATCATCTGGAAGCCAACTAAAAAGCTGCGATGGTGGCGAAGCAGCCCGCCTCCCACCAGGCTCTCGGGTCCTAGATGATCATGCTCACCGCTCCAGCCGGATGTCTAGCTTGTATTGCTTCCAATTTGGTTAAATTGCATCTGCTTAGCTTACACATTATACCTTTGAATATGACATGCCTTTCTATTTTTGGTACATACTAGTACATCTGTGTATTAACCATGTTCTTACATCAAACTAATGTTCTTGTGTATCCCTCATCAATCACTTATGACGAGGCAGGCAGGCAAGGGGACTACTCCTCATTTAAAGAATGCAGCGTCAGCCTCCCGACATGATTCTCAAGAAACAGAAATGCTAGATGAAGATAGTGAACGTAGCTCTGTAGTTGATTACAACATTTCCCCTACACTAGCATCGCAGGTGCTTGCTCTAACTTGGCAGCGTGATATGTGGTTGCATGTTGCATATGGTGTCTAGATTGTAATTCTTCCAATCTGGTTAAACTGCATGTACTAGTCTGCTTAGCTTATACATTATACCTGTTAATGTGACATGCCTTCCTGTATTTAGTACATAGTACATCTGTCTATTAAGCATGTCCTTACATAAAACTATTGTTTTTTTGTATCCCGCATCAATCAACATGACGAGACACCTTTAGTATATGCAGTGTGATATTAGTTGCATCTTTCATATGATTTATAGCATGCGCTGCTTCTAATTTGTTGAAATTCCATTTATGATGGGACGCTTTTAAATTGGCAGAGTCATATTGGTTGCATCTTTCATGTGGTGTCTAGCTTGCATTGCTTCTTATTTGCTGGAATGGTTTCTGCTTAGTTTACACAAACAGTTGTGAACATGCCATGCCGTCCTGTTTTTCATACATATTCCATCCTGGTATCATGTGTTTGCCTTACATCAAAGTAGTGATTGTCAGTATCATGCATGAATGAGTTCTGAAGAGAGAACTTTATTGCTTTTTCTTGTCGGTTTTACTTGACAATTCAAAATCAATAAAGCAGAAGGAAGTTAGCAAGGAAGCGGATAAAGGTGCTCCTTTCGAACGGAGGGCCTCTACAGTTTCTACTCCTCCACACCCCCAAGATGATTTCCAAGACAACACATGCATAGACACTCAACAAAGTTGTGTTTATGATGAGCACGTCTCCCCTAGTGCAGCATCACTGGTGCTCCCTCTAACTTGGCACTGTTATATGTGGTTGCATGTTATGTGTGATGTCTAGCTTGTATTGCTTCTAATTTTGTTGAATTCCATCTGCTTACTTTACACATTATACTTGAATAAGACACGTGTTCCTGTTTCTAGAACATACAATATCTGTCTATCACACCATGTTGTTACATCAAATTACTACTGTTGTGTAACCTGCAACAATCACTTATCATAAGACACGTTTGACTTCGGAGTGTGATATAGGTTACATCTCACATTCTTTTCTAGCTTGTACTACTAATTTGTTGAAATGGCACTTATCACGAGACAGTTTTAACTTGGTAGAGTGATATTCGTTGCATCTTTCATATGGTGTCTAGCTTTCATTGCTTCTAATTTGTTGAAATGCCTTCTCCTTAGTTTACACATCATAAGCTGTGAATATGCAATGCTGTGAATATGCAATGGCACTAATGACGAGAGACCTCTAACATGGTAGTGTGACGTTGTTTGCATCTTGCATATGATTTATTTCTTGTACTGCTTCACATTTGTTTAAACGCCGTTTATGATGAGACACTGTTAACTTGGCAAAGCGATATTTGTAGCATCTTTCATATGGTGTCTACCTTCCATTGCATTGCTTCTAATTTGGTGAAATGTCTTCTTCTTAGTTTACACATCATAGTTCTGGTTATCTCTTCCGTCCTGTTTTTCATACATATTACATCCTCCTATCATGTGGTTGTCTAACATCAAAGTTCAGGTCGTCTGCATCACACATCAATTTGTTCTGAAGAACTAAATTGTTATTCGTTTTTCTTGTCGGCTTGACTTAACATGGCACAGAGAAAGAGGAAGAAACACAGAATGGCAGGGAATGAGAAGCGGATGAATCCTGTAGATTCTGCTGGTACTGATGGTGCAATAGAAGGTCAAAGTCCAGCGGAAAATTCTACAAACACGGCATCCCATGCTACACGAGTTGCAAAAAAAGCCAAACAGAAACAAATAGCTGCCACCAAACAAGCAGAGACAGCCTTAGTTCTTGCAACAACTACCATAGTACTACCAGCTGCACGACTTACTCGTGCGTCAACTGAGCTAGCAGCACGTCCCCAAGCTCCCTTGCCACCTGACACTACTTCCCAAGCACTCTTGACACAAGACGAGTTGGCAATATCAGATGAACCTTGTGAGCTTCAACAGCAAGAAGGTAGTTGCTGGAGTCAAGTTACAGTTGCATGCTTCTTTATATGTAGTCTCACAGTTTGATGTACACTAACACTTCCTATGTTCGTTGTTGGACTAGCACCTAGGCGCAAGAGGAAACAAACATCAGGGATAATGCTCGATAGGTTAACTAAATCTAGAGGAGGAAGAATGGAGATCTGTTTTGAGGCAGGTTTATAAAGGCCATGTGATGCCATAGAGTCAGCCAAGTTAGTATCAGAGGCAGCGGTTGCCGTTAGGTGTCATGTACGTATCCTCCCAACATGGATTCAGTACAGGAATGACAAAGACGAAACCCAGTTCAACACCTTCCTCGACCATTTATCTGTAAGTATGGTTATGTATGGAAACTAGTAATATCGTCTTGCTCTGTCCCATACTTTCTAGGTTGCTGATAATGAGACTCCCATAATTTTCAATAGATGAGGTTCAAGTTGGATAGCCAAGATGATGCAACCAGACAAGCTTGCACCCATGTTTTCAAGTCTGCTCTGCGACAGTATCGGTATAACTTGAGGAAAACTCACTTTGAAGGCAAGGCTAACAGTGAACTTTCCCAAACATCTCCAGTGGAAAATATATCGGATGAAGACTGGAGGGGCCTTGTTAAACACTGGTCTGATCCGAAGTATCAGGTACATTATATATATGTGATCAGATCACATGTTGAAGTCCTATTTACGCATGTGCCACACAAATCTATCTTCTTGTAGGTGAACTGTTCAAAGAACAAGGCCAACCGTACGAAAGTGAAATTCCAACAGACGACAGGATCTCGTAGCTATATTGCACACTGCGAGGCTCTTGTAATTAGCTTGCTGTTTCACTCTTTTCGCTGTACCATATTATCAGATCTATATTGACTTGTTCGAAATGCAGAGGAAAGCCCGCAAGGACCAAAAAGTACCTGAACCAAATGCCGTGGAAATCTTCAAGGACTGTCACACCAGCAAGAAGAAGGGCATGACTACACCAGTCAAAGCCGCTGTTGTAAGTCCTTAATCCTCATGCCTTTTAACTACTACTTACTCTGACTTGTGCCTTGAACTGCATGGTTTGCAGCCAATGTCTATTACTCTTTTCAATTTTATACACAATTGTCTTAGCGTATCATTGCACCTTACAAGGTTTAAAAGAGAGGAGTGATGTTCCTTTGATCTTGACCCGTAATCTAGTTCCGTGCTGGACTTGCCCACACAACGTTACAATTGCCTGTTTGTCTTTTCTCAGTTGTTTTGTGATATGAATGATGTCATACTATGCTTACCGTATTATAAACTTCGTCTCTTTATCCTTAGCCCTCAATACAATGTGAAGAAATAGACAATAAATTAGCGATGGTACATGGTCATATGTTTGGAACCTGGTTTTATTATGTACTTTGCAATAAAATACAACTAATATTTTACATGGGTTCACCAGAATAAGTTCTGTATATAGACCAAAGCTATTTTGTTTGGTTTTGCTGCCTCCTTAATATCTTCTGTTCTGGTACTGCTAATGTAAAACCTCAACTTTTCAGCAAGCTATGGAAATAATGGTGGAACCGCCACCTTCTGAAGGTGGCGAGGCAACTATAACCGCAATGTCAGCTCTTACTGCAGTGGGTCAGTACCTGTCCACTAACAGTGCCAAAAGCACGTTCCTGCGTAATACTGGGTTGGTTGTTAAGGCAATATCGTCCAAACTACCTCATGATCAAGATATGCAAGCTCAAAGCAATGTTGTATCTGCGCTCCAGACACAAGTCCATTCCCTAACAGAGACCCTTTGTGAAACAAGGAGAAACATTGCTCAATGTCGTCAAGATATGCATGGTTTTGAAACCAGACTATCAGACATTTGCTATGTTGTTCAGGAGCCTAGGGGAAATGAAGGCGAGGGTTATGGTGCTCCATCAGACAATACAACATGAAAACATAACAGTCAGGTCAAATGAACTGAGCTTCTGAACTTCTGGTGGTGCATTTATCTGCTAGACTGTTAAGTTTTATGCCAACCTTCCTTTTGTTATATAGTTGTAATTTGTTTTGGTGCGATACAAAATTTATTCTTAACGTGCAGCCACCGGCTGAAGAAAACAGCAAGCCATTTTTGTATAGTGTAGGGTGTTCCCTATATTTGCACTGGTGGCGATCTTTGATGCTGAGTGGATGTAATCTGTGCAATCGCCTTAATAGCCTAGCGTTAGTTTCGGCCTTATTTATTTCCTAGTCTTCTTTTTCCCTGGTTTGCTAGTGTCCACAACTACCATGGGCCATATACGGGCCATAGGATCCATGGGTCTCCTACGGGCCATTGATAAATGGGCCTGTAATCGGTGGGCCTCGGGTCGTCGGATAAATGGGTCTACATGGGCCGTAATCGGGCGTAATTGGTATCGGCCCAGCACGGTAACAGGCCGTTAACAAGCCGTAGGACAGCAAAGGCTTAATTCTGTCACAGGCATAACGGGTCGTTAATGGGCCAGAATATAGGACGGGCTGGAAACGGCGCAACGGGTTAACAGGCCAGAAATGGGCCGACTCTTGCCATGGGCTGAATTTGGCCCATTAGGGTAACAGGCTAGTAACGGGCCGACTCTTGCCATGGGCCGAATTTGGCCCATTAGGGGAATAGGCCAGTAACGGGCCGACTCTTGCGATGGGCCGAATTTGGACCATTAGGGGAACAGGCCAATAACGGGCCGGAAGTAATCGAGGGCCGAAAAGGATCCCAAGAATGTATGGGCCGTCAATAGGCCGAAAGCTAACACGGGCTAGAAACAGCCCATGTAAATCACGGGCCGTTAACGGGTATAAAGAAAATTACTGTTCATTATGTGCTAGAGTCACCGTGGGCCTGTAAAGGGCCGAAGGATACGAAGGCCTCATATGGGCCAAAAGATGTCGTGGGCCATACATGGGCCGAAAGTGAAATGGGCTGGTGTTATATTCGACGGCCCACATGACGTTGTTGGGCCGATTTCCTTTAGGGCCTAACGGGCCGTGAGTTAATGGGCCGTAAAATGGGCTATTTGCGAAGAGACCGTTAACAGGCTTTTCATGGGCCAGCCCGTTAACTTTTGACCAAGTCAAATGGGCCGACTTTGTAAGCTAAATGGGCCAGTGGTGGGCCGTGGCACGTGTCGACATATCATAGGCACCTATCTGACCCACTGACGAGCTGACACGTGTTTCGTCCGGCCAATAAGAATTTTACACGTGGAAATTTCCCATTGGTCGGGGCTGTTAACGGGTTATCGGATCCAAAATCCGACCCGATAGCTTAACGGCGTTCCGTTACGGTGGATGCCACGTGTCGGTCACCCTTGAAGAAAGCACTTCTGTGACGCGCGATTTATCGTCATGGAAGTGGACACTTCCGTGATGATAATTTTGGTAATGTCATGGAACACTTCTACGACAGCACAGGTATGACTATCTTGATTCTGTCATAAAATCGTCATGGACGTACATGCATGCCAAAAAACACGACCTACTGTGACAAACACGTATCATCATGGAAGTGTATTTTTTTGTAGTGTACACCGTGGCCCGGTGTACCGAGTCGCCTGTTTGGTGTCTCGGGAACCCTGCACACATCGTTTGGGGCTGTGAGCGAAACCCCGGCCGGATCTCCTTGTGGATGGAACCCGAATAGGTGATAAACCTGGACTAGAGACTTGTGTGGTTAGGTAGGTCGTGGTCTACACCCACGCCGGCTTTCGCTTGAAGTCTGCCGAGAACATGTCATGTGTGCAGACGCCAAGTGGTGGAAACATGTGTGAAGAAGTACACCCCTGTAGGGTTATAAATGATCTATTTGAATAGCCGCGTCCGCGGTAAAGGACCTCTGGGTTGCCTATACAGTTCATAGACAAGTGAAAGTGGATACTCTAAAATGCGCAAGATAAGCGTGCGTGCTATGGATGACGTTCTCGTAGGGAGACGGGAGCGGATCCATAGTGGTGTATTGATATGGTGAATATGTGGACTCATGTGCACCACCTCAAAAGAGTTACTTGCAGTCGTAGTTTAGGATAGCCACCGAGTCAAAGCTGGCTTGTTGTAGTTAAACTCCACCACCCCCTTTATTTATACTGATGCATATATAGATAGTTCTGATGTAAGTCTTGCTCGGTACATTTGTACTCACGTTTGCTTAATTTATGTTTTTGCAGAGAGACTTCAGTCTCGCTAGTAGTTCCGTGTGGACTTCGACGTTTAGCTTGATACCTCAGCTACGATCTTGTGCCCTCGGCAGGATCTGGTAGATAGTCAGGCTTCTCAGCCCTTTTCATTTGTAGATGTCTGTACTCAGACATTTTAAGCTTCCGCATGTGCTTTGACTTGTATGCTTTGAATGTTGGGTCATGAGACCAATGTTTGTAATATCTCGCTCCTCGGAGCCTATTGAATAAATACTTGAGTTGTAGAGTCATGTTGTGATGCCATGTTGTATTTGCACATATCGAGCATATTGCGTGTATGTTGTTGAAATGCTTGGTATGTGTGGGATCCGACAACCTAGTTGTCTATCCTTGGTAGCCTCTCTTATGGGGAAATGTAGTCTAGTGCTTCCACCGAGCCATGGTAGTCTGCTACAGCCCAGTTTACCGGAGTCCTATTAGCCCAGTTGCTACTGCTCCGGAACACTTAGACTGGCCGGCATGTGTCCTTCTTCGATCTTGTGTCTGTCCCTTCAGGGAAATGTCACGCGGTATCTTTCGAAGTCCTGTTAGCCTGCTACAGCCCGGATTCCCGGAGTCCTGCTAGCCTATTTGCTACAGCCCGAATTCACTCGCTGATGACCGACACGTTCGTTGCTGGGTCATGTATGCATGTCCCTGTAAGTTAGTGCCACTTTGGGTTTACGACTAGTCATGTCGGCCCGGGTTCATTGTCATATGGATGCTAGCAACACTATCATATACGTGAGTCAAAAGGCGCAAACGGTCCCGGGCCAGGTAAGGTGGCACCCATGGGAATACTATGCGTGAGGCCGCAAAGTGATATGATGTGTTACATGCTAGATCGATGTGGCTTAGGATCGGGGTCCTGACACATCTGCCCCACGAACTCCACCCTATTCGAGCAGCAGTACAAGAGACATCCCTCCAATGGCATATCGGCTGGCGAGGGGTCGCCCGTCAGGACCTCGAGCACCGTTCTTCGCGCCTCGAGCGGAAGCCCTGACTCCTGAAGCCTCATGCGATCCTGGCCGACAGACAGGGCCCACATCGGCTGGGAATGGCGCTAGAGTGGAGCGACGCGGCGTCGGAGGAACTCCTTCATTACCATGGGCGCAGTCAAGCCAAGATTTTTCAGCCTCTTCAACCGGAGCCAGACGAAGGCGAGGCGGGGGCTCGCAAGCTTCTGGTGATCCCAGTCGGAGCTGGGGACGGCGGGCGCCGACGGAGGCAAGATCAAAGGGCTGAGCACTCCGACATCCACATACACCCACCGCGTCCGGAACCCGCTCGCAGACGGCGGGAGTTCAAAGTTGATCCCCGAGCCGACCATCGCCGCCACGGCCTGGAAGCTCAGGCACCCCGAGCACTACAGGGGGTCGATCAGGTGCAGCAAGAAGAAATGGCGCAGGAGGGCCATGGAGGGGGCAATGCCGACCATGGCCTCGCAGACGAAGGCGAAGACGGCAAGAAGGGCGACGGATTGGGGATCTAGGTGCAGCATATGGATCTGGTAATGGGAAAGCACGGCGTTGAAGAAGGTGGAGAAGGGAGGAACCAGGCCAGCCCACAGGGCGTCGATGAAGAATTGGACCTCGGTGGCTGTTCTATCGACAGAAGCTCGGGACGACGGCCAGGCCACCGTCCTTCCCCGTTCGTTGAAGCTGGTGGCGAGCGCAGGGCGGACCTTGTCCATGGCCTCCTAATTGAGCACCCACGATCGACCGACGGCGGGCTGGCTGAGGACAGGGGCTTCTTCCGTTTCTCCGTTCGGTTCGGCGCCATGGCAATGGAGAGGACTGAGCTTGAGTTGGATTGGGAGGAGAAGCTGAGTTTTGAGGAAGCGGAGGTGTTGGGAAGTGCGTCGCCAACAATGGGGAAATAACTGTGTAGGACACCATGGCTGCCTAGCCAGGCGGATATCAAGGCTGCATGGGGAAGCGGGGCCGCCCACGTCCAATCAATCACCACGCGTCAAGCGGGGCCGCAGGCTGTTGGGGCCCGCGGTGCTCCGCAGTTGCTCTTTGGCTTCACCTCGAAGCCAAGCCCGAGCGCGCCTTGGGCCTGGGGGCTACTGTCGGCGTCCTGGGAACGGGGGTCCCCAGACTTGCCTGCCTGCGGCCCACAGCGTGGCTCCACCAGCAGCCCTATACGGCCCATCTTCACCAACAAACACTCAAGACCCTCGCGAGGCGGAAGACGCAAGACCTCCTCAGGGGCGGCCTCACCAGGCCGGCTCGCGAGGAGCAGAGAGATCAAGGCGAGGGACACCTCGCGAGGTTTTTGTGACGCAAGCCATGACGACTGGAGCCAGGCGGGCGCCAGCACATGGAGTGTCCTTGTTTCCTCTTTGGTGCTAAAGGGGCAAGCGCAGGCGAGGAGTCCCGAGGCATTAGGCAAAGGTTTCCATATCGGTGCAACGAGACCAAGACCAGCAGGACGACAGGGCGGAGGTCATCGTGGAGCCCAAGACGGCGTCACCACCAGAGCCTTTGGCAGGCGGAGACCACCTTTAGTCAGGATAACTTGTACTAGTTGTCTCCCTTCGAATTTGGCCATTGTTGGATCCCTTCCCGCTCAATATTTGGGGAGAGGACCAGGGCCTCTATAAATAGGACTAGCCACCACCATATGAGGCAGACCATCTTGGATCGGAGCCATTCCATCCATAGCCACACACAAGCTCACCGAGCACAAGATCACCTCTCCTCAGGAGGCTGTTCTTCCCTTGTAACTGTTCATCCTCAGCCCAAGAGGCAATCCACCACACCACACTGGAGTAGGGTATTACACCACATCAGTGGCCCGAACTAGTATAAACTCTTATGTCTCTCGTTCTTTGGGTTCGTCGAGCTAGGCCTTACCATTGTAGCGAGAGCGATCTAGGGAGAGAGAGATCTTTGTGCGCACCCCAGTGTTCGAACCTTAAGGGTTTTACCGGAACCCGAAATCCGACAGAAGGTAAAGGGACTAAAAAATGATTATTCTCCATGCAATTAGGACCCAACGTGCAACTCCATCGTCCCTATTTTAATCCATCGGGGAGGTGTACGAAAGTTGGGCTGCTCCTTTCCACGTATGGGTTCCTCCATAATCTCAAGTTTGTTGCCGTGATGAGCATATACTTCTTGGAAAGGATCTGACTTCTTTTTATTTATCAAACCAAATTGATATATTGGCTTTATATATGGACGTGGCTCACATGGCTTCTGCGATTCTGTTATATTTCCTTGAATATGTGCATGTACAAGATTCATACAAGCACATCTATGCATCAATTTGTTGTCCAAATAACCAGCTTGACGTGCACCCATCTCGCAACAAGAATACTTGGACCGCATAGCAAATGTTTCTTGCCATCTCTGCCGGTGTGCAATATATCTGGGCAACTTATAATTGTATTAGCATCCTCGAATAGACTCTCCTCGCTCTTCTTAGTTGGTTTGAGTTTAGTAGTAGCCGCACTTGATAATATTCTAGACGTCGCAATGTCCGTATCAAATATTCTTTTGTGGTGTGTTTGTCGAGATCTGATGAATTGTGGATTTATGATCAGATTATCTATGAATATTATTTAAGCCTTTTCTAAATTCTTATATGCATGATTTGATATCTTTGTATTTCTCTTTGAATTATCAGTTTTGTTTGGCCAACTAGATTGGTTCTTCTTGCAATGGGAGAGGTGCTTAGTTTTGGGTTCAATCTTGCGGTGTCCTCACCCAGTGATAAAGTAGGGGTAGCGAGGCACGTATTGTATTATTGCCATCAAGGATAAAAAGATGGGGTTTTCATCATATTGCTTGAGATTATCCCTCTACATCATGTCATCTTACTTAAGGCGTTACTCCGTTCTGATGAACTTAATACTCTAGATGCATGCTGGATAGCGGTCGATGTGTGGAGTCATAGTAGTAGATGCAGACAGGAGTCGGTCTACTTGACACGGACGTGATGCCTATATTCATAATCATTGCCTTAGATATCGTCATAACTTTGCGCTTTTCTATCAATTGCTCGACAGTAATTTGTTCACCCACCGTATGCTTTCTTTCAAGAGAGAAGCCTCTAGTGAAACTTATGGCCCCCAAGTCTATTTTCCATCATATATTTTAGTTCTATAAACCAAAAAACCCAAAAATACCTTGCTGTAATTTATTTGTTTTTACTTTGTTTTACGTTTTAGTAATCTTTTATATCTATCTCTATCAGATCTCATCCTTGCAAGTGACCTTGAAGGGATTGACAACCCCTTTATCGCGTTGGGTGCAAGTCTTTGATTGTTTGTGCAGGTTCATAGATTGGAGACTTGCGTGTACCTCCTACTGGATTGATACCTTGGTTCTCAAACTAAGGGAAATACTTATCTCTACTTTGCTGCATCACCCGTTCCTCTTAAAGGCAAAAACCAACGCAAGCTCAAGAAGTAACCAGATTCATCATGTAATCGAGTTAGTTTTGTTAGGGCTTGATCCCTAGTATCCACTATGTTTTGAGATTGATGTTGATATGACTTTGCTATGCTTAATACTTGTCACTACGGCCCGAGTGCAATGATTTCAGATCTGAACCGCTTATGTTTTCATCATTACATATATGTTCTTGATCCGATCTTGCAAGTTATATGCACCTGTTACATGTTATGATCCGTAAACCCCAAGGTGACAGTAATTGGGATACTTTTCAGTGATGTCCGTAGTTTGAGGAGTTCATGTATTCACTAGCTGTTAATGCCTTGTTCTTGTTCTCTATTAAAAGGAGGCCTTAATATCCCTTAGTTTCCTTATGGACCCTGCTGCTACTGGAGGGTAGGACAAAAGATGTCATGCAAGTTCTTTTCCATAAGCACGTATGACTGTTTACGGAATACATGCCTACATTATATTGATGAACTGGAGCTAGTTTTATGTCACCCTAGGTTATGACTGTTATATGATGAATATCATCCAACAAAATCACCGATCCAATGCCTACGAGTTTTTCACATATTGTTCTTGCTAAGTTACTACTATTGCTGCTACTGTTACAATTGCTACAAAAATATTACTACTGTTATCGTCACTTTTACTGTTACCAGTGCTATCAAAATTATCCTACTACTGTGCTACTGATCACTTTGCTACAGATATTTAATCTCAACTCAACTGCTAATACTTACAAATATTTTTTGGCTCCTCTTGTGTCGAATCAATAAATTTGGGTTGAATACTCTACCCTCGAAAACTATTGCGATCCCCTATACTTGTGGGTTATCAAGACCTTTTTTTGGTGCCGTTGTCGGGGAGAATAGCTATATTTGTTGAGTAACTTGGGATTTATATCTATTTATCACTATAGATAATTTGAAAGATACCAGAACCAAGATCGTCCCCTCTAAGACGAGGGGAAGTAAGGAACTGCCATCTAGCTCTACACTTGATTCACCTTCTGTTTTGAGTAAGCTTGCAACACCACATGCTATTAATCCTGATATGTCGCAAGTTATTGATGATGCTACTTCCGCTATGAATGATGCTATTGATGATGCTAGTACCTCATTTGATAAGACTGTGCCACTAGGTGAATTTCTTGATGAACAACTTGCTAGAGCTAAGGAAATTGAGAATGCTAAAACTGATGAAATTACTGAAACAGATGAAGGCTTTGAAACTGAGAATTATGAAACACCTATTAGATCTAGCTCTCCTAGATATGAATTGCCTGAGATACCTGAGGGTTATGTTATGGATGGAGAGGTTGCTAGGAATTTTCTTGCTTGTAAGGATAAAGATGATCTTAAGAAATTACTAGTTAATTTGAAAGAAAAATCTTTGAATGCTAGAATGAAATATGATCCTCTATCTTTATTACTGATAAGGATTATGAATTCTCTGTCGATCCAGAGTTAATTACTCTGGTTGAATCTGATCCTTTCCATGGCTTTGAAACTGAACCTGTTGTGGCACATCTCACTAAATTAAATGATATACCCACCCTATTTGCTCATGAATTTTTTTCTACTACTATATTCTCAAGTTATTTCCGTTCTCATTAAAGGGTGATGCTAAGATATGGTACAATACTCTTGCTCCTGGTTGTGTGCACAGTCCCCAGGATATGTTTTATTACTTCTCTGAAAAATATTTTTCTGCTCATAAGAAACAAGTTGCCTTACAGGAAATATTTAAGTTTGTGCAAATTGAAGAAGAGAGTCTCCCACGAGCTTGGGAGAGGCTTCTCCAATTACTTAATGCTTTGCCTGATCACCCTCTTAAGAAAAATGAAATACTTGATATCTTATGTAATGGACTAACCGATGCTTCTAGGGACTTCCTAGATAGCTGTGCTGGTTGTGTTTTCAGGGAACAAACTGTTGAACAAGCTGAGGAATTATTAATAATATATTGAAGAATTATGATGATTGGACACTTCCTGAACCACCTCATAAACCCACTCCGAAGAAGAGGGGTATATTATTTCTTAGTCCTGAAGATATGCAAGAAGCAAAGAATGTATGAAGAAAAAAGGTATTAAAGCTGAAGATGTTAAGAATTTACCACCTATTGAAGAAAATACATGGTCTTGACACCACCACAGGTGGTAGAGGTAAATTCTTTATTAAAGTTTGATGAAGGTGATATTCCCTATAATAAACATCATAGTCAATGCTTGCATGAATTTGACAACTACATTATAAAACATGATCACTTTAATGCAAATGTTATGTAATAATTGAAACAAAATTCTGATATGATTGCTCGCTTGAGTGATTTATTATTTAGAATCACAAATGATCTAAGGGGAGTAGGGAAACATGCTTCTATGGTTAGAATCTAGTTAGAACAAGTTGCTAAATCTCAAAGTGAGCTGCTTAATGAAATGAACCATAATATGAATGATTATGCTGTGAGAGTAGCAACTAGAGGAGGTAAAATGACCCAGGAGCCACTTTATCCTGAAGGGCACCCTAAAAGAACCGAACAAGACTCCCAAAGAATTAAAACTGATGCACCTAGTCCTTCTAAAAAGAAAAAGAAGAAGAAAAATGATAGGACTTTGCATACCACTAATGCACCTGAAGTAGAAAAACCTTCTGAAAATAATAATGATGTTTTTATTTATGATGCTAAAACTCAATCTAGCAATGGACATTCACCTAGTGATAATTAAAATGATAATGATGATGTTCATGAAGATGCTCAACAAGACAATGATAAAGAACCAGATAATGATGTTGAAATAGAACGTGCTATTGATCTTCATAACCCACAACCTAAAAACAAACGTTATGATAAAAGAGACTTTGTTGCTAGAAAACATGGTAGGGAGAGAGAACCATGGGTTCAGAACCCATGCCCTTTCCACCTAAACCATCTAAGGAAAAAGATGATGAAGAATTTGAACGCTTTGCTGAAATGCTTAGGCCAGTCTTTTTGCGTACTCGTTTGACTGATATTTTAAAGATGGCTCCTTATGCTAAGTATATGAAAGGTATTATCACTAATAAAAGAAAAATACCTGAAGCTGAAACCTCCACCATGCTTGCTAATTATTCTTTTAAGGATGGAGTACCTAAAAAATTAGGAGATCCCACAATACCAACTATACCTTGCTCCATCAAAAGAAATTATGTCAAAACTGCTTTATGTGATTTGGGAACCGGTGTTAGTGTTATGCCTTTCTCTTTATATAGAAGACTTGATTTGAATAAACTCACACCTACTGAAATATCCTTGCAAATGGCTGACAAATCAACTGCCATGCCTATCGGTATTTGTGAGGATCTGCCCGTTGTTGTTGCAAATGTTACTATCTTAACAAACTTTGTTATACTTGAGATGCCCCAGGACGACAACATATCGATTATCCTTGGTAGACCCTTTTGAATACTGTAGCGGCTGTTATTGATTGCAATAAAAGCAAAGTCACTTTTCATATCAATGGTAATGAGCATACAGTGCACTTTTCAAAGAAACAATTTCAAGTGAATAGTATTAATGTTATTGAAAAATATCTGACAATTACCATTGGAAGTTTTCAACTCCCTCTACCTACTATCAAAAAGAAATATAAAATACGTATTGTTGGGGATATGCATATCCCCATTGAGGTAATTTAGTATTTTACGAAAGTTCTTCGGGTTCATGCTAATCGAAAGTGGTTGTTAATAAGACTTGATCAACCTTATTAATGAATTATTTTTGAGAGGCTTGTGGTCGATGAATTTAGTAAGCACAACCTTATGTACCCACTTTTTATTCTCCGTTATTTTTAGTTAAGTGCAATAAAATGCCATGTTTATCCTGTTTTCGAATTTTCGATGCAATAAAAAATGACCCAAAAATAACAGTGCTCAGAATGCCCTGAAATTTTGGCACGATTTTTTCTTGAATATTTATGGATTTTTGATGCAAATAACACTACGGGGGTGGGGGTGGGTGGGGGTGCCCCTGGTACCCACTAGGCACCAGGGCGCGCCAGCTACCCCAGAGACCCTGGTGGGTAGTGGTCCCCACAAGGCCCCCCCTCACTTATCCCTCTTCCCACTTTGTCACCTTGATGACCCACAAGTATAGGGGATCAATTGTAGCTCTTTTCGCTAACTAAGAGTGTCGAACCCAATGAGGAGCAGAAGGAAATGATAAGTGGTTTTTAGTAAGGTAATGTCTGCAAGTGCTGAATTGTAACTAACATAGTAGTTTGATAGCAAGATAATTTGTAACGAGCAAGTAACGATAATAGTAGCAAAAGTGCAGCAAGGTAGCCCAACTTTTGAGGCAAAGGATAGGCCAAAACGGTCTCTTATAATAAGCAAAGCATTCTTGAGGGTACACGCGAATTTCATCTAGTCACTTTCACCATGTTGGTTCGATTTGTGTTCGCTACTTTGATAATTTGATATGTGGGTGGACCGGTGCTTAGGTAATGTTCTTACTTAAACAAACCTCCTACTTATGATTAACCCTCCCACAAGCATCCGCAATTACAAGAAAAGTATTAAGAATAAATTCTAACCATAGCATTAAAATTTTGGATCCAATCGGTCCCTTACGGAATAGCGCATAAACTGGGGTTTAAGATTCTGTCACTCTCGCAACCCATCATCTAATTTCTAATCCACAATGCATTCCCTTAGGCCCAAATATGGTGAAGTGTCATGTAGTCGAGGTTCACATAACACCACTATGGGAATCACAACATACATACTATCAATATATCGAACACATATCAAGTTCACATGATTACTTGCAACATGATTTCTCCCGTGATAATCATGCTCAAGATCAGAGGGGTATTAAATAGCATATTGGATCTAAACATATAATCTTCCAACAAATAAACCATATAGTAATCAACTACAAGATGTAATCAACACTAGTAGTCACCCACAAGCACCAATTTGTAGTTCCGGTAACAAGATTGAACACAAGAGCACTACAAAAAAAAGACACATCCGTGACATTTTGGGCCGAACGAATTTTTTTCCTGTCATACTTATGACACTTCTATGATGATAATTGTGACAGGACCCGGTATTATCATAGATGTGGTGGGGTCCTACTTCTATGACAAAAAATCATGACATAAAATGGGCTTTTCGTCCTGGGCGGGCTGGAGACGCAGCTGCATGACATTCTTTGGGCCGTCCATGACAGAAAAAACTGTGGTAGAAGTGAGGGCGAGGAAAATATCGGGGAGTTCCCGGTTACGGTGGGTGGTCGGGGGCCGAGCGATGCGCGTTTCTCTCGTATGTACGCGTGTGTGTGCGAGGCGTTGGGCTCTAACTGAACCCGAGCAAGGCGTTGGGCTCAAATTGAACCTGAGCGATTGCACTGCAGGCTACATGTTACTGAACCCGAGCGATCGATCGATCCCTTGCTGTTAACTGAACCTGAGTGATTCCTTCGCTACTGCTGCTAACTAAAGCCGATCGAACACTGCTGCCTCCTTCCCTAGATGAACAGTGAGCGTTGTTGAGGGGGTCTGTTTGAACAGTTCCTGGTGGGAGGTTGGATGAACAAGACCCCATGGTAGTAGAGGCCGTTGCCGCTGGATGAACAGTATCCCGATCGATCGAGCAGGTGGATGAACAGGACCCCGTGGAGGGCTGGATGAACAAGATCCCGTGGAGGGCTGGTTGAACAGTAGCCGGTGGAGGGCTGGATGAACAGTAGCCCATGGAGGGGTGGTTGAACAGAACCCCGTGGAGAGGGCTGGTTGAACAGTAGCCGGTGGAGGAGCGCGCGGTGGAGGCTGGATGAACAGGTGCCCGTGGATGAACAATCACAGGTGGAGGCTGGAGGAGGTCGACGGTGGATGAACAGTAGCCCGTGGAGGCTGGAGGAGGTCAACGGTGGAGATGAACAGTATCCCGTGGAGTCCCGTTTTGAAGTACGCCACACCCCTCCCGAGGAACAGGACCCCCGTTTCGACCGTAGCGCTCCAACACAAGTCCGTTTCCTCCGTTTTGCGGCACACCACACCCCTCCCGATCAACAGGACCCCGTTTCCACCATAGGAGGTCCGTTTCCTCCGTTTTGCGGTACGCCAGACCCCTCCCGATGAACAAGATCCCGTTTCCACCGTGGCTAGTCGAACACAAGGCCGTTTCCTCCGTTTTGCGGTACGCCAGGCCTCGTTTCCATCGGATGTTCCGTCCAAGCCGGTTGGATCCCGATGAACAGCACGCGTTCCGTTGCCTCCCGATGAACACGACGCATTCCGTTGCCTCCCCATGAACATGATGACGACACAGTTTCTCTGTTCCGACCCAGCCACAGCCATGTACACGAGCCGTGGCCGTACGTATGCGCTAGTAGGCGTTCGAAACCCCACCCGTATGTACGTACGTGGCCGTATTTACTTTCTTTCACCCCTGCCGCTGTACGTACGTGTACATGCTACATGCGCGCCTCTACTACGACACGTGCGCACCTCTACTACCTCACGTGCCCTTCCTTACACGGCCACGGTTCATCGTTGCAGCCTGCAGACAGACTGATCGACCAGTATGTACGTACACGTTCGCGACCAGAATGACAACCGCTACGTACGCTTCAACCGGTGGGTCCCGACTGTCAGACACTTCCTTGCGTGCGAAGATGTAGCTGGTGGGTCCCAGCAGTCAGGGGGGAAACGTTTTTTTCATGAAATACGGTGGCCCGTCGAGTGGGTCCCTGCTGTCAGGTGGAGGAATAATTATTTTCCGCGTAATAAGGAGGCACTTCCTTGCTGCGGCCGTGGACCCAGCTGTCAGCCTCTCCACGTACAGTACTCTTCCGATGGAAGTCGTTCGTTGACCACATTGACCACGCCACGCCGAGAGCACCAGGGCAGTGGACGACGGCCGTTGGATGGACATCGTACAGTCACTGGAGCTAGAATTGTTCATATTGACTAAGTTGACAAAGCCCTCCGTCCGCGTCAACTTAGTAGGCCCACAAGTCAGCCTCCCACTATGGTGGGTCCTAGCTAGCAGGGGGAGTATTCATTTTTTTGTGCGTAATAAGGAGGCACTTCCTTGCGTGCGAAGATATAGCTGGTGGTCCGAGCTGTCAGCGGTAGTATTCATTCTTTTTGGCATAATAAGGACACACTTCCTTGCGTGCGAAGATGTAGCTGGTGGGTCCCAGCAGTCAGGGGGAGAAAACATTATTTTTCAGGGTAAAAAGGATGCAGTTGCATGCATGCGTCCATGGGCGTGGTGCATCCCCACTGTCAGCCTCTCACGTACAATCATCTTCTGATGACTCTCGTTTACTGACCACGTTGACCACACTATGCCGAGCGCACCAAGGCCGGTAGACGACGGCGAGGCCCCAGATTGGAACGACCCGGAGATGGGGAAGACGCGGCGGTGGAGTCGCAGATGGAGAGGAGTGGGAAACTTGACTGGTTCGGGTGCACGGCAGCACTGCCGCCCACGGGAGACAGGAGCAAGAACAGAGGTTGAAGAAGGAGGACGGCTGTTGGATTAACATCCAATGGTCTAGCTGCTAGAATCATTTGTTGATTAAGTTGACAAAGCCCTGCGTACACGTCCGCTTAGTAGGCCCACAAGTCAGCCACGAAATCTGACGGGTCCCAACTGTCAACGGGAGGAATAGTTTTTTTCACATAACAACGAGGCACTTCCTTCCGTGCAAAGATACAACCGGTGGGTCCCAGCTATCAGGGGGAGGAAACATTTTTTCAGCTTAATAAGGAGGAACTTTCCTTGCGTGCGACCATGGACCTCGTGGGTCCCAGCCGTTAGGCTCTCCAGTCCTCTTCCGATGACTCTCGTTTGTTGACCACGCTGTGCCGAGCGCAGCGAGGCGGTGGACGACGGTGTGGCCTCGAACGGGAACAACCCGGAGATGGGAAGACGCGGCAGTGGAGTCGCAGATTGAGAGGAGTACAAGGGTTATAACTGGTTCTAGTGCGGTGTGGGGCTGCAGTCGGTGGAGAATAACAGGAGGTGTGGAGGGGTGGAGGGATAGCCTGGCCGGCGGTGGGGTAGCGCTTCGCAGCGATGCGTGCTAAGCAGAGCCGCTAGCCGCCGGAGGCTAGACCAGGCAGTCCCGACGATGTTGGAGGAAGAAGACGAGAGATTGAAGGTGCATGCCGGCCATTGGATATAAATCCAATGGCTGTGGATGTCATAATCATTTGTTGACGAAGTTGACAATGCCCTGCATAGGCTTTGACCTATTGTCCCACATGTCGGCCTGCAAAAATGTGGTATATATTTAACCCTTGTTTTCTAGAATGTACATTCCATTTGTTGGGCTGGGTGAACAAATAATTTCGCGTCAATGCGGCCCATTTAATATTTTCTAAGAAATCCCAGCCCATTTGCACTTTCTTGAAATACACGAATTAGCTGGGCTCATTCTATATATAATGTTAGGTTAGAAGGAGCAATTAATATAAAAAATAAACCGTTGTGACACATTTTTTATATATAAAATTAACAAATTAGCGAGTTATTGCTCAAAATAAAAATGAGCGCGTTATTATTACATTGGTCCTTAAAATCTTCGCAAGCTTTTGTACGCAATCGCCAGGATTTTACTACCTGTGAGTCAAAAACAACCAGGATTTTCCTTGCCAACTTCTGTTAAACATTTACTTTTATAAGTTAATAACACGTGGGATGTTTTTATAATGTATATATAAGTCTCTATAAAATATACAATAATAGTAATAATATAAATATATATAATGTGGTTAGAAGGGAAAACATAAATTGGACACATAATTATTATTCTTATATATAGATAAATAGAACAGAGATCTGCCTTTTATTAAGAAAATAGATTGGGCTGCCGATCTTTAAGAAAAAGTAAAACCTATGCTGGGAGGCCCATATGCCGGTATGGACCTCAAAAAGTAAGTTGAAACCATTGTTTCCGTATGTCATGGGCTACGCATACCTAGGCCTAGCTGATACTTGTCCGCCCTCTGAAAAAAAATGATAGTACAAGCTAGATCCCCGAGCGAACTGGATTAAAGAGGGGGCCGGCGGCCCGACTGAAGAAGCACATCTGACGCGATTGTTTTCTTCAGTGGATGGCTCTCGATGGCATTTTTTTACTTGCCTCTGCACCATACAACTTGTATTTTTAGCCTCCCAGTCCATGGTGGACCAGCAACCCATTTGCTGGGCGGGCCAACCTACAGAAACCAGCTCTAGATTTTTCATCAAGCCCAAAAAACAACGCAGCCCATTATGCTTGTTTTGAGGCCGAAAACATTACGGCAGGGGTTGAGCGGGGGAGAGGGGAAGACAGAGCAAAAATATTAAGAAGAGCTTATGCGCCGTTGCTACCCTAACAAAGCAGGTGCAATTCTTCTCGGGAAGAAGGTGTGCTGTTGACACCCACACGTCACAAATCCCATAGTAGAGATACTAACAAGTTCACACACAAGTACAACAGAACAGGTAAACATTTGTATCAAACTCAGGTTCACAGGACACATTCATATTCATAGCCAACATTCACAATCAACAACTCAAAAGATTCATATATACACAAGTTCAGCATGTCTATGCATCCAAATGATTGATAGATCACACGACAATATTCATAGATAATTCACAAAAAGATTCAGATATACACATGTTCAGTATATTTATGCAACCAAATGATTGAGATCACAGCCAATATCATCCATGGACGAACTTTAATTACCTAGGGTACAGACTGGTAAATGGTGTTCAGTCGGAGTTACTTCTTGCTAAAATTAATGCTTGTACGAGTAAACTTTTGAGTACATAAGAGGCAGTGTGCTTGTAGGTTTATCCTTAAATAGTGGCCTCGTGCCGAGGGAGGTTGGAGCAACTTGGCCACTACTTTCATCCAACTAGTTTACTGGCTCATCTTGGTCCTGTAGCTCACCAAAATTCTACATTACAGACAAGAAAGGAGGCGGTTGAGAAAATGAACCACCCAATTTTTTTGTGCAGTTCAACTGAAATGGAGCATCCCTGGCGTGCAGACTGATTAAGTGCCAGATGAATATACGCGTCAACCAACTTGTCTGGAATCTTTAGACTCCATGCCATACAGTTCGCTACCATATGTGCCGATAACCAAAAGGCACAAGTTGGGACCAAAGACTGGACTGCGTTTTTCTGGGCTATGCGCCAAGCAATATTTTTGGCATTCACTCTCCTAATACTTGGAGTTTGACAACTGGTTGACGCCGGTTGATACTCGAATGAATATAAGCACTTCTTCTTGTCAACATCGATGCTTGTCTGAGTGAACTTTGGAGTACATAGCAGTAGCATAAGTACCTGTCTAGCTGATCTTTTTGTGCAGTTCTACTGAAATCACCCAATGTGATGATTTGCCTGCGAGTTCAGGCTCCAAGTTACACCTTTATGAAATCGGCAAACAGTAGCACAATACCAAATTACCAATACATATGACAAGCACAATAATCAGGATAAAGACCAGTACCAACCTGTGTGAGGTAGCATATCAATTACCATTTCCTTTGACTGGAAGCCGAGATAAGCCAAGCGACTGACAACAAAGGAAGGAAGCAAGCCGAGATTAGCGACTGACAGGAAAGGAAGGAAGCTGTCGAGGCAATGAAGCACCCAAAGTTTTTGTGCAGTTCCACCAAAACCGAGCATCCCTGTTGGCACATAATATATTGAGAGAGTGATATCTGTAATAGTGGGACTAGTTGATGAAACATACACTAACAAATAGAAGCACCCTCATTATCTTAATGGGTAAAGTTAGCAACATAGTAGTCTTGCTTAAAGGGAGGTATTAGTTTATTTAATCAGTGCCAATTAGCTCAACACTCAAAGCACTTCCATGTATCATAGGTTGCAAAACTTTAACGTGCAAAGATAAAGGAGTTTCTCATGACAGTAGCACGATACAAATAGAGATGACAGCAAACTAATATGGATGAAGGCCTTAGGCCGGTACCAAGCTGAGCAAAAAAGCTTATTCATGTAGTCCCAGAAGAGATGATAAAGCACTCACTGGAATCACTCAATAGTATATATTTTTTTGCACTTCAAATGTCTGGTTGAAATCACTCTTGTTTACCAGTGCTGAGATTATATCGAAAGATTATTAAGAACTTCCAGCAGAGTTAAAGCACTGGCTGGGATACAGTTCATTGTATTGTATTGTATTGTGTAGTTCCACTAAAATGTATGATTGGCACAACATGATCCCTGTTTGCACAAGTAGGAACAAGGTGAAACCTTCATTAGCTTAGTGAGAAAGGATAGAAAGACATTAGCATATTACTCTAACAGTAGCATCAAATTCATCGTGGACAATACACAGAAGTGGAAGAGCTCCCTGGAGGATCGTCTCACATGTAAGGTAGACGTTGCCGGAGCCCTTGAATGGCCTCGACTGAGGCCTCGTCTTCAACAATATCACCTTGGCACCGTTTCTTCTTCTTCTTCTTCTTCTTATTCCTCTTCATGCTCTGTTTCTCTTTCTCCTCACCAGTTGGTGAAAACCAAGTACATGATTGGCCTTCTATTTCAGAATTGGTTTTGTCAGTGAGGGAGTACAAGTGTACTAGTAAACAATAGCATTATTTTCTCATGGCAGTCGCAAAATAGAGATGAAAACATGCATTAAATATCATTCTTACCTAAAGGAAGGTTATGGTGTCAATATGGATGATGAGGATTGGAACACAGATCTCCCTTTGTGTATTTCCACCGAAATGAACCAACTGTTCCATTATGACATTCTAGTTAAACAGCACAAAAGTCACTTCTTTTAAGAAGTGTTTTGTGCAGTCCACCAAATGGTCACAACAGCAACCAGGTGAAATGGATATCCCTGTTTGCACAAATAGCTACAGAGGAAACAGTCAGAGTCTCAAACAATTACAGGCAAAAACATTTGGCTAAACTTGTCATGGCTTATAACAGTGGCATGGCTTCATTTTACCAGGGGCATTAGATTAAGACAGCTAAATATTTGGTATAAGGGCATGGGACAGTGGGTGCACCAGCAGTCCAGCACCATGTACCTAAACCGGGTCATAAAGTGGTGATTCAGAGTTTGTTGCCTCGAGAAACAAACATCCAAGAAACATATCTGGGTTGTTCCCATTTTTGTTCACTCTAGCCACCTACTCCTATGTTTTTTTTGGAAATGGAGGCGTGCCCCGGCCTCTGCATCATAATGATGCATGCAGCCATCTTATGTGCGGGTAGCAAATATAGTCCTCGTCATACCACTGTGTACAACGTTTCCCCTATATTTCCCTTTTCGACCAAGAGACTGGTTGGATGACCAGCCTGTACTACTTTCACCCCCGATCCTTCCTGTTTGTACCAAGTCCGATGCACATACTAAATTCCCCCACCCCCACTTTATTTCTTGTTTGAACCAAGTACAAGATTCGACTCCATGAAGTAGCTTTACCTCTAACAATAGAAAAAAATATGTGTCATTTGACCATCCGATCGAGAGGGGCTGAGAGGTAGAAAATGATGCACATGCAGCAACGTAGCAAGCTGGGGAAGTAGAGCTAGGGCAGTTTCGAAGGAAGATATACCTGAAGGTCATCGGGATGTGGATAGGTGGGCGGTGGGAGGCCGGATCCGCCCACACTAGGGCAACGATGAAGGGTTCGGAGGACCTCTCGCGCCGGTGCTCGGCCAGAGATAACGGTGTGACTGGTAGTGGGTCTCCTCCCTCGCTGTCGACGACGGCCTAAACGGTGCCCCTCCTCCCCTTCACCGGCGGAGGGGGATACGTCCGGATCTGTAACCAGCGGTGAGGATAGAAATATAGTGTTTTTTGAAGGGAGAAAGACAGTGTTACCACCGCTATCTTGTTTTGATCTGGAGAGGATGAGACTGTGTGAGTAGAGCAACCCTAGGAAGCAAGCGCAGAGGCTCCGGCCTATATATACGTAGTGGGGTAGTTTTCCTTTTTCACTCCATCAAAACAATCGCTTAAAATTGTGTACGTGCCAGGTCACCGTTTTTTTCGAGTTGTTGATTTTTTTTGAGATAGCTACCCGCTTATTCCAAGTGGTGTTATGGTGTGCCAGGTCGCACTTTGTATCGTTCAAGTCTGGTACAATACCCTCCATTAAATGAACAACCACCCCCTCATAAAATTTGTGAACAAGCCCACGGCTAAAATTATCGGAAACGTGGGCTGCCCCAACATGCATTATTATTTATATTTTCTAGGTGGGAGTATCCTCAAAACAAAATGTGAGAGTACAATATTTATTGGGCCCCTCTGTAATTGGTGCTAAATTTTGACCAAAGATTTAACTGACAAAATGTTAGTGCATGTTAACAAAAATTATATCGTTTGATTAGTATTTGAACATAGTTTTCAATTATGTAATTTTTTGTGACATGCATGAACATTTGGTTAATTAAATTTATAGTCAAAATTTGGCAAGCTGCATTAAATCAACACATGTAGGTATCAAAAGGAGAGTCACTGCATGCATGCATGCGTTGTAATTAATGCATCAGTAAACACAAATTATTGAAATATATCGAGTGCAGTGCTTTGATGTGTCGCGTCAACTCGTACAAGACTGAGAAGTTTGATTACTACAACGCCCTCTCACCTTAACCGCACATGCCTTTGGCTGCATGACAGGTGGGCCACCCACCTGTTGGGCCCACCTGTCATACACGCAGAGGCAGGAGCAGTAAGTCAGTGAAGCTGCATCCCTCCCTCACCCATGAGCGTGGTGGCTGGCAGGACTAAGAGAAGCTTTCGTTCGCTACACGCTCTCCCTCCCGCACGCGGTGGACATGCAGCAGTTCAGTCGGTGTCAGATGGCCAGAAGCATACTGTAGTACTCCTCCACTTCAGTATTACTCCATCATTGTTTGACTTCTCGAAGAGGCGAAGAGCCAAGCGCAGCCTGGACGCTCATGTGGCAGTTTCATGTGTAGAGTAGTCTAGGATAGCGTGTACCGTGCCTATAAGCTTAAAATCGTTGGGGTTGGCTCCATGCTTTTTTTATTAAAATAATCTTCTCGCCCTACCTGTCATCCTGGTGATTGTAGTTTGCACGTTAATCTGGTCAAGACAGGAATATATATTTTAATTTGTGGTGGGGTAAACGTTAGAGGTTGCAGCAAATATAGAGTATACAACAAGCTATCCCTCCCGCACGCGGTGGACGGACATGCAGCAGTGGATTTGATATTGAAAGCACAAGTGCTCCCTGGGTCATTTTGGTAATAAATGTCAACATATCTCTTGTTGGACTAATGTTTTCACCTAGTATATTTCAGATAAGTTCAACAATGGAGTGGCGTGGACAAGAGGATGTGGAATCCCTTCAAGATGATAAGGACAAAGGATTGGCTCAAGATCAAAGCTCAAGACTCTGCATTTTCTATTTTAGTGATCCAAGATCACATTGATTTCATAGGAAAGCCAATACTATTAAGAGGGGGTGAGGTGTTGCTTAATGGCTTGCTTGCTCAAAGTGCTTAGTGATATGCTCCAAAACCCTCAACTACTTTCTCACATCCAAATATGTCCCAAACCAAAAGTCAAACTCGGCCCCACCGAAACTTTATATCCAGACCACCGAGTTCTCTTGACATAGCCACTGCCAGAAACCCTAATCAATTCGGTCTCACCGATGGGATCTCAGTCTCACCGAGATGGGATTGCAAACTCTCTGTTGCCTATTGCAATAATCTCGGTCTCACCGAGATGAGCGATCGGTCCCACCGAGATTGCAATGCAAACTCTATGTTTCCTTTTCGTAACGTTTTGGTCCAACCGAGATGAGTGAATCGGTCCCACCGAGTTTGCCTGACCAACTCTCTGGTTAGCTTATTACCAAAATCGGTCCCACCGAGTTTGTGTAATCGGTCTCACCGAGATTACGTTATGCCCTAAACCTATTGACATCGGTCCCACCAAGTTGACATGTCGGTCCCACCGAAATCCTAACGGTCACATTATGAACCAAATCGGTCTGACCGAGTTTTCTGATTCGGTCCCACCGAGTCTGGTGATTTGTGTGTAACGGCTAGATTTTGTGTGGAGGCTATATATATGTTGGGGAACGTAGTAATTTCAAAAAATTTCCTACGCACACGCAAGATCATGGTGATGCATAGCAACGAGAGGGGAGAGTGTTGTCCACGTACCCTCGTAGACCGACAGCGGAAGCATTATCACAACGGGGTTGATGTAGTCGTACGTCTTCACGATCCGACCGATCAAGTACCAAACGTACGGCACCTCCGAGTTCTACACACGTTCAGCTCGATGACATCCCTCGAACTCCGATCCAGCCGAGTGTTGAGGGAGAGTTTCGTCAGCACGACGGCGTGGTGACGATGATGATGTTCCACCGATGCAGGGCTTCGCCTAAGCTCCGCAACGGTATTATCGAGGTGTAATATGGTGGAGGGGGGACACCGCACACGGCTAAGAGATCTCAAGGATCAATTGTTGTGTCTATGGGGTGCCCCCCTGCCCCCGTATATAAAGGAGCAAGGGGGAGGCAGCCGGCCAAGGGGAGAGGCGCGCCAAAGGGGGGAGTCCTACTCCCGGTGGGAGTAGGACTCCTCCTTTCCTTGTGGGAGTAGGAGAAGGGAAGGGGGAAGGAGAAAGAAGGAAGGGTGCGCCCCCTTTCCCTAGTCCAATTCGGACCAGACCATGGGGAGGGGTGCGGCCACCTTTTAAGGCCTTTCTCTCCTTTCCCGTATGGCCCATTAAGGCCCAATACGAATTCCCGTAACTCTCTGTACTCCGAAAAATACCCGAATCACTCGGAACCTTTCCGAAGTCCGAATATAGTCGTCCAATATATCGACTTTTACGTCTTGATCATTTCGAGACTCCTCGTCATATCCCCGATCTCATCCGGGACTCCGAACTCCTTCGGTACATCAAAACTCAATAAAACTGTCATCGTAACGTTAAGCGTGCGGACCCTACGGGTTCGAGAACTATGTAGACATGACCGAGACACGTCTCCGGTCAATAACCAATAGCGGGACCTGGATGCTCATATTGGTTGCCACATATTCTACGAAGATCTTTATCGGTCAGACTGCATAACAACATACGTTGTTCCCTTTGTCATCGGTATGTTACTTGCCCGAGATTCGATCGTCGGTATCTCGATACCTAGTTCAATCTCGTTACCGGCAAGTCTCTTTACTCGTTCCATAATACATCATCCCGCAACTAACTCATTAGTCACAATGCTTGCAAGGCTTATAGTGATGTGCATTACCGAGTGGGCCCAGAGATACCTCTCCGACAATCGGAGTGACAAGTCCTAATCTCGAAATACGCCAACCCAACAAGTACCTTTGGAGCCACCTGTAGAGCACCTTTATAATCACCCATTTACGTTGTGACGTTTGGTAGCACACAAAGTGTTCCTCCGGTAAACGGGAGTTGCATAATCTCATAGTCATAGGAACATGTATAAGTCATGAAGAAAGCAATAGCAACATACTAAACGATCGGGTGCTAAGCTAACGGAATGGGTCAAGTCAATCACGTCATTCTCCTAATGAGGTGATCCCGTTAATCAAATGACAACTTATGTCTATGGCTAGGAAACATAACCATCTTTGATTAACGAGCTAGTCAAGTAGAGGCATACTAGTGACACTCTGTTTGTCTATATATTCACACATGTATTATGTTTCCGGTTAATACAATTCTAGCATGAATAATAAACATTTATCATGATATAAGGAAATATATAATACTTTATTATTGCCTCTAGGGCATATTTCCTTCAGTCTCCCACTTGCACTAGAGTCAATAGTCTAGTTCACATCGCCATGTGATTTAACATCAATAATTCACATCACCATGTGATTAACACCCATAGTTCACATCTCTATGTGACCAACACTCAAAGGGTTTACTAGAGTCAATAATCTAGTTCACATCGCTATGTGATTAACACCCAAAGAGTACCAAGGTGTGATCATGTTTTGATTGTGAGATAATTTTAGTCAACGGGTCTGTCACATTCAGATCCGTAAGTATTTTGCAAATTTCTATGTCTACAATGCTCTGCACGGAGCTACTCTAGCTAATTGCTCCCACTTTCAATTTGTATCTTGACCGAGACTTAGAGTCATCTAGATTTAGTGTCAAAACTTGCATCGACGTAACCCTTTACGACGAACCTTTTGTCACTTCCATAATCGAGAAACATATCCTTATTCCACTAAGGATAATTTTGACCGCTGTCCAGTGATCTACTCCTAGATCACTATTGTACTCCCTTGCCAAAATCAGTGTAGGGTATACAATAGATCTGGTACACAGCATGGCATACTTTATAGAACCTATGGCCAAGGCATAGGGAATGACTTTCATTCTCTTTCTATCTTTTGCCGTGGTCGGGCTTTGAGTCTTACTCAATTTCATACCTTGTAACACAGGCAAGAACTCTTTCTTTGACTGTTCCATTTTGAACTACTTCAAAATCTTGTTAAGGTATGTACTCATTGAAAAAACTTATCAAGCGTCTTGATCTATCTCTATAGATCTTGATGCTCAATATGTAAGCAGCTTCACCGAGGTCTTTCTTTGAAAAACTCCTTTCAAACACTCCTTTATGCTTTGCAGAATAATTCTACATTATTTCCGATCAACAATATGTCATTCACATATACTTATCAGAAATGTTGTAGTGCTCCCACTCACTTTCTTGTAAATACAGGCTTCACCGCAAGTCTGTATAAAACTATATCCTTTGATCAACTTATCAAAGCGTATATTCCAACTCCGAGATGCTTGCACCAGTCCATAGATGGATCGCTGGAGCTTGCATATTTTGTTAGCACTTTTAGGATTGACAAAACCTCCTAGTTGCATCGTATACAACTCTTCTTTAATAAATCCATTAAGGAATGTAGTTTTGTTTATCCATTTGCCAGATTTCATAAAATGCGGCAATTGCTAACATGATTCAGACAGACTTTAAGCATAGATACGAGTGAGAAACTCTCTCATCGTAGTCAACACCTTTGAACTTGTCGAAAACCTTTCGCAACAAGTCGAGCTTTATAGACAGTAACATTACCATCAGCGTCAGTCTTCTTCTTGAAGATCCATTTATTTTCAATGGCTTGCCGATCATTGGGCAAGTCAATGAAAGTCCACACTTTGTTCTCATACATGGATCTCATCTCAGATTTCATGGCCTCAAGCCATTTTGCGGAATCTGGGCTCACCATCGCTTCTTCATAGTTCGTAGGTTCATCATGGTCTAGTAACATAACCTCCAGAACAGGATTACCGTACCACTCTGGTGCGGATCTTACTCTGGTTTACCTACGAGGTTTGGTAGTAACTTGATCTGAAGTTACATGATCATCATCATTAACTTCCTCACTAATTGGTGTAGAAGTCACAGGAACAGATTTCTGTGATGAACTACTTTCCAATAAGGGAGCAGGTACAGTTACCTCATCAAGTTCTACTTTCCTCCCACTCACTTCTTTCGAGAGAAACTCATTCTCTAGAAAGGATCCATTTTTAGCAACGAATGTCTTGCCTTCGGATCTGTGATAGAAGGTGTACCCAACTATCTCCTTTGGGTCTCCTATGAAGACACATTTCTCCGATTTGGGTTTGAGCTTATCAGGATGAAACTTTTTCACATAAGCATTGCAACCCTAAATTTTAAGAAACGACAACTTTGGTTTCTTGCCAAACCACAGTTCATAAGACGTCGTCTCAACGGATTTAGATGGTGCCCTATTTAACGTGAATGTAGCCGTCTCTAAAGCATAACCCCAAAACGATAGCGGTAAATCAGTAAGAGACATCATAGATTGCACTATATCCAATAAAGTACGTTTATGACGTTCGGACACACCATTATGCTGTGGTGTTCCAGGTGGCGTGAGTAGTGAAACTATTTCACATTGTTTTAACTGAAGGCCAAACTCGTAACTAAAATACTCTTCTCCACGATCAAATCATAGAAACTTTATTTTCTTGTTACGATGATTTTTGCTTCACTCTGAAATTATATGAACTTTTCAAATGTTTCAGACTTCTGTTTCATTAAGTAGATATACCCATATCTGCTCAAATCATCTGTGAAGGTCAGAAATTAATGATACCCGCTACGAGCCTCAGCACTCATCGGATCGCATACATCAGTATGTATGATTTCCAACAAGTCTGTTGCTCTCTCCATAGTTCCGGAGAACGGCGTTTTAGTCATCTTGCCCATGAGGCATGGTTCGCAAGCATCAAGTGATTCATAATCAATTGATTCCAAAATCCCATCAGTATGGAGTTTCTTCATGCGCTTTACACCAATATGACCTAAACGGCAGTGCCACAAATAAGTTGCACTATCATTATTAACTTTGCATCTTTTGGCTTCAATATTATGAATATGTGCATCACTACGATCGAGATCCAACAAACCAATTTCGTTGGTGTGTATGACCATAGAAGGTTTTTTATTCATGTAAACAGAACAACAATTGTTCTCTGACTTAAATGGATAACCGTATTGCAATAAACATGATCAAATCATATTCATGCTCAACGCAAACACCAAATAACACTTATTTAGTTTCAACACTAATCCCGAAAGTACAGGGAGTGTGCGATGATGATCATATCAATCTTGGAACTACTTCCAACACACATCGTCACCTCGCCTTTTACTAGTCTCTGTTTATTCTGCAACTCCCGTTTCGAGTTACTACTCTTAGCAACTGAACCAGTATAAAATACCGAGGGGTTGCTATAAACACTAGTAAAGTACACATCAATAACATGTATATCCAATATGTTGGAAATATGCCCTAGAGGCAATAATAAATGGTTATTATTATATTTCTTTGTTCATGGTAATTGTCTATTATTCATGCTATAATTGTATTGTCCGGAAATCGTGATACATGTGTGAATACATAGACCACAACCTGTCCCTAGTAAGCCTCTAGTTGACTAGCTCGTTGATCAACAGATAGTCACGGTTTCCTGACTATGGACATTGGATGTCATTGATAACGGGATCACATCATTAGGAGAATGATGTGATGGACAAGACCCAATCCTAAGCATAGCATAAAAGATCGTGTAGTTTCGTTTGCTAGAGCTTTTCCAATGTCAAGTATCTTTTCCTTGGACCATGAGATCGTGCAACTCCCGGATACCGTAGGAGTGCTTTGGGTGTGCCAAACGTCACAACGTAACTGGGTGACTATAAAGGTGCACTACGGGTATCTCCGAAAGTGTCTGTTGGGTTGGCACGGATCGAGACTGGGATTTGTCACTCCGTATAACGGAGAGGTATCTCTGGGCCCACTCGGTAATGCATCATCATAATGAGCTCAATGTGACTAAGGCGTTAGTCACGGGATCATGCATTGCGGTACGAGTAAAGAGACTTGCCGGTAACGAGATTGAACAAGGTATTGGGATACCGACGATCGAATCTCGGGCAAGTAACATACCGATTGACAAAGGGAATTGCATACGGATTGATTGAATCCTCGACACCGTGGTTCATCCGATGAGATCATCGTGGAGCATGTGGGAGCCAACATGGGTATCCAGATCCCGCTGTTGGTTATTGACCAGAGAGGCGTCTCGGTCATGTCTGCATGTCTCCCGAACCCGTAGGGTCTACACACTTAAGGTCCGGTGACGCTAGGGTTGTAGAGATATATGTATGCGGAAACCCGAAAGTTGTTCGGAGTCCCGGATGAGATCCCGGACGTCACGAGAGGTTCCGGAATGGTCCGGAGGTGAAGAATTATATATAGGAAGTCCAGTTTCGGCCACCGGGAAAGTTTCGGGGGTTATCGGTATTGTACCGGGACCACCGGAAGGGTCCCGGGGGTCCACCGGGTGGGGCCACCTGTCCCGGAGGGCCCCGTGGGCTGAAAGTGGAAGGGAACCAGCCCCTAGTGGGCTGGGGCGCCCCCCTTGGGCCTCCCCCCATGCGCCTAGGGTTGGGAACCCTAGGGGGGGGAGTTCCCCCTTGCCTTGGGGGGCAAGGCACCCCTTCCCCCCACTTGGCCGCTGCCCCCCCTGGATCTGATCTCCAGGGCCGGCGCCCCCCCAGGGGGCCTATATAAAGGGGGGGAGGGAGGGCAGCACACAAGAGCCTTGGGCGCCTCCCTCCTCCCCTGCAACACCTCTCTCTCTCTCGTAGTAGCTCGGCGAAGCCCTGCACGAGACCCGCTACATCCACCACCACGCCGTCGTGCTGCTGGATCTCCATCAACCTCTCCTTCCCCCTTGCTGGATCAAGAAGGAGGAGACGTCGCTGCACCGTACGTGTGTTGAACGCGGAGGTGCCGTCCGTTCGGCACTCGGTCATCGGTAATTTGGATCACGGCGAGTACGACTCCGTCATCCACGTTCATTGGAACGCTTCTGCTCGCGATCTACAAGGGTATGTAGATGCACTCCCTTCCCCTCGTTGCTATTACACTCCATAGATGTATCTTGGTGAATGTAGGAAAATTTTAAAATTATGCTACGATTCCCAACAGTGGTATCAGAGCCAGGTTTATGCGTAGTTACTATGCACGAGTAGAACACAAAGCAGTTGTGGGCGTTGAGTTTGCCAATTCTTCTTGCCGCTACTAGTCGTTTCTTGTTTCGGCAGCATTGTAGGATGAAGCGGCCCGGACCGACCTTACACGTACGCTTACGTGAGACAGGTTCCACCGACTGACATGCACTAGTTGCATAAGGTGGCTAGCGGGTGTCTGTCTCTCCTACTTTAGTCGGAACAGATTCGATGAAAAGGGTCCTTATGAAGGGTAAATAGAAATTGGTAAATCACGTTGTGGTCATACGTAGGTAAGAAATCGTTCTTGCTAGAAACCTACAAACCACGTAAAAACTTGCAACAACAATTAGAGGACGTCTAACTTGTTTTTGCAGCAAGTGCTATGTGATGTGATATGGCCAGAAGATGTGATGAATGATATATGTGATGTATGAGATTGATCATATTCTTGTAATAGGAATCACGACTTGCATGTCGATGAGTATGACAACCGGCAGGAGCCATAGGAGTTGTCTTTATTATTTTGTATGACCTGCGTGTCATTGAATAACGCCATGTAAATTACTTTACTTTATTGCTAAACGCGTTAGCCATAGAAGTAGAAGTAATCGTTGGCGTGACGACTTCATGAAGACACAATGATGGAGATCATGATGATGGAGATCATGGTGTCATGCCGGTGACAAAGATGATCATGGTGCCCCGAAGATGGAGATCAAAGGAGCATGATGATATTGGCCATATCATGTCACTATTTGATTGCATGTGATGTTTATCATGTTTTTGCATCTTATTTGCTTAGAACGACGGTAGCAAGTAGGATGATCCCTTAAAATAATTTCAAGAAAGTGTTCACCCTAACTGTGCACCGTTGCGAAGGTTCGTTGTTTCGAAGCACCACGTGATGATCGGGTGTGATAGATTCTAACGTTCGAATACAACGGGTGTTGACGAGCCTAGCATGTACAGACATGGCCTCGGAACACACGCAATACACTTAGGTTCACTTGACGAGCCTAGCATGTACAGACATGGCCTCGGAACACGGAGGACCGAAAGGTCGAGCATGAGTCGTATAGAAGATACGATCAACATGGAGATGTTCACCGATCTTGACTAGTCCGTCTCACGTGATGATCGGACACGGCCTAGTCGAATTCGGATCATGTTTCACTTAGATGACTAGAGGGATGTCTATCTGAGTGGGAGTTCATTAAATAATTTGATTATATGAACTTAATTATCATGAACTTAGTCTAAATCTTTACACTATGTATTGTAGATCAAATGGCCCACGTTGTCCTCAATTTCAACGCGTTCCTAGAGAAAACCAAGCTGAAAGATGATGGCAGCAACTATACGGACTGGGTCCGGAACCTGAGGATCATCCTCATAGCAGCCAAGAAAGATTATGTCTTAGAAGCACCGCTAGGTGAAGCACCAATCCCTGAGAACCAAGACGTTATGAACGCTTGGCAGCAGCGTGCTGATGATTACTCCCTCGTTCAGTGCGGCATGCTTTACAGCTTAGAACCGGGTCTCCAAAAGCGTTTTGAGAAACATGGAGCATATGAGATGTTCGAGGAGCTGAAACTGGTTTTTCAAGCTCATGCCCGGGTCGAGAGATATGATGTCTCCGACAAGTTCTTCAGCTGTAAAATGGAGGAGAACAGTTCTATTAGTGAGCACATACTCAGAATGTCTGGGTTGCACAACCGCTTGTCTCAGCTGGGAGTTAATCTCCCGGATGACGCGGTCATTGACAGAATCCTCCAGTCGCTTCCACCAAGCTACAAGAGCTTTGTGATGAACTACAATATGCAGGGGATGGAAAAGACCATTCCCGAGGTATATTCAATGCTGAAATCAGCTGAGGTAGAGATCAGAAAAGAACATCAAGTGTTGATGGTGAATAAAACCACTAAGTTCAAGAAGGGCAAGGGTAAGAAGAACTTCAAGAAGGACGGCAAGGGAGTTGCCGCGCCCGGTAAGCCAGTTACCGGGAAGAAGTCAAAGAATGGACCCAAGCCCGAGACTGAGTGCTTTTATTGCAAGGGAAGTGGTCACTGGAAGCGGAACTGCCCCAAATACTTAGCGGACAAGAAGAAGGCCGGCAACACCCAAGGTATATGTGATATACTAGTAATTGATGTGTACCTTACCAGTACTCGTAGTAGCTCCTGGGTATTTGATACCGGTGCGGTTGCTCATATTTGTAACTCAAAACAGGAACTACGGAATAAACGGAGACTGGCGAAGGACGAGGTGACGATGCGCGTCGGGAATGGTTCCAAGGTCGATGTGATCGCCGTCGGCACGCTACCTCTGCATCTCCCTACGGGATTAGTTTTAAACCTCAATAATTGTTATTTAGTGCCAGCTTTGAGCATGAACATTGTATCTGGATCTCGTTTAATTCGAGATGGGTACTCATTTAAATCTGAGAATAATGGTTGTTCTATTTATTTGAGAGATATGTTTTATGGTCATGCCCCGCTGGTCAATGGTTTATTTTTGATGAATCTCGAACGTGATGTTACACATGTTCATAGTGTGAATACCAAAAGATGTAAAGTTGATAACGATAGTCCCACATACTTGTGGCACTGCCGTCTTGGTCACATTGGTGTAAAGCGCATGAAGAAGCTCCATGCAGATGGACTTTTGGAGTCTCTTGATTACGAATCATTTGACACGTGCGAACCATGTCTCATGGGTAAGATGACCAAGACTCCGTTCTCCGGAACAATGGAGCGAGCAACCAACTTATTGGAAATCATACATACCGATGTGTGTGGTCCAATGAGTGTTGAGGCTCGCGGAGGATATCGTTATGTTCTCACTCTCACTGATGATTTAAGTAGATATGGGTATGTCTACCTAATGAAACACAAGTCTGAAACCTTTGAAAAGTTCAAGGAATTTCAGAGTGAAGTCGAGAATCAACGTGACAGAAAAATAAAATTCTTACGATCAGATCGTGGTGGAGAATATTTAAGTCACGAATTTGGTACACACTTAAGGAAATGTGGAATAGTTTCACAACTCACGCCGCCTGGAACACCTCAGAGAAATGGTGTGTCCGAACGTCGTAATCGCACTCTATTGGATATGGTGCGATCTATGATGTCTCTTACCGATTTACCGCTCTCATTTTGGGGTTATGCTCTAGAGACTGCCGCATTCACTTTAAATAGGGCACCGTCTAAATCCGTTGAGACGACACCATATGAATTATGGTTTGGGAAGAAACCTAAGCTGTCGTTTCTAAAAGTTTGGGGATGCGATGCTTATGTCAAGAAACTTCAACCTGAAATGCTCGAACCCAAATCGGAAAAATGCGTCTTCATAGGATACCCTAAGGAAACTATTGGGTATACCTTCTACCTCAGATCCGAAGGCAAGATCTTCGTTGCCAAGAACGGGTCCTTTCTAGAGAAGGAGTTTCTCTCGAAAGAATTGAGTGGGAGGAAAGTGGAACTTGATGAGGTGATAGTCACCCCTTCCGAACCGGAAAGTAGCGCAGCGCGGGAAAATGTTCCTGTGGTGCCTACACCGACTGGGGAGGAAGTTAATGATGATGATCATGAAGCTTCAGATCAAGTTACTGAACTTCGTAGGTCCACAAGGACACGTTCCGCGCCAGAGTGGTACAGCAACCCTGTCCTGGAAATCATGTTGTTAGACAACGGTGAACCTTCGAACTATGAAGAAGCGATGGCGGGCCCGGATTCCGACAAATGGCTAGAAGCCATGAAATCCGAGATAGAATCCATGTATGAAAACAAAGTATGGACTTTGACTGACTTGCCCGATGAGCGGCGAGCCATAGAAAACAAATGGATCTTTAAGAAGAAGATGGACGCAGAGGGTAATGTGACCATCTACAAAGCTCGACTTGTCGCTAAGGGTTATCGACAAGTTCAAGGGGTTGACTACGATGAGACTTTCTCACCCGTAGCGAAGCTGAAGTCCGTCCGAATCATGTTAGCAATTGCCGCATACTATGATTATGAGATATGGCAGATGGACGTCAAAACGGCATTCCTTAACGGCTTCCTTAAGGAAGAGTTGTATATGATGCAGCCGGAAGGTTTTGTCGATCCTAAGAATGCTAACAAAGTATGCAAGCTCCAACGCTCAATTTATGGGCTGGTGCAAGCATCTCGGAGTTGGAACATTCGCTTTGATGAGATGATCAAAGCGTTTGGGTTTACACAGACTTATGGAGAAGCCTGTGTTTACAAGAAAGTGAGTGGGAGCTCTGTAGAATTTCTCATATTATATGTGGATGACATACTATTGATGGGAAATGATATAGAATTCTTGGAAAGTATAAAGGCCTATTTGAATAAGTGTTTTTCAATGAAGGACCTTGGAGAAGCTGCTTATATATTAGGCATCAAGATCTATAGAGATAGATCAAGACGCCTCATTGGTCTTTCACAGAGTACATACCTTGACAAGATATTGAAGAAGTTCAGTATGGATCAGTCCAAGAAGGGGTTCTTGCCTGTATTGCAAGGTGTGCAATTGAGCACGGCTCAATGCCCGACCACGGCAGAAGATATAGAACAGATGAGTGTCATCCCCTATGCCTCGGCCATAGGGTCTATTATGTATGCCATGCTGTGTACCAGACCTGATATAAACCTTGCCGTAAGTTTGGTAGGAAGGTACCAAAGTAATCCCGGCAAGGAACACTGGACAGCGGTCAAGAATATCCTGAAGTACCTGAAGAGGACTAAGGATATGTTTCTCGTTTATGGAGGTGACGAAGAGCTCGTCGTAAAGGGTTATGTCGACGCTAGCTTCGACACAGATCTGGATGACTCGAAGTCACAGACCGGATACGTGTATATTTTGAATAGAGGAGCAGTAAGCTGGTGCAGTTGCAAGCAAAGCGTCGTGGCGGGATCTACATGTGAAGCGGAGTACATGGCAGCCTCAGAGGCAGCACAGGAAGCAGTCTGGATGAAGGAGTTCATTACCGACCTAGGGGTGATTCCCAATGCGTCGGGCCCAATGACTCTCTTCTGTGACAACACTGGTGCTATTGCCCTTGCGAAGGAGCCCAGGTTTCACAGGAAGACCAGACATATCAAGCGTCGCTTCAACTCCATTCGTGAAAGTGTTCAAAATGGAGACATAGATATTTGTAAAGTGCACATGGACCTGAATGTAGCAGATCCGTTGACTAAACCTCTCCCTAGGGCAAAACATGATCAACACCAGGACGCAATGGGTGTTTGATTCATCACAATGTAACTAGATTATTGACTCTAGTGCAAGTGGGAGACTGTTGGAAATATGCCCTAGAGGCAATAATAAATGGTTATTATTATATTTCTTTGTTCATGGTAATTGTCTATTATTCATGCTATAATTGTATTGTCCGGAAATCGTGATACATGTGTGAATACATAGACCACAACCTGTCCCTAGTAAGCCTCTAGTTGACTAGCTCGTTGATCAACAGATAGTCACGGTTTCCTGACTATGGACATTGGATGTCATTGATAATGGGATCACATCATTAGGAGAATGATGTGATGGACAAGACCCAATCCTAAGCATAGCATAAAAGATCGTGTAGTTTCGTTTGCTAGAGCTTTTCCAATGTCAAGTATCTTTTCCTTGGACCATGAGATCGTGCAACTCCCGGATACCGTAGGAGTGCTTTGGGTGTGCCAAACGTCACAACGTAACTGGGTGACTATAAAGGTGCACTACGGGTATCTCCGAAAGTGTCTGTTGGGTTGGCACGGATCGAGACTGGGATTTGTCACTCCGTATAACGGAGAGGTATCTCTGGGCCCACTCGGTAATGCATCATCATAATGAGCTCAATGTGACTAAGGCGTTAGTCACGGGATCATGCATTGCGGTACGAGTAAAGAGACTTGCCGGTAACGAGATTGAACAAGGTATTGGGATACCGACGATCGAATCTCGGGCAAGTAACATACCGATTGACAAAGGGAATTGCATACGGATTGATTGAATCCTCGACACCGTGGTTCATCCGATGAGATCATCGTGGAGCATGTGGGAGCCAACATGGGTATCCAGATCCCGCTGTTGGTTATTGACCAGAGAGGCGTCTCGGTCATGTCTGCATGTCTCCCGAACCCGTAGGGTCTACACACTTAAGGTCCGGTGACGCTAGGGTTGTAGAGATATATGTATGCGGAAACCCGAAAGTTGTTCGGAGTCCCGGATGAGATCCCGGACGTCACGAGAGGTTCCGGAATGGTCCGGAGGTGAAGAATTATATATAGGAAGTCCAGTTTCGGCCACCGGGAAAGTTTCGGGGGTTATCGGTATTGTACCGGGACCACCGGAAGGGTCCCGGGGGTCCACCGGGTGGGGCCACCTGTCCCGGAGGGCCCCGTGGGCTGAAAGTGGAAGGGAACCAGCCCCTAGTGGGCTGGGGCGCCCCCCTTGGGCCTCCCCCCATGCGCCTAGGGTTGGGAACCCTAGGGGGGGAGTTCCCCCTTGCCTTGGGGGGCAAGGCACCCCTTCCCCCCACTTGGCCGCTGCCCCCCCTGGATCTGATCTCCAGGGCCGGCGCCCCCCCAGGGGGCCTATATAAAGGGGGGGGGAGGGAGGGCAGCACACAAGAGCCTTGGGCGCCTCCCTCCTCCCCTGCAACACCTCTCTCTCTCTCGTAGTAGCTCGGCGAAGCCCTGCACGAGACCCGCTACATCCACCACCACGCCGTCGTGCTGCTGGATCTCCATCAACCTCTCCTTCCCCATTGCTGGATCAAGAAGGAGGAGACGTCGCTGCACCGTACGTGTGTTGAACGCGGAGGTGCCGTCCGTTCGGCACTCGGTCATCGGTAATTTGGATCACGGCGAGTACGACTCCGTCATCCACGTTCATTGGAACGCTTCTGCTCGCGATCTACAAGGGTATGTAGATGCACTCCCTTCCCCTCATTGCTAGTACACTCCATAGATGTATCTTGGTGAACGTAGGAAAATTTTAAAATTATGCTACGATTCCCAACACAATATACCTTTGTTCACTTTGCCATCCTTCTTATCCACCAAATAGTTGGGGTAGTTCCGTTTCCAGTGACCAGTCCCTTTGCAATAGAAGCACTTAGTCTCAGGCTTAGGACCAGACTTAGGCTTCTTCACTTGAGCAGCAACTTGCTTGCCGTTCTTCTTGAAGTTCCCCTTCTATCCCTTTGCCCTTTTCTTGAAACTAGTGGTCTCGTCAACCATCAACACTTGAAGTGGTCTCGTCAACCATCAACACTTGATGTTTTTCTTGATTTCTACCTTCATCGATTTCAGCATCACGAAGAGCTCGGGAATTACTTTCTTCATCCCTTGCATACTATAGTTCATCACGAAGTTCTATTAACTTGGTGATTGTGACTAGAGAATTCTGTCAATCACTATTTTATCTGGAAGATAAACTCCCACTTGATTCAAGCGATTGTAGTACCCAGACAATCTGAGCACATGCTCACTAGTTGAGCGATTCTCCTCCATCTTTTAGCTATAGAACTTGTTGAAGACTTCATATCTCTCAACTCGGGTATTTGCTTGAAATATTAACTTCAACTCCTGGAACATCTCATATGGTCCATGACGTTCAAAACGTCTTTGAAGTCCCGATTCTAAGCCGTTAAGCATGGTGCACTAAACTATCAAGTAGTCATCATATTGAGCTAGCCAAACGTTCATAACGTCTGCATCTGCTCCTGCAATTGGTTTGTCACCTAGCGGTGCATCAAGGACATAATTTTTCTGTGCAGCAATGAGGATAATCCTCAGATCACGGATCCAATCCGCATCTTTGCTACTAACATCTTTCAACATAATTTTTCTCTAGGAACATATCAAAAATAAACACAGGGAAGCAACAACGCGAGCTATTGATCTACAACATAATTTTGCAAAATACTATCAGGACTAAGTTCATGATAAATTCAAGTTCAATTAATCATATTACTTAAGAACTCCCACTTAGATAGACATCCCTCTAATCCTCTAAGTGATCACGTGATCCATATCAACTAAACCATGTCCGATCATCACGTGAGATGGAGTAGTTTCAATGGTGAACATCACTATGTTGATCATATCTACTATATGATTCACGCTCGACCTTTCGGTCTCCGTGTTCCGAGGCCATATCTGTTATATGCTAGGCTCGTCAAGTTTAACCTGAGTATTCCGCGTGTGCAACTGTTTTGCACGCGTTGTATTTGAACGTAGAGCCTATTACACCCGATCATCACGTGGTGTCTCAGCACGAAGAACTTTCGCAACGGTGCATACTCAGGGAGAACACTTATACTTTGATAATTTAGTGAAGGATCATCTTATAATGCTACTGTCAAACAAAGCAAGATAAGATGCATAAAGGATTAACATCACATGAAATCAATATAAGTGATATGATATGGCCATCATCATCTTGTGCTTGTGATCTCCATCTCCGAAGCACCGTGCTTGTGATCTCCATCTCCGAAGCACCGTCATGATCACCATCGTCACCGGTGCGACACCTTGATCTCCATCGTAGCATCGTTGTCGTCTCGCCAACTTATTTGCTTTTACGACTATCTCTACCGCTTAGTGATAAAGTAAAACTATTACATGGCGATTGCATCTCATACAATAAAGCGACAACCATATGGCTCCTGCCAGTTGCCGATAACTCGGTTACAAAACATGATCATCTCATACAACACATTATATCACATCATGTCTTGACCATATCACATCACAACATGCCCTGCAAAAACAAGTTAGACGTCCTCTACTTTGTTGTTGCATATTTTACGTGGCTGCTATGGGCTTTAGCAAGAACCGTTCTTACCTACGCATCAAAACCACAACGATAGTTTCTAAAGTTGGTGCTGTTTTAACCTTCGCAAGGACCGGGCGTAGCCACACTCGGTTCAACTAAAGTGAGAGAGACAGACACCCGCCGGTCACCTTTAAGCAACGAGTGCTCGCAACGGTGAAACCAGTCTCGCGTAAGCGTACGCGTAATGTCGGTCCGGGCCGCTTCATCTCACAATACCTCTGAACCAAAGTATGACATGCTGGTAAGCAGTATGACTTATATCGCCCACAACTCACTTGTGTTCTACTCGTGCATAGCATCAACGCATAAAACCAAGCTCGGATGCCACTGTTGGGGAACGTAGTAATTTCAAAAAATTTCCTACGCACACGCAAGATCATGGTGATGCATAGCAACGAGAGGGGAGAGTGTTGTCCACGTACCCTCGTAGACCGACAGTGGAAGCGTTATCACAACGCGGTTGATGTAGTCGTACGTCTTCACGATCCGACCGATCAAGTACCGAACGTACGGCACCTCCGAGTTCTACACACGTTCAGCTCGATGACATCCCTCGAACTCTGATCCAGCCGAGTGTTGAGGGAGAGTTTCGTCAGCACGACGGCGTGGTGACGATGATGATGTTCCACCGACGCAGGGCTTCGCCTAAGATCCGCAACGGTATTATCGAGGTGTAATATGGTGGAGGGGGGCACCGCACACGGCTAAGAGATCTCAAGGATCAATTGTTGTGTCTATGGGGTGCCCCCTGCCCCCGTATATAAAGGAGCAAGGGGGAGGCAGCCGGCCAAGGGGAGAGGCGCGCCAAAGGGGGGAGTCCTACTCCCACCGGGAGTAGGACTCCTCCTTTCCTTGTGGGAGTAGGAGAAGGGAAGGGGGAAGGAGAAAGAAGGAAGGGTGCGCCCCCTTTCCCTAGTCCAATTCGGACCAGACCATGGGGAGGGGTGCGGCCACCTTTTGAGGCCTTTCTCTCCTTTCCCGTATGGCCCATTAAGGCCCAATACGAATTCCCGTAACTCTCCGGTACTCCGAAAAATACCCGAATCACTCGGAACCTTTCCGAAGTCCGAATATAGTCGTCTAATATATCGATTTTTACGTCTCGATCATTTCGAGACTCCTCGTCATATCCCCGATCTCATCCGGGACTCCGAAATCCTTCAGTACATCAAAACTCAATAAAACTGTCATCGTAACGTTAAGCGTGCGGACCCTACGGGTTCGAGAACTATGTAGACATGACCGAGACACGTCTTCGGTCAATAACTAATAGCGGGACCTGGATGCTCATATTGGTTGCCACATATTCTACGAAGATCTTTATCGGTCAGACCGCATAACAACATACGTTGTTCCCTTTGTCATCGGTATGTTACTTGCCCGAGATTCGATCGTCGGTATCTCGATACCTAGTTCAATCTCGTTACCGGCAAGTCTCTTTACTCGTTCCGTAATACATCATCCCGCAACTAACTCATTAGTCACAATGCTTGCAAGGCTTATAGTGATGTGCATTACCGAGTGGGCCCAGAGATACCTCTCCGACAATCGGAGTGACAAATCCTAATCTCGAAATACGCCAACCCAACAAGTACCTTTGGAGCCACCTGTAGAGCACCTTTATAATCACCCATTTACGTTGTGACGTTTGGTAGCACACAAAGTGTTCCTCCGGTAAACGGGAGTTGCATAATCTCATAGTCATAGGAACATGTATAAGTCATGAAGAAAGCAATAGCAACATACTAAACGATCGGGTGCTAAGCTAACGGAATGGGTCAAGTCAATCACGTCATTCTCCTAATGAGGTGATCCCGTTAATCAAATGACAACTTATGTCTATGGCTAGGAAACATAACCATCTTTGATTAACGAGCTAGTCAAGTAGAGGCATACTAGTGACACTCTGTTTGTCTATATATTCACACATGTATTATGTTTCCGGTTAATACAATTCTAGCATGAATAATAAACATTTATCATGATATAAGGAAATATATAATACTTTATTATTTCCTTTAGGGCATATTTCCTTCAATATACCCTTGCACCCACTCTACATTCGTGGAGAGAGCCATCAGAACATGCCTACACTTCCAACATACATTTTTTGAGATAGAACCACCTACACTTGTGTTGAGGTCAAGATATTCTATTCCAACCACATAAATCTTGACCTCTAGCCTTCCCCAAGTTGCTTTCCACTCAAATCATCTTTCTACCAAATCCAATCCTATCAGAGAGAGTTGAGTGTTGGGGAGACTATCATTTGAAGCACAAGAGCAAGGAGTTCACCATCAACACACCATCTATTACCTCTTGGAGAGTGTTGTCTCCTCGATTGGTTAGGTGTCACTTGGGAGCCTCCGTCAAGATTGTGGATTTGAACCAAGAAGTTTGTACGGGCAAGGAGATCGCCTACTTCGTGAAGATCTAACCTAGTGAGGCAAGTCCTTTGTGGGCGATGGCCATGGTGGGATAGACAAGGTTGCTTCTTCGTGGAACCTTCGTGGGTGGAGCCCTCCGTGGACTCGCGCAACCGTTACCCTTCATGGGTTGAAGTCTCCATCAACGTGGATGTACGATAGCACCACCTGTCGGAACCACGGATAAAAAATCTCCGAGTCTCCAATTGTGTTTGCACACTCAAATCCCATCCCTTTACATTCTTGCAATTTGCATGCTTTACTTTCCGCTGCTCATATACTCTTATCATGTTTGCTTGATATGTATTGTGAATGTGTGAACTTGTGCTAAATCTCAACTTCAACTTAAAGAACTTAAAAACTGCAACTTTTATTGCTAGGAGTCTATTCACCCCCAATCTAGACACTTCTTCTCAATCCTTTCAATTGGTATCAGAGCTTTGGTCTCCATTGCTTTGGTTTAAACACTTTTGGAGGAAGATGGATGTGTCTACATTGGGGAGTCTTAGACATAGAGTACCTATTCTTGATGGAGAGTTCTTCCATGAGTGAAAAAATGAGATGCTTGAGATTTTCAATGAATATCATTTGAACAAGTACATTACTAGCCCTTGTGCACCTCATGTTGATCCTTTGCATCCTACCCTTGATGAGTCTATTGACATGATCCGCAACCTTAGAACTGTTAATCTTATCACTAGAGGCTTGCCTAGAAACTTGATTAGATGTTTGCCTACTCTTGATTGTGCCTACACTATATGGAGATTTCTTGAGGAAAGATTTCCAAACTATTCCTTGCACAACTTAGACGAAATTCTCCATAAGTCTATTGCCTTGAGTAAGATGAACTCCAGTGATCCTAAGTTTGGTGATTGTCTATTTGAGCTTACCAATCTCATGCATGCCAAAGGAAATGTTGGAATCAATAGCAATATCATCTCCGAAGCTATTAGAATTCATAAAGATGACCATTCTGATGATCATTCATCTAAAGAATTACCCTCTCTAGGAATTGATCAAATACAAGACGATGTTGAACATGGATACTATGATGAGGATGATGATAGAGACTATGATCTTGATGATGTGATGAGACACTTTGGCCTTATGGCAAATCTTCGCGGCTACATGGCTGGAGGAAAGGAATGGGTCCTTGATAGTGGATGCACTGATCATATGACCGGAGACAAAGATATGTTTCGTGAGCTTGCTAAAAATGATGGGCCTTGAAAGTATGTCACTTTCGATGATAACTCAAAGGGTAAGGTGGTTGGCCTCGGTAAGGTGGCCATCTCTCATGATAGCTCTATACAAAATGCCATGCTCGTTGAATCTCTTGGGTACAATTTACTTTCAGTATCTAGACTTGCTGATTTCGGTTTCAATGTCCTATTTACTGAAGTAGATTGCCAAGTGTTTCGTAGAGACAATCATAAAATGGTCTTTACTAGTATATGTAGAGGTGATCTTTACATTGTTGATTTCACTAAAAACGCTCAACCTAGAACTTGCTTAATTGCTAAATCTTCTAAAGGTTGGTTGTGGCATAGAAGGTTAGGTCATGTGGGCTTGCGAAATCTTGATAAGCTTATTAAAGGTAATCATATCCTTGGAGTAAAAGATGTTATATTTGACAAGGATAGACTTTGTAGTGCTTGTCAAGAAGGAAAACAAGTTGGAGGAAGTCACCCCGTGAAGAACATCATGACCACGAGAAGACCGCTCGAGCTACTTCACATGGATCTCTTTGGTCCCAATGCCTACAAGAGTCTCGGTGGTAACTCATTTGGTCTAGTCATAGTCGATGAATTTTCAAGATTTACGTGGGTGTTCTTTCTTGATGATAAATCGCAGGTCCAAAAGATCTTCAAAAACTCCGCTAGGAAGGCCCAAAATCAATTTGAAGTGAAGACCAAGAAGGTTCGGAGCGACAACGGAACAGAGTTCAAGAACGCAAATGTGGATACCTTTCTTGACGAAGAAGGGATTTCACACGTGTTCTCGGCTACGTACACACCTCAACAAAATGGAGTTGTTGAGAGGAAGAACCGAACTCTTATTGAGATGGCAAGAACGATGCTTGATGAGTACAAGACTCCAAAACACTTTAGGGCGGTAGTAGTTGAGACAGCTTGTCATGCAACAAATCGCTTGTATCTTCACAAGCTACTCGGCAAGACGGCATACGAGCTCCTCACCGGTAACAAACCCCAAGTTGGATAGTTTTGAGTATTCGGCTCAAAGTGCTACATTCTTGATAAGCATCGTCGTTCTAAATTTGCTCCTAAATCTCATGAATGTTATGGCTCAAACTCTCACACTTACCGTGTCTACAACAATTTCGCCCGAAAGGTTGAAGAGACGGTAGATGTGAAGTTTGATGAATCTAACGGCTCACAAGTAGAGCAACTACCAATTGATGTAGGAGACAAAGACCCTTCGGAAGCAATCCAAGACTTGTCTATCGGCAAGATTCGTCCAACGGAGGTGAAGGAGAGTACCTCGTCCGTCCAAGTGGAAGCTTCTATCTCACGACAAGGTGAACCAAGAGTTGACATGGAAGCATCCACGAGTGGGACACACCAAGACGAAGAAAACGAGGACGTACACCAAGATGAACCTCCCTCACCACCACGACAATAGAACGACAATGTCAACAATGAAGAAGGACAAGATGAAGAAGATGTTCCACCCCAAACAAAGCAAAAGCTCCCACGAGTTCGAGCAAGAGTCGCCAAAGACCATCTCGTCGAGCAAATCTACAATAATATCCAAACCGGGAGAATCACTTGCGCTAAAACCCGTTTGGCTAATTTTTGTGAACATTACTCATTCATCTCTAGCATTGAACCTATGAAGGTTGAAGAAGCATTGGAAGATCCGGATTGGACAAATGCCATGCATGAAGAGCTACACAACTTTGAGAGAAACCAAGTGTGGACATTGGTCGAGAAGCCCGACAACAACCACAACATCATTGGTACCAAATGGGTGTTTCGCAACAAGCAAGATGAAGATGGTCAAGTCATCCGCAACAAAGCTCGTCTAGTCGCCCAAGGCTACACTCAAGTCGAAGGTATGGACTATGGTGAGACATATGCCCCCGTTGCTAGACTTGAGTCCATTCGCATCTTACTTGCTTATGCTAATCACCATGATATCACCTTGTACCAAATGGACATTAAAAGTGCTTTTCTAAATGGTGAAATTGAGGAGGAAGTTTATGTTAAGCAACCTCCCGGCTTTGTCAATCATAAGAAACCTAATCATGTTTACAAACTTCAAAAATCTCTTTATGGTCTCAAACAAGCTCCTAGAGCATGGTATAAATGCTTGACCAAGTTTCTTATTGAAAAAGGCTTTGAAATTGGAAAAATAGATTCTACTCTTTTTACTAAAAGGGTTAATGGAGAACTATTTGTGTGACAAATTTATGTTGATGATATAATATTTGGTTCGACTAACCCTCATTTTAGTGAGGAGTTTGGAAAGCTAACGTCAGAGAAGTTTTAGATGTCTATGGTGAGTGAACTCAAATTCTTTCTTGGTTTGCAAATCAAGCAAACTAAGGAAGGTACCTTTGGTTCTCAAACAAAGTGCACCAAGGACTTATTCAAGAAGTTCAATATGCAAGAATGCAAAGGTATGAATACACCCATGCCTACTAGTGGACATCTTGACTTGACTAAGGACGGTGAACCGGTTGATCAAAAAGTTTACCGCTCTGTGATTGGTTCTTTGTTATATCTATGTGCCTCTCATCCCGATATTATGCTAAGTGTGTGCATGTGTGCACGATATCAAGCGGCCCCAAAGAATGTCATCTTAAGGCTGTGAAAAGGATAGTGAGATACTTAATACATACACCAAATTTTGGCATTTGGTATCCTAAGAGGTCTTCTTTCGATCTTGTCGGCTACTCCGATTCGGACTATGCCGGAGACAAGGTTGATAGAAAGTCCACTTCGGGTACTTGTCAATTTCTTGGTAGATCTCTTGTGTCTTGGTCCTCCAAGAAACAAAACTCGATATCCTTATCCACCGCCGAAGCGGAATACATTTCCGCTGGTTCATGTTGTGCTCAACTACTTTGGATGACCCAAACTCTTAAAGATTATCGGATATATGTGAAACATGTTCCATTGCTTTGTGACAATGAGAGTGCTATTAAGATTGCTCACAATCCCGTGCAGCATTCTCGAACCAAGCATATTGAAGTTCGTCATCATTTCATTTGACATCATGTTGCTAAAGGGGACATTGATCTTAAGCATGTTCGTACCGATAAGCAATTGGCGGATATATTCACCAAACCACTTGATGAGAAAGTTTTTTGCCGTTTGAGAGGAGAATTGAACATCATTGATGCTTCAAACTTGGAGTAGGAACTCCATTTGGATACATGCAAGGCATGAGCCTTTGACTAATCCTTGATATTTCTTTCATGATGCTATTTATATGTCTTGGATATACTTGCACCCTTGCATGCTATCTAACCCTTGTAGGTACTTGGATGAATCTAAATCCATGAGATTGCAAATCACTCATATCTTGAGCAATCTCTACATCACCAAGTCTCTACACAATGGTGGTTGAAAACAAGGAAGCATGAAACTCTTCAAACATATCCTTTGACAAATTCTATATTAAGTTTTATGATTGTCATTTTGGATACACAAGCGCTCTTCCTTGCAAAACTAACCCATGTAGGTAGATGAACTCGAATTCCAAGTGGTGCTCCCAACTCTTGATGAGCTACATCAACCTTGAGCAACCCACACAAGTTCAACTACATGATCAAGATCAACACCACCACCCAAGGTATGTTATTCCATCTTGAAGAAGCTTTACTCCAAGTCATGGGTCAAAGCAGCTCAACAAGATGTGAATACATCAAATGCTTAAACAAAAAATGGTAACCCCATTTTGAGCTTAAACGATGAGTATGACTTATGATCAAGTGCTCTCACTTGACTCCTTAGTCAATATACTCTAACATAGGTGACTTTGTCACCGCCCAATTCTAGATGAAGTTCTCTAGTGTTTCTTTGAGTTTTTGCATTTTGTCCTTTGCATATCTATTCCCTTCCCTTTTTCAAAAAAAAAATTCATCCACATTATTCTTTTCTTTGTTCTGTTCTGCATTCCCTGCATCCAATTCTTTGCAAATCTTTCAGCTAATTCCTTGCAAATCCCTGTGAGATCTTATTTGCCTAGTGAGCTGAGGTGACAAGCACTACAGGAATCAGCTATTTTGCCGTCTGCCACGGCGGACGGCAAAGGCATGAACGGCGGATGGCAAAGACCTTTGCCGTCAGCCGCGGACGGCAAAAGGCTCCGGCAAAGTAGGCTACGGTAAACAGCTACTTTACCGTCTGCTTCCTGGCGGCTGACGGCAAAGGCCCTTTGCCGTCTGCCGCGGACGGCAAAGAGAGCGGACGGCAATAAGTGCGCTGTCAGTCCGTTAAGTGGCTAACGGCAGGCCTTTGCCGTCCGCCGCTGACGGCAAACTTTCTAGTGCCTTTGCCGTCCGCCGCTGACGGCAATAATTGTGTTTTTATTTGCATGCACGCGGTCTACGTACACCATTCACAATTGTATAATACGAGGTGGGCATACCCTTCTTTCGTATGACCATTCTGCCATTCTACGTTTTGTTGGGGGGGGGGGTCTACCGAAGCCAAATTACCTAAACAACACACTAAAAAAACTACTCGGCGTTGCTATCGAGGTCAATCACGGCCGGGCCGTTGCCGCCGTCATCGTCGCTGCTGGACCGGTTCGCGACATCGTCCAGTCCACCGGGACGTCGTCCGAATCCTCTTCCTCCTCCGCCATCGCCGCCTGCGGCGCCGCCATCGCCTCGGCCGCCTGGATTGCGGCCGCAATCTCGGAGGCTTCCTCGGCCTCCCGTGCCGCCGCCGCGGCGGCTTCTTCCGATGACCGCGCTAGGGCCGCGAGCAGTCCGGGCGTGTCCTCCGGGTCGCCGTCCTGTCGGAGCGCCGCCACCTCCGGCGGGATCACGGCCTCGGCCGGGGCTGGTGGGGCGGGGCCAGGAGGCGGGGCGCGCCCGCGCCCGCGCAGGCCGGAGGGCCCGGCTTCACCTGTGATGTCGCCGACGGGGAGCCCACGGGCGGCGCGCTTGAAGGCGCCGATAACGTCGTTGAACCGCTTGCCCTTCCAAAATCGGCGGCGGTTCTTACGGTTGAACCGCCCACCGGGGTGCGCGCTCAGCTCGGCGTTTGTCGCCGGCGGGCCCTGCGTGGGGTAGCCGTCGGCGGAGATCCTCCATGGCCGCGGCACCTTCGCCGCCGGCGGCACGAATAGCCCGAACCGGAAGAGATCTTCCGTCTGCCCTTGTGTTAGGCTTGAAGGCCAGACGCCGCCCGGTGCCGCGCCGTCGGAGTCCGAGTCGCTGGACGCCATCCCGCGCAGATCGGTGAAGAGAACGTGCGTGTGAAGAGGGAGAGGAGGGATGGACGGGCGGTGTGACCAAACTCGCCGCGCAGGGCGGGTTTTATAGCGCCGGGAATTAATGCGCGGCAGGTGAGGCGCCATGGCGGGGCGGAGCGGGGCATTAAACTGCGGCAGGGAGGCGCCGGGTCGTGGCAGCGGTGGCGTGCGGCAGGCGCGGGCGTGCGGCAGGCGCGGGCGCGGCAGTGCTACCGTGCGGCAGCGGCGCGGTCTGGTGGCAGGCGAGGTGCTATCGGCCGGCAGCGGCGCGAGATGGGACGGGGCGGCGCGCGGAAGACGAGATCCCATGCAGCCGCGTTGACCACGAGCTGCCGCGTTGATCGCGGGCGAGTGGATAGACCACGATGGTAGGCGCGTGCGCAGTGGCCGGCCGGGTCGGTTGGACTAATAAATATCTACGCGTGGGCAGGCGGGATGACCAGACGAAAAAACTAAACTAAAAGTAATCTAAACTAAAAAACAGAAAAAACGGAGAAGAGGGGTGGGGCTCACCTGCGGCAGGGGTGGGGCGCTCGCCGACGGCGGGGCGCTCGCCGACGGAGGGGCGGCGGGGTGGCGCTGGCCGGGCGGAGGGGTGGGGGGGCGACGGGGCGGAGGGGGCGACGGGGCGGAGGGGTGGGGGGCGACGGGGCGGAGGGGGCGCCGGGGCGGCGCCGGGCGGCGGGTGGGGGGCGACGGGGCGGCGGCGGTGGGGTGGGATGTGGTGGCGGGGCGCGTCGGGGAGGAGAGAGAGGGAGAGAACAGCGAGTAACGGGCGGGGGGGGGGGTACGGGCCGTTAGGTACTCTCCTCTTTGCCGTCCGCCAGTCTTTGCCGTCCGCCTTTTTGCCTCTTTGCCGTCTGCGTGGGGCGTTAAGTTTTTTCCAAACGGGTGGCGGGTGGGGGCCACCTCTCTCTTTGTTGTCTGCCAGCGGACGGCAAAGAGCTCGCAGATGGCAAAGAGGTTCTTTGCCGTCCGCCATTTCTTTGCCGTCTGCTTTTAGGCAGCTGATGGCAAAGAGCTTCTTTGCCGTCAGCTAGCAGACGGCAAAGAGCTGGCAGATGGCAAATTAGCTGATTCCAGTAGTGAAGTGTTTTCTTTGTGATGAACTCGGTCACACCAGTTTGTTGTTTTCGGTCCAACCGAACCCTTTCGGTGCAACCGAAGCACACAACTCGGTGCCACCGATTTTACTTCAGGAAAGACAACTTGCCACTTGTTCCTACATTCTTTTTGCTCTAGCTCCACTCAATGATTCTTGTCCTCTACCAGCATCACATTCGACTTTCTACTTTGCTGTATGACTCAAGGACCAAACCCATTTGTAACAAACATCCAGAAGAGCCCTTCTTGGAAATTGATGTCAAAGGGGGAGAAAGAGATAACACCAAAGCTTAATCATTTCTATAGGGGGAGAGAGAATACTCAGGGGGAGAGAGTTCTTCACAATGAGAAAGAAGTATCACATCAAAGACCCCAGATGCTTGGTGTTCAAGAGGAGAGAAGTCACATGTCTTTAAGAGGGGAAAGACATGTTCATATTTGATTGTTTGCATTTGCTCTGTTTTTTTGTCTTTGCTCTGATTTTCTGTTCCCTATCTTCTCCTAGTATCCCATGCAAGATTCAGGGGGAGCAAGACATCTAAGGGAAGGAAATGCTTGAATTCATTGCATATCTTTACCTTTGGGGACATGTCTATATCCAATAGAGTACTCATTACTTACTCTCTACATGTCATCCCTGTCTTGGTAGTCTTGTGGTTTCTTTTGTCTGCTCTGGCTAGTAGATGTATCTGTGTTATCTAACCTTGTTTACTCAGGTTCATTCCTTCCTAAGCCAACTCAAGACCACAAGGTAAGTATATGCATCATAGTCATGTGCATGAGGATTTCTTGCTGATGTACATACTGTTTGCAAGAAGGACTCATGAGCATGAAGGTACATTTCCTATACTCACATCATTTGCTCTGATGCATATAGCCAAGATACATGTAACACACTGCTTACTCCGTCATGCTTATGCATTCACATGCTCCTATATTCCATATTTACATGATTGCATACATGTAGGGGGAGCCTATCCATGTTACATGTCTTTCCAAAGCTTTACTTGTTATTCTCTATATCTTTATCTAAAGCTTTGATGTATGTTGTCATCAATTACCAAAAAGGGGGAGATTGAAAGCACAAGTGCTCCCTGGGTGATTTTGGTAATTAATATCAACATATCTCTTGTTGGACTAATGTTTTCACCTCGTATATTTAAGATAAGTTCAACAATGGAGTGGCGTGGACAAGAGGATGTGGAATCCCTTCAAGATGATAAGGACAAAGGATTGGCTCAAGCTCAAAGCTCAAGACTCTGCATTTTCTATTTTAGTGATCCAAGATCACATTGAGTCCATAGGAAAGCCAATACTATTAAGTGGGGGTGAGGTGTTGCTTAATGGCTTGCTTGCTCAAAGTGCTTAGTGATATGCTCCAAAACCCTCAACTACTTTCTCACATCCAAATATGTCCCAAACCAAAAGTCAAACTCGGCCCCACCAAAACTTTATATCCGGCACCACTGAGTTCTCTTGACATAGCCACTACCAGAAACCCTAATCAATTCGGTCTCACCGATGGGATCTCGGTCTCACCGAGATGGGATTGCAAACTCTCTGTTTCCTATTGCAATAATCTCGGTCTCACCGAGATGAGCGATCGGTCCCACCAAGATTGCAATGCAAACTCTCTGTTTCCTTTTCGTAACGTTTTGGTCCAACCGAGATGAGCGAATCGGTCCCACCTAGTTTGCCTGACCAACTCTCTGGTTAGCTTATTACCAAAATCGGTCCCACCAAGTTTGTGTAATCGGTCTCACCGAGATTACATTATGCCCTAAACCTAATGACATCGGTCCCACCGAGTTGACATGTTGGTCCCACCAAAAATCCTAACGGTCACATTATGAACCAAATCGGTCCGACCGAGTTTTCTGATTCGGTGCCACCGAGTCTGGTGATTTGTCTGTAACGGTTAGATTTTGTGTGGAGGCTATATATACCCCTCCACCCACTCTTCATTCATGGAGAGAGCCATCAGAACATGCCTACACTTCCAACATACATTTTCTGAGAGAGAACCACCTACACTTGTGTTGAGGTCAAGATATTCCATTCCAACCACATAAATCTTGATCTCTAGCCTTCCCCAAGTTGCTTTCCACTCAAATCATCTTTCTACCAAATCCAATCCTATCAGAGAGAGTTGAGTGTTTGGGAGACTATCATTTGAAGCACAAGAGCAAGGAGTTCATCATCAACACACCATCTATTACCTCTTGGAGAGTGGTGTCTCCTAGATTGGTTAGGTGTCACTTGGGAGCCTCCGTCAAGATTGTGGAGTTGAACCAAGGAGTTTGTACGGGCAAGGAGATCGCCTACTTCGTGAAGATCTACCCTAGTAAGGCAAGTCCTTCGTGGGCGATGGCCATGGTGGGATAGACAAGGTTGCTTATTCGTGGACCCTTCGTGGGTGGAGCCCTCCGTGGACTCGCGCAACCGTTACCCTTTGTGGGCTGAAGTCTCCATCAACGTGGATGTACGATAGCACCACCTATCGTAACCACGGATAAAAAATCTCCGAGTCTCCAATTGCGTTTGCACACTCCAATCCCATCCCTTTACATTCTTGCAATTTGCATGCTTTACTTTCCGCTGCTCATATACTCTTATCATGCTTGCTTGATATGTGTTGTGAATGTGTGAACTTGTGCTAAATCTCCACTTCAACTTAAAGAACTTAAAAACTGCAACTTTTATTGCTAGGAGTCTATTCACCCCCTCTAGACACTTCTTCTTGATCCTTTCAGATACTGTAGAAGTAGTAGTAACATCATTGTTCATCTTCTCGAAGAGGCAAAGAGCCAAGCGCAACTGGAACATGGCAGTTGTGAACGCTCGCCACAGTGTGTTTGGTTGCATTCTCATCTCAGCATAGTTGTTCCCTCTTCGTGCATGCTCATCCCAGCTCCCCTCTTCATGCATGCTCTTCTCATGCATGCTCCTAGTGTATTTGTGTTAAGCTAGTGTGGACTCATGCACCCTTCATACACCCTACCAAACATGAAAGCATCAAAGCATATCACAAAGCATCCGGGCCCGCGTGGCATCCACCAAATCATAGCGAGGTGCTACAGTTGAGACTCACTGGTCACCCCAGTGTGACCGTCATGACCCGTCATATGACAAAACCCACACCTTTACCAGCAGTGATAAAGTGGCCTCGAAGTGGCCTCGAAGTTGGACTGGACGAAGCAACCATCATTTCACTGGAATGCTCGTTGAAGCCCTTTCTCCCCTTTCTTGAAGAAAACCTCACTCCAGGATATTCACTTCTGCCATTTTTCTTCTGTACCGAGGAAGGAAAGGTGGCTGAATCAGTGATGATACTATATTTTCATTCCAAGAATCTTCTTTTTGCGAAGCACCGACCGATTCTCACAACCTATTCTTTTCCCATTTTCATTGCGATTGTGGTTTCCTTTCGATTTCTTTTTGTTTGTCAGTTCATTGATGGATCCTAAAGCACTAGGGCAACTCTCCAGGAAGCGAGCACTGACCAACGAGTTGACCATGTTGACGGGCCAACCCATGGAGACGAAGAACTCCAAGAAACAAGCACTGGCCAAAGAGTTGACGACGTTGGCGGACGAACTCCTCAAAGAAAGTTGGAAGAACAGCAAGGGCCCCACCGTGCGTACCCCAGAAACTCTAATGGACACCTATGCGAGGATCAAGGCCGAGTTTCAGGAGATAGTCACCGTTGAGAAGCAGTATTCCCCTGGAAAGCTGATGGCCCCCATCGAGGACGAGGAGATGGCCCCCGGAGGGATGGGATCCCCCGGTGAGCTGCACAAGGTAAAAAATAATGGCTTACCATAGTTATGGTCTTTGATTATTTGCAATGTGCTTGCTAATATGCTAGGGTTGTGCAGGTGCCGGTGGACGTCCTTGATGATTCCAATGTCGTGGCTCGTCCTATGGACAACGCCCCAGAGATCGTTTTCGATGTCCCGGTCCGTCCTGTTGACATCGCCCCGGAGATTGATTCCGATGCTGTTGTCCATCCTGTGGACATCGCCCCAGAGATCGGTTCCGATGTCGCGGTGGACATCGCCCCAGAGATCGATTCCCATGCCGCTGTCCGTGCTGTGCTCATTACCCGAGAGATCGATGACAAGAAATAGTTGGTCACGATAATCCTTCAGGGTAGTTTGCATTGTGTTTAATTACCAGAACGATGCGTGTTATCAAACCATCTTAGGGCTAGTGCAATGTCTTGTGTGGGTGGTACTTGCTACTTTTGTTTGATAGTGAATCATGCGAACCCTGTCCGAGTTGTGGAAACAGATGTATCCTCACCAGCTTTTGATGTAATATATGACATGCTTAGATGTAAGTTTGAACTGTTTATCATATCAGCAGGGCTTGTTTGATGATTCTTGGTGTTAGTAGGCTAGCTACTGTGCGAGCTATAGTACTTGCAAAACACTCACCGAAGAGAAACATTGGGGCTGATGAGCTCGTGGTACGCTTATACTGATCCGTCGTCGATCGGCCAATAGCCCGAGCTCCTAAAATTGTAGGCTTAGCGATCAATCAGACAATAGTCGACACGGATACATTCGACCTCCTTTGGTTTGTAGGAATTTTATAGGAATTCTATAGGATAGGATTTGCAAAGGAAAAATTCCGTTGAAGCCCTTTGGTTTGTAGGAATGGATTCCTATTCCTATGTAGGATAGGAATGAATCCTTCACATTTTGGAGGGGAAAAATTAGCCTAGACTCAATTAAAAAATTCCTATCCTATGCACCAAATGACATCTGTTCCTCTACAGGAATTGATATGCATGTCATCTCACTTCCTATGATTTTTCTATTCCTATAAAATGTCTATCCTATGAACCAAAGGAGGCCTGAAACGGAGGGAGTACAAATCATAGGCGGGCTAGTTTGGCCTAGTGGGTTTCAGTGATATGACGTGGTACAGTGCCGTCCAGTCTTCGCGTGTGGTAGAAGTACTGCGGGTATAGTAAGTTTTCTTGAAGAAGCGGAATTCAATGAAGTCATGATGGTTCCTTCGTCCGACCAACTTACAGTGGGAAAGGTTGGGCGTGCGCTACGACCGGGGTGGACCAGGATAATTTTGTGCATGGAAGGTGGACAAGGATGGTCGACGTCCCACATGTCGGCGAATGAAAGTATTCTTTCCGATATAGTGGACGAGTAACGAGTATTCCCACTGTTACGACGGAGGAGTGTGAAACACGGCAGCCCAGTGAACTTGGCATGTGCACCACTCCCTCCTTCTTCATGTAATACTACCATAGTGTTGACTATAAGGTTACAAATTTTTCTCACTTTCTCTCTATCTATTTCCTCTCAAATGTTTTTTACCTTTCTTTTTTAGACACAATTGTTTTTTATGCCTCTTTTTTATAGAATTAGTTTTTTATACCTAGGAGCACGTGTAGAGACGGGCTCCTATAGATCCCACTCCTTGACTTTGTCAATGCCTCTCTCTCCTCCACATAAGGCTAGTCATAGTGGGAGTAACTTAGAAAGTAACATAACACACTTCAAGAAAAGTTTGCTTATGTGGCATATAGTTAATGAGGAGAGAGGTGTTTGGAGTAACATAACGCGTCCCAAGACAAAATGAGTCTATGTCTTAATAAATGATGGCTTGCATGATACTATACATATCTTACTCCCCACTATGAATGTAGTAACATAGACTAGTAACATATGCATGTTACTAGTCTAAGTTACTCCCCACTATGACTAGCCTAAGCGGGATTAGGGCATGTACAATGGTTCTATTGTAGGGATGCCACATAGGATAAATGATGAGGTGGAGGAAAGAGAAATCATAAGAAAAGGCTTGTCTTCCCTTATTTAAGAGAAGACAAGAGATGATCTCTTAGCACAATATGTTTCACCATGCTTTTAGGAATAGATAGTTAGTGAAGATAAGGCTAAGAGATGATCCATTGTACACATGTTTTTTGTTCATCTCTAAATTACATGCAAGACTTATGATAATACTATCTTATCAACCATGGTACTACTTGCTATTTATGCGGGCAGCTGGCGTCTGAGAGCATCCACAATGTATCGTTCTGCTGCCTCTAAGCCCTTAGAGGCTGTCGCTATACACTGCTGGGCCAAGCCTCTATGGAAAATTCTCTAGCGTCGCCTCTAACACAAGATGCTGCCTCTAAGCCATTTCTTTGCACTAAAATAATTCCCTGGCCCTACTTACAATCCCTGTAGCACATATATTTGTTCAAATTTGGCCTGAGATGGTTGGAGAGAGTAAATATTTTATGTTACATATGGGCTCCACCTTAGAGGCTGCATGCCATAGCTATACATTGTGTTTCTTTTAACACACTATATATTGCGTTACATATGCCCTGAGGGGGAGCGCGCGGGGGGAGGTGGTGGGGTGGGGGGTGTCAGTGTCAAAACCGGCGGATCTCGGGTAGGGGGTCCCGAACTGTGCGTCTAAGGCGGATGATAACAGGAGGCGGGGGACACAATGCTTACCTAGGTTTGGGCCCTCTCAATGGAGGTAATACCCTACTTCCTGCTTGATTGATCTTGATGATATGAGTATTACAAGAGTTGATCTACCACGAGATCGTACAGGCTAAACCCTAGAAGCTAGCCTATGATTATGATTGTTGTTGTCCTACGGACTAAAACCTCCGGTTTATATAGACACCGGAGGGGGCTAGGGTTACACAGAGTCAGTTACAAGGGAGGAGATCTACATATCCGGATTGTCAAGCTTGCCTTCCACGCAAAAGAGAGTCCCATCCGGACACGGGACGAAGTCTTCAGTCTTGTATCTTCATAGTCCAACAGTCCGGCCTAAGTATATAGTCCGGATGTCCGAGGATCCCCTAATCCAGGACTCCCTCAGTAGCCCCTTAATCAGGCTTCAATGATGACGAGTCTGGCGCGCAGATTGTCTTCGGCATTGCAAGGCGGGTTCCTCCTCCGAATACTCCATGGAAGATTTTGAACACAAGGATCGTGTCCGGCTCTGCAAAACAAATTCCACATACCACCGTGGAGAGTATAATATCCCACAAATCTAATCTGCTGACAAATTTCATAGCATGACATCACGCCATGGCCCGGTCATTATTCGAACCGTTTTTCTCAACCAGCTACTGCACATATTGCTAGGTGGTTTTCCTGGCCCGTCTTGTCGAAGCAGAGATCGTGTCCCCTTATCACGGGATTCTCATCAATACAGGTGTGGGTAACCCAACCACGCCATCAATCATGGCGCTTGGGGAACAAGCGAGTTTACCAGGCATGTGGGGAGGCGCACAGTTTCTACCGCCCTTATAAAGGGACACGGTCTCCTCTTTTTCACCCACGCCTTCTTCTTCCCTGCCCATCCATTCTCGCGCACTCGAGCTCCTGCGCCCAAGTTTGCATTTTCTCCGCTCCAAACATGTCCGGAGCGGGAGGCAAGTGGATGGTATCCTCTGTTACGGAGGAGAACATTACGAAGCTCCGGGAAGCCGGATACTTGGCCGCAGACATCGCGCACCGGCTCCCAGACGCGGGGCAGATCGTCCCTACTCCAGAACCCCACGAGAGGGTTGTATTCCTCACCCACTTCGTCCGCGGGTTGGCATTTCCCCTCCACCCATTTGTTCGCGGGCTCATGTTCTACTACGGGCGGGACTTCCATGATCTGGCCCCTAATTTCATCCTCAACATCTCGGCGTTTATCGTCGTGTGCGAGGCCTTCCTCCGCATCAAGCCCCACTTCGGCCTATGGCTGAAGACCTTCAACGTTAAACCAAAGGTGGTGGTCGGCCAGCAAGCGGAGTGCGGAGGCGCCATGGTGGGCAAAAAGCCCAATGTCACCTGGCTCGAAGGCTCCTATGTGGAGACCATGAAGGGGTGGCAATCGGGGTGGTTCTACATCACCGAGCCGCACGACACCAACTGGGTGGCGGCCCCCGAATTTCGATCCGGCATCCCCATGCGGCTCACCTCCTGGAAAGAGAAGGGCCTATCCTGGGGTTCATCGGTGGAGCTGACCGGACTCCAGAACTGCGTTAAAACATGATAAGCAAGAAAATCAGGCTCGTCAACATGGTCCAGGTCATGCTCTTTCGCCGGATCCTCCCGTGTCAAAGACGGCATTCAATATGTGGGAGTTCGACCCGGTTAAGCACCAGACGCTGCAAGAGCTCTTCGACACGACGCACCAAGACATCTGGAAGGTGCTGTTCAAGTCTGCCGAGGTGCCTCCTCCCCTTACCGAGGATCGCGGACTCAGCGCCAAGCGCCCTGCCAATCCGGTAAGCTCCTTATATCTCACGAGATGCTCCTTTCCCCAGTATAATCATGTGAGGGATCTAAGCCCCCACGCCATTTAACAGGACTGGGTCGCGACAGCAGAGCGGATCAATTGTTCGGCCCCACTGCCCGAAGATTCAGCAAGGGCTCTCTTAACGGAGATGCTGGTTCTGGAGCCCTATGAGGCGCCGGAGAAGAAGGCTAAGAAGTAGGCCACGGGGACCAGGAAGGGTCTCCGACGCAAGGTTGTATCGGACTCATCGTCCGATAACACCGAGGCGCCCTCCTCCCACGAAAACGAGGAGGAGGAAGAGGAAAGTTCTCCCCCCCCCCCCCCCGAGCCGGGGGAGACAAGAAGAGGAATGCCGCCCCATCTGGGGAGGTCGAAGGGTCCAAGAAGGGAAGGATCCTCCTTCCGGACTGCTCCACAGCGGCCGCTTTCAGCGAGGAGGAGTGGTTACCCAGGGACAAGCCTCTGGCGAAGTCGTAAGTATCCGGATACCATAATAGTTCTGGTATGTTTCGTTTTATTGCTTCTTATCATGCCAAACATGATCATGCAATCCATCCAAAGCCCGTATCGACGTATCCTCTTCGGATGAGTCTTTGGGCCAGTCGGAGATGAACAACGATTCACTCCCGACCGCCTCCTCCCCCCGCCCTACGGACGACGTCGAGGTATTCTCTCAAAGGCACTGGAGCAAGGGGAGACAGTTCCGGAGGCGCCCCAAGGCGACATTCCAGAAGCTGGGTGCATGGGGGAAAGACTCCCATGGCCTCTAATGCCGGGGGTGGCAAGTTTAGCCCCCGGCCGAATACTGCGCCGGAACCTCCAGTGGTTCCGGATTCTGTAAGGCGACCCCTCGCCAAGGCAGGCAAGCCGTCTGTGCTGATGGCCTTTGTCCATCCAGAGGCATCGGACAATTTGCTGGAAGCGTTTCGCGGCGCTTCCATTGACGAAGAGCACCGCACTATCATGAGTGCGGTGGTCAAGAAGGTTCGGTCCGCCAAAAGCGGAGTGACTGAAGCCTGTGCCAGCCTCCTAACAGGCTTTGAGGTAAGTAATCAAATTATGAGAAAATGTTACAGCATAGACAGTAGCCCCTGATGCTCTGTTTGGTGTTCGCAAAGAAAGGCCGAACAGAGGATCAAATAATAATCACAGGAGTCTAATCAGAATATGTCTATGTGAATAAGCAGGCTTCACTGCTGGCCACTGCCGCTCGCACAGCGGAGGTCTCCGCACGGAAGCGGGACCTTGAGTGGTCCGAGGAAGAGCTCGGCCTTACGAAGAGGCAGCTCGAAGAGAACAAAGGTAAATGATACCCCGTCTATTTATTGATAAAGAAAAAAGAAGGTGGTTGTTAGATCATAGGATCGTCATGAATTTTGCTAGGGGCCACAACCGAAGTGGCGGCCCTGAAGAAGGCGCTGTCCGAGGCCGAAGATAAAGCGACCAAGGAGCGCATCGAGCGCGAGAAGCAAGAGGCCCGAATCGGCGAGGTTCAGCAAGAGCTCCAGGATTTTGTCAAGAAATATGATTCCTTGGAGCGTGACTGTAAGACGCAAGGGTCCGAGCTTGCGAAGGCTCTCGAGAAGGCACAAAATGCCAAGGCCGAAGCCCAAAAGGCCCTCCAGGAGATTCAGGCGGTCAAGAAGATAGCAGCGGGTAAGGCGTTCATTATGCAAAGCAAGCATGTTAAGGAAACTTTCCTTTTACTTACCCGAATTCGGAGCTCTCCAGGAGCGTTTGCAGATCTGCCCCGCAGCGTATCGGATGCCGCAGAGTTCTACCGGGCCGAGGAAGGGAGCTTGACGGAGAAGTTGTTCTGGTCTCAGTATACTGGGACCGAACATCCGATGCCCTTGAGCGATCAGTTGAAGCAACTGGTCGAGCTTCATAAGGCGGCCGAACTGGCCATGAGGGGTCTCATAGTCCGGATGTGGCCTAGCGAGCCCCTTCCTGGCAGCTACTTCGGCCTGGTAAAGCGGCTTGTGAATGCCTGCCCACGGTTTGAAGTCATAAAGCGGTCGTCTGCATTGAAGGTGCGCGCAGGGCTTTTGCCCGGGCGAAAGTGCACTGGACGAAGATGGACGCCGAAAAGCTGGTGAAGAAGGGGCTGCCGGAGGGCAAGGAGCATCGCCACCCCGAAAAGTATTATGACAGTGTCCTGAAGGGTGCTCGCCTAGTGGCGGAGGAATGTGCTAAGGATGTAATATTTGAATGAAAGTACTCATGTGATCCTGTAAGATGAAAACAAGTTCATGTGCGCTATATAACGCTTGTTGATTTAAAATATTACCTTCTGTGTGGCCGTTTATAAAATCTGAGAGTTGGCTAGTCGTCGGCTTCTGCCCCCATGTAACTAGTACTGAGGTGTTCGGGATAAACCTGATCACTCTTTATCCCAGTTTTGGGTCCTTGGAAGGAGGTGTTCGGCACAATGAACCAGACAATCGGACTATAAAGCTTTATCACTTCTCACTTAGCCATAGAAGTCTACAATTTTAATTTTGGCGAAGCCCCTAGTATTCGAAAGGCCGAACTTGGGGCGCTATGTACGCCTAAATCGGACAAGGTCGACTCCTCGCCCGAAGCGGAGAAAATCTTTAAGGATTTGAGACCTCTCGAACAGCGACCAGCTCTCGCCGCATCATGACAGTCAGTCTTCGGCTTTCTCTACTGAGGTGTGAGGGAGTCCTAGATTGGGGGGTCATCTGATAGCTAGACTATATCCTTCGGCCGGACTGTTGGACTTCGACCCGTGTCCGGATGGGACTCTCCTTGGCGTGGAAGGCAAGCTTGGCAATACGGATATGTAGATTTCCTCCCTTGTAACCGACTCTGTGTAACCCTACCCCCTCCGGTGTCTATATAAACCGGAGGGTTTAGTCCGTAGGACAACAACAATCATACCATAGGCTAGCTTCTAGGGTTTAGCCTCTACAATCTCGTGGTAGATCAACTCTTGTAATACTCATATCATCAAGATTAATCAAGCAGGAAGTAGGGTATTACCTCCATTGAGAGGGCCCGAACCTGGGTAAACATCTTGTCCCCCGCCTCCTGTTACCATCCGCCTTAGACGCACAGTTCGGGACCCCCTACCCAAGATCCGCCAGTTTTGACACCGACATTGGTGCTTTGATTGAGAGTTCCACTATGACAATCACCGTAAGGCTAGATGGCTCCTTCGATCATCGGCAACGATGCGATCCAGGGTGAGGTTTTCCTCAACGGACAGATCTTCGTATTTGGCGGCTTCGTATTGCGGGCCAACTCGCTTGGCCATCTGGAGCAGATCGAGAGCTACGCCCCTGGCCATCAGGTCAGGTTTGGAAGCTTGAACTATACTGCCGACATCCGCGGAGACTTGATCTTCGATGGATTCGAGCCCATGTCAGGTGCGCTACACAATCACGACGAGCATGACTTAGCTCTGCCGTCGGACAGTGTTCGGGAGATCATACCCGCAACTACTCTGGCCCTCAATCCGGAACAAATTGCGCCATCTAAGGACGGGTGGATAGACCCTGCCATGGAGGCCGCACACTCAGTGGCGATAGAGCAGAATACTGACTTCACCTCCTACGAGGCCCGTGTTGCCGAACTGTTGGATTCGTCCCCGGCCATGGGCTCTGAGCCGCCTGCGTCCATGCCAATCGAATCCGATTGGGCACCGATCATGGTGTTTACCTCCGCGGATATCTTGAATTTTAATGGTTTATTGAGAATAACCAATTTTTCGCACGACAACTTTCACCTAAGTTCTTCTCTTTTACAGATGATAATCGTGCTACACCCTTCCAGGATACGGCACAACGGAGACACAGGCGCAGACGTGCAGCAGGGCCCCGCTCAAAGGTTTCTTTTTAGATTAAGACCCTATGTAAACCTTTTTTACTGTCTCTGGTTGCTTCACATCCTCCGGATACTCAGTATAACCGAGAGGGATGCTGCCGTTATTGGCATTTCGCCACGTCAGAATAATGCATGTACCTGGACACTTGGGGTTCATTATCAAGGGCATTACTCAGCCCGGTATATGTTGTAAAGACCGAATACCTTAGGGAGTGTTCGGCGTCGCGAGTTTGGCCTTATATGCATCAGCTCCGAATCATGTCTTTGGTCAAATGTTGGGTTTGCCCGGACCCCGCATTTTGCTACCTTACGTTTCGCTCTATCGGCTAAGGTGGCACCGGGAGAACTACTGCGAGTGTGCCCCGGTTCATCCGGACGAGCACCTCAGTAGAGAAAGCCGAAAACTGACTGTCATGATAAAGCGTGAAACTGGTCAACCACTCGATGACTCATCAGAATCTTCGGGATTCCTCCGCATTAACGAAGGACCGGTTTCCCTGGTCATGTACGTGCACGCACCGTATTAGGATAGCCGCGGAAATACCAGGGGCTATATCATAGCCCCACTGTCAAACTCCTATGGTTAAGTGAAAGTGTTAAAGCAATATAGTCTGATTGCCTCGTTCGCCGTGCTACCACCTCCTTCATGGACCAAGACGTTGGATCAAGTGTGAAGACGCGCTTTTGCGAACACCCCCGCATTATATGCGTGGGGGCTGAAGCCGACGACTGCAAACTTTCAGGTTATATACATATATACATAAACGACCGCACATGAGGCATAATAATACTTTCAGGCAAAAGTATAAACACGGCCTTTATAATTCAACTAACATTGTTCTTATAATTGGGATACATGTCACTAGAACATGATACTCTTCGAGCACTGAGCCTCTATTAAACGAGCGCCTTCTAAGACTTCTTCAAAATAGTGCTCGGCCGATACCCGGCCTACGGCCGAACTCGGGGCTCCAATAGCGGTGGCCTCCATCTCTGCCCAGTATGTCTTGACACGGGCGAGAGCCATCCGCGCACCCTCTATGCACACCGACCTCTTCACAGCGTCGATATGCGGCACATCACCAAGGAATCGTTGCACTAAGCCAAAATAACTATTCGGCCTTGGTCCTTCCGGCCAAAAATGATCCACAACAGACCTCATGGCAAGCCCGGACAACCTATGGAGCTCGGCCCACTCAGCCATTTGCTCATTTAACAGCAGCGAACGTGCCGGAGCATCAAATTGCGACCAGAATAACCTTTCCACTTTGTGATCTTTTTGATCTTCGAAAAACTTGGTCGCATCGGCAGCACTTGCTGCCAAATCCAAGTACGCGTCCGCAGAACTCCATAATTAATCCAGAAGGGCATACTTAGGATCTCCGAACTTCGTCCGCAACAAAAAGGGCTTCCCAGCCGCAATATCTCCGGCTTGACGTAGCTCCTCCTTCGCCGCTCTGATTTTAGAGCGGGCTTCCTTGGCTGCCACCGTGGCCTTCTCTAGGTCCGCCGCCTTCGTTTGGCTTTCCTTTTCAAGAAGCTTATAGCGGTCGGCGGCATCTTTGAGCTCAACAGCCATCTTGGCTATTTTCTCTTTGCTCTGGCAATGGGCAGCCTGTTCGGCTCTTAGCTCTTCGACCACCTTTAGGGCGACCGCATCACTCTTCCTGGCTTGTTCCTTGGCTCGGGCAAGTTCCGCCCGAAGGGTCTCCACGGCGACAGCGCCATCTGCAGGCACAACATATTACAGATGCTAGCATCATGCTCCTATTAATATGTGTTGATCATAGGAGAATACATACCCCGTGCCTCGTCAAGCCGCTTGTTTACAAGCACGATGTCGACATCTGCCGCATCAAGTTGCCGCTTCAGTTCAGCAAACTCACCAGTCCGGCTAGCGACCGGACCCTCAGCCGCCTGCACGTGAAAGCAGTACGGTTATTACCTGGGACTATGATCCTCTATTTACCGTCTTTTTCGACAGCAACCAGAGTCTCAGGGGCTACTATCTACACAGGGCACACCTAGCATGTGCGGTACCGTCAAAAAATATATATTACTTTGCATACCTCAAAGCCTCTCAGCAGGCTCATAAAAGCTTCATGCAACCCGCTTTCGGCGGATGAAATATTCTCAAGTACCGTACCCATTAACGTATGGTGTGCTTCTGAGATAGCCGCTTTCTCCAGAAGATTCCGCAGTGAGTCTGGTCGCGCACCGGACAGTTCCGGACTCTTTTTGTTGCTCTCCCTAGGAGCCGAATACTCCAGGCTTCGGGTGGCCGAAGGGTTACCCTCTGGCCTTGGCGGATCAGGAGAAATCCTCCTTGACGACACCTCAGGGTCGTCCGCTTCACGAGGCGGGGAGGTACGGGGAGGCGTTTCGCTCTCCGTCATCTCTGGAAGAAGATCCCCCGAAGACGAACTCTGTCGAGAAGGGCTACGATCCGAACTACAAGACATACGTCTTGGTTATTGTTCTCAGAAATGAAGCAAGGTATATTTACTATAAAGTACATTTGTTTACTTACAGCTTGGTGGAGGGCTGGTCCCCTTGCGGGTACTGGGCGGTAAGGACGCCCTCTGGGGTAGGGCCCCCTGACAATGGTTTCTTCCCTCATTTGAAAACCGTTGTTTCCAAGTCTTCAGAGGCGGCCCTCTTCCTTCCTTGGGGAGAGGGAATTCTAGATTCTTCTCCCCGATTATCCTCCTTCGCGGAGGCACTAATTCCCCCGGTTTGGATGAATAATGCGGGTACTGGGTGGTAAGGCGCAAGCTCAAGCATCCTAGCTAGTACAGGATCCGGTGAGCCTTCCAGAAGGGGGGCCGAACACCTGATCATCTTTGCCTTTTTTATTTAGTCCTGGTAAAAAGGCGACTTTTCAGAATGATGTTGCGGTAAATTAAAAGACAACATGTTCGGCCGCGGAATTACTTACTTGGGTATCTGGACGATTGCAGCTCAGACCCGCATCCTCGGTGGTGTCCGGACACTTTACTTGTGATCCAAAGAACAATCTGTACATCTCTTCGAGCGTCATGCCGAAGAAGTGCTGAATAGTTCGCGGTCCTTCCGGGTTGAATTCCCACATACGGAGAGGTCGACGTTTGCAAGGCAAGACCCGACGAACTAGCATGATTTGCATTACCTTGACGAGGCTGACATCTCTCTCGAGGAGATCTCGGATGCGACTCTGCAATGTGGGCACATCATTTACTGGCCCCCAGTCCAGCCCCTTGTTGATCCATGACACCAGTTGTGGTGGGGGGCCCGAGCGGAAGGCAGGGGCGGCAACCCACTTAGTACCTCGGGGAGCTGTGATGTAAAACCACTCCCGCTGCCATAACTTGGATGTCTCCGGGAAGGAACCCTTTGGCCATGGAGCATCGGCGCCTTTGCTTATTATGGCACCTTCGCACTCTGCGTGTCGCCCCTCAATCATCTTCGGCTTCACATTGAAGGTCTTGAGCCATAAGCCGAAGTGGTGATGCGGAGGAAGGCTTCGCACACGATGATGAACGATGAAATGTGAAGGATGGAATCCGGGGACATATCATGGAAATCGAACCCGTAGTAGAACATAAGCTCTCTGACAAAAGGATCAAGACTAAAGCCTAGCCCTCGGAGGAAGTGGGAAATAAATATGACACTCTCGTTGGGTTCGGGAGTGGGGATGACCTGCCCTTGAGCAGGCAGCCTGTGCGAGACTTCGGCGGTCAGATACTTGGCTTCTCTTAGCTTCTTGATGTCCTCCTCTGTGACAGAGGAGGGCATCCACCGACCTTGAAGGTTGGATCCGGACATGACTGAAGGTCCGAAGCGCCTAGCCTGAGCCTTGGGTGTTGGAACTCGAGGTGGGAGGAAGGATTCGATTGAGTGCGAGAAGAAAAGGACATACCTTGGCCCCTTTATAAAGAGGATGAATATCAAGCGTCCTCTACGTGGCCGTTTGGAACCTGCCTAAAATCAAGGAGTCATACCAACAGGCACGATTGGGTTACCCACGCCCGTATTAATGAGAATCCCGTGAAAAAAGGGACACGATCTCTGCTTCGACAGGGCGTGCCAATAAAACCACGTAGCAACACGTGCAGTGGCAGGCTCGGAAAAACGGTTCGTCATGACCAGACCACAGCAGTACGTCACGTTATGAAAAGTTGTCAGCAGATTAGATTTGTGGAAATATTATTCTCTCTATGGTGGTATGTGGAATTTTTTTGCAGAGCCGGACACTATCCTTGTGTTCAAAATCTTCTATGGAGTATTCGGAGGAAGAACCCGCCTTGCAATGCCGAAGACAATCTGCGCGCCAGAATCATCGTCATTGAAGCCTAGTTCAGGGGCTACTGAGGGAGTCCTGGATTGGGGGGGTCCTCGGACAGCCGGACTATATCCTTCGGCGGGACTGTTGGACTATGAAGATACAAGATTGAAGACTTCGACCCGTGTCCGGATGGGACTCTCCTTGGCGTGGAAGGCAAGCTTGGCAATACGGATATCTAGATCTCCTCCCTTGTAACCGACTCTGTGTAACCCTAGCCCCCTCCGGTGTCTATATAAACCGGAGGGTTTAGTCCGTAGGACAACAACAATCATACCATAGGCTAGCTTCTAGGGTTTAGCCTCTACGATCTCGTGGTAGATCAACTCTTGTAATACTCATATCATCAAGATCAATCAAGCAGGAAGTAGGGTATTACCTCCATCGAGAGGGCCCGAACCTGGGTAAACATCGTGTCCCCCGCCTCCTGTTACCATCCGCCTTAGACGCACAGTTCAGGACCCCCTACCCGAGATCCGCCGGTTTTGACACCGACAAGGTGCTCGTCCGGAAGAACCAGGACACAATCGCAGTTGTTCTCCCAGCGCTACCTTAGCCGATATAGTGGAACGTAAGGTACCAAAACATGGGAGCCGGGCAAACCCAACTATTGACCCAAGACATGATTCGGAGCTGATGCATATAATGCTATAAGTTCGGGGTGCCGCACTGTCGAAAGTGTTCGGACTTTTCATGCCGTGTTATGGAGTACACTGAAGCCCCTGGCGCACTGGACGTATCAGAATGTACGGGTGCAATTTGTCGTAAATAAGCAGACAGGGAAAAAAGATGAAGAAATGTAATAATAAGCTAACGCTGTATATTATTATTTAAATGATACGTCAAAGCGTATGTGTACAAGTAGTGCAATAAGAGAAAAATAGGACTATTTGACATGTCCTATCCAAGGGCAAGCTGCGTGTGGGTATGCAAAACAGGTATAGCAATCGTTATCAGAGACCACCTGGGGATTCCCTTGTACGTCAAAGCTTCTTGCTTCCTTGGTGTTTCCTTCCCATGACGGGTCCGATAATCAGATGATCGGAGAGGGCCTTCAGAGAATAGGGGCCTGAAAGGAAGAAAATGTTAAAGGTATACGGGTCCTGAAGCGGCTGAGCCGTATTGTGGGCCGTGCCATAGCCGTGCCTCCGCCTATGCCCATGGTATCTTGAGTGCGTAATTATGTACGCGCGGCGCAAATACGCCGCTTGACTGGGACTAGGACGGAGGCCAAATTGCTAGGCGAGCTCTGATCGTGCCTGGCGATCCTCTTGCAGGGTACTCCGGACTTGCTTGAAGGTGTCCGGGGTCTTTTTCGCCGAATTGGCGGTTTGCCTCATATGGCTGCTTTGCGCTTCTGCTGCGAGGGCCGCAGTGTGCTCCTCCATGCAGAGCGAGCATTCTGTGTTTCCATTAATTTTATAACCCCGCGAGGTCCTGGCATTTTGAGCTTGAGGTATGCATAATGCGGTACCGCATTGAATCTGGCAAATGCGGTTCGCCCGAGCAGTGCGTGATAGCCACTGCGGAAGGGGACAATATCGAAGATTAACTCCTCGCTTTAGAAGTTGTTCGGAGATCCGAAGACCACTTCCAGTGTGATTGAGCCCGTGCAACAGGCCTCTACACCTGGTATGAGACCTTTAAAGGTGGTTTTGGTGGGTTTGATTCTCGAGGGGTCTATACCCATTTTGCGCACTGTATCCTGATAGAGCAGGTTCAGGCTGCTGCCACCGTCCATAAGAACTCGAGTGAGGTGAAATCCGTCAATGATGGGGTCAAGGACCAATGCGGCAGAACCGCCATGACGGATACTGGTGGGGTGGTCCCTGCGATCGAAGGTGATCGGACAAGAAGACCATGGGTTGAACTTTGGGGCGACTGGCTCCATCGCATAGATATCCCTTAGTGCACGCTTCCGTTCCCGCTTGGGAATATGGGTTGCGTATATCATGTTCACCGTTTTCACTTGGGGTGGAAATTTCTTTAGTCCTCCTGTGTTCGGCGGTCGAGGCTCTTCCTCGTCGTCACTATGCAACCCCTTTTCCTTGTTTTCGGCATTCAACTTGCCGGCCTGTTTGAACACCCAACATTCTCTATTGGTGTGGTTGGCTGGTTTATCGGGGGTGCCATGAATTTGACACGAGCGATCGAGTATGCGGTCCAAACTGGACAGGCTCGGGTTGCTTCTTTTGAACGGCTTTTTCCGCTGACCGGATTTAGAGCCACTGAATCTGGCATTAACTGACGTGTCTTCGGTGTTGTCGCCGTTGTTGCGGCGCTTGTGTCTGTTGCGATGTGGCCTGCCGTTGCTATCTTTGGCATATGAATTGCCAGGGTTCTTGATGTGTTATTGCTGCGAGCCAGCTAGCTGTCCTCGCCCGCACAAAAGCAGGTCATGAATGTCGTGAGGGCTGCCATGGACTTCGGCTTCTCTTGGCCGAGGTGTCGGGCGAGCCACTCGTCGCGGATGTTATGCTTAAATGCCGCTAAGGCCTCGACATCCGGACAGTCGACAATTTTGTTCTTTTTAGTTAGGAACCGAGTCCAGAATTTCCTGGCTAATTCCCCCGGCTGTTGGGTTATGTGACTCAAGTCATCGGCATCCGGTGGTCGCACATAAGTGCCCTGGAAGTTGTCAAGGAATGCGTCTTCCAAATTCTCCCAACTGCCAATGGAGTTTGCCGGCAGGCTATTCAGCCAATGCCGAGCCGACCCTTTGAGTTTTAGTGGGAGGTACTTGATGGCATGTAGATCGTCACCACGGGCCATGTGGATGTGGAGGAGAAAATCTTCAATCCATACCACGGGGTCTGTTGTACCATCATATGATTCAATGTTCACGGGTTTAAAACCTTCTGGGAATTCGTGATCCATTACTTCGTCAGTGAAGCATAGGGGGTGTGCGGTGCCTCTGTGCTGGGCTATGTCGCGACGCAGTTCATACGAGTCTGGTCTGTTGTATTCGGCCCTGCCGGATTTGCTTTTAGTATATCCGGCGTGACGGTCGTTGTCACGCGTTGGGGCATGCCCCCGTGATCCGTAGATCGATCTTGTATGTCCTGCTTTGTTTTCCAATACGTCTCGCAGGTCCTGCGTGTTACCCCGGGCCTTGGTATTTTTGTTTAACTGGCGACGGGGTGCGGGCTGGACTTCGGCCTGATATGCCGCTTTGTCTCGGCCACGAGGTGGCCGGTCAGCCGCATCATACGCTGGAAGCGTAGGCTTTAATGCTTCCTCCTCTAGTTGGGGTAGCAACCTGCGCTTTGGGTAACTTTTGGTTGGGCGCTCGAGTTCGTATTCCTCGGCCGCCAGGACCTCAGTCCATCTATCTGCTAGCAGATCTTGGTCAGCTTGAAGCTGTTGTTGCTTTTTCTTCAGGATTTTTGCTGTGGCTATAAGCCGGCGCTTGAAGCGCTCCTGTTCGACGGTATCCTCAGGCACGATAAATTCTTCGTCGCCGAGGCTCACCTCGTCTTCGGAGAGAGGCATGTAATTGTAATCCTCTGATTCTCCATCTGCTGCCTGTTCCTTAGGGCTAGCTTGCCCATCCTCCCGCTCGAAGCCTGGCTGGAGGGGATTGTCTTCGTCTTCGGCACTATCCGCAGCGTTATTGTCTCTTGTGCCGGTATCACCGCTTTTGCTATGGCGGGGCTTAGAGCGGCACCGTTGACGCCGGTGCTTAGATTGCTTCTCGAGGGGATTATCCTCCGTTGCCTTATTGCCATTGCTTTCTTTGGGGGTGTCCACCATGTATATATCATATGATGAGGTGGCAGTCCAGCGCCCTGTGGGCGGTGCTTCTTGTTCTTCTCCGTCGATGTCTTCGGAGCCGAAATCGAGCATGTCGGTTAAGTCGTCGATAGTGTCTATTAAGTGGGTGGTGGGTGGGGAACGAATTTCTTCATCGTCCGCTTCCCACTCGAGCCAGACATAGTTCGGCTAAGGGCCTCCTGACAAGGAGAGAGACCTTAATGAATTCAGCATGTCGCCCAGGGGCGAGTGCTGAAAGATATCCGTGGAGGAAAACTCCATGGTCAGTGCCCAATCAGATTCGATAGGCACGTATGCAGGCGGTTCAGAGTCCATGGCCGGGGACGAATCCAAGGGTCCGGCAACACAGGTCTCGTAGGAGGTGAAGTCAGTATTCGGCTCTATTGCCGCTGAGTGTGCGGCCTCCGTGGCGGGGTCCATCCACCCGTCTTCGGACGGCGCAATCTGCTCCGGATTGAGGGCCGGAGTAGCCACCGGTGTGATCTCCCGAACACCGTCCGACGACAGAGCTAAGTCATGCTCGTCGTGACTGTGCGGCGCACCTGACATGGGCTCGAATCCGTCGAAGATCAACTCTTCGCGGATGTCGGCGGTATAGTTTAAGTTTCCAAACCTGACCTGATGGCCAGGGGCGTAGCTCTCGATCTGCTCTAGATGGCCAAGCGAGTTGGCCCGCAGTACGAAGCCGCCAAATACAAAGATCTGTCCGAGGAGAAAAACCTCACCCTGGATTGCATCGTTGCCGATGATCGAAGGAGCCATCAAGCATTTATGGTGACGGCACAATGGAACTCTCAATGAAAGCACCAATGCCGGTGTCAAAACCGGCGGATCTCGGGTAGGGATCCCGAACTGTGCATCTAACGCGGATGATAACAGGAGGCGGGGGACACAATGTTTACCCAGGTTCGGGCAATCTCGATGGAGGTAATACCCTACTTCCTGCTTGATTGATCTTGATGATATGATTATTACAAGAGTTGATCTACCACGAGATCGTAGAGGCTAAACCCTAGAAGCTAGCCTATGATTATGATTGTCGTTGTCCTACGGACTAAACCCTCCAGTTTATATAGACACCGGAGGGGGCTAGGGTTACACAGAGTCGGTTACAAGGGAGGAGATCTACATATCCGGATTGTCAAGCTTGCCTTCCACGCAAAAGAGAGTCCCATCCGGACACGGGACGAAGTCTTCAATCTTGTATCTTCATAGTCCAACAGTCCGGCCTAAGTATATAGTCCGGCTGTCCGAGAACCCCCTAATCCAGGACTCCCTCAGGGGGGTTCTGGTGGGCCAGGGCAGTCAGAAGCGGGCTTGGAAGCGGTCCGGACTCCCGCATGGCCCACCTCACATTATCACCATATATATTTCTTGGAGTCCGTGCACGGCGGGCGGGCGATCTCTTCTCCCTCCCCCGTCTCCCTCTTCTCAGCCGATGCTCGCCGAGCGATTAGATTTCGGCTATCGACGGTTTATTCAATTGCAGTCCCACGTGTCAGTGAAAATGCGAGATAACGCGTGTCCCCTACGGTGAGCGGTGTGCGAGCCGGACTGTGGGGGGTGCGACGCGTACAAGTCGTAAGTGTGCCGCCTTTTCCTTTTGAACTTGCAAAGTGTAACATTTTCGTGCGATCGATCATAGAAATCCAGAACTAATTGACGAGGGCGGTGCTTTCCCGCGTGTTAGGTAGGATAGTTTGAGTGATATGACGTGCTACAGTGCCGTCCACTTGCTCCATTCTTATGTAAGCAAGAGTCTACACTCTTACGTGGGAGTAGTGCGAAACACGGCGGATCTGATTTTGATCGAGGGATAACTATTCCCTGCGAAATAATGGAGCACTGTTAGTGATTATAGCATGATAGTTAGGGTATCTCTATCGCTAGCCCTCAAATTTACACCAGCATCTATCCGAGGACACTGATGGATGCCATCCAATGCTGCTCGCATACCTTTCGATAACTATATGAAGTAACCGGACGAAATTCGTGCAAACAAAGCAAATTTGAAATTAACCGGATGAAATTCATTACATTTCAAAAACTTATCCTATAAACTGGACGAATTCATTACATATTTCGCACAAAACATAGTAAAACCTATTGTAAACCTAATCTAAACGATCGCCGGCGCCCGACCACCATGTCCGGCCATGAACCCGAGAAAGTCGGCCATTGCCTTTGCCTCCTCCTCATCCGCCTCGATAACCTCCTCCTCCGGAGCACAAGGTTATGAAGATTTCCGCCTCCACGTCGCCGTCAAGCGGCTAATCGGCCGCCGATGTTTATCCCACCAAGCTTGGCGTCGACTGAGTGGAGGAGCGGTGGACTTCCTGGGACCAGAGCGGCGGTGACCTACCGTGTACTACTCTTCCTTGCTGCCGGCTGCGCCCGCGCATGCGCGCCGGCTTCGTGGTCGTGGCGGCGGAGGGCGGCCGGTGGGGGGGGGGAGCCGGCGATCTCCTTTGTCTGCTCCTATGACAGTACGTCCAAGAGAGTTTGGAGCGCGCCCGGAGCGGAGCTGCCGATGTCCTTCGTCTGCTCCTGCGATAGTACGTGCAAGAGAGCTTTGGAGCGCCAGGAGGCCATGGTTGGAGTGGTGCCGATAGAAGGAAGGGACGGAGGAGAATGAGTGTGGGTCTTTGGCTATGGCTGGGAGCTGGGGCTCAAGTTAATATAGCGGGCGAATGGCAATGAGCCGCGGTAGACGGAGGAACGACTGGCGCCGGAGTAGGTTCGTCGGCAGCCACGTGTCATTAATGTGGGCGGTGGACGAAGGATAGCTGTGGTGTCGTTAGTGTGGAACAGTCGCTTGCACCGGGATGCCGCGCGGGTGGCGCTCTCTCGACCATCGCGCTGCTGCAATGCCGGCGCTAGTGAGAGGTCGCGCCGGGCGTGAATGCGGACGCTGCTTCAGTGACTTAACCGCATGTGCGTTGTATCACTGACATGTGGGCCCAACGGGCATCTGGCCCACATGTCAGTGACACACGAACTGCACCTGTAGTTAAGGCCAGTGAATGCGGCATTGACGTTCTGGAGAGACGGTGACTGTTTCAGGCGGGAAGCGCGCGCTAGCGATGGAAGGAGTTTCGGTAGGCCAGGGCGGTCAGACGCTGGCGTGGTGGTAAAATGTGAACTCATGGATGACGGGCCTTTGAAGCGTATGCGGCACGTATTGACAACCAGGCGTCCATGCAACCACTCTTGTCGCCAGCTAGCCTTCGACGACCACCATTAGACACCACACAACCATGCATAACTTACGAATAATGGACGAATCGATCAGACACACACTCGTGTGCAGTGGCACTATGATCGGTTGCTCACGATAGTACATACTTCGTACCATAGTACCCTCTCTAGCTGGGCTGTTTTATAGGTTGTCGTTGTGATGGACGATATACATGAGCAAGGCACCGAGTCACGAGTATGACCGTTGGTGTTGAGCCAGGTGAATACATGCTCGGTGTTTGGGGAGGCCTCCAGCAAACGTCTAAACAGTAATGTCACATATGCATAATTTTGGTTTTTATTTCTTTCTCCACTGGCAGGTAGGCCCGCATAGATAGATAGATAAAGAACACGAGCTGATGAGGCGCATGCAGACTGTTTGACTGGTCAACTAGACAAAAAACGGAGCTATACGCTGAGCCAGTGACCGTATAATCACCATATCTCATATACAATGATCAAAGTGAGCTATGAAGACAAGTTCGATTACCGCCAATGCATTTTACTCAGTAATAAATGACCGGGATTGAAGGGGAATCCAAATTTCCTTTGTCTTCTGTCCTTGAGCTCTTGACAAACCAATGCACTTTACGGTTGTCCGGCCACTCCACCCCAGAGTTGTCACCAAGCGTCGTTCATGCCACCACGCCGCACACTAACCGTTGAGGAAGCCACAGCATCCTGCCGCGCCGAGTTCCTCGCCGCCCACGACCGCACACAGAATGGTAGGGAAGCGGTGGCATCCCGCTGTGCTGAATTCATCGCCGCTCGCAACCTCACACCTATGTGGGTGGAATTTGAAGTTGCCAAGGCCGAATGGGCGATAGAGCAAGAGGCGGCCAAAGCCGCACACAGGGAGCGGAAATGTCAGAAAGCACTCAAGAAACGAGAGGCCCGCCACCGCAAGAAAGAAGAGGACGCACGCGCTGCTGCGGAGAGGTCGGCAGAGATCCAAGCACGTTGGGGTGTCGCCGACAAAGCCGGGAAGGAGAACGATGGCGTCTGGCCAGCATGTGAGAAGTAGTAGTACTAGTAGTTAGTGTGTGTTTCTGTGTCGCCCGTACATTTGTTTAATTAATTACGAGCATGTACCAGTACTACTAGTTACTACTGTAGTTTTTAGAGCAAATTACCAGTACATTAGCCTAGACTCAATGGACAAATTCCTATCCTATGCATCAAATGGCATCTCTTTCTCTATAGGAATTGAAATGCATGTCATCTCACTTCCTATGATTTTCATATTCCTATAAAATTCCTATCCTATGAACCAAAGGATGCCTCTGCTGGAGTAACTACTATAGCTAGCAGTACTGCTGGTACAGTAGTTTTCTTCAAGAAGCGGAATTCAACGAAGTCATGATGGTTCCTTCGTCCGAGCAACTTCACAGTGGGAATGGTTGGGCCTGTGATTTGACGGCTCACTAGTAATTACTGCGGCACGACGACCGGGGTGACTCTCCCTTGGAGTTCTGCGAACATGGCAAGTGGACCAAGATGGTCGACGTCCCACATGTCGGCGAACGGAAGTATTCTTTCCGATGTCGAGGAGCAAGGAAACCGCGTGGTATAGTATCATTGGTGATTTATATTTATTTTTTATTTCTGATGAATGCTAGCGTTTCAACTCTTACGACGAAGGAGTGCCAAACATGGCACGTGCTGGATGTCCCACACATCAGCGAAAGGAGTGGGACATGAACAGCATGGTAGAGCGTCTCCACTTCCGGGTCAGAGACCACACGTAGTAGTACTACTGTACTAGTGGTATGAACGATACAAAGTGCGACCCGGAGAGAAAGACACGTCTAGTTGGAAGGTCTCGGGGAATACACGTAAACAAATATAAAACCTAATATGTGCCTCCAATTAATATAGTAGTAGTAGAGTACTTAGGCACGTACTCCATAACATCACCGGGCATTGCACGTACAACATTTAGTGGTAGTAAGAGACAAATGCCTATATGCCACGCATGTTCATACTATTTGTGCCTTTCTACTTCACTTACTGCGCTACATTACTCAGGTTCGTACGTCCACTCCTGGGTACATGTCCGTCTCGTAGTTCCAGTCCCACATGTTCTTCATAGATGGAACAATCCATAACTGTGGGCAACGGGAGTCCATATCATCGCAGTTAGTGTGGCTCCCCACGATGGAGACTCATCCAAACTATGGCCAGCCTCGACGTGGAGCAGTTGCGTGCACCGGGAAGCGGCGCTCTCTCAGCCGTCGCGCTGCTTCAAAGCTGGCGCCAGTGAGAGGTCAACTCCGCTCTGGCCGGGCATTAATGCGGCACTGACGTTCCGGGGTGACGCTGACCGTTTCACATGGGAAGCGCGCGCCGGCAAGGGAGGGGGGTTGGGTCGGTCAGGGCGGTTAGACACGGGCGTGGTGGTGGCATTGGTTTTGAACCGTTTCAGGTGTAGTACTGGTAGTTTGCAAAACTACTCAATTATTGCACTCAGTTTCCTAAGAAAATGTGGTAAAAAACGTTACTGCACAGCCAGCTTCCCTTCTCCTTCCTCTTCCACCACCCGCGCACGTCCGCGGGAAGCGATCGGTCAACCCTTATATAGGAGTGCTAGCACAAAAATGCATGCATGACCACTAAAATTTCCAGATTAAAGCACCGCTCCGTCGGGAGTATGGCGTATGTCGTTACCTTCGGCCGGGCCATGGCTACCGGGCTATGGCGACCAGAGAAGAGGCGGCGGGAGGGGAATGAATGCAGCTACTATTTGGGTTCGCTGTCCGGCTTAAATAAATGCGCACCATCACGTGTACCCGCGGGTGCACAAATTGTAACATTACATGTGTGCTTAAGTGGGCGTCAGGAAACTGGTGTGTGTGAGAGATTCTGAGAGACAGAGTGCGTGTGTGCGAATCTACTCTTCGGACATGTACTCAACCTTTTGCATTGTGATATAAGTATAATGGTATTACACTTTAGCTAGTGATTTGCGTGGCCATGTTAACGTGGTTGTGTAAAAAAATGTCACTTCCTGCTCGTGATTTGCGTTATATAATTACTAGCAAGATGCTCGTGCATTGCACAGAACATCAATATGCATTTTTTTACAAAACACCTGTTGTGATTGACCCATGCAGGAGTAATCCCATGTGTAAAAACTAATGATATCTCGAGAACAGAAAACTGGTATCTCGAAAATTTCATCGAAAATGAAAGATGAGAGATAAGGTGAGGAGGAGTGGAGCGTGGTGGTGACTGGTGGTCGGACTGGGCGGAGGCATGGGGATGGACGGCGCCGGCAGGCGGCAGCGGCCACCATGCTAGATTGTTCCAGAGACTTGCTTTTTTAATTGCTCAGCAATGAGGTTGTGGGAGATAAGGATGATGAATGAGGCAAGACCTTGTCTGTAAATGTGGAGAGAGGTGCGGGTATCTTTTGTAAAATTGTAATAGTTTGCTTTCTATCCGTCAGATATAGATCGGACGGTCTATACTACAAGATGGCAAGCACACCATCATCATCAACTCGTTTTTCTATAAGAGTAGAGATGATAAGTTTGCTAACTACTAAAGTAAACTGGAATTTGTCCATGTTATACAAGTAAATTAAGGTGATTGCTTATCATACGGGTAAGGTTGGATGAAGGGTGGTAGGAACAAATGCTCCGCCTAGAGCATGTGTGTGTGAGATGGAGTCTTAGTGTGTGTGTGGGGGGGGTGCGTGTGTGTGTGTGACGCGGGGTCCTCTGTGGCGGATGTAATTTAAGTGTGCGTGGCTTCATCATAGTGTATGACAGGGGCCACCAACGAGGGGGTGCGAGAGAGAAAAGGCCCGTAGAGAGGGAAGAGAAGGCGTGTGCGCTTGAGAGGAGTCGACATCGAGAGAACGTGTTTGTTCGAGAGACACCGAGGAAGACTACTATATATCGATGGTGCATGTAGGCGGGAATTAAACGAAGGGATGGTCTTATTGGTTTCGGGGATATAGGGGAAGAGTGAGAGAGGGGGGTAGCTAGAAGGATATTGTTAAGTGTGAGTGTGTGTTTTACCCATCCAGGCGGAAGTTATGTGCACACAAGAAGAGAACGATTTGATGTGGCGTTAGGGTTGAGGGTAATTAACTATGTATGGAGACATAGGAGACCTTGAATGTGCATGTGCGAGAGGTATACATGTATACGTGGGATGTGTGTGTGTGCGCGTGAGCATGATCGAGATAAAAGAAAGAAGACACAAGTCATAAGATCAACGATATGGGAGAGATCGGTGTGACAATATGCATGCATGTGAGAGTGCAGGGAAGAAGGCTCGATAATTCAGCATGTGTTTTTGTCTTTAAGAGATAGTGGCGTGGGCTGGAGCATGAATCTATGGCAAGCAGAGGGAGCGAGACACAACGATTGTGCAAAAGAGATCAACCTATAAATGCATGTATGGAGAGACATATATAGCGTGGGTGATAGGAAGAAAGAGTGTGTGCGAGAAAGAAATGTTGACGGAGAAACACGTCTGCGCCTCCCGTCCAATGAGTGGATGACATCTGTTCGAACATTGAGCCAACAGGTGTTTCCTCCGACCAATGAGAATTTTACACGTGGAAAATCCCCATTGGTCCCAGCTGTTAACGGGTTATCGGATCCAAAACCGGACCCGATAGCTTAACGGCGAGCTGTTACGGTCGATGCCACGTGTCATAAAATTGTCATGGATGTACATGCATGACAGAAAACTTGACCTACTGTGACAAACACGTATCATCACGGAAGTGTCTTTTTTTGTAGTGGAGATGAACTAGGGTTTGAGATGAGATGGTGATGTTGAAGATGTTGATGGAGATAGCCCTCCCCAAGATGGGAGAGTTGTTGGTGATGATGATGACGATGATTTCCCCCTCCGGGAGGGAAGTTCCCTCAGCAGAATCACTCCGCCGGAGGGCAAAAGTGCTCTTGCCCAAGTTCCGCCTCAAGACGGCGGCGCTCCGTCCCGAAAGTCCTCTCCTTATTTTTTTTCTAGGTCAAAATGACCTATATACCAGAATATGGGCACCGGAGGTGGTCCTGGGTGAGCACAACCCACCAGGGCGCGCCTAGGATCCTTGGCGCGCCCAGGTGGGTTGTGCCCACCTGGTGGGCCCCCTCTGGTAGTTATTTGCTCCAATATTCATCATTTATTCCATAAAAATCTCCGTGAAGTTTCAGCTTGTTTGGAGTTGTGTAGAATAGGTAGCTTGACGTAGCTTTTCCAGGTCCAGATTTCCAGCTGCCGGAATTCTCCCTCTTTGTAAGTACCTTGCATATTATGAGAGAAAAGGCATTAGAATTGCTCCAAAAAGCATTATTATGGATAAAAACATAATAAATAACAGTAGGAAAACATGATGCAAAATGGACGTATCAACTCCCCCAAGCTTAGACCTCGCTTGTCCCCAAGCGAAAACCGAAATCGAAAAACATGTCCACATGCTTAGAGAGAGAGGTGTCGATTAAAACAAAATGCGAACATAGAAGCATCATGTTCATTATTATAACAACAAAAAACTTAAACATAAGACACTTATCATAGAACTTTTATCATAGACTTCTTGTCGTGGTTTTGTCACGGCAGATGTCCTAGAGAAAGGACTTAGTCGTGGAGCCATCACTACGGGTTAGCTTAAATGGGTTAAAGCGAACAAGGGATGCAAGAGAGTTTTATACTAGTTCGGCCCCTTACGATGAAGGTAAAAGCCTACGTCTAGTTGTGATGGAATTGATGGGGTTTCGATGACCAGGGAGCGAATACGCTTTGCCTGAGTCTCGAGTTGTTGTCTGTTGTCCTTGAACCGCCGCCGGGTCGTCCCCTTATATACATGGGTTGACGCCCACCGGTTTACATAAGCCCGAGGCCGGCTCATAATCGTGTCCGGCTCGGTCTCTTCTACTTCTATCTTATAACACAAGTTTACATATCAATGCCGGTTTATGTCTACAGGCCTTAAACCGGCTTTGGGCCCTGGGCCTTCATGAAGCGTCACCATCTGTCTTCATGGACATCAGATAAAGATGAACTACTTATGGGGTTAACCCGGCCTCTCCTGGCCGGTTTATGCCCAGTGGTAATATCCCCAACATTAGGCCCCAGATTGATTTGAACTGGTTCATGTCAATACTCAATACTTAAGAAAATTTCTTCTTCAACATCTTCACATAATCTGGTAAACCGCCGTGACATCATCTTCTCGGATCATGGTAAACCGCCGTGACGTCACCTGCTATTTAAAACTGTGTATAACCCACCTTCATTAATGAGCCTCCGACAATCGAGGCGACAGCTGCGCCTCATATCCAAAAATTCGGCTCCTCGATTTTCACGCCTGTCGTTTATCTCCCTTATAAATAGGGCCATGGGGTCTTTCCATTTTCCCCCTCATGCCTCTTCGCGTCATCGTCATCCTCGCGACGCCCGAACCTTCGACCTCGGCCGCCACCGTCAACCTTCGACTGCTGCACCAACCTTGGCCGCTGCATCGACCTGAACGTACCAGAGCTCCTCCGCGCGCCGCCGCTGCTCAACAGCCTCCATCAGTCTCCCCTTTCTCTTACCACAGATCTGCACTTAGGGTTTTTGTCGTTTATCAGTGTTCGTCGCCGCCCTTCTTTTTCCTTATTTATATCCATGGATTAAATCCAAAAACCATATAGATCTCGCGCGGTAGTAGTTTTAGCACCTGTTTGATATGCAACTCCTCTCAACTTGGTAAACTTTTAGTATGCTGGAAATTAGGTCAGAATATATTTTGTTTTTCCAACGCGCGGTAGATCTGAAATTACCATAGCAAGATGTGAAACCTGTTTTTCCCTTCACTTATACATCTTTAATACCAGATTGGCCGGTTTAACTTCATATACAAAATGATGACCCAATAGATACCATTAGTCCCCTATTGAACCACCAATGCATTACACTGTTTCCATCGCCAGACTCCGGTTTACAAATAACCAAATCCGGTTTATCAATATTCTTGTATCCTTCAACTGCTGTATAGTTGTCCACTGTAAATCTTAAACCGGCAATAATCATGTTTCAGACTTCTATTGTCATGGCCAAGCAAGTCTATGAGTGCAATTGGGCTCCTTCTCGAGTAACCGAAGAACAGTTAAATAATCTTGTTAAAACGGGCGCTTTAGCCAAGAAAGATGTCATCCACTAGAGGGTCCCTCGCCCGGAAAATCCTCCTACACCCAAGGATGGACAGGTAGTCGTGTTTGCTGATCATCTCGGACGAGGTTTTAGCCCTCCCGGTTCAAAAAATTTCCGGGATGTACTACCCAATTTTTCGCTGCGCCCTCAAGACAGCGGTCCCAACTCTGTTACCAACATCTGCCACTTCCAAGTATTCTGTCAGGTTTATCTGCAAGAGGAACCTACAGTCGAACTGTTTAGGGATTTCTTTCACTTAAACCGTCGCACCGAGTTCTCGGATGGACCCAATACTGAACTGGGCGGAATGGCGGTTCAGAAGAGGAAAGAAATCACCTTCCCTCATCCCAAAGTCCACAGTCACCCCAAAGAGTGGAACCAAACTTGGTTTTACTGCATGGATACCTCTCCATCTGATGAAAACCCCCTGTCGGGTTCCCTAAACGCCTGAGCAACACACACCCTTTTCCTCGGTGGTTGACTGCAAGAGAAAGGGCCAACTATGCTCCTCAATTATCAAAGCTAAGAGCCTTCATGGCAAACGGTTTGACAGGAGTTGATCTTGCTCGTTGTTGGATAAGCTGGAGTATTCTGCCCTTAAGCCGGCGCCCCGATTTGATGTGTGAGTACACGGGAAGTTTGATGGATGCTCAGCGGCACATTGACATTCAGCTTACAGATGCGGAAGTCACTGAAGCTGTAAAAAAGATACTGAACGAACCGGAGGCTGCCTGTGCCCAAACCGGACTACTCCCTTTCTGCACCTTCAACAAACCACCAGCTGTAAGAATCATATAATCTTTTTATCTAAAGTTGCTTCTGTCCAAATATTCTCTGAAAGTGTGATTATTTTCTGACAGGGTGATGATCCATTCTGGAACAAGAAGCCATCACAAGACAAACCGGTGCAGCCGCAAGACAAACCGGTCAAGCCAGTTCGTCCAAAGACCAAGGTTGTTAAAAAACCTGCCAAGAGAAGGACCACTGCATCCTCCGATCTACCAGCTGATGACGATGTGGGTAATCCGGAACCAGAGGTACAACTTGACTCTCTTGGTTCATTTTTCGTACATCTCATTGACGATGATTATTATCAGGACGACGCTGAAGGCAGTCATGCTAAGGACGTAGAGGTAATCATTCTTTCCTCTGATTCAGATCCTCTGCCAACATAAAAAATCCGTCAAGCAAACCGTAAAGTAAAATTTTCTCACCCTCTTGCTTACTTGGATCCAAACTTTCTTTTGAAGATGAAGCAGTACGAGGCTCGCCGTACAACCCGGCACAACGGCCAGGTAGTTACCTCCGCCGGTTTACCGAACAATCCGGTTCGAAAATGCCGATCCGAGGTCTCTTATCCCATTGATACTTCATACCCCAAAGCAGGTTGTTTTCGCCAGCCTCTTAACCCATCTGATTCAAATTATCAGGGTACTTCTCACTCATCTTCTGGCGAGTCATCGGCCACACAACTTCCGCCCCTCAAAACAGTTCCTGGGTGAGCTATGCACGTGTCTTTATTCTTGATGTTTTTTCTTTTCATACTGTACTGATTCTCATGTCTATCTTTTCACAGCGCCAAGCCGAGGCCCAGCAAGAAGGCTCGGTTAAGAAAACCGGCTGATGATAATGTAGCTGTTGAACCGGAAAAAACTCCAGATCCAGAAGAAACCGATGCTGACGACATGCTTTACAATCCGCCGCCTCAAGACCATGATTTCCTTGCCGAACAAGTGCAAGTTGACACTACAAGCCATGCAGACCGGCCAACCAGCCCTGTCCGGACTGATGACAAACCAGTCAGTCCAGTTAAGGATACTGACAAACCGCCGACTCCAGTGAGGGCTGCTGATGACCAAGATGATGACATTATGATTACTGGCACTGGCCACACCACTCCTGGCAACCCTGTCGCTTTGTCAAAGCATACTGCCAAGGACGACCTCTCTGCTTTCGGCAAAGGCAAATGGAATGCCGATTTATCAAGCTACGCCCATCTCAATGCTCAAGACATTCACTCTGGCTTCTTGAACCGTCTGTATACCAGCCGTGACTATGAAGCTAGTTTGGTAAACTTGATGAAGGAACGATATGAGGTAACTACCATTTTTCTCTTTTGTCCAATTGCAGTTTATCAACTCCTAGTAGCCCCCAAGTGACGGTTTATGATACTGATCTAAACCGGGACTTTTGTCATAACTTATCTTTGCATATTTAGCCTCCAGGGACCGGATTACCTCTTTAAGGTGAACCGGTTTCTTTAAAATTTGCCATACTGCTCTTTCACCGGTATAGCCCCCAAGGGCCGGTTTAACTTTATAAAGATGAACCGGGACTGTATAAGAATTCCCATACCAACAGTTCTTGAGCAAAACACATTAGCCCCCAAGTGCTAAGATTAATACTTGTATTGTGCTTGGGACTTGTAGAAATTTCTGATAAGGAGCAAATATGCATTAGCCCCCAAGTATCAAGGGCATAACTTGTTATGTGCTTGGTACTTCAAATATGTACTGTCAACTCATTATGTATCTGTCTCTTTATAGGCTGAACTGAGCAAGAAGGAAAGCCAAACCGCTGATCTGCAAGAGAACATCAAGTCCCAACAAGCTGAAACTTCCAAAGCAAAAGATGAGCTGACGAGTGCCTTAGCCGCTATGGAAAAGCTAAAAGAGAGCTTTGCCAAGGAGCGGGAGGATTGGAACACAGAGAAATCCGGTTTGCAGAAAAGAGCTGAAGACGTAGAGGCTGCTCTCAAACCGGTGGTAGACGAGCAGACTGGTGTAAAGCGGCAAGTACATGCTATGACCGCTGCTGTGTTAGGTAAGCATCTTTGCTTTATACTTTCAACATATCTTCCCATGCGTTGCCGGTTTACTGATTTTTGTAATGATGCAGGGACTCGCATTAGTCATCTGGGCTCTTATGTTCAGAAGAAGCTGAAGGCTGCATACACGCTGATAGAGCAACTGTATACCGGTGCACAACAAATTATCTGCACCGCTTCTCACAATAAGCCGCCCCCGACGTTAATCAAGGATACCTTAGATAGGCTATCTATGCTGCCTGCCCGGGTAGAAGAACTAAAGAGGTCCGCTGCAAGGGCTGGCACTCTGACCGCACTAACCCGGGCAAAAGCATGGGTGCCTGACCTTGATCCGACGGACGTGGCCAAAGGCTACCACTACAAAAAAAGACACATCCGTGACATTTTGGGCCGAACGAATTTTTTTCTGTCATACATATGACACTTCTATGACGATAATTGTGACAAAACCTGGTATCATCATAGATGTGGTGGGCTCTTACTTCTATGACAAAAAATCATGACAGAAAATGGGCTTTTCGTCCTGGGCGGGCCGGAGACGCAGCTGCATGACATTCTTTGGGTCGTCCATGACGGAAAAAAACGTGGTAGAAGTGAGGGCGAGGAAAATTTCGGCGAGTTCCCGATTACGGTGGGAGGTCGGGGGCCGAGCGATGCGCATTTCTCTCGTACACGTACGCGCGTGTGTGCGAGGCGTTGGCTCTAACTGAACCCGAGCGAGGCGTTGGGCTCTAACTGAACCCGAGCAATTGCACTGCAGGCTATGCGTTACTGAACCCGAGCGATCGATCGACGGCTGTTAACTAAACCCGATCGAGCGATTCCTTCGCTACTGCTGCTAACTGAAGCCGATCAATGCTGCCTCTGGGATGAACACTGAGCGTTGCGGGGGGTTTGGATGAACAGTGAGCGGTGGCGTTGCCTCTGGATGAACAGGACCCCGTGGTGTGGTGGAGGGCTGGATGAACAGTAGACGGTGGAGGGGTGCCCGTGGAGGGGTGGTTGAACAGGACCCCATGGTGTGGAGGGCTGGATGAACAGTAGACGGTGGAGGGGTGCCCGTGGAGGGGCGGTTGAACAGTAGCCGGTGGAGTAGCGCGCGGTGGAGGCTGGATGAACAGGAGCCCGTGGAGGCTGGAGGAGGTCGACGGTAGCCCGTGGAGGCTGGAGGAGGTCGACGGTGGAGATGAACAGTATCTCGTGGAGTCCCGTTTTGCGGTACGCCACACCCCTCCCGATGAATACGACCCCCGTTTCAACCGTAGGAGGTCCGTTTCGTCCGTTTTGCGTACGCCACACCCCTCCCGATCAACAGGACCCCTGTTTCGACCGTAGGAGGTCCGTTTCATCCGTTTTGCTGTACGCCACACCCCTCCCGATCAACAGGACCCCCGTTTCAACCATAGGAGGTCCGTTTCCTCCGTTCTGTGGTACGCCACACCCCTCCCGATCAACATGACCCCTGTTTCGACCGTAGGAGGTACATTTCCTCCGTTTTGCTGTACGCCACACCCCTCCCGATCAACAGGACCCCGTTCCGAACGTAGGAGGTCCGTTTCCTCCATTGTGCAGTATGCCAGGCCTCGTTTCCATCGCTTGTTCCGTCCAAGCCCTCCCGATGAACACGACCACGCATTCTGTTCCGACCCAGCCGGTTGGCTCCCACGCGTTCCGTTGCCTCCCGATGAACACGACGCATTCCGTTGCCTCCCCATGAATACGACGCATTCCGTTGCCTGCCCATGAACACGACGACGACGCTGTTTCTCCGTTCCGACCCAGCCATGTACACGAGCCCTGGCCGTATGTATGCACGAGTAGGCGTTCGAGACCCCGCCCGTATGTACACATACATGGCCGTAATTTCTTTCTTGCACCCTGGCCGCTGTACGTACGTGTACATGTTACGTGCGCGCCTCTACTACGACACGTACACGCCTCTACTACGACACGTGCGCGCCTCTACATCCACCAGTATATATGTACGTACACGTTCGCGACCAGAATGACAATGCTACGTACGCTTCGACCAGGTGGGTCCCGACTGTCAGGCACTTCCTTGCCTGCGAAGATGTAGCTGGTGGGTCCCAGCACTCAGGGGGGCGAATCATTTTTTTTGCCCGGGCGCACTTCCTTGCGTGCGAAGATGTAGCTGGTGGGTCCCAGCAGTCAGGGGCAAACGTTTTTTCGCGAAATACGGTGGCCCGTCCGATGGGTCCCAGCTGTCAGGTGGAGGAATAATTATTTTGCACGTAATGAGGCACTTCCTTGCTGCGGCCGTGGACCCAGCTGTCAACCTCTCCACGTACAGTCCACATCCCATGGAAGCCGTTCCTTGACCACGTTGACCACGTCGCGCCGAGAGCACCAGGGCGGTGGACGACGGCGAGGCCTAGGAAGGGGACGACGCGGAGCCGGGGAAAACGCGGCGGTGGATGCCCACGCATAGAGGAGTACGAGGGTTCACTGGTTCGCTGCGGTGTGAGGCTGCCATCGCCGCAGAATAACAGGGGGTGTGGGTGAGTAGAGGGATGGCCTGGCCAGTGGTGGCAGTAGTAGGGGGCGGTGAGGCCTCCGCCGCATCGCAGCCGGCCATGGGAGGCAGGAGCACGAGGCACGACCGGCGCTGGTTTGGGCGGCTGGAGCAAGAAGACCAGAGGTTCAAGAAGCACTACGACCGTTTGATGGACATCGTACGGTCACTGGAGCTAGAATCGTGCATATTGACTAAGTTGACAAAGCCCTCCGTCCCCGTCAACTTAGTAGGCCCACAAGTCAGCCTGCCACTATACTGGGTCCCAGCTAACAGGGGGAGTATTCATTTTTTTGGTGCGTAATAAGGAGGCACTTCCTTGCATGCGAAGATATAGCTGGTGGGTCCGAGCTGTCCACGGCGGTAACGTTTTTTTCGCGAAATACAGAGGCCCTTTCGGTGGGTCCCTGATGTCAGGTGGAGGAATCATTATTTTGCGCGTAATAAGGAGGCATTTCCTTGAATGCGACCGTGGACCCAGCTGTCGGCCTCTCCACGTACAGTCCACTTCAGATGCATGTCGGTCGTTGACCACGTTGACCAGGCCGCGCCAAGAGCACCAGGGCGGTGGACGACGGCGAGGCCTAGGAAGGGAACGACACGGAGGCAGGGAAGACTCGACAGTTGTTTCCCACGAGGAGGGGAGTACGACTGTACGAGGGTTTACTGGTTTGTCTGCCGTCGCCGGAGAATAACAGCAGGTGTGGGTGAGTAGAGGGATGGCTAGGCCAGCGATGGGAGTACGGTGGGGCGGTGAGGCCTGCGCGGCAGCACAGCCGGCCGCGAGGAGGAGGGAGCAGGCAGTCCCGCCGGCGCTTGTTTGAGCGGCTGGAGCAGGAAGAGCAGAGATTGAAGAAGCACGACGGCCGTTCGATGGACATCCAATAGTCACTGCTTGTGCGTCAACCTTTTTTTAGGAAAGCCTCAAATCTATGGAAAATAGCATACAACCCATCTGCCATTATTTCTAATAATTTACAGCCCATTTGCTAATTCTGAAGGTTTTTTTGGAGCCCATATTCTTTTTGTTAGCATTACAGCCCATATTGTGGCCACGGTTAAAAAATTATACGAAATTTTGCATATTTCGGTGCGGTCCGAACTGTTTTTAATTCTGAAATTTTGACTCACATTCAAACTGATTTTAAAAATAAATGTATATCAATATAAAATCCAACAAATTCTCCATGCATAAAAATTAATGTAATTTAAAATCTCGAAATGAAAAAAGGATATTTGAAACTAATTGCCGGTTTGATGTGTTTTAAAAATGTACAGCCCATTTCTCATTACTGATAGGCCATTTTCTCGGCCAGCCGAATGAAGCTCTCCTTGTCTTGAAAGATTTGCAGCCCAACAGGCGTGACAAAGCGACTTACTTGGCAAATCACAAAAAAACTGGGCTGTGGCCGTGGACCCAGCTGTCAGCCTCTCCACGTACATTACTTTTCCGATGGAAGTCGGTCAGTGACCACATTGACCACGCCGCACCGAGAGCACCAAGGTGGTGGACGATGGCGAGGCCTAGGAAGGGGACGATGCGGAGCCGGGGAAGACGCGGCAGTGGATGCCCACGCGGAGAGGAGTACGAGGGTTCACTGGTTCGGCTGCGGCGTGAGGCCGCCGTCGCCACAGAATAACAGGGGGTGTAAGTAGAGGGATACCTTGGGCCAGCGGTGGGAGTAGTAGGGGGTGGTGAGGCCTCCGCGGCATCACAGCCGGCCACGAGAGGCAGGAGCACGCGACACGACCGACGCTGCTTTGGGCGGCTGGAGCAATAAGACCAGAGTTTGAAGAAGCACTATGGCCGTTGGATGGACATCGTACGGTCACTGGAGCTAGAATCGTTCATATTGACTAAGTTGACAAAGCCCTCTGTCCTCGTCAACTTAGTAGGCCCACAAGTCAGCCACCCACTATGGTGGGTCCCAGCTAGCAGGGGGTATTCATTTTTTGGTGCGTAATAAGGAGACACTTCCTTGCGTGCGAAGATATAGCTGGTGGGTCCGACCTGTCAGCGGGGGGAACGTTTTTTTCGCGAAATACAGAAGCCCTTCCCACGTACAGTGCACGTACAGTGCATAATAAGGAGGAACTTTCATTGCGTGCGACCATGGATCTCGTGGATCCCAGCCGTTAGGCTCTCCACGTACAGTCCTCTTCCGATGACTCTCGTATGTTGACCACGACGCGCCGAGCGCACCGAGGCGGTGCACGACGGCGAGGCCCCAGACTGGAATGACCCGGAGATGGGGAAGACGCGGCAGTGGAGTCGTAGACGGAGAGGAGTGGGAAACTTGACAGGTTCTGGTGCGGGGTGGGCCTACACTCGGCAGAGAATAACAAGAGGTGCAGAGTGGAGGGATGGCCTGGCCATCGGCGGGGTAGCGTTTCGCTGAGGAGCGCAAAACAACGCCGCTGGACGCCGAAGACTGGAGCAAGCGGTTCCGGCAGCGCTGGGGGAAGAAGACGAGAGATTGAAGAAGAATGCCGGCCGTTGGATGTAAATCCGACGCCTTCTTAGGCTTTGACCTACTGGCCCACATGTCAGCCAGTCCATTTGTTTTTTAGTCCATTTGGTGGGCTGGGTGAAACAATGATGTAGCATCTATGCAGCCCGTTTAAATCCCATTTGCATTTTTCTCGAAATCCGCGGACTTGCTGGGCTGGGTGAAAATATCATGTTGGGCTAGACGGAGAAATGTTATAAAAACATAAACACATGATTGCACGTCAGTAAAATCTTTGCAAGCTTATGTACGCAATCACTAGGAGTTAACTTGCCAAGTTATATATAAACAATTATTATTATTATTTTGGAAGAACTTTCAACTTACAAAATAAAATATCATTTTAATTTGATGAGTTAATAGTACGTGGGGTATTATTATTTTTTGCGCTAGACGTGGGACAGTTGAGTTGGTTCTAGGGGAAAGTACTGGGAGACAACTCAGTTTACATCGAAAAAGAAAGTGGGAGAAAATTCAGAGACCTGCTGGGTCCACCTGAGGAGGGGAATATGTTGGGAGGAAGGAGATTCAAAGCACGGCAGCTGAGTGAACTATTTTTTTATGGACAAGTGAACTAGTTTACATACATAAGAAAATAGCCACTAAAAAAAGCAATCAGGTTAATGGGTTCTTAAAAGAAATATTTCGGACAAAACAGATAATTACGACACATAGGCTAATGCATGAAACACTCAGATGATAAAGGTGCTTATAAACAGATAAAGTACAACATCTAGACCTTCCTGGCACGCTTGATCATGACGCTGCGGCTGTCCATGTACTCGTCGGTTACGGGAAGCAGACACGCCCTCATGTCCAAGATCTTCCTGTACATGTCGTAGCATGCATATGCGTCGTTGGCCACGTAGGTTATGTAGGCTAGATTCAGAGGTACCTCCCACGTGCTCAGGTCGTCTTCTTTCATGTTGGCGTATCAGGGGTTGACAATGGTCTCAGCGAGGTCAACCACGGAGTCCTTCTCCTGCCCGTTGCTGATGATCTTGTATTTCTTCTGGATGTCGACAAGCTTGTTGCACCAGATGGCCGAATCGTCACGTTCTTCCTTCTCTCCACCGTAGCGAAGGTGCAGTCGGCGCTGCCGATGAAACGGGCGAATGCTCCAGAACCTGGTGCAGCCATAGGACTGAGGCGAGGCAGAGCTTCACCGAGTCCGTATTGTTGGTGTACATCACATTCAACTTGGTGCAGCCATAGGACTGAACGGCGAACTCAAAGGGGAACTCCTTGCTGAAGTCCATATCCAGGAGGCTCACCCCTCAGATTGCCATTGGAGTCTCTTCGAGTGAACGAGTGTGTAGGCGGCGGCAGCAGTTCGTTTTTCAGCTCTTGGGGAACTGGATTCAACAGTAAGCTGAGTGTGTATAGGCGACAACAGTTACTACCCCTCCCTCGTCCGCTGCACGCCCGGCAGAAGATGCACCCTCGGCCACACGTCGGTTCACGAGCGGGTCTGTATTGGTACTGTAATAACAGGAGTTAGTGGTCACTTTACTTAAATTTAATTAGCTTTAATAGAAATTTATACTAAAAACAAGCAATGCATTCGCTCGTTCTATCAGTGCCACAGGATCAACATGCACAACAATTAGAATTATTATTCTCGGGACGCTCACGATCAGCACATTTGTCGCACTTTCACAAAGATAATACTACCAAGTTTGAACTGTTTGTTATGGTTGTTGTCCTCTGCATCATCATGCCGTGTTTCCCAGCTTGCAAGATTCAGAACCAACAAATAAGATCCAAATAATAAGTACAACAAAGATACCTACACATCTCATTGATTCCCAGCTTGCAAGATTCAGAACCAACAAATAAGATCCAAATAATAAGTAAAACAAAGATGCCTACACATCTCATTGATTCCCAGCTTGCAAGATTCAGAAACAACAAATAAGATTCAAATAATAAGTACAACAACGACGCCTACACATCTCACTGATTCCCAGCTTGCAAGATTCAGAACCAACCCATTAGAGCCTTTTGATAAAGTGAATATCGGGATTAAATCCATCTTGGCTAGCCATGTCATACAATCGAAGAACTTGGCGAATGCTCTTGACCGTCACAACATCTGTAGTTGAGTATTCCTGTTTGCACAGCGCAGATAATAAAGAGCATGATTACTATAATACTGGCACTAGTGGAAGTCAACCTGCGGCTCCACTCGATGATTCAATTCATCCTACTTTTTCTGCAGTTCGCCTGAAATGAAGCAAAGATTGCATCATTCAGCTATGTCTCATCTTGCAAAGGCTAATAAAATGTTGCACGAGATTACCAGTAGAATTTAACGGAGATTTTGGAAACTCCAATCACCATTTTGTGCAGTTCCACCAAAATTGAGAGATGTTGCCCATGTAACATTTTAGTTGAACTGCACAAGACACTCATTCCAAAAAAGTGTTTTGTGTAGTTCACCAAAAGGTCACAATAGCAACAAGGTGAAATGGATATCCCTATCTGCACAAAAAGATAGAAAGTAAACAGTTGCTGGTCAATAAGAATATACGAAACATATACAAAATGAAAAGAAGCATCTTAATTATGTTCATGGCAATCATGCAAGGACAGTAGAAATTTTAAAACGTCAGCAATGCTTCATGTTACCAGAAGCATTACGATCAACAATGAGATTCCTCAAATATTGGATTACTTTAATGGTGGCATTGCTTGTTTACCAGACACAGTAAATCAACAACAGCTAAAGAGTTGGTTTAAGGGCATGGGACCGTGGGGACACCAGGACACTCAGCAGCGTAAAGGAGCAACTTACTTATCATACTGGGGAAAACAGCGGGAGTGCCATTTGTAACACAGTTTAATTGCATCTTATCACTGGAGGCATTAGATTAACAATAACACTGGTTAGACATGTCCCTAAGGTAAAAGTGTGATCGCTTCATTTTACATGCGCCCTTACATTAACAATAGCAAAAGGTTGGTATAAGGACATGCGACAGTGGACGCATCAACACAATGTACCTACAAGGAGGCATAAAGTGGTGATGCCGAGTTTGTTCATGCTATGTGAGGGCAGCAAACCTAATCCTGGAGACCTTGTACTATGTGAGGGCGGCAAATCTAATCCTGGAGACCTTTTACTATGTGAGGGCAGCAAATCTAATCCTGGAGACCTTTTACTATGTGAGGGCAGCAAATCTAATCCTGGAGACCTTTTACTATGTGAGGGAAGCAAATCTAATCCTGAGACCTTTTACTATGTGAGGGCAGCAAATCTAATCCTGAGACCTTTTACTATGTGAGGGAAGCAAATCTAATCCTGGAGACCTTTTACTATGTGATGGCAGCAAATCTAATCCTAGACATACTCTGTTGACTTGTCCACCAGCCGCCACTTTCTATCCTTCTTTCAACCAATAATAGATATGTTCCTTATCCAGTTTGTACTGCATTTTCCCATTATTTCCCTTTTCAACCAAGAGACCGGTTGGGTATCCGGTCTCTACTACTTTCACCATATTATTTCCTCTTTGAATCAAGTCCTAGATTCATGCTACAACTTTCCCCCCTTTCTTCGTTGTTTGAACAAAGCCATAGATTCGAATGCATGAAGTAGCTTTACCTCTAATAATACTAAAAATTTAGGTGGCTTTGGAAGAGCTGATGGGAGTAGAAAAAGATGCACATGCAGACACGTGGGGAGCTGGGGCAGTAGAGCAAGGCCACTTTCGAAGAACTTATACCTGAGGGTCGCCGGGATGTCGGCGGCGGCAGGTCGGATCTGCGGACAATACGGCAGGGAGGAAGAAGGGTCGGAGGACCTCCTGAGCCGGCGCTGTGTCGGAGAGAATGGCACGGGTAGAGGATCGGGCCCCTCCGGCAGCTGTGGGTTTCCTCCCTCGGCGGCGATGACCGCGTGAACGATGCACCTTTTAGTCCTCTACACACACCGGCCGAAGGGATCCGGCCGGATCTGTGACCAGCGGTGAGCAGAGAGAAAATGTTGCTACCGCTGTCTTGTTTATATCTAGAGAGGATGAGAGAATGAAGAGAGCAACCCTAGTAAGGCAAGCGCTCAGGCCCCTGCGTCCATATATAGTGGAGTGATTATCTTTTTTCTCTCCACAACAAGCATTTCAATTTGTGTACGTGGCATTAAAGAAAAGAAACTCTCTATTTAAGGTGACTACTGTACGACTCCTACTTACTACTAGTAGTACTACAGTATTCTTCACTTGTGCTCCCCGCCCCTCCATTCATTGAACAACCCCACGGGTGAATAAACATACAGTAAGTACTGTATTTATATAGAACGAACAAGCTCGAACTATTTTCGCGTAGTTAAAAGTTGAGGGCGGGGCTTTTCCCGGGCAGTACGAGCGGCAGTTTTCGGGTAGGCGGTTTGACAGAGAGGCGAGGAGGGTGAGCGAGTGGGGCTGTGCGATTTGACGGCGCGTTACTGCTGGAAAGACTTGTGATATGACCACTCACTATAGTAATGAATTACTGGCGCTCCGACCGGGGTGATGCCCCCCTTCCGTTCTGCGCTCTAATCTGGTGCATGACACGTCGACCCGGATGCTGGCTCTCCCACATGTCGGAGTAGTAAGAAGGAGCAAAGAATGATGCAGTATATACTAGTACTATACTAGTACTACTCAGGTCGGAGGAGTGCGAACCACGGCACCCCAGTGAACCAGCAGTGCGAACCACGGTAGCCCAGTGAACCAGCAGTAGAAAACAATGTGGTGATATGGCCATAAAAAACAATGTGCTACGGTCCGAACTGTAGCATGTACAGTAACACTCCTCTTTGTTTGGATCCCTGAGTTAGAGCTAGTTTGGGTTGAAATAGCCTCAAATTGTCGATATAAGAGGGGTTAGTTTGAGCTAGTTTGCTCTAACCCAGCTAAAAAAACTAGCCCGGTGGAGAGGTTCTAATTGGGTTAGTTATCCTCGGGCCCACTAAAAGAGAACTAAAAAATCTCCCTTGCCCGCACCAGATCGCTCCCCCCCTCTCGCATGACTCCTCTCTGTTCCACATAGGGCCGCTCGCCCTCTCTCTCCTCCGGCCGCCCTCTCCTTCCGGCCTCCGCCGCCCTACTCCGGCCGCCCTCTCCCTCCGTCCTTCGAAGGTCGCCCCGCTCCCCCTTCACTAGTCATTTTTCTTCCTCTGTCGTGCGTGGCGGCGGCGCATCTACCAGGGAGGTCGCGAGAGGGGTGAGTTTGTTCGTTCCTTCTCTGTCTCACGGCCATATGATTGATCTTGCTTGCTCTAGCACTAATTCTGATTTGGAAAAGTAGATCATGATCAAACTTGGTATAGATTTGTGGTGCACGCATGGAATTGTTTGATGCTGCTTGAGGAGGTAATAAATCTTTCTAGAGGCCCAAAGATCCAGGTCACCTTTCTAGGTATTTCAATTTCAGGCTTGCATTATTTCTAGAGGCCCAAAGATTCAGTTCACCTTTCTAGGTATTTCAATTTCAGGCTTGCATTATTTCTAGAGGCCCAAAGATTTAGTTCACCTTTCTAGGCATTTCAATTTCAGGCTTGCATTATTTCTAGAGGCCCAAAGATTCAGTTCACCTTTTTAGGTATTTCAGTTTCAGGCTTGCATTATTTCTAGAGGCCCAAAGATTCAGTTCACCTTTCTAGGTATTTCACTTTCAGGCTTGCATTATTTCTAGAGGCCCAAAGATTCAGTTCACCTTTCTAGGTATTTCAGTTTCAGGCTTGCATTATTTCTAGAGGCCCAAAGATTCAGTTCACCTTTCTAGGTATTTTAGTTACAGGCTTGCATTATTTCTAGAGGCCCAAAGATTAAGTTCCCAGTCGGCGGCAAGTGGCCCTGCTACCCATGCCGGTGTCAACCTCAACTCGCAAGGGCCGGCATCGGAGGGGTTCCTGGGGCTTGGGCTCTATAGAGCCTTCCTCCAGAGCGACGATGGCGAGCTCCTCCCTCGGTGCGTGAGGGGCTCCGGGCTCTCTCCCTATCGTGAATGACTTCCGTGATGAGTTAGCTCATTCTTTGTTTCATGAAGTGTTTTTTTATTTTGTGAAGCTTGATTGACGACTTGTATGTTTAAGTGGGATATCTCATTTGTATGGACAAAGTAAAAATTATCATGTTTTGCATGCTTGATTTGTATAGATGGTTCATTTATGTCAATTGTGAGCGGGAGGAGGCCACAGAAGAGCCGGGCACACCAAGAGGGTGCTTGGATCCAAGGGACTTATTTTAGTCTGACTAAAAATAGTCTCTTTAAGAGGCTAAAGTTCCAAGCACCCCTGACTAAAGAGGGGCTAAAACTAGTCTGGAGACTAAAAAATTTTAGTCAGGGGTACCCCTACTAAAATGTGGATTTGTCCTCTCTCTACTCATTTAACTCCTCTCCTTTAACACAGGCGAGTTCTGGATTGGAGGGTTTGGAGGATAATAAATGCTCATTAACTTGATTTTAGTCTCTTTAGTAGTTGGATCCAAGCATGGGTGAGGCTAGCAAGTTTTAGTCCCACTACTTTTAGTCATGGAACTAAAACGTATCCAAGCACCCTCCAAATCCAGCAGGAAATAGGGTCCAAAGTAGTCAAATGATTGAGATAGAGCATTTATTGTCAATCTAACCCTGCCATCCATACACCTCTTTGGTTTAGAGTTAGTTCAGGGTTAGAATCTAACTCTAACCTCTAACTGAGTTAGAGTTCTCCTCATCTCGGTTCATCGCCATCATACTTTCCCCATTCCTGTGTTTTCAGTATCCTGTGAATCAAAGAGGCCCTTTTTTGCGGGAAAAATCAAAGAGGCCCTTAGACTGGTTTCGGTCCGGTCATTTTTTATAAATGTGTTATGTCCAAAATTTAATGAACGTGCTCCGGTTTCCATGAAAATAATCCGGTTTCATGTAGTAATTCATTCATTTATTTATTCTTCTGCGGGGGGTTTGCATGTAATTCGTGAGGTCTGAAATGTGAAGTACCCCGGCATATGCTCCGAGTCGTGCATGCACTACGACCCAGATGCTCTATGTCCCACATGTCGGTGAATGGGAGCATGTGGAAATAGCCTAGGAGTACATATAGGAGGATAAATGCGTGAAATAATATGTACTGTGAAGCGTAGCCGCGGTTCGAAAAGGAGACCTAAAGTGATGACAGCTATAGGTCGCACGCACCCAACTAGTGGTACTAGACATACGACTAATTTCCCCCCCAAAAAAAAGAGGCACGAGTGCTCAGTACTCCTATTCTATAAACACGAGTCCCATCTGACAACAGCGTCCGTGCTACAGCTAGCTCTCCTCCCTCGTTTCTCTCTTCTAATTCTAAACTCGGCCGACGCCCGGTGGGCGGGGTGGGTTTGCTCAACTGCGGCCCCACCTCACAGTGAAAACGTTACGACTGGAATAAAAATGCCATATACTCCCTCCGTTCATAAATATAAGCCTTTTTAGATACTATTTCAAATGGAATACAACATACAGATGTATGTAGACATAGTTTAGAGTGTAGGTTCACTCATTTTGCTCCGTATGTAGTAGTCACTTGCTGGAATCTTTAGAAAGACTTATATTTGGGAACGGAGGGAGTACTATACTAATAAAACATTAAGGCCACGAGGCGATGCAGTGCTGGTTACAAAAGGCAAGAAGAGATGCATCCATCGATGACGTCCACCTCCTCGACTCAGGGCGCCGGCCCACCGAACGGCGCCTAAGTAGCAGCGGCTTTCGTGGCCAGGTCGACGTGCTTCTGAACAATGGCGTCGAAAGATTCCAGCCGCTAGAAGAAGGCCAACGTCTTTTTGTCCTCGCTTGCCTTGTAGTGGCATATGTAGACGATTTCCTCATAGACGTGGATGTGCAGGTCGACGGTTTCTTGCATGGCGAGGCGCTGCGTGGCGAGCGCGGCCTTGAGGTGCACATTCTTCGTCGCGACCTCCGGCACCTGCAGGGCCACCAGGCCTTGAAAGGTTTCGTCACCATGGAGGCCGATGAGGGTGGCAGGCAATGAGGAGCCTGGGCGCGCGGGCTGGAGCAGTACGACAAGGTCGTCCGCACGCTTCTTGACGGTGGTGAACTTGCGGATGGAGTTGACCATCATGTCGTCCATGCGTGAGGCGAAGCCGGCGTCGGCAAGGGCTACGATGCCTGCGGTCGCCAGCACCGTCTGGAAACGCTGCGCGGTGCGGGGCCGCAGGCCGGCGGCTTGGATGATTTGGCACGGCCGACTACCGCTCGCGTCCATTACCTCCATAGGTGCTTGTGGCTTCTGGTCACTTGGTCTTGGATTGGAGTGAGCACTATTGCGCAAAGACTTGGGAGTAGATGAATTGGAGTGGTGGGGCGCCTTTATTATATGAGAGTCCAAACTGTGTTGCATTCACATCGTGCTGGCTCTATTCTGCTTCTCCAATTAATTCCCTCTGCATGTAATTGAGCATGCATCATTGACCGTTCAACGTCTCGGGAACCGCTATCCTCTCCCTCCTTGGCATTCAAGCACCTATGGACCCGTCGACGACGAGGTGCCTATGGTGACTTCGTAAATTTCAAGATGATAGTGTCGTGCGTGTGTGCGTTCATAGGGGTGAGTGTATGCGCGTGTATATGAGCGCTTGCGTCTGTACTGTGTAAAAAAACGTAAATGCATGTCAAGAGACTAGTCAGTATACTCAATATTGTGCACTTTGGAGAGGAAAACGATAGAACTAGTACGTATTTATTTACGGTGCAGATTCACTCATTTTGCTCCATATGTACTCCGTCTCGGTGTAGTCTAGTCACTTGTTGAAATCTCTAGAAGGGCAAATACTCCTTTCTGGTTTACAGGGCTATACTAGCAAGTAGTTGTACGTACTAGTACAATAGTGGGCTCACATAGCAATTTTGTCTCATGCAAGAGCCTGGCTATATGCGTGCTCCAATATTCGCAACTGCAACGTTCGGTTTGCGCTTGGCTCTTCGCCTCTTCGAGAAGACGAACAATGATGTTCCTACTACTGCTTCTACAGTGTCGAATCCACTGTTGCATGTCCGTCCACCGCGAGCGGGACGGATAGCTTGTTGTAGAAGTACTGCTAAGCAAAAGCTTGTCCTTGTTTGCGAGCAACCGCGCGCATGGGTGAGGGAGAAGGCGTGTAGTAAAATCAAGCTTCTCCTGTACGAGTTGACGCAACACATCATAGCACTGGCCCCACATGCTTGCCTCTAAACTTGGCTGAAAGACCCGCAGTGTACAATATATTTGCTGCAACCTCTAACATTTACCCACCACAATTTAAAATATATGTGGCCGTATGCATCGTTCTGATGCAGAGGCCGGGGAGTCCCCCCTTTTCGAAAAAAAACAAATTAAAATATATATTCCTGTCTTGACCAGATGAGCGTGCAAACTACAATCACCAGGGTGTCAGGTAGGGCCAGAAGACTATTTTAATTTTTTAAAAAAAACTTCGAGACGGCCACATAGCATGGAGCCGACCCCAACGATTTTAAGCTTACAGGCACGGTACACGCTATCCTAGACTACTCTACACATGAAACTGCCACACGAGCGTCCGGGCTGCGCTTGGCTCTTCGCCTCTTCGGGAAGTCGAACAATGATGGAGTACTACTGCACTGGAGGAGTACTACAGTACGCTTCTGGCCATCTGACACCGATTGAACTGCTGCATGTCCACCGCGTGCGGGAGGGAGAGCGTGTAGCGAAAGCTTCTCCTAGTCTTGCCAGCCACCACGCTCATGGGCGAGGGAGGGACGCTCCTGCCTTTGCGTGTATGACAGGTGGGCCCGACAGGTGTGTGGCCAACCTGTCATACAGCCAAAGGCAGGTGCAGTTAAGTCCGCGAGGGAGAGGATAATCAAACTTCTCGTTGATGTACGAGTTGACGCGACACATCAAAGCACTGCACTCGATATATTTCAATAATTTGCGTTTACCGATGCATTAATTACAACGCATGCATGCATGCCGTGACTCTCCTTTTGATACTTGCATGTGTTGATTTAATGCACCTTGAAGTAGTATAAAATATGTGACGGTAAAGCTTTGTAATACCACGTCCCAAGTCGAGAGATGGTTGTGCACGAGGAGGGCGAGATCATGCAGACCGAACAGGACCCGACGATGGAGCTCTCTAAGGTCTCGATGGACCTCACCGTGCTCCACTGCCCCTTGTGCCTCCGCCCCTTGAGGCCTCTAGTGTATGAGGTTCGAATACACCTCGTCCGTTCGGCTGATTGAGCAAGGTGCAGGTTTCTTGATTGATGTGTTGTTCGATTGATTTCTGCAGTGCAATGGAGGGCACCTGGCCTGCGCCGACTGCCGCGTCGAGCGCCCTGGGAACCAGCAGCAGTGCCAGAAGTGCGAGCGTGGCGGTGGCTTCGACGTGCGAAACACGGCGGTGGACTCTGTCCTTTCGCCGGTGAGGGTGGAGTGCCCACACGAAGGCTGTGGGCTCTACGTCACTTACCACAAGCTCACCGATCACCAGAGTGTGTGTCCGCTCACGCCCTGCAAATGCCCCATGCCCGTCTGCGGCTACTAAGGCCCGCCGCCGGCGCTCTACCACCACATCAGCACCGCGCATCCCATGCCCGTGCACAGGATCCAGTACGGCAAGGTGCTCCAGCTGCAAGTGCCACTGTCGGAGCCACGGCTCTTGCTGTTCGCGGAGGAGGACCGCCGCGCGTTTTTCTTAGTCGGCGGAGTGCTCGACATCGGCACGCCTATTGCCGTGTCGGTCGTCTGCATCAGAGCGGGGGCGTCCCCACTGCCGCACTACGTGGCCAAGCTGTGGGCGAACGGCCCGCCGGGGGAGCCCAAAGGCACGACCGACGCCGTCAAGGTGGAAATGGAGGTGACAAGCAGGAAGGATCCCGGCGACGTCGACGTGCAGGAGCTGACCTTCTTGACAGTTCCGCCCAAGCTGCTGGCCGGGGCTAAGCTTGTGTCCCTCCACATTCAGATTGACAACCTCACGTCCTAAATGTTTCTACAGTGCCTTCTGTTTATCTTAGTAATATGCTAATATAGGGATTACCTTGGTCTACTTTAGCTTAAGAAATGGTGGGTTTTGGTGGCGATGGAGCAATTACTTCGACATCAGACCAGTAATTTCCAACAGTCGAACGGATATTTTGTGTCTGTTGGATATAAAGTTCCTTTGGGTAAGAAGTACTACTTGTCATCAAAATGGATAAAAGGAGATGTATGTAGACATATTTTAGTTCTAGATACGTCCCTCTTTATCCATTTTGATGACAAGCACTCCCTCCGTTCCACAATACATGCCTTCCATTTGTCAAAATATAGATGTATCTAGACATGTTTTAGTATATAGGTACATCCATTATAGAGCCAATCGGATGGTTGAGAACACTACAATTCGAGAAAAAACAGACGCATGTGTGAGAGCTCGCCACGCGGCTATTCCTGTCGAACGCCCCATTAACCGTAAGATATGTATACAACGGTGCCAGTTATTGCACGTACACAGTAGTACTCCCTCCTTTCCGGTTTATAGGGCTTAATTCAAAAATCTCACCAACCAAGATGGTGAGTGGTGGAATATTTTTTGTAGTTTGCAAAAGCACCAAATTAGTGCTCTTGTTTTTCTCAAAAATTATGTTTATCAATGCATTAATTGCAATGCATGCATGCATAAAGTACATGCATTGGTCAATTTTCTCTTAATACTTGCATGCAATGATTTAATGCACCTTGGAATCTGAACATGTGTTGGGGAGCAACCAAATTGAGCCTTATAAAATGGAAAAACTAAAATTTTGAGATAAGCCCTATAAAACCGAAAAGGAGGGAGTAGAAAAAGAAGTACTCCATCCGGGAATAGTGCCGCACTTCGAAACTAGAACCGTCAATAAATTTTGAGCTTGCGTCTCGTCACATTCCAAATTACTCCACGCTATATTGAATTGCAAACCTGTTCACACCGATCACAACCTAAACGGTTTCCCACTTAGGAGCGTATTAGTACCACGCTATATTGAATTGCAAACCTGTTCACACCGATCACAACCTAGACGGTTTCCCACTTAGGAGCGTATTAGTACTCGGTTATAAATACTAGTATGCCAAGATGACTGCACATTCCTCCTCAACTCCTCATCCACAAAAACAAATAAGTCATTCAGCATCCTTCCCTTGCGTCTGCCATGGCCAGCGTGAGTTCTGGGTCGAGAGATTGCCACCAGGGAGAGGCTAGCATGGAAGCGGAAGCACGGGAGATGTCCCGCCTCGCTACGAGAGCAGCTGACATGTCCCGCCGCGCGGAAGTAGCAGCACAGAGGTCCCGCCGCGCCGCTGAAGTAGCACGGAGGTCCCGCCGCGCCGTCGATGCAGCAGACTGGTCCGACCGCGCCGCGGAAGCAGCAGAGATGTCCCGCCGCGCCACGAATGCAGCAGAGATGTCCCGCCGCGCCGCGGCGGCCTGGGAAAATTTCTCGCGGGCAGGAGACGACTGTTATAGGCGCATGCATGCGATCGTCCATAGCCAGATGGATCAGATCTCCGGCTGGGCGAGCTTGCAGGACGACATGAAAGCCTCGTTGGAACAGGCTACCGGCGTCATCCGGCAACTAAGGGAGGGCAATGAGAGGCTCCAGGCCGAGCGTGACCTGCTGAGGGAGAAGATCGTCCGAAGTGCAGACCAGCAGGAGGAGACCAGTGCCTTGTTGAAGAGGACTAGCGTCATCGTCAAGAAAGTTATGGACGAGAATGACATGCTCCGCAACGAGCGCCAAAGGCTGGTGGAGGAATCCGTGGATGTTCTCAAGCAGCGCCTTGAGGACACGACAGAGCTCATCGCTGCTCGCCGCGGAGACTAGTTCCCGCGGCCTGCAGCAACGCATCAAGAAAGTAGAGATCAGCGAGCCAGATCCTTGTCTTCCTTCTTCTTTTGCCCTTGTGTATTTGGGCGTAGCCGCATGTGGATTTTTTAATTATCTTTCTAATTATGTAAGACAATTAATCGTCCTTATCTTTCTGTGGAAGATCAATGTTGCGAGGCTGGAATGAAGAAAACTCTTGTTGTGGCGACCCTGGCGTTGCTATTCTTCTAGTTGCTGCTGGGCTTCCTTCAGTTTCCTGGTTTCTTTTGATGTAATAATCGGTTTAGGATGTGAATTGTGTCGTCGGTTGTGAAATGTTGGGTTCTAGCGCGGATGTTTGGCCTTTGTTGGCCTCTTGGGATGTTGCGATTTCAATCTGGTAGCTTTTATTCCTTCGTGTTAGGCTAGAGTTGTGCTGAACTTCTTGTGAATTGTGGTGGTTTTCAGTAATGAAAATCGGAAGGGGCAAGCCCTTCTTTGATAAAAAAATTAATCGTCCTTATATATTCACCAGTCTTGCTATAAGTCGCAGTAGATGCTATATAGGTCCGTCGGATCTTACATCAAGATCCGTGCTTTCAGATTTTCTTTTTTCTCTCTTAAATCTTAGTCGAGTGAGACATAGCCACGCCATTAAACAGAGGCTCGGGCGCCATTAATGGAGACCTTGGGAGAGAGGTGGACGGCAGATGGAGGTCAAAGGGCTCTCCTCCCGATAAGCACGCGCAGGGTCTGATCGCACGCCTCTTGTACTCAAATAGCTACCCTGCACGGCGCCTCCTAGCTAATAAAAAATGGGGACGCATGGCGGCACGTAAATGGTACTAGTAAGTAGAACGCCCACGGTTTCAATAATACTTGTGTTTCCGATTGTAACGTGACAACACTTGTTCCAAAATGACTTTGTTGATTGTTAATGTGTGCGCCTTCGCAAATCGGACTGCAAATTTACCACAGCATGTTGGTGCCATGTCATGGCACCAAGCCAAGTTTCATTATTTTCATGCGTGTTTTGGATTTACTGGAATTAAAAAACTAAGTTTCTCAATGTTTCCAACCTAGCCACGACGCCCAGAATTTTGAATTTCATTCCCATTTCTTGCATGGAACCTAGAAATTTACCCGAGGACACACATGTGATTTTTCAACCAACTTTGGTGCACTGGAACATGTGCTTGTATTTCAAATTTGAATTATGCACACAAAGGTGACACGTTCCCTCGCAGAACCATGAGCCTTCTTGAGAGAAGCTCCGATTTGCAAGAAGCTTATACCAAAATTTGTTCCTATTCGGCCAATTTTTTTACCACGGCATGGTACTACCATGACATGACACCATGCCAAGTTTCATGATTTTAAAACCAAGTTTCTCAATGTTCTCGACCGAGCCACGATGCCCAGATGTTTGAATTTTATTCTCATTTTTTGCATGGGACCTACTCCCTCCTTCCATCTATATAGGGCTAATGTGTTTTTCAAGACATCCTTTGACTATTGACAAGCTTAATAGCACATGAGATGTATACTATGAAAATTATATTATTGGAAGCTCCTTTGACATACAAATTTGAAGGTATGCTTTGTGTAAGTTGCATGTCATATATTATTTCTCTAATGTTTGGTCAAAGTTAGCCTCGAAAAACACATTACGACCTATATAGATGGAAGGAGGGAGTAGAAATTCACCCGAGGACACAAATGTGATTTTTCAACCAACTTTGGTGCACGGGAGCATGTGCTTGTAGTACAAATTTGTATTATGCACATTAAATGACCAAAAAATTAATTAATGTGTAAATAAGGCCAAACGAAGCCGGAATAATTCCAAAATTTAACATGACACTCATGTAGTTCTATGTTGCCTTTGTAAATAAACTCAAGGGGGACAACGTATATCGTTTCCCACTCAAAGGTGGCACGTTCCCTCTCAGAACCATGAGCCTTCTTGAGAGAAGCTTCGGTTTGCAAGAAGCTTATACCAAAATCTGTTCCTATTCGGCCAATTTTTTTACCACAACATGGTAGTACCATGACATGACATCCATGCCAAGTTTCATGATTTTCAGACATGTTTTGGATTTACAAGAATTTTAAAACCAAGTTTCTCAATGTTCTCGGCCGAGCCACGATGCCCAGATGTTTTAATTTTATTCTCATTTCTTGCATGGGACCTAGAAATTCACCCGAGGACACAAATGTGATTTTTCAACCAACTTTGGTGCACGAGAGCATGTGCTTGTAGTTCAAATTTGACTTATGCACATTAAATGACCAGAAACTCAATTAATGTATAAAAAACGACAAACGAACCCGGAATAATTCCAACATTTAACAGGGCACTAATGTAGTTCTATGTTGCCTTTGTTAAGAAACTCAAGGGGGGCAGCGTATATCGTTTCACACTCAAAGGTGGCACGTTCCCTCTTAGAACCACGAGCTTCCAAATCAGCCCAATTTTTTACCACAACATGTTAGTGCCATGACATGACACCATGCCAAGTTTCATGATTTCGCGGCGAGTTTTGGATTTACATGAATTAAAAATCAAATTTTCTCGATGTTCTCGGCCGAGTCATGACGCCCAGATGTTTGAATTTCATTCTCATTTCTTCCATGGGACCTAGAAATTCAACCAAGGACACACATGTGATTTTTCAACCCACTTTGGTGCACCGGAGCATGTGCATGCAATTCATATTTATATTATGCACATTAAAAGTCCAGAAACTCAATTAATGTATGAAAAGGCCAAATGAACCCGAAATAATTCCAAAATTTAACAGGGCACTCATATAGTTCTCTGTTGCCTCAGTAAATCAAATCAGGGGGGAGGCAGCGTATATCGTTTCGCACACAAAGGTGACACGTTCCCTCTCGGAACCACGAGGCTTGTTTAGAGAATCTCCGGTTTTGCAAGAGGCTTATACCAAAACTTGTCCCAATTCAGCCAAAAATTATACGTATGAAAACAGGGTTTAGATTATCCCAAACATCTCGCTACCTAGACCAATAATGTACTATGATTTGAATTCAACATAAAATGGATACAAATATTTGAATTGGAGAGCGTATGGTACATGTAGTTCATAGTGAAATATGATTACTGCTATATGTATGTTTTTTGTTATCAAGATAATATTTAAATTATTGTATAACTTGACAACAATCGTATTCAAATAAGGAAAATTGATTCAAATTTAGTCCATATGGTAGACGACAATATATATGTTCACATGGTGGAGTAAAATGTTCATATATGATGGAAGATCAAAATGTACGACTACATCAATTATAAACCGCAAGGTCACCTAACGATATATTCGAATTCAACATAACGTGGATTCGAAAATTGAAATTCGAGATCATGGCATCTGTAATCATATAAAAAGGGACATTACTCTTTCTTTGGTGGGAATTGATTTGTTTTTTGTTGTTGTTGAGGGAAGTGTGAATCGATTTGGTACTATGCAGGGTAATCTTGTTCTCCCGATTTTTTTTACATTTTTCTTGTAGTTTTTTCAATGGCATCTATAGCAATATAGTAAAAGGGGACATGACTCTCTTTTGTCTTGTATGAATTGTTTTTTTACACGTTAAGTTTGTTCTGCCGAACAAGGAATCCGCACCTTGTTATCCCGAAATTTTCAAGCTCGAGTATCTTTTGTCTCACCTGCTTTGAAACTCCCGCTTCTTCAACCCGCGTCGCGCCTTGTTATCTCGAAATTTGGACGCGCGCGAGAACTCCCTCATCATCCGAAATCGCTCCCGCAGCCCAGACACGCGAAATCCCCCTTCTACCCCTCAGCCGGAAATGAAGCTCCACGTCGTGGTGTCAAAACCGGTGGGGGTACGCTGGTAACTTACCCTACATTTCGGACAAGCGCATCCCTAAGCTTGGCTCCCCCTCCCCCTTTGCCCCCCATTCATACACAGAGGCTGCCAAAACCCGCGAAACCCCACGCTCCTCCGTCAGCCTCCCGACCGCCGCCCAGCCGGAGACTCTTCCCGGACTACATCGTCCTCCGCTATAGCTCGCCGTCCCTCATCCACCGCACCGGATGAGGATCCATTGTCGATATCGTCGTCCCGCCGGATCAGCCGCCCTGTCCTCCACCTCCAAGGAGCTGCCCCGACGTTCGCCTCGTCTATCGCGCCACCTCAATCCGCACAGCGCCGTCTTGACCTGCCCCACCGGAACCGTAGAACCCTCACCAATTCCTCTGATGAAGCCGAGGCCAACTCGGGGCCACCAAGGAGGTTCTGCACTCACCGCTGCATTTTATCTTTTATTCAATCTCACGGGGCTGCCGGTGGTGGATACCGAGCAGACATGGCGTGTCTCCATCGACGGCGCCGTCGCCGGCCACATCATCCACGGCGTCTCTCCCCCATGTCGTTGCTTCCTCGGCGGCGACTTCCACAACGGCACTAGCTGCAGCTGCTCCGGCTCTCGCTCGTGCTGCGGCTCTGTTCTTGCTGTCGGTCGCACTGCTGCACTACTCCTACTTTCGTTCGTGCTGCTGCTCTGCTCTTGCTCTTGCTTGAGCTGCTGCTGCTGCTGCACGACCTCCGGCAGCTACAGGAGTTGCTGCTTTAGTACTCGCTCGCGGTGCTACTGCACGACTTGCTCTCTGCTAGTGCGTTCCCTGCTCGAGCGTCTGTTGATTTAGATCACTGCTTCTCTGCTACTAGTGCTCGAACGCCCTAAACATCTATTGCAATGCTCTGTTACTAGTTCAATCAGTTTTGACAGTAAAATTCAGTTTCGACTGTGAAGTTCATTTTCTTCAGTTAAGCTCAGAGTGAACAGTACTTACAACATCTGTCGGAGTGGCCGTGGCGCGGCTGATGCGTTTTACATCTAGCACTTTTTGGTGATGTATTTTACATCATCTATTGCAGATGATATTAGGGTCCCACTTCAGATTAACGTTGTCTGTCTTGTCATGCTTCAGCCTCGTCGCCGTACACCTTAGCGGAGCTGCTCCAACGACGGAACCGTCCATCACAACGGAGCAGTACCCTCGGCGCCGTTTCCAGAGGCCTCGGATCTTCTTCCCCGCCTCCGACAGTCACACCAGCATCATCACCATCCTCCACATCCAACCCAATGATGCTGAGGTCCACAAGGCTATGCCAAAGAGGTTGTACACTTGTCGCATCACTTTGTTTCTCCATTCCTCTGTTCTTCCAATTCATGTTAGCCAAACACCCAGGTTGACTGAAATCCTATGTTTCCAAATGCTCTGTTTTGCACGTGCATTCCTATCCTATTCCTGTGTTTTTCCTGTCCCTGCGTTTATAGAATCCTCCAATTCTAAGGAGCCCTTACAGATTTACTTCATTTTCAGATAGGCGTCAAAGAAAACTCTGTGTGTTATGTCCTGCTCCTGCCGTGACGTCATCCACCCCACCTGAGGTGCACCATCGACAGAAGCGTTCACTGCTGCAGAGATACCCCCTGCAGACTTCCTTTCGCCACCTCAGATCATCTTCCCCGTTGCCGGCAGCCACGCCAACTGCATTACCATCATTGACTGAGCAGATGAACCTGAGGACTACACAGTTCCGGAAGAGAGGTCGCAGTCTTTCGTGTTTGCTTACGTTATACATCGGTTATTATTACCTGCTACTTTATCGTTCAATCTTGAGTTTTGAATTTCCCATGGGTCTCATATCGAGCCAGCAACGAATAGTATCTGTCTACTATCTGGTTCATCTGGGGTCTTCTATGTGGTTCATGTTGGGTGGGCAACAAACAATAGATGATCCATTGTCTATCTTTTTAAACTGAAGCTATAATCTACCTCCTATCATTAGTTTTGGATCCATCCACTCGTTTGCTACCATCAGTCTTGATTTTTGCATGCACCCCTTAGGCCTTACAAAATCTAACTATTTTTTTATTATGCATATCAGATATTGTACACAATCGTACTGAACATGTAGAGAAAAAGAGAAGACCGTTGCGTGCGAATATAATGTCATGCAGACGCCACTCCATGGTGGGCGAAGTGCCCTCCCTCCTGCATTTCCAGATTGTATTCCATAGGAAGATAACTGTTCAGATGGAGATTCAGAAGGAGGCGACCACGCCTGTTTACCACCTGAGGTGTTTGCTCTAACCTGGCATGCTGATGTTGGTCATATCATGCATATGGCGCCTTGCATTGCTTACATTATACATCTTATATGTCATCAGCTTAGTTTAGATTTGCTTTGTGTGAATGCCACCTGTTTGGTTTCTATATCATACTCCCACCATTCCTAAATATTTGTCTTTTTACAGATTTCAACAAGTGACTACATACGGAACAAAATGAGTGAATCTACACTCTAAAATATGTCTATATACGTCCGTATGTGGTAGTCCATTTGAAATCTCTAAAAAGACAAATATTTAGGAACGGAGGGAGTATATGGGAATTATGCAATGCCATCTTCTTTAGCCAGGCATCATATACGTGAATCATGCAATGCCATCCTGTTTAGCCAGTCATCGTATATGTGAATTGTATTGTGCCATATTTTTTTCCATAATGTATTCCATTTGTCAACAATGTTTATACATTCATCTACTCTTCCTGTGCATCAGCCATTTCAGTCGGTCATGGGAAAATCTGGAGTGAAAACAAGGTCTTCTGAGCAGTCAGTGCTACCTGTCGATGCAGATTTCTTGCTGGTTACAGATAGCTCCTCAGAGGAGGATTCAGAGAGAGATGACCAGTCGTATTCCCCCCCGACGTGCATGCTCTAACTTGGTTGGGTTATATTGCTCATATCATGCATATGGTGTCTTGCATCGCCATGCCATCTCCTTAGATTAGACATGGTTTGTGTGAATGCCTCCTGTTTGCTTTCTATATCAGATATGTGAATTATGCAATGCCATGTTTTTCAGCCAGTTATCATATATGTGAATTGTGCACCGCCATGGAGCTAGGCATCATATATGTGAATTATCTCATGCCATCATTTTTTTCATTACGTATTCCATTTGTCGACAATCTGTGTATATTAAACTACTCTTCATGTGTATCAGCCATTTGAGCCGGTTATGGAAAAATCTGGAGTGAAAACAAGGTCTTCAGAGCAGGCAATGGTACCTGTTGAAGCATATATCTTGATGGTTACAGGGAGCTCCTCAGAGGAGGATTCAGAGACAGATGACCAGTCCTATATCCCACCTGGGGTGTATGCTCTAAGTTGCTATGTTTATATTTCTCATATGATGCATATGGTGTCTTGCATTGCTTAGTTTAGACATCATATGCACAATATTGAATTCTATCTGCTTAGTTTAGAGATCATACATGCGAGTGCCAGCTGCTTAGTATATGAATCAATTATGTCAATTATATCATGCCATCCTGTATACTTAGACAGCATGTATGCGAATTATTTCATCCCAACCTATTTTAGAAAGACATCATATAGTTTTGTCATGTCATCCTGTTTAGGTACTCATCATATGTTGAATTATGCCATTATATCCTGTTAAGTTATCCATCATATATCTGAAACTGTGTCATGCTATCCTGTTTAGTTAGGCATCATATATGTGAAATTGTGTCATGCTGTCCTGTTTGGTTAGACAACATATATGTGAATTACCACATCTGTCTATCATACAATGTCTGTACGTTCAATTTCTTTTCTTGTTTATCAGCCATTTGAATTGGAGGGGGTGATGGCAGTATCTAAGGGAGCAAAAACTCGTTCTTCACAAAAGACAGTGCTACCCGTCGATGCAGATAGAACCATGGTTGTACTGGCCCACAAACTAGCCCCACCACACATAATCGAGACTCTTCCAGATTGCACACTTACACCGTTGGGCAGAGAACCAGCTACAACCCATCTAACTACAACCCCAGTGGATAGTAACCCACTTATAGTTGACAAAGCACCATGTCCACCACAGAGTACCCCCACACGAGCAGTTTGTAAAGCTACTGCAGTGCCCAAAGCACGAAGACAACCACAGCTAACCCAAACTCCACGTTTAAAGCAGAAGAGCAACTGTTCTCAGGTCAGATTCCGTAGCTATGGTCCATACTCCTTTGTTATTGCATCACTGTATTTACTCATACCAACTACTTTCGAATTTGAAGGATCCAATTGAAACTCCAATGGCGCAACAGGTATGTTTTAAACCTATTTCTTTAACTGGATTGTTGTTCTAACTTCTTGCTCTATGTTGATTTCAGTTTAAGTTGTATAAACAGTTATGTTCTCATGTGATGCACATTACAAGTGCTGCCAATGCTGTGTAGTTTCTCACACTTATATTCTGTCTATGCTGCTGTGTCTTAAAAAAATATGAGTTGAACTGTGTCTCTTTCTTGATTAGGGAATATAAACTAGAATGATATGGACAATACAATGACCATAGTACATAGATATATGTTTGTTTCATGCTATTATCCTGTCCACCTTACTACTGAACCGGTTTACCAAAATGAGTTTCGTATACTACAAGCTAAACCTGTGATGTGTCTGCTTGTTTCTCTTGTAGTATGCAAACAAATATTGGAGAAGAGCACCCCACTATGCAATGGTAGAGAAAGTAATGCAGATAAGGTTCAAGATAGTGAGACAACCCTGTTGGTCTCCAAGAAAGGTGATAAAAACGATCTTGTAGACAGTGAGAAAACCCCACAGTCCTGAGTTGATGTAGTGTTCGAGTTACTGGCCAGTACCGCTGGCACAAGCTCTTCGAACTCGCTGCCTGAATCACTTCGGCTTCTTCAGTCTCAGCTACAAGCTGAAAGGCATCAGTCAGCTATGCTGCGGCAAGAAGCCGAAGGACTGAGGAAGTCCCTGCAGAATTCAGATGCGTACTTTCTTGTGCAACAGCAAGCGCTGGAGGATTTAAGCGCCAAACAAGAGAAAGTTAATAAGCTTGCTAAGTATCTTGCCAGCATTATGGGTACCCAGGATATTGTTTCTTGAACTCTTCTCAAGTGGTTTCAGTTCTGGACTTGTTTTGCTGCGGCGTTTATATGCTGCTTTGTTCCCTATATTTGCACTGGTGGCGAACTTTGATGCCCAGTGGATGTAATATGTGTAATAGCCGTGATAGCCTAGCATAAGTTGCTTGCTTATTTATTTCCTTGTTGTCTTGTTTATTTCTTTGCTTGTAGCCAGTGCAGTTCTTTTTCCGCGGTTTGCTAGTGGCTGCAATAACCTATTTTTTAAAACTAGGCCACAATAACCATGGGCTAATATTTACTGTAGTGACACTGGGCCTCCTACGGGCGTAGAAACAGTGGGCCTTCTACGGGCCGTAGAAACAGTAGGCCTTCTACGGGCCGTAGAAACAATGGGCCTTCTACAGGTCGTAGAAACAATGGGCCTTCTACGGGCCGTATCATCAATGGGCCTTATACGGGCCGTATGATCGATTGGCCAAACATGGGCCAATAACAGGCCGCATTATGGCCGTAAATGGGCTAGAGTTGGAATCGTCCGTTCATGGGCCGACTATAAAGGTCCAATTTAATAGGCCGTATTTGATGACGCTATGAGAACGGCCCAACGTATTAACGGACCACAAACGGGCCGACTGTAACCACGGGCTGAATTTGGCCCACAAGCAGAAAATGACAGTAACGGGCCGTAAGTAAACGAATGCTGGAAATGAGCCCAAGAATAAATGGGCTCTGAGAAGGCCGAATGATAACATGGGCTAGAAACGGCCCAACGGAATAACGTGCCGTTAATGGGTATAAAGTGATACACTGTTCATTATGGGCCAGTTTCACCACGGGCCGTTAATGGGTGTAAAGTGATACACTGTTCATTATGGGCCAGTTTCACCACGGGCCGTTAATAGGCCAAGAGTTACATAGGGCCTCATATGGGCCGAAGGACGTCATGGGCCATACATGGGCCAGAAGTGAAAATAGGCTAGAATCATATTGGATGGCCCAGATGACGCTACTGGGCCTAATTCGGATAGGGCGTAATGGGCCTTGGGTTAGCGGGCTGTAAATGGGCTATATGCGAACAGGCCGTTAACATGCTTTCCATGGGCCAGCCCGCCACCTTTTGACCAAGTCAAACGGGCCGGCCTTTTCATAGGAATGGGCCTTTGTTGGGCCGTGCCACGTGTCGACGTATCATAGGCGCCTTCTGTCCAATGAGTGGATGACACCTGTCCCAACGATGAGCCGACACGTGTTTCCTCCAGCCAATGATGATTTTACACATGGAAAATCCCCATTGCTCGGGGCTGTTAACGGGTTATCGGATCCAAAACCCGGTCCGATAGCTTAACGGCGTTCTGTTACGGTGGATGCCACGTGTCGGTCACCCTTGACGAAAGCACTTCTGTGATGCGCGATTTATCATCATGGAAGTGCACACTTCTGTGATGATAATTTTGGTAATGTCATGGAACACTTCTACGACAGCACAGGTATGACTATCTTCATTCTGTCATAAAATCGTCATGGATGTACATGCATGAAAAAAAAGTGACCTACTATGACAAACACGTATCATCACGGAAGTGTATTTTATTTGTAGTGTACCCAAGCTTAAAAGAAGACGGATCAGAATTTGGCACTGAAGATCTCCGCGCCATAAACCTGGAAGTACGTCCACTGGCTTGTCAACTTGCTGAAGAGGCTGATCTTTCATTTTGCCAGGCGAGTTATGATACCAATAACAAGCGGGTTGCTGCACCGACTCCTGAGGCTCAAAACCTGATCCCTCCAATCCGTAAGCACACTTATGCCCCTGATATTGAACCGTCCACCCTTATAAGCGACGAAGCTGTGTTCCAAGCTTTAACTGGGATCGACTGGACAACTGTTGACTTCCAGCTGCTGGGTAGAGATGAAGAAGATGAATTGGTGCAAGCTGATCCGCAGCCGTCAGGTCAAGCTGATAAGGAATCATAATCCGGGGGCCGGTTTAGTCTTCCACATGCTGCAATACTTATTGAGAAACAATTATCTATTTGGGCACTGAAATGCCTTGTAATAGGCTAGTTAAAATAGTGGTCTATTATGCCTTCGTGCATATTTATCTACAACTGATGTGTGTTAATCCGCCATGCTTTAAGATATGATGTTCATAATCCATAGCTATTTATTCAAGTTGTTCCTGCAGATAAGAAGTTTAAAGCGCCCTGGCAGTTTACCACCGGGCGGGTCATGATACCCAAATATATATATGACCAAGGTTTATAACCAAGGTTGTAAAAGATAACCAAATATGGAAATATATGATACCTGTGACCGTTAGGCATAATGTTGGCTGACCAACTTTGTAATGAGGGTAATAACCCTAATCCGGAGTAGAAGTAACTCCTGTTATATGATATCGGTTTACAATGAAACCGTTCCGGGCTGTGATAAACACCGGTTTATTCCATATTGGTGACATTTTAGCCAAAACCAGACCGGGCTAATAGTCTCCGGGTTATAACTTGATCATGTACTGACAACTAGTAGTGGACAGCCTAACCGGGTTGATAAACACCGGTTTGAAAACGTTAGAAATCTAATGAAAACAAAGAAAACTCAGCAAAAGGCAAGTAAAAACCGTTGTAGTCGAGGCTTTTTACGGGCTGCCAGGCCCTAAATTCGACAGCAAAGAAATCCCAAGCAACATTGTGAGTTGTGCTCAGTGGGTGCCTATGTTTGAGCTGTTGTTTTACAACACTCTCTTTGGCCCCGGTTTGACGTGGCTTTGAGCCGATCAAGAGGCGTGACTATGGTTCGGGTTCGACCAAGTCCCCAAGTGATGTTGTAGCATTGCGCCGATCAAGAGGTGTAGCTATGGTTCGGGTTCGACCAAGCCCCCAAGTGATGCTGTGGCATTGCGTCGATCAAGAGGTGTAGCTATGGTTCGGATTCGACCAAGCCCCCAAGTGATGCTGTGGCATTGCGCCGATCAAGAGGTGTAGCTATGGTTCGGATACGACCAAGCCCCCAAGTGATGTTGTGCAATTGCACCGATCAAGAGGTGTAGCTATGGTTCGGATACGACCAAGCCCCCAAGTGATGTTGTGGAATTGCGCCGATCAAGAGGTGTAGCTATGGTTCGGATACGACCAAGCCCCCAAGTGATCTAATATGAAGCTTTGAGAAGCTAAATCAAGGGGTAAACCGGACGCCGCTTTGTAAGCTCCATGTAACCACACATGATGTAAGGAAAACAACAGATACCCCGCTTTAGCTGAGGTTCCTGTTTATTATATTGATCATAATATATACAATGTCATAATATGTACATAAGCAGAGCCTGTAGCTCAAGTATAGTAGGGCCGAAGATGAGCAATATTCCACGGCCGGTTGGTCTCCTCCTCCGATTTACGTGAGTCTTTGTGCTCTCGAACATCGATTAGGTAATATGACCCGTTGTGCAGATTCTTGCTGACCACAAAGGGTCCTTCCCAAGGGGGGGATAGCTTGTGCATGTCCGTCTGATCCTGGATGAGTCGAAGCACCAAATCGCCTTCTTGAAAGGTTCTGGTTCTAACCGGTGGCTATGATAACGACGCAGATCTTGCTGATAAATCGCCGAACGGGCTACCGCCATGTCACGCTCCTCATCTAACAGGTCAAGAGCTTCCTGCCGTGCCTTCTCGTTGTCAGCTTCAACATATGCCGCTACACGAGGCGAGTCATGACGGATGTCACTAGGAAGAACTGCTTCCACTCCATAAACCATGAAGAATGGTGTGTAGCCTGTCGATCTGTTGGGTGTGGTATTGATGCTCCACAACACAGAAGGTAACTGCTCAACCCAACAACCCGGCGTCCGTTGCAAAGGGACCATGAGCCGGGTTTGATGCCTCTCAAGATCTCTTGATTGGCCCTCTCCGCTTGACCATTGGACTGGGGGTGAGCCACTGATGACACATCAAGCCGGATGTGCTCACGTTGACAGAACTCCTTCATGGCACCCTTTGATAGATTGGTACCATTGTCTGTTATAATGTTGTGTGGAAAGCCAAGCCGAAAGATCACCTTCTTGATGAATTGAACCGCCGTGGCTGCGTCACACTTACTAACTGGCTCTGCCTCCACCCAGCTCGTGAACTTATCAACCGCCACCAAAAGGTGGGCCTTCTTGCCCTTGGACCTCTTGAAAGGCCCAACCATATCCAGCCCCCAAGTTGCAAACGGCCAGGTGATTGGAATCATCCTCAATTCTTGAGCCGGTACATGAGCGCGTCTTGAGAATTTCTGACAGCCATCACATCTTTTGACCAAGTCCTCGGCATCAGCATGAGCTGTCAACCAATAGAAACCGTGACGAAACGCCTTGGCCACCAAAGATTTTGAACCGGCGTGGTGACCACAATCTCCTTCATGGATCTCACGCAAAATTTCATGGCCTTCCTCAGGAGACACACAGCGTTGAAACGCCCCTGTCACACTGCAATGATGTAACTCTCCATTGATAATAGTCATAGACTTGGACCGCCGGGTTATCTGTCTGGCCAAAGTTTCATTCTCTGGTAACTCGCCCCGGTTTATATACGCCAGATATGGAACCGTCCAATCCGGGATAACATGAAGAGCTGCCACCAAGTGAGCCTCCGGATCAGGAACAGCCAAATCCTCTTCACCAGGGAGCTTGACGGACGGATTATGCAAAACATCCAGGAAGACATTAGGTGGAACCGGTTTACGTTGGGAACCCAGCCGGCTTAAAGCGTCTGTCGCTTCATTCTTCCGTCGGTCCACATGATCCACCTGATAACCTTTAAAGTGACCAGCAACAATATCCACCTCACGACGATATGCTGCCATTAGTGGGTCCTTGGATCCCAAGTGCCGGACACTTGTTGAGCCACCAGATCCGAGTCACCGGAGCACTTAACTCGGCTTAGGTTCATCTCCTTAGCCATCCGAAGACCATGGAGTAAAGCCTCATATCCAGCTGCATTGTTAGTGCAAGGGAACATTAAACGGAGAACATAACAAAACTTATCACCTCGTGGGGAAGTTAATACGACTCCAGCCCCCGAGCCCTCTAATTGCCTGGACCCATCAAAATGAATAGTCTAGTAAGTATGATCCGGCTTCTCCTCTGGCGCTTGTAATTCTGTCCAATCATTGATGAAATCCACAAGTGCCTGATATTTGATCACCGTTCGGGGTATCTATTTCAACCCGTGAGGCCCGAGCTCGATAGCCCACTTAGCAATCCGGCCAGTTGCTTCCCTATTCTGGATTATATCCCCCAAAGGAGCAGAGCTGACCACCGTGATGGGATGACCTTGGAAATACTGCTTAAGCTTCCGGCTTGCCATGAAAACCCCATACACCAATTTTTGCCAATGCGGATACCTCTGCTTCGACTCAATGAGTACCTCACTGATATAGTAAACCGACCGCTGAACCGAATATTTCTTTCCTGCCTCCTTGCGCTCCACCACAATAGACACACTAACAGCCCGAGCATTAGCTGCCACATATAGCAACAATGGTTCTTTGTCAACCGGAGCAGCGAGAATCGGCGGATTAGCTAGCTGCCGCTTTAAGTCCTCAAATGCTTCATTAGCGGCGTCACTCCAGACGAAGTTATCCATTTTCTTCAGCATCTGATACAAGGGGATGGCCTTCTCGCCGAGGCGACTGACAACCCGGCTCAACGCGGCAATCCGGCCTGCCAGGCGTTGAACATCATTGATACACTTTGGTTTAGCCAAGGAGGTGATGGCTTTGATCTTTTCCGGATTAGCTTCAATGCCCCTGTTAGACACCAAAAATCCCAGGAGCTTGCCTGCAGGTACACAAAAGACACACTTGGCCGGATTAAGCATCATTTTATAAACCTGCAGGTTATCAAAGGTTTCCTTCAAGTCATCAATCAATCTCTCCTTCTTCCTTGATTTTATCACAATATCATCCGCATAGGCATGAACATTGCGGCCGATCTGTTTATGAAGACAATTCTGCACACACCGTTGAAAGTCGCCTGGGCACTCTTGAGCCCAAAGGGCATGGACACATAGCAGAAGGCTCCAAAGGGAGTTATGAAGGCTGTTTTCTCCTGGTCCTTAACTGCCATTTTGATCTGATGATAACCATAATATGCATCCAAAAAACTTAAACGCTCACAACCCGTCGTAGCATCAATAATTTGATCAATACGGGGGAGGGCAAACGGATCTGCTGGACAAGCTTTGTTGAGATCTGTGTAGTCCACACACATATGCCAAGTGCCATTCTTCTTGAGGACCAGCACCGGATTATCCAACCACTTAGGATGGAATACTTAAACGATAAATCCAGCCACCAAGAGCCTGGCTATTTCTTCTCCAATAGCCTTGCGTCTTTCTTCATTGAACCGGCGGAGAAACTGCTTGACCGGTTTATACTTAGGATCAACATTGAGAGTGTGCTCAGCGAGTTCTCTTGGTACACCTGCCATGTCAGAAGGCTTCCATGCAAAGATGTCCCGGTTCTCACGGATGAACTCGATGAGCGCGCCTTCCTATTTCGGATCCAAGTTAGCGCTGATGCTAAACTGCTTGGACGAATCGCCAGGCACGAAGTCAACAAGCTTAGTCTCATCAGCCGATTTAAACTTCAGGGCCGGATCATGCTCTGTAGTTGGTTTCTTCAACGAAGTCAATCCGCCGGATCAACATTGTCCTTGTAAAACTTTAACTCTTTTGTTGCACAACCCGACTCCGCATAAGCCGCATCACCTTCTTCACACTCCAGAGCAATCTTGCGTCTCCCATGCACGGTTATAGTTCCCTTGTGACCCGGCATCTTGAGCTGCAGATAGACATAACAAGGCCGTGCCATAAACTTAGCATAAGCTGGCCGTCCAAATAGGGCATGATACAGGCTTCTGATTTTCACCACTTCAAAGGTCAAGGTTTCTGATCTCGAGTCATGCTCATCTCCAAAAGCCATCTCTAGAGCTATCTTACCGACAGGATATGCCGACTTACCAGGCACCACACCATGGAACACCGTATTGGACGGTTTAAGATTTTTATCTGTTAGCCGCATGCGACGGAAAGTTTCATAATAAAGGATATTGATACTACTCCCTCCATCCATGAGTACCTTAGTGAACTTATAACCTCCCACCCGAGGTGCCACCACCAGAGCCAGATGACCCGGATTGTCAACCCGGGGCGGATGATCTTCTCTACTCCACACAATTGGCTGCTTGGCCCAGCGCAAATAATGGGGCACCACCGGTTCAATGACATTCACCGCCCTTTTATGAAGCTTCTGATTGCGTTTGTCCAAGCTAGTGGTGAAGACATGATACTGTCCGCTATTCAACAGCTTCGGGTTGCTCTGGTAACCTGACTGCTGATGCTGCTGCTGATTGCCCTGATGATTATAGCCGCCTTGATTACCCTGATTACTTTGATTGTTATGTCCACCCTGATTACCGTGGAAGCCTGAACCAGAATTTCCTCCACCATAACCCGGCCCATGAGAGCCGGGGCCCGAACCACCTCCTGGTCCATGATCATACCGGAAAGAATCAGAATTTTTTAACTCCTGCATGATGTAAGAATCTTTCCAGAGGTGCGTGGACGGTTCTTCCTTCGTCCCATGCTTTGGACAGGGCTGGTTCAACAGATAAGACAAACGGTCCGGATTAGGACTTGGCTTTCCACCGCGCTGGGGCGGTTTACCCTTACGCCGCTGGCCCTTGTCATGTGCATTAGTGTTAGCCACAAAGTCTAAACCGTGGTCCGCTTTATGCTTGCCGCCGTTTCCATGACCCGCCGGGTTGTGGTGCCGCCCCTTGGCGTTGCCGCTCTTTTTTCCCTTCCCTGTCTTATCATCGTCAGACTCGGGATCCTTGGTACTATCAGAGTCGGCATACTTCACTAGTGCAGCCATGAGGGTTCCCATGTCATTACAATGACGTTTGAGCCGTCCTAACTTCAACTTCAAGGGTTCAAACCGGCAATTGCCTTCCAATGTTAAAACTGCGGTGTCAGCGTTGATGCGGTCTGATGAATGCAAAATCTCTGAAACCCGGCGCACCCAATGGGTTGTTGACTCTCCTTCCTCCTGGACACAGGCAGCTAAGTCCACAATTGACATGGGCTGCTTGCATGTATCCTTGAAGTCCACAATTTCACACACGCCGCATCATCCACATCCAGCATCTCCATGGCCATCTCATAGCTTTCAACCCATGTTTCAGGGGATAAATCGGCGATGTAATTCGGCACCTTTGCGCGAGCCCTTGAAATCCTTAGGCAGGCGCACATTGCGTAACGTCGGGGCGAGGCACGACACTCCCAAAGAACTAGAGGCAACTCCTGGTTCCACCGATGTGGTTGGACGAACCGGAGTAAGTTGACGGGCTTCATGCTGCGCCGCTAACTCGGCCTCTCTGTGTGCCCGAGCCCGGTCCACCACCTCCTGAGCATCAGCAGCACCACCCGCCGGGTTATTGCCACGGGGCGGATCACGGTTCCGCGCATTGCTTGACACTGTTGGTTCATCCATACGCCTGCTGTAACTCCGGCTTGGACGGGGAGTAGATTGAATCTGATCGTGACTATATGAATAAGCCTCTTGTTGAACCAAGGCTATCTGAAGAAGCTCCTTAACCTGACGCATCTCGACCGCCGCCGGAGAATCGCCTTCGATCGGGATGGCCGCCAGCCGTGAAGCGGCAGCGACAATGTTGTCCATTGGGTTAGAATAATGTCCCGGTGGCGTGGGGACATGCGGTACTACAATGTTGTTCTGACGAGGCGGATCCACCAAACGTGGCTGAACCGGCGCCCCTGCTCCAGGTGCCTCCGCCCGGTTTACCACCGGCGGATTACTGGTCCCTGCTCCTGGGTGTTAAAGAGATTTCTAGCGTCATAAACCGGCAGCAGGCGAGATCGGTACCTCCTCTTCAGGACTTCGTTCGACGCACTCTGATCCAGCATAATCCGGTAAGCTTGTGCATCCAAAGCGGCCCGCTCCGCGGCTATCCTGGTATCCTCAGCTGCTAAGTCGGTTTTGGCCTGGGTGATCTGATCTTTCACTTTCGCGACTTCCGCATTGGGTGCATCCTGATTCGCCGGGTTAACCTCCGCCATCAGCGTTGCCAACGCGTCAAACAAATCAGATAGAACCTGAGCTGGCGGTCGCACAGGGCCTCCTGCTGTCATGCCCAATATGCGACCCTATCCAAGAGGAAACTCGAAGGGCCCACCAAGGATAGACCCGCATATTGAAACGCTTTTGCAAAGTGGATATCATTACATCAACATTACATAATAGATGGGGATACATACAGAGCATACAAATGCCGCAAGAATACATCAATATACATGGGAACAACATCCGACTACAGATGAAACACAAACAGAAGCTCAAACGACATCCACCCTGCTAGCCCAGGCTGCCAACCTGGAACCTATCCCCTGATCGAAGAAGAAGCAGAAGAAGAACTCCAAAACAAGTAACATCGCTCTCGCGTCATGGTCATCGCAAAACCTGTACCTGCAACTGGTGTTGTAGTAATCTGTGAGCCACGAGGACTCAGCAATCCCATTACCATGGGTATCAAGACTAGCAAAGCTTAATGGGTAAGGAAGGGGGTAAAGTGGTGAGGTTGCAGCAGCGACTAAGCATGTATGGTGGCTAACATACGCAAATAAGAGCGAGAAGAGGAGCAACAGAACGGTCGTGAAGCTAGCAATGATCAAGAAGTGATCCTGAACTCCTACTTACGTCAAACATAACCCAGAAACCGTGTTCACTTCCCGGTCTCCGCCGAGAAGAGACCATCACGGCTACACACGCGGTTGATGCGTTTTAATTAAGTCAAGTGTCAAGTTCTCTACAACCGGACATTAACAAATTCCCATCTGCCACATAACCGCGGGCACGGCTTTCGAAAGATAATACCCTACAGGGGTGTCCCAACTTAGCCCATTATAAGCTCTCACGGTCAACGAAGGATATTCCTTCTCCTGGGAAGACCCGATCAGTCTCGGAATCCCGGTTTACAAGACATTTCGACAGTGGTAAAACAAGACCAGCAAAGCCGCCCGAATGTGCCGACAAATCCCGATAGGAGCTGCACATATCTCGTTCTCAGGGCACACCGGATGAGCGAAGCGTACAGGTACCAACGTAACCCAAGTTGCCAAGGGACGGTCCCGCACGGTGCTCTAGTTTGGACAAACACTCAGAGGAGCACTGGCCCGGGGGCGGGGGGGGGGGGGGGGTAAAATAAAGATGACCCTCGGGAGCGCGACTCCCAAGGGAAAAAGGCTTAGGTAGGCAAATGGTAAAACCAAGGTTGGGCCTTGCTGGAGGAGTTTTATTCAAAGCAAACTGTCAAGGGGTTCCCATAACACCCAACCGCGTAAGGAACGCAAAATCAAGGAACATAACACTGGTATGACGGAAACTAGGGCGGCAAGAGTTGAACAAAACACCAGGCATAAGGCCGAGCCTTCCACCCTTTACCAAGTATATAGATGCATTAATTAAATAAGAGATATTGTGATATCCCAACATAAACATAATCCAACATGGAGCAAACTTCATCTTCACCTGCAACTAACAACGCTATAAGAGCGGCTGAGCAAAAAGCGGTAACATAGCCAAACAATAGTTTGCTAGGAAGGGTGACAAAGGTTAGAGGTGATTTCATGGCAATTTGGGAGGCTTGAAGAGCAAGTGATAGGTAGCGCAGCATAGTGATAGAACGAAGCAACTAGCATAGCAATGATAGTAATGAGATCCAAGGTTACGGTCATCTTGCCTGAAATCCCGCTAGGAAGAAGAACGAGTCCATGAAGAAGATGAAGCCACGAAGACGAACCAAGCGTAGACAAACGAATCCTCACGATCGCAACGAAACAGGAACTAACGAGAAGGAGCACAACCGGAAAGAAGCAAACAACAAGGTAAACACACAAGACATAAACAAGACATGATGCACAACCAAGCCGGATACATGACAAAGCTACATGAAGCTACTCATGGCAAGAGATGATGCATACAAGAGCAACACATCAAAGCAAGTTTAAATGAGGCCGGAAACAACATATGACAATTCCGGTAAGTCCTCATATGCAAATTTCGAAATTGGTCCAGATCTGAATAAGCCTTATGTTCAAGTTATTAAACAGCAAGTTAAGATGCACCAATATGATCTATACGAAATTCTAGTCAAGTTACATATAAAGTTCGTTTAATTCGGAGCTACAACCTAGAAGATATGAGCAAAACAAGTCAAACATGGCATTGATGCAAAATGCATTCAAACATCAAGTAAACGCACTTAAGATAAGGATGCAACATGATAAGATGAAACTACATGCAATTCTAAGCAAGTTTCATATAGAGCATGCTCAAAACGGAGCAACGGTGCAACACATACACTCCAAACAAGACATAACAACAATCTGTCCAAAACAGCAACTAGGCATCTTGCAAGCATCATGCAAATATGCTACAACACCCCAACATGGAAAAAAGGCATGGACGTGATGTACAAATGAAGTTTAACAAAATATCAACACTGAGCTATCTTCAGAAATCACTAGAACATGCTCAAAAGGACATGGCAAGATTGCAAATAATAACAGTTTCACAGACTTAGCAGAAATCACTAGGCATGGCAGAAATAACATCAGGTTGCAATGTTTAGAGCTATAAAACAACATGTTACAACAAGCTATCATGGCAAAAAAAGTCATTTCATGCTAAAACTAAAGATAAAGAACAAAACTCCCTTACTGAATATATTCCAAAGATCAACAGAAAAGATGGTAGGATCCATGCAAACATAGCAAGTTTCATAAACAGATTCAGACTTGGCAGAAAAACTGAGCATGGCATAAACAGAATTATAAAAGCATATTTGCGAGCTCAAATCACTCGTCACAAAGCATTTCGTGGCATGTGAAGGCATCCAACAATAAGATGGCATAATTATGAAGCTAAGCATGGAAAGAGCAAGTTCATAGGGTGCATGGATCACTACCAAACACATGTCAAAAACTGAACTTCATGTTAACAGGCTGACAGCAACATTATTTAGCAATTTGAGAGCAAGTTTACAATAAGCTACAGCAGGCTATAAATGCAACCAAGGGCATGGATGGATACAACATAACATGTATAACAAAACACCCTTAGTGAACATCTCCAGATTATGCATAGAACTCATGGTAGCAGCAGGTTTACATAGCATCACAATGTTACAACTACAGACTTGGCAAAAATGACTAAGTCTCAGAAATCAGCAACATCATGGAGGCTATTTTGCATGCTTGTGCTAGTCACCACATATATCACAAAATAGAAGACAAGCACCCCTGTAAAGATGGCATGTTGTAGTTCAAAACATATGTAGAGCTCATTCTCATAGGATGCACACACAAAATGCAATGAAAAAGACAAATCACCAAGTTATAACAGTTTCAGCATGTTAACATCATATAGCACTCTTGCAACGATTATTAGGTCATCAAGATGGACCCAACAAAGCATGGCACAATGGAACAAAATGAAGAGCATCTCATGATGAACATTTTGATATATCATATGCATGAATCGAAGCTACGGCCAGAAAGTTACAAGCCACACAAGAATGCAACATGCTGACAAAATCTCAGGACTTAGTCGAATTTGCTGGAACGAAAACTGAGCGTCGGATAACTACACAGCGCACAGGGCGGCAGATAGAGCAGTGGGACTGGGCTCGGGTTCTCACCAGAGTGGGCTTGGCCCTGGTTGGAAGGAGGCCGGCCGGCGGGAGGCCTGGGCTGGGCCGGCGACCTGGCGCTGCTGGGCCGGGGCCCACGTGGCCCACGCGGGCGAGCAGGCGTACCCGTCGCCTTCCCGAACGGGGACGAGGCCGGCGGCGCCGGCGGCCAACGGCGACAGAGGGCGGCGGGTCTCGGCGATGGGGCACGGAGGAGGCCAGATCCGGCGAGGGGAGGCCGGATCCGGGCGTCGGGAGCCCATTCGCGGCGGTTCTCGGCCGGTCCGGGCGAAGACGAGGCCGGCGGCGGCGATCTCCAAGGCGGCGGGGTGCGGGGCCGGTGAAGGTGGTGCGGTGGTGCGGCGACGACGACATGGAGGCGGAGAGGCGGAGGCGCTGGCGGAGTCCGGCGGCGGGGCGACGGGCGGCGGGGCGGAGGGACGCGGCGGCGGCGGACCGGCGAAGGGCGGCGACGGGCGGCAAAGCTCGCCGGCAGGGCGCTCGGGCGGCGCTCAGGCGCCACGGAGGCGGGCGGCGGCGCGCCGGGCCGGGAGGGCCTGCGGCGGGCTCGCGGGTCTGCGGCGTGGGGCGGTGGCGGTCGCCACGTGGGGCGCCCCGATTGGCGCGGGCGGCGGCGGGGCTCTGTCCGGTGAGACCGGACGTGTCCGGCGACGGCGGGGGAGGTTAGCTAGGGTTTCAACTGCGCGAAAAATCGGGGAGGGGCACCTATTTATAGATAGAAGGAGGTAGGAGTGTCCAAAGAGGTGCGGTTTTCGCCCACACGATCGTGATCGAACGGCGGAGATCATGGAGGGGAGTTAGATGGGCTAGGTGGGCTATGTGAAAAGGTGCTGGGCTGCAAAGAGGGGGTTTCGGGCTACCCGGTTAACCGTTGGGGCATCAAACGACCTCCAAATGGAACGAAATTTGACGGGCGGTCTATCGGTGATATACCAAGGCCACTCGGTAAATCTCGGCCCATTCCGAGAACGTTTTTCGGCGGCTCACAAAACAAGGTTTGGGAGGTGCGACGGGTGCATGTGGGAGTGTCAGATCGTGAAACGGACAACGGGGAAAAAGGCCGGATGCAAGTTTTGAAAAACATGCAGATGAAATGCAGATGATGACATGGCAAAGTGCAACATGCAAGCAAATGGCATGGCAACAATGACGAATAACTGGAAGACACCTGGCGCATCGGGTCCGGGGCGTTACACCTGCCCTGGCCGCTGTTCCCGTTGCAGATCCGGAAATCATCGCCGCTGCGGTCGAAGAGAGAAGCGCCGGTTGCGTGCCGGCCATGAAGATCGCAACCCGGTTTGGCAGATCAAAGGGGTCCAGAATACTGTCACCATCGGAACAGCCCCCAATCCAGCCATCTTGTAACTAATATAACGACTCGGTCTCTCCGGTCGATGACTCGTCGCCGGAATAAACAACGGTCTCACCACCAGATTCTGATCTATCCTCAGATTCCCCTCCATGGATAACTCCCATGAAGGCACGCTTCATGACAGGTTTGACCCGGGCAGATCTCGCACGCTGAGCCGTTTCGACGAGGTCGGTGCAGATGTCCGGCTCAGGGCCCGGTTCATCGATCTTGCCAATGAAAACGTGTATGCCACCAAAGGGGACCCGGTACCCGTACTCGATTGAGCCGGCCTCGGGGGCCCAGCCTGCATCGTCGATGTAGAGCTTGCCGCGACGACTCTTGGTCATCCGGCCCAAAGCGTAACCCTTGAGTCCTTCGAAGTTGCCCTCCAAGAACTTGAAACCATCGTGCGATAGCCCCACGCTGGGCGCCAACTGTCGTGGTTTTGTCACGGCAGATGTCCTAGAGAAAGGACTTAGTCGTGGAGCCATCGCTACGGGTTAGTTTAAAGGGGTTAAAGCGGACAAGGGACGCAAGAGAGTTTTATACTAGTTCGGCCCCTTACGATGAAGGTAAAAGCCTACGTCTAGTTGTGATGGAATTGATGGGGTTTCAATGACCAGGGAGCGAATACGCTTTGCGTGAGTCTCGAGTTGTTGTCTGTTGTCCTTAAACCGCCGCCGGGTCGTCCCCTTATATACATGGGTTGACGCCCGCCGGTTTACAGAATCCCGAGGCCGGCTCATAATCGTGTCCGGCTCGGTCTCTGCTACTTCTATCTTATAACACAAGTTTACATATCAATGCCGGTTTATGTCTACAGGCCTTAAATCGGCTTTGGGCCCTGGGCCTTCATGAAGCGTCACCGTCTGTCTTCATGGACTTCAGATACAGATGAACTACTTATGGGGTTAACCCGGCCTCTCTTGGCCGGTTTACACCCAGTTGTAATATCCCCAACACTTCTCATGAATAAGTGACAATTCATCACACTATTGAAGTATAAAGATCTATTAGAAACCAACAAACTATGTTCTCAGTCAACTTTGCAACTACAATTCATCATCTTTTCAGGAAGGGTCATGTATTGGAGCCTCTAGGCAAGTCCACATACTCAGCCATCATATAGTCTTCTATGATTGCTAACACTCACCGCATACACATGAGCAAAACGTTTCAACCGGACACATACAAAGATAGGCGCTTATAGTTTCGCCTCCCAACGTATTCACCTCAAGGGTGATGTCAACAATAATAACTCATGCTACCCATATTCAACTGGACATATGTGCCTAGATCTTTCCTCACCACATGATGCTTGCCAAAGGAGAAAATAAAAAGGAATAGAAAGAAAAACTTTGACTCTTTGCATAAAAGTAAATACATAAAAGTAAAAGATAGGCCCTTCGCAGAGGGAAGCAGAGGTTGCATGCGCTTATTTGTTTGTATGCTCAACCCCTTAGTGCAAAAGAATGTCATGTTTTATTGACCCTTGTGATAGCGACCTTTATTATGCAGTCTGTCGCTTTTATTCTTCACCATCACAAGTTCGTACAACGCCCAAATTTCTCTTACACTAAATGATCTCACACTTTTAGAAGCAATTTTTATTGCCTTTTTGCACCGATGACAACTTACTTGAGGGATATTGCTCAATCCCTAGGTAGATATGGTGGACACTTGAAAATAAGATTTGGGTTTAAGGGTTTTTGGATGCACAAGTAGTATCTCTACTTAGTGCGGAATTTTTGGCTAGCAAAGATAGGGGCAAGCACCACATGTTAAAGGATCTATGACAATATGACTTCTATGTGAATATGGACAAACATAAATCATTAAGTTGTCTTCCTTGTCCAACCTCAACAATTTTGGCATATAATATTTTGATGGGGGCTCACAATCACAAAAGATTTCTAGGATAGTATATTTATATGTGAATCTTCTCTTCCCATATTAATTCTTTCATGAGTTGCAGCATTGACTAAAGCTATGTTTGTCAATCTCTAATAATATTTCTACTTATACTTTTCCTTATGTGGTGTCATCACCTACCATAAGATTAGTATATGATCTTCTTGATTTATTTTCCTTTGTTTTTATTGCAACATGAAGGTAAATAAAGCAAAAACTCAAACTAAACTTTATTATATAACTTGCACATGATTACAAGGATATATCACTAAGCAAACTCTCGAAAAGAAAGGATCGAACTATATTTTTATTCATCTAAAGCAAAAGATAACTATGGATTGAACTAAGATAAGTAAAGGCAAAAAGATATTGGGGATGATACGATACCAGGGCACCTCCCCCAAGCTTGGCGGAAACCAAGGGGAGTGCCCATACCCGATACTCAGTTTTCTTTTGATAATGAAGAAGAAGGTGGTGGTGGTGGAGACGAAGAGGTAGAGGGTTTGCCCTTCTTTTCCTCCAACTTACTCCGGAGGATAAAATTATCTACTCTCAACTCATCGTTCTCCATCTCGAGCTTTATTATCCTCTTGCATAACGCCTCCATGCTTTCGCTTTTGAAACGGGGAGGAACTGATTCATCTTCATCCTCTTCGGAGGTCCAGCTATAGTGCTCCACATCCCCATAAGACTTGGGGCTTGAGATGAAATCAACAGCATAGCTCTCACCCTCGGAGTCTTGGGACGACATATTTTCAGAACTGATAGGAAAAGAGCAAGAAAATAAAACAGAATATCTCTCCACGATACAGTGGTCAACAGGTTCGGGGGTATATAAATAATTTTTTATCTTGGGAAACAAGCAAACTATAGAAAAACGGAGTCCGGAAGGTACCCGAGGTGGGCACAACCCACCTGGCGCGCCGTAGTGTCTTGTGCCCACCAGGGTACGGTTCCTGCAAGTTTCTTATTTTCTAAATATTCCAAAACTGACAAAACAATATTTTTGCGAATTTATGGGAGTCCGTTTACTTACCGTATCACGTACCTTCTTATTTTCACGATTCTGGAGTGTTCCGGAAGGACTCTTTTATGTGTTCCTCCGGTGTCAAAGTTTGGATAATATTGCTTTCAACATTAATGGGTGTACCTGAGATATAATGTTTTATTCGTTGCCCATTTACAACCTTCGGATTAGTACCTTCGGCATTATTTATTTTGATGGCTCCAGACTAATAAACCTCCTCGATGACATAGGGGCCTTCCCATTTGGAGAGGAGTTTTACAGCAAAGAACCTGAAACGAGAGTTGTACAAAAGAACATATTCTTCGACTTTGAACTCACGCTTTTGGATTATCTTATCATGCCATCTTTTGACTTTTTCTTTAAACAACTTGGCATTTTCATAAGCTTGGGTTCTCCATTCATCTAATGAGCTAATATCAATTGACCTATTTTCACCGGCAAGTTTGAAATCATAGTTGAGTTCTTTGATTGCCCAATATGCTTTATGTTCTAACTCAAGAGGCAAATGACAAGCTTTTCCATAAACCATTTTATAAGGAGACATGCCCATAGGATTTTTATATGCTGTTCTATAAGCCCCAAGTGCATCATCTAATTTCTTAGACCAATTCTTCCGGGACCTATTGACTGTCTTTTGCAAGATTAATTTTATTTCTCTATCGGTAAGTTCAACTTGACCACTAGATTGAGGATGAAAAGGTGATGCAATTCTATGGTTAACGTCATACTTGGCAAGCATTTTATGGAAAGCACCATGAATAAAGTGTGAACCACCATCAGTCATTAAATATCTAGGGACTCCAAACCTTGGGAAAATAACTTCCTTAAGCATTTTAATAGAGGTGTTGTGATTAGCACTACTGGTTGGAATAACTTCTACCCATTTAGTAACATAATCAACAACAACCAAAATATGTGTATACCCATTAGAGGAAGGAAAATGTCCCATGTAATCAAATCCCCAAACATAAAATGGTTCAACAGCAAGTGAATAATTCATAAGCATTTCTTGACGCTTACCGATATTACCTATTCTTTGACATTCATCACAAGATAAGACGAACTTACGGGCATCCTTGAAGAGAGTAGGCTAATAAAATCCAGATTGCAATACCTTGTGAGCAGTTCTATATCCAGGATGATGTCCTCCATATGCTTCGGAGTGACATTTTTGTAGGATTTGTCCCTGTTCATGCTCAGGTACACAACGTCTAATGGATCATCCCAAAAGTAATGTCTTAAATCATAGAAGAATTTTCTTTTGTTGGTATGTAAAGCTAGGTGGTAAATATTTAGCAACAATGTAATTACCATAGTCAGCATACCAAGGAGTGTTATTAGAAACATTTATTGCAACTAACTGCTCATCAGGGAAACTATCATCAATTGGTAGTGGGTCATCAAGCACATTTTCGAGCCTAGACAAGTTATCAGCGACGGGGTTCTCAGCTCCTTTTCTAGTAGTGATATGTAAATCAAATTCTTGTAGCAAGATAACCCATAGAATAAGTCTAGGTTTAGCATCTTTCTTTTCCATACGATATTTAATAGCAGCATGATCGGTGTGAGCAGTTACTTTTGAATCAACAATGTAAGATCTAAATTTATCACAGGCAAACACTACTGCTAGAAATTCTTTTTCAGTAGTAGCACAATTTCATTGAGCATTGTCTAGAGTTTTACTAGCATAATGAATAACATTCATTTTCTTATCAACTCTTTGTCCTAAAACAACACCAACAACATAATCACTAGCATCACACATAATTTCAAAAGGCAAGTTCCAATCAGGTGGTTGAACAATAGGTGCAGAAATTAAGGCTTTCTTGAGTGTTTCGAAGGCTTCTAAACAATCATCATCAAATACAAAAGGAACATCCTTTTGCAAAAGATTTGGAAGAGGCCTAGAAATTTTAGAAAAGTCTTTGATAAATCTCATACAGAAACCAGCATGACCTAGCAAACTACGAATACCTTTGATATCTTTAGGACAGGGCATTTTCTCAATTGCATCAACCTTAGCTTTGTCCACATCAATACCTCTTTCAGAAATTTTATGACCCAAGACAGTACTTCATTAACCATAAAGTGGCACTTCTCCCAATTCAAGACAAGATTTGTTTGTTCACATCTCTGCAAAACTCGATCAAGATTGCTTAAACAATCATCAAAATACTTCCCATAAACAGAGAAGTCATCCATGAAAACCTCAACAATCTTTTCACACAATTCAGAGAATATAGCAGTCATACATCTTTGAAAGGTAGCAGGTGCATTGCATAAACCAAAAGGCATACGTCTATAAGCCTAAGTTCCAAAGGGACAAGTAAAAGTGGTATTTTCTTGATCAGGTTGGGAAACAGGTATTTGCGAAAAACCAGAATATCCATCAAGGAAGCAAAAGTGTGTGTGCTTAGATAATCTTTCTAGCATTTGATCAGTAAAAGGCAAAGGGTAAGGATATTTTCTACTTGCTTTGTTTAATTTTCTAAACTCAATTACCATTCTATAACCTGTAACAATTCTTTGTGGAATAAGTTCATTCTTATCATTAGGAACAACAGTAATACCTCCTTTCTTAGGAACACAATGAACAGGACTTACCCATCTACTATCAGCTATAGGATAGATTATACATGCTTCCAGAAGCTTTAAGATTTCCGTTCTTACCACTTCCTTCATTTTTGGATTTAACCGATGTTGGTGATTAACAACGGGTTTAGCATCAGGTTCCATATTAATCTTGTGCTGACATAGAGTGGGACTAATGCCCTTTAAATCATCAAGAGTATATCCAATAGCAGCTAGGTGCTTCCTTAGAACTTTCAATAATCTTTCTTCTTCATGTTCTGAAAGGTTAGCACTAATAATAACAGGATATATCTTCTTTTCATTAATATAAGCATATTTCAAAGTGTCTGGCAATTGTTTTAATTCAAACATAGGATCACCTTTAGGTGGAGAAGGACCTCCTAGAGTTTCAATAGGCAAATTATGTTTAAGCAGAGGACGTTGTTCAAAGAAAATCTTATCTATTTCATTTCTTTCATGCATATGTAAATTATTTTCATGGTCTAGCTAATATTGTTCTAAAGGATTAGTTGGTGGTACAACAATAGAAGCAAGACCAATTATTTCATCCTCACTAGGCAATTCTTTTTCATGAAGCTTTCTACTAAACTTGGAAAAATTAAACTCATGAGATTCATCACCGAAACAAACACCGACAGTTTGTTTCTCACAATCTGTCATAGCATTAGCGGTGTTTAAGAAAGGTCTACCAAAGATAATGGGACAAAAGTCATCTTGTGGGGAACCAAGAACAAGAAAATCATTAGGGTATTTTATTTTCCCACACAAGACTTCAACATCTCTAACAATCCCAAGTGATGTGATAGTATCTCTATTAGCAAGTTTAATAGTGGCATCTATTTCTTCTATTTCAGCAGGTGCTATGTCATCACAAATTTCTTGATAAAGGGTAAAGGGGATGGTACTGACGCTAGCACCTATGTCACATAAACCATGATAATAGTGATCTCCTATTTTAACTGAGACAACAGGCATGCCAACAATGAGTCTATGTTTATCCTCTTTATTAGGTTTAGCAATTCTAGTAGCTTCATTACATAAGTAAATAACATGCCCATCTATATTTTCTTCCAGGAGATCCTTAACCATAGCAACGCTAGGCTCTACTTTGATTTGTTCATTAGGTTTAGCTGTTCTAATATAGCTCTTGTTAACCATAGTTGAAACTTTAGCATGTTCCTTTATCCTAACAGGGAAAAGGTGGTTTCTCAATATAAGCAGTAGGAACAACTGGATCAACATTATAAAGTATAGTTTCTTCTTTAATTGGTACCGGTTCTTTAATTTCTTCTTTAATAGGTGGGTGATATTTAAACCACTTCTCTTTAGGGAGATCAACATGAGTAGCAAATGATTCACAAAAGGAGGCTACTATCTCAGAGTCAAGTCCATACTTAGTGCTAAACTTTTGAAAAGCATCGGTATTCATAAAATATTTAACACAATCATACTTAAGCTTAATACCTGAATCTTTACCTTCTCGAGTTCCCAATCTTCAGAGTTGCATTTAATTTTTTCCAAAAGATCCCACCAGAATTCAATAGTCTTCTTTATAAAAGAACCAACACAAGAAGTATGGAACATGGATCGATCATTATGAGAAAGCCGGGCATAAAAATTCTGGATAATAATTTCTCTTGAGAGCTCATGATTGGGGCATGAATATAACATTGACTTAAGCCTCCCCCAAGGTAGAGCGATACTTTCTCCTTCACGAGGCCAAAAATTATATATGTAATTCCGATCATGATGAACTAGATGCATAGGATAAACTTTTTGGTGGAATTCCAATTTCAATCGATTCCAATTCCAAGATCCAATATCATCGCATAGCCTATACCATGCCAATGCTTTTTCATTTCAAAGATAAAGGGAAAACCTTCTACATAACTTCATCTCCAGGTAAACCTGCAAGCTTGAACAATCCAGAAATTTGTTCCACATATATCAAGTGCATATCAGGATGTTCGGTTCCATCTCCTGCATAAGGATTAGCTAGCAGTTGTTCTATCATGCCCAAAGGAATTTCATATTCATTATTTTCAGTAGGTGCAGTGGGTTGAGGGGTAGCTAATTATTATTCCGGTCGAGGTGAAGATACCCCGAACAAACCCCTCAAAGGATTGTTTTCCATAGTGACAAGTGACAATAAATTTCAGCACACTATATAAATGTTTCCTTACCAAAAATTCTACTTACCAAAGGCGCTTCACTCCCCAGCAACGGCGCCAGAAAATAGCCTTTGATGACCCACAAGTATAGGGGATCAATTGTAGATCTTTTTGATAAGTAAGAGTGTTGAACCCAACGAGGAGTAGAAGGAAATGACAAGTGGTTTTCAGTAAGGTAATGTCTGCAAGTGCTGAAATCGTAAGTAACAGAGTAGTTTGATAGCAAGATAATTTGTAACGAGCAAGTAAAAATAATAGTAGCAGCAAGCTAGCCCAATCCTTCTGAGGGAAAGGAAACCAAAATGTTCTCTTATAATAAGCAAAGCGTTCTTTAGGGTACACGGGAATTTCATCTAGTCACTTTCACCATGTTGGTTCGATTTGTGTGCTACTTTGATAATTTGATATGTGGGTGGACCGGTGCTTAGGTGCTGTTCTTACTTGAACAAACCTCCTACTTATGATGAACCCTCCCGCAAGCATCCGCAACTACGAGAAAAGTATTAAGAATAAATTCTAACCATAGCATTAAACTTTTGGATCCAACCGGTCCCTTACGGAATAGCACATAAACTGGGGTTTAAGCTTCTGTCACTCTCGCAATCCATCATCTAATCGCTACTCCACAATGCATTCCTTTAGTCCCAAATATGGTGAAGTGTCATGTAGTCGACGTTCACATAACACCATTAACGGAATCACAACATACATACTATCAAAATATCAAACCCATATCAAGTTCACATGATTACTTGCAACATGATTTCTCCCGTGACCTCAAGAACAAAAGTAGCTACTCACAAATGATAATCATGCTCAAGATCAGAAGGGTATTAAATAGCATATTGGATCTACCACCAAATAAACCATATAGTAATCAACTACAAGATGTAATCAACACTACTAGTCACCCACAAGCACCAATTTATAGTCCCGGTAACAAGATTGAACACAAGAGATGAACTAGGGTTTGAGATGAGATGGTGCTGTTGAAGATGTTGATGGACATAGTCCTCCCCAAGATGGGAGAGTTGTTAGTGATGATGATGACGACGATTTCCCCCTCCGGGAGGGAAGTTCCGCCGGCAGAATCGCTCCACCGGAGGGCAAAAGTGCTCCTGCCCAAGTTCCGCCTCTAGACGGCAACGCTCCCTCCCGAAAGCCCTCTCCTTATTTTTTCTAGTTCAAAATGACCTATATACCAGAAGATGGCCACCGGAGGTGGGCCTGGGTGAGCACAACCCACCAGGGCACGCCTGGGCTCCCTGGCACGCCCAGGTGGGTTGTGCTCACCTGGTGGGCCCCCTCTGGTAGTTATTTGCTCCAATATTCATCATATATTCCATAAAAAATCTCCGTGAAGTTTCAGCTTGTTTGGAGTTGTGCAGAATAGGTAGCTTGACGTAGCTTTTCCAGGTCCAGATTTCCAGCTGCCGGAATTCTCCCTGTTTGTGTGTACCTTGCATATTATGAGAGAAAAGGAATTATAATTACTCCAAATAGCATTATTATGGATAAAAACATCATAAATAACAGTAGGAAAACATGATGCAAAATTGACGTATCACACCTACCTCTAGAAAAAATCACACCAGCTCTCTCTCTCTCTCTCTCTCTCTCTCTCTCTCTCTCTCGTGTTCTTGCTCTCAAACCCACGGATTTTGATTTCTTTGCTCGAAGCTTCATTTTTGAAACTGTTTTGGGGGATTGGTACTTGGTATGTGACTCCTCCATTGCTCCAATTAGTTTTTGTGCTAGTGGTTTATATTTTGAGTAATTAGCTACTCTTGTTGTTGTTGTAAATGAGCTTGCATGTTGAATTCTTTGAGTTCCAAGTAGTTTGAATTCTTGATATAGCCTCTAGACATCCATATGAGTAGTTGTTATCAATTTTGTTAAGTTTGGTTAACATCATTTTGTGTCTCAAATTTTTTTAGATTTTTTTCCAGGAAAATGGATTTCTTTCAAAGGAGTTCATCTAAGAAAAACGCCAATGGAGTCACCGGTGAATCATCCTATGGTGACATCAACAGCCCGCGAAGGATGGAGGTCCGGCCGTGCGAGGTTGCTTTCATGGATGAAGCCGGATTCTGCCAAGAGTTCGCGCAATTCATTGCAAATGCTGGGCTTACCGACTTCCTCGCAGATGAGTGTGAACAACACCATGTCCTTACAAATTCCTTTGCGCAAAATTTCCATTTCTTAAATAAGAACAATCCTCCTGAGGTGCGGTTTAATTTATACTCTGAAACTCGTGAAATACTGCTTACTGGAATTTTGTGAGATATGCTTAATTCCCTCTGATGGGCAGTTAAGAGAACCTAGACCAGCAGAGTTTGATGGTTTCCTCCACACCCTAACTATGGGTGAGGAGAGGGTGTGTCGAAAGCCACCGCCACTGGCTTGCAGTTTCCTTCTGTGCACTATTTTGCTCTATTTATTGCTTAACCGCTATAGAGAGAAGGACAGTATACTCAGTGCACCTGACCTTGCCATTTTACGTCGTGCACTACATGATGATCACACTTTTAGCCTAGGGGCTATCGTAGCACATTGTCTGCACAATAATAGAACTAAAGGTAAAATTCATGGTGGTATTTATGCTACTCGGTTGGCGAGGCGCTTTAACATTCCGCCACGCCAGCATGATTATTTGTTGCCTTGGGTTTATCTAGACCACCAGTCATTGGTGGACCACCAATTTCTTAATAACACTAAACTAATAGAGCCTCTTGGGTTTATCTCTTACCGGAACACACAGGCAATGGTAGAGGAGGAGCCCCATGAGTGGGATGCTCAGGTGCCTCCGCCTCAGCACTTTGACATGGGACCGGATGGCTACTACGGTTGGTGATTACCAAGCTAGGCCAAAAGCCTAAGCTTGGCACTACTAGGAAAAGGGCTATAGCTAATATGGACATTAATGGCGCACCATGTATGTGGTGCGCCACTGCTATATAGCAGTGGCGCACCAGATACAGGTGCGCCATTATTGACATATTACTAATGGCGCACCTGATGTATGGTGCGCCATTACTAGTTTAGAAAAAATAAATAAATAAATTTGTTAGTAATGGCGCACCAGGGGATAGTGCGCCATTACAAGTTGACATAGTAATGGCCACTAGTAGAAAACTGGGCTTTGGTCACAGGGCAATATTCACATTAGTCCCGGTTCAGTCACGAACCGGGACTAATGTGAGCATTGGTCCCAGTTCGTGCGGCCAGGGGCCTGCCGAGCCTCGTGGGGGCATTGGTCCCGGTTCATCCGGACCCATTGGTCCCGGTTGGTGGGACAAACCGGGACCAATGGACCACGCTCCTGGCCCACCACCCTTTAGTCCCGGTTCCTACCACAAACCGGGACTAAAGGGCTGGTCCTAGTTGCGGCCAGTGTTTAGTCCCACCACGCCAACCGAAGGGCGCTCACACCAGTTTATAAGCCCGTCCCTCTCTGCCTTGTTGAGCTTCTCTTAAAGTGAAAATAGATGCCCTTATACAGGGAATTTGACCTAAATTCACAGTAAATTTCATAGAAAATTATTATGAATTTAGGTTGAATTTTCTCTATAAGCGCATCATGTTCATTTTTTATATTTATAAAATAAATAAACCTTAATAAAATAAATAAAACTAAATAAACCTTAATAAAATAAAATAAAATAAACTATAGTAACTACAATAAATAAACCTTAATAAATTAAGTAAAAATAGCAGCAGTAAAATAAATAAAAATAGCAGCAGTAAAATAAATAAAAATAAAATAATTAAATTAAAATACATAAGTAATTAGAAATAAAATAAATAAGTTTTTTGTTGTAAGTAGAAACAAAACAAAACAAATAAAGCAAAAGAGAAAAAAAACAGAGGAAAAAAATTATGCCACCTACTGGGCCACCACGGCATGAATACGACTAGAAACACATCCATGGGCCAGGATAGGCCCGCAGAAGGCCCAGTAGGCCCCACAGGCAAAGAGAACAGTTAGCCCGAAAGCCTGCAGTTGAGAGGAGTTCGAGAGGGTGGGCGCAGCAGCGCTTATAAACCACTCTCGAGCTCTCTCAACTAGCGAGGTGGGACTAAACTTTTGATGCGGGGCAGCACAAGGCCTTTGGTCCCGGTTGGTGCCACCAACCGGGACTAAAGGGGGCATTGGTCCCGGTTCGTGGCACCAACCGGGACCAAAGGCCTTTAGTCCCGGTTGGTTCCACGAACCGGGACCATTGAGTTCCCTATATATACCCCATCGCCACAGCAGAGCACTCCAGAGTGCTCGGTTTTTTCTGGCCGGCGAGGGGAGGGCATTTGGGTGCTCTAGCTCACCTCCTATGCACATGAGGTGTTCGATGAAATGTCTGAGCCACACTAGTTAATCTTTGTCCTCTCAAAACTCGACCTCCGAGCTCCATTTTCCCCGAGATTTGTCTAGGTTTAGCGGTCCGTCACGTCCCGTCCCCGTCTTCACCTCCGTCGATCGCCCGCGCCGATCTCGTCGCCAGCACCACCGTGGTGAGTCTGTTGTTCTTATCTTCTTTCTGAAAGGAAAAAATTCTTACTTTAGATAGTTACTTGTCTAATTTTCTTACTTTTATTATTCCTTCTTATTACATAGTGCGATGGTTTTGGTATCCGCCCTCGTCCTGTCTATGATTCGGATGTGGTATATATTATCTTTTTATAACTATTTGGTTCATTTATTGTTTATGACAAATATACCGACCAACGTGACATAGATTTTATTTATCTAGGAGGTGGTTGAACCAGAAATTCTAACCGACCCTATTGTCGAGAGGTTAAATTTAGTTGAAAAAGAAAACAATTATTTGAAGGAAAAAATAAAAAAAATTGAGGAGGAGAAGATGATATTGGAGTTGCATGTTGAGGATGTCGTCGATGATCACAAGATCAAGATGGATGCAATGCGCTTGAAGATTAGAAAGATTAGAAAATATGCCATTCATACCGAGGCTTGGTATCATTATGCCGTTGGATCAATTGTTACCTTGGTTGCGATTATGATCGCATTTGTTTTCGCATTGAAATGTTTTACATAGTTTCAATGTATGGTTTAATTAATTAGATGCTCTGGAGAGCTATATATATGTTGTTAGATGAGAACTATGTATGTACTTTGGTTTTAATGTGATGATGAACTTCTATTAATTTGGTCACTTAATTATCTATTCATGATGTTCTGTAATGGTTTTTGACACACTTAATTATATATAATGCACGCAGATGAACCGGCAATGGATGTACGGTGACAGACACACCTCCGAGTACATTAAGGGCGTGCATGATTTTCTCGAAGTGGCTGAGGCAAACAAGCAGAATGGTTTTAAGTGTTGTCCATGCCCTATATGTGGGAATACGAAGTCTTACTCTGACCGCAAAATCCTTCACACCCACCTGCTTTACAAGGGTTTCATGCCACACTATAATGTTTGGACTAGGCACGGAGAAATAGGGGTTATGATGGAAGACGGCGAAGAAGAAGAGGATGATGACAACTATGTGCCCCTGAATACGGTGATGCTGCAACGGGGGAAGCTGCTGAAGATCAAGAGGAACCAGACGATGTGCCCAATGATGCTACAAGGGGGGAAGCTGCTGAAGATCAAGAGGAACCAGTGCCCGATGATGATGATCTCCGCCAGGTCATAGTCGATGCAAGGACGCAATGTGAAAGTCAAAAGGAGAAGCTGAAGTTCGATCGCATGTTAGAGGATCACAAAAAAGGGTTGTACCCCAATTGCGAAGATGGCAACACAAAGCTCGATACCGTACTGGAATTGCTGCAGTGGAAGGCAGAGAATGCTATGCTTGACAAAGGATTTGAGAAGCTATTGAAAATATTGAAGAAGAAGCTTCCAAAGGATAACGAATTGCCCGACAGTACATACGCAGCAAAGAAGGTTGTATGCCCTCTAGGATTGGAGGTGCAGAAGATACATGCATGCCCTAATGACTGCATCCTCTACCGCGGTGCGTACAAGGATCTGAACGCATGCCGGTATGCAGTGCATTGTGGTATAAGATCAGACGAGATGACCCTGGTGATGTTGACGGCGAGCCCCCCAGGAAGAGGGTTCCTGAGAAGGTGATGTGGTATGCTCCTATAATACCACGGTTGAAACGTCTGTTCAGAAACGAAGAGCATGCCAAGTTGATGCGATGGCACAGTGAGGACATTAAGAAAGACGAGAAGTTGAGAGCACCCGCTGACGGGTCGCAGTGGAGAAAAATCGAGAGAAAGTACTGGGCTGAGTTTGCAGCTGACCCATGGAACGTACGGTTTGGTTTAAGCGCGGATGGCATTAATCCTTTCAGGGAGCAGAGCAGCAATCACAGCACCTGGCCCGTGACTCTATGTATGTATAACCTTCCTCCTTGGATGTGCATGAAGCGGAAGTTCATTATGATGCCAGTTCTCATCCAAGGCCCTAAGCAACCCGGCAACGACATTGATGTGTACCTAAGGCCATTAGTTGAAGAACTTTTATAGCTGTGGAATGGAAACGGTGTACGTACGTGGGATGAGCACAAACAGGAGGAATTTAACCTGCACGCGTTGCTGTTTGTAACCATCAACGATTGCCCCGCTCTCAGTAACCTTTCAGGACAGACAAACAAGGGATACCACGCATGCACGCACTGTTTAGATGACACTGAAAGTATATACCTGGACAAAAGCAGGAAGAATGTGTACCTGGGCCATCGTCGATTTCTTCCGACCAACCATCAATGTCGAAAGAAAGGCAAGCATTTCGAAGGCGAGGCAGATCACCGGAAGAAGCCCGCCATGCGTACCGGTGATCACGTACTTGCTATGGTCAATGATTTACACGTAATCTTTGGAAAGGGTCCCGGCGGACTAGCTGTTCCGAATGACGTTGAGGGACACGCACCCATGTGGAAGAAGAAATCTATATTTTGGGACCTACCCTACTGGAAAGAGCTAGAGGTCCGCTCTTCAATCGATGTGATGCACGTGACGAAGAACCTTTGCGTGAACCTGCTAGGCTTCTTGGGCGTGTATGGGAGGACAAAAGATACACCTGAGGCACGGGAGGACCTGCAACGTTTGCACGAAAAAGACGGCATGCCTCCGAAGCAGTATGAAGGTCCTGCCAGCTACGCTCTTACGAAAGAAGAGAAAGAAATCTTCTTTGAATGCCTACTCAGTATGAAGGTCCCGACTGGCTTCTCGTCGAATATAAAGGGAATAATAAATATGCCAGAGAAAAAGTTCCAGAACCTAAAGTCTCATGACTGCCACGTGATTATGACACAACTGCTTTCGGTTGCATTGAGGGGGCTTCTACCGGAAAACGTCCGATTAGCCATTGTGAAGCTATGTGCATTCCTCAATGCAATCTCTCAGAAGGTGATCGATCCAGAAATCATACCAAGGCTAAGGAGTGATGTGGCGCAATGTCTTGTCAGTTTCGAGCTGGTGTTCCCACCATCCTTCTTCAATATCATGACGCACGTCCTAGTTCAACTAGTCGACGAGATTGTCATTCTGGGGCCCGTATTTCTTCACAATATGTTCCCCTTTGAGAGGTTCATGGGAGTCCTAAAGAAATATGTCCGTAACCGCGCTAGGCCAGAAGGAAGCATCTCCATGGGCCATCAAACAGAGGATGTCATTGGGTTTTGTGTTGACTTCATTCCTGGCCTTAAGAAGATAGGTCTCCCTAAATCGCGGTATGAGGAGAGACTGACTGGAAAAGGCACGCTTGGAGGGGGGACTCAATAATATGCAGGGACGGATATTCTTGGTCTCAAGCACACTACGCAGTTCTACAGAACTCTACCTTGGTGACCCCGTATGTCGATGAACACAAGAACAGTCTGCGCTCCAAACACCCGGAGCAGTATGACGACTGGATTACATGTGAACACATCAGGACTTTCAGCAGTTGGTTGGAAACACGTCTCAGAGGTGACACCACTGTTTGTGATAAGTTGTACTCGTTGTCCAGGGGACCATCTTCGACTGTATTGACTTACAAAGGATACGAGATAAATGGGAATACATTTTACACGATCGCCCAAGATCAAAAGAGCACCAACCAAAATAGCGGTGTCCGCTTTGATGCAGCAACCGAGAGGGGAAAGGACACATATTATGGTTACATAATGGACATATGGGAACTTGACTACGGACATGATTTTAAGGTCCCTTTGTTTAAGTGCAAATGGGTCAATCTGTCAGGAGGCGAGGTACAGGTAGACCCACAGTACGGAATGACAACAGTGGATCTGAACAATCTTGGGTACACTGACGAACCGTTCGTCCTAGCCAATGATGTGGCATAGGTTATCTATGTGAAGGACATGTCTACCAGACCGAGGAAAAGAAAAGATAAGGAAGCGAATACATCATACGATGAGCCAAAGCGCCACATAGTTCTTTCAGGAAAAAGGGACATTGTGGGAGTGGAGGGCAAGACAGACATGTCTGAAGATTATGAAAAGTTTCATGAAATCCCTCCCTTCAAAGTCAAGGCTGACCCAAGCATCCTGATAAATGATGAAGATTATCCATGGTTACGGCGCAATAAGAAAATGACACAAGCGAAGAAAAAGTGAAGACTTTCTCCCGCAACTATTATGATGATACCATGCCAACTTTGTAATAGACGAGTATGATACCATTGTCCGTTTTGTACAAGAAGTGCATCTAGTTTTTGCCGTAACCCTCTCAACTTTCTTGCACATGCTATGTGGATGAAATGATGATACCATGCCAACTTTCAACCTTTTCAGAGTTCATTTGAAATGCTTTTCAATTTTAGGGTCTTATAGCTCAAAATAATTAGTAAATGCATGAAAAATAACAGGCCAAAAATTAAAATTATGCCACCTACTGGGCCACCACGGCCTGAATACGATTAGAAACCCATCCATGGGCCAGGATTCAGGCCCGCAGAAGGCCCAGTAGGCCTACAGGCATGTACAGAGAGGTTAGGCCCGTAAGCCTGCTTTAGAGAGGAGCTCGACAGCTTAGGCGCACCGCACCTTATAAACAGGTGCGGCTCTCTCTTAGCTAGCGAGGTGGGACTAAACTCACCACCACGCCGCTGTGCAAGGCCATTGGTCCCGGTTGGTGGCACGAACCGGGACCAATTCCACCCTTTGATCCCTGTTGGTGCCACGAACCGGTACTAATGAGGCTGTGGCCCCACGAGCACCTTTAGTACCTGTTCGTGGCACGAACCGGTACTAGAGTTTCTTACTAAGCAGTTTTTTAGTACCACCTTGCTAGCTGAGAGGCACTAGGAGCGGTTTATAAGCCCTGAGTGTAGAGACGATGAAGAAGAGACGCAATGCTCACGTTGCTTAGCTTCAAGCCTTGAGGAATAAGGTAGACTGCATCGAGCTATGTGCAGTGCAGTCTACACTATTTCGATATACCCCCTCCCCGCCGATAATATTATTTTCCCATGTACGTATGTCGTCGTTGTCGATATAACCCCCTCCCGATAACTTCAACACGTGGGGGGGGGGGTCGATATACCCCCTCCCCGATAACATTATTTTCCCATGTATGTATGTCGTCGTTGTCGATATATATAACTCCCTCCCAGATAACTTCGACATGAAGGACGGTCGATATTTATACCCCCTCTCGACCGTGATAACTTATACCACGGGAGCACCCCCCGGCCCTCTCGCTCGACCAAAACTCTCGAGGACACCCAAACCCTAGAAAAAAACGATGTCGGTCTCCTACCCCCTCCCGCTGCGCCCCTACCCTCGAAGCGTTGCCTAGGCCACCCCAAACCCGGAATAAGCTAGGCCTACGTTTGCACTAATATATCCACCTACTGTCATGTTTGTGTAATAATTGCCATGTTGTAATATTTGCAGAAACAATGGAGCACGGACGAGACGAGCAAGCAGAAGAGGTGTTGGGGGACATAATCTTAGCTGGAGGTGATATCTTGTCGTATCTTAACGACAATGATGGTCTGGAAGAACAGGGTGAAGAAGCAGGCTACAGTGATCGAAGAGTGGAGGAGGAAAGACATGATTATGATGGCTCCAGTGACCCAATGCTAGTGCTGTTGGGGAACGTAGTAATTTCAAAAAAATTCCTACGCACACGCAAGATCATGGTGATGCATAGCAACGAGAGGGGAGAGTGTTATCCACGTACCCTCATAGACCGACAGCGGAAGCGTTATCACAACGCGGTTGATGTAGTCGTACGTCTTCACGATCCGGCCGATCAAGTACCGAACGCACGGCACCTCTGAGTTCTACACACATTCAGCTCGATGACGTCCCTCGAACTCCGATCCAGCCGAGTGTTGAGGGAGAGTTTCGTCAGCACGACGGCGTGGTGACGATGATGATGTTCCACCGGCGCAGGGCTTCGCCTAAGCTCCGCAACGGTATTATCGAGGTGTAATATGGTGGAGGGGGGCACCGCGCACGGCTAAGAGATCTCAAGGATCAATTGTTGTGCCTCTGGGGTGCCCCCTGCCCCCGTATATAAAGGAGCAAGGGAGGAGGAGGCCGGCCCTAGGAGGGGGCGCACCAAGTGTGGAGTCCTACTAGGACTCCCTAGTCCTAGTAGGATTCCACCTCCCATATGGAATAGGAAAAGAGGAAGGGAAAAAGAGAAGGAAGGAAGGGGCGCCCCCCTTCCCTAGTCCAATTCGGACCAGACCAAGGGGAGGGGTGCGGCCACCCTTGAGGCCCTTTTTCTTCTTTCCCGTATGGCCCAATAAGGCCCAATACGTATTCCCGTAACTCTCCGGTACTCCAAAAAATACCGGAATCACTCGGAACCTTTCCGAAGTCCGAATATAGTCGTCCAATATATCGATCTTTACGTCTCGAGCATTTCGAGACTCCTCGTCATGTCCCCGATCTCATCCGGGACTCCGAACTCCTTCGGTACATCAACAGACATAAACTCATAATAAAACTGTCATCGTAACTTTAAGCGTGCGGACCCTACGGGTTCGAGAACTATGTAGACATGACCGAGACACGTCTCCTGTCAATAACCAATAGCGGGACCTGGATGCCCATATTGGCTCCCACATATTCTACGAAGATCTTTATCGGTCAGACCGCATAACAACATACGTTGTTCCCTTTGTCATCAGTATGTTACTTGCCCGAGATTCGATCGTCGGTATCTCGATACCTAGTTCAATCTCGTTACCGGCAAGTCTCTTTACTCGTTCTGTAACACATCATCCCGCAACTAACTTATTAGTCACAATGCTTGCAAGGCTTATAGTGATGTGCATTACCGAGTGGGCCCAGAGATACCTCTCCGACAATCGGAGTGACAAATCCTAATATCGAAATACACCAACCCAACAAGTACCTTTGGAGACACCTGTAGAGCACCTTTATAATCACCCATTTACGTTGTGACGTTTGGTAGCACACAAAGTGTTCCTCCGGTAAACGGGAGTTGCATAATCTCATAGTCATAGGAACATGTATAAGTCATGAAGAAAGCAATAGCAACATACTAAACGATCGGGTGCTAAGCTAACGGAATGGGTCAAGTCAATCACGTCATCCTCCTAATAAGGTGATCTCGTTAATCAAATGACAACTCATGTCTATGGCTAGGAAACATAACCATTTTTGATTAAGGAGCTAGTCAAGTAGAGGCATACTAGTGACACTCTGTTTGTCTATGTATTCACACATGTATTACGTTTCCGGTTAATACAATTCTAGCATGAATAATAAACATTTATCATGATATAAGGAAATATATAATACTTTATTATTGCCTCTAGGGCATATTTCCTTCAGTCTCCCACTTGCACTAGAGTCAATAATCTAGTTCACATCGCCATGTGATTTAACATCAATAATTCACATCGCCATGTGATTAACACCCATAGTTCACATCTCTATGTGACCAACACTCAAAGGGTTTACTAGAGTCAATAATCTAGTACACATCGCTATGTGATTATCACCCAAAGAGTACTAAGGTGTGACCATGTTTTGATTGTGAGATAATTTTAGTCAACGGGTCTGTCACATTCAGATCCGTAAGTATATTTGCAAATTTCTATGTCTGCAATGCTCTACACGGAGCTACTCTAGCTAATTGCTCCCACTTTCAATATGTATCTAGACCGAGACTAAGAGTCATCTAGATTAGTGTCAAAACTTGCATCGACGTAACCCTTTACGACGAACCTTTTGTCACTTCCATAATCGAGAAACATGTCCTTATTCCACTAAGGATAATTTTGACCGCTGTCCAGTGATCTACTCCTAGATCACTATTGTACTCCCTTGCCAAAATCATTGTAGGGTATACAATAGATCTGGTACACAGCATGGCATACTTTATAGAACCTATGGCCAAGGCATAGGGAATGACTTTCATTCTCTTTCTATCTTCTGCCGTGGTCGGGTTTTGAGTCTTACTCAATTTCACACCTTGTAACACAGGCAATAACTCTTTCTTTGACTGTTCTATTTTGAACTACTTCAAAATCTTGTTAAGGTATGTACTCATTGAAAAAACTTTATCAAGCATTTTGATCTATCTCTATAGATCTTGATGCTCAATATGTAAGCAGCTTCACCGAGGTCTTTCTTTTGAAAAATTCCGTTCAAACACTCCTTTATGCTTTGCAGAATAATTCTACATTATTTCTGATCAACAATATGTCATTCACATATACTTATCAGAAATGCTGTAGTGCTCCCACTCACTTTCTTGTAAATACAGGCTTCACCGCAAGTCTGTATAACACTATATCCTTTGATCAACTTATCAAAGCGTATATTCCAACTCCGAGATGCTTGCACCAGTCCATAGATGGATCGCTGGAGTTTCATATTTTGTTAGCTCCCTTTGGATCGACAAAACCTTCTGGTTGCATCATATACAACTCTTCTTCCAGAAATCCATTCAGGAACGCAGTTTTGACATCCATTTGCCAAATTTCATAACCATAAAATGCGGCAATTGCTAACATGATTCGGACAGACTTAAGCATCGCTACGGGTGAGAAGGTCTCATCGTAGTCAATCCCTTGAACTTGTCGAAAACCTTTTGCAACAAGTCGAGCTTTATAGACAGTAACATTACCATCAGCGTCAGTCTTCTTCTTGAAGATCCATTTGCTTTCAATGGCTTGCCGACCATCGGGCAAGTCAACCAAAGTCCATACTTTGTTCTCATACATGGATCCCATCTCGGATTTCATGGCTTCAAGCCATTTTGCGGAATCTGGGCTCACCATCGCTTCTTCATAGTTCGTAGGTTCGCCATGGTCTAGTAACATGACCTCCAGAACAGGATTACCGTACCACTCTGGTGCGGTTCTTGATCTAGTTGACCTACGAAGTTCAGTAATAACTTGATCTGAAGTTTCATGATCATTATCATTAACTTCCTCACTACTTGGTGTAGGTGTCGCAGAAACTGATTTATGCGATGATCTACTTTCCAATAAGGGTGCAAGTACAGTTACCTCATCAAGTTCTAATTTCCTCCCACTCACATCTTTCGAGAGAAACTCCTTCTCTAGAAAGGATCCATACTAAGCAACGAATGTCTTGCCTTCGGATCTGTGATAGAAGGTGTACCCAACTGTCTCCTTTGGGTATCCTATGAAGACACATTTCTCCGATTTGGGTTTGAGCTTATCAGGATGAAACCTTTTCACATAAGCATCGCAACCCCAAACTTTAAGAAACGACAACTTTAGTTTCTTGCCAAACCTCAGTTCATAAGGCGTCGTCTCAACGGATTTTGATGGTGCCATATTTAACGTGAACGTAGCTGTCTCTAATGCATAACCCCAAAACGATAGTGGTAAATTGGTAAGAGACATCATAGATTGCACTATATCTAATAAAGTACGGTTATGATGTTCGGACACACCATTATGCTATGGTGTTCCAGGTGGCGTGAGTAGTGAAACTATTTCACATTGTTTTAACTGAAGGCCAAACTCGTAACTAAAATACTCTTCTCCACGATCAAATCGTAGAAACTTTATTTTCTTGTTACGATGATTTTCGCTTCACTCTGAAATTATATGAACTTTTGAAATGTTTCAGACTTCTGTTTCATTAAGTAGATATACCCATATCTGCTCAAATCATATGTGAAGATCAGAAAATAATGATACCTGCTACGAGCCTCAATATTCATCGGACCACATACATTTGTATGTATGATTTCCAAAAAATCTGTTGCTCTCTCCATAGTTCCGGAGAACGGCGTTTTAGTCATCTTGCCCATGAGGCACGGTTCGCAAGCATCAAGTGATTCATAATCAAGTGATTCCAAAATCCCATCAGTATGGAGTTTCTTCATGCGCTTTACACCAATATGACCTAAATGGCAGTGCCACAAATAAGTTGCACTATCATTATTAACTTTGCATCTTTTGGTTTCATTATTATGAATATGTGTATCACTACGATCGAGATCCAACAAACCATTTTCATTGGTGTGTATGACCATAGAAGGTTTTTTTCATGTAAACAGAACAACAATTGTTCTCTAACTTAAATGAATAACCGTATTGCAATAAACATGATCAAATCATATTCATGCTCAACGCAAACACCAAATAACACTTATTTAGTTTCAACACTAATCCCGAAAGTATAGGGAGTGTGCGATGATGATCATATCAATCTTGGAACTACTTCCAACACACATCGTCACCTCGCCTTTTACTAGTCTCTGTTTATTCTGCAACTCCCGTTTTCGAGTTACTACTCTTGAGCAACTGAACCAGTATCAAATACTGAGGGGTTTCTATAAACACTAGTAAGTACACATCAATAACATGTATATCCAATATACCTTTGTTCACTTTGCCATCCTTCTTATCCACCAAATACTTGGGGCAGTTCCGCCTCCAGTGACCAGTTCCTTTGCAGTAGAAGCACTTAGTCTCAGGCTTAGGTACAGACTTGGGCTTCTTCACTTGAGTAGCAACTTGCTTGCCGTTCTTTTTGAAGTTACCCTTCTTCCTTTTGCCCTTTTCTTGAAACTAGTGGTCTCGTCAACCATCAACACTTGAATTGGTCTCGTCAACCATCAACACTTGATGTTTTTCTTGATTTCTACCTTCGTCGATTTCAGCATCACGAAGAGCTCGGGAATTACTTTCGTCATCCCTTGCATATTATAGTTCATCACGAAGTTCTACTAACTTGGTGATGGTGACGAGAGAATTCTGTCAATCACTATTTTATCTGGAAGATTAGCTCCCACTTGATTCAAGCGATTGTAGTACCCAGACAATCTGAGCACATGCTCACTAGTTGAGCGATTCTCCTCCATCTTTTAGCTATAGAACTTGTTGGAGACTTCATATCTCTCAACTCGGGTATTTGCTTGAAATATTAACTTCAACTCCTGGAACATCTTATATGGTCCATGACGTTCAAAACGTCTTTGAAGTCCCGATTCTAAGCCGTTAAGCATGGTGCACTAAACTATCAAGTAGTCATCATATTGAGCTAGCCAAACGTTCATAACGTCTGCATCTGCTCCTGCAATAGGTCTGTCACCTAGCGGTGCATAAAGGACATAATTTTTCTGTGCAGCAATGAGGATAATCCTCAGATCACGGATCCAATCCGCATCTTTGCTACTTATATCTTTCAACATAATTTTTCTCTAGGAACATATCAAAAATAAACACAGGGAAGCAACAACGTGAGCTATTGATCTACAACATAATATGCATAATACTATCAAGACTAAGTTCATGATAAATTTAAGTTCAATTAATCATATTACTTAAGAACTCCCACTTAGATAGACATCCCTCTAATCATCTAAGTGATTACGTGATCCAAATCAACTAAACCATGTCCGATTAACACGTGAGATAGAGTAGTTTCAATGGTGAACATCACTATGTTGGTCATATCTACTATATGATTCACGCTCGACCTTTCGGTCTCTGTGTTCCGAGGCCATATCTGTATATGCTAGGCTCGTCAAGTTTAACCTGAGTATTCCGCGTGTGCAACTGTTTTGCACCCGTTGTATTTGAACGTAGAGCCTATCACACCCGATTAACACGTGGTGTCTCAGCACGAAGAACTTTTGCAACGGTGCATACTCAGGGAGAACACTTTTATCTTGAAATTTTAGTGAGAGATCATCTTATAATGCTACCGTCAATCAAAGCAAGATAAGATGCATAAAGGATTAACATCACATGCAATCAATATAAGTGATATGATATGGCCATCATCATCTTGTGCTTGTGATCTCCATCTCCGAAGCACCGTCATGATCACCATCGTCACCGGCTCGACACCTTGATCTCCATCATAGTATCGTTGTCGTCTCGCCAACTTATTGCTTTTATGACTATCGCTACCGCTTAGTGATAAAGTAAAACTATTGCATGGCGATTGCATCTCATACAATAAAGCGACAACCATATGGCTCCTGCCAGTTGCCGATAACTCGGTTACAAAACATGATCATCTCATACAACACATTATATCACATCATGTCTTGACCATATCACATCACAACATGCCCTGCAAAAACAAGTTAGACGTCCTCTACTTTGTTGTTGCATGTTTTACGTGGCTGCTACGGGCTTAGTAAGAACCGTTCTTACCTACGCATCAAAACCACAACGATAGTTTGTCAAGTTGGTGCTGTTTTAACCTTCGCAAGGACCGGGCGTAGCCACAGTCGGTTCAACTAAAGTGAGAGAGACAGACACCCGCCAGTCACCTTTAAGCAACGAGTGCTCCGAACGGTGAAACCAGTCTCGCGTAAGCGTACGCGTAATGTCGGTCCGGGCCACTTCATCTCACAATGCCGCTGAACCAAAGTATGACATGCTGGTAAGCAGTATGACATAGATCGCCCACAACTCACTTGTGTTCTACTCGTGCATAGCATCAACGCATAAAACCAGGCTCGGAGGCCACTGTTGGGGAACGTAGTAATTTCAAAAAAATTCCTACGCACACGCAAGATCATGGTGATGCATAGCAACGAGAGGGGAGAGTGTTATCCACGTACCCTCGTAGACCGACAGCGGAAGCGTTATCACAACGCGGTTGATGTAGTCGTACGTCTTCACGATCCGACCGATCAAGTACCGAACGCACGGCACCTCTGAGTTCTACACACGTTCAGCTCGATGACGTCCCTCGAACTCCGATCCAGCCGAGTGTTGAGGGAGAGTTTCGTCAGCACGACGGCGTGGTGACGATGATGATGTTCCACCGGCGCAGGGCTTCGCCTAAGCTCCGCAACGGTATTATCGAGGTGTAATATGGTGGAGGGGGGCACCGCGCACGGCTAAGAGATCTCAAGGATCAATTGTTGTGTCTCTGGGGTGCCCCCCTGCCCCCGTATATAAAGGAGCAAGGGAGGAGAAGGCCGGCCCTAGGAGGGGGCGCACCAAGTGTGGAGTCCTACTAGGACTCCCTAGTCCTAGTAGGATTCCACCTACCATATGGAATAGGAAAAGAGGAAGGGAAAAAGAGAAGGAAGGAAGGGGCGCCCCCCTTCCCTAGTCCAATTCGGACCAGACCAAGGGGAGGGGTGCGGCCACCCTTGAGGCCCTTTTTCTTCTTTCCCGTATGGCCCACTAAGGCCCAATACGTATTCCCGTAACTCTCCGGTACTCCGAAAAATACCCGAATCACTCGGAACCTTTCCGAAGTCCGAATATAGTCGTCCAATATATCGATCTTTACGTCTCGAGCATTTCGAAACTCCTCGTCATGTCGCCGATCTCATCCGGGACTCCGAACTCCTTCGGTACATCAACATACATAAACTCATAATAAAACTGTCATCGTAACTTTAAGCGTGCGGACCCTACGGGTTCGAGAACTATGTAGACATGACCGAGACACGTCTCCGGTCAATAACCAATAGCGGGACCTGGATGCCCATATTGGCTCCCACATATTCTACGAAGATCTTTATCGGTCAGACCGCATAACAACATACGTTGTTCCCTTTGTCATCAGTATGTTACTTGCCCGAGATTCGATCGTCGGTATCTCGATACCTAGTTCAATCTCGTTACCGGCAAGTCTCTTTACTCGTTCCGTAACACATCATCCCGCAACTAACTTATTAGTCACAATGCTTGCAAGGCTTATAGTGATGTGCATTACCGAGTGGGCCCAGAGATACCTCTCCGACAATTGGAGTGACAAATCCTAATATCAAAATACGCCAACCCAACAAGTACCTTTGGAGACACCTGTAGAGCACCTTTATAATCACCCATTTATGTTGTGACGTTTGGTAGCACACAAAGTGTTCCTCCGGTAAACGGGAGTTGCATAATCTCATAGTCATAGGAACATGTATAAGTCATGAAGAAAGCAATAGCAACATACTAAACGATCGGGTGCTAAGCTAACGGAATGGGTCAAGTCAATCACGTCATTCTCCTAATGAGGTGATCTCGTTAATCAAATGACAACTCATGTCTATGGCTAGGAAACATAACCATCTTTGATTAACGAGCTAGTCAAGTAGAGGCATACTAGTGACACTCTGTTTGTCTATGTATTCACACACGTATTACTTTTCCGGTTAATACAATTCTAGCATGAATAATAAACATTTATCATGATATAAGGAAATATATAATACTTTATTATTGCCTCTAGGGCATATTTCCTTCAGGTGCAAGAAGGAGCCCGTGGTGACGGCTCCGGTGACCGAATAGAGTCCGGCCAGGTAAATATATTAGTTAAGCCTGCGCTGACTAGCTAATTGATGCATTCATTGATTTGGTATGTACACATATTAATTAACACTCGTATTTCTTCTTTTTTCTAGCCCTCCGGATCGAGCACAACTGCGGTAAAGAGACGAGGCCCGAAGAGTAAGTTGCGCTCAGATGAAAGGTTTGAGATCACAGCAATCGCGCGCGACGGCCAACCGATTGAACCCATCCGGACAAAGGATGCATTTGCTGCTCAGTACGGGGTTCTAGTTAGGGACAAGATCCCGATCAGCATCCACCAATGGTATAAGCCTAAGAAGGAAGACCCTGAGGTGTCTTATGTCAATGATATGCACAAAGATGATCTTTGGACTGAGCTGAAGGCAAATTTCACCCTACCGCCAGAGGAGGATCTGGAGAAGCCAGTTATAGAGCAATTAATCTAGTCTCATGCTCTTAAGAAGATGGCAGACCTATTCAGGAGGTGAAAGAATGAGCTGAAAACGTTTGTCGACAAAGAAGAGACACCGGAATTCATCGGCCGGTATGAGAAGATCAGAGATCACTGGCCTGCATTTGTGGCCCACAAGACATCGGAAAAGAGTAAGAAGATGTCAGCGAAAAACAAGAAGAATGCTGCAAAGAAGAAGCTTCACCATCGCACGGGGTCAGGTGGCTACCTCAAAGCCCGACCTAAGTGGGCCAAGGCTGAGAATGATCTGCTTGAAAAAGGGATCGAACCACAGACAATGAACTGGACAGACCGTTGCCGGACTTCGTTCTTTGGGGCTGGCGGAACCTTGGACCCTGTATCAGGGAGGTGCGTTTGGACGAACGAGCTTTTGAGAATACCAGTCAAGAAGATTCAGCAATATATCGATGCAGCGCAGGAAGGGACGTTCGTTCCAGACAGAGAGAACGACGAGCTCACAATGGCCCTCGGGAATCCTGAGCACCCTGGACGGACACGAGGCATGCCAGGCTCCGTTCCATGGAAGGCTGGTTTTTCGGACGCGGGCGGTTACAAAAGCCAGGAAAGGAGGAAAAAAGTGGAGCAGATCCAAATTCAGAAGCTGCACGAAAGGGTTCAAGTGCTAGAGGAACGAGACGGCAATCGACATGCCGAAACTGCCCCCGAAGCTACACCGCCATCTCAGCGAAGAAGCAGCGTGGCTTCCACCGAGCTGCTTCAGCTGGAGCATGCAGCTCCTCCTAGCTACCCCGTGGATGCCATCACGGAGTCTCAACATTTCCACCTTATGGCGGAATGGCAGAACTTCAAAGTCAAGGCGGCTGTTGGCTCTGTTTTACCTCCTGAACCCGGCGCAACCTACCACTGCCGGCCGATTCCAGAAGGATATGCTAGGGTGATGGTGGATGAAATAACAGAGGGATTTGAGGAGCTCCAGCTTGACCACCCTACCGGTGAAGGGGAGACTCGGCTGGGTTCTGCTCTGAAGACTCCATGCCTATGGCGGAAGGAGCTCATCAAGCTTCCGAACTAGACGGCTCCGGCGAGTAAGGGCACTCCGCCTCCTTCTCCGCCTCCTCCTCTGGCGAGTGATCGGGGCACTCAGCCTCCTTCTCCGGCGCGTGGCGGCACTCCGCCTCCTTCTCCGCCAGCGCCGGCGCGCCAGAGCAGCTAGCCTCCTCCTTCTCTGCCTCGTCAGCAAGGGCGGAAGAGACCCGCCGCCGCTGCGGCTGCTCCGGCGCGTCGTAGTCCTTCTCCTCCGCCTCGTAAGCAAGGAAAGAAGACAGCCGCAGCCGCTCCGTCTGCTCTGCTGGCGTCTAGCAGTACAGCTACCAGAGGCGGGAGGCAATACAGATTTGGTCCTTCTCTGAAGACTCCAGAGAAGTTACCATACGAGAGGACAGAGGAGGAAACGAGGAAGATCGTGCGAGCCGAAGTGACAAACTTCTTTGAAGGGGTGAAAGCAAAGAAACATCCACCTCCGGAGGAGAAGGTAGATCCGATGAAAGCAAAGCGCACTCTGGCTGCCCTGACAAAACCACCAAAGTCTCCGCCGAGAGGCAACTATGAGCGCATTCTTGCAAAGACATATGCCGAAGCGGAGCGGTTGGGAAGTACTGTTAGTGATCAAAGGTTAAAAGAACGACGAGCTGGGAAAAAAATTGCCCAGCTCGGCGAACAAGCGAACCAATCGTGCCCCCCGCTCAAGGTGTCAAAAGACATCGTCGCTAATGATCCGAGTATGGTGCCCGGTTATAGCAATCTTGGAGATTACCTGCCCGACGATGTACATTATGAAATCATGGAGGTGGACGAACACAAATACCATTACGGGAAGCCTCTCGTCAAAGATGAAAGATCGCTAACAACGATGATGCGAAGACTACATGATTGGTACATGAAAACCTGCAGAGAGTCTGATGGGATGAATACTTTGACGCTGAGAGTTAAACCGGAGCATGACCTCGTTGGAATTGATCTGCTGAATGTTCCATTTGAGGATTTCTTCCAGTTTTACAATCAAAAGGCCCTCGATAAAACAATGATCACTTGCTACTGTCTGTAAGTAGTACTACTTCTGTCATTAAGTCTCTCTATATAGGTCAGCTCTTTCATTGCATGTATTTGTAATTATCCTCACTATATTATGCAGATTGAAGATCGCCGAATTAAAGAAAAGACAAATCGGTGATATTGGGTTCATTAACACAAATCTCATAGATGCATATACGGTTGAAAAACATCCCAAAGAAGCCGAGGCCAACTTGCTACAATCGTTGGCATTAAATCAAAACAAAGATATAATACTCTTTCCTTACAACTTCAAGTGAGTGTTACTGTCTTCTGCATATTCGGTTTCCCTTATTAGTCCAGGTTATGGTAATGTAATTGATGACTTATGCATGCATGCGCAGCTTCCACTATATTCTCCTAGAGATTAAGCTTGAGCCGGGAGTAGTAACCGTCTTAGACTCGAGACGAAAAGATCCCCAGGACTATGCGAACATGACTCAAATGCCCGAGAAGTAAGTTAAATCGATCATTATCCACCATATCAGCAACTTTGTTCATTTCCTGATATCAAGTAATTGTTTTCTTTGTCTGGCAGGGTTTGGAGAAAATTCACCACAAAAGGTCCGGGACTGCCGAAGAAGCTGCAATTTAATCACCCGAAAGTAAGTACTATAGTAGCATGTTCCGCGCATCTCCTAGTGATTCAAGCGCTAGTTTCATCAATACCATTTAGCATGCTTGCTTATCAGTTTGATTGACCTCTATTTCTTGTAAAGTGGTTGTGGCAGGAACCCGAGAATAATTACTATGGATACTACGTTTGCGAGTCCATCCGCTACCCGACCTGTGAGCGGGGCTACACTAAAGAACAATATGAAGTGCGTAAGCAATAATATTCACAATTTTATTTTATTACCATCATTTGTGTTGAGTTTCATTTATTCATATATATATGTATTGACCCCCTTCTTCAAATTAGATGTTTCGGAAGCAGGATGAACTCCTAGCACCAGATCGTATGCGAGGAATTCAAGAGGAATTGGCGGCATTCTTCCTTGACCACGTGATCGCTGAAAACGGAGAATACTATGTGGACCCTGTGTTCCTACAATTTAATTAGGAGATTTTATTGTAAGAGATAATTATTGTATATATGTAGCCGGTAGTGTTGGATAGATATACGAGAACTTGTTGTTCGACCAATATCTCGGAGAAGGAGAGGTGGTCGATATCACTTCTCTCTGTATGCATATGTTCATGACGATCTTCTGTTTCCTTCATTTGATTACTAGCTAGCGTGTCTACTCCTCTCCATACGTATATAGTACGTAGCGTCGACCAAGCTCGGAGATAAGAGAGGACACTTCTCTCTATTAATTAGCTAGCTAACACAATATATGAAACACCTAAATTAACCCCCCCAAAACCCCTAAACCACCCCCTTTCAAAAAATCAAAAACCTCAGCTCCTGCCAGCTGCTGACGCGTGGATGCCTATTTGTCCCGGTTGGTGACACCAACCGGGACAAAAGGCCCTGCCTATTTGTCCCGGTTGGTGTCACCAATCGGGACCAAAGGCCCCCCTGCCTGGGCTGGCAGCAGCGGCCACATGGAGGACCTTCTGTCCCGGTTCGTGTAAGAACCGGGACTAAAGGGTTAGGGCTTTAGTAACGACCCTTTAGTCCCGGTTCGAGAACCGGGACAAAAGGCCCTTACAAACCGGGGTAAAAGCCCCTTTTCCTACTAGTGGGCGCACCTTCACCAAAATGCGCCATTACTATGTGTATGACTTGGTCAAACCTTGGTCAAACTTAGTAATGGCGCACTTTGCATACGTGCGCCATTACTATGTCAAACTTGGTAATGGCGCACCTACACAAAGTGCACCATTACTAACTTTGACCAAGTCATACACATAGTAATGGCGCACTTTGTGAAGGTGCGCCATTACTATGTCAATTAGTAATGGCGCACTATCCCCTGGTGCACCATTACTAACTTTCTTTGCACCCCCCCCCCCCCGGTGGACCGCCTTTTCAGTTTTAAAAAAATAAAATAAAATGATGGAAATGTCAAAAAAATAAAAGAAAATAAGTTTCCCATGTGATATGTGGTCTAGTTGTTGGGAAAATTTACAAATATGAATTTCGACATTATTTGCAAAATCTCTCTGGAATTTAGTAAAATGGGCATAACTTTTGCATACGAACTCGGATTAAAAAGTTTTTTATATGAAAAATCATCTACTCGAAAAGTTACATCCGAATTGAACGGGGGGGGGGGGGGGGTACCCTGTTCAAGATTTTCAGAATCCCTAAAAACCTAACAGAACAAAAGATACGGGGCTTTTAAGATCTAGAGGGGGAAAATGGAAAAAGGTTCAAACTTACTAGTGGCGCACCATTTGCTAGGTGCACCACTAGTAACAGAAAAAAAATTGGTTTTGAATTTTTTTGGAAACTTTTTTCAAAATATGATACGTAATATGACAGGGAAGTTTGAAATATTTTTTCAAAATTTCATCACACTCATGAACATGAACAAAGTCCTAGACATCAACAAGGTTTAATTGGATTGATATGATAGATATATCAACAAGTGCCTGTGAAGTGAGCTTGTGCTGGGGTTGGATAGAACTGCGAAGTTAAGCGTGTTCGGGCTAGAGTAGTGTGAGGATGGGTGACCTTCCGGGAAGTTTGACCACGGAGTGCGATTTGACTTGAGATTAAGCATATTGACCCGAGATTAAGCCATTACTATCTGGAATACTAATGGCGCACCAGAGGTGCGCCATTACTATTTGTTACTAATGGCGTGATAATAGTGGCGCACCTATAGTGCGCCATTAATGGCCAAAACAGGTGTGCCACTAATTAGCCTTTTTCCTAGTAGTGTGGGGGAGTACGTATTTCCACCGATATTACATTCATGCTCACACATTTCAGTTGTCGGTGTCCACACTTTATCATTGTATTATCCATGCTAGTTTTATTTTTGTCGGTTTCTTCTTGTGTGTTTGAATTTTTTGAGAAAATGCAAAAATATTTCTCGCTTCTTTTCTGTTTTTCTTTCTAGATTAAATTAGTTGTAGCATTAAAAGAAAAACCCAAAAAGATTTCTCGTTCTTCTTTTGAATGTTGGAAGCTTTCCCGTGTAAATATTTTTTCTCGTTTTTTGTTTTTCCTTCTTTAATTTGCTTTCTTCAAGAAAAATTAAAAACTTGAAAAATATTTCGGTGTGTTTCTCTGAAATTCTTTTCTTTTCATTGAGTCGTATCTAGGAGAAGACCACGACGAAAATATTGAGTGGCTCTCATGTGCATTATTGTGGATCTAACAAAGAGCCCAAATTATTTTGTCTTCTCCTTTGAATAAAATGTTGCAGATACCAGCTTAGTCCATGTCACTCTTGCACTATTATTATTTTCATATCATTCGGTCTTGCAAGTGAAAGGCAATAATGATGATATATGATGAAGTGACTATGGCAGGAAAAGTGAACTCAACTTGTTTTTGTTTTTGTAAATATGTTTAACTCAGTATCCATGATTCGGCGTATTATGATTAAACATGTTTATGATGACAATTAGAGATTATAGTTGCTCATGCCATGCTTAAGTATCTAGGAGTTGATATTGATTTATCTTGAGTGTCAACATGCATTAAAATAGTTGTGATGTAGTATGATGATATGGTATCCTCCTCTGAATGTTTCAAGTGGCTTGACTTGGCACATGTTCACGCATGTAGTTGAACCAAAACCAACATAACCTCCAGGATATTTATGTTCATGGTGTTTATATCCTACTCATGCTTGTATTCAATGTTGATTATTCATAATGCATGATCATGATCGTCTTTGCTCTCCAGCTGGTCGCTTCTCAATCTAATTGCTAGCCTTGGCCTGTACTAAGCAGGAATACTGCTTGTGCATCAAAATCCTTAAACCAAAGTTATTCCAGATGAGTCCACCATATCTACCTATGTGCGGTATTACCCTGCCATTCCAAGTAAATTTGCATGTGCCACGTTTAAAAATTCAAATGAACATCTGCTTTGTGTGCCTGGACCGCTCATGGAGCGACAGGGGGTGGACATTATCTTCCATGCTAAGAAGGTTATTCTCATGATAAGTGTTTATTCACTTGTCTTGCACAAGAGGGGCTAGTAATAGGGATGCCCAGTCCTGAAATCAAAAATTTACATATAATCAAACAAACTCCCCTAGACTGTTGTTGGTATGGAGGGCACCCGAGGATTCGTCTAGCCATGGCTTGTGTTTGTTGGTGGTGGGGGAGTAAACTTTACTTTTACCACTTGGGAATCACCGCTAATGTGTTTAGCATGGAAGATATTGAAAACGCTTGGTCGTAATGTTAACATGAATGGTATACCTCCCAAAATTTTATTTATCTCTGATTTAAGCTTCGAGTTCTAGCACCTCTGCAAATCACTACTTCCCTTTGCAAAGGGCCTATCTATTTACTTTTATGTTGAGTCATCACCTTCTCAAATAAGAACCAGTCCTGAGAGCACTATTGTCATCCCCATGCACTGTGTATAGTTAATGTTGAATGCATCATGACTGGATGTCTTCTACCATGAATTACAATGTCTAGTCGCTGCTTGAACTTTGGAGGTTCTCTGCATTTATATTTTGCGGTCTCAAAAAGGGCTAGCGAGATACCACTATTGTCATATTATATCATGATTGTTTTGACAAATTGTTGGCATTTGAAATATTTTATTATTGCTCGCTAGTTGAATATAATCTTTAAGAATTATCATCTACATTGTTAGTTATGATCTTTGCTGTTAACCCGGGTATTATTTAAGCATATGTATAAACACAAGAACAAAAGAGTTCGTAAATTTTTTTCTTTGTCACTTTCAGTTTGTCAACTGAATTGCTTGAGGACAACCAATGGGTTAATCTTGGGGGAGTTGATACATCTCCATCATATCTACTTTTCCTAACGCTTTTGCTTTTGTTTTGGACTCTAATTTGCATGATTTGAATGAAACTAACCCGGACTGACGTTGTTTTCAGCAAAGCTACCATGGTGTTATTTTTGTGCAGAAATAAAAGTTCTCGGAATTGGACAGAACTTTTTGGAGAATTATTTTGGAATAAATGAAGATTTTTTGAACCAAGACCCACTGGAGGCTCCAGCTAGCCACTAGGCACCAGGGCGCGCCACCCCCCTCTAGCGCACCCTGGTGGGTAGTGGGGCCCATGAGGCTCCACCGACCCTAATTCCAACTCTATAAAATCCTATTTTTGGAGAAAAACAGGAGAGTAAGTTTCATTGCGTTTCACGATACACCTCCTATTCTTCATCGGGAGGGCAGATTTGGAGTCCGTTCTGGGCTCCAGAGAGGGGGATTCGCCGCCATCGTCATCACCAACCCTCCTTCATCACCAATTGCATGATGCTCCCCACTGGGAGTGAGTAATTCTTTCGTAGGCATGATGGACGGTGAGGGGTTGGATGGGATTCATCATGTAATCGAGTTAATTTTGTTAGGGCTTGATCCCTAGTAACCACTATGTCCTGAGATTGATGTTGCTATGACTTTGCTATGCTTAATGCTTGTCACTAGGGCCTGAGTGAAATGTTTTCAGATCTGAACCGCTTATGTTTTCACCATTATATCTATGTTCTTGATCCGATCTTGCAAGTTCTATGCACCTGTTACGTGTTATGATCCGTAAACCCCAAGGTGACAGTATTTGGGATACTTTCCGGTGATGACCATAGTTTGATGAGTTCATGTATTCACTAGGTCTTAATGCCTTGTTCTTGTTCTCTATTAAAAGGAGGCCTTAATATCCCTTAGTTTCCTTATGGACCCTGCTGCTACTGGAGGGTAGGACAAAAGATGTCATGCAAGTTCTTTTCCATAAGCACGTATGACTATTTACGGAATACATGCCTACATTATATTGATGAACTGGAGCTAGTTCTGTGTCACCCTAGGTTATGACTGTTATATGATGAATATCATCCAACGAAATCACCAATCCAATGCCTACCAGTTTTTCACATATTGTTCTTGCTAAGTTACTACTGTTGCTGCTACTATTACAATTGATACAAAAATATTACTATCACTGTTACCGTCACTATTACAGTTAGCACTGCTATCAAAACTATCATACTACTGTGCTACAGATCACTTTGCTATAGATATTTAATCTCCAGGTGTGGTTGAATTGACAACTCAACAACTAATACTTACAAATATTCTTTGGCCCCCCTTGTGTCGAATCAATAAATTTGGGTTGCATATTCTACCCTCGAAAACTATTGTGATCCCCTATACTTGTGGGTTATCATTCCCCAAGCTTAGACGCTTGGGCATTCCTTGAATATTACCTTGGGGTGCTTTCTTAATCCCCAAGCTTAGGGTCTTGCCACTCCTTATTCCTTCATCTATCGTGATCTGACTCAAAACTCAAAAACTTCAGCACACAAAACTCAACAGAAACCTCATGAGATTCGTTAATATAATAAGCAAATGATAAAATTTAGGTACTGTTATGAACCCATCCATATTTTATTATTGCATAATACCTACTGTATTCCAACTTATCCATGACTTATACTCCCTGATATAATCCATAGATGCATTAAAACAAGCAAACTATGCAATGAAACATAATCTGTCTAAAACACTATAAGGATATGAAAAATGACTATACTCCTGTAACTCCAAAATTCTGAAACATTAGGAAAACATGGGCAAATTGTTTATCAATAATGTGTACAAAACAGGTGCAAAGTTTCAACTATCAACCAAATCATCCCAAAGGCTTTACTTGGCACAAACACTAACTAAAACACAAAAACACAATCATAACGGTAGCATAATTGTGTGCACACTCAAAAACAGGAAAGAAAAGTGAAAAATAAATATAACTATTGGGTTGCCTCCCAACAAGCGCTATTGTTTTACACCCCTAGCTAGGCGTAATGCATAGTTTCGAGTGTTGTCATCCTTCATTTTTGCATCTTGGGATATGTGTTTATCAGGAGGCTTTAGAAAAAGGGGGAACACATCATCTACTAAAATCTTAGCATTTTCAAGGCTACTTTCTTCAAACCCTTGTTGGTTCCCTTTCAGGATCCCTGAATATTGCTGACTAATACCATTGAAAACTTGCTGGATAATATGTAAAGGAGGGACTTCCTTTTCAGTATTTTTGTCAAAAGTATGATCATCACAAAACACATACATCACCATATAAAATTTCATCTATCACAGGATGGTCATGACTCATATTGAGAGTCTCCTCATCGTCATGGGTGGTGGATGCGTGTGTCTCCTTGGACCGAGTGGCCGAGGTGTCACGGATCCGAAGACCCGCTTGGCCCTTTCAGGACTTCGATCCCTTGGGGATCACTATGTGTGGCTCCTCTACGAGGAGTGCCGCAAGCAGGGGGTTCTCGACTCCTCATGAAACGGGGCCGGGTAACGTATTTTCTGCATTGCGGCTGACCACTTCTGCAAATTGTAGAGCCAGGTGGTTCATAAATGCCTATCTTGCTAACATAGGAAAGAAAGTATGTGAACATGTATGATGAAATACTTACCGGAGGGGCTCCATAGCCGACCTCGAAGCTGAGGTCCTTGCCCTCCTGGGGGATCTTATCCTTGGCCAGCTTGAGGAGGCGATTCCACATGCCGGCCAGGTTGGAGCTAGGGCTCGATGAGGAGGCATGCGGGGGAAATGAGAGTGTGGTGGCTTGCGTTATGCTCCTTTCGGGTACTTATAGGCTGATTGAAAGGCCAAATGTCCCCCTTTCCGCGCTGATAAAAACGCCACTCTCCTAAAAGATGTCGATTACAGGTATGGGGGAAACAAAATCTTGATGACATCCCTAAGAAAATGGGCACGATTTCCCCTTGATGGGAAATGCCAGTAGAAAGGCTGCCTTGAACCGCGATTTGGGGTGAGCAGTAACTGCCTGACCAATCTAGGGTTTGCCGCTTGGATAAAGTTGTCAGACTACGTGTCACTATTCACACCTATACGGGTGGCCTTCGAGCCTAAGTCATTTCAACTCTTTGGACACAGATTGAGCTCGACAAAATCCTATGTGTAAAATGTTGTTCCTTTAAGAAGTAGCCTGGAGGATTCTGAAGTCACAAAAGGGAACTCGTCTGTCAAGCCAAGGACTTCGGATCTGAAGTTAACTTTGAAGAAATCGTCCCCAGCATAGAAGACCAGTTTGGGGCTACTAATGGTGTCCTGGGCTAGGGGGTACCGTTGGTGTCAAAACCGGCCTATCTCGGGTAGGGGGTCCCGAACTGTGCGTCTGAGGATCGAAGGTAACAGGAGGCGGGGGACACGATGTTTACCCAGGTTCGGGCCCTCTTAATGGAGGTAATACCCTACTTCCTACTTGATTGACTTTGATGAGTATAGGGGTTACAAGAGTTGATCTACCTCGAGACCGTAATGGCTAAACCCTAGATGTCTAGCCTGTATGATTAGTCTTAGCCTCTACGGACTAAACGCTCCAGTTTATATAGACACCGGTGGGGCCTAGGGTTGTATAGAGTCAGTTTACAGAGGAAGGAAAATATACATCCGAACGCCAAGCTTTCCATCCACGCAAAGGAGAGTCCCATCCTGACATGGGGGAAGGCCTTCTATCTTGTATCTTCATGGTCCACCAGTTCGGCCCACGTCACATAGCCCGGACGCCCGGGGATCCCCTAATCCAGGGCTGCCTCAGTAGCCCCTGAACCAGGCTTCAATGACGATGTGTCCGACGCGCAGATTGTCTTCGGCATTGCAAGACGGGTTCCTCCTCCGAATACTCCAAAGCAGTTGAACAAGAGAACTATATCCGGCTCTGTATTACAGTTACAACCCTGAACCACAAGGGCAAAATACTTAAAACAAAATAGGTCATGTCTACTGACATCTTTTTCGGCGAGACATTATGCCTGGCCTTATTATTATTTCGAACCGTTTTTAGCCTCCCGCTTCGCGTTTCGAGGCGCGGTCTTCATTGACACGTCTTGTCAAAGCAAAGATCGTGTCCCCTTATTGTGGGATTCTCATCAATACGGGTTTGGGTAATCCAACCGTGCCGTTCGCATGACCCTTTGGGAATAGGCAAGTTTTAAGGCTCGTGAGGGGGCGCTTGATATTCACTACCTTTATAAGAGGATAAGGACCAATCTTTTTACCCCACGCCTTCTTCTTCCTCAGACTTCCCATCCTCGAGCTCCAGCACTCAAGCTTCAATCCTTACCACCAAACACTCCAGCCATGTCCGGATCCGGCTCTCAAGGCAAGTGGGTGGCCTCCTCCGTGACGGAGAAGGACATCAAGGAGCTCCGGGAGGTGAGGTACTTGACAGCGGAAATCACACACAGGCTCCCTGCAAAAGAGCAAGTCATCCCCACTCTAGATCCTGGTGAGAGGGTTGTGTTCATCCCTCACTTCCTTCGCGGACTAGGGTTTCCCCTCCACCCCTTTGTTCGTGGTCTCATGTTCTATTACGGGCTAGATTTTCACGATCTAGCCCCGAACTCCTTCCTCCACATCTCGCATTCATCGTCGTGTGTGAGACATTCCTCCGCATCCCCCCACACTTCGGCTTGTGGCTCAAGGCCTTCAACGTGAAGCCGAAGGTGGTCGACGGGCAGCACGCGGATTGCGGCGGCGCCATGGTGAGCAAACTCCCCAATGTTATCTGGCCCAGAGGGGCCTTTGTGGAGACCGTCAAGACATGGCAGCAGGAGTGGTTTTACATCACCGAAGCCCACGACACCAAGTGGGCGGCCGCTCCTGCTTTCAGATCCTGACCCCCGTTGCGGGTTGCGTCGTGGACCAACAAGGTTCTGGACTGGGGATCAACCGACGAGGTGTTGATCCTGCAAAAGGACACCAGCCTCACTGATGTGATCCATGTGATGCTCATCCGCTGAATCCTTCCCTGCCAACGTCGGCCTCTCCGCATGAGGGAGTTCAATCCGGAAGGGCCGCGGACTCTGCAGCGATTCTTTGGCATGACACACGAAGCAATCTGGAAGCTGTTCTTCAAGACTCAAAAGTCGTGGCCAGAGACATCCGAGGATATCGGCCTCGACTGCAATCATCCGGCCTCCCCGGTAAGTGCTAAATTTCCGAACATAACTTAGTTCATCAATCAAAGGGGGTGCACTAAGAATTCCCTCCCGTAAACAGGGCTGGACAAAGAAGGCGGAGCGGATCAGGTGTTCAGCTCCACTCCCCGAAAACCCAGCAGATCCTTTGCTAATGAGGATGCTGGTCCCCGAAAACCCAGCAGATCAGGTGTTCAGGACCAAGAAGAAGAGCAAGGAGGCCAAAGGTGGTCTCTGCCGTAAAGGTACTTCACACGCGGTGTCCGGAGAGACCAAAACTCATTCCTCCCATGAGGAAGATGAAGAGGAAGAGGAGGAGAAGGAGAGCAATTCTCCCCCTAAGGGGAGGCGGAAGAAAAGGGCGGCCTCTGTGGACCCAGAGGCGGAGGCGCCCAAGAGGGGGAAAACATCCCTCCCAGATGGCTCGGATTCGGACGCCGAAGCCATCCTCGAGTGGCACCCAGGTCGAAGCCCCTCGCCGCGTCGTAAGCATGTGAGGATGCCTTACATAAGTCCAGTTTTTATGATTATGGTATTAACACATTGTATGGTGTAGTCCGGCCCGTGATCTCCCCCAACAATCATCAGAGTGGAATTCTTTGGATCCGGGGATGATGGAGAGCGAGTCGCCTCCGCGAGCCTCCCCGCCTATCGCCACGGACGACACCGAAGTGTTGCCCCGAAGGGCCTCTTCGGGCAACGGAGCGGTACGGGAGGCCGCCAAAACGGTGCCAAAAGATAACGTCCTGGCTACCGAGAAATGGGGGGAGTAATCCCCATGAGACTTACGTCGGGGGCCTTGACCAGTCCGCCCCCAGCCAAACACCGTTCCGGAAACCCAAGTGGCTCCAGAACCGAATAAGCGACCCCCTTCAAGGGAGGGGGGAGCGCCAACTCCAGCGGAGACCTCCACTAATCCGGTGGCGCCGAACACACTGATGGAGGCACTGCAACATGCTTCCATCATGGAGGAGCACCGCACCTTGATGGGTGTGGTGGTTGAAAAGGTTCAGTCTGCCAAGAGTGGGCTAAACGAAGCCTTCACTAGCCTGCTAACAGGCTTCGAGGTATGCGATGTAATATTCCTGGCCGCTTTCATATGAAAATATGCCTGTATATAGATAGTAGCCCCTGAGACTCTGTTCGTCTTTTGAAAAAGGGCAAATAGAGGATCGATAATATTCGTAGGAGATAATGTACTTTTCTATGTTGAGAAGCACGCTTCACTTTTAGCGGCAACCACCCAGGCCGCCGAAGTATCCGAGCTTAAGCGTAAGCTGGAGCTGGATGATGAGGATCTCGTCCGCATGAACAAGAGGTTTGATGAAGCGCAAGGTATGTTTCAGAATATCTCATTCATGCATGTATTAATATGCGGACTCTGAGTCAAAGCTCATGTGCTGCTATGTGTATGATTGCAGGCAGTGCTGTTGTGGTCGAGACCCTCAGGGGTGAACTTGCCTAGGCCAAGGAGCAGGCAAGGGTGAACAAGGCGGCCGCTGATAAAGCGGCCGAGGACTTGGAGTCCGAATAGGTCGTCCGTCGCCAATACGAGGAGCGGGTGACCGAAGTGGAGCAAGCACTCAAGGACGCCGCCTGCAAGTGCGAGTTCCTAGAGGAAAAGAATAAAGCCCAGGCGACCGACCTTGCGAAGGCCCTTCAAGAGGCCAAGGAGGCACGAGCCGAATCCCGAGCAGCGCGCGAGGAGATCAAGCAGGCCGAGCAGATAGCGGCTGGTAAGCCCTTTCTCTTACAGAGTAAATTCAACAATTAGAAGTATATGCCTTGCTCACTCGATCATGGAGTGCTCCTGACGCCTTTGCGGATATTCCGAAGAGTGCCACCGACGCCACACAGTTCTTCCGGGCCCAAGTGGGGCACACGACGGAGAAGCTATTCTGGTCATAGTTCGCGGCGCAGGAGCGCCCGACGCTGTTGAATGACCAGATGGCGCAGTGGGTTGAGCTGCATAGGATGTCCGAATTGGCCATGACGGATGTCATATTCTGGCTGTGGAGAACAAGACATGATTCGGAGCCGATGCATATAATGCAGTATTCGGGACACCGAAGTCTACTCTGAGAGTGTTTAGACTTTCTGTTTTCGAAAATATATATGGCTGAATAGAGCCCCTGGCAATTTAAATCATGCCGAGGTGCATATGCCAACCTGACGTAAAGGGGGAAGACGGATTAAGAAATAAGCCAATACCGAACAAGATTGGGCGAAACTGTTTCCATTAAAGTCTGATTGGTACATCAAAACATATTTTTACAGAAGATGTCATAAGCATCAAGGCTATTTTACATGCCGAAAACAAGGGAAAGCTGCATACAGGTCCTAAAATTGAAAAGATGATCTTGAAGATCCTATGGACACTCTGCCGCACGTCTGCGCTGCTTTTCGCCATGGTGTATGATCCTTTGAGAGGATCAACTATCGAGTATACATAAGGGGCCTGAAAAAGGGCCATTGGCATAATTGAAAAGTAATGTGGGTTCTAAACAACCTGAAAGATAAAAATAAGAAGAAAAAAAGGGGAAAATATGAAGGTCCGGATAGGGTCGAGCCGTACTGTGGACCTTATTTTTAGTATGCCTCCGTCCTTGCCCATGGTATCTTTAGTGCATAGTTATGTACGCGTGGTATGTATGCCGCTATCAGGTTGAGGCGTTGACGGAGGACGAATTCCTAATATAGCTCTGGACGAGCCGGACTGTCATTCTGCTGGGTAGATCGAACTCGTTTGACAGTGTCCGAGGGCTTGACTGCCGATTTAGTATTCGGCTCAACAAGGCCACCCTGTACTTCGGTTGCGAGGGCCGCGGTATGCTCCTCAGTACGGAGGGAGCGCTCCATGTTTCCATTAACTGTAATAACGCCGCGGGGTCCAGGCATTTTGAGCTTTAAGTAAGCATAATGCGGGACCGCATTGAAGCGGACAAAGGCGGTTCTTCCGAGCAGTGCGTGATAACCACTGCGGAAAGGGACGACGTCGAAGATCAAGTCTTCGCTTCGGAAGTTGTCCGGCGAACCGAAGCCCACTTCCAATGTTATTGAGCCCGTGCAGCAGGCTTCTACAGCAGGTATTACTCCTTTAAAGGTAGTTTTAGTGGGCTTGATTCTTGACGGATCGATGCCCATTTTGCCGACAGTGTCCTGATAAAGCAGGTTCAGGCTGCTGCCGCCGTCCATAAGGACTCGCGTGAGGTGGAATCCGTCGATAACTGGATCGAGGACAAATGCTGCCGAGATGGTCGGATGGTCTCTGCGATCGAAAGTGATCGACAGGCTGACCATGGGTTAAATTTTGGGGCGATTGGCTCTATGGCATAAACGTCCCTTAGTGCGCGCTTGCGCTCCCGCTTGGGGATATGAGTGACATAGATCATGTTCACTGTTTTCACCTCGTGGGGAAATTTGTTTTGCCCCCCTATGTTCGTTGGGCGAGGCTCTTCATCGTCGTCCTCGCTGGGTGGCCCTTTCCCCTTGTGTTCGGTGTTTATTTTACCGGCCTGTTTAAAGGCCCAACAATTTTTGTTGGTATGGTTGGCAGACTTGTCCGGGGTGCCGTGTATCTGGCAGGGCCGATCTAGTATTCGGTCCAAACTGGATGGACCATCTTTATTTCCTTCGAATGGCTTCTTCCGCTAACCGGGTTTAGAGCCACTGAATCCGGCGTTGACCGCCGTGTCTTTGATATCTTCATTGTTGCTTTGACGCTTGTGTTTGTTGCGTCGTGGCTTGCCGTTGCCATCTCTGGCTTCGGAGGTACCAGGGTCACTGGTGCTGTTGCTTCTACGAGCTAACCAGCTATCTTCTCCCGCGCAAAAGCGGGTCATGAGTGCGGCGAGAGCTGCCATAGACTTTGGTTTTTCTTGGCCGAGGTATCGGGCGAGCCACTCGTCACGGACTCTGTGCTTAAAGGCTGCAAGGGCTTCGGCGTCCGTACAATCGACAATTTGGTTCTTTTTAATTAAGAACCTAGTTTAGAGTTTCCGGGCTGACTCTCCAGGTTGCTGGACTATGTGACTGAGGTCATCGGCATCTGGGGGCCGAACATAGGTACCTTGGAAGTTGTCTCTAAAGGCATCTTCCAAATCTTCCCAGCTACCAATGGAGTTTTCTAGGAGGCTGTTTAGCCAGTGCCGAGCAGGTCCCTTTAATTTTAGCGGGAGGTACTTGATGGCGTGGAGATCATCACCGAGAGCCATGTGGATATGGAGAAGAAAATCTTCAATCCATACTGCGGGATCTGTCGTTCCATCGTATGATTCAATGTTCACGGGTTTAAACCCTTCTGGGAACTGGTGCTCCATTACCTCATCGGTGAAGCATAAGGGGTGTGCGGCGCCTCTGTATCGGGCGATGTCATGACGCAGTTCGGATGAAGTCCGTATGGGGTTTTCGGCCCGAGTGAGGTTGTGCTTGTCACACCAGGCTTGATGACTGTCTTCTCACGTTGGAGCACGCCCCCTTGATCCATAGATTGATCTGGTCTGACCATCTGTATTGTCCAGGTCCTTACGTAGGTCGTAGGTGTAGCCTGTAGCTGCTACCTCCTTGCCTCTACGGCGGGGAGGTGCGGGCTGATGTTCCGTGTAAGTAGCCACTCTGTCCCACCCACGTGGTGGTCGGTCAGGTTCGTCAGCAGCTTTATACTTTGGTGGTATTGGCTCAAGAACCTCGTCGTCAAATTGTGGTAGTAGCTTGCGCTTCGGGTAGCTCTTTGTTGGGCGTTCGAGGATGTATTCTTCGGCTGCCAGGACTTTAGTCCATCTGTTGTTGAGCGTATCTTGTTCGGCTTGAAGCTGCTGCTGCTTCTTTTTTAGGCTTCTCGCGGTGGCGATTAGCCGGCGCTTAAAGCGCTCCTGCTCGAGGGGTTCCTCTGGTACGATGAAGTCTTCGTCACCGAGGCTCACATCATCCTCGGAGATTGGTAGTAGTTACTATCCTCCGAGTCCTCGTTCCCGACGGGATCGTCGGGGTTAACTTGCCCCTCCTCCCAATCATCCTGTTCGGATGTTGGCTCGACGGGGGCTTCGGGGTCTTTGGCGTTCTTTGGAGTGTCATTGTCTCCGGTGCCGATATTGCTGTCTTTTCCGCAACGCAATTTTGAGCGGCGCCACTGACGTCGACGCTTTGGAGGTGCCTCGGCATGCTTGTCCTCAACCGGATCCTTCATGCCGTTGCCGTCATCCTCTTTGGGTGAGTCCACCATATACACGTCATATGTGGATGTGGCCGTCCAACACCCGGTAAATGGCGGGTCTTGGCCTTGTTCGTCTCCGGCATCGTCATCCATGCCGTCGATGTCTTCGGAGGCGTAGTCCAGCATGTCGGTTAAATTTTCGACAGTGGCTATGAAGTGAGTGGTGGGTGGGACGTGAAATTCCCCGCTCTCAACCCCTAGTCCGGGCTGGGCATAATTCGGGAGCGATTCTTCTGTAATGGCGAGGGATCGCATTAAGTCCAGAGCCTCGTTTAAGAGCGAGGTTTGGACGGGGAAGCAAGAGTCCGTGGGGCTGGCCGGCGTGAGAGCCTCCTGCCCATGCTCGCTTGGCGTGGACTTCGAGAGTTCAGATCTGGAGTCCGGGGGCGAGTCCGGCTTTTCAGTGACAAGGGGAGCTCGGTTTGACTCCGGGTTTGCCGATGACGCAGTCCCCTCTGGCTCGCCGGTAGAGAGATCCATAATTGCAGAGAGTCCGGCGGGCTCTAGACTCCCATGTTCGGACCTAGTAGTCTGCTCTGGATCTAGGGCCAGAGCGGTGGCTGGGCCGTGAACCCTTCGAAGATCAAGTCTCCTCGGATATCAACGACATAGTTCAGATTTCCAAAACTGATCTGATGACCAGGAGCATAGCTGTCAATCTGCTCAAGGTGGCCAGTCGAGTTGGCACATAGTGCGAAGCCGCCGAATACGAAAATTTGGTTGGGGAGGAAAGTCTCCCCCGAAACGACATCATTGTAGATGATCGATCGAGCCATCAAACCTTCTATTGACGGCACAACGGAACTCTCAATGAAAGCACCAATGTCGGTGTCAAAACCGGTCGATATCGGGTAGGGGGTCCCGAACTGTGCGTCTGAGGATCGAAGGTAACAGGAGACAGGGGACACGATGTTTACCCAGGTTCGGGCCCTCTTAATGGAGGTAATACCCTACATCCTGCTTGATTGACTTTGATGAGTATAGGGGTTACAAGAGTTGATCTACCCCGAGACCGTAATGGCAAAACCCTAGATGTCTAGCCTGTATGATTTGTCTTAGCCTCTACGGACTAAACCCTCCGATTTATATACACATCGGTGGAGCCTAGGGTTGTACAGAGTCGGTTTACAGAGGAGGGAAAATATACATCTGAACGCCAAGCTTGCCATCCACGCAAAGGAGAGTCCCACGTCACATAGCCCCGACGCCCGGGGACCCCCTAATCCAGGACTCCCTCAGTTACCAACCTAGCCCGTCGATGCACTTCGGATTGGGCTGAAGGGCCCTCATTCATAGCAAGATGGACTCCGAGGGCCACACGCTGGGGAGAAGATCAAGACTGCATCTACCAAAGACTTGGCGTACACTCCAAGACCTCTTCCAATGCCTCCATGCCAAGATGCCAACCTTGTAACCCTAGATACCCTGCTCTGCGTGTATATAAGCCGAAGGGTTTAGCCCATAGAGGGGACATCAACGCAATCTCATTCTACTAGCCCTAGAGTTAGAACGCATCTAAAGATCTAGCCCATAGAGGGAACATCAACTCTATACTTGTAACATATTCATCAATATAACAAGAGCAGGACGTAGGTTGTTACCTCCATTAAGAGGGCCTGAACCTGGGTAAACATTGTCTCCCCTGTTCTAGTTACCATCTGTCCAAGATCCACAGATTGGGACCCCCTACCCTGAGGTATGTCGGTTTTTACACTGACACCTTCCCTCCTTGGCCGGCGCAGTGCGTAGGGGAGTCCTTCTCCTCCTCTTGGCTGCCCTCTCTCTCCTCCAACCTATATATACTTGAGGTATTGAGATCTTTTGAATGCACAAGTTTGGACCCTCCTCGAGTTCCTCTAGTTCTAGTTCTAGTTTATCTGAGTTGATCTATTTAGATCTAGACAAATCCTCTAATCCTCATAATTAGACGCCCAGTGTGGTTCTTATATCCTCCCTCTAATTCTCTGGTGACGATTTGCTCTGGATGGCGAAGCGTCGTCGGATCGTGAAGCTGCACTCTTGCAACCAAGTAGAGAGGTCGTGCTTTCGATCTTCGTTTGAGGGGCTGTTCGTGGGTGCTACTTGTGAGCTCCATTGGGATTTCTTTGAAGAGGAGAGGATGATGCAGTGCAGTAGAGATAAGTATCTCCCTCAGTTAAGAACCAAGGTTATCAATCCAGTAGGAGAACCACACAGAACCTCATGAACAGTGATAACCCACAAGTATAGGGGATCGTTTGTAGCCTTCTTCGATAAATAAGAGTGTCGAACCCAACAAGGAGCTAAAGGTAGAACAAATATTCCCTCAAGTTCTATCGACCACCGATACAACTCTACGCACACTTAGTGTGTGCTTCACCTAGAACAAGTATAAAACTAGAAGTACTTTGCAAGAATAATACTATGAGTAAATTGCAAGGTAATAAAAGTGGATATCTTTTGTCAATAAGGGAGAGGCATTCTTGTAATTCTATAACAAGTACTAGTAATCATTCTTGTAATCATTCTTGTAATTCTATATGAGGGAGAGGCATGAGCTAACATACTTTCTCTACTTGGATCATATGCACTTATGACTGGACCCCTAGCAAGCATCCGCAACTAATAAAGATCATTAAGCTCGTGAAACCCAACCATAGCATTAAGTATCAATTCCTCTTTATCCCATACGCAAGAACCCACCTGCTCGGGTTTAAGCTTATGTCACTCTCGCAACCCACCATAAGTGAATCATGAACGTATTGCAACACCCTGCAGCGAGGATCCCTCCGTTTGCGCGAGACGGAGGGCACCGTGGGACAACACCATAAATAAAATATACAATCATACCAACCAAGATCATGATTAACCCACAGGACAAAATAGATCTACTCAAACATCATAGGATTGCCAAATATCATTGGGAAATAATATATGGAGTTGAGCACCATGTTTAAGTAGAGATTACAGTGGGGAGACACTACAAAAAGAATAAGCTTCCGTGATGATACGTGTTTGTCACAGTAGGTCACGTTTTCTATCATGCATGTACATCGATGACGATTTTATGACAGAATCAAGATAGTCATACCTGTGCTGTCATAGAAGTGTTCCATGACATTACCAAAATTATCATCACGGAAGTGTCCACTTCCATGATGATAAATCGCGCGTCTTGGAAGTGCTTTCGTCAAGGGTGACTGACATGTGGCATCCACCGTAACGGGTCACCGTTAAGCTATCGGGTTCCGGTTTGGATCCGATAACCCATTAACAGCCCCAACCAATGGGGATTTTCCACGTGTAAAATTCTCATTCGCCGGATAATGCACGTGTAGCTAAACGTTGAGACAGATGTCATTCCTACAATGGACGGAAGACGCCTATGATATGTCGACACGTGGCACAGCCCAATAGTGGTCCTTTTAGGTAAAAAGGCTGGCCCAGCTAAAGGCCCACCATGTTTTTCTAGACACTCGTGGGCTGGCCCGTTAACAGCCTGGCATGTTTTGGGTTAAATTGAGGTGAGGGAGTCCTGGATTAGGGGGTCCTCGGGCGTCCGGGCTATGTGACATGAGCCGGACTACTGGGCCATGAAGATACAAGATAGAAGGCTTTCCCCCGTGTCCGGATGGACTCTCCTTGGCGTGGAAGGCAAGCTTGGCGTTTGGATATGAAGATTCCTTTATGTGTAAACCGACTCTGTACCCCCTAGCCCCCTCTGGTGTCTATATAAACCGGAGGGTTTAGTCCATAGAGGCAATCATAATCATACATGCTAGACATCTAGAGTTTAGCCATTACGATCTCAAGGTAGATCAACTCTTGTAACCCCTATACTCATCAAAGTCAATCAAGCAGGAAGTAGGGTATTACCTCCATTAAGAGGGCCCGAACCTGGGTAAACATCGTGTCCCCTGCCTCCTGTTACCTTCGGTCCTTACACGCACAGTTCATGACCCCCTACCTGAGACCTGCCGGTTTTGACACCGACATTGGTGCTTTCATTGAGAGTTCCACTGTGCCGTCGTCGAAAGGCTCGATGGCTCCATCGATCATCTACAACTATGCTGCTGTGAAGGAGATTTTTCTCCCCAGCCAGATCTTTGTATTCGGCGGCTTTGCACTGCATGCCAACTCAGTTGGCCACCTAGAGCAGATCGACAGCTACGCCCCTGGTCACCAGATCAGTTTTGGAAATCTAAACTATGTTGCTGATATCCGAGGAGACTTGATCTTCCAAGGTTTCATGGGCCCAACCACCGCTCCGGCCCTAGATCTGGAGCGCGTCACCAGGTCCGAAGACAGGAGTCTAGAACCCGCCGGACTCTCTGCGGCTATAGAGCTCAACATTGGAGAACCGGAGAAAATATTGTCGCCGGCTGTCATCACAAGGCCGGACTCTTCTCCGGACACTAGCTCCGAACCCTCGAAGTCCGTGTCATGCGAGCTCGGCCAGGGAACTTCGGTCCCCGTCCAAACCTCGCTCTTAAATGAGGATTTGGACTTAATGCGATCCCTCGCCATCACAGAGGAACCGCTTCCGAATTGCGCCCAGCCCAAACTAGGGGCTGAAAATAGGGAATTTTACTTCCCACCCACCACCCACTTCATAGCCACTATCGAGGATCTAACCGACATGCTCGATTATGCCTCCGAAGACATCGATGGTATAGACAACGATGCCGGAGAGGAGCAGGCCCAAGACCCGCCATTCACCGGACGCTGGACGGCCACTTCCTCATACGACGTGTACATGGTGGACACACCTATAGAAGGCGACGGCGATGATGAGAAGGATCCAGTCGAGGCCGAACCTCCTGAGATACCACCAAAGCATCGACGTCAGCGGCGCCGCTATAAATCGCGTCGCGGAAAAGACAACAATACCGGCACCGAAGACCATGATACTTCGGAGAACGCCAAAAACCAAGAAGACCGCATCGAACCAACATCCGAACAGGATGATCGGGAGGACGGGCAAGATGACCCTGACGGGCAAGCAGGGTTCAAAGACTCGGAGGATAGCAACTATTTACCACTCTCTGAGGACAACGTGAGCCTCGGCGACGAAGATTTTATCATTCTAGAGGAACCCCTCGAACAAGAGCGCTTTAAGCACCGGCTAATAGCCACTGCAAGAAGCCTAAAGAAGAAGCAGCAGCAGCTTCAAGCTGACCAAGATCTACTCAATGACAGATGGACTAATGTCCTTGCAGCCAAAGAATACGACCTTGAACACCCAACAAGGAGTTACCCGAAGCATAAGCTGCTACCCCAATTCGACGATGAGGCGCTGGAGCCCATACCACCCGCGCGTAACATGGCTTACGGACCTGACCGACCACCACGTGGCTGAGACAGAACGACAACTCAAGCCAAACACCAGCCTGCACCACCTTGCCGTAAAAGCAGAGAAACAACAGCTCGGGGATACACTGATGACCCACGTTAGGACCTGGACTATAGAGCCGGTTAGACCAGGTCAATCTACGGATCAAAGGGGCGTGCCCAAGCGCGAGAAGACGGCCATCAGGCCTGGCGCGACAAACACAACCTCAGCAGGGCCAAAAACCGCATACGGACTTGATCTGAACTGCGTCGTGATGTTGCCTGATACAGAGGCGCCGCACACCCCCTATGCTTCACCGATGAGGTAATGGAGCACCAGTTCCCAGAGGGGTTTAAACCCGTGAACATTGAATCATACGATGGCACAACAGATCTCGCAGTATGGATTGAAGATTTTCTTCTCCACATTCACATGGCACGCGGTGATGATCTACATGCCATCAAGTACCTCCCCCTAAAACTCAAGCGGCTAGCACCACACTGGTTAACAGCCTACCAGAAAACTCTATTGGTAGCTGGGAAGACTTGGAGGACGCATTCAGAGACAACTTCCAAGGTACCTATGTTCGGCCCCCAGACGCCGATGATCTTAGTCACATAATCCAGTAACCCGGAGAATCAGCTCGGCAGCTCTGGACCAGGTTCTTAATCAAAAAGAACCAGATTGTGGATTGTCCGGACGCTAAAGCCCTCGCGGCCTTAAAACATAGCGTCCAAAATGAATGGCTCACGCGACACCTTGGCCAAGAAAATCCAAAGTCCATGGCAGCCCTTACCGCACTGATGACCCGCTTTTGTGCAGGATAGGACAGCTTGCTTGCTCATAGAAGCAATAACACCAGCGACCCTGGCACCTCCGAACCCAGGGACGGCAATGGCAAGCCACGATGCGACAAGCACAAGCATCGAAACAATAATGAAGGAACCCAAGACACGTCGGTCAATGCCAGATTCAGTGGCTCCAAACCCGGTCAACGGAAGAAGCCACTCAAGGCAAACAGAGATGGCCCATCTAGTCTAGACAGAATACTAGATCGGCCTTGCCAGATTCATGGCACCCCCCATAAACCCGCCAATCATACCAACAGAAATTGTTGGGTCTTTAAACAGGCCGACAAACTTAACGCCGAACACAAGGGGAAAGGGTCGAGCAGCGATGACAATGACCAAGAGCCTCGTCAACCGAACACAGGGGGACAGAAGCAATTTCCCCCAAGGTAAAAACAGTGAATATGATATATGTCATACATATCCCTAAAAGTGAGCGCAAGCGCACATTACGTGATGTCTACGCCATAGATCCGGTCACCCTAAAATTCAACCCATGGTCGGCTTGCCCGATCACCTTCGATCGAAAGGACCACCCAACCAGTATTCGTCATGGAGGTTCGACAGCCCTAGTCCTCGATCCAATCATCGATGGATTCCATCTCATGCGAGTCCTCATGGACGGCGGCAGCAGTCTCAATCTACTTTATCAAGACACTGCCCGCAAAATGGACATCGATCCATCAAGAATCGAGCCCACTAAAACTACCTTCAAAGGAGTAATACCTGGTGTAGAGGCCCGCTGCACGGGCTCAATCATGCTGGAAGTTGTCTTCGGCTCACCAGGCAATTTCCAAAGCGAAGACTTGATCTTCGATATCATCCCCTTCCGCAGTGGCTATCACACACTTCTCGGACAAACCGCTTTCGCCCGCTTTAACGTGGTCCCGCACTATGCCTATCTAAAGCTTAAGATGCCCGGTCCACGTGGCATCATTACAATCAACGGAAACATGGAATGCTCCCTCTGTACTGAGGAGCATACCACGGTCATCGCGGCCGAAGTACATAGCGGCCCGGTCAAGCCGCACAGCACATCGGATGTTAAGCCGCCGGACTCTATTACACAAGGCCGGCCAATTCCGCATCCTAACGGCTTGGCAATCCCAGAGCTGGACTAGCAGTTTTGCCTCCGTCGATCGCGATGTACATCCGCATAATTCGTACCGTGCGTGCATAATTACGCACTCAAAGTACCTTGGACATCAGCGGAGGCACAATACGGACAGGCCTATAGTACGGTTCCACCTTATACGGCCTTCCCCTTTCTTTAATTATCTTTTCTTTTTTTACCATAGGTGTATCAAAACCTACTCATCCTACGGACTCACAAGGACTCTCTCCGAGCCCGGTTCCGTATAAATAGCCGAAGACCATTCCTCTCAAGGAATCTTTCTTACTCAGGCGAAAGCGGCACAGACGTGTGGCAGGAAGGTGCAAAGGATTTTGTAGACCACAACTTCACTCAAGAACCTGTATAGAGCTTTTCCCCTTAGCCTTAGACCCCCGTCATGTAAAATGGCCTTGGTGATTATGGTACCCTCTGTAAGATTACGTTTTGATGTATCAATCAGATTCCAGTGAACCAAATTCTTATTCGGTATCGTCTTTACTTATAGACTTTATTCTGTCTCTTCAGTTGTCTCACGCACACCCCTCGGCACAAATTGCCAGGGGCTCTATATGGCAACATATATGTTGCGAAACAAAAGTCCGAACAGCTTTATAGCACAATTCGGCGTCCCGAGCTCGGCACTATATGCATCGGCTCCGAATCATGTCTTTGGTCAATTGTTGGGTTGCCCGGCTCCTGTGTTTGCTACCTCACGTTCCGTCTGATCGGCTAAGGTAGTAAAGGGAGAACTACTGCAAATGTGTTTCTGGTTCGTCCGGTTAAGCACCTCAGTAGAGAAAGCCGAAAACTGACTGTCATGATGCGGCGAGAGCTGGTCAGCCACTCGGCGACTTATTAAAATCTTTAGCGATTTTTTTCCGTATTACACGAAGGACTATTTTCTGGTCCCATATGTAACACATTCGCATTAGGACAGTCGCATACATACCAGGGGCTACTTTGTAGACCCATCGTCAAACCCCTATGGCTAAGTGAGATCAATAAAACCGCATGTCTGATTGCCTGGTTCGCCGCACTGACACCTCCTTCATGGACCAAGACATTGGGTTAAGTGTAGTCATGTGCACTCCCGAACACCCCAGTAGTATCTACAACGGGGTTGAAGCCGACGACTGGGAACTCTCAGATATAAAAACGGCCGCACAGGAGGATAAAACTCTTCATAAAGGCTGAATATATTATAAAAGACTTAGTTCATAATACAAACTCCAGGATAGTTCAGACTTGTTTACTCGAACACTACATCCTTAGATCATTAGCCTTCTACAAGACGGGCACCTTTTAGTAAGTCCTCAAAATAGCGCTCCGATGTGCGGTGGTCCTTGCTTTTGGGCGGACCCTCCACTGCCACTTTTTCGGCCTTCATTTTCGCCCAGTGCATCTTGACACGGGCGAAGGCCATTCGCGCTCCTTCTATGCAGGACCACCTCTTGACAGCGTCGATTCGGGGCAGCGCATCAACGAGACGCTGCACAAGGCCGAAGTAGCTGTCTGGAATGGCTTTGGCCGGCCACAATCGGACTACGATGTCCTCCATGGCCGCGTTGGACATCTTATGCAGCTCCGCCCATTGTGCCATCTAGTCATTTAGCAGTGCGGAACGCTCTTGCCCCGAAAGCTGCGACCAGAAGAGCTTCTCCGTCGCGTACCCCTCCTGGGCCCGGAAGAATTGGGCGACATCCGCAACACTCTTCGGCAGATCCGCATATGCGTCTGGAGAACTCCACAGTCGATTAAGCAAGGCATACCTCCGATCCCCAAATTTAGCCTGTAAAGGAAAGGGCTTACCAGCCGCTATCTGTCCGGCTTGACGGATTTCCTCGCGCGTTGCGCGGGATTCAGACCGCGCCCCTAAAGCGTCTTGAAGGGCCTTGGCGAGTTGGGTCCCCTTCACTTTATTTTCCTCTTCTAAGGACTCGCACTTGCCGGCGGCGTCCTTGAGCTTCTGCTCCACCTTGATCACCCTTTCCTCAAAACGGCGCCGAGCGGCCTGTTCGGCCATTAAGTCCGCAGCTGCTTTATCAGCGGCCGCCTTGCTTACCCTTGCTTGCTCCTTGGCTTGGGCAAGCTCACCCCTGACGGTCTCTACCACGGCGGCACCATCTGTACAAACACGCACATTGCAGCTCTTGAACCTCCACAGAACACGGACATAAACGGCATAACGTAAGGTGTATCTTATACCTTGGGCCTGGTCGAGCCGCATATTAACAAGGACTAGGTCCTCATCGGCTCGCTCTAGTTTCCGTTTGAGTTCGGAAACTTCCGCTGTCTGGGCAGTCGCCGCTTACAGAGAAGCCTGTTTTAATCCAAATAAAATAGTATGTTACCACCTGACAACTGATTATTGATCCTCTGCTCGCATTTCTTTCAAAGAACCGAACAGACGCTCAGGGGCTACTATCTATATACAGGCATATTTCTCATAAAAATGATCAAAAACATTACATTGCGTACCTCGAAGCATGCTAGCAGGCTGTAGAAGGCTTCGTTTAGCCCGCTCTTGGCAGACTGAATCTTCTCAGCCACCATACCCATCTGGATGCGGTGCTCTTCCGGGACAGATGCACTTTGTAGTGCGTCCACCGTGATATCTAGGAAGTACAGTAATACTTAGGACAAAACTAAAGCATTGTAACTATATGTGCACTGGTTTGTAATTTAGCACATATAACATGTTCACTGCGAGAAGTATGTCCCTACAGGTGCAAGCAGAATAACGTGTCTCATGAAAAATTGAATGATGCCCTGAAGAAATTCAAAGGTGCGGTGCTTATGCTAAGAAAGTGAACGTAGGCGCCAGCCGTTGGATAATAGTACCTGATTCTTGGCGGCGTATGGGTATTGTTGTCATACTTGATAGCTAAGGATCGTCGATGGTTCTCATGTTGCGGTTGAGTTTGGGCCGGATGTCGCCGTTGCTGAAGCGGTTCCGGTGCTTCGGTTGCGGCGCCTGTAGACATACAAGAAAGCTCATCTATGGTAAGTGATTAGTTGCATGATTGAGAAGAGAAAAACCGAAGGAGTAAAAATCGAAATAACCCGATGAGGCTACAACGTCAGTAGAGCAGGGCCGGTGGAGTTGAATATGGCGTCCGTGGAGCGGGTCCGGTGCTGTGGTCGAAGGCTTCGGTGGGCGCGGTGTGCAGTGCTTTCGGTGAGGCGGATTTGTTGCGGCGGACGAGGGCTTGTATGAAGGGCTAGCAATGGGGCAGACGAGGGAGTCAGTGAAGGGCCTACACTGTGGTGGACGAGGGCGCTAGTTAAGCAGATCTTGTGCGGTGGATCATGATGGCGGTCAAGGAGATCTGGAGCGGTGGACAAGCCAGTTGCCGAAGCGGCTCCGGTGAAGTGGTGAGTTGGCAGTTTGGGGTTCCAAGGTGCGGAAGGTAGATCCTGAGGGGTGTGAGATCCACCGCTGTGGCGGAGGACTGGATTCGGCGGCTTGCCGTGGTTGGGGGGTCGGGGAGGGGAAGGGGAGGAGCTCTGGGGAAGAATGTTGGGGGCAAAGAGGGGAAAACAATGGAGTTACCAAAGCAGCCCTTTTCCGTTCATGTGGCAGGGCTAAACTTTTGGGCGCGAGATATTTCGATGTGAGCGGGAAGTTTGAAAGCTTTTGGCGCCTGAAATTATAAGTGTTCTGCTCTTGTACGGCCGACTATGATATCATGGCCGAGAATTTATTTGTTTTGCTCGCAAAAAAAGTGCAAGTTTTGAAAATCAATATCTCCAACTTGAAACTTAGATTTTCCATTCAATTCAAATATGGATCATTGAGCTAGTACAAGCAAAATAGCATCATACGGTCCAATTCAAATGAAATTCCTAATGTGTTTATCCTAAATATGATGACAAAAGCAAAAATGTGTATGTGTAAGAATAAAGTGGATGATTATAAAGATTGAACATGCACGTATGTGTATATCTCTAGGTTTGATATATGAATTTGAAATCACGAAATCCCGGCTTAAAAATGTAGCTCTGTTTAAATGAATTACAAAAGCTAATGATGGAGTCGAATTCAAAAATTCCAATCTTAGGTTTGTAGTACATCAAGGTATATCACGCATGTTCAAAAGTATCGTTATCTCATAGTCCAAACTCTGAAACAAATTGATCAACCGTGAGTGCACACACTATTGACCATATATATCTCAATTACGCTAAAGTCCCTGAAATGCACCTCACTATTTATCTGAAGCTAACCCCCCCCCCCCCCCCCCCGCGTCGCCCCCCCCCCCAAACACAAGTCATTCTCTCCCCCAGACACGAACACACGAGCACATTAACACCCCCCTCTCTTCTAAAGTCCGGACCCCAATATAGGTCTCTATCACTTTGTCTCTCGGGCATGCACACATCTCTTCCCCCACTCTCTAGGTCTCCCGGCATCTTTCTTTCCCAAGCACATGCAGTATGTAGAGTGTATCTTTCCCATACACACAAAACAGCGCCCCCAAACGTCTATCTCCCTAGTTATGTGGTTCTCGCACACTCACCTCACACACCACCCCCACTGCAAACAAGCACACTTTGTCTCCTTGTGCAACACTCTCCTCTTTCTATCTCTCCCACATGCGGACCCGCCCCAGCTCCTTCCCTGTATACATATATGCCATGACTCTCTCCATAGCTCCATAATGTATCATCTTTCTCAATCTCGCACGTTGTTCTATACACCATCTATTCTAGATCTCTCATGAAGTCCCGATCACACACACGATGACTCGCTTCCCTTGCGTCTCCGTACATATGCCAATTTTGAACAACATCAACATTGTCTCCCTATCTATACGCCACTTCTGCACACAAATGACACCTCTCTCCCCCCTCTCTTCCTCTCTCTCTCTCTTTCTCTCTCTCTGTCACTAGCTCTCTCTCTCTCTCTCTCGCTCTCACACCCCTCTCCCACACACACTCGATGCCTCTTCCAAATAGTCTGCTCCCGGCCCGCACCCATGCTATCCCGCTACTACACATGCCTTTTGTCACTCTTTGACAGACATGTCACACCATTCCCCCTTCCCTTATACTAGGTTTACATCATTAGTGGTATCTATACTCCACATACACACACTCCCTCTCACACACAAACGCGCGCACAAACACCCATCTATCTGGATCCTTCTTTTAAGACACACACCCTTGCATATTCTCTCCAACTCTAGGTATGTATATATCCCCCCTCTCTAGCTCAGATGCACACCAAAATTCTCCATCTCTCTAACTCACACATCTCTCCCCATGTCCGCATGTGTATCTCACACACTCACTCTCCGATTATGTTTATGTGTCTCCACGTTACACAACACAAAGCCCCATGTACACGTCTCTCTCTGTCCTCCACACACATAGACACAAAGAATCTCTTATCATTGCCTCAGTCTCTACACATATCACACACGCACACTGTCTCTCTCTCTTGCAAACACGCTCAACAAGGGTTTCCCCGTGAATAACTTACCATTTATTCATCAACAGTCGTGGCAGTACGGCGAACACGAGACGTGAAAAAGAATAAATCTACACGTGCGTAGACCACCTAGTATGACTACTAGGACGAGAGCAAGCCGAAAGTGCACCGCCGTCACCCCCTCCTTATCGGCGACGGGAAAACATTTGTTTTACACAGTCGAGAAGTCATTGTGCTATGGCCCCACATGCTGGGCCGTTGAATAGAATGTACATCCTAGTTTCCGGAAACAAGTATCGATAATACGTTTGTATCTCCATACTTATATTTCATCTCTTATAAAAAAACCGAGTTGGTGATGATGGTACATGTGCCATCTTGCAATATAGACCATCCGATCTATATCTGACGGATAGAAATTAAACTAAAAGATACCCGCACCTCTCTCCACATTTGCAGACAAGGCCTTCCCTCGTTCATCCTTATCTCCAACAACCTCATTGTTGAGCAATTAAAAAAGGAAGCCTCTGGAACAAACTGGCATGGTGGTCGCTGCCGGCGTCGTCCATCCCCATGCCTCCGCTTAGTTCGACCACCAATCACCACCACGCCACACTCCTCTTCACCTTATCTCCTCTTTCTTGAGATATCGTTAGTTTTTACACATGGGATTACTCCCGCATGGGTTAATCACAACAAGTGTTTTATAAAAAAATGCATCTTGATGTTCCGTGCAATGCACGGACATCTTGCTAGTACTCCTACAGAAGACTAAGTTGGTGATGATGGTGTGTCTGCCATTCGTCATTCTGACCATTAGATCTACATCTAACGACTGTGAGTTAAGTTGTTGCCTTTCCTCACCAACATCACACTTCTCTACCAATTTGCAGAAAACCCCATAATTAATATCTTAAAACCAACCACATCCCTCCCTCACCTCACCAAAACAACCCAAGGAATATATTCTGATTGAAACATAATATATCTCAAGTGATATATGTATATCAAAATTAGAGTGTTTTGTATCAAGTTTGTGAATAAGTATTATTCTAATTATGATCCGTTGCAACGCACGTGAACATTGCTAGTATTTCCAACCTTGCAAAAAATGCTAGTATTTCCATAGTTTCGAGTTTTCGATCAAGATATTAGTCACTCATGGTTGATATTTAGTTTCAATCATGTACACATAGGCACTATGTAACTAGCCTTGCTTATTGGCTTCCAAAGCTTAACTTTCACTCCTACTTATAGTATGTAGAGTTCTTAACAAAAAACTACCACTTTCAACCAGCCCTAGGAAGAAACTATTGTACAAAAAATAGCAAAAACATACCCAAAATTTCTTAATCCGTGCCAAAAACTACTACCTAGTGCCGATTAGGCTCGTTTAAACCCGTTTATGATAGGGTTGGCCCACACATCCGTGCTGACGAGGCAGCTTAAACCAACACATTTTGTTTGACCGTTGACACGAGGGACCCACATCTGACCTTCTATCCTGTTATTCCCCCTCAAATTATTATTTTTCCTGAACATTACTTCAAACAATACTGATGCGTGTTCGTTGGTGGTGGCGGTGATGAGCGAGTTGGCCGCCGCTCCGCCGGACGGGCCGGACGCCGCTCTGGCCTCTGCACGGGTTGGCAGGCTTGCCCGAGCGTGACTCAAGCGCAAGCAAGCCGCCGCGCTAGCCTTCGCTCAAGCTAGATGGCTGGCCTTAGTGCGGCGCGCGCTAGCGAGCCGCCGCACCGCCGTGCCAATCTAGCTAGCAAACCTTGCAAGCAAGCAGCCAGATGCATCCAGCAGGGTGTGTGCTATCTTGGCTAGCTAGCAGCCGCGAGCGCCGGACGGAGCTGGCATCCGGGCTGCCGCAAGATGGGCTCCGCACCGCCGGCGGTTTTGACCTCGCCTTCTGCCGGTGGCGGTAGCTGTGTCCCATGGCCGAGGATGACTAGGTGGACGGGCCGGAGGTTGGAGGTCACTCGGGGATTTTTGTGCAGACTGACATGTAGGTCCCACAAGTCATAACGCCTAACTTGCCGGTCGAATAAATGACGTTGACTTAAGGGGCGACATGGGTTGAAACGTGCATATAACGGCACTTTGTAGAGTAGTCGTTTCTTGGTAGGGCTGGTTGGTAAGGGCATGTACAATCGTTGATAAGGTAGTCTTATCTTAAGTCTGCCACGTATTCAAGTGGTAGTAGTTTCTTGGCACTATTAGTGGTTTCTTGTCAGGAACAATGTACTAGCGACAAAAGGCGATTCTAGGTTGCGTTGTACTCCAACGAGTACTACTAGTGGTCGCGAGAGTGTATACCTCGTTTTGTGGGTTCGATCCCGGCCGAATGCACGGCGGCCTTTTTTTATATAGTAACTTCGCTGCGAGCCAATATTGTACACTGGTAGTTTGAGTTTTTGAAGTCGAACGGACGTGTTGCACCACAATCTGGGTGCACTGGATAGCCCAGACACATGAACGGGTTTTCCTTCCCATCATCTCGTGGCTCGCGTGCTCGCCCTAGCCGCACCTCGCTTGCAGCTTCCTCATCAGCTAGTAGCATATTTAAACTAGCGCCTCCCAATTAAGCCCGAGGAGCCGGAAAAGACTGGTACAGCATTGGTAACTATGCAATATGGCTCTGTACGTAAAGTGCTAGTATCTACTACTCTGTAGCTTGTGGCGTTGCACGCATGGACTTCACTCCATTATTGGGTCTATAAAAGAAATTCCTGTTGATGTGATTTTTTTGTTTTGAAACAGAGGCAAAAGCTTTTTCTCATCTCATTCATAAAGAAGAAACTACTAACAAAGTTTGACGAGATCCATGACACCTCCACAAATGGAAGCGAAAAGCCTAGTCTCGCTGTATCAAATAACTCAAATGTTCTGCCCTCGCAGTAACCATCGCTGATAAACAGGCTGCTAGTGTGTGCGTGAGAGGAGCGGCTTAGTAGGCCAGCTACACGCTTGAATAGAGCACCGAGAGTACCCACTACGCAGGTGTACTTTCCCTACATTGATAGTACATCGATGGTTCTTGAGAACAGTAGTACCCTCCACTTCCAACTGTAGGTCCTTGGCCCTGAGATTAAAGAGTTCAAAACTGGTGCACTATACTAGAAGTACAGTACATCGCACTACTAGTTGAGAAAGTAGTACTAGTACTGCTACAGTATGAGTACGTAGTAAATAATAGCCTCACCCCTTCGCTAAGGAATGATCGAGGAGCTACAGTTGGAAGGGACGAGGCCCTGCGGTTACTACGCTCTTATGTCCTCCTCGCCAGTTCCCCTCCCCCGGAGAGAAGGCAGTTCGTCGCTGCTCCCCTGGATTTGCCAGGTGGTTCTCCTCCTCGTTGGGGCTGGGAGACCTTGGACGATGATCCTCTGGGAGAAACTGCACGCTGCTCCGACGTCCTCACCGCTGCAGGACTCGGTGCTTCCTGCACCAACTTTTTCAAGACAGTCTTAAACAGGCTCGGGAAAAGGCCATGCTTGTTGGTCTTCCATGCGTCCTCGAGGAGAAGGTTCTTCTATGGGAAAATCCTTCGAGCAGTCCACCGCTCCCTGGCCATGGTTGCACGTTGACTCTGCTAGAGTTGCCCACGTTGAGAGGTAGTCGGATTTTGTCCGATGAGTAGGTCAGTCATGGAGTTTGATCATGTAGTACTTAGTTATTCCATTTCCATCCCGTAATTTCTCCGCTGCCCACCGTCTTATATATAGGTCTGGGTCGGTGCCAACGAAGATTGGCTTACATACCACCGGCCAGATACCACCATCATTTTGCACAACATCCACAACAGTACGGCCGTTCCTGTAGACCCCTTCTCCACCATTCGGATCGGCCTTCCGGACTGACTGGGCTTGAATACGTATGATGATGCCTACATGAGATTGAAGAAGATAGCAATTGCGGACCCGCCAACAAAGTGACGCGGCTATGATGATTACTATCTCATCGTGGTGTTCGACATAAGGATTGCCATCAATACTAGAGGTAGTAACGGCAGACAGGGCAGAGGTTGGCGCATGTTGGCCGCGGCATATTTGTACCCCTACACGTTTGAAGATGCCGTGTTCCATCTAGGCCGCATCTTCACGGTGACAAGCCAGGGGACTTGTTTCATCTGGTTGCCATCCTATGGTATGGGAGATTACAAACGGAATACACAAACCATCATTTGCATCCCCAACGGTACTCCATTATTTTGCAGGGACCAGTCATCCCCCTATCAAAATAAGATCGCCGATCCTGGATGTGCATTTGCATCCGCGATTCGGTCTAACCTGGAACCTTGTAGCTAACTTTGGCATATTGGGATCAACTATCTTAGCAGTTGTTACCCATGGTACCACTGATCTGCAACATGGTCACACAATCTACCATGATCGGACCGTTACCATCTACCCAAGTATTCCTTTTAGTATTATATTTTTTAACCCTCTCGCCTCTCTTTCATTGTTGTACTACTTACTAGTACTAGTAGGATCACTTTTTACTTTGGAGGACGCGTATAGCTAGCTAGGCCCTTGAAGACTTGAACCCACTAGCTCCCACCATTTTTGTTTTTCCATGTCTTACTATCTCATCTATGTAGCCAACAGTGGCTATATATAATAAGCCGGTTATTTTACTTCCTATATATTGCAGTAGTACTATTTGATGCATAGTATTACTGACCGCCATATTTGAGCACAACATTATTATGCATGGAACGTGACTATGTACGTCACCATGTGTCCAGATCTGAGATGCCGCGTGTACCAGATGAACGGCGCCGAGTTCGACCCCTGTGATGCTACGTGGGTGCCGAGGAACACTCTTGGAGAGTACTCGCTTTTCATTGGGGACAACTACCCCATTGTTTAGCGGATGCCACCTTCCGTGCACGACACCGAAGGCCTGCCGTTCATGAAGCATGGTTGTGTCTTCAGTGCGCACCGCTGGATGAATGACATGCTGGGACACGCTATCCCTGATTTATGCCGCTTCAGCTTGGATGAGTCTCCATCGTGTGGAACTGGACTAGAAAGCTGCGACAATGATTCCCGTTGCCCACCGCTATGGATGGTGCCATCCTTGAAGAACACCCGGGACTGGAACCTGGCGGAGGACATGTAGCCCATCTATAACGTGTAAGTGGAGTATGGTAAATTGTGAATGGTAGCGCTGTGAATATATGTAGACTAGCTGTGCACAAATTTATCACATGAAGTGGAGATGAACTTGTGTGGCATACTGGCATTTGTCCTTTAGAATTTATTACTAGTAAATATGTTATGTGTATGTGCAACTTGTGTGGTTGTTGCACGGGCTCCAACACGCTCTTTGAGAAAAAAAGGTGGCACGGCTTTGGATATAGGAGACCTGGCGGCATCATACAGTAGCATCGTTTGCTATAGTTGTAGTATACTCCTATTAGGACGAAAACTCCTATAAAACCTTGCGCTTGGATCTTTGCCTCTTCGGGAGGTTCAACAGTTCGTACTCGTGTGAACCTTGCACTTGGCTCTTCGCCTCTTCGGAAGGTCCAACAATGATGATACTACAGTACAATATGCTTCTGGCAATCTGACACCGATTGAACTGCTGCACGTTCACCGCGAGGGCGAGGGCGAGGGAGAGGGAGAGGGCGCTGTAGTAAAAACTCTCTCCTCATCCTGCGAGCCACCGCGCGCGTGGGCGAGGGAGAGGCGTAATAAGCAAGCTTCTCCTCATTCGGCGAGTTGACGAGACACATCAAAGCAGTACTAGTCCATACTGCGTCCTTTCCGGTTAATATGGCTTAATTTGAAACGAGAAGAATACACTGGCAGTCAATGTATGTAACAGTACGCTCTTTACGGTCACTATATGGTTTTGCGATGATTATACGGTCACTAGCTCATCGTAGAGTACCGTATTGCACCCTACTGACCGGCCACATAGTCGACGTGGCACTTTGTTGACTGGTTAAATTGTCACCTGGTTTTTGGGTCCCACCTGTCAGTTGGCAGAGCAAAGAAATCAGTTAAACCAAACTTTACATAGGCGCGACAGGAGTCCAACCCTTGCGCGCGAACCACCCTGGCTGTTTATGTGAGTGCTTGCACGTGTACTCCCACGGTCTTCCAACAAAGAGTGTACATCGGCTAAAAAACAAATAGTGTACATCTACACTTCCAATGCATTTAGCCTTTAATGTAAATCGATATTGATTGACTAATGCACCAACTTGTGCTCTAGCTATAGGCTACATGTCTATCCTTAATTACAGCATGCAACAACCTTCATTTAATCTTCTTCTCTCAATTGTCACATGCACACATAAGTCTGCTACTTTTGGGCGTTAATTATGCCCTGGTTAATGTGTAAATCCTAAATGTACAGTCTTTCACGGATGTAGGGAGTAGGTTGAGCACTTGAGCGTGAGCGTGTGTGGTGCGTTGTATGCTGTGTGCCGCATGGGTGCGTGAGTGTTGCGTGCGTCCATGTGTACGTGTGAGTGTTGCAATGTGCATGCATAAGTCTTTTACTCCCTCCCATTGACATGTTCATATTTCAAGCTTCATTAAAACGTTGCATGCAAGAATTAATAGATGAACTCACCAATGCGTGTAAAAGTTCTGGTCATTTGTTCCTCACGCATGCATTCCAATTAATACGTTTGTAAACACAATTTTCTTGAGGAAAACGAGCCCATTATTGAGTACTTTCAAAAAAAAACTTCAGGCACTCATCATTTACTACTACATTGGTTGATGATTTTTTTATTGACCTGTATATAAACCTCCGTCCTGGTTTAATGGCCCCCTTCATACTTAGTGTAAAATTTTGACCGTAAGTTTAACTAACAAAGTGTCAATGCATGTCATAAAAACTATACCATTAAAAACTATGTTCAAATACGAATCCAGTGATATGATTTTTGGTGAAATGCATTATCATTTTATTAGTTAAATACTCCCTCCATCTAGGTGTATAAGTCACTTTACGGTAACCAAATAATCCCAAAACACTTAGGCGCGGTGCATTAACTCCCACCTCATTTCTTGACATATCAACCAATAAGAGATGTGGGCGTGCATGTTTTCAATGACTCAAGACTACCAAACAGGACATGCAGTGGTTAGTTCATTGCATGCAATGCTATTAATTACTCCCTTTGTTCCCAAATATTTGTCTTTCAAGAGATTTCAACAAGTGACTACGTACGGAGCAAAATGAGTGAATCTACACTCTAAAATATGTCTACATACATCCGTATGTTGTATTCCATTTGAATGTCTAAAAAGACTTACTCCCTCCGTCTAGGTGTGTAAGTCATCTTCCGAAAACCAAATAATCCCAAAACACTTAGGCATGGTACATTAACTCCTTCCTTGTTTCTTGTTTCGAGACATATCAACCAATAAGAGATGTGGGTCGTGCATGCTTTCAATGGCTTGAGAATTTCAAACATGACATGAAGTGGTTAATTCATTGCATGCTATTAACTAGCAAAAAATCATCAAGTTCTCTCGTTTTCCCCTCCGCCAACACCTAGATGGAGGGAGTATATTTAGGAACGGAGAGAGTACAAAATAAACATTAAGTTCTCTTGTTTTTCCCTCCTTGGTCAAGGTGCACAACCAAAGATGACTTATTCACCTGGATGGAGGGAGTAGATGGTCAAAGTTTGACACAAAATTAATGCATTGGTAAACATAATTGTTTCAGGAAAACGAGTGCATTAATTGAGTGTTTTTGCAAACTAAAAAAATTATTCCACCACTCATCATCTACCTTAGTTGATGAGATTTTTGAATTGAGCCCTATGAAAGGAGGTAGGAGTAGTACTAGTACTCCTACATTATTGGCGCCGGGTGCCTTGGCCAATGTTTCATCTTGTTGGACAGGATGAGCGTACAGGCATAGGGATACTGTAGATAGCAAGTCTTCGCGATCCATTATTCCCCATCTTTGTCAGACAGAACTATTCAACTAGTCTTCACAGTGAAGTGACAATACATGCAGCAGCAGATGGGACACTTAATTAATAAGCTGAACCAGCGCATTGGTGTTACTAAATCAGCCTTACCCAGTACTGCCATCATGTTTACCAGTGGAGCACACTTCCGCAAATACGCCTACGCACCTCTCTCCTCCATTAACTAACATATGGGCCCTCCTGAGGTAGACCCACATGTCATCGGCGTAACTATTTACACTCCGAAGGACGGTATATCCTGGTAGTAGTACTAGTAGAATTGAGATTTAATGCACATTCTTCCCCGTCTTTCACTCTTCTTCCTCCTCTCTTCTTCTTCCTCCTCTCTTCCCCATCGTCAGCAGCACACCATTTCCCCCCGCTCACTTCTCGCCCGCCCGCGCCATCTTCCTTGGTAGCTCACGCGTACCATATCCCCCCGCTCACTGCTTGGCCACACACGCCATCTTCTTCGCTCGCCCGCCCAAATCCACTTCCCCGCTGGCTCGCAGGCACCGAAAACCCCAATCACTCAGCGCCCTAAAAAACCCTATGGCAGAACCGGCTGACGTGCAGAGACGCAATTGGAGTTCCCTCCCCGATGTTATCTTGGAGCAGATCTGTAATCATATGGACCTGCTCAGCACCGTCCGTCTGGCCGCATGCTTGGTGTCTTTGTACCGTCTACTCGTCTGCAACCGGCCAGCTCTTTTCAAGATACCCTGCTTGCTGATGCCCGATCCTTGCAGGTAGCCCAGACACTGACTTGATGATCCTATGGAGGTTGTCGTGGTGCCCCTCGACATGCTACCACTACCCGTCCACCTTTCCTTCATGCGCGGCCACTACTGGGCAGGCATGAAGGCCAACTGGATCATCCTCATCCACCAATCCGGTAGTCCGTGGCGTCTCATGGATATCTACACCCAGCGAGAGATCACCCTTCCATCGTTGGATACCACCGCCATCGAGCCTCGTGGCCCGCCGGACACTCCTACCTACTACGCACGAGACGCGTCAAGCTTTTGGCTCAACCTCTGTTTGCTGAAGGTTATAATCTGTGAAGTGCCCACACCATCAGAAGACTACATGGATTACAAGCTCATTGCCTTGTTCAACATGGGATTAGTCTATCTGGAATCCGGTCGCCATCCATGGTTATGGCTCATCATCAATCCTCTTCAGCCAACATTTCTGTCTGATGCTATAGTGCATGATGGCATCATTTACGTGGTCGACACACAGGTTGGCTGCATATACTGGTGGAATCTATCATCATGTAATTGTTCTATCTCATCTCATCGTTACCTTATGAATACGACTGCCTGTTCATTGTTACAAATAGATAGTATGTCTATAACCATATCATTGCTATATGTTCCTCTCATTTCCTAGATTTTTATGACCACACATGTTATTGTTAGAGTTGATATGAGAACAATTGGCATCTAATGATTGTTAGAATAGATATTATGAGTATAACCTCATGATTGCTATATGTTACTCTCATTTCCAATATTTTTATAACAACGCATGTTATTGCTTAGAGTTGATATGAGAACAGTAGTAAGTGCTATGGTAGAATATGAGTAGGCCCTGTCATAGTTGTTTTCCTCTCATTGTTACATGATGGCTGAACCATGCAATATTGCTAGAATATGAAAGCCATTGGCTTATTTTTTAAACGTGGGGTATGATTATGACCACGACATTACAATTCTCTGTCTATGATATGTGTCACTGTTATAATAATCTTAATTCCACACATACTCTGAACATGATTGTTTATTTTTGTCCTTTTGGTCTCCAATTTGAATTGTTGCAGCAGACGCAAATGCGCTGGCCTTCATGATTCCAGGACCTGGAATCATACCAGCCGATGGGTGGTGGTTTATCGCTTGTTCAGCTGACGGCGGTCATTTGATGCTCATTTGCACGTACCTGTTGGCGTTCTGGGAATGGGGGTCCCCAGACTTGCCTACCTGCGGCCCACGGCGTGGCTCTGCGAGCGGGCCGTACGGCCCATCTTCACCAACAAGCATTCACGACTCTCGCGAGGGACCAACCCTCATGAGGCGGATGACACAAGACCTCCTCGGGAGTGGCCTCACCAGGCTAGCTCGCGAGAGGCAGAGAGATCAAGGCAAAGCAAACCTCGCGAGGTTCCAGTGACGTGAGTCGTGACGATCGAGACCAGGCGGGCGCCATCGCGCACAGTGTCTTTGTTTCCTGTTTGGTGCTAAGGAGGCGAGCGCATGCGAGGAGTACCGAGGCGTCAAGCAAAGGTTTCCATATCGGTGCAACGAGACCAAGACCAGCAGGACGGCAAGACAGAGGTCACCGTGGAGCCCAAGACGGCGTCACCACCAGAGCCTTTGGCAGGCGAAGACCACCTTTAGTCAGGATAAGCTGTACTAGTTGTCCCCTTTCAAATTGGCCGTTGTTGGCTCCCTTCCCGCTCGATATTTGGGGAGAGGACTAGGGCCTCTATAAATAGGACTAGCCACCACCGTAGGAGGCAACTGATTCAGATCATCCTCACCCATACAAGTTAGCCAAGCACAAGAACACCTCACCTCAGGAGGCTGTTCTTCCCCTTGTACTGTTCATCCTCAGCCCAAGAGGCAATCCACCTCCACCACACTTGAGTAGGGTATTACACCACAATGGTGGCCCGAACCAGTATAAATCTTGTGTCCCCTGTGTTGCGAGTTCGTCGAGCTAGCCTTTGAGATCATAGCAAGGTTAGGGCATGGATCGGTAGGGGGAGATCTTCGTGCGCACCCCAGTGTTTGAACCTTGAGGGTTTTGCCGGAACCCGAGAGAACGCCCCTGCGCTCCCTGCGTCACCATGGCAAGACAGCGTGGCGCCTGCGGTGGCGGTGCGCAGACCCCATCAAGGACAAGTTCTCCACCAGCACAGAGTCCCGGCGACCACGGTAGGCTGCCGCGCCTTCACCCCCGAGCTGCGTAGCGTCACCTGGCCGGGCAAGTTCAAGCCGGATCTGCCTCCTCGCTACGACGGCAGCCCCGACCCCGCGGAGTTCCTGCAGCTCTATGAGCTGAGCATCGAGGTGGCCAACGGCGACGAGAAAGTCATGGCAAACTGGTTCCCCATGGCTCTCAAGGATGGCGCTCGCTCGTGGCTCCTGAACCTGCCTCCCGGCTCCATCTCCTCCTGGGACGAGATGTGCGACTGCTTCGTCGCCAACTTCCAGGGCACTCCCGACCGCCCTCCGGCCGCGGGAGACCTGCGCCGCATCAAGCAGCAACCGGGAGAAACCCTGCAGAAGTATATCCAGCGCTTCAACAATGTTCTCCTCAAGATCCCCAAGGTGACGGACGAGGCCATCATCTCCGCATTCTCGGATGGCGTCCGCGACGTCAAGATGAAGGAGGAGCTCGCCATCCACGAGGAGCTATGCACGTCTCTGGAGCTGTTCAACCTGGCGACCAAGTGTGCAAGAGCTGTGGAAGGGCGCCTCTCCCTCCTCGAGCTCCCAGCTGTGGACCCGGAGGAGAAGAAAGCCAAGGCCATGGACGTGAAGTGCAAGGGAGCAGCCGTGCTCGCGGCGGAGCCAGACACCAAGCGCGGCAAAGACCAGCCCGAGTCATCCAAGAGCAGCCGACCGTTCTGTGCCTTCCACAACCTGCATAGCCACAACACCAGCGACTGTCAAGAGCTCAGGGCCATTCGAGAGGGACGTTTCAGTCGACGCCCCGAGTGCAATGACCGGGGCTACGGCCGAGGAGGAGGACGTGGTGGCGGACGCTGGGACGACCATGGCCCGCACCAGGAGTGGCGCGACCGGCCTCGCGAGGACCGTTGGCAGGATCAGCTTCGCGAGGGCACCTGGAGGGATCAGCCTCGTGAGGATCGCCCCCAGGGCAACGCTAGTCTTCCTCCACTACCGCCACCACCAAGAAGGAATGACGGCCACCATCAAGACGAGGGGCTGGGGGCTTCCAGGAGCTGTGCGCTATCGCCTGCATCTTGGGTGGCGCTCAAGCCCTAGCCTCACAGCGTATCTTCAAGCAGTTTGCTCATGAAGTGAATGCAGTCCTCCCCAAGCTCGAGGCCACGCGCCCGCTCAGATGGTCCAAGTGCGCCATCACATTCAGCTCGGCAGATCAGCTCAAGTGTGCGGCTACCGTTGGCGCCATCCCGATGCTTCGTTCACCAGTCATCAGCAATGTGCAAGTCACCAAGACCCTTATTGATGGCGGCGCAGGGCTCAACGTCCTGTCCGTCGACATGTTCGACAACCTCCAAGTGCCATATGATCAGCTTCATCCAACCAAGCCTTTCTCAGGAGTGACCGACGGCTCCACCACCCCGATCGGGCAGGTCCGCCTCCCAGTCACCTTCGGTCAGCGCGACAACTACCGCACCGAGCTCATCGACTTCGATGTCGCCCACATCCATCTGCCATACAATGCAATCCTCGGGTACCCAGCCCTGCCCTAGTTCATGGTGGTGACCCATCACGGCTCCAATGTCCTCAAGATGCCAGGAAGTGGCAGAATCATCACAGTCCCGTGCGAAGAAAGAGATGTGGTGTGCTCTCCCGAGCGTGCCTTCCAAGCTGCAGCAATCAACGACCCCGACAGCAAGGGTGAGTGCCCTCCTGAGGCCATCCCCAAGAAGAAGAAGCAGTTGCTCCGCGCAGGGCCTCAGGCAAGCGGCGCCTCAAGCGGCGCCACGACTGGATCGACGCCCGCACGTGGGGCGCCTCCCTCCATCGCATAGGAAGGCGCGACCGGCACCCTCCTCGGGTAGGGCTCGGGGGCTCTCTTCTGGAGGGCCTCAGACCTTGCCAACATCACGAGGGAGGCGCTCGGGCACCATCTGGAGGCATGCTTTGTGGCACTTTTCCCTCAGGAGGGCGCAAGGCGAGGAGCGCCCAGTGCTCAAGAGTTCATTATCAAGACCACTTAGGAGTTGCAGGACGCGAGAGCCATGCGCGGCAATCGCCGCTCACTAGGCGCAGCCTCCCATCCAGGCGAGGATGTCGGGCTGCGCATCTGCATCGACGTCCCGGGGCTCAACAGGGACGCATCTCAGGAGCCCTTCTGGCCTTCGCGCGTGGGATGCTGCGAGGGCCCATCGCACAGCTATGTTCGCATGCCATTTGGCCTGCCGAGCATGGCGTCCGCCTATCAACGCAACTTGCGGTGTGTCCTGGCGACTCAGGAGGCCAGGCACCACGCCGTCCTAACGGAGATGGATACGATCCTCAAGGAACTGCCTGGACCCCCAGAGCCTCCCGAGGCTCAGGGCCCCGGTGGCTCGTGAGGAGAAACCCCTTCGCCGCGTACCTTCAGCTGCCCCAACATCCCTTCATCAACAGAACCAGGTGACATTTTCCAAGTTTATTTAGCTCGGAGCGCCCTTAGGGCTGCATCATTCCCAGGCTACGTGGGTCCGTCCATGTGGCATGTATCCCTTTTTATGTCTTTAGCCTACCTTGTTGGGGGCACCCCTCGGGCTGCATCATCCCCATGCCGCACGGGCCTGACCCAGTGGCATGTATCTCCCCTGCATTTAATTAAGACAGTTTGCTTTCCATGCTTAATCTATCTCTGACTATCTGATGACCCACAAGTATAGGGGATCTATTGTAGTACTTTCGATAAGTAAGAGTGTCGAACCCAACAAGGAGCAGAAGGAAATGATAAGCGGTTTTCAGCAAGGTATTCTTTGCAAGCACTGAAATAATAGGTAACATATAGTTTTGTGATAAGATAATTTTTAACGAGCAACAAGTAAAAAGTAAATAAAGTGCAGCAAGGTGGCCCAATCCTTTTTGTAGCAAAGGACAAGCCTGGACAAACTCTTATATAGAGAAAAGCGCTCCCGAGGACACATGGGAATTATCGTCAAGCTAGTTTTCATCACGTTCATATGATTCGCGTTCGGTACTTTGATAATTTGATATGTGGGTGGACCGGTGCTTGGGTGCTGCCCTTACTTGGACAAGCATCCCATTTATTATTAACTCCTATTGCAAGCATCCGCAACTACAAAAGAAGTATTAAGGTAAACCTAACCATAGCATGAAACATATGGATCCAAATCAGCCCCTTACGAAGCAACGCATAAACTAGGGTTTAAGCTTCTGTCACTCTAGCAACCCATCATCTACTTATTACTTCCCAATGCCTTCCTCTAGGCCCAAATAATGGTGAAGTGTCATGTAGTCGACGTTCACATAACACCACTAGAGGAGAGACAACATACATCTCCTAAAAATATCGAACGAATACCAAATTCACATGACTACTAATAGCAAGACTTCTCCCATGTCCTCAGGAACAAACATAACTACTCACAAAGCATATTCATGTTCATAATCAGAGGAGTATTAATATGCATAAAGGATCTGAACATATGATCTTCCACCAAATAAACCAACTAGCATCAACAACAAGGAGTAATCAACACTACTAGCAACCTACAAGTACCAATCCCGGACTTAGAGACAAGAATTGAATACAAGAGATGAACTAGGGTTTGAGAGGAGATGGTGCTGGTGAAGATGTTGATGGAGATTGGCCCTCTCCCGATGAGAGGAGCGTTGGTGATGACGATGGCGATGATTTCCCCCTCCCGGAGGGAAGTGTCCCCGGCAGAACAGCTCCGCCGAAGCCCTAGATTGGTTCCGCCAAGGTTCCGCCTCGTCGCGGCGGAGTCTCGTCCCGAAAGCTTGCTTGTGATTTTTCTTTGGACGAAAGACTTCACATAGCAGAAGATGGGCACCGAAGGGCCAACAGGGGGCCCACGAGGCAGGGGGCGCGCCTCCCACCCTCGTAGACAGGGTGTGGGCCCCCTCTGGTATTTCTTCCGCTTAGTATTTTTTATTATTTCCAAAAATAACTTTCGTGGAGTTCAGGACTTTTGGAGTTGTGCAGAATAGGTCTCTAATATTTGCTCCTTTTCCAGCCCAGAATTCCAGCTGCCGGCATTCTCCCTCCTTATGTAAACCTTGTAAAATAAGAGAGAATAGGCATAAGTATTCTGACATAATGTGTAATAACAGCCCATAATGCAATAAATATCAATATAAAAGCATGATGCAAAATGGACGTATCACTATCACCAGCTTGATTGTCACCTACAACGGGAGCCGCGCGCCGATCGTCTTTCTTCAGGACCCTTCGCGTGAGAAAGGTTGGGCACATCGTCTGTGCTCGGGCCCGTCCCTGCAGCGCCGATAAACCCAACGGCTGAGCTCTGTCTGGCGGGCCGGTCCCGTTCACATCACCTCCTGGGGCCGTTGGTGCTTGGCCTTCTCACGCGATAACCTCAGGAGATTCGTCCGACGCAGGTCGTCTAACCACCTCACAGGACCTCCGTAGCAAACAAAAACCAAGACCAGGCGCAACCCGCCCTGAGGTAGGGCCTCGTGAGTCCCGCGCTGGCTCACGAGTGCCCAGACACACCTCGTCTAGCCCTGCCGTGCAAGCCACGTGTCAGGGCGGGGTTGTACACGCCCTGGGGACTCTCCGGAGTAGGGAGTCCCCTCCCACGTACCGGTGGAAGCACCATGCTGCGCGCTGGCCGTCGACACTGTTGAGGAGCGGCTATGCCCGTGCGAGTGCGGAAGCGCCATGCTCCGCGCTGGTGATAAACAACTGAGGGCGGCCCCATGGCCGTATCAACTTTAGGGAGCCCCTGAGCTCAGTGTCCGGCCTCACCGCAACGCCTCCCCTCGGGAGAGTCGCGCGAGGGGGCTGGGCACGGGGGCTGCGCTCGGGCCACGCCCAAGCGTACGCCACCCAACCAGGTCTCCCGGACCTGGTCATCGCGCGCCCCTCCCGTGCCGAGCCTCGGCGAGGGCAAAGGTATGAAGGTTGTTTGCATGTCAAGAGGGACTCCTGAGCATCGCAACTCAGGAGCCTAACTGGTCACGTAGCCCCTCACTCCTTGGTCTCGTCCTGGTCTCCGGACGACCCAGCGGCGGCTAAGATATGCACGCGGCCGGGCCGTGCCGATGTAGAACACTAAACCTATCCTCGTGTCTCCTCCTTATCAGTTGTTTGCGCGTCAAGGGGGACTCTTGAGTATTGCGACTCAGGAGCCTGACTGGTCACGTAGCCCCTCACCCCTTGGTCCTGTTCTGGTCTCCGGACGATCCAACGGCGGCTGAGGTATGCGCGGGGCCGGGGCCTGCCGACGTAGAACGTAAAGCAAATAAGGAGAAAATCGCAAAATCTCAAGCAAGTATTACAAGACATATTGTTCTCACAATATCACAATATCAAACGCAAGTTTAACACCTCCACGAAGCATGATGCATGTTGCAGGAATAAAACAGGAAAGGAGCCGCAGGTCATCCCTGAACACCACCGACGCCCGCGAGAGGCGCTCCTCCTTTGATGACGTCGCCTTTGTCTTGGCCACCGGCCGGAGCTGCAGGAGTGGCGGCACCTCCGGTCGAAGGCGCGGAAGCGAAGCCGCGGAACTTCTTCAGTAGGGCCTCCACCTGACCTTTCACGGCTGCGGCAGCAGCTGTGCAGTGTTCTTCAGCCAGAGGCTCTAGGAGTTCGTCAAGACGAGCGCTGGGGTCGCGAAGGTGGAGGTGGCTGAAGACACGCGTCAGCGCATCTGAAGAAAGGACACGAGCTTCTGCCTCTGCCATGGGACCGATGCCGTCCACCACCTCCTCGAGCGCGTCAACCAAGTAGGGAAGCAGCTTGGCGGGGCCGTCTTCGTCGGTGGTCAGCGGCCTTTCCAGAACCTTCTCGTAAAGTGCTTTAAGCACCATGCGGGACCTCTTCTCGAGAAGCGCAAAGGCTGCTGATAACCCACAAATATTGGGGATTGCAACAGTTTTCGAGGGTAGGGTATTCAACCCAAATTTATTGATTCGACACAAGGGGAGCCAAAGAATATTCTCAAGTATTAGCAGCTGAGTTGTCAATTCAACCACACCTGGATAACTTAGTATCTGCAGCAAAGTATTTAGTAGCAAAGTAATATGATAGTAGTGCTAACGGTAACAAAAGTAACGGTAGCAAAAGTAATGTTTTTGGTGTTTTGTAGTGATGGTAACAGTAACAACGGAAAAGTAAATAAGCGAAGAACAATATGTGAAAAGCTCGTACGCATTGGATCGGTGATGGAGAATTATGTCGGATGCGGTTCATCATGTAACAATCATAACATAGGGTGACACAGAACTAGCTCCAATTCATCAATGTAATGTAGGCATGTATTCCGAATATAGTCATACGTGCTTATGGAAAAGAACTTGCATGACATCTTTTGTCCTACCCTCCCGTGGCAGCGGTGTCCTAATGGAAACTAAGGGATATTAAGGCCTCCTTTTAATAGAGTACCGGAACAAAGCATTAGCACATAGTGAATACATGAACTCCTCAAACTATGGTCATCACCGGGAGTGGTCCCGATTATGTTCACTTCGGGGTTGCCGGATCATAACACATAGTAGGTGACTATAGACTTGCAAAATAGGATCAAGAACTCACATATATTCATGAAAACATAATACATTCAGATCTGAAATCATGGCACTCGGGCCCTAGTGACAAGCATTAAGCATAGCAAAGTCATAGCAACATCAATCTCAGAACATAGTGGATACTAGGGATCAAACCCTAACAAAACTAACTCGATTACATGATAGATCTCATCCAACCCATCACCGTCCAGCAAGCCTACGATGGAATTACTCACGCACGGTGGTGAGCATCATGAAATTGGTGATGGAGGATGGTTGATGATGACGATGGCGACGGATTCCCCTATCCGGAGCCCCGAACAGACTCCAGATCAGCCCTCCCGAGAGGTTTTAGGGCTTGGCGGCGGCTCCGTATCGTAAAACGCGATGAATCCTTCTCTCTGATATTTTTCTCCCCAAAAGCAAATATATAGAGTTGGAGTTGAGGTCGGAGGAGCTCCAGGGGGCCCACGAGGTAGGGGGCGTGCCCTAGGGGGGAGGGCGCGCCCCCCACCCTCGTGGCTAGGGTGTGGCCCCCCTGGTTTTCATCTTTTGCAAGGATTTTTCATTATTTCCAAATAGACGTTCCGTAGAGTTTCAGGTCATTCCGAGAACTTTTGTTTCTGCACATAAATAACACCATGGAAAGTCTGCTGAAAACAGCGTCAGTTCGGGTTAGTTCCATTCAAATCATGCAAGTTAGAGTCCAAAACAAGTGCAAAAGTGTTTGGAAAAGTAGATACGACGGAGACGTATCAACTCCCCCAAGCTTAAACCTTTGCTTGTCCTCAAGCAATTCAGTTGATAAACTGAAAGTGATAAAGAAAAACTTTTACAAACTCCGTTTGCTCTTGTTGTTGTAAATATGTAAAGCCAGCATTCAAGTTTTCAGCAAAGATTATGACTAACCACATTCACAATAATCTTAGGTCTCATGTTTACTCATATGAATGGCATAATCAACTAGCGAGCAATAATAATAAATCTCGGATGACAACACTATCTCAAAACAATCATGATATGATATAACAAGATGGTATCTCGCTAGCCCTTTCTGAGACCACAAAACATAAATGTAGAGCACCTTTAAAGATCAAGGACTGACTAGACATTGTAATTCATGGTAAAAGAGATCCAATCATAGTCATACCCAATATAAATTAATAGTAATGGATGCAAATGACAGCTGCGCTCTCCAGCTAGTGCTTTTTAATAAGAGGGTGATGACTCAACAAAAAAGTAAATAGATAGGCCCTTCGCAGAGGGAAGCAGGGATTTGTAGAGGTGCCAGAGCTCGGTTTTGAAATAGAGATAAATAATATTTTGAGCGGCATACTTTCATTGTCAACATAGCAACCAAGAGATGGCGATATCTTCCATGCTACACACATTATAGGCGGTTCCCGAACAGAATGGTAAAGTTTATACTCCCCCTCCACCAACAAGCAACAATCCATGACTTGCTCGAAACAACGAGTGTCTCCAACTAGCAACAGTCCCAGGGGGAGTTTTGTTTGCAATTATTTTGATTTAGTTTGCATAAAGCATGGGACTGAGCATCCCGGTGACCAGCCATTTTCTCGTGAGTGAGGAGCGGAGTCCACTCCTCTTGAGAATAACCCGCCTAACATGGAAGATAAGGGCAGCCCTAGTTGATACATGAGCTATTCGAGCATACAAAACAGAATGTTTATTTGAAGGTTTAGAATTTGGCACATACAAATTTACTTGGAACGGCAGGTAGATACCGCATATAGGAAGGTATAATGGACTCATATGGCATAACTTTGGGGTTTAAGGGATTGGATGCACAAGCAGTATTCCCGCTTAGTACAAGTGAAGGCTAGCAAAAGACTGGGAAGCGACCAACTAGAGAGCGACAACAGTCATGAACATGCATTAAAATTAATAAACATTGGATGCAAGCATGAGTAGGATATAATCCACCATGAACATAAATATCATGAAGTCTACGTTGATTTCGTTTCAACTACATGTGTGAACATGTGCCAAGTCAAGTCACTTAAATCATTCAAAGGAGGATACCACCCCACTATACCACATCACAACCATTTTAATAGCATGTTGGCACGCAAGGTAAACAATTATAACTCATAGCTAATCAAGCATGGCACGAGCAACTATGATCTCTAATTGTCATTGCAAACATGTTTATTCATAATAAGCTGAATCAGGAACGATGAAGTCATCATATTTACAAAAACAAGAGAGGTCGAGTTCATACCAGCTTTTCTCATCTCAGTCAGTCCATCATATATCGTCATAATTGCCTTTCACTTGCACGACCGAACGATGTGAATAATAACATGAGTGCACGTGCATTGGACTAAGCTGGAATCTGCGAGCATTCAATAAACAGGAGAAGACAAGGCAATATGGGCTCTTGGTTAAATCAACAATAATGCATATAAGAGCCACTTCAACAATTTAATCATGGTCTTCTCCTATCGACCCCCAAAGAAAAGAAATAAAAGCTATTTACATGGGAAAGCTCCCAGCAAGCAAAAGAAGAACGGGAAATCTTTTTGGGTTTTCTTTTTAATTATTACTACTACATCAAGAAAAGTAAACTAACTAAAAGCTACAACTATTTTTTTGGTTTTTTCTTAAATTTTATCAAACACACAAGAAGAAAGCAAGAAAAAGAAAATACACTAGCATGGATATTACAGTGAAAGAGTATGAGCACCGACATCTAGCAATGAGTGTGTGAACATAAATGTAATGTCGGTGGGAAATACGTACTCCCCAAGCTTAGGCTTTTGGCCTAAGTTGGTTCATTGCCACGGATGGCCTGGTGGATATTTATAGTTGTAGTTGGGGTCGTACTGAGATGAAGAGGACTCTGACTGCCACTGGCTGGCAGTCATCTCCGGATCCCAAAAGTAATCAGACTGTCGTGGAGGCTCAAATTATGGTTCCACCTCTGGGGCTCGTGTAGGGTTCCGGTAGGCTAGAATGGCCGCCCACGGAACGAGATACGGACCTTCAGATAAATTAAACAAGGAAGGAGCAGGCAAGGTAATAGTCTCAGGGTGATGTTTATCAAAGAACAATTTGTATTTAAGCTCCCCTTCCTTATTCTTAACAATAAAGTCATGCGCTAACATACTCTTATAATCTAAATAAGCATTGGGCAGCAATTTTTCTTCTTTCTCATAGAGCCTAATAGGTATGTTATAATGCGCAGCTTGGCGTGAAGCATAAATAGCTCCAAAGATGGGACCCTCAGTACGGTTCAAACTTAACCGTTTAGCAATAATACCGCCAATACTAACAGTGTTATCGGAATATAAACCGTGGAGCAAAATGATAATATCAGGAACACTAAGGCTTCCACAGTTTCCGTGACCAATTAAGCAACGACTAGCAAATATAGCAAAGTAGCGTAAAACAGGAAAATGTATGCTAGTGATTCTTGCATCGGAAACCTTCCTGGTTTCCCCCACAGTAATGGTGTCAATAAACCCGTCCACATCTTTACGATGTGGTTCATCTAAGGTACCCTCGAAGGGTATTTTGCAAACCTTGCAAAATTCATCTAGTGACATCTTCTTAACAACATCATATAAATGAAACTCTACTGAAGGAGGTGATTCCTTAGGAAAATAGTAGAAGTTTTGCACAAAAGTATTGGTGAGTAAGAGATACTGATGACGTTGGTCGTGGAGGAAGTCCGTGAGGCCAGCATTCTCAGCCAACGAATAGAAATCATCATAAATCCCGATTTTTCTCAAGAAATCATCGGAAGGCCATTCACACGGCCGGACCTCCGCGGTGCGAGGCAAATTATATTTGGGCCTCTGTGCTTCTTCATTTTGCTTTTCCTTCGAGCTTCGGCTTGACGAGCCCCTCAAAAATCTCTTCATTATTTTCTGAAATATTCTGAAATTTTTAGTAACTTCAAACAAAAGTGAACCAAACTCAATAAAATTGATAGCAACTACTCCTACAAGTGCCTAGAGACTATATCATGCATTAGAACTACTTAGAACCATATAAATTTGACATGCAAGCTCAAGAACATGGTCACCTAGGCAGCACAAATTTGCAATGAATAGAACACTAGAACAAAAACTAATTGGACCAATGGAGGAGTCACATACCAAGGAACAATCTCCCCAAGCAGTTTTGTGAGAGGTGCTTTGAGCAAGGAGATCGAAAATCGCAGCACAATGAGCTAGAACTCGTGCTTGAGCTGGATATTGGTGTTTGTGGGAGGAAGAAGGAGTGTATGGGTGCAGGAATAAGTGGAGGAGGGCCACCGTGGGCCCATGAGGCAGGGGGCGCCCCCTGGGGGGTAGGGCGTGCCCTCCACCCTCATCGCCAGGTGCTTGCCCCTCCTGCGGCGTTCTCAGTGCCAGAAATTCTCAAATATTCCAGAAAAAATCATATTCCATTTTCAGGGCATTTGGAGAACTTTTATTTTCGGGGTATTTTTGTATTGCACAGATAATCAAAAAACAGACAGAAAAAATACTATTTTTACTTTATTTCAACTAAATAACAGAAAGTAGAAAGAGGGTACAGAAGGTTGTGCCTTCTAGTTTCATCCATCTCATGCTCATCAAAAAGAATCCACTAACAAGGTTGATCAGGTCTTGTTAATAAACTCATTCCGAATAACATGGAACCGGAGAAATTTCGAATAACACTATGTTACCTCAACGGGGATATGCACATCCCCAATAATAAGAATATCATATTTCTTCTTGACAGTAGGAAGAGGAAATTCAAAACCTCCAAATATAATTCATGGAATTTTTTCCAATAGAGTAGATACTATGAACTTGAGGTTGTTTCCTCGGAAAGTGTACCGTATGCTCATTACCATTAACATGAAAAGTGACATTGCCTTTGTTGCAATCAATAACAGCCCCTGCAGTATTCAGAAAAGGTCTTCCAAGAATAATAGACATGCTATCGTCCTCGGGAATATCAAGAATAACAAAGTCCGTTAAAATAGTAACGTTTGCAACCACAACAGGCACGTCCTCACAAATACCGACAGGTATAGCAGTTGATTGATCAGCCATTTGCAAAGATATTTCATTAGGTGTCAACTTATTCAAATCAAGTCTACGATATAAAGAGAGAGGCATAACACTAACACCGGCTCCAAGATCACATAAAGTAGTTTTAACATAGTTTCTTTTAATGGAGCATGGTATAGTTGGTACTCCTGGACCTCCTAGTTTCTTTGGTATTCCACCCTTAAAAGTGTAATTAGCAAGCATGGTGGAAATCTCAGCTTCCGGTATCTTTCTTTTATTTGTAACAACATCCTTCATATACTTAGCATAAGGATTCATTTTGAGCATATCAGTTGATCGCATACGCAAAAAGATAGGTCTAATCATTTCAGCAAAGCGCTCAAAATCCTCATCATCCTTTTTCTTGGATGGTTTGGGAGGAAAAGGCATGGGTTTCTGAACCCATGGTTCTCTTTCTTTACCGTGTTTCCTAGCAACAAAGTCTCTCTTATCATAATGTTGATTCTTTGATTGCGGGTTATCAAGATCAACAGCAGGTTCAATTTCTACATCATTGTCATTACTAGGTTGAGCATCATCATGAACATCTTCATTAACATTTTCACTAGGTTCATGTTCATTACCAGATTGTGTTTCAGCATCAGAAATAGAGATATCATTTGGATTCTCAGGTGGTTCAGCAATAGGTTCATTAGAAGCATGCAAAGTCCTATCATTTTTCTTTTTCTTCTTTTTAGAAGGACTAGGTGCATCTATATTATTTCTCTGAGAATCTTGTTCAATTCTCTTAGGGTGGCCTTTAGGATACAAAGGTTCCTGAGTCATTCTACCAGTTCTAGTAGCCACTCTAGCAGCATAATCATTTTTCTTACTATTCATTTCATTGAGCAAATCATTTTGAGCTTTAAGTACTTGTTCTACTTGAGTGGGAACCATAGAAGCATGTTTACTAATGAGTTTAAGTTCACCTTTAACTCTAGACATATAATCACCCAAGTGTTCAAGCGTATCGGAATTGTATTTCAATTGTCTTCCAAAATAAGCATTGAAGTTTTCTTGTTTGACAATAAAATTATCAAACTCTTCTAAGCATTGTCTAGCAGACTTATAGTGACCAATATCACCTTCATCAAATCTATAGAGAGAATTTACCTTTACTACTTGTGTCGGGTTATCAAGACCATGAGGTTCTTCAGTAGGTAATGGATTAAGATCATATGTTTCTTCAACAGGCGGTAAATTAAGACCATGTATTTCTTCAATAGGGGGTAAATTCTTAACATCTTCAGCTTTAATACCTTTTTCTTTCATAGATTTCTTTGCCTCTTGCATATCTTCAGGACTGAGAAATAGAACACCTCTTTTCTTCGGAGTTGGTTTAGGAATAGGTTTAGGAATTAGCTCAGGAGCTGGCTCAGGAAGTGTCCAATTATTTTGATTTGTCAACATATTATTCAATAGAATTTCAGCTTCATCCGGTGTTCTTTCCCTGAAAACAGAACCAGCACAACTATCCAGGTAATCTCTGGAAGCATCGGTTAGTCCATTATAAAAGATATCAAGTATTTCATTTTTCTTGAGAGGATGATCAGGCAATGCATTAAGTAACTTGATAAGCCTCCCCAAGCTTGTGGGAGACTCTCTTCTTCAATTTGCACAAAGTTGTATATTTCCCTTAAAGCAGCTTGTTTCTTATGAGCAGGGAAATGTTTAGCAGAGAAGTAATAAATCATATCCTGGGGACTACGCACACAACCAGGATCAAGAGAATTAAACCATATCTTAGCATCACCCTTTAATGAGAACGGAAATATTTTAAGAATATAAAGGTAGCGAGTTCTCTCATCATTAGTGAACAGGGTGGCTATATCATTCAATTTAGTAAGATGTGCCACAACAGTTTCAGATTCATAGCCATAAAAAGGATCAGATTCAACCAAAGTAATTATATCAGGATGAACAGAGAATTCATAATCCTTATCAGTAACACAGATAGGTGAAGTAGCAAAAGGAGGGTCAGGTTTCATTCTAGCATTAAGAGATTCCTGCTTCCATTTAGCTAATAACCTCTTGAGCTCATATCTATCTTTGCAAGCTAAACTAGCTAAAGCAGCTTCTTTTTCAAAAACATAACCCTCAGGAATAACAGGAGATTCATATTTATTAGGGGAAGAGTCTTCATCATCACTTTCATCAATATTATCAGTTTCAATAATTTCTTTCTCTCTAACCCTAGCAAGTTGTTCGTCAGAAATTCACTAAGTGGCAAAGTAGTATCAAGCATAGAAGTAGTTTCATCATAAGTATCATGCATAGTAGAAGTGGCATCATCAATAACATGCGACATATCAGAACGAATAGCAAAAGCAGGTTTAGGTGTCTCAAGCTTACTCAAAACAGAAGGTGAATCAAGTGCAGAGCTAGATGGCAGTTCCTTACCTCCCCTCGTAGTCGAGGGATAAATTGTTGTCTTAGCGTCTTTCAAGTTCTTCATAGTGACCAGCAGATATAAATCCCAATTGACTCAAAGAATAGAGCTATGCTCCCCGGCAACGGCGCGAGAAAATAGTCTTGATAACCCACAAGTATAGGGGATCGCAACAGTTTTCGAGGGTAGAGTATTCAACCCGAATTTATTGATTCGACACAAGGGGAGCCAAAGAATATTCTCAAGTATTAGCAGCTGAGTTGTCAATTCAACCACACTTGGATAACTTAGTATCTGCAGCAAAGTAATATGATAGTAGTGGTAACGGTAACAAAAGTAACAGTAGCAAAAGTAATGTTTTTGGTGTTTCGTAGTGATGGTAACAGTAACAACGGAAAAGTAAATAAGCGAAGAACAATATGTGAAAAGCTCGTAGGCATTGGATCGGTGATGGAGAATTATGCCGGATGCGGTTAATCATGTAAGAATCATAACATAGGGTGATACAGAACTAGCTCCAATTCATCAATGTAAGGTAGGCATGTATTCCGAATATAGTCATACACGCTTATAGAAAAGAACTTGCATGACATCTTTTGTCCTACCCTCCCGTGGCAGTGGGGTCCTAATGAAAACTAAGGGATATTAAGGCCTCCTTTTAATAGAGTACCGGAACAAAGCATTAGCACATAGTGAATACATGAACTCCTCAAACTATGGTCATCACCGGGAGTGGTCCCGATTATTGTCACTTCGGGGTTGCCGGATCATAACACATAGTAGGTGACTATAGACTTGCAAGATAGGATCAAGAACTCACATATATTCATGAAAACATAATAGGTTCAGATCTGAAATCATGGCACTCGGGCCCTAGTGACAAGCATTAAGCATAGCAAAGTCATAGCAACATCAATCTCAGAACATAGTGGATACTAGGGATCAAACCCTAACAAAACTAACTCGATTACATGATAGATCTCATCCAACCCATCACCGTCCAGCAAGCCTACGATGGAATTACTCACGCACGGCGGTGAGCATCATGAAATTGGTGATGGAGTATGGTTGATGATGACGATGGCGACGGATTCCCCTATCCGGAGCCCCGAACAGACTCCAAATCAGCCCTCCCGAGAGGTTTTAGGGCTTGGCGGCGGCTCCGTATCGTAAAACGCGATGAATCCTTCTCTCTGATTTTTTTCTCCCCGAAAGCAAATATATAGAGTTGGACTTGAGGTCGGAGGAGCTCCAGGGGGCCCACGAGGTAGGGGGCGCGCCCCCCACCCTCATGGCTAGGGTGTGGGCCCCCTGGTCTTCATCTTTTGCAAGGATTTTTCATTATTTCCAAATAGACGTTCCCTAGAGTTTCAGGTCATTCCGAGAACTTTTGTTTCTACACATAAATAACACCATGGAAAGTCTGCGGAAAACAGCGTCAGTCCGGGTTAGTTCCATTCAAATCATGCAAGTTAGAGTCCAAAACAAGGGCAAAAGTGTTTGGAAAAGTAGATACGACGGAGACGTATCAACCGCGCGGTCCTCAGCCAGGACCTTCGCCTTGGCGTCAAGATCGACCTCCTTCGCCTCCACCTTCCGCTCCAGCTCATCCAGCCGGCTGCGTTCCGCGACTGCGCCTTCGCCAACTCCCCCAGCTTGGCGTCGCGGTCCTTGATGGCGTCCTCCCGGTCCCTCATCTCCTCCACCTTCGCCTAGCGGCCACGAGCTTCTTCTGGGTGCTCATCGCGCAGACGCTTCAGCTCGTCCTCCAGCGCCCGACAGCGGTCGTGGGCAGCCTCGGCGTCCTTCAGCACTGCCTCGCGATCGGCCGCAGCTTGAGCGGCAGCCTGCTTCTCCTTTTCGGAGGTCATCGCGGCCTGGCTCAGTGTCGCTTGAACTGCTACATCAGACTGAAGCCAACCGGAGGCCAGCTCCAGGCGCCTGGCTAACAGGTGCGGATCCGCGACCAGGAGATCTTCCCGCAGCTGGGTCCTCTCTGCAAGGGCACGCTCCAAGACAGCAGAGGAGGCAGAAGAACCTGGGAGTAATGGCGCAGCAGGAGGAGGTGGCGACGTCGTCACCAGGGCCTAGGAGACCAAGGGCTCCTGAGCCTGCGGGACCTCAGCAGCCGAGCCAGACATCGGCACTTCTGGAGCCAGCGGGGCCTCGGGGGCTGACTCGTCCGGACGATGCCCCTCCAGGCTTAGCAAGGGCGACCGTGCCGGAGAGGTGCGAGCACTGTCGTTTCCTTTCTTGATGGAGGGGGGTGCGGCCGCTGCAGATGGTTCAGTCCCGGGCGTGGGCGCTGCATCCTCCTTCCTCTTCTTCGCCGCCGGCGGCGGCCTGGTCAACCAAGGACGAACGTCAGGAATCAGCAGTATAAGCAAGAACAAGACGAAGCTCGAGCACTTACTGGTCCACCGCAGCATAGTTCACCCTCCGCTTGGTTAGCTTAAAACCTGAGAGCTTCGGAGCCTGAGGAGTAGGCGCGCGGACTCCGGGAGCAGAAGACGGCGCAGCAGAGGGGCCGAAAACAGCCTCAGACGGCGTCAAGACGGGAGTAACATCTCGAGGGACCAGCGACGACCTGCCCCTCGTCGGGATAACGGGCAGCTCCCCCTTCTCCTGGCGGGCACCGACCTCGTCGTCATCCGGCAGGGTGCAGAGGATGTCGGCCTTGCTCAAGGGGGAGGTCTCCCCCATCCCCTCGGGGGTCACCTCCGAGTCATGCTCTTCGCCCTCCCCCGCTTCCTCCTCGTGGAACTCATCAGAAGACAGCTCCACTGGCGCCGGTGCCGCAGGGGCCCCGGTAGGCGCCGACAGCACCAGCCCGAGCCCGTCAAAAGTCAGCCTGGAAGCCACGACCTGCGCCCCGTCCTCACGGCGAAACAAGGTGGTGAAGATGCTCGGCGGGTACTCCTGGTCGTCCCCAACCAGGAGGCGGGGAACCGCGGCCAGCTCACCGTCGGACAAGGCCTTCGTGCTGAGGCAAACCTTGTCCTCTTCATCCCCAAGCTCCCACAAGGGGCGCGTACGGGCCTGAAGCGGGGCTACGCGCAGCATCAGGAATTCCCTCAGGAGCATGGCCCCTGTCACCTTCGCCGCCTTCGCGTTGCCCGGCTTCAGGTCGGTCTTCATCTGCTCCAGCACCAATGTCGCCCGCTCATCGGTGAGCTTCGCGCAAGACCACCCCTTGTCAGACTGGGGCATCCCCGTCGGCAGCGTCAAGCGTGGGTGGACGCATTTAGCGTCCATCATGGCCCACATGCTCCGGAAGCCGTCGGCTTTCTTCCCCATCTTCGAGATCGAGTTCGCCTTGCCCGCCGCAATGAAGTTGGCACACCCGGAGGTGTGACCCTCGTTGATGCGAAGGATGAAGAGGTGGCGCAGCAGAGCCACGGACGGCATCACGCCAAGATACGCCTCGTAGTAAAAGGCAAAGATCGACAACAGAAGGATGGAGTTGGGATGAAGATGCAACGCCTGCAGCCCGTAGTGGTCGAGAACCTCATAGAAGAAGTCGGAGAAGGGGGGACCAGCCCCGGCATGATGCTGCTCGTGAAGAAGGGGAAGAAGGTGCTCCCCTCGGGCTCCGGCATGGCAGAGCCCGCCCGGAGCTTAGTCTTCCCCCTCTCATTGCTTTCCCCCGCCGCCAGCTGTCGCATGGCGGCTAGGTTCTTCTCTGAGACGTTGGGCGCGTCGAGAGCCGACTCATACCAAGCCGGCGATGAGGCAAGCTTGACCTTCCGGGGCGCCATTGGTCGCTGCTACGGAAGGGGCCGAAAGAAGATCTGGAGATTTCGGTAGCAAGGAGCGAGAAAGGGGATCTGGAGCAAGACGGAAGGGAGCAATGAAGTCAAGCATTGTCTGTGCCAACCTTTTGGCAGTCGGGCAGTTGCCGAGGCAGCGTGGGGAAGCGGAGACGCCCACGTCCAATCAACCGCCACGCGTGGACCAAGGCCGCAGGCTATTGGGGCCTGCGGCGCTCCGCACTTGCCCTTTGGCTTCGCCTCGAAGCCAAGCCCGAGCGCGCCTTGGGCCCGGGGGCTACTGTCAGCGTTCTGGGAACGGGGGTCCCCAGGCTTGCCTGCCTGTGGCCCACGGCAGGGCTCTGCGAGCGGGCCCATACGACCCATCTTCACCAACAAGCATTCAAGACCCTCGCGAGGGACCAACCCTCGCGAGGCGGACGACACAAGACCTCCTCGGGAGTGGCCTCACCAGGCTAGCTCGCGAGGGGCGGAGAGATCAAGGCAAAGCAAACCTCGCGAGGTTCCAGTGACGTGAGCCGTGACGACCGAGACTAGGCGGACGCCAGCGCGCACAGTGTCTTTGTTTCCTCTTTGGTGCTAAGGAGGCAAGCGCAGGCGAGGAGTACCGAGGCATCAAGCAAAGATTTCCATATCGGTGCAACGAGACCAAGACTAGCAGGACGGCAAGACGGAGGTCACCGTGGAGCCCAAGACGGCATCACCACCAGAGCCTTTGGCAGGCGAAGACCACCTTTAGTCAGGATAAGCTGTACTAGTTGTCCCCTTTCAAATTGGTCGTTGTTGGCTCCCTTCCCGCTCGAAATTTGGGGAGAGGACCAGGGCCTCTATAAATAGGACTAGCCACCACCGTAGGAGGCAATTGATTCAGATCATCCTCACCCATACAAGTTAGCCAAGCACAAGAACACCTCACCTCAGGAGGCTATTCTTCCCCTTGTACTGTTCATCCTCAGCCGAAGAGGCAATCCACCACCACCACACTAGAGTAGGGTATTACACCACAACGGTGGCCCGAACCAGTATAAATCTTGTGTCCCCTGTGTTGCGAGTTCGTCGAGCTAGCCTTTGAGATCGTAGCAAGGTTAGGGCGTGGATCGGTAGGGGGAGATCTTCGTGCGCACCCCAGTGTTTGAACCTTGAGGGTTTTTCCGGAACCCGAGATCCGACAGTACCAAATTGACCAAACCATTGCATGAAACCACATGCAGTACAATGCCTGGGGCGTTCGTGACATTGATGGCTATGGCTGCTTCGTGTTCGAGAAAGATCCCAGTTCCATTGGGCCAGGCGTACTCAACTGGAGGCGGGTTTACAGACTCGGCAACCACTCCATGTTCCTCGAGCTCATTTATCCAATCATCCAACCAATCATCGATCATATCACTGGCGATGATTACCGTGCTATGCAACTTCCATTCGCCAGGGGGAACTATGTTTACATATCATACCATGGGTTTCATGAATCACCATATCTAGAGATCCGTCGACACAACTTGTTGCCAGATAATCTTCAGTGTGTGAGAGGCATCAAGCTTCCATGCGATGGATGGCTTTTGCAAACCCGACATGCGGCGATGTGGTTCATGCCAACAGCAAATATGCACAACTTGATTCGTACTGATATCTAGACTGAGCCATGTATCCCGCTGCTGTAGCATGACCCTCTTTTGTTCGATATTATGTACTGTTGTAAGTTTGAAGCACTCCTCTGGTTTGAAGGATGGATACCTTTCTGGGATCAAGTGCATCCTAACTCACCTGCATAGGATGTATTGATAATGATGATGGAGATGTTGTGTAGAAGCCATATATATATATGTATATATATATAGGGCCTGTTTGGATTGCGCCCATGCCTGCCCGACCAAAACGGGGGCGAGCCAAAATATTGGCGAAGGAATTCGCCGCCGGAAAACACGCCATCGTGCATACACAGAAACTCATCGGATGACCAAATAATTGGTTGTGAGCCAAAACTTTGGCTGCAATCCAAACGGATGCCAAGCACTCCAGTCAATGCCAAGAATTGTTGGTGAAAGTGTTGTCCAATAGGAATTATATTTTGTATTACTCATGTAGCCTACAAAGTCTGTCGCACAGCCTTGTAACTTCTTACTCCATTTCTAAATTTGTACTAGTCCTCTATACCGTACATTGCGCTACTTGTACTACTACCTCCCTCCTGGTTTATTGGCCCCGTTCGTAATTTGTGTCAAATTTTGACCATAAATTTCACTAAATAAATGTTAATGCATGTCACAAAAAATTATATCGTTTTATTCGTATTTGAACATAGTTTCCACTGGAATAATTTTTAATGACATGCATTGACATTTTGTTAGTTAAACCTATGGTTAAAATGTGACACTAAATACGACTAGTAAGTAGTACATTAGCAGTACTTGTATACGTCGGTCAAATTATTCATCATGTCCTCACATTGAATTAAGGTGACAACACGCTGCGCGTGAGGTGACACAAGAATCCCGGCGGCGTGTTCGGGTATTGTGGACTTCAGATTTGGAGTACCACTTATCTGTCGAAATCTTTCATCATTCACTTAAAACAGTCGATTGATCATACATTGAGTACCATATAACTGGAATTAACCGATGCAAGTCCAAGAAGGATTGGTCGGTGCTGCCGGCTGGTGTCAAGTTCGATCCCACGGATCAGGAGCTGATCGAGCACATTGAGGCCAAAGTGAGTGCTGACAGCACGAGATCTCACACTCTCATAGATTTGTTGGTACCAACTATCGACTACGAGCACGACATATGCTACACCCATCCTGAGAAACTTCCAAGTAAGACACCGATCGGCCATCTATTTGCACAAACATATTCCTTTGTTTATAGCTCTATTTTCTTTTTAGACGCAGACCTAGTGAAGCAATTACAATTTGACAGTTAATAAAAAGTGAAACAAGTGACTGCAACATGCCAAAGATGTTATGAAAATGCCAACTACGTACACTAAAACCTGTATCCGACAATACTGCAGGTATCACACTGAGTGGCCTAAGCAAGCATTTCTTCCAGCGCAATTCCAGGGCGTTCAAAAGGGGCACGTGGACGCGTCGCAAGATACAGTCGGAGTGTGGCATGCATGCGATGTGGCACAAGACCGACAATACCTTGTCATTGATGGTCAACGGCCGGCAGACGGGCAGCAAAAAGGTTCTGGTGGTGTACACCAACAAGAACTTCGACCAGCAGAGGACCAACTGGGCGATGCACCAATACCACCTCGGGGACCTAGAGCAAGAGAAGGAGCGGGAGCTGGTCCTCTGCAAGATTTTCTACCAAACGAACACTAGGACCAGGACTAAAAAGATTATAAGTTTGTTTGGTATTGGTACTTGTACTACCTTGTCGTCCGCAAGTTGGTATTGTTGTTAATGATCTTTCGGTATGAACTTGGCATTTGCTTCCAACCATGATGCCGATGGTCGACGTGGATATAAAGCTGAATCATTTGCTTCGACACGAATTTTTGGGCACCTGATTTTTATTTGATGGGTAGCATAAGCACCTGCCGTTCGAATTCCCAGTTCTCCAATTTTTTTGAAACAAGTGCTTGCACTTATTATCACGATGAAAAAACAATATACCTACTGGATCCCAGTTATCAGTCTGTACTTGTAGAATTCTCATGTTTATTGAGCAGGTATATTGTTTTTTCAGGTCGAGCAAGTTTCAACTGGCTGTAGACTGCCCAGGCTTGGTATTGTTTTTAACAGGCCCAACCCATGATGACAACAGGGAACAAAGATCCAGCAGGTATCTACTGGCCTCTTGCCCACCAGCGTTAGTTATATTTTGTCTTACAACATCTGCAGGCAGTTTTTTTACTGAATCAATCACACAGCCCAGTTCGATTTTCCTCTAGTAACGCCATGTCCTACTTCCGTTTTCTAATCTCTACCTATAGTTTTACTAGTTCATATACACGTATCATTATATTGAAAATACATGTTTACATCCTTATTTTTGTTGTTGTTTTCCCTCCCAACGCTGATTTTTTTACCACTGGTTTTCCCTTAAACCAACTCAATTGTCCCACGTCTTATTTGCTTAAAAAACAAAACGATTTTTTAGCAAATCAATAAGTTCTTAAGAAATAAATGTTTATCATTTCGGGATTACAACAGTTCGGACTCCACCAAAATATGCAAAATAAGGTTGAACTTTTTGGCCGTGGTCCTGGGCAGAAAATGGGCTGTAATAAATTACTTAAGAATTAGCAAATGGGCTGCAAATTATTAAAAATAATAGCAAATGGGCTCTATGTTGTCTGCCGCAGATTTGAAGGCTGACTTGTGGGCCTACTAAGTTCATGGGTACACAAGGTTACTCAAAAAAAGAAACTTAGTCAACAATCGACTCTACCAACGTTAGACCGTTAGATGTTAATCTAACGACAATCGTGCTTCTTCAGTCTCTGATCTTCCTGCTCCAGCCGCCCAAACCAGCGCCGACGAAACAACCTGCTCCCACCTCCCGTGGCCGGCTGTGCTGCCGGGCAGGCCTCACGGCCCCACCATACTCGCATCCCTGGCCTGGCTATCCCTCTACTCACCCACACCTCCTGTTATTTTCCGGCGACGGCAGCCGAACCAGTCAACCCTCGTACTCCCCACCGCGTGGGCAGCCATTGCCGTGTCTTCCCTGGCTCCGTGTCGTTCCCTTCATAGGCCTCGCGGTCGTCCACCGCCCTGGTGCTCTCGGCGCAGCGTGGTCAACGTGGTCAACGAACGACATCCATCGGAAGTGGACTGTACGTGGAGAGGCTGACAGCTGGGTCCACGGCCGCACACAAGGAAATGCCTCCTTATTACACGCAAAATAATGATTCCTCCACCTCAAATCTGGGACCCACCGGGAGGGCCTCTATATTTCGTGAAAAAAAGTTCCCCCCACTGACAGCTCGGACCCACCAGCTATATCTTCACACGCAAGGAAGTGCCTCCTTATTACGCACACAAAAAATGAATACTCCCCCTGCTAGCTAGGACCCACCATATGGGAGGCTGACTTGTGGGCCTACTAAGTTGACGCGGATGGAGGGCTTTGTCAACTTAGTCAATATGAACGATTCTAGCTCCAGTGACCGTACGATGACCATCCAACGGCCGTAGTGCTTCTTCAACCTCTGGTCTTCTTGCTCCAGCCGCCCAAAGCAGAGCCGGTCGTGCCGCCTACTCCTGCCTCACGTGGCCAGCTGTGCTTCTACGGAGGCCTCACTGCCCCCTACTACTCCCACCGCTTGCCAGGCCATCCCTCCACTCACCCACAACCCCTGTTATTCTGTGGCGACGGCAGCCTCACACCGAAGCCGAACCAGTGAACCCTCGTACTCCTCTCCACGTGGGCATCCACTGCCGTGTCTTCCTCGGCTCCACATCATCCCCTTCCTAGGCTTTGCCGTCGTCCACCGCCTTGGTGCTCTCTGCGCGGCGTGGTCAATGTGGTCAAAGAACGACTTCCATCGGAAGAGTACTGTACGTGGAGAGGCTGACAGCTGGGTCCACGGCCACAGCAAGGAAGCGCCTCCTTACTACACGGAAAATAATGATTCCTCCACCTCACAACAAGGACCCACCGGACGGGCCACCATATTTCATGAAAAAACGTTTCCCCCCTGATCGCTGGGACCCACCAGCTACATCTTCGCACGCAAGGAAGTGCGTCCATATTACAGGCAAAAAAATGATTCGCCCCCTGACTGCTGGGACCCATCAGCTACATCTTCGCACGCAAGAAAGTGCCTGACAGTCGGGACCCACCTGGTCGAAGCGTATGTAGCGTTGTCATTCTGGTCGCGAACATGTACGTACATACTGGTCGGTCGGTCTGTCTGCAGGCTGCAGCATTGAACCGTGGCTGAGTAAGGAAGGGCATGTGCCGTAGTAGAGGCGCGCACGTAGCATGTATACGTACGTACAGCCAGGGTGCAAGAAAGTAAATACGGCCACGTATGTACATACGGGCGGGGTCTTGAACGCCTACTCGCGCATATGTACGGCCAGGGCTCGTGTACATGGCTGGGTCGGAACAGAGAACCTGCGTCGTGTTCATGGGGAGGCAACGAAATGCGTCGTGTTCATCGGGAGGCAACGGAATACGTCATGTTCATCGGGAGCCAACCGGCTTGGACGGAATAGCCGATCGAAACGAGGCTTGGCGTACCGCAGAACGGAGGAAACGGCCTTGTGTTCGACCAGTGACGGTCGAAACGGGATCATGTTCATCAGGAGGGGTCTGGCGTACCGCAAAACGGAGGAAACAGGCTTCTCTTGGACCTCCTACGGTCGAAACAGGGTCCTGTTGATCGGGAGGGGTGTGGCGTACCGCAAAACAGAGGAAACGGACTTGTGTTGGAGTGCTACGGTCGAAACGGGGGTCATGTTCATCGGGAGGGGTGTGGCGTACTGCAAAACGGGACTCCACAGGATATTGTTCATCTCCACCGTCGACTGCCTCCACGGGCTACTGTTCATCCACCGTCGACCTCCTCCAGCCTCCACCTGCGACTGTTCATCCACGGCATCTCCCCTCCTACCTCCACCAGCCACTGTTCATCTAGCCTCCACAGCTCCTCCACCGGCTACTGTTCAACCAGCCCTCTCCACGGGGTCCTGTTCAACCAGCCCTCCACGGGCTACTGTTCAGCCAGCCCTCCACCGGCTACTGTTCATCCAGCCCTCCACGGGGTCGTGCTGTTCATCCAGCCCTCCACGGGGTCCTGTTCATCCACCCCCAACCGGCTCGATCGATCGGAGTTATGTTCATCCAGCGGCAACGGCCTCTACTACCACGGGGTCCTGTTCATCCAACCCCCCACCGGGAACTGTTCATCCAACCCCCCCAATAACGCTCATTGTTCATCAAGGGAAGGAGGCAGCAGGGTTCGATCGGCTTCAGTTAGCAGCAGTAGCGAAGGAATCGCTCGATCGGGTTAAGTTAACAGCCAGATCGATCGATCGCTCGAGTTCAGTAACGCGTAGCCTACAGTGCAATCGCTCAGGTTCAGTAGGAGAACGCCTCGCTCGGGTTTAGTTAGAGCCCAACGCCTCGCACCAACGCGCATACGTGTACGAGAGAAACGCGCATCGATCGGCCCCCGACCACCCACCGTAACCGGGAACTCCCCGATATTTTCCTCGCCCTCGCTTCTACCATGGTTTTTTTCCGTCATGGACGGCCCAAGGAATGGCATGCAGCTGCGTCTCCGGCCCGCCTAGGACAAAAAACCCATTTTCCATCATGTTTTTTGTCATAGAAGTAGGAGCCCACCACATCTATGATGATACCGGGTTTTGTCACAATTGACGTCATAGAAGTGTCATAAGCATGACAGGAAAAAAATTCGTTCGGCCCAAAATGTCACTGATGTGTCTTTTTTTGTATTGAGAAGGGGTGCTACACCGCTCCATAGAGGGGGAGAGAGTTGGTGTTGACGGTAGCAAGATTGTTGATGTAGATCGCCATCACGATCCTTGCCCCGGCGGCATTTTGGCGCTACCGGGAGAGAGGGGGAGAGAGCGCCCCTCCTTCTTCTTCTTCTTCTTCTTCTTCTTCTTCCTTGGCCTCCCCCCTAGATGGGAGGACAGTTCCCCCTCTGGTCCATGGCCTCCATGGAGGTGGAGGGGCGGGAGCCCCTCCGAGATTGGATCTCCCTCTTTGTTCTCTTCCGCTTCGCATTCCCCAGATCTAGCCCTTCAACGTTTCTTAAATTTCCATAGATCCGTAACTCCGTTTGCTCTGAATTTTTTACACCATTTTTTTCTATAAATTATCTTTCTTGCACCAGAAGAAGGGCCCCAACCGACATTTGAGGAGGGCATAAGACACCTGGGCGCGCCGGGCACCCCCTGACGCGCCTTGGTGGGTTGTGGTCTATGTGGCCCCCCGTTTACGTTGATTCCAAGTCCCAAAATCACATATATTCCAAAATAATTCTTCATAAATTTTTATCGCGTTTGGACTTCGTTTGATATGGATTTTCTGCGAAACAAAAACATGCAACAAACAGGAACTGGGCACTGGATCAATAGGTTAGTCCAAATAAATCATATAAAATGTTGCCAAAAGTATGTGAAAGTTGTATAATATTGGCATGAAACAATCAAAAATTATAGATACGATGGAGACATATCAGCATCCCCAAGCTTAATTCCTGCTCGTCCTCGAGTAGGTAAATGATAACAAAGATAATTTTTGATGTGGAATGCTACCTAGCATAAACTTGATCACTAATATGTCTCCAATTTATCTACTTTTCCTAACGCTTTTCCTCTTTTTTGTACTCTAATTTGCATGATTTGAATGAAACTAACCCTGGACTGACGCTGTTTTCAGCAGAACTACCATGGTGTTGTTTTTGTGCAGAAATAAAAGTTCTCGGAATGGAACGGAACTTTGCGAGGATTTTTTATACAATAAAAGAGAATTTCTGGAGCCAAGAGCCACTGGAGGGGGGCACCTGGGTGGGCACAACCCACCAGGGCACGCCCAGCTGGGTTGTCCCCACCTGGTGGCCCCACAGACCCTGAAACAGATGCTATAAAATCCTATTTTTTCAGAAAAAATCAGGGAGAAAAAGAATTATCATGATCCACGAGGCGGAGCCGCCGTCACCTCCTGTTCTTCATCGGGAGGCCAGATCTGGAGTCCGTTTGGGGCTCCTAAGAGAGGGATCTTCGTTCATTGTCATCACCAACCCTTCTCCATCACCAATTCCATTATGCTCCCCACCGGGAGTGAGTAATTCCTTCGTAGGCTCGCTGGTCGGCGAGGAGTTGGATGAGATTCATCATGTAATCGAGTTAGTTTTGTTTGGGCTTGATCCCTAGTATCCACTATGTTTTGAGATTGATGTTGCTATGACTTTTCCATGCTTAATGCTTTTCACTTTGGGCCCAGGTGCCATGATTTCAAATCTGAACCGTTTATGTTATCACAATTATATCCATGTTCTGGATCCGATCTTGCAAGTTATAGTCACCTACTACATGTATGATCCGGTAACCCCGGAGTGACAATAGTCAGGGACCACTCCCGGTGATGACCGTAGTTTGAGGAGTTCATGTATTCACCGTGTGTTAATGCTTTGTTTCGGTTCTCTATTAAAAGGATGCCTTAATATCCCTTAGTTTCCAATATGTACCCCGCTGCCACGGGAGGGTAGGACAAAAGATGTCATGCAAGTTATTTCCATAAGCACGTATGACTATTTACAGAATACATGTTTACATTATATTTATGAACTGGAGCTAGTGCCGTATCGCCCTAGGTTATGATTGTCACATGATGAATATCATCCAACAAATTACCGATCCAATGCCTACGAATTTATCTTATATTGTTTCTGCTAAGTTACTACTACTGTTGTTACTATTGCACTTGCTACAAAATTACTGCTATCATTGTTACCGTTACCATTGCTACTGCTATCACTATTATCAAAACTATCATACTATTTTGCTACTGACCTCTTTGCTACAGATAATTAATCTCCAGGTGTGGTTGAATTGACAACTCAGCTGCTAATACCTTCAAATATTCTTTGGCTCCCCTTGTGTCGAATCTATAAATTTGGATAGAATATTCTACCCCTCAAAAACTGTTGCGATCCCCTATACTTGTGGGTTATCAAGACCTTTTTCTGGCGCCATTGCCGGGGAGCATAGCTATATTTGTTGAGTCACTTGGGATTATTATCAATTTATCACTATGAAGAATCTGAAGGATGCTAAGACTAAGATTTATCCCTCTAAGACGAGGGGAGGTAAGGAACTGCCATCCAGTTCTGCTTTAGATTCACCTTCTGTTATAAGTAAACTTGCAACAGCACCACATGCTATAAATCCTAATATGTCGCAAGTTATTGATGATGCTACTTCTACTATGAATGATGCTAGTACCTTGCTTGATGATAATGATGTGCCACTGGGTGAATTTCTTGATGAACAAATTGCTAGAGTAATAAAACATGATGTTGTTGAATCTAATGATGAGCTTGAAACTCAAACTCCTGAAACAACTGCTAGAACTAGCCTTCCTAGATATGAATTGCCTATGGTACCAAAAGGTTATGTTATGAATGAGGAGACAACTAGATATATTCTTGCTTGTAAGGATAGAGATGATCTAGAGAAATTATTATGCAAGTATAAAGAAAAATCTCTAAATGCTAGAATGCAATATGATACTAAGTTTGCTACCTCACCAATCTTTATTGATGATAAGGATTTTGAATTCTCTGTCGAACCAGAGTTAATTACTTTGGTTGAATCTGATCCTTTCCATGGTTATGAAACTAAAACTATTGTAGGACATCATACTAAGTTGAATGACATAGCCACCCTTTTTACTCATGATGAGAAGACTCGTTATTATTTTATTCTCAAATTATTCCCATTATCATTAAAGGGTGATGCTAAAGCTTGGTACAATACTCTTGCTCCTGGTTGTGTGCGTAGTCCCCAGGATATGATTTATTACTTCTCTGAAAAATATTTTCCTGCTCATAAGAAACAAGCTGCCTTACAGGAAATATTTAATTTTGTGAAAACTGAAGAAGAAAGTCTCCCACAAGCTTGGCGGAGGCTTTGCCAATTACTTAATGCTTTGCCTAATCATCCTCTTCAGAAAAATGAAATACTTGATATCTTCTATAATGGACTAACCGATGCTTCTAGGGACTTCCTAGATAGTTGTGCTGGTTGTGTTTTCAGGGAATGAACTATTGGACAAGCTGAAGAATTATTGAATAACATATTGAAAAATTATGATGATTGGACTATTCCTGAACCACCTCCTAAACCCACTCCGAAGAAGAGAGGTATATTATATCTCAGTCCTGAAGATATGCAAGAGGCAAAGAAATCTATGAAGGAAAAAGGTATTAGAGCTGAGGATGTTAAAAATTTACCTCCTATTGAAGAAATACTTGGGCTTAATACACCACCACTGCCTAAGGTGTTAGAGTTAAATTCTCTAATGAAGTTCAATGATAATGACAATCCTCACAATATGGACCCTAGCCAATGCCTTTATGAGTTTGAAAACTACATTAGAAAACAAGATCACTTTAATGCAAATGTTATGAAACAATTGAAATACAATTCTGATATGATTGCTCGCTTGAGTGACTTGTTATTTAGGATCTCAAATGATGCTAGAGGTGTTGGAAAACATGCTTCTATGGTTTGAACCCAGTTAGAATAAGTTGCTAAATCTCAAAGAGAGTTGCTTGATGAAATGAACAATAATATACATGACTTTGCTGTTAGAGTTGCAACTAGAGGAGGTAAAAGGACTAAGGAACCACTTTATCCTGAGGGACACCCAAAAAGAATTGAACAAGATTCACAAAGGAACACCATCACTGCATCTAGTTCTTCTAAAAAGAAGAAGAAAAAGAAAAATGATAGGACCTTGCATGCTTCTAGTGAACCTGAAATAGAGAAACCTACTGATAATGATAATGATGTTTCTATCTCTAATGCTGAAACTCAATCTGGTAATGAACATTCACCTAGTGATAATGAAAAAGATAATGCTGATGTTCATGAAGATACTCAACCAAACAATGAAAAAGAACCAGATAATGATGTTGAAATAGAACCACCACTTGATCTTGATAACTCACAACCTAAGAATACACGATATGACAAAAGAGACTTTATTGCTAGAAAACACGGTAAAGAAAGAGAATAGTGGGTTCAAAAACCTATGCCTTTTCCACCCAAGTCAACTAAAAATAAAGATGATGAAGAATTTGAACGCTTTGCTGAAATATTGAGGCCAGTCTTTTTGCATACTCGCTTGATTGATATCCTTAAAATGCCTCCTTATGCAAACTATATGAAATACATCATCACCAATAAGAGAAAAATACCGAAAGCTGCAATCTCCACTATGCTTGCTAATTATACTTTCAAAGATGGATACCTAAAAAACTTGGAGATCCGGGAATACCAACTATACCTTGCTCTATCAAAAGAAATTATGTGAAAACTGCTTTGTGTGATTTAGGAGCTGGTGTTAGTGTTATGCCTTTCTCTTTATATAAAAGACTTGACTTGAATAAACTCACACCTACTGAAATATCTTTGCAAATGGCTGACAAATCAACTGCCATACCTATTGGTATTTGTGAGGATGTGCCCGTTGTTGTTGCTAATTTTACTATTTTGACTGACTCTGATATACTTGAGATGCCCAAGGATGACAACATGCCGATTATCCTTGGTAGACCCTTCTTGAATACTGCATGGTTGTTATTGATTGCAATAAAAGCAAGGTCACTTTTCATATCAATGGTAATGAGCATATGGTGCACTTTCCAAAGAAACAATTCCAAGTGAATGGTATTAATGTTATTGAAAAATCTCCGACAATCACTATTGGAAGTTTTCAACTACCTCTACCTACTGCCAAAAAGAAATATGAAATGCTTATTGTTGGGGATATTCACATCCCCGTTGAGGTAACTTAGTGATTTACTAAAGTTCTTTGATTTCATGCTAATCGAAAGTGGTTGTTAATAAGACCTGATCAACCTTACTAATGGATCATTTTTGAGAGGTATGAAGTTGATGAATTTAGTAAGCACTACCTTCTATCCCTGCCTTTTGTTTTCTATTTTTATTAGCTAAATAAAATAAAATGCCATGTTTTGTCTGTTTTCTGAATTTTCCGTGCAATAAAAAATGACCCAAAAATAAAAGTTCTCATAATGCTCTGAAAATTTAATACGATTTTTTCTGAATATTTAAGAAAATTTTGTGCAAATAATATCAGAGCGAGGTACACCAGGTGGGCACAATCCACCTGGCGCGCCAGGTCCCCCAAGCGCGCCCTGGTGGTTGTGGTCCCCATGTGGGCCCCCTCAATTATCCCTTCACACCACATCATCACTTACCTCCAGAAAAAATTCTCCGTTGCTCTCTCTCTCTCTCTCTTGTGTTCTTGCTCTCAAACCCGCGCATTTCGATCTCTTTGCTCGAAGCTCCGTTTCCGAAACTATTTCGGGGGATTGTTGCTTGGTATGTGACTGCACCGTTTGTCCAATTAGTTTTTGTTTTTGTGGTTTATATTTTGAATAATTAGCTACTCTTAGTGCTGCTTTGGATGAGCTTGCATGTTGAATTCTTAGAGTTCTAAGTAGTTTGAATTCTTGCTATGGCCTCTATGTATCCCTATGAGTAGTTGCTATCAATTTTGTGATGTTTTGTTGAGAAAATTTTGTGGACTAAAAAATTTCAGAATTTTTGTTCATGGGAAAAGGTTGAATATCTTTCGGAAGTTTGCTTCTAAGAAGAACTCCAAGGGATTTATTGGGGAGTCATCTGATAGTGATCTTCATCCTCGGAGGTTGGCGGAAGTACGGTGGTGCGAATGGCCACATACCCAGTTCATGGAAGAGGCTGGAATCCTTTAGGAGTTCACACAATATGCATCTAATGCCGGCCTCACCAACTTCATCGCAGCTGAATGTGAACAGTATCATCTCCTCACAAACATCTTTGTTCAAAGTTTTAATTTCCTTCCTAGGAATAATCCTCCTGAGGTGCAGTTTAACTTATATGCTGAAACCCGTCAGATACCACTTACTGAATTTTGTAACATATGCATGATCCCTTCTGACGGGAGCTTAGTAGATTCTAGGCCGGCAGAGTTTGAGGCCTTTTATCGTACCTTGACAGTGGGAGATGAGAGAGGGGTGTCGGCTATCACTGCCGCTGGCTTGCATTTTCCTGCTGTTCATTATTTTGCTCTTTTCATTGCAAAATGCTTGCTTGCTAGAGAGAAGGAGGGTGCACTCAGTTCACTAGACCTTGCAGTTTTACGTCGTGCACTAGAGGGCGACAACACTTATAGCTTGGGAGCTATTGTGGCACGTCGCCTCCACATTAATAATTCCAAGGGTAGAATACATGGTGGGATTTTTTACTACTCATTTGGCGGCTCACTTTAATGTTGAGATACGCCCTCATGATTACCCTCTGACTAAGGCTTACCTAGACCGCGCAGCCATGGAACACCACCATTTTATTGCACGAGATTACACTGACATTCATATTCCTTATAACCTGGTTATTAGCATTGAAACTCGTGATATTATTCCATTGCCTGCTCCTGTTTGTTTGATCATGTTGCCAGGGGCGGATATAGGATTATGCTTGCGGATATCATCGCCTTCCAGAACAATCAGGCTGCAGTAGAGGAGGAGCCTTAGCTGTGGGATGCATGGATGCCTGCTCCTTAACACCCCGACTACTATCCAGGCTAGTGATCGATCACCAAGTTAGGCCAAAAGCCTAAGCTTGGGGGAGTACGTGTTTCCCACCAACATTACATTCATATTCACACATTTCATTCCAGTTGTCAGTGTCCACACTTTTTCATTGTATCATCGATGTTAAATTTTTTTTGCTTTCTTCTTGTGTGTTTGAAAAACTTTAAAAAAACAAAAAAATAGTTGTAGTTAGTTTACTTTCTATGCATGTTTAAGCCATAGCACAAAAAAGAAAACCCAAAAAGATTTCCTTGTTCTTCTTTTGCGTGTTGGGAGCTTTCCCGTGTAAATGGTTTTTCTCGTTTTTGCTTTTCTCTTTTATTTGCTTGTTCTAGAAACCCAAAAACTCCAAAAATATTTCAGTGCGTTTCTCTGAATTTCTTTTCTTTTTATTCGAGTCATACCAAGGAGAAGACCACAATGAAAATTTTGAGTGGCTCTCATATGAATAATTGTTGGTCTAATAAAGAGCCCACTTTACCTTGTCTTCTCCTGTTGAATAAAATGTTTGCAGATTCCAGCTTAGTCCACGGCACTCTTGCACTGTTATTATTTTCACATAGTTCGGTTATGCAAGTGAAAGGCAATAATGACGGTATTCAATGAACTAGCCGTGGCAAAGAGAAACGGGTATGAACTCAACTTGTTCTGTTTGTGTAAATATGTTTAACCTAGTATCCATGATTCAGGCCATTATGATTAAACATGTTTGCAATGACAATTAAACATGATTCAGCTGGGAGTGGATAATGATTTATCTTGGATATCAACATTGCGTTAAAATGATTGTGATGTAGTATGATGATATGGTATCCTCCTCTGAATGTTCGAGTGGCTTGACTTGGCACATGTTTGTGCATGTAGTTGAATCAAAACCAACATAGCCTCTATGATATTTATGTTCATGGTGTTCATATCCTACTCATGCTAGTGTTCAATGTTACTTATGTATAATGCATGTTCATGACCGTTGTTGCTCTCTAGCTGGCCGCTTCTCAACCTAATTGCTAGCCTTCGCCTGTACTAAGTGGGAATTCTGCTTGTACATCAAAAACCTTGAACCCAAATTTATACCAGATGAGTCCATCATACCTACCTATATGCGGTATTACCCTGCCGTCCTAAGTAAATTTGCATGTGCCACCTCTAAAAACTTCTAATAAATATCCTTTTGTGTGCTTGGATCATTCATGGAACGACAGGACGTGGTCGGTATCTTCCATGCTAAGCGGGTTATTCTTAGGTCGAGTGTTTACTCACTCGCCATCGCACGAGAAAAGGGCGGTAATAGGGATGCCATGTCCCAAACTGCAAACAGAAAAAGCTTACATATAATCAAACAAAAACTCCCAATGGAGTCAAAACCTTTACTTTTGTCGCTTGGGAACCACCACTAGCATGCTTAGCATGGAAGATATTGATAACTGATGGTCGTGAAGTAAATAAGAAGGGTGCATGTCTCAAAATATCATTTACCTCTGTTTTAAAAACCTGAGCTCTGGCACCTCTGCAAATCACTGCTTCCCTCTGCGAAGGGACTATCTATTTACTTTTATGTTGTGTCATCACCTTCTAAAATAAGCGCCAGAACCTGAGAGCACTGCTGTCATGTTGATGCATTGTGTGTAGCTAATGTTGGGTGCATCATGACTGGTTCTTTTCTAAAGTGAATTAAAATGTTTAGTCGCTGGTTGAACTTTGGAGGTGCTCTGCATTTATGTTTTGTCGTCTCAGAAAGGGCTAGCGAGATACCACTATTGTCATATTATATCATGGTTGTTTTGATAATGTGTTGCCATTTGAGATATCTTATTATTGCTCGCTAGCTGATTATGTCATTGATATGAGTTAATATAATTGTTAAGAGTAATTGTCGGCATGGTTAGTTATAACATTGGTTGAAAACCTGGGTGCTGTTTAGGCTTATTAATGCAAACAAGAGCAAAAGAGTTTGTAAAAGTTTTTCTTCTTCACTTTCAGTTTATCAACTGAATTGCTTGAGGACAAGCAAAGGTTTAAGCTTAGGGGAGTTGATACGTCTCCAACATATCTACTTCTCCGAATGCTTTTCTTCTTGTTTTGGACTCTAATTTGCATGATTTGAATGAAACTAACCCCGGAATGACGCTATTTTCAGCAGAACTACCGTGGTGTTGTTTTTGTGCAGAAATAAAAGTTCTCGGAATGGAACGAAACTTTGCGAGGATTTTTTATACAATAAAAGAGAATTTCTGAATCCAAGAGCCACAGGAGGGGGCATCTGGGTGGGCAAAACTCACCAGGGCGCGCCACCCCTCCCAGGCACGCCCAAATGGCACTACAAAAAAAAAGACAGATCCATGACATTTTGGGCCGAACGAAAAAAATTTCTGTCATACATATGACACTTCTATGACGATAATTGTGACAAAACCCGGTATCATCATAGATGTGGTGGGCTCCTACTTCTATGACAAAAAATCATGACAGAAAATGGGCTTTTCGTCCTGGGCGGGCCGAAGACGCAGCTGCATGACATTCTTTGGGTCGTCCATGACGGAAAAAACCATGGTAGAAGCAAGGGCGAGGAAAATTTCGGGGAGTTCCCGGTTACGGTGGGAGGTCGGGGGCCGAGCGATGCGCGTTTCTCTCGTACATGTACATGCGTGTGTGCGAGGCGTTGGCTCTAACTGAACTCGAGCGAGGCGTTGGGCTCTAACTGAACCCGAGCGATCGATCGATGGCTGTTAACTAAACCCGATCGAGCGATTCCTTCGCTACTGCTGCTAACTGAAGCCGATCGATGCTGCCTCTGGGATGAACAGTGAGCGTTGCGGGGGGGGGGGGGGGGGGGGGTTGGATGAACAGTGAGCGGTGGCGTTGCCTCTGGATGAACAGGACCCCGTGGTGTGGTGGAGGGCTGGATGAACAGTAGACGGTGGATGGGTGCCCGTGGAGGGGTGGTTGAACAGGACCCCGTGGTGTGGAGGGCTGGATGAAAAGTAGACGGTGGAGGGGTGCCCGTGGAGGGGTGGTTGAACAGTAGCCGGTGGAGTAGCGCGCGGTGGAGGCTGGATGAACAGGAGCCCGTGGAGGCTGGAGGAGGTCGATGGTAGCCCATGGAGGCTGGAGGAGGTCGACGGTGGAGATGAACAGTATCCCGTGGAGTCCCGTTTTGCGGTACGCCACACCCCTCCCGATGAACAGGACCCCCGTTTCGACCGTAGGAGGTCTGTTTCGTCCGTTTTGTGGTACGCCACACCCCTCCCGATATACAGGACCCCCGTTTCGACCGTAGGAGGTCCGTTTCATCCGTTTTGCGGTACGCCACACCCCTCCCGATCAACAGGACCCCCGTTTCGACAATAGGAGGTCTGTTTCCTCCGTTTTGCGGTAGGCCACACCCCTCCCCATCAACAGTTTTCGACCGTAGGAGGTCCGTTTCCTCCGTTTTGCGGTACGCCACACTCCTCCCGATCAACAGGACCCCCGTTTCGACCGTAGGAGGTCCGTTTCCTCCGTTTTGCGGTACGCCACACCCCTCCCCATGAACACGATGCATTCCGTTGCCTCCCCATGAACACGACGCATTCCGTTGCCTCCCCATGAACATGACGACGACGCTGTTTCTCCGTTCCGACCCAGCCATGTACACGAGCCCTGGCCGTACGTATGCGCGAGTAGGCGTTCGAGACCCCGCCCGTATGTACACATACGTGGCCGTATTTTCTTTCTTGCACCCTGGCCGTTGTACGTACGTGTACATGCTACGTGCGCGCCTCTACTACGACACGTACGCGCCTCTACTACGACACGTGCGCGCCTCTACATGCACCAGTATATATGTACGTACACGTTCGCGACCAGAATGACAACGCTACGTACGCTTTGACCAGGTGGGTCCCGACTGTCAGGCACTTCCTTGCCTGCGAAGATGTAGCTGGTGGGTCCCAGCAGTCAGGGGGGCGAATCGTTTTTTTGCCCAGACGCACTTCCTTGCGAGCGAAGATGTAGCTGGTGGGTCCCAGCAGTCAGCGGGAAACGTTTTTTCACGAAATACAGTGGCCCGTCCGGTGGGTCCCAGCTGTCAGGTGGAGGAATCATTATTTTCCGCGTAATAAGGAGGCACTTCCTTGCTGCGGCCGTGGACCCAGCTAGCAGCCTCTCCACGTACAGTCCACGTCCGATGGAAGTCGTTCCTTGACCACGTTGACCACGCCGCGCCGAGAGCACCAGGGCGGTGGACGACGGCGAGGCCTAGGAAGGGGACGACGGGGAGCCGGGAAAGACGCGGCAGTGGAAGCCCGCGCGTAGAGGAGTACGAGGGTTCACTGGTTCGGCTGCGGTGTGAGGCTGCCGTCGCCGCAGGGCCTGGCCAGCGGTGGGAATAGTAGGGGGCGGTGAGGCCTCCGCGGCAGCACAGCCGGCCACGGGAGGCAGGAGCATGCGGCACGACCGGCGCTGCTTTGGGCGGCTGGAGCAAGAAGACCAGAGGTGGGTCCCGACTGTATTACATGTTCGCGACCAGAATGACAACGCTACATACGCTTCGACCAGGTGGGTCCCGACTGTCAGGCACTTTCTTGCGTGCGAAGATGTAGCTGATGGGTCCTAGCAGTCAGGGGGCGAATCATTTTTTTGCCTGTAATATGGACGCACTTCCTTGCGTGCGAAGATGTAGCTGGTGGGTCCCAGCGGTCAGGGGGGAAACGTTTTTTCATGAAATATGGTGGCCCGTTCGGTGGGTCCTTGTTGTGAGGTGGAGGAATCATTATTTTCCGCGTAGTAAGGAGGCGCTTCCTTGCTGTGGCCGTGGACCCAGCTGTCAGCCTCTCCACGTACAGTACTCTTCCGATGGAAGTCGTTCTTTGACCACATTGACCACGCCGCGCAGAGAGCACCAAGGCGGTGGACGACGGCAAAGCCTAGGAAGGGGATGATGTGGAGCCGAGGAAGACACGGCAGTGGATGCCCACGTGGAGAGGAGTACGAGGGTTCACTGGTTCGGCTTCGGTGTGAGGCTGCCGTCGCCACAGAATAACAGGGGTTGTGGGTGAGTGGAGGGATGGCCTGGCAAGCGGTGGGAGTAGTAGGGGGCGGTGAGGCCTCCGTAGAAGCACAGCTGGCCACGTGAGGCAGGAGTAGGCGGCACGACCGGCTCTGCTTTGGGCGGCTGGAGCAAGAAGACCAGAGGTTGAAGAAGCACTACGGCCGTTGGATGGACATCGTACGGTCACTGGAGCTAGAATCGTTCATATTGACTAAAGTTGACAAAGGCCCCCGTCCCAATCAACTTAGTAGGCCCACAAGTCAGCCTCCCACCATGGTGGGTCCCAGCTAGCAGGGGGAGTATTCATTTTTTTGTGCGTAATAAGGAGGCACTTCCTTGCGTGCGAAGATATAGCTGGTGGGTCCGAATTGTTAGCGGCGGTAACGTTTTTTTCACGAAATACAGAGGCCCTTTCGGTGGGTCCCTGATGTCAGGTGGAGGAATAATTATTTTGCGCGTAATAAGGAGGCATTTCCTTGCGTGCGGCCATGGACCCAGCTGTCGTCCTCTCCACGTACAGTCCACTTCAGATGCATGTCGGTCGTTGACCACGTTGACTAGGCCGCACCGAGTGCACCCGGGCGGTGGACGATGGCGAGGCCTAGGAAGGGAACGACACGGAGGCAGGGAACACTTGGCAGTTGTTTCCCACGTGGAGGGGAGTACGACTGTACGAGTGTTTACTGGTTCGTCTGCCGTCGCCGGAGAATAACAGCAGGTGTGGGTGAGTAGAGGGATGGCTAGGCCAGCGATGGGAGTACGGTGGGGCGGTGAGGCCTGCGCGACAGCAGAGCCGGCCGCGGGGAGGAGGGAGCAGGCAGTCCCGCCGGCGCTTGTTTGAGCGGCTGGAGCAGGAAGAGCAGAGATTGAAGAAGCACGACGGCTATTGGATGGCCATCCAACAGTCACTGCTTGTGCGTCAACCTTTTTTTTAGGAAAGCCTCAAATCTGTGGAAAACAGCATACAGCCCATCTGCCATTATTTCTAATAATTTACAGCCCATTTGCTAATTATTAAGGTTTTTTTGGAGCCCATATTCCTTTTGTTAGCATTACAACCCATATTGTGGCCACGGTTAAAAAATTATACGAAATTTTGCATATTTCGGTGTGGTCCGAACTGTTTTTAATCCCGAAATTTTGACTCACATTCAAACTGATTTTAAAAATAAATGTATATCAATATAAAATCCAAAAAATTCTCCACGCATAAAAATTAATGTAATTTAAAATCTCGAAATGAAAAAAAAAGATATTTGAAACTAATTGCCGGTTTGATGTGTTTTAAAAATGTACAACCCATTTCTCATTACTGATGGGCCATTTTCTCGGCCAGCCGAATGAAAGCTCTCCTCGTCTTGAAAGATTTGCAGCCCAACAGGCCTGACAAAGCGACTTACTTGGCAAATCACAAAAACACTGGGTTGTGGCCGTGGACCCAGCTGTCAGCCTCTCCACGTACAGTACTCTTCCGATGGAAGTCGTTCCTTGACCACGTTGACCACGCCGCGCGGAGAGCACCACGACGGTGGACGACGGCGAGGCCTAGGAAGGGGACGACACGGAGCCGGGGAAGACGCGGCAGTGGAAGCCCGCGCGAAGAGGAGTACGAGGGTTCACTGGTTCGGCTGCGGTGTGAGGCTGCCGTCGCTGCAGGGCCTGGCCAGCGGTGGGAATAGTAGGGGGCGGTGAGGCATCCGCTGCAGCACAGCCGGCCACGGGAGGCAGGAGCATACGGCACGACCGGCACTTCTTTGGGCGGCTGGAGCAAGATGACCAGAGGTTGAAGAAGCACTACGGCCGTTGGATGGACAACGTACGGTCACTGGAGCTAGAATCGTTCATATTGACTAAAGTTGACAAAGGCCCCCGTCCCAGTCAACTTAGTAGGCCCACAAGTCAGCCTCCCACCATGGTGGGTCCCAGCTAGGAGGGGGAGTATTCATTTTTTTTGTGCGTAATAAGGAGGCATTTCCTTGGGTGCAAAGATATAGCTGGTGGGTCCGAGCTGTCAGCGGCGGTAACGTTTTTTCGCGAAATACAGAGGCCCTTTCGGTGGGTCCATGATGTCAGGTGGAGGAATCATTATTTTGCACATAATAAGGAGGCATTTCCTTGCGTGTGGCCGTGGACCCAGCTGTCGACCTCTCCACGTACAGTCCACTTCAGATGCATGTCGGTCATTGACCATGTTGACCAGGCCGCGCCAAGAGCACCAGGGCGGTGGACGACGGCGAGGCCTAGGAAGGGAACGACACGGAGGCAGGGAAGACTCGGCAGTTGTTTCCCACGCGGAGGGGAGTACGACTGTACGAGGGTTTACTGGTTCGTCTACCGTCGCCGGAGAATAACAGCAGGTGTGGGTGAGTAGAGGGATGGCTAGGCCAGCGATGGGAGTACGGTGGGGCGGTGAGGCCTGCGCGGCAGCAGAGCCGCCCACGGGGAGGAGGGAGCAGGCAGTCCTGCCGGCGCTTGTTTGAGCGGCTGGAGCAGGAAGAGCAGAGATTGAAGAAGCACAACGGCCGTTGGATGGCCATCCAACAGTCACTGCTTGTGCGTCAACCTTTTTTTAGGAAAGCCTCAAATCTCTGGAAAACAGCATACAGCCCATCTGCCATTATTTCTAATAATTTACAGCCCATTTGCTAATTATTAAGGTTTTTGTGGGAGTAAATGGCCACGGGTAGCCTAACCGACTCCCCCTGGCTCTTTGAAAAATTACCAGGCCAATCGAGCCTTCAAGCATCCAGAGCACAGGGCCGCCTTCACTTGGCCGGCTATCACCCAGGCCGACTACCAGAAGGCGACCCGGCCTCAAAAACCTTCCCGAAGAGAACTACGAGATGACCGACTCCAGGCAGCCGGCCCCAAGAGGACCAACTCCCAGAAGCCGGCCATGAAGAAGGCCGACTCCCAGAAGCCGGCCAAGACTGCACCCTCAAGGGCTGCACCCACATAACGGTGATGAGACGGGGCGTGGCTACAGTACAACCTGCGACCCCCCGAATCCCGGAGCACGCGTGGCCAAAGTACGCCGTACGGGTCGGCCATCCCCCGTCCGGCGCGGCACTGTTGCCATGTTGACCATGACACCACCCACGACAGGCGCCAGTACGGCCCGCGGGCGGCGGGCCCCTTCAGCCAGAGAGACGCTCGAAGGTGGCCAGGCCTCCCCCAGTCGGCCAGGGGCGTAGCCGGCTCCTAATAGTCGGCTACCTCCCTCCCTCGAAGTATGTGCATCATTAAGGAGACAAGACGAGGTAAGGCTACAGTGAGAGTCCACAAGGCGGCGGCACTGTGGCCATGCTTACCTCGACAAAGCCCTCGTCATCATAGGCGAGGCTACAGTAACTAGCCACCGACAAGACCCCCAGGCGGTCGGGCCGGCCTGTCGGCCATGAGGCCGGCAGCCGGCGGGACCCACCAGGCGGCGGCCCTAGCGGTCGGCGGAGAAGCCGGCGAATACAGACACTGACGGCTAGGACCCGCGTCCAGCCGGATTACCATTGTACCCCTGGGGGGTAGGCCTATATAAACCCCCAGGGCACCCATGCAAAGGGTTGATCTCATAGAGTTTTAGACACCACGTAGAGAGAAAAGGAGAGCTAGCCTTGCCCTTCTTCTTCCTGTAGCCAAACAGCTCAAGGAGCCTCGTGCAGCTACTTGTATTGATCTAGTGATCATGCGGAGACCCCGCAGAGCAGGATTAGGGGTGTTATCTCCATGGAGAGCCTCGAACCTGGGTAAGATTCGCCGGCGTGCATGTCTTCGCCTTATCCCGTTTCCAAGCACCAGCGATGTCTTACTGGCTCCCACAATGATAAGCCACCCGTTGGCATATGTCGCACCCACTACCCGACATTTGGCGCCCACCATGGGGCCAGGTGCACCGTCGTCCAGAGACCTGTTCTGGACGGGAACCCTTTTCCTCCCCCGTGAGCATAGCCAGACCACCACGCCCGATGGCGCTTGCCCCGACGCGTTGCAAGGCGTCGACGACGCCTGCGCGGCGAGCTGCCCCGCCGATCTTCTTCGCGAGGCTCGCATCTCCGACGAGCCCGCGTCCGACGCGGGCACATACTGCCCCGAGGGCCGCCTCGTCAGCCTCCTCAACCAGCTCCACATCTCCAGCGAGCTTGCTGTGGACTTGGAGTCGGTCAGCTCCACCGACCCGATGCTAGTCGACTCTGACACGGCATCGCTTGACACCTTCCCCACCAACGTGGTGATCATCGACGACCCTCTCCCTCGAGCCGACAGTGGCAGCAGCGCTGTCACTGAGGTGTTGGTCATCAGCCACGGCGCCGCCTCCGGCGAGAACGCCCGCGACGCCCTACAAGCGGCACTGCACGACTTGTCCATCCCCATCCCGGCTGACGCCGACGCCGAGACACTGGAGGCACGCCGCCTCACCCTCGTCGCGGAAGGCCAGGAGATAGCATCCATGAGATGCCTCACTGAGGCTCACCAGCGCGAAGTCGACCGTGCCGCCTTTGGCACGCCGCCCCCTGGCGGGCCGAGCCGAGCCAGCTTTGTCAAGAAGCGCGGCGCAGCCATCGCCAGCATGCTAGGAGAAAATCGCCCAGTCTACGCCACGCCGCTCGAGAACCTGCGTGCCGCACAGGCAGCCGCAGACGAGCTGAACGGGCTGGGGGCTGACGAGCTCCCCTACATGACTAAACGCATCCAGCAGCTGATCGACGCGGCCGCAGGGCAGCATGAAGCCAGCGCCCGGGCTGAAAGTCCTCACCCACGCCGAGAGCACGGCGCGACATCCCGGACGCCGACTGCAGATGGCGCCCGCGCAAGAAAAGACAAGGAATCGGTTGCTAGCCGCAGCCGGACTTGGCTCACCATCGAGCGCGACGCAGAAGGCCGCCCCCGAGCTGTGGAACAACGAGGCGATCCGCCTCCTCCCCCGCCTCGTGGGGAAAGATATCCCACCCCGCCGCCGGTCACGCATCCGACTCTCGGCGGCCGACTAGGCCACCGCGAGGGAGTCGGCGAGAATGATGCCCGCCATCGGATCGACCGCCTAGCGCGATCCCTGGCGCTAGAAGAAGAAGATGATGTCGGCCCGCCTTGCTTTGGCCCTTGCATCCGCGACGAGCCCTTCCCCAAAGGGTTCTCGCTCCCAAGAGACACGCCAAAGTACAACGGCTCTGTGAAGCCGGAAGACTGGTTGATCGACTACTCCACCGCAGTCCGCATAGCAAACGGCAACAGGCACGTTGCCGTGAAGTACGTCCCGCTCATGCTTCAAGGCACGACACGCACTTGGCTGAACAGCCTCAAGCCCTACAGCATCAACAGCTGGCTAGACTTCACGGAAGTCTTCGTCCGCAACTTCACCAGCATGTACAAGCGGCCTCCCAAGCCCCACCAGCTCTCCTTGTGCGTCCAAGGGCCCAGCGAATCGACTCGCGACTACCTCACGCGTTGGGCCGAGCTCTGCAACTCTTGCGAGGGGGTGCACGAGGTCCAGGCCATAGAGTACTTCACCGCCGGGTGCCGAGAGGGCACCCTCCTCAAGCACCGACTCCTCTGCGACGAGCCGACTACCCTCGACGAGCTGCTGATCATAGCAGACAAGTACGCCACTGCCGACTCCTCGATGAAGACCGAGCTTCGAGTGGATGCCTCTGGGAAGGTGCTCGCTCCGGCTCCCAAGACGCCGGCTGGCGACTCCAACCGACGCCCTTACCAGAACGACAACAAGCGGAAGGCCCCCATGCCGCCTTCCACCAGTCAGCAAGTAGCCACAGTCGAAGACAAAAACCAGAAGAGCGGCCCGCTCCCAAGAAGCAGAAGGGCGGCAGGCCGTCTTGGCAGCCGGCTTTCTCCTACGAGCAAACCCTTGATGCCCCCTGCAAGTTCCACAGCGGTGCGAAGCCGTCCAACCACACGACACAGAAGTGCCATTGGCTCACACGAATCTCCAAAGGCGAGGGGCTGGTGCCGCCTCCACCTGCTGGCCCGCCGCCTCCGGCCCCTCAGCAGCCGGCTATTCGCCCCGCAGTCGGAGCCATTCAAGATGAGTTCCCAGATGAGCAAGCCGCCTACGTCGACTTCACGAGCCAAATCGAAGATAGGCACAGTCGGCGCCGACAGCACCAAGAAGTCAACGCAGTCGCCTCCAACAACCCAGAGTTCATGCATTGGTCTGAGAAGCCCATCAGCTGGAGCCAGGCTGATCACCCAGAGGTGATTCCGTCTCCTGGCTCCTATGCATTGGTGTTGGACGCCACCCTCGCGACAGAAAGGCGAGCTGCCCGTTTCTCCCGTGTGCTGATTGACAACGGGAGCAGTATCAACATATTGTACCGTGACACCATGGAGAAGCTGAACCTTAAGACGAAGCAACTCATGCCAAGCCAGACTGTGTTCCATGGTATCGTACCCGGTCTGTCCTGTTCCCCAATCGGCAAGATCAAGATGGATGTTCTCTTCGGAGACAAGGATCACTTCCGCCGAGAGGCGATCTGGTTTGAGGTGGTGGATCTAGAGAGCCCTTACCACACATTACTTGGCCGACCTGCCCTGGCCAAGTTCATGGATGTGCCCCACTACGCCTACCTCAAGATGAAGATGCCGAGTTCGAAGGGGATTATCACCATAGACGGAGACTACAAGAAATCTTCCGAGTGTGCTGCAGCCAGCAGCCGGCTGGCTGAGTCCCTCGTGATTGCTGAAGAGAAGAAGATGCTGGACCCAGTCGTGGCCATGGCCGGCAAGCAGCCGGCCCTGTCCCCTGACCCCAAGGAATATGATGCTCAAGGCTCCTTCCAGCCGGCCAAGGAAACCAAGAAGATACCGCTGGACTCGGAGAACCCGGAGAGGTTTGCTGTCATTAGGGCAAACCTGGACAGTAAATAGGAAGGCGAGCTCGTCGACTTCCTCCGTGAGAATCGGGACATCTTTGCATGGTCCCCAAAGGACATGCCAGGTGTTCCGAAGGATTTCGCCGAGCACAAGCTACACGTTCGAGCAGACGCAAAGCCAGTGAAGCAACCTCTCCGCCGACTGTCGGAGGAGAAGAGAAGGATAGTGGGTGAAGAGATAGCCCGGCTCCTGGCAGCCGGCTTCATTATGGAGGTGTTTTTCCCAGAATGGCTTGCCAACCCGGTCCGAGTGTTGAAGAAGAACAACAAATGGCGCATGTGTATAGATTTCACTAGCCTCAACAAAGTCTGCCCCAAAGATCCGTTTGCCTTACCCCGAATTGATCAAGTGATAGACTCCACAGCCAGATGCGAGCTGTTGAGTTTCTTGGATGCCTACTCAGGCTACCACCAGATCAAGTTGGATCCAGCCGTCCGCCTGAAGACCGCCGTCATCACACCATTCGGAGCTTTCTGCTACCTGACTATGACATTCGGCTTGAGAAATGCCGGTGCCACTTTTCAGCGTTGCATGCAGAAATGCCTCCTCAAGCAACTCGGCAAAAATGCCCATGTCTATGTAGACGATATCGTGGTGAAGACGGAGAAGCGCGACACCCTGCTGGAAGACCTCAGAGAAACATTTGCCAACTTGCGCCGGTTCCAGATCAAGCTCAACCCTGAGAAATGCGTGTTCGGAGTACCAGCCGGCCAGCTTTTAAGCTTCTTGGTCTCCGAACGCGGCATTGAGTGCAACCCAATGAAGATCAAGGCCATTGAGAGAATGGAGATTCCTACCAAGCTGCGAGACATCCAGAAGTTTACCGGGTGCCTGGCCTCCATAAACCGCTTCATCAGCCGGCTAGGAGAAAAGGCTCTCCCCCTGTACCGACTCATGAAGAAGTCCACCCACTTCGAGTGGAACAACCAGGTAGACCAAGCTTTCCACGAGTTCAAGAAGATGCTGACCACGCCACCTGTCCTGGCAGCGCCGACTGAGAAAGAGCCCATGCTCCTTTACATTGCCGTGACTAGCCGAGTGGTCAGCACAGTTATTGTGGTCCAACGCCCAGAAGAAGGCCGAGCTCAGTTAGTCCAGAGGCCGGTGTATTATTTGAGCGAAGTACTATCCACCTCGAAGCAAAACTACCCGCACTACCAGAAGATGTGCTATGGAGTATACTTTCCTGCCCAGAAGCTGAAGCCCTACTTTCAAGAGCATCCCATCACGGTCGTATGCACTGCCCCGCTTGCCGAGATCATAGGCAGCCGGGATGCATCCGGCCGGGTGGCTAAGTGGGCCATTGCGCTGGCTCCTTACACGATCTTTTACCAGCCCCGCACCGCCATCATGTCCCAAGCATTGGCCGACTTCCTTATCGACTAGGCGGAGACCCAGTACCTACCGCCGGCTCCCGACTCCACTCATTGGTGGATGCACTTCGATGGATCCAAGATGCGCACTGGCTTGGGAGCCGGCATCGTCCTCACCTCTCCCAAGGGTGACAAACTCAGATACACATTGCAAATTCATTTTGCCGCCTCCAACAATGTGGCCGAGTACGAGGCGCTCATACACGGGCTCCGGCTGGCCAAAGAGCTCGGCATACGCCGGATCCTATGCTATGGCGACTCGGATCTGGTAGTCCAACAATCATCCGGCGACTGGGACGCCAAGGACGCAAACATGGCGAGCTACCGATTCCTCGTCCAGCAAATCAGCGGATACTTTGAAGGGTGCGAGTTGCTCAACGTGCCACTGGCCGACAACGAGCAAGCAGATGCCCTGGCATGGATCGGCTCCACCCGACAAGCTATACCGGCCGGCGTCTCTCTTTAGCGCCTCCTCAAACCGTTTGTCAAGCTGTCTCCAGAATCAGACTCCATCTTTGTACCTCCTGCCCCTGATGCAGCCAGATCCGACTTGGGGAACCCAGCAGGCGGCTCGGGGACTTCGACAGGCGGCCCGGGGACTGCCGAAGTCGCACCCGGCTCGGGGACTTCAGAACCCGGCCTGGGGACTGCAGCAGTTGGCCCGGGGACTGCAACGACACAACAGGCGGTGGCCGACTCCAACTCTTCAGCACCCAACCCACCCACCCTGGTTGCAGTAGCCGTATTGGCGATAGAAGAAGTCGCAGCTCCATCATGGGCCCAACCCATCCTCAACTTCCTAGTAAACAGAGAGCTGCCGACTGATGAGATCTCAGCAAGACAAGTTCAACACCGAGCCGGAGCATACACAATAATCAACAGAGAGCTCGTTAAGCGTAGCGTCACTGGAGTCTTCCAGCGCTGCGTCGAGCCAGAGAAGGGCATAGCAATCATCAAGGACATCCACCAAGGCGAATGCGGCCACCACACAGCCTCAAGGTCACTTGTCGCCAAAGCTTTCCGCCATTGTTTCTTCTGGCCGACTGCTTTGCAGGACGCCAAGGAATTAGTCAAACACTCCAAAGGGTGCCAAGTCTTCAGCTCCAAGCAACACCTGTCGGCTTCTGCACTCAAGACCATCCCCCTCACCTGGCCCTTTGCCTTCTGGGGGCTGGACATGGTGGGCCCATTCAAGACTGCGCGCGGTGGCATGACACATCTGCTTGTCGCCATAGACAAATACACCAAGTGGATTGAAGCAAAGCCAATCAAGAAGTTGAATGGGCCGAGTGCCGTGACATTCATCGCAGATATCACCACCCGGTATGGTATACCACACAGCATCATCACCGACAACGGCACGAATTTTGCCAAGGGAGCACTGGCACGTTTCTGCGCGACACAGGGCATCTGACTGGACTTAGCGTCCGTTGCCCACCCGCAGTCAAACGGCCAAGTCGAGCGAGCGAACGGCCTCATCCTCTCCGGCATCAAGCCCCGACTAGTCGTACCACTAGAGCGTTCGGCCGGCTGCTGGCTCGATGAGCTGCCGGCTGTCCTCTAGAGTTTGCGTACTACCTCGAACAAGTCAACCGGCTTCACCCCTTTCTTCCTTGTATATGGTGCCGAGGCGGTCATCCCAACTGACATCGAGTTCGACTCGCCTCGAGTCACCATGTACACGGAGGCGGAGGCCCAGGAAGCGCGAGAAGACGGCGTCGACCTGCTGGAAGAGGGCCGGCTGTTAGCACTCAGCCGGTCCGCCATCTACCAGCAGGGTTTGCGCCATTACCACAACCGGAAGGTCAAGCCAAGATCCTTCCAAGAAGTCAATCTTGTGCTCCGGCTGATCCAGCGAATAGCCGGACAGCACAAGCTCTCGGCCCCTTGGGAAGGCCCCTTCGTCGTCAGCAATGCCCTAGGCAACGACTCCTACTACCTGATCGACGCATAGAAGCTGAAGGCACGCAAGAGAGATGATTCCGGCAAGGAGTCAGAATGACCATGGAACGCCAATCTCCTCAGAAGATTTTACAGTTGAAAGCAGTATGTACCACGCTACCTTTTGTATTAAGTACAAGACAACGGGCCCCCCGAGGTGTACTCGGGGACTACCCTCTTTTATCTATGTATGACGAGTATCATACCTATGAATGTATTGTTATATTTGATTTTCTGTCCGGCACCGGGTTCGACCAGTTGGCCCGGAGACTTGCCGCCTTGAGTTATATTAAAGTTCTACCTGCAGTCAGACAAGTAGTGTGCCAGCACCCGAGCCCTCTCTTGTTGAAAGTCGCAGCTCGAAGAACCGACTGACCGACTGGCAAGAGCCAAAGGCAGGAAAGGATGCCCACACGAAAAACGGCTAAGGACTAATGAACCTATATAACACAAGCCGGCCTCCCACCACGCCTACCGGCTGTCAGAACAGCCGGCTGGCCGGCTACCCATTCACTTCGCTACAATCTAAGAAAGCTAGAGTACTTTCCCTCCCAACCGGCCAAGCACTTCTCTAGCCACAGACTGCAGAGCAGCTGTCCGGCTGGGAAGGCGGCGACCAAGGGAGGGTGGCAAAGGAAATAGCCAAAAGATGAAAAGCAAGAACAATGGGAAGCCAAACACATGCATGATTATATTTACACAAAAGGCCTTCGAAAGGCCGGCATTCAACATAGTTTGAATACACCCCCAGTGGGTGGAACTGCAACAATTTAACAAAATATTGTTCAAAGAGTAATAAAACAGGAAAGTAAAGGCGGCAGATTAGGCTAAGGTCGCAACAGGCGAGCCGGGCTGGTCGGTGGAGACGGCAATGCTGGCTGGAGGAGTGGACGGCTAGCGAGTCTCGGCTTGATCATCGCCGGCTGCAGGCGGTGCATTCGCACGCGCCTCGTTGCTGGAGGCACGATCAAGCTGAGGCTGGCCGGCTGCTCCACCATCTGGCACGGCGTCTTCACCATCCTCCTCCTCCTTGTTGCTGGAGTCGATCTTCTCCGCCGAGCCCTCGCCATCTGCTGGGTTCAGCCCGAACCACTCCTCTGGCTGAGTAACGCCGTTATCATCCACCTCAGGAGCAAAGGCGCTGGTGTCGGTGTAGTCGGCGATCGCCGAGGCACGCTGGATGATAGCCGACCACGCCGGCTCCAGCTCTGTGTCAGCCTCCTGCCGCCAGGTGGCCAGGTGGCCCAAGCTCAGCTCAGGATACTAGGCTTTGACGAACTCCAGCGCCCGCCTGGCGCCTGATCGAGCTGCAGAAGCCTTCCAGGCCTCAAAGCGGCCGGCCGCTACCTCCAGCCAGTCGGCAGTCCGACTGGGGGTACGGGAAATCACCTCGCCGGGCCAGAGAGCGGCCAGCACTTGCACCCCAACACGCTGAATCCAGCGGAGCATGCGGTGAGCTGGCTGGAGGCGGGCTTGAATCACCAGGAGCTGTTCCTGAAGCGATCGGCGAGCATTCGGCGCGATCTCAGCGCCAGCCTGCCTTTGCGCCTCGCGGTGGGCCTCGATGACCTGGTTTGCGGCAGTAGAGTAACCAGGGAGTACTCTGCACAAGAAAGAAAGAAAGAGAAAAAGAAAAAAATACAAAGTTAGAGAATGAACCAAATGGCAAGCGGCAAGCAAGGAACGAAGAAGAAGGCGGCCTACCGTCAACCAACTCTTTGATCTGGCCGTAGCCGTTGATCAACGACTGCCTCGCCTCAGCCCAGCTCGCCGCCTCGGTCTCGTACTCGGCTTGAAGGGCGGCCTCGCTGTCCTACACCGCCTTCAGGGCCGCCTTGTGGCTCTCCTCCTGGTCGGCCAGCTTCTTGACCAGGTGGTCACGCTCCTGAGCCAAGGCGTCGAACTCGGCTTCCTTAGCGCGAAGGGCGGCCTGGGTCCCACCCAGCTACTCCCTCAGTTTGGCGTTGGCCGCTGCAGATATGGCAAAGAAGAAAAGAGCAATAAGAAAGAAGTCGCCAAGAAAGATCTGGCCCGATTGCTCAGCAGTCGGCCCGAATCTCCGGGACTACACCCAGTGGGTGCGCTGACGCGCCCCCACGTGAGATAAATGAAAGGAAGCACCTACCCCGGCTCTCCGTTAGATCAGCGGTCTTCTAGGACAGCTCCCGAGCCTGGGAGTTGAAGGCAGCTGCACGGACGTTGTGGTAGTCCTGCAAGTCGGACAGAGAAGCGAATAAGAACAAGATAGCAAACAATGTCCGCCAAGAAGTTCCTAGCTGCCTGCTCAGCAGCCGACTCGGAACTCAGGGACTACACCCAGTGGGTGCGCTGACGCGCCCCCACGGAAGAAACCAAGATCAAGAAGCAAAAAACAGGAAGACTCACCCGAATGGCTGCCCGTGTCGCGAGGAACTCGTCATTGTACTGCCTCAGCACAGCGGCCTGGGACTGAAGCCGGTTCCGGACTTCTTGCGCCGCCACATTCACCACGGCCGTCCCACCACCCGGCGTCCACCCCGAACTAGCGCTGGCCGTCTCCACGTCCTGGGCCGACGAGCTGGAGCCCGCGGCCTTCTGCGGGTCCGGCGCCGAAGTTTCCTTCCCCGCGCGCTGGCGCGATGGCTACCGGACCACCAGGTCCTTCCTCGCAGATGGCTCGCCTTCAGCCGATTGCGCAGGCGGCGCGTTAGGCCGGCTGCCGTTGGCCGCCCCAGTCAGCGATGGCGGTGTCGCCTCCCTCTCCTGGACGACGACGTCATCCTCCTCCCTCTCCATCCCCGGCAGGTCGCCACTGGCTTCCTACGGTGGGGGCTCCGGGATCTCGGGCGCCACGGCGGGCTGGGGGTGACAAGCAAGGCCCCGGCCGCTGCGGCTGCAGCCTCCGCCTGAGCCTTGGCCACCGCGTCGGCTTGTGCCTTCGCCGATTCCTCCGCCTCCTCCTACGCCGCCTTGGCGGCAGCCGCCCTCAGCTCCTCCGCCTCCCGCTCCTCCCGCGCATTTCGCTCTGTCGCCGCTTGAAGCTCGGCGCGGGGGTCCATGCGGCGGGTGCTCCCGGATCCTCCCGGCGATCCAACCACGGAGGCGGCAGCGACCCACTCAAGAGAAAGCGGAGCCCTGTTTTTTGAGTCAAGACAAGGATTCAGAAACCGACAAGAAAAGAAGAAGGAATACGCAAGAGAATTGACACTTACGCTGAAACCTTTTGCGGCTGCTTCACCACCTTGCGGAACCAGGCCGCCTTCGCGACTGCCTCTTCCCGCCTGGTCGCCGCCGCCCCGCTCTTGGGCTTCTTCGACCGACTGCCGAATAGGCCCGACGCGGCCCGGCGCTTCTGCGCGCCGCCTCGGGCAGCCGGCGCGGCAGATGAGAGCGCGCCTTGATCAGACGCCGGCTGGCAGCGTTGGACGATTTCCGCGTCGTCGTCATCCGGCCAGTCGTCGAAGCTGGCTCCAAGCCCGGAGCCGCCTGCTTCGCCGCCTCCTGCCTCGGTGTTGTCGTCCATGGCAGCCGCCCCCCAAGTCGGGGTCCTCCAAGTCGTGCGCCGCCCGGTCGGGGAGAAATTGGCGATCCGCCCCCGCTGACCCGGCCGCTGGCCGAAGGAGAGGGTTCTGCCAAGACGAGCCGACTGGTTAGAGTCGGCCAAGAAAAACTTGGTGACTAAAGTACTAAAGAAGAGAAGATTTAGAAAGCATACCATAGGCGGAGGATTGGCACGGGAGTATGGCTCCTTGCAAAACTGCCACTCCTCGGAGAGCTTGCAGTTAGCAAGATAATTCACCATGTGAGCTACCTCGTCATGAGGCATCTCCTTGGTGCACATCCGACTCGGGTTGAGTTGGCCGCTCATTTGACAGATCAAATGAGGGCGGCTTTGAAGCGGGAGCACCCGGCGCACCACGAAGGCGGCCAGCAGGTCAGACCCAGTCAGGCCCTCCGACTGGATCATTACCCGGAGTCGGGCGACAGCGGCGGCTCCAGTCAGCGTCCTGGGCCGATAGGACCACTGGGGCCGCCTCCCAGCCGGCAGGCCGGCTACATAAGCCGGCAAGTTGACATAGTCGCCTTGCGGGGCGACGTTCTTCACGTAGAAGTACGATTTCTGCCAGAGCTTCACCGACTGGATCAGCGTGATGACAGGGAAGGGGTTGTCGGCTGCCGACCTCCGCATTGCGATGAAGGCGCCGCTCTGAGCCGGCACGCCCTGCATCCGGGTGCCGAGCTTGGATTGGAAGAATTCCCCCCAGAGCTCGAGGGTGGGAAGAACGCCAAGAAAGCCCTCGCACAGAGTGACGAAGGCAGACATCAGCACCACCGTGTTTGGAGTGAGGTGGTGCGGCTGGAGCTGGTAGAATTCAAGGAAGGAGCAGAAGAAGGCGCTAGCTGGCAGGCCGAGGTTGCGCAAGAAATGCGAGCGGAAGAGTACCCACTCACCTTCCTCCAGCGCCGGCATGATCTCCTTCTCCGGCGTGAGACGGACCTGCACTTGGTCCTTGCCGGGCAACCGCAGCGTCTTGCGGAGGAAGTCGATGTGGTCGGCGTGGACGTTGGAGCCGTCCCAGTCTCCGCCGTACTGCATGACGGCAAGAAGCTGACGAGAAAGGGTGCGGCGGCGGAGAAACCACGGCCCCGCGGCGGCAAAGCTGCGGGGTAGTGCAGAGATTAGTGGGACGGCACGGCGGCGAGAGGCTGCTGCGATGAAGAGAAGGAAGAAGAAGATGGCGGAGCGAGGATGAGCGTGCGAGCGTCTGCCGCTCCCCCTCCTCCCCCTACTTATAGCCTAGTGCGGCGAAGCCGAGGAGGCGAGGCATGGGGGGAACGTGGGATTAACTGTGCCCACTCCCCCACGTCCCGTGATTATAGCGCCCTAACGACGTGCAGAAACTGCCGTCGGAAGGCGAGCGGCCCGCTTTGGGCCACAGAAAATCCGCGCCTGGGCCTAGGCGTGGGAGTGGTGGGCCCCGGCCTACGGCGGTGTCCCGTCGCGCGCGTGGGCTGGCAGGCTTTTTTCAGCCGGAGGGTGTCACGTGGCGCGCGGCCGGCAAGCGGCCGGCCCGCAACCCGGCGTGCACACCAGCTGGCTCCCGCCTTCGGACTTCAAAAATCTCGCCAAGACGACGCACCCAACCGAAGCCGGCTCCTAGCTGCTGGCTCTTCAAGATATGAAGCTGACCGAGCTTCTCGACCTCCTCTCAGCCTCAAAGCCCAACCAGCTTCGGGGACTACTGTCGGAGTAAATGGCCACGGGTAGCCTAACCGACTCCCCCTGGCTCTTTGAAAAATTACCAGGCCAATCGAGCCTTCAAGCATCCAGAGCATAGGGCCGCCTTCCCCTGGCCGGCTATCACCCAGGCCGACTACCAGAAGGCGACCCGGCCTCAAAAACCTTCCCGAAGAGAACTACAAGATGGCCGACTCCAGGAAGCCGGCCCCAAGAGGACCGACTCCCAGAAGCCGGCCATGAAGAAGGCCGACTCCCAGAAGCTGGCCAAGACTGCACCCTCAAGGGCTGCACCCACATAACGGTGATGAGACAGGGCGTGGCTACAGTACAACCTGCCATCCCTCGAATCCCGGAGCACGCGTGGCCATAGTACGCCGTACGGGTCGGCCATCCCCCGTCCGGCGTGGCACTGCTGCCATGTTGACCATGACACCACCCGCGACAGGCGCCAGTACGGCCCGCGGGTGGCGGGCCCCTTCAGCCAGAGAGACGCTCGAAGGCGGCCAGGCCTCCCCCAGTCGGCCAAGGGCGTAGCCGGCTCCTAATAGCCGGCTACCTCCCTCCCTCGAAGTATGTGCATCATTAAGGAGAGAAGAAGAGGTAAGGCTACAGTGAGAGTCCGCAAGGCGGCGGCACTGTGGCCATGCTTACCTTGACAAAGCCCTCATCATCAGAGGCGAGGCTACAGTAACCAGCCACCGACAAGACCCCCAGGCGGTGGGGCCGGCCTGTCGGCCATGAGGCCGGCAGCCGGCGGGACCCGCGTCGGCGGAGAAGCCGGCGAATACAAACACTGACGGCTAGGACCCGCGTCCAGCCGGATTACCATTGTACCCCTGGGGGTAGGCCTATATAAACCCCCCAGGGCACCCATGCAAAGGTTGATCTCGTAGAGTTTTAGACACCACGTAGAGAGAAAAGGAGAGCTAGCCTTGCCCTTCTTCTTCCTCTAGCCAAACAGCTCAAGGAGCCTCTTGTAGCTACTTGTATTGATCTAGTGATCATGCGGAGACCCCGCAGAGCAGGATTAGGGGTGTTATCTCCACGGAGAGCCCCAAACCTGGGTCAGATTCGCCGGCGTGCATGTCTTCGCCTTATCCCGTTTCCAGGCACCGGCGATGTCTTACTGGCTCCCACAATGATAAGCCACCCGTTGGCATATGTTGCACACACCACCCGACATTTTTTTGGAGCCCATATTCTTTTTGTTAGCATTACAGCCCATATTGTGGCCACGGTTAAAAAATTATACGAAATTTTGCATATTTCGGTGCGGTCCGAACTGTTTTTAATCCCGAAATTTCGACTCACATTCAAACTGATTTTTAAAATAAATGTATATCAATATAAAATCCAACAAATTCTCCATGCATAAAAATTAATGTAATATAAAATCTTGAAATGAAAAAAAAGATATTTGAAACTAATTGCCGGTTTGATGTGTTTTAAAAATGTACAACCCATTTCTCATTACTGATGGGCCATTTTCTCGGCCAGCCGAATGAAAGCTCTCCTCGTCTTGAAAGATTTGCAGCCCAACAAGCCTGACAAAGCGACTTACTTGGCGAATCACAAAAAAACTAGGCTGTGGCCGTGGACCCAGCTATCAGCCTCTCCACGTACAGTACTCTTCCGATGGAAGTCGTTCCTTGACCACGTTGACCACGCCGCGCGGAGAGCACCACGGCGGTGGACGACGGCGAAGCCTAGGAAGGGGACGACGCGGAGCCGGGGAAGACGCGGCAGCGGAAGCCCACGCGGAGAGGAGTACGAGGGTTCACTGGTTCGGCTGCGTTGTGAGGCTGCCGTCGCCGCAGGGCCTGGCCAGCGGTGGGAATACTAGGGGGCGGTGAGGCCTCCGCGGCAGCACAGCCGGCCACGGGAGGCAGGAGCATGCGGCATGACCGGCGCTGCTTTGGGCGGCTAGAGCAAGAAGACCAGAGGTTGAAGAAGCACTACGGCCGTTGGATGGACAACGTACGGTCACTGGAGCTAGAATCGTTCATATTGACTAAAGTTGACAAAGGCCCCCGTCCCAGTCAACTTAGTAGGCCCACAAGTCAGCCTCCCACCATGGTGGGTCCCAGCTAGGAGGGGGAGTATTCATTTTTTTTGTGCGTAATAAGGAGGCATTTCCTTGGGTGCGTAGATATAGCTGGTGGGTCCGAGCTGTCAGCGGCGGTAACGTTTTTTCGCGAAATACAAAGGCCCTTTCGATGGGTCCCTGATGTCAGGTGGAGGAATCATTATTTTGTGCGTAATAAGGAAGCATTTCCTTGTGTGCGGCCGTGGACCCAGCTGTCGGCCTCTGCACGTACGGTCCACTTCCGATGCATGTCGGTCGTTGACCACATTGACCAGGCCGCTTTGAGAGCACCAGGGCGGTGGACGACGGCGAGGCCTAGGAAGGGAACGACCCGGAGGCAGGGAAGACTTGGCAGTTGTTTCCCATGTGGAGGGGAGTACGACTATACGAGGGTTTACTGGTTCGTCTGCCGTCGCCGGAGAGTAACAACAGGTGTGGGTGAGTAGAGGGATGGCTAGGCCAGCGATGGGAGTACGGTGGGGCGGTGAGGCCTGCGCGGCAGCATAGCCGGCCGCGGGGAGGAGGGAGCAGGCCTAGACGGGGTAGCCCAAAACCATGTCCAACACTTGCCAAAACTTCGTCCCTCGTTTTCTCTGTGTTTCGCACACTCGACATTGTGTGGGCATTTTGACTGTGCATCATATGAAGATGTGCTATGCATGAATGTCGATCAGCATGATGTTAACTCGCCGGTAGTTCCATTTTCGACCATGAATAAAACTTCCAACATGATGTTAACCCTGTTTGAAAAGGCCGTGTTAATATAAATGCTCTGCCTCTGAAAGTTGCAGTTTCTTATCTGAAACTGAACTTTCAGTTTCTTATCTGAAACTGAAATTTGCAATTTCTTCTCTGAGAATCACATTGTCTGCACTTTTATACTCCTATGAAACTACATTTTTAAGTGCTAAAAATAGATCTCTAGAATTCATAAAATACATCATATGCTCAATACTGCAAATATGAAATTCAAAAGACATTCATATCTGAAAGTACTCTCAAAATACACAACACAAAACACAATTCACAACCTGCAAATACTGACAACCCTAAGCTCCTCCTGACAATTCATAACCTGCCCGACTATTGGGCTGGGGGGCAGCCCCCTCCTATTCCTCGGCGGCAGACAACCGCCCCGTGAGACGATGTGAACGGCGAGGGAGACGATGGCCGGGAAGCGTCGTCGGGCCAACTGCTTTTCTCCTCTTGCAGTCGGGTTCGGTCGACGAAGACTCCACTGGCTCACTCTGGCAGGACACCTCACAAACGGCACCCTGTAGATGCTCGATCCTTCAATCTCTGGTGGATGCTCCATCTGGGATCGATACTCCCACCACCGCTCCCTCACGATCGGATTCGGTGAATCTGTTTGCTCCATGGCCTAGAGGAGCAGCTCTATGTACTCCGGCGCGACTCCCTCGGGGAGTATCGCCGCCTTTTCGCTCTGTTGCAGATATTTGGCCATGGATGTCGCCGTCGCCGCTAGTTGGTCCTTGTTGTCAAACCAAGACTGTATCTCCAATATCTTAGCTAGCTTCACAGGGTCGTCGTCCGCGATCCTCACGTATCGGTTGTACTCCTCCATCGATCTACTTCTCCACAACACCTTCACTCGCCGATGGTGGTTTTTGAATGGAAGAGGAGAGGAGCAGCGCTGGTTTTGGATTAGAACGGGAGAGGAGCCACGCTGGTTTTGGACTGGAACAGGAGGGGAGGGGCGGAGGTTTTGAAATGGAAGAGGAGAGGAGCGGCGCTGCATTTAGATTGGAACAGGAGAGGAGCGGCGGTGGTTTAAGAGGAGAAGAGCGGAAGAGTGGCGCTGGTCTTGGAAGTATTTTTTTTGTTGTTTTGCGTATTTTGGGTCAAAGTTTGACCACGTACTGTATTTGACAAGCAAAATGTGAATGCATGTCACCAAAAATTGTATCGTTTGGTTCGTATCTGAATGTACTTTCAAATTATATTATTTTTGCAACGTATAACATATATTTTATGTGCGAAAATCATGGTCAATTATGACCCGGAATAAAAGGGAGACTAGTTAATGTGGGGTCGCTTTCTTAATTGAAGGGTAAATTGATTTTGATTTTGATCCAGTCACAGCGCGCCGGCCCTCTCGTCCAATCCTAAATCGCTGCCGCACGCTCCTCTCCCTCTTCTCCATTGCAAAACCACCTCCTCTCCTCTCCATCATCTCCATTCCAAAACCACTGTCTCGCCTCTCCCTCTTCTGTTCTTCTCCATTGCAAAACCACCTCCTCTCCTCTCCATCATCTCCATTCCAAAACCATCGTCTCGCCTCTCCCTCTTCTGATCTTCTCCATTGCAAAACCACCTCCTCTCCTCTCCATCATCTCCATTCCAAAACCACCGTCTCGCCTCTCCCTCTTCTGATCTTCTCCATTGCAAAACCACCTCCTCTCCTCTCCATCATCTCCATTCCAAAACCACCGTCTCGCCTCTCCCTCTTCTCTATTGCAAGACCATCGTCTCTCCTCCCATCTTCCAAAGCTAGCACCGGACCACTCAGAAGGACATCTATGGAGAGGATGCAGCAGCGAATCAGGCAGATCGCCGGTGGAGACCAGGCAAAGTTAGCCAGGTTGAAGGAGGTCCTTAGTTGGTTTGACAATGAGTGGGAGATTTCGAGGATGGTGCGGGCCATGTGGCAATGTATGCGAAAGAGCGAGACGGCGGAGATGAGGGCGGTGATGTACATGTACTCCTCGGCGGCAGTCACGCCGTAGTCCTCCGAGTTCATCGAGTATCTCCTCTGGGCGATGGAGCAGACAGATTCGCCCGAGGCGACAGTCAGGTGTGCCGTTCGTGAGGGTGCAGAGCCAGCCGGAGCCACAGGAGTATTCGTTCTCCCACTGCAAGAGGAGGCCGGATGGCGCGGCGTCGCTTCCCCGCCGTTCTCCACGGTTCCCTCGATGCTCGCCTCGTTTCAACGGCGGCCGTAGGGTTTAAGGTAAGCTTCGCACTAACCTAATCTTCCACCTGCTCATGCTTACAATCAGTGTGACAGCTAATGAAAATCATGCTTACAATCAGTCTCCGAGTACTACGCCAATCACCCTAAAATAGCTCTGGACCTTTGGGTCAAAGTTGTGACACAGTGTACAAATAAAGAAAAATAGATTGGTGCTTCTTTCAGAAAAGAGTACTCCCTAGAAAACTGCCAATATAAGCTACTAGTATTTGGATAGATGATTTGCTGCCGAGAAAGATCCATCCACAGAGAGTGCCACACATCCCAGTGGTGGTGGATGCCAATGCGTGCATGCAGCATGGTTGTTGTCGGTAATTTTTACTTGGCACACCTCACACTCTGCATATATGCCGGTTCCATACGTATATTTGTGCAGTTCCACCAAAATGCAGCTGAATAACCCTGTTTGCACAGATAATGAAAAAGTGTGATTACATTATAGTGGCACTAGTTGATGAAACACACAAAATAAATAGAAGAAAATATTGCGATAGTATCATAGTATGCCATGCTGCGAGGGCGAGATGGGCCCTGTGACGCCTCATACGGTACGCCTCATACTGGACATCGTCCCAAGTCTCCCAGATACACCTTCTACCAGTGATGAACATCAGTGTACAGCGGTAGTACAAGGAGGCGCCTTGAGACATTCAAATCTCTATTTTTGTACATATCAACTAAAATTAAGCACCCCAGTTCATAGAAACGCTTAAACATTAACAATGGGACTAGTTGATGAAACATACATTAACAAAGAGAAGCACTTTCTTTACCTACATTGGAAATGAAATGATAGAGATGACACTCGCTCTATTTTAATTGTATTATTACTTCATTTTATCAGTGACACTAGGGTCGAGGAGGTGGCAAACGAGGTGTACCGTGCATCGCAAGGATGGAGGCCGGGGGTGCTTAGACTGGGATGCTCAAGCTGGCTCTTTCAGTCATCAACATGGATGATTCAATTCATGGGACCTTTTGGTGCAGTTCACCTAAAATGAAGCAATGTCCCGTGAGCTAGTAGCTTCTTCTTCATTTTTTTTTAAGAAAAGGGCTCCAACCCCGGTTCCATTTCCATCAGAAAACGAAACCCACAGAGCTTCTTCTTCATTAGTTGCAATAAAATTGAGCAACATCAAGGTTGGTTATGAAGCTCCTGGAATGCTCAACTATAATTTGGATATCATTTGTGCAGTTCAACTAAGATCGAGCGTGAAATGTATATCTCTGTTTGCACAAAAAAAGGTGGAAAGGAGGGTGACTAACAAGTGATGAAACATGCATCAAATGAAAAGAAGCATGTTCCTTATCTGAATGGCAATCCTACAAGGACAGTAGCAATTTCTAAAGCACTGGCATTGCTAGATATTAGTGTGGGCATTAGGATTAACTATGACAACCGTTAAATATGACATTACTTTGGGCACGGGAGAGTAGGCGGACCAGGATAGTTGCATTTCTAACGAAAAGAACCAACTTATCTTAATGGGAAATTTTAGCAGGACATGTAAAGAAGTGCCATTGATTCATATTACTGGAGGCATTACATTGAAAACAACATTGGTTTAACGTGTCCTTACTTTTAACAGTGCGACTGCTACATTTTACCAGTGGCATTACATAAGAGTGGCTCAGGGCAACAAACATCAGAACATGATATCTGGGTTGGTCCCATTTTTGTTCGGTATAGCCACCTTATACTGTGAGAGGCTAGCAAATCTAGTGTTGGACTTACTCTGTTGACTTGTCCCCCAGTCCCCACTTTCTTTCCTTTTTCAACCAATAGATCGGGTTTATATTGAGTTTGTACTGCGTTTCCCTTTATTTCCCTATTAGACCTAGAGACCAGTTGGATAGCCAGTCTCTGCTACTTTTCGCCCCCATTATTTCCTCTTTCGACCAAGTCCTAGATTCAGGTAACAAATCCTCCCCCACCCCCACCCCCTTTCTTCCTTGTTTGAACCAAGTAGTACTAGATTCGAGTGCATGAACTAGTTTTACCTCTTAAACGTAAAAAAATTAGGTGGTTTTCAAACAGCCGATCGATCCTATCTACGAGGGGGCCTGAGAAATAGTAAAAGATACAAATGCAGCAACGTCAGGAGCTCGGGAAGTAGAGCAAGGCCGGTTTCGAAGGAAGTTATACCTGATGGTCGCCAGGATGTCGCTAGGTGGGCGGCGGGAGGCCGGATCTGCCCACACTACGGCAGCGAGGAAGAAGGGGTCGGAGGCCCTCCCTCGCCAGCGGTGCTTGGGAGAGAACGGCAAGGCAGGCTGATCGGGATGCGCCCAACAGTGGGTAAGAGCCGTCGCCGAGGATGACCGCGTGAACGTTGCACCTTCTCACCTTCACCAGCGGAGAGGATCCGGCTGGATCTGTGACCAGCGGTGAGCAGAGAGAGAGAGAGAGAGTGTGGCCACCGCTGTCGTGTTTAGATCTGGAGAGGCCGAGACAGTGTGAAGAGAGCAACACTAGCAAGCAAGCGCGGAGGCTCCTGCCTATATAGTGGAGTAGTACTAGTTTTCTTTTGTCTACCGGAGCCGGCTTGACCTCGTCAATGACTGTCCAGAAGTCTTCAAGCACGTGGCCCGGAGGCGCAGTTGTCGTCATTTTGATCTGAAGCGCCGGATTATAACATATAACATGAAAAAATGCCACATGACAAGAAATCATAACCTCGCTGCCCAAAGGAGACAACATGAATCCCGACAGACAAACTAGACGAGGAACAAAGCTCAAATTAAAGATAAACTCATAGAAAGGGGTCCGTCGATAGATGTCCTAATTAGCATAGCCAGCTTGACCTAGATGGCAGCCTAGTAGTCACTGTTTGTGCATGTGCCCCCAATGACTAGCCCAACTCAGTTGTCACTGTTTAACCCTCGCAGTGATCCGAAGCACATGACACCTAATTTTGCGAGATGACAAGAAACCTTTTTTAGATTTCTCACCACAACTACAGCCATGTACAACACAGCCTGCACGATATGTAGACGATAGCCAATCCAGGCGTGTCTGCTGGAGTCTGGTCACATGCATGGACGAACTGATCTTCCGTGTCTTGCAGGGATAGTCCAGGCACCAACGTAGTACAACACTTCTCTAGTACTATCGCTCGTCTCCCTCTTCTATTAAGTCACCCGACTTGCGGGGCCGGGGAGTGTGCCTATGGTCGGTTCTCAGTTACCGTCCCACATGTGTGTGCAAACGCAATATGACGCGCGTTCCATTCGGAGAGCAGCGTGCCAGACCAACCGACCGTCTGGGGTGCGATGCGAACGCGACGCGCGTGCTGTATACTCCGTACATGTGTACCGCCGTTTTCTAGACGCTTTGCTCCATGGCGCGGGCGCAATCCATGGATACAAAATTAGTATACTGTATACTATTTAAAAGTCGAGGACGGGGCTTTTCCTGCGCGGTAGGCGGTGGGGCAGTTCCGCCTAGTTAGTTCGACAGAGACGCGAGAAGACGAGGGAGACCCCTACCCTAGGGTGCCCTAGGTAGCTGTCGCACGCATCATTGTTTTCTCTTTTCTTTATGCTCTTGCACCCTAGAGTGAAATGATGGTTGCTTCGTCCGTCCAGCTTAATGCGGGAAAGGTGGGGCTTTGTGATTTGACCCCTCATCACTCATTTTCTACTACTGCGGCGCTACGACCGGGCTGCCTCCAATTCCAACCGCTGCTCCGAACTATAATTTGGTGCATTACACGTGGAACAAGACGGTGGATGAGCCACATGTCGGCCAAAGGGGTCCTGTTAAGTGTGTCGCCATTTGGTGTGCGGACTGACCCTGCTTGAGTTGCTACGCCAACACGACAGGAGCAGCCTACCACTTGGTTTTGCTCTTGGTGAATTCCGACTATATTGATCTAAAAAGATACGTGTTGAACTACCCTCTCCGTCTCGTTTTTTTATTTTTAGGCGTCTCGGTTTATACGGCCTGCACGTAGTTCAAGGTCATCCATTTGAATAACTAAATATGAGTTACTATGTCACAAAAAGTATATCATTGGATTCTTAAGTGGATGTAGTTGTATTTAAAAGTCGAGGGCGGGGCTTTCCTGCGCGGTAGGCGGGGCAATTCCCCCTAGTCGGTTCGACAGAGACGCGACAAGACGAGGGAGTAGGCTGCTGCAAACGTAGGGCTGTGTGATTTGGCAGCGAGTTACTGCTGGACAGGTGGGGCCCCGTGATTTGACTTGTCATTATCATTTTAACTGCGGTGCTACGACCGGCGTAAGTCTCCCGATTCCTGACCACCTCCATACAGGTGCCTCTCCCAATGCTCCACCATGTAGTAGAGGCTGGCTCTTGCATGAGAGCCCACTTCTCCACTTTTTCCTTGCCTCTCTTTCCTCCACATATGCAAAAATGCCATGTAAAGCGCACTATTGTACTTACTTTTACTTGCTCCTACAGGTGCTTAAGCTTGCCACATAGGCATAAAGTCTGATGTGGCAAGTTAATCAAGAAGAGAGAGACTAGTTGGTGACCCAAGGAAGAAACGGTGCTAAGCGCGTGTACCTAGGTGAAAAGACAATTTTGAGTCTATAGCTAATTAAATGAAGCAAACCAAGCAACACCATTTCATTGGAAGAGGTCACTCCTTGGAAAATGCAATAAATACTAGTACTCCCTGTGTCCCATAATATAAGAACGTTTTTGGCACTACACTAGTGTCAAAAACGTTCTTATATTATGGGACAGAGGGAGTACGAAGAAAGAGATAGAGAGGAGTAAAAAATTACACTTATAGCCAACCTTATAGCCAACCTTGTTGTAGTATGAGTGACTAAGTGATGACTATGTATGACATGCCAACATCAGATAGCCTAACGCACCGTGTTAAATCTCCAAGGGCGCGACCGCGCGAGCGACGCGATGGTCGTGGTAGGCGCGACCATGATACGGGCTGCTGGCAGCCCTTGGATCTGAGATCAAACGGTCGCATGCTAAGTTGCTGAAAATTTGCAGAATAACCCTCCAGGATAGGATATTCACCCATAGGTCTAGAATCACGCCATGCAACCATTCGATCTCAGATCCAAGGGCTCTCGGAAGCCCGTATCATGGGAGAATGGAAAGCCACTACCCTGCCGTTCGCACGCTAGTAGTTCGCTCCTACTCGTCCCCGCACGTCCTTCAATACTACGGCAGTTCGCTCCTAGTCGTCCCATCCATTCACATTACGGCAGTTCCACTAATCCTAACCCTCCTCCCAAATCCATGGCGTCCCAAATCTCCACGATCGGCGGTGAGTACAAGGTTAGAACCATCACCGGCGATGAGTTCGACGTCATCTACACCCGTTCTTCCGCGACGGTGAAAGGATGCCTTTCTCGCTTCAGACGCATGTTCAAAGACTCAGATCATGAGTGGGTCGCTGGGCTAGATGTTGAGTACACCACAGTCCTGGGACGAGAGAAGGATCTAAAGGACGAAGAGAGGAAGAACCCCGCCATGATCCAGGTTTGCGTGCATGACTTATGCTTGGTCTACCACATATGCCATGCCGACGTTGAGTGCCAGGATTTTAAGGACTTCCTTGAGAGCAACCTAGTCAAATTCGTTACTGTAGACTTTGGTAACGACAAAGAAGTCCTGCGTCGGATAGGCCTCGTTGTAGGCAACACCTTCGACCTCCAGAAGAATCAGCTGGTGTCCTCTCGTCAGCCTTCAATGCTGACCCTGGCAGGAGCCATGGTTCATCCTTCGTACGGTAAACTGGAGAAACCTCCATACACGTTTCATCGTCATGCATGGCAGCGGAATGTACTAGATATAGACCACATCCACTACGCTGCAATGGATGGCTACCTTTGCTTCAATATCTACAACGGTTGGATGAAGAGCAACAGCCAAGTGTGCGGTTCAAGCAAAGAAGTATCGGCCAAGAGGAAGAGGGACAAGGACGAAGTCGAGGACATGGACGAGGGCTCCGAGTAAGGTGGCAGTGTTGTTGCTCATGGTGGTTCTAATGGAGTGTCTACCGGAATAGTTGCAAAGTTTAATTTTAGGTGTGTTTAATTTAATTTGAGGGGTGTGTTGTGCTGAGCCCCCAGCAGAACTATGTTATGTTTCTTCTCGTTACTTTAACTCTTCAGTACGTACATACTAGTATTTCTTACATTTCATCTTTTAGTTGGTATAGTACTACCACTCGTTTCTTCACATTATATACATACAATATATATGGCCAACATCATATAGCCAGCAGTTTAGTTGTCAAAGAATTTCAGGGTGCTTAGTTTTGCCAAAGAATTCCAGGATGCTTAGAGGGTGCTTGGATCCATGGGACTCATTTTAGTCTGACTAAAAATAGTCTCTTTAAGAGGCTAAAGTTCCAAGCACCCCTGACTAAAGAGGGGCTAAAACTAGTCTTGAGACTAAAAATTTTTAGTCAGGGGTATCCCTACTAAAATGAGGATTAGTCCTCTCTCTACTCATTTAACTCCTCTCCTTTAACACAGACGAGTTCTGGATTGGAGGGTTTGGAGGATAATAAATGCTCATTAACTTGATTTTATCCTTCTTAGTATTTGGATCCAAGCATGGGTGAGGCTAGCATGTTTTAGTCCCACTACTTTTAGTCATGGGACTAAAACGTATCCAAGCACCCTCTTAGTTTTATTTGAGGGGTGGGTTGTGCTGGACACCATTATTGTGACTAGCCTTTTTAATAGTACTATATACATAATGTGGCGACGAGCGCTCTCTATATGTACCACCTTTTTTTTAATTTCAAGTTTTGCTCCATGGCGCAATCCATCGATACTACTGCTGTACAAAAGTATACATTTTTTAAAAGGCTAGAGGGCGGGGCAGTCTAGCTTGGTCGGTTTCACGAGAGGCGAGGGCCCTTGTGATTTGATGGCTCATTACTGCTAGAAGGCGGGGCCTTGTGATTTGACTGCTCGTATAAATGCGCTGATGACCTGATCGAGGAGGAGCAAAGAACCGTGTGGTATACTCAAGTTTTCCACTGGAGTAGTACTGCTATGGAGGAGCACGAAACACGGCAGCCCAGTGCCATATGGCGATAAAAATGATCTAATTTGCTAGTCATCTCATTGTTAGCATTGTTCTATTCATTCCCTCAAAAAAAACATTGTTCTATTCATGCCTCGTAGAGAACGTGACACGTGCGACGAAACACCCGAAGCAAAAGATGAAACACAGGAGCAAAAGAAGAAGGAAGATTATCACCCCAAATGATCTAATTCGCCGCGGAGTCGTAACTGCTTCTTCATCGCCTCCACGACCTCCATCTCCTTGCGCGTCTCCTCCGCCATCTTCTTCATTCTGTCCATGACGCGGGATTTCTCGACGCGAGCCTTAATCATCTGTTCCACGGCCGCATTACGTACCTTGACAGTAGCCGGGTGCTCGATGCGGAGCTTCGCCAACTCCTCCTTCTGTTCCATGACGAGGGCCTGCAGCATCTTCATCGAGGAACTACTATTCTCATGCAGCTTCTTCCAACGGCGTTCTTCTCCTTCAACAGGTCGATCTCGTGGCAGAGCTTCGCCTTCTCCTCCCGAAGTCGCGGGATTTCGCCGGTCGCCTTCTTCTCCGAGGCAATGCTCTTCTTCAGTAGCATCACCAAGCCGGCGGTCAACTCCCCCTGCTGATTGAGCTCAGCCGGCATGTCGTCGAGGCTCTCCTTCAGCAACTCCATCAAGCCTTGGATGAACTCCTTCTGCTTATTGAGCTGATCGGGCATGCCGTCGAGGGATAACGACTCCAGCTCCGCCGGCTCGGCATGTTCGCCTCCGCGGCTAGGGCGCTCCTGGGAGCCATCGCCTGCCCGTGAGAGATCTTTCGAGGTCTCTGCGTGGCGGCGAGCCCTCTTTTTTTTCTGCAACCTTGGTTGCCGCTCCCTTGTTACGAGTAGTTCTCGACCTAGAGCTCTGCTCACCGGCCATGGCAACGACAGATGAAGAAGAAGCACTTATGAGGAGGAAAGGTAGAGTAATTTTCGGTTAGGTAGTTCCCCTTTTTATAACCTAAGTACTAGCACTAGTACTAATACCTGCATAGTGGGAACACGTTCAAGTTTGGTACGTACTAGTAGGTGTGAGCAGGCTTTCGAATGTGATGGGAACAAGGTAAAGATTAATTGATGGTTTTGGTTTCGAGGCCCGAAACGGCTCCCGATGAGTTTAGCGGAACATAAATTTCAAGTACTACACTGCTCAAATGCGTAAATATTATGTTACTATCAAAAATTGGCACAAAATATGAAGGAGACCAATGGAAGTAGTACTAGCAATCCACGATTTAACTACTCGCATGCGCGCAGTGGAGTAATAATGTCTTTCTTCCGCCCTCACGTCCACTCAATTTGCATGCGCTGTAATAATTGACCATCAATGAAGTGAACGACTTTACACGCGTCAAATTATCACATGGGGTGGATCTTGGTACAAAATTGCGTCCGCCCGTGTACCCGCGTGTGCGTGCGAGGGAATGAGTGTGTGCGTGTGCGTGCGAGGGAATGAGTGCGTGCGTGGCGTGCGTGCACATCTTCGCTTCATGCATGTACCGCCAGTATGGCTCAGGGAGGACGAGTACATTCTTCTGGAACCAGCAGCACGTCACTGTGATCAATCCACGCAAGGAGGTCGCGACAACGCCTCCACATGTGCCACATGGCTTCATGAACTGTAAGAGAGACACTGTGTAGCGTGCCATTGGTATTCTAATTTACGTGTTTTGCACATACTCGAAGTACTAGTAAGGTACACGTGCATTGCACGCATCAGATTTTGCAACCAAATTATGAATAAATACCACACTATAGCATGTAAGCTCTGAGTCATATATGCCTGATGTAGCCCTTCGTTTAATTCTTATAGTTCATCTCATTCAAAATCAATTAGTTTTTATAAAAAAGCTAAGAACACGGGAATAGGAAAAACATGGGATTATAGTGGAATGTCGTCTTGAATCCTACAGGATTGTATGAGTGTTTGACTGTGCATAGAAAAAACGCAGAATTCTTTCAAAGAGGTTTGAGTGGATGGGATGTTTCCTATGAAATCTAGTGCAAATGAATCATATGGAAAAATTCCTATGGTTTACAATCCTACGAATCAAACAACCAAGATAGGAAAAATTCCTAATGATTAGAATCCTCCAAAATTCCTTTGAGAATCCTTTGAATCAAAGAAGCCCTTAATCTATTTTATGATTCATGGAATTGTGTGTTGTAAAGCATAAAGTAAAAACAAATAATGGCAATTCAACTAGAAAAAAAAGTTTGGGCAGTTATGATACGGAAGATTCTAGAACAAAAGAGAACCACTGTTGTTTTGAGGTTTGTGCATTATGCTTAAGTTCAACCATGGAGTCTGCTAGATTGTACATGTGGCAAAATCCGGTGGGGGCTAGAACATGGTGCGAGGGGCCGAGTGGAGGGAGACTATGAAGGAATGCACAAGTGTGAGATCGATATTTAGAGAGAGGGGGCAAACACGTGCGCTGTTGCGCGCAGTGGCGGAGCCATGAAAAATAAATGAGCTAGGGGGCCAAGCATTGCTAATCCTTTACGAGGAGGGTCAATTCATGAACTTAAACCATTTTTAGCAGCAATTGTCTAATGATCACATTCATATTAGCCTCGATATATAGTGATGTCAGGGGGGAGGGGGGCAGGGCCCTTACTGCCCCCTGTCTTCGCCATTGCGCACGCGTCTGAGAGATGAAGCGGAAGGCATGGATGATGAGAGGGGGACGTTGGATATATAATTAATGTGGGTGTATTAGCTATATATGTTAATCCTATATAGAGAGGTATAGATTGATCGATGTGGACGTGGGAAAGAGGGTGAGACCTCCCTGGATATATCAATTGATCGGTTTGTGTGGAAAACTATGAAAGACCTAGCTATACACACACATACATAGAGGAACATCGATCGTTGCGCATGCACACGTGAGAGATAAAGAATACCCGATATGATGGAGAGGGGGATGTGTGTGGGTGTGTGCCTTCATGGGAGACCGACCTGAAGAAAAAGATTGTATGAGTGCGATGGATAATGCCGACTGGTAGCGTGTGTGCATGCATGCACGAGAGAAAGTTAGTGGTACAATTATAAAGAGAAGACTACTGTGTGGGTGTAAAAGAATAGGTGAGGTCATAATCAATGTAAAGTTGAATTGAAATACTTGAATAAGAGATCGTGATGTTTGAAACCCATGCATGCATGAATATAATGGAGATCTGCGTGGTGTGGTTTGGAAACGAGCATGTTGTAATGTATACACATTGAACAAGGTCAAACTGATTTGAATTTGAGATACCGATGGCAGACATCATTTGGCCACGTCGCATCCGTGCATGGACACACTATTCTAATTGGAGATGATAGGCGGCTTTCGCATCACATATCTATATCTATACCCTTATATATATATATTATATTTTATATTTTTTTTATTGTGTGCGGGTAACTTTAACTTTGAAAGATGGTCGTTGGATGAGGCGAATCCGATGGTCCAATGATGGCAAATTTGAGCACTACTGGCCGTTGGATATCATCTAGATTCCACCAGATTTTGCCACATGTATAATCTAGAAGACTCCATGGTTGAACTTAAGCATAATGCAAAAACATCAAAACACAAGCACTTCTTATTTGTTCTAGAATCTTCCATATCAGAATTGCCCAAATGTTTTTCTACATGATTTGCCATTATTTGTTTTTACTTTATGTCTTACGACGCACAATTCCATGAATCTTAAAATAGATTAGCTTTCTTAGAAAAACTAGATGATTTTGAATGAAATGAACTATAAGAATTAAATGAACATCTACATCATGCATATATGACTCAAAGCTTGCATGCTATAATGTGGAATTTATTCAAAATTTGGTTGCCAAATCTCATGCGTGCAATGCACGTGTACCTTACTCTAGTCTAAATGGTGTTTGTGTGTGTGTTGTGCGTGTTGAGGTGCAAATTGTCTTTTTTTTGGGTACACGTTAAGCTTGTTCTTCCGAAATTTCAAGCCGCGCCTTGTTATGCCGAAAATTCAAGCTAGCGTCTCTGTCGATCGTGTTGCGAAACTCCCGCCTCTTCGACCCGCGCCTTGTTAGCCCGAAATATTTAAGATATATCTTTGTCTCATTGTGCTCCGACAACTCCCTCCATCTCAACCCACGCCTTGCTATTCCGAAATTACAACGCGCGCGAAAACTCCCACCTCCTGTGAAATCCCGACACGCGAAATGCCTGTGGTACCCCTGAACCGAAAGAACTGCCTCAAATCGGTGGGGGTACTTTCGTAACTTACCCCACATTTCGGACAAGCACGTCTCTAAGCCATGGTTCCCCACTACCATCCCATCCGCCCACCCATTCGTACACCGAGGCCCCAAAAACCCGCGAAGAAACCCCACACCCTGCTCCGTTCGCCACCCAGCCGGAGCCTCTTCCCCGACGATGTCGTCCACAGCAACACCTCGACGTCCCTCATCCACCGTACCAGATGAGGATCCGTCGTCGATCTCATCGTCCCGCCGGTTCAGCCACCCCGTCCTCCACCTCCAAGGAGGTGCCCCGACGTTTCCCTCGTCTTTCACGCCACCTCCATTCCCACACCGCCGTCTTCACCTGCACCACCGGAAGAAAATCATCATCACCGTTTCCTCGGATGAAGCTACGGCCTAATCGGCGCCACCAAAGAGGTTGTACACTAATCGCCGCATTTTCTTTCTGATTCGATCTCACGGTACTGCTGGCGCTCGGTCCCGAGCCGACACGGCGCGACTCCATCCACGGCGGCGTCGCCGGCCACTTCCTCCACGGCGTCGCTCCCTCGGTGGCGACGTCCACATCAGTAGGAGCTGCTGCTGCTTTAGCTCTCACTCGCGCTGCTGCTCTGCTCTTGCTCTCGGTCCCCTGCCTGGTCTGCTCTTGCTATTGCTCTTGCTCGCGCTGCTGCTCTCGCTCTTGCTCTTGCTTGTGATGCTGCTCCGATTTAGCTACACTTCAGTCGACTGAATCGACTTTTGGGTCAGTTGATTTTCAGGGGGTGGGGGGGGGGGCTCGCCGGGGTGAAGGAAGAACCAGCCATAGCGGGGAGGGGGCTCGTCGGAGAGGTACCCCACTATCTATCTTAGGGTTCAGGATGGGGGCGGTGGTCGCCGGCGGTGGCGGAGCGTTGGCGGGGCGGTGGCGTGGGGATCACCGGAGAAAAAGCTCGGCATGGGGGGGCCTAGAGGGATGGCCGGGGCGGCGGCGGACCGGCGGTGGGGGGTGTTTCGGGGCGGCGCACCGCCGGCCGCGGGCGGCGGAGGGCTGCTGTTTGGCCGGTGGTGGCTGGCGGCTCAGGGGGTGGAGGTTGAAGATGAACCGCAGGCCCTTGATTTCGTATCCAACGACTGCAAAATCGACTGACCAGAGATGAAAAAGTCAGTCGACCGACGTGTAGCCTCACCTTGCTAGTGCGTTCAGTTTCGACAGCAAAATTCAGTTTCGACAGCAAAATTCAGTTTCGACAGTTAAGTTCAGTTTCGATAGTTAAGTTCAGTTTCAACAGTTAAATTCAGTTTCGACAGTTAAGTTCAGAGATGAGCGGCCGATGTATTTTACATCTAGCACTTTGTGGTTATGTATTTTACGTCTTGTATTAGAGATGCTATTAGAATTCCACTCAGGTTAACGTTGTTCGTTGTCTCTCTTGTCCTGCTTCAGCCTCGGCGTCGTACAACTAACCGGAGCTGCTCCAACGACGAAACCCTCCATCACAGCGGAGCAGTACCTCGGGCTCCATCTCCAGACGCCTAAGATCTTCTTCCCCTCCTCCGACAGCCAAGCCAGCCGGAGCATCCTCACCGGCCAACCCAATCACGCTGAGATCGACATGGCTTCGCCAAAGAGGTTGTACACTTGTTGCATCTCTTTTTTACTCTACATGTTATATATATTGTCCACTGAGCACTCGTAGTAATGGGAAATACGATTATTTTATCCTACTATATGACAAGTAGTGAGGGTACCAGGCAACTTAGCTATCCGTGATGGAGTCTCTTGAACGCCATCATTATTTATCTCTGCACGTTTGAGCTGTGCATTTGTCGATGGGCCTGGGAGTTGAGCTAGTATGGCAGTGGCCTGGGTCCAAAGTAATAGAAGTAGCACAAAAACATTTTTTAGTGTAGGATTTTCCTTGCTCAAGCCTGCCTACTAGAATCGCCAGTGCTTGAAAGGAAATGTGAATGAAAAACATCGGAATTGGAAAGTTTCCTATGGTACTACTTTTCATGAATTTGGTGCAAAGGAATGGAGCAAAGGAAAACTGTAGGATTTGTTCCTTTAGTGTCTCCTTGAAAGAAAAACCGTAGGAATTCTAATTTCCACTTCTCCTCCTTTTCATATTCCTATTCATCAAGCACAAGACTAAGAGATAGTAGCATAATAGCATTATAACCGTACATTTTCTTGTGGTTTGACTTAATCTCACCATGCTTTTTTGCATCCTGTGATCTTCCAATTGTTGTGAATCAAACACCCAGATTGGCAGAAATCCTGTGTTTTTAAATTCTCTGTTTTGCATGTGCATTCCTATCCTATTCCTGTCTATTTCCTATCCCTGCATTGTTAGAATCCTCAAATTCAAACAAGCCCTTACTCAATTACTTCTGTTACAGATATGTGTCAAAGAAAACCTTCTGTGGTTTGTCCTGCTCCTGGGGCGCTGTGTTCCACCCCAGCTCAGCTGCTCCAACGACGGAAGGGTTCACCCAGCAGGGATCCGCTCTCCAGACTGTTTTTCACTGCCTCAGATCTTCTTCCCCGCCGCCGGCAGCCACGACAACTGCATTACCATCATCAACTAAGCAGATGACCTTGAGGACTACACGGGTCCGCAAGAGAGGTCGCACTCTTCCGTGTCTGCTTGCGTTATGCGTCGCTTAATATGATGACATGCTACATTATCGTCGTGTTCACCTATTAGACTTCGAGTCAGGTCCAAACTAATGCTGAAACTTGAGTTTTTAAATGGTTGTGGGGTACATATTGGGGCAGCAATCAGTACTATCTGTCTACTATCTAGTTAATCTCCGGTGTCTACTATGAGTTTCATGTTGGGTGCAAACAAACATTAAAGGAGCCATTATCTGTATTTTTTAACTAAAGCTATTATCTGCCTGCTATCATTGGTTTTGGGTCTATCCACAGTTTGCTACCATCACTCTGGATTTGTGCATGCACTCCTTACATAATCTCACTGTGTTTTACTCCTATGCATGCCAGTTATTGTACACAATGGAACTGATCATGTAGAGCAAAAGAGACGAGCCTTGCGTGCCAATAAAATTTCATGCAGACGTCGTTCCATGGTGGGCACAAAGGCAGCCCCCTCCAACCATTTCGGATCGTAATCAAGAGGAAGATAACTCTTCTGAGGGGGATTCAGAAGGAGAAGACCAGTCCTATTGACCCCATGAGGTCTTCGCTCTAACTTGGCATGCTGATGTTGGTAATATCATGCATATGGTGCCTTGCATTGCTTACTATATACATTAAAGATGTCATCTGCTTAGCTTAGACATGCTTTGTGTCAATGCCATCTGTTTAGTTTGTTTATCGTATATGTGAATCATGCAATGCCATCTTGTCTAGCCAGACATCATATATGTGAATTTTGCAATGCCACCCTGGTTAGCCAGTCATCTTATATGTGAATTATATCATGCCATCATTTTTTTATTACGTGTTAAATTTGTCAACAATTTTAGTACATTCAATTACTCTTCCTGTGCATCAGCCATTCGGCACGGTCATGGAAAAATCTGGAGTGGAAACAAGGTCTTCAGAGCAGACAATGCTATCTGACGAAGCCCATGTCTTGCTGGTTACCGATAGCTCCTCAGAGGAGGATTCAGAGACAGATGACCAGTCATATCCCCCCCCCCCGAGGTGCATGCCCTAACTTGGCAGGGTTATGTTGCTCATATCATGTGTATGGTATCTTGCATTGCTATGTCATTTGCTTAGTTTAGACATGCTTTTAGTGTCTAATTACCATATATGTGAATTATGCAATGCCATCTTGTTGCAAGACATTATATATGTTAATTATGCAATGTTATCTTGTTGCAAGGCATTATGTATGTGAATTATGCAATGCATGCTGTTTAGGCAAGCGTCATATATGTGAATTATATCATGCCGTCCTTTTTTTTGTATTTCTCATTGCTTTTGTCGACAATGTTTGTATATTCAACTGCTCTTCCTGTGCATCAGCCATTTGAATTGGTGATGGAGAAATCTGGAGTGAAAACAAGGTCTTCAGAGCAGACAATGCTACCCGCTGAAGCAGATATCTTGCTGGCTACAGATAGCTCTTCGGAGGAGGATTCAGACGCAGATGACCAGTCCTATTATCCCCCTTAGGTGTATGCTCAAACTTGGCAGGGTTATATTACTCATATAATGCATATGTTGTATTGCAATGCTTAGTTTTTACATCATATACACAATATTGAATGCCATCTCCTTAGTTGACACATCATATATGCGATTGCCCTCTGCTCACTTCCTTAGTAATAAATCATATATTTGAATTATGTCATGCCATGATGTTTACATAGACAGCATGTGTCTGAATTATGGCATGCCAACCCATTTTCTAAAGACATAATATAGTTATATCATCTCATCCTGTTTACATAGTCATCATATTTTAAATAATGTCATTCTATCCGTGAATTATATCATGCCATCATGTTTCCATCGACGGCATGTTTGTGATTTATGGCATGCCAACCACTTTAATAGACACATCGTATAGTTATATCCTGTCATCCTGTTTACATAGTCATCATGTCATTCTATCCTGTTTAGTTAGCCATCATACATGTGAAATTGTGTCATGCTATCCTGTTTAATTAGCCATCATATATGTGAAATTATGTCCTGCTATTCTGTTTGCTTAGACAACATAAATGTGAATTATTTCATGCCCTGTTTTCTTCCCTACTATCCATTGCACCTGTCTATCTTACAATGTCTGTACATTCAATTACTTTTCTTGTTTATCAGCCATTTCAATTGGAAGGAGTGATGGCAGTATCTGTGGGAGTAAAAACACGGTCTTCAGAAAAGATCGTGCTACGTGTCAATGCAGATAGAACTACTGTTGTACTTGCCCAAGAACCAGCCCCACCACACATAACCCACACTCATGCAGATTGTACCCCTACCCAGTTGGACAGAGAACCAGCTACACCCCTTCTAACCCTAACCCCAGTAGATAGACACCCAGTTCCCATTGACACAGCACCGTCTCCACCACAGAGCACCCAAACACGAGCAGTTAGTAAGGCAACTGCAGTGCCCAAATCACAAGGACCACCACTCCGAACCTGAAGTCAACGCTTAAAGCAGAAGAAGAATTGTTCTCAGGTCAGGTTCCGTAGCTATGGTTCATACAACTTTGCTGTTGCATCACTGTATTTACTGATACCAACTAATTTCAAATTTGAAGGATGCAATTGAAACTCCAATGGCGCAACAGGTATGTTTTAAACCTGTTTCTTCAACGTGTTTGGTTGTTTGTTGTTGTAACTTGCTCTATGTTGATTTCAGTTTCAATTGAATAAACAGTTATGTTCTCATGCCATGCACATTACAAGTGTTGTTATTGCTGTGTAGTTTCCCACACTTATATTCTGTCTATGCTGCTTTGTCTTAAATAGATATGATTCGAACCGTATCTATCTTGATTTGGCAACATGAACTAGAATGATATAGACCATACAGTGACCATACAACATAGATATATGTTTGTTTCATGATGTTATCCTGTCCACCTTACTACTGAACTGGTTTACCAAAATGAGTTTCATATACTACATTGTAAACCTGAGATGTGTTTGTTTGTTTCTCTTTTAGAACGCGGATAAAATATTGGAGAAGAGTACCCTGTTATGCAATGGTAAAGGAAGTAATGCAGATAAGGTTCAAGATAGTGAGACATCCCTGTTGGTCTCCAAGAAAGCTGATAAAAACTATATTAAAGACACTAAGACAACCCCAAAGTCCTGTCTTGATGTAGTGTTCGAGTTACTGGTACCACTGCTGGCACCAGCTCTTCGAACTCGTTGCCTGAATCAGTTCGGCTTCTTGAGTCTCAACTTCAAGTTGAAAGATATCGATCAGATGTTATGCGACAGGAAGCCGAAGGACTGAGGAAGTCCCTGCAGAATTCAGATGCATACTTTCTGGTGCAACTGCAAGCGCTGGAGAACTTAAGCGCCAAACAAGAGAAAGTTAATAAGCTTGCTAAGCATCTTGCCAGCATTATGGGTACCCAGGATATTGTTTCTTGAGCTCTTCTGAAGTGGTTTCAGTTCTAGACTTGTTTTGCTGCGGCGTTTATATGCTGCTGTGTTCCCTATATTTGCACTGGTAGCGAACTTTGATGCCCAGTGGATGTAATATGTGTAATAGCCGTGATAGCCTAGTGTAAGTTGCTTGCTTATTTATTTCCTTGTTGTCTTGTTTATTTGTTTGCTTGTGTCAGTGCAGTTCTTTTTTGCGGTTTGCTAGTGGCTGCAATAACCTATTTTTTAAAACTAGGCCACAATAACCATGGGCTAATATTTACTGTAGTGACACTAGGCCTCCTACGGGCCGTAGAAACAGTGGGCCTTCTACGGGCCGTAGAAACAGTGGGCCTTCTATGGGCCGTAGAAACAGTGGGCCTTCTACGGGACGTAGAAACAGTGGGCCTTCTACGGGCCGTAGAAACAATGGGCCTTCTACGGGCCGTATCATCAATGGGCCTTATATGGGCCGTATGATCGATTGGCCAAACATGGGCCAAACAGACTGCATTCTGGCCGTAAACGGGCTAGAGTTGGAATCGTCCGTTCATGGGCTGACCATAACGGGCCATCGTTAATAGGCCGTATTTGATAACGCTATGAAAACGACCCAACGTATTAACGGACCACAAACGGGCCGACTGTAATCACGGGCTGAATTTGGCCCACAAGCAGAAAACGACAGTAACGGGCCGTAAGTAAACGAATGCTGGAAAATAGCCCAAGAATAAATGGGCTCTGAGAAGGCCGAAAGATAACATGGGCTGGAAACGGCCCAATGGAATAACGGGCCGTAAGTGATACACTGTTCTTTACGGGCCAGTTTCACCACGGGCCGTTAATGGGTGTAAAGTGATACACTGTTCATTACGGGCCAGTTTCACCACAGGCCGTTAATAGGCCAAGAGTTACATAGGGCCTCATATGGGCCGAAAGACGTCATGGGCCATACATGGGCCAGAAGTGAAAACGGGCTGGAATCATATTGGATGGCCCAGATGACGCTACTAGGCCTAATTCGAATAGGGCGTAACGGGCCTTGGGTTAGCGGGCTGTAAATGGGCTATATTCGAACAGGCCGTTAACAGGCTTTCCATGGGCCGGCCTGCCACCTTTTGACCAAGTCAAACGGGCCGGCCTTTTCACAGGAATGGGCCTCTGTTGGGCCGTGCCACATGTCGACGTATCATAGGCGCCTTCTGTCAAATGAGTGAATGACATCTGTCCCAGCGATGAGCCGACACGTGTTTCCTCCAGCCAATGATGATTTTACATGTGGAAAATCCCCATTGGTCGGGGCTGTTAATGGGTTATCGGATCCAAAACCTGACCTGATAGCTTAACGGCGTTCCGTTACGGTGGATGCCACGTGTCGGTCACCCTTGACGAAAGCACTTCTGTGACGCGCGATTTATCGTCATGGAAGTGGACACTTCCGTGATGATAATTTTGGTAATGTCATGGAACACTTCTACGACAGCACAGGTATGACTATCTTGATTCTATCATAAATTTGTCATGGATGTACATGCATGACAAAAAACGCGACCTACTGTGACAAACACGTATCATCACGGAAGTGTATTTTTTTGTAGTGTGGGTTGTCCCCACCTGGTGGCCCCGCAGACCCTGAAACCGACGCTATAAAATCCAATTTTCCAGAAAAAAATCAGGGAGAATGAATTATCACGATCCACGAGACGGAGCCGCCTTCACCTCCTGTTCTTCATCAGGAGGCCAGATCTGGAGTCGTTTGCGGCTCCGGAGAGGGGGATCTTCGCTCTTCATCATCACCAACCCTTCTCCATCGCCAATTCCATGATCCTCCCCACCGGGAGTGCGTAATTCCTTCGTAGGCTCGCTGGTCGGTGAGGAGTTGGATGAGATTCATCATGTAATCAAGTTAGTTTTGTTAGGGCTTGATCCCTAGTATCCACTATGTTCTGAGATTGATGTTGCTATGAATTTGCCATGCTTAATGCTAGTCACTTTGGGCCCGGGTGCCATGATTTGAAGTCTGAACCGTTTATGTTATCACAATTATATCCATCTTCTAGATACGATCTTGCAATTTATAGTCACCTACTATGTGTTATGATCCGGCAACCCCGGAGTGACAATAGTCAGGACCACTCCCGATGATGACCGTAGTTTGAGGAGTTCATGTATTCATCGTGTGATAATGCTTTGTTTCGGTTCTCTATTAAAAGGTGGCCTTAATATCCCTTAGTTTCCAATATGGACCCCGCTGCCACAGGAGGGTAGGACAAAAGATGTCATGCAAGTTCTTTCCATAAGCACGTATGACTATTTACGGAATACATGCCTACATTATATTTATGAACTGGAGCTAGTGTCGTATCGCCCTAGGTTATGACTGTCACATGATGAATATCATACAACAAATTACCGTTCCAATGCCTACGAATTTATCTTATATTGTTTCTGCTAAGTTACTACTGCTGCTGTTACTGTTGCACTTGCTACAAAATTACTGCTATCACTATTACCGTTACCATTGCTACTGCTATCACTATTATCAAAACTATCATACTACTTTGCTACTGATCGCTTTGCTGTAGATAATTAATCTCCAGGTGTCGTTGAATTGACAACTCAGCTACTAATACCTTCAAATATTCTTTGGCTCCCCTTGTGTCGAATCTATAAATTTGGGTTGAATACTGTACCCTCGAAAATTGTTGCGATCCCCTATACTTGTGGGTTATCAATAATATATCTAATCATGGCATGAATATTAAGACATAAGTGATTCAAAGCTATAGTCTATAGTTTGACATAAAGACATCAATACTCAGGCATCCCAACGAACAATCATGTCTTTCAAAATATCAACGCTAAAGAAAGCACTACAAGAAAAAGATACATCCGTGACATTTTGGGCCGAACAAAAAAATTTCTGTCATACATATGACACTTCTATGACGATAATTGTGAAAAAACCCGGTATCATCATAGATGTGGTGGGCTCCTACTTCTATGACAAAAAATCATGACAGAAAATGGGCTTTTCGTCCTGGGCGGGCCGGAGACGCAGCTGCATGACATTCTTTGGGCCGTCCATGACGGAAAAAACCATGGTAGAAGCGAGGGGGAGGAAAATTTCGGGGAGTTCCCGGTTACGGTGGGAGGTCGGGGGCCGAGCGATGCGCGTTTCTCTCGTACACGTACGCGCGTGTGTGCGAGGCGTTGGCTCTAACTGAACCCGAGCGAGGCGTTGGGCTCTAACTGAACCCGAGCGATTGCACTGCAGGCTACGCGTTACTGAACCCGAGCGATCGATCGATGGCTGTTAACTGAACCCGCCCGTGGAGGGGTGGTTGAACAGGACTCCGTGGTGTGGAGGGCTGGATGAACAGTAGACGGTGGAGGGGTGGTTGAACAAGACCCCGTGGTGTGGAGGGCTGGATGAACAGTAGACGGTGGAGGAGTGGTTGAACAGTAGCCGGTGGAGTAGCACGCGGTGGAGGCTGGATGAACAGGAGCCCGTGGAGGCTGGAGGAGGTCGACGGTGGAGATGAACAGCATCCCATGGAGTCCTGTTTTGCGGTACGCCACACCCCTCCCGATCAATAGGACCCCCGTTTCGACCGTAGCGCTCCAACACAAGTCCGTTTCCTCCGTTTTGCGGTACGCCACACCCCTCCCGATCAACAGGACCCCCGTTTCGACCGTAGGAGGTCCGTTTCCTCCGTTTTGCGGTACGCCAGACCCCTCCCGATGAACAGGATCCCGTTTTGAACGTGGCCGGTCAAACACAAGGCCGTTTCCTCTGTTTTGCGGTACGCCAGGCCTCGTTTCCATCACCTGTTCCGTCCAAGCCCTCCTGATGAACACGACCACGCATTCCGTTCCGACCCAGCTGGTTGGCTCCCACGCATTCCGTTGCCTCCCGATGAACACGACGCATTCCGTTGCCTCCCCATGAACACGACGCATTCCGTTGCCTCCCCATGAACACGACGCATTCCGTTGCCTCCCATGAACACGACGACGACGCTGTTTCTCCATTCCGACCCAGCCATGTACACGAGCCCTGGTCGTACGTATGCGCGAGTAGGCGTTCGAGACCCTGCCCGTATGTACGTACGTGGCCGTATTTTCTTTCTTGCACCTTGGCCGCTGTATGTACATGTACATGCTACGTGCGCGCCTCTACTACGACACGTACGCGCCTCTACTATGACACGTGTGCGCCTCTACATCGACCAGTATATATGTATGTACGCGTTTGCGACCAGAATGCCAACACTACTACGCTTCGACCAGGTGGGTCCCGACTGTCAGGCACTTCCTTGCCTGCGAAGATGTAGCTGGTGGGTCCCAACAGTCAGGGGGGCGAATCGTTTTTTTTGCCCAGACGCACTTCCTTGCGTGCGAAGGTGTAGCTGCTGGGTCCCAGCAGTCAGGGGGATCGTTTTGTTTTTTTTGCCCGGACGCACTTCCTTGCGTGCGAAGATGTAGCTGGTGGGTCCCAGCAGTCAGGGGGCGAATTATTTTTTTTCGGATGCACTTCCTTGCGTGCGAAGATGTAGCTGGTGGGTCCCAGCAGTCAGGGGGAAATGTTTTTTTCGCGAAATACGGTGCCCCGTCCGGTGGGTCCCCGCTGTCAGGTGGAGGAATAATTATTTTGTGCGTAATAAGGAGGCACTTCCTTGCTGTGGCCGTGGACCCAGCTGTCAGCCTCTCCACGTACAGTCCACGTCCGATGGAAGCCATTCCTTGACCACATTGACCACGCCGCGCCGAGAGCACCAGGGCGGTGGACGTCGGCGAGGCCTAGGAAGGGGACGACGCAGAGCCGGGGAAGACGCGGCAGTGGATGCCCACGCGTAGTGGAGTATGAGGGTTCACTCGTTCGGCTGCGGTGTGAGGCTGCCGTCGCCGCAGAATAACGGGGCGTGTAGGTGCGTAGAGGGATGGCCTGGCCAGCGGTGGGAGTAGTTGGGGGCGGTGAGGCCTCCGCGGCATCACAGCCGGCCACAGGCGGCAGGAGCAGGCGGCACGACCGGTGCTGCTTTGCGCGGCGGGAGCAAGAAGACCAGAGGTTGAAGAAGCACTACGGCCGTTGGATGGACATCGTACGGTCACTAGAGCTAGAATCATTCATATATTGACTAAAGTTGACAAAGGCCTCTGTCCCAGTCAACTTAGTAGGCCCACAAGTCAGCCTCCCACCAAGGTGGGTCCTAGCTAGCAGGGGGTATTCATTTTTTGTGCATAATAAGGAGGCACTTCCGGTGGGTCCGAGCTGACAACGGGGGGGGACGTTTTTTTCGCGAAATACGGTGGCCCGTCCTATGGGTCCCAGCAGTCGGGGAGAAACATTTTTTTTCATGAAATACTGGTGGCCCGTCCGGTGGGTCCCTGCTGTTAGGTGGAGGAATAATTATTTTCCGCGTAATAAGGAGGCACTTCCTTGCGGCTGCCGTGGACCCAGTTGTCAGCGTCTCCACGTACAGTACTCTTCCGATGGAAGTCGGTCGTTGACCACATTGACCACGCCGTGCCGAGAGCACCACGACGGTGGACGACGGCGAGGCCTTGGAAGGGGATGACGCGGAGCCGGGGAAGACGCGGCAGTGGAAGCCCGTGCGGAGAGGAGTACGAGGGTTCACCGGTTCGGCTACAGTGTGAGGCTGCCGTCGCCGCAGAATAATAGGGGGTGTGGGTGAGTAGAAGGATGCCCTGGCCAGCGGTGGGAGTAGTAGGGGGCACTGAGGCCTGCGCGGCAGCACAGCCGGCCACGGGAGGCGGGAGTAGGCGGTCCCGCCGGCGCTGCTTTGGCGGCTGGAGCAAGAAGATCAGAGATTGAAGAAACACGACGGCCGTTGGATTGACATCCAACGGTTACGTCTGCTAGAATCGTTTGTTGACGTATATAATAACTAAAAAAATGTTGCATACGCGTCAACTAAACAGGCCCACAAGTCAGACCACTCCCTCTTTTTTTAATAATTTATATATAGCTCATGGCAACTTATTATGCAATTTATTGCAGTCGTTTTTTTGGTTGGCCAGGGCCAATTTCGCAGATTTCTGTGGGTTCCAAACTATTTTTAAAACCGAAATGTCGAGCCAGATTTAAAGTACTTTGAAGATATATTTAGATTAGGTTAATGCCCAGTGAAATAGGAATCTGAAAATGTGAAAAAATTCAGAAATTATAAACTAATTGCCAATTTGTCATCTGTTTTTATATTTACAACCCATTTCATATTAATTTCCAGATTTGCAGGCGTCTTGAAAGAGTTGCAGCCCATCAGGGCGTAGAAAAATAAGTAGGCCTGGATTGGGTATTCTTCAGAAAAAATAAACTGGGCTCATTTTCACAAAGAAAAAATAGCTGGGCTGGTCACATGGTGATCATAAAATATAAGCCTGGGCTAGACGGGCCACAGCAGCCCAGTTCAAACCCTGCTCCGTCTCAACAATACCAAACAAAAAAATACTGCTCGAGTAGCTACGTCCCAGGTGTCAGCCGATCTTGTGTTGTTCTCTTGTCTATTGACTATATACGCTCAGAATGTCGTGGGTCCCAGATGTCAGGAAAACACTAGGAGGAAGCATTTTATTTTTCCATACACTGACGTGGTGGGCCCCTACTGTCATCCTCTCCACGTACTTCTGCCGATTCCTGTTGTTTATTGACCATGTTGACAACGCGAGAGGGCGGTGCCGCGGCGAGCGCACCAAAGCGCGCGGAGGACGTCGGCGTTAACGATTTAGGAGACGGTGGGGCGGCGATGCGTGCGCTGAGGCGCAGCCAGCCGTGGGAGGCGGAAGCAGGCGGCCCCGCCGGCGCTGGTTTGGTTTTGGCGGCTGGAGGAAGACAGGACTGAAGAAACACGACAGACTGTAAAAGCAGCAGGAGTACTTAACAACCTTAACTGAAACCAGCAGGGGCACTTAACAACCAAAGCTGAAAGCAACGTGGTCAATAAACAGGATATTTGCTTTAGAGCCATGGAAAAGCATGAACATAATCTTCTGTCCTATTCTCCAAGATGGACGGGCCTTCATTATTTGAGACCACGCATGAATAAGTATCTTTTCACCTCCAAGGGGAATTGAGTAGGTCGACATAAACATCATGTTGTGACCAAGCGCAAGTCTGACCCGACCATGTTCAGGCATCTGTATAGGAACAATAGAACTCGGCAGTTCCTGTTTCAAGAAGATCACAGCTGTAAAACTGTGTATAAGCAATAGTTTAGGAACAACATATATAACAGAAAACAGCTCGTACCATATGTTTCTCGACACAGTTGGACCTGTTCAACGAGTGCAGCAGTGGCACACATATCCCACATGGCCTTCCACCATTGAAACGCCCCACAAGGACCTCAAGACGATCAATAAAGTGTAGGAACTTGTGGATGTCGATCTAGTCAACTTCAGTGCCATTAGTAACAGCCGAGTTATTACAGAGTAACAAACGAGCAGACTGCTTAACTCTGAAAAAACCTACACGTGCCACCAATTATAAGAAAATATTAGTTAGAAGTAGCATCTTCGTGAGAGATTTGTTGCTACTTCTAAAGTTAAATTGTGATTACTTAGACAGAATAGGTGGATTAAGAAGTAATCGAGGCAACAAGCAAGAACCAGATACAAAACTAACATGGATGAACAATTGGAACAATGTTGGGGTGGAAGATTGTAGTGAAGATGAGACCAGGTTCTGCTATTTCCATCAACATTCGTGCGCCAACTTTCAGTCCGTAACACTTGAGAAAGTTTATCCAAGTTCGACCATAAAAAAAGCAGCGATCTTCTTGGTTCATGAACCCAACTCAGAACTTATATCCATGGCTTGTCTTCATTGTGACCATTAAACTAGTGTATTCAGTTATGGCAAGGCCGAGCATCTTGAGTACATGTGTTCTGGCAGAGCAAATAATACACTACAGGAAAAATAATATGAGAACACAGCATGTTCAAAAAAACCCCACCCTCCCGGATAGAAAAGAGGATTCTAGGAACATACTGTGCGCGTTTCAAAATGCTGTGTTAGGATGAGAAGGAACAAGTGCGGTGTCTCGCCGAGGGCGCAGAAACCTGTAGGGTACTCGCACTTTGGGCACTGCAAATGAAACACACTAGATTCAGTAGGAAGAAAAATGCATCAACGGCGGCGGCTGCCATCCTAGGATTACCTGCGAGCAAGGGACTTGGATTTATCGGGGATGGATGAATAATTCGTACCTGCTTCTCCATGAGAAAACCCTATGCAATCGCCGAGAGGGGGTTTTCTCTAAACAAGCAGACGAGGGAGAAGGGGATTCAGGCCCAGTGATATATTGCCGCTTCGTCCGTCCAGCATACTGCTAAAGCTGGAAAGGGGGGTTTGTGATTTGACGGCTCATTGGGCATTACTGCGGCGCTACGACCGGGGTGTGTCTACCGTGAAGTTGTGCACTCTAATTTGTGCATATGGCATGTGGACCCCGTAGCCGGTTGCCCCACATATTAGCGAAAGGAAGTAGAAAGACAGGAGTAACTAGTTACACATAAATATATTTTTTGACAGAGAGATACTCCCTCTGCAAAGAAATATACAAATCTTTTATATCACAGGCTCACCTTGCCGAGAAATATACTCCCTCTGCAACGCACGGGCATTATGGGGGTTCAGCTTTTTTATGGGGGTTCAGCTGAGAATATAATACTCAGATAGGCTCACGGTTCTGGACTTTGGGCCGCAGGCCGACCCTGCATGTTTGGGGGGCCATGTGTTCTACCTCAACGCTTTTCATATTGCAAGCGGTCAGTACGTCGATGGTTTTAGATGATGTCGCAAGGCGAATACACAAAATTGAATAAAGCACGGCAGCTGTTGGAATGAAATCGAACGACAGTTCCTAACCAGCAATCAGAGATGCAATTCTATCAATGATATACCATGTGATAAAAAATACTGTCGTACTACTTATACACACAGGACACTTGTTTCACCATGCCAGATTATTACATCAAAATCTCTCGGAGGATAGATCAGTTCGGCAGTTGCGTGCTGCTACTGAAGAATTTCAAAGTTGATTTGGACCAGCTCTCCTTGCCGAGAAAGTTCGATTTTGACATCATCCCCTACCGCAAGATATGATTTAGATTTGAACCTTGACCATTCTATAGCATCAATCATCATGCGACCATCCTTTGTACTTACGGTATATTGAGCAGGTTCATTCACACCAAGGCTGCGCATGGTAAGAGAAACTTGGCCGCGGTCGCCCGGATTGTTGAACGACTGCCTCGTTGCTCTAGGAATTCTCTGTTTGCAAACAAGAAGACATATCCAAACAGTTAGATCAACACAGTGAATCATGTGAAACAACATGGAAAGAAAAAAGAACAAAGCACTTGGGCGGCCAATGCTTACCAAGAAGGTGGACATGTCGGTTTTTGTAAGGACTTTGGTATATGAAGTGCGAACTGCAGCCCAGTCTGTTGCCGGTACAACTGCATGGGCCGGAGCAGATGCAAGTGCAAGTGTTGGTGCAGGTGCCGAAGCCGCTGCTGCTGCTGCCGGAGATGGTGCTCCTTGTAGAGCTGGTGCCAGTGTCGGAGCAGGTGCCAGTGTTGATGCCCGATCCTCTGGTAGATCCGACTGATCTGCTGACGCGGTCGGTGCCGAATCCTTAGCTGGATCAGACTGAGCTGCTGCCACTGTCAGTGCTAGAGCAACTACCGGTGCTCGATCTGTGCGAGACAGCGACGATCGTGTCTGGTCTGCTATGATCAGCTTTCTAACTTGACTAGGATCCGTGACCGTGATCCAGTTTTTTCTTCATTTCTTTTAAACGCGAGAAGGACTAATTGTGGCGTTTTTGTTAAACCAAACTACAGTTCATCATAGGGATTCAGCTTGTACTCAGACAACAGACTGATCCAATTTTTTCTAGTAATATAAGTGATGGACAGTGCCTTCATTACCGACACGACATAAGAAGTGAAACCTGCAAAAATAGTCATCGTAGAGCAAACGAAACGGTTTATTCTGTGATGAATGTCACATGGCAAAACCTGCATCGTAAAATTGCAGGAAAAGAAAGGAAACATGACATTAAATCAATAAGATTTAGATAGTAAATCAAAAAGTTTTACTTGATGTGACACGAGTGAATCCTTACCAGGAAATCACTATGTGAAGTACTAAACAGAAGATTGATCGTCCAACTATGCATGGCATGCAGGGGCCCCGCCTACTCCCACAAGCAGGACAGTCCAAAGGTCGTGACAAATCGTATGGACTGAACATCCATGGGACTGGAAATCCTGGTGGGTGCGATACACCCTGCAATGCATACAGATATTGGAGTGTAACCATAATTGATAAACCGTCCTCACAAAAAATATGATCTGGATACATCAAAATATACAGACTGAATTGAGTGGACAGACATTAACATAGACCGTTCACACACCAAAAGCGGCAGTACTAATAAACAATACAGGGTTCACAAACACAAATCAAGTACTGAACAATAGTACTTACTACAGACAAGCAAAGTTGCACTAACTAAACTCTGCAGACTATTTCTTGCCACCGACCTACGGGATGAACCCCGCATAACTGACTAGGCCATGGACTTCGTGTGAGATGTCTACATGCACCATCACCATCTTGTCAACCTTGGAGAACCTAACAGAGTGGTCTTTCCACTCATAAACATGATGATGAAGACAGGCCGCATCAGATTTGTTGGGAAGCTTTACAAGAACCACACCCTTCATAATCGAAGGCACAGCCAGGAAATTGTTGTGGTCAAGTACAGCCTCGAGAACACGCCTGACAACAATGCTACAGGAAAACACTAGTTCAGGACACGTGGCGACAAGGACACAGTAGCTGGATAGTTCAGCAGTAGAACTCATCATCAGGTCTTCCAGTTCACATGGTATGACTTTGAGAACTTCATCTCCACCGCGGACCTGGTTCTAATTCAAACAGAAACCATATTTTATTACTACCTCCGTTCAGAAATATAAGATGATTTTCGATATTATACTCCATATATGACTACATATACGCATAGAAATGAGTGAACAAAGACACTAGAACATGTCTTCAAAGGCATGAGAGCAGAGGGATTACATGCAATATCCATAACACAAGTTACTGAGGAAAATATACCCTCTTAAAAGGTAGCATTGATGTTCATAAAGTACTCCCTCCGTCCCAAAATTCTTGTCTTAGATTTGTCTAGATACGGATGTATCAAGTCACATTTTAGTATTAGATACATCTGTATCTAGACAAATCTAAGACAAGAAATTTGGGACAGAGGGAGTAGTTGAAAGTAATCTATAAGAAATCAGTGTCAACCTCTCGCATGTTTTGGTCAAAAGAGGAATTTAGAACCGTCATTTGGCACACTAAAATCACATGCAAGATCACCTAGAAAGTTGTACTACCTGTACTAGTACCGCGTGTTAGATGAAAAAACACGATCAAGATCGAGAAAAAGATCGTCAACAAGAGACATTACCTGGACTTGCTTAATGAGGGATCCCGGAGAGGGGGGCTTGGACAGGGCGATGGCTTTGAGCTTGTCTGCGGTAGTCTCGGCGGGGTGCTTGCCTTCTTCGTACCATGAGCCTCGACAGTTTTGGCCAGAGCCATAGACATCACGTCGGCCGGTGCTCCGGCGTCCATCCAAGAGAGGAAGCTGAGAGAGAAGAGTGAAAGGAGGAACGAGATGAGGGAGAAGTGAAGCGAGTGGGGGTTTTCTTCAAGAGAGGAAGCTGAGAGAGAAGAGTGAAATGATGGTTGCTTCGTCCGTCCAACTTACTGCTGGAAAGGAGGGGGTTTTGTGATTTGATGGCTCATTGGGCATTACTGCGGCGGTTCGATCGGGATAGTCTACCGTCACTCTACTACGGAGTAATTTAGTGCATGGCTAGTGGACCCAGGTGCTGGCTGTCCCACACATCGGCGAAAGTGAGTAATTTAGTGCATGGCTGGAGGAGGATCCACATGGTAGAGCGTGTCCACTGTTTTTCTGAAGAAAAAAATGATTACAGCAAGCGTTTCCACTCTTACGACGGAGGAGTGCGAAACACGGCAGCCACTTGAACATACACAGTGCTCCTACTACTAGGCATGTGCAGTGGTTCATACGTCAGTACTACACAATCTTTTTGCTAGTGTAGTAAGATATGAGGATAACAAATGATGTTGTGTGCATGTCAACTACTCCTATATGTAACATAGTACCGCTTTTTCGACTGTCCGGTCAAGAATGAACGGTGAGATCAATGTTAACAGATCTAGGTCCACAGCGCACGGAGAGTACGGTGCTACAGTACTCCACGAAACATGAACCATATGAAGCACGAATAGTGTTAGGCAGGGTGTATGAAGGGTGCACGGGATGGGAGAAAAAGTTCCCTTCTCGACCCACTTTTGGGTGTTTGGCAGAGTGGATGAAGGGTGCATGAGTTCACACTAGTAGGTTGAAAAAATACACGAAGAGGAAACAACTATATTGAGATGAGAATGCAACCGAACACACCCACACGCTTTGTGCTATAGTGACTGATCTGCACCGTCTGAGTTTGATCCAACGGTCATGTTGCGCCGAGACATGGACATGCCCATGCAGAGGGCGCCTAAACACCACCGAAGTCCCTCAGCTTCTCGAGGCGCACGACGTTGGTGATGCAGGGTGCAACCGCCCGCAGAGCCCGCTCCCGGTCGACGGGAGCCAGCTCGTCAAAGACGGCATCCAATGGCACAAATGGATTCCGGTGACGGAGCCCTGAAAGGATTCGCCCGGCAACGGCAACGGCAGCCCGCAACCCCTCCTTGTCCAGCTCAGCCCCCACCATCGCGCGGAGACCGCTCAGCTCCTCGGAGATATAGGTGAAGAAGGAGACCAGGTCAGGAAGCCGCAGCTCGTTGAAGTCGATCGGGTGGTCGAACGGGTTTAGCCCGACGGCCGGCATTGTCGCGCAGGCACGACGGTAGGCATCGCGCAGCCGCAACACGTGCGTGGCAACTTGGTTCACCATGTGGCTGAGGCGATCCTGGACCTCGTCACGATCGGCCCGCTCGCACTCCCGCCGGCTCCCCTGACGGCCTATCGTATCTCCCGCTTTCTGCAGCAACGCCGCCGATGCCTCGAGCATCTTTGTGGTGGACGCCTGCCGCTTTTGAAGCTCCGTGAACTCCCGCACATAACGGAGCAGCATGGCACTCCTCTCCTCCTTGAGGTCATGAAGCTCCACGTCCTTGGCCCTGAGCTCCGCATCCTTGACATGGAGCTCCTATGTCAGGCGCCTCACCTCGGACTCCGTGATCTGCTGCGCCGCCATGGCACCAGGTAGAAGCAATGGGGAGAGGAAGCAAAGGGGGCGAAACGGCTGGAAGGCAATGCAATCTACGGGAAGGCGGAGGGAGCGGGGAATCTTTTGGCTTTCACCATGGTAAAACACCAGTCGACGACTTCTCACATCAGGGAGCAGTGGGTTTTTACAGGCGGAGTCATCGTGACTAGTTGCTGCCGCGCCTGCTCCCGTCAATCAAAAAAATTAAAAATCATGCCGCGCCTGCTCCCGTCAATCAAAAAATTAAAAATCCTGCCGCACCCAAACACCAGAGCAACGCCGCGGTGGATATTTAAATTTACCTGCCGGCAAGTAGATAAAAAAGGGGTGAAAAAACAAATGTGGCGGCAGCCTAGCTAATCGGTCCAACTAGCCCAACTAGCTAGCCACCGTGCTTCACTGATGTACTCGGCGGGAAAGGTGGTCTTTCGTGATTTGATGACTCATTTACTTGCTTCGGTGCTATGACCGAGGAGGACCCAGAAAATGCGTGGTAGGGCGTCCCACGTCAGGAAGAATATATTCGTGCACCACCCGGGAGGACCCCGAAACCGCGCGGTAGGGTGTGCCACGTCTCGGCACGGAGGAAAAATGTGCGTGTAAAATATATTGTATCAGACGTAGTACATATGGTTCGACCTCGGGACCCAGCCAGTCGGTCGAAAACACCCCACTAGCCACACAGCTTCATCATGCAAACGTGGCACGGAGGATAGATGTGGTTAGCACCGTCTCGACCAGCCACAACGTCTCTTGTTCTAGGCGATTCTTCTATTTTCCAAGCTTTTTTTAGTTGTAATAACACCACGGCAAGCTAGCGCCGCTCTTCGTGTGTGCCCGTGCAAAGGTTAGACGATGGAGAGAAGAGAGATTGAGATCGCAGACCTGGGACCCACCAGTAAGTGAGACAACGGTCATGCACGTGTTGATGAGGCACTCCCTCTACTGTACTCAACGCAAGTACTGTATAAAATCAAGTTGTGGGACAAAGCCAACAACCATTCGTTTTTTCAGGCTATCGACTTACGCTTTTTAGTCCAGGTTGCCAGTTCGAATATCGTCTTTCAGATTTGTTAGTTTTAGGTCCAAATTTGATTAATGACAAGTGGGACCCCGTGTGTTGTTCCGATATTTCAGTGTAGGATGGTTTTTTTTTACAAACACTTTGCGCGGTTAGACAAGTAACGACACGAGTTACACGTATTTTGCAAGTTTACGAACAAAAATGACAGCGGCATAGAATATCACATCCACCCCGCAGCTTAGATACTATGGTGATACGAGTTTTTACACCGTTGGAAGTGAGATCCAATGGCTTGGGAGTAGTCTTTGTAATTACGCGCAATTTCCAAACTCTCCAAAGGTTTTTTTGCAAATAAAACATTCAGGCCTCGTGTGTGCCGCTGCATCTTTGATCCAATGGCTCCCCGGTGCTCATATTAGGTGCTAGCTTAATTACCCGCTACGGTGATATGAGCATCTAGGTCGTATGATCAGTGATCAGATGGCACATGCGTAGTACTTGTACTTTCTGCGCATTTCCCAAACTCTATCAGTCGTATATTGCAAAAACATTCAAAGCTCCTACTGTGGGCCATTAGATCTCAGTGAACTCGTATCACCATAGAATCTACGGTGCGGGAGCACCTCATACTCTCACGTGCGAGAAAACATAAGGTGCTATCGCAGCTTGGATGCTACGGTGATACGAGCTTGGAGGTCGTTTGATCTGAGATCCAATGGCATCTGAGTAGTCTTTGTGCTTGTAACCATTTTGGGGTTTGAAGCAGTGGCCGAACTCTTTTGGGGCTTTTCTGCAAAAAACCATTCGAACCACCGAGGAGGTGTTGGGTCACAAATCCAACGCCTCCGAAGAGCTTGTATCACCAAAGCATCTAAGGTGTGGTAGCACATGATATTCTTACATACAGGAGAATATGATGTCCTCCTTCATCTTAGATGCTACGGTGATACGAGCTTCGAGGTCGTTGGATATGGGATCAAAGGGCATCTAAGTAGTTTTTGTACAAATTGTGTGCAATTCTCAAACTCATCAAGGTTTCCTGCAAAAATATTAATACACATCATGTGAGCTGCTATATCTCAGATCTACAAGCTCCAAGCAACTCGTATCGGCATATAGCATCTAAGGTATGGGGGCACATGATATTCTCCCGGGGAGGAGGGGTGGGGGATGCACAACCAATCGGTGGTTGGGAGGGTGGGGACAAATATAATCTAAACAACCCTAAACAGAGCTCCACAATTTTATCTAAGGCCGAGGGGTTGACCCTCGACAATCATAGATCCGCCTAAACACAACATTTGCATGTACTGTAGTACTAGACTTAATATTCATGTTTCAGTTTCATGTTCATTTTAAATATTGAACTGAGGACCATGGATGTCTTACATTTTACTCCCTTCGTTCCTAAATATTAGTCTTTTTAGAGGCTTCAAATGGACTGGTACATACGGATGTATATAGACATATTTTAGAGTCTAGATTCACTCATTTTGCTCCGTATGTAGTCACTTGAACTCTCTAAAAGACTAATATTTAGGAATAGAAGGAGTATTTTTGAATTCGTGTCATACATGCATGGTTTGGAAAAATAGATGCACTATACTTATTGGATTGTTGTTGTGTTCGTGTGTGTGTGTGTCTCTATGTGTGTGTGTGTGTGGTCATATGCTTGATACATACAAAGTTTTCTCACCTCCATATTGTTCATCTTTTAAATTTGAATTTGCATTGGAAAACTTACTAGGGTTACCATGAAATGTGAAATCCACGTTGAGATCACTATATCACAAACTCACTCTAATTCAACAACTCGTCATAAATCAATTACCACGTTGAGATTAGTATTTGCAAGGAAAATACGGGTATTGTAATACACATAGATTCGTTCGGCAATTTAAAAGGTCCCTTTCATATTCTCGAATGGTAAGACCCAACGGCGTACCAGCCAGACCTTGGCTCATGTTGATCCTTAAAAAAACCGGGCTTGTGTCCTTCGGTGGCGTGCGTGGTACGCACATTAGGCAACCCCAACCAGTCGAGCATCAGCGTTTCAAGTCGAAATATCTGGCGGCCAGAATTCCAGCCCTAGGAAATTCCCCTCATGTCCCCGTTCCATAATGACTACCGATGAACAACGGAGGGATGCTTTAGTAACTAGACAACGTTACCTACCATGCCGAGCACGGTTCAATTCCCTCGGTCGCCGCTCGTCAAGGTCACCCGTGAACTGCATTGCCTAGTACTACTACTACTACTACTACTACTACTACTACTACACCAGGATGAGCATAGAATTGAGCCCGTTTGTTCGTGCCTAGTACTTGAGTTAATATATCAGGCAATGCACTGGTACGGAGGGATTATCCTTTTACTCTGCATATATAACTTGTCTGAAGTCTAACTAAGCAAAATGTTTGACCAAATGCTTTCTTAAGAAATACAATAGGACAGATGTACGGCTTGAAAATTTATTGCATGATGCAGGTTATGATATTGTTTCGAATCCTGGATCTTAAATTTCAGAAAATCCAAAAGTGAGCATAAATTCTTGAAACTAAGCATGGTCACGTGATATGGCACAAATATTACTTCGTAAGTTTTTTCTTCAATTTGAGACAAGCTGCTTATGACAAGTTGCACAAATGAACAGCCAAGGTATTTTGGAACAAAGACCTGTCATGTTAAGGCGAATGCTTTCACTATTGAAACCGTGGGCGTTTACGTGCCACCACGAGTCCCCGCTTCTCATCGGCAGGTGCCGTCCGAGCAAGTGTGTGAGTCGACGGGAGGCGTGCGAGCAGACTGCTGCGCCGGCTGTCAGGGAGGCGTGCGAGCAGACTGATGTGCAGGCTCCCTAGGAGGCGAGCCCTTTGACCAGGCTCCGCCGCCCACCGTCGTCCCAACCGCTCCCACTTTTAATGTCGCCGGCGCCGCAGTTTAAAATCAACCCTGCACTACCCGGTATCGCTACAATCTCTCTCTTCCTCTCCGATTCTCCTGCCGTCTACCTCCAACTAGCCTGACCTAAACGTACGCCATGCCGCATCACGATGGTCTGCCCTTAGTGTTCCAGTTTCCTGAGGAAGACACTCAGCCGGAGTCTCAAGAACATAAGGCGCTTTGGGACGAGCTTGAACTGGCCTTGCGGGAAGACGCCGCGCCTGTCCCCGCTCCCGTTCCGGCTCCCGTCGCCCCGACTGCGCCAGCGCCCATCCCCGTGGCATTGATGGGCTGGGAGCCGCACATTGTCGCCGAGCTTGATCCCACGGGGTTCCACGAGGTCCCCGCCGACTTTCACGCGCCCGTGCACCTGCTAGCGCATGCGCCTGCGCGTGCACTAACATGCACGCCCGTGCCGGTGCCCGTGCACCTGCCAGCGCATGCGCCTGCGCGTGCACTGACGTGCGCACCTGTGCCGGTGCCCGTGCACACGAATGACTCCGTCGCGCCGTTGACAGCGCCTGTCCCCGCGCGAGTGCCAGTGCCCCCCTCAGCGGCATGGATGGCCGCCGTCGACCGCTTCCTTGCACCAACGCCAGTCGCCTCCTCCCATCAGTTGACTCACTCCGAAGTCCAGAACATTTTGGCCTTCCTTGAAGCTAGGCCAACGTCCAGGAGTACGCCAACAACAGCGCAAGATGCCGCCGTCGCCGTCGCTCAGTGGCCCGACGACACACAGAGCATGGCAGAGGAGCCGCTTCCCACCGCGAGACGCCCCCGCCGCCGCCGCGTAATCTAAATTTGCCATGAAAAAGTTCAGATTGCCATGCTTAAAATCCAAACGTTTATCATTTCTGTTTATTTTATATCGATCGTCGTATAATTTAAAGTCGGAGTCAGACTGAACAAAATGTATGGTTTGATCGATTGAATGTTCTGCTAGAGCCGTAACAAATTAAATATAAAACATCATCAAGCCACATGTATTCCTTGTCATCCAACGACCTAGACTGCTTCAATGTCGAGCGCTCAACATGTTTAGCGTGCAGTTAATTTCATGCCAAAAATAGTGCTAATCACATGACAACACGCAAATAATATCCTAGTAGTTAATATCCGCATGCACTTAATATACTTCCAAATTAATGTGCAGTGCATGTACACACTGACTAGTGCTGCTAGTATGTGAAACTGGTGTCGTGACTTGTGAACGCGTCCAGATATGGTCAACGGCAACATCGCCCGCGAGTTCTTCCTGTTTGCCCGTGCGTCTAAACGCAGAAGGGGAGGAGAGAGAGAGAGCACACATGGAACCCACCAATAAGTGAAGGCGAATAGTACTAAAAATAATATTACATGTTATCCATTAATTAGGCTGTGGTAATATAACAACATTATGTGAACAAAGGGGTTACAACAAACATTGCTATTCTACGTATGTTGCCTATTGACGTGTGGCTTGAAGGCCCGGTCGCATGTTCGATCCTCGTCCTTTATTTTTTAATTTGTATATGGGTCCAAATTTGTTTCATGACATGTGGGCCCCTCGGTGTGTAGTTTGTAGCACTTTAATTTGTGGGTCGAAATTTGTTCCATTCCAAGTGGACTATCGGTGTGTAGTTTTGTAGCTTATTTATAATAATTAAAGAGAACAACATAGTTTTTTTCAATAATACCATGGTGCGACGTCGAAGGCGAGAAAGGACGTGCGAGAGAGCGATGATCGAGCCAGAGGGAAATCAACTAGGGGAGTTGCGTGGGTTGCAACGGTGTTTGGAGTAGTTGTGGGCCGAATGCTACGAAAATATAATCTAAACCGACCAGAATAAATGCCTACACAAATTAATCCAAGGTTGGAGTGCCCCTCGCAATGTAAATAGCTCCGGCTTTGCGAGGGATGGAGAGGTAGTAGCTTCAACGCGTGGAAGATACGGTGTGAGAAAGTGAGGTCAATCGAGAGATATATAGATAGAGACAAAGTGAGTGTGGTCCGACATTCATTGAACAAATATATATGCTCTGGAGAGATATTGTCCGATTGAGCTTTTTGGCAAGGGTGAGGGCTGTAAGATAGAGCTTGAGAGATGATCCAGTCACAGACGTGTAGATATATTTTGTGCGTGGGAGGAAGCAAGGTCAACCGATCACATAGGGTCGCCGTGCGATCGAAAGAGTGAGACGGGTTGGAGAGAGTGACCTAGATAGACGATGTGCGTGAGAGAGTATACAATGTGAATAGGCCGAATTGGGCTCAAACATGGTGATATATCATTTTTGTCCAAGAAAGAGCGAGGTCAATCGAGACATACGGAGAGAGAGAGAGAGAGATTGAGTGAGCGCGGCGCACCATGAGGTCGAAAGAGTGGCGGCGGCTTGGATGGACTGACCTAGATAGATAATCTGCGTGAGAGAGTATAGAGTGTGTCGATCGAGGCCCGAACAGGGAGATATATCATTTGTGTGTGAAAGAAAACGAGGTTAAACGAGACTCAGATAAAGAGAGCGAGATTGAGCGAGTGTGGCCCGCCGTGCGGAAGAAAGAGTGAGACAGTCTCGAGGGAGTGACCTAGATATACAACGTGCGTGCGTGCGCACGAGAGGTTGGGGGGCTAGATAGGCAATGCATGTATTTAGCGCGAGAGGGTGAGAGGGAGAGGGGGAGAGAGAGAGCTCGGCATGGGGTGCAATGGCGGGTGTGTGAGGTAAATACATTTGGTAATAGAGTGGAAAAAGGGGTTGTGTAGTTGAGAGACTTAGAGATCGAAACATGGAGAGAAAGAATGAACGTGTGTTGGAAACCGATAGCTTCCTAAGGTGGTTAGGAGAGGAAGATTGACCGATACAGGAAGTATGTAGCATTTGTGCGGGGGGGGGGGGGGGGGGGGGGCTAAAAACAACATTTGAATGTACATAGTACGAGACTTAATATCGATGTTTCAATTCGGTGTACATTGTAAGATTTGAACCGAGGACCAGGCATACGGGTAATTATTTCGAATTCGTGCCATACTAAGTTTCGAAAAGTTGACATTGACTCAGTTTGTTGTGCTATTTTATAGGTCATATGTTTGAATCCATCCAAAAGTTTTCTCACTACCATGGTGTTCATCATATACATATGAATTTGTATTAAAACAGTAGCGTGGATACAGTGAAATGCGAAATCCACGTTAGAATTGGAGATCGCTACGTGACACACACTCTAATTCAAATAACTAACTACGTGAGACACACTCTAATTCAAATAACTAATTATGTGACACACACTCTAATCCACGTTAGTGTGGGTACCGTTTCGATTTTTTTCAAATAACTCCTCATTAATTAATTTATAGTACTCCCTCTGTTCACTTTTATAAGACCTTGAAGACATTTCAGACAATGTGCAAAACAGTTCATTTTAAGTTGTCTGAAATGACTTACAAAAGTGAACGGATGGAGTATCTCGTTTCGAATGACTAATTATTGCAAGGAAAACATGGGCATGGTAATACATACAGATTCGTTTGCAAATGAAAGAAGATTCGTTTGCATTCTCAAATGTAGGCGCACCAGGCAGACCAGGGTCGTGTCGGGGTGGACGCTGCTTCGGTGCCTTAAAGGCAACTGACTTTGGGTCAATAACATGTGGGCCAGCCACCTGTTGGGCCCACATGTCATGGACACAAAGGCAGGTGCCTTAAGGCACCGAAGCTTAGTCCTGTCGGGGTGGTCGCGTGTGTCGGACGGACGCGTAGCACCCAGCCACCCACCCCCCTCCTCCCCCCCAAAAAAAGGACGACGGCAATATAAGTTCGCGCTTCCATGTTCCGGATTGAAATATCTGGCGGCCCCAATTCCAGCCCTGCAAAATCTCTCTTCTCCACCGTCCCCTTCCGCACCCAGATTGCTCAAATCCCTAATTCGCCGCCAACCCTCGAATCACCCCTCGTCTCGTCTCTTTCCCCACCGTTCCCCACCTCTGTGCCGGATGATGACAACGAAGACGACGGTCGTGCTTCACCACCGCACCGGAGCTACCTCATCTACGCCCTCGTCCACCGCACCGGGTGGTCCACCGACAACGTCGGCCGCCGCAACCGACGTGCCTCACAGACACCGAGTTCCACCGCATCAGGTGCGCTTCACCGACGCCGTCTCCCAGCTCACCGGGGCTACTTCACCGAGCACATCATCGCACCTCTGCCCCCCGAGGCCGTTGGGGCTTCACCAATGGTCTCGTCCACCGCATCGTAGCGCTCCGCTGCCACTCAAGATCTGCATCCGTGCGCGGCTAGCCAGCGCATCACCCTCAACGGCTCTGAAGTGACCCGCACTCTAGCTAGGCGAGCATGCCCAAACGCCGACCCGAACTAGGTATCCACACATCACTCCCTTGTGCACTGTTCCGACGATGTTTGGATATCCTTTCACTGCTCTCTTAGCTTACACGCCTACGCAACTCTGACTTTAACTCTTATTTCTTCTGGAGATATCATCTGAAACAAGCAAATCCATTTTTTAGCGAAGCATGATGGCGCTATGGGATCTGGTACACATCCTGCACACCCGTATAACCTTGTAAGTATCTGTCCTCCGGTACAACATCAAGGTCGATTCCTCTTATTTGATCAACCATTCGCCGTGTCAAAAATGCAGAGGGGGATACAAGGAGCACAAGGCCTGCACATCCAAGCAAGTGGTAACATGGACTTGTACATGGAACATCCCAAGCGCAAGCAGAGCTGTAGTGAGCCTGTACAACGAGCTAGCGTAAGTCCCTGCATTTCATTTAATTCGTACTGACATTTGTGTATGATTTGTGTGAAGTGGCTGATCCACAAATTCAAGTTACCAGGGGCGAACATTTACCTTAAAAATACGAAGGCACTTGCACTCCGGAAATCAACATAACTTGAGAAATGTGAAGCTACATGCACTTTGAAAACCAGCTAATGATCCAAAGTAGTTCAGATTATAAACACTAAATGATGCAAGCACCAAAAAACACAAAATGCAACATGGTTTACAAGGACTACAAACATGGTCTGTACCTGCTTGAATTATTCGTTCTCTGGCTGAAAATATCAAAGTGTAATTGCACGTATAACCAGTGCGCAAACTGCATATCAATATATCTATCCTGCACAAGTATGGCAATAGTTTCAAACAACATATTAGAAAAGTATTTATGCTATGTTGTCATGATACGGGGACTTTTTAGTAGATGGCCTCGACGTTTCCTCAAGCTATGAAAATGCACTATAATTTGCTTGTCATCAATGCCTGCAAATCTCTGTCTCTCTCAACATAGTAGATCATCATTAGACACTAAATCCTTCAATGAGCTTGCAAAATGCTTGCATTAGATCCCTCATTAGACACTATATGTTCATCACCAGGAGCATGCAAATTTTTTGCATCAAATCCTTCATTAGCAGTCTGTTCATTAGACACTTCAGGCTCAAGAACAACATGAGGTTGTATGTTTGCACCGGAAACTTGATTAGATACATCAGATTCAGTCAGTTCAATATTGATTGGGGGAGTTATAAAATAAGTAGAAATTGGTTTCATTTTCTCATAGATTCCCTACATACAAGCAGTTTTACAACACCGTCATGTTTAACTATTGGCCAGAAATTGAAGAGTTGAATTAGATATAATCAGGGATGTGATGTACCTGCTCGTTGCGCATGCTACTCTTGCAAGCTGCGACTGTCCGTTTGCGCAAGCTCGATGCCATGCCCGTGCTGCCGCCGCTGCCTCCCACGCAGGCTACACCCAGGGTTGAATCTTCATCTTCTTGTCCTTCCGTTCGCTTGAAGCCCGGCGACCGCCCTCCAACGAGGGCGCGAGGAAGTGCTGTGTCGGTCTGTCCAGCGGCGGCTAGGTTAGGAGCGAACCAGACTGGGGGCTGGAGCGAATGAATTGGGATTTTTCCTGCTGTCGATCGATATGGGAGGCGCTCGTTTGGGCCGCGAGCCTGCTATAGGGCCTGCCTTGCACTTATCTTATTGGCCCATCCAAATTGAAACATTTTTCTTCATTTTTTACATTGCTTGCTCGTGCATTGGGACGAACAAAACTAGCGTGGGCCAACCTGGACGACTCAAACTAGGTGCACACTTTCCAGCCACCTGAGGCGGCCGCCCATACCAGCCCCTATGGTGGCGTCGCCCCTTTTTGCGTGTATGATTGGATAGTGAAAAATATTCCAGTGGCGCTTTTGATTTACCCACAGAATGGTTGAATTGCTTGTTTCTATTAACTGAGTTCGCCAATAATGTGAAGGATGCCAGTCTTTTCATCCTATTGTAGATTGATTAGATCTCGATATGCTAAAAGTAATCACATGAAATATACAGTAAAAGCCAGTGTGATGTGTTTGGCTACAACTAGTCTGACTACACGTCCTCATATAACATATCAAGGACGCACCATCTTACCAGATTAACCATTCGACTTACCCATGCAGTGTGGGAACAAAGAAGTATTGGGACTGCGTATCCAAGCAATTGATGCCATGGACTCCTTCGTACAACCTTGTAAGCGAAAAAGAAGTTGCAGTGTGCCTGTACAAAGAACTAGCATAAGTTTAGTTACCTGCTTCTCGGAATTTTAGTTAGCCACTTATTGCAAAATTGTTCAATTATGTTGCTTGGCTTAATTTAGTTTGCTACTGATTACATAATGGCACAACCTGTTAATCATATTGTAGACTGTGCCTATCTATGTGTTTCATACTTAGTGTTAAGAATTACCTGTTTGCCTGAACTTAAATATCTACTTGTTTGTTTAACTGCTTTGCTGCTGCAACAGCGGGTTACAATGATGTTAATAACTACTTTTCAGCATCCAATTGAAACTCTTTAATTCCTTGTTTGTTTAACTGGTTTGCTATTATAACTCCCAGTTGAGATGTTTTGCTAATTTCAACTTTTCTGAATCCAATCGGAACTTTAATGGCAAAACAGGTTAGCCCAAGATCAAAGAGCGAGGTCCCCATGGACGTTGCATCATCCCACAACAGTGGCACCAGCCCAATCGTGCATTATGAATTGCCAACTGTTGATGCTCTAGAGGCTAAACTAGTGGTAGAAATAGATTCTGCTTCTGCACTTAGAGATGAAGTTGACATGTTGAGGAAGCAAACAGCATAATCACAAGCAGTACTCAAGACAACCATTAAATATTTGGTGGATTTCAAAACGAAGCAAGCTGAGACTGACCAGATTGTTAAGGTCCTGAAGGAAAAAAGGAAATTAAATTCCTACTTGGTAAATCATAGGCGAAATGTTCTTTCCATAGTTGAATAACCTTTGTGTTGTCTGTTCATGTAATCAATCAAACCATTTGTTTTAGAGATCATGTAATAATTGTTTTTTTTTGTTTTTTGGTTTGTAATTTTATTTGAGCACAAGTCTTTATCAATTGATAAGACTCGGAGACATTTCATTTGGATTGCTGTGCTGGACCTACAAATATGCCAATCGGGCTGAATGTGCATTCAGCAATAGTAGTAGTATAGATGGACCATAAGTGGCACGCATTGGAAAGGGCCAAGATGCTGGCTAAAACAAGGATGTTGTTGTAGCCAAAAAAAGTACAGCGGCCTGGCTTATGTATGTTAGTTAATATTATTGATCCATAGACTCTATAAGTGTTTATATGTGTGTTAGGTCTGTACATTCTTGGTTGATTGACTCGGTATTTGAATCTTGATACATCGCTTGTGTACATATCTAAATGGGAGTACACATTATGCTGCGTGTGACATTTGAGTTCGACATGAAGTGTTCCAAATATTCGAATTCACCTTAAACTGGATTCTAGTTTCTGAATTTGAGTATCAGCATTTGTAAACCATATTCATATATGACAGTGGAATACATCTTTGTCGTCCTTTTGAAGATATATAAAAACTCATAGAATGATTTATAAAGATTCATATAGGAATTCAAAATGGATTCGAATTTAGTTGCCAGGGTAAATGTGGATGCTTACTGTCCCAAAATTCGAAAGAAGCAGCAAAATGTCCACTCCCACGTCGGCTGCCCGAAGCCAAGTGTTTGGGAGATGGAAATTACTGTCTACCCATTACACGGACAATCCATCAGCCCGATTTCCACTGCTCTACATAGGGGTAGGTTAGTAACTTCAATTAGACGTGACACGACCGCCTCTGAGCCCATTCCGACACGGTGGGCGTCAAACATGGGCGGCAAAACTCATTTGATTCAAGCTCGTCCGAAAGACCTCTGTTTCTCCCTCCATTCCCCATTCATACACGGTGGGCGGCAAAACAAACTCGACTCGGCCGAAATCGATGTAGGCAAATATTTTCAATAGGGGCAGGTTTGTAACTTCACTCAGACGTGACACAACCACCCTACCTGTCAGCCCCGTTCATACACCGTGGGTGCCAACCATGGGCGCCAACCACCCTCTCCTCGCCCGAAATTGCTCTGGGCAAATATTGGCGAGATGCGAGATTACCGTCCTATCCCCAACCGACGAGATGTCCAAATTTTAAACGGGGGCTAAGTTCGTAACTTTCCCATATTTCAGACAGGTGCGTCCCAAAAACATGGTTCCCCGTACCTCTCCCTCCATTTTCCCATTCATACACCGTCCGCGCTAGAACACCCCATCCCCACACCAGCCTCCGTCCGCCACCCCATCCATCGCCGCCGTCCTCCACCACATCCATCACCACCGTCCCCCACCATGCCGGAGTGCCTACCAAGACCGCGTCGTCCACTGCTAGAGATGGACATTTCTCATCCACGGCGACGGACCAATAGCCTTGCATCGGTCCTCTCGCTTCATCGGCGCCGTCGTCCTCTTTGCCGGGGCCGCTCACACGACCTTCTCTTCCACCGCAACGGGACTTATCCCCCGATGCACCCGTCTACCGTCGCAGATCTGCTTCAACGCCACCGACAGCCATCGCACCCCCGATGCCTATACGGCGCCGCAAGAGAGGTGGTACTTCATATCTCCTCAACTTTTTGATCTCAACCAGAAAATAGATCTTAACTTGGTTACTCTACTTTCTTTTCAGCTCTTAGAATTTAGTTCTTAGTTCGAAGCAAACAATGGATGCTAAATATCATTTCTCCGGTTTGTAGCTTCAAATCTGCCATGGCACAGCCATAATACGGTTTAATTGATCATGCTTAGGGTTTAATTGATCATGCTTAGGGTTTAATTGATCATGTTGGTTCCGTGGTGGTTTCTTTAATAGAAATCGGAGGGGAAACCCTCTTTTGCTAAAAAAATATCCTTAGAGTTTCCCCCTTTTATGATCACTATACGATCAGAATACGTGCTTCATGTCATAATAACACTGCTCCACCCATCAAGCTAAACAAGCTTAGTTGTTCAAATACGAATCTTATATTATTAAAACAGAGTTGTTTAATTGGTCAGCTAAATGTTCCTAAAGTTTCGAAAATGCATGTTCGCCGCTCGGGTGTGTATCTCTACAGGGTGCCCACGGTCGGCCGGCCCACCCTGGGATTTTGGGTCGTCCCAGGCCCCGATTCCCCTCTGTTCTATTGCATGCTTCCGATCTCTACTCGCCCCCAGCCACCTGCCTCGCCGGCGACTTCCCGTCCCCGGATGACATGACTCTAGGAGGAGACGCCGGACTAACAGGAGGCCAGGAGCCGCTCGCCCAACAGCATCACCGCTGCCTAGGCGCGCCGCCATGCCTACCTTCCCAGTCCGTTCAGGGCTCAGGCGTGCAGCACCCACCAAGACAACCCGATTTATCCTGAGATACGTCCTCAACACTCAGCAGCCACTCCTCATCACCCATTTTCTAGTTGATTCATTACTCATTAGGCAGGACCGTCATTAGGGTTTGTTGTGTGCTCAGTGCTACCTACACTTAATGGTTCAGATGTATTTCGGTAATATTTAGTACCTCTAAAGTTCACAAGGTTTTCAAAATTCCGGCCCTCGGAACAGAAACTAGTCATTTTGGATTGTTGGTCGTAGTGACATTGACCCAGATTACTACTGCAAGCCAGGTTTGTTGACAATTTTACTTGTCTTTCTTACTCATTCGATATAATATCCAATTATTCACGTCGATTAGTTGCAAACAATAAGTGCTAGACAAACTTCTTCATTCAGAATTTGGACGGTCTCTTACTGCAGTTACAATTCTGCATACTTGTCCTAGTAAGCTCACAAGTAAAGGATTGATTCACTACATCTATGCTTGCCTTGTCATATTTGTTGTCAATATTCTTTTAGGGTGGACCACCCTGTTTCTAAATACTGGAACCGTAGACATGAGTGAATAGTATTTTTCTATGTGATCTCTTCCATCATGTGTGGGTAACAAACACTGCATTGTATAGAAAGAAAGTGTCATTTCCAGCTTTTACATAGGTTTCGATCTTTTACATGGAATACAATCTGCCTACTTGCTTTGTGTCGCACTACCAACACTCCACCCTTGAAGCTAAACATTACGCCACTCATAATTGCTTAGTTTATTTGTTCAAATACGAATTTCATACGATTCTAATGTTCCTACTTCAGTTTTGAAATGTGTGCCTGCCTGTTATAGAGACATAAGGGGTTTGTATTTCTGTGTGTGGTCTGGTCAGCACGGTTGGGGAGGTGAACTTTGCATATGCAGGGGTTGGGGAGGTGAACTTTCCTCACTGGGGCAATGCTCTAATAATGAAAATTGATGATCATCACACTTCTATTTACTTACAACTCAATATTACAACTCGATACCTATTACAAAATATGACTCTATATGAATGTCTCTGGCAGTGTACCAGGATGTGCAATGATCTAGCGTAACATGTATGAAAAATTATGAACGGTGCTTAGCCGCAAATACTATGTCAACTATATGATCATGCAAAGCAATATGACAATGAATGCTCAAGTCATCAAAACGGAAGCGGTGGAAGTTGCATGGCAATATATCTCGGAATGGCTATGGAAAGGCCATAATAGGTAGGTATGGTGGTCGTTTTGAGGATATATAATAAGGCTTATGTGTGATAGAGTGTATCATACCACGGGGTTTGAATGCATCGACGAAGTTTGCACCGACTCTCGAGGTGAGAAAGGGAAATGCACAGTACCGTAGAGGATAGCACATTGCGGAATGGTAAGAGTGCGTATAATCCATGGACTCACATTAGTCATAAAGAACTCATATACTTATTGCACAAGTTTATTAGCCCTCGAAGCAAAGTACTACTACGCATGCCCCTAGGGGGTTAGATTGGTAGGAAAAGACCATCGGTCCCCGACCGCAACTCATAAGAAAGACAATCAATAATAAATCATGCTCCAACTTCGTAGCATAACGAGAGACTATACGTGCATGCTTCGGGAATCACAAACCTTAACACCAATATTCTTACTAACCACAACCGTTTACTAGTACCTCCCACATATTCCATCTCTATATCGCAAAACTATTGCAAGGAATTAAACATATCATATTCAGTGATCCATAAGTTTTATGTAGGACCTCATGACTAACCATGCAATTGACCAATTCCCGTTGACTCTCTAAATAGATATAAGTGAAGCAAGAGAGTTTAATTCTTTCTACAAAAGATCATGCTCTAACAAATATAAGTGAAGAAAAAGAGCATTCTTCAAATAACGATTTTCTATGTGAAGAGAAACAGGAAATCCAAACTTCAAATGATATAAGTGGAGCACATGAAGCATGCTATAAAGCTATACTCAAAAGATATAGTGAAGTGCAATGAGCATTCTATAAATCAACCATGGTCGGCATATCTGCTCTTAGGTTAGTACGAGAACTCAACTCTACTCGTGCTATAGTCGAGGATGTACTTATACTACTCTAAAGAGGGATCAATGAATGGGGTGCATTTTTCTTAGGGCAATTCTAGGCAAGACCTTGAATCACAGGGTTTGTTCCTGGCAACCCAGCATTCTTTATCTTGGCGTAGATTGGTGTGATGGGATGGATGCCGTGAAAAAGCTTTTTTCTTTGACCGGAATCAACAGGCATGATAGCACATTGGGTCACCCTCATCTCCAAAGTTCACCCACTTAAATATCTCATGACAAGACCAATGCTTACAGGAAGATTGGCAAGATGGGGCCATCATCCTTACTGAGTTCGACATTGTGTATGCGCCACAGAAGGCCATTAGAGGGCAAGCGATGGCGGATTTCCTAGCAAGCAGGGGGTGTTGTCGTAGCGCGCTGGAGAGCAAGCGTAGGCAACCAAACTAAATAAGGCTACAAAATTAGCTAGCTAGCGTTTTTAAGCTGGCTGCCTTTTCTAGCGCGTGTACTCTTCTATGGAGTCGCATGGAACGAGCCTTGTCTTCCCTCCAACGACTAGCTCCCTTTTCTTGTTCCGGTCAACCATACTAGCATGGTGCATAAAAGAAAAGTGAAAACTAAATGCAAAAGTTGCCCAAAGATTTACACATATCACATGAATGAAATGAAGATGAAAACATACTGATACTTGTTGAAGAAATATGGGATGCCTTTTGGGGCATCCCCAAGCTTAGACGCTTGAGTCTCCTTGGATATTTACTTGGGGTGCCTTGGGCATCCCCAAGCTTGATCTCTCCTTCTCCTCATATCGAGACCTCCTCGATCTTTGATCACTTCATCCACACAAAACTCAACAGAAAGCTCGGTAAGATCCGTTAGTATAATAAAGCAAATCACTACTCTAAGTTCTATTGCAAACCAATTCATATTTCGTTTTTTCATTGTATCTACTGTATTATAACTTTTCCATGGGCTTATACCACCGATAGAATCAATAGTTTCATCAAACAAGCAAAACAATGCATCAGGAACAAAATCTGTCTTAAACAGGACAGTCTGTAGCAATCTGAACATCTACCATACTTCTGGTACTCCAAAAATTCTGAAACATTAGGACAAAATAAACAAATTTTATAGAAATATTGTGTAAAAAGTTTCAGAAACTTTCGACGTTCCAGTAAAAAAATGTAAAATCACGCACTACAGCCAAAGTTTCTGTTTTTGCACCGCGCATACCAACAAGCAATGTAATCATCCTAGAGGCAAATCTTGGCACATTATTTTTATAATACAATGGATTTTTATAAGGGGATAAATATTTTTGTTGAAAAGTTTATATAATTCAAGATTCACAAAGTTTCCATGGGCATGAACAAAGTTCAAGGCTAGCTCCCACTTTGACAATGCTCGTCCCTCTCACTTTCACTTTTCCTTTTATGAAGTTTTAAGTTCCCCTCTATATATTTTTAAAACTTTATAAAAGCACTCAACAAAAATAAATGACTCTCTAAAACTTCCGGGTCGTCTCCCTGGCAGCGCTTTCCTTAAAGCCATTAAGCTTGGCTTAGAGTGCTCAAGTAATGAATCCACCCGGCAAGTAATGAATCCACCCGGATCCCAAGGTATATCAAAGCCAATTTTAATTCACAATGATTTATATTTTGGTAGTGAGCACAAAGCAACATATATCATACAATGATGAAGTCTAACGCTCTTCCTATCCATCGGCATGTCATACAAGAACAATTCATGCACATCAAGTAAACGCCAATACATAGCATAAGTAGTTTCTTGCAATTTTTTCGTGTTGGAAACATAGAGAGGTGGAGATATAGTTCCTCTCTCATAATAATTGCAAGTAGGAGCAGCAAGCATATGCATATTATATTCATCAAAATCATCTTGTTTAGTAGCAAAACACAACCCATCAATATAATCCTTTATAAGAGCAAACTTCTCCAATATAGTGTAGTTTGGAGAATTCAAAAAGATAATAGGACTATCATGCATGGGTGCAATAGAAATAATTTCATTCTTAACATAAGGAACTATAGCAAGTTCATCTCCATAAGCATAATTCATATTGGCATCATGGCCACAAGCATCAAGTTCATCAAAATGGGATATTTCAAACGAATCAACGGGGTCATAACAATTATCATAGCACTCATCCTTCGGTAAGAATGAAGGGACATTAAACAATGTATGAGTTGGAGGGTTACTCTCATTAGAAGGTGCGCACGGGTAGCTAATCCGCTCTTCCTCCTTTTGTTCTTCGCTCTCCTCATCATCTTTTTCATCCAATGAGCTCATAGTTTCATCAATTCGTTCTTTCATGGACTCCTGCAAAATATTAGTCTCTTCTTGGACAGCGGAGACTTTCTCAATAAATACATCAATATCGGAATTGTATTTGTAATTATCATAGAAATATTTAAGTATAGCAAAGTTTTCAGGTCTATAAACTGAATCATCAAAATCTTCAAACTTTTCAAACAAAGATTCAATTTCATAAGCACCCTTAAAAGCAACAAATTCTTCTATTCGTTCCACATCATAATAATCATATCTACCATTGGCATAAGAAGCCAAGGTTTCATTATCATTAAATTTGCATGAAAAGGGAAGGTGTGGAGAGTTCATCCTAGGGCAACAAGTATAATCATATCTCTGGCATAAATTCCAAGCATACCAATGCAACATATCAATTTGATCCCATAAAAGTTTCCCTATGTATGTCAAGTGATAATCCCTAAAGTATTCATGTTGATCCAACGTTACTCCCACTATCAAGTTGAACGGGGTTTTCTCAGGATTACCAAAGTAGTGCATAATATTTTTCACATAACGAGCATCGAGGGTTTTAGGAGGTTCCCTATCTCCATGAGTAGCAAGTACAACTAATTTTTTTGGTGTTTCATGCTCCATATCCATAACTAAAGATAGAGAATAACTTAGAACAGGAAATAAAAATTACTTAGTGATAAAGAAAACAAGCACACACGAGAATATTCACCCCACGCTATTGCTCCCCAGCAACGGCGCCAAAAAAGGTCTTGATAACCCACAAGTATAGGGGACCATTTGTAGCCTTCTTCGATAAATAACTAAATAAGAGTGTCGAACCCAACAAGGAGCTAAAGGTAGAACAAATATTACCTCAAGTTCTATCGACCACCGACACAACTCTACGCACACTTAGTGTTTGATTTACATAGAACAAGTATAAAACTAGAAGTACTTTGCGAGAATAAAACTACGAGTAAATTGCAAGGTAATAAAAGTGGATAGATTTTGTCAATAAGAAAGTCATTTGTCCCTAGGCAATCGATAAAAGTTACCGGTAATCATTCTTGTAATTCTATATGAGGGAGAGGCATGAGCTAACATACTTTCTCTACTTGGATCATATGCACTTATGATTGGACCCCTAGCAAGCATCCGCAACTACTAAAGATCATTAAGGTCATGAAACCCAACCAAAGCATTAAGTACCAAGTCCTCTTTATCCCATACGCAACAACCCACCTACTCGGGTTTAAGCTTCTGTCACTCTCGCGACCCACCATAAGCGAATCATGAACGTATTGCAACACCCCATAGCGAGGATCCCTCCATTTGTGCAAGACGGAGGGCACCATAGGACAACACCATAAATAAAATATACAATCATACCAACCAAGATCACGATTAACCCACAGGACAAAACGGATCTACTCAAACATCATAGGATAGCCAAATATCATTGGGAAATAATATATGGAGTTGAGCACCATGTTCAAGTAATGATTACAGCGGGGAGAAGGGGTATTACACCGCTGCATAGAGGGGGAGAGAGTTGGTGTTGATGGTAGAAAGATTGTTGATGTAGATCTCCATCACAATCCTTGCCCTGGCGGCGTTTCGGCGCCACCGGGAGAGAGGAGGAGAGCCCCCTCCTTCTTCCTTGGCCTCCCCCTAGATGGGAGGAGAGTTCCCCCTCTGGTCCATGGCCTCCATGGCGGTGGAGGGGGGGAGCCCCTCCGAGATCGGATCTCCCTCTCTGTTCTCTTCTGTTTTGCATTCCCCAGATCTGGCCCTTCACCGTTTCTTAAATTCCTGGAGATCCGTAACTCCGATTGCACTGAAATTTTTACACGATTTTTTCCATAAATTATCTTTCTTGCACCAGAAGAAGGGCCCCAACCAACGTTCGAGGAGGGCATAAGACACCTGGGTGTGCCTGGCACCCCCTGGCGCGCCCTGGTGGGTTGTGGTCACTGTGGGCCCCCATTTGTGTTGATTCCAAGTCCCAAAAATCACATATATTCCAAAATAATTCTCCGTAAATTTTTATCGCGTTTGGACTTTGTTTGATATGGATTTTCTACGGAACAAAAACATGCAACAAACAGGAACTAGCACTGGGCACTGGATCAATAGGTTAGTCCAAATAAATCATATAAAATGTTGCCAAAAGTATGTGAAGGTTGTATAAATTGGCATGAAACAATCAAAAATTATAGATACGATGGAGACGTATCAAACAACACCTACACACACAAAAGAAAATACTTGCACCCAACACAAACAAGAGGGTTGTCAATCCCCTTGGTTGTTACTTGCAATGATTAAATCTTGTAGTGGTAGATAATAAAGTAAGTTGCAAAAGAAAAGAAATAATATTGCAGCAATGTATTTTTGTGTTTTATATATGATAAAAGTAGACACGGGGGCCATAGTTTTCAATAAAGGCTTCTCTCTCGAACACATAGCATACAGTGGGTGAACAAATTACTGTTGGGCAATTGATAGAAAAGCACATAGTTATGACGATATTCAAGGCAATGACCATGTATATAGGCATCACGTTCGAGACAAGTAGACCGACTCCTGCCTGCATCTACTATTATTATTCCACCCAATCGACCGATATCCAGCATGCATCTAGGGTATTAAGTTAATAAAAATAGAGTAACACCTTAAGCAAGATGACATGATGTAGACAAAGTAAACTCAAATAATATGAATAAGCCCCATCGTTTTATCCTTAATGGTAATAATACAAATACGTGTCTTGTCCCCTACTATGTCACTGCGATAGAGCACCGCAAGATTGAACCCATTACAAAGCACCTCTCCCACTGAAGATAAATCAGTATAGTTGACCAAACCAAATGGATAGATCAGAGAGAAATACAAAGCTATAACAATCACGCATAATAAAGTTCAGAAAAGACTCCATTAATATTCATAAATATTAAGATCATAAACCCACAATTCATTAGATCCCACAAACACACCGCAAAAGAAGATTACATCGGATAGAATTCCAAGAAGATCGAGGAGAACATGGTATTGAAGATCAAAGAGAGGGAGAGAGAAGAAGCCATCTAGATACTAGCTATGGACCCGTAGGCCTGTGGTAAACTGCCCACGCATCATCGGTAGGGAAGAAAGGATGATGTAGAAGCCCTCCATGATCAATTCCCCCTCTGACAGAGTACCAGAAAAGTCCTCTAGATGGGATCGCGGAAGAACAGAAGCTTGCGGTGGCAGAAAAGTGTTCCGGGTGGCTCTCTAGTATGTTGGGAATATTTGGGATTTATAGAGGCGGAATTAGGTCAAGAGGTGCCACGAGTGGCCCACAAGCCTAAGGGGCGCCTTGCTAGGGCGTGCCTAGCAAGCTTGTCGCTCCCTCGTGGCTCTTCTGGTCTTCTCCCGAACTTTAATGGGTCCCTTCTGATCGAAAAAATTAATCCAAAGATATTTCTCTGTTTGGACTCTCTTTGATATTGATTTTCGGAAACATAAAAAACAAGCAAAAGCAACAACTAGCAATAGGCACTAGGTTAATAGGTTAGTCCCAAAAAAATTGCATGTAAAACATCCAATATTGATACTATAATAGCATGGAAAAATAAAATTTACGGATATGTTGGAGACGTATCTAGCATCCCCAAGCTTAATGCATGCCCATCCTCGAGTAGGTAAATGATAAAAATAGAATTTTTTATGTGGAATGCTACCTAACATGTTCATCATGTAATCTTTCTTTTATGGTACGGATATTAAGATCTGAATGATTCAAAACAATAGTCTATAGTTTGATATAAAGACATGGATACTCAGACATACTAACAAACAATCTTGTCTTTCAAAATAAAAATGCTAAAGAACGATATCCCTACAAAATCGTATAGTCTTGTTGTGCTCCATCTCCTTAACACAAAGTATTTATCATGCACAACCACGATGACAAGCTTAGCAATTGGTTCATACCTTTTAACGCGCTTTAGCCTTTTCAACCTCCATGCAATACATGAGCACAAGCCATGGACATAGCACTATGGGTGGAATAGAATGCAGTGATAGAGACTAATAAGGGGAAGTCAAAAAAGGAAGATAGTCTCACATCGACACAGCTAATCAATGGGCTATGGAGATGCCCATCAATTGATCTCAATGCAAGGAGTAGGGATTGCCATGCAACGGATGCACTAAGAGCTATAAGTGTATGAAATCTCAAACTGGAAACTAAGTGGGTGTGCATCCAACTTTCTTGCTCATGAAGACCTCGGGCATTTCAGGAAGCCCATCATCGGAATATACAAGCAAAGTTCCATAATTAAAAATTCCCACTAGTATATGAAAGTGACTACATAGGAGACTCTCTATATGAAAAACATGGTGCTACTTTGAAGCACAAGTGTGGAAAAGGATAGTAAAATGGCCCCTTATCTCTTTTTCTCTCTCTTTTCTTTTTTTGGTTGGGCTCCTTTTGCCTTTTTTTATTTCCTCACAGGGACAATGCTCTAATAATGATGATCATCATACTTATATACCTTGCTCCATCAAAAGAAATTATATCAAAACTGCTTTGTGTGATTTAGGAGCTAGCGTTAGTGTTATGCCTTTCTCTTTATATAAAATACTTGATTTGAATAAACTCACACCTACTGAAATATCTTTGCAAATGGCTCACAAATCAACTGCCATACCTATCGGTATTTGTGAGGATGTGCCCGTTGTTGTTGCAAAACGTTACTATCTTAACTGACTTAGTTATATTTGAGATGCCCGAGGACCACAACATGTCGATTATCCTTGGTATTGCATGGGTTGTAATTGATTGCAATAAAAACAAGGTCACGTTTCATATCAATGGTAATGAGCATATGGTGCACTTGCCGAAGAAACAATTCCAAGTGAATGGTATTAATGTTATTGAAAAATCTCCGACACTCACTATTGGAAGTTTTCATCTACCCCTACCTACTTCCAAAAAGAAATATGAAATGCTTATTGTTGGGTACATGCATAGCCCCGTTGAGGTAACTTAGTGTTCTACGAAAGTTCTTCGGTTTCATGCTAATCGAAAGTGGTTGTTAATACGACTTGATCAACCTTATTAATGGATAATTTTTTAGAGGTATGAAGTTGATGAATTTAGTAAGCACAACCTTCTACTCCAAACTTTTATTTTCGCTTTTTCTTAGTTAAATAAAAAAATGCCATGTTTTGCCAGTTTTCTAAATTTCACGTGCAATAAAATGACCCAAAAATAGAAGTTCTCAGAATGCCCTGAAAAGTTAATACGATTTTTTCTGAATATTTAAGAATTTTAGATGCAAATAACATCAGAGGGGGTGCACTAGGTGGGCATAACCCACCTGGGTGTGCCAGCAGCCCCAGGCGCGCCCTGGTGGGTTGTGGTCCCCATGTGGGCCCCCTCACTTATCTCTTTAGCTCATGTCATCACCTACCTCCATAAAAGAATCACCATTGTGCTCTCTCTCTCTCTCTTGTGTTCTTGCTCTCGAACCCACAGATTTCGATCTCTTTGCTCGAAGCTCCGTTTCCGAAACTGTTTTGGGGGAATGCTATTCGGTATGTGACTCCTCCATTGGTCCAATTAGTTTTCGCTTTAGTGGATTATATTTTGAATAATTAGATACTCTTGGTGCTACTATAGATGAGCTTGCATGTTGAATTCTTAGAGTTCTAAGTAGTTTGAATGCTCAATATGGCCTCTATACATCCCTATGAGTAGTTGCTATCAATCTTGTGAAATTTTGATGAAAAAAATTTGTGGACTAGAATTTTCAGAATTTTGTTCATAGGAATAAGATGACCTTCTTTAGGAAGTTTGCTTCCAAGAAGAGCTCCAAGGGAGTCACTGGGGAGTCATCAGACAATGATCTCCTTACTCGGAGAATGACGGAGGTGCGGCCAGGTGAATGGCCGCACAACCCCTTCATGGATGGAGCCGGGATCCGTCAAGAGTTCGCACAATTTGCTGCTAATGCTGGTCTCACCGGCTTCATCGCAGCTGAGTGTGAACAATACCATCTCCTTACAAAATTCCTTTGTGCAAAGCTTTCATTTTTTGAGTACGAATAACCCTCCTGAGGTGCAGTTTAATTTACATGCTGAAACCCGTCAGATACCACTTACTGAATTTTGTGATATATGCTTGATCCCTTCTGATGAGGAGATAAGAGAGCCTAGGCCTGCAGAGTTTGAGAACTTTTATTGTACTCTGTTAGTGGGGGATGAGAGAGGGGTATCTAGTGTCACCGCCACTAGCCTGTAGTTTCCTTCTGTGCATTATTTTGCTCTATTCATTACGAAGTGTTTACTTGCTAGAGAGAAGGTTGGTGCACTTAGTGTCCCCAATTTCGCGGTCTTATGCCGTTCACTTTACAGCGATAATAACTATAGCTTTGGGGCTATCATTGCACGTCGCCTGCACCTTAACAGATCCAAGGGTAAAATTCATGGCGGTATTTATGTGACTCATTTAGCGAGTCATTTTAACATTCAGATTTGCCAGCATGATTATCGTTTAACCAAGGTTTATTTAGATTGCTAGGCTATGACAGCTCATCAATTTATTGATGGCGAGAACACTACTATTCATATTCCTTATAACCTGGTTTTTAGTGAGAATACCCGTGATATTATTCCGTTGACTGCCCCTGCTTTGTTTGATTCTATTGCCAGGGGCGGATACAGGATCATGCCGGAGGACATCATCGCCTACCGGAACAACCAGGCAGCGGCTGTGGAGGAGCCTCAAGAGTGGGACGCTTAGGTGCCCGCTCCCCAGCACTTCAACATGGGACCTGAGGGTTACTACGGGTGGTGATTACCAGGCTAGGCCAAAAGCCTAAGCTTGGGGGAGTACGTATTCCCACTGACATTCCTTCATGTTCACACATTGCATTCCGGGTGTCGGTGTTCACACTTTTTCATAGTATTATCCATGCTAGATTTATTTTCTCGCTTTCTTCCTGTTTGTTTGAAAAACTTTGAGAAAATCACAAAAAAATGTTGCTTGCTTCTTTTTGGTTTTTCTTGCTAGCGTAGTTAGTTATAGTATTCAAAAGAAAACCCAAATTTTCCTTGTTCTTCTTTTGCTTGTTGGAGCTTTCCCATCTAAATAGTTTTTTTCGTTTTTGTTTTTCTCTTTAATTTGCTTTGTTCAAGAAAAACTAAAAACTCCAAAAATATTTCAGTGTGTTTCTCTGAAATTCTTTTCCTTTTTATTGAGTCATACCAAGGAGAAGACCACGATGAAAATGTTGAGTGGCTCTCATATGCATTATTGATGATCTAACAAAGAGATCAAATTTCCTTGTCTTCTCCTCTTGAATAAAATGTTTGCAGATTCCAGCTTAGTCCATGGCACTCTTGCACTATTATTATTTTCATATCATTTGGTCGTGCAAGTGAAAGGCAATAATGACGATATTTGATGAACTGGCTGTGGCAGAGAGAAACGAGTATGAACTCAACATGTTCTGTTTTTGTAAATATGCTTAACCTAGTATCCATGATTCAGCCTATTATGATCAAACATGTTTGAAATGACAATTAGAGATTATAGTTTCTCATGCCATGCTTAAGTAGCTAGGAGTGGATAATGATTTATCTTGGATGTTAACATGCACTCAAATGATTGTGATGTGGTATCACTACTACAGGATGCTGCTAATGCGACACTACGATCAGAGACCCTTCAACAAAACTGTGTGCGATGCAATAATCGCAAACGGTGGTGTAAAAATCGTCAAAAAAGGTGCAAAACATTTGCGATGGAGGATGCATCAAACACGGTTCAGATTTTAGTTGCATGTGCGATGCAGGGCGTACGGTTCAGTTCAATTAACTGTTTGCGATGAGGAGGAACAAAAGAAACGGGCAGCCAGATGAAGGTGTGTGCGATATACAGCATACGGTTCACTCGGATGAACTGTTTGTGATTAGGCAACACAAAAGAAACGGTCAGCCAAATCAAGGTGTGTGCGATATACGGCATGCGGTTCACTCGGATGAACTGTTTGCGTTGAGATAAGAGAACGAAAACGGTTCAACTTAACAAGATGTGTGTGATACGCGGCAAACAGGTTTGTAATCGGAAACGTGTGCGAAGACCGATAACAACACAGACGATTGCTGCTAACAAGCCGTGTGTGTTGTGAGCAAATGGTTGCTGGTATACAATTGTGAGTGGTTGATGAAACATCACCGACGGGTTCCATTGTTTAGTCCATGTGTGATGTGATTTTCTTTGTCCGCACAACATCTATGCTATGTCTACAGAGCATCAACATATATACTTAAAAAGGCAGCATTGCATAACCAAATTAAGCATACAATTACACAAGTGACTGCACACATAACATTTCCACACACCAAAGTAAGCAATTACATGCATACTAAACTAGGAGAAACGAGGATATAATCATCTATTTATTTTTGCAACAACGCTTGCCATTGCTCTGCTTCCGGCTGGATCCCTGGCCGTTTAGGGGAAGGAGGCACTTCCTCATGTCAACGATCCGCTTGTACATGTCATAGCTTGTTTACGCCTCCTTGGCCGCATACACGATGGGAGCTTTGTCGAGTTTCTCCATCCAGGCCGAGTGCTAGGCACGCTTGTCCTTGTTGCATGAATCCTTCATGTCTCTGTAGTAGGGGTCGATGATGGCCTCGGCGAGGTGAACCAGTGAGTCCTTCTCATGCTCCTTGCTGCCCAAGATCTTGTAATGGCCCTGGATGTCGACAAGATTCTGGTAGGCGATGCCCGAATTCTCGAGCGCCTTTACATCGTTGGTGATGTCCACTGTAGCGAACAAATAGTGGGGGCTGTTAACAAACCTGGCGAAACGCTCGCAAGGCCTTGTGGCCAGGCAGTAGTGGTAGACAAGGACATGGTGGCGCACCCACATCTGGGCGACGGCGACCTTGGGAAGAGACCCGGCACGAGCGCGGGTGTACTCGAGGTCGAACCTGACCACCTTGTACTTCTCCTCGGCAAGCAACAGCTCCATGATGTGGATGGAGTGCTCCACCCAGACCGGGTCGTTGGTGTACACCACCGAGAGGTCCATGAACATTCTATGGGTGTCCACAACAGCACGCATGGTGAACTGCTGCTCGTCGTCGGCAGCCGCTCGGAGCGCCATTGGAGCCGCGCAGGATACCCTCTAAGAATTTCTCGTGGTGGGCGTGCTTCTTGCAATGGTGGGGCGCGATCGAAAGGTTGAAGAGACACAAGGGTTAAATGGCCGCTGTAATAAATGGGGGCCGGCCGGCCTGTAATCGTCACGTCTTGTCACAACATTCATAGTGGAGGATTGCAGTGCACGCTTGACAACACTGCACGGCACGCGTGGGCTCGAAGAGGTGCCAAATGTATCATCGGTGAGCCTGTTCCCGTGCTACCGCGCTGTTTACCGCGCAAGCTTCCCGCCCGGCTAGTTTGGCCACGCGTCGGCTAGAAGAGGGACAAATCGTGGGTGTTTATTGGCAAAAAGCTTTGTAAAAACAAAGTGTGTGGAATGACTTCAGTCATAAGTTTACCCATGGGTGATGAGGTCAAAGTTACACAGAAGGGTGATGATGGACACTCGAGTGCAATAATTAATTCTACACTCTATAGTGCACACGGTGGAAGAAACCAACTGTGTGCAATAATGTCGAAGATCGTAGTCAAGTTAGCTATACAGATCATGTGCTATGAGATCGACAAGGTAAACAGATTCGAGAATGGTTAATAAAATCTAAGACCATTGCATATTAAGGTCAAAATAGTGCTAGCAATATACGAGTCTCATATGATGCCATTTCAACGATTGTACCACAAAAGCTCGAAATATTACAAGGTTCAAATTCTAGAGTTATATATGGCTCAAATTCGAAGATTACAAGGTTCAAACTGATATTAGAAATGAAATTCAGCTCATCAGCTGCAAACGGTCGCGTTGATCCGCTGAACATGGATATCAGAGAGGTTCAAACTAATATTACCACTTCAAAGTCTAGTTTCGAAACCTCACAATTTTTGCAAAGGGGTCAGCCACCGAGAAGTCATGTATGGGGTTCACACGATGACTTCGGATTACTCTGTCATCTGAAGTTCCAAATGAAATTCAGCATTTTTGGAGCCTATTCCATTCTGCCGCAGGCGCCGGCGCTGATCAACAAACCATTCATTTTTGCGAAATAAATTGTCACGCCCAAGATGCGACCCTATCCTAAAGGAACACGAAGGTCCCACCAAGGATAGAAGCGCATCTTGAAAATGCTTTGCAAGGTGGATATCATTACTTCAACATTACATAATATTTGGGGATACATACAAGGCATACAACTGCCGCAAGAACACAACAATACATCATACATACGATGAACATCCGACTACGGATGAAACATAAACAGACACTCAAACGACATCCACCCTGCTAGCCCAGGCTGCCAACCTGGAACCTATCCCCTGATCGAAGAAGAAGCAGAAGAAGAACTCCAAAACAGGTAAACATAGCTCTCGCGTCATGATCATCGCAAAACCTGTACCTGCAACTGGTGTTGTAGTAATCTATGAGCCACGAGGACTCAGCAATCCCATTACCATGGGTATCAAGACTAGCAAAGCTTAAAGGGTAGTAAAGGGGTAAATGGTGAGGTTGTAGCAGCGACTAAGCAAGTATGGTGGCTAGCTTACGCAAATAAGAGCGAGAAGAGAGGCAAAGGAACGGTCGTGAAACTAGCAATGATCAAGAAGTGATCCTAAACTCCTACTTACGTCAAACATAACCCATAAACCGTGTTCACTTCCCGGACTCCGCTGAGAAGAGACCATCACGGCTACACACGCGGTTGATGCATTTTAATTAAGGTCAAATGTCAAGTTCTCTACAACCGGATATTAACAAATTCCCATCTGCCACATAACCGCGGGCACGGCTCTCGAAAGTTTATACCCTGCAGGGGTGTCCCAACTTAGCCCATTATAAGCTCTCACGGTCAACGAAGGATATTCCTTCTCCCGGGAAGACCCGATCAGTCTCGGAATCCCGGTTACAAGACATTTCGACAATGTTAAAACAGGACCAGCAAAGCCGCCCGGATGTGCCGACAAATCCCGATAGGAGCTGCACATATCTTGTTCTCAGGGCACACCGGATGAGCCAGACGTCGGGTTGGCATAGACCCTGGTTGCCCAGGGGCACCGGACATCGCTCGGTTTGGACCAGCGCTTGGACAAGCACTGGCCCGGGGGGGTAAAAAATGAAGATGACCCTCGAGAGCGCGACTCCCAAGGGAAAAAGGCTAGGTGAGGCAAATGTAAAACCAAGGTTGGGCCTTACGGGAAGAGTTTTATTCAAAGCGAACTGTCAAGGGGGTCCCATAAATCACCCAACCGCGTAAGGGACGCAAAATCAAGGAACATAACACCGGTATGACGGAAACTAGGGGGGCAAGAGTGGAACAAAACACCAGGCATAAGGCCGAGCCTTCCACCCTTTACCAAGTATGTAGATGCATTAATAATATAAGAGGTATTGTGATATCCCAACATAAACATAAACCAACGTGGAGCAATCTTCATCTTCACCTGCAACTAGCAACGCTATAAGAGGGCTGAGCAAAGTGGTAACATAGCCAAACAACGGTTTGCTAGGAAGGGTGACAAAGATTAGAGGTTCATGGCAATTTGGGAGGCTTGAAGAGCAAGTGAATAGGTAGCGCAGCATAGCGATAGAATGAAGCAACTAGCATAGCAATGATAGTAATGAGATCCAAGGTGACGGTCATCTTGCCTGAAATCCCGCTAGGAAGAAGAGCGAGTCCATGAAGAAGATGAAACCACGAAGACGAACGAACCCTCACGATTGCAACGACACAGGAACTATCGAGAAGAAGCACACAACATAGTAAACACACCACACGTGAACAAGGCATGATGCTCAATCAAGAATGATGCATGACAAGGCTATATCAAAACTACTCATGACAAGAGATGATGCAAACAAGATCAACACATCAAAGCAAGTTTAAATGAGGCCGGAAACAACATATAACAATTCTGATAAGTCTTCATATGCAAATTTCGAAATTGGTCCAGAACTGAATAACCCTTATGTTCAAGTTGTTAAACAACAAGTTAATATGCACCAAGATGATCTACACGAAATTCTAGTCAAGTTACATATAAAATTCATTAGGTTCGGAGCTACGGCCTAGAAGATATGAGCAAAACAAGTTAAACATGGCATTTATGCAAAATGCATTCAAACATCAAACAAACACACTTAAGGCATGGATGCAACATGATAATATGAAACTACATGCAATAGTAAGCAAGTTTCATCTAGAACATGCTCAAAACGGAGCAACGGTGCAACACATACACTCCAAACAAGATATAGCAACAATCTGTCCAAGACAGCAACTAGGCATCTAGCAAGCATCAAAACAATATGCTACAGCAACTCAACATGAAAACAAAAGGCATGGACATGATGTACAGGTAAAGCATGACAAAACATGAACACTGAGCTATCTCCAAAAAACACTAGAACATGCTCAAAAGAACATGGCAAGATTGCAAATAATAACAGGTTCACAGACTTGGCAGAAATTACTGGACATGGCAGAAATAACATCAGGTTGCAATGTTTAGAGCTACTCAAAGCATATAACAAATGTCCCTTACTGAACATGAGCCAAAAAGGCACAGAATATATGATGGCACCCATGTAAACATAGTAAGTTCGTTAACAGGTTTTAGACTTAGCAGAAAACAGAGCATGGCAGAAACAGACATTATGAGGGCATCTTGGTGAGCTTGATGCACTCATCACAAAGCAATTCATGACAAACAAGCATACCCACAGCAAGATGGCATGTTTATGAAGCTATCCACGGCAAGAGCAAATACATAGCGTGAAAGGATCAACTACAACAAGCTTGGCAAAATTGAATAACACGTAAACAACCTGCCAGGAACATTTTATAGCAAAAGTAGAGCAAGATTGAGTCATGCTATGGCACTCCATAATTGCAAAAAAGGGCATGAATGGATAGAGCATTACTATATCTACAAAACATCCTTAGTGAACATCACCAAAATAAGCATGGATCTCACTGTAGCCACATGGATACATAGCAACAAAATAACAGCAGTCACAGACTTCATAACATTACTAAGTCCCTGAAATCAGAAACATCACGAAGCCTAGTTTTCATGCTTGTGCTAGTCACCACAAAGATCACAAAAATACATAGCATACACCTCTGTAAAGATAGCATGGCATACATCAAAACACATGTAGAGATCATGCCAATAAGATGCACAGATTAAAAGAAACAAAAATAACAAATCCTCAGGTTCTGATAAGTAACAGTAGTTAACAGCAACTAGCACTCTTGCACCAGAGATTTGGGCATTAAGATGGTCTCAAATGATCATGGCACAATGGAACAAAATGAAGAGCATCTCGAGACGAACATTTCGACATATTATATGCACCAAACGAAGCAATATGCATGGAGATATGACATGTCAAAGGGGCATCAGAAAGTAGGGAATCAGGGACTTAGAAAAATATACCACTCCGAGAAATGGACGGGGAGATGCGGGACGAGGCGATCCGGGACGGGGCCGTGGGCGTTTGGATCGGGGAGTGGTGGATCTCGTCCCACTCCCCAGATCCGGTGACGAGGTGGCGGCTCCGGCGAGGAGGACCGGCAGGGAAGGTCACGGCGGAGCCGGCGGGCTCCGGCAGAGGCGGGGCGGCGCGACTCCGGCCGGCGAGCGCGGGGAGGCGCGGGCGGCGGAGCACGGGCGCGCCGGCGAGGGGCGCGGGCGGCGGAAGCGGGGCGGCGCGGGGTCGCGGCCGACGGCGGCGGCCGGCACCGGAGTAGGCGGTGGGTCCGGCGGGCGGCGTGAAGAGGCGGCGGGGCGGAGCATCACCGGGGCGGCGGAGGCGACGGCCGCGGGGCGCGGCGCGAGGGAGCTCGGCCCGATCCGGCCCGGGGCGGGCTCCCCGTGGGCCAGGCGGGCCGGCGGTGGTGGGAGGCGGCGGGTGCCATGTGGCGGCCGCGGATTCGTCGGGCGGAGGCGGCGGACACGTCCGGCGGCGGAGAAATTTGTCCGGGCGCGAGGTGGAAGAGGGCTAGGGTGGATCTGATCCGAAATTTCGAGGGAGGGGATGTATATATAGGTAGAGGGAGCTAGGAGAGTCCAAATGAGGTGTGGTTTTCTCCCACGCGATCGTGATCGAACGACCGAGAGCATGGCGGAGACTTAGAGGGGTTTGGGCTGTTTAGAGAGGGGGGGTTTCAGCAACACACAAACGGACTTTGCGGTTACCCGGTTAACCGTTGGAGCACCAAACGACCTCCAAATGGAACGAAACTTGACAGGTGGTCTACCGGTGGTATACCAAGGCCACTTGGCAAGACTCGGTCCATTCCGAGAACGTTCAACACCCGCTCACGAAAAGAAACAAGAGGGATGCGCCGGAGGAGATGGGAGTGCCGGATTGCAAAGCGGACAACGGGGAAAATGCTTGGATGCAAGTTTTGAAAAACATGATGATGCAATGCAGATGATGGCATGAAAAAATGCAACACGCAAACACACGACATGGCAAGTACGGCGAATAACTGGCAGACACCTGGCGCATCGGATCCGGGGCGTTACATAAATGTAGGGCAAACCTTATCTCCTTTAGCTCCCTTGCTCTGGGAACAAAGAACCTGGCGAATATAATCTCCGGTAAGGTCCCTCGGTAGGAGTTCAAAGTAATTTATGAGAGATGCAGATCTAGGCATTCAACGTGATTGTTATATTGTATAACATTATCCACCGCTGGGCCTAATCTTATCTGCAAAATAAGAAAACGTGTTAGTGCCTACATGGAGTTTTGAACATTACTACAGGCCTATTTGGTTTGCAGGATTTGTAAAATGCACTAACATGCCATCTTCGATCTGACATGATTAACATGGGCATTTGATTACATTCTAGAAAAATGTAGCCTTCTTCACAAGAGGTTGGAGTGGATGAAAAGTTCCCTAAGAAAACTAGTACATATGAATCCAAAGGAGAAATGCTTATTGATTGTAACCATATGGATCAAGCAACCAATATGGGGGGAACATGTATGTACTGAAATCCTCTAAAAGAATCCATCAGAAATCGTAGTACATTGTTATTGTAAACACTACAGGAATCAGCTACTTTGCCGTCTGCCATGGCGGACGACAAAAGGCCCTGGCAAAGTAGGGATCGGTAAAGAGCTTCTTTGTCGTCTGCTTTTTGAATACCTAACACTACTAATAATCTCGATCACTATCATCAATAAATGCATAATCATCATCATCACTATAATCAATGACGGGCTCATAGGGTTCAGTGGCATCAACATGTGGAAGGCCACCTTGACGTATTCGGTCAAGCATTGACAGGTCATCCGCAGCAGTAACCTCTTCTTGTTTCGGCTCTTCTTGTTCCTCCTCTGGGTTGATGTCGGATTCACTGTCGCTGTCTACTTCAATGTTTTGGGGTGAAGTATAGCGGTTCTTGAAATGCTTTTTGGAAAGACGTGTCTCTTGGAAGAATTCTCCTTCATATGTGTCTGGGTTAATGTGAGGTTCATAATCCTCTTCCTTTGGGCGAGATAGTCTAGCACGTGGCGGCACTTCATAAACGACATCCCAACCTTTCAGATTTGGATTAGTTTGGCAGGCCCACGGTAGATAGAATACTTGGGTCGCCTGTTGAGCCATAATATAGACATCAGGAACATGTAAATGGGTGCTTTGTTTGATTTCAACTAGCCCTATATGTTCATGAGTCCTTCTAGTCTCCTTCGGCTGAAACCAATAACATTTGAAGACTACGACATTTGGTGGGTTTTCACCATAGAATAGAAGTTCATAAATTGCTTCAACTCTCCCATAATACTCAGTACCTCCTTCGCCGATAGCAGATACACAACAATTTGTAGACTTTCGGTCGGCCATAGATAGCTCTTTGCCATAGGTACGAAAGCGATACCCATTGATGTCGTATTTGTCAAATGAACGGACCTTATAGTCAAAACCATTAGCGACTTGTCTCAATTCGGCGTCCATAGACTCTGAATTAGCCTACAAGTTTAATACGAAAGGATTGTTGCATTACACACAAATTAGCGAATGAAATGAAATTGTCTAATAGAAATTACCGTTTGTTTGAACCAAGAGATGAAACCGGGATAGCCGCCTCCTTGCTTTGCGAGAAGCTCATACTCTTCGACGGAATCCTTTTGGATCACCGCTCCATACGAGAATATGGTGACGTATTGACTGTATGAAATATCCAGGAATAAGAGCAGCTCAAAGGAAATAGAAGTTGCGAAAAAATGTACCGAGAACTTACTCGATGTATGGCCGCACTTCTATCAGGTTGTTGAAGATATACAACGAAATGGTCCGCCATTCTTTGTTATCCAAAGATACTGGTTTTGAAACACTAGCTGGTGCGAGATTCCCTTTGAATAGGCTGAGGTTGGATCCACCCTTTTTAGGGTCGTCAGCATTGTTTTTTGGCTTCGTACTGTGCTGTCACGAAGTTTGCCGCCTCCTCAGTGATGAATGCCTCAGCCATCAATGCTTCAATTCTACGTTTATTTTTACATTTTTCTCAAAGCGTCTTCTGCATCCTCTCAGTTGGGTAGCACCAACGATTTTGCACGGGCCCCCCCAATCTTGCCTCGGTCGGGAGATGCAAAATCAAATGCTGCATTGGATTAAAGAAGCCCGGTGGAAAGATCTTATCTAACTTGCAGATCAACTCCGGCGCCAACTATTCCATTTCTTCTAGCACGCCAGGCGATAGTTCTTTCGCATAAAGAACATGGAAGAAATAGCTGAGTTCTGCCAGTACTAACCATTCATCCTCAGGGATGAAGCCACGCAACATCACCGGAATTACCCGCTCAATCCATATGTGCCAATCATGTCTCTTGAGACCAAATATCTTCAATTTATCAAGACTCGCTCCCCTCTTTAGATTCGTTGCATACCCATCGGGGAACATCAACTGCATTTTCATCCACAAGATAATTTCCCTCATAGCTGGCCTTCCAAGATTGAACCATGCCTTTGGCTTCGTCCAGTTCTGCTTTCCTTTCGGTTCTTTCATGTTTTGTAACGGCCTATCACATAGCGCCTCCAGATCGACTCTAGCCTTAGTATTATCCTTTTACTTCCCATCTATGCCGAACAATGTACCAAAAAGTGCCTCGGCGATATTCTTCTCAGTGTGCATCACGTCGATGTTGTGTGGGCAAAGGAGGTCTTTGAAGTAAGGCAGATCCCATAAGCATGTCTTGTGAGTCCAGGCGTGCTTAGAATTATACCCCTTGAAGTACCCTGGACGCTCTGGATCTGGCTGGAGAGCGTTTAACTGATCCAGGGTCTGTTGGCCTGTCAATGCAGGTGGTGCAGAGTTTTTGACAACTCTACCTCTGATGAAGTTCTTCTTGTCTTTCCTGAACTTATGGCGAGGATCCAGGAACTGTCTATGCATGTCGAAGCAAGAAAACTTGCGACCGGCCTGAAGCCAATGAAACTCAAGAGCTCCCTTGCATGTGGGGCACGGGAACCTTCCATGCACACACCAGCCAACGAATAGCGCATACGCCGGCAAGTCATGCGTCGAGTACATGTACCAGACACGTATTATGAAGTTCCGTTTGCTATAGGCGTCGTATGTCTTGAACCCATTATCCCAGGCTTCTTGCAATTCGTCCTTAAGCGGCTGCATGTACACATTCATATTTTTCCCCGGATAGTTGGGCCCTGGAATTATCAACGTCAGGAAAATGTTCTTTCTTTGCATAATCTATCGGGGGGAGATTGAGTGGAAAGACAAATACGGGCCTTCAACTGTATTGGGCTGCCGTCAGACCAAACACACTGAACCCATCCGTGTTGATGCCGACTCGAGGATGCCTCGGATCTGCCGCTTTGTCAGCATGTAATTCATCAAACTTTTTCCACACAACACCATCCGATATGTGTACGATCATCAGATTCCCATCTGCATCTAGTTCGGTTCTTTTGCCCGTTTTGTGCCATGTCATCTGTCTGGCCGTCTCTTCGACCATGAAAAGATGTTGAAGTCTTGGTACGATTGGCATATACTGAAGAACACTAACGGGGATTTTGGTCTGTGTCTTCTCACCCATACCATTGTCTACCACAACATACCTGGAAGACTTGCAAATGGGACAATAGTTCAAGTCCGCATAGTCAAGCCTAAATAAGACACATCCTTTCTCACAGGCATGTATCTTCTCATAGGGCATCTTCAGTGCACGGAGGATTTTGTCCGACTGGTACAGGTTTGCAGGCATTACATGGCCTTTGGGTAGAAAGCGTCCAAATACTGTCATCATTGCGTCGTAGCATTCTCTGCCCAAGTTGAACTGAGCCTTCAGAGCCATTACTTGTGAGATGGCATCCAACTGACCAAGCTCAGTGTGCTCGTGGAGCGGACGTTTTCAAGACTCCAACATTTCATTGAAGGCCTTTGCAGATTCCTCCATCTCCTCGTTCGAATCCCGAGCATCATCGAAGTCTTGCACCATGTTTTCCATCCTGGTACCATGCTCGTCGGTGCGACGATGATCCACCTCAGCTCGGTCACGTTGGGCAGACTCACCATGATATGTCCACACTGTATAATCGGGCGTAAAAACACTCTTCTGCAGGTGTTTGCCCATTTCAGCCTCTGTCCTCTTTTCCCAATTGCCGCACCGTAAACAGGGGCACCAGGTTTTCCTCTGGCCATTTGCAAATGCGGCTTGCACAAACCCCTTGGTTTTTGTGAACCATTCAGTGCTCCATTTGTTCTGACCAGTGTGACCGGTGTACATCCACGCACGATCACTCATCTTGACTTTCAGAGCTACTGGACACACAACAAATATATATATATATATATATATATATATATAATTCACCTTGTATATATTCATCAGCTGATCTACTTTGTCAATTTTATTACGTCCATGCAACCTACACTCTAATAGGTAATGATAGGTCCTAATCCCACCCGAGTATGTGTAGATTGGGTTCGTTTTCCCATGCTATGCTCTGGATCCGACGCAAAATTTCGGCAGCACCTCCCCGCTGTTCTCCTGATACACGTCTCTGCAATAAACAGAGAGGATGTGTACCCGGAGAACAACAGGGGAGGCACTGAGGAAATTTATGCGTCGGATCCGGAGCAAAGCATATGGGAAAACGAACCCAATCTACACATACTCGGGCTGTCCATGGATAGCGTTGGACAATTCGAAAGAATCATGGTTATAAATATGCAAATGCATGCATATTTATAACTATAACGCTTTCGAACGGGAGACACATATTGGTTACGCATACTGATGATTCAAGACAGATATATAGCTAGCTATCAAGTTTCATCGGCACCAACACCGGAACAGAGCAAATAATTAACGGGGGAGGAGGACATGTCATTTGTGCTCACCCACGAACTAAGGGGAAGAGCTCGTCAAACGCACGGGGAGGTCGTCGAACACCAAACCTCGCAGCGATGAAACAACTGCACATTTAAATCTACCCGATCAACACAATTATATATGATGTTTTTGATAACAAAATCGAAAAATATATGACCTAACTCATAATTCACAAATATATGACCCCGTCGGCCTCTGGAAGGCCAAAGAGCACCTTTTCGGGAGGTGTCGGGGGTCGGGGTGTCGTGTCGGTGTCAGGGTGCCGTGTCGGGGTCGGGGTGCTGTTTCGGGGTCGGGGTGTCGTGTCGGGGTCGGGGTGTGGTGTCAGGGTCGGGGTGTCGGGGTCAGGAGGTTGGGGTGTGGTGTCGGGGTCAGGGGGTCAGGGGGTCGGGGTGTCGTGTCGGGGTCGGGGTATTTCCTTCTATCCTTCTTCTTCTTTCCTTCTCTTCTTCTTCCCCTTCTACATATTCTTCTTCTTCTTTTTTCATCTTTTTTCTACTTATTTTAACAATATAACTAATTATCTAAAACCCATGCACTAAATCTAACACTAACACATATCTAGCACTAAATCCAACACTAACACTAACACATATCTAGACCTAAATCTAACACAAACAATTAAACAGCAAAAAATAGAAAAAATAGAAAAAAAATAACTCACCGGAGCTCGGGGGTGGCGGTGGCGACGGGGGCGGCGGTGGCGACGGGGGTGGCAGGGCTCGGGGGCGGTGGAGCTCAGGGGGAGCCGGCAGGGAGGCGGGGCCGCGGTGGCGCCGGGGTGGTGGGCGAGTGGTGGGGGCGGCGGGGCGCCGGGGCAGTGGGACGGTCTGGCGGCGACGTGGTGGGGCGCCGACGCGCCGGGATGGTGGGGCGACGGGGCGTCGGCGGGGTGGTGGGGCGACGGGGCAGGCTGCGGCGGGTGGCGGGGGCGGTGGCGGGGGCGGCGGCGCGTGGTGGGGGCGGCGGCGGGTGGGGGGCGGCGCCGGGCAACGGGGAGCGGCAGGGGGTCGATCTGGTCGTCGGAAGGAGAGAGGGAGAGAAACAGAGAGGAAGGGGGTGGGGGCTCGGCCGTTAGTTAGGTTAGTGGAGTTAGGTCTTTGCCGTCCGCCGTGCTTTGCCGTCCGCTATTTTTCCCTCTTTGCCGTCCGCTAGCGGACGGCAAAGAGGGGAGCCGTTAAGTTTTACCTAATCAGCTCGTAAGTGGGGCCACCTCTCTCTTTGCCGTCAGCCAGCTGACGGCAAAGAACTGGCTGATGGCAAAATCCTTCTTTGCCATCAACTAGTTCTTTGCCGTCCGTTTTTTGTAAGCGGACGGCAAAGACCTTCTTTGCCGTCAGCTAGCAGACGGCAAAGAACTAGTAGACGGCAAATAAGCTAATTCCAGTAGTGAAACTTGGAAAAATGTGTCACAAATTGAGCTCCCTTATGGTTAACATTTAACAGGAAAGGAACATCACCTCGATATATAGCTTCTCCAGGCACGGAAAGCATCTCAGGAAACTAACAACTTGCTCCAGGTTGGGGCCGATAGATTCTAGTGCCAAGACCTTCACTGTGCGCAGTTTCGGGGTCAAGCTTGTCGGAATCATTTTCTGAATGATAGACGAACAAACATCTTCAAAATTAGAAATAATGTTAATTTGTAGAAGGAGAGGTAGAAGGCGGCTGTTGTACCTGAACGGGTGTGGATCCACTAACAAGTTCGGAGTATTTGTCAGACGAGTAGCCCACCACTGTCAATTTCGGCGCAGAAATGACATTGATTCTTGTTGGACCTTCTTGATCAACTACAAGTAATATCTCAAGTGCAGGTGTGTCCTCAGTGACCATACCGTGGTACACATCTTGTGTTGTCTTCCTGCCGCACCAGCAACACGCATAAATAGTCCGGAGAGTCATGGAGGTGATGTGGAAGGTACTCAACCCATTGACCGCCTGAAGACGAAGGTACTCGAGTGCAGTACAGCCACGGAGCAGGCGCTCCATATCACCGTTTTAGAGGCAGACGGCGACGAGCTCGAGGTGCTTCAGTCATGGTAGAATAAGAGCGGCGCGCCATTAAGGGCGGGGGGATGGCAATTCCTAAACTTGGCGACACGCGGCATGGGCGTGTGGCGGAGTGCGGACGTTTGCAGCGACCGCATATGCCCATCATCAAGAGTGAGCTCCTCGAGCTGATCTAGGGCGGGGGATCGGAACCAGTCGTTAAGCTTGGCTCAGTCCTTGCCGTTGGAATGAACTTGCCCATTCTAAGGCCTCTGGTTGGGCCAAGTGACTGCCGAGGATCTTGGAGAACACATCCAAGCTTTTGCGGTAGCCATAGCAGAGCTCGTGGGTGTCGATGAGGTCGAGAGGGCTGGAGTTCCATAGGGGGCGCCACCGCCGGGAAAGGACGGTTGTCCACGCCCCATATTTGATTGGGAGGAGGGAGATGATGACTGTCAACATATCATCAGGGAGGCTGCTGATGAAGTCTAGGCCTGTTGGAGTCGCTTGCGGTTCTAGCTCGCCCCTCCTCCGCTTGTTGGCAGCCCCGTTGTCCACCTCCGGAGTCTCCTTGTGAGCGGCAGTTTCTGATAGAAATGGGAGTACAAGGAATATTTAGTTAAAACAGGGAAATAGAAAAGTGTATTGGTAACTAGAAGTTATTAGGTAGGAATATAGTAAGAAACGGGAATAACAGTTGGTTGCTTAAATACTACACAATTCATTTGATATTGCTGGGTAAGTCAACATGCAGATAGTTGAAAAGAAAACTTACTTCAAACAAAGTCTGGACGGATGATATCGTCGGGGAAGTTACCATATATCTCATGACCAGGCCCTTTTATGTGCAGTGCAATTATAGTGCCAGGTTTCAGTTCATAAAACTTAGAAATTTCTCTCCAAAAGTCAGTGCCAAAATAGGAGTCACCACGTTCATCAAGTCTTACATTAGCAATGATTGTAAATCCATGGTTTGTGTGCAGTATGACATCCCTGCAGTCTTGATTAATGTAAAGGGAAAGATTGTACACTAGAGATTCTGTTGCATAGCAAGGGATGCGCTGTAGAAAATGGTAGGATTGTTAAAGAAAATATGGTAACATGCAAATATGGGCCATAATTAAAAGAACTGTATAGCAGTCGAAATCGAAGGACAAAAATCTATAATTAAACAGATAGGGTAAACATGATGTCATGGAAATATGACAGTAATCAAAAGAACGATACATCATTAATTTGCCTAATATAGAAAGAAGAGGGGAAAATCCCCTTTGACGTATATGGTGCATGTGGCACCTTTTATCCAAATGTAGTAATATTTAGAATATGTTCAGGAAAGTAGGCCTTGCCGGCCGATTTAGGGTGAGATTGAACATACCACGCGCATCCTCAAGTCATCTAGTACGGTGAGATGGAATGTCTGGTGGAGGCCGCAAGGTCCTGATGTGTCCGCGCACTATACACTCTATGAACAGAAGAAACCCTCAAATCAGCTCGAATAAAAATGAATTCACGACGATTTAGGCCGGGTGATTAAAGAAGGCAGATGAACTGGGATAAGAGATGAGATAATATCCCATTAAATTAGTTACCTTGTTGTCCATGAGAAAGAACCCTCAGTACGGCAGATTCCCCAACCGAGCAGAGCTTGGTCGACGCGAGCAGCGTCGAGAAAGTCGATGGCGATAGGCGGCGGCAAGCGGAAGTGGCGAAATGCGGTGGGCTTTGTCGGCAGCCTGGCGGCGGCGGCACGAGGCGAGCTAAGTGTTTACCGCCGCGATAGGCGGTGCCATGCATAGACGCAGAGGAGCTTGTGCAGGTGTGAATGGGGACCGGAGGGGGTGGTGGGCGGGGTGAGGGTTTATGTGACGTGGGGATGGTGAGGTTTTCTTTTTTTGTTTTTTGAATTGGGTGGTGAGGGTTTTCTGTCTCACAAAGAATTTTGGAGGCGACGGTTTGCTAGAGCCAACCGTGTGTGATTGACGCAACAGGAAAAATGAAAGTCATTGCACACGGTTCCAATTTTGGGAACCGTGTGTGACTGACGTACTACCTCTGTCCTGGTTTATTGGTCCCCTTTGTATGTTTATGCATGTGACCAAAAATTATATCATTGAACACTATGCTCAAATACCCATCCAACGATATAATTTTTGCTGACCTGCACTAACATTTTGTCAGTTAAACCTTTGGTCAGAATTTAACACAAATTACAAAGGGGACCAATAAACCAAGACGGAGGTAGATTACATCAACCGAACTGATTCCATCCATATCCCACGGTTAGACATAAGTAAACATAGATTAAACATACTCAGACATAGATAATAAGCGTACACGTACACAAGCATAGTTCAACCATAAGTACATAGTTCAACCATCATTAAGCATACTCAAGCATACATAGTTCGATCCCACATCTCATCTCACATGCCGGCATGATCCTCAAGCTTCTCCAGGTACTCGGCATACACGCCATGCGCCACCCTGCGAGAATACTTACGCTTGAAGGAGCCAACGGCCCGTCCTCTTGCATGCACCAGAACACTTAGATACGCGTCATGAAGCTTGTGGTTGCAAAATGGGCATCCATAGCCGCCGTTCTAGGTCCTAATACGCCTGTTATGCTTTCTCGCATAAAGCTCCCTCAGGATTTGCCACTTCAGGATTCACTAAGATAGAAATAAAGCATTGGTCGAACTCTTCTTTGGTGTTAAGGTGGTAGCTGTGAATAGCCATCGACTACCTGGAAAAGGTAGAAGAATAGGACCTATTCTGTGTACCTCCTCTGGCCATCTTCATCCTCGTTGTCCACATTGTCAGACAGCACCTATACAAATAGTAAAACAAATTTCGCATCAAATCAATGATTACATGTCGTCAAGTAGGATTAGGAATTTATGGCTATTTATTTATAGATATCCAGAGATTATGGTTCGATTTTTAAGCACAATCGTCTATGTACAGACCAATCTTGAAGAAAATACTGGCACAAATATATGTAGGTCATTCAAAATCAATTGTCAAGTCCTGGCTAGGAATTATTAACATGAACACTAACCATAGTTGGATTACTAGCAGAAATCATTTGCACAGATGAAACAACTAATCACTTATCACTTGTACCTTTCAAACAATCAATACACTACACGGATCTAACGAAACTTACTCAGATTTCATGGATTTGGAGAACATAACCATAGGATTTCTATTCCAAAAAGGGGGAGGCAGGAGTAACCAGAGAAACCCTATGATCTATTTGACACATAAATGGGTATAGATGACTAACCAGCTGTCTATCATCGTCGGAGTCGTCGCTGGAGTGGTCATCGGAGTCATCGTCGGGGTCGTCGGCGGAGTCGGTGTGGAACTCCGCCTCCGGCTGTGGAAGCTCGACGCCGCCGACAACGTCAGGGTGCAACGATAACTCGCCAGCGGTGACGGCAACCTCTATCTCCATCTCCACGCCGTGCTCCGGTGCTTTAGCAGCCCGGTGTCGCCATTCCCTCCGATGGGGCGCTTCGGCGACATCCTCATACACTGACAGCTTTGAGGACTGAGAGCGGAGAGAGAGGATTGTGTGTGTGTGGCGAGGATGGAGGGTGCGGCCGCTCGGACACACCATTAATATGGAGTAGTGGGAGTTGTGGGAGAGAGGCGGGCGGCGGTCAATCCGATGGCTCGCCTCCATGTGAGCATGCGCACTGGACTGCTGACATGCCTACCAAAGTTTCACACAGCTAGTCGCACGCCTCCCGTTGCCACTGCGCAGCGAGCACGCCTCCGTCAATTCACACACCTGCACGCACGCCTCCCGGTCTGCCTACACAGCGGACTGCTCACATGCGTCCTGTCAACTCACACCTGCTCGCACGGCACACGGGGCGCGCGGCGGCACGTATATTGTTTTTCTATTTGGATGATTAATGTTGTCGCTTTATTGCTTAACCGAAGCATGGCACGTATCCATTGTTGGTCTAACGCTCATGGTTCGAATAAATAATCCGTTTTGGATATTGGTTCCCAATTATTAATAATCTCCCGCTTGTAATTTGATAAAGATTACATCAAAACTGGTCTCAAATTTGACCCCAAAAAAGTACAATGCCACTTTGTATTGTTGTCCACATGACAACACGATAAGTTTCATGAACTTCAAATAAGTTTTGAATGTACTAGAATTTAAAAATCAAGATTCTCAATGTTTGAAATTTGTTGCACGGGGAGAAAACATGCACCCAATGAGACACATGTGTTTTTGCAATCCATTTAGGTGCACTGTCACGTGTGCATGTAGCTCAAATTTGATTTTTGCACATTATACCCATAGAAAATCAATCAATTAATGTACTAAAACGTCTTAATGATCTCCGTGATTTTTTTGAAATTAAAACGTCCCTCCTTTGGTAACATATGTTCGCCGCGGGATAACTAATTTAACATGCATCGTAGTTGCGGTGGATTCACGGTGTGTGTGTGTGTGGGTGTGTGCGTCTGGGGGTGGCGGGTGGCTCGCAGTACACTACGAGTTCTGAGCCACCGTGTGGGTTGGCCGCTTTGTTAGGCAGGCCGGTGCCACATCAGAGTCGTGAATTCGTTATTTAAAACATTACACAACCCTTTCATGCATACATGTTTTGGCCACATGCAGTCGATGGTTGTCCTACACGACACTCGATACTCGCGTGTGACGCTTTTTGTGGGCCGCGAGGTCATCATCCATCAATTTGACGAACAGCCAGCAGTGAGGTTAATTTGACCAACAAGGTAGAATCTTTTTTGTTTGTGTTATGGTGGTATATAGTACGCGTCGAAGAGGTGGGAGGGGACTAGCATATATACTATATGTACGCGTTCGTGAACAAGTACACCTCACTCAGTGTCGGGACTTTTCGGTTTCCGAGGCACGTGCCACATCAAAATTGTGAAATTGGCCATTCAAACATCACACAACACCTCTTTGGGCCACATGCATGCACGTGGTGGTTATCCTAGCTAGGACACTCATGTGTGACGCTTCAATCTATGGGCCCACGAGGCCATCATCGATGCATGCATGCATCACTTTGACCTGCATCGGGAGAGGTTAATTAATTTCACCATCGATGAGGATTCTTTTGGGGTCTACATATTACGGTAAGAGCATATAGTATGCGGTGAAGAGGGAGAAGGGTACCATCATATTATTACGCTTCATGACCTCGCTCTGTGTGGGTGCATGGTTTACGGTTTTTGAGGCATGTGGCACATCAAAGTTGTGCATTTTGGGTATTCAACATATATATGTTTGGCCCACATGCAAAGCGGTGGTGGTTGTTGAAAGCACAAGTGCTCCCTGGGTAATTTTGGTAATTAATGTAAACATATCTCTTGTTGGACTAATACTTTCATCTAGTATATTTCAGATATGTGCAACAGTGGAGTGGCATGGACAAGAGGATGTGGAACCCCTTCAAGATGATAAGGACAAAGGATTGGCTCAAGCTCAAAGTTCAGGACTCTACATTTTCTATTTTAGTGATCCAAGATCACATTGGGTCCATAGGAAAAGCCAATACTATTAAGAGGGGATGAGGTGTTGCTTAATGGCTTGCTTGCTCAAAGTGCTTAGTGATATGCTCCAAAGCCCTCAGCCACTTTCTCATATCCACATATGTCCCAAAACAAAAGTCAAACTCGGCCCCGCCGAAACTTTTCATCCGGAGCCACCGAGTTCACTTGACATAGCCACTGCCAGAAATCCTAATCTTTTCGGTCTCACCGATGGGATCTCGGTCTCACCGAGATGGGCTTGCAAACTCTCTGTTGCCTATTGCATTAATTTTGGTCTCACCGACATATGAAATCGGTACCACCGAGTTTGCTTGGCCAACTCTCTGTTGTGCTTATTACCAAAATCGGTCCCACCAAGTTTGTGTAATCGGTCCAACCGAGATAACGCTTTACCCTAACCCTAGCACATCGGTCCCACCGAGTTGATCTTGTCGGTCCCACCGAAAATCCTAACGTTCACATTTTGAACTAAATCGGTCTGACCGAATTTTCTGATTCGGTCCCGCCGAGTTTGGTGATTTGTGTGTAACGGTTAGATTTTGTGTGGAGGCTATATATACCCCTCCACCCACTCTTCATTCGTGGAGAGAGGCATCAGAACATGCCTAAACTTCCAATATACATTTTCTGAGAGAGAACCACCTACACTAGTGTTGAGACCAAGATATTCCATTCCAACCACATAAATCTTGATCTCTAGCATTCCCCAAGTTGCTTTCCACTCAAATTATCTTTCTACCAAATCCAATCCTATGAGAGAGAGTTGAGTGTTGGTGAGACTATCATTTGAAGCACAAGAGCAAGGAGTTCATCATCAACACACCATCTATTACCTCTTGGAGAGTGGTGTCTCCTAGATTGGTTACGTGTCACTTGGGAGCCTCCATCAAGATTGTGGAGTTGAACCAAGGAGTTTGTATGGGCAAGGAGATCGCCTACTTCGTGAAGATCTACCCTAGTGAGGCAAGTCCTTCGTGGGCGATGGCCATGGTGGGATAGACAAGGTTGCTTCTTCGTGGACCCTTTGTGGGTGGAGCCCTCCATGGACTCGCGCAACCGTTACCCTTCGTGGGTTCAAGTCTCCATCAACGTGGATGTACGATAGCACCACCTATCAGAACCACGACAAAAACATCCGTGTCTCCAATTGCGTTTGCACACTTCAATCCCATCCCTTTACATTCTTGCAACTTTCATGATTTACTTTCCAATGCTCATATACTATTTCATGCTTGATTGATATGTATTGTGAATGTTTGAACTTGTGCTAAAACTCCACTTCAACTTAAAGAATTTAAAAACTGCAACTTTTCTTGCTAAGAGTCTATTCACCCCCTCTAGACACCTCTTCTCGATCCTTTCAATTGGTATCAGAGCATTGGTCTCCATTGCTTTGGTTTAATCACCATTGGAGGAAGATGGATGAGTCTACGTTGGGTAGTCTTAGACGTAGAGTGCCTATTCTTGATGGAGAGTTCTTTCATGAGTGGAAAAATGAGATGCTTGAGATTTTCAATGAATATCATTTGAACAAGTACATTACTAGCCCTTGTGCACCTCATGTTGATCCTTTGCATCCTACCCTTGATGAGTCTATTGACATGATTCGCAATCTTAGAACTATCAATCTTATCATTAGAGGATTGCCCAAAAATTTGATTGCTAGCTTACCTACTCTTGATTGTGTCTACACTATATGGAGATTTCTTGAGGAACGATTCCCAAATTACTCCTTGAAAAATCTAGACGAAATTCTTCATAAGTCTATTTCCTTGAGTAAGATGAGTACTAGTGATCCTAAGTTTGATGATTATCTATTTGAGCTTCGTGGTCTCATGCGTGCCAAAGGAGATGTTGGAATCATTAGCAATATCATCTCCGAAGCAATTAGAATTCATAAAGATGACCATTGTGATCATCATTTATCTAATGAATTACCCTCTCTAGGAATTGATCAATCACAAGACGGTGTTGAACATGGATACTATGATGAGGATGATGATAGTGACTATGATCTTGATGATGCGATGAGACACTTTGGTCTTATGGCCAATCTTCGTGGCTACATGGCTGGAGGAAAGGAATGGGTCCTTGATAGTGGATGTACTAATCATATGACCGGAGACAAGGATATGTTTCGTGAGCTTGCTGAAAACGACGGCCCTCGAAAGTATGTCACTTTCGGTGATAACTCAAAGGGTAAGGTGGTTGGCCTCGGTAAGGTGTCCATCTCACATGATAGCTCCATACAAAATGCCATGCTCGTTGAATCTCTTGGGTATAATTTACTTTCAGTATCTAGACTTGTTGATTTCGGTTTCAACGTTCTTTTTACTGAAGTAGATTGCCAAGTGTTTCGTAGAGATAATCATAAAATGGTCTTTACCGATATACGTAGAGGTGATCTTTACATTGTCGATTTCACTAAAAAGGCTCAACCTAGAACTTGCTTAATTGCTAAATCCTCAAAAGGCTGGTTGTGGCATAGAAGGTTAGGTCATGTGGGCATGCGAAATCTTGATAAGCTTATTAAAGTTGGTCATATCCTTGGAGTGAAAGATGTTATATTTGACAAGGATAGACTTTGTAGTGCTTGTCAAGCAGGAAAACAAGTTGGAGGAAGTCACCCCGTGAAGTACATTATGCCCACGAGAAGACCGCTCGAGCTATTTCATATGGATGTCTTTGGTCCCAATGCCTACAAGAGTCTTGGTGGTAACTCATTTGGTCTAGTCATAGTCAATGATTTTTCAAGATTTATGTGGATGTTCTTTCTTGATGATAAATCGCAGGTCCAAAAGATCTTCAAAAATTTCGCTAGGAAGGCCCAAAACCAATTTGAAGTGAAGATCAAAAAGGTTCGGAGCGACAACGGAACGGAGTTCAAGAACGCAAATGTGGATACCTTTCTTGACGAAGAAGGGATTTCACACGAGTTCTCGGCTATGTACACGCCTCAACAAAATGAAGTTGTTGAGAGGAAGAACCGGACTCTTATTGAGATGGCAAGAACGATGCTTGATGAGTACAAGACTTCAAAACACTTTTGGGCGGAAGCGGTTGAGATGGCTTGTCATGCAACAAATCGCTTGTATCTTCACAAGCTACTCGGCAAGACGGCATACGAGCTTCTCACCGGTAAGAAACCCCAAGTTGGATACTTTCGGGTACTTGGCTCAAAGTGCTACATTCTTGATAAGCATCGTCGTTCTAAATTTGCTCCTAAATCTCATGAGGGTTTCCTACTTGGTTATGGCTCAAACTCTCACACTTACCGTGTCTACAACAGTTTCACCTGAAAGGTTGAAGAGACGGTAGATGTAAAGTTTGATGAATCTAACGGCTCGCAAGTAGAGCAATTGCCAATTGATGTAGGAGACAAAGACCCTTCGGAAGCAATCCAAGACTTGTCTATTGGCAAGATTCGTCCAACGGAGGTGAAGGAGAGTACCTCATCCGTCCAAGTGGAAGTTTCTACCTCACGACAAGGTGAACCAAGAGTTGATACGGAAGCATCCACAAGTGGGACACACCAAGATGAAGAGAACAAGGAAATACGCCAAGATGAACCTCATCAACCTCCTTCTCCACCACGAAAAGAGAATGACAATGTCAACAATGAAGAAGGCCAAGAAGAAGGACAAGATGAAGAACATGTTCCACCCCGACCCAAGCAAAAGCTCTCACGAGTTAGAGCAAGAGTCGCCAGAGACCATCCCGTCGAGCAAATCTACAATCACATTCAAACCGGGAGAATCACTCGCTCTAAATCTCGCCTGGCTAATTCTTGTGAACACTATTCATTCATCTCTAGCATTGAACCTATGAAGGTTGAAGAAGCATTGGAAGATCCGGATTGGATAAATGCTATGCATGGAGAGCTACACAACTTTGAGAGAAACCAAGTGTGGACATTGGTCGAGAAGCCCGACAACAACCACAACATCATCGGTACCAAATGGGTGTTTCGCAACAAGCAAGATGAAGATGGTCAAGTCGTCCGCAACAAAGCTCGTCTAGTCGCCCAAGGCTACACTCAAATCGAAGGTATGGACTACGGTGAGACATATGTCCCCATTGCTAGACTTGAGTCCATCCGCATCTTACTTGCCTATGCTAATCACCATGATATCACTTTATACCAAATGGACATTAAAAGTGCTTTTCTAAATGGTGAAATTGAGGAGGAAGTTTATGTTAAACAACCTCCCGGCTTTGTCAATCCTAAGAAACCCGATCATGTCTACAAACTTCACAAAGCTCTTTATGGTCTTAAACAAGCTCCTAGAGCATGGTATAAATGCTTGACCAAGTTCCTTATTGAAAAAGGCTTTGAAATTGGTAAAATAGATTCTACTCTTTTTACTAAAAGGGTTAATGGAGAATTATTTGTGTGCCAAATTTATGTTGATGATATTATATTTGGTTCTACTAACCCTCATTTTAGTGAAAAGTTTGGAAAGCTAATGTCGGAGAAGTTTGAGATGTCTGATGAGTGAACTCAAATTCTTTCTTGGTTTGCAAATCAAGCAAACTAAGGAGGGTACCTTTGTCTCTCAAACAAAGTACACCAAGGACTTATTCAAGAAGTTCAATATGCAAGAGTGCAAAGGTATGAGTACACCCATGCCTACTAGTGGACATCTTGATTTGACTAAAGATGGTGAACCGGTTGATCAAAAAGTTTATCGCTCTATGATTGGTTAATTGTTATATCTATGTGCCTCTCGTCCCGATATTATGCTAAGTGTGTGCATGTGTGCATAATATCAAGCGGCCCCTAAAGAATGTCATCTTAAGGCTGTGAAAAGGATAGTGAGATACTTAATTCATACACCAAATTTTGGCATTTGGTATCCTAAGAGGTCCTCTTTTGATCTTGTTGGCTATTCCGACTCGGACTATGCCGGAGACAAGGTTGATAGAAAGTCCACTTCGGGTACTTGTCAATTTCTTGGTAGATCTCTTGTGTCTTGGTCCTCCAATAAACAAAACTCGATACCCTTATCCACCACCGAAGCGGAATACATTGCCGCTGGTTCATGTTGTGCTCAATTACTTTGGATGACCCAAACTCTTAAAGATTATGGGATATATGTGAAACATGTTCCTTTGCTTTGTGACAATGAAAGTGCCATTAAGATTGCTCATAATCCCGTGCAACATTCTCGAACTAAGCATATTGAAGTTCGTCATCATTTCATTCGAGATCATGTTGCTAAAGGGGATATTGATCTTAAGCATGTTCGTACTGATAAGCAATTGGCGGATATATTCACCAAGCCACTTGATGAGAAAGTATTTTGCCGGTTGAGAGGTGAATTGAACATCATTGATGCTTCAAACTTGGAGTAGGAACTCCATTTGGATACATGCAAGGCATGAATATATGACTAATCCTTGATATTTCTCTTATGATGATATTCATATGTCTTGGATATACTTGCACCCTTGCATGCTATCTAACCCTTGTAGGTACTTGGATGAATCTAAATCTATGAGATTGCAACTCACTCACATCTTGAGCAATCTCTACATCATCAAGTCGCTACAATACGGTGGTTGATGACAAGGAAGCACGAAACCCTTCAACATATCGTTTGACAAATTCTATATATCAAATTTCTTTTGGTATCAAATTTCATGATTGTCATTTTGGATACACAAGTGCTTTTCCTTGCAAAACTAACCCATGTAGGTAGATGAACTCACTTCCAAGTGGTGCTCCCAACTCTTGATGAGCTACATCAACCTCGAGCAACCCACACAAGTTCCACTACATGACTAAGATCAACACCACCACCCAAGGTATGTCATTCCATCTTAGAGAAGCTTTACCTCAAGTCATAGGTCAAAGCAACTCAACAAGATGTGAATACATCAAAATGCTTAAACGAAAAATGGTAACCCCATTTTGAGCTTAAACGATGAGTATGACCCATGATCAAGTGCCTCACTTGACTCCTAAGTCAATATACTCTAACATAGGTGACTTTGTCACCGCCCATTTCTAGATGAAGTTCCCTTGTGTTTCTCCATGTTCTTGTATTTGACTCATGCATGTTTGTTTTTCCCTTTCAAAAAGAACATCATCTAGATTTTCTTTTCTCTGTTATGTTATGCATTCCCTGCATCCAATTCCTTGCAAATCTTCAGTTAATTCATTGCAAATTCTTGTGAGATCTTTCTTACCTAGTGAGCTGAGGTGACAAGTGCTTTGTCTGTGATGAACTCGGTCACACCGATCTGTTGCTTTCGGTCCAACCGAATCCTTTCGGTGCAACCAAAGCACACAACTCGGTGCCACTAATTTCACTGCAGAAAAGACAACTTGCCACTTGATCATGCATTCCTTTTTGCTCCAGCTCCACTCAATGATTCTTGTCCTCTACCAGCATCACATTTTATATGCTGCTTTGCTCTGTGACTCAAGGACCAAACCTATTTTGACTCACACTCGAGAGGATCCCTTCTTGGAAATTGATGTCAAAGGGGGAGAGAGTTCACATCAAAGCTTAAGCTAAATCCTTCAAAAAGGGGAGAGAATTCTTCAAACAGGGGGAGAGAAGAATTACATACCCCAGATGCTTGGTGTTCAAGAGGAGAGAAGTCACATGTCTTTAGAGGGGAAAGACATGTTCACGTTGTTTGTGTATTTTCTTTGCTCTGATTTTCTGTTCCCTATCTTCTCCCAGTATCCCATATAAGATTCAGGAGGAGCAAGACATCTAAGGGAAGAAAATCTTTGAATTCATTGCATATCTTTACCTTTGGGGATATGTCTATATCTAATAGAGTATTCAGTGCTCACACTCTACATGTCATCCCAATCTTGGTACTCTTGTGGTTCCTTTTGTTTGCTCTGGCTAGTAGATGTATCTGTGTTATCTAACCTTGTTTACTCAGGTTCATCCCTTTCTAAGCCAAGTCAAGACCACAAGGTAAGTATATGCATCACACTCATGTGCATGAGGATATCTTGCTGATGTACATACTGTTTGCAAGAAGGACTCATGAGCATGAAGGTACATTTCCTATATTCACACCATTTGCTCTGATGCATATAGCCAAGATACATGTAACTCATTGATTGCTCTGTCATGATTATGCACTCATATGCTCTTATGTTCCATATTCACATGATTGCATACATGTAGGGGGAGCCTATGCATGTTACATGTCTTTCCAAAGCTTTACTTGTTATTCTCTATATCTTTATCTAAAGCTTTGATGTATGTTGTCATCAATTACCAAAAAGGGGGAGATTGAAAGCACAAGTGCTCCCTCGATGATTTTGGTAATTAATGTCAATATATCTCATGTTGGACTAATACTTTCATCTAGTATATTTCAGATAAGTCCAACAGTGGAGTGGCATGGACAAGAGGATGTGGAACCCCTTCAAGATGATAAGGACAAAGGATTGGCTCAAGCTCAAAGTTCAGGACTCTACATTTTCTATTTTAGTGATCCAAGATCACATTGAGTCCATAGGAAAAGCCAATAGTATTAAGAGGGGATCAGGTGTTGCTTAATGGCTTGCTTGCTCAAAGTGCTTAGTGATATGCTCCAAAGCCCTCAGCCACTTTCTCATATCCACATATGTCCCAAACCAAAAGTCAAACTCGGCCCCACTGAAACTTTTCATCCGGAGCCATCGAGTTCACTTGACATAGCCACCGCCAGAAACCCTAATCTTTTCGGTCTCACCGATGGGATCTCGGTCTCACCGAGATGGGCTTGCAAACTCTCTGTTGCCTATTGCATTAATTTCGGTCTCACCGAAATATGAAATCGGTACCACCGAGTTTCGTTGGCCAACTCTCTGTTGTGCTTATTACCTAAATCGGTCCCACCGAGTTTGTGTAATCGGTCCAACCGAGATAAGGCTTTACCCTAACCCTAGCACATCGGTCCCACCGAGTTGATCTTGTCGGTCCCACCAATCACATTTTGAACTAAATCGGTCTGACCGAGTTTTCTGATTCGGTCCCGCCGAGTTTGGTGATTTGTGTGTAACGGTTAGATTTTTTGTGGAGGCTATATATACCCCTCCACCCACTCTTCATTCGTGGAGAGAGCCATCAGAACATGCCTAAACTTCCAATATACATTTTCTGAGAGAGAACCACCTACACTTGTGTTGAGACCAAGATATTCCATTCCAACCACATAAATTTTGATCTCTAGCCTTCCCCAAGTTGCTTTCCACTCAAATCATCTTTCTACCCAATCCAATCCTATGAGAGAGAGTTGAATGTTGGTGAGACTATCATTTGAAGCACAAGAGCAAGGAGTTCATCATCAACACACCATCTATTACCTCTTGGAGAGTGGTGTGTCCTAGATTGGTTAGGTGTCACTTGGGAGCTTTCGTCAAGATTGTGGAGTTGAACCAAGGAGTTTGTACGGGCAAGGAGATCGCCTACTTCGTGAAGATCTACCCTAGTGAGGCAAGTCCTTCGTGGGCGATGGCCATGGTGGGATAGACAAGGTTGCTTCTTCGTGGACCCTTCATGGGTGGAGCCCTCCGTGGACTCGCGCAACCATTACCCTTCGTGGGTTGAAGTCTCCATCAACGTGGATGTACGATAGCGCCACCTATCGGAACCACGACAAAAACATCCGTGTCTCCAATTGCGTCTGCACACTTCAATCCCACTTACATTCTTGCAACTTGCATGATTTACTTTCCGCTGCTCATATACTCTTGTCATGCTTGCTTTGATATGTATTGTGAATGTTTGAACTTGTGCTAAAACTCCACTTCAACTTAAAGAATTTAAAAACTGCAACTTTTCTTGCTAAGAGTCTATTCACCCCCCTCTAGACACCTCTTTTCGATCCTTTAAGTTGTCCTCTCGCACCCACTTAAGCGGTTATCAACGATACCATTGCTTTCCATCTGTGGGCCCACTTGGTCCATCACTACTTTTTGCCTGACAACAAGAGAGGTTAATTTGACTTAGGAGGGGATTTTTTTTCTTGTAATACGTTATATATATATAGGTCATGCTCTGGGATGACATGCATGATACAGTTTGAGCAACACACATGCATGTGTACACGTGAATCCCTCCCATCGAGTCGAAGTGGCTAGTACAACGACACATCATGAACCGATCTCGCTCTGTGTGGGGAGCTAGTGTACGATTTTTGACGCACGCGCCACGTCAATGTTGTGAAATGGTATTCAAACATGCATGCACACATCACCTCCATACATATGCATGTAGTGGTTTCCTTCAGATGGTACACTCCCTCGCATGGTTATCGGAGCCTATATATTTGTGGGCCCGCATGGACATCCATTATCACCTTGACCGACAACAAGATAGGTAACCATGGCGGAGTCTTCATTTGGTTCGTGTTATCGTAGTATAGGTCATGGTGAGATTCAGACCTAATTAAGTTTGAGCGCATATACTATGCACGCATGCATGCATGAATCCCCGTCGTTGGCTTGAAGTGTGTATAACATACATATGCATCGTCAACCTAACCCTCACTCAGCGTGGGGATTTCTAGTTCAAAATCACGGTGCCACATCAAAGTTGTTCCATTGTTACTCAAAAACACACCTCTCCATACATATGTTTGGGCCACACGCATGCAGTGGTTATCTTCGGGGACTAGCTACTTGCGTGATTATTGGCGAGCTAGCCCATCTCCGGGATCGCATGAACGGCCATCACTTTGACCAACAACAAGAGAGAGGTTGTACGACCAAGGTGGATTATTCTTGGTCCATTTTACTATCCATCTTGGTGAGATATGCCTCTCTGGCCCGCCGACTGAAAGTGCGTGTGTGGGGGGCTGCTATGTACTTCGCACTTTGCTAGGTGAACCTCGGTTGGGGGGGCATGCATTCATAGCTTAGGATTCCCTTCGTGGCGACACGAGGGGGGCTGCTAGCTACTTCGCACTTTGCTAGGTGAACCTCGGTTGGGGGGCATGCATTCATAGCTTAGGATTCTCTTCGTGCCGACACAAGGGGGGGTTGCTAGCTACTTCGCACGTTGCTAGGTGAACCTCGGTTGGGGGGGGGATGCATTCATAGCTTAGGATTCCCTTCGTGCCGACACGAGGGAGGGGGGCTGCTAGCTACTTCGCACTTTGCTAGGTGAACCTCGGTTGGAGGGGGGCATGCATTCATAGCTTAGGATTCCCTTCATGCTGACATGAGGGAGCGGGCTGCTAGCTACTTCGCACTTTGCTAGGTGAACCTCGGTTGGGGGGGAGGGGGCATTGAGGGAGTCCTGGATTAGGGGGTCCTCGGACAGCCGGACTATATCCTTTGGTCGGACTGTTGGACTATGAAGATACAAGATTGAAGACTTCGTCCCGTGTCCAGATGGGACTCTCCTTGGCGTGGAAGGCAAGCTTGGCAATACGGATATGTAGATCTCCTCCCTTGTAACCGACTCTGTGTAACCCTAGCCCCCTCCGATGTCTATATAAACCGGAGGGTTTAGTCCGTAGGACAACAACAATCATACCATAGGCTAGCTTCTAGGGTTTAGCCTCTACAATCTCGTGGTAGATCAACTCTTGTAATACTCATATCATCAAGATCAATCAAGCAGGAAGTAGGGTATTACCTCCATCGAGAGGGCCCGAACCTGGGTAAACATCGTGTCCCCCGCCTCCTATTACCATCCGCCTTAGACGCACAGTTCGGGACCCCCTACCCGAGATCTGCCGGTTTTGACGCCGACATTGGTGCTTTCATTGAGAGTTCCACTGTGCCGTCACCACAAGGCTTGATGGCTCCTTCGATCATCAGCAACGATGCGATCCAGGGTGAGGTTTTCCTCCCTGGACAGATCTTCGTATTCGGCGGCTTCGTACTACGGGCCAACTCGCTTGGCCATCTGGAGCAGATCGAGAGCTACACCCCTGGCCGTCAGGTCAGGTTTGGAAATTGAAACTACACTGCTGACATCCGCGGAGACTTGATCTTTGACGGATTCAAGCCTATGTCAGGTGCACCGCACAGTCACGATGAGCACGACTTAGCTCTGCCGTCGGACGGTGTTCGGGAGATCACACCTGTGGCTACTCCGGCCCTGGATCCGGAGTCGATGGCACCGTCCAAGGGCGGGTGGATGGACCCTGCCTCGGAGGCCACACACTCAGTGGCGATAGTGCCGAATACTGACTTCACCCCCTATGAGACCTGTGTCGCCGGATCCTCGGATTCGTCCCCGGCCACAGGCCCCGAACCGCCTGCGTCCATGCCTATCGAATGTGATTGGGCGCCGATCATGGAGTTTACCTCCGCGGATATCTTTCAGCACTCGCCCTTTGGTGATGTGCTAAATTCATTAAGGTCTCTCTCCTTGTCAGGAGGCCCTTGGCCGAACTATGTCCGGCTCGAGTGGGAGGCGGACGACGAAGAAATTCGTTCCCCACCCACCACCCACTTAATAGCCATTGTCGATGACTTAACCGACATGCTCGATTTCGACTCCGAAGACATCGACGGTAGGGACGACGATGCAGGAGAAGAACATGAACCACCGCCCGCAGGGCGCTGGACAGCCACTTCATCACACGATATATATGGTGGATACACCCAAAGAAAACAATGACGAGGAACGGAAGGATGCAGCGAGGGATAGTTCCCTCGAGAAGCAACCAAAGCGACGGTGTAGGCGCCGCTCCAAATCCTGCCTCGGCAAAAACAGCGATAACAGCGCAAGAAAAAGTAATACCCCGGTTGACTCCAGAGGAAACAACGACCACACGGACCCAGTGACAGAGCAGGATGAACCAGCGGACGGCGAACATAGTACGGAGCCGCTGTCCGATCACGGTGACGCCGAGGATAAAGCTCATCATCCTCTCTCCGGAGAGGAAAACAGTCCGGATGACGATGCACACATCATCCCGGAAAGGCACTTGGAACAAGAGAACCTCCATAGAAGGCTTATTGCCACCGCGAGGAGTCTGAAGAAGCAGAAGCAAAGGCTCAAGGCCACGCAGAATACGCTCAACAGTAGATGGAACAAAGTGCTCGACACTGAAGAAAAGTATGGTGGCAGTCGCCACACAAAGAGCTACCCAAAGTGCAAGCTGTTGCCTAAATTCGATGATGAGGCCTTAGAGCCTACACAGCTGAAAAATAAAACGGCCGATCGGTCGGATCGACCACCTCGTGGCCGCGATAGGGCGGCTAACGAGGCCGCACATAAGTCAGCACACGATTCACGTGAGGACTTGCATCAAAAAGCCGGCATGACCAGATCCATCTATGGATCTAGGAAGCGCGCTCCAGCGCAGAATCAAAACCGAACACTACAACCGTCAGAATGCCATGACACATCCAAATAGAGGGGTGCCGCGCACCCCCTATGCTTCACCGATGAGGTGCTGGATCACGAATTTCCAGAGGGATTCAAGCCCGTGAACATAGAGGCGTACGACGAAACGACAGACCCTGGGGTCTGGATTGAGGACTTCGTCCTCCTTATCCATATGGCTCGCGGAGACGATCTCCACGCCATCAAACACTTGCCCCTCCAGTTGAAAGGACCAGCTCGGCACTGGCTGAAGAGCCTCCCCGAAAATTCAATTGGAAGTTGGGAGGAACTTGAGGATGCTTTTAGGGCTAACTTTCAAGGGACCTATGTCCGACCTCCGGATGCAGACGATTTAAGTCATATAATTCAACAGCCCGGAGAGTCAGCCCGAAAGCTTTGGAACAGATTTCTCACTAAGAAGAATCAAATTGTTGACTGCCCGGACGCCGAAGCCTTAGCAGCTTTCAAACACAGCGTCCGAGACGAATGGCTCGCCAGACACCTCGGCCAAGATAAACCGAGGACAATGGCAGCCCTAACAAGCCTTATGACCCGCTTTTGCGCGGGCGAAGATACCTGGCTGGCCCGTAGTAGCACTAGCCACCCAGGCACATCTGAAGTCAGGGATGGCAATGGAAAACCACGACGCATTAAAAGCAAGCGTCGAAATAACAAAGACAGCCCAGACAACACGGCGGTAAATGCCGGATTTAGGGGCTCTCGACCCGGTCAACGGAAAAATCCTTTCAAAGGCAACAGAGATGGACCGTCCAGCCTAAACAAGATTCTAGACAAATTATGTCAGATTCATGGCACCTCCGATAAACCTGCAAATCACACCCACAGAGAATGCTGGGTTTTCAAGCAGGCCGACAAGTTAAACGCCGAACACAAGGGGAGGGAGACACCAAGTGAAGACGAGGATGAGCCTCGCCAGCAAAACACTGGGGGACAGAAAAAATTCCCACCAGAGGTCAAAACAGTGAACATGATTCACGTAACAAAAAGGAGGAGCAAACACGCACTCCGAGACATATGCGCCGTAGAGCCCGTCACCCCCAAGTTCAACCCTTGGTCAGCCTGCCCGATCACTTTTGATCGCAGGGATCACCCGACTAGTATCCGGCACGGAAGATTGGCTGCCTTGGTGCTAGACCCAATAATCGACGGATACCATCTCACCCAAGTCCTCATGGACGGTGGCAGTAGTCTTAATCTGATATATCAGGACACAGTCCACAAAATGGGGATAGACCCGACAAGAATCGGCCAAAGCAATACTACCTTTAAAGGAGTAATACCAGGCCCAGAGGCCCGCTGTACGGGCTCTCTAGTACTAGAGGTTGTATTCGGTTCTCCCGACAACTTCCGAAGTGAAAAGTTAACCTTCGACATCGCTCCATTCCGAAGCGGCTATCAAGCACTACTCCGAAGAGCAGCCTTCGCTCGTTTTAATGCAGTACGGCATTATGCTTCTCTTAAGCTTAAGATGCCTGGTCCACGTGGCATCATCATAGTTAGTGGACACACTGAGCGTTCCTTACGCGCGGAAGAATGTGTGGCGGCTTTAGCAGCCGAACACTAAACGGCCTCTCCAACCAGAACAAATGATCGGTCGTCAAGACCGCGGACACGGCTAGACGAGTCCGGCGCACCACTAGCTGTAACAGCTTAGATAAACCTGAGATTGGTTTGATGGATATACCCCCATAGGCGGTACCAGGGGCTTCCCGCATGTAAAAAGGACTACAGTTCAGCTTGACCTCATTTAGATTGAATTTTAATGAGAATAATTAGTTTTTCGCACGAAGACTTTCATCTAAGTTTTTCTCTTTTACAGATAACAATCGTGCTACACCCTTCCAGGATACGGCACAACGGAGACACAGGCGCAGACGTGCAGCAGGGGCCCGTTCAAAGGTTTCTTTTTAGATTAAGACCCTATGTAAACCTTTCTTACTGTCTCTTGTTGCTTGACCCCCCCCCCCCCCCCAGGATACCTAACACAACCGCGAGGGATGCTAGCGTTGTTGGCATTTTGCCACGTCAGACTAATGCACGTACCTGGAAATTTAGGGTCCATTATCAAGGGCGTTACTCAGCCCGGTACATGTTGTAAAGACCGAACACCTTAGGGAGTGTTCGGCGTCGCGAGTTTGGCCTTATATGCACCAGCTCCGAATCATGTCTTTGGTCAAATGTTGGGTTTGCCCGGCTCCCGCGTTTTGCTACCTTACGTTCTGCTCTATCGGCTAATGTGGCACCGGGAGAACTACTGTCATTGTGCCCTGGTTCATCCGGATGAGCACCTCAGTAGAGAAAGCCGAAAACTGACTGTCATGATAAAGCGCGAGACTAGTCAACCACTCGATGACTTAGCGGAATCTTCGGGATTCCTCCGCATTAACGAAGGTCCGGTTTCAGCGATCATGTACGTACGCGCCCCGTACTCGGATGAGCGCGGAAGTACCAGGGGCTATATAGTAGCCCCACTATCAAACTCCTATGGTTAAGTGAAAGTGTTAAAGCAATATAGTCCGATTGCCTCGTTCGCCGTGCCACCACCTCCTTAATGGACCAAGACGTTGGATCAAGTGTGAACACGCGCTTTTGCAAACACCCCCGCATTATATGCGTGGGGGCTGAATCCGACGACTGCAAACTTTCAGGTTATATATATATATACATAAACGGCTGCACAGGAGGCATCATAATACTTTCAGGCAAAAGTATAAACACAGCCTTTATAAATCAAATAGCACTGTTTTTACAATCGGGATACATGTCACTCGAACATGACACCCTTCGAGCACTGAGCCTCTATTAAACGAGCACCTTCTAGGACTTCTTCAAAATAGTGCTCGGCCGAAACCTGGCCTACGGCCGGATTCTGGGTTGCAATAGCGGTGGCCTCCATCTCTGCCCAGTATGTCTTGACACGGGCAAGAGCCATCCGCGCACCCTCTATGCACGCCGACCTCTTTAAAGCGTCGATATGCGGCATAGCACCAAGGAATCGTTACACTAGACCAAAATAACTATTCGGCCTTGGTCCTTCCGGCCATAGATGATCCACGACAGACCTCATGGCAAGTCCAGACAACCTATGGAGCTCGGCCCACTCGGCCATTTGCTCATTTAACAGCAGCGGACGCGCTAGAGCATTGAACTGCGACCAGAACAACTTTTCCACTTCGTGATCTTTTTTTATCTTTGAAAAACATGGTCGCATCAGCAGCACTCGCTGCCAAATCCAAGTACGCGTCCGCAGAACTCCATAATTGATCCAGAAGGGCATACTTAGGATCTCCGAACTTCGTCCGCAACAAAAAGGGCTTCCCAGCCGTGATATTTCCGGCTTGACGTAGCTCCTCCTTCGCCGCTCTGATTTTAGAGCGGGTTTCCTTGGCTGCTACCATGGCTTTCTCTAGGTCCGCCGTCTTCGTTTGACTTTCCCTTTCAAGAAGCTCATAACGGTCGGCGGCATCTTTTAACTCAATAGCCATCTTGGCTATTTTCTCTTTGCTCTGGCAATGTGCAGCCTGTTCGGCTCTTAACTCTTCGACCGCCTTTAGGGCGGCCGCGTCACTCCTCCTGGCTTGTTCCTTGGCTCGGGCAAGTTCCGCCTAAAGGGTCTCCACGGCGGCAGCTCCATCTGCAGTCACAGCATATTATAGATACTAGCATCATGCTCCTCTTAATATATGTTGATCACCGGAGAATACATACCCTGTGCCTCGTCAAGCCGCCTGTTTACAAGCACGATGTTGGCATCCGCTGCATCAAGCTGCCGCTTCAGTTCTGCAAACTCACCAGTCCGGCTAGCCACCGGACCCTCAGCCGCCTGCCCATGAAAGCGGCATGATCATCACCTGGGACTATGATCCTCTGTTTGCCGCCTTTTTCGACAACAACCAGAGTCTCAGGGGCTACTATCTGCATAGGGCACACCTAGCGTGTGCGGTACCGTCAAAAATATACATATTACTTTGCGTACCTCAAAGCCTCTCAGCAGGCTCATAAAAGCTTCATGCAACCCGCTTTCGGCGGATAAAATCCTCTCAACCACCGTACCCATTAACGTACGATGTGCTTCTGAGATAGCCGCTTGCTCCAGAAGATTCATCAGTGTGTCTGGTCGCACACCGGACAGTTCCGGACTCTTTCTGTTGCTCCCCTTAGGAGCCGAATACTTCGGACTTCGGGAGGCCGAAGGGTCACCTTCTGGCCTTGGTGGATCAGGAGAAATCCTTCGTGACGACACCTCTGGGTCATCCGCCTCATGGGGCGGGGAGGCATGGGGAGGTGTTTCGCTCTCCATCATCTCCGGAAGAAGATCCCCCAAAGACGAACTCTGTCGAGAAGGGCTATGATCCGAACTACAAGACATACGTCTCGGTTATTGTCCTCGGAAATAAAGTAGGATATATTTACTATAAAGTACTTTTGTTTACTTACTGCTCGGTGGAGGGCTGGTCCCCTTGCGGGCACTGTGCGGTAAGGATGCCCTCCGGGGTAGGGCCCCTTGACAAAGGTTTCTTCCCTCGTTTGGAGACCATTGTTTCCAAGTCTTCAGAGGCGGTCCTCTTCCTTCCCTGGGGAGAGGGAATTTTAGATTCTTCTCCCCGGTTATCCTCCTTCGCGGAGGAACTAATTCCCCCGGTTTGGATGAATAATGAGTGAGGCCCCCTTTCAGCTTCTTTATTCCTCCCTTTATCTTCCCCTGATGGCGCTTGATAAGGCGCAAGCTCAAGCATCCTGGATAGTACAGGATCCGGTGAGCCTTCGGGAAGGGGGGGCCGAACACCTGATCATCTTCGCCTTTTTTATCCAGTCCTGGTCAAAGACCGACCTTTTAGAATGATGTTGTGATAAATAAAGAGACAGCATGTTCGGCCGAAGAGTTACTTACTTGGTTGTCTAGACGATTGCAGTTTAGGCCCGCATCCTCGGTGGTTATTCGTGATCCGAAGAACAATCTGTACAACCCTTTGAGCGTCACACCGAAGAATTGCTGAATGGTTCGCGGTCCTTCCGGGTTGAACTCCCACATGCGGATAGATCAACGTTGGCATGGCAGGACCCGACGAACTAGCATGACTTGCATTACGCTGACAAGGCTGACATCTCTCTTGAGGAGATCCCGGATGCGACTCTGCAATGTCAGCACGTCATTAGCCGGCCCCCAGTCCAGCCCCTTGTTGACCCATGACGCCAGTTGTGGCGGGGGCCCCGAACAGAGGGCAGGGGCAGCTACCCACTTAGTACTTCGGGGAGCCATGATGTAAAACCACTCCTGCTGCCATAAGTCGGACATCTCGGGGAAGGATCCCTTTGGCCATGGAGCATCAACGCCTTTGCTTATTATGGCGCCTCCGCACTCTGCGTGTCGCCCATCGATCATCTTCGGCTTCACATTAAAGGTCTTGAGCCATAAGCCGAAGTGTGGGGCGATGCGGAGGAAGGCCTCGCACACGACGATAAACGATGAGATGCGAAGGATGGAATCCGGAGCCAGATCATGGAAATCGAGCCCGTAATAGAACATAAGCCCTCTAACAAAGGGATCAAGACTAAAGCCTAGCCCTCGGAGGAAGTGGGAAACAAATACGACGCTCTCGTTAGGTTCGGGAGTGGGGATGACCTGCCCTTGAGCAGGCAGCCTGTGCGAGATTTCGGCGGTCAGATACCTGGCTTCTCTTAGCTTCTTGATGTCCTCCTCTGTGACAGAGGAGGCCACCCACCGTCCTTGAAGGTTGGATCCGGACATGATTGACGGTCCGAAGTGCTTGGCCTCCGCCTTGGGTGCTGGAATTCAAGGTGGGAGAAGGGAAAGATCGAGCACAAGAAGAAAAGGACAGGCCTTGACCCCTTTATAAAGAGGGTGAATATCAAGCGCCCTCCGCACGACCGTCTGGAACTTGCCTAAAATCGAGGAGTCGTACCAGCAGGCACGATTGGGTTATCTACACCCGTATTGATGAGAATCCCGTGAAAAGAGGACACGATCTCTGCTTCGACAAGACCTGCCAATAAAATCGCCTCGCAACACGTGCAGTGTCAGGCTCGGAAAAATGGTTTGTCATGACCAGACCACGGCAGAACGTCACGTTAAGAAAAGCTATCAGCAGATTAGATTTGTGGAAATATTATTCTCTCTACGGTGGTATGTGGAATTTGTTTTGCAAAGCCGGACACTATCCTTGTGTTCGGAATCTTCTATGGAGTATTCGGAGGAGGAACCCGCCTTGCAATGCCGAAGACAATCTGCGCGCCGGACTCATGGTCATTGAAGCCTGGTTCCGGGGCTCCTGAGGGAGTCCTGGATTAGGGGGTCCTCGGACAGCCGGACTATATCTGTAACACCCCAAAATTTTGACCTTGTTTTATTAATTAAAATTTTGCCAGGAAATTAAATTTTTTATTTTCTGGATTTATCTTTTGATTTCAGAACCCCTCTTCTCTTTAATATTGTGGGTTTTTACCTCAAGTGGAAACTTTCCAAAAATATTATTGGACTTGTATACTCTCTCAATAAAACAATTCTTTATCAGTGGATTTTTTTGCATAATAGTTTTTCCTGAGCTTTATTCTTTTAAAATGATTTTCCATAAATTTGGAGCCTCTTGTGCACTGCAACCATTTGATAAATGCATTTAAAATTTTCACCAAAATTTGGGGATGTCATATGATGTTTCCACATCACTTTTATGCAAAAATATCTTTTGGTCATTGGAGATTTTGAGCTCTACACTAAATTTTCAAATCTGGTCCAGTAGGTATTTTTGCACTGCAACCTATTTAAATATTTCTTTAAAAATTCTTCCAAGTGTTTGGAGATGTCAGTAGATGCATATAATTCAACTTCATGCAAAAACCCATGAGTGTTCTTTGAAAAATTTGAGCAAATCATCCTCTTTTGCTCTCTGGTCCAGTTTGGCTTTTCTACTGCAACCCTAATTTATTTTGCACTAGTGCCCATGAGCTTTTTCCTGCTTGTAGTCCTCCCTACAAAACCCTTAAGTCTAGGAGAGTGGACCCATTGGAGTATTTTTGGTTCATGCAATTACAGCCTTTAGTTTCTGTCCAGAATTGGTTTTCTCAAATACTTGCACTAACTAGTTTCTAGTTTTGCCAAACTAACCTTGCCATCATCACTTGCACCAAAAGAGACACTGGTCTGGAGTTTTTGGCCACTCCAAGAGTTGCCTAGATGCACTTAATATTCTGTCGAACACCTTGAGTGCATGGACAGTTTTGGCATGATTTTTAGTTTACACTATGATCTTGCCCCTCTGGACAAAACCAGCATGTCCACTAAGCCCCTAGACCACTCTAACCCAGACCTGTTAATTGCCAACCTCGCTCGAGCACTCTAGCCCACCCTGGCATTCTGTCGAGCATGTCGCGCGCGTGCTCTGGGCGTGCCCAGAGCGCACGTTTTGCACGCGCGCGCACCGAGCGGCCGCGTCTCACTGCCGCCCTCCCCGCGCTAGTGCTGACCCTTGGCCACTTACCGCCAACACGCCCGACTCCTCCCTCGCCGCAGAGCCGCTCCTGGAGCTCCACAGCGCCACCGCCGCTCCGACAGCCACTGCTATGGACGGCGCCGCCCGAGCCACTCCAGCGCGCCAGCTGCCCCTTAGAACAGTCCATCCTCATCCGCTCGCCCTGCCCAACCCGCTAGCCTCCGCCACATCGCCCTGCAGCTACAGAACGACGGTCGCCGGCGTTCTTATCCACGGCCGCCGCGGGAACCGACCTCGTCCACCTATAAATAGGAGTTCCCGAGCTCGTCCAAACCCTCAGACGACCTCAGGCCATCCCCCTAGTGCTCCCCTAGCCGCGGATTGACCGGAAGAGGCCGTCTTCCCCATCTCCGGCCAGTTCGGCCGCCGCCACGCTCCGGTGCCTTGCGTCGCGAGCAGAACCTCCCCGGTCCATCCAGCGCCACCATTCGACCCTCCTAGACCTTGCGGAGCCACCCCACCTCTCAAACCTGATCAGGAACCACCGTAGCCCAAAGCCCCTATTGCTCCCGAACCACCGTCCGCCGCGGAGCTCGCCGCCGGTGACCCCCTCCACCCCCGCCAGCCTATCAACCACTGGGAGGACCGCCCTGGACCAGCGGGTCCATCCCCACCCTCAGAACCCCGTGGGGAACCGCCGTTCGTCGACGGCGATCGCCGGAGTCCCGCCTCCGCTCGGGCAGAGGAGGAGGAGGGAAAGGCGACTGGTCAAACCTGACTAGTGGGCCCAAGGGACCCACTGTCAGTGACACAGCGACGGCCCACGCTGTTTTAAGTGAAAGCGTAAACCCAGAAGTACGTCTCATCCGTCTCGAAAACGTGTTTCTATTCGAACCGTTTTCTTTTCTGTTTTATTTAAAAACAGAACTTTGACTAAACTTTGACTGGCTATAACTTTTTAAATATAAGTCCAAATGACTTGATTCTTTTTCTGTTGTTTCTCAAATTCTGTCTAGTTTATTTTAGTATTTATTTGAAAATTTTCCAAACAACTTTTTTGTTCTGTTTTGAAACTATGTGTTGATTTGAATATTTTCAACAATAGGATTTTTGGAGAGAGGAGAAAACTTTCAAAAGTTCTGGAATGCACCCTGCCTCTCCACAACTTGAAGGCAAGCATTCTGAACCCTGGCATGATATTTTTGGGTGTTGTTTGATACGGTTACAACACCACCTTGACATGGAGCATTTGTTATTTTATGTGACGATACGATCATACGCGTGAGTGCATAATGAGATTCTTTGCTGTTAGAAATGGATATGCTGGTGATAGTAATCATCCTCGTAAGCTTTTCATGCATACCGGAAGGAAGCCGGGAAAGTCTCTATCTTGGGTAGACACGAGCTTGTCCCTAGTTCCTCGTCGAGACGAGTATGTCCGGTATGGTAGGGTGAGGTATGATGAGTGGTGACTTTATCTGTTAATGGAAATATATTTGTTATGCTAATCATACAGGGAATACTTGGACCTCCTGAGTCGGCCGTAGATCGAGTCTTGTTCCAGTAACCCCCATACTTGTTTCGTACTACCACTTGTCCCTGCCGCAGGTATGGAACGGTTTAGTAAGTTGTCAACCCCTTCCTAGCACACACCGTACAGAGAGGCCATGGTGGAAGATACCGGATGCATCCGGTAGGCATGCCACCTGGTCCGGGGGCATGGGTGTTTCCGGTTGGGACCGAGAGGGGGGCACCCCTTAGAGCGCGTGATATAAATTTGATCCCATGCTACGCGAGGTTGTAGCCTCCCCACTTAGAGTTTTGCTTAACAGGTGTCGTGGGTGATTCCAGACACCGGTAAGTTAGGCTGGTGTGTGCGGTCAGGTGTGTTTTCAATTAAAAGACCATAGACGGAATTAGTCCCGATGGACTAAAGAAATCCGTTACTCGTGGGTAAAGAGTACACCCTCTGCAGAGGTTAAATCTATTCGGATAGCCATGTCCATGGGTAAGGACTACAGTCTGAGATGGGTTTAGTGTCGGTCTTCGGAGGAAAAACTGCTAAACCAGAACATTGATTATGTCCTGTGACATATGAGGATTTTGATTATTATTATTGTAGACTAACCATTTACATTATTTGAATTATTGAGTATCCCTGGGACGGTTCTACCTCCTTGATACTCACTGCGATTATTCTCTTATAAGCCCTTTATGTGGTGTCGCTCAGACGCCCGACTGTGGCATATTGGTTATTTAAATTCTTTATAAGCCCTTTATGTGGTGTCGCTCAGACGCCCGACTGTGGCATACTGGTTATTTAAATTCTTTATAAGCCCTTTATGTGGTGTCGCTCAGACGCCCGACTGTGGCATACTGGTTATTTAAATTATTTATAAGCCCTTTATGTGGTGTCGCATAGACACCCGACTGTGGCATGCTTGTTATTTCTTTTATTTATAAGCCCTTTATGTGGTGTCGCTCCGACGCCCGACCGAGGCATGATTTATTTTATTATCCTTTCGAGGCGTCGCTTCAGACACTCGATCGGTGCATTCTATTTCTACTCCCGTATTGCACATTCATATTTTATATGAACAACCTGCATGCGTGCATCATGGATTTTTATTTCGTGACTGACGTTGCGATCATAGAATATTTCAGAGCATGATTATCCCTTGTTATATTATACCCGTGTTCATAATGTTTGCGAGTACATTCAAAAGTACTCACTGGCTTGTCCCTGGCTATTGTCTTGGCCAGATTTCTTGCGTGGAAAGGAGCGTTGCGATGACAGCCCCTGAACCTACGCAATGGAGATAGCAGCCTCGCGAAGATAGGAGTTATCCTGGTCAGCTGTTCCTGTGGAAAATGGAGTCCCATAGACGCAGATGAACCACGAACCGCTTCCGCCATCAACCACTAGAAACCAATTGTTGTACTCATAGGCCACAATGGTTTTGTACTACATATTTTGTACCTTGCTTGGAATTCCTGTATCAAGTTGGTGCCTCATCAGCTAACAGTAATCCTGGGGCTGGTGAGCACAAGGGCCATTTTCTGGAAAATTAATATCCCAAAAATCCAGTCCTGACAAACTTGGTATCAGAGCCAGGCTGACCATTGGCCAATCCTATCTTAGCCAGGTCAATAAACCTAGGTTAACCTATCCACCAGACCATAACCTAACCCCGACCAAGCTTCCCGTGTAAGATAGCCACACAGTGACCCCGACACTTTTGGGCAGTCGGTGCCCAACCTATCAACCTAGCCTGTCGATCACGCGCCAGTGACCGACACCTAACATGTCTCATTCGCAAGCGTGCGAAGGAAGACTCAGTCCCCTTTTCTATAAAAAGGGCACGCTAGCCTCAACACAGCACAGCACAGCCTCTTCCCCCAACTCAAGGCATAATGCCTGGCCCTATTGTGCACAATGAGACCACAGCCACCAACCTTGGAGGTTTTGTGACCGTGCTCGCGAACCTCACCCGCCGTGCCTATGCATTAGAAGAGCCCCCAGAATATGTTGTGTACCAAGGACCCATGAGCTGGGCCACTGTGCACATCTATGGTAGGGGTCTATCACCAGAACGCCCCTACAGGTTCACTGGAAGGACAACTTCCTTTGAGCCACAAGCCATCCAGCTAGCTGCTCGAGAAGCTATAGTTCAACTCCGGCACTTGTCGCCCAGACTTAACTGTCGCTCGTTCTACTACTACCCCAGTCGTGACGGGTATGGTAGGCCGCCCCAGGTTGCCAACAGAGATCACGAGACGGATCTTGCACTATTGAATCTGGTGCGCTATGTAAGTGCACTAGAGGAACTGATCGATCAAATCACCCTTGATCTAATCGCAGCTCGGGGAGAACTGGTTCGCCGAGCCCCGGCAAGAGGAGAAGATGAGCCCGACGCCGACAACCCAGTCGTGCTGTTCGGACACCCGATCGAGTCCTTGAGGTCTACCCCGGCCATCGACCAAAATGCTTTGGTGTCCCCAGAAGCACTTCCTCGCCTTTTTGGAACACGCTCCAACGGGATTGTGGCCAACAACCCCCGCGATGGTCATCATCGCTACCCCGACCCTGCAGCCCCTCAACCACATCCAGCTAATCCCGACGGTGAAACCCGTGGAGAAGCCTCGACGTCCACTAGACAAGCCCGCTTAGATATTAACGAAGTAGACTGAGTCGCTCAAGTAGTACCGAGCCTTAGTATTTCTACGCCTTGTAATTGTGTGATCCTGTGTCACCATTATTAAATGCGGCCTGCTTGTGCGCCCCTATTTTTTCAATCGTAGCCATGCATAAGTACGTTAGCGTACAGTTGCATTTTTAAATTCCGGGCGCAGCTACCAAAAACCACCCCCGGCGACACCCACAGCAATGTGTCACATTTATGAGATATGTGTATCTGTGGCATTGACCCCGACCCCCATAGAGCAGAACCGACAACTAGTTACCCTTCACCACGGTATATAACCCAGCCCCAATGCTATATAAAAGGCCACCTCCTAACCTTGCCAAGTAACCCTCGCCTTGTGCACAACACTCACAGCCATTTCTTTGCCATGCCGACCCCCAGTATTTATCTGAGAACTCCAGATGCCACCCCAGGTAGTTTTGTCAAAATATTGTGGGACTTTACCTGCAGTACCATGAGTGCTATCCATCCACCCCAATACGAGTTGCTCAAATCGAGGATCACCCCATCCACCTCGAAATATTGGGCAGTGGTGCACATCCCTCCCGCAAACCCAAACCAAGACCCAACGGAAGTCTCCCTCGTGGGGAAATCCATGCCGACTCCGCAAATGGCCATAGAAGCTGCTGCGTACGAAGCGCTTGCTCGTCTTCGATTCGCGGTACCATATGCCAGCGAACGAGGATACTATTACTTTCCGAGTCGTGCAGCACCCGGAGAAGTAGCATCTTTTCCCGGTGGACGAATCGAAAGAGACCCAGTACTGGCCAACCTTGCCCAGTATGTTATCGCTCAAGAACGTTTGACTCAGCGGGTAATGGGTTATCTCCAGAGCCTCGCTGATCTAAATCCTCAGATCGCTATTGGCAGACCACTGAGGCCCGACCAGGAGAGACACATCCATCGACTAGTCAATCCACTTCCCCCGATAGAAGAGGAGTGTGCCCCAGTACCAGAGACGTTTTCTCAGGACCCTATCCATTTACCGTTTTTATTGTAGACGTCACCGCTATTATCCCAGTATTTATTTATGTGTTGTAACTTGTGCATGGTATCCAAAATTTGTGCGACGGATCAAATATTTGGTTTTAGTTATGTGAGTAGTTTTACTGCTGTTAATTTTGATTTAACTAATTTTCACTCACGATAAATTTTGAAGTGAGATTTCTTTCCCTGAGTTGCTGCAGCATATACCTCTTCACGTCATGGATTTTTATTCACGCAGCACCATAACAGCAGCCTCACAACCACAACCACTCGACCTCGTGCGCTAATTACAAATCCTCGTACACATATTGCACCTAACTGTTCACACCCGAGCACACCACAGTCTCAGTAGGAGAGATTTGTGAGTAATCATTCGGGCGCAAGTTGCTCCAGCACACCGACAACAGTTAGCACTCGATGCCGCACCTAATCCTCGTGATCACCGCCACCGCGAAGAGCTAACACTAGAGCGGCAGCATCACGAAGATCATCAAGGATCATCGCGCACAGGAGCACGGACAACCCCAGCAACGTCGCCAAACTTCCGCACATCAGGACCACGTACCAGTCCGGCATCACCTCCGCCATTAGAGCCTCGTCTTGAGCTCCTGCAAACAGAAATGGAGGAGAATGAAGGAGAGGGAGAAGCAAGGCCAGGTGTGAGGAAGAAGAAGGAGCACCGCGATCATTTTATAGGTCGAGATCGGTGTACGGTGGGCGAAGTCCACCAGCACCGCATGTCGCTCGATTGCCGGTGTTCGGAGGCAGATCCGCGAGCAATGCCGACAGTGCACTGGCCCGCGAGGTGAGTGCACGCTGCACCGGCAGCTAGCACGCCGCGCACTACCGCAGTACGGCCTAGATGCCCTACGCGCTAGACGTCGCCGGTGGAGAAAGCGCGGGAAAGCACGCGAGAGAGAGAAAGAAGAGGAAGCCAGAGGTAGAAGAAGAGACTGACAGTGGACCCCGGGTCCACCTGTCAGCCAGAGGGAGCACTGTGCTCTCGGGTACGACCAGCGTATTTTAGTAATTTAGAATTTCTATTCTAAATTTACTGTATCCAACGTAGAAATATCTCGTTTTCCCCAACCATGGATTTTTCCACGCAACGCCAGTATACCACACTGTAGTTTTACACCACTTATTGCCCTCTCACTATAGATACATTTTATTGCATAAGTAGGATGATTTTTTTTGGTAAGAGCGATGTTTGTTCAAAACAACTTTTAGCAAATCTCGAGGACGAGATTTTTCTTAAGGGGGGTAGTGTTGTAACACCCCAAAATTTTGACCTTGTTTTATTAATTAAAATTTTGCCAGGAAATTAAATTTTTTATTTTCTGGATTTATCTTTTGATTTCAGAACCCCTCTTCTCTTTAATATTGTGGGTTTTTACCTCAAGTGGAAACTTTCCAAAAATATTATTGGACTTGTATACTCTCTCAATAAAACAATTCTTTATCAGTGGATTTTTTTGCATAATAGTTTTTCCTGAGCTTTATTCTTTTAAAATGATTTTCCATAAATTTGGAGCCTCTTGTGCACTGCAACCATTTGATAAATGCATTTAAAATTTTCACCAAAATTTGGGGATGTCATATGATGTTTCCACATCACTTTTATGCAAAAATATCTTTTGGTCATTGGAGATTTTGAGCTCTACACCAAATTTTCAAATCTGGTCCAGTAGGTATTTTTGCACTGCAACCTATTTAAATATTTCTTTAAAAATTCTTCCAAGTGTTTGGAGATGTCAGTAGATGCATATAATTCAACTTCATGCAAAAACCCATGAGTGTTCTTTGAAAAATTTGAGCAAATCATCCTCTTTTGCTCTCTGGTCCAGTTTGGCTTTTTCTACTGCAACCCTAATTTGTTTTGCTCTAGTGCCCATGAGCTTTTTCCTGCTTGTAGTCCTCCCTACAAAACCCTTAAGTCCAGGAGAGTGGACCCATTGGAGTATTTTTGGTTCATACAATTACAGCCTTTAGTTTCTGTCCAGAATTGGTTTTCTCAAATACTTGCACTAACTAGTTTCTAGTTTTGCCAAACTAACCTTGCCATCATCACTTGCACCTAAAGAGACACTGGTCTGGAGTTTTTGGCCACTCCAAGAGTTGCCTAGATGCACTTAGCATTCTGTCGAACACCTTGAGTGCATGGACAGTTTTGGCATGATTTTTAGTTTACACTATGATCCTGCCCCTCTGGACAAAACCAGCATGTCCACTAAGCCCCTAGACCACTCTAACCCAGACCTGTTAATTGCCAACCTCGCTCGAGCACTCTAGCCCACCCTGGCATTCTGTCGAGCAGGTCGCGCGCGTGCTCTGGGTGCGCCCAGAGCGCACGTTTGGCACGCGTGCGCACCGAGCCGCCACGTCTCACTGCCGCCCTCCCCGCGCTAGTGCTGACCCTTGGCCACTTACCGCCAACACGCCTGACTCCTCCCTCGCCGCAGAGCCGCTCCTGGAGCTCCACAGCGCCACCGACGCAAGCCGCCACCGCCGCTCCGAAAGCCACTGCCGTGGACGGCGCCGCCCGAGCCACTCCAGCGCGCCAGCTGCCCCTTAGAACAGTCCATCCTCATCCGCTCGCCCTGCCCAACCCGCTAGCCTCCGCCACGTCGCCCTGCAGCTACAGAACGGCGGTCGCCGGCGTTCTTATCCACGGCCGCCGCGGGAACCGACCTCGTCCACCTATAAATAGGAGTTCCCGAGCTTGTCCAGACCCTCAGACGACCTCAGGCCATCCCCCTAGTGCTCCCCTAGCCGCGGATTGACCGGAAGAGGCCGTCTTCCCCATCTCCAGCCAGTTCGGCCGCCGCCACGCTCCGGTGCCTTGCGTGTCGCGAGCAGAACCTCCCCGGTCCATCCAGCGCCGCCATTCGACCCTCCTAGACCTTGCGGAGCCACCCCACCTCTCAAACCTGATCAGGAACCACCGTAGCCCAAAGCCCCTATTGCTCCCAAACCACCGTCCTCCGCGGAGCTCTCCGCCGGTGACCCCATCCACCCCCGCCAGCCTATCAACCACTGGGAGGACCGCCCTAGACCAGCGGGTCCATCCCCACCCTCAGAACCCCGTGGGAAACTGCCGTTCGTCGACGGCGATCGCCGGAGTCCCGCCTCCGCTCGGGCAGAGGAGGAGGAGGGAAAGGCGACTGGTCAAACCTGACTAGTGGGCCCAAGGGACCCACTGTCAGTGACACAGCGACGGCCCGCGCTGTTTTAAGTGAAAGCGTAAACCCAGAAGTACGTCTCCTCCATCTCGAAAACGTATTTCTATTCGAACTGTTTTCTTTTATGTTTTATTTAAAAACAGAACTTTGACTAAACTTTGACTGGCTATAACTTTTTAAATATAAGTCCAAATGACTTGATTCTTTTTCTGTTGTTTCTCAAATTCTGTCTAGTTTATTTTAGTATTTATTTGAAAATTTTCCAAACAACTTTTTTGTTCTGTTTTGAAACTATGTGTTGATTTGAATATTTTCAACAATAGGTTTTTTGGACAGAGGAGAAAACTTTCAAAAGTTCTGGAATGCACCCTGCCTCTCCACAACTTGAAGGCAAGCATTCTGAACCCTGGCATGATATTTTTGGGTGTTGTTTGATACGGTTACAACACCACCTTGACATGGAGCATTCGTTATTTTATGTGACGATACGATCATACGCGTGAGTGCATAATGAGATTCTTTGCTGTTAGAAATGGATATGCTGGTGATAGTAATCATCCTCGTAAGCTTTTCATGCATACCGGAAGGAAGCCGGGAAAGTCTCTGTCTTGGGTAGACACGAGCTTGTCCCTAGTTCCTCGTCGAGACGAGTATGTCCAGTATGGTAGGGTGAGGTATGATGAGTGGTGACTTTATTTGTTAATGGAAATATATTTGTTATGCTAATCATACAGGGAATACTTGGACCTCCTGAGTCGGCCGTAGATCGAGTCTTGTTCCTGTAACCCCCATACTTGTTTCGTACTACCACTTGTCCCTGCCGCAGGTAGGGAACGGTTCAGTAAGTTGTCAACCCCTTCCTAGCACACATCGTACAAAGAGGCCATGGTGGAAGATACCGGATGCATCCGGTAGGCATACCACCTGGTCCGGGGGCATGGGTGTTTCCGGTTAGGACCGAGAGGGGGGCACCCCTTAGAGCGCGCGATATAAATTTGATCCCATGCTACGCGAGGTTGTAGCCTCCCCACTTAGAGTTTTGCTTAACAGGTGTCGTGGGTGATTCCAGACACCGGTAAGTTAGGCTGGTGTGTGCGGTCAGGTGTGTTTTCAATTAAAAGACCGTAGACGGAATTAGTCCCGATGGACTAAAAAAATCTGTTACTCGTGGGTAAAGAGTACACCCTCTGCAGAGGTTAAATCTATTCGGATAGCCATGTCCATGGGTAAGGACTACAGTCTGAGATGGATTTAGTGTCGGTCTTCGGAGGAAAAACTGCTAAACCAGAACATTGATTATGTCCTGTGACATATGAGGATTTTGATTATTATTATTGTAGACTAACCATTTACATTATTTGAATTATTGAGTATCCCTGGGACGGTTCTACCTCCTGGATACTCACTGCGATTATTCTCTTATAAGCCCTTTATGTGGTGTCGCTCAAACGCCCGACTGTGGCATATTGGTTATTTAAATCTTTATAAGCCCTTTATGTGGTGTCGCTCAGACGCCCGACTGTGGCATACTGGTTATTTAAATTCTTTATAAGCCCTTTATGTGGTGTCGCTCAGACGCCCGACTGTGGCATACTGGTTATTTAAATTATTTATAAGCCCTTTATGTGGTGTCGCATAGACACCCGACTGTGGCATGCTTGTTATTTCTTTTATTTATAAGCCCTTTATGTGGTGTCGCTCCGACGCCCGACCGAGGCATGATTTATTTTATTATCCTTTCGAGGCGTCGCTTCAGACACTCGATCGGTGCATTCTATTTCTACTCCCGTATTGCACATTCATATTTTATATGAACAACCTGCATGCGTGCATCATGGATTTTTATTTCGTGACTGACGTTGCGATCATAGAATATTTCGGAGCATGATTATCCCTTGTTATATTATACCCGTGTTCATAATGTTTGCGAGTACATTCAAAAGTACTCACTGGCTTGTCCCTGCCTATTGTCTTGGCCAGATTTCTTGCGTGGAAAGGAGCGTTGCGATGACAGCCCCTGAACCTACGCAATGGAGATAGCATCCTCGCGAAGATAGGAGTTATCCTGGTCAGCTGTTCCTGTGGAAAATGGAGTCCCATAGACGCAGATGAACCATGAACCGCTTCTGCCATCAACCACTAGAAACCAATTGTTGTACTCATAGGCCACAATGGTCTTGTACTACATATTTTGTACCTTGCTTGGAATTCCTGTATCAAGTTGGTGCCTCATCAGCTAACAGTAATCCTGGGGCTGGTGAGCACAAGGGCCATTTTCTGGAAAATTAATATCCCAAAAATCCGGTCCTGACAATATCCTTTGGCCGGACTGTTGGACTACGAAGATTGAAGATTGAAGACTTCGTCCCGTGTCCGGATGGGACTCTCCTTGGCGTGGAAGGCAAGCTTGGCAATACGGATATGTAGATCTCCTCCCTTGTAACCGACTCTGTGTAACCCTAGCCCCCTCCGGTGTCTATATAAACCGGAGGGTTTAGTCCGTAGGACAACAACAATCATACCATAGGCTAGCTTCTAGGGTTTAGCCTCTATGATCTCGTGGTAGATCAACTCCTGTAGTACTCATATCATCAAGATCAATCAAGCAGGAAGTAGGGTATTACCTCCATCGAGAGGGCCCGAACCTGGGTAAACATCGTGTCCCCGCCTCCTGTTACCATCCGCCTTAGACGCACAGTTCGGGACCCCCTACCCGAGTACCGCCGGTTTTGACACCGACAGGCATGCATTCATAGCTTAGGATTCCCTTCGTGCTGACACGAGGGGAGGTGGGGGCAAGCAATACCGTGCTCTTTGCGAGATAGGTGCCACATCGAAGTTGCATTTGGTATTTGAAAATCGACCCACCCTTTTCATACATTAATTTGGTCCACATGCAAGTGTGTTCGTGTTCTGACCCTCTCCCGAGTCATTTTTCGCCAAATTTATGAACATTAGACAAGTCGGATGACGCAATAGACACGGTTCACTCAAACTAACCGTGTGCATTGGGCTCCATGAGGCTTCCCCTCTCAAAATTATCTACCCGCCTGCAGCTTTTTTCTGTTTGATAACACACGGTTATTGTGTTTCGACCGTGTGTGTTGTTTCTTGTCGCCAATCCTGCCTGCATCCCTCGAAAATATCTGCCCGGCTCGAGGGTTTTTTCTGTTTCATAACACGCGGTTGTTATCTCCGGACCCTGTGAGATGCACCATCATCAAAATTTTCAATAGCCCCGGCATTTCACTCCCACGTTTGACTCCCACCGTCCCGCGTGGTAAAATTTTCAGTACCCGCGTCATTTCCTCAAACACCCCCCGCCCCCCCCCCCCTCCACACACACACAATCACACACACACACACACACACACACACACACACACACACCAAAACCTCCTCGGGCATGCGCACACACACACACCCTCCCTTGCTCGAAATCCTAGCAAGGTCCCCGCCGCCGCCGCAAGGCCTCCATTGTCAACATCTGCTGGTTTGCCCATGCAGCTTACCCACCGATCTCCATACCCAGGCTGCCCTAAGTTTCTTAGATGACGCCTGCCAAACGCCCCCTTTCCCAAAGATCCCCATCCCCCACTCCAGAGTGTCGCAGCCTAAGCCCAGCTACGCTTACCGTGGAGCTCGAGGAGCGACTGGCCGAAAAGAGGTGTATCGCGGTCTCTTCGCCCGACGTCGCCGAGGAAGCTGACGACCATTACTGGTGGCAGGCACTCAAGCAGCAGGCTAGAGTATGCGTGCATTTCTCGGCCGCCGGCTACGACATCGAGGTCATCGACAACGACGGCCTAAGGCAGGCTATGTCACAGGTTAAGTGGCCCACCCCAACCCCTCGGATTCAACCACCGTCGATCTCATCCATGGCCCCGCCGCTGATCTCCTCTGGCTTGTTGTCAACAATTTCCCATCCTACATCGCCATCGAGCCCCTTTTATCATTTCTGAAGGACACGTTCTGCGACGCTAGCTTGGGATCCACAGCTTCCAAGTCAGACCTCATCGACGGCGACCACGAGGAGGGCACCCTCTCCGGCTCTTCCAAGGGGAAAGATCCCATCTGCTCTTCCAAGGGGAAAGCGCCCATCTGCGACATCAGGGAGGGAACCCTACAGCCGTGCTCTTCCAAGGGGAAGGAGCCCATCTGCGACAACATGGAGCGCATCCAGGGTCCGTGCTCTTCCCACGGGAATGAGCCCATCTGTGAAAAGTGAGGAAACCCATGATTCATTTTGTCGTGCCTCTTCACAGGGGGAAACCCATGATTGGTTTTGTCGAGTCCCTTTTGTAGTGTAGTGAGAATATGTCCAGTTTTAATTGCTATATCTGGTTGTTTGCAGTATGCCTTGTTTATTTCAGTTGTTCACAATGTGATGCTCTATATGTGAAATTATTTACTGTGCAATACATTTTATCAATCCAGTTTTAAACATGCCGATAGGAATGCATATATTTGCTTGCTGCTAAGCCTGTTATAGCTAGCATATGCCTCTTTTAAAGTTTTTTGATTGTTCGGTTGTTTGTAGTTAGCATATGTCCAGTTTCAAATGCTATCTTGGGTTGTTCGTAGTATGCCTTGTTTATTCCAGTTATTCACAACGTGATGTTCGATATGTGCAAGTATGAACTGTGCAGTTCAATTTCATCAGTACCCGTTTCAACAATACCACTATGAATGACTACATTTGGTTGCTACATCTTGTAGTTAACACGCCTTTCCATTTTTTTAACAATAACCAGTGTACATAGACCGGCACAATACCATTTTGAATGACTATGTTTGCTTGTTGTTAAATGTTAGGCCTGTTGCAGTTAACACACCTTTCCACTTGTTTTGCTTTACTAGCGTGCTTAAACCTGCACACTGAAGCTATCTTTTGGAGATTATTTTGTCTACCATGGATAATTTTGGTTGATGTTTAGCCTGTTGTGCTTAACATGCTTCTCGATATACCTACACAGGACAATTTTGGGAACGACTACTGTTTTCCATCGAGGTTAGTTTCATCCCATGGCTTATATATGCTCATTGTTCAGGATATCGGTAGCTGGTACCATATAGGCCGGGGCTTGATAAGGACTAATCGGTGAATCAGACTTTTAACTGAATATATCTGCAACCCATTTATCGTTAGGTTAACTAGGGACATATGTAATATATCTGAGGCTACATAGCAACATGCACTGTACTTAATGTCTAAATATGCAATCCTGGGCTACATAGCAACAAGGAAGAGTGTTACATTAATGTTCTGATGATGTCTAGATATACGTAGAAGAGCAGCAGCAACAACAACAGCAGCAGCAGCAGCAACAACAACAACAACAACAACAACAACAACAACAACAACAACAACAACAACAACAACAACAACAACAACAACAACAACAACAACAACAACAACAACAACAACAACAACAACAACAACACCAGCAACAGCAACAGCAACAACAACAACAACAACAACAACAACAACAACAACAACAACAACAACAACAACAACAACAACAACAACAACAACAACAACAACAACAACAACAACAACAACAACAACAACAACAACAACAACACAGCCCTGTTTGGATACTCAACTTAGCTAGAGGTTAGAGTTAGTTTCTAGCTCATGACTAACCCTGAACTAACTCCATCCAAAGAGTTGTTTGGATGGCAGGGTTAGATTTACAATAAATGCACTAGGAGAACTAGCTCCAATTAGCACCTCTTGGGTTGGATAGTTTTTTTGGGTGGGTTATAGATGCAACTAGCTCAAACTAGCCCTCATGTTTAGATATACTTTAGGGCTATTTGAGCCCGAACTAGCTCAAACTAATTGTAACCCATGGATACAGTAGCAATTAATCAGCTGATAATTTGTAAGAATGCACTAAACTCCTTCTAGCCCATAATATAAGATGTTAATTCATCTAATATGTGAGTATATTAGATGTTATACGATATTATAAAAGAGTGTTGTACTACTTCATTGTGCAATTGTTGTTTAGCTTCTAATATTAACTTGGTGCTTTTAGGTACATATGGCATTGGTAAAGATCTGTGCTTCGGCCCTTTCTGCGTATGGGGCAATGAGATATCGATGAACCAACATCAAGTGAGGAAGCTGATAAAGTTGTTAGTAAAATGGGTCCAAAGATGGCAATTAAACTATTTGTTTACACTTTATCCAAGACAACAGCGAACTGCGGGATGGTAAGTAAGAACTCTGCAGCCTTCTTTTTACTGCCCATAATGAGTTGTGTTAGATGACAATGTCTGAATCTTTTTCCTTTGCAGTGGTTGCCAAAGCAGTTTACTCAAGATTACCTCTCAAACTACATGATTGGTGGGCATGCAAAGGTTAAAGTATTTGTACCACAACACGATGATTATCTATATGTTTTCATGAAGACCGTGAAGGATGGGCGGTCGGCCATCACAAGGGGTTGGACTAGAGTCATGCGTGCCTTCTGCATGGAGGAGGGCACAATATGGGCATTCCGCTTCACCTTGTTCAACAACCAGAATGTATTTCGCCTCTTTATTTACCGTCTTTAATAGTATAAGTATACAACTGTGGTTCATCATTCTTTATTTGGTTCTTATGTAATTCTTGAACATATGTACCTATGAATCGAATAATGCATTGGTTGTTTGAACGTGATGGATATGAAAAAAGCTGTAGCATACATTCAAATTCAAATTCAAATCCGGTACAATTTGAATTAGCAGCAATTAAATTACGATGAAATTACGCTCTCCAGGTCGTTACGGCACACACAGTTGGTAAAACACAAACGTTTGCGACATACACCATAATCCGAGACGGTTCACAGAGAGGAAACGTGTGCAAGCATGCACACAGTTGTTGTTTGCAAAGCGTGTGCGATGTCTGACAATATCACAAACGGTGTGGGCAAACTAAACGTTTGTGTTAGTTGCCTTATCGTACATGATTCGCAACCATGAACTGTTTCTGATGAAGTATGCATCGTAAACATTGCACCACAGAATAGCGTGTGTGATAGTTGTCGTGTATGACAATGTTACGATAGTCCGACGTTTCGTAATCCTGTCCGACACTCGTACGACGATTAGCTAATCTTCTTAATTAGTTATCGCATATGGTTTGGGAAAAGCGAATGTGTGTGATTGTATGCTTATCATACACGTTCTATAATAGTGAACCGTTTGTGATGGGTCGCGCATCGTAAATGTGATAGCCTGGCTTAATAGGGATGATAGACTACTCATATCAATAAGGAATTCCTTCTTTTCCGGAAGCCCATTCGGACAGAACTCCAAAGTTAAGCGTGCTCAGCTTGGAGTAATTTCATGATGGGTGACTGACCGGGAAGTTGCTCCCGGGTGCGCACGAGTGAGGACAAAGTGCACAGAAAAGACTGGTATTGATCTGTGGGGCCAGTCTAGATCCCGCCAGGAGTAACGACCACCGGCGGGTGTGTCCGGGGCATTACAAGTTGGTATCAGAGCCGACCCTTGCGGTTACACGGATGTTTGCAGACAGGTGCGCGGTCATATTGTTCATGTCGTTTGTGACCTGTCGTGGCACACGACATGGCACATGTACCGGACTGAATGCACAGACGTATGTGCCAAGAGGCAACGTTCTTGTTGCCCGACGAGGACATCGGTTCCTCTGAGTGGGGGTGTATGTGATAGCCTGGCTTAATAGGGATGATAGACTACTCATATCAATAAGGAATTCCTTCTTTTCTGGAAGCCCATCCGGACAGAACTCCAAAGTTAAGCGTGCTCAGCTTGGAGTAATTTCAGGATGGGTGACTGACCGGGAAGTTGCTCCCGGGTGCGCACGAGTGAGGACAAAGTGCACAGAAAAGACTGGTATTGATCTGTGGGGCCAGTCTAGATCCCGCCAGGAGTAATGACCACCGGCGGCTGTGTCCGGGGCGTTACAGTAAACGTAGCACCATAGAATACCGACTGCGATGGAAATGCGAGCACAAACGAGTAGGAGTACTATAGGGTCCCTATCCCCGACGGTTTCTGGGTCGTGTGGGAAAGGACCCCCCCTATCGCCATCACTTACTAGGCGACGGTTCCAAATGTCATCGCGGAAAGGGGTTGAAAACCATTTGTATAGCACTGACGCGTACCAGTGTATGATGATATGGTATCCTCTTCCGAATGTTTCGAGTGCCTTGACTTGGCACATGTTCATGCATGTAGTTGAATCAAAACCAACATAGCATCTATGATATTTATGTTCATGGTGTTTATATCCTACTCATGCTAGTATCCAATGTTACTTATGCATAATTCATGTCCATGACCGTTTTAGCTCTCTAGTTGTCCGCTTCTCAACCTATTTGCTAGCCTTCGCCTGTACTAAGCGGGAAAACTGCTCGTGCATCAAAATCCTAAAACCCAACTTATTCCAGATGAGTCCACCATATATCTACCTATATGCGGCATTACCCTGCTGTTCCAAGTAAATCTGCATGTGCTGCCTCTAGAAACTTCAAATAAACATCCATTTTTGTGTGCCTGGATTGTTCATAGAGCGACAGGAGGTAGTCAGTATCTTTCATGCTAAGCAGGTTATTCTCATGATGAGTGTTTATTCACTCGTCCTTGCACGAGAGGGGCGGTAATAGGGATTCCCAGTCCCGAATTCAAAAATTGCAAATAAATAAACAAAACTCCCCCAGGATTGTTGTTGGTATGGACGGTACCCATGGATTCGGCTAGCCGTGGAGTGTGTTTGTTGGTGCAGGGGGAGTAAACCTTTACTTTTATCGCTTGGGAACCGCCACTAATGTGTTTAGCATGGAAGATATCGATAACTAATGGTCGCAAAGTAAACAGGAAGGGTGCATTTCTCAAAATTTTATTTATCTCTGTTTTAAAATCTGAGCTCTGGCACTGCTGCAAATCGCTGCTTCCCTCTGCAAAGGGACTATCTATTTAATTTTATGTTGTGTCATCACCTTCTCAAATAAGCGCCAGATCTGCTAGCACTATTGTCATCCTCATGCATTGTGTATAGCTAATGTTGGATGCATCATGATTGGATCTTTTCTACCATGAATTACAATGTTTAGTCGCCGCTTGAACTTTGGAGGTGCTCTGCATTTATGTTTTGCGGTCTCAAAAAGGGCTAGCGAGATACCACTATTGTCATATTATATCATGATTGTTTTGACAAAGTGTTGTCATTCGAGATCTATTATTATTGCTCGCTAGTTTCTTATGCCATTGATATGAGTTAATATGATTTCTAAGAGTTATTGTTGACATGCACTACTGCAGGATGCTGCTAACGCGACACTACGATCAGAGACCCTTCGAGAAACTGTGTGCGATGCAATAATCGCAAACGGTGCTGTATGAAAACCGTCAGAAATGATGCAAAACGTTTGCGATGAATGATAGATCAAACACGGTTCAGATTTTAGTTGCGTGTGCGATGAGTGGCATACGGTTGATCTGTATGAACTGTTTGCGGTGAGACAGAACAACAGAAACGGGAAGCCAGATCAAGGTGTCTGCGATATACGGCATACAATTCACCCCGATGGACCATTTGCGATGAGTGAGGTGAACACAAACAATTCGGCAGAACAAGATGTGTGTGATACCCGGCAAACAGGTCGGTAATCAGAATTGTGTGCGATCATTATAGACAGCCCATACGGTTTTTTTTGTGAATTGTGTGCTTGTCAGGGCACATAGTTCAACAAACCAACCTGTTGGCGATAATGTAGAAGATCTCTGTCGAATACATATTACTAACCATCTGCGATGAGATTGACGGGATAAACAGAGATATATACAGTCTTCTTAATTTAGTCCTTCTTCTTCTTGTTGTTCTTGTTGGATGGCCCCGCGACATCGTCTTAGCGAGGACGCTTCTTGCCGCTGACCGTTGGCTTTTCATCGCCGCCGCCGTCATCATCATCGTTGTTGTCGTCGTCCTCCTCCTCCTCCTCGTTCGACCATTCCTCCTCATCATCAATGTCGTCCTCTTCTTCGTCCTCCAATGGCTCCTCGTCCGTCTGGTTGTCGTTTGACGACTCCGGAGGCCACGTCCCTTCCATGAACCGGATATAATCGAGGTCTGGGCTCGACGCCGGACTCATGGAAGATGAGCGGGATGATTCCGATGTTGACCTATCATCGGGCGCCAGACTACTGGCCGAACTTTCGTCCTCGCTATCGCTCGACATGGCTGTAGAGTGTGTGCCAGTGTGTAGCGCGGCCTGCCGGGGACGATGAAGATGGTGGACACTTAAGAGGGGTATGCAGAGAAGAGGAACTGTCAATTGAAGCGGGGGTTGACGTATTATCTAACCGCTGATATAATCAACCGTAATTATTTGTACCCAGTCGCTCCAAATTCCCGGGGTTGCGCAGGACTCCTATTGGCTATTTGGCTGGTTTACTTTTGAAGGACACAAACAAGGAAGGAGTTTTGGGATTATGCACCGGTACCGGTACGAACGGAGTAGGACAGTTGGAGGCAATACATTGAGCTCTTCTTATTGATAAAGCCAGTAATAATCAAACTAGAAAGGAAAAGAAAAAAGACAAAGAAAAATATCTGCACGAATCTTCGGGTAACATCAATGGCATATATAGGACCTAGATGTGCATTACTTATAGCCCATCTAGATGTGCTTTAGCAATACTGTCAAACAAAACCCCTAATCATCATTGCAAACAGCGCATAGAACATGGCTAATGCGACAACCGCAACTACACATGCTAGTTCCTTCTTGTATCTTGCTTTCATCTGTTGCCTGTGATTGATTCTTTCTTGCTTCATCGTATTGATTGTACATTCTAGATCAGTCAGTTTCTTCTTCAGCTTTACGTTATCTTCTGCGAGCTTGGTGAGAACACTCCGAGCCCTGCCATGCCATTCTTCATCCAGCCAGTTAACAAAGGCACAAACCTCATATCCCTGCCAATGTTAAATAGTATTCTGGATGAGCGGTGGCATTAACTGAAGTAAAATGATGAACTTAATTAGCACTATCCTCTAAGGGGCAACTAAGAAACCGCCTGCCAATGTTGAATCCCTCCGTGCATACACGTCGAGGGGGAGTGTGCCCATGCACACAACTCAGCTTTTGGTACTTCTCGGTGGCGCAAAACTCGGAGTTGAACTCGTGTTGCGGGAGTCTAGAGTCAAGCTCCGGATCCGGCGGCAGATCGCTTTCCTGGGGGGGGTCATTCAGGACGGATTCAGCAAGGAGCCATACTTTGGACATGGTAAAAAAGATCGGGATAGATTGGAACCTGACATGACGATTCAGATCAGTACTACACCTGCCTTCTAATGACCTTAGGCAAGTGCTCGAAGGCAACCGCCGTCGTGGCGGCGCTACGAGCAGGAGCAGCCGCATCGAAACCATCAGCACCACTCGTCCGCATTCCCCCAATGTCAGCACCATGCGAGGGAATTTGGAGGCTATGTAGGGATTTGGGGGAAATGGGGAAACTGTGGAGATAAGCTAACGGTCGGGAACTACTAATGGCACTATATATATGTTGTATACGGCACACTGTTTGTACATGTTTATGTTAGGTATTACAACGTCACACACGATTTCCGCACCAAACTGTGTGGGAAGACAACATAGGTTAGACACGGTTGCCGTTACATAACCGTATGTGATGTACTACCCTGTCCATATAATTGAGTTATGGTGAGATACCGTGTAAACAGCCGCTCCGCGGATATCCGTAAAAAAAATAGTCGCTCTGCATATAGAGATGGCGGCGGCCTAGGCAGCGGCTACCGGAGAAGAGGTCAATCCTCAGTCGGTGGGCGGTGGCGGCGTCATAGGAGGTCAATCCTCATTCTGTGGCGGGAGATAGGAGGAGCTCAACCATCGAGGTCGGCGGCGGCGTGATTCGACCACCGCCATCGCGGTCGATGGCGGGATGGTGGAGGTCGAACTTCAGGCGGCAGCCACACTAAGCTTGGCTCATCGACCCTGCTGTCTCGGCGTGCCGCCGCATCGCGCTTGTCTGTCTGCTGGGTGGAGGTCGCCACGCGGCTAATTAATTAAGGTATTCTATTCGTGAGTGGCTAAATTTAGGTATTCAATTCCTAAGTGTAGTGTTATACTAGTACTCTGCGTGTAAATTGACTGGTCATTAATTTTTGTCATAGCACGTCTGGATAGCAACATGGAGCGCCCTCAGTAATTATTAAAATAAAACTTTGTGATTTATGCACGCATCTTTGGACAGCAGTTAATCCGTGTATTAATGTTGTTGTTTTGTTTTTAATTACCATTCCGCCATTCGTGTGCTGCAGATGGAACGATCTCGATGGATGAAGAATCGGAAAACCGCAGATTTTATTAGTGGCGTGACAGAGTTCATGAATTTGGCTGAAAGTACAAAGAGGAGAATTGGTGATGCGGATTACATCCTGTGTCCATGTACTGATTGTGCCAATACACAGTCACATGAAGTTGCAGATGTCCAAATGCACTTAGTCTCTAGGGGATTCATGGATGGATATACACGTTGGACCAGACACGGTGAAGAGGAGGTCATGGATGAAGATACCCAGGGCAGCGAGATGCCAAACCCCGACCGGTGTCACATGGATGTTGAATCTAACATCGGGGCAGAGGCATCAAGCTACCAATGGAACACCGGAAAGCCGAAACGCCCACTGGAAAACCAAGACGTCCACGAAGATGACGACGATCTTGATATGCCAGATTTTGCTACTATGATTGCAGATTTCGAGGGCCCAGAAAAGGATATGATTGGGTACAAGGATATGCCAACCATTGATGCGGACTCCAAGAAATAATTTTATCCAGGTTGCAAAAAGAAATATTCCAGGTTGAGTGCCACCCTGGCGCTTCTCAGATTTAAAGCAGAAAATGGTCAATCAAACAAGGGCTTCACAGATCTTAGGTATTTTCAAAGATATTCTTCCGGAAGATAATGTGCTCCCCAGAAGCACGAATGAAGCGAAGAAAATTGTTTGCCCATTGGAACTTGAAGTACAGAAGATACACGCTTGTGTGAATGATTGTATATTCTACCGTGGTGAGTACAAAGATTATCGTGCATGTCCCACATGCAAGCATGCACGATACAAGCGCAGGAGAGCAAAGGACAAGTACAAATTGGACGACGAGATCAAGACAGGATTCCCGTTCAAGGTTGTTTGGTACTTGCCTTTAATTCCAAGGTTGAGGCGTTTGTTTGCAAACCCTAGAGAGGCAAAGAGGTTGCGGTGGCATCATGATGAGCGAATTGTGGATAGGTATATGAGGCACCCGAAAGATGGGGCTCAGTGGGAATTAATCGACAAAAAGTTTGAACATTTTGCCAAGGATCCTAGAAGTATAAGGCTCGGATAGTGTACTGACGGGATGAATCCTTTTGGCGATATGAGCACCAATCACAGCACATGGCCGGTGCTTCTGTGCATACATAACCTAGCTCCTTGGTTGTGTATGAAGAAAAAATACATTATGATGACAATGATTATCCAAGGCCCGAAGCAACCTGGAAATGACATCGACATTTACTTTCAGCTACTGGTAGAAGAACTGCTGACAGTGGGGATAGATGCGCCTGCTGTAAAATGTTATGATGCTTACATAAAGGAGATTTTCGATCTACATGCCATGCTGGTGCACACCATTCAAGATATGTCGGCATTAGGCAACACATCGAGGCAGAAAACAAGGGGAGAAGCAGGGTGTGTCACATGCATGGATAGGACAGCTAGCAGAAGACTTCCCAACTCGCACAAAATAGTGTATTTGCATCATCGTAGGTTCTTACGGAAAAATCACCCATACCGAAAGATGAAAGCTGAATTTGATGGTACGGCAGAGGCAGCTGCAGCCCCAAGACCCTATGAAGGGGTGGTGGTCCACAACATGGCTAAAAAAATTAATGTTGTGCTTGGAAAGAACCACCCTTTGACGGTGAAACTAACACCCAAGGATCAAGTGTTTTAGAAGAAATCGGTGTTTTGGAAATTACCTTACTCGGAGATTCTACGTGTACGTCACTGCATCGATGTCATGCACGTAGAGAAGAATGTATGTGAAAGCATCCTTGGTACTTTGCTCAAGATTAAAGGTAAAAGAAAGGATGGTGACGGTTCACGGCTCGATATGCTTGCTGATCAATCACAACGCAAGAGTGAAGCAGAAGATGATGACAAATTCATCAAAGCTCGCCAGAGTTACAATTTCAGTACAAAAGAAGCAACACAGTTCTTCACCTATTTGTTGTCAGTTAAGACACCCTCTTCCTACTCCGCAAACATCAGAAGTCTCGTGGATGTGAGCTCAGGTAAAATGAAGTTGGGACACATGAAGTCACATGATTGCCACGTAATGTTGACACAAATCCTCCCGGTGGCCATCAGGAATTTGATGGACAAAGATATAAGAAACACACTCATTGACCTCTGTGATTTCTTCAACCAACTATGGCAGAAAGTTGTAGATCCTGAAGAGTTGGATCATATGCAAGATGATATTGCAAGAATATTGTCCAACCTAGAGATGTTTTTTCCACCGTCATTCTTTGATATCATGGTCCATCTCACTGTGCACCTTGTCGACGAGATAAAGTATTTTGGTCCTGTGTTTCTTCGCAACATGTATCCCTTCGAGCGGTTCATGGGAATCCTGAAGCGCTTTTGTCGGAACCGAAACCATCCAGAGGCAAGCATCCTACAAGGTTATATCGCGGAGGAGGTGGTTGAGTTTTGCACCGAATACATGAAACAAAGACCTATAGTTTTGCCCCTCTCTCTCCACGAGGGAAGGCTGAAAGGTAAGCCGGTCCTTGCTGGCACGCAAATGGCTGCACTCGGAGAATTGGCAGAGAAAGCCCATTTGACGGTACTGCTTAACAGCCCAGTTCTCATCGCTTATGCCGAAGAACACTTGGCGGAGATACGGGAAAGATTCTTACCAATGGTGCCTTCATCAGAGGTGGAGATGAAGGAGCACACTAAGAACTACGCCGAATGGCTAAAGAATCATTTGGCACAAGGATCCATCGATGACATTGCTACGTGGTTGGCACAAAAGCCATCACCTACGGTGCTGACGTACCAAGCATATGACATAAATGGATACACATTCTACACTGAGGAACGTGATAAGAAGACCTTGTATCAGAACCGCTCTGTTCGAATAGAATGCATGACTGTAAATGAAGTTGATAAAAGGGTATACTATGGAACCATCAAAGTGATTTGGGAGCTTACTATGTGAAAGTTAAGGTGGCATTATTCAGGTGTGCATGGATCCCTCTTGGTCAGGTAAGGATTGATGAGTACAGGAAGACCTGTGTTAACAGGACAACGATGGCATATCACGCGGACCCATTCATTCTTGCCAACGATGCTACCCAGATTTTCTTTGTGGAAGACCCCTTGCATAAGAACGGCCATTTAGTGATGCATGGGAAGAGAAGGGTACTGGGTGTCGACGATGTTGCCGATCAGGACGAGTACGATGAATTTGATGAGTTGCCAGCCAAGGGATCATGCACCAGTGCAACAGAGAAGAAGTTTAAAATCATCAAAAACCCCAAGTTCATTCGGGGTCAACTTAATGATCCCAGTTCCCACATGCACATGGGAATTAAGCTATAAGACTAGTCTTTACGCCTACCCTGCAACTTAATTCGTTCAATTTAGAACTGTCGCGTGTACTGAATTTGTGAGTTATGCCCGGTTTTCTGTTGATGTAAGAACCGTTAATATGTTGACCTTGATATGCTGTCAGCTCAGGCAATGAATATGAACTGTTTTTTGTTATAATAATTATTATTATATCATAGAGGTAGCACACTCAATCAATCTCACTACAGTATGTGTGAATAAAAATATGCAATCTGGTTTGCGAATAGCACACGGTTCGTTGATGAAAGCCGTGTGTCGACCAAACCCCGCCACCACCCCGCCCATGATCTGAGTCATGCTTTCTGATTGGCCAGAACCCAAACCCCACGGATCATACGTCTGCACCGTTGGATGCTCCCAGATCGAACGGTGATCCTCATCCCTTTCGACAGCACATGCAGTTCTGGTTGTAATTTTATTTTTATGCACAAAATGCATGTTAATATCAAAAAATGTCTTAAATATAGCTAACGATACCTGAAATGTGCCAGAAAATCAAACCCATGGTATAATGGTGATTGCGTACCGTGGAAATTTTTATGAGGCCAAACGATGAAGTCACCGGCCACAGGAGTTTGAATTGACACGTCTCCTTTTGGAAAACCGTGATCCTTCATGTGAGATGCTCCAATTTGGAAGGAGCGGTCATCAAAACTTGTGCCAAACTTTACCATTTTTTTCCACGGGATCGTGAGAGCATGCCACAGGCACACATCGATTTTGATGATGTCTGAACTCCATCTGAATTTTCTGTAATTAAAATACCAACTAGGCCTACGCCAGTGGCCGCACCTCATGGCCGAAATGTTTGAAACTTCTCCCCGCTTCTCGAACAAACGGATGAAAACTCACAAAGTGACGCACAAATGATCTGTACACCTTTGCTAAGCTGATAGTAAGGGGGTATCATAGCTAGTATATATCATGCATGCCAACTAGGCAATTTTGATGAGTTGTCATAGAATTAATTAAATGAAGAAAGAGAGGGTTAAGTATCATATCATGAAACTGTATCATAATGAATGTTATGCTACTATGTGTCATGCATGACAATATAAATAAAGTACTACATATGATACTAGCTACTCTATGATACTATGCATTATTACAGCAAGTAAGTACACAATAGAGTGACATAAGACTAGCCACAATGGGTAGTAACATAGAATGTTACTAGTCTATGTTACTACCTCTATAGTGGGGAGTAACATATGTGTAGTAACATGCAACACTTCATTTATTAGGCTATAGACTCATCTTGCCTTGAGATGTGTGATGTTACTCAGACTAGCCACAATGGGTAGTAACATAGACTAGTAACATGCCCATGTGTTACACTAGTCTATGTTACTACCTCTAGTGGGGAGTAACATATATGTGTGATAACATGCAACACTTCATTTATTAGGCTATAGACACATCTTGCCTTGATATGTACATGTGATGTTATGTACATGTGATGTTACTCATACTACTAGTAACTAGCTATGTTACTACTTTCCTCTCTTTCTTCATTTATTGCTTGCCACATCATCTACTTTATCTAGATATGTGTGATGTTACTACCTATGTTACTCTCATTGTGGGTAGTCTCATACTATAGTAAGACAATACCCACAGTGGGAGTAACATAGGTAGTAACATCACACATATCCACTTTCCTTCATTTCTTCATTTATTGCTTGCCACATCATCTATTTTATCTAGATATGTGTGATGTTACTACCTATGTTACTCCCAGTGTGGGTAGTCTGGCTATAAGGAATAGAATAATATACATGTGCTTATTAGTACGAGGAAAGAGAAGAGAAGCGGGCTCTTGATTAGTACAGCCAGCTGCAACAGGAGACCCAAGACACTTTGTGAGGATGTAAGGTGGGCCAACTATTGATAAACTAGTACGTATATAAAACTTATTATTGTACATACCCACTAAGAGGTTGGCTGTATATGACATGTCAACTTCTTATAGCCGACCCTTGGCTGTATTATTAACCATGCTCTTAGTGAGGTAGCTAGTATATCATAGACGACTAGCTAGTATCAGACTAGCCACAGTGGGAGTAACTTCAGCAGTAACACCGACTTCAACTCAGCAAACTTGCTTATGTGGCAATAAGTTAATGAGGAGAGAGATAGTTTCAGTAACTTAGATAGTTATTGTAGCATCACATGTCCCAATGCAATATGAGTCTGTAACCTAAGAAATGAAGCTTTGCATGACACAACACTTATGTTACTACCCACTATGAAGGTAGTAACATATACAGTCTAGGGATATGTGTATGTTACCAGTGTACTACTCTCCATTGTGGCTAGCTAGTCTCATACTCCCTCCTTTCCGGTTTAGCTAGGCTGGTTGTAATGGTATTATCATAAGCGGTATCATGCATGCCAACTAGACTTTCTGGATGATGCTATACTACTTTGTGTCATGCATGGCCATAAATACGGTCATCTATGATATATACTCCCTCCATAAACTAATATAAGAGCGTTTAGGTCACTATTTAGTAACCTAAACGCTCTTATATATATTAGTTTACAGAGGGAGCTAGTACTACTCTATGATACTATATATGCACTATGAAGGTACGTACGTAGTATCATACACTAGTATCATATGCATGATACTATATATAGTACTATATGATACTCCCTATATAAGGTTGGCCATAGTGGTGGTATCATAGCCGAGGATGTCATGCACTCAGAAATAGCAAGTATATATGCTGATGTGGCAAAGAATTAAATATATATAAAGAGGGTTAGAGTAACAAATACTAGTAGGTAGATACTGTATCATGTTAAATGCGATGCTAATTTGTGTCATGCATGGCAATAAATATGATATATATATATATATATGATATGCTATACTCTATGTATTATACAATGCGCTATAATTAATTAAAGGTAGTATCATATGTACTGTATATTCATGATACTAGTATATGACACTCTCCACTATACTCATGATTTCTTACCATGGAAAACAATTGGAGGCGAAACGGTGAACTCATGTTTTCATTCGAACAAAAATATGATGTTAGGTAATGTAAATGTTTTCAAAGAGCACGCGGTTCACTCACGAAAGCCGTGTGTCCACTAAATCGTGGCCGATGCACCCCCCCCCCACCCCTCTGCCACGTGCGTGATCTGAGTCGTGCGTTCTGATTGGCCAGAACCCAAACCCCACGGATCGTACGTCTGCACCGTTGGATTCTCCTTGATTGAACGGCGATCCTCATCCCTTTCGGCAACACATGTACATGTTTTCAAATAGCCCCTCCCAAAAAAATGTTTTCAAATAGCACACGGTTCACACACGAAAGCCGTGTGCCTACCAAACCGTGGTCGATGCCCCCCCCCTCGCTGCGCGTGCGATCTGAGTCGTGCGTTCTGATTGGCCAGAACCCAAACCCCACGGACCGTACGTCTGCACCGTTGGATGCTCCCAGATCGAACGGCAATCCTCATCCCTTCTGATAGGAAATGCAGTCTGGCTAGGAATTGATTTATATGCAAACAGGCACGGTAAATACCAAAAAATGTCTTACATATAGCACACGAGACCTGAAATGCGCCAGCAAATCAAACCCGTGGTAAAATTGTGGTTGGTTTACGTGCGAAAAATTTAGATGAGAAACGATGAACTCATGTCTTCATTTCAAAATTAGTATGTCTTCATTTCAAACGAAACTATTCTGTTTGTGCACACGAGCGCTTAGAGGCAACCGTTTGCATAGGCCTATCCGCGCGCGCGGCGACCGGGAATATTTTTCACCCTTTTCACCTAGGCTGCCAACACCCCCTCCCCCACCGTCCACCCGCGTTTCCCTCAACTAGTCCACCCAATCTCCTTCGCCAGCTCCTCCCTCCCCCAGATCCACAGCAGAACCCTCTCCGGCGCCGCCGTGCTCACCCCGGCCGTGTGCCCGCTCTTCGGCATCAAGCCTACCTCCACTGTCATTCCCAACACGCGGCGGCCCGTGCCTCGCCGTCTTCGTTTGCTCGCCAGTCACCCTCGAGCATATCGATGCAATAACCCTCGCCTCTCCTGTGGTCCGGTCGGGTTTGCATTAAGAAGCCTGTTAGTTACGGCTCTCCATCGCGGTGAGGCATATTTCCTCGCAATCCCTCTTCCAATTTCGTTCCGTATGTTCCCAAATTGGCTATAAAATAACGGAGAGCGTATATATGTTCATTATCTACCTTCCTTACTACATATAAGTTGTATTTGTTCCAATAAGTTACTGCCTATTTACATATCGCAGGCGCCCGAGTCACACAAACTTAACAAATTAGCCGTACATTTTCTAAATTATTGCATGGCATGTTTAGAAAGCTTGATACCAAGTTGTTAGTTTTATGCTTATCCTCCTTTCTTGAGTTTCGCATGTGTTCTTTGTAGATGCCGAGTAGCAGCGACAACACTCATTCAGGCCATGTATCTTCATCTGATTCGGACAACCCTAGGTCTTCAACAGATTGTGAGGGATCAAGTAGTCTTGAACGGGATAGAGATGCAGCAATTACCCTTCCGGTCAGGACACGGAGGAACGCTCCAAGGAAGCCCACACACCAGCCTAAAGGTGTATATGAAGTAACTGAGATTGATTTAAAGTCCTGGGCTCCAACTAAACCAGATAAAGCACGCATGAGGTTCAGGAGTGTGTGTGGATTTGTTGGCAGGGCAAGGCTCAACATTAATCTGTCGGGGTTTCGGAAGGCTGACACAGAAACACGGCGAAGGATAGTCCGGGAGATCATGGATCACTTCAACGTTCCAGAGCAGTGGAGAATGCAGGTGGAACACGCTGCACTGAAGAAGGCTAGGGATGCTTGGAGAAACTGGAAGCACATGTTGTACAAGAAGTACTTGAGTGAAGGCAAGGACCCAATCCACGCATACCCCCAAATTACAAAGGCAGACTGTGCAGAATTCAAAAGGGTCAGGGCAACTCCAGAGTTTTCTGCGAAGAGTTTCAAGCAATTGGAACTTCAGAAGAAGAGCATACACCCCCACCATATGGGTGTGGCAGGATACTACGGCATGAAACTGATACAGGAACAGGAGGACAAAGAAGCAGTAGTGGCAGGTGGGAGTCCGGCCTTTAGTGAAATCAAGGGCGAACGCGCCAGAGACTACTTGCTGGCATGTGCAAAGAGGCGTGATGACGGAACTTATTACTTTGAAAACGCACGTGACGCCAAACTGTATGAAGTGATGGTAGAGGCTTCCAAGATCCCTGGAAGGTTCTACAGGAACTCGGGGCCATGTGACATTTTGTCCATTGCTCTAGACACAAAAGAGCCCCCTGGCCGTGCAAGGGGTATAGGCGTTAATGTCCCGCACAAGAGGGCTTTCACACTCAGCAAAGAAGAGAGGCTCAGCATGAAAAAAGCGAGGAGTGAAATGAAGCAGAATGCATTGTTTGAAAACTTGAAGAAGGAGATTTATCCGGCTGTTCGAAAGGATGTTGAGGAGTCAATGATGATGATGCAGAAGACTCTAACACTGACAGATAGCCAGCAGACGGGAGGGGAGGCAGGCATGGATGATGCTGCTTATTGTGCAACAACACTGCACAAGAGTAGTTGTGCATCAGCTGACCCCAGCGACACTGAGACTGCAGCTGCTCGTGATGATGCTATATCTGATCTATCTGGAATGAAAGACAGACTGAAGGGCATGCTTACACATTATGAAGGTACATTAAAATGTGCAACAGCCTGGGTTTGCCCACCCTTCTTGGAAGATGGCCTCTTCTTGGACAATGTGCCATTGAAGCCGGGCTGTGTGAAGTGCTACGTGACTGAAGTAAAGCCTGGATTCAATGAATTTGCCCTGAAGAATGTCCTAGGAGACTTCGATGAGCAAAGGACCTTGGGAGAAACACTGTTACATCACATCCAGTGGCCACGAAAGGAAATAGAGTTCATCGATGAGATTCCTGAAGCCCCGCCAAGAGCAACCAGTGTCTCCCCTCAACCGTTGACGCTCTCCTTGCCAGAGTAGCTCTCGCGGGCTGATGCATCAACCTGTGATCAGCCGGACCGACTTTGTGGCGTACAGGCCATGTCATCCTCCGCCCCAAAGCAGCTAGTGGCAAGGCCTACAACTGCTGATGACGCACCACCGGTTCAGTTGCCAGCTGCTCAAGCAGCGGGGGGAGACCCAGCTATAGCACATGCTCAGCAGACCAACCTAGTGGAACAGACTGCTAAGCAGTCTGATGCTTCGGAACCGCCTGCTAGAACCGACTGCTCATCAGTCCGTCGGTCCGCAGGCGCGTGATCAGCATACCAATGCGTCAGCACTTCCTGCTCAGCAAACCAACGCATTGGCACGGCCTCCTCAGCACACCGACAAGTTGGCACCACCTGCGCAGAAATCCGACATAGCTTCAACGCATGGTCAGCAGTCCGATGCATCTGCTCCTACAGCCCAGCAGTCCATCACTGCAGCACCGTCCAAGATTCTTCGTCTGCTCGGCAGTCTACCGTGCAGGCAACCAGACGTTCTGCCAGAAATGTTCAAGTACCAAGAAGGAAGTGGCCAAAAAGGCTACACCCACGACCACGAGGAAGCGCAGTGGGAAAGTGAAGAGGAAAGAGAACGATTGCCTCTTACTTAAAGCACTCATCGCCCAGAACCAAATTAACAGCAGCTTGTTCGGATCGGGGAGTAATATTATTTCTGACGCCATGGATGATGAACAAGTAGAATTGTTGCTTGCTAAAAGAAAAGCAGACGTACTTGAAGCATGCAATTACATCCATGGTCAGCCATTTCTTGTTGGCGAATACTTTGATGAGTGCAACTCCAGTTGCCGCGAGTTACATGAATATTGCATGGATCAAATGTCAGAAGGTCATCACCATTTGCTAGTACACTACAACAGAGATCATTTCCGACACGATGCTGGTTCCATCATTGTGAGTTTCGAGGACTTACATCTCTTCTTCAACTTCAACATGCTCGATGCCACTCTTGTTAGATGCGTGATTTTGTAAGTACTTAACAAACTCTGATCAACTTCTCCATACAAGGTTGTAAATGATAAACAGCTAACTACTTTTTATTCCTCTCAGGGGATTGAACGCGCAGAGAAGACAAAGTGAGAGTGTGTATTTCATAGATCCTGCATTAGCAAATGCCACAACATTACATGTAAAGGACTGATGGGACTGGGCCATTAACACGGTCGTCCGTATCTTCGAAAACACGTCCCATGCAGAATCATTTCTCTGGCCATATCATGAAGGGTAAGTCAAGTAAACAACCACGCATACACTGATTGTCTTTCAGATTTCGACATCATTCGTAAGTTCATGGCTTTCTTAATATGTAGCAATCACTGGATATTGGTATTCATTGTTCCAAACAAGAACACAGTTTACTACATCGATTCTCTCAGAGAGTCAACAAACGCTCAGGATCAGACGCATCTTCAGCAATTCTTGGATAGGTATTGAATTCTATGATGTTGAAATTAATTTGCATTCATATCTGGTTCAATAATTGATGTTGTCAAAATTCATCATCATTTGCAGTGTGCTCGCGTTGTGGGAAACTAAAACAGGGAACCTGTTCAAGAGGAAACTATCTCTGCAGCACAAGATCGTTTCTTTGGTAACACACCGAAATCCATTATTTTCGGAAAATTTATCCAACAGTCTGCAAATATCTTTCCTTACGCTAGTCAAATGTTCAAGCTTCTAAATAAACCTCTTTCTATTTTGTCCAAAGAAAAACTAATAAATCTAACACCGGTTAGGTTGTTCCTAACAGGACAAATACATGACTAATTTTGTACAAAAAATTTCATTGTCCTCAGCAAGAAGCAGGGACCAACCTTTGTGGATACTATGTTTGCAGACACATGATCTCCATCTGCAAATCTGCTGATAGTTGTGACGATCCTCGTGAATTAGTATCAGTAAGTCTATCTTAATTAGTATCTTCTACTCCACTCATATGGCACATTCTGATCTTAAAAATACTGCAGCTCATCTTAAAACCGAGGACCCCTGAACCGCTCCCGACTGGTGAATTGTTGATGTTTCGGAGATTTATCAGCGACTTCTTCCTGGATCACTACATCAATCCCACTGGTGGTGATGAAGATTTCAGCATGGTTTCTCCTGAAACATTGAGTAAGAGTTAGCCGCTAAACATATAATGCATGGATCCATTATTTTCCATCTGATGAGGTCTTCGTATTTCGTACACTATGATTAATTATGTAATGCCTATATGTGTGGACAAATCATTGGAATTTACCTACCATATGTTCAATTGCAATTATTGCAAAATCTGATGAATGTTCTTCCTGTGGACATTATTTGTTCAATTGAATATTATGGCGAATTTGCTTTTTGCGTGTCGATTCAAAATGGGATATTTTTGTTTATTTGTTCAATTGAATATTGTGGCGAATTTGCTTTTTGCATGCCGATTCAAAATGGGATATTTTTGTTTTAAACTGGCAATTGCTCCGCACACGGTTCAACTAAATGAGTGTGTGTGATCCACATCGAAAAGCATACGTCAATCGTATTGGAACCGTCGGTGATACATAGTAGATCGCAAACGATTCGCAGCGCTACTACGTGTGTGTAGGTTCTTCGGAACCGTTTGTGATATCGCGTTATCGCACACGAGAACTGGGAGTAAACCGTGCCCAATGCAAAATACAATCCCAGTCGTATTTTTTTCAGGAAACGTGTGCGATCCCAAACGAAAAGCACACGTCACTCTTGCGGCAACCGTCGGTGATACCTAACAAATCACAAACGGTCTGCAGCACTTGTATGTGTGCGAAAGGGCTCCTGAACCGTTTGTGATAGAACATTATCGCAGACGGTAATTATTGGAAAACGTGTGCGATGGAGTCTAGCATGGCAGACGTGTTACGCAGAAAACTCGTGTGCGATAGGGCACAAATCACACACAGTTCATATGTTGGCCCATGTGCCTTACATACTGTTTCCCAAACGGTTCGTTACGATAGACCGTATGGTTTCACTTCGTCATTAGAAACGCTTAATCACCGATACCACACGTGCGAAAGAATTTAGTGTGTGCTGCATCGCACACGATTACATTTTGGAAGGCCTCTAGATCACTGTTCCATATCCCCGACGGTTTCTGGGTCATGTGGGAAGGACCCCCTATCGCACAAACTCACTTGGCGACGGTTCCGAAGGCCATCGCGGAAAGGGGTAAAAACCGTTTGTTTAGGACCGACGCGCACCAATGATGGTTAGTTATAATCTTTGCTGAAAACCTGGGTGCTACTTAAGCTTATTTATGTAAACAAGAGCAAAAGAGTTTGTAAAAGTTTTTCTTTTTCACTTTCAGTTTATCAACTGAATTGCTTGAGGACAAGCAAAGGTTTACGCTTGGGGGAGTTGATACATCTCCGTCGTAACACTTTTACTCTTATTTTGGACTGTAATTTGCATGATTTGAATGAAACTAACCCGGATTTACGCTATTTTCAACAGAGCTACCATGGTGTTGCTTGAAATAAAAGTTCTCGGAATGGAAGGAAACTTTTTGGGGAATTCTTATACAATAAAACAAAATTACTGGAACCAAGAACCACCGGAGGGGGGCCCTGGGGGAGCACAACCCACCAGGGCGCACCCCCTCCTAGCGCGCCCAGGTGGGTTGTGCCCACCTGGTGGCCCCGCTGACCCTATCTACGACGCTATAAAATCCTATTTTCGGAGAAAAAATCAGGGAGAAAGAATTATCGCATTTCACGAGACGGAGTCGTCGCCACCTCTCGTTCTTCATCGGGAGGCCAGATCTGGAGTCCGTTTGGGGCTCCGAAGAGGGGGATCTTCGATCTTCGTCATCACCAACCCTTCCCAGCACCAATTCCATGATGCTCCCCACCGGGAGTGAGTAATTCCTTCGTAGGCTCGCTGGTCGGTGAGGAGTTGGATGAGATTCATCATGTAATCGAGTTAGTTTTGTTAGCGCTTGATCCCTAGTATCCATTATGTTCTGAGATTGATGTTGCTATGACTTTGCCATGCTTAATGTTTGTCACTTTGGGCCCGGGTACCATGATTTCAGATCTGAACCGTTTATGTTATCACCATTATATATATGTTCTAGATCCGGTCTTGCAAGTTATAGTCATCTATTACGTGTTATGATACGTAAACCCCGGAGTGACAGTATTCGGGATACTTTCCGGTGATGACCGTAGTTTGAGGAGTTCATGTATTCACTATGTGCTAATGCTTTGTTCCGGTTCTCTATTAAAAGGAGGCCTTAATATCCCTTAGTTTCCATATGGACCCCGCTGCCACGGGAGGGTAGGACAAAAGATGTCATGCAAGTTCTTTCCATAAGCACGTATGATAATTTACGAAATACATGCCTACATTATATTTATTAACTGGAGCTAGTTTTCTATCGCCCTAGGTTATGACTGTTATATGATGAATATCATCCAATGAAATCACCGACCCAATGCCTACGATTTTCCTATATATTGATCTTGCTAAGTTACTATTGCCACTGTTACTGTTACACTTGCTATAAAATCATTGCTATCGATGTTACCGTAACTATTACTGTTACCACTCCTATCAAAATTATCATATTATTGTGCTACTGATCATATTATTGCAGATAATTAATCTTCAGATGTGGTTGAATTGACAACTCAGCTGCTAATACTTGCAAATATTCTTTGGCTTCCCTTCTGTCGGATCAATAAATTTGGGTTGAATACTCTACCCTCAAAAACTATTGCGATCCCCTATACTTGTGGGTTATCAGTAGACTGACTCATGCCTGTATCTACTACTATTACTCCACAAATCGATCGCTATCTAGCATGCATCTAGAGTATTAAGTTCATAAAGAACGGAGTAACACCTTAAGCAAGATGACATGATGTAGACAAGATAAATTCACGTATGAACAAACCCCATATTTTTACCCTTAATAGCAACGATACATACGTGTCATGTCCCCTTCTGTTACTGGGACTGAGCACCGCAAGATCGAACTCATTACAAAGCACCTCTCCCATTGCAAGATAAATCTATCTAGTTGGCCAAACCAAATAGAGAGAAGAAGCTATAGTAATCATGCATAAAAGAGTTCAAACAAACTCAAATAATATTCATGGATAGATCTGATCATAAACTCACAATTCATCGGATCCCAACAAACACACCGCAAAAAGTGATTACATCGAATAGAACTCCAAGAACATCGAGGAGAACATTGTATTGAAGATCAATTAGAGAGAAGAAGTCATCTAGCTACTAACTATGGACCCGTAGGTTTGTGGTAAACTACTCACGCATCATCGGAAGGGCAACAAGGATGATGTAGAGCCCCTCGGTGATCGAATCCCCCTCCGGCAGAGTGCCGAAAAAGGCCTCCAGATGGGATCTCTCGAGAACAGGAACTTGCGACGGCGGAAAAAGTATTTCGTGGACTCCTCTGTTGGCTTCCCAATTTTAGAGAATTTATAGAGGCGGAGTTAGGTCAAATGGAGCTACGTGGGCCCCACAAGCCACCAGGACGCGCCCTACCCCTGGGCGTGCCCTGGTGCCTCATGGGCCACTGCTCCAACTTCTTGTCCCCTCCCGAAGCTTCTAGGGTCTCTTATGTCCAGAAAAAAATCTCCAAAAAGTTTTATGGTATTTGGACTTCGTTTCGTACTGATATTCTGAAAAACAAAAAACAAGCAAAAAACAACAACTGGCACTGGGCACTAAGTTAATAGGTTAGTCCCAAAAAGTGATATATAATTGCTTCTAAGTGTATATAAAACATCCAAGATTGATACTATAATAGCATGGAACAATAAAAAATTATAGATACGTTGGAGACGTATCAGAGGACCGAGGCCATCTATAAGCATGGAAACCTTGAATGACAGAAGACTAGCTAGATCATAGATAGAACACCTAGTACTTGGAGGCAAAGAGATAGAGCTAGTTCATCATCCTATAAAAGATCATACACATCAGATAACAAGAACACAACATGACGTAGGTATTACACCTCCACGGTGGCCTAAACCTGGGTAAATGATGGTGCAATACACCGGGGGTGGCCTCTGGAGGGGAAGACTAGTAGCAGGCCTACCACGGGGCCCATGCGGGTTGGATGGCTCGATGAAGCCCGACGATAGGAGGGAGCCCTGAGGCCCAACTAGAGCTTGGGGACCATCTTGGCGTGCAAGCCAAGATGGCAGCAAGGCAAGATTGGATGAGACCCCGTGTAAACCCTAACCCTGCCATCTATATATGGCGGGGCTAGGGGTAGTCAGTCTCATATAGTATAGGGGGTCGCGACAGTCTTCGAAGTAGTATTTCACCCAAATTTATTGATTCGACACAAGGGGAGCCAAAGAATAGCTTAGCAGTTGAGTTGTCAATTCAACCATACCTGAAGAACTAAATATCTGCAGCAAAGTGTTAGTAGCACAATAGTATGATAGTTTGATAGCAGTGGTAACAGTAGCAATAGTAATGGTGATAGTAACAGTAACATCTTTGTAGTGACTGTAACAGCAGCAGCAATAGTAGTAACTTAGCAAAGATCAATATGAACAAAGCGTAGGCATTGGATCAGTGATGAATATTTGTGTTGGATGACGTTCATCATATAACAGTCACAACCTAGAGCGATACACAATAGTTACAATTCATCAATATAATGTAGACATGTAATACTTATATAGTCATATGTGCTTATAATAAGAACTTGCATGAAATCTATTATTGAGGAATAAAACCGAAAATTGCTTTTGAAGGCCCAGCTCCATGGAGGCCTTCATTTGCAAAATTCATATTTTAACATTTTAAAAAATTCTAAAAAAATACAGTTACACATGGAGGCATAATGTACATGTGTGTGTAAATTTTGAGGACGAAATATGTTGAAATGAGGGCTGTGTAAGGGGTTTTTCAGCACATGATACTATTCATCCTCAAAGTCCATGAATTTGTTTTTTACATGTCACATTTTAAGGTATTTCATCCTGAATTTTTACGCATGTATATATTTCATCCTTGTATACTTGCATATATTTTTCACTTTCTCTAAACCGGAAAGTCTGAATTTTAATTTTTTTCAAAAAATTCGGGCCCCATGGGGCCGGGTCACCAAAATGCTCCACTCGAATAAAACCCACTATTTCACAACAAAAAGGAAAATCATCTCGCAAATCAAGGAGCCAAAGAAACTATCAAAGGGGAGCCCAGAAAACAGCTGATGCGTCCTTCATTTTCTCCTGCTTTTGGTCCTCAACCACTTACTTGTACTAATAAACTTTAAAAAAATCCTCTGTGTCTCTCCCAAATTTCTCGGATCCGTTGCTCTCTCCACCACCACTACAAAAGGAGCCCCCCGGCCTCCACAGTTCACCGTTCCCATTCGGTACCCGCCCCGAACTCACCACCTCCCAGACACACCGCCATTCCCCACCCCACGATGAGCGCGGCGGACAAGGTGAAGCCGGCGGCCAGCCCGGCGTCGGAGGATCCCTCCGCCATCGCCGGCAACATCTCCTACCACGCGCAGTACAGCCCCCACTTCTCGCCGCTCGCATTCGGCCCCGAGCAGGCCTTCTACGCCACCGCCGAGAGCGTCCGCGACCACCTCCTCCAGGTGCCGTTTGCTTTCTCGCGCCGCCCGCTCGCGTCCTCCGTCGCCGCGGTGCTGAATGTTGATCTGTGCTTTTGTGTCTGCAGAGATGGAACGACACGTACCTGCATTTCCACAAGACGGATCCCAAGCAGACCTACTACCTGTCCATGGAGTACCTACAGGGCCGCGCGCTCACCAACGCCGTCGGCAACCTCGCCATCACCGGCGCCTACGCTGACGCCCTGAAGAAGTTCGGCTACGAGCTCGAGGCCATCGCTGGAGAGGTGAGCGATCCAAGTGCCTCTCGTTTAATTGGCTATTTATTTTCGTACTCTTGGGAGTGACATTATTTATTTAGTGCTTTGTTTGACCGTGACATTGTCTAATTGAAGCAGTACTACTAAGTTTTGTTTGGCTTTTGTAGAATCGGTTCAGGTTTCTGGTTGGCTGGCTTAGATATTTTTTTCCTGATCCATTACTTAACCAAGCAAAAAAATGTTTTATATGAGATAATTGCTGTAGTATTTTAGATGTGAAACCGTAATTTTATAGGAGAGAACCGTAAGATTTGATTGAAACGTCTGGAGCCTCTTGTCAACAGAAATTGATGGTGTGAATTTTTGTTGAACTCAGGAGAGAGATGCGGCTCTGGGAAATGGTGGCCTGGGCAGGCTTGCATCTTGCTTTTTGGATTCAATGGCAACACTGAACTTGCCTTCTTGGGGCTATGGCCTTCGTTACCGATATGGCCTGTTCAAGCAGCGCATTGCCAAGGAGGGCCAAGAAGAAATCGCTGAAGACTGGCTTGATGTATCATTTCTATATGCTCATAACATTCTTCACAAACCTTTTTTATCTAGATCTCGATAATAGCTTTGCTGTTTAATTTTTTCAGAAGTTTAGCCCATGGGAGATTGTCAGGCATGACGTTGTATACCCAATCAGATTTTTCGGCCATGTCGAGATTTCGCCCGATGGAAAGTAAGCCATAGATTGACACCTGGACAAGTGCTATTTGTGATAAAATATTGATTAATAGCTTGAGATGAGTTTTTCATGACGTGATGCCTTCTAAATTCAAAACGATAGTATGGTGCTTCTTTAACTGCATTTCTTTTCCGTGTTTTAATTTACAGATCTAGGATCTTCTCTGTAGTCCCTGCTTGTTTGATCACATGTTTTGAATATGTATTTTTGTTGGTCCAAAAAAGTTGAGCGTATATGAATGAATGTTCACGCATGAAACTACATTTGGCGATGCTTTAAGCAGAGTTGTTGTACATCAGACTGGATAAAAAAAAGTAGATTTCGCGATGCTTTAATCAGAGTTCTTGTACACTAGACTGGATCCACTATCACAGACTCACTTTTTGTGTCCCTCTAATTGATACATTTGTTTGCTTTATCATGTGATAGGCGGAAATGGGCCGGTGGAGAAGTTCTGAACGCTTTAGCCTATGATGTGCCAATTCCTGGGTACAAGACAAAAAATGCAATCAGTCTTCGCCTTTGGGATGCAACAGCTACTGCTGAGGATTTCAACTTATTTCAGTTCAATGATGGCCAGTATGAGTCAGCTGCTCAACTTCACTCGAGGGCGCAGCAGGTGATATGCAAGTCCTAAACTGATTCACTCAATTACTTGTATGGGATACATTAGCCGAGACTAAATGAAGAGAGCCTTTAACTTTGTGAATACTGCTCCTGATCGATGGCATCACATACTAAAACCAGTAATTTTATCTTTTATTTAAAGGAAACACGTCCACTATAACCTGCCCTATGTGATAACCATGTTTTTCTATAGATTTCCACGCATTAACCATCGCATCAAACAACTCGATGAAAAATAATGCTAACAGGTTATCTATTGTGGTTTTAATATGATTTTTTTAGCTCTGACTGATAAGTGAGGTGTTAATCCATATTAGATAATAAGTTGAGAATTATGTGTGTTTCCTATCTGTTATCTGTTATCAATGCCTATATCTAAACCAGAAGTAACTATTGTATCTTTTTGCTCTGATTTCGTCATTTATGAATTAGGTAATTAGCTAGCTTGATTTAAAATATATTTTATATCCTGTAGATATGTGCTGTTCTCTATCCTGGTGATGCTACAGAAGAAGGAAAGCTTCTGAGATTAAAGCAGCAGTATTTCCTTTGCAGCGCATCACTTCAGGTAATTATAATGGTTACTATGACAGGAAGCTGCACCTATGTCCAGCTTGTGCTTTTATGTTTATTTGAGAAATGATGTTAAGAGATACTTGCAACAGTATTCTTACAGTTGCGCTGTGCATGAAATTTCCACCACCTAGCATGAGAAAAATGCAAGCTCAAGTTTTGTTTAAGAAAACTTGAATCGCTATTATTATTAACCTGGCCAGACTTTTCAATCCCATTGCATTATTATCCTTTCAGTTACAACGTGGTCTTACTTCATCTTCTATAAATATCTTTATTTTTTATCCTCCGTCATAAATGTTTGACAAGCAGAACTGACTATGAATTTTTCCAGGATATTATTTTCAGATTTAAGGAAAGGAAATCTGACAGAGCTTCAGGGAAGTGGAGCGAGTTCCCTTCCAAAGTTGCTGTTCAAATGAATGACACTCACCCAACTCTTGCCATCCCTGAGCTAATGAGGTTGCTTATGGACGTGGAGGGACTTGGTTGGGACGAAGCCTGGGCTGTCACAAATAAGTGAGATTTTCACTAATATTAAATTTGCATTATTACCTTTACATACTTATTTACAAATCTGTCTCATGGTCCAGGACGGTTGCTTACACCAATCACACAGTTCTTCCTGAAGCTCTTGAGAAATGGTCACAGGCTGTAATGAGGAAATTGCTTCCACGTCACATGGAAATCATTGAGGAAATTGACAAGCGGGTAACTGTCAAGCCGCATTTACTCTTTCGGTACACAACAGTTATGGCACAAACTGACAAAGTTGTGCCATTTGCTTGCAGTTTAGGGAAATGGTAATCTCCACCCGCAAGGATATGGAGGGAAAGATCGAATCGATGAGGGTTTTAGATAACAATCCCGAGAAGCCAGTAGTGCGGATGGCGAATTTGTGTGTCGTGGCTGGGCATACGGTATTCTTATTTCATTGCCATGTTCTACATCCTGTTATTTCATTTTTCATGTTCTACAGCCCGTTACACGGTAGTTTTGTCTCTATACTCCTACTGGACCATTTTACATTGTCTTTCTTTTTAAGATCATAAAGACATAGTGAATATCCTGCATCTGGACCATGATTAGTTTATTTATGTATTTTGCACTTTACTGTATCTTACTCATTCTCTGTACTTGCTTCTTTATGCTAACTTGTTAAGATTTTTTATTAATTTATGGGCGCTTCAATTAGCTCTGGAGCTCTCTGTTCTGTACTTTTTGGGCTACTCCAGCATCGATTTGCTTTCCTTTATCATATGAGGCGGACCATAATGAAGTTTACTAAATTCTTCTCACAGGTGAATGGAGTGGCCGAGTTGCACAGCAACATCTTGAAACAAGAGCTGTTTGCAGATTATGTCTCTATTTGGCCTAACAAATTCCAGAACAAAACTAATGGAATTACACCCCGCAGATGGCTCCGTTTTTGCAACCCTGAGCTGAGTGAAATAGTCACAAAATGGCTAAAAACAGATCAGTGGACAAGCAACCTTGATCTTCTCACCGGTCTTCGGAAAGTATGTGTGCATGCTTCTAATATTCCATCTCTTTTTTGTTATTGCCCATCACACTATCACAGTATAACTGAAAATTTTAACAGTTCGCAGATGATGAAAAACTACATGCTGAGTGGGCAGCAGCCAAGCTGGCCAGCAAAAAGCGCTTAGCCAAGCATGTGTTGGATGTGACTGGTGTTACAATTGATCCAAATAGCCTTTTCGATATACAAATTAAACGCATCCACGAATACAAGAGACAGCTGTTGAACATTTTGGGAGCTGTGTACAGATACAAGAAGTTAAAGGTTTGGCTTATTTCTTGGAGTTACCCTATTCTTACAGCTTTACTATGTCTCAATTAGATGGAAAATATTCAGTATTACGGTCCTGAAATAGGCTTATGTATCATTTTAGGAAATGAGCGCAGAAGAGAGGAAGAAGGTTACACCACGCACTGTCATGGTAGGAGGGAAAGCATTTGCAACATACACCAATGCTAAAAGAATAGTGAAATTGGTAAATGATGTTGGTGCTGTGGTGAACAATGATGCTGACGTCAACCAATATCTGAAGGTATCAATTGTACAGCATCCACATCTTCTTTGGCAATTGCCATCCAATCGAAATATACATATAATTTTGGTGGGATGAACATTACTGAAATAAATTAAAATTAAATTGTGTTTTATGATTTAATATGAGGTTCTTGTTTCTCCAGGTGGTGTTCATTCCAAACTACAACGTATCAGTGGCTGAAGTGCTCATTCCTGGCAGTGAACTGTCACAGCACATCAGTACTGCAGGCATGGAAGCAAGTGGAACAAGTAACATGAAGTTCTCTCTGAATGGCTGTGTTATCATTGGAACTCTCGATGGAGCCAATGTTGAAATCAGAGAAGAAGTAGGGCAAGACAACTTCTTCCTTTTCGGTGCCAAAGCAGATCAGATTGCTGGTCTGAGGAAGGAAAGGGAAAATGGCTTGGTAAGATATTTTCCCAGTGGATTGCGCGTTATTCTCACTATCAGATGGGCTATTAACTTCTTTGTTACACTATGAGCAGTTCAAGCCAGACCCACGCTTTGAAGAAGCCAAGCAGTTTATCAGGAGTGGTGCTTTCGGCACTTACGACTACACTCCTCTCTTGGATTCCCTTGAAGGGAACACTGGATTTGGGCGTGGTGACTACTTCCTTGTTGGCTATGACTTCCCAAGCTACATTGATGCACAGGCCCGGGTTGATGAAGCCTACAAGTAAGGATACAAACACAATATTCCTTCTATTGGGTTGATAGTTTTAATTCTAGAACTAAGTATCATGTCAGGGATTTGCTGAATGTTTAACTCATGTTTCCATGACAGGGACAAGAAGAAATGGATCAAGATGTCTATCTTGAACACGGCTGGCAGCGGCAAATTCAGCAGCGACCGCACCATCGACCAGTACGCCAAGGAGATCTGGGGCATTTCGGCCTGCCCTGTTCCATGAAGAGGAGACGCGATCAAGAGGTGTTGGACGATGATGCTTGGGAGTAATAAGGATCTTATAATGATCCACGGTGAATAACCCCTGCTTCCGTTGTAGCTGAGAAAAATGAAGCAACGTACGAAGCCTATTCCGCTGCAGTTTTGAGAAGAACTAGCGCCGAAAAGCGTGCCGGCACGCTGCGCCCATAGGAGAGCCCGTTTTAACTTTTGGTGCTCATTTGGTTAAGGAAATAAAATATGGAGTGCAGCAAAGAGGTTGATTGAGTGACAGTTTTTGTTTGGTGAATAGTTTCATGTAGGTCTATGGCTCTATGCATAGTTTGCAAGTCTTTATATATATAAAAAGATGTCCACTGTTGGAACATTTTCCTTCCCAAAATTGCTCTCTTCTCATTAGAAACTACAATCGATACATAATAAAGGGTCACAACACCTAGGATGCAATTAGTAACTGATTTTGAAAATACATATTGAAAATGAATTCACTAACCTGTATTAACATCAAGTCATAATAAAGAGCCAACCTTTTCCCTCCTGGTAGAGTTTTGCTCCTTGCGCCACCATGGTGTTGAGTCCTTGACTCCCTCCAGTCAATCTTCCCCGCAGGCTACCTCCGCTCGGGCTGATTAAAGGGCAGCCCTACACTGCTTCCCGGCCTTGGTGCGGATAAAATCACTGTTTTGACCTTTTTAGTAACTTTAGCACAAAATGAACCCCGCTGCAAACTTTAGCATGATTTGACCCTTTTTAAAAATGCACAATATCGTGGTGTTTCTGCTACACTATGCAACACAGGTGACTTTGGCGGTTCTGCCCTTGAGCTAGCATCAGCCACCACTACAAGGGAGAAACGCCAACCCCTATGGTGTTGCACAAAGATGAAACGCCTTGAACTTTGGTGTTTCGTAGTGACCAGCAACGCCAGGTAGGTACTTTGGCATTCAAAAAAACTCAGATTGTGCTAAAGTTTTCAGGAATGTTCATTTTGTGTTAAAGTTAGCACAAAGGGTCAAAACATCGATTTTGGTCCCTTGGTGGATCGCTAGTGGGGAGGGACAAGCGGTAGGGGTAACTCCCATAATCTGTAACGTAGTCTAGGGGTTTTCAACACAACATCTAGTGTATCTGGATCAGGCGCCAAGAGCAAGGATGACTTGAAAGGGATGATGAAGAAACTTGGAATTAGAGAGGAAGATCTTGATGATGTTGTGTTTGAGAAGGAAGAATAGTCGCTAGCGGAGGCAACCCGCTGGTTAGCGATTGTTCGGGTGCATATGGAGAAAGATTTTAGTGAATACTGGTTCTTCAAGAACATGAGAACAACGTAGGATCTGGCAAAGGATGTCAAATTCATATCGCTGGGTAGCAAGTTGTTTGCGGCGCAGCTCATGTGCCTTGGTGATTGGGATAAGGTGATGGAAGGAGGGCCTTTGACCTTCCGAGGGAATCCGGTTCTTTTAGCTCTGTATGATGGCTTCTCTAAGACATCATTGTTTGAATTGAACATGTTTACAATTTGGATTCAGATACATCATCTACCCGATGACGATGACTCAATGGTGACATCTCTGACTACAAAGGTTGGTGAGTTTGTTACTACTAAACGCCTTCTACTGACATAGTGTTGTTAGATGTTAGAGAGCCCTTGAAAAACAGTAAGAGGCAGATTTACGTAGTCAAATACAAGCGTTACCGGATTGGTGCGCTGTTTGTGGGATGATATGACATGTGCATACAGAGCATGGTGATGGCATCCACCAAACTTCTGCCCTCGTCTTCAAGGAGTTATAATGGTCTACAGTGAATCACCATGCTTCTGTTGTACTACCTTTGTCCTGGTTTATTGGTCCCCATTGTATTTTACGTCAAATTTTAATCATAGATTTAACTAACAAAATATAATGCATGTCACAAAAATGTATTTCGTTGCATTCGTATTTGAAAATAGTTTCCGGGGATATTATTTTTGCTACGTATAACTTATATTTTATTAGTTAAAATTATGGTCAAAATATAACCAGAAATACAAGGGGGCTAATAAACCAGGACATGGTAATAGGTTAGAAGAATGAAGCAACTTGTGAAGCCCGTTGTGTTGTGTGTCCCGTTGCACCTTGAAGTGCATATAGGCCGTGCTTGTTTGGGCTTTAGTTTCGACGGATTCAGCTGTGGACACAACTATGAGCTGGTGAAAACGCTATGTTTCAGGAAGAGAGGGCGCGAAGGGAGAGATAGGTCGTGCTGCGATGGCATTTATGACATAATTACCACCAAACACCAAAGGTAGAGGGGCTAGGAAAACAGCTTTGGCTGTATTGGATTGTTAAACTGAAAATAGCCCGAAACAATTTTGGGTTGTGGTTCCACAACTGTTCTAAAATAGCTTTTGTTTTAGCTTCAGCTTTTTCCAAGTCCAAAAACAGCCCCCAAATCTGAAACAAACAGGGCCATAGTATGCAACTTTCCCTTTTCTTCTATTTTTTCTTTTGGTCTGTAACCATACTATTTTGATCATGAACTGGAATCGTCCGGGTTCTCAATAAAATAATTCAAGTTCTGATTATCTTTGGTATTGAAATGTACTTTCTCTGTCCCAAAATAAGTGTTTTTGATTTAGTACAACTTTGGTATAAACTTTGGGGAGCTTATGCTTTCTGGAGTTGGTAATGTCATACAAGTTCTTTGGAGATTGACATTTTAGACATACTGATGTACTGATGACATACTGATGTACTCCGTACTTGGAATTGTTTATTTAAAGCCTTCGGTTCAAGGTCCAACCATTCTCGTTCTGAGCTCATTCAATATGATATATGGAGAATCTCAATATCTGAAGCTGCACTACCAAAGCTAAAACTGCACTAACGAAGTTGCGCGACTATTTTTAAAATCGTCCAATTTTTAGTCTGCGGGACATGTATGGGATCACTTCAAGGTGATCATGGTTCAGTGTTGATCCAGAGAACAATGTGGTTGAGGTTTCAGAAAAGTTCATTTTCTCCAAACCATATTCAATTTCCAAAGGAAGGGAATCAGCCAATCCTCAATCACAAGCAGCCATTAGGAAAAGGAAGAAAAGGAATTACAGTTCTCCTCACCCACACCATTTTTCCCCTTCGATCCCAGGTGACAGAAGTTGCAGAGGCTAGTAGATGTACGGGATGACCGCCTTGCGCGACGCCGGGTACTCGCCGCCGAACTTGTTGAGGTACCACTGGCGGTGGTCCCTGGCCCTCGGCATGAGGTTGGCGCAGGTGTAGAGGAAGAAGGCCCAGGCCGCCGGCGACCAGGCCACCAGGCAGTAGCCGAGCCACTCCACGATCTCGCCGAAGTAGTTGGGGCAGGTCACCGCGTCGAACCAGCCGCCGCGCGGGATCTTGTACCCGCCCCCGGCCTCCTTGAGCCGCAGGAGCTCCTTGTCCGCCGCGACGTTGACCCGCATCCCCCACGCGAACAGGGCGAGCCCGACGAGGCAGCGGGCGAGCGCGAGCGCGGAGGCGGGGCGGCCGGCGTGGAGCCCCCAGGAGCGGGCCTGCACGTAGGCGTTGAGGAGGTTGAACCCGAAGGCGCAGGCGGCGACGAGCACGGGCACGGGCGCCGCGGCGCGGCGCAGGCGCAGGATGCGCAGCGGGTGGAGGACCGTGCGGTTGACGTAGTGGAGCGCGTAGAGCGCCGGTGGGAGCGCGGCGAGCGGGGCGGCGAGCAGCAGCGGGAGGGGGGAGACGAGGGGCGGGAGCCAGAGGGTGGGGCTCTCCATGGCGCACCAGGCCAGCGCGGCCGGGATGGCCGGGCCCCACCCCGGGCGCGAGAGCTTGCCGTAGGGCGCGGAGACGAAGCGGAGCAGGAACACGGTGACCGGGCTGATGACGTAGAGCGCGAGCAGGCACCGCGAGAACAGCGCGTCGCCGCCCGCGGCTCCGGCGGCGGCGGCGGTTTGGTCGGACATCTTCGGTCGGCTCGCTCTTGGGTCTGGGGACGGGTGCGGCCGCCGCGCGGGGGTCGGGTCGGGTGGGATGGAAGCGGGGGTGCGCCGGGGCGGGTGATATATACTGTTCAGCGGTGGGGATTTGGGGTTTGCTCGGGCGTCGACATCGAAGGGGACTGCGGACTGCAGACTGCGTTTGGTTTGTACGGTGCGGGACCGCGAGAGGGGAATCTGGCATCTGGGACGGGGGTCGTGGTGTCAATGATGACGCCCCGCACCCGAAAGATGGATATCGCTGTCAACGGAAAACGGTTGATTCGGCGGAAAGTAGAGTGGGAAGGGAGCGTCGTCAGCTACGATCCTCAAGCAGTTCTTTTTTTGGTATCGTTGTTGAGAACACGCCGTGATTTGATCTTTGCGAGTACTAGTTGGAAGAGAAAACAAGTATATTAGTAGTACGTAATGATGTTTGGACTCTGTGTGAACAGCAAGCACCAATGCCATCGCAAGTTCCGTTGTCCATATCGTTTGGCATCGCCGGCCTGGTCGGGTGTTGCGCCACGCGTGACAACAACGCACCTCCCCGGGTGCTCAGCAATGTGGTCACCGTCTCCCTTTTTTATCCGGTTTTGGTATATCTCACGTGCCTGAAAATTTTCTTCGCGTCAGTCACATTTTCTAGTTCACCCCAAGCTTGTCGGAGAAGCCATAGCCCCATTATCTATCTTTTCTCCGGTGGTGCAGGCCTTAGAGAGATGGGAGGGGCGGTGGCAAGCAAGGACAGGGGAGGGGGGAGTGGAGGCAGGCGGAAGGGGCGAGGGAGAAAGAACTGGTGCTAGGAGGAAGAAGATTTTCTCAAAATAGGCTTTCACCCTGCTTTATAAATAAACCAACCAACCATACAACCAACATCTAAATGATACAGCAAATACGACGGCCGTGGAAACAATACACTCACGCCCAAAGAAAGAAAAGAGAGATAAGAATAAGAAAAAAGGCACCGAGTGGCGGCCGACATGCAGCCCTATGAAGAAGATAAGCGACGCACGGTAATCATAAGCGCATCCACCATGAGCCTGAGCCTATTGCGACCGACCTACCTAGGGAGCGGGTGAGTCAGAGGCCTGTCGCGGAAAGACCCGCTTAATCACCATTTTATTACGTGTCAGGAGGAAGAAAATGAACAGTCTGCAGCATGATTGAGGTCGTTGGATATTGATCCCATCGTCAGGAAAGAAAGCGACTGATTGAAACTTTTTTTACACACACCTGCTAAATAGACACGCGCTTTTAATCAGTATACCAACTTTGCACAGTATTCAGTCTAGCCCCCGCGTTGCTCCTAGGGCGGCTCGGGCGGAAACGACATCCATCACCGTCGCCCCTGTCGGGTGGTAGGCGCGACATATGCCAACGGGTGGCTTATCATTGTGGGAGCCAGTAAGACATCGCCAGTGCCTGGAAACGGGATAAGGCGAAGACATGCACGCCGGCGAATCTTACCCAGGTTCGGGGCTCTCCGTGGAGATAACACCCCTAGTCCTGCTCTGCGGGGTCTCCGCATGATCACTAGATCAACACAAGTGGCTCCTTGAGCTGTTTGGCTAGAGGAAGAAGAAGGGCAAGGCTAGCTCTCCTTTTCTCTCTATGTGGTGTCTAAAACTCTAAGAGATCAACCCTTTGCATGGGTGCCCCAGGGGGTTTATATAGGCCTACCCCCGGGGGTACAATGGTAATCTGGCTGGACGTGGGTCCTAGCCGTCAGTGTATGTATTCGCCGGCTTCTCCGCCGGCCGCTGGGGCCCGCCGACTGGTGGGTCCAGCCGGTTGCCGGCCTCTTGGCCGACAGGCCGGCCCCACCGCCTGGGGGTCTTGTCGGTGGCTGGTTACTGTAGCCTCGCCTCTGATGACGAGGGCTTTGTCGAGGTAAGCATGGCTACAGTGCCGCCGCCTGGCGGGCTCTCACTGTAGCCTTACCTCGTCTTGTCTCCTTAATGATGCACATACTTCGAGGGAGGGAGGTAGCCGACTATTGGGAGCCGGCTACGCCCCAGGCGACTGGGGGAGGCTTGGCCGCCTTCGAGCGTCTCCCTGGCTGAAGGAGCCCGCCGCCCGCGGGCCGTACTGGCAGCCTGTCGTGGGTGGCGTCATGGTCAACATGGCAACAGTGCCGCGCCGGACGGGGGATGGCCGACCCGTACGGCGCACTGTGGCCACGCGTGCTCCGGGATTCGGGGGTGGCAGGCTGTACTGTAGCCACGCCCCGTCTCGTCACCGTTATATGGGTGCAGCCCTTGGGGGTGCGATCTTGGCCGCTTGCCGGGAGCCGATCTTCTTGTGGCCGGCTTCTGGGAGTCGGTCGTCTTGTGGCCGGCTTTTTGGAGTCGGCCATCTTGTGGCCCTCTCCGGGAGGGTCTTTAGGGCCGGGCCGTCTTCCCGTAGTCGGTCCGTGAGATAGCCGGCCAGGGGAAGGCAGCCTTGTGTTTTGGGTGCTTGAAGGCTCGATCGGCCCGATAATTTTTTGAAGAGCCAGGGGGAGTCGGTTAGCCTACCCGTGGCCATTTACTCCGATAGTAGTCCCCGAAGCTGGTAGGGCTTCGAGGTTGAAAGGAGGACGAGAAGCTCAATCAGCTTCCTATCTTGAAGAGCCAGCAGCCAGGAGCCGGCTTTGATCAGGTGCGCCGTCTTGGTGAGGTTTTGAAGTCTGAAGGCTGGAGCCTGCTGGCACGCACGCCGGGTTGCGGGCCGGCCGCTTGCCGCCCGCACGCCACGTGGCACCCTCCGGCTGGAAAAGCCTGCCAGCCCACGCGCGTGACGGGACGCCGCCGCAAGCCCGGGCCCGCCACTTTCCATGCCTAGGCCTAGGTGTGGATCTTCTGTGGCCCAAAACGGGTCGTTCACCTTCCAACGGCGGTTTCCGCACGCCATTAGGGCGCAAAAATCGCGGGACGTGGGGGAGTGGGCGCAGTTAATCCCACGTCCCCCCACGCCTCGCCTCCTCGGCTTCGCCGCACGAGGCTATAAATAGGGGGAGGAGGGGGAGCGGCAGACGCTCGCACGCTCACCCTCGCTCCGCCATCTTCTTCTTCTTCCTCTCCGTCGCTGCAGCCCCTTGCCGCCGCGCCGTCCCTCTAGCCTTCGCACTACCCCGCAGCTTCGCCGCCGCAGGGCCGTACTTTCGCCGTCGCCGCGCCTTTCTCATCGGCTTCTTGCCGTCATGTTGCGCGGCGGAGACTGGGACGACTCCAACGTCCACGAGGACCACATCGACTTCCTCCGCAAGACGCGGCGGTTGCCCGGCAGGGACCATGTGTGGGTCCGTCTTGCGCCGGCGAAGGAGATCTCGCTGGCGCCGGAGGAGGGCGAGTGGGTAATCTTCCGCTCGCACTTCCTGCGCGACCTTGGCCTGCCTGCGAGCGCCTTCTTCCGCTCCTTCCTCGAATTCTACCAGCTCCAGCCGCACCACCTCACTCCAAACACGGTGGTGCTGCTGTCTGCCTTCGTCACTTTGTGCGAGGGCTTCCTTGGCGTCCTTCCCACCCTCGAGCTCTGGGGGTAATTCTTCCAGTCCAAGCTCGGCATCGCCATGCAGGGCGTGCCGGCTCAGAGCGGCGCCTTCATCGTAGTGCGGAGGCCGGTAGCCGACAACCCCTTTCCTGCCATCACGCTGATCCAGTCGGTGAAGCTCTGGCAGAAATCCTACTTCTACGTGAAGAACGTCGCCCCGCAAGGCGACTTCGTCAACTTGCCGGCTTATGTAGCCGGCCCGCCGGTTGGGAGGCGGCCCAGTGGTCCTATCGGGCCAGAACGCTGTCGCCTGCTGGAGCCGCCGCCGTCGCGCGACTCCGGGTAATGGTCCAGTCGGAGGGCCTGACCGGGCCCGACCTGCTGGCCGCCTTCGTGGTGCGCCGGGGTGCTCCCGCTCCAAGGCCGCCCTTATATGATTTGTCAAATGAGCGGCCAACTCGATCCGAGTCGGATGTGCACCAAGGAGATGCCTCATGCCGAGGTAGCTCTCATGGTGAACTACCTCGCGAACTGCAAGCTCACCGACGAGTGGCAGTTTGGCATGGAGCCGTACTCCCGTGCCAATCCCCCGCCTATGGTAAACTTTCTTTTTCTTCTCTTCTTTACTTTTGTCACCAAGTTTTTCTTGGCCGACTCTGACCAGTCGGTTTGTCTTGGCAGAGCCCCCTCATTCGACCGGCGGCCGGGGCAGCGGGGGTGGAGCACCAATATCTCCCTGACCGGGCGACGCACGACTTGGATGACCCCGACTTGGGGGCGGCCGCCTTGGACGACAACACCGTGGTGGGAGGCGGCGAGGCAGGCGGCTCCGGGCTTGGAGCCAGCTTCGACGACTGGCCGGATGATGACGAGGCGGAAGTCGTCCCGCGCCACCAGCCGGCGTCCGACCATGGCGCGGGTTCATCTGCCGTGCCGGCTGCCCGAGGCGGCGCGCAGAAGCGCCGGGCCGCACCGAGCCTATTCGGCAGTCGGCCGAAGAAGCCCAAGAGCGCGGCGGCGGCAACCAAGCGGGACGAGGCAGCCGCGAAGGCTGCCCGCTTCCGCAAGGTGGTGAAGCAGCCACAGATGGTTTCGGCGTAAGTGACAATTCTCTCGTGTATTCCTTCTTCTTTTTTGTTGATTTTCTTCTGAGTCCTTGTCTTGATTCATCAAACAGGGCTCCGCTTTCTCTTGAGCGGACCGCTGCCGCCACCGTGGTTGGAGCGGCGGGAGGATCCGTAAGCGCCCGCCGCATGGACCCCCGTGCCGAGCTTCAAGCGGCGACGGAGCGGAATGCGCGGGAGGCGCGGGAGGAGCGGGAGGCGGAGGAGCTGAGGGCGGCCGCTACCAAGGCGGTGCAGGAGATGGCGGAGGAGTCGGCGGCGGCACAAGCTGACGCGGCGGCCAAGGCCCGGGCGGAGGCTGCAGCCGCAGAGAAGGCGACGGAGGCCCTACTTGTCGTCCCCCTGCGCGCTGTGGCGCCCGAGATCCCGGAGCCCCCGCCGGAGGAAGCTGGTGGCGACCTGCCGGGGATGGAGAGGGAGGAGGACGTCGTCGTCGTCCGGGAGAGGGAGGCGGCACCGCCATCGCCGACTGGGGCGGACCAAGGCAGCCGGCCTAACGCGCCGCCCGTGCAACCGGCTGGAGGCGAGCCGGCTGCGAGGACAGACCTGGTGGTCCGGTCGCCATCACGCCAACGCGCAGGGAAGGCGACTTCGGCGCCGGATCCGCAGAGGGTCGCGGGCTCTAGCTCGTCGGCCCAGGATCTGGAGACGGCCAGCGCCAGCTCAGGGTGGACGCCGGGTGGTGGGACGGCCGTGCTGAACGTGGCGGCTCAAGACGTCCGGAACCGGCTTCAATCCCAGGCCACCGTGCTGCAGCAGTATACCCAAGAGTTCCTCGCGACGCGGACGGCCATTCGGGTGAGTCTTCCCACTTTTTTGTTTCTTGTTCTTGATTTCTTCCGTGGGGGCGCGTCAGCGCACCCACTGGGTGTAGTCCCCGAGTTCCGAGTCAGCTGCTGAGTAGGCGGCTTCGAACTTCTTAGTAGACTTCGGTTGCTATCTTGTTCTTATTCGCTCCTCTGTCCTACTTGCAGGACTATCACAAACTCCGCGCGGCTGCCTTCAACTCCCAGGCCCGGGAGCTGAACCAGAAGACCACTGATCTGACTGAGAGCCGGAGTAAGTGCTTCATCTTTTATCTCACGTGGGGGCGCGTCAGCGCACCCACTGGGTGTAGTCCCCGAGATTCGGGCCGACTGCTGAGCAGTCGGGCCGGATCTTTCCTGGCGACTTCTTTCTTATTGCTTTTTTCTTCTTTACCATATCTGCAGAGGCCAATGCCAAACTGAGGGAGCAGTTGGGTGGGGCCCAGACCGCCCTTCGCGCCAAGGAAGCCGAGTTCGACGCCTTGGCTCAGGAGCGTGACCGCTTGGTCAAGAAGCTGGCCGACCAGGAGGAGAGCCATAAGGCGGCCCTGAAGGTGGCACAGGACAGCGAGGCCGCCCTCCAAGCCGAATACGAGACTGAGGCGGCGATCTGGGCTGAGGCAAGGCAATCGCTGATCAATGGCTATGGCCAGATCGAAGACTTGGTTGACGGTAGGCCGCCTTCTTCTTTGTTCCTTTGCTTGCCGCTTGCCATTTGGTCCATTTTCTGACTTTGTGTTTTTTCTCTTCCTTTCTTACTTGTGCAGAGTACTTCCCTGGTTACTCCGTTGCCGCCAACCAAGTCGTCGAGGCCCACCGCGAGGCACAAAGGCAGGCTGGTGCTAAGATAGCGCCGGATGCTCGCCGGTCGCTTGAAGAGCAGCTTCTGGCAATACAAGCCCGCCTCCAGCCGGCTCACCGCATGCTCCGCCGTCTTCAGCGCGTTGGGGCACAAGTGCTGGCCGCCCTCTGGCCCGGCGAGGTGGTTCCCCGTACCCCCAGTCGGACTGCCGACTGGCTGGAGGTAGCGGTTGGCCGCTTCGAGGCCTGGAAAGCTTCTGCAGCTCGGTCAGGCACCAGCGGCGCTGGAGTTCGTCAAAGCTTGGTATCCTGAGCTGAGTTTGGACCAGCTGACCACCTGGCGGCAGGAGGCCGACGAGGAGTTGGAGACGGTGCGGCCGGCTATCATCCAGCGCGCCTCGGCGATCGCCGACTACACCGACACCAGTGCCTTTGCCCCTGAGGTGGATGATGACGGCGTTGCTCAGCCAGAGGAGTGGTTTGGGCTGAACCCAGCGGATGGTGAGGACTCGACGGAGGAGATCGACTCCAGCGACGAGGGCGAAGAGGAGGAGGGAGAGGATGGTGAAGACGTCGTGCCAGACGGTGGAGCAACCGGCCAACCTCAGCTTGATCGTGCCTCCAGCAACGAGGCGCGTGCGAGCGCGCCGTCTGCAGCCAGCGATGATCAAGCCAAGACTCGCCAGCCGGCCACTCCTCCAGCCGGCACTGCAATCTCCACTGACCTACCCGGCTCGCCTGTTGCACCCTTAGCCTGATCCGCCGCCTTTACTTTCCTGTTTATTACTCTTTGAACAATATTTTGTTAAATTTGCGCAGTTCCACCCACTGGGGGTGTATTCAAACTATGTTGACTGCCAGCCTGTCGAAGGCCTTTTGTGTAAATATAATCATGCATGTGCTTGGCTTCCGATTGCATTTGCTTTTCATCCTTTTGGTTGTTTCCTTTGCCGCCCTCCCTTGGTCGCCGCCTTCCCAGCCGGACAGCTGCTCTGCAGTCTGTGGCTGGGGAAGGGCTTGACTGTTTGGGAGGGCAAGTACTCTAGCTTTCTTGGATTGTAGCAAGGTGAATGGGAAGCCGGCCAGCCGGCTATTCTGACAGCCGGTAGGCGGGGTGGGAGGCCGGCTTGTGTTATATAAGTTCGTTAGTCCTTAGCCGTTTTTTGTGTGGGCATCCTTTTCTGCCTTTGACTCTTGCCAGTCGGACAGTCGGTTCTTCGAGCTGCGACTTTCAACAAGAGAGGGCTTGGGTGCCGGCACACTACTTGTCTGACTGCAGGTAGAACTTTAATATAACTCAAGGCGGCAAGTCCCCGGGCCGACTGATTGAACCCGGTGCCGGACAGAAAAACAAATGTAGTAACACATTCATAGGTATGACACTCGTCATACATAGATAAAAGAGGGTAGTCCCCAAGTGCACCTCGGGGGGCCCGTTGTCTTGTACTTAATACAAAAGGTAGCGTGGTACATACTGCTTTTAACTGTAAAATCTTTTGAGGAGATTGGCGTTCCATGGTCGCTCCGACTCCTTGCCGGAATCATCCCTCTTGCGTGCCTTCGGCTTCTGTGCATCGATCAGGTGGTAGGAGTCGTTGCCTAGGACCTTGCTGATGACGAAGGGGCCTTCCCAAGGGGCCGAGAGCTTGTGCTGGCCGGCTGTTCGCTGGATCAGCCGGAGCACAAGATCGCCTTCTTGGAAGGATCTTGGCTTGACCTTCCGGTTGTGGTAACGGCGCAAACCCTGCTAGTAGATGGCGGACCGGCTGAGTGCTAACAGCCAGCCCTCTTCCAACAGGTCAACGCCGTCTTCGCGCTTTCTTGGCCTCCGCCTCCGTGTACATGGTGACTCGAGGTGAGTCGAACTCAATGTCAGTTGGGATGACAGCCTCGGCACCATATACAAGGAAGAAAGGGGTGAAGCCGGTTGACTTCTTCGGGGTAGTACGCAGACTCCAGAGGACGGCGGGCAGCTCGTCGAGCCAGCAGCCGGCCGAACGCTCCAATGGTACGACCAATCGGGGCTTGATGCCGGAGAGGATGAGGCCATTTGCTTGCTCGACTTGGCCGTTTGACTTTGGGTGGGCAACGGACGCTAAGTCCAGTCGGATGCCATGTGTCGCGCAGAAACGTGCCAGTGCTCCTTTGGCAAAATTCGTGCCATTGTCGGTGATGATGCTGTGTGGTATGCCATACCGGGTGGTGATATCTGCGATGAATGTCACGGCAGTCGGCCCATTCAGCTTCTTGATTGGCTTGGCTTCAATCCACTTGGTGAATTTGTCCACGGTGACAAGCATATGTGTCATGCCGCCGCGCGCCATCTTGAATGGGCCCACCATGTCCAATCCCCATACGGCAAAGGGCCAGGTGAGGGGGATGGTCTTGAGTACAGAAGCCGGCAGGTTTTGCTTGGAGCTGAAGACTTGGCACCCTTTGCAGTTTTTGACTAATTCCTTGGCGTCTTCCAAAGCAGTCGGCCAGAAGAACCCATGGCGGAAAGCTTTGGCGACAAGTGATCTTGAGGCCGCGTGGTGGCCGCATTCGCCTTGGTGGATGTCCTTGAGGATTGCTATGCCCTTCTTTGGCTCGACGTAGCGCTGGAAGACTCCAGTGACGCTGCGCCTAACGAGTTCTCTGTTTATTATTGTGTATGCTCCGGCTCGGCGTTGAACTTGTCTTGCCGAGATCTCGTCAGTCGGCAGCTCTCTGTTTACCAAGAAGTTGAGGATGGGTTGGGCCCATGATGGAGCTGTGACTTCTTCTATTGCCAATACGGCTACTGTGACCAGGGTGGGTGGGTTGGGTGGTGAAGAGTTGGAGTCGGCCACCGCCTGTTGTGTCGTTGCAGTCCCCAGGCCGACTGCTGCAGTCCCCGGGCCGGGTTCTGAAGTCCCCGAGCCGGGTGCGACTACGGCAGTCCCCGGGCCGCCTGTCGAAGTCCCTGAGCCGCCTGCTGGGTTCCCCAAGTCGGATCCAACTGCATCAGGGGCAGGCAGTACGAAGATGGAGTCTGATTCTAGAGACGGCTTGACAGACGACTTGAGGAGGCATTGGAGAGAGACGCCGGTTGGTATAGCTTGTCGGGTGGAGCCGATTCGTGCCAGGGCATCTGCTTGCTCGTTGTCGGCCCGTGGCACGTGGAGGAACTCACATCTTTCAAAGTATCCGCTAATTTGCTGAACGAGGAATCGGTAGCTCGCCATGTTTGCATCCTTGGTGTCCTAGTCGCCGGATGATTGTTGGACTACCAAATCCGAGTCGCCATAGCACAGGATCCAGCGGATGCCAAGCTCTTTGGCTAGTCGGAGGCCGTGTATGAGCGCCTCGTACTCGGCCACGTTGTTGGAGGCGGTAAAATGAATTTGCAATGTGTATCTGAGTTTTTCGCCCTTGGGAGAGGTGAGGACGATGCTGGCTCCCAAGCCGGTGCGCATCTTGGATCCATCGAAGTGCATCCGCCAATGAGTGGAGTCGGGAGCCGGCGTTAGGTACTGGGTCTCGGCCCAGTCGACAAGGAAGTCGGCCAATTCTTGGGACTTGATGGCGGTGTGAGGCTGGTAGAAGATCGTGTAAGGAGCCAGCGCAATGGCCCACTTAGCTGCCCGGCCGGATGCATCCCGGTTGCCTATGATCTCGGCAAGCGGGGCAGTACATACGACCGTGATGGGATGCTCTTGAAAGTAGGGCTTCAGCTTTTTGGCGGCAAAATATACTCCATAGCACATCTTCTGGTAGTGCGGGTAGTTTTGCTTGGAGGTGGACAATACTTCGCTGAAATAATAAACCGGCCTCTGGACTAACTGAGCCCGGCCTTCTTCTGGGCGTTGGACCACAATAACTGTGCTGACCACTCGGCTAGTCGTGGCAATGTAAAGGAGCATGGGCTCTTTCTCAGTCGGCGCCGCTAAGACAGGTGGCGTGGTCTGCATCTTCTTCAACTCGTGAAAAGCTTGGTCTGCTTGGTCGTTCCACTCGAAGTGGGTGGACTTTTTCATGAGTCGGTACAGGGGGAGAGCTTTCTCTCCTAGCCGGCTGATGAAGCGGTTCAGGGAGGCCAGGCACCCAGTAAACTTTTGGACGTCTCGCAGCTTGGTAGGAATCTCCATTCTCTTTATGGCCTTGATCTTCACTGGGTTGCACTCGATGCCGCGTTCGGAGACCAAGAAGCCTAGAAGCTGGCTGGCTGGTACTCCGAACATGCATTTCTCAGGGTTGAGCTTGATCTAAAACCGGCGCAAGTTGTCAAATGTTTCTCTGAGGTCTTCCAGCAGGGTGCCGCGCTTCTCCGTCTTCACCACAATATCGTCTACATAGACGTGGGCATTTCTGCCGAGTTGCTTGAGGAGGCATTTCTGCATGCAACGCTGAAAAGTGGCACCAGCATTTCTCAAGCCGAATGTCATAGTCAGGTAGCAGAAAGCTCCGAATGGTGTGATGAAGGCGGTCTTCAGGCGGTCGGCTGGATCCAACTTGATCCGATGGTAGCCCGATTAAGCATCCAAGAAACTCAACAGCTCGTATCCAGCTGCGGAGTCTATCACTTGATCGATTCGAGGTAAGGCAAACGGATCTTTGGGGCAGGCTTTGTTGAGGCTGGTATAATCTATACACATGCGCCATTTATTGTTTTTCTTCAACACCAGGACCGGGTTGGCAAGCCATTCTGGAAAAAACACCTCCATAATGAAGCCGGCTACCAAAAGCCGGGCTATCTCTTCTCCTACAATCCTTCTCTTTCCTCCGACAGTCGGCGGAGAGGTTGTTTGACTGGTTTTGCGTCTGCTCGGACGTGTAGCTTGTGCTCGGTGAAATCCTTCGGAACACCCGGCATGTCCTTTGGGGACCATGCAAAGATGTCCCGATTCTCACAGAGGAAATCGACGAGCTCGCCTTCCTATTTGTTGTCTAGGTTTGCTCCAATGACGGCAAACCTCTCCGGATTCTCTGGGTCCAGAGGTCTCTTCTTTGTTTCCATGGCCAGCTGGAAGGAGCCTTGGGCATCATATTCCTTGGGGTCAGGGGACAGGGCCGGCTGCTTGCCGGCCATGGCCACGACTCGGTCCAGCATCTTCTTTTCTTCAGCAGTCACGGGGGACTCGGCCAGCCGGCTGCTGGCTGCAGCACACTCATGATCCCCTTTGAACTTGGCATCTTCATCTTGAGGTAGGCGTAGTGGGGCACAACCATGAACTTGGCCAGGGCAGGCCGGCCAAGCAACGCGTGGTAAGGGCTCTCTAGATCCACCACTTCAAACCAGATTGCCTCTCGGCGGAAGTGATCCTTGTCTCCGAAGAGAACAGCCATCTTGATCTTGCCGATTGGTGAGCAGGACAGGCCGGGTACGATGCCATGGAACACAGTCCAGCTTGGCATGAGTTGCTTCGTCTTGATGTTTAGCTTCTCCATGGTGTCACGGTACAGTATGTTGATGCTGCTCCCACCGTCAATCAGTACACGGGAGAAACGGGCAGCTCGCCTTTCTGTCGCGAGGGTGGCGTCCAATACCAATGCATAGGAGCCAGGAGACGGCATCACCTCTGGGTGATCGGCCCGGCTCCAGCTGATAGGCTTCTCAGACCAATGCATAAACTCTGGGTTGCTAGAGGCCACCGCGTTGACTTCTTGGTGTTGTTGGCGCCGACTGCGCTTGTCTTCAGTTTGGCTGGTAAAGACGACGTAGGCGGCGTGCTCGTCCGGGAATTCGTCTTGAATGGCTCCGACTGCTGGTCGAACAGCCGGCTGCTGAGGGGCTGGAGGTGGCTGGCCAGCAGGTGGAGGCGGCACCAGCCCTTCGCCTTTGGAGATCCGCGTGAGCCAATGACACACCCCGGTCGTGTGGTTGGAGGGCTTCGTGCCGCTGTGGAACTTGCAGGGGGCATCAAGGGTTTGCTCGTAGGAGAAAGCCGGCTGCCAAGCCGGCCTGCCCCCCTTCTGCTTCTTGGGCATGGGCCGCTCTTCAGGTTGTTCGTCTTCGCCTGTGGCTACCTACCGACTGGTGGAAGGCGGCATAGGGGCCTTGCGGTTGTTGTCATTCTGGTAAGGGCGTCGACTGGAGTCACCAGCCGGCGTCTTGGGAGCCGGAGCGAGCACCTTTCCAGAGGCATCCACTCGAAGCTCGGTCTTCATTGAAGAGTCGGCCGTGGCGTACTTGTCTGCTATGATCAGCAGCTCGTCGAGGGTAGTCGGCTCGTCGCAGAGGAGCCGGTGCTTGAGGAGGGTGCCCTCTCGGCACCCGGCGGTGAAGTACTCTATGGCTTGAACCTCGTGCACCCCTTCGCAGGAGTTGCGGAGCTCGGCCCAACGCGTGAGGTAGTTGCGAGTTGATTTGCTGGGCCCTTGGATGCACAAGGAGAGCTGGCAGGGCTTGGGAGGCCGCTTGTATGTGCTGGTGAAATTGCGGATGAAGACTTCCGTGAAGTCTAGCCAGCTGTTGATGCTGTAGGGCTTGAGGCTGTTCAACCAAGTGCGCGCCGTGCCTTGAAGCATGAGCGGGACGTACTTCACGGCAACACGCCTGTTGCCGTTCGCTATGCGGACTGCGGTGGAGTAATCGATCAACCAGTCTTCCAGCTTCACGGAGCCGTTGTATTTTGGCGTGTCTCTTGGGAGCGAGAACCCTTTGGGGAAGGGCTCGTCGCGGATGCGAGGGCCAAAGCAAGGCGGGCCGACATCATCTTCTTCTTCTAGCGCCAGGTATCGCGCTAGGCGGTCGATTCGGTGGCGGGCGTCATTCTCGCCGACTCCTTCGTGGTGACCCAGTCGGCCGCCAAGAGTCGGATGCGTAACAGGCGGCGGGGTGGGATATCTCTCCCCACGAGGCGGGGGAGGAGGCGGACCGCCTCGTCGTTCCACAGCTCGGGGGCGGCCTTCTACGTCGCGCTCGATGGTGAGCCGAGTCCGACTACGGCTGGCAGCCGACTCCTTGTCTTTTCTTGCGCGGGCGCCGTCTGCAGTCAGTGTCCGGGATGTCGCACCGTGCTCTCAGCGTGGGGGAGGACTTTCAGCGCGGGCGCTGGCTTCATGCCGCTCTGCGGCCGCGTCGATCAGCTGCTGGATGCGTCTAGTCATGTAGGGGAGCTCGTCGGCCCCCAGCCCGTTCAGCTCGTCTATGGCCGCCTGAGCGGCACGCAGGTTCTCGAGTGGCGTGGCGTAGACTAGGCGGTCTGCTCCCAGCATGCTGGCGATGGCCGCGCCGCGTTTCTTGACGATGCCGGCTCGACTCGGTCTGCCAGGACGCGGCGTACCAAAGGCGGCGCGGTCGACTTCGCGCTGGTGAGCCTCAGTGAGGCGTCTCATGGATGCTATCTTCTGGCCCTCCGCGATGAGGGCGAGGCGGCGTGCTTCTAGTGTCTCGGCGTCGGCGTCGGCCGGGATGGGGGCGGACAAGTCATGTAGCGCCGCTTGTAGGGCGTCATGGGCGTTCTCGCCTGAGGCGGCGCCGTGGCTGTTGACTACCTCGGTGACAGCGCTGCTGCCACTGCTGGCTCAAGGAAGAGGGTCGTCGATGATCACCACGTTGGTGGGGAAGGCGTCAAGCGATTTTTAATTTTAATTTGAGTCTAGATCTTCTCTTATAAAGCACCAACTAGGGGGCACTATGACCGTACTTGAGCATTGGGTGTAGCTAATATTCGAGTGTGTTTCATGAATGGATCAATAATTGAGCATGATGGGCTAGGGATAACTTATTTTAGCGTTGATATTTTGAAAGACATGGTTGCTTGTTGATATGCTTGAGTATTTAAATCTCATGTCAAAACTAGACTATTGCTTCGAACCATATAAAAGTCCAAATGTCCATGCTTTAAAGAAAAGAATATGAGATGACATGTTAGGCAACATTCCACATCAAAAATTCCGTTTTTATCATTTACCTACTCGAGGACGAGCAGGAATTAAGCTTCGGGATGCTGATACGTCTCCAACGTATCTATAATTTTTGATTGTTCCATGCTGTTATATTATAATTCTTGGATGTTTTACAATCATTTTATAGTCATTTTATATCATTCTTTGGTACCAACCTATTGACATGGTGGCAAGTGCCAGTTGCTGTTTTCTGCATGTTTTTTACATCGCAGGAAATCAATACCAAACGGAGTCCAAATGCAGTGAAACTTTTTGTGGATTTTTTTGGACCAGAAGACATCCAGTGGGCCGGAGAAGCGCCGGGGGGGGGGGGTGCTCCGAGGGGAGCACTGTTGGGGAACGCAGTAATTTCAAAAAAATTCCTACGCACACGCAAGATCTATGTGATGCATAGCAACGAGCGACAGAGTGTAGTCCACTTACCCTCGTAGACCGTAAGCGGAAACGTTATGACAACACGATTGATGTAGTCGTACGTCTTCATGGTCCGACCGATCCTAGTACCGAAAGTACGGCACCTCCACGATCTTCACACGTTCAGCTCGATGACATCCCTATTGGAAATATGCCCTAGAGGCAATAATAAAATGGTTATTATTATATTTCCTTGTTCATGATAATTGTCTATTGTTCATGCTATAATTGTGTTATCCGGAAATCGTAATACATGTGTGAACACATAGACCATAACATGTCCCTAGTGAGCCTCTAGTTGACTAGCTCGTTGATCAATAGATGGTTATGGTTTCCTGACCATGGACATTGGATGTCATTGATAACGGGATCACATCATCAGGAGAATGATGTGATGGACAAGACCCAATCCTAAGCATAGCACTAGATTGTGTAGTTCGTTTGCTAAAGATTTTCTAATGTCAAGTATCATTTCCTTAGACCATGAGATCGTGCAACTCCCGGATACCGTAGGAATGCTTTGGGTGTACCAAACGTCACAACGTAACTGGGTGGCTATAAAGGTGCACTACAGGTATCTCTGAAAGTGTCTGTTGGGTTGGCACGGATCGAGACTGGGATTTGTCACTCCGTATGACGGAGAGGTATCTCTGGGCCCACTCGGTAATGCATCATCATAATGAGCTCAATGTGACAAAGTAGTTAGTCACGGGATCATGCATTATGGAACGAGTAAAGTGACTTGCCGGTAACGAGATTGAACGAGGTATTGGGATACGGACGATCGAATCTCGGGCAAGTAACGTACCGATTGACAAAGGGAATTGTATACGGGATTTCTTGAATCCTCGACATCTTGGTTCATCCGATGAGATCATCATGGAACATGTGGGAGCCAACATGGGTATCCAGATCCCGCTGTTGGTTATTGGCTAGAGATCGGTCTCGGTCATGTCTGCATGATTCCAGAACCCGTAGGGTCTACACACTTAAGGTTCGATGACGCTAGGGTTATAAGGAAGATTTGTATGTGGTTACCGAATGTTGTTCGGAGTCCCGGATGAGATCCCGGACGTCACGAGGAGTTCCGAAATGGTCCGAAGGTGAAGATTTATATATGGGAAGTCATCATACGGTCACCGAAAATATTCGGGGGTATACCGGTATTGTACTGGGACCACCGGAGGGGTTCCGGGGGTCCACCGGGAGGGTCCACCTGCCCCGGAGGGCCTTATGGGGTTTAGGTGGAAGGGAACCAGCCCCTAAGTGGGCTGGGCGCCATCCCCCCTAGAGCCCATGCGCCTAGGGTTGGGGGGAACCCTAAAGGGGGCGCCCCCCTTGCTTGGGGGGCAAGCCCCCTCCCCCTTGGCCGCCGCCCCCTCTCTAGATCTCATCTAGAGGGGCCGGCCCCCTTCCCCTGCTCCCTATAAATAGAGGGGTAGAGGGAGGGCTGCTGGACGACATCCAAGGCGCAGCCCCTCCCCTCCCCAACACCTCTCCTCCTCCGCGTGAGCTTGGCGAAGCCCTGCCGGAGAACTGCCACTCCATCACCACCACGCCGTCGTACTGCTGTTGGAGCCTTCTTCCTCAACCTCTCCCTCCTCCTTGCTGGATCAAGGCGCGGGAGACGTCACCGGGCTGCACGTGTGTTGAACACGGAGGTGCCATTGTTCGGCGCTAGGATCGGAATCCACCGCGATCTGAATCGCTACGAGTACGACTCCCTCAACCGCGTTTTTGCAACACTTCCGTCTCGCGATCTTCAATGGTACGAAGATGCACTCCCCTCTCGTTGCTAGTAAACTCCATAGATTGATCTTGGTGATGCGTAGAATTTTTTTAATTTCTGCAACGATCCCCAACAGTGGCATCATGAGCTAGGTCTATGCGTAGTTTCTATGCACGAGTATAACACAAGTTGTTGTGGGCGTCAATTTTGTCAATTTACTTGCCGTTACTAGTCTTATCTTGATTCGGCGGCATCATGGGATGAAGCGGCCCGGACCGACCTTACATGTACGCTTACGTGAGACAGGTTCCACCGACTGACATGCACTAGTTGCATAAGGTGGCTAGCGGGTGTCTGTCTCTCCCTCTTTAGTCGGATCGGATTCGATGAAAAGGGTCCTTATGAAGGGTAAATAGAAATTGGCATATCACGTTGTGGTTTTGGCGTAGGTAAGAAACGTTCTTGCTAGAAACCTATAGCAGCCACGTAAAAATTTGCAACAACAATTAGAGGACGTCTAACTTGTTTTTGCAGCATGTGTCATGTGATGTGATATGGCCAGAAGAATGTGATGAATGATATATGTGATGTATGAGATTGATCATGTTCTTGTAATAGGAATCACGACTTGCATGTCGATGAGTATGACAACCGGCAGGAGCCATAGGAGTTGTCTTAATTTATTTATGACCTGCGTGTCAATTGAAATGTCATGTAATTACTTTACTTTATTGCTAACCGTTAGCCATAGTAGTAGAAGTAATAGTTGGCGAGACAACTTCATGAAGACACGATGATGGAGATCATGGTGTCATGCCGGTGACGATGATGATCATGGCGCCCCGAAGATGGAGATCGAAAGGAGCAAAATGATATTGGCCATATCATGTCACTATTTGATTGCATGTGATGTTTATCATGTTTTACATCTTATTTGCTTAGAACGACGGTAGCATAAATAAGATGATCCCTCGCTAAAATTTCAAGAAAGTGTTCCCCCTAACTGTGCACCGTTGCGAAGGTTCGTTGTTCCGAAGCACCACGTGATGATCGGGTGTGATAGGTTCTAACGTTCGCATAAAACGGGTGTAAGCCAGATTTACACACGCAATACACTTAGGTTGACTTGACGAGCCTAGCATGTACAGACATGGCCTCGGAACACAAGAGACCGAAAGGTCGAACATGAGTCGTATAGCAGATACGATCAACATGAAGATGTTCACCGATGATGACTAGTCCGTCTCACGTGATGATCAGGCACGGCCTAGTTGACTCGGATCATGTATCACTTAGATGACTAGAGGGATGTCTGTCTGAGTGGGAGTTCATTAATAATTTGATTAGATGAACTTAATTATCATGAACTTAGTCTAAAATCTTTACAATATGTCTTGTAGATCAAATGGCCCACGCTAATGTCAACCTCAACTTCAACGCGTTCCAAGAGAAGACCAAGCTGAAAGACGATGGTAGCAACTATACGGACTGGGTCCGGAACTTGAGGATCATCCTCATAGCTGCCAAGAAAGCATATGTCCTTGAAGACCGCTAGGTGAAGAACCCGTCCCAGCAAACCAAGACGTTATGAACGCCTGGCAAACACGTGTTGATGATTACTCCCTGGTTCAGTGCGGCATGCTTTACAGCTTAGAACCGGGGCCCCAAAAGCGTTTCGAGCAGCACGGAGCATGTGAGATGTTCCAAGAGCTGAAAATGGTTTTCCAAGCTCATGCCCGGGTCGAGAGATATGAAGTCTCCGACAAGTTCTACAGTTGTAAGATGGAGGAGAATAGTTCCGTCAGCGAACACATACTCAAAATGTCTGGGTTGCACAACCTCTTGTCTCTGCTGGGAGTTAATCTCCCGGATGACGCGGTCGTTGACAGAATCCTTCAGTCGCTTCCACCTAGCTACAAGAGCTTTGTGATGAACTTCAATATGCAGGGGATGGAGAAAACCATTCCTGAGGTATATTCGATGCTGAAATCAGCGGAGGTGGAGATCAAAAAGGAACATCAAGTGTTGATGGTGAATAAGACCACTAAGTTCAAGAAAGGCAAGGGTAAAAAGAGCTTCAAGAAAGACGGCAAGGGAGTTGCTGCGCCCGGTAAGCAAGCTGCCGGGAAGAAGACGAAGAATGGACCCAAGCCTGAGACTGAGTGCTTTTATTGCAAGGGAAACCGTCACTGGAAGCGGAACTGCCCCAAGTACTTAGCGGATAAGAAGGCCGGAAATACCAAAGGTATATGTGATATACATGTTATTGATGTGTACCTAACCAGCGCTCGTAGTAGCTCCTGGGTATTTGATACCGGTGCGGTTGCTCATATTTGTAACTCAAAGCAGGAGCTGCGGAATAAGCGGAGACTGGCGAAGGACGAGGTGACGATGCGCGTCGGGAATGGTTCCAAGGTCGATGTGATCGTCGTCGGCACGCTACCTCTACATTTACCTACAGGATTAGTTTTAAACCTCAATAATTGTTATTTAGTGCCAGCTTTGAGCATGAACATTGTATCTGGATCTCGTTTGATGCGAGATGGCTACTCATTTAAATCCGAGAATAATGGTTGTTCTATTTATTTGAGAGATATGTTTTATGGTCATGCCCCGCTGGTCAATGGTTTATTCTTAATGAATCTCGAACGTGATGTTACACATATTTATAGTGTGAATGCCAAGAAATGTAAGGTTGATAATGATAGTCCCACATACTTGTGGCACTGCCGCCTTGGTCACATTGGTGTCAAACGCATGAGGAAACTCCATGCAGATGGACTTTTGGAGTCTCTTGATTATGAATCATTTGACACGTGTGAACCATGCCTCATGGGCAAGATGACCAAGACTCCGTTCTTCGGAACAATGGAGCGAGCAACCAACTTATTGGAAATCATACATACCGATGTGTGCGGTCCAATGAGCGTTGAGGCTCGCGGTGGCTATCGTTATGTTCTCACCCTCACTGATGACTTAAGTAGATATGAGTATGTCTACTTAATGAAACACAAGTCTGAGACCTTTGAAGAGTTCAAGGAATTTCAGAGTGAGGTTGAGAATCAACGTGACAGGAAAATAAAGTTCTTACGATCAGATCATGGAGGGGAATATTTGAGTCACGAATTTGGCACACACTTAAGGAAATGTGGAATTGTTTCACAACTCACGCCGCCTGGAACACCTCAGCGTAATGGTGTGTCCGAACGTCGTAATCGCACTCTATTGGATATGGTGCGATCTATGATGTCTCTTACCGATCTACCGCTATCATTTTGGGGTTATGCTTTAGAGACTGCCGCATTCACTTTAAATAGGGCTCCGTCGAAATCCGTTGAGACGACACCGTATGAATTATGGTTTGGAAAGAAACCTAAGCTGTCGTTTCTTAAAGTTTGGGGATGCGATACTTATGTCAAGAAACTTCAACCTGAAAAGCTCGAACCCAAGTCAGAAAAATGCGTCTTCATAGGATACCCTAAGGAAACCATTGGGTATACCTTCTACCTCAGATCCGAAGGCAAAATCTTCGTTGCCAAGAACGGGTCCTTTCTGGAGAAAGAGTTTCTCTCGAAAGAAGTAAGTGGGAGTAAAGTGGAACTTGATGAGATGACCCCTCTCGAACCAGAAAGTAGCACAACACAAGAAAATGTTTCTGTGGTGCCTGCACCGACTAGAGAGGAAGTTAATGATGACGATCATGATCAAGTTACCACTGAACTTCGTAGGTCCACAAGGACACGTTCCGCACCAGAGTGGTACGGCAACCCTGTCCTGGAAATCATGTTGTTGGACAACGGTGAACCTTCGAACTATGAAGAAGCAATGGCGGGCCCAGATTCCGAGAAATGGCTTGAAGCCATGCAATCCGAGATAGGATCCATGTATGAAAACAAAGTATGGACTTTGACAGACTTGCCCGATGATCGGCGAGCGATAGAAAATAAATGGATATTTAAGAAGAAGACGGACGCGGATGGAAATGTTACCATCTATAAAGCTCAACTTGTTGCTAAGTGTTATCGACAAGTTCAAGGAGTTGACTACGATGAGACCTTCTCACCCGTAGCGAAGCTGAAGTCCGTCTGAATCATGTTAGCAATTGCCGCATTCTACGATTATGAAATATGGCAAATGGACGTAAAAACGGCATTCCTTAATGGCTTCCTTAAGGAAGAATTGTATATGATGCAGCTAGAAGGTTTTGTTGATCCTTAGAATGCTGACAAGGTATGCAAGCTCCAGCGCTGAATTTATGGGCTGGTGCAGGCATCTCGGAGTTGGAACATTCGCTTTGATGAGATGATCAAAGCATTTGGGTTTACACAGACTTATGGAGAAGCCTGTGTTTACAAGAAAGTGAGTGGGAGCTCCGTATCATTTCTCATATTATATGTAGATGACATATTATTGATGGGAAATGATATAGAATTCCTGGAAAGCATAAAGGCCTACTTGAATAAGTGTTTTTCAATGAAGGACCTTGGAGAAGCTGCTTACATATTAGGCATCAAGATCTATAGAGATAGATCGAGACGCCTCATAGGTCTTTCACAAAGCACATACCTTGACAAGATATTGAAGAAGTTCAATGTGGATCAGTCCAAGAAGGGGTTCTTGCCTGTATTGCAAGGTGTGAGATTGAGCACGGCTCAATGCCCGACCACGTCAGAAGATAGAGAAAAGATGAGCGTCATCCCCTATGCCTCGGCCATAGGGTCTATTATGTATGCCATGCTGTGTACCAGACCTGATGTAAACCTTGCCGTAAGTTTGGTAGGAAGGTACCAAAGTAATCCCGGCATGGAACACTGGACATCGGTCAAGAACATCCTGAAGTACCTGAATAGGACTAAGGATATGTTTCTCATTTATGGAGGTGACGAAGAGCTCGTCGTAAAGGGTTACGTCGATGCTAGCTTCGACACAGATCTGGATGACTCTAAGTCACAAACCGGATACGTGTATATTTTGAATGGTGGGGCAGTCAGCTGGTGCAGTTGCAAGCAAAGCGTCGTGGCGGGATCTACATGTGAAGCAGAGTACATGGCAGCCTCGGAGGCAGCACATGAAGCAATCTGGATGAAGGAGTTCATTGCCGACCTAGGAGTTATTCCCAATGTATCGGGGCCGATGACTCTCTTCTATGACAACACTGGAGCTATTGCCCTTGCCAAGGAGCCCAGGTTTCACAAGAAGACCAGGCACATCAAGCGTCGCTTAACCTCCATTCGTGAAAATGTTCAAAATGGAGACATAGATATTTGTAAATTGCATACGGATTTGAATGTCGCAGATCCGTTGACTAAACCTCTTCCACGGGCCAAACATGATCAACACCAGAACTCTATGGGTGTACGATTCATCACAATGTAACTAGATTATTGACTCTAGTGCAAGTGGGAGACTGTTGGAAATATGCCCAAGAGGCAATAATAAAATGGTTATTATTATATTTCCTTGTTCATGATAATTGTCTATTGTTCATGCTATAATTGTGTTATCCGGAAATCGTAATACATGTGTGAACACATAGACCATAACATGTCCCTAGTGAGCCTCTAGTTGACTAGCTCGTTGATCAATAGATAGTTACAGTTTCCTGACCATGGACATTGGATGTCATTGATAACGGGATCACATCATTAGGAGAATGATGTGATGGACAAGACCCAATCCTATGCATAGCACTAGATTGTGTAGTTCGTTTGCTAAAGATTTTCTAATGTCAAGTATCATTTCCTTAGACCATGAGATCATGCAACTCCCGGATACCGTAGGAATGCTTTGGGTGTACCAAACGTCACAACGTAACTGGGTGGCTATAAAGGTGCACTACAGGTATCTCCGAAAGTGTCTGTTGGGTTGGCACGGATCGAGACTGGGATTTGTCACTCCGTATGACGGAGAGGTATCTCTGGGCCCACTCGGTAATGCATCATCATAATGAGCTCAATGTGACTTAGTAGTTAGCCACAGGATCATGCATTACGGAACGAGTAAAGTGACTTGCCAGTAACGAGATTGAACGAGGTATTGGGATACCGACGATCGAATCTCGGGCAAGTAACGTACCGATTGACAAAGGGAATTGTATACGGGATTGCTTGAATCCTCGACATCGTGGTTCATCCGATGAGATCATCGTGGAACATGTGGGAGCCAACATGGGTATCCAGGTCCCGCTGTTGGTTATTGGCTAGAGAGCGGTCTCGGTTATGTCTGCATGATTCCCAAACCCGTAGGGTCTACACACTTAAGGTTCGATGACGCTAGGGTTATAAGGAAGATTTGTATGTGGTTACCGAATGTTGTTCGGAGTCCCAGATGAGATCCCGGACGTCATGAGGAGTTCCGGAATGGTCTGGAGGTGAAGATTTATATATGGGAAGTCGTCATACGGTCACCGGTAATATTTGGGGGTATACCGGTATTGTACCGGGACCACCGGATGGGTTCCGGGGGTCCACCGGGAGGGTCCACCTGCCCCGGAGGGTCTTATGGGCTGTAGGTGGAAGGGAACCAGCCCCTAAGTGGGCTGGGCGCCATCCCCCTAGGGCCCATGCGCCTAGGGTTGGGGAGGAACCCTAAAGGGGGCGCCCCCTTGCTTGGGGGGCAAGCCCCCTCCCCCTTGGCCGCCGCCCCCCCTCTCTAGATCTCATCTAGAGGGGCAGGCCCCCTTCCCCTTCTCCCTATAAATAGAGGGGTAGAGGGAGGGCTGCCGGACGACATCCAAGGCGCAGCCCCTTCCCTCCCCAACACCTCTCCTCCTCCGCGTGAGCTTGGCGAAGCCCTGCAGGAGAACTGCCACTCCATCACCACCACGCCATCGTGCTGCTGTTGGAGCCTTCTTCCTCAACCTCTCCCTCCTCCTTGCTGGATCAAGGCGCGGGTGACGTCACCGGGCTACACGTGTGTTGAATGCGGAGGCGCCGTTGTTCGGCGCTAGGATCGGAATCCACCGCGATCTGAATCGCTACGAGTACGACTCCCTCATCCGCGTTTTTGCAACACTTCCGTCTCGCGATCTTCAACGGTACAAAGATGCACTCCCCTCTCGTTGCTAGTAAACTCCATAGATTGATCTTGGTGATGCGTAGAATTTTTTTAATTTCTGCAACGATCCCCAACAATCCCACGAACTCTCGATCCAGCTGAGTGTCGAGGGAGAGCTTCGTCAGCACGACGGCGTGATGACGGTGATGATGAAGCTACCGGCGCAGGGCTTCGCCTAAGCACTACGACGATATGACCGAGGTGGATTATGGTGGAGGGGGGCACCGCACACGGCTAAGACAATGATCAACTTGTGTGTCTATGGGGTGCCCCCATCCCCCGTATATAAATGAGTGGAGGAGGGGGAGGGCCGACCCTCTCTATGGCGCGCCCTAGGGGAGTCCTACTCCCACCGGGAGTAGGATTCCCCCCCTTCCAAGTAGGAGTAGGAGAGCAAGGAAGGAGGAGAGAGGGAGGAAGGAAAGGGGGCCGGCCCCCTCCCAATTCGGATTGGGCTTGGGGGGGGGGGGTGGGGGGCGGGGGCGCCCCCTCCTAGGCCGCCTCCTCCTCTCTCCCACTAAGGCCCAATAAGGCCCATACACTCCCCGGGGGGTTCCGATTAACTTTCGGTGCTCCGGTAAATGCCCGAACTCATCCGGAACCATTCCGATGTCCAAACATAGTCATCCAATATATCGATCTTTATGTCTCGACCATTTCGAGACTCCTCGTCATGTCCGTGATCACATCCGGGACTCCGAACAACCTTCGGTACATCAAAACACATAAACTCATAATACCGATCGTCACAGAATGTTAAGCGTGCGGACCCTATGGGTTCGATAACTATGTAGGCATGACCAAGACTCATCTCCGGTCAATAACGAATAGCGGAACCTGGATGCTCATATTGGTTCGTACATATTCTACGAAGATCTTTATCGGTCAAACCGCATAACAACATACATTGTTCCCTTTGTCATCGGTATGTTACTTGCCCGAGATTTGATCGTCGGTATCTCAATACCTAGTTCAATCTCGTTACCAGCAAGTCTGTTTACTCATTCCGTAATACATCATCCTGCAACTAACTCATTAGTCACATTGCTTGCCAGGCTTATATTGATGTGCATTACCGAGAGGGCCCTGAGATACCTCTCCGACAATCGGAGTGAAAAATCCTAATCTTGATCTATGCCAACTCAACAAACACCATTGGAGACACCTGTAGAGCATCTTTATAATCACCGAGTTACGTTGTGACGTTTGATAGCACACCAAGTGTTCCTCCGATATTCGGGAGTTGCATAATCTCATAGTCATAGGAACATGTATAAGTCATGAAGAAAGCAATAGCAACATACTAAACGATCAAGTGCTAAGCTAACGGAATGGGTCAAGTCAATCACATCATTCTCTAATGATGTGATCCCGTTAATCAAATGACAACTCATGTCTATGGCTAGGAAACTTAACCATCTTTGATTCAACGAGCTAGTCAATTAGAGGCATACTAGTGACACTCTGTTTGTCTATGTATTCACACATGTACTAATTTTCCGGTTAATACAATTCTAGCATGAATAATAAACATTTATCATGATATAAGGAAATATAATTAACAACTTTATTATTGCCTCTAGGGCATATTTCCTTCAGTCTCCCACTTGCACTAGAGTCAATAATCTAGATTACACAGTAATGATTCTAACACCCATGGAGTCTTGGTGCTGATCATGTTTTGCTCGTGAGAGAGGCTTAGTCAATGGGTCTGCAACATTTAGATCCGTATGTATCTTGCAAATCTCTATGTCTCCCTCCTTGACTTGATCGCGGATGGAATTGAAGCGTATCTTGATGTGCTTGGTTCTCTTGTGAAATCTGGATTCCTTTGCCAAGACAATTGCACCAGTATTGTCACAAAAGATTTTCATTGGACCCGATGCACTAGGTATGGCACCTAGATCGAATATGAACTCCTTCATCCAGACTCCTTCATTTGCTGCTTCCGAAGCTGCTATGTACCCCGCTTCACACGTAGATCCCACCACGACGCTTTGCTTAGAACTACACCAACTGACAGCTCCACCGTTCAATATAAATATGTATCCGATTTGTGACTTAGAGTCATCCGGATCAGTGTCAAAGCTTGCATCGATGTAACCATTTACGACGAGCTCTTTGTCACCTCCATAAACGAGAAACATATCCTTAGTCCTTTTCAGGTATTTCAGGATGTTCTTGACCGCTGTCCAGTAATCCACTCCTGGATTATTGTGGTACCTCCCTGCTAAACTAATAGCAAGGCACACATCAGGTCTTGTACACAACATTGCATACATGACAGAGCCTATGGCTGAAGCATAGGGAACAACTTTCATTTTCTCTCTATCTTCTGCAGTGGTCGGGCATTGAGTCTGACTCGACTTCACACCTTGTAACACAGGCAAGAACCCTTTCTTTGCTTGATCCATTTTGAACTTCTTCAAAACTTTATCAAGGTATGTGCTTTGTGAAAGTCCAATTAAGCGTCTCGATCTATCTCTATAGATCTTGATGCCCAATATATAAGCAGCTTCACCGAGGTCTTTCATTGAAAAACTCTCGTTCAAGTATCCTTTTATGCTATCCAGAAATTCTATATCATTTCCAATCAACAATATGTCATAAACATATAATAGTAGAAATGCTACAGAGCTCCCACTCACTTTCTTGTAAATACATGCTTCTCCAAAAGTCTGTATAAAACCATATGCTTTGATCACACTATCAAAGCATTTATTCCAACTCTGAGATGCTTGCACCAGTCCATAAATGGACCGCTGGAGCTTGCACACTTTGTTAGCATCCTTTGGATCGATAAAACCTTCGAGTTGCATCATATATAACTCTTCTTCTAGAAATCCATTCAGGAATGCAGTCTTTACATCCATTTGCCAAATTTCATAATCATAAAATGCAGCAATTGCTAACATGATCCGGACAGACTTAAGCATCGCTACGGGAGAGAAGGTCTCATCGTAGTCAACTCCTTGAACTTGTCGAAAACCTTTCACAACAAGTCAAGCTTTGTAGACAGTAACATTACCGTCAGCGTCAGTCTTCTTCTTGAAGATCCATTTATTCTCGATGGCTTGCCGATCATCGGGCAAGTCAGCCAAAGTCCACACTTTGTTCTCATACATGGATCCCATCTCAGATTTCATGGCCTCAGGCCATTTCGCGGAATCTGGGCTCATCATCGTTCCTCATACCGCCCCGCTTGCCGAGATCATAGGCAGCCAGGATGCATCCGGCTGGGTGGCTAAGTGGGCCATTGCGCTGGCTCCTTACACAATCTTCTACCAGCCCCACACCGCCATCAAGTCCCAAGCGTTGGCCAACTTCCTTGTCGACTGGGCCGAGACCCAGTACCTACCACCGGCTCCCGACTCCACTCATTGGCGGATGCACTTTGATGGGTCCAAGATGCGCACCGGCTCGGCAGCCGGCATCGTCCTCACCTCTCCCAAAGGCGACAAACTCAGATACACGCTGCAAATCCATTTTGCCGCCTCCAACAATGTGGCTGAGTATGAGGCGCTCATACACGGGCTCCGGCTAGCCAAAGAGCTCGGCATACGCCGGATCCTGTGTTATGGCGACTCGGACTTGGTGGTCCAGCAGTCGTCTGGCAACTGGGATGCCAAGGATGCAAACATGGCGAGCTATCGATTCCTCGTCCAGCAGATTAGTGGATACTTTGAAGGGTGCGAGTTCCTTCACATGCCACGGGCCGACAATGACCAAGCAGATGCCCTGGCACGGATCGGCTCCAACCGACAGGCTATACCAACCGGTGTCTCTCTCCAGCACCTCCTCAAACCGTCTATCAAGCCGTCTCGAGAATCGGACTCTATCTTCGTACCGCCCGCCCCTGATGCAGCCGGATCCGACTGGAGGAACCCAGCAGGCGGCTCGGGGACTTCGACAAGCGGCCCGGGGACTGCCATAGTCGCACCCGGCTCGGGGACTTTAGAACCCGGCCCGGGGACTGCAGCAGTCGGCCTGGGGACTGCAGCGGCACAAGAAGTGGTGGCCGACTCCAACTCTCCACCACCCAACCCACCCACCCGGGTCACAGTGGCCGTACTAACAATAGAAGAAGTCACAACTCCATCATGGGCCCAGCCCATCCTCAACTTCCTAGTCAACAGAGAGCTGCCGACTGATGAGTTCTCGGGAAGACTAGTGCAACGCCGAGCCGGAGCATACGCAATAATAAACAAAGAACTTGTCAAGCGTAGTGTCACTGGAGTCTTCGAACGCTGCGTCGAGCCAGAGAAGGGCATAGCAATCCTCAAGGATATCCACCAAGGCGAATGCGCCCACCACACAGCCTCAAGATCACTTGTCGCCAAAGCTTTCCGCCATGGTTTCTTCTGGCCGACTGCTTTGGAAGATGCCAAGGAATTAGTCAAATGTTGCAAAGGATGCCAAGTCTTCAGTTCCAAGCAACACCTACTGGCTTCTGCACTCAAGACCATCCCCCTCACCTGGCCCTTTGCCATTTGGGGGCTGGACATGGTGGGCCCATTCAAGACAGCCCGCGGCGGCATGACACATTTGCTTGTCCCCGTGGACAAATTTACCAAGTGGATTGAAGCGAAGCCGATCAAGAAGCTGAATGGGCCGACTGCCGTGACATTCATCGCAGACATCACTACTCGGTATGGTGTGCCACACAGCATCATCACCGACAACGGCACAAATTTCGCCAAGGGAGCACTGGCACGTTTCTGCGTGACACAGGGCATCCGACTGGATTTAGCGTCCGTTGCCCACCCGCAGTCAAACGGCCAGGTCGAGCGAGCAACGGCCTCATCCTCTCCGGCATCAAGCCCCGACTGGTCGTACCACTAGAGCGTTCGGCCGGCTGCTGGCTCGATGAGCTGCCGGCTGTCCTCTGGAGTCTACGTACTACCCAAAACAAGTCAACCGGCTTCACTCCGTTCTTGCTTGTATATGGTGCTGAGGCGGTCATCCCAACTAACATCGAGTTCGACTCGCCTCGGGTCACCATGTACATGGAGGCGGAGGCCAAGGAAGCGCGAGAAGACGGCGTCGACCTGCTGGAAGAGGGCCAGCTGTTAGCACTCAGCCGGTCCGCCATCTACCATCAGGGTTTGCGCCGTTACCACAACCGGAAGGTCAAGCCAAGATCCTTCCAAGAGGGCGACCTTGTGCTCCGGCTGATCCAGCAAACAGCGGGCCAGCACAAGCTCTCGGCCCCTTGGGAAGGCCCTTTCATCGTCAGCAAGGCACTAGGCAATGACTCCTACTACGTGATCGACGCACAGAAGCCAAGAGCACACAAGAGGGATGATTCCGGCAAGGAGTCGGGACGACCATGGAGGGCCAACCTCTTGAGAAGATTTTACAGTTGAAAGCAGTATGTATCATGCTACCTTTTTTGTATTAAGTACGAGACAACGGGCCCCCCGAGGCGCACTCGGGGACTGCCCTCCTTTATCTATGAATGACGAGTGTCATACTCATGAATGTATCTGTACATTTGATTTTCTATCTGGCACCGGGTTCGACTAGTCGGCCCGGGGACTGGCCGCCTTAAGTTATATTAAAAGTTCTACCTGAAGTCAGACAAGTAGTGTGACCAGCACCCGAGCCCTCTCTTGTTGAAAGTCGCAGCTCGAAGAACCGACTGTCCGACTAGCAAGAGCCAAAGGCATAAAGGATGCCCACATGAAAAATGGCTATGGACTAACGAACTTATATAACACAAGCCGGCCTCCAACCACGCCTACCGGCTATCAAAACAGCTGGCTGGCCGGCCTCCCAGTCACTTCGCTACAATCCAACAAAGCTAGAGTACTTGCCCTCCCAATTGGCCAAGCACTTCTCTAGCCACAGACTGCAGAGCAGCTGTCCGGCTGGGAAGGCGGCAACCAAGGGAGGGCGGCAATGGAAACAGCCGAAGGACGACGAGCAAAGAACAAGGGAAAGCCAAACGCATGCATAATTATATTTACACATAAGGCCTCCAACAGGCCGGCAGTCAATATAGTTCGAATACACCCCCAGTGGGTGGAATTGTGCAAACTTAACAAAATACTGTTTCAAGAGTAATAAAACAGGAAAAAAGAGGCAGCAAATTAGACTAAGGGCGCAGCAGGGGAGCCGGGTTGGTCGGTGGAGACGGTGGCACCGGCTGGAGGAGTTGCCGGCTGGCGAGTCTCGTCTAGATCATCGCCGGCTGCAGGCGGTGCGCTCGCACGTGCCTTGTTGCTAGAGGCACGGTCAAGCTGAGGCTGACCGGCCGCTCCACCATCTGGCGCGGCATCTTCACCCTCCTCCTCCTCCTCGCCCTCGTCGCTAGAGTCGATCTCCTCCGCCGAGTCCTCGCCATCTGCCGGGTTCAGCCCGAACCACTCCTCCGGCTGGGCAATGCCGTTGTCGTCCACCTTAGGAGTAAAGGCGCTGGTGTCGGTGTAGTCGGCGATCGCCGAGGCTCGCTGGATGATAGCCGGCCGCACCGGCTCCAGCTCCGTGTCGGCCTCCTGCCGCCAGGTGGCCAACTGGTCCAAACTCAGCTCGGGATACCAGGCCTTGACGAACTCCAGCGCCCGCCTGGCGCCGGACCGAGCCGCAGAAGCCTTCCAAGCCTCGAAGCGGCCGGCCGCCACCTCTAGCCAGTCGGCAGTCCGACTGGGGGTGCGGGGAATCACCTCACCGGGCCTGAGAGCGGCCAGCACCTGCGCCCCAACATGCTGAAGCCGGCGGAGCATGCGGTGAGCTGGCTGGAGGCGGGCTTGAATCGCCAAGAGCTGTTCCTCCGGCGATCGGCGAGCGTTCAACGCGATCGTGGCACCAGCCTGCCTTTGCGCCTCGCGGTGGGCCTCGACGACCTGGTTGGCGGCAGTAGAGTAGCCAGGGAAGTACTCTGCGCGAGAAAGAAAGAGAAAAAAGAGAAAAATACCAAGTCAGAAAATGATCCAAACAGCAAGCGACAAGCAAGGCACGAAGAAGAGGGCGGCCTACCATCAACCAAGTCTTCGATCTGGCCGTAGCCGTTGATCAACGACTGCCTCGCCTCGGCCCAGCTCACCGCCTCCGGCTCATATTCGGCTTGAAGGGCGGCCTCGCTGTCCTGCACCGCCTTCAGGGCCGCCTTGTGGCTCTCCTCCTGGTCGGCTAGCCTCTTGGCTAGGCGGTCACGCTCCTGGGCCAAGGCGTCAAACTCGGCCTCCTTAGCGCGAAGGGCGGCCTGAGTCCCACCCAGCTGCTCCCTCAGTCTGGCGTTGGCCACTGTAGACATGGCAGAGAAGAAAGAAGCAATAAGGAAGAAGTCGTCAAGAAAGATCCAACCCGACTGCTCAGCAGTCGGCCCGAGTCTCGGGGACTACACCCAGTGGGTGCGCTGACGCGCCCCCACATGAGATAAAAGATGAAGCACTTACCCCAGCTCTTAGATAAATCAGCATTCTTCTGGGTCAGCTCCCGAGCCTGGGAGTTGAAGGCAGCTGCACGGAGGTTGTGGTAGTCCTGCAAGTCAGGCAGAGAAGCGAATGAAAACAAGATAGGAAACAAAGCCCGCTAAGAAGTTCCAAGCCGCCTGCTCAGCAGCCGACTCGGAACTCGGGGACTACATCCAGTGGGTGCGCTAACGCACCCCCACGGAAGAAACCAAGATCAAAAAGCAAAACCGGGAAGACTTACACGAATGGCCGCTCGCGTCGCGAGGAACTCGTCATTGTATTGCCTCAGCGCCGCGGCCTGGGAATGAAGCCGGTTCCGGACTTCTTGCGCCGCCACATTCACCATGGCCGATCCTCCACTCGACGTCCACCCCGAGCTGGCGCTGGCCGCCTCCACGTCCTGGGCCGACGAGCTGGAGCCCGCGGCCTTCTGCGGGTCCGGAGCCGAAGTGGCCTTCCCCGCACGCTAGCGCGACGACGACTGTACCAGCAGGTCCGTCCTCGCAGCCGGCTCACCCCCAGCCGATTGCGCCGGCGGCACATTAGGCCGGCTGCCTTGGGCCGCCCCAGTCGGCGAGGCCGGTGCCGCCTCCCTCTCCGGGACGACGACGTCATCCTCCCTCTCCAACCCCGGCAGGTCGCCGCCAGCTTCCTCCGGCGGGGGCTCCGGGACCTCGGGCGCCGCGACACGCAGAGGGGTGACAAGCAAGGCCCCCTCCGCTGTCGCCGCGGCCGCAGCCTCCGCTTGGGCCTTGGCCGCCGCGTCGGCACGCGCCTTCGCCGACTCCTCCTCCTCTTGTGCCGCCTTGGCGGCAGCCGCCCTCAGCTCCTCTGCCTCCTGCTCCTCCCGCGCCTCCTGCGCATTTTGCTCCGTCGCCGCCTGAAGCTCGGCGTGGGGGTCCACACGGCGGGTGCTCCCGGATCCTCCCGGCGATCCAACCACGGAGGCGGCAGCAACCCGCTCAAGAGAAAGCGGAGCCCTGATTTTTGAGAAAGGACAAGGATTCAGAAATCTACAAAGAAAAGAAGAAAGAGTACGCCAAAGAATATACACTTACGCTGACACCGTCTGCGGCTGCTTCACCACCTTGCGGAAGCGGGCCGCCTTCGCGGCCGCCTCATCCCGCCTGGTCGCCGCCGCCCCGCCCTTGGGGTTCTTCGGTCGACTGCCGAACAAGCCCGACGCGGCCCGACGCTTCTGCCCGCCGCCCCGAGCAGGCGGCGCGGCGGAGGAACCCGCGCCATGGCCGGACGCCGGCTGGCGGCGTGGGATGATTTCCGCCTCGTCGTCATCCGGCCAGTCGTCGAAGCTGACTCCAAGGCCGGAGCCGCCTGCTTCGCCGCCGGCTTCGCCGCCTCCCGCCTCGGTGTTGTCGTCCATGGCGGCCGCCCCCAAGTCGTGGTCCTCCAAGTCATGCTCCGTCCGGTCGGGAAGAAATCGGCGATCCGCCCCTGACCCGGCCGCAGGTCGAAGGAGAGGGCTCGGCCAAGACGTGCCGACTGGTCAGAGTCGGCCAAGAAAAACTCGGCGACAAAACTAAGAGAAGAAAGGATAAAGTAAGCATACCGTAGGCGGAGGATGTGCACGGGAGTATGGCTCCTTGCCAAACCGCCACTCTGCGGAGAGCTTGCAGTTCGCAAGATAATTCACCATATGAGCCACCTCGTCGTGCGGCATATCCTTGGTGCACATCCGACTCGGATCGAGTTGGCCGCTCATCTGACAGATCAGGTGAGGGCGGCTTTGGAGCGGAAGCACCCGGCGCGCGACGAAGGCGGCCAGCAAGTCGGACCCAGTCAGGCCCTCCGACTGGATCATCACCCGGAGTCGGGCGACGGCCGCGGCTCCAGCCTGCGACAGCGTCATGGCCTGATAGGACCACTGGGGCCGCCTCCCAGCCGGCGGGCCGGCTACGTAAGCCGGCAAGTTGACGTAGTCGCCTTGCGGGGCGACGTTCCTCACGTAGAAATACGACTTCTGCCAGCGCTTCACTGACTGGATCAGCGTGATGACGGGGAAGGGGTTGTCGGCCGCTGTCGGAGTAAATGGCCACGGGTAGCCTAACCGACTCCCCCTGGCTCTTCGAAAAATTATCAGGCTATTCGAGCCTTCAAGCATACGAAGCGTAGGGCCGCCTTCCCCGGCCGGCTATCCCCAGGGCCGACTCCCAGAAGGCGACCCTATCTCAGAAACCTTCCCCAAGAAAGCTACAAGATGGCCGACTCTAGGAAGCCGGCCCCAAGGGAACCGACTCCCAGAAGCCGGCCGTGAAGAATGCCGACTCCCCGAAGCCGGCCAAGACTGCACCTACCAAGATTGCCCCCACATAACGGTGATAAGACGGGGCGTGGCCGCAGTACAGCCCACTACCCCCGAATCCCGAATCAGGCATGGCCACAGGGCGCCGTACGGGTCAGCCATCTCCCGTCCGGCGCGGCACTGTAGCCATGTTGACCTCGATGTCACCCACGACAAGCACCAGTATGGCCCGCAGGCGGCGGGCCCCTTTAGCCAGAGAGACGCTCGAAGGCGGCCCGGCTTCCCTAGTCGGCTGGGGGCGTAGCCGGCTCCCAATAGCCGGCTACCTCCCTCCCTCGAAACATGTGCCCCATTAAGGAGACAAGACGAGGTGAGGCTACAGTGAGAGCCCGCTAGGCGGCGGCGCTGTAGCCACATTTACCTTGACAAAGCCCTCGTCATCAGGGGCGAGGCAATAGTAACCAGCCGCCGACGAGACCCCCAAGCGGTGGGGCCGGCCTGTCGACCAAGAGGCCGGCAGCCGGCGGGACCCACCAGTCGGCGGGCCCCAATGGCCGGCAGAGAAGCCGGCGAACACGGACACTGACGGCTGGAACCCGCGCCCAGCCGGATTACCATTGTACCCCTGGGGGGGTAGGCCTATATAAACCCCCCGGGGCACCCTTGCAAAGGGTTGGTCTCATAGAATTACACACACCACATAGAGAGAAAAGGAGAGCTAGCCTTGCCCTTCTTCTCCCTCGAGCCCAACAGCTCAAGGAGCATTTGTAGCTACTTGTTTTGATCTAGTGATCATGCGGAGACCCCGCAGAACAGGACTAGGGGTGTTATCTCCACGGAGAACCCCGAACCTGGGTAAGATTCGCCGGCGTGCATGTCTTCGCCTGATCCCGTTTCCAGGCACCGGCGACGTCTTACTGGCTCCCACAATGATAAGCCACCCATTGGCATATGTCGCACCTACCACCCGACATTTGGCGCCCACCGTGGGGCCAGGTGCACCGTCGTCCGAAGACTTGTTCTGGACGGGAACCCTTTTCCGCCCCCGCGAGCGCAGCCAGCCTGCTGCGCCCGACGGCGTTTGCCTCGACGCGCTACAAGGCGTCGACGACGCCTACGCAGCGAGCTGCCTCGCCGATCTGCTCGGCAAGGCTCGCATCTCCGACGAGCCCGCGTCCGACGCAGGCACGGACTACCCTGAGAGCCGCCTCGTCAGCCGCCTCGACCAACTTCACGTCTCCAGCGAGCCTGCGGTAGACTTGGAGTCAGTCGGTTCCATCGACCCGATGCTTGTCGACTCCGACACGGCATCGCTCGACGCCTACCCCTCCGATGTGGTAGTCTTCGAAGACCCTCTCCCTCGAGCTGACAGCGGCAGCAGTGCTGTCACTAAAGTGTTGGTCATCAGCCACGTCGCCAACTCGGGCGAGAACGCCCACGACGCCCTGCAAGCGGCGATGCATGACTTATCCGTCCCCATCCCGGCCGACGCCGACGCCGAGACCCTGGAGGCACGCCGCCTCGCCCTCATCACGGAAGGCCAGAAGATAGCCTCCATGAGACGCCTCACCGAGGCTCACCAGCGCGAAGTCGACCGCGCCGCCTTTGGCACGCCGCCTCATGGCGGGCCGAGCCGAGCCGGCCTCGTCTAGAAGCGCGGCGCAGCCATTGCCAGCATGCTGGGGGCAGACCGCCCCGTCTACACCACCCCGCTCGAGAATCTGCAAGCCGCTCAGGCGGCCGCTGAGGAGCTAAATGGGCTAGGAGCTGATGAGCTCCCTTACATGACAAGGCGAATCCAGCAGCTGATCGACGCGGCCGCAGCACGGCACGATGCCGGCGCCCGCGCTGAGAGACCTCCCCCGCGCCGAGAGCACGCCGCGACATCCCGGTCGCCGACTGCGAGCGGCGCCCGCGCAAGGAAAGACAAGGAGCCGGCTGCTAGCCGCAGCCGGACTCGGATCACCATCGAGCGCGACGCGGAAGGCCGCCCTCGAGCAGTGGAGCGCCAAGGAAATCCGCCTCCTCCCCCGCCTCGAGGCAAGAGATATCCCACCCCGCCACCTGTCACGCATCCGACTCTTGGTGGCCGACTAGGCCACCGCGAAGGAGTCGGCGAGAACGACGCCCATCACCGGATCGACCGCCTAGCTCGATCCCTGGCGCTGGAAGAAGAAGACGATGTCGGCCCGCCATGCTTCGGCCCCCGCATCCGCGACGAGCCCTTCCCCAAAGGGTTCTCGCTCCCCAGAGACACGCCCAAGTACAACGGCTCTGTGAAGCCGGAAGATTGGCTCATCGACTACTCTACTGCTGTCAACATAGCCAACGACAACAGGCGCGTAGCCGTGAAGTGCGTCCCCCTCATGCTGCAAGGCACGACGCGCACCTGGCTCAACAGCCTCAAGCCCTACAGCGTCAACAGCTGGCTGGACTTCACGGAAGTCTTCGTCCGCAACTTCACCAGCACGTACAAGCGGCCTCCCAAGCCCCGCCAGCTCTCCCTCTGCGTCCAAGGGCCCACCGAGTCGACCCGCGATTACCTCACGCGGTGGGCCGAGCTCCACAACTCTTGCGAGCGGGTGCACGAGGTTCAGGCCATCGAATACTTCACCGCCGGGTGCCGAGAGGGCACCCTCCTCAAGCACCGACTCCTCTGCGATGAGCTGCTGATCATCATGGACAAGTACGCCACGGCCGACTCCTCGATGAAGACCGAGCTCCGAGTGGACGCCTCTGGGAAGGTGCTCGCTCCGACTCCTAAGACGCCGGCTGGGCGACTCCATTCGGCGCCCCTACCAGAACGATCAGAAGCGCAAGGCCCCTATGCCGCCTCCCACCAGTCGGCAGTTGGCCACAGTCGAAGATGAGCAGCCCGAAGAACGGCCCGCTCCTAAGAAGAAGGGCGGCAAACCGGCTTGGCAGCCGGCCTTCTCCTACGAGCAGACTCTCGATGCCCCCTGCAAGTTCCACAGCGGCGCGAAGACGTCCAACCACATGACCCGAAAGTGCCACTGGCTCACACGGATCTCCAAGGGCGAGGGGCTGGTGCCGCCTCCGCCTCCCGGCCCGCCGCCTCCAGCCCCCCAGCAGCCGGCTGCTCGCCCAGCAGTCGAAGCCATTCAAGATGAGTTCCCTCAAGAGCACGCCGCCTACGTCATCTTCACGAGCCAAGTTGAAGACAAGCGCAGCCGGCACCGGCAGCACCAAGAGGTCAACGCAGTCGCCTCCAGCAACCCCGAGTTCATGCATTGGTCCGAGAAGCCTATCAATTGGAGCCGGGCCGACCACCCAGAGGTGATGCCATCCCCTGGCTCCTACGCGTTAGTATTGGATGTCACCCTCGCAACGGAGAGGCGAGCTGCCCGATTATCCCGCGTTCTGATTGATGGCGGAAGCAGTATCAACATACTGTACCACGATACCATGGAGAAGCTGAACATCAAGGCAAAGCAGCTCATGCCAAGCCGGACCGTGTTCCATGGCATCGTCCCCGGCCTGTCCTGTTCCCCGATCGGCAAGATCAAGATGGATGTTCTCTTCGGAGACAAGGATCACTTTCGCCGAGAAGCAATCTGGTTCGAGGTAGTAGATCTGGAGAGCCCTTACCACGCCTTGCTTGGCCGACCCGCTCTGGCCAAGTTCATGGCTGTGCCCCACTACGCCTACCTGAAGATGAAGATGCCGAGCTCGAAGGGGATCATCACTGTAGCCGGTGACTACAAGAAGTCCATCGAGTGCGCCGCGGCCAGCAGTCGGCTGGCCGAGTCCCTCGTAGTGGCAGAAGAGAAGAAGATGCTGGAGCGAGTTGTGGCCATGGCCGGCAAGCAGCCGGCCTTGTCCCCCAACCCCAAGGATTATGATGCGCAGGGCTCCTTCCAGCCGGCCAAGGAGACGAAGAAGATACATCTGGACCCAGAGAACCGGAAAGGTTTGCAGTCATTGGTGCAAACCTGGACAGTAAATAGGAAGGCGAGCTCGTCGACTTCCTCCGTGAGAATTGAGACATCTTTGCATGGTCCCCAAAGGACATGCCGGGTGTTCCGAAGGATTTCGCCGAGCACAAATTGCACATCCGAGCCGACGCGAAGCCGGTCAAGCAGCCCCTCCGCAGACTGTCAGAAGAGAAGCGAAGAATCGTAGGAGAAGAGATAGCCCGGCTCCTCGCCGCCAGCTTTATTATGGAAGTATTTTTTCCAGAGTGGCTTGCCAACCCAGTCTTGGTGTTGAAGAAGAACAACAAATGGCATATGTGTATAGACTACACCAGCCTCAACAAGGCCTGCCCCAAAGATCCGTTTGCTTTGCCACGGATTGATCAAGTGATAGACTCCACGGCCGGATGCGAGCTGTTGAAGTTTTTGGATGCCTACTCTGGATACCACCAGATCAAGTTGGACCCAGCAGACCGCCTGAAGACTGCCTTCATCACACCATTCGGAGCTTTCTGTTACCTGACTATGACATTTGGCTTGAGGAATGCCGGTGCCACTTTTCAGCGTTGCATGCAGAAATGCCTCCTCAAGCAACTCGGCAGAAATGCCCACGTCTATGTAGACGATAATGTGGTGAAGACAAAGAAGCGCGGCACCCTGCTGGAGGACCTCAAAGAAACATTTGCCAACTTGCGCCAGTTCCAGATCAAGCTCAACCCCGAGAAATCCGTGTTCGGAGTACCAGCCGGCCAGCTTCTAGGCTTTCTGGTCTCCGAACGCGGCATTGAGTGCAACCCTGTGAAGATCAAGGCCATTGAGAGAATGGAGATTCCCACCAAGTTCGGGATGTGCAGAAATTCACTAGGTGCCTGGCCTCCTTAAACTGCTTTATCAGCCGGCTAGGAGAGAAGGCTCTCCCCCTGTACCGACTCATGAAGAAATCCACTCATTTCGAGTGGAATGACCAAGCAGACCAAGCCTTCCATGAGTTAAAGAAGATGCTGACTACTCCACTTGTCCCGGCGGCGCCGACTGAGAAGGAGCCCATGCTCCTTTACATTGCCGCGACTAGCCGAGTGGTCAGCACAGTTGTCGTGGTCCATGCGCCCGGAAGAAGGCCGAGCCCAGCTAGTCTAGAGGCCGGTATATTATCTAAGAGAAGTACTATCCAACTCAAAGCAAAACTACCCGCACTACCAGAAGATGTGCTATGGAGTGTACTTTGCCGCCAAGAAGCTGAAGCCCTAGTTTCAAGAGCATCCCATCACGGTCGTGTGCACTGCCCCGCTTGCCGAGATCATAGGCAGCCGGGATGCATCCGGCCGGGTGGCTAAATGGGCCATTGCGCTGGCACCTTACACAATCTTCTACCAGCCCCGCACCGCCATCAAGTCCCAAGCATTGGCCGACTTCCTCGTCGACTGGGCCGAGACCCAGTACCTACCGCCGGCTCTCGACTCTACCCATTAGCGGATGCACTTCGACGGGTCCAAGATGCGCACCGGCTTGGGAGCCGGCATCGTCCTCACCTCTCCCAAAGGCGACAAACTCAGATACACGCTGCAAATCTACTTCGCCGCCTCCAACAACGTGGCCGAGTACGAGGCGCTCATACACGGGCTCCGGCTAGCCAAAGAGCTCGGCATACGCTGGATCCTGTGTTATGGCGACTCAGACTTGGTGGTCCAGCAGTCATCTGGCGACTGGGACGCCATGGATGCAAACATGGCGAGCTATCGATTCCTCGTCCAGCAGATCAGCGGGTACTTTGAAGGGTGCGAGTTCCTTCACATGCCACGGGCCGACAACGACCAAGCACATGCCCTGGCGCGGATCGGCTCCACCCGACAGGCTATACCGACTGGTATCTCTCTCCAGCGCCTCCTCAAACCGTCCATCAAGCCGTCTCTAGAGTCGGACTCTATCTTCGTACCGTCTGCCACCGATGCAGCCGGATCCGACTGGAGGAACCCAGCAGGCGGCGCGGGGACTTCGACAACCGGCCCGGGGACTGCCGTAGTCGCACCCGGCTCAGGGACTTCAGAACCCGGCCCGGGGACTGCAGCAGTCGGCTCGGGGACTGCAGCGACACAAGAAGCGGTGGCCGACTCCAATTCCCCGCCACCCAACCCACCCACCCGAGTCATGGTGGCCGTACTGACAGTAGAAGAAGTCACAGCTCCATCATGGGCCCAGCCCATCCTCAACTTCCTAGTCAATAGAGAGCTGCCGACTGATGAGATCTCAGCAAGACTAGTGCAACGACGAGCCGGAGCATATGCAATAATAAACAGAGAACTTGTCAAGCGCAGCGTCACTGGAGTCTTCCAGCGCTGCGTCGAGCCAGAGAAAGGTGTGGCTATCCTCAAGGATATCCATCAAGGCGAATGCGGCCACCACGCAGCCTCAAGATCACTTGTGGCCAAGGCTTTCCGCCACGGTTTCTTTTGGCCGACTGCTTTGGAAGATGCCAAAGAGATAGTCAAAAGCTGCAAAGGATGCCAAGTCTTCAGTTCCAAGCAACACCTGCCGGCTTCTGCACTCAAGACCATCCCCCTCACCTGGCCCTTTGCCGTCTGGGGGCTGGACATGGTGGGCCCATTCAAGACAGCCCACGGCGGCCTGACACATCTGCTTGTCACCGTGGACAAATTTACCAAGTGGATCGAAGCAAAGCCGATCAAGAAGCTGAACGGGCCGACTGCCGTGACGTTCATTGCCGACATCACTACTCGGTACGGCGTGCCCCACAACATCAGCACGGACAATGGCACAAGTTTTGCCAAAGGAGCACTGGCACGTTTCTGCGTGACGCAGGGTATCCGACTGGATTTAGCGTCCGTTGCCCACCCGCAGTCAAACGGCCAGGTCGAGCGAGCAAATGGACTCATCCTCTCCGGCATCAAGCCCCGACTGGTCATACCACTAGAGTGATCGGCTGGCTGCTGGTTCGCTGAGCTGCCGGCTGTCCTCTGGAGTCTGCGTACTACACCTAACAAGTCAACCGGCTTCACTCCGTTCTTCCTTGTATATGGTGCCGAGGCTGTCATCCCAACCGACATCGAGTTCGACTCGCCTCGGGTCACCATGTACACGGAGGCGGAGGCCAAGGAAGCGCGAGAAGACGTCGTCGACCTGCTAGAAGAAGGCCGGCTGTTGGCACTCAGCCGGTCCGCCATCTACCAGCAGGGTTTGCGCCGTTACCACAACCGCAAGGTCAAGCCAAGATCTTTCCAAGAGGGCGACCTTGTGCTTCGGCTGATCCAGCGAACAGCCGGCCAGCACAAGCTCTCGGCCCCTTGGGAAGGCCCTTTCATCATCAGCAAGGCACTAGGCAACGACTCCTACTACCTGATCGACGCACAAAAACCAAGAGCACGCAAGAGGGATGATTCCGGCAAGGAGTCGGAGCGACCATGGAACGCGAACCTCATGAGAAGATTTTACAGTTGAAAGCAGTATGTATCATGGTACCTTTTTTGTATTAAGTACGAAACAAAGGGCCCCCCGAGGAGCACTCGGGGACTGCCCTCCTTTATCTATGAACGACGAATGTCATATTCATGAATGTATTATTACATTTCATTTTCTGTCTGGCACCAGGTTCGACTGGTCGGCCCGGGGACTGGCCGCCTTAAGTTATATTAAAGTTCTACCTGAGGTCAGACAAGTAGTGTGCCGGCTCCCGAGCCCTCTCTTGTTGAAAGTCGCAGCTCGAAGAACCGACTGTCCGACTAGCAAGAGCCAAAGGCAGAAAGGATGCCCACACGAAAAAGGCCAAGGACTAACGAACTTGTATAACGAAAAGACGGCCTCCACCCACGCTTGCCGGCTTTCAAAACAGCCGGCCGGCTGGCCTCCCAAATCACTTTGCTATAATCCAACAAAGCTAGAGTACTCGCCCTCCCAACTGGCCCAGCACTTCTCCAGCCATAGATTGCAGAGCAACTGTCTGACTGGGGAGGCGGCAACCAAGGGAGGGCAGCAAAGGAAACAGCAGAAGGATGAAAAGCAAAGAACAAGGGAAAGCCAAATGCATGCATAATTATATTTACACATAAGGCCCCCAATAGGCCGGTAATCAATATGGTTCGAATACACCCCCAGTGGGTGGAATTGTGCAAACCTAACAAGATATTGTTCCAAGAGTGGTAAAACAGGACAACAGAGGCAGCAGACTAGACTAAGGGTGCGGTGTGGGAGCTTGGTTGGTCGGTGGAGTCGGCGCCACCGGCTGGAGGAGTGGCCGGCTGGCGGGTCTCGGCTTGATCATCGCCGGCTGCAGGCGGTGCAACCGCGCGTGCCTTGTTGCTGGAGGCACGGTCAAGCTGAGGCTGACCGGCCGCTCGACCATCTGGCCTGGCGTCTTAACCCTCCTCCTCCTCCTCCTCGCCCTCGTCGCTGGAGTCGATCTCCTCCGCCGAGTCCTTGCCGTCTGCCGGGTTCAGCCCGAACCACTCCTCCGGCTGGGCAACACCGTTCTCGTCCACCTCAGGAGCGAAGGCGGAGGTGTCGGTGTAGTCGGCGATCGCCGAAGCCCGCTAGATGATAGCCGGCCGCGCCAGCTCCAGCTCCGTGTCGGCCTCCTGCCGCCAGGTGGCCAGCTGGTCCAGACTCAGCTCGGGATACCAGGCCTTGGCGAACTCCAGCGCTCGCCTGGCGCCGGACCGAGCCGCCGAAGCCTTCCAGGCATCGAAGCGGCCGACCGCCACCTCCAGCCAGTCGGCAGTCCGACTGGGGGTGCGGGGAATCACTTCACCAGGCCAGAAAGCGGCCAACACCTGCGCCCCAACACGCTGAAGCCGGCGGAGCAGGCGATGAGCCGGCTGGAGGCGGGCCTGGATCGCCAAGAGCTGCTCCTCCAGCGACCGGCGAGTGTTTGGTGCGATGTCGGCGCCAGCCTGCCTTTGTGCCTCGCGGTGGGCCTCGACGACCTGGTTGGCGGTGGTAGAGTAGCCAGGGAAGTACTCTGCGCAAGGAAGAAAGAGAAAGAAGAGAAAAACACCAAGTCAGAAAACGGGCCAAAACGGCAAGCGGCACGAAAGGACGAAGAGGAAGGCGGCCTACCGTCAGCCAAGTCTTCGATCTGGCCATAGCCGTTGATCAGCGTCTGTTTCGCTTCGGCCCAGCTGGCCGCCTCTGTCTCATACTCGGCTTGGAGAGCGGCCTCGCTGTCCCGCACCGCCTTCAGGGCCGCCTTGTGGCTCTCCTCCTGGTCGGCCAACCTCTTGGCCAGGCGGTCACGCTCCTATGCCAAGGCGACAAACTCGGCCTCCTTAGCGCGGTGGGCGGCCTGACTCCCGGCCAGCTGCTCCCTTAGACTGGCGTTGGCCACTGCAGGGATGGCAGAGAAGAAAGAAGCAATAAGGTGAAGTCGTCAAGGAAGATCCGACCCGACTGCTCAGCAGTCGGCCCGAATCTCGGGGACTACACCCAGTGGGTGCGCTGACGCGCCCCGACGTTAGATAAAGGACGAAGCACTTACCCCGGCTCCCAGATAGGTCAGCAGTCTTCTGGGTCAGCTCCCGAGCCTGGGAATTGAAGGCAGCCGCGTGGAGGTTGTGGTAGTCCTGCAAGTCAGGCAGAGGAGCGAATGAGAACAAGAATAGCAAAACAAGGCCCGCTAGGAAGTTCCAAGCCGCCTGCTCAGCAGCCGGCTCGGAACTCGGGGACTACACCCAGTGGGTGCGCTGACGCGCCCCCACGGAAGAAACCAAGATAAAAAAGCAAAGACAAGAAGACTAACCCGAATGGCCGCCCGCATCGCAAGGAACTCGTCATTATACTTCCTCAGCGCCGCAGCCTGGGCTTGAAGCCGGTTCCGGACGTCCTGCGCGGCCACGTTCATCACTGCCATCCCTCTACCCGGCGTCCACCCCGAGCTGGCGCTGGCCGCCTCCATCTCCTGGGCCGACGAGCTAGAGCCCGCGGCCGTCTGCGGCTCCGATGCAGCCTTCCCCGTGCGCCGGCGCGACGGCGTTTGGACCACCAGATCAGTCCTCGCGGCCGGCTCGCCCCCGGCCGATTGCGCAGGCGGCAAGTTAGGCCGGCCGCCTTGGGTCGCCCCAGTCGGCGGGGCCGGTGCCGCCTCCCTCTCCGGGACGACAACGTCGTCCTCCCTCTCCAATCCCGGCTGGTCACCGCCGGTTTCTTCTGGCGGGGGCTCTGGGGCCTCAGGCGCCGCGACGCGCAGAGGGGTGACTAGCAAGGCCCCCTCCGCCATCGCCGCGGCCGCAGCCTCCGCTTGGGCCTTGGCCGCTGCATCGGCGCGCGCCTTCGCCGCCTCCTCCTCCGGCGCCGCCTTGGCAGCGGCTCCCTCAACTCCGCCGCCTCCCGCTCTTCCCGCGCCTCCCGCGCGTTCCGCTCCATCGCCGCCTGAAGCTCGGCACGGGGGTCCACGCGGCGAGTGGTGCTCCCGGATCCTCCCGGCGATCCAACGACGGAGGCGGCAGCAACCCGCTGAAGCGATAGTGGAGCCCTGATTTTTGGAGAAAGGACAAGGATTCTGAAACTACCAGAGAAAAGAAGAAAGAATACATGAAGGAGTATATACTTACGCCGACACCGTCTGCGGCTGCTTCACCGCCTTGCGGAAGCGGGCCACCTTCGCGGCCGTCTCTTCCCGCCTGGTCGCCGCTGCCCCGCCCTTGGGCTTCTTCGGCCGACTGCCGAACAAGCCCGACGCGGCGCGACGCTTCTGCCCGCGGTGGAGGAACCCGTGCCGTGGCCAGACGCCTGCTGGCGGCGTGGGACGACTTCCGCCTCGTCGTCATCCGGCCAGTCGTCGAAGCTGACTCCAAGCCCGGAGCCGCCCGCCTCGCCACCAGCTTGGCCGCCTCCCGCCTCGGTGTTGTCATCCATGGCGTCCGCCCCCAAGTCGGGGTCCTCCAGGTCATGCTCCGTCCGGTCGGGGACGAATCGGCGCTCCGCCCCCGACCCGCCTGCAGGCCGAAGGAGAGGGCTCTGCCGAGACGTGTCGACTAGTCAGAGTCGGCCAAAATGAACTTGGCGACAAAACTAAGAGAAGAAAGGGAAAAAGAGAACATACCATGGGCGGCGGAAGGGCTCGGGAATATGGCTCCTTGCCAAACTGCCACTCTGCGGAGAGCTTGCAGTTCGCAAGGTAGTTCACCATATGGGCCACCTCGTCGTGCGACATGTCCTTGGTGCATAGCCGACTCGGATCGAGCTGGCCGCTCATCTGACAGATCAGATGAGGGCAGCTCTGAAGCGGAAGCACCCATCGCGTGACGAAGGCGGCCAGCAAGTTGGGCCCAGTCAGGCCCTCCGGCTGGATCATCACCCGTAGTCGGGCGACAGCCGCGGCTCTAGCCGGCATCAGCGTCACAGCCCGATAGGACCACCGGGGCCGCCTACCCGCTGGTGGGCCGGCTACGTAAGCCGGCAAATTAACGTAGTCGCCTTGCGGGGCGACTTTCTTCACGTAGAAGTATGACTTCTGCCAGAGCTTCACCGACTGGATTAGCGTGATGACGGGGAAGGGGTTGTCGGCTGCCACCCTCCGCATCACAATGAAGGCGCCACTCTGAGCCGGCATGCCCTGCATGCGCGTGCCCAGCTTGGACTGGAAGAACTCCCCCCAGAGCTCGAGTGTGGGGAGAATGCCGAGATAGCCTTTGCACAAGGTGATGAAGGCGGACAACAGCACCACCGTGTTCGGGGTGAGGTGGTGCGGCTGGAGTTGATAGAATTCAAGAAAAGAACGGAAGAAGGCGCTCGCTGGCAAGCCGATGCCGCGCAAGAAATGCGAGCGGAAGACCACCCGCTCGCCTTCCTCCGGCTCCAGCATGATCTCCTTCTCAGGCGCGAGACGGACCCGCACCTTGTCCGCGCCGGGCAGCCGCCGCGTCTTGCGGAGGAACTCGACGTGGTCCTCATGGACGTTGGAGCCGTCCTAGTCCCTGCCGTACTGCATAGCGGCATGAGGCCGGCGAGAATGAGCGCGGCGGCGGGGAAAAGAATGGTGGGACGGCGCGGCGGCGAGACGGTGCTGTGAGGGAAAGCAGGAGGAAGAAGACGGCAGAGAGGAGAGGCACGTGCGAGCGTCCGCCGCTTCCCCTCCTCCCCCTACTGATAGCCTCGTGCGGCGAAGCCGAGGAGGCGAGGCGTGGGGTGGGACGTGGGATTAACTGCACCCACTCCCCCACGTCCCGCGATTAATGCGCCCTAAAGACATGCCGAAACCGCCGCAGGAAGACGTGCGGACGGCTTTGGGCCGCAGAGAATCCGCACCTGGGCCGGGGTGTAGGAGTGGTGGGCCCCCGACCTGTGGCGACGTCTTGTCGCGCGCGTGGGCTGGCAGGCTTTTCAGCCAAGGGATGCCATGTGGTTCGCAGGCGGCGAGTAGCCGGCCCGCAGCCCGGCGCGCGCGCCAACAGAATCCCGCCCTCCGACTTTAAATTTTTTCGCCAAGACGGCTCGCTCAACCGAAGCCGACTCCCTGCTGCCGGCTCGTCAAGATAAGAAGCTGACCGAGCTTCTCGACCTCCACTCAACCTCGAAGCCCAATCAGCTTCGGGGACTACTCTCGGAGTAAATGGCCACGAGTAGCCTAACCGACTCCCCCTGGCTCTTCGAAAAATTATCAGGCTATTCGAGTCTTCAAGCATACGAAGAGTAGGGCCGCCTTCCCCGGCCGGCTATCCCCAGGGCCGACTCCCAGAAGGCGACGCAGTCAAAGAAACCTTCCCCAAGAAAGCTACAAGATGGCCGACTCCAGGAAGCCGGCCCCAAGAGAACCGACTCCCAGAAGCCGGCCGTGAAGAATGCCGACTCCCGGAAGCCGGCCAAGGCTGCACCTACCAAGACTGCCCCCACATAACGTTGATAAGATGGGGCGTGGCCGCAGTACAGCCCACTACCCCCGAATCCCGAAGCAGGCATGGCCACAGGGCGCCGTAGGGGTCTGCCATCTCCCGTCCGGCGCGGCACTGTAGCCATGTTGACCTCGATGTCACCCACGACCAGCGCTAGTACGGCCCGCACGCGGCGGGCCCCTTTAGCTAGAGAGACGCTTGAAGGCGGCCCGGCGTCCCCTAGTCGGCCGGGGGCGTAGCCGGCTCCCAATAGCCAGCTACCTCCCTCCCTCGAAACATGTGCCCCATTAAGGAGACAAGACGCGGTGACGCTACAGTGAGAGCCCGCAAGGCGGCGGCGCTGTAGCCACGTTTACCTCGACAAAGCCCTCGTCATCAGGGGCGAGGCAACAGTAACCAGCCACCGACGAGACCCCCAAGCGGTGGGGCCGGCCTGTCGACCCAGAGGCCGGCAGCCGGCGGGACCCACCAGTCGGCGGGCCCCAATGGCCGGCGGAGAAGCCGGCGAACACGGACACTGACGGCTGGGACCCGCGCTCAGCCAGATTACCATTGTACCCCTGGGGGTAGGCCTATATAAACCCCCCGGGGCACCCATGCAAAGGGTTGGTCTCATAGAATTACACACACCACATAGAGAGAAAAGGAGAGCTAGCCTTGCCCTTCTCCCTTGAGCCCAACAGCTCAAGGAGCATTTGTAGCTACTTGTTTTGATCTAGTGATCATGCGGAGACCCCGCAGAGCAGGACTAGGGGTGTTATCTCCACGGAGAGCCGCGGACCTGGGTAAGATTCACCGGCATGCATGTCATCGCCTCATCCCGTTTCCAGGCACCGGCGACGTCTTACTGGCTCCCACAATGATAAGCCACCCGTTGGCATATGTCGCACCTACCACCCGACAGCCGCCGGCCTCCGCGTCGCGATGAAGGCGCCGCTCTGAGCCGGCACGCCCTGCATGCGGGTGCCGAGCTTGGTTTGGAAGAACTACCCCCAGAGCTCGAGGGTGGGGAGAATGCCAAGAAAGCCTTCGCACAGGGTGACGAAGGCGGACAGCAGCACCACCGTGTTCGGAGTGAGGTGGTGCAGCTGGAGTTGTTAGAAGTCGAGGAAGGAGCGGAAGAAGGCGCTCGCCGGCAAGCCGATGCCGCGCAGGAAATGCGAGCGGAAGATTACCCGCTGGCCTTCCTCCGGCGCTGGCGTGATCTCCTCCTCCGGCGCGAGACGGACCCACACCTGGTCCTTGCCGGGCAACCGCCGCGTCTTGCAGAGGAAGTCGATGTGGTCCATATGGACGTTGGAGCCGTCCCAGTCCCCGCCGTACTGCATGGTGGCGAGAAGCTAACGAGGAAGAGTGCGGCAGTGGAGAAAGCACGGCCCTGCGACGGCAAAGCTGCGGGGCGGAGTGAAGATTGGTGGGACGGCGCGGCGGCGAGGCGCTGCTGCGAGGGAAAGCAGGAGGAAGAAGATGGCGGAGAAGAGAGGAGCGTGCGAGCGTTTGCCGCTTCCCCTCCTCCCCCTACTTATAGCCTTATGCGGCGAAGCCGAGGAGGCGAGGGATGGGGAGGAACGTGGTATTAACTGCGCCCACTCCCCCACGTCCCGCGATTATTACGCCCTAACGGCGTGCGGAAACCGCCGCCGGAAGACGTCCGGATAGCTCTGGGCCACAGATGATCCGCGCCTGGGCCTAGGCGTAGGAGTGGTGGCCCCTCGGCCTGCAGCGACGTCCTGTCGCGCGCGTGGGCTGGCAGGCTTTTTTCAGCCGAAGGAGGCCACGTGGTTCGCGGGCGGCGAGCGGCCGGCCCGCAGCCCGGCGCACGCACCAACAGACTCCCGCCTTCCGACTTTAGAAATTTCGCCAAGACGGCGCGCCCAACCGAAGCCGGCTCCCAGCTGCTGGCTCATCAAGATAAGAAGCTGACCGAGCTTCTCGACCTCCTCTCAGCCTCGAAGCCCAACCAGCTTCGGGGACTACTGTCGGAGTAAATGGTCACGGGTAGCCTAACCGACTCCCCCTGGCTCTTCGAAAAATTATCAGGCCATTCGAACCTTCAAGCATACAAAGCATAGGGACGCCTTCCCCCGGCCGGCTATCCCCAGGGCCGACTACCAGAAGGCGACCTGGCCTCAGAAAACTTCCCCAAGAAAGATACAAGATGGCCGACTCCAGGGAGCCGGCCCCAAGAGAACCGACTCCCAGAAGCCGGCCATGAGGAAAGCCGACTCCCAGAAGCCGGCCAAGACTGCACCCACCAAGACTGCACCCACCAAGACTGCACCCACATAACAGTGATAAGACGGGGCGTGGCGGCAATACGGCCCACTACCCCCGAATCCCGAAGCAGGCATGGCCACAGGGCGCCGTACGGGCCAGCCATCTCCCGTCCGGCGCGGCACTGTAGCCATCTTGACCTCGACGTCACCCACGACAAGCGCGAGTACGTCCCGCGGGCGGCGGGCCCCTTTTGCCAGAGAGACACTCGAAGACGGCCCAGCCTCCCCTAGTCGGCCAGGGGCGTGGCCGGCTCCCAATAGCCGGCTACCTCCCTCCCTCGAAACATGTGCCTCATTATGGAGACAAGACGAGGTAAGGCTACAGTGAGAGCCCGCAAGGCGGCGGCACTGTAGCCATGCTTACCTCGATAAAGCCCTTGTCATCAGAGGCGAGGCACCAGTAACCAGCCGCCGACAAGGCCACCAAGCGGTGGGGCCGGCCTTTCGGCCAAGAGGCCGGCAGCCAGTGGGGCCCACCAGTCGGCGGGCCCCAATGGCCGGCGAAGCCGGCGAGCATAGACACTGGCGGCTGGGACCCGCGCCCAGCCGGATTACCATTGTACCCCTGGGGGGTAGGCCTATTTAAACCCCCCGGGACACCAATGATAGGGTTGATCTCATAGAGTTTCACACACCACATAGAGAGAAAAGGAGAGCTAGCCTTGCCCTTCTTCTTCCTCTAGCCAAACAGCTCAAGGAGCACTTGTAGCTACTTGTATTGATCTAGTGATCATGCGGAGACCCCGTAGAGCAGGACTAGGGGTGTTATCTCCACGGAGAGCCCCGAACCTGGGCAAGATCCGCCGGCGTGCATGTCTTCGCCTCATCCCGTTTCCAGGCACCGGCGATGTCTTACTGGCTCCCACAATGATAAGCCACCCGTTGGCATATGTCGCACCTACCACCCGACAACGGCGTGCACTTTGCCGCCAAGAAACTGAAGCCATACTTCCAAGAGCACCCAATCACTGTGGTCTGCACAACTCCACTTGCCGAGATCATTGGAAGCCGAGATGCCTTAGGCCGAGTGGCCAAGTGGGCCATAGTTTTGGCCCCCTACACCATCTACTACCAGCCTCGCACCGCCATCAAGTCACAAGCACTGGCCGACTTCCTCGTCGACTGGGCCGAGACCCAGTACCTGCCGCCGGCGCCAGACTCTACCCATTGGCGAATGCACTTTGATGGTTCCAAGATGCGCACCGGTTTGGGAGCCGACATCGTCCTCACCTCTCCCAAAGGCGACAAGCTCAGATATGTGCTGCAAATTCTTTTTGCCGCCTCCAACAACATTTCTGAATACGAAGCACTCATTCACGGGCTCCAGCTTGCCAAGGAACTCGGCATTCACCGGATCCTGTGCTATGGAGATTCCAACTTGGTGGTCCAGCAGTCGTCTGGTGACTGGGACGCCAAGGATGCAAATATGGCCAGCTATCGCTTACTCGTCCAGCAACTCAGCGGATACTTTGAAGGGTGGGAGTTCCTTCATGTGCCAAGAAATGACAATGAGCAAGCAGATGCCTTGGCACGAGTCGGCTCCACTCGACAAGGAATACCAGCCGGCGTCGCCCTGCAACGCCTCCTCAAGCCGTCTGTCAAGCCATCACCCGAATCGGATTCCATCTTTGTGCCGGCTCCTCCTGAAGCAGCCGGATCCGACTTGAGGACCCCAGCAGCCGGCACGGGGAATTCGGCAGGCAACCCGGGGACTGCGGCAGCCGCACCCGGGGACTTCATCGACCCAGCAAGCAGCAGCCGACTCCAACCCGCCGCCTCCCGGCCCAACCGCCCTCGTGCAAGTAGCAGTCCTGGCAGTAGAAGAAATCACAACACCTTCATGGGCCCAGCCCATCCTCAACTTCCTGGTGAACAAAGAGCTTCCGATTGATGAGGTCTCGGCCCGGCAAGTGCAACGCCGGGCAGCAGCGTACACCATAGTCAACAAAGAGCTTGTGAGGCGCAGTGTCACTGGTGTCTACCAGCGCTGCGTAGAGCCGGAGCAAGGCCAAGCAATCCTCAAAGATATCCATCAAGGCGAGTGTGGTCAACACGCAGCTTCAAGAGCACTCGTGGCCAAAGCTTTCCGCCACGGGTTTTTCTGGCCGACTGCTCTAGAAGACGGCAAGGACTTGGTCCAGAAATGCAAAGGGTGCCAGAAGTTCCACTCGAAGCCACATCAGCCGGCTTCTGCACTCGAGACCATCCCCATTGCCTGGCCCTTCGCTGTATGGGGGCTGGATATGGTGGGACCATTCAAGACAGCACACGGCGGCATGACTCATCTGCTTGTCGCGGTGGACAAGTTCACCAAGTGGATAGAAGCAAAGCCAATTAAAAAATGAATGGTCCGACTGCTGTGACTTTCATCTCTGACATCACCATCCGGTATGGCATACCACACAACATCATCACCGACAACGGCACAAACTTTGCCAAAGGCGCCTTGGCCCATTTCTGCGCGACACAGGGCATCCGACTGGACCTTGCGTCCGTTGCCCATCCGCAGTCAAACGGCCAGGTGGAGCGAGCAAACGGCCTCATTTTGTCCGGCATCAAGCCCCGACTGGTCGAGCCTCTGGAACGCTCGGCCGACTGTTGGCTCGACGAGTTGCCGGCCGTCCTTTGGAGCATGCGCACAACTCCGAACAAGTCAACCGGCTTTACGCCTTTCTTCCTCGTCTACGGTGCCGAAGCCGTCATCCCGACGGACATAGAATTCGACTCCCCTCGAGTCACCATGTACACCGAAGAGGAGGCAGAAGAAGCATGACAAGACGGCGTCGATCTACTGGAAGAGGGCCGGCTGTTGGCACTCAGCCGGTCCACCATCTACCAGCAGAGCATGCGCTGATACTACAACCGAAAGGTCAAGCCAAGATCCTTCCAAGAGGGAGACCTTGTGCTCCGGCTGATCCAGCGAACAGCCGGCCAGCACAAGCTCTCGGCACCTTGGGAAGGCCCCTTCATCATCAGCAAGGCAACGACTCCTACTACCTCATAGACGCTCAGAAGCCTCGAGCACGCAAAAGAGATGAGTCCGGCAAGGAGACGGAGCGACCATGGAATGCAAACCTCCTTCTAAGGTTTTACAGTTGATTCAGTATGTACCATGCCAACTTTTGTATTAAGTACGAAGACTCCGGGTCCCCCGAGAAGAGCTCGGGGACTGCCCTCTTTTATCTATATGATAAGTATTACGCCTGTCGTTATGATATTTCATTAGTCCGTCTGGCACCGGGTTCGACCAGTCGACCCGGGGACTTGCCGCCTTGTGCTATGTAATGCTTCCTGCAGCCGGACAAGTAATGCGTTGGCACTTATGCCCTCTCCTGTCAGAAGCTGCAGCTCGCAGAGCGGCTGTCCGGCGGGCAGGAGTAAAGGCAGAAAGAGTTTCCGGATGAAAAATTGGTAAGGACCCAAAGCGTGCACATAGTTCAAGTCGGCTTCTCGCGTCGCCGACCGGCTGCTGAGCAGTCGGCCGGCCGGCTTCTACTTAACTTGCTAGAAAACTCTAACTGGCTAAGTACTTGCCTCCCCGAAAGTGGCTAAGTACTTGACCCAGCCACAGTCCGCAGAGCGGCTGTTCGGCTAGCAAGACGGCAACCAAGGGAAGGCGGCAAAGGGAAAAAGCCAAAAGAGCAGAAAGCAAGGAAAGATAGAACTCGGCAAATATATTACACATCAAAAGGCCCTTGGCCAGCATTCAACAGAAGTTTGAAATACACCCCGCGGGTGGAATTGTGCGAAGTTAACAAAGTTTTTCGAGACTGATAAGCAGGAAAAAACAAAGATAAATTGGCAGCCTAGGGAGCAGCAGACGGGTCCGGTGGAACGGTGGAGTCGGTGGTGCCGGTTGGTGGAGCGCCCGGCTGGTCAGTCTCCGCTTGGTCGCCTTCAATAGCAGACGGCTCGCTCGGGCATGGCTCGCTGCTGGAGGCGCGGTCGAGCTGAGGCTGGCCATTCGCTCCGACCTCTGGCGCCTCCTCTTCACCTTCCTCCTCCTCGTCTTCTTCCTCGCCGCTAGAGTCGATCACCTCGGCCGAGTCCTCGCCATCCACCGGGTTCAGCTCGAACCACTCCGGTGGCGCCTCGGCGCCGTTCTTGGCCCGCTCCGGGATGAAGATGCTGGTGTTGGTGTACTCGGCGATTGCCGCCGCCAGCTTGACAAGGTCATCCTCCACCACCACCAGCTCCTCCTGGGCCTCCTGTCGTAACGTGGTCAGCTGGGCTAGATTCAGCCCAGGGTACCACGCCTTGACGAACTCCAAGGCCCGACATGCTCCAGCCCGGGCCGAGGAGCACTTCTAGGCCTCAAGACGGCCGGCCGCCACCTCCAACCAGTCGGCAGTCTGGCTGGGTGTGCGTGGAGCCGGCATGTACGGCCACAGGGCAGCGATCGCCTGGCGCCGACACGCTGAAGACGGTGCAGCATCCGATGAGCCGGCCGAAGACGAGCCTGGATGCTGAGAAGCTGCTCGCTAAGAGTGCGGGGGGCATCGGCAGCGATCTACTCGCCTTCTGCCCTCCGTCCTTCGTGATCGGCCTCGATAGCCTGGTTGGCAGCACCAGAGTGGCCTGGGAAGAAGTATGCTCGGACAAAAAAGCAAAAGAGTCAGGTCAGAAACAAGAAGTCGGCTTGATCAGAAGTCAGCGGCTTGAAGAAAGAATAAAGAAGGCCGCTTACCGTCGACCATATCTTCAATCTCGCCGAAGCCGGCAGTCAGCATCGCCTCCTTGTCAGTCCAGGCAGAGCGCTCGGTCTCGAACTCAGCAAGGAGACCGGCCTCCTTGTCCTCCGCCTCCTTCTGGGCCTTCTTGAGAAGCTCCGCCTGCTCCGCCAGTTGCGTGACCAGCCGGTCACGCTCCTCGGCCAGCTTGTTGCAGTCCGCCTCCTTGGCACGCAACACGGTGTTGGCTTCGCCCAGCTGCTGCTGCAGGGCGCCGTTGGCCTCTACAAAAGTAGAAGAAAAGGACATCAACAATCAACAAAGAGAGATGTAGTTGCCAGGAAGATCCGGCCCGACTGCTCAGCAGTCGGCCCGAATCTCGGGGACTATAGCCCGCGGGTGCGCCAGCGCGCCCCCGTGGAGAAAAAAGTTATCAAATATCAACAGAGAAGAAGAACAGTTGCCAGGAAGATCCAGCCCAACTGCTCAACAGTCAGCCTGAATCTCGGGGACTATAGCCCGCGGATGCGCCAGCGCGCCCCCGCAGAGAAAGAAAAAGACTTACTCCGGCTCTCCGACAAGTCGGCGGTCCGTTGATCCAACTCCTGGACTTTGGAGTTGAAGGCGGCTGCACGAAGGTTATGATAATCCTGCATCAAAGATATCAGACAGTATTAGTACTCGGAGCTTGCCAATAAAAGTTCCGAGACGCCTGCTCAGCAGCCGGCCTGAAACTCGGGGACTACACCCAGTGGGTGCGCTGGTGCGCCCCCACGGAGCAATACAAGAACTAAAAACAAAGAAGCAAGAAGCATACCCAGACGGCTGCTCGCGACTCCAGGAACGCATTGTTGCAGTGCTTGAGTGCATCGGCTTCGGCGCGGAGCTTGGCTTGGACGTCCAGGATTGCCTTGTTCAAAGGGCCAGTCCCGCTTCCCCGCACCCACCCAGTGGGCGCGGCGCTGGTCGCCTCGGCGTCCGGGATTGAAGAGCTCGCGGCAGCGGTTTCCTGCGGGCGTGGCGCCGAAGCCGCCTTTGCGAACCGACGTCGCATCGGGGTGCGGACCTCAGGAGTTGGGCCCGTCACCATCTCGTCTCCGGCTGGTGGCACCGGCGGATTAGTCGGCTGCTTGTCTCACGCCTCCTAAGAAGGTGGTGGCGGGGGCACGATTACGTCTGGCATAACGACATCGCCGCTGTCCCTCTCCATGATCGGGTGCTCGTCGCTGGCTCCCCCAGTCGGCGCCATGAATTCTGGTGGTGGCGGCGCGGAGTTCAGGGGGTGACGAATATCGCCGACTGGCAGCGCGCGGCCTCTTCGGCCTGCTTCTTCGTCGCGGCGGCAGCCTCGGCCTCTGCCAGCTTCTTCAAAGCGGCGGCCTCCGCCTTGTCCGCCTCCGCCTTCTCCAGGCGGGCGGCTTCCTGATCCTCGCGCCCTTCTCGCGCCTTTCACTCCGTCGCCTCCCGGAGGTCGGCGGCCGGATCAATTCGCCGGGTGGTGGTAGAGGTCTCCACCGACCCAACGATGGAGGCGGCGGCCGACTTCTTGAGAAAGAGTGGAGCCCTAGAATCAAGAAAATAAAGCAAAGGAAGTTCAGAAAGAATCAACGAGAAAGAAGAGCACAAGGGAAATATACTTACGCCGACACCATGGGAGGCGCCTTGGGGAGCTTCTGGTACTTGGCCGCCTTCGCTGCGGCCTCCTTCCACCTGGTTGCGGCGGTCGGATTCTTTGCTTTCTTCCGCGCGCTGCCGAACAAGACGGCACCTTGCTTATGCTTACATGTGCCGCCTCGAGCAGACGGCTCGACGGAGGGGCCCGCGTCCGCCCTGACGGCGCCCCGCACAGGGCGCGGCTTTTCTTCCTCCTCGTCATCATCAGGCCAGGTCTCGATGCCGCCTTCTTCGGAGCCGCCTGCTTCGTAGACACCGCCTGTTGCGGTGTCCTCTAAGGCGGCCGCCCCTAGGTCGGGGTCGTCCACGTCGCTCACCGCCCGGTCCGGCTGGTAGTCGCCACCTGCCCCTACGATGGCGGCCTTCGCATCCGACATGTAGATATGTTTCAAGTGAAGAGAGGTCGGCTGATCAAGACCAAGATCAAGACTGGGACGAGTGTCCAGAAAGAAAGAATTGGAAACTTACCGCGGGCGGCGGATCGGCGCGGGAATATGGCCGCTTGCCGAAGCTCCAGGACCCCTCCAGCTTGAAGCCGGAGATCTCGTTCACCAAGTTTGTGACCTCGGCAGCCGGCATCTCCTTGGTGCTCAGCCGGCACGGGTCGCGATGCCCGCTCATCCAGCTGATCAGGTGCGGCCGGCCTTGGAGCGGGAGAACCCAGCGCGCGATGAAGGCAACCAACAAGTCGGTCGCCTTGAGGCCCTCCGTGTTGGTCAGCTCCCAGAGTCGTTGGATGGCGGCGGCGCCGTCTGCTGATACCGACTTCAGCTTGTAGCCCCAGCTGGCCCAAGGCTCAGTGGGCGGACCGGCTACATAAGCCGGCGGGTTGATGAAGTCGACGGCCGGGTCCATGTTCTCCACGTAGAAGTAAGATTGCTGCCACATCTTGACCGACTGTGGCAGTTTGATGGTGGGGAAGGCGTTCTTCGGCGGCGGCCGGCGAACCGCGATGAAGGCACCGCACTGGGCGGCCACCTCCCGGACGGAGGTGCCCAACTTGGCGTAGAAGAATGCTCCCCATAGCTCGATGGTGGGAAGGACACTGAGATAGCCTTCGCACAACGTGACGAAGGCGGCTAGGAGCATCACGGTGTTGGGCGTGAGGTGATGAGGCTGGAGGTGATAGAATTCGAGGAACGAACGGAGGAAGCCGCTCACCGGCAGGTCGAAGCCGCGGATGAAGTGCGAGCGGAAGACGACCCGCTCGCCCTCCCCCGGCGCCGGCGAGATCCCCCTCCGGCGGCACGCGCGCTTTCATGTAGCCCGCGCCGGGAAGATGCCACATCTCGCGGAGGAAGGTGATGTGGTCTTCATTGACATTGGACCCGTCCCAGTCTCCTCCTCGCTCGTGCGCCATGGAGAGCTCGACAAAGAAAGGGCGCGACGAGGGAGCTGAGAATGGAGCGGAGCAAAGAGGGCTCGGGGCAGACGAACTCGACAGAGACAAGCTGCGGCAGCGCTCCAGCGTGGCTCACGGGCGCTGCGGCGAGAGGAAGAAGAAGGAGGCAAGAGGAGGCAGAAGAACGGGCGTGCGTGCTCCGCTGCTCCCTCTCCTCTCCCTACTTATAACCTGCGGGCTATGAGGCCGAGGGGGCGAGCGTGGGATCGTGGGATTAACTGTGCCCACGACACCACGCTCCCGCCTTTACCGACCGAGTTACTGCGCGCAGTAACTGCGCGGGGAAACTCAACCGCCCGCCTCGGCCGCAGCGGATCCGCTTGCGTGCCGAGGCCCGATGGTGGCGGGCCTAGCCCGCAGTCGCATCCCATCACGCGCGTGGGCTGGAGGCTGGCCCGGCTGGCTGGTGCCACATGGCACGCCCATGATAGGCGGCGGGCCTAGAAGCTTAGCTAGCACGCCACCTAGTTCCCGCCATTACGTTCGAAATTCCAGAAAGATCCGACTGGACGCGGCCGGCTCCTCCTCAGGCGGCTTGCCAGGAGTCGGACGAAGCTTCCACCCAGAGCACCCGGAGGAGGAAACTGTTGAGGCCACTCGGCTCCTCAGCCGCGGTGCCTCACTAGCTTCGGGGACTACTGTCGAAGTAATGGGCCACAGGTAGCCTAACCTGAGTCCCAGAACATTTCAAGACATCGGGGCGAGCTGCGCCCCTCAAGACATCAAGATAGAGCGCCACCTTCTGGTGGCCGGCTGGCCGAATGGCCGACTGCCAGAAGGCGGCCATGCTCAGGAAGGCGGCCCTAGGATGGGCCGACTCCTGGCAGGCGGCCTCCAGAGAGGCTGGCTCCGAGCAGTCGGCCCATGGCGCCCTCCAAGTCTGCGCCTCCATAAAAAAGACAAGACAGGGTGAGGCCACAGTGTGGCCCATCACCCCTGTATCCAGGGCCGGGCGTGGCCACAGTGCTCCGTACTGGCGGAGATCTCCGCACGGCGCGTCACTGTTGCCACTCCCCCCCTGACATCACTCCTGTCAGGCGAAGTCCTGTTCCCACGACCACCTGTCGGTACGGCCTGAGGACGGCGGACCCTATCGGTCAGCGAGAGTCCGGAAGACGGCGGGAGCCTCACCAGTCGGACCCGAGGGAGGACGGCTCCCAGCAGTCGGCCCGCTCCTTCCTCGGGGCCCCACGCACCATTAAGCAAATAAGACGCGGAGTGGCTACAGTGATCTCCCGCCAGGCGGCGGGACTGTAGCCACGCTTCCCTGACCAAGCAAGCGTCATTAGCATCATGGCTACAGTAATCAGCAGCCGGCAAGACCCACGAGTGACGGGAGCGGCCTGTCGGCTCCGTACCAGACCAGTCGGCGGGGCCCACCAGGCGGCAGGCCCCAGCAGTCGGCGGAGAAGCCGGCGACCAGAGAGACTGACAGCCGGGTCCTACACCCAGCCAGATTACCATTGTACCCATGGGGGGTAGGCCTATATAAACCCCCCAGGGCACCCATGCAAAGGGTTCCAACCTGTTAGAATTAGACTCACACCTAGGGGGAGAGGAGAGCAAGCCTTGCCTTCTTCTACCTCTAGCATTCAGCTCAAGGAGCACCATTGTATTCACTAGTGCCTTAGCGATCATGCGGAGACCCCGTAGAGCAGGACTAGGGGTGTTATCTCCTAGGAGAGCCCCAAACCTGGGTAAAGTGCGCCGGCGTTCGTTTCTACGCCTCATCCCGCTTCCAGGCACCGGCGACGTTCTACTTGCTCCCACCATGATAAGCCATCCTTTGGCATATGTCGCACCCAACCCCCGACACATTGGTCATTATTACTGAGGTGGTACGACTGCTGGATGTCCCACGCTTCGGCGAAAGGAGGTACTATATTATAATTTTCTCCATTCTTACAGCGGAGGAGTGCAAAAGTAGTGAAAACACGCAGGCTCAGTGATTACATGGCCCACCTCACACTATCACCATATTTTCTGGACACCGTGCGACACCTAACTCTTTACATAGTACTAGTATAGTACGTACTATAATTTCTCAGCGAGATAAATTTGTACAATGCTATGAAGCTTCCAACTTCTGTTTCCTGTATCTTGCATCCAAGGTTGCCCCGTTGCAACATTTCATCAAATACAAAGGAGACTAACATGCATGCTATTGCATGTCAATGATTGACAGATCATAGCCAATATGTACTCCCCCCGTTCCAAAATAAGTGTCTCAACTTTATGCAAACTTTAGTACTTCTAAAGTTGACACTTATTTTGGCACAGAGACAACTAAAGAAAAAAACGATCCATGCAGTCCCTAGCCCTTGAACCGTAAACCCTAACCAGGCTTTAATTTGCTGGCAACGTTGAAGCTTCCGAAGAAATGAAGTTTGCAACCCTTTGACCATCGGATCATTTTGTGCAGTTTCACTAAAATCGAGATGAGCATCCCTGTGGCAAAGAAATTGAAGAAGCGTGATTAGAATAAGATTACCGGGACTAGTTGATGAGACATAAACTCGTCAAAAATACAGTACGTAGAAGCCAGTAGAGGTTTGTGCGGGGCAAAGAAGTAGAGAAATATCCACATGGAGTGATCTGGGCAGCTGATGCAGTGGTGCAAGCCGGCTGTAAGGAAGTTGTACCTAAGGGATGTCGGGATGTAGCTCAACCTAGATGAGGGCGGCGGGAGGCGGCAACTGCCCACGTCGCGGCAGTGAGCAAGGGACGAAGGCAACCTCACCGGCTTTGTGAGAGAGAACGACGGGCACCCCTGATCGGCACGTGCCGATAGTGGGTTTTCGCCATCGGCGACGGCGACCGCATCTACACTAAGCATCCACCCCTTCCCTCGATGGACGTGATTCGCCCAGATGTTAGAGATGTGGCCCCAGTCGTTTTGTGCGAGAGAGTGTGAAGAGAGCAACCCCAGAAAGCAACCGTGTAGGCTTGTCCTGGCTATGTATATGGTGGAGCGGTTTCCTTTTCTCTCCATATGAACCTATTTATATTGCGTACGTGCCATTGAAGAAAAAAACTTTATTTATAAATGACGCGGCACCGGTCATGCGTGGTTCCCGACCCTCCATTATTTATAAGTGAGTAACTACTACTAGACGCGTCAAATTATCACGTGGGCTGTATCATCTTACAGAAATTAGCTCCACCGTGTCACGTGGTGGTTGGGGAAGACGCAAAAGACGCAAAGAGTGCTACTAGTATACTACGTGCGTGGGTGTGTGCACCTCTTCTCTTTGAGCGTGGTTATTAAAAGTATAGCCCACTACTGTACTACCACGCGGTTATTATATAGTATGGGCAAAGAGTATAGGTAGTAATAATGACTAATAAGCCGTGAAATCACGAGGCCCACCTTTCTCTATGTTTGACCACGGAAGCAGTCATCATTTCACTCCTCGTTGAATATCCATCCGCTGCTACCTTCGCGAATAAATAAAAATCCGCTTCTACCTCCGTAGCATGGTTAATAATTTAGCCATGTCAATCACGACATAGAAATATCATTGACTGATACAATAGGGCTGGATATAAGGCTGGTGATTTTTTTACTTTGTCTCTTTCTCTTTTTGTCTCATTTACTCATTTTACATAGGAGCACGTGTAGAGGATGGCTATTCCTTCCGATGGGACTTCTTCATGGGGTTTAAGACTAAGCAGCTCTGATTTATGCCTGCTGCCCACCACTCTGAATCGTGCCATCTATGATAGGGAGTAGTCCCATTGCAACAATGAGGTCCACTAGGTCTAGCACGTCGTGTAAGAAGAGACTGTCACGCAAAACATACATCTTGTTCTCTTCTTCCTCGTACAGTACATACCAGTAGTACGTACTACTAGTACTACTACTACTACTCGTTCTCCTATAAACCTTGCGCTTGGCATCTCCAAAATATTAACCTTGTGCTTGGCTCTTCGCCTCTTCAGGAAGTCGAGCAATAATGGTACTGTAGTATATATCGTTCTGGTTATCTGAGACCGAATGAATTGTTGCACGTCCACCACGTGGGCGAGGGTCGAGCGAGGGTCGAGGGGCGAGGGAGAGTGCATACTATTAGGTCCGTTTCAATATGGACTACTCCCTCCGTCTGGTGAAGAGTGTACATCTAGAAAATTTAGGACAAATTATGAAGTTGGGTAAAAAATGCATTGGAAAGGTGCAAGCCATCATCTCGCTCCTCTTTAATTACCCAACCCCCAATGAGCTAAGTGCATGTAGAAATTAAGAAGACCATGTGTAGATTGCTATTGGTCTTGATTACCGTGTGATGAGAGAGAAGTATTTTTTCCCACTGTAAAGTGCATTGGGAAGATAGAAGTACACTCTTTTGTGGAAAATTTTTGAAGCTAGATGTACACTCTTCACCGGACGGAGGGAGTACATACGAAGCAAAATGAGTGAATCTAGATTCTAAAATACGTCTATATACATCAGTGTTTGGAGTATGTACTAGTAGTTCATATTGAAATCTACTAAAGGACATATATTTCAAAGAATATGATAATCGCTCTAACAAAGGTAGGGACGAGGAGTAAACGGAGGGAGTAGTAAAATTTTCTCCTTATCCTACGAGCCACCGCGTGTGTGGGCGAGGGAGCGGGCGTAAGGCGTAGTAAGCAAGCTTCACCTCATCCTGCGAGCCACCGCGCCCGTGGGCGGGGGAGACGGCGTACTAAGCAAGCTTCTCCTCGTTCTGCGAGTTGACGGGACACATCAAAAGTAATACGTACAGAGCATCTCTAGTGTATAGAGCCTTGTCTCTAAGGTAGGCCCCACATGGTTTGCCTCTTTTTTAACATAACGCGTCAAGTCGCAATTTGTTTGTTCACCCATGGTAGACGATCCTCCATCAAGTGGACAACCAGTACACGTGTCAAATTACCACATGGGCTCCCTTTTCGTATAGAAATGAGCTCCACCGTGTACCCGCACGGGTGTGGTTGGGAAAGAGACGGGAGTACGTGCGCCGTGCGTGCACCTCTTCTCTTTGTGCACGTCCCCCACCTACGTGGGTGTGTGTGAGAGAGATACAAATCTAGACAGATGGCATGTGCGTTCATGAGTGTTTTTTGTTGGGGGTGTGATTTCATGAATGTATTTGTGGGAATATGTGTCGATGATATCTCAAACAAAAATTTGACACATGCAATGTGTGTGAAATAGAGGCCTATCTATATCATATATAGAGGGGGCGATCCACAAGAAGAGAGGGAGGGTCATAGATATCGATAGAGTCGAAGAGAGGATCAAGTGGGTGGGTGCGAGATCGGTGAAGAGAGCCATCGAAATTGTGTGTGTGCAAGTCAAAGATATACGGCGACTGACCTACCGGGACGCCAGAGGGCACATGGCAAGTTTGTGTGTGGCAGGGAGACATGACTAGAGCGCTCGATGTATCGGTGTGTGTGGGGGGGGGGGAGGGGGGAGGCAGAGACCTAACTAGAGAGGTAGATTGACTCGTATATGTGTTGAGAAGGAGAGACCCAGCTATGTCTTGAGGGAGATCGGTCGACATCCATACATAAGTGAAGGACGGGAAATAGGTTGGGATAGAGAGAGAGAGAGAGAGGAGAGAGAGAGGGAGGGAGAGGGGTAGAGTGCTGGATGGGTGATGCAGTTGCTTCTCGAAGATGGTGTAAGAGGCCTACTAGACAAACTGAGGGTAGAACTGCAATATTATCAATAAGAGTGGGGATGTGTTTCTGTGTGTGTGTGTGGGTGATAGATGTGTCGGGACGCATGCGTGGATAATGAAGGGGAACCATGTGTTTGGTAAGCAAACCTAACTAGATCGGTAGATCAATTGTTGTTTGTCGGAGGAAGGGAGAGACATAACTAATGAGGTAGATCGATCGACGCGTGGGAAAAAATGAGGTATAACGACCTAGCTAGCTATATGTATAGCGGGAGATCGGTCGGTGTACATCCATTTGTTAGAGGCAAATAAGGCCCAGCGAGACGGATAGACAGAGAGAATGGAGCTGGGAGGTGATGGGAGAGGCCTAGCTACTAGCTAGATAGGGGGAGGAGTGTGCGATTGTGAGATCGATGAAAAGAGGGGCAAGATTTTACACGTGTGTGGGACCATATGAGAGACACGAGGCATGGATACAAAAAGGAGGAGATGGAAGATGCGTGTGTATGTTGTAGGCAGACATCACTGGAGAGGTTTATCGATCGGTGTGTGTCGGAAAGGAGTTGTGGAGACTATGGGAGAATGACCTAAAGAAAAAAATGAATGTGCGCGATGATAGAATGCTGAGGGAGGGGGAGGGCGAGGAGGGCGTGTACATGCACGAGAGAAAGTTAGTGCTAGCTACAAAGGTTAGAGGATTGTGTGGGTGTAAGAGATTAACAAAGATCATAATTTGATATGAAAGTGGATTCATATATTTGAATAGGAGATCATAGTGTTATAAACATATCCATGCATGAATATAGCGGTGATACACGTGCTGCAGTTTTGCACATGTTATACCATAATGTGATAATGCATGGTGTTTGCAACTCACAACTAAATATCGAACAATCTAAACCATACTATACATCGAACAATCTCACATTTTATTTGAATTTGTGATAATGTGTGGCGTTTGCAGCTTACAACTAAATATCAAACAATCTAAACAATACTATATATCGAACAATCTCACATTTTATTTGAATTTGTGGTAATGTGTGGCGTTTGCAACTCACATCTAAATACTTGTAGGCGTAGGGGGCGGGGAACCATACATTATGTGATAAACACATTATACATATGAGACATGGTTTAGATTATGAAGATCTAGCTAGAGCTTGAAATGTACTGTGATTTGAAATCAACATAAGGTGGATTCAAAAAAATCAAGTTCGAGTTCATATAGTACACATAGTTCATATCTAACTCGATAGTAATCATGTGGTCTGCTGTGAAGATAATAAACAAACGATGGTTTAACTTGACAATAATGATGATTGTAGATCTTATTAAAATAGAGAATGGAATTCAAATGGTTTGACTTCTGTAACGCCCACGGTGCGGCTATATCTCCCACGTGTCGAGGCACGACTTAGAGGCATAACCGCATAGTGGTTTTGTCGCAAGAAGGGTCATCTTCACACAATCCCATGTAATAAACAAGAATGGGATAAAGAATTGGCTTACAATCGCCACTTCACACAATACATAAATATAATTCATACATCATCCAAAATACACACATAGACCGACTACGGTCAAGATCCAAATGAAAATACGATAACCCCAAATGCTTGATCCCCGATCGTCCCAACTGGGCTCCACTACTGATCATCAGGAAAAGACACATAGTAACGACCACGTTCCTCATCTAACTCCCACTTGAGGTCGATCCCATCATCTGCACTGGCATCGTCGGCACCTGTAACTGTTTTGGTAGAATCTATGAGTCACGAGCACTCAGCAATCTCACACCCGCGAGATCAAGACTATTTAAGCTTATAGGAAAAGATGTTGTAATGAGGTGGAGCTGCAGCAGGCAATAAGCATATATGGTGGCTAACATACGCAAAAGAGAGCGAGAAGAGAAGCAACGGAACGGTCGTCATCTAGTAATGACCAAGAAGTGATCCTGAACTCCTACTTACGTCATTCATAACTCAAACCGTGTTCACTTCCCGGACCCCGCCGAGAAGAGACCATCACGGCTACAAACACGGTTGATGTATTTTTAATTGGGTCAAGTGACAAGTTCTCTACAACCGGACATTAACAAATTCCCATCTGCCTCATAACTGCGGGCACGGCTTTCAAAAGATATTACCCTGCAGGGGTGTCCCAACTTAGCCCATCATAAGCTCTCACGGTCAACGAAGGATACACCTTCTCCCAGGAAGACCCGATTAGTCTCGGAATCCCGGTTTACAAGACATTTCGACAATGGTAAAACAAGACCAGCAAAGCTGCCCGAATGTGCCGACAAATCCCAATAGGAGCTGCACATAACTCGTTCTCAGGGCACACCGGATGAGCAGTCCGTACAACTAAAACCAATCCTCGAGTTTCCCCAAGGTGGCGCTGCAAAGGGCTCTAGTTTGGACCAGCACTTAGAGGAACACTGGCCCGGGGGTTTAAAATAAAGATGAGCCTCGGGCTCTAGAAAACCCGGGGGAAAAAGGCTTAGGTCGCAAATGGTAAAACCAAGGTTGGGCCTTGCTGGAGGAGTTTTATTCAAGGCGAACTGTCAAGGGGGTCCCATAAATCACCCGACCGCGTAAGGAACGCAAACTCAAGGAACATAATACCGGTATGACAGAAACTAGGGCGGCAAGAGTGGAACAAAACACCAGGCATAAGGCCGAGCCTTCCACCCTTTACCAAATATATAGATGCATTAATTAAATAAGAGATATTGTGATATCCCAACATATCCATGTTCCGACATGGAACAAACTTCAACTTCACCTGCAACTAGCAACGCTATAAGAAGGGCTGAGCGAAAGCGGTAACATAGCCAAACAACGGTTTGCTAGGAAAGGATGGTTAGAGGCTGACATGGCAATATGGGAGGCATGATATAGCAAGTGGTAGGTAGCGCAGCATGGCAATAGAACGAACAACTAGCAAAGCAAAGATAGAAGTGATTTCGAGGGGTGGTCATCTTGCCTGCAAGGTTCTCAGAGTTGTCGAAAGCTTGATCCTCGTAAGCGTACTCAACAGGTTCCTCGTTCACGAACTCGTCTCCCGGCTCTACCCAAGACAAGAACACAAGCAACGGAACCACAATCAATCACGAGAAATGCACAAGCAACATGATGCAAAACATGTATGATATGCGAGATATGATATGCGATGCATATGCGTGCTCCGGAAGGAAAATGATGAACAAGGCAGTAACTTGGCAAACCAAGTATGCCACTGGAAAGATGAGATGATTTTGGTCGAAATCGATATAAAGATCACCGGAAACGGTTGCACGGTTTGCAAATGGCAAGCAAAACAAGAATGACACGAATCTGCGATTAACAACATGATAGCACTTAAAATGCAACAAGTAACAATGCTATAGCACTCCACAATAGCAACAAAGCATATGGCAGTAATCTAGAGGAGATGCTTGACAAAAGATGAACACTGAGCTACGGGTAGTTCACATCATAACAAGCTCAAACAAGCATGGCAAAAGATCAAAAGATAACAGGATCACAGACATGCTACATGCTACATGAACTTAACATGGCAAAAAAAGGCATGCAAGTATTCTGCTAAATGCATATGACAAAAGTCCCTTACTGACCATAAGCCAAAAAGGACCATAAGATATGATGGCAACCATGTAAACATAGCAAGTTTCGTTAACAGATTTCAGACAGCAGAAAACAGAGCATGGCAGAAACAATAATATGTAGGCATCTTGGTGAGCTTGATGCACTCACCACAAGGCAATTCATGACAAAACTAGCATACCTACAGCAAGATGGCATGTTTATGAAGCTATCCATGGCAAGATCAAGTGCATAGCATGTATGGATCAACTACAACAAGCTTGGCAAAATTGAATAACACGTAAACAACCTGCCAGAAATATTTTATAGCAAAAGTAGAGCAAGATTGGGTCATGCTATGGCACTACATAATTGCAAACAAGGGTAGGAATGTATCAATTACAACAATATCTACAAAACATCCTTACTGAACATCTCCAAAATATGCATGGATCTCTCTGTAGCATCAAGTTTACATGGCAACAAAATAACAGCAGACAGACAGAAATTACCAAGTCCCTGAAATCAGAAACATTACGGGGCCTAGTTTTCATGTTTGTGCTAGTCACCACAGAGATCACCAAAATACAAGGCATAAACCACTGGAAAGATGGCATGGCATACAACAAAACACATGTAGAGCTCATGCCCATAAGATGCACGGATTAAATGATACAAAAATAACAAATCTCCAAGTTCTGCTAAGAACCAGTAGATAACAGCAACTTACACTCTTGCAACAGAGATTTGGGCATCAAGATGGCCTCTAATGAACACGGTGCAATTGAACAAAATGTAGAGCATCACGAGGCGAACAATTCAATATATTACACGCGCGAAACGGAGCTACATGCAGAGAGTTATGATGCTAAGAACAAGGGCACATGCTGTCAAAATTATAGGACTTAGCAAAAAAACAAGGGCAACTCGGGGTCAACCTCCAGATCCGATCTGGTGCGTCCTTCGAGGTTCACCGAGGCGGCTCGCCGGAGCTCAGGGAGAGGACGAGGCCGGGGACGGAGATGCTCGGGGAGGACGCCGGGGACCGGAGCTTGGGCGGAGGGCGCGGCGGCAGAGCACTCCGGCGCGGGGCGCGCGGTTCCCGGTGACCGGGGCGGCGAGGCGCGGCACGGGCGAGGTGGCGGCGGGGCATGGCAGCGGGGGCGCCGGCTCGCGCGGGCCCTCCCTGTGCTCCGCGGGCCGGCGGCGCGGGGGGGGGGGGGGGGCGGACGCTGACGTGGCGGACGCGGATTCGCCGGGCGCGGCAGCGGAGATGTCCGGTGGCGGCGGACACGTCCGGTGGCGGCGGGGGAAGTTAGGCTAGGGTTTCATCTGCGATTGTATACAGGAGGGGATGCACTTATATAGCTAGAGGGAGCTAGGACAGTCCAAATGAGGTGCGGTTTTCGCCCACACGATCGTGATCGAACGACCTACAGCATGGAAGTGACTTAGAGGAGTTTTGGGCTGGTTTTGAGGGGGGTTTTGCTGCAACACACCGAAGGCATCTGCGGTTACCCGGTTAACCGTTGGAGTACCAAACGACCTCCAAATGGAACGAAACTTGACCGGTGGTCTCCCGGTAGTATACCAAGGCCACTTGACAAGCCTCGGTCCATTTCGAGAAAGTTTGACACCCGCTCACGAAAGAAAACAAGAGGGGTGCACCGGAGGAGGTGGGAGCACTGGATTGCAAAACGGACAACGGGGAAAATGCTCGGATGCATGAGACGAACACGTATTTAAATGCAATGCACAGGATGACATGATATGAAATGCATGACATGAACAAAAAGCAAAACGAAAGACAAAACCCGACCACGGAGGGAATATCATAGCACATAGCCGAAAATGGCAAGAGTTGGAGTTACAAATATGGAAAGTTACATCCGGGGTGTTACAACTTCACAACAATCATGATTGTAGATCTTATTCAAATAGAGAAACGATTCAAATTTAGTTCATATTGAAGCGGTAGTATATACATTTGGAATGCACTAAAACGTTCATTTGAGTAGCAGGTTGCATGCATTATACACGTAGTGAAATATTTTAATTGAACATAACATGAATTAAAAGTTTTGAATGGTATCTTTAGTGCGAATTGATTTGGTACAGTACACGGGACTAGACTCTCTTGTGTGGTGCGAATTGATTTCTTTTTGTTTTTCCGTCGACGGAAGTGCGGATTGATTTGGTACAGTACAAGTTAGGCTTGTCCGGAAATTTCAACCCGCGCCTTGTTACCCCGAAATATTTAAGATATATCTTTCTCCCGTTGTGCTCCGAAAACTCCCTCCATCTCAACCTATGCCTTGCTATCCCAAAATTATAATGCGCATGAAAACTCCCACCTCCTGCGAAATACCGACAGGCGAAATGCCCGTGATGCCACTGAACCGAAAGAACCACCTAGCTCAAGTCGGTAGGGGTACTTCGTAACTTACCCCACATTTCGGACAAGCGCGTCCCTAAGCATGGTTCCCCACTCCCATCCCAGCCGCCCACCCATTCGTTTACCGAGGCCGCGAAAACCCGCGAAGCCCCACACCCTCCTCTGTCCGCCACCCAGCCGGAGCCTCTTCCCCGACAATGTAGTCCACAGCAACACCTCGAAGTCCCTCATCCACCGTACCGGATGAGGATCCGTCGTCGATTTCGTCGTCTCGCCAGTTCAGCCATCTCGTCCTCCCCCTCCAAGGAGCTGCCCGAATGTTCCCCTCGTCTTTCGCGCCATTTCCATTCCCACACTGCCGTCTTCACCTGCACCACCGGAAGAGCATCATCATCACCGTTTCCTCGGATGAAGCTGAGGCCTAATCGGCGCCACCAAAGAGGTTGTACACTAATCGCCGCATTTTCTTCTTGATTCGATCTCATGGTGCTGCCGGCACTCGGTCCCGAGTCGACATGGCACAGCTCCATCCATGGCGGCGTCGCCAACCACTTCCTCCACGGCGTCGCTCCCTCGCTCGTGCTACTGCTCTGCTCTTGCTCTCGGTCCCCTGCCTGGTCTGCTCTTGCTCTTGCTCGTTCTCGCACTGCTGCTCTCGCTCTTGCTCTTGCTTGCACTGCTGCTCTACTCTTGCGCGCGCTGCTGCTGCTGCTCTCGCTCTTGCTCTTGCTTGCACTGCTGCTCTACTCTTGCGCGCTGCTGCTGCTGCTCTACTCTTGCGCGTGCGGCTGCTACACAACCAGCAGATCCTGCTCTCCCTCGAGCCCCTGCAGCTGCTACCCGAGATGCTATGACACGCCCAGCTGCCCCGGCTCTCGCACGCGCTGCTGCTGCTACAGCTTTTCTGCTACTAGTGTGTTCAGTTTCGACAGTAAAATTCAGTTTCAACAACAAATTCAGTTTCGACAGTTAAATTTAGTTTCGACAGTTAAATTCAGTTTCGACAGTTAAGTTTAGAGATGAGCGGCTGATGTATTTTACATCTAGCACTTTGTGGTTGTGTATTTGACGTCATCTATTGGAGATGCTATTAGAATTACACTCAGGTTAACGTTGTCTCTCTTGTCCTACTTCAGCCTTGCCATCGTACAACTCACCAGAGCTGCTCCAACGACGAAACCCTCCATCACGGCGGAGCAGTACCCCGGGCTCCATCTCTAGCCGCCTAAGATCTTCTTCCCCTCCTCCGACAGCCAAATCAGCCAGAGCATCCTCACCGACCAACCCAATCACGCTGAGATCGACATGGCTTCGCCAAAGAGGTTGTACACGTGTTGCATTGCTTTTTTACTCTACATGTTATATATATATATATTGTCCACTGAGCACACGTAGTAACGTGAAATACGATTAGTTTCTCCTACTATATGACAAGCATTGAGGTGCCAGGCAACTTAGCTATCCGTGATGGACTCTCTTGAACACCATCATTATCTATCTCTGCGGGTTTGAGCTGTGCATTTGTAGATGAGCCAGGGAGTTGAGCTAGTAGGGCAGTGGCCTGGGTCCAAAGTAGTAGAAGTAGCACAGAAACATTTTTTGAGTGTAGGCTTTTCCCTGCTCATGCCTGCCTACTAGAATCGCCAGTGCTTGAAAGGAAAACTAAAGGAAAAACATAGGAATTTGAAAGTTTCCTATGCTACTACTATTCATGCATTTGGTTCAAAGGAATGGAGCAAAGGAAAACTGTAGGATTTGTTCCTTTAGTGTCTCCTTGAAAGAAAAACCGTAGGAATTTTAATATCCACTTGTCCTCCTTTTTAAATTCCTATTCTTGAAGCACAAGACTAAGAGATAGTGGCATAATAGCATTATAACCGTACATTTTCTTGTGGTTTGACTTAATCTCACCATGCTTCTTTGCATCCTGTGATCTTCCAATTCTTGTGAACCAAACATGCAGATTGGCAGAAATCCCGTGTTTTTAAATTCTCTGTTTTGCACGTGCATTCCTATCCTATTACTGTGTATTTCCTATCCCTGCATTGTTAGAATCCTCCAATTCAAACAAGCCCTTACAGAATTTCTTCTCTTACAGATAGTTGTCAAACGAACCTTGTGTGGTTTGTCCCGCTCCTGCTGCACCATCGTCCACCCCAGCTCAGCTACTCCAACGACAGAAGGTCCAGCACAACAGGGATCCGGCCTCCAGACTGTCTTTGGCCGCCTCAAATCTTCTTCCCCACGGCCGGCAGCCACGGCAACTACATTACCATCATCAACCGAGCAGATGACCTCGAGGACTACAAGGGTCCGCAAGAGAGGTCACACTCTTTCGTGTCTACCTACGTTATGCATCGCTTAATATTACATGCTAGTTTATTGTCCTGTTCACCGATTAGACTCTGAGTCAGCTCCAAACTAATGGTCAAACTTGAGTTTTTGAATGGTTGTGAGGTACATATCGGGGCCGCCATCAATAGTATCTATCTACTATCTGGTTAATCTCTAGTGTCTACTATGAGTTTCATGTTGGGTGGGAAACAAACAGTAAAGAAGCCATTATCTGTATTTTTTAACTGAAGCCATTATCTGCCTGCTATCATTGGTTTTGGGTCTATCCACAGATTGCTACCATCACTCTGGATTTCTGCATGCACTCCTTACATAATCTCACTATGTTTTATTCCTATGCATGTCAGTTATACACAATGGAACCGAACATGTAGAGCAAAAGAGATGAGCCTTGCGTGGCAATAAAATTTCATGCAGACGTCGCTCCATGGTAGGCGCAAAGGCAGCCCCCCTCCAACCATTTCGGATTGTAATCGAGAGGAAGATACCTGTTCTGAGGGGGATTCAGAAGGAGAAGACCACTCCTATTTACCCCCTGAGGTCTTCGCTCTAACTTGGCATGCTGATGTTGGTTATATCATGCATATGGTGCCTTGCATTGCTTACTTTATACATCAAATATGTCATCTGCTTAGTTTAGACATGCTTTGTGTGAATGCCATCTGTTTAGTTTCTTCATCGTATATGTGAATTATGCAACGCCATCTTGTTTAGCCGGGCATGATATATGTGAATTTTGCAATGCCATCCTGCTTAGCCAGTCATCTCATATGTGAATTATATCAGGCCATCCTTTTTTTCGTTACATATTACATTTGTCAACAATGTTAGTACATTCAACTACTCTTCGCGTGCATCAGCCATTTGACACGGTGATGGAAAATTCTGGAGTGAAAATAAGGTCTTCAGAGCAGACTATGCTATCTGATGAAGAGCATATCTCGCTGGTTACGGATAGCTCCTCAGAGGAGGATTCAGAGATAGATGACCAGTCCTATTCCCCCCCAGGTGTATGCTCTAACTTGGCAGGGTTATGTTGCTCATATCATGCGTATGGTGTCTTGCATTGCTATGTCATTTGATTAGTTTAGAGATGCTTTGTGTGAATGCCACTTGTTTAGTGTCTAATTACCATATATGTGAATTATGCATTGCCATCTTGTTGTAAGACATTATATATGTGAATTATGCAATGCTATCTTGTTGCAAGGCATTATATATGTGAATTATGCAATGCCATGCTATTTAGCCAATTATCATGTATGTGAATTATATCATGCTATCATTTTTTTGTATTACGTGTTCCATTTGTCGACAACCTTTGTATATTCGACTACTCTTCCTGTGCATCAGCCATTTGAAGCGGTTATGGAAGTATCTGGAGTGAAAACAAGGTATTTAGAGCACACAATGCTACCTGCTGAAGCAGCCATCTTGCTGGTTACAGAGAGCTCCTCAGAGGAGGATTCAGAGACTGATGACCAGTCCTATTCCCCCCCTGAGGTCTATGCTCAAACTTGGCAGGATTATATTACTCATGTCATGCATGTTGTCTTGCATTGCTTAGTTTTTACATCATATATGGATTGCCATCTGCTTACTTGCTTACTATATAAATCATATATTTGAATTATATCATGCCATCATGTTTACATACACATCATCTATCTAAATTATGGCATGGAAACCCATTTAATAAAGACATCATATAGTTATATCATCTTATCCTGTTTAGTGTTTACAGTCATCATATTTTGAATTATGTCATTATATCCGTGAATTATATCATGCTATCATGTTTCCATGGGCGGCATGTATGTGAATTATGGCATGCCAACCTATTTAATAAAGACATTATATAGTTATATCATGTCATCCTGTTTACATAGTCATCATATTTTGAACTATGTCTTTCCATCTTTCTTAGTTAGCCATCATATATGTGAAATTGTGTCATGCTATCCTGTTTAGTTAGCCATCATATATGTGAAATTGTGTCATGCTATCCTGTTTGGTTAGACAACATAAATGTGAATTATTTCATGCCCTCTTTTATTCCCCACTATCCATTGCACCTGTCTATCATACAATGTCTGTACATTCAATTACTTTTCTTGTTTATCAGCCATTTGAATTGGAGAGGGTGATGGCAGTACCTAAGGGAGTAACAACACGGTCTTCAGAAAAGATAGTGCTACTACTTGATGCAGATAGAACCATGGTTGTACTTGCCCAAGAACCAGCCCCACCACACATAACCCAGACTCTCGCAGATTGTACCCCTACCCAGTTGGAAAGAGAACCAGCTACACCCCTTCTAACCCCAATCCCAGCAGATAGTAACCTAGTTCCAGTTGACACAACACCGTCTCCACCACAGAGCACCCAAACACGAGCAGTTAGTAAGGGAACTGAAGTGCCCAAAGCATGAGGACCACCACTCCGAATCCCAACTCAACGCTTAAAGCAGAAGAAGAATTGTTCTCAGGTCAGGTTCGGTAGCTATGGTTCATACTCCTTTGCTCTTGCATCACTGTATTTACTCATACCAACTATTTTCAAATTTGAAGGATGGAATTGAAACTCCAATGGCGCAACAGGTATGTTTTAAACCTGTTTCTTTAACTGGTTTGCTGTTGTAACTTGCTCTATGTTGATTTCAGTTTCAATTGAATAAATAGCTATGTTCTCATGTCATGCACATTACAAGTGTTGTTATTGCTCTGTAGTTTCCCAGACTTATATTCTGTCTATTCTGCTTTGTCTTGAACAAATATTATTTGAACTGTGCCCCTATCTCGATTTGGCAACAAAAACTAGAATGATATAAACCATAAAGTGACCATGGTACATAGATATATGTTTGTTTCATGTTGTTATCCTGTGCACTTTACTACTGAACTGATTTACCAAAATGAGTTTCATATACAACATGGTAAACCTGTGATGTGTCTGCTTGTTTCTCTTTTAGAATGCGGACAAAATATTGGAGAATAGTACCCCGTTATGCAATGGTAAAGGAAGTAATGCAGATAAGGTTCAAGATAGTGAGACATCCCTGTTGGTCTCCAAGAAAGCTGATAAAAACTATCTTGACAACAGTGAGAGAACCCAAAAGTCCTATCTTGATGTAGTGTTTGAGTTACTGGCCACTACTGCTGGCACAACCTCTTCGAACTCGCTGCCCGAATCAGTTCGTCTTCTGGAGTCTCAACTTTAAGTTGAAAGACATCAATCAGATGTGCTGTGGCAGGAAGCTGAAGGACTGAGGAAGTCCCTGCAGAATTCAGATGCATACTTTTTGGTGCAACAGCAAGCGCTGGAGGATTTAAGCACCAAAGAAGAGAAAGTTAATAGGCTTGCTAAGCATCTTGCCAGCATTATGGGTACCCAAGGTATTGTTTCTTGAGCTCTTCTAAAGTGCTTTCAGTTCGGGACTTGTTTTGCTGCGGTGTTTATTTGCACTGGTCGCCAACTTTGACAACCAGTGTATATGATATGCTACTTTGTTCCCTATATTTGCACTGGTGCCAAACTTTGATGCCCAGTGGATGTAATATGTGTAATAGCCATGATAGCCTAGCGTAAGTTGCTTGCTTATTTATTTCCTTGTTGTCTTGTTTGTTTGTTTGCTTGTAGTCAGTGTAGTTCTTTTTCCGTGGTTTGCTAGTGGCCGCAATAACCTATTTTTTAAAGCTATGGCCCAATAACCATGGGCTACATATTTACTATAGTTACCATGGGCCTCCTATGGGCCGTAGAAACAATGGGCCTTCTAAGGGCCGGAGAAACAATGGGCCTTCTACGGGCCATAGCATCAATGGGCCTTCTACGACCGTATGATCGATCGGCCAAACATGGGCCAATAACAGACCACATTATGGGCCGTAAACGGGCTAGATTTGGAATCGTCCGTTCATGGGCCAACTATAATGGGCCGTCGTTAATCGGCCGTATTTGATGACGCTATGAAAACGGCCCAATGAATTAACGTGCCGCAAACGGGCCGATTGTAACCACGGGTTGAATTTGGCCCACAAGCAAAAAAGGCCAATAACGGGCCGTAAGTAACCGAATGCTGGAAATGAGCCCCAGAATAAATGGGCCATGAGAAGGCCGAAGGATAACACGGGTTGGAAACGGCTCAATGAAATAATGGGCCGTTAATGGTTATAAAGCGGTACACTATTCATTGCGGGCCAGATTCACCACGGGCCGCTAATGGGCCAAGAGTTACAAATGGCCTTGTATGGGCCGAAAGACATCATGGCCATACATGGGCCGAAAGTTACAATGGGATGGAATCATATTGGACGGCCCAGATGAAGCTACTGGGCCTAACTCCGATAGGCTGTAACGGGCCATGAGTTAGTGGGCCGTAAATGGGCTATATACGAACAGGCCGTTAACAGGCTTTCCGTGGGCCGGCCCGTTACCTTTTGATCAAGTCAAATGGGCCAGCCTTTTCACCAAAATGGGCCTCTGTTGGGCCGTGCCACGTGTCGACGTATCATAGGCGCCTCCTGTCCAATGAATGGATGACATCTGTCCCAACGGTGAGCCAACACGTGTTTTCTCCAGCCAATGAGAATTTTACACGTCGAAAATCCTCATAGGTCCGGGCTGTTAACGGGTTATCGGATCCAAAACCAGACCCGATAGCTTAACGGCGACCCGTTACGGTGGATGCCACGTGTCGGTTAACCTTGATGAAAACACTTCCATGACGCGCAATTTATCGTCATGGAAGTGGACACTTCCGTGATGATAATTTTGGTAATGTCATGGAACACTTCTACGACAACACAGGTATGACTATCTTGATTCTGTCATAAAATCATCATGGATGTACATGAATGATAGAAAACATGACCTATTGTGACAAACACGTATCATCACGGAAGTGTATTTTTTTGTAGTGTAACAAGATTGTCACGGCTTCGCGGCTGGCAGCTCTCCCAATGCAAGGCGAGTCTCCCGCGGCGGTCGAGGCCGGAAGGCTGTAGAGCTTCTTCAGGCGGCGGTAGCTCAGCAGGCGGCTTATTCATATAGCCGCGAGCGGATTCATTCGACTCCACGCCCCAATCGAAGTTTCAGCCGGCATGTTGAATCACCGGCGGTTTCCAGCAGTGAGCGGTGTCGGTGTCAAAACCGACGGATCTCGGGTAGGGCGTCCCGAACTGTGTGTCTAAGGTCGATGGTAACAGGAGACAGGGGACACGATGTTTACCCAGGTTCGGGCCCTCTCTATGGAGGTAATACCCTACTTCCTGCTTGATTGATCTTGATGAATATGAGTATTACAAGAGTTTAACTACCACGAGATCGTAATGGCTAAACCCTAAAAGCCTAGCCTGTATGACTATGGTAATGAGTATGTATCTCTCCCTCCGGACTAAGCCCTCCGGTTTATATAGACACCGGGAGGGTCTAGGGTTACATAAGGTTGGTTACAAAGAAAGGAATCTACATATTTGGTCGGCAAGCTTGCCCTCCACGCCAAGGAGAGTGCCATCCGAACATGGGTGCGGTCTTCGGTCTTCGTATACTTCACAGCCCATCAGTCCGGCCCATGGCTAACAGGCCGGATGCCTGAGGACCCCTTAGTCCAGGACTCCCTCAGTAGCCCCCGAACCAGTCTTCAATGACGAGGTGTTCGGCCTACGGATTGTCTTCGGCATTGCAAGGCGGGTTCCTCCTCTGATGAATTCCAAGTAGTATGTTCGGCCTTCCATTTACTATTGTACCCCTCGGCTTCTGTGTATCAACAACTTCAGCTTCCACGCGTCGAGCGGATGCGAGAGGTGTCGGATGTTGGGTTCCGGCAAAACCCTTAAGGTCCGAACTCTGGGGTGCGCGCGAAGTCTTTCTCTCCTACCGATCCACGCCCAAGCTCACTAAGATCTCGCGGAGGAACTCGATGGACTTGTAACACAGAAAGACATGAGAGTTATACTGGTTCGGGCCACTGTTGTGGTGTAATACCCTACTCCAGTGTGGTGGTGGTGGATTGCCTCTTGGGCTGATGATGAACAGTACAAGGGGAAGAACAGCCTCCTGAGGTTGAGGTGTTCTTGTGGCTAGGGTAGTCTCTCGATCAGATCAGATCAAGCTGAGATCCCCCTACTGTGGTGGCTAGTTATACTTATATAGGCCCTGGTCCTCTCCCCAAATATTGAGCGGGAAGGGAGCCAACAATGGCGGGCAAATTTGAAGGGGGACAGCTAGTACAAGCTATCCTGACAAAAGTGGTCTTCGCCTGCGAAAGGCTCTGGTGGTGACGCCGTCTTGGGCTCCACAATGACCTTCGTCCTGCCGTCCTTCTGGTCTTGGTCTCGTTGCACCGATATGGCAACCTTTGCCCGATGCCTCGCTACTCCTCGCCTGCGCTGGCCTCCTTAGCACCAAAGAGGAAACAAGGACGCTGCGCGCGCTGGCGCCCGCCTGGTGCCGGTCGTCATGGCTCACGTCACGAGAGCCTCGTGAGGTTTTCCCTGCCTTGATATCTCCGCTCCTCGTGAGCCTGCCTGGCTAGGCCACTCCTGAGGAGGTCCTGCGTCGTCCGCCTCGCGAGGCTTGGCCCCTCGCGAGGGTCTTGGATGCCTTGTTGATGAAGATGGGCCGTACGGCCCGCTGACTTAGCCACGCCGTGGGCCGCAGGCAGGCAAGTCTGGGGACCCCCGTTCCTAGAATGCCGACAAGAGCCCCCGGGCCCAAGGTGCGCTCGGGCTTGGCTTCGCAACGAAGCCAAGGGTCAAGTACGGAGCGCCGCGGGCCCTAAAAGCCTACGGCCTCGGTTGACGCGTGGCGGTTGATTGAACGTGGGTGTCTCTGCTTCCCCACACTGCCTCGGCAACTGCTCGACTTGACAAGTCCCTGCGACATGCGAGGAAAACCATCATTACCTACGTTCGTGGCAGGCGCCGGTTGGCCTTCTTTTGCTATAAATGGGGAGGGGGGTGGAGCCCCCGTCGCCCATCTCTTCCTTGCTTGTTTGCTTCTTCCTCCTCACTCCACCGCCAGTTGCAATGGCGCCTATCAGAAGGTTCTCCGCTGAAGAGAAGGGAAAGGGCCCGCACGACGATCCGGGGCCGCTTCCGCCGAAGAAGAGGTCGGTCCACCGCTGTGATGAAGCGGCGATGCAGGTGGTGACGAGGCCTTGGTGCGAGCGGCCTCCTCTAGGGTATCCGCTATCCTTGTATGCCCGAGCCGAGGGCTCGGCAGGATGGAGCGACGAGCGGCGCCACCCGCACTGCGCCCGTGGTCGCCGCGCCACAGCGACACGCGCTGCCGCCCCTGGAATCCACGCCGCGGACTCCTCGTGCGAGCTTGTGCTATGGGAGCCGATGCCTCCAAGCTCTTGGATCCACTTCCCGTGGTTCTTCTCTGACGTGATGCTGCCGAGGGGGCCTCTCGAGCTCTGGTTGCAGCACGCCGACTGTGACACTCCGGCGACTGGAGAAGAGATCGAAGCGGTACCCACCGGCAAGATCTTCATGACTCGCGGCTGGGGCGCCCTCGTGATCCACTTCGAGTACGATGGCGCCTCCACGCTCTTCTTCAAGGTCTTTGATGCGGAGGGACGCCGCCTGGAGTGCTGCTCCGGAATGGAGCGTCGGGCTGACGCGCGCTCCGCTTGCGGCCATGTAACGCCCACGATGCGGCTATATCTCCCACGTGTCGAGGCACGACTTAGAAGCATAACCGCATTGTGGTATTGTCGCAAGAAGGGTTATCTTCACACAATCCCATGTAATGAACAAGAACGGGATAACGAGAGTTGGCTTACAATCGGCACTTCACACAATACATAAATTAATTCATACATCATCCAAAATCCACACATAGACCGACTACGGTCAAAACCAAATGAAAATAAGATAACCCCAAATGCTAGATCCCCGATCGTCCCAACTGGGCTCCACTACTGATCATCAGGAAAAGAAACATAGTAACGACCACGTTCCTCATCGAACTTCCACTTGAGCTTGGTTGCGTCACCTGCACTGGCATCGTCGGCACCTGCAACTGTTTTGGAAGAATTTGTGAGTCACGAGGACTCAGCAATCTCACACCCGCGAGATCAAGACTATTTAAGCTTATAGGAAAGGATGGTGTAATGAGGTGGAGCTGCAGCAGGCACTAAGAATATATGGTGGCTAACATACCCAAAAGAGAGCGAGAAGAGAAGCAGCGCAACGGTCGCGAAGCTAGAAATGATCAAGAAGTGATCCTGAAACTACTTACGTTCATGCATAACTCAAACCGTGTTCACTTCCTGGACTCCGCCGAGAAGAGACCATCATGGCTCCACACACGGTTGATGTATTTTAATTAAGTCAAGTGACAAGTTCTCTACAATCGGACATTAACAAATTCCCATCTGCCTCATAACCGCGGGCACGACTTTCGAAAGATAATACCCTGCAGGGGTGTCCCAACTTAGCCCATCATAAGCTATCACGGTCAACGAAGGATAAACCTTCTCCCAGGAAGACCCGTTCAGTCTCGGAATCCCGGTTTACAAGACATTTCGACAATGGTAAAACAAGACCAGCAAAGCCGCCCGATGTGCCGACAAATCCTGATAGGAGCTGCACATATCTCGTTCTCAGGGCACACCGGATGAACACTACGTACAACTAGAACTAGCCCTCGAGTTTCCCCAAGGTGGCGCTGCAAGTGGCTCTAGTTTGGACCAGCACTCAGAGGAACACTGGCCCGGGGGTTTAAATAAAGTTGACCCTCGGCCTCGCGAAAACCCGAGGGAAAAAGGCTTAGGTGGCAAATGGTAAAACCAAGGTTGGGCCTTGCTAGAGGAGTTTTATTCAAGGCGAACTGTCAAGGGGGTCCCATAAAGCACCCAACTACGTAAGGAACGCAAACTCAAGGAACATAATACCGGTATGACGGAAACTAGGGCGGCAAGAGTGGAACAAAACACCAGGCATAAGGCCGAGCCTTCCACCCTTTACCAAATATATAGATGCATTAATTAAATAAGAGATATTGTGATATTCCAAAATATCCATGTTCCAACATGGAACCAACTTCAACTTCAACTTCACCTGCAACTAGCAACGCTATAAGAAGGGCTGAGCAAAAGCGGTAACTTAGCCAAACAACGGTTTGCTAGGAAAGGATGGTTAGAGGCTTGACATGGCAATATGGGAGGCATGATATAACAAGTGGTAGGTAGCACAGCATGGTAATAGAACGAACAACTAGCAAAGCAAAGATAGAAGTGATTTCGAGGGTATGGTCATCTTGCCTACAAGGTTCTCAGAGTTGTCGAAAGCTTGATCCTCGTAAGCGTACTCAACAGGTTCCTCGTTCACGAACTCGTCTCCCGTCTCTACCCGAAACAAGAACACAAGCAATGGAACCACAATCAATCACGGGAATGCACAAGCAACATGATGCAAAACATGTATGATATGCGAGATATGATATGCGATGCGTATGCGTGCTCCGGAGGAAAAATGGTGAACAAGGCAGTAACTTGGCAAACCGAGCATTCCACTGGAAAGAAGAGATGATTTCGGTCGAAATCGATATAAAGATCACCGGAAACGGATGCACGGTTTGCAAATGGCATGCAAAACAAGAATGATGCGATTCTGCGATTAACAGCATGATAGTACTTAGAATGCAACAAGTAACAATGCTACAGCATCCCCAACATAGCAACAAAGCATATGGCAGAAATCTACAGGAGATGCTTGCCAAAAGATGAACACTGAGCTACGGCTAGATCACAACATAACAGGTTCAAACAAGCATGACAAAACTGCAAAAGATATCAGGTTCACAGACTTGGTGAAATTACTGGACATGGCTGAAACAGCATCAGGTAGCAAAGTTCAGAGTAAGCAAACAACACGCTACAGGAACTTAACATAGCAAAACAAGGCATGGCTTGAATCTACTTAATGCATATGACAAAAGTCCCTTACTGACCATAAGCCAAAAAGGACCAGACAATATGATGGCAACCATGTAAACATAGCAAGTTTCGTTAACAGGTTTCAGACTTGGCAGAAAACAGAGCATGGCAGAAACAGAATTATGAAGGCATCTTGATGAGCTTGATTCACTCACCACAAAGCAATTCATGACAAAACAAGCATACCTACAGCAAGATGGCATGTTTATGAAGCTATCCATGGCAAGAGCAAGTTCATAGCCTGTATGAAACAACTACAACAAGCTTGGCAAAATTGAATAACACGTAAACATTCTGCCAGAAATATTTTATAGCAAAAGTAGAGCAAGATTAAGACATGCTATGGCACTCCATAATTGCAAACAGGGGAATGGATGGATAGAGCAAAACTATATCTACAAAACATCCTTACTGAACATCACCAAAAGGAGCATTTATCTCTCTGTAGACACATGGATACATGGTAACAAAATAACAGCAGACAAAGACGGTAAAATTACTAAGTCTCTGAAAATAGAAACATCACGAAGCCTAGTTTGCATGCTTGTGCTAATCACCACATAGATCACAAAAATACATGGCATACACCTCTGTAAAGATGGCATGGCATACATCAAAACACATTGTAGAGCTCATACCGATAAGATGCACACATCAAATGCAACAGAAATAACAAATCCTCAAGTTCTGATAAGTAACAGCAGTTAACAGCATATAGCACTCTTGCACTAGAGATTTGGGCATCAAGATGGACTCAAATGAACATGGCATGATGGTACAAAATTAAGAGCATCTAGAGACGAACATTTCGATATATTGCACGCACGAAACGGAGCTATGTGCAGAGAGTTATGATGCAATGAACATGAGCACAAAATGTAAAAACTTGAGGACTTGGAGAATTTTTGGGGGAGAAGAAAGTCAACCTAGCGAAAGATCCAGATCGGGAGCTCGTCGGCGCGCGAGCTCGCCGGAGTTGTGGCGCGCGGGGCCGGAGGAGAGGGCGACGAGGCCGGAGAGGGAGGAGACGGCGGGCCGCGTCGCCGGAGAGGGGGCGCGGGGAGGCGCGGTCGCGGGCGCCGCCGGCGATGGTGGCGACGGGCGGCTGGCGCGCGGCGGCGGTCGGCGGCGGGGACGGGCGCCGGCGCGGGCGGCGGGGCGCTGGAGGAGGAAGGAGGCGCGAGGCGTCGGGCGACGGGCCGGGAGGGCCTCCCGCGGGCTTCGCGGGCCGGCGGCGGGCCCCGGTGTACGGGCGACCCGTGGCGGCGTCTAAGTGGCTGTGGGCGGCGGCGGCTTTTGTCCGGCGCCGGGCGGACACGTCCGGCGGCGCGGAGGAGCGGGCTAGGGTTTCGGGGATCTGGAATTTCGGGGAGGCTCACATATTTATAGGTCGAGGGAGCTAGGAGGCTCCAAATGGAGTGCAGTTTTCGCCCACACGATCGTGATCGAACGACCTAGAGCATGGAGGAGACTTAGAGGGGTTTTGGGCTGTTTGGAGGGTTTTTTTTCTGCAACATACAAAAGGACTTTGCGGTTACCCGGTTAACCGTTGGAGCATCAAACGATCTCCAAATGGAACGAAACTTGACAGGTGGTCTACCGGTGGTATACCAAGGCCACTTGGCAAACCTCGGTCCATTCCGAGAACGTTTAACACCCGCTCACGAAAAGAAAAAAAGGGTGCGTTGGAGGAGGTGGGAGTGCCGGATTGCAAAACGGACAACGGGGAAAATGCTCCGATGCAAAAGACGAACACGTATACAAATGCAATGCACATGATGAAATGATATGAGATGCATGACATGAAAAAAATGCAAAACAAAAAACAAAACCTGACCACGAGGGGAATATCATAGCACATAGCCGAAAATGGCAAGAGTTGGAGTTACAAATATGGAAAGTTACATCCGGGGTGTTACAACACTCCACCACTACGAGAGGATCTCGTCCCGAGATCTAGGATGGCACCGGAGTGAAACGGAAGAGGAAAAGGTAAAACAAAGTTGCTTCTTTGACAAACGAGTGAAACCAAAGAACCTTGACAGGTTAAACAATTTTTAGAAAAAAATACAACGGAGATGAACGAGATTACAAACACTCCATTAGAAAAGCAGAACAAGGAACATTATGAGAACCTTGTGGGTTGAAAGACATGAAACAAGGGCTTAACGAACCAAAAGAATATGAAACCACACCGATATAACGAGATAGCCAAGGAACAAGAATGACATAATTTTGACAGCACTCCGGTTGAAAAAGAGAAGGAAACTTGATAAGATGAAAAGAAATTGAAGAGATGACACCACACTCTGGTTAAATGGATAAGCAAGGAAAGAAGATGATCTTGACAAAACGAGAAGATGGGTCGAAGAGAGCGATATCCTAATGCCTCCGGTAGAAATGAAAGAATGCAATGAAAAGAACGGAGAAGAACGGAGCTGTTGAAAAATCAACAAAGAAAGGATATGATCTTCGTGGGCTTATGGAGATATCTCAAAACTTGAGGTGAAATTGTGCCACTAACGAAAACAAATGCTTGCTTGAGATCAACGAAGAGATGAAAACTTCTCTCGCCGAGAGGATAGGAGAAAACTTGGATCATTGATGAGCACCACAATAGCAACATTCCTTAGGGAAGGCTTTAGGTGAAATATAACCCAAGATAACTCCAATGAAGAAACGATGGGTTTAAATATCTCATTCTTGATAACTTATGAATCATGAAACACGAAGAAAATTATCAAGAATGACATAACACCACCTCAAAAGATAAGAGAGAAAGAATTGCCCTTTGGAATGCAGGAAGAAAAAATATTTGAGCTCTTCCAACAAGAATCTTGAGAACACTTCGAGAATGAATTAAATCCTTGATGAACCACCATAAAAAAAACTCCATGAAGAACTCCGGTAATAAAAACATGATAGAAAGAAAGAGAAGTTGAAAACACCTGGTGAAGCCTTGTAGTGATAAGATGAAGCTTCGAAATGATATAACCGAGAAAACTTGGAACTCCGGAAAGAAAGATGAACAAATGAAATCAAGAATTTTGATGAACCTCCGGAATAAGGAATTGAATTTACTCGATGAAACAAGAATACGAATTACATTATGCTCATCCTTCAGCAATTAATTGATGACAAGCAATGGATTTGTCATACTACTTATTCTCGTAGGAAGGATTAAGATAGATATGGCGCAAACTTGGGAAGGTCTTGATGGAACCACCGGTAGGATTTGGAAACAACGAATGAATTGATATGATAACGAAGGAATAGAAATCTTGAACGAGCCACCGTAAGAATTGAAAAAGAACGAAGAAAAGATAAAGAAACATTGGGAAGAATTAGAAAATGAACGAAGATACTTGAGAGAATTTAGATACAAGTGAACGCAGAGATCCCGAGCTGACTAGATAATACTTGAATGATGCACTGGAAGAATTCGAGAGCGAGAGCTGAAAGCTGAGAATGAATAATTCTGAGATGATGAGTTCCAGAGAATCAAACTGAAAAGACTCCTGAATTGCTCCGGATGGGTGAAAAGAATTCTCACACTAAAAACAATTATGAGAGGACGACAACAAGTTAGAAGCACGCATCTTTGCGAGAACGGATTAGATTGAAGAGGAACTCTTCATCGGTCTTCTAACGTTGAGAATGATGACGAGAAACACCACCATGAATTGTTGAGATACTCCGGGATGAAAATAAGAAAGGTTGAACCAACAATGAAAAGAATTTGGAAGATCTTGGAAAAAGACATCTGACTGATGATAACTCATTCTTACGTCAAACTTTGAAATGAATTTGGGAATAGCTCCGGGAAAATTAGAAGAGTCAGGTAAGATCCTGGGAAAAGACTTGTGGGTTAGGGCCCACTCAACAGATACACCGTTGATCGATTTAAAAGAGAGATTGCGTCGGTTCAATTAAATGGCTTGAATAAGGTAAGACCTCGAAATAGCTAGAAAGGATTAAGAATAGAAACATGAATCCTCTGGGATACCTTCAGTACTCCAGATAAACATGAATAGCAAGAGGTGGATGATTAAGAGGTGCACCGGCATGAGAAAACATTTGAAACGATGAAAGGATACGATCAACACCGAAAGCTTGCATTGAAACCACCGAGGAAGATAAGAGAACAAAGAATGATAAACTTGAAGCTCCGTTAGTATCTTCATGGGAAATCACCGGATGAGAACATTGACGGAAAAGAATGGAGAGACTTCCCATCTATAAGATGGATACTTGATTAAGAAATCTGAGTCCTTGAAGAAAAAGGGTGGGAGGGCGGGAAAACAAAGGGAACTTGGGCAGATGGAATGGATAAAGTTGAGAAAACTTAGAATTGATCTTGCGAATGTTGGGATGACTGGATGCACTTGAAGAGAAGCACGCCGGTTGGAAAGAATTGGGATGACAATCTCGATGATCAAGAAGGATTGGTATTCACATAGAAGTATGAGAACACCGCTTAGGAAAGGTAGGGAATCAACACCTGACAATGAAGCAACTCGAATACCACAACTTAAAACAAAACAAAGGATTGGCTCGCAGAATAAGCCGGAACAAACATATGATAGAGATTTCGTCCGAAGTTTTCATGGTGGGGCCCACACGGGTTCGATCGTGCAGCACCATCATGTACAAGGCAGTGCACATGACATACGAAGCGTCCCTGAGTCGGCATAGCCAAGGACTCTTTAAGACACTACGAGACCACTGTAAAACCAACCGTGGAAAGGCGGACCACTAGACGTCGAACCCCAATCTCATATCATGCGTCTGTCGGATAGATATCCTAGGAGCTACTTGAATTCCCACTTATAAACTCCCGAAACTTTTTGGTTATGCAATCTGGTGTTGGGGATACAGGGGACACAAAATATATCACCCAAACTAGCAATCCCTAGATCCAGCTGTATCCATCCGTCAACACATAACCAAGAAACCTTCGGAAATCGTGTACCTCAACCTTCGAAAAGCATCCGTTATATGAGTTATGGCAATACTCCCGAACTCCCGCCCCAGTACTGGGTGGCGTCGAGGTGATCTCACCAATAACTGCATAAAAGAGGTTTTCGATGTCGGCGAAACTCAGGTATTCCAGAACTGCAACGATAAAATTGTGACGACAACACCTCGGAGCTCAACTCCCCGGGACACTGCCACAACCCCTAAATGTCAGGAGGCACCAAGAACAATGTTCTCGTCACAAAACCATCGGAACGATTCTAAGATACCCGCATGATCCTAAAATTTTTTTAGTGAAATTTGAGGAGAGAAGAGTCAAAACTTCTACATCAGGAGGCCTCACCAGAGCGACGAACGGACTGAGGAGTGAAAAGAATCCTACTCTCCGATATATATAATCCTAAGACTCAAAACATTTTTGTTCTAGACTAACAACGCCAGCGATTCGATCAAGCAGGGGGCTCCTAAGTAGGGGATGGCTCTGATACCAACTTGTAACGCCCACGATGCGGCTATATCTCCCACGTGTCGAGGCACGACTTAGAGGCATAACCGCATTGTGGTATTGTCGCAAGAAGGTTTATCTTCACACAATCCCATGTAATGAACAAGAACGGGATAACCATAGTTGTCTTACAATCGCCACTTCACACAATACATAAATTAATTCATACATCATCCAAAATCCACACATAGACCGACTACGGTTAAAACCAAATGAAAATAAGATAAACCCAAATGCTAGATCCCCGATCGTCCCAACTGGGCTCCACTACTGATCATCAGGAAAAGAAACATAGTAACGACCACGTTCCTCATCGAACTTCCACTTCAGCTCGGTTGCGTCACCTGCACTGGCATCGTCGGCACCTGCAACTGTTTTGGTAGAATTTGTGAGTCACGAGGACTCAGCAATCTCACGCCCGCGAGATCAAGACTATTTAAGCTTATAGGAAAGGATGGTGTAATGAGGTGGAGCTGCAGCAGGCACTAAGCATATATGGTGGCTAACATACGCAAAAGAGAGCGAGAAGAGAAGCAGCGCAACGGTCGCAAAGCTAGAAATGATCAAGAAGTGATCCTGAAACTACTTACGTTCATGCATAACTCAAACCGTGTTCACTTCCCGGACTCCGCCGAGAAGAGACCATCACGGCTACACACACGGTTGATGTATTTTAATTAAGTCAAGTGACATGTTCTCTACAACCGGACATTAAAAAATTCCCATCTGCCTCATAACCGCGGGCACGGCTTTCAAAAGATAATACCCTGCAGGGGTGTCCCAACTTAGCCCATCATAAGCTCTCACGGTCAACGAAGGATAAACCTTCTCCCAGGAAGACCCGACCTGTCTTGGAATCCCGGTTTACAAGACATTTCGACAATGGTAAAACAAGACCAGCAAAGCCGCCCGATGTGCCGACAAATCCCGATAGGAGCTGCACATATCTCGTTCTCAGGGCACACCGGATGAACACTACGTACAACTAGAACCAGCCCTCGAGTTTCCCCAAGGTGGCGCTGCAAGTGGCTCTAGTTTGGACTAGCACTCGGAGGAACACTGGCCTGGGGGTTTAAATAAAGATGACCCTCGGGCTCGTGAAAACCCGAGGGAAAAAGGCTTAGGTGGAAAATGGTAAAACCAAGGTTGGGCCTTGCTGGAGGAGTTTTATTCAAGGCGAACGGTCAAGGGGGGTCCCATAAATCACCCAACCGCGTAAGAAACGCAAACTCAAGGAACATAATACCGGTATGACGGAAACTAGGGCGGCAAGAGTGGAACAAAACACCAGGCATAAGGCCGAGCCTTCCACCCTTTACCAAATATATAGATGCATTAATTAAATAAGAGATATTGTGATATTCCAAAATATCCATGTTCCAACATCGAACCAACTTCAACTTCACCTGCAACTAGCAACGCTATAAGAAGGGCTGAGCAAAAGCGGTAACTTAGCCAAACAACGGTTTGCTAGGAAAGGATGGTTAGAGGCTTGACATGGCAATGTAGGAGGCATGATATAGCAAGTGGTAGGCTGCGCAGCATGGCAATAGAACGAACAACTAGCAAAGCAAAGATAGAAGTGATTTCGAGGGTATGGTCATCTTGCCTGCAAGGTTCTCAGAGTTGTCGAAAGCTTGATCCTCGTAAGCGTACTCAACAGGTTCCTCGTTCACGAACTCGTCCCCCGGCTCTACCCGAAACAAGAACACAAGCAACGGAATCACAATCAATCACGGGAAATGCACAAGCAACATGATGCAAAACATGTATGATATGCGAGATATGATATGCGATGCGTATGCGTGCTCCGGAAGAAAAATGGTAAACAAGGCAGTAACTTGGCAAACCAAGCATGCCACTGGAAAGAGAGATGATTTCGGTCGAAATCGATATAAAGATCACCGGAAACGGATGCACGGTTTGCAAATGGCAAGCAAAACAAGGATGATGCGACAAGTAACAATGCTAGTACTTAGAATGCAACAAGTAACAATGCTACAGCACCCCCAACATAGCAACAAAGCATATGGCAGTAATCTACAGGAGATGCTTGACAAAAGATGAACACTGAGCTACGGCTAGATCACAACATAACAGGTTCAAACAAGCATGACAAAAGTGCAAAAGATATCGGGTTCACAGACTTGGTGAAATTACTGGACATGGCTGAAACAGCATCAGGTAGCAAAGTTCAGAGCAAGGAAACAACATGCTACAAGAACTTAACATAGCAACACAAGGCATGGATTGAATCTACTTAATGCATATGACAAAAGTCCCTTACTGACCATAAGCCAAAAAGGACCAGACAATATAATGGCAATCATGTAAACATAGCAAGTTTCGTTAACAGGTTTCAGACAGCAGAAAACAGAGCATGGCAGAAACAGAATTATGAAGGTATCTTGGTGAGCTTGATTAACTCACCACAAAGCAATGCATGACAAAACAAGCATACCTACAGCAAGATGGCATGTTTATGAAGCTATGCATGGAAAGAGCAAGTTCATAGCATGTATGAAACAACTACAACAAGCTTGGCAAAATTGAATAATATGTAAACATTCTGCCAGAAATATTTTATAGCAAAAGTAGAGCAAGATTAAGACATGCTATGGCACTCCATAATTGCAAACAGGGGAATGGATGGATAGAGCACAACTATATCTACAAAACATCCTTACTGAACATCACCAAAAGGAGCATTTATCTCTCTGTAGACACATGGATACATGGTAACAAAATAACAGCAGACAAAGACAGTAAAATTACAGAGTCTCTGAAAACAGAAACATCACGAAGCCTAGTTTGCATGCTTGTGCTAGTAACCACATAGATCACAAAAATACATGGCATACACCTCTGTAAAGATGGCATGGCATACATCAAAACACATGCAAAGCTCATGCCCATAAGATGCACACATCAAATGCAACAAAAATAACAAATCCTCAAGTTCTGATAAGTAACAGCAGTTAACAACATATAGCACTCTTGCACCAGATATTTGGGCATCAAGATGGACTCAAATGAACATGGCATAATGGCACAAAATGAAGAGCATCTAGAGACGAACATTTCGATATATTGCACGCACAAAACGGAGCTATATGCAGAGAGTTATGATGCAATGAACATGAGAACATAATGTAAAAACTTCAGGACTTGGAGAATTTTCGGGGGAGAAGAAAGTCAACCTAGCGACAGATCCAGGTCGGGAGCTCGTCGGCGCGCGAGCTCGGCAGAGTTGCGGCGCGCAGGGCCGGAGGAGAGGGCGAGGAGGCCGGAGAGGGAGGAGACGGCGGGGCGCGTCGCCGGAGAGGGGGCGCGGGCTCGGGGGCCGCGGGGAGGCGCGGTCGCGGGCGGCGCCGGCGATGGTGGCGACGGGCGGCCGGTGGGCGGCGGTGGTCAGCGGCGGGGACGGGCGCTGGCGCCGGCGGCGGGGCGCTGGAGGAGGGAGGCGCGGGGCGACGGGCCGGGAGGGCCTCCCGCGGGCTTCGCGGGCCGGCGGCGGGCGCCGGTGTACGGGCGACATGGCGGCGTCTGAGTGGCTGTGGGCGGCAGCGGCTTTTGTCCGGCGTCAGGCGGACACGTCCGGCGGCGCGAAGGAGCGGGCTAGGGTTTCGGGGATCCGGAATTTTGGGGAGGCTCACATATTTATAGGTAGAGGGAGCTAGGACGCTCCAAATGGAGTGCGGTTTTCGCCCACACGATCGTGATCGAACGACCTAGAGCATGGAGGAGACTTAGAGGGGTTTTGGTCTGTTTGGAGGGTTTTTTGCTGCAACACACAAAAGGACTTTGCGATTACCCGGTTAACCGTTGGAGCATCAAACGACCTCCAAATGGAACGAAACTTGACAGGTGGTCTACCGGTGGTATACCAAGGCCACTTGGCAAACCTCGGTCCATTCCGAGAACGTTTAACACCCGCTCACGAAAAGAAAAAAAAGGGGTGCGTTGGAGGAGGTGGGAGTGCCTGATTGCAAAACGGACAACGGGGAAAATGCTCGGATGCAAAAGACGAACACGTATGCAAATGCAATCCACATGATGACATGATATGAGATGCATGACATGAACAAAATGCAAAACGAAAAACAAAACCCGACCACGAGGGGAATATCATAGCACATAGCCGAAAATGGCAAGAGTTGGAGTTACAAATATGGAAAGTTACATCCGGGGTGTTACTGGCCACTCCAGCAGCAGTAGCCCTTGGGAGTCCAGTAGCTCTCCTGAGCTCTACGAGACTCCGGAGACGAGCGACGACAGCTACGTGCCCCCGAGCTCTCACCACGCTCGGAGCAGAGCCGCGGCGTCCGGCCGTCGTCGCCACTGATCTGGATGGGGTTGGCGCCGGCCTCCCGTGGCCCACTGTTGGTGATGGCGTCCACCGCGGGTGGGTGTAGATAGGATCCCTCTTAGTTCTAGCTTTTGTTCCCTGCGAAGAATCATGAAGTACCCCGTGGGGGCGTGTAAAGAGTCTGTAATGTCTTTTGCGCCCATCTTCCCCGTTTTGAAAATTTGGCGAACGCATGTCCCGTTAAGGCTCGGTCCCCCCTTTCTTCCCTAGCGATAGCTTGTTGCTCTATGCTGACAGGTCCCGGACACCATGCAGGCTACAACCGTCGCTGGTATGCCAGGTCGCGTGCCGTGGTCAAGGCGAGGAGGTGTGCAGCCCGAGGTCCAGAAAGAGCCCCTGAGGCGCGATGCTCAGGAGGTCCCCCTTAGCGCTCAAGCAGCCATGGTAAGGCAAGAAAGGGAGTTGATGTGGCCGCAACGGGGCTGCGGCGAGGGTGACCCTTAGGCCCCAACATTTAGCCGATCCGAGAGCGGGACTTATCTCGTCGATTTCCTGGCTATTCCTGGTGGTGCGCTAGGCCTGCGCGCCAGCTTGTGCGGCATAGCTAGGCGTGCCCACACGAGATTCCCTCCTCCCATGCTCTCCTTAGTGCTCTACGTCCTCAGGTCCCGGCCCTCGAGCGAGCTCAGCCGCCGCTAGTATGCCAGGTCGGGATGCCGTGGTCAAGGCCAGGGGGTGAGGGCTGGAGAGCCAGTAAGAGCTCCTGAGTCGCGATGCTCAGGAGCCCCCCTTTCAACGCACAAGCGAATTGCACGGGAGGGAAGGAGACTCGCGATGCCACCTGCTATCCTCCCCATGAGATCCCTGTGAACAGGCACAAGAAGAAACACGGTTTGCCGTTATAGCTGCCAGCCTGCCACTGGTTGTTCCGCGAAGAGGGGAGGGCACTGAGGGCCTGGTGAGGTGACATGCGCGGGGCGTGTGATGAGCTAGAGCTCGACCGCTCAGGTTTGTCGATGTGGCAGGGACGGACCCATGCACCAGCGCCGTGCCAATGTGAGGAGGCCCCGTGGGAGGCGACGATCGAGCAGGTGATAACCGTAGGCAGGTTAAGCATGGAAGGCAAATCAGCTTGGGTAAATGCAGGAAGACACATGCCACTGGGTCCGGCCCGAGCGGCTTGGGGATGATGCAGCCCGAGGGGCGCCCCCAGCAAGGTAAGCTAAAGACATAAGCAAAAGGGATACATGCCACAGGGACGGACCCATGCGGCCTGGGAATAATGCAGTCCGAGGGGCGCTCCAAGCTAAACGAGCTTGGAAAATGTCACCTGGTTCTGTAGACGAAGTAGAGTTGGGGTAGCTGAAGGCGTGCGGGGAAGGAACGAATCTTCACGAGCCACCGGGGCCCTGAGCCTCGGGAGGCTCTGGGGGCTCGGGAGGTTCCTTGAAGGCCGTCTCCATTTCTTCCAGGACGGCGTGGTACCTGGCCTCCTGAGCCGCCAGGACGAGCCGCATGTTGCACTGATAGGCTGACGCCACGCTCGGCAAGCCGAAGGGCATGCGAACATAGCTGTGTAGCGGGCCCACGCAACAGCCCACACATGAAGGCCAGAAACGCTCCTGAGATGCGGCCCTGTTGTGCCCTGGGACGTCGATGCAGACACGCCGCCCAGCAACCTTGCTTGGATGGGGAGCTGCACCTCGTGAGCGGCTGTCGCCACGCATGGCTCTTGCGTCTTGCAATTCCTGAGTGGTCTTGGTGATGAACTCCTGAGTGGTGGGCACTCCTTGCCCTGTGTTCTCCTGGGGGAAACACACCGCGAAGCATGCCTCCAAGTGGTGCCCAAGCGCCTCCCTCGTGAGGTTGGCAAGGTCTAAGGCCCTCCAGAAGAGAGCCCCCGAGCCCTGCCCGAGGAGGGCGCCAGGCGCGCCTTCCTATGCGATGGAGGGAGGCGCACCTGAAGCGGGTGCTGATCCTGATGAGCCTCCAGCCGTGTCGCCGCCCTCCGGAGATCCTGCTCGGCGCAACTTCTTCTTCTTGGGGAGGGCCTCAGGAGGGCTCTCACTTTTGCGGTCAGGGTCGTTGATTGCTGCAGCTTGGAAGGCGCGCTCGAGGGAGAACACCGCATCTCTCTCTTCACATGGGACCGTGATGATTCCGCCGCTTCCCGGCATCTTGAGGACGTTGTAGCCGTGATGGGTGACTGCCATGAATTTGGCCAGGGCTGGATACCCGAGGATGGCGTTGTACGGCGGGCGTATGTGCGCAACGTCGAAGTCGACGAGCTCGGTGCGGTAGTTCTTGCGCTCTCTGAAGGTGACAGGCAGGCGGACCTACCCTATCAGTGTGGTGGAGCCGTCGGTCACTCCAGAGAAAGGCTTGGTTGGCTGAAGCTGCTCATATGGCACTTGGAGGTTGTTGAACGTGTCGACGGACAGGATGTTGAGCCCTGCGCCGGCATCGATGAGGGTCTTGGTAACTTGCACATTGCTGATGCCTGGTGAACAAAGTATCGGGAGAGCGCCAGCGGTGGCTGCGCACTTGAGCTGATCTGCCGAGTTGAAAGTGATGGCGCATTGGGACCACCTGAGTGCGCGCGTGGCCTCGAGCTTGGGGAGCACCGCGTTCACTTCACGAGTGAACTGTTTGAAGATGCGTTGAGAGGCTGGGGCCTGCGCGCCGCCCAAGATGCAGGCGATTGCACGCGGCTCCTGGAATCCCCCAGCCCCCTCATCCTGATGGTGATCATCGTTCCTTCTTGGTGGCGGCAGCGGGGGAAGACCGGCGTTGCCCTAGGGACGATCCTCATGAGGCTGGTCCCTCCAGGCGCCCTCGCGAGGATGGTCCTGCTAGCGGTCCTCACGAGGCCTGTCGCGCCACTCCTGGCGCGGGCCACGGTCATCCCAGTGTTCGCCTCCACGTCCTCCTCCACGGCCGTAGCCCCGGTCACTACGCTCGAGGCGTCGACCGAAGCGTCCTTCACGGATGGCTCTGAGCTCTTGACATTCACTGGTGTTGTGGGTGTTCAGGTTGTGGAAGGCGCAGAACGGTCGGCTGTTCTTGGATGACTCGGGCTGATCTCTGCCGCGCTTGGTCTCGGGCTCCGCTGCGAGCACTGCCGCTTCCTTGCGCTTCACGTCCTTGGCCTTGGCTTTCTTCTCCTCTGCAACCACAGCTGGCAGCTCGAAGAGGGAAAGGCGCCCCTCCTCAGCTCTTGCGCACTTGGTCGCCAGGTTGAAAAGCTCCTGAGATGTGCACAGCTCCTCATGGATAGCGAGCTCTTCCTTCATCTTGACGTCACGGACGCCATCTGAGAATGCGGAGATGATGGCCTCGTCCGTGACCTTGGGGATCTTGAGGCGAGTGTTGTTGAATGCGGAGATGATGGCCTCGTCCGTGATTGTTGCGACGCAGGTAACCTGCGGCCGGCGGGTGGTCGCGGGTGCCTTGGAAGTTGGCGACGAAGCGGTCGCGCATCTCATCCCAGGAGGAGATCGAGCCGTGCTACAGGTTCAGGAGCCAGGAGCAGGCACCATCCTTGAGAGCCATAGGGAACCAGTTCGCCATGACCTTCTCATCGCTGTTGGCCGCCTCGACGCTCAGCTCGTAGAGCTGCAGGAACTCCGGGGGATCGGAGGTGCCGTCGTAGCGGGGAGGCAGATGGGGCTTGAACTTGCCTGGCCAGGCGACGCTACGCAACTCGGGGGTGAAGGCGCGGCAGCCGGCCGTGGTTGCCGGGGCCCGCATCGGAGGTGGAGCTTGGTCTTGATGAGGTCCGCGCGGCTCCACCGTAGGTGGCGCACGGTCTTGACGAGGCGGCGCGGGGAGTGCAGGTGCAGCTTCTCGCGGCTGAGGGATTTCTTGGCAGCTTCTCTCTTCGCGCGCGGGCACCGGATGTGGCGGATCACGCCGCGGGGCCGCGCGCCTTGGCGCCAAGGCGCAGTCTTGGGGCAAAGGTGGTGGAGGCGCGCCATGAGCCACGTCGCCTGTGGCTGGCGGAGGGTGAGGCAGAGAGAGGGACGGCGCCGGGGAGCCCCCTGTGGCGCGGACGAGCTCGACGACGCGGTTGAGCCACTCCTCGTAGAGGTCGTCGACTGGGCGATAGCGCCGGAGCTCGTTCGCCGCGAGGAGCGCGGCCCGCGCCTCCATGGGAGCGCGGCGTGCATGAGACGAAGAACCGGCCGGGGTCAGCGACGGAGTGGCGGTGCGGCCGTCCTGCCGCACCAATGGATGCAGCGAGGACGCCTGTTGCTCGTTCTCCACTGGGCCGGTGGCAGCGTTGGTGGCGGGAGACGGAGAACGACGAGGTGGCCGCCGACAGGAGCCGTCTGAGCAACGCGGGCGGTGAGGGCAGCCCGGCGCTCAGCTCGAGCGCGGCGAGCGTCCGCCATGGAGACGACGGAGCGAGGGAGCGACGAATCGACGGAAGGGAAGCTACGGCGCACCCCTACTTGGCGCGCCAGATGTCGGATGTTGGGTTCCAAAAAACCCTTAAGGTTCCAACTCTGGGGTGCGCGCGAAGTCTTTCCCTCCTACCGGTGCACGCCCTAGCTCACTAAGATCTCGTGGACGAACTCGACGGACTCGTAACACAGAAAGACACGAGAGTTATACTGGTTCGGGCCACCGTTGTGGTGTAATACCCTACTCCAGTGTGGTGGTGGTGGATTGCCTCTTGGGCTGATGATGAACAGTACAAGTGGAAGAACAGCCTCCTGAGGTTGAGGTGTTCTTGTGGCTAGGGTAGGCTCTCGATCAGATCAGATCAAGCTGAGATCCCTTTACTGTGGTGGATAGTTCTACTTATATAGGCCCTAGTCCTCTCCCCAAATATTGAGCGGGAAGGGAGCCAACAACGGCGGGTAAATTTGAAGGGGGACAGCTAGTACAAGCTATCCTGACAAAAGTGGTCTTCGCCTGCGAAAGGCTCTGGTGGTGACGCCGTCTTGGGCTCCACGATGACCTCCATCCTGCCGTCCTTCTGGCCTTGGTCTCGTTGCACTGATATGGCAACCTTTACCCGATGCCTCGGTACTCCTCACCTGCGCTGGTCTCCTTAGCACCAAAGAGGAAACAAGGACGCTACGCGCGCTGGCGCCCGCCTGGTGCCGGTCATCATGGCTCACGTCACGAGAGCCTCGTGAGGTTTGCCCCGCCTTGATATCTCCGCTCCTCGTGAGCCTGCCTAGCTAGGCCACTCCTGAGGAGGTCTTGCGTCGTCCGCCTCGCGAGGCTTGGCCCCTCGCGAGGGTCTTGGATGCCTTGTTGATGAAGATGGGTCGTACGGCCCGCTGACTTAGCCACGCCGTGGGCCGCAGGCAGGCAAGTCTGGGGACCCCCGTTCCCAGAACGCCGACAAGAGGTCAGGGCATTTTTTCACATAACACCCCGGCCACGCGAGGCACAGCGTCTATTTAACGAGATGGGATCCCAGATCCATTCAATCATCTCGCAGAGAAAATCCTCAAAGGTTGCTAGGAAAGAACACTCGAAAATGTCCAACGTTCCCTGCCCCTCCTCCCGTCCCTGTGGCCCAGAGAGAGGGGAGTGGGAAAAGTGCTCTGTATCCCACGGTCAGCTAGTGAAACTGCAAACACAGGGGTTAATCCCCCTGTGGATCTGGTCCCTGTTCGAGCAGGGTTGACCTCCTTTGACGGTAAGACCCAAGCAGAGGATTTCCCCAATCCATCCGGGGGGAACGAGTGTGTTTTGTCCCCTATCTGCTAAGAGGCGTCGGATTTCCAATTCATCCGTTCCTCTGAGGGCTACTGGAATATTATGGCCTCCAACTACACAACTTTACTCCTGCCTCTATTCTTCATATCGCGGGTTATGTTGCTTTATGCGAACTATTTCTGGGTATTGAGGCCCATTTTGAACTGTGGAGAAAGTTGTTCTGCCTTGTCCCGTGTAACCACGAAGGATCAATATTTGAAGTGGGCGGAGCCGAAATATGGCGCATCGCCGAGACCGGATACCTATCCGGCACGCCAAAGAAGGCGTCTGAAGAGTTGACCTCTGAGTGGTTTTATACTGAGGATGTCGTACTTCCAGATCCAGTCCAGAGGGGTCTCCCCGAGTTTACAAGTGTCCCTCTAAGGAAACGCCACAGCTGGCGTCCTCGGAGCCTCGAGGAGGAAGATAGTGCGGAAGTTCGCCAACTCCAGAGCAAGATCAGGGCGCTCGCCCAATCCGGATATACGATAGTCGAAGTAATGGCGACCTCCATAGCGCGGGGGGTTCAGCCACTCCAATACAGAGGACTTCCCATTTGGAATTACAATGGGGAAGACGGCGCCTCCCGCTGCGGCAGGAAAGGTCCGGACACCCCTGCCGCCCTAGCCAAAATATTGGCTAAACTGTTCAAGGGCGAGGAAGAGGAGTTCCTGCGCATCACGCATAGAGAAGGATATTCCATGTACAGTCCTCCTAGCTGGGTAAGCCCCCAGCTCTTCCATTCTACTCATTTCACTCCCTGTTTAACGAATACTAACTAACCCATTGATAACATCACTGGCGAAAGATTTTCGAAGGGATTTACAGCCCCGCCCCGCAGCCCGAGGGCCACAATCAGGACCTTGACTGTGGATTCGAAGAGGATCCGGATATATTCGTGGTGCTCGAGAATGGCGTGTTTTACCAGGCGAGCTATGACGGCACCGAAGTGGCCATCATCGCCGATTACCCTGGTCTTCTCCCTACTTCACACATAAGTAGTCAGGAGACATCTCCCCCGAAAGGGCTCCCTCGTTCCGCCTCACCCACCGCACTGTCTCGTGCTTCGAAGGGGAGGCGTTCGACATACCGTGCTACTCCAGGAGCGACTCTGAAGAGAGCGGCTCCCACACCGGGCAAGCCTTCGAAGAAGAAGGCAAATGAAGACACGGTCGGGCCCTCGTCAAAGAGGTATGGGTTTGCAAATATGTTATTTAATAGTCGCATCCAACTGTGACTTTCATGTTCGTCCCGTATCAGGAAAAGAGTCCACCGGACTTTGTCCGGGTGTCCGGTCAGTAATACTCCCAACAGCCGGGATCCAGCCCCAGCCGAGGGGACGAGGGCCGATATGGGAGCGACGCCGGACTATCCTTCGGCCGAGGGCTAGGAAAATATGTCCGTCACCAACTCAGAAGTGGAGAGCACCATGAATCATCGGCGCTAGAGGGCCATTTTACGAGACCCCTGCTGTTCGGAAGAGGCATTTAATGCCTTCAGCTCAGCTGATGCATACATCCGAGCTGCTCGAGATGGGCTTAGAAGAGCCACAAAACAGCATTTAAAAGATGTGCAGGTAAGTTTACTGTGTCTCAGCATGATAACCGTATACCAGTAGCCCCCGAGACTTAAAGTAGTTGGAAGAACTGATTTGAGGATCGCTGCATAAGCAGGTTCTTTCGGAGAAGAACGACTTGCTGGCCCAAGAGCTAGAAAAGTGCCGGACAGAGTTAAACGCAGTGACCGCCGAACTGGAAAAATCCAAGGTGGCGTCCTCCGGTAATATTTCCCTCCATCGAGAAACAGTTATTGTATAGCGACTGTGCTAACATTGCGACTTTATCTCATAACAGGATCATCGGATCAACTGGAGGAAAAAGAGTCGAAAAGACTGCATGCCACAGGCGAGAGGGTGTTGGCCCGAGTCAGACAGGGGAAAAACAAACTCCAAGATGCAAACACCCAGCTGGGTGAAGAGTTGAAAGATGTGCGGGCCCAGTTGGCCGACTCCGTAAAGGGGAACAAAAGGCTGCGAGGCAGCATATTCAGTATCTGGCCGAATTTACCTGATAACAGTTTGGATGTAAAAGTAGCTGATATAGCTATGATTGCAGGTATGTTGACGGACCGTCCCGAAGAGGAGGTGTCTGGATCATCAACTGATCTTCTGCAAGGGCTGTCGAAATTGCATGGGCAAGCTCGGCGGGCAATGCGGAGTGTAGCCAAGGCCTTATGGCCACCCGCCTCCCCTCCAGGGAGTATGGAGGAGCTAGTAGACTTGTTCAAGGGAGCGCGGCGGCGTATCTGACTATGGAAGATATCGGCCTGCCAGGAGGGTGTGCGAGAGGCCTGGGCCATGGTGAAAATGCGGTATACCAAGCTAGATCCAAATCACATGGCCCGGGTCAGACCTCTAGGATCAGATGGGAAAGAAGTTCAGGTGAGTTTGGTATATAACCAAGTGAAAGTAGCCACCAAGTATTCCCAGCAGGATTGTAAGTTAGATAGTCTGCTGGACGGCATAGAGGAGGAAATTTTTGAGTCCTAGGTGACTATGTACTTTCCTTTGCGTACGCAACTCTAGCTGGATTATAAAATGATTGTCATGGCATACCTTTTCGCTTCAACCTCTGGACCCGAAGGTGCGGAGTATTTGCGAATACCAGAGCGGCTGAGTAGACCGGGTATGCATGGAAACCAGGCATAGGGGTCATAGTTGCTTGAACAGACAATTATCCGGCTAGTTATGTTATATTACTTTAAGATTGTAAGAAACATCTTCCAGAGAGAATAGTTCCGTTAAGGGTTCCTTTCCCTGGGTGTGCATGCATTGATGTGCATGTCCGAATTGTGATGAAGAAATCACAATATGTATAGCTTCTGGGGGTTCACGATGGGACGAATGTGAAAACATCTTTAGTTCACCGACCCAATATTCCCTTAAGAACGCTAGCTTTCGGCTTCACCCAGTCTGAGGTACACATCCGGATGACCTGGCAGTAACAATTGCAGAGGTGCTCCCTTTATACCCTAGCCGAACTAACGGGAATGTAGGGCATAAGCATAGGAGCCAGGCAACCCAGCTTGGCCAAAAGTTAAGTCATATCGATGCATATAATGGCGAAGAAAAGGTACACATGGGAGAAAACGCATATGTGAGTACCTTAATGCTCGGAAAAATAATAATAATCGCAAGCTTCTGTCAAGGAAGCCCCCAGGTATAATAAACGTACATACTTCAAGATGTATGTGTCGGGGGTGCACGGTCTAACCGCACGAAAGTTTTTAAGGCTAAAGAGAAAAAACGAAAAGAGAGAGAAAAAATGACGGAAACAATAGGGCGAAGGAGACGAACAAAGATTTCGGCTCTAGGCATAGAATCTTTGGAGTCTGGCTGCGTTCCAGCAGTTCGGCTCTAGTCGATTGTCTGACGCATCACGCAGGCGGTACGCCCCTCCGGTGAGAACTTCGTCGATGATGAAGGGACACTCCCACTTGGGCGTGAGTTTGTCCTTTTTCTTCTCCGGCAGGCGTAGAACGAGTTCGCCGACGTTGTAAGTTTTGGCCCGCACTTCTCTGCTTTGATACATGTGAGCCTGCTGTTGATAAAATGCGGAATGAGCTTTTGCGACGTCGCGCTCCTCCTCCAGGGCATCTAAGTTGTCCTGCCGATCGAGCTCAGCCTCTCTCTCTCTTCATACATGCGCACTCGAGGCGAGTCATGAATAATGTCGCAGGGTAGTACCGCCTCTGCGCCGTACACCATGAAGAAAGGTGTGTATCCGGTAGTGCGATTGGGCGTGGTCCGCAGCACCCAGAGTACGGAGTCGAGCTCCTCAACCCAGTGCTTGTCTGATTCCTTCAAAGACCGCACTAGTCTAGGCTTAATGCCGCTCATAATAAGACCATTGGCTCTTTCGATTTGACCGTTTGTCTGTGGGTGATAGACAGAGGCGTAATCGAGCCTGATGCCCAGATTGGCGCACCAGGTTTTCACTTCATCGGCTGTGAAGTTGGAGCCGTTATCGGTGATGATACTGTGCGGAACACCATAACGGTGTACAACGCCGGATATGAATTCTATCACCGGCCCGGATTCGGCCGTTTTAATTGGTTTGGCCTCTATCCACTTAGTGAATTTATCCACCATGACTAGCAGATATTTTTTCTTATGGCTTCCTCCTTTAAGGGGTCCAACCTTACCCAGTCCCCCGACCGCAAAAGGCCAAGTGATGGGGATTGATTGTAGGGCAGTGGGGGGCATATGGCTTTGGTTGGCGAAGAGTTGGCATCCGACGCAATGTTGGACAAGGTCCTGTGCATCTGCTCGGGCCATCGGCCAATAAAACCTTGTACGGAAGGCCTTGCTAACAAGGGCCCGAGCTGCGGCGTGGTGCCCGCCAAGACCGGCGTGAATCTCAGCCAGGAGTTGCCGCCCCTCCTCCTCAGAGATACATCTTTGGAGGACTCCGGTAGCGCTTTTCTTATAATGTTCTCCGTTGTGAACCTTATAGGCCTTCGAATGCCAGACAATGCGGCGGGCCTCATTCTGATCCTCAGGAAGTACCTTCCTATCAAGGTAGGCCAAGAAGGGTTCGGTCCATGGGGCAATGACTGCCATAATGAGATGTGCGGATGGTGTTATTTTGGTGGCTGAGCCTCCGATGGTATCGGTGTGTTCGGAATCTGAGATTGTGTTCGGATCCGGACTAGTGTTCGGACCGCGGATGGCTTAAAAAGCCTTTCCAGAAAGATATTAGGTGGGACGGGGTCACGCTTCTTGGAAATATGCCCTAGAGGCAATAATAAAATGGTTATTATTGTATTTCCTTGTTCATGATAATTGTCTGTTGTTAATGCTATAATTGTATTAACTGGAAACCGTAATACATGTGTGAATACATAGACCACAACATGTCCCTAGTAAGCCTCTAGTTGACTAGCTCGTTGATCAATAGATGGTTATGGTTTCCTGACCATGGACATTGGATGTCATTGATAACGGGATCACATCATTAGGATAATGATGTGATGGACAAGACCCAATCCTAAGCACAGCACAAGATCGTGTAGTTCGTTTGGTAGAGCTTTTCTAATGTCAAGTATCATTTCCTTAGACCATGAGATTGTGCAACTCCCGGATACCGTAGGAATGCTTTGGGTGTACCAAACGTCACAACGTAACTGGGTGGCTATAAAGGTGCACTACAGGTATCTCCGAAAGTGTCTGTTGGGTTGGCACGAATCAAAACTGGGATTTGTCACTCCGTATGACGGAGAGGTATCTCTGGGCCCACTCGGTAATGCATCAACATAATGAGCTCAATGTGACTAAGGAGTTAGCCATGGGATCATGCGTTACGGTACGAGTAAAGTGACTTGCCGGTAACGAGATTGAACAAGGTATTGGGATACCGACGATCGAATCTCGGGCAAGTAACGTACCGATTGACAAATGGAATTATATACGGGATTGATTGAATCCTCGACATCGTGGTTCATCCGATGAGATCATCGTGGAACATGTGGGAGCCAACATGGGTATCCAGATCCCGCTGTTGGTTATTGACCGGAGAGTCGTCTCGGTCATGTCTGCATGTCTCCCGAACCCGTAGGGTCTACACACTTAAGGTTCGGTGACGCTAGAGTTGTAGAGATATTAGTATGCGGTTAACCGAAAGTTGTTCGGAGTCCCGGATGTGATCCCGGACGTCACGAGGAGTTCCGGAATGGTCCGGAGGTAAAGATTTATATATGGGAAGTCCTATTTTGGCCACCGGAAAATGTTCGGGATTTTTCGGTATTGTACCGGGAAGGTTCTAGAAGGTTCCGAAGTGGGGCCCACCTGCATGGGGGGACCCACATGAACGTGGGTAGTGGGGGAAAGGCCCCACACCCCTGGTCAAGGCGCACCAAGATCCCACCTTAGAAGGAATAAGATCATATCCCGAAGGGATAAGATCAAGATCCCTAAAAAAGGGGGATAACAATCGGTGGGGAAGGGAAATGATGGGATTTCTTTCCCCCATCTTTGCCAACGCCCCAATGGACTTGGAGGGCAAGAAAGCAGCCCCCTCCACCCCTATATATAGTGGGGAGGCGCATGGGAGCAGCACCCCAAGCCCTGCCGCCTCCCTCCCTTCCGTGACACCTCTTCCTCCCCGCTTGCGCTTGGCGAAGCCCTGCCGGGATCCCGCTACTTCCACCACCATGCCGTCATGCTGCTGGATCTCCATCAACTTCTCCTCCCCCCTTGCTGGATCAAGAAGGAGGAGACGTCCCCGTTCCGTACGTGTGTTGAACGCGGAGGTGCCGTCCGTTCGGCGCTAGGATCATCGGTGATTTGGATCACGACGAGTACGACTCCATCAACCCCGTTCTCTTGAACGCTTCCGCGCGCGATCTACAAGGGTATGTAGACGCACTCCCCTCTCTCTTGTTGCTAGATGACTCCATAGATTGATCTTGGTGATACGTAGAAAATTTTAAATTTCTGCTACGTTCCCCAACAGTGGCATCATGAGCCAGGTTTATGCGTAGATTCTATGCACGAGTAGAACACAAAGTAGTTGTGGGCGACGATTTGTTCAATTTGCTTACCGTTACTAGTCTTATCTAGATTCGGCGGCATTGTGGGATGAAGCGGCCCGGACCGACCTTACACGTACTCTTACGTGAGACAGGTTCCACCGACTGACATGCACTTGATGCATAAGGTGGCTAGCGGGTGTCTGTCTCTCCCACTTTAGTCGGATCGGATTCGATGAAAAGGGTCCTTATGAAGGGTAAATAGCAATTGGCATATCACCGTTGTGGCTTTTGCATAGGTAAGAAACGTTCTTGCTAGAAACCCATAGCAGCCATGTAAAACATGCAACAACAATTAGAGGACGTCTAACTTGTTTTTGCAGGGTATGCTATGTGATGTGATATGGCCAAAAGGATGTGATGAGTGATATATGTGATGTATGATATTGATCATGTTCTTGTAATAGGAATCACGACTTGCATGTCGATGAGTATGACAACCGGCAGGAGCCATAGGAGTTGTCTTAATTTATTGTATGACCTGCGTGTCAATGAAAAATGCCATGTAATTACTTTACTTTATTGCTAACCGTTAGCCATAGTAGTAGAAGTAATAGTTGGCGAGACAACTTCATGAAGACACGATGATGGAGATCATGATGATGGAAATCATGGTGTCATGCCGGTGACGAAGGTGATCATGTCGCGCCCCGAAGATGGAGATCAAAAGGCGCAAGATGATATTGGCCATATCATGTCACTTTATGATTTGCATGTGATGTTTGTCATGTTTACATCTTATTTGCTTAGAACGTGGGTAGCATAAATAAGATGATCCCTCACTAAAATTTCAAGAGATGTGTTCCCCCTAACTGTGCACCGTTGCGAAGGTTCGTTGTTTCGAAGCACCACGTGATGATCGGGTGTGATAGATTCTAACGTTCGCATACAACGGGTGTTGACAAGCCTAGCATGTACAGACATGGCCTCGGAACACAAGCAAAACACTTAGTTTGACTTGACGAGCCTAGCATGTACAGACATGGCCTCGGAACACAAGAGACCGAAAGGTCGAACATGAGTCGTATAGTAGATATGATCAACATGGAGATGTTCACCGATGATGACTAGTCCGTCTCACGTGATGATCGGACACGGCCTAGTCGATTCGGATCATGTATCACTTAGATGACTAGAGGGATGTCTATCTAAGTGGGAGTTCATTAAATAATCAGATGAACTTAATTATCATGAACATAGTCAAAAGGTCTTTGCAAATAATGTCGTAGCTTACGCTTTAGTTCTACTAAGATATGTTCCTAGAGAAAATTTAGTTGAAAGTTGATAGTAGCAATTATGCGGACTGGGTCCGTAAACTGAGGATTGTCCTCATTGCTGCACAGAAGGCTTATGTCCTTAATGCACCGCTCGGTGTGCTGAACGTCGAGCGTCGTCTGTAGATGTTACAAAACATCTGACATACATGTTTTGATGACTACGTGATAGTTCAGTGTGTGATGCTAACGGTTTAAAATTGTGGCACCAAAGACGGTTTTGGAACGTCGCAGAACATATGAGATGTTCCAAAGACTGAAATTGGGATTTCAGACTAATGCCCACGTCAAGAGGTATGAGACCTCTGACAAGTTTCTTAAGCCTGCAAACTAAGGAAGAAAAGCTCAATCGTTGAGCCTGTGCTCAGATTGTCTGAGTACTACAATCACTTGAATCGAGTGGGAGTTAATCTTCCAGATGAGATAGTGATGGTTCTCCATAATCACTGCCACCAAGCTATTATAGCTTCGTGATGAACTATAACATACCAGGGATAGACATGATGATCCTTGAGCAACTCGTGATGTTTGACACCGTGAAAGTAGAAATCAAGAAGGAGCATCAATTGTTGATGGTTAGTAAAACCACTAGTTTCTAGAAGGGTAAGGGCAAGAAGGGATACTTCATGAAACGGCAAATCAGTTGCTGCTCTAGTGAAGAAACCCAAGGTTGAACCCAAACCCGAGACTAAGTGCTTCTGAAATGAGGGGAACGGTCACTGAAGCAGAACTACCCTAGATACTTCGTAGATGAGAAGGCTGGCAAGGTCGACAGAAGTATATTGGATATACATTATATTAATGTGTACTTTACTAGTACTCCTAGTAGCACCAGGGTATTAGATACCGGTTCGGTTGCTAAGTGTTAGCAACTCGAAATAAAAGTTGCGGAATAAACAGAGACTAGCTACAGGTGAGATGACGATATGTGTTGGAAGTGTTTCCATGGTTGATGTGATCAAGCATCGCATGCTACCTCTACCATCGAGATTGGGGTTAAACCTGAATAATTATTATTTGGTGTTTGCGTTGAGCATAGACATGATTGGATTATGTTTATCGCAATACGGTTATTCATTAAAGGAGAATAATGGTTACTCTGTCTATTTGAATAATACCTTCAATGGTCTTGCACCTAAAATGAATGGTTTATTGAATCTCGATCGTAGTGATACACATGTTCATGCCAAAAGATATAAGATAGTAATGATAGTACCACATACTTGTGGCACTGCCACTTGAGTCATATTGGTATAAAACGCATGAAGAAGCTCCATGTTGATGGATCTTTGGATTCACTCGTTTTTGAAAAGATTGAGACATGCGAACCATGTCTATTAGTATATATGCATGAAGAAAGTCCATACAGATGGATCATTTGGACTCACTTGATTTTGAATCACTTGAGACATGCAAATCATACCACATGGGCAAGATGACTGAAAGGCCTCGTTTTCAGTAAGATGGAACAAGAGAGCAACTTGTTGGAAGTAATACATTTGATGTGTGCAGTCCAATGAGTGCTGAGGCACGCAGTGGATATCGTTATGTTCTTACTTCACAGATGATTTGAGTACATGCTGAGAATATTTACTTGATGAAACACAAGTCTGAATTATTGAAAGGTTCAAGTAATTTCAGAGTGAAGTTGAAGATCGTCGTGACAAGAGGATAAAATGTTTGTGATATGATCATAGAGATGAATATCTGAGTTATGAGTTTGGCACACAATTAAGAAATTGTGGAAATTGTTTCACGACTAATACCGCCTGGAACACCATATTGTGATGGTGTGTCCGAACATCATAACTGCACCCTATTGGATATGGTGCATACCATGATGTCTCTTTTCGAATTACAACTATCGTTTATGGGTTAGGCATTAGAGACAACCGCATTCACTTTAAATAGGGCACCACGCAATTCCGTTTGATGACACCGTATGAACTATGGTTTAGAGAAACATAAGCTGTCGTTTCTTAAAAGTTTGGGGCTGCGACGCTTATGTGAAAAAGTTTCAGGCTGATAAGCTCGAACCCAAAGCGGATAAATGCATCTTCATAGAATACCCAAAACAGTTGGGTATACCTCCTATTTCAGATCTGGAAGCAAAAGTGATTGTTTCTAGAAACGGGTCCTTTATCGAGGTAAAGTTTCTCTCGAAAGAATTGAGTGGGAGGATGGTGGAGACTTGATGAGGTCATTGAACCGTCACTTCAACTAATGTGTAGCAGGGCATAGGAAGTTGTTCCTGTGGCACCTACACCAATTGAAGTGGAAGCTTATGATAGTGATCATGAAACTTCAGATCAAGTCACTACCAATCCTCATAGGACGACAAGGATGCGTACTACTTCAGAGTGGTACGTAATCCTGTCTTGGAAGTCATGTTGCTAGACAACAATGAACCTACGAGCTATGGAGAAGCGATGGTGGGCCCGAATTCCGACGAATGGCTTGAGGCCATAAAATCCGAGAGGATCCATGTATGAAAACAAAGTATAGACTTTGAAAGAACTACTTGATTGTCGTAAGGCTGTTGGGTACAGATGGATTTTAAAGGGAAGACAAACAATGATGGTAAGTGTCACCATTAAGAAAGCTCGACTTGTCGTTAAGATGTTTTCCGGCAAGTTCAAGGAGTTGACTGCGATGAGACTTTCTCACTCGTAGCGATGCTAAGAGTCTGTTAGAATTATATTAGCAGTTACTGCATTATTTATGAAATCTTGCAGATAGGATGTCAAAACATTGTTTCCTCGACGATTTTCTTGAGGAAAGGTTGTATGTGATACAACCAGAAGGTTTTGTCAATCCTGAAAGATGCTAACAAGTATGCAAAGCTCCAGCAATCCTTCTAAGGATTGGAGTAAGCATCTCGGAGTTGGAATGAACGCTTTGATGAGATGATCAAAGAGTTTGGGTTTATAGAAAGTTCATGAGAAACTTGTATTTCCAAAGAAGTGAGTGGGAGCACTATAGAATTTTTGATGAGTATATGTTGTTAACATATTGTTGATCAGAAATGATGTAGAATTTCTGGAAAGCATCCAGGGTTATTTGAAAAGTGTTTTTAATGGAAAACCTGGATTAAGCTACTTGAACATTGAGCATCAAGATCTATAAGGATAGATCAAAAACCCTTAATAGTACTTTCAAATGAATACATACCATGACAAGATTTTGAAGGAGTTCAAAATAGATCAGCAAAGAAGGAGTTCTTAGCTGTGTTACAAGGTGTGAGTATTGAGTAAGACTCAAGACCTGACCACGGCAGAAGAAAGAGAAAGGACGATGGTCGTCCCCTATGCTTTAGACGTAGGCTCTACAATATGCTATGCTGTGTACCGCACCTGAAGTGTGCCCTGCCATGAGTTAGTCAAGGGGTACAATAGTGATCCAGGAAGGGATCACATGACAGCGGTCGAACTTATCCTTAGTATCTAGTGGACTAAGGAATTTTCTCGATTATGGCTGTGGAAAGGGGGTTCGTCGTAAAGGGTTACGTCGATGCAAACTTTGACACTAATCTAGATGACTCTGAGTAGTGAACCGGATTCGTATAGTAGAGAAGTTATTTGGAATAGCTCCAAGTAGCGCGTGGTAGCTGCATCTACAAGATGACATAGAGATTTGTAAAGCACACACAGATCTGAATGTTGCAGACCCATTGACTAAAACCTCTCTCGTAAGCATAACATGATCAAACCCTAGAACTCATTGAGTGTTAATCACATGGTGATGTGAACTAGATTATTGACTCTAGTAAACTCTTGGGTATTAGTCACATGGCGATGTGAACTTTGAGTGTTAATCACATGGTGATGTGAACTAGATTATTGACTCTAGTGCAAGTGGGAGACTGTTGAAAATATGCCCTAGAGGCAATAATAAAATGGTTATTATTGTATTTCCTTGTTCATGATAATTGTCTGTTGTTCATGCTATAATTGTATTAACTGGAAACCGTAATACATGTGTGAATACATAGACCACAACATGTCCCTAGTAAGCCTCTAGTTGACTAGCTCGTTGATCAATAGATGGTTATGGTTTCATGACCATGGACATTGGATGTCATTGATAACGGGATCACATCATTAGGAGAATGATGTGATGGACAAGACCCAATCCTAAGCATAGCACAAGATCGTGTAGTTCGTTTGCTAGAGGTTTTCTAATGTCAAGTATCATTTCCTTAGACCATGAGATTGTGCAACTCCCGGATACCGTAGGAATGCTTTGGGTGTACCAAACGTCACAACGTAACTGGGTGGCTATAAAGGTGCACTACAGGTATCTCCGAAAGTGTCTGTTGGGTTGGCACGAATCGAGACTGGGATTTGTCACTCCGTATGACGGAGAGGTATCTCTGGGCCCACTCGGTAATGCATCATCATAATGAGCTCAATGTGACTAAGGAGTTAGCCACGGGATCATTCGTTACTGTACGAGTAAAGTGACTTGCCGGTAACGAGATTGAACAAGGTATTGGGATACCAACGATCGAATCTCGGGCAAGTAACGTACCGATTGACAAAGGGAATTGTATACGGGATTGATTGAATCCTCGACATCGTGGTTCATCCGATGAGATCATCGTGGAACATGTGGGAGCCAACATGGGTATCCAGATCCCGCTGTTGGTTATTGATCGGAGAGTCGTCTCGGTCATGTCTGCATGTCTCCCGAGCCCGTAGGGTCTACACACTTAAGGTTCGGTGACGCTAGAGTTGTAGAGATATTAGTATGCGGTTAACCGAAAGTTGTTCGGAGTCCCGGATGAGATCCCGGACGTCACGAGGAGTTCCGGAATGGTCCGGAGGTAAAGATTTATATATGGGAAGTCCTATTTTGGCCACCGGAAAATGTTCGGGATTTTTCGCTATTGTACCGGGAAGGTTCTAGAAGGTTCCGAAGTGGGGCCCACCTGCATGGGGGGACCCACATGAACGTGGGTAGTGCGGGCAAGGCCGCACACCCCTGGTCAAGGCGCACCAAGATCCCACCTTAGAAGGAATAAGATCACATCCTGAAGGGATAAGATAAGATCCCTAAAAAAGGGGGATAACAATCGGTGGGGAAGGGAAATGATGGGATTTCTTTACCCCATCTTTGCCAACGCCCCAATGGAATTGGAGGGCAAGAAAGCAGCCCCCTCCACCCCTATATATAGTGGGGAGGCGCATGGGAGCAGCACCCCAAGCCCTGGCGCCTCCCTCCCTCCCGTGACACCTCTTCCTCCCCGCTTGCGCTTGGCGAAGCCCTGCCAGGATCCCGCTACTTCCACCACCACGCCGTCGTGCTGCTGGATCTCCATCAACTTCTCCTCCCCCCTTGCTGGATCAAGAAGGAGGAGATGTCCCCGTTCCGTACGTGTGTTGAACGCGGAGGTGCCGTCCGTTCGGCGCTAGGATCATCGGTGATTTGGATCACGACGAGTACGACTCCATCAACCCCGTTCTCTTGAACGCTTCCGCGCGCGATCTACAAGGGTATGTAGATGCACTCCCCTCTCTCTTGTTGCTAGATGACTCCATACATTGATCTTGGTGATATGTAGAAAATTTTAAATTTCTGCTACGTTCCCCAACAACGCTTGGCGCCGATACGGGCAAGAACGTCCGCCGCTTGATTACTTTCTCGGGCCACGTGATGGAACTCGAGCCCCTCGAACCGAGCTGAAATTTTTAGGACGGCATTACGATAAGCTGCCATCTTTGGATCTTTGGCATCAAAGTCTCCATTTATTTGAGATATTGCGAGGTTTGAGTCCCCGCGCACTTCCAGGCGCTGTATGCCCATGGAGACAGCCATCCGGAGACCGTGCAATAAGGCCTCGTATGCGGCTGCGTTATTGGAGTCTGTGTATAGTATTTGGAGTACGTACTGAACGACGTCTCCCGTGGGGGACGTTAAAACGACGCCCGCTCCTAGCCTTGCCAGCATTTTGGAGCCATGGAAATACATAACCCAATTGGTATATGTGTCGTACTCTTCAGGGAGTTCGGCCGATGTCCATTCGGCGACGAAGTCAGCCAGTACTTGGGATTTAACAGCTCGACGTGGTTTGTATGTAATATCGAATGGAAGGAGCTCAATGGCCCATTTGGCGATCGAGCCCATAGCATCGCGGTTGTTTATTATGTCGTTGAGTGGTACTTCGGAAGCCACCATAATCGAACATTCCTGGAAGTAGTGTCGTAGCTTTCGGGATGCCATGAAGACCGCGTATGCTATCTTTTGATAATGGGGTACTGGGATTTGCATGGTGTAAGGACGGTGGATACGTAGTATACTGGCTTCTGAAGTGGGAATTTGTGTCCATCCTGTTCTCGTTCAACGACGAGCACGGCGCTCACCACCTGATGTGTTGCCGATATGTATAGTAACATGGGTTCGCCGACATTTGGCGCGGCCAGGATTGGGTTGCTCGCTAGAAGGGTTTTTATTTCTTCCAGTCCGGCTGTTGCCGCGTCCCTCCACTCGAAGTGATCGGTTCGCCGTAGAAGGCGATAGAGTGGCAGTGCCTTTTCTCCTAATCTGGAGATAAAGCGGCTTAGAGCACTACAAAAAAAAGACACATCCGTGACATTTTGGGCCGAACGAAATTTTTTCTGTCATACATATGATACTTCTATGACGATAATTGTGACAAAACCCGGTATCATCATAGATGTGGTGGGCTCCTACTTCCATGACAAAAAATCATGACAGAAAATGGGCTTTTCGTCCTGGGCGGGCCGGAGACGCAGCTGCATGACATTCTCTGGGCCGTCCATGACGGAAAAAACCATGGTAGAAGCGAGGGGGAGGAAAATTTCGGGGAGTTCCCGGTTACGGTGGGAGGTCGGGGGCCGAGCGATGCGCGTTTCTCTTGTACACATACGCGCGTGTGTGCCAGGCGTTGGCTCTAACTGAACCCGAGTGAGGCGTTGGGCTCTAACTGAACCCGAGCGATTGCACTACAGGCTACTCGTTACTGAACCCAAGCCATCGATCGATGGCTGTTAACTGAACCAGATCGAGCGATTCATTCGCTACTGCTGCTAACTGAAGCCGATCGATTGGATGAACAGTGAGCGTTGCGGGGGGCGGGAGGGGTTGGACGAACAGTGAGCGGTGGCGTTGCCTCTGGATGAACAGGACCCCGTGGTGTGGATGGCTAGATGAACAGTAGACGGTGGAGGGGTGCCCGTGGAGGGGTAGTTGAACAGGACCCCGTGGTGTGGAGGGCTGGATGAACAGTAGACGGTGGAGGGGTGCCTGTGGAGGGGTGGTTGAACAGTAGCCGGTGGAGTAGCGCGCGGTGGAGGCTGGATGAATAGGAGCCCGTGGAGGCTGGAGGAGGTCGATGGTAGCCCGTGGAGGCTGGAGGAGGTCGACGGTAGCCCGTGGAGGCTGGAGGAGGTCGACGGTGGAGATGAACAGTATCCCGTGGAGTCCCGTTTTGCGGTACGCCACAACCCTCACGATAAACAGGACCCCCGTTTCGACCGTAGGGGGCCGTTTCGTCCGTTTTGCGGTACGCCACACCCCTCCCGATCAACAGGACCCCCGTTTCGACCGTAGGAGGTCTGTTTCGTCCGTTTTGCGGTACGCCACACCCCTCCCGATCAACAGGACCCCCGTTTCGACCGTAGGAGGTCCGTTTCCTCCGTTTTGTAGTACGCCACACCCCTCCCGATTAACAGGACCCCCGTTTCGACCGTAGGAGGTCCGTTTCCTCCGTTTTGCGGTACACCACACCCCTCTCGATCAACAGGACCCCGTTCTGAACGTAGGAGGTCCGTTTCCTCCGTTTTGCGGTACGCCAGGCCTCGTTTCCATCGCCTGTTCCGTCCAAGCCCTCCCGATGACTACGACCACGCATTCCGTTCCGACCCAGCCGGTTGGCTCCCACGCGTTCTGTTGCCTCCCGATGAACACGACGCATTCCGTGGCCTCCCCATGAACACGACGCATTCCGTTGCCGCCCCATAAACACGACGCATTCCGCTGCCTCCCCATGAACACGACGATGACGCTGTTTCTCCGTTCCGACCCAGCCATGTACACGAGCCCTGGCCGTACATATGCGCGAGTAGGCGTTTGAGACCCCACCCGTATGTACACATACGTGGCCATATTTTCTTTCTTGCACCCTGGCCGATGTACGTACGTGAACATGCTACGTGCGCGCCTCTACTACGACACGTGCGCGCCTCTACTACGACACGTGCACGCCTCTACATCGACCAGTATGTACGTACATGTTCGCGACCAGAATGACAACGCTACGTATGCTTCGACCAGGTGGGTCCCGACTGTCAGGCACTTCCTTGCCTGCGAAGATGTATCTGGTGGGTCCCAGCAGTCAGGGGGGCGAATCATTTTTTTTCCGGACGCACTTCCTTGTGTGCGAAGATGTAGCCGGTGGGTCCCAGCAGTCAGGGGGCGAATCGTTTTTTTGCCCGGACGCACTTCCTTGCGTGCGAAGGTGTAGCTGGTGGGTCCCAGCAGTAAGGGGGGCGAATTGGCTTTTTTTGGCCAGACGCACTTCCTTGCATGCGAAGATGAAGCTGGTGGGTCCCAGCAGTCAGGGGGAAACGTTTTTTCCGTGAAATGCAGTGGCCCGTCCGGTGGGTCCCAGCTGTCAGGTGGAGGAATCATTATTTTCCGCGTAATAAGGAGGCACTTCCTTGCTGCGGCCGTGGACCCAGCTGTCAGCCTCTCCACGTACAGTCCACGTCCGATGGAAGTCGTTCCTTGACCACGTTGACCAGGCCGCGCCGAGAGCACCACGGCGGTGGACGACGGCGAGGCCTAGGAAGGGGACGATGCGGAGCCGGGGAAGACGCGACAGTGGAAGCCCACGCGGAGAGGAGTACGAGGGTTCACTGGTTCGGCTGCGGTGTGAGGCTGCCGTCGCCGTAGGGCCTGGCCAGCGGTGGGAACAGTAGGGGGCAGTGAGGCCTCCGCGGCAGCATAGCCGGCCACGGGAGTTAGGAGCATGTGACACGACCGGCGCTGCTTTGGGCGGCTGGAGCAAGAAGACCAGAGGTTGAAGAAGCACTACGGCCGTTGGACGGACATCGTACGGTCACTGGAGCTAGAATCGTTCATATTGACTAAGTTGACAAAGCCCTCCGTCCCTGTCAACTTAGTTGCCCCACAAGTCATCCTCCCACTATGGTGGGTCCCAGCTAGCAGGGGGTATTCATTTTTTTGTGCGTAATAAGGAGGCACTTCCTTGCGTGCGAAGATATAGCTGGTGGGTCCGACATGTCAGCGGGGGGAACGTTTTTTTCGCGAAATACAGAGGCCCTTCCGGTGGGTCCTAGCTGTCAGGTGGAGGAATCATTATTTTGCGCGTACAGTCCACGGGCGATGGATGTCGTTTGTTGACCACGTTGACCAGGCCGCGCCGAGAGCACCATGGCGGTGGACGACGGCGAGGCCTAGGAAGGGAACGACACGGAGCCGGGGAAGCCTTGGCAATGGTTGCCCACGCGGTGGGGAGTACGAGGGTTTACTGGTCCGGCTGCCGTCGCCGGAAAATAACAGGAGGTGTGGGTGAGTAGAGGAATGGCCTGGCCAGCAATGAAGTAGGGTGGGGCGGTGCGGCCTGTGCGGCAGCACAGCCGGCCACGGGAGGTGGGAGCAGGCAGTCCCACCGGAGCTGGTTTGGGCGGCTGGAGCAAGAAGATCAGATATTGAAGAAGCAGCACGACCGTTGGATTAACATCCAACGGTCACTACTGCTAGAATCGTTTGTGGACGAAGTTGACAAAGACAAAGTACACGTGAACCTAGTAGACCCACAAGTCAGCCTCCAAATCTGTCCCAAATAGCATACAGCCCGAAATTTCTAGCCAGATTCAAATTAATTTTAAATCTAAATATACCTTAATTTAAATTCAATGAAATTTTACCAGCACAAAAACAATGAAATTTAAAATATCAAAATCCGAAAGAAAACAATATTTTGGAACTAATTGCCTGTTTGCTGTATTTTTTCATTTTACAGCCCATTTATTATTACTTATAGCCCATTTCTTATTACTTATAGCCCATTTTCTGGGCAAAATGCAACCCTCCTTGTCTTGAAAGATTTCCGGCCCAGCAGGGCGTAGAAAAGCAAGTAGGCCTACGTTGGTTATTCTGCAAAAAACAAAATAGCTGGCTAGCCATTTTCAGAAAGGAAAAAAACAAACTGGGCTGGTCATGTGCTAAACATATGAAATAAAAAGCCTGGGCTAGACGGGCCACGGGTCCCGCACAACCCAGTTGATACCCTTCTCCGTCCCGAAAAAACAAAATTACTGCGCGCGCTGCTGGGTCCCTACTGTCATCCTCACCATGTACAGTCATCTCCTTATTCCTCTCGGTTGTTGACCATGTTGACAACACCGGAGGGCGGCGCCGCGGCGAGCGAACCAAGGCGGAGGACGATGGTGAGGCCTCGGACGGGAACGAACAGGAGCCGGGGAAGATCACAGCCAGCCGTGGGAGGCGGGAGCAGGCGGTCCCACCGACGCTGGTTTGGCTTTGGCGGCTCGAGGAAGAAGAGATTGAAGAAACGCAACAGACGTTGAATGTCAATCCAACAGTCAAGGTTGGCACAATCGTTTGTTGACTAAGCGGACACCAAGTAGCATGATTTTTTATATATAGGAAAAAAACTGCGAGGAAAATGCGTTCGTCTGCCGTCCTCCTCACAGGGAACGTTCGCCACATAAGTGACTAGCACCCTTGGTTTTCAACCGAGAGGTCTTGGGTTCGAGTCCCAGGAACTCTCAATTTTGTCCTCCTTCCTTCCTCGCAAAAAAAGGGAAAGAAAATCAAAGACTTGGGAAAGCGTACAGAACAAGCTAGTGTACCAGTAAAGAGACGTTGCCGAGTTTTAGAAAAAAGAAAGACGTGCTCCTGTAGCTGGTTCGAATCCAAACCTAGACTATGACTATATATGGTGCTATGCTACTCTGCAAGTAATGAAACTGACATATCCAACGTTCGCTTCTCCTCTTCTCTACTTACTCTGCCTAGCATCAGAAGCTCTGGCCGCAGCAACCATGTCCGCTAGCTGCTCGTCCACCTGCTCTTCAGTAGGCCACAACCAGATATGCGCCAAGTCACCACCCGTACCATCGCCTGTGGGTCTCATCACACCCCCGCCGGCACGCGTACCGCAGTCGATTGCTCATCGCAACCCGCTGCCGTTGGTGTGGTGCCACTGCTGCAAATCACGCAGAGTCATCCGTCGCGTCTCAACCATAATCCGCAACCCTGGCCGAGTCTTCTACAAATGCCCGAATCATGGGGTAATAATATGTTTAAGTGTTGTTCTACTTCTTTCAGTTGCTGGTTTTTTTAATAGTTTGGTTGATGATCTTCCAATTTGATTCGTGCAGAAAAGGCAAGATTCGTGTGATTTGTATTTCTGGGAAGTTGCTGATGTGGGGGAATGCAACTACGCTGATTATTTGGTTAGCCGAGGAATCCCAATACTAGCAGGTTGGGGTGTTGGACAAGTAACTGAAGGAACGGCAGAAGAGGAAGATGCAGAGCAGAAGGTTAAAGATGCATTTCCTTTGATCATGGCCAAGCAACAGCCGCTGAACGGCCTTGACAGCAATGCGGAGATGAAAGAGCTTGTGAAGATAATGGGCAAAATCGATGTGCTCTGTAGGATGATTGTCTCTTTATTTGCAGTGTATGTAGCACTCGTGATGTATTCAATGGCTACGACATGAGCACTTTGCTGAAACTAGTAATGAATGAAACCTGTGTAACAAGCTGGGCGTAGTGTTGTGAACATCTAATGATTCTATTAACGGAAATCAGGGGGTATCCCCTTTTGCTCATATAAATAAATAAATAGCAGAGGCCCTGTCAAGTCAACTTTGTTCTCATTCGAAGACGTCGAGCAAATTGCAGTCCAACATCAAACTATGTCATCAAATTCAAGTTTCACAGCCAAATATGAGTACAACTAAACAGCAATGTCATCATGTTTTAGTTGTCATACAATCACCGAACACAAATCAGCATACATAACAAGTGATGTTCTCACAGCAAAATACTAAACAACATGTTCATCAGGTTTCAGTTGTCATAGCAAACACAATTTCACATAGTAGATAAAAAACGTCTTCTGACAGGCAAATATGACAAAAGCAATGTAATCATCATCCGCAGCAGCAGCGTCAAGATCTTCGCCATGTGTATCAGTCTGAATCGTAATTCCCCACGGTGTCATCTTCTTCTTCGTCCTCAACGTCCTCGAACGTTGGCTTCTTCTTGATCAACTCTTGTATGTCCACAGCACGACAGGCAATCTTTTCGCCGGCGTCATTGACGTGATGGTTCTCAAAGATATTAGGAACATCTGTGTTATCTTGTACATCAGGAGCTGTGTAAGCATCATCTTGTTGTGCAACTTCATTAAACGAATTCCTCTGCTCAAACCTTTGCAATACTCTCCAGTCATCGCTACGTGCAAATGTGTCTTCCAAGAAAAATATCTGTGTTGCTTGATTTGCCAAAATAAAAGGCTCGTTGGTCTGGTACGCCGCCTTTACATTTATGGATTTGAAATAATCATCAGCTCTGGGTTTTGCGATCTTGGAAAACAGGTTATACCAACGACAGCACAACAGAACCACACACCGATGATCCTCGAAACTAGAGATATACTGCAACTGAACAATGTCTGTTATGTTAGCATACATTTCAGTTGTCTCTTTGTCATACGTATCCGTGCTCATGATGGCACTTTTTTGTGTCTTCCTGCCTTCGTCTCATGCAAGGGTGTTGTAGCGCACATCTCCAACAACGCAAGATTCATAATGTCTTACCCGAGTACCAGGACCCATTGCTAGTGAGTAAAGGGCATCATCAACCGCCTGCCCATCCTCCCGCATCTTCTTAACCTATGGTTAGAAAATAGACAAGCTGATCATCTGATGTACTCAATATATTAAAAAAACTGACAGTGCACTTCAAAAGCTTACATGGTTCTTGAACCATTTCGCAAATCCTGCCATAACCAGTTTGTCAATGTTTCTTGGATTTTGCGGCAGTAACTCGTCTTTGTAGATGCTGCACAACATAGGGATCGCGTCAAACATCTAAATATATAAGAATGTGCTGCAAGTTTAGTAGATTACGATGTATAAGCTGCAGTACTGCATTTACTTGATATAAGGTAGTATCTCAGGACAGTTATTCAACACATACCAAACCATTTTGTCCAAATCTTTAGGTTTCTCCTCTTGTCGACTCTTCCCTGTAACTCGAACAGAATAATCGAAAACATTGAGCCCGGGATTGTCTTCACCCACCTCTTTGCTAAGCTGATCAGCTGTGTCAATGTATTTTGAGCAGAATGTCAACGCTTCTGTAGCAATGTAGGCCTCTGCAATGGAACCCTCGGGTCTAGCTCTATTCCTAACATAGCCCTTGAAAGTGCCTAGCCGCCTTTCAATAGGGTACATCCAGCCATATTGTACTGGACCTCTAAGTAGTGCCTCATCAAGTAGATGAACAACCAAATGCACCATCGCATCAAAGAAGGATGGAGGATATATCTTCTCAAGGTCGCAAAGGATAGTTGGTATCTTGTCTCTAAGATGCTCCAAAGCATCTATCCTGATATTCCTACTGCAGAGTTCCCTGAAGAATTGTCCCAACTCTGCAACTGCTCTGTATAAGTCAGGGCGGCCCAATCCTCTAAGGATAACAGGTAAAACCCTTTGAAGTAGGACGTGGCAGTCATGAGTTTTCAACCCTTGTACCTTGTTTCCATCTGCACTGACTCTCCTTTCAGGGTTGGAAGCAAATCCATGTGGGAATCTCACACGTGACAGGACCTCGCAGAATTCTTTTCTTTTTACCTTGTCCAAGACGTACACAGCTGAAGCCATATCCCTTGGTTTACCTTCATCTTGCACCTGCAAATCCTTTCTGATACCCAGGTGTGTCAAATCAATCCTAGATTTTAAGGTATCTTTCGTCTTGCCTTCAATATTAAGAAGTGTGCCGATAACGCTGTCACATATATTTTTCTCGATGTGCATCACATCAAGATTATGCCGCAGATCCAAATCTTTCCAATACTCCAAGTCCCACAAAGTGGACCTGCGGGTAAATAATAATCTCTCTTCTACCCTGCCACACTTCCTTTTCCTGCTACCATTACCAGGTTGGTTTCCTGGTGTAATATGTCTGACCTTCTCTAATTCCACTTGCAACTCATCGGCGGTGAGCCTCTTTGGTGCATCACGGTTTTCATGCTTTGCATTGAACACATGTCTTCGGTATTTTCTAGGATGCGGCTTGTCCTTGGCAAGGAAACGACGGTGTCTAATGTAACAGATCTTGCTAAGTATTGCATATGACAGCGGATTCCTGTCACAGCGAACACATGCATTGTAACCATGTGTCGTTCGCCCTGACATAGTGCCCAAAGCCGGAAATCATGGATGCACCAAATTATAACAGCACGCAGAAAGAAATCAGCTGGTGGGCTGCTATATAGGTCTCGGGTGAGAACACCCTTCCATAGCTGTTGAAGTTCCTCCACAAGAGGCTCCATTAACAAATGAAAATCCTTTCCAGGACTTTTTGGACCTGGGATGAGCAAGGCCATCATGTAGTTTGATTCTTTGGTGCAGACATTTGGAGGCATGTTGTAAGGGATAACAAGCACTGGCCACATGCTATATGTGGCGCTCTGGTGGCCAAATGGGTTAAATCCATCTGAAGCTAAGCCAAGTCTAATGTTTCTTGGGTCAGCAGCAAACTCTTTGTGTTTATCATTGAAGCTTTTCCACTCACTACCATGAGATGGATGGCTCATTACATTCTGATCTCTGTACTCCTGGTTCCTAGAATGCCACAGTACATCCTCTCTTGTTTCAGCATCATGAAACAACCTCTGCAATCTTGGTGTAATTGGAAAATGTCTCAGAACATTATGTGGAATCCTCTTCACAGCATCGCCATCTTTCCATCTTGATGATTTGCATTTCGGGTATTCACTTAAGTTGGCATAATCCTTCCGGAACAGAACACAATTATTCTTACAAACATGGATCATATCATATCCAATTCCAACTGCACGAAGGAAATTCTTCATTTTACTGTAGGTGTGTGGCAGCTCAGACGCATCTGGGAAAGATTCGCGGAAAGCAGCCAACATCGCGTTGAATGATTTGTTGGTCATCCACTCAGATGTCTTCACCTGAAGAAAGGTGACCATAGCTGAGAATACTGACAGCTTATTTCCTGGGGTGACAGCAACGTTGCATTGTTCCAACATGCGGGCCCACCATTTTTCTTCTGCAGGTGAAAGTTCACGAAATGCACGAGCATTTCGTAGCATTGTTTCAATGTTGGTCAAACTCACTGGCTCCGCCACCACCACCTCCTCCTCCTCTTCCACCTGAGCATCAGGCAGATCAAGATGGTGATCTGCTGCTTCCACGTAGTCAATAACATTGACGTTCATAGCTTCACCATGATGAACCCACCTAGTATATGTGACCGACATCCCATACAAGTGTAGATGATTTTGCACAGTTGACTGGGGTCTTGTAACTGAATTCATACAACTGCTACACGGGCAGAGCACATCTGATTTCGGACCACCGTACTCAGCTCTGATAAAGTTCATGAAGTTTTCAACCCCCTCGACATATGCAGCGGAGAATCTTCGAGCAGAAGTTATCCAAGTCCTGTCCATCTGTTAGACAGACAAATTAGTTCTTCTACTAGATATTACAGGAAAAACATATATGCTTTTTTATGAAGTCCAGAAAAAATACCTAGGTCGATGTCTAAAGCTATGGCAAGATATTTGGACGAGCAGATCTAAGTAACGAAATATATGTAAATCTAATTCAGCAAACAAATTTGAGTGCCAAATTATGGCAGGCTATTTCAGCAGTCATGAGGCCGAGCACACAGTCATCGAACTATCGAAGGCCATCGCAGCAACAAAGATCGAGTATAAAACGGTGTAGAGCTATTTCACCTAACAGATTGGCTACTAGACAATGGCAATCTACGTCACAATAAATATATGGCAGGATATTTTAGCAGCTAATCGGCCTTGGCATGCCATCTCAGCTAAGCAGATTGAGTGCAGAACAGGGCAAGGAAGCTTCTTAAGCAGAGCATATTGACAGTAAACTACTTCAGCAAACAGTGAGATTAACAGCGTCTATGAGCTAACATTCAGCGCTACACCGACATGAACGGGGCCTCAGTCTAGAATGCGCGTACCGTGGGAGAAGCTGACCGCCGTGCGTCTCCACACGAACGTCGCCAGCGGTGGCGGCACTGACCGCCGTGCGCCTCCACAAGAATGTAGCCAGAGGTGGCGGCGCGGCTAGAGGACGGCAGTCTACGAGAGCGTACTGTGGGAGCGAGAGGGTCGCCGAACCGCGGCGCCGACGTATCGGCGCGGCGGGGAGGGCGGCTTTGGCGGAGTGAATGGAGTGGAGGGTGACAGGGGGGAGGGGGTGTGGGGAATTATTGGCTAGTTGGCCGAAGGGCGGTTGAATCGGATTTGGGGGGAATTTTTGGGTGTGTGGGGGGGGAGGATTTTCGCGCGGTGGGCGAGGGGAGTTTGGCGCATGGTCGGTTTCTCCAAGTGCAGTCCCACATGTTAGTGAAGAGGCAAGCCGAAGCGCGTTCCGTTTGCGTGAGCCGTGTGCAGGACCGAACGCGTGTGGGGTGCAATGCGACCGCGACAGGAGTGCTGTGAGTGTACCGCCTTTTTTCCTTTTAAACTTGGTGCTTCGCCCCCTCAAAAAAAATTTGTTGCTTCGCGCGATCCATCGATACTACTACTAGTAATCCGGTAATCCCGACTAAAACAGCGCGGCCGGGTCTTTTCCCGCGCGATATGCTGGGAGGTTGGCTTAGTTGGGTTTTTTAGGACGAGTAATGCTACACCTACGTAATCCCAGCTACGTAATTAACGTAATGTGAAACGTGTGAGCTGTTGATTGTAGATTGGGGGGAGGGAGGGGCCCACCACCATGAAAATCAGGGGAGGAGAGAGAGAGGCAATTTACGTTAACCCTTCCGTAGGTTCCCGTAGATGTAGAAAGATGTGAAATGCGTGAATGTGTAGTGGACGTACTATTGGAGTGCCTAAGATAATTTGTGTATGTATAGACCCTATGTGTTTATTTTACTTCGCATGTTAGATTTGTCTCAGTTCAATAAAAAGCAGAGTTGGTGATGATGGTGTGCCTGTCATCCTGCAATATAGGCCATCCGATCTATATCTAACGGATAGGAAGGAAACTATGAAATTTACCCGCACTCGTCTCCACATGTGCAGATAAGGCTTTCCCTCGTTCATCCTTTTCTCCCACAAGATCTTGATCTTCCGTGCAACGCACGGGCATCTTGCTAGTACTCCTACAATATGTATATTATTGTGAAAGTTCATATACACCGGCCGAGATTAATGCAAACACGGCAGGTTTTCATTACATTTCAAACTTTTATAGGACAGAAAAATAAAAGAAACCCGACCCTAAACCTATTCTACGGCGGCGACCGATGTCCTCCATCTGCGATCTCTATGTACGGGGGCGGGGTTCAAGACCCGTGAAGTGAAGGTGCGGTCTCCAGCGAGGAAGAGTAGAACACGGGATACGGACCGGCCAGTTGGCACACCATGCCCTGCCACCTCCCATGCCCTACTCATCCTCGGAGGAGTCCCCGACCTCGGCGGTGCCGGACGTTGGACGGCGGCAAGTAGGACGCTAACTGACGGTGCTCCTGTCGTCGGCCGCCAGCGTGGCCACCGCTTGTGCGGTCGCGTCCGCGTCCGGCTACGCCGCTATTGCGTCGCGAGAGGTGACTTGAGCGAGGGCGGCGACCTCGAGCTTCATCCCCGAAGACAAGCGCTCCCGCAGAGCGTTCACACTTGCGGTCATGGGGGATGTGGTGCCAGGTAGGAGGACGATGCGCTATGGTGTGGAGGTTAGCTGGGCGTTGCCGCTTTAAGTAGCGCATTCCGGTGAGGCCAAGCGTCCGGGTGCGTCATTAAGTCGCCAGAGTTGGTTCCTCGGGCACCGAGCCTCTTAACGACGACATACGAACGGACGACATGAATGCGGGCAGCTGGCACCGGCTGGGAACGCACCGCGCGATGGCATGATGGACGAGGGTTTTGGTGTGCCAGGGTAGTCAGCTGCGGTCGTGGCAACGTTGGAGATGCCCTTTGCTCACATGCGATCCCCGCATGTCATTGAAAAAGCAAGATGACCCGGCATGCTCTCAGGTCCAGAGGATGCAGTTGGCCGCGCTACACCACTCCGCGGACGCGTCGCGGCGCCCTGTGCATCCTCGACGAGCTGGGTGTTGGTGTGTGTTTGGATTGTGGCCAAAGTGCACCTTACCAAAATTTTGGTCATGACCCAAAGATTGGTCTTTGTTTGGATGGTTGCCATTTTTTATCTAGCCAACTCTAGTTCATTTCTCTTTCCAATGTCGGCCAAATCATGGGCAACCAATACCTCAACCAAAATTTTGGTCATGATCCAAAGATTGGTCTTTGTTTGGATGGCCGCCATTTCTTTGGCATGCCAATGAACTCTAGCCAACTCTAGTTCATTTTTCTTGCCAATGTCGGCCAAGTCATGGGCAACCAATACCTCAACCAAAATTTTGGCTACCAATGCTTTGATGGGGCAACCTTGGGCACAAACCAAACATACCGTTGGTCGTGCCACAACACTAACGCCACCCTCGGCACACTGAAACCGACCGTGTCTAGCGACGATATGAGTGTGTCGCTCACCGCGGTCGCCGTGTCCAGAGGCGGTGCTGGAGCTGCGCCCCGTTGTTGGCCCCAATGACCCACATGAACGGTTGTCGGTGGCGAGGAGGTCGTGGGCCAGCTCCTCCATTGGACTAGTCTGCACTACGTCGTCCCGATGGGTGTGCCCCACATGTCGGTTTCCCTGTTTTCCCGGCCATATTCGAGCGTCAGTGCTCCACGTTGCGCATTAGGCCTTTCACTATGTAGGCCAAGAAAGACAACTTATTGTTTATTTGAGCCGTTCAAGTATAATCATGTGGCGTTTGCTTATTTCTTATTCCTCTCCAACCCTCTTCTCCATTGATCATGTCGCCCTCCAGTCGAGTCCATCCTCCCGCATGCCTCATTTGAACATTCCGCCGAGTATCATTCGCATGTACCCACCCTAGTCCTCTTTCAATAGATCTCCGGACCCCGAGATGAAATCGAGAGGGAACGAGTGGGGCCACGTGATACCTAAGGCGGATTCAAAATTTTGAACCGGTGATCATAGCATCCGCAAATCATATATAAAGGGTATTCAATGTTCGTTTCATTTTTGAACATACAATATACTCCCCCTATCCTTTCTAGTTTACATATAAGTTTTATGTGTAGTCAAAGTATCTCTACTTTGATAAAAAAAAGGTATCAACATTTTACAACGCCCAATCAATATTGTTAGATTCGTACGTACTCCTAGATTTGTACTCGAGATGGTTTCCAATTTGACTATTGACAAGATTAATAGTACATGAGATGTATAATGTGAAAATTATATCATTGGAAACTCCTTTCACATACGAATTTGACCGTATGCTTTGTGTAAGTTGCGTGTCATATATTATTACTCTAACATTTGGTCAAAGTTAGCCTCGAAAAACGCATTAGACCATGTATGCTTTGTGTAAGTTGCATGTCATTTATTATTACTCTAACATTTGTGTAAGTTGCATGTCATATATTATTACTCTAACATTTGGTCAAAGTAGTATAGTGGAAGTGGATCCTCTGACGTAGGTATCCCTGCCTTACCCTCCCTTTCGGTCACTTACTGGCGGACCCCATGCTTGCTAGGCCCCGCATGTCAGTTACTCAATGGGTTCGGCCACGTCAGGGGATCCTCATCCGTAGTATACTCCCTCTGTTTTTATTTACTCCGCATAAAACGGATTGAGTGGTGGTATAATAAATGATGCGGGCGGGGGAGGGGGAGGGACGTCAGTTTGCTCTCAACTGCGGTCCCACAAGCGAGTGAAAACGCAAGACGAAGCGCGTTCCATTCGGTGAGCGACGTGGAGGGTCCAGCGTGCCGGGCTGCAATGCGAACGTGGCAAGAGCGATGTACAGTCAAAACCGATTGACCGGTCGTCACCGGAACCACTATTCACACTATAACCGTTGCTGCTCGGCCTACGCCAGCCACTGCCCTAAAACCACACCAAATCTCCAGCCCATTCGCCCACCTTTCGATCCCCTAGCTCGCATCAAGCGTCCCCTAGTTCGCCGGAAAGCCATGGTGCACCGCAAGATCACTTACTACAAGATGCTGACGCCGGAGCGCCGCGCAGAAATCACGGCGGCGGTCGGTGCCACAGACCTCCGTTCCCAAGCTCGCTTTGCGGCGGGCCAATCCCCGAGTTCTCTGGAGCCAAGCTACGAGGAGGAGGAAGCCGATCCAATGTTCATGGCGGAGGTCGCGGCGCAGAAGGCCCCCGATGGGTATGAGACGATGGACGTCGACTTCGTGCCGGCGTCCGAGTCCCCCATGGTGCAGGCGGACCAGCGGTTCAACATGGCGATAGTAAAGGAGGACCGGGAGGCAGAGGCTCAACTCGACGCGGAGCGCGCGCATGCCGTTGCCATCGAGGCTCTCCTGCAGGCGGAACCGGATGTCGTGGATGTGAACTGGGCGGCGGAGGCTCAACTTGAGGCGGAGCGCGCGGATGCCGCTGCCATCGAGGCCCTCCTGCAGGCGGAACCGGACGTCCTGGACTTGAACCGGGCGGCAGAGGCTCGACTCGACGCAGAGCGCGCGGATGCCACTCTCATCGACGCCCTCCTGCAGGTGGAACCGGACGTCCTGGACTTGAACCGGGCGGTGGAGGCTCGTCTCGACGCGGAGCGCGCGGATGCCGCTGCCATCGAGGCCCTCTTGCAAGCGGAACCGGACGTCCTCGACTTGAACCGGGTTGTGCTCTCGTCCATGCAGAGCGCCCGCACGCTCCGCTTGAACGAGTAGCTGGAGGCCGAGGACAACCACGGTGCGGAGACACACGTCGGCAGCGACGACTGGTTCGCGCCGGCAGCCAAAGACGATGAGGCCGTCTCTTTCCGCGAGCAGTGATAGTTTTTCTTTATGTTGTTGTTTTTATGGTTCTTTTGCTGTGTAAAAACATATATTTGTTACGCAAGTCACCTGACTTGGGTCAGTCTACCATTTCAGGAGGTTGGATGAATATCCTACGTCTCCTAACCCTTCTTTTCTTCTTCCTCACCTCTTCTTCTTCCCCAACAGACCACCGCACGGGCCGTACGGGTACTCCCCAACATGCGGTTGGATAAACATACTCTATGAACGAAAATTATGTGTCAGCGATAGGATGGATGAGTTTGGTTTGTTCACATGCGACAGCACGTGTCAGTGAGGGTGCGTTCCCTTGGTTGGGTTTGCGGCATGCAGGAGCGACTGTGTGAGGGTGCGGTGCGACCGCGGCGTGCAGGAGCGACCGTATGAGGGTGCGGTGCGACCGCGACAGCCGTGTGCAAGTGTACCTCCTTCTCATGTTGAAAACTTTAGGCAAGCTTGGCAAAAATGTGTGGCGAAGTTTGGCAATGCAAGGCCTAGACCCAAACAGGATAAGTACATACGTACTAGGAGTACTAGTGTTAAAAAAGAAAGGCGGGGTTTTCCTTCGCGGGATTTAATCGATACAAATCCTCGTTTCACGTGTCAATTAATGCGTATTTTTTTCTCCAAAGACCAAAGAGCTAACCATCTCACTCCTCATCGCTTGATTAAAGCAGCGCCATGCAAACCAACCTTCTGACTTCCGCATGCATGCAGGGGATATTAATGTCCTTGGTTGCTAACCCCATCAATTTTGCCTCGATTAGTGTTAGTGGCCCTTTGCAAATTGTAATTTTGATATACTGGCCTTGTGTACAAAAAAATGGAGGTAGTAACTATATTTGACTTCCTTCCCCATTGCGGTGACGTCGACGATATCTTTTTTTGGTGGTTTGGCGAAGTGCGTTCGACGGAGAACACCATTGAGGGAGACCACGGTAACTCGTTCGCAAGTGCCGCCTGCAAGCCGAGACAACCGCCTTATTTGCATCCAGGAAGTCCTTTACTAGTACTACTAGGAGTACTAGTGCGGTGAGATGGTTTCTTGAAGAAGACGATGGAGAAGCGGAGTCAGCAAAGAGTGAAATGATGGTTGCTTCGTCCGTGCTTTTGTGATTTGACGCCTCACTGCTTTGTGATTTGTGATAAAAGGGACAGGGGAGTAGACTCTGTGCTCTATACTGTACTACATGCGTCCAAGCATGGGAGAAAGAGGAGAGACGTTGCATTTTTCTATTCCTTCAATCAATCAATCAATCAGGGAGCTTCGGTTCCATCCTTTTGGCTTTGGCAACACCGTCCACAATGGTTCCCACGATGCCAAAAGCTATTTTCACATTTGGCTACACATTGTGGATGCCCTTAACCGTACCACTTGGTTTTGCTCCTGTGTGCTATCTATAAAAATCTCAATTATATTGATCTAAAAAATTATAGAATCAAGATTAGTAAAAAGGAGGTGATTTTGCCACGCGGAAGGCGGGGGAGGTTTCTTATTTGAGCAATGCTACATCCACGTAATGGTTTACGTAAAGTTACGAATGGATGTGATGTGGGACTATTTGATTGGATTAAAGGAGAGGATTAGGCCCACCCCACCTGAAAATCAGGGGGGGCATATATAGATTAGATGGAAAGTATACGTAGCAGCTATGTAGCCCTTTGTAAGTCTAGGATTAGGCTTCTTATTTTCGGAGGACGTTGTCCTGGCGGTTTGCTAACATGCGGTCCCACGTGCCAGTGCTTTACCAAGCCGATCCGCGTCCCACATGAGGCAGAACAACGGCAGAAGCAACACGTGGTTAAGTTGAAGAAGATGAGGGAGAAGCGGATTCAGCAACGAGTGAAATGATGGTTGCTTCGTCCCTCCAACTTAACTGCAGGAAAGGTGCAGCTTTGTGATTTGACGCCTCATTGCTCATTACTACGCCGGCGCCATGACTGGGTGTAACGCCCCGAGACCGACGCTCCAGACGCCTACCATGTTTTGCGTGACCGTCGTGTGTTTTATTTGTTTGTTGCATTCATCATCGCATCATCCGCATTGCACCGGCACTCGTTGTCGTCATTGTTTTTAAAACTTGCATTCATTCGTAGTTGCCGCGTTCCCCCCTTGTGTGCGCGTCCGAAGTTGTCCCGAACCCGAACCGGACTACCGTTACCCGCTGGGTCCGGATCATCCCCTAACATCTACAAAATATCTCCGTTTTCTTATTTGGACTCCCTACCTATTTTTTTTCTCGATCGTCCGATTTTAATCGAAGGGCCCGATTACCCCTAACCAAAACCCTCTTGCTATTTAAACCGTCCAACCCTAGCTCTAGCCTGTCCAATCTCCACCATATCCCCACGCCGCCGCCACTCTCTCCCTTGATTTCAGCGCCGAGCCAACCACCATCCTCTCCGACCTCTTCCCGTGTTTTCCGGCCACGAGCAGGAGCCCCTACCTCGCACCTCCTGCGGGCCTCCTCACCTGCAAGCAGTAGCAGCGCCCGAGCGCTCCTCTCCCTCGTGCCCGAGACCTTGCCAGCATCCCAGGGCCCGAGCTCCGCAGCGCCATCCCCGCCTCCTCTGTTTTGCGCTTGTCCACGTCGACGCCGGCAGGCTCCGGCCGGATCGGCTCGGGTCCCCGCTGCTCCTCCTCTGCCGCCCTTGTTGCGAGTCGCTCGGATTCGTCGGACCCCTGCTTCGTTCCCCTCCTGGTCGTGCCGCCGACGAGGTCCCCGACGACCCAGCCAGCGCCGGTTTCTTCTCTGCTCGAGGAACTCCAGCAGCCACGCACGACCGCGTTGACCTCCCCTGCCTCATCTGCGTCGTCGTTGCAACCAGCGCATGCGCCTCTCGCCGGAGAGCTCCCCCGCGCCCGTCCCATCGCGCCGTGCCTGCCTCCTCTGCCTCGGGCTCGTTTGCTGCCGCCAACTCCCTGCCGCTGCCATCTGCTTCCCCTGCAACGAGCAGAGCCACTGCAGCCCCAACCCGGCGCGCCTCCGCCCCTTCTCTGGCCAAGTCCGGCGCCCCATGGCCGGATCCGCCGTCGCCTGCTCGTCGGTAGCCGCCCCCGTGCCCGCGACCCCCTGCTTCGCCCGTTCATGCGCCGCTGCCCCTGCATCGAGCTGCGTCAGACGGACTAGCGAGGACACCCTGCTCCCGCTCGTCTTCGTTGACCCGGTCCAGTCGACCGCCAGATCCACTCCGAGCGTGGGCTGCGAGCCTCTCCAAGGCCTAGCCCAGCGCTGCTGCCTCCATCCAGCCCAACTCCAGATCCGGGCCTTAGCCCATGGGTGAGCAGCTCCTCTAGCCCCTCTGCTCTGTTGTGGCCCAGCAAGTGTCGGCCCGTGTAGGTTTTTTTTCAGATCTGCGATTTTAGCAATTATCCCAGAAACGTCTGTTTTACAGAAACCCCCTCATGTTCATGCATATAATAACTAGTTAATCATGCATCAGAATTAAATAAACTATATATGAAATATGCTTGGATTTTTGTCTAGTTTCATAATATGCCACTTTCATCCCATGTTAAAATGTTTAAAATGTTGTTTGTTTAATTTGCTCGATTGCCATGTTAAAATGATTTATTTCATAACTAAATAACCGTAGCTCGGTTTTAAATAAACTTTATATGTAATTGGGGTAGAAAAATGCATTGATTAACAGGGTGCACTTCATTTTGCTGTTTAACAACATTAAAATTGTGTTTAGGGAAGAACAGTACCAAATTCAAAATATGCATATGAGGATTTTCCGGAATTGTTGTTTGTTGTTCCGGCCTCATTTAAACTTGCCTAAATAGTTAGTTTTCTTATGTCTCACCTCTTGCCATGTTAATCAACATTTAATATTGTTGGGTACATAACCGAGAGAACTAAACAATTGATGTGGTGTTTCGTCAATATGCAACTCGTTGCATATTGAGCTCCTCTTAATTTGTAGTGTTGTTTGTTGCACTTTGCCATGCCATGCCTCTTTAAACCGGACATGCATCATACTTGTTTGTGCATCGTGCCATTTGTATGTGATGGTTGTTTACTATGTTGTTTGTTTCTTTCCGGGTTGCTTCTCTCGCTAGCTTCGGTTTCGTTCCGGAGTTGTGAGGATTCGTTCGACTACGTCCGGTTGTCTACTTCATGGACTCATTCTTCTTCCTTGCGGGATTTCAGGCAAGATGACCATACCCTCGAAATCACTTCTATCTTTGCTTGCTAGTTGTTCGCTCTACTGCTATGCTGCGCTACCTATTCACTTGCTCTTCAAGCCTCCCAAATTGCCATGAACCTCTAACCTTTGTCACCCTTCCTAGCAAACTGTTGTTTGGCTATGTTACCGCTTTGCTCACCCCCTCTTATAGCGTTGCTAGCTGCAGGTGAAGATGAAGATTGCTCCAATTTGGATTATGTTTATGTTGGGATATCACAATATCTCTTATATTATTAATGCATCTATGTATTTGGTAAAGGGTGGAAGGCTCGGCCTTATGCCTGGTGTTTTGTGCCACTCTTGCCGCCCTAGTTTCCGTCATACCGGTGTTATGTTCCTTGATTTTGCGTTCCTAACGCGGTTGGGTGATTTATGGGACCCCCTTGACAGTTCGCTTTGAATAAAACTCTTCCAGCAAGGCCCAACCTTGGTTTTACATTTGCCTCACCTAGCCTTTTTACCTTGGGAGTCGTGCTCTCGAGGGTCATCTTTATTTACCCCCCCCGGCCAGTGCTCCTTCGAGTGTTGGTCCAACCTGTCAGTCACCGGTGGCCACCAGGGGCAACTCTGGGCTCGCCTATCGGAAGCTTGGACAATCCGGTGTGCCCTGAGAATGAGATATGTGCAGCTCCTATCGGGATTTGTCAGCACATTCGGGTGGCTTTGCTGGTCTTGTTTTACCATTGTCGAAATGTCTTGTAACTGGGATTCCGAGACTGATCGGGTCTTCCCGGGAGAAGGAATATCCTTCATTGACCGTGAGAGCTTATAATGGGCTAAGTTGGGACACCGCTGCAGGGTATTATCTTTCGAAAACCGTACCCGCGGTTATGTGGCAGATGGGAATTTGTTAATATCCGGTTGTAGAGAACTTGACACTCGACTTTATTAAAACGCATCAACCGCGTGTGTATCGTGATGGTCTCTTTTCGGCGGAGTCCAGGAAATGAACACGGCTTTGGGTTATGTTTGACGTAAGTAGGAGTTCAGGATCACTTCTTGATCATTACTAGTTGACGACCGTTCCGTTGCTCCTCTTCTCACTCTTATTTGTGTATGTTAGCCACCATATTATGCTTAGTGCCTGCTACAGCTCCACCTCACTATCCCTTTCCTACCCATAAGCTTAAATAGTCTTGATCTCGCGGGTGTGAGATTGCTGAGTCCTCGTGACTCACAGATACTTCCAAAACAGTTGCAAGTGCCGATGAGACCAGTGCAGGCGATGCCACCGAGCTCAAGTGGGAGTTCGATGAAGACCTTGGTCGTTACTATGTGTCTTTTCCTGATGATCAGTAGTGGAGCCCAGTTGGGACGATCGGGGATCTAACAGTTGGGTTGTCTTCTTTTCTTTTGGTTCCGTAGTCGGACCTATGTGTGTATCTTGTATGATGTTTGAATTCATTTATGTATTGTGTGAAGTGGTGATTGTAAGCCAACTCTTTATCCCATTCTTGTTCATTACATGGGATGGTGTGAAGATGACCCTTCTTGCGACAAAACCACAATGCGGTTATGCCTCTAAGTCGTGCCTCGACACGTGGGAGATATAGCTGCATCGTGGGTGTTACACTGGGGTGCTTCACCCCGGCTGCTCTGCACTGTATTCCGGTATGACACGTGGACCCGGTAGCTTGATGTCCCACATGTCGGCGAAAGGGACTAGAAGATTTACGAAAGCGAGCGCTCCACTCTTACGACGGAGGAGTAGACAACACGACGGCCTAGTGAACTGTCACTTGTACTGTATAGTACTATAGTTTTGCTGTTTCGCACGATCCATCGATACAAACCTGATTAAACAGGAAAGGGCGGGATTTTTCCTGCGCGGTAGATGATACTGGCCATACATTTCAAAGGCAATTTTAATGTATGCAAACTGAATAATTATAAGTAACAATATGATATCTAGTAAAACTAAAAACACATATGATTTATTATGTTAGAGTGTAGTAGTAGTGCTGTATTGCATAGTTGTTAGATGTAACATGCGAGAACGTGTAGAGATGTAGTTTTGGAGGGCCTACAGAGAGAAAAGCGTAATACGGTCACCGAACTTTAGAATAAGCTGATTACGGTCACTATATACGTTTTGCGGTGGATTATACGGTCACTTGCTCACAGCTCAGCATCGGATTGCACTCTGTTGACCGGCCAAATAGTCTGCGTGGCGCCATGTTGACTAGTTAAATGGACCACGTTCCTTGTGGGTCCCACCTGCCAGTTCGCATAGGCAAAAGGTCAGATAAACACAAATTTACGCAGGCGCGACAAGGCTCCAACCCGTGCGCGGGAATCACCTGGTTGTGTATGTGTCTGTCAGGGCCTGATGTGTGCGCATGCACGTGTAGGTTGAGCACTTGAGCGTGAGAGTGTGTGTTGGTCGTGTGGTGTACTGGTGTGTGCATGCATGCGTGCGTGTGTGCGTGTGAGTGTTGCGTGCGTGCGTGGCTGCGTGTGTACGTGTGAGTGTTGCGTGCGTGCATGGGTGCATGTGTTTGTGTGAGTGTTGCATGGATGCAGTTCGTGTGCATTCGTGCGTGTGTGTATAATCACCACACCAGCTCCTGTGTGTTAAAACAGACGGCTCAGCATACCAATACAAGGCCACCTTGTCCTCTGTACCCGCGGTCATGACTTCGAACCACCGTCCAAATATTTTTTTGTCGTTTGTATTCATTCTTACTAGCAAGATGCCCATGTGTTGCACGTAACATCAAGATGCATTTGTATGACTTGTTTATCTTGTGAGAGAAAAGGATGAACGAGGGAAGGCCTTATTTGCAAATGTGGAGAGGTGTGTGGGTACCTTTTTGCAAAATTGCCATAGTTTCTTTCCTATCCATCAGATATAAATCGGACGGCCTATATTGCAGGATGGCAGGCACACCATCATCACCAACTCTATTTTTTATAAGAGTGTATTTTATAAGAGTGTAGATGTAGAGTAGATACAAGTCGACAGGTGGGCACGATGGTAGTGAGATAATGTGATGCAACACTAGAGGTGCCACGTGGAGCGTTTAACTGGTCAACTAGTCATGTCATGAGCAAATACAGAGTTGTACGGTGAGCCCGTGACTGTATAATACCCACTAAACATAAATGGTGACCATAATGAGTGGATTCTGAAGTCCAATGTACGTATCGTGCTTTCGCTTCAAATATAATGATCGTCATTGCATATATCGCGAGAGAAAGATGAAACATGCGTGAATTTTCTGGGGGCTTACTTTTAGAGGACCTGGAGATAGTTTTGTGTGCATATGTGAAAGGGGCGTACAGGGGGGGTATGCGATGGAGAGAGAGATGCTCTTCGTTTCTCTTTATTATGACTTACTTTGTATATAGTATAAAAATATACAAATTCACAGTGCGGAATAAATATCATCGTGGTCACCATGCAATGCAAATTAGCGTTCGTACTCCTCCATATAACTTTGTAATGTTGTATATATGTAGAAACTCTAAAATAATTTTATGGCCACACTTTATTCAAAAGGAATGTTGTATGCGAAATAAATGTGAAGAGAGGACTTTTTAGATCAATGGGGTACGTGATGTAACATGTGTGAATGTGTAGTTGATGCATTTGGCGGGGCCTAGAGAGGTATATGTGTGTATTACGTATTCGAGAGAGGCATGGATAGAGGGGCCGACGGGGGTGGCGTGGGAGAGATAGCACGAGAAATGAGAGTGGTCTAGAGAGAGAGAGACGAATATGACGTCACGACAAGAGATTCCATTCCCTTGAGTGTGTATATGCAAGGGGGAGGGAATAGAGGCACCAGGAGAAATTTTCTGTGTGTGTGGTGTTTGTGTTGGTATGTGTGGGTGTGAGAAGATAATGAGACGTGGGGGCAGAGGGTGTGTCACCGCGTGAGGTCCGGTGGGTCGAGGTGAGGCCCTTTGTTCGGTTCCGACCTGCGCCACATTGGTCGGCCCGTGACGCATTTAGGAAGACCCATGGATGACTAGTTGTACAAGACAAAGATAGCAGAATTGTGAAGGACTCTGTGTCCACTGACAAAGCCGGCTTGGATTTGTAACCCTAGGTTCTCGGACTAAGGTAACCCCTTTATCTCTGATATTACTATTCATCCAACCTAACTTTAAGGGGCATCCTACAGAATGCTCTGCTAGAATCATACTCGTCGATTAGGAAGAGAGGTGTGAGACAATGCGTGAGAGACAGGTGTAAAGATAATGTGCGTACACGAGACACGTAGGCAGGTCCATGTATATAGAAAGGGTCGATGAGGATTGTGCGTGTGTATGTTTGTGAGAGGAAGAGTGCTTGTGATAAAGGTTAGTGAAAACAGTTGTAAATGGTTACGAGAGGGAGGGAGGGTTATATCTAGAGCATGTGTGCGAGAAAGACACCTCGGGAGAGAGTGTGTGAGCATGTGTGAGAGACCACCGATGGAGAGTGAAACTACACATAAAAGACTGCTCTACACATTGATTAAAGATATAAATTGTATCCAAATATTAGGATGGGATCATGATATTTGCAATTCGCGTAAGGAGCGGTCATTGATACATCAGACATCTAGATTCTATCGAATTTGAGCATGTCTATGTTATTATTCGACACAATTGATCCACATAGTTAGTATTTTGAACTCCAGACAATGCATCGGTTTAGCGATCGAATATAAACGTGAGTATAGTTCATGTTGTGTGTGTAAAGCACATTATACATACGAAAGTTACACAATGGACATTATAAATAGCTACCTATGAACTAGCATACATTTGAATTCAACTTAAGGTGGTTAAAAAAAATCGAATTCAACATGAAGTCCATTCAATTATTTGAATTTGATATCATGGCATTTGTAAACCATACCTAAATTATGGGGGCACCAATCTTTGCTCTGATTTTGTACATAATAGCATATGTAGTCGTGTACAAAATAGATTCAAATTTAGCTCCTCCATTCGTAGTTATAGGATTTTCAAGTGTCAAAATTTCAAAAAGAAGTGGATAATTTAATGAGGTTTTCAAACATACAAGGTGAAATATAACGTTGTCCATTTAGGTCAATCCTCATAGTTCAAGAGTACTCTAAACGTGGATGCTTGTGTTTCAGAATTTCGAACGAAGCGCCAAAAGAGCCTCGACTCGCCCGAAACCGCGTGAGACCAATGTTTGGTAGTACAAGGAAATTACTTTTCTAATAACTCCGACCCGTGAAACCTACCGGCCCGACGTCCAAAGGTCTAAACCGGGGTAGGTTTGTAGCTTCATCTAGACGCCACGCAACCGCATCCGAAAAACATTCATACACAGTGGCCGCCTAAGCACACATGCGCGCGGCCGAAATCGCTCCCACCCACTATTTGGGACACCTAGGATTACCATCCTAGCCCCGACCCGCAGTAGCTCCGAAATTTAAGAGGGGGGCAAAGTTTGTACTTTCCCCAAATTTCAAACAAGCGCATCCCATCTTCTGTTCAAAAAAGCCAAGAACAAGCGCGTCCCAGACCGAAACATGGTTCCCCCCACCCGTCCGATTCCCCATTCGTACTCCGTGGGCGCCAAAACTACCTCTCCACCGGCCGCGAAACCCCGGCGTCCTCCGTCCGCCACCCCATCCCACCCATCAACCGCCGCCCTACTCCATCACGCCAGAGCCGATACCCCGACGTCGTCGTCCACCGCAACCTCAACCGCAACGCCCTCCATGGCTAGTAGTTGAAGCCAAGGCCGAGCCGTCCGTACCCGAGCCAGTTCAACCACGCCGTCCTGTGCCTCACCGCTGCCGCTCCAACTTCGCCACCCTCCACCGCACCGGAGCTCTTCCTGCTACGCCGTCCTTCGCCGCCTCGGAACTGCTTCCCCTCCGCCGACATACGGCCGCGGCAACACAGTCAACAATTTGGCCATGGGTTCGTCCAAGCCTGCACCCTCCAGAACATCGGTTTCCCCGGTAAAAAGAAGAAGATCGGCGCGACATGTGGAGGTGACCACACCGGCAACCGAAAAAGGTACTCCTCTTCCCTTATTCGTGCAAATCTTACGTCTCTGCTTGCACGGTATTCATCCAACAGAAGACACTAGTTGACCGCCTCTTCTTGATACTAGATGTTCCTAGTAACTCGCGATCCACAAGGTTTCTCCTCATATACTATTTCACCTTAGCTAGAGGTCCGTCGCCCCCCTGAATTTCAATTTCTGGCCAGTTGATTCCCAATTAACAGAAGCATTCCCCGACGTAACAGGCGCTAGTATGCCTATTACGCCGGGGAAGCAGCGCCTTGGTGTTAATCTTAGGGGCGTGTGCGGCCTAGAGCTACTGGCGCCCGATCTGGAGGTCGGCCGGGATTAAAGGGATGGCCTGGGGGCGCTGCCAAGCACGGCGGTGGTGTGAGGTCGATGGGAGGGCGGGGCGGCGGAGTTAGGGGTCTGGGCCGGTGGTCGCTGGCGGTTCGAGAAAGATCGTCAACAGTGATTGGCGGGAGGTAGACGAAGGCCATCTACCCGTTCCTTATAGATCGGACGGTTCATTAAAAAAATCGACTGACCAATTTATTTTCAGTCGACTGTTATCTTAGATATGACCACATGTGGTGGTGTGCTGGAGGAGTACCTGCATTTCCTGTGCTCATATATTACAAAATCATACGGAGTAGAATCTAATTTTGTTTGCCATGCAATGTTGTAGAGCTATCATATGTCTCCTGTCATTTATTTTTCAGCCGCCTGCTATCTGCTACTTTTACAGTGCACTAGTTCTGCACACACTTCACCCTTGCTCTCACTATTGTGTTTTTATGCAAGGGTATTTCAGACCCTGCTGCCATGAGAGAAGCCAAAAAGAAAAGAGAGAAGTCGCTCCAGCTTCCTATGCGGGTAGGCAAGACACGTTACGACGCTATAAAGTGTGCAGTTTCAGCAGATGGAGACGGTAAACGTAGCTCTGGAGTTGATGACCTCACTCGCAATGAACCACCATCCCAGGTGCTTGCTTTAACTTTGCGGTGTCATATGTGGTTGCATGTTCCATATGGTGTCTAGCTTGTATTCGAAAGGCCGAAGTCGGTAAGATAAGGAAAGATATTTTTTTACATGAACCACCATCCCGTGAGCACCAGAAGACAAATAGCTAGTCAGGGCACTGGCCGTGCCAGTGACAAGCCCAGCAAAGATAGGCATCACCTGGAAGCCAACTAAAAAGCTGCGATGGTGGCGAAGCAGCCCGGCTCCCACCAGGCTCTCAGGTCCTAGATGATCATGCTCACCACTCCAGCCGGATGTCTAGCTTGTATTGCTTCCAATTTGGTTAAATTGCATCTGCTTAGCTTACACATTATACCTTTGAATATGACATGCCTTTCTGTTTTTGGTACATACTAGTACATCTGTGTATTAACCATGTTCTTACATCAAACTAATGTTCTAGTGTATCCCTCATCAATCACTTATCACGAGGCAGGCAGGCAGGCAAGGGGTACTCCTCATTTAAAGAATGCAGCGTCCGCCTCCCGACATGATTCCAAGCCGTGGCTGCGACTGCGGGCGTGGGGATTGACTTCGAGCTCCCTTCATCCACGAGCGAGTTTCGTACGCGATGGGTGTTTGTCGATGCCGGCATGCTCATCCCCCTGCTTCGTCTCCCGACGGGGCCTGCTGTTCCAAACTCCTGCTGGAGCCACCAGAAGCTCTCGAGCCCCCTCCTTGCTCTCGTCTGGGCCAGGCTGAGGCTGCTGAAGGACCGCGGCATGACCGCGCCGGTGGTGGTGAAGGAGTTCGTCAAACGCCGGGTTACTCCGCTTCAGTGCCACTCTCGCCCAATGTGGACCTTGCTCAACAGTCAGGACCACATGAGGTTCCAGGAGTCTGGGCTCCCTCTTGGGACGCGGCAAACAGTGCTCAAGGTCTTGACGGGTGTCCCTTTGCCGGCCGAAATGCCTGGGAAAAATTGCCTGCTGTATCGCTGCAAGAACAAGGATGAGTTTGCAGTGAGCATGCCTTCCTTCGACGAATGGGGGCTACGGCCGATCGTACTGGTGGGGCCCCACGAGAACCCCGTCGTTGTGGTTCCTTTCTTTGCCGCCGGCGCCGAGCTCGCCCCAGGTGAAGGTGCGGGAGAGCGAGCTCCGACGGTTGCCGGTGGCTCGAGTCCTGAGGAACACGTGCCGAGTGGTGATCCTGGGGCGTCGTCTTCGGGGGCCTGCGACCCCCCTCCTGAGGCGCCTATTATTGAGGAGGTGCAGCATGCGGCTCCCGAGGCCAAGGCTCCAGGAGCCTCGGGAGGTTGTGGTGAGACGGTGCCCGGCTGTTTGCCGCAACCGGGCACCCCTGAAGATATCCTTCCAGGCTCTTCTTCGGCCTCGCTGCGCACCGGCCGTCACGTCCAGCGTTTCGGTCGTCTTTGTGTGGACTTCGAGGAGCTCCACAGGAGGAAAGGATCCCCTAGCGGCAGCAACATCTTCAGGCCGTTGAAGTGGTGAAAGTACATCGCCATTGACGCGTAAGTACCTTGTTGTCACGGCTTCCTGCGTGTAGCCTCCTTATCCTGACGTCAGTTCTCCAGGGCTCCTTCCGTTGAAGCTGTTGCGTCTGCCGACAAGCGGCCTCCTTCTTCATCAACTGCCCCATCCGCCTTGAGCGTTCCTGGTCTTCCTACTGCCCTTGGAGCTGGGTCGGTCGGGGGAGCATCTCTACCTTCGCGGCGCGCTGAGCCCGCGGCTTGGCCATCCCTCCCCCACGGTCTGGCGTGGAGCTTGGCGGGCGTGCCCAAGGCTCCTCCTTTGCTCATGGGCAGCAGCTAGTTGGCTTCGATCTTTGGTTCCTCTTCAAGCAGTGAGCCCCGGCCGGCTTGGGCTCCTCGTGAGGACGGGCTGGCGTCAGGTGTGGCGTCAGCCCCCAGCCCCCTGCTGTGGGGTGGCGCGTCGCTCGGCGCCCCACCTGCAGCCCCCGAGGTGGAGGACGAGGAGGGTCGAGCGTTCGAGCTCGAGCGCGGGCGGACCGTGGTTCGTCACGAGCTCTTCCAGGAGGCGATGGGCGCGATGAGCTGACTTGGTGGAGAGCTCGCGGGTGTTGACTCGCGCCTTGAGGCCGAAGGTCTCCGGCTGGTGGAGGAGTGGCGCAAGCTGAGGGTGGCCATCAACCTCGGTCGCTATCAGCGCGACCTTGAGAATGCGAAGGCCGAGGCGTCCCTCAAGATCGCCCATGAAGCCCGCTCACGAGCCTTGCAAGAGGCTCGCGAGGCTGACCGCCGTCGCGAGGCTGCGGAGGAACGCGCGTGGGAGCGCCAGGCCTGGGGCGCATCCCTTGAGCAGCAGGTGGAGGCACGCAGGGCCGCTCTTGCGTCGTTGAGGGGGATGCCCGCGGAGGATGAGGAGGTCCGGAAGCGTGGTAAGACGCTGGCCCTGGAAGCCGTAGAGCGCAGCCTCAAGCTCGAGCGACTGGAGACGAGGGAACGTCAAGTTGCTCAAGCAGAAGATGCCGTCGGGGCTCGCGAGGCCGGAGTTGAGGAGGAGGTGAATCGCTGGGTAGCCGAGGCTCGTGCGGACCTGGAGGGTAGGTACGACCTGAACCTGAAGCTCGCGGGTACGGAGGATGCCCGCAGGGCCGCTGCCCTCAGGCCCAGGTTGGATGAGGCTAAGAGGCGCGCGGAGGCCACGGCCACCGCCCTTGTTACGGCGTAGGCGGACTTGGCCTCCGCCCGCGCCGAGCTGCGCTCCCTTCGTAGGCGGGTTGATGACGCTGAGGCCGTTGCATGGCAGAACACAGAGGAAGTGCTCCAACGACGAATGCTGGAGCGCGAGCATGCTCCTATGGTTCAGGATCTTCGGAACAGGGCCAACACCGCCCTGGGCCATATTTGCGACGTGGAGGTGCCTGCCCCTCACTCGAATGACTATGCCAACCATCTAATCTTCTTCACTGAGGTGGTGACGCGCCTGGAGGCTTGATCTGCCAGAGCTCGCCAGCTTATGGAGGAAAGGGGGTGTGGCCTGCTTCAGTGCGCTTTCTCCCGTGTCTTCGGCCACCTTCTGAATGCCAACCCCAACTTTGATTTCGACGCCGCCATCGCCCCCGTTCCCACGGTCGTCCGAGATGACCTGGCGTGTTGGGTTGAAGACAACGTAGACGCGTTGGTCTGGGCCTTCACTTCGGAAGATGACGGGGTGGTGGTCGCCACAGACGAAGGCGACGTGGTTGACGACGGCGTCGTGGGCGTCGCCGGCGGTGGCGACATTGCCGATGAAGACGATGATGACGCGAGTGACGCATCCGCGGGTGATGTAGCGAGCGACATTTCTGGCTGACCCCATGTTCTTCTGTCGTTTCATCCTGCACACGAAGCTCGGGCATGACCCTTGGAAAACTTGTAAGAGCATTTTGGGAGGGGGGGCCCCTCATGTAAGCAAATTGCACTTTTTACTTTCCTATGCGATGTGAGTTTGTGTCCTCGTGAACTCGTGAATCCGGATGCGAGTTCTCTGTCATGATTTACCTTAGTCAGCGCCAGCTTTGAGCTAGGTCACGAGGCGTCGAGTTTCTGAGAACCCTGCGGGGCTCGTCGCCCCGTCAGAAGGGGCCCCACAAGAGGTGAGCTCCAATTGTAGTGCTAGCGCGCACTTGGCGCATGCGCTTCGTGCTGTCCCGCTCACGAGGAGCTCATGAGGGGAAGGCGACGGACATGAGTCCCAAACAAAACGAGATCTAGATGGCAAGAAATTGCTCGACCAAGAACAAGCACCCTCCGCGCGTGACGAGAAAAACTCGGTTTCAAATTAAATCTAGATCCAGAAAGCAAAGCTACAGAAAGGGAGATCCAAAGCGAAAGGCCGCGTCCGGCACCTAGTCTAGTCTTCCGGTCTTCAAGTCTTCTCACCAGCGCCGAGCTAAGTGCTGCCATTGGGCGTGGGAGGGAGCCCCAGGGCCTGAGGCCAGCACCCCTGAGACTCCGGGGCGTGTACAGCCCCAACTCATTATTACGTGAGAGTGTCACGGGCGGCGAGCTTCACAGGCACTAGGCCTTCTTCACAGGTACCTTCCTTGCTTCATATCGCCAGTCGAGGGCCCCGCCTTGCACCACCCTTGACCTCCTTTGAGCCGACCGGTCACCAGGACAACACAAAAGAGGGAAAGAGGACGCTAGCGGTGCCCTCGGCGACCACAGGTCCTCTGCCGGTGGAAGGGTTGTCGAGGCCTCCCCGGTAGAGGGCCTACCTCCGGGTGTCGCCAGGCGTCGTGCGAAGCGGGGAGGGGCCTTGCTCCTGGCTCCCTCCTGGCGGCCCCAAGTGTGTTTCCCTTGTTGGAAGGGGTGCCGTCGTGCCAGGGTCGTCGATCGACGCTGCAACCTGATTCATCTGCAGCCCGTGGTTAGCGTAAGCCTGTTCCTGAGAGATTAGCGGTACCCTATAGTTGCCGTTGCCGGCACGATCGTCGTGGTTCTCCATTGATACTTGGAAGGCTTCGGCTCCTAGCGCCCCTTCTCCCCAATCTTCTCCAGCGAATGAGCCGAGGTCGTCCTCCGGTGCGTACTCCTGGTCCATCATGCGGGGCACATAGGCTTCCGGGGCCGTCACCCCGAATACCTCGCCGTTGTGCCCCATGCTCCATGTTGCTCGGCCCAGGGTGGCATCCTGAGGATGGTACCATGGCATCTGGCTAGGACCATGGGGCGCGACACTTGCGCCCATGCCTGTCGCGGGCGGCATGGGGGCAGCGGAGCCCCCTACAGCCGCTGGCCGTGCTGGTGTTCGTAGCCCCCGGGCGTTGCTAACAGCGTGCGGTTGTGGTGAGGCTTGTCGTGTGGCCCTGCGGTGGCCTGAGGAGAAAGTCGATAGCAGAAAGGTGGCGCCCCGGACGCTGCCACATCGAGCTGCTCGGAAACCCGCTCCAGCAGTGCATCCCGGCCACTCTCCATCAGCCTGCATCGCAGTAGCTCCCTTGCCACCATGACTGCCGCCCGCATGTTTGCTTGCTCCCGCCGTGACTGCGCTGCCATTGCCGCGGCATGACTCGCCACTCTTACAGCGGCTCGTACTTGCCGTGGGGTGAGGGTGGACGACGGCTGGCCGCGCTGCCCGCGCCCAGCGGAGTTTGGCAGCGCTCGCGCCGCCTGGAGCACGGGGTCGAGGTCTTCATGGGCAGGCGACGCTCCCCGGGCTGGCTAGGCTGCCCAGCGATCGTAGCCAGCCCTTGAGTCGCCAGACATCACGGCGGTGGAGCGTCGGCGAGCTGGTTGGTGGAGAAGAAGCTCCGGTGCACCCCTACCTGGCGCGCCAAATGTCGGCTGTGGGGTTCCGGCAAACCCTTAAGGTTCGAACACTGGGGTGCACGTGAAGTCTTTCCCTCCTACCGATCTACGCCCTAGCTCGCTAACATCTCGCGGACGAACTCGACGAACTCGCAACACAGAAAGACACGAGGTTTATACTGGTTCGGGCCACCGTTGTGGTGTAATACCCTACTCAGGTGTGGTGGTGGTGGATTGCCTCTAGGGTTGATGATGAACAGTACAAGGGAAGAACAGTCTCCTGAGGTTGAGGTGTTCTTGTGGCTAGCGTAGGCTCTCGATCGGGTTGGATCCAGCTAAGATGAGATGCCCCTACTATGGTGGCTAGCTCTACTTATATAGGCCCTGGTCCTCTTCCCAAATATCGAGCGGGAAGGGAGCCAACAACGGCGGGCAAATTTGAAAGGGGACAGCTAGTACGAGCTATCCTGACAAAAGCGGTCTTCGCCTGCGAAAAGCTCTGGTGGTGACGCCGCCTTGGTCTCCACGATGACCTCCGTCTTGCCGTCCTCCTGGTCTTGGTCTCGTTGCACCAATATAGCAACCTTTGCCTGATGCCTCGGTACTCTTCGTCTGCGCTGGCCTCCTTAGCACCAAAGAGGAAATAAGGACGCTGCGCGCGCTGGCGCCCGCCTGGTGTCGTTCGTCATGGATCACGTCACGAGAGCCTCGTGAGGTTTGCCCCGCCTTGATATCTCCGCTCCTCGTGAGCCTGCCTGGCTAGGCCACTCCAGAGGAGGTCTTGCGTCATCCGCCTCGCGAGGCTTGGACCCTCGCGAGGGTCTTGGATGCCTTGCTGATGAAGATGGGCCGTACGGTCTGCTGGCTTAGCCACGCCGTGGGCCATAGGCAGGCAAGTCTGGGGACCCACGTTCCCAGAACGCTGACAATAGCATCTTCCGAGAAGGAGAAGCAGAGTGCCGCCGACGCTGCAGCCGATCGTGAGGCGGCACTGAAGGACACCAAGGCCGCCCGCGACCGCTGCCAAGAGCTGGAGGATGAGCTGAGGAGCCTGCGCGACCAGCACGCCAAAGAAGCACGCTGCCGCCAGGCGAAGGAGGAGGAGGTGAAGGCCCGGGAGGACGCTGTCAAGAACCATGACGCTGAGCTGGCGGAGTTGGAGAAGACGGAGGCCGCCGAGCGCAGCCAGTTGGAAGGGCGATCTTGACGCCAAGGCGCGAGGGAAGGCGATCTTGACGCCAAGGCGCGAGTCCTGGCCGAAGATCGCGCGGCCTTCGCCGACCTCGAGGAGAGGTCTCGCAAGGCGCTGAAGACGCTCTACGAGCACGGCCTGGAGAAGTCGCTGGCCACCGACGAGGACGGCCCCGCCCGGCTGCTTCCTCTTTTGGTGAAGGCACTTGAGGAGGTCGTTGATGGCCTCGGTCCCATGGCGGAGGCAGAAGCTCGCGTCCTTTCTTTGGCTGCGCTGACTCGCGTCTTCAGCCGCCTGCACCTTCGCGACCCCCACGCTTGTCTTGACGAGCTGTTGGAGCCTGTGGCTTAAGATCGATACGAGGCCGCCGCCGCAGCCGTGCAAGGTCAAGTGGAGGCCTTGCTGAAGAAGTTCCGCGGCTTTGTCTCCGCTCCTCTGTCCGGCGATGTCGCCGATCCTGCAGCTGGTGGTGAAGGTGAAGACAACGTCGCTCATGAAGTAGCACCTTCCACAGGTGATGGCGGTGCCCGGGAGTGACCTGCGGCTATTCTCCCGTTTTGTTCCTGCAACATGCGTTAGGCCTCGTGGAGGCGTTTAGACTTTTCATTCGATATCGTGAGAACAATGTGTTTGTAATATTTTCTTCAAGATTTTGCGATTTCCTTCCTATTTGCTTTGCATTCTGCGTCGGCAGAATCCGGCCCCACGCATACCTGAACCGCCATTGGGCCGACCGGAGACCAGGACGGACCAAGGAGTGAGGGGCTACGCGACCAGTTAGGCTCCTGAGTCGTGATGCTCCAGAGTCCCCCTTGACGCACAAACAGCTTATAGGGAGAGTTCGCGAGGATAGATTAATGTTCTACGTCGGCAGAGCCCGGCCCCGCGCATACCTCAACCGCCATTGGGCCGACTGGAGACCAGGACGGACCAAGGAGTAAGGGGCTACGTGACCAGTTAAGCTCCTGAGTAGCGATGCTCAGGAGTCCCCCTTGACGTGCAAACAATTTCCATACCTGCCCTCGCCAAGGCCTCGGGAGGGGCGCATGACGCCCAGGTCCGGGAGACCTGGTTGGGTGGCGTGCGCTTGGGCGTGACCCGAGCGCAGCCCCCATGCCCAGCCCCCTCGCGTGGCTCTCCCGAGGGTAGGCATTGCGGTGAGGCTGGACGCTGAGCTCTGGGCTCCCAGAGGTTGGTACGACCGTGGGGCCGCCCTCAGTTTTTTATCACCAGCGCGGAGCATAGTGCTTCCGCTTGTGCACGGGCATAGCCGCTCCTCGGTAGTGTCGACGGCCAGTGCGGAGCATGGTGCTTCCACTTGTGCGTGGGATTGGGGCCCTTTCCGGGAGGAGCCCCCGGGGCGTGTACAGCCCCGCCCTGACACGTGGCTTGCACGTCAGGGCTGCGAGGTGTATCTGGGCACTCATGAGCCAGCGTGGGACTCACGAGGCCCTACCTCAAGGCGGGTTGCGCCTGGTCTTGAGCCTTGGTGACTGTGTGTTCCTGCAATGCGGTTAGATGCAAGCACTCTACGTCCTCAGGTCCCGGCCCTCGAGCGAGCTCAGCCGCCGCTGGTATGCCAGGTCGCGATGCCATGGTCAAGGCCAGGGGGTGAGGGCTGGAGAGCCAGTAAGAGCTCCTGAGTCACGATGCTCAGGAGCCCCCCTTTTAACGCGCAAGCGAATTGCATAGGATGAATAGACCCGTGGCGGGCGGCGATCGAGCGGGCGATAGCCGTGGGTAGGTTAAGCATGGAAAGCAGATCAGCTTAGGTAAATGCAGGAAGATACATGCCACTGGGTCCGACCCGATCGGCTTGGGGATGATGCAGCCCGAGGGGCGCCCCCAGCAAGGTAAGCTAAAGATATAAGCAAAAGGGATACACGCCACAGGGACGGACCCACGTGGCCTGGGAATGATGTAGCCCGAGGGGCGCTCCCGGCTAAACGAGCTTGGTAGATGTCACTTGGTTCTGTAGACGAAGTAGAGTTGGTGCAGCTGAAGGCGCGCGTCGAAGGGATGACTCTTCATGAGCCACCGGGGCCCTGAACCTCGGGAGGCTCTGGGGGCTCGGGAGGTTCCCTGAAGACCGCCTCCATCTCCTCTAGGACGGCATGGTACCTGGCCTCCTGAGCCGCCAGGACACGCCGCATGTTGCGCTGATAGGCTGACGGCATGCTCGGCAAGCCGAAGGGCATGCGAACGTAGCTGTGTGGAGGGCCCTCGCAGCGGCCCACACGCGAAGGCCAGAAGCGCTCCTGAGATGCGGCCCTGTTGAGCCCTGGGATGTCGATGATGACACGTAGCCCAGCATCCTCGCCTGGATGGGGAGCTGCGCTCGTGAGCGGTCGTCGCCGCGCATGGCTCTTGAGTCTTGCAGTTCCTGGGTGGTCTTGGTGATGAACCCTTGAATGGTGGGCACCCCTTGCCCTGTGTTCTCCTGAGGGACACGTGTCGTGAAGCACGCCTCCAAGTGGTGCCCAAGCGCCTCCCTCGGGAGGTTGCCAAGGTCTGAGGCCCTCCAGAAGAGAGCCCCCGAGCCCTGCCCGAGGAGGGCGCTGGGCACGCCTTCCTATGCGATGGTTGGAGGCGCCCCTGAGACGGGCGCTGATCCTGACGAGGCTCCTGCCGTGACGCCATTCTCCTGAGGTCCTGCGCGGCGCAGCTGCTTCTTCTTGGGGATGCTCTCCGGAGGGCCCTCGCTTCTGCTGTCGGGGTCGCTGATTGCTGCAGCTTGGAAGGCGCGCTTGAGGGAGCACACCGCATCTCTCTCTTGGCATGGGACCGTGATGATTCCTCAGCTTCCCGGCATCTTGAGGACATTGTAGCCGTGGTGGGTGACCACCGTGAACTTGGCCAGGGCCGGATATCCGAGGATGGCGTTGTATGGCAGGCAGATGTGTGCGACGTCGAAGTCAATGTGCTCGCTGCAGTAGTTCTTGTGCTCTCCGAAGGTGACAGGCAGGCGGACCTGCCCTATCGGCGTGGTGGAACTGTCGGTCACTCCTGAGAAAGGCTTGGTAGGATGGAGCTGCTCATACGGCACTTGGAGGTTGTCGAACGTGTCGACGGACAGGATGTTGAGTCCTGCGCCACCGTCGATGAGGGTCTTGGTAACCTACACATTGCTGATGACTGGGGAACACAACATCGGAGGGCGCCGGCGGTGGCCGCACACTTGAGCTGATCCGCCGAGTTGAAAGTGATGGCGCATTGGGACCACCTGAGTGGGCGCGTGGCCTCGAGCTTGGGGACCGCTGCGTTCACTTCACGAGCGAACTGTTTGAAGATGCGCTGAGAGGCTGGGGCCTGGGCGCCGCCCAAGATGCAGGCGATTGCTCACGGCTCCTGGAAGCCCCCAGCCCCCTCGTCCTGATGGTGGTCGTCATTCCTTCTCGATGGCGGCAGTGGGGGGAGACCGGCGTTGCCCTGGGGGCGATCCTCTTGAGGCAGGTCCCTCCAGGCGCCCTAGTGAGGATGGTCCTGCCAGCGGTCCTCATGAGGCCTGTCGCGCCATTCCTGGTGCGGGCCATGGTCATCCCAGCGTCCGCCTCCACGTCCTCCTCCTCGGCCGTAGCCCCGGTCACTGCGCTCGGGGCATCGACCGAAGCGCCCTTCTCGTATGGCTCTGAGCTCTTGACAGTCACTGGTGTTGTGGGTGTTGAGGTTGTGGAAGGCGCAGAAAGGTCGGCTGTTCTTGGATGACTCGGGCTGATCTCGGCCCCGCTTGGTGTCGGGCTCCGCTGCGAGCACAACTGCCTCCTTGCGCTTCACGTCCTTGGCCTTGGCCTTCTTCTCCTCTGCACCCACAGCTGGCAGTTCGAGGAGGGAGAGGCGCTCCTCCTCAGCTCTTGCGCACTTGGTCGCCTGATTGAACAGCTCCTGAGATGTGCAAAGCTCCTCATGGATAGCGAGCTCTTCCTTCATCTTGATGTCACGGACGCCGTTGGAGAACGCGGAGATGATGGCCTCGTCCGTGACCTTGGGGATCTTGAGGCGAGTGTTGTTGAAGCGCTGGATGTACTTCTGGAGGGTCTCCCCCGCTTGTTGCTTGATGTGGTGCAGGTCACCCGCGGCCGGCGGGCGGTCGCGAGTGCCCTGGAAGTTGGCGACGAAGCGGTCGCGCATCTCGTCCCAGGAGGAGATCGAGCCGTGCTGCAGGTTCAGGAGCCAGGAGCGGGCCCCATCCTTGAGAGCCATGGGAAACCAGTTCGCCATGACATTCTCATCGCCGTTGGCCACTTCGTTGCTCAGCTCGTAGAGCTGCAGGAACTCCGCGGGGTCGGCGGTGCCGTCGTAGCGAGGAGGCAGATCCGGCTTGAACTTGCCTGGCCAGGCGACGCTGCGTAGCCAGGGGGTGAAGGCGCGGCAGCCGGCCGTGGTCGCTAGGGCCCGCTTTGAAGGTGGAGCTTGGTCTTGATGAGGTCCGCGCGGCGCCACCGCGGGTGGTGCGCGGTCTTGACGAGGTGGCGTGGGAAGCGCGAGTGCAGCTTCTCGCGGCCGGGGGATTTCTTGGCAGCTTCCCTCTTCGCGCGCGGGGACCGGGCGTGGCGGATCACGACGTGGGGCCGCGCGCCTTGGCGCCAAGGCACCGTCTTGGGGCAGAGGTGGTGGAGGCGCGCCATGAGCCTCATCGCCCGTGGCTGGCTGAGGGTGAGGTAGAGAGAGGGATGGCACCGGGGAGCCCCCTGCGGCGCGGACGAGCTCGGCGACGCGGTCGAGGTCGTCGACTGGGCGGTAGCGCAGGAGTTCGTTCGCCGCGAGGAGCGCGGCGTGCGTGAGACGAAGAACTGGCCGGGGTCAGCGATGGAGTGGCGGTGCGGCCGTCCTGCCGCACCAAAGAATGCAGCGAGGACGCCTGCTGCTCGTTCCCCGCCGGGCTGGTGGCAGCATTGGCGGCGGGAGACGGGGAACGACGAGGTGGCACGCCGACGGGAGCCGTCTGAGCAACGCGGGCGGTGAGGGCAGCCCGACACTCAACTCGAGCACGGAGAGCGTCCGCCATGGTGATGACGGAGCGATGGAGCAACGAACTGATGGAAGCGAAACAACGGCACACCCCTACCTGGCGCGCCAAATGTCGGATGTGGGGTTCTGGCAAACCCTTAAGGTTCGAACACTGGGGTGCGCGTGAAGTCTTTCCCTCCTACCGATCTACGCCCTAGCTCGCTAAGATCTCGTGGACGAACTTGACGAACTCGCAATCACAGAGAGACACGAGATTTATACTGGTTCGGGCCACCGTTGTGGTGCAATACTCTACTCCAGTGTGGTTGTGGTGGATTGCCTCTTGGTCTGATGATGAACAGTACAGAGGGAAGAATAGCCTCCTGAGGTTGAGGTGTTCTTGTGCTTGCGGACTTGTGCGCGTCTCTGGATCCGATACCCCTACTATGGTGGCTAGACCTACTTATATAGGCCCTGGTCCTCTTCCCAAATATTGAGTGGGAAGGGAGCCAACAACGGCGGGCAAATTTGTAGGGGGACAGCTAGTACAAGCTATCCTGACAAAAGTTGTCTTCGCCTGCGAAAAGCTCTGGTGGTGACGCCATCTTGGGCTCCACGATGACCTCCATCTTGCCGTCCTGCTGGTCTTGGTCTCGTTGCACTGATAAAGCAACCTTTGCCTGATGCCTTTGTACTCCTCGCTTGCACCGGCCTCCTTAGCACCAAAGAGGAAACAAGGACGATGCGCGCGCTAGCGCCCACCTGGCGCCGATCGTCATGGCTCACGTCACGAGAGCCTCGTGAGGTTTGCCCCGCCTTGATATCTCCGCTCCTCGTGAGCCTGCCTGGCCAGGCCACTCCTGAGGAGGTCTTGCGTCGTCTGCCTCGCGAGGGTCTTGGATGCCTTGTTAATGAAGATGGGCCGTACGGCCTGCTGGATTAGCCACGCCGTGGGCCGCAGGCAGGCAAGTCTGGGGACCCCGTTCCCAGAATGCCGACAGGTTCTTCATTGAAGTTTTTCACCGTGAGTGGTTGGCTAACCCGGTGCTGGTACTTAAGAAAACGACACTTGGCGTATGTGTGTGGATTACACAGACCTCAACAAGGTTTGTCCAGCTGATCCTTTTACCCTCCCCCATATTGATCAGATCATAGATGCTACGGCAAGTTGCAAGCATTTGAGTTTCTTGGCCGCTTACTTTGGTTATCATCAGATCAAGATGGCAGTTAAAGACCAAGAGAAGACGGATTTTATCACGCCTTTTTGAGCTTTCTACTATGTGTCTATGCCTTTTGGGCTCAAGAGTGCCCAGGCGACTTACCAGCGTTGTGTTCAGAACTGCCTTCACGGTCATATTGGACGCAATGTTCATGCCTATGTGGACGACATTGTTGTGAAATCCAGAAAGAAGGAGACTCTATTAGATGATTTGAGAGAGACCTTTGATAATCTCTGGGTCTACAAAATGATGCTTAACCCGGCCAAATGTGTTTTTGGTGTACCTGCAGGCAAGCTCTTTGGTTCCTGGTTTCGGAGAGGGGTATCGAAGCTAATCCGGAGAAAATCAAGTCGATTACTTCATTGGCTAAGCTGGCGTGCATCAATGATGTCCAACGTTTGGCGGGTCGTATTATAGCTTTAAGCCGGTTTATAAGCCGCCTGGGAGAAAAGGCTATTCCTCTGTACCGGATGATGAAGAAAATAGATCATTTTGTCTGGAGTGATGCTGCTAATGAGGCGTTTGAAGCACTTAAGAAGCAGCTTGCTGAGCCGCCAGTTCTTGTAGCTCCTATTAAGAAGGATCCCTTGCTCTTATATGTGGCTGCTAACAGCAGAGCCATCAGTGTGGCGGTTGTGGTGGAAAGGAAGGAACCAGGCAAGGAATATCCGGTTCAAAGGGCAGCTTATTATGTCAGTGAGGTCTTAATTGAGTCTAAACAGAGATACCCACATTGGAAGATGCTAGTTTATACCTTCATGGCTAGTCGCAAGTTGAAGCATTATTTCTTTGGTCACCCCATTACTGTGGTCAGTTCAGCTCCCTTAGGGGATATTATTTCGAACAGAGAGGCCACAGGTCGGGTGGCCAAGTGGGCCATTGAACTTGGACCTCATGGGTTGAAATATATGCCGAGGACAGCTATCAAGACTCAGGCTCTTGTGGATTTCTTCAACGATTGGACAAAGTTGCAGACGCCTGAGGAGAAACCAGATAACACATACTGGACGATTCACTTTGATGGGTCAAGGCAGCTGGAGGGCTCGGGGGCTGGAGTTATTTTGACTTCCCCACGAGGTGACAAATTTTCTATGTTTTACGATTAATGTTCCCTCGCACTAATAATGCAGCTGAGTATGAGGCTCTGCTCCATGGCCTTCAGGTGGCTAAAGAGATGAACTTAAGCCGGGTGAGGTGCTTTGGCGACTTAGATTTGGTGGCTCGGCAAGTCTCAGGTACTTGGGATTCTAAGGACCCGCTTATGGCGGCTTATCGTTGAGCGGTTGGCAGTATTGCTAGTCACTTCAAAAGTTATCAGGTGGAACATGTTGATCGCAGAAAGAATGAAGCAGCTGATGCCCCCTAATGTTTTTCTTGACGTGTTGAATAATTCTTCAGTTAAATTGCCAACAGAGGAGGATCTTGCTATTCCTGACCCGGAGGCACAGTTGGTGGCGGCTCTCCATGCTACTCTTGATTGGACGGTCCCATATTTGGCTTATATGACCCGGGGTGACTTGCCTGGGGATGAGCTTTTGGCCAGGCAGATAACCCGGCGGTCTAAGTCTATGACCATTGTCAATGGCGAGTTACACCGATGCAGGGTCACAGGCGTGTTCCATGCTGTATTTCTCCTAAAGAAGGCCGTGAGATTCTAAGGGAGATACATGAAGGTGATTTTGGCCATCACGACGGCTCTAAGTCTCTTGTGGCTAAAGCTTTTCATCATGGGTTTTACTGGTTGACGTCTCATGCTAATGCAGAGGATCTAGTTACTAAGTGTGATGGCTGTTAGAAATTTTCTCGCCGGGCTCATGTGCCGGCTCAGGAGTTGAGGATGATTCCAATTACTTGTCCGTTTGCGTTCTGGGGGCTTGATATGGTTGGACCTTTCAAGAGGTCTAAGGATAAGAAGACCCACCTCCTAGTGCCGGTTGACAAATTTACCAAGTGGGTTGAAGCAGAGCCGGTCAGTAAGTGCGATGCAGCAAGGGCGGTTCAATTCATGAAAAAAGTAATCTTCCGTTTTGGTTACCCTCACAGCATCATAACTGACAATGGCACTAATTTATCCAAAGGTCCTACGAGAGAGTTCTGTCAACAAGAGCATATTCGTCTTGACGTCTCATCAGCAGCTCATCCCCAGTCCAATGGTCAAGCTGAAAGGGCTAATCAAGAAATCTTGAGAGGGATAAAACCCCGGCTCATGGTCCCTTTGCAAAGGACGCCGGGTTGTTGGGTTGAGGAGTTACTCCTGGTGCTGTGGAGTATCAACACCACCCCCAATAGGTCAACGGGTTACACGCCTTTCTTCATGGTCTACGGGGCAGAGGCGGTTCTTCCAAGTGATATCCGTCATGACTCGCCCCAGGTGGCAGCTTATGTTGAAGCTGATAATGAAAAAGCACGTTAGGATGCTCTTGATATGTTGGATGAGGAGTGAGGGAGTCCTGGACTAAGGGGTCCTCGGGCGTCCGGCCTGTTATCCATGGGCCGAACTGATGGGCTGTGAAGACATGAAGGCCGAAGACTGTACCCGTGTCCGGATTGGACTCTCCTTGGCGTGGAAGGCAAGCTTGGCGACCGATTGTGAAGATTCCTTCTTATGTAACCAACCCTATGTAAACCCTAGATCCCCCCGATGCCTATATAAACCGTAGGGGGTAGTCTGGAAAGGATATACTCATTACCATAGTCATACAGGCTAGACTTTCAGGGTTTAGCCATTACGATCTCGTGGTACATCACCTCTTGTAATACTCATATTCATCAAGATCAATCAAGCAAGAAATAGGGCATTACCTCCATAGAGAGGGCCCGAACCTGGGTAAACATCTTGTCCCCCGTCTCCTGTTACCATCGATCCTAGACGCACAGTTCGGGACCCCCTACCCGAGGTCCGCCGGTTTTGACACCGACATTGGTGCTTTCATTGAGAGTTCCACTGTGCCATCGACGAAAGGTTTGATGGCCCCTCCGATTGTCTATAGTGACGCTGTCCAAGGAGAATCCTTTCTCCCCGGGCAGATTTTCGTGTTCGGCCGCTTCGTACTGCGGGCCAACTCTCTTGGCCATCTGGAGCAGATCGATAGCTACGCCCCTGGCCACCAGGTTAGATTTGGAAGCTTGAACTACGTCGCGGATATCCGTGGAGACTTGATCTTCAATGGATTTGAGACCGCAGCGATCGCTCCCCCTCGCCCCGATGAACATGACTTAAATCTGTCATCGTATCACACCCGGGAGATGGTTCCTGTTGCTGCAACGGCCTTAGAACCGGAGCAGATCATGCCATCCGAGGCCACAGAGTTCGCGGCGTTGGATCCGCACACGTACTCGACACCCCCCAATATTTGCGTCAATGGAACTCCGGACTCGTCTCCGGCTATAAGTTCCGGACCGGGTACGCCTGCGGACGCCAAGCTGGATCGGTTATCGATTTTCGAATTCAGCGCCGCAGACATCTTCTAGCACTCACCTTTGGGCGATGTGCTGAACTCTTTAAAGAACTTGTCCTTGGAGAAGGACTCACAGCCGAACTATGTCCGGTTCGATCTAGGGGCTGACGACGGGGAATTTTGCTTCCCACCCGCCACCCACTTCATAGCTACTATCGAGGACTTAACCGACGAGCTCGATTATGGCTCCGAAGACATCGATGGTATGGACGACGACGCCAACAAGGAGCAAGGCCAAGACCCACCATTCATTGGGCGTTGGACGACCACCTCTTCGTATGATGTGTACATGGTTGATACACCTAATGGATCTGACGGCGATGACAAAGAAGAGCCAGATGCGAATAAACCCTCTAAGACGCAGTCCAGGCGCCGGCGCCCTAAAAGCCGCTCTAAGTCACGTCGCTCAAAATACAGCAACACCGGCGCCGGAGAAAATAGTACTCCTGACGACGCCGAAAACAATGAAGACCCTGATGGAGCAACATTCGAACAAGAGGAACAAGACAACGAGCAAGTTAACCCTGATAAACAGGCCAGGCCCAGTGACCTGGAGGACGATAGTTACCGTCCACCCTCCGAGGATGATGAAAGCCTCGGCAATGAGGACTTCATCGTGCCTGAGGCACCCCTCGAGCAGGAGCGCTTTAAGCTCTAGCTCATAGCTACTGCAAGAAGCCTAAAGAAAAAGCAGCAGCAGCTACAAGCCGATGAAGACCTACTCATCGATAGATGGAACGATGTCCTGGCAGCCGAAGAATACGGCCTCAAGCGCCCAACAAAGAGTTATCCAAAGCGCAAACTACTACCTCAGTTCGACGAGGAGGCACCAGATCCCTCGCATAATGTGGAACTGTAAGTGCATCTAGTGCCCCTTAGTGATTTTGGTGTATTAAAGACTTATAGGTTAAGGGACTAATGCGTTTATGAGTGTACACAGGTCTATAAGTCTATGAGAAGTTTGATATTTACAGAGAAAGTCGACCCCTGAAAATGAAGTTCTTCGACTGAAGACTTTGGATTTCTGAAGAATTTCTGAAGACTTTGAAAGTTAAGAAATTGGTGTGACCTTGAAGACTTGGTATTCATTTGAGGAACATGAAGCGTGAAGACTTTTGTTTTCGTAGTTTCATTTTCTCTTTCTTGAGTCATAGGAAACACCGTACTGTTAAAGGGGGTTGAGGAAATACTAAGGAAAAATTTCCATGTGATACTCAACTCAAAATCCTACACCTACCAATCCCTTCGAGTGAAGCCATTGCAAATCTCATACAGTTCAGTCATATTCTTCAGTGACAGAGACGAAGTTCTTCTGGTCTCTAAGGAATTTGTTCTGACTGAGGAGTTAGGAATTCGCCAGTGCAGATTGCCTACACAGTGAGTGTCACGGCCGGTTTTTCAATAAAATAATTATTGAGAGACCAATCCCTTTTACGGACCAGCGAAGAAGAATTCCTTCTCACTGGTAGACAATAATCTTGGTCACAGAAGAAAAATACCAGGAGTACTAAATATAATACAAGGTTGAGCAGAGACTGCCCAACAATTTATTACAGGCACGTCGATAAAACATTACGGCGGATAGGGTGGCAAACTTCTAACTCACGATAATAATGGCGGTGGAAATATCATCGCAAAGCGAGTGATATAATTCCAGAACACTACAACTCATCGAGCGTCGGAGTGAGGCTCGAGAAGACTTATTGCGGGTGGCGGAAGCGTAGACAACATAAGTGACCAATATCCGGGATCACGCAGGACTGACTGGGACTCCTCTAGGCGTCGGACGCGCTATCAAACTCTTCATCCAAGAGATCGCCTTCGTCAACATCTGGCCAAATCAACAAGCCAGGTGAGTACTATGAAAGTACTCGCAAGACAGTTCGGACATAAGATATAACAAATGCAAACATGAAACATATGAACAAGTTAATCAGTGCGATCAGACATAGAGAAATTAAATACTGGGTGCCAAGCGAGGGTCTGAATGACGCCTCGAGCGGAAACTGCAGAATAGTAATACTGGTGCCAAACGAGTGTCTGAAAGACTCCTCGAGCGGAAAATGCGAAATAATAATGCGGGTGCCAAACGAGTGTCTGAAAGACTCCTCGAGAGGTAAATGCAGAATAATAATGCCACAGTCGGGCGTCGGGGCGACACCACATAAAGGGCTTATATCGAAAGTAAAGACAGTGCATGCCGCAGTCGGACGTCTGAGCGACATCACATAAAGGGCTTATATCGAAAGTGAGAAACGAGTACACGCCACAGTCGGACGTCTGCGCGACGTCACCTAAAGGGCTTATATCACATCTCATTATTACAACGGTTCGGAGGCATAAATTATCACAAGCATGAGACACAAAATAAAGTTAGTCCATCCACTGGAATAACAATAAATCTGAAGTTTTACCACTTGAGCTTGTTCACCGGGGACAAGTTTTTCACACGGATAGATATGGATATAATGTTTACACTACTGATCATGGATACGATGATTTGGAAAGAATTGACTCTGCAGAGTTTGTACTTAACCACAGCCAACGGATTTCAGTAGTCACGGGGACTAGTTTCGTCTACGGTGTTTTGGAAGAAACACGTCTAACCAGTACACACCCAATTCAACCATCCGAAGCCAGGGATCACCCTCGGCCACGTTCAAGAAAAACCTTGAGACGGGGAGGCTACAACCTCGCGTAGCATGGGATCAAATTTATATACACGCGCTCTAAGGGGGTGCCCCCCCTCTCGGTCCCAACCGGAAACACCCATGCCCCCTGACCGGATGACTGGCTTTAATCCTAGGCCAAGGTACCATCATCCCGGCCTCTCTGTTTGGTGTGTACACGGAAAGAGGTTACCAACTTACTAAACCGCATCCTGGCAATGAGACATGTGGTAGCACGGAAAGGGGAAGGGACGGTAACACGGCTCCAACCATGTTAACGTCGGAAAAGTCGGATGACGCAAGGCTGGCATGCTACAACAGTACCACCTTGCTGCCCTTCATGTCACCACATGATTAGGCCATCTCTCATCAGAGATCATCGCAACTTTGGAACATGCGGGAAAAGATCGATAACGTGGCTCCAACCATGTTAACGTCGAAGAAAGTCGGATGACGCAAGGCTGGCATGCTACAACAGTACCACCTTGCTGCCCTTCATGTCACCACATGATTAGGCCACCTCTCAACAGAGGTCATCGCAACTTTGGGACAACCGGGTCGTTGCCGTACAAGCAACGAGGTTTTTACCAACACTCATATGCCACACACAAACTCTCACGTGAACATGCAAAACATCTGTCATATCAAATGTTCAAACAAGCTTGCCTGGTTCGAAGAAGTCGGAGTCTAGCTCGGCGAAGTTCGCAGCTCCGTCACCCCTCCCGGAACCTACGGCAAATCACGAAACGGGCACTAACGTGAAAACCAACACATACACAGAAACTTTTCCAAATATTTTTCAAATAAATCCCATAAAAAACTAGACAAAATTTGAAGATTGTCAGAAAAAGAATCACTCAAAAATACCTTTTTATTAAAAAGTTATAAAGGTTTCTGTCCAGGGACTTATCTGTAATGAAACAGAAAAGTTCCAGGGTTTTAACTGAGAAAACAGAAAACGCTTCGGCTGGGAATGCGCAAGCGCAAAGGAGGAGACGTATTTTGCCCGAAGGCGCCAACAGAAAACGGTTCGCGAATAAAAGAACAAAGGCTGACATGCGGGGTCCACATGTCAGGTTTGAAAAGCTCGCCGGCGCCCGAAGACTGCGGTGGATGCCGGCGTCGAACCACGGCGAGTTAGGAGCAACGGAGGGTACCAAGAGCTTCAGCGTCCTCTTCCGCGTCGGTGGGTGGTGGACTCGTCCAGCGGCGAGCGCCACGTCGACGGCGACACTTTCTCCGGCGGACGGCGGCTCGGGTGAGGATGGGGAACTCCGGTGGAGGGCTGCAAGCTTCAAATTGAAGTGCGGGTTAGAAAGAGGGATGCATGGTGAAGCTACTGGCAAGAGAAAGGAGGCGGAGGAGCACACACGGGGGCGAATCGGGCTGGATCCCGTGGCGGGTCGCGGCGGCCGGAGCCGAGGAAGGAGACCTCCTCGGGGCTCTTCCACAGGCTAGGCGTGCTCTAGGGGGAGTGCAGGGATGGTGGGTGCTCGAGTTGAAGCTCGGGGCCCCTATTTATAGGCAGATCGACGGGGTGGCCGTGAACGGTGAATCTCCGGCGAGCGATTACGGCGGAGCAGTGGGTTGGCAGGGGGTTTGAGCGGTCGGGCAGCATCAGTGGATGTTACTGGACTCGATTTGCAGCTAAACGGGGTCGGTCTTGGCGTAATGGCGTCGGTCCACGGTGAGGTGACCGCACGGGCTCAACGGCGGCAGAGAGCGCGCTCCGCGCCCTGCGGTTCACGACGAGAGCGGCAGCGCGTTCGGGGGAGTGGAAGGCCACGCGGCGAGCTCCGGTGGTTTGGGCGGCGCTGGGTGGCGTCGTCGGCGCCGTGTCTCCCGCTGGCGTCCGCAAAGCCGCCACCGGTGTTGGTCACGGGGTGGCGCACCTTCTGCTGCTCGTCGCCGACGCCCGCAAGGTGCCAGGCACTCGTGCGGTGCAGGAACAAGGGGGCGAGGACGAGGAGCAAGGCGACGCGGTGGCACTGGCGAGATCGATGTCCATCTCTGAAGAAAACGACAGTGAGCACTGAACTGATTCTCTGAAACTTCTGAACTTGACAATGACCATGCACTGCAGGTGTTCGACAGAAGGTTTTGGCTATGAGATAAATTTTTCTGGAGCTGTAACTTGGTGAGATGATCACTCAAAGCACCTAGGGGCTGCCTGAATTTACTTGAAATGTTTGGGGAAGGTTTTGAATGAATTTCACCAAATTTGCCAAATCTGGTCCAAACTTGCAGCAGGTGTAGTTTGAAATTTTTGAACTGAAGACAAGTGGATCTTCATGGTTCTAGGTTGAGGGTTCAAAGGACTAGGAGGGAAAGAAGTTTGGTGGTAAAAGTCAAAACAGAAAATGGAGTTCCTTTGTAAAACTCCAAGTGATAGAATAGAAGACAGAAATTTGTTTGAATGAAATTTGAATGGAAATAATCACATGGGGAGGTTCAACTTGCTGGATTAGGTGTAAAACATGATCCAAAGGTGAAGGAAGGATTTGGGGAGAAGATTTGCACTAATGCCATGGCAAGAAGGAATAGTTGAAAGTGGCAAAGAACTTTCCAAAAGTCATAGGGCAAAATTCAAAAAGATCTTCAGGAGTTATTTTCCAAATGAAAAACATTTTGTCTTGAGTCAAATGAAAAGTTAAAACTTCCAAGACCAATGGCAGATCTTGGGTGAATCCAAACAAAACTTTTGCCATAAGGAAAAATTATATGTGAGGGAGAGTTCTTTTAAAGGGAAAATTTTAAATCACTCCCCTCAAGTCAAATAGAAATCTTTTGAAAAATCCAAATAAAAATTTGGGTGTCACAACACCTACCCCCTTAGGAAAAATCTCGTCCTCGAGATTTCTGCTGATCCTCAAATAGATATGGGTACTCTGCTCGGAGGAAATCTTCCCTTTCCCATGTGGCTTCATCCTCAGTGTGGTTGCTCCACTGAACCTTGAAAAACTTTGTCGTTTTCTGACGGGTCCTCCGTTCGGACTCTTCTAAAATCTTTACTGGCCTTTCTCTGTAGGTGAGATCTGGTTGCATATCAATGTCCTGATGAGGTACATGTTTTTCTGGATTGCTCACACATTTTCTTAACTGTGAGACGTGGAACACGTCATGGACGTCTGACAGCTCCTTGGGGAGGTCTAGTTGGTAGGCCACCGTGCCTCTTCGTGCCTTTACACAAAATGGTCCAATAAACCTTGGGGCTAACTTCCCCTTTATTTTGAACCGTTGCAGACCCCTCATAGGAGATACTCGGAGGTATACGGAATCACCAGGTTCAAAGCTGACCTCACGGTGCTTCTGATCATAGTAGCTCTTTTGGCGGCTCTGTGCTGTCTTGAGTCTGTCCCTGATTTGTTTAACTTTCTCCTCGGCCTCTTTGAGCATGTCTGGGCCGAAGATACGGCTGTCACCTGTTTCTGACCAATTCAATGGGGTACGACACCTTCGTCCGTACAACGCTTCAAAGGGTGCCATTTGCAAACTGGCTTGGTAGCTGTTGTTGTAAGCAAATTCGGCATATGGCAAACTCTCTTCCCAACTGGATCCATAGGTGAGCACACAGGCTCTTAGCATATCCTCTAGGATCTGGTTCACACGTTCCGTCTGTCCATCAGTCTGAGGGTGGTATGCTGTACTGAAAGCTAGTTGTGTGCCCAGCGCTTGTTGTAGGTGATCCCAAAATTTGGAGACGAATTGGGTGCCTCGGTCTGATATTATAGTCTTTGGGACGCCGTGCAAGCAAACTATGCGGGAGAGATAGAGTTTTGCCAGTCTTTGTGTGGAGTAGGTAGTCTTCACGGGAATGAAGTGAGCAACCTTGGTTAGTCGGTCTGTGATGACCCAGATGGCGTCATTTCCACGCTGTGATCGGGGTAGTCCGACAATGAAGTCCATTCCGATTTCATCCCATTTCCACTCCGGTATCCTGTTAGGTTGAAGTAGCCCTGCTGGCTTTTGGTGCTCGGCCTTGATGCGCTGACATGAATCGCAACAAGCGATGAATGTGGCTATATCTCTTTTCATACTGTGCCACCAAAATCTTTCCTGGATGTCCTTGTACATTTTGGTTCCTCCAAGATGGATCGAGTATGGGGCGGTGTGGCTTTCCGTCAAGATCTGTTGCTTGAGTCCCTCAATGTTAGGTACGCAAAGTCTGTCTCGGTACCATAATGTTCCTTCACTGTCCGTGACAAATTCTGAAGTCTTACTAAGATTCATTTTCTTCTTTATGCCTTCGATACTGGGATGTCCCTGTTGAGCCTTCTTCATTTGTTCCACTAGGGTGGGTTGTATCTCCAGGTTCGACATGGTGCCCTCAGAGACTAACATCATGTTGAGCCGAGTGAACTCTCGCTGAAACTCAGGCCTCAAACTTTGCTGACCGTCACTGTCTGGGCTGGGGTTTCGACTAAGGGCATCGGCCACTACATTTGCTTTCCCTGGGTGGTAGTGAATACCGACGTCATAGTCCTTGACCAGTTCCAACCAGCGTCGTTGGCGTAAATTCAGCTCTGGCTGTGTGAAAATATATTTGAGGCTCTTATGGTCCGTATATATTTCACAGCGATTTCCCAACAGAAAGTGCCTCCACTCCTTGAGTGCATGTATAACTGCTGCTAGCTCCAGGTCATGTGTTGGGTAATTTTCCTCATGTTTTCGCAGTTGCCTGGAGGCATATGCGACAACTTTGCCATCGTGCATTAGTACACATCCGAGACCTTTTCGGGACGCGTCACAATACACCTCAAAGCTCTTGTGTATGTCTGGCACAGTTAAGACTGGTGCGGTTGTTAGCTTCTTCTTGAGTTCTTGGAAGCTCTGCTCGCATGCTTCTGTCCATACAAATTTCTTGTCCTTCTTGAGTAACTGTGTTATAGGTTTTGCCACAGTGGAGAATCCTTCAATAAATCTCCTGTAATATCCGGCCATTCCTAGGAAACTCCGCACATCTGTAACATTCGCGGGTGGCTTCCAGTCTAGTATGGCCTTGACTTTTTCTGGGTCTACGGCCACGCCTTCTTGGTTCAATATATGGCCCAAGAAACCAACTTGCCTTAGCCAAAATTCGCATTTGCTAAATTTGGCATACAACTGATGTTTCCTCAATTCTCCCAAAACAATTATGAGGTGCTCAGCATGTTCTTCTGGTGTCCTTGAGTAAACCAGAATGTCGTCAATGAACACTACCACAAATTTGTCCATGAATTTCATGAACACCTTGTTCATGAGGTGGACGAAATATGCGGGGGCGTTCGTTAGTCCAAAAGGCATTACTGTAAACTCGTATAACCCATATCTGGAAGTGAAAGCTGTCTTGGGGATATCTTCCGTCCGTACCTTCAGTTGGTGATATCCCGATCTCAAATCAATTTTTGAGAATACCTTGGCCTGTGCGAGCTGGTCAAACAAATCATTTATTCGTGGCATCGGATATTTGTTTTTGATGGTGACCATATTGAGGGCTCGATAGTCTATGCACAGCCTTAAAGTCCCATCCTTCTTCTTGGCGAATAACACTGGCGAACCCCAAGGTGAGGAGCTGGCTCGAATAAATCCTTTGTCTAACAATTCCTTTATCTGCTTCTTCAACTCCACCAATTCTGAGCGTGCCATTCTATACGGCTTCTTATAAATGGGAGCGGTGCCAGGTGCTAGTTCGATACTGAATTCGATCTCTCGGTCTGGTGGCATGCCTGGTAGTTCTTCTGGGAACACATCAGGAAACTCGCATACCACTGGAATTTTTCTCAGTTCTGCAAGGTCCATTTTGTTCAGGTTTGGTTTCTGCGATCGCGGCCTTTCTTGAGCGGAAACTCTTATTGTCTTGCCGTGATGGTGAGTGAGAATCACTGTCCGATTGAAACAGTCGATGAATCCTTTGTTGGTGGTCAACCAGTCCATCCCTAAAATGACATCCAGTCCTTTACTTTCCAACACGATGAGATTCGCGGGGAATTGCAGTCCTTCGAACTCAATGACCACTCCTTGGCAGTAACCCTGAGCAATTTGCTTATTTCTGGGGGACTTGATGATCATAGATTTTTCCAAGGGAAGTATCGGAAAACCATGTTGTGAAACAAAACTCTTCGAAACAAACGAATGGGAAGCTCCAGAATCAAACAAAACCGTGGCAGGTACTGTGTTGACAGGGAACGTACCGAGCACGATGTCTGGGGCATTCTGTGCTTTTCCTTGGTCACGTGGTTCAGGTGACCCTTCCTGTGGTTGTTGCTGGGGTTGAAGTTGTTGCGTTTGGGGGCTGGATTGTTTCCACCATTGTTCAGCTTGGGTGCCGTGTCTCTTGGCTTCGGGCACTGTTTAGCATAATGCCCTTGTTGACCACAAGCATAGCAGGTGACCCCTGGACGGTATGTGAACTCCTTGTCTCTGGCATGAAATTGTCCGACGGGTCTTGGCTCAGTAGTCGTGGATCTCCTTGTGTCTGTCCTTGGGACCTCAGTCTTGCCTCGGTTGCTGCGGGCAAGAGTCGTCTTGTCCCTCTTCCGCTTCCGGATATCTTCCAGACTACGGCGCTCATTCTCCAGGGTGATGGCCTTGTCCACCAGCGTCTTAAAATCCGGAAAGGTGTGTATAATCAGTTGGCATCTTAATGCTGGTGCCAGGCCGTCCAGGAATTTTTCCATCTTCTTGTTTTCTGTCATGTGCTCGTCGTAGGCATAACGAGACAGTTGGGTAAACTGGCCGTTGTATTCTGTGACGGACATGCCTCTTTGCTTCAGGTCATCAAAATCTCTCTTCTTGATCTTTAGGATGCTCCTGGGAATGTGTGCCCCACGGAAGCCTTCCTTGAATTCTTCCCAGGTGATGTTGTGTTCCCTGGGATGCATGTGTAGGAAGTTTTCCCACCATGCTGCGGCTGCTCCAGTAAGGTAGTGTGGTGCATAAAGCACCTTCTCATGATCTGAGCACTGAGCGATAATCAGTTTCCCTTCAATCTCACGAAGCCAATCGTCGGCTTCCAGTGGCCTGCCGGTGTGAGCAAAAGTTGAGGGGCGAGTCTTCTGTAACTTAGATAACTTGGAATGTGGTTGATAGGGTTCACGGTGGTTTCCCATGTTGATGACATGGTTCATCATCTCTTGGTGCTGTTGCTGGCTTTGCTCGAAGAGACGGCATACTTGAGATAGCGCCGCTTCGCTGTCCTGTTGGCTGGACTGACCCTGAGTGAAATTGTTGCTGGTCTGCGTTCCGTAAACCTCTTCTGGCTGATTGGGCATAGAGCGAGTCCAAGGGCGAGACATTTTTCCAGTCTGGGGTATCATTTGCAAAACCCATGAGAAAAACTGTGTAGCGCAGGAAAACTCTTGCAAAGGTAATAAAAAAAAGGCTTCAAGGTTTTCAAAGAAACACAAATGATTTTCACGGAGAAGCAGTGCTTAACACAAATCTTACATGCGGAAGCAAACACAAGATACAGCACTCAGGATGCGCGTACACAATCCTGACATGTTATTTAAAACTAGCGTACTACTCCAGAAGGCAGCAAACTAACCAACACAAACTAGCGTACAGATAAAAACAACACATCATACAAGCAGGCATAATACGCGGCTACTCGGTGCTCTCAGTCGGAGATGGCGAAGATCTCCTTCCCCTTGCCGATGGCAAGACTCAGCGGTCCAGGAGAATCAACCTCCTCCTCTCTAGCTGGCTCCTGGCGTGTGACGCTGCGCGGCGGTGATGGTGCGGGGGCGACTGGTGGTAGAGCGCATGCGGCAGGCGGAGCGGCTCTGACTGGAGTAGGAGCGATGACTCGGTCGAACTCCTCAGTGGTAGGCAGACGGCAAGCAGTGGCAAAAACGGCCGGTGCATACGAGGCTGAAGACGAGACGAATGTCAGAGGCGGCGCTGTGTGGAGAAGCTCCTTCCTGCTGGCAGGACCGCCCCGGACTAAGAACATGCGGGCAGCCACAAGATCATCTACGAGGTTGTCGAAAGACTCCTCCAGCGCCTTGAGATACTCCACAACCATTTCGATGGCTTCATCTCGTTCTCCCCGATGGCAGGTGAACGCATAGTGGCTGGTGTAAGGCACATGGCATGGGAGGTAGCGGTAGCGACGAGTCTTCATCGTAGGAAGGATGTCCCGAAGGCGAGCTATCGCCTCACGGGCAGCCATCTGCATGGCATGCCTCTCCGTAGGCATGGCCCTTCCCATAAAACGGAAGTGACGAGCAGCAGAACGTCCTCCCTTGAACTGCACCACGGCCTGGTGCATAGACACGTCGTCACTGAGCTTGTGCTGATAGAGTGTGAACTCCGGGCGAGCTGCTGGCCCGATCGCGAGCTTGGTGATGGAGACGAGGAGCTTGACAAACCCCTCGGGCACGTTGGTGAACACTCGATTCTCACAGCTGCTGCCAGCCATCTACAAAAGTAGGCAAAAATTCTGAGTAGTCATGTCATAAATTTTATGATGACCAACAGAAAATAGCTACAATTGCAAAATGCTGAAAAAGCACAGAAGACGCTAATAACCGATTAGCGATCGCACCTAGTGGCTTCCTACAGTCAGCCTGGCTCTGGTACCAAGCTTGTCACGACCGGTTTTTCAATAAAATAATTATTGAGAGACCAATCCCTTTTACGGACCAGCGAAGAAGAATTCCTTCTCACTAGTAGACAATAATCTTGGTCACAGAAGAAAAATACCAGGAGTACTAAATATAATACAAGGTTGAGCAGAGACTGCCCAACAATTTATTACAGGCACACCGATAAAACATTACGGCGGATAGGGTGGCAAACTTCTAACTCACGATAATAATGGCGGTGGAAATATCATCGCAAAGCGAGTGATATAATTCCAGAACACTACAACTCATCGAGCGTCGGAGTGAGGCTCGAGAAGACTTATTGCGGGTGGCGGAAGCGTAGACAACATAAGTGACCAATATCCGGGATCACGCAGGACTGACTGGGACTCCTCTAGGCGTCGGACGCGCTATCAAACTCTTCATCCAAGAGATCGCCTTCGTCAACATCTGGCCAAATCAACAAGCCAGGTGAGTACTATGAAAGTACTCGCAAGACAGTTCGGACATAAGATATAACAAATGCAAACATGAAACATAAGAACAAGTTAATCAGTGCGATCAGACATAGAGAAATTAAATACTGGGTGCCAAGCGAGGGTCTGAATGACGCCTCGAGCGGAAACTGCAGAATAGTAATACTGGTGCCAAACGAGTGTCTGAAAGACTCCTCGAGCGGAAAATGCAAAATAATAATGCGGGTGCCAAACGAGTGTCTGAAAGACTCCTCGAGAGGTAAATGTAGAATAATAATGCCACAGTCGGGCGTCGGGGCGACACCACATAAAGGGCTTATATCGAAAGTAAAGACAGTGCATGCCGCAGTCGGACGTCTGAGCGACATCACATAAAGGGCTTATATCGAAAGTGAGAAACGAGTACACGCCACAGTCGGACGTCTGCGTGACGTCACCTAAAGGGCTTATATCACATCTCATTATTACAACGGTTCGGAGGCATAAATTATCACAAGCATGAGACACAAAATAAAGTTAGTCCATCCACTGGAATAACAATAAATCTGAAATTTTACCACTTGAGCTTGTTCACCGGGGACAAGTTTTTCACACGGATAGATATGGATATAATGTTTACACTACTGATCATGGATACGATGATTTGGAAAGAATTGACTCTGCAGAGTTTGTACTTAACCACAGCCAACGGATTTCAGTAGTCACGGGGACTAGTTTCGTCTACGGTGTTTTGGAAGAAACACGTCTAACCAGTACACACCCAATTCAACCATCCGAAGCCAGGGATCACCCTCGGCCACGTTCAAGAAAAACCTTGAGACGGGGAGGCTACAACCTCGCGTAGCATGGGATCAAATTTATATACGCGCGCTCTAAGGGGGTGCCCCCCTCTCGGTCCCAACCGGAAACACCCATGCCCCCTGACCGGATGACTGGCTTTAATCCTGGGCCAAGGTACCATCATCCCGGCCTCTCTGTTTGGTGTGTACACGGAAAGAGGTTACCAACTTACTAAACCGCATCCTGGCAATGAGACATGTGGTAGCACGGAAAGGGGAAGGGACGGTAACACGGCTCCAACCATGTTAACGTCGGAAAAGTCGGATGACGCAAGGCTGGCATGCTACAACAGTACCACCTTGCTGCCCTTCATGTCACCACATGATTAGGCCATCTCTCATCAGAGATCATCGCAACTTTGGAACATGCGGGAAAAGATCGATAACGTGGCTCCAACCATGTTAACGTCGAAGAAAGTCGGATGACACAAGGCTGGCATGCTACAACAGTACCACCTTGCTGCCCTTCATGTCACCACATGATTAGGCCACCTCTCAACAGAGGTCATCGCAACTTTGGGACAACCGGGTCGTTGCCGTACAAGCAACGAGGTTTTTACCAACACTCATATGCCACACACAAACTCTCACGTGAACATGCAAAACATCTGTCATATCAAATGTTCAAACAAGCTTGCCTGGTTTGGAGAAGTCGGAGTCTAGCTCGGCGAAGTTCGCAGCTCCGTCACCCCTCCCGGAACCTACGGCAAATCACGAAACGGGCACTAACGTGAAAACCAACACATACACAGAAACTTTTCCAAATATTTTTCAAATAAATCCCATAAAAAACTAGACAAAATTTGAAGATTTTCAGAAAAAGAATCACTCAAAAATACCTTTTTATTAAAAAGTTATAAAGGTTTCTGTCCAGGGACTTATCTGTAATGAAACAGAAAAGTTCCAGGGTTTTAACTGAGAAAACAGAAAACGCTTCGGCTGGGAATGCGCAAGCGCAAAGGAGGAGACGTATTTTGCTCGAAGGCGCCAACAGAAAACGGTTCGCGAATAAAAGAACAGAGGCTGACATGCGGGGTCCACATGTCAGGTTTGAAAAGCTCGCCGGCGCCCGAAGACTGCGGTGGACGCCGGCGTCGAACCACGGCGAGTTAGGAGCAACGGAGGGTACCAAGAGCTTCAGCGTCCTCTTCCGCGTCGGTGGGTGGTGGACTCGTCCAACGGGGAGCGCCACGTCGACGGCGACACTTTCTCCGGCGGACGGCGGCTCGGGTGAGGATGGGGAACTCCGGTGGAGGGCTGCAAGCTTCAAATTGAAGTGCGGGTTAGAAAGAGGGATGCATGGTGAAGCTACTGGCAAGAGAAAGGAGGCGGAGGAGCACACACGGGGGCGAATCAGGCAGGATCCTGTGGCGGGTCGCGGCGGCCGGAGCCGAGGAAGGAGACCTCCTCGGGGCTCTTCCAGAGGCTAGGAGTGCTCTAGGGGGAGTGCAGGGATGGTGGGTGCTCGAGTTGAAGCTCGGGGCCCCTATTTATAGGCAGATCGACGGGGTGGCCGTGAACGGTGAATCTCCGGCGAGCGATTACGGTGGAGCAGTGGGTTGGCAGGGGGTTTGAGCGGTCGGGCAGCATAAGTGGATGTTACTGGACTCGATTTGCAGCTAAACGGGGTCGGTCTTGGCGTAATGGCGTCGGTCCACGGTGAGGTGACCGCACGGGCTCAACGGCGGCAGAGAGCGCGCTCCGCGCCCTGCGGTTCACGACGAGAGCGGCAGCGCGTTCGGGGGAGTGGAAGGCCACGCGGCGAGCTCCGGTGGTTTGGGCGGCGCTGGGTGGCGTCGTCGGCGCCGTGTCTCCCGCTGGCGTCCGCAAAGCCGCCGCCGGCGTTGGTCACGTGGTGGCGCACCTTCTGCTGCTCGTCGCCGACGCCCGCAAGGTGCCAGGCACTCGTGCGGTGCAGGAACAAGGGGGCGAGGACGAGGAGCAAGGCGACGCGGTGGCACTGGCGAGATCGATGTCCATCTCTGAAGAAAACGACAGTGAGCACTGAACTGATTCTCTGAAACTTCTGAACTTGACAATGACCATGCACTGCAGGTGTTCGACAGAAGGTTTTGGCTATGAGATAAATTTTTCTGGAGCTGTAACTTGGTGAGATGATCACTCAAAGCACCCAGGGGCTGCCTGAATTTACTTGAAATTTTTGGGGAAGGTTTTGAATGAATTTCACCAAATTTGCCAAATCTGGTCCAAACTTGCAGCAGGTGTAGTTTGAAATTTTTGAACTGAAGACCAGTGGATCTTCATGGTTCTAGGTTGAGGGTTCAAAGGACTAGGAGGGAAAGAAGTTTGGTGGTAAAAGTCAAAACAGAAAATGGAGTTCCTTTGTAAAACTCCAAGTGATAGAATAGAAGACAGAAATTTGTGTGAATGAAATTTGAATGGAAATAATCACATGGGGAGGTTCAACTTGCTGGATTAGGTGTAAAACATGATCCAAAGGTGAAGGAAGGATTTGGGGAGAAGATTTGCACTAATGCCATGGCAAGAAGGAATAGTTGAAAGTGGCAAAGAACTTTCCAAAAGTCATAGGGCAAAATTCAAAAAGATCTTCAGGAGTTATTTTCCAAATGAAAAACATTTTGTCTTGAGTCAAATGAAAAGTTAAAACTTCCAAGACCAATGGCAGATCTTGGGTGAATCCAAACAAAACTTTTGCCATAAGGAAAAATTATATGTGAGGGAGAGTTCTTTTAAAGGGAAAAATTTAAATCACTCCCCTCAAGTCAAATAGAAATCTTTTGAAAAATCCAAATGAAAATTTGGTTGTCACAGTGAGGAACATGATAGCCCTGAGGAATTTGAGCCTCAAATTTCTGACCGTTGCTATGCTGCATGCCAGCTGTCCCAAAATATCTTATCCACCTAACGGTCATATCATTGAAGGGCATTTATGTCTTATCATGTCGGGCTACTCCCTAGGCTATAAATAGCCGCCCCCTACAACCACTAGCTGGTTGGCTGCTCCGAGAGAAACTGACACTTGTCATTTGAGAGCATCCCATCCTCCGAGGACTTTGAGCAAAAATCATCAAGTGAGGAAAACCCCAAACCCAAACACCTACAAACCCAAAGTGATTGAGCCTCACTGAAGAGATTGATCCTGCGTGGATCCGACGCTTGTTACCTTTGAAGACTGTGCTTCTTCCAGACGGTTAGGCGTCATGGTCTAGAGCATCCAAGAGGAAATTGTGGATCGCCGAGTGACCGAGTTTGTGAAGGTTTGGAAGTCACCTGAAGACTTACCACGAGTGATTGGATGAGGTCTGTGTGACCTTAGTTCAAGGAGAATACGGTGAGGACGGTGTGTCCGGGACTGGGTGTCCTTAGGTTTAAATACCTAGCCGCTCCAACCAGACGTACAACTGAGACAGCAGTTGGAACTGGTCTACCTAATCATTGTCTTCACCAAGCCAACTGGTTCTATTTCCTCAACTCTTTCATTTCCGAATTCCTGTGTTGTGCACTTGTTCATATCTGTGTTTGAAGACTTTGACTGAAGACTTTCTCAATTTCCTCAGTTCAATTTCCTCAGTCTGTTTGTCTTCATCCTGTGTTATCCTGTGTTTACGCTTTCTGTACTTTGTGCTTGTTTTCATTTCATCATGATGACTATGCTTGTGCTCTGCTATGCATACTTTTGAGTACTTATTCCGCTGCAAGTAGTTCTTCGCTAAGGAATTTCCTCACCCACAAATTACTCAGTGAAGAATTTATAAAAATCGCCTATTCACCCCCCCTCTAGTCGATATAACGCACTTTCAATTGGTATCAGAGCAAGGTACTCCCTTGTTCTGTGTGATTTTGGTTTAACCGCCTGGAGTTTTAGTTATGTCGACCGCAGGTATGATCAAGGTCTCTGCTGGGTGTCCTACCTTCGATGGGACGGACTACCCCTACTGGAAGAATAAGATGCGAATGCATCTTGAGGCAATTGATAACGATCTCTAGTATGTGGTGGAAAAGGGTGTTCCCTCTGTCTCACCCTCACTAAACGCTGCCGATGTGAAGAGATTCAAGCAACTCGATTCTCAAGCGAAGAATATCATATGTGGCCATCTGAGCAACGGACAATATGGAAGACTGAGTGCTTTGGAAACTGCTAAGCTTATCTGGGATAGGCTATCCAAAGTAAATGAAGGAGTCTCAACACAGCGTGACTCTCGAGTTGATGTTCTTCGCAATCTCTTCAACCGCTTCAAAAGACTCGACAATGAAAATGTTCAACAAACCTTCGATCGCCTCACTGACATCTCAAATGAGCTTCAAGCACTTGGTGCCACTAACATCACCGACCACGAGGTGGCGAAGAAACTGTTGAGATCGCTTGATTCCTCATTTGATACTCTGGCATTGATGATACAAGAGCATGCTGATTACAAGTCACTTGATCCCGCTGATATCCTCGAGAGGCTAAACACTCGTGAGTTCCAGCTTGCTGAAAAGAGAGATCTCTATGGTTCGAGCTATGGCAGATCGCGTGCACTGAAAGCCAAGGCAGTTTCTGAGTCTGAAGATGAAGACTCTGACAGCAGCCTTGGTGATCCCGAAGAACTAAGCCATGATCTAGCACTGCTCGTGAAGAAATTCCAGAAGTTCCCAAGACGTGGTCGCTTTGGAAGACCCTCAAGGAGCAATGATTCCTCATCCAGTGACTACAAGAAGAGACTTTGTCACAAATGCAAGAAACCAGGACACTACATTCAAGATTGTCCTCAGTGGGAAAAGTAATCAAAGAAGAAGAAATACAAGGATTACAGTTCTGATGATGCGAAGAAAAAGAAGAAATCCTCAAAATCTTCATCATCAAAATCCTCAAAGTCTTCATGTCACAAGAAGAGCAGCTCCAAGAAGGCTCGGGCATTCATTGGCAAGGAAATGGACTCTCAAGCTGAATCTGAAGAAAATGAGGAAGAGGAGGCATCTGAGGATTACGAATCCGGTGTGGCGAGCCTAGCCCTCGCTACTGCATTCGTCAGCAAGTCTATCTTCAACCGTGAAGAAAATGACCTCACCAACAAGGCTAATGAAGGCAATGGTGACTACGCTCCCACCTATTGCTTCATGGCAAAGGGTGCCAAGGTACTCAAATATTCCTCATCTGAATCAAGTGAAAATGAATCTGATGAAAATCTTAAGCCCAGCTATTCTAAACTTGCTAAGATTGCTGTGAAACAACAAAGGGCTCTTGAAAAGGTTCAAAACATGCTAGACAAAAGTGATGATATGTTGGGTGAAGAAAGGGATCGCACTAAAATCTTGACTGAAAATCTTCAGAGAATTCAGACTAGGTTTGACAACCTTCAAGGTCATCATAACACTCTATTGTCTGATCATGAGAAGCTTTCTTATGAATTTCTTCAAAGAAAGCAAGATCTTGAGAAGCTAAGAGTGAGTTATGAAGATCTTCAGAAGGAGCGCGATTCATTACTTGCTCAACAAATCAGCGCTGCTCAGGAAGAATTTGTTCCTCCATGTTTGAAATGCATTGAACGTGAATCTGCTAATTCTTCACCTGAATGTTCAAATGCTTCTAATGCTACAAATTCCTCAACTGTCTCTGCTATCATTAATTCCTCATCTGAGGACATTGCTAGTAACACTAACGATGCAGGGCTGAAGGAATTGTACATGACAGGCATGTACAAAAGCCTCAAAGGGCATCAGACTCTTTGTGATGTGCTTAAAAAGCAAATCCTCAACAGGAACCCTAGGAAAGAGGGTATTGCCTTTGAGAGGAAACTCAATGCTGATGGTACATATTGGAAGCCTGAGTAGTACCCCAAAACCTCATGGGTTGCTGCAAAGGGACCTCCAGTTGATTCTAATTTATCTGACTTTACATGTGAATCTTCTCATTCTACTGATGAGTCATTTGACTCCAACTCCAAATTGTTTAAAACTCAGAATGGTGAAGTATTTGCTAGATATGTTGGCACTAACTGCAGGAACGGTTTCCCTATGAAGAAAATCTGGGTTTCCAAAAAGTGCCTTGAAAATCTTCAGGTGAATGTCCTCATGACACCACCTGTGAAGAATAGGAACCCCCGATCAAATTCTTCATATGCACCAAATTCTTCATATGGATCCAAGTCCTCATACAGACCAAATTCCTCACATGGATCATATTCCTCAAAAGGATCAAAGTCCTCATATGAACATCATCGTGCAAATAACTCGGTTTCGCAGAGAAGAGCCAAGGTCTATGAATATGAGCATTATTCTTCTAATCATTATGTTCATAAGTCCTCGAAGAATTTCTCTACTTATTCATATGCTTACCCTAACTTCTCTTATGTGAAACGAAATGGATTGGCTTCTATGCCACCTTTTTCATATGGAGCTCGCAGAGTGATGAACTCTTTGCCACCCCTTCAGATGTGGTTGGTGAAGAAAAAGAACTAATCTCTTCTGCAGGGTCAGGTCTCCAGACGTGCTTGAACGTTTGAAGAATTTGCTGGAGACCTGAAGGGTGCCTGAAAGGACGCAGGCTAATCATGAAGAAATGAACTTTCATTTCTCACGTCCTCATACTGTTTTTAACTGTTGCATTGCTTGATGAAATTGGTCTGATGTATTGTGATGTCATATTCTTCACTGATGAAGTATATGGAGTTCGTAAGCTGCACTAATTCATCTGCAGGATGATCAACCCAAAGCCACTGAGTGGGTCCTCGATAGTGGATGTACAAATCACATGACTGGTGACAAGAATCTATTGATTGATGCTCCCTTATCACCATCGCATCTGAAGCATATCATCTTCACTGACAAAGGCAAAAGTCAGGTATTGGGTCTAGGTAAGGTTGCGATCACAAAGGATCGAGACATGGACAAACTCATGCTTGTCGAGTCCTTAGGATACAACCTTATGTCTGTCTCATTGCTTTGTGATCTTGATATGGTAGTTGTCTTTGGCAAGTATCGTTGTGATGTGGTTATGGAAGCTGACAATTCCAAAGTCTTCGAAGGCTTTAGGAGAGGAGACTTGTATATTGTTGATTTCTCTACAGGACTGCAACCAGCCGTGTGCCTACATGCAAAAGCTTCAGAAGGGTGGCTATGGCATCGACGACTTGGTCATGCAGGCATGAGGAATTTGCACACGCTTGCGAAGAAGAAGCATGTCATTGGCATTGAGAATTTCAAATTCCTCAAGGATCACTTGTGTGGAGCTTGTGAAGCTGGAAAGATGACCAAGGCTAAGCATCCAGCGAAGACTATCATGACCACTACTCGACCATTCGAATTGCTTCACATGGACCTCTTTGGTCCTAACCATTACTCAGCTGTCACAAATGACGCATCTCTCTATGGGCTTGTTATGTTGATGATTACTCTCGTTACACATGGGTACACATTGTTACTTACAAACATGAAGTGCAGGAAGTCTTCAAACGATTTTCCTCGAGGGCTTCAACCAACATTGGTGTGAAGATCAAGCACATCAGAAGTGACAATGGAACTGAGTTCAAGAATTCTGGTCTTGACGACTATCTTGATGAACTTGGTATTACTCATGAGTTATCTGCTCCTTACACTCCTCAACAGAATGGCGTCGTGGAGCGCAAGAACAGAACTCTTGTTGAGATGGCTCGCACTATGCTTGATGAGTACAAGACGCCTCGTCACTTCTGCATTGAGGCAATTTATACTGCGTGCCACATCATCAACAGGGTATATCTTCACAAATTCTTCAAAAACACTGCCTATGAACTCCTCACTGACAAGAAACCCAATGTGAGTTATTTCAAAGTCTTCGGTGCTAAATGTTGGATTAGAGATCCTCATCACAATGCTAAATTTGCACCGAAAGCACATGAAGGTTTTATGCTTGGTTACGGAAAGTACTCGCACACCTACAGATACTTCAACACCGTTCTTCACAAGGTTGTTGAAACTGTAGATGTGCGGTTCAATGAAACTAATGGCTCGCAAAGAGAGCACCTACCCTCTGTGATAGATGAACCAGCGCCTGAGGAAACTATCAAGTTCAAGGCTACTGAGGATGTCATTCCTACCGAAGAATCTGTTGAAGAATTCATTCCAGAACGTGAAGAACATCGAGCTAATGCACCTGAAGAAATTGCTCAAGAAAATGGTGCTGAAGAAAATGCTGATCAAATTCCTCGACGACAACCTACTCATCCTCGCGTTGCAAAAGAAGTGCAAGTTGAGAAGATCATCGATGACATTGAAGCACCAGGTCCTCTCACACGCTCAAAAGCTTCACATTTATCGAACTTTTGTGGGCACTATGCTTTTGTCTCTATCACAGAGCCCACTAAGGTAGATGAAGCATTTCTGGAGCCTGAGTGGATTTAGGCCATGCAAGAAGAATTACATCAGTTCGAGCTCAACAACGTTTGGGAACTGGTCAATCGTCCAGATCCTCGCAAACACAATATCATTGGCACAAAGTGGATCTACCGCAACAAGCAAGATGAAAATTGCCTTGTGGTGAGGAATAAGGCACGACTAGTAGCTCAAGGCTACACACAGGTTGAAGGAATTGATTTCGATGAAACTTTTGCACCTGTTGCTAGACTTGAAGCTATTCGCATATTACTTGCTTATGCTAACCATCATGACATCACGTTATATCAAATGGATGTGAAAAGTGCATTCCTCAATGGTAAGCTTGAGGAAGAAGTATATGTTGCTCAACCCCATGGTTTTGAAGTTCCTAAGCATCCTGACAAAGTCTTCAGACTAAATAAGGCCCTCTATGGCCTCAAGCAGGCCCCTCGGGTGTGGTATGATACTTTGAAGGAATTCCTCATGAAGAAAGGCTTCAAACCCGGTTCACTCGACCCTACTCTTTTCACTAAATCATATGATGATGAATTGTTTGTATGCCAAATATATGTTGATGATATCATCTTTGGCTGTACTGACCAACGTTATAGTGATGAATTTGCCTATATGATGACTGAAGAATATCAAATGTCTATGATGGGAGAGTTGAAATTCTTCTTAGGTCTTCAAATTCGTCAACAGCGCAATGGCATATTCATATCTCAGGAAAATACCTCAAGGATGTACTGAGGAAATTCGGCATGCAAGATTGCAAAGGCGTCAAAATTCCTATGCCCACAAATGGCCATCTGTGCACTGATGAAAATGGTATTGACTTCGATCAAAAGGTATAGCGCTCCATGATTGGTTCTTTATTGTACTTATGTGCATCTAGACTAGATATTATGCTTAGTGTTTGCATGTGTGCCCGATTTCAAGCTACACCGAAGGAATCACACCATAAGGCTGTGAAACATATTCTTCGATATCTAGCTCACACGCCAACACTAGGATTATGGTACCCCAAGGGCTCGGCTTTTGATCTCGTTGGATATTCTGACTCTGACTATGCTGGTGATCGTGTGGATCGCATGTCAACATCTGGTACATGTCATTTCCTCGGACGATCTTTGGTCTGTTGGTCCTCGAAGAAACAGAACTGCGTATCACTGTCTACAGCTGAAGCTGAGTACATTGCTGCTGGTTCTTGCTGTGCTCAATTGCTGTGGATGAAGCAAACTCTCAAGGACTACGGCGTCAACATGAAGAATGTGCCTCACTTTTGTGACAATGAGAGTGCCATCAAGATTGCTCACAACCCAGTTCAGCACTCGAAGACAAAGCACATTCAGATTCGTCATCATTTTCTTCGCGATCATGTGTTAAAGGGCGACATTTCTATTGAGCATGTGAAGACTGAAGAACAGCTAGCCGATATCTTCACAAAGCCCTTGGATGAGAAGAGATTTAGCAAGTTGCGGTGTGAGCTAAATATCTTAGAATCTTCGAATGTTCTTTGAAAAGGACACTCATCCTAACACTTATGCAAAATTGATGACTTAGATGTGCAACACATGAAGAAACGTTTTTCTTCAATCAATGAAAAATAACACTCTAAGTGTGAAGAAATTAATGAAGAATTTGATTCTCAGAACCCTACGACAATTGTACGCGGTGTCTGAAATCATCATTCTTATACGATGGGTCACGCCATCACAAAAGTTGAAAATCTTCTATTTGAGTTTTTCCTCAGTTTTTGAAATTCCTCAGTTGTTCATATTCTTCAACTTTGCAAAATCTTCACTATTTCCGTCATTTTTCTTCATTGACTATATATATATATATATATATATATATATATATATATATATATATATATATATATATATATATATATGAGTTTATGTCCTCTACAGCATTCACTTATGGCTAATTCTTCAAGTTGGTTTTTCTGCTAAGTGAATGTGATCGGAACCTTCCCCCTCTATGCTATACTTAACCCAATCTATTCACAAATTCTTCATGTGCGTTCTATTTGAAACTTGTTCAAAATCTTCACTGTGTCCTTGTCAGCTGAAGAATTTGCGAACGGAATTTTTAACTTATCTTATCCAAAATTTTCGGCTTTGCCGCTCAAACCGTTCCGCTTCCCACGATATACATATCTATTCACCCACGATCTAACACGATCTCCACTACTCAGTACGTGGGTGACACATGTCATGCGAATGTGAAGGGGTCAGGGGCACGTTCGTCCAATTTCTTCGGGCGAACCGTTTTTCACCGTGGCTATAAATACCCCCTATCCCCTTCCTCACATCTTTTACTCCGCTCGACCTCTCTCTCCAGCTCGAGCTTCTCAAACCCTAGCGCCGCCGCTACATCATCGTCGACACTGAGGAAGAGCTTCACTGCCTCGACCTCGTCGCCGCCGTACTCACGCCGGCCGCGGAAATCTTCACTCCACCACCGCCGTAGCCGTCTTCCTCCGCCAAGTTAGGGCGTGGAAGATCTGCACAGACGAGCTTCACTTCTCCACATCCCAGTTCGTCGTGTTCTTCGCTCATGGTAATTAAAAGTTACTTTTACTACCCTCTTTGATTCAAATGCTTACTACAAAATATTCAAAGGTGTTTTTTTTCTTCAAATCCTCACACACTGAACACCTCACATGTCATCTGTTCTTGATTCGTTTCCCTAAGCATCATCTTTCTTCAAGATTCCTCAATTGTCTGGATCTTCGATCTATACAATTCTGGAACCTAAGACAAAGAACGCTTAGTGAAATTCCTCAAGACTCATCTGGTCAAATTCCTCAAACTTGTTCTTTTTGAAAAACCTTCTGAGAACGCATATGACCTCTCCAAATTCCTCGCAACTATACTCTGTTCACAGGTACTCATGTCCGCTGCTGAATCACTAGGTTCTCATCAACTTAACTCATTTGCAGCATTCCTCGAAGAAAAGTTGCATACTTCTTCAGAGAGTTCAATTGTTCAAATTCCTCAACTGAAGAAAATGGCCGATGGAAAGAAGCCACAGAAAGGAGGAAAGAGGCCTGAGGTCAACACTGCCTTTGAAATCCCTGAGGACATTTATGCTGGGTACTGCACAACCCGTGAGGAAGATAAGAATCAGCGCAAGGTGCGCATTCAGAGGATAGAAAGGAGATGTGCAAAGAGTGGAGGGAGTACAGGTATGTGACTCCAAAATACATGAAGAAATTCGCTGTTACTCCTCCATGCTCAAGACCTCCATTGGCACCTGGCCAAGTGTCGAGTGGTAGGTGCAACATATGCCAATGGGTGGCTTATCATTCTGGGAGCCAGTAAGACGTCGCCGGTGCCTGGAAACGGGATGAGGTGAAGACATGCACGTCGGCGGATCTTACCCAGGTTCGGGGCTCTCCGTGGAGATAACACCCCTAGTCCTCCTCTGCGGGGTCTCCGCATGGTCACTAGATCAATACAAGTGGCTACAAGTGCTCCTTGAGCTGTTTGGCTAGAGGAAGAAGAAGGGCAAGGCTAGCTCTCCTTTTCTCTCTACGTGGTGTGTGAAACTCTATGAGATCAACCCTTTGCATGGGTGTCCCGGGGGGTTTATGAGCCCGCCGACTGGTGGGTCCCGCCGGCTGCCGGCCTCTTGGCCGACAGGCCGGCCCCACCGCTTGGGGGCCTTGTCGGTGGCTGGTTACTATTGCCTCTCTTCTGATGACGAGGGCCTTGTCGAGGTAAGCGTGGCTACAGCACCGCCGCCTTGCGGGCTCTCACTGTAGCCTTACCTCGCCTTGTCTCCTTAATGAGGCACATGTTTCGAGGGAGGGAGGTAGCCGGCTATTGGGAGCCGGTCACGCCCCTGGCCGACTAGGGGAGGCCGGGCCGCCTTCGAGTGTCTCTCTGGCTAAAGGGGCCGGCCGCCCGCGGGCCGTGCTGGCGCTTGTCGTGGGTGACATCGAGGTCAACATGGCTACAGTGCCGCGCCGGACGGGAGATGGCTGACCCGTACGGCGCCCTGTGTCCATGCCTGCTTCGGGATTCGGGGGTAGTGGGCTGTACTGTGGCCACGCCCCGTCTTATCAACGTTATGTGGATGCAGTCTTGGTGGGTGTAGTCTTGGCCGGATTCTGGGAGTCGGCTTTCTTCATGGCCGGCTTCTGGGAGGTGGTCCTCTTGGGGCCGGCTTCCTGGAGTCGGCCATCTCGTAGCTTCCTTGGGGAAGGTTTCTGAGGCCGGGTCGCCTTCTGGTAGCCGGCCCTGGGGATGGCCAGCCGGGGAAAGGCGGCCCTGCGCTCCCTATGCTTGAAGGCTCGAATGGCCTGATAATTTTTCGAAGAGCCAGGGGGAGTCGGTTAGGCTACCCGTGGCCATTTAATCCGAGAGTAGTCCCCAAAGCTGGTTGGGCTTCGAGGCTGAGAGGAGGTCGAGAAGCTCGGTCAGCTTCTTATCTTGACGAGCCGGCAGCTAGGAGCCGGCTTCGGTTGGGCACGCCGTCTTGGCGAAATTTCTAAAGTAGGAAGGCGGGAGTCTGTTGGCGCGTGCGCCGGGCCGCGGGCCGGCCGCTCACCGCCTGCGAACCACGTGGGATCCTCCGGTTGAAAAAAGCCCGCCAACCCACACGCGCGACAGGACGTCGCCGCATTCCGGGAGCCCACCACTCCTACGCCTAGGCCCAGGCGCGGATCCTCTGTGGCCCAGAGCTGTCCGCACGTCTTCCGGCGGCGGTTTCCGCACGCCGTTAGGGCGTAATAATCGCGGGACGTGGGGGAGTGGGCACAGCTAATCCCACGTTCCGCCCCACGCCTCACCTCGTCGGCTTCGCCGCATGAGGCTATAAGTAGGGGGAGGAGGGGAAGCGGCAAACTCTCGCACGCCCCTCTCTTCTCCGCCATCTCCTTCCTCCTACTTTCCCTCGCAGCAGCGCCTCGCCGCCGCGCCGTCCCACCAATCTTCACTCCGCCCCGCCGCTTTACCGCCGCAGGGCCGTGCTTTCTCCGCCGTCGCACTCTTCCTCGTTAGCTTCTCGCCACCATGCAGTACGGCGGGGACGGGGACGGCTCCCTCGTCCATATGGACCACATCGAGTTCCTCCGCAAGAAGCGGCGGTTGCCCGGCATGGACCAGGTGCGGGTCCGTCTCGCGCCGGAGAAGGAGATCACGCCGGCGCCGGAGGAAGGCGAGCGGGTAGTCTTCCGCTCGCACTTCCTGCGCGGCCTCGGCCTGCCGGCGAGCGCTTTCTTTCGCTCCTTCCTCGACTTCTATCAACTCTAGCCGCACCACCTCACTCCGAACACGGTGGTGCTGCTGTCCGCCTTCGTCACCCTGTGCGAAGTCTTTCTTGGCGTTCTCCCCACCCTCGAGCTCTGGGGGAGTTCTTCCAATCCAAGCTTGGCACCCGCATGCAGGGCGTGCCGGCTCAGAGCGGCGCCTTCATCGCGATGCGGAGGCCGGCGGCCGACAACCCCTTCCCCGTCATCACGCTGATCCAGTCGGTGAAGCTCTGGCAGAAGTCGTATTTCTACGTGAGGAACGTCGCCCCCGCAAGGCGACTACGTCAACTTGCCGGCTTACGTAGCCGGCCCGCCGGCTGGGAGGCGGCCCCAGTGGTCCTATCGGGCCGTGACGCTGTCGCAGGCTGGAGCCGCGGCCGTCGCCCGACTCCGGGTGATGATCCAGTCGGAGGGCCTGACTGGGTCTGACTTGCTGGCCGCCTTCATCGCACGTCGGGTGCTTCCGCTTCAAAGCCGCCCTCACCTGATCTGTCAGATGAGCGGCCAACTTCATCCGAGTCGGATGTGCACCAAGGATATGCCGCACGACGAGGTGGCTCATATGGTGAATTATCTTGCGAACTGCAAGCTTTCCGTAGAGTGGCGGTTTGGCAAGGAGCCATACTCCCGTGCACATCCTCCGCCTACGGTATGCTCTCTTTACCCTTTCTTCTCTTACTTTTGTCGCCGAGTTTTTCTTGGCCGACTCTGACCAGTCGGCACGTCTTGGCAGAGCCCTCTCCTTCGACCTGCAGCCGAGTCGGGGGCGGAGCGCCGATTTCTCCCCGACCGGGCGGAGCATGACCTGGAGGACCACGACTTGGGGGCAGCCGCCATGGACGAAAACACCGGGGCGGGTGGCGGCGAAGCCGGCAGCGAAGCAGGCGGCTCCGGGCTTGGAGTCAGCTTCGACGACTGGCCGGATGACGACGAGGTGGAAATCGCCCCGCGCCGCCAGCCGGCGTCCGGCCATGGCTTGTGTTCCTCCGCCGCGCCGCCTGCTCGGGGCGGCGGGCAGAAGCGCCGGGCCGCGTCGGGCTTGTTCGGCAGTCGGCCGAAGAAGCCCAAGGGCGGGGCGGCGGTGACTAGGCGGGATGAGGCGGCCGCGAAGGCAGCCCGCTTCCGCAAGGCGGTGATGCAGCCGCAGACGGTGTCGGCGTAAGTGTATATTCTTTTGCGCACTCTTTCTTCTTTTCTTTGTAGATTTCTGAATCCTTGCCCTTTCTCAAAACTCAGGGCTCCGCTTTCTCTTGAGCGGGTTGCTGCCTCCTCCGTCGTTGGATCGCCGGGAGGATCCGGGAGCACCCACCGTGTGGACCCCCGCGCCGAGCTTCAGGCGTCGACGGAGCGAAATGCGCGGGAGGAGCGGGAGGCGGAGGAGTTGAGGGCGGCTGCCGCCAAGGCGGCACAGGAGGAGGAGGAGTCAGCGAAGGCGCGTGCCGACACGGCGGCCAAGGCCCAAGCGGAGGCTGCGGCCGCGGCGACAGCGGAGGTGGCCTTGCTTGTCACCCCTCTGCGTGTCGTGGCGCACGAGGTCCCAGAGCCCCCGCCGGAGGAAGCCGGCGGCGACCTGCCGGGGCTGGAGAGGGAAGGGGATGACGTCGTCGTCCCGGAGAGGGAGGCGGCACCGGCCTCGCCGACTAGGGCGGCCCAAGGCAGCCGGCCTAATGTGCCGCCAGCGCAACCGGCTGGGGGCGAGCCGGCTGCGAGGACGGACCTGGTTGTCCAGTCGCCATCGTGCCAGCGCGCGGGGACGGCCACTTTGGACCCGCAGAAGGCCGCGGGCTCCGGCTCGTCGGCCCGGGACGTGGAGGCGGCTAGCGCCAGCTCGGGGTGGACGCCGGGTGGAGGGACGGCCGTGGTGAACGTGGCGGCGCAGGAAGTCCGGAACCGGCTTCAGTCCCAGGCTGCGGTGCTGAGGAAATACAATGACGAGTTCCTTGCAACGCGAGCGGCATTGGGGTTAGTCTTCCTGTTTTTGCTTTTTTGATCTTGGTTTCTTCCGTGGGGGCGCGTCAGCGCACCCACTGGGTGTAGTCCCCGAGTTTCGAGTCGGCTGCTGAGCAGGCGGCTTGGAACTTCTTAGCAGGCTTTGTTTACTATCTTGTTCTCACTCGCTTCTCTGCCTGATTTGCAGGACTTCCACAACCTCCACCCGGCTGCCTTCAACTCCCAGGCTCGGGAGCTGAACCAGAAGAATGTTGAACTATCTGAGAGCCGGGGTAAGTGCTTCATCTTTTTTCTCATGTGGGGGCGCGTTAGCGCACCCACTGGGTGTAGTCCCCGAGATTCGGGCCGACTGCTGAGCAGTCGGGTCGGATCTTTCTTGACGACTTCTTCCGTATTGCTTCTTTCTTCTCTGTCATGCCTGCAGCGGCCAATGCCAAACTGAGGGAGCAGCTGGGTGGGACTCAGGCCGCCCTTCGCCCTAAGGAGGCCGAGTTTGACGCCTTGGCCCAGGAGCGTGACCGCCTGGCCAAGAGGCTGGCCGACCAGGAGGAGAGCCACAAGGCGGCCCTGAAGGCGGTGCAAGACACCGAGGCCGCCCTTCAAGCTGAATATGAGACAGAGGCGGCAAGCTGGGCCGAGGCGAGGCAGTCGTTGATCAATGGCTACGGCCAGATTGAAGACTTGGTTGACGGTAGGCCGCCCTCTTCTTCGTCCCTTGCTTGCCGCTTGTCGTTTGGTTCATTTTCTGACTTGGTGTTTTTCTCTTCTTTCTCTTTCTTTCTTGCGCAGAGTACTTCCCTGGCTACTATACTGCCGCCAACCAGGTTGTCGAGGCCCACCGCGAGGCACAAAGGCAGGCTGGCGCCGAGATCGCGCCGAACGCTCGCCGGTCGCTGGAGGAACAGCTATTGGCGATTCAAGCCCGCCTCCAGCCGGCTCACCGCATGCTCCGCCATCTTCAGCGTGCTGGGGCGCAGGTGTTGGCCGCTCTCTGGCCCGGTGAGGTGATTCCCCGCACCCCTAGTCGGACTGCCGACTGGCTGGAGGTGGCGTCCGGCCGCTTCGAGGCCTGGAAGGCTTCTGCAGCTCGGTCCGGCGCCAGGCGGGCGCTGGAGTTCGTCAAGGCCTGGTATCCCGAGCTGTGTTTGGACCAGCTGGCCACCTAGCGGCAGGAGGCCGACACGGAGCTGGAGCCGGTGCGGCCGGCTATCATCCAGCAAGCCTCGGCGATCGCCGACTACACCGATACTAGCGCCTTCGCTCCTAAGGTGGACGACAACGGCGTTGCCCAGCCGGAGGAGTGGTTCGGGCTGAACCCGGCAGACGGCGAGGACTCAGTGGAGGACATTGACTCCAGCGACGAGGGCGAGGAGGAGGATGAGGAGGGTGAAGATGCCGCGCCAGATGATGGAGCGGCCGGTCAGCCTCAGCTTGACCGTGCCTCCAGCAACAAGGCACGCGCGGGTGCACCGTCTGCAGCTGGCGATGATCAAGCCGAGACTCGCCAGCCAGCCACTGCTCCAGTCGGCGCCGCCGTCTCCACCGACCAGCCTGGCTCCCCTCCTGCGCCCTTAGTCTAATTTGCTGCCTCTCCTTTCCTGTTTTATTACTCTTGGAACAGTATTTTGTTAAGTTTGCACAATTCCACCCACTGGGGGTGTATTCGAACTATATTGACTGCCGGCCTGTTGAAGGCCTTATGTGTAAATATAATTATGCATGCGTTTGGCTTTCCCTTGTTCTTTGCTTTTTATCCTTCGGCTGTTTCCTTTGTCGCCCTCCCTTGGTTGTCGCCTTCCCAGCAGGACAGCTTCTCTGCAGTCTGTGGCTGGAGAAGTGCTTGGCCGGTTGGGAGGGCAAGTACTCTAGCTTTGTTGGATTGTAGCAAAGTGACTGGGAAGCCGGCCAGCCGGCTGTTTGGTCAGTCGGTAGGCGTGGCTGGAGGCCGGCTTGCGTTATATAAGTTCGTTAGTCCTTAGCCATTTTTCGTGTGGGCATCCTTTCTGCCTTTGGCTCTTGCCGGTCGGACAGTCGGTTCTTCGAGCTGCGACTTTCAACAAGAGAGGGCTCGGGTGCTGGCACACTACTTGTCTGACTTCAGGTAGAACTTTTAATATAACTTAAGGCGGCTAGTCCCCGGGCCGACTAGTCGAACCCGGTGCCAGATAGAAAATCAAATGTAATAATACATTCATGAATATGATACTCGTCATTCATAGATAAAGGAGGGCAGTCCCCGAGTGTGCCTCGGGGGGCCCGTTTGTTTCGTACTTAATACAAAAAAAGGTAGCATGATACATACTCCTTTCAACTGTAAAATCTTCTCAGGTGGTTTGCGTTCCATGGTCGTTCCAACTCCTTGCCGGAATCATCCCTCTTGCGTGCTCTTGGCTTCTGTGCGTCGATCAGGTAGTAGGAGTCGTTTCCTAGTGCCTTGCTGACAACGAAAGGGCCTTCCCAAGGGGCCGAGAGCTTGTGTTGGCCGGCTGTTTGCTGGATCAGCCGGAGCACAAGGTCGCCCTCTTGGAAGGATCTTGGCTTGACCTTCCGGTTGTGGTAACGGCGCAAACCCTGCTGGTAGATGGCGGACCGGCAGAGTGCTAACAGCCGGCCTTCTTCCAGCAGGTCGACGCCATCTTCTCGTGCTTCCTTGGCCTCCGCCTCCGTGTACATGGTGACCCGAGGCGAGTCGAACTCGATGTCAGTTGGGATGACACCCTCGGCACCATATACAAGGAAGAACGGAGTGAAGCCGGTTGACTTGTTTGGGGTAGTATGCAGACTCCAGAGGACAGCCGGCAGCTTATCGAGCCAGCAGCCGGCCGAACGCTCCAGTGGTACGACCAGTCGTGGCTTGATGCCGGAGAGGATGAGTCTGTTTGCTCGCTCGACCTGGCCGTTTGACTGCGGGTGGGCAACGGACGCTAAGTCTAGTCGGATGCCTTGTGTCATGCAGAAACGTGCCAGTGCTCCCTTGGCAAAATTTGTGCCGTTGTCGGTGATGATGCAGTGTGGCACACCATACCGAGTAGTGATGTCGGCGATGAATGTCACGGCAGTTGGCCCGTTCAGCTTCTTGATCGGCTTCGCTTCGATCCACTTGGTAAATTTGTCCACGGCGACAAGCAGATGTGTCATGCCGCCGCGGGCTGTCTTGAATGGGCCCACCATGTCCAGCCCCCAAACGGCAAAGGGCCAAGTGAGGGGGATGGTTTTGAGTGCAGAAGCCGGCAGGTGTTGCTTAGAACTGAAGACTTGGCATCCTTTGCAGCATTTGACTAATTCTTTGGCATCTTCCAAAGCAGTCGGCCAAAAGAAACCATGGCGGAAAGCTTTGGCCACAAGTGATCTTGAGGCTGCGTGGTGGCCGCATTCGCCTTGGTGGAATCCTTGAGGATTGCTATGCCCTTCTCTGGCTCGACGAAGCGCTGGAAGACTCTAGTGACGCTACGCTTGACAAGTTTTCTGTTTATTATTGCATATGCTCCGGCTCGGCGTTGCACTAGTCTTGCCGAGATCTCATCAGTCGGTAGCTCTCTGTTGACTAGGAAGTTGAGGATGGGCTGGGCCCATGATGGAGCTGTGACTTCTTCTACTGTCAGTACGGCCACTGTGACCCGGGTGGGTGGGTTGGGTGGTGGAGAGTTGGGGTCGGCCACCGCTTCTTGTGTTGCTGCAGTCCCCGGGCCGACTGCTGCAGTCCCCAGGCCGGGTTCTGAAGTCCCCGAGCCGGGTGCGACTACGGCAATCCCCGGGCCGCTTGCTGGGTTCCTCCAGTCGGATCCGGCTGCATCAGGGGCGGGCGGTACAAAGATAGAGTCCGATTCTGGAGACGGTTTGATAGACGGCTTGAGGAGGCGCTGGAGAGAGACAATGGTTGGTATAGCCTATCGGGTGGAGCCGATCCGTGCCAGGGCATCTGCTTGGTCGTTGTCGGCTCGTGGCACGGGAAGGAACTCACACCCTTCAAAGTATCCACTGATCTGCTGGACGAGGAATCGATAGCTCGCCATGTTTGCATCCTTGGCGTCCCAGTCGCCAGATGACTGCTGGACCACCAAGTCTGAGTCGCCATAACACAGAATCCGGCGTATGCCGAGCTCTTTGGCTAGCCGGAGCCCGTGTATGAGCGCCTCGTACTCAGCCACATTGTTGGAGGCGGCAAAATGGATTTGCAGCGTGTATTTGAGCTTGTCGCCTTTGGGAGAGGTGAGGACGATGCCGGCTCCCAAGCCGGTGCGCATCTTGGACCCGTCGAAGTGCATCCGCCAATGAGTGGAGTCGGGAGCCGGCGGTAGGTACTGGGTCTCGGCCCAGTCGACAAGGAAGTCGGCCAATGCTTGAGACTTGATGGCGGTGCGGGGCTGGTAGAAGATTGTGTAAGGCGCCAGCGCAATGGCCCATTTAGCCACCCGGCCGGATGCATCTCGGCTGCCTATGATCTCGGCAAGCGGGGCGGTGCATACGACCGTGATGGGATGCTCTTGAAAGTAGGGCTTCAGCTTCTTGGCGGCGAAGTACACTCCATAGCACATCTTCTGGTAGTGCGGGTAGTTTTTCTTTGAGGTGGACAACACTTCGCTTAAATAATATACCGGCCTCTGGACTAACTGGGCTCGGCCTTCTTCTGGGCGCTGGACCACGATGACTGTGCTGACCACTCGGCTAGTCGCGACAACGTAGAGGAGCATGGGCTCCTTCTCAGTCGGCGCCGCCAGGACAGGTGGAGTGGTCAGCATCTTCTTCAACTCATGGAAGGCTTGGTCTGCTTGGTCATTCCAGTCGAAGTGAGTGGATTTCTTCATGAGTCGGTACAGGGGGACAGCCTTTTCTCCTAGCCGGCTGATGAAGCGGTATAGTGAGGCCAGGCACCCGGTGAACTTCTGCACGTATCGCAACTTGGTGGGAATCTCCATTCTCTCAATGGCCTTGATCTTCACAGGGTTGCACTCAATGCCGCGTTCGGAGACCAAAAAGCCTAGAAGTTGGCCGGCTGGTACTCCGAACACACATTTCTCAGGGTTGAGCTTGATCTGGAATCGGCGCAAGTTGGCAAATGTTTCTTTGAGGTCTTCCAGCAGGGTACCGCGCTTCTCCGTCTTCACCACAATATCGTCTATGTAGACGTGGGCATTTCTGCCGAGTTGCTTGAGGAGGCATTTCTGCATGCAACGCTGAAAAGTGGCACCGGCATTCCTCAGGCCGAATGTCATAGTCAGGTAACAGAAAGCTTCGAAGGGTGTGATGAAGGCGGTCTTCAGGCGGTCAGCTGGGTCCAACTTGATCTGGTGGTATCCTGAGTAGGCATCCAAGAAACTCAACAGCTCGCATCCGGCTATGGAGTCTATCACTTGATCAATCCGTGGTAGGGCAAACGGATCTTTGGGGCAGGCTTTGTTGAGGCTAGTGTAGTCTATACAAATACGCCATTTGTTGTTCTTCTTCAACACCAAGACTGCGTTGGTAAGCCACTCTGGGAAAAACACTTCCACATTAAAGCCGGCGGCAAGGAGCAGGGCTCTCTCTTCTCCTATGATTCTTCTCTTCTCCTCTGACAGTCGGCGGAGAGGCTGCTTGACTGGCTTCGCGTCCGATCGGACGTGTAACTTGTGCTCGGCGAAATCCTTCGGAACAACCGGCATGTCCTTTGGGGACCATGCAAAGATGTCTCAATTCTCACGGAGGAAGTCCACGATCTCGCCTTCCTATTTACTGTCCAGGTTTGCTCCAATGACAGCAAACCTCTCCGGGTTCTCCGGGTCCAGAGGTATCTTCTTCGTCTCCTTGGCCGGCTGGAAGGAGCCCTGCGCATCATATTCCTTGGGGTTGGGGGACAGGGCCGGCTGCTTGCCGGCCATGGCCACAACTTGCTCCAGCATCTTCTTCTCTTCTGCAACCACGAGGGACTCGGCCAGCTGGCTGCTGGCTGCAACGCACTCGATGGACTTCTTGTAGTCGCCGGTTACAGTGATGATCCCCTTCGAGCTCGGCATCTTCGTCTTGAGGTAGGCGTAGTGGGGCACAGCCATGAACTTGGCCAGGGCAGGTCGGCCAAGCAAGGCGTGGTAAGGGCTCTCTAGGTCCACTACCTCAAACCAGATCGCTTCTCGGCGAAATTGATCCTTGTCTCCAAAGAGAACATCCATATTAATCTTGCCGATTGGGGAACAGGACAGGCCGGGTACGATGCCATGGAACACGGTCCGGCTTGGCATGAGCTGCTTTGCCTTGAGGTTCAACTTCTCCATGGTGTCGTGGTACAGTATGTTGATACTGCTTCCGCCATCAATCAGCACGCGGGAGAATCGGGCAGCTCGCCTCTCCATCGCGAGGGTGATGTCCAACACCAATGCGTAGGAGCCAGGAGATGGCATCACCTCTGGGTGATCGTCCCGGCTCCAGCTGATAGGCCTTTCGGACCAACGCATGAACTCGGGGTTGCTGGAGGCGACTGCGTTGACCTCTTGGTGCTGTCAGCGCCGGCTGCGCTTGTCTTCAACCTAGCTCATGAAGACAACGTAGGCGGCGTGCTCTTCTGGGAACTCATCTTGAATGGCTCCGACTGCTGGTCGAGCAGCCGGCTGCTGGGGGGCTGGAGGCGGCGGGCCGAGAGGCGGAGGCGGCACCAGCCCCTCGCCCTCGGAGATCTGTGTGAGCCAGTGGCACTTCCGGGTCGTGTGGTTGGACGGCTTCGCGCCGCTGTGAAACTTGCAGGTGGCATCGAGAGTCTGCTCGTAGGAGAAGGCCGGCTGCCAAGCTAGATTGCCGCCCTTCTTCTTGGGGGCCGGCCGCTCTTCGGGCTGCTCATCTTCGGCAGTGGCCACCTGCCGACTGGTGGAAGGCGGCATAGGGGCCTTGCGCTTGTGGTCGTTCTGGTAGGGGCGCCGGTTGGAGTCACCAGCCGGCGTCTTGGGAGCCGGACTGAGCACCTTCCCAGAGGCGTCCACTCGGAGTTCGGTCTTCATCGAGGAGTCAGCCGTGGCGTACTTGTCGGCTATGACCAGCAGCTCGTCGAGGGTAGCCGGCTCATCACAGAGGAGTCGGTGCTTGAGGAGGGTGCCCTCTCGGCACCCGGCGGTGAAGTATTCGATGGCTTGAACCTCGTGCACCCCCTCGCAGGAGTTGCGGAGCTCGGCCCATCGCGTGAGGTAATCGCGAGTTGATTCGCTGGGCCCTTGGACGCACAAGGAGAGCTGGCGGGGCTTTGGAGGCCGCTTGTACGTGCTGGTTAAGTTGCGGACGAAGACTTCCGTGAAGTCCAGCCAACTGTTGACGCTGTAGGGCTTGAGGCTGTTCAGCCAGGTGCGCGCCGTGCCCTGAAGCATAAGAGGGACGTACTTCACGGCTACGCGCCTGTTGCCGTTTGCTATGCTGACAACGGTAGAGTAGTCGATGAGCCAATCTTCCGGCTTCACAGAGCCATTGTACTTGGGCATGTCTCTAGGGAGCGAGAACCCTTTGGGGAAGGGCTCGTCGTGGATGCGGGGGCCAAAGCAAGGCGGGCCGACATCGTCTTCTTCTAGCGCCAGGGATCGCGCTAGGCGGTCGATCCGGTGGCGGGCGTCGTTCTCGCCGACTCCTTTGCGGTGGCCTAGTCGGCCACCGAGAGTCGGATGCGTGATAGGTGGCGGGGTGGGATATCTCTCCCCACGAGGCGGGGGAGGAGGCGGATTGCCTTGACGCTCCACCGCTCGTGGGCGGCCTCCTGCGTCGCGCTCGATGGTGATTCGAGTCTGGCTGCGGCTAGCAGCCGTCTCCTTGTCTTTCCTTGCGCGGGCGCCGCTCGCAGTCGGCGACCGGGATGTCGCGGCGTGCTCTCGGCGTGGGGGAGGACTCTCGGCGCGGGCGCCGGCTTCATGCCGTTCCGCGGCCGCGTCGATCAGCTGCTGGATGCGCCTTGTCATGTAGGGGAGCTCATCAGCCCCCAGCCCATTCAGCTCTCTGCGGCCGCCTGAGCGGCTCGGAGATTCTCGAGTGGGGTGGCGTAGACTGGGCGGTCCGCTCCCAGCATGCTGGCGATGGCCGCGCCGCGCTTCTTGACGAGGTCAGCTCGGCTCGGCCCGCCATGAGGCGGCGTACCAAAGGCGGCACGATCGACTTCGCGCTGGTGAGCCTTAGTGAGGCGTCTCATGGAGGGTATCTTCTAGCCCTCCGCGATGAGGGCGTGGCGGCATCCCTCCAGAGTCACGGCGTCGGCGTCGGCCGGGATGGGGACGGACAAGTCATGCACCGCCGCTTGTAGGGCGTCGTGGGCGTTCTCGCCTGAGTCGGCGGCGTGGCTGATGACCAGCACCTCAGTGACAGCGCTGCTGCCACTGTCGGCTCGAGGGAGAGGGTCGTCGAAGACTACCACGTCGGAGGGGTAGGCGTCGAGTGATGTCGTGTCGGAGTCGACGAGCATCGGTTCGGTGGAGCCGACCGACTCCAGGTCCACAGCAAGCTCGCTGGAGACGTGAAGCTGGTCGAGGAGGCTGATGAGGCGGCTCTCGGGGTAGTCCGTGCCCGCGTCAGACGCGGGCTTGTCGGAGACGCGAGTCTCGCCAAGAAGGTCGGCGAGGCAGCTCGCCGCGCAGGCGTCGTCGACGCCTTGCAGCGCGTCGGGGCAAGCGCCATCGGGCGTAGCGGGCTGGCTACGCTCGCGGGGGAGGAAAAGGGTTCCCGTCCAGAACTGGTCTCCGGACGACGGTGCACCTGGCCCCACGGTGGGTGCCAAATGTCGGGTGGTAGGTGCGACATATGCCAACGGGTGGCTTATCATTGTGGGAGCCAGTAAGACATCGCCGGTGCCTGGAAACGGGATGAGGCGAAGACATGCACGCCGGCGGATCTTACCCAGGTTCGGGGCTCTCCGTGGAGATAACACCCCTAGTCCTGCTCTGCGGGGTCTCCGCATGATCACTAGATCAATACAAGTGGCTACAAGTGCTCCTTGAGCTGTTTGGCTAGAGGAAGAAGAAGGGCAAGGCTAGCTCTCCTTTTCTCTCTACGTGGTGTGTGAAACTCTATGAGATCAACCCTTTGCATGGGTGTCCTGGGGGGTTTATATAGGCCTACCCCCAGGGGTACAATGGTAATCCGGCTGGGCGCGGGTCCCAGCCGTCAGTGTCTATGCTCGCCGGCTTCTCTGCCGGCCATTGGGGCCCGCCGACTGCCGGCCTCTTGGCCGACAGGCCGGCCCCACCGCTTGGGGGCCTTGTCGGCGGCTGGTTACTGTTGCCTCGCTTCTGATGACGAGGGCTCTGTCGAGGTAAGCGTGGCTACAATGCCGCCGCCTTGCGGGCTCTCACTGTAGCCTTACCTCGTCTTGTCTCCTTAATGAGGCACATGTTTCGAGGGAGGGAGGTAGCCGGCTATTGGGAGCCGGCCACGCCCCTGGCCGACTAGGGGAGGCCGGGCCGCCTTCGAGTGTCTCTTTGGCTAAACGGGCCCACCGCCCGTGGGCCGTGCTGGCGCCTGTCGTGGGTGACATCGAGGTCAACATGGCTACAGTGCCGCGCCGGACGGGAGATGGCTGACCCGTACGGCGCCCTGTGGCCATGCATGCTTCGGGATTCGGGGGTAGTGGGCTGTACTGCGGCCACGCCCCGTCTTATCACCGTTATGTGGATGCAGTCTTGGTGGCTGTAGTCTTGGCCGGCTTCTGGGAGTCGGCTTTCTTCATGGCCGGCTTCTGGGAGTCGGTCCTCTTGGGGCCGGCTTCCTGGAATCGGCCATTTCGTAGCTTCCTTGGGGAAGGTTTCTGAGGCCGGGTCGCCTTCTGGTAGCCGGCCCTGGGGATGGCCAGCCGGGGGAAGGCGGCCCTGCGCACCCTATGCTTGAAGGCTCGAATGGCCTGATAATTTTTCGAAGAGCCTGGGGGAGTCGGTTAGGCTACCCGTGGCCATTTACTCCGACACCAAGAGGCACATCCCACTAGCATCAAGCGCGGTGAGGATTTTCCTGAAGAATGGGCCAAGCGCAAGGCCAAGTTGGCCAAACATGCAAAAGATGCAGTGAAGAAATTCAACGAAGATTCCACTGCTGCTGCTGCTGAGGCCTCTGTAAGGCCGAAGAAATCCATGGCAAAGAAGCCTGCGCACAAGCCGAGTGCCTCTTCTTCAATGACCTCACGCCAATTTCCTCGGCTAAGCCCTCACGGCCAATTCCTCAAGCCGCTCCTGCTCCTCCAAAGTCCTCAGCTGCTCCGACAAAATCCTCAGCACCTGTGCATCTTGCCACGTGCCAAAGGACTACAGGCATCTCCATTGCCTCAGGAGCTTCAGCTAGTTCCTCAGCTGCACCAAATTCTTCAACAGGACCCTCTCTGCTGAAGACGAAGACCACTGCTGGAAGAGGCTCTCGCCCAAGTCCTCAGAAGAAGCAGGTCGCCTTCCAAGTGCCGTCTGAAGAAGACGAAGCTGATGATGAAGAACTTGCTGAGATCATCAGAGATAGGCTAGTCAGGGCCGCTAGAGCCAAGGGCACAGAAGTGCCACTGCTTTTGGATCCAAAGTTGATCCTCGACTATATTGATCTCTAGCACAAGGACCCAAACACTCCTATGCCTGATTTCAAGTTGACACCTGGCCAAAGTCACATGCTGACCCATTTCATTAGTGAAGAAAAATGGAAATATGAGAAGGCCAGGCAGCTCAAGAAAGCACAGTACAGGAAGGAGAAGTTCCTGAAGAACAACATTGTCTCTATGACAACTGATGAACTTGTAAAGATCCAGTCTGAAATCAAAGTCCTCAGCGATGATTTCAACGCTTGCTATGCTGATTGGAAAGGAGCCAAGGTCAGGTTCGTCAACCTGACAAAGACACTCACTTCAAGTGCCGCTGCCCCTGTGCATATTGAAGTCACTCCGGCTGAAGCATCTGCTCAGCCAACTGAAGAACATGCCATCACCGCTGATGACAATCAAGCTGCTGAAGACAATGTGAGTTCCAAGGCTGATGACTGCATTCCAGCCATTGAAGAAATTCCCAGGGCACCCACTAGTGGTGCGCTGAAGAAAATGAAGAGATCAGGGCAACTGCCTCAGTTGTGCCTGAAGAAACTGAACCAAATTCCTCTGCTCCTCCTGCGCCTACTCCAACTCCAATCCTTCCATCTGCATCAGATGTGAACAAGACCAAGGCTGCAGAGCGTGCAGCTGTGAAGAAAAGGAAAGCATCAACTCCTTTACATTCTTCATCACCGAAGAAGATGAAGAAATTGACAAGTTCATTTGCTAATCCAATTGATGTTGTTCCAGTTTCCTCCATGCCATCAAAGGACCTTGTTCCTTTTGATGAAGAATATGTGATCCCTAGTGGATCTGATGAAGAAACTCCTTCTGCAGCTACGTCAGAGCAGATGGATGAAGAAATTGAAGTGGATGAAATCCCTTCAACCCCAGTTGTATCCTCGCCTATGCCTCAGTTTACTGCTGAAGAGGCCGGCGTTGAAGAAATTGAAGATGAAGATGTGGACATTGGCTGTACCACACCAGAGATGAATGATGACTTCTGGGAAAGTCAGCACCCCAATTCTCCACTCTTCACTCCACTGCAGCAAATTCCTCAGTCCCCAGTCACTACAGTTCAAATGGGATCTGATGAAGCTCATGAACACATTCCAGCCGAAGAAAATGAGAATGAAGAATTGAAGAACCAGGCTGCCACTGAAGAGGAACCAGAAATTCCTCAGCCTGAAGAACCTGAGATTGCGATTCCTGAGGTTGTGATGCAACTCATTGACACTCCTCTTCCTAAGCCAAAGGATCCATTCTCAAGGAAGCAAACATTCAAGACTGATGCCTTCTTTGGCGAGCATGTATTCTTCACTGATTACAACCCTTATGACTCTGCTCGCATAAGGAAGAGGTGTTTCTGGACTGCCAGCCAGGCAAATTTCTATTCCTCAGTGTTGTTCAACAAAGACAAAGTCTTCGATCATGAGCACATTCCTCACGTGGATATGGAATCTCTGCCGTGCTTTGAGCCAATCCTCAGTGTTCTTCACGACGCTGGACTGTTAAACTTCTGCACTGACATCTGTGATTGGAATGAAGAACTTATTCTTCAATTTTATGCGACGCTGCACATCATCGGAAATTCTGAAGATTTGAATTCATGGGTGCTGGACTGGATGTCTGAAAACACTCACTACAAGGCACCAGCTACTGAATTGCTTCGTGCCTTACTTCTCAGTCCACCCCTTGAAGGTGCTTGTTGTGTCTACAATGAACCTGAGCTTACCGATCACTACATGCAAGTGCTGATGAAGCCTTTGAAGCCAGGTCAGGCCCCAAGAACAAAATTCCTTGTGAAGGAATTACTGTATGTGCCTTGGACTGTCTATCGCATTTTGACAAACACATTGAGTCCAATCAAGGGCCACGACTCAAATGAAGAAGAAGTCATTGGCATCATGAAGAATCTGCTTTTCAATATCATTCATGGCTTTCCCATAAACTTCCATGATTTCTTCATGAAGACTCTGGCCAATGTCGCTATCTCACCGTTTGAGCTGAAGCCTTATGCACCTTGGATTATGAGATTCATCAGGACAAGGTATTCACTCAACTATAAAGCTGGTACACTAAACCATTGCAGCTACTTGCCCCCAATTGAAGTCCTCAAACGGACATTTTCCTCAGCTGATGAAAAGGGCAAGGCTACTGCTGTAATTGCTGAAGACATTCGTCCATTGGATGGACAATTTCGCAAGGCTGCATCCTACTCCACCAATGATGACTCTGCCACCCATTACTCTGCCGCCAACGCACCCAAGCAAAATCCTCAAGGCACAGCACCCAGGGTGATGACTGACCGTGAGCTTCTCCTCAGTCTTCACCAGAAGGTTGATCGTAATCATAAATGGGTCAAGCGTCAGTTTGGTTCAATTCTTCACAACATGACTGCTACCCATAATGCAGTGAAGAAAAACCACTACTAACTTCATGAAACCCTCAACCGCACCTGGGCTGTTCTGTCTCAAGTCTATAGTGAAGAAGATCTGAAGAAAATGGGTCTCAAGGAAGATCTTGACTGGGCTGCACCTCCTCTGAAGAAGTACAAGAAGGTCAAGGTTCCTTCCTTGGTGGCCAGCTCCTATTCTTCATCACGTGACACTGATGAACATGAAGACTTGGACGACACTGCGGCAGGCCCTACATCAACAAACGACCCCAACAACGCTGGCGCTCCTTCATCACCTTGATATTCTTCAGGGGCGTTAGTCCTCATTTTCGACCCTTTTGGTCATTTGATGACAAAGGGGGAGAAATTTTAGTTAGTCTTCAAGCGGGTCTATCTTATGGGCGTTTTTTTCTAATGTTACAACTCTCGTTCTTCTGATGACTTTGTTGGATCGAGTTGTAAACTTAAACTCTATGGTGGCGTGATACTTTTGCTGTTTCTTCTGAATGCTTATTCCTCATTAATGTTATTGCACACATGCTGAATTACATCAGTCACCATATTTCATCATTCATTTCAAATTCTTCATATATTATGTCAAATGCGTGTATGAATTACAAGATATAGGGGGAGATCTCCATGATTCAACTCTTCAAGTGTGCATTGCTTCAAAAGCAAATTCCTCACTATGCACATCTTCAGGGGGAGTTCTTCCATATCTTGCAATCAAATTACTCAATATCAGTATTTACACTTCATATGTTTATCCCCGTTGAAATCTTAACCTATATTGTCATCAATCACCAAAAAGGGGGAGATTGTAAGTGCATCTAGTGCCCCTTAGTGACTTTGGTGTATTGAAGACTTATAGGTTAAGGGACTAATGCGTTTATGAGTGTACACAGGTCTATAAGTCTATGAGGAGTTTCATATTTACAGAGAAAGTCGACCCCTAAAAATGAAGTTCTTCGACTGAAGACTTTGGATTTCTGAAGAATTTCTGAAGACTTTGAAAGTGAAGAAATTGGTGTGACCTTGAAGACTTGATATTCATTTGAGGAAGATGAAGCGTGAAGACTTTTGGTTCGTAGTTTCATTTTCTCTTTCTTGAGTCATAGGAAACACTGTACTGTTAAAGGGGGTCGAGGAAATACTAAGGAAAAATTTCCATGTGATGCTCAACTCAAAATCCTACACCTACCAATCCCTTCGAGTGAAGCCATTGGAAATCTCATACAGTCAGTCATATTCTTCAGTGGCAGATACGAAGTTCTTCTGGTCTCTGAGGAATTTGTTCTGACTGAGGAGTTAGGAATTCGCCAGTGCGGATTGCCTACACAGTGAGGAACATGATAGCCGTGAGGAATTTGAACCTCAAATTTCTGACCGTTGCTGTGCTGCGCGCCAGCTGTCCCAAAATATCTTATCCACCTAACGGTCATATCATTGAAGGGCATTTATGTCTTATCATGTCGGGCTGCTCCCTAGGCTATAAATAGCCGCCCCCTACAACCACTAGCTGGTTGGCTGCTCCGAGAGAAACTGAGACTTGTCATTTGAGAGCATCCCATCCTCCGAGGACTTTGAGCGAAAATCATCAAGTGAGGAAAACCCCAAACCCAAACACCTACAATCCCCAAAGTGATTGAGCATCACTGAAGAGACTGATCATGCGTGGATCCGACGCTTGTTACCTTTGAAGACTGTGCTTCTTCCAGACGGTTAGGCGTGATGGTCTAGAGCATCCAAGAGGAAATTGCGGATCGCCGAGTGACCGAGTTTGTGAAGGTTTGGAAGTCACCTGAAGACTTTCTCAATTTCCTCAGTTCAATATCCTCAGAGTGTTTGTCTTCATCCTGTGTTATCCTGTGTTTACGCTTTCTGTACTCTGTGCTTGTTTTCATTTCATCATGATGACTATGCTTGTGCTCTGCTATGCATACTTTTGAGTACTTATTCCGCTGCAAGTAGTTCTTCGCTAAGGAATTTTCTCACCCACAAATTCCTCAGTGAAGAATTTATAAAAATCGCCTATTCACCCCCCTCTAGTCGATATAACACACTTTCAGGAACGACCACCACGAGGTCGGGACAGTGCGGCGGACCAACCACCCCGCAGTCGGGATAAAATGACAACTCAGGACGAACAACAGCCCGCCCCACCACCTCGTAAACACGGCGACAGACCAGCTCGGGACCGTACATACGACCTCCGGCAGGACATGGACAATAGAGCAGGACACACCAGATCAATTTACAGATCGCGAGGATGCTTCCCTACTCGGGATGACAGCTACCTAATCGGACGCGACAAATTTAATCATACCCGGGCCGATAACCGCAAACGGACTTCATCGGAGGTGCGCCGTGACGCGGCCTGCTATAGAGGTGCCGCACACCCTCTCTGCTTCACAGATGAGGTGCTAGATCACGAATTCCCCGAGGGGTTCAAGTCCGTCAATATGGAATCATACGACGGAACAACCGATCCCGCAGTGTGGATCGAAGATTTTATTCTCCACATCCACATGGGCCGAGGACATGACCTCCACGCTATCAAGTACCTCCCACTAAAGCTCAAAGGACCAGCTCGACACTGGCTCAACAGCCTACCTAAAAATTCCATCGGCAGCTGGGAGGACTTGGAAGAAACTTTTCTTGACAACTTCCAAGGCACTTATGTCTCGCCACCTGACGCTGATGACTTAAGTCACATAGTCCAACAACCTGGACAGTCCGCCAGAAAATTCTGGACTAGGTTCCTAACCAAAAAGAACCAAATCATTGACTGTCCGGATGCCGAAGCCCTAGCGGCCTTCAAACATAGCATCCGTGACGAATGGCTAGCGCGCCACCTCGGCCAAGAAAAGCCGAAGTCTATGGCTGCCCTTACGGCACTCATGACCCGTTTTTGCGCGGGTGAGGATAGCTGGCTGGCTCGAAGCAAAATACAGCCAGCGAGGTAGGCCCCACCGAGGCCAAGAACAGCATCGGCAAGCTCCGGTGCAATAGACACAAACGCCGAAGCAATGGCGACAACACCGATGACACCACAGTTAACGCTGGATTCAGTGGCTCCAAGTCCGGCCAACGGAAGAAGCCCTACAAAAGAAACAATGAAGGACCTTCCAACCTGGACCGCATACTCGACCGTCCGTGCCAAATACATGGCACCCCAGACAAACAAGCCAATCACACCAACAGAGACTGTTGGGTTTTCAAACAGGCTGGCAAGTTAAATGCCAAAGACAAAGAAAAGGGATCACAAAGTGAGGACGAGGATGAAGAGCCATGGCAGCCAAACACTGGGGCAGAAGAAATTTCCCCCTCAAGTCAAAATGGTGAACATGATATACGCTACACACATCCCCAAAAGGGAGCGCAAGCGAGCACTTAGGGACGTGTACGCGGTAGAGCTAGTCACCCCAAAATTCAATCCATGGTCGTCGTTCCCGATCACCTTCTGTAACGCCCCGAAACCGACGCTCCAGACGCCTGCCATGTTTTGCGTGACCGCCGTGTGTTTTATTTGTTTGTTGCATTCATCATCGCATCATCCGCATTGCATCGGCACTCATTGCCGTCGTGTTTTAAAAATTTGCATTCGTTCGTAGTTGCCGCGTTCCCCTTGTCTTCGTTGACCGTTCCGAGACCAACCAGATTTTCGATTCTCTCTTGTCTGACCGTTTGACCCTCTCTGCACAACCACCGACCCCCCTCTGGCGTGCGTCCGAAAACTTCCCCGAACCCGACCCGGACTGTTGTGACCGTTGGGTCCGGATCATCCCCAAACATCTACAAAACATCACCGTTTTCTTCATTGGACTTCCTAAACTATATTTTCTCAGCCGTCCGATTTTAATGAGATGTACCCCTTTCTTTCCCTATATAAAGACCCCTAATCTAAATATGGACAAACCCTAACTTCTAGGGAGATGTCCCATCCTTCCTCCTAGCCGCCACCCTTGTCCATTCTCTCCCTCCTTGGGATCTCCTCGATCCAAAATTCCCCCCTCGCTTTCAGCACCAGGCCAGCCACTGCTCGCAGCCGCCTCCCCTCCCGGCTCCCGTGCGTGTCCAGCACCAAAGGAGAGGCTTGCTCGATCCTCTCCCGAGCAGGTGCTCGCCCAGAGCCCCTTCCCCGCGCCACCGTTCATCCACGCCTCCAGCGCCCGTGCTGCCTCTCCAGCCGCCGCCGACCTCCTTCGTCTCGTCCCAGCGCCGGACGGGGAGCCGCGACTCCCGTCGGTCCTCCTCACTGCCCGAGGCTGCTACCTTCCCGTCGTCTTCCTCGAGCAGGAGCTCACGCCCGAGCTCCATCGGCACCCGTTGCCCCTTGCCGGAGCAACACCAGCAGGACCCTGCGGTCTCCTCTGCCCTCTCCTCGAGCCAGCCGCAAGCAGCTCCATCACCAGGCTGGCCCCATCGCGCCTTCTTCCTGGGTCCCTCCTCCTCGCTCTCTCTCTCTCTCTCTCACATCTCTCTCTCTCTGTACTTGCTGCAGCAAGGAACCGCCGCCGCCGCCAAGTACTTGCCGGGAGCGACGCCGCCCAGATCTGGCCATCTCCAACGCCATTGCCCGGATCCCGCCGTGCTCCGGCCAAGTCCCGCCGCGGCAAGCCCTCAAGCGCCACCGGCAGCCGCTGCTCTGCTTCCTCTCGAACGAGCCGGTCACTCGTCCCGCGTCCGCTCGCGTTGACCCGCGCCCTCCTGGCCGCGTCCCGCGCCGTGGCCCAGCTTCTTCAAGCCGGCTGTCTCTGCAGATGGGCTAAGGCCCGCTGGGTGAGCCTCCAGTGCCCACGCTCCTATCGGGCCAGCCGGATTCGGCCCATGTGATGTTTTTTTTCAGGATCTGCGATTTTAGCTATTATCCGAGGAATTACAGATTTACAGAAAAACCCCAAAACTTCATGCATATTATAACTTCACAACCGTGCATCGGATTAAATGATTTAAACATGTAAAATGCTTAGAATTTTGTGTAGTTTAATAATATGCCAATTTCACCCATGTTAAAATTGTTTAAAATGCTGTTTGATTAAATTTTGCTCAAATAACATGCTAAATGCTTTAATTCATAACTAAATAACCGTAACTTGGATTTTAATAAATTATATATGTAAATGGGGTAGAAAAATGCATAGATTAACATGGTGCACTTCATTTTGATGTTTAACAATACTAAAATTGCGTTTATGGCAGAACAGTACCAATCCCAAAATATGGACATGAGGATTTTCCGGAATTGTTGTTGTTTGTTTCCGGCCTCATTTAACTTGCTTAAATAGTTAGTTTTCATATGCCTCACCTCTTGCCATGTTTAATAACATTTAATATTGTTGGGTACATAACCGAGAGAGAACTAAATATTTGATGTGGTGTTTCGTCAATATGCAACTCGTTGCATATTGAGCTCCACTTAATTTGTAGTGTTGTTTGTTGCACTTTGCCATGCCATGCCTCATTAAACCGGACATGCATCATATTTGTTTTTGCATCATGCCATGTGTATGTTGTGGTTGTTTACTATGTTGTTTGTCTCTTTCCAGGTTGCTTCTCTCGTTAGCTTCGGTTTCGTTCCGGAGTTGTGAGGTTTCGTTCGACTACGTCCGCTTGTCTTCTTCATGGACTCGTTCTTCTTCCTTGCGCGATATCAGGCAAGATGACCACCCCTCGAAATCACTTCTATCTTTGCTTTGCTAGTTGCCCGTTCTATTGCCATGCTGCGCTACCTACCACTTGCTATATCATGCCTCCCATACTGCCATGTCAGCCCCTAACCTTTTCACCCTTCCTAGCAAACCGTTGTTTGGCTATGTTACCGCTTTGCTCAGCCCCTTCTTATAGCGTTGCTAGTTGCAGGTGAAGTTGAAGATTGCTCCATGTTTGATTATGTTTATGTTGGGATATCACAATATCTCTTATCTTAATTAATGCATCTATATACTTGGTAAAGGGTGGAAGGCTCGGCCTTATGCCTGGTGTTTTGTTCCACTCTTGCCGCCCTAGTTTCCGTCATACCGGTGTTATGTTCCTTGATTTTTGCGTTCCTTACGCGGTTGGGTGATTTATGGGACCCCCTTGACAGTTCGCTTTGAATAAAACTCCTCCAGCAAGGCCCAACCTTGGTTTTACCATTTGCTACCTAAGCCTTTTTCCCTTGGGTTCTGCAGACTCAAGGGTCATCTTTATTTTAAACCCCCGGGCCAGTGCTCCTCTGAGTGTTGGTCCAACCCGTCAGTCGCCGGTGGCCACCAGGGGCAACTCTGGGCTGGCCTACCGGAAGCTTGGACAATCCGGTGTGCCCTGAGAACGAGATATGTGCAGCTCCTATCGGGATTTGTCGGCACATTCGGGCGGCTTTGCTGGTCTTGTTTTACCATTGTCGAAATGTCTTGTAAACCGGGATTCCGAGACTGATCGGGTCTTCCTGGGAGAAGGAATATCCTTTGTTGACCGTGAGAGCTTATAATGGGCTAAGTTGGGACACCCCTGCAGGGTATAAACTTTCGAGAGCCATGCCCGCGGTTATGTGGCAGATGGGAATTTGTTAATGTCCGGTTGTAGAGAACTTGACACTTGACCTTAATTAAAACGCATCAACCGTGTGTGTAGCCATGATGGTCTCTTCTCGGCGGAGTCCGGGAAGTGAACACGGTTTCTGGGTTATGTTTGACGTAAGTAGGAGTTCAGGATCACTTCTTGATCATTGATAGTTCACGACCGTTCCGTTGCTTCTCTTCTCACTCTCCTTTGCGTATGTTAGCCACCATATATGCTTAGTGCTTGCTGCAGCTCCACCTCATTACACCATCCTTTCCTTTAAGCTTAAATAGTCTTGATCTCGCGGGTGTGAGATTGCTGAGTCCTCGTGACTCACAGATACTTCCAAACAGTTGCAGGTGCCGATGAGACCAGTGTAGGTGACGCAACTGAGCTCAAGTGGGAGCTCGATGAAGATCTTGTTCGTTGTGTTGTTTCTTTTCATATTGATCAGTAGTGGTGCCCAGTTGGGACGATCGGGGATCTGGCAGTTGGGTTGTCTTCTTTTATTTTGGTTCCGTAGTCGGACCTATGTGTGTACTCTGATTGATGTATGATTTATTTATGTATTGTGTGAAGTGGCGATTGTAAGCCAACTCTTTATCCCATTCTTGTGCATTACATGGGATTGTGTGAAGATGACCCTTCTTGCGACAAAACCACAATGCGGTTATGCCTCTAAGTCGTGCCTCGACACGTGGGAGATATAGCCGCATCGTGGGCGTTACAAGTTGGTAATCAGAGCCATCCCCGACTTAGGAGACCCCTGCTTGATCGAATCGCTGGCGTTGTTGAGTCTAGAACAAAAATGTTTTGAGTCTTAGGATTATATATATCGGAGAGTAGGATTCTTTTTACTCCTCAGTCCCTTCGTCGCTCTGGTGAGGCCTCCTGACATAGAAGTTTTGACTTTTCTCTCCTCAAATTTCACTAAAAAAAATTTAGGATCACGCGGGTATCTTGGAATCGTTCCGATGGTTTTGTGACGAGAACATTGTTCTTGGTGCCTCCTGACATTTAGGGGTTGTGGCAGTGTCTCGGCGAGTTGAGCTCCGAGGTGTTGTCGTCACAATTTTATCGTTGCAGTTCTGGAATACCTGAGTTTCACCGACATCGAAATCTCTTTTATGCAGTTGTTGGTGAGATCACCTCGACGCCACCCAGTACTGGGGCGGGAGTTCGGGAGTATTGCCATAACTCGTATAACGGATGCTTTTCGAAGGTTGAGGTAAACGATTTCTGAAGGTTTCTTGGTTATGTGTTGAAGGATGGATACAGCTGGATCTAGGTATTGTTAGTTTGGGTGATATATTTTGTGTCCCCTGTATCCCCAACACCTGATTGCATAACCAGAAAGTTTCGGGAGTTTATAAGTGGGAATTCAAGTAGCTCCTAGGATATCTTTCCGACAGACGCATGATATGAGATTGGGGTTCGACGTCTAGTGGTCCGCCTTTCCACAGTTGGTTTTATAGTGGTCTCGTAGTGTCTTAAAGAGTCCTTGGCTATGCTGACTCGGGGACGCTTCGTATGTCATGTGCACTGCCTTCTACATGATGGTGCTATACGATCAGCCCGTGTGGGCCCCACCACGAAAACTTCGGACGAAATCTCTATCATATGTTTGTTCCGGCTTATTCTGTGAGCCAATCCTTTGTTTTGTTTTTATTTGTGGTATTCGAGTTGCTTCGAAGTCAAATGTGGATTCCATACCTTTCCTAAGCGGTGTTCTCATACTTCTATGTCGATACTAATCATTCTTGATCATCGAGGTCGTCATGTTAATTCTTTTCCAACCGGCGTGTTTCTCTTCAAGTGGATCCGATCTTTTTCAACATTCACAAGATCACCTCTCAGTTTTCCCAATGTTGTTTGTTTCATCCGTCCCAAATTGTCTTTGTTTTCCCGCCCTCCCACCCTTTTCCTTCAAGGAAGCAGATGTCTTAACCAAGTATCCATTTTATTCATGTGAAGCCCCTTCATTCTTTTCAATCAATGTGCTTACCCGGTGGTTCTCATGAAGTTGTTCTTCAAGTTTATTATTCTTCGTTATTTTTCTTCTCCGGTGAATTCAATTCAAGCTTTCAGTGTTGATCGTATTCTTTTCATCGTTTCAAATGTTTTTCTCATGCCGGTGCACCTCTTAATCATCCACCTCTTGCTATTCATGTTTATCTGGAGTGCTGAAGGTATTCCAGAGGATTCATGTTTCTATTCTTAATCCTTTCTAGCTATTTCGAGGTCTTACCTTATTTCAAGCCATTTAATTCAACTGACGCAATCTTTCTTTTAATCATTCAACGGTGTATCTTTTGAGTGGGCCCTAACCCACAGGTCTTTTCCCAGGATCTTACCTGACTCTTCTAATTTTCCCGGAGCTATTCCCAAATTCTTTTCGAAGTTTGACGTAAGAATGAATTATCATCAGTCAAATGTCTTCTTCAAGATCTTTCAAATTCTTTTCGTCATTGGTTCAACCTTTCCAATTTTCATTCCGGAGTGCCTCAATAATTCTTGATGGTGTTTCTTATCATCATTCTCAACATTTGAAGACCGAAGAAGAATTTCTCCTAAATCTTGGTCCGTTCTCTTGAAGATTAATAGTTCTAGCTTATGCCATCCTCTCATAATTGTTTTTGATTGCGAGAATTCTTTTCATACCCATACGGAGCATTTTCATGAGTTGTTTTTGTTTCTTGATCATCCAAAGGCCATCATTTCAGAAATTTTCTTCGTTCTAAGTTTTCAGCCTCGTTCTCCAACTATTCTAAATTGATGTCTCTTCGTTCTTCTCAAATCTTACCGGTGCATCATTCAAATATCCTCTAATCAGTTCGTGATCTCTTCGTTCTCATATATTTATATTCCGTCAAGTATCTTTATTCATTTTTCTAAATCTTCTCGGTGAATTGTGCCTTTGCTACTTTCATTTTCAATTCTCGCGATGGTTCGTTCAAGAATTCTCTTCCCTCGTTATCATATCAATTTATTCGTTGTTTCAATCCTACCGGTGGTTCGATGAAGGCCTTCCCAAGTTTGCACAATATCTATGTTAATCCTTTCTACGAGAATAAGTAGTATGCAAAATCCGTTGCTTGTCATCGATCTAAATTGGTGAAGGATACGCGTAATGTAATTCTTATTCTTGTTTCCTCCAAGTGATTAATTCCTTCTTCCTGAGTTCGTTCATGATATCAAACTATCGGTTCCAAGTTGTTCATCTTTTCTTTCCGGAGCTCCAAGTTATTTCAATTATATCATTTCAAAGCTCCATCTAAATCATTGCAAGGCTTCTCCCGAAGTTCTTTTCAACTTTCCATTTCATTTGATCATTCTTTTATTACCGGAGTTCTTCATGGAGGCTATACGTGGTGCTTCGTCAAGGATTCTTTTCATTCTTCAATTGTTCTTCAAGATTTCTCTCAGGGTCAAGATCAGTCAAGCTTTACTTTAAAATAAACATGGTGTTCAACACATGTTTTGTTTTGAGGAGTTCAAGCATTCTTCATATCTCATTTCGAAGTGCAATTCTTTCTTCCTGATCTTTGAGGTGGTGTTATGTCCTTCTTGATAATTTCCTTCAGGTTTCATGATTCACAAGTTGTCAGGAATGAGATAATTAAATCCATCATTTTCTCTTCGTTCAAGAGATCTTTTCAACCAATCAATCTTTTTGTTGGAGTTATCTTGGGTTATATTTCACCTACAGCCTTCCCTAAGGAATGTTGCTAATTGTGGTGTCTATCAATGATCCAAATTTTCTCCTATCCTCTAGGCGAGAGAAGTTTTCATTTCTTCGGTGATCTCAAGCAATCATTTGTTTCCGTTGGTGGCAGAAGCTCACTCCATAATTTTGAGATGTTTGCCATAAGCCCACAACAAGCTTGTTCTTTTCGTTGTTGATTTTTCCAACAACTCTTTCAATCCTACTTCGTAAGGATGCTCTTTAAAATTCATTTATGGTAGGATATGTTGGTTTCATTCTTCGTTCTTTTCACTCCAACTATCTAACTATCATGCTTTGTTTCCGGAGGCCTTGGGATGTTGCTCTCTTCGACCAATCATCTTGTTTTGTCAAGATCATGTAATTTTTCCTTTCTTATCCGTTTAGCCGGAGTGTCGTGTTTTCATTCGAGTTCTCTCATTTTATCAAGTTTTGTCTCCTCCCTCAACCGGAGTGCTGTCTGAAATATTTCTTACCCCTTGTGCCATTCTTTCATTAGTACCGGAGGCAATGTGTTGTTAATTTCATTGAGTATCCTCTCATCTTGTCAAGATCATGTTCAATTCCTTCCATTTACAGTCGGAGTGCTGCCCAAATTATATCATTCTTATTCCTTCCCTATCTTGTTTTAACCGGAGTGGTTTAAATATCTATCGTGTCAATTAACCTCAAGGTTCACATGGTGTTCCTTGTTTCTCTTTTCTACCGGTGTGCTTTCATATTCCTTTTGATCTGTTAAGCTCTTGTTTCATATTCTTCATCCTACAAAGGTTCTCGCAATGTTCCTTGTTCCTCTTGCTGAACGGAGTGTTTTAAATTTTGTTCATCTCCGTTGTGTCATTTCCGCAAGCTTTGCGACCTCTCAAGGTTCTTTGGCTTCACTCAATTGTCAAAGAAGCAATTTGTTTTACCTCTTCCCCTTCCGTTTCTCTCCGGCGCCATCCTAGATCTCGGGACGAGATCCTCTTGTAGTGGTGGAGTGTTGTAACGCCCCGAGACCGACGCTCCAGACGCCTGCCATGTTTTGCGGGACCGCCATGTGTTTTATTTGTTTGTTGCATTCATCATCGTATCATCCGCATTGCATCGGCACTCGTTGCCGTCGTGTTTTAAAAATTTGCATTCATTCGTAGTTGCCGCGTTCCCCTTGTCTTCGTTGACCGTTCCGAGACCAACCGGATTTTTGATTCTCTCTTGTCTGACCGTTTGACCCTCTCTGCACAACCACCGACCCCCCTCTGGCGTGCGTCCGAAAACTTCCCCAAACCCGACCCGGACTGTTGTGACCGTTGGGTCCGGATCATCCCCAAACATCTACAAAACATCACCGTTTTCTTCATTGGACTTCCTAAACTATATTTTCTCAGCCGTCCGATTTTAATGAGATGTACCCCTTTCTTTCCCTATATAAAGACCCCTAATCTAAATATGGACAAACCCTAACTTCTAGGGAGATGTCCCATCCTTCCTCCTAGCCGCCACCCTTGTCCATTCTCTCCCTCCTTGGGATCTCCTCGATCCAAAATTCCCCCCTCGCTTTCAGCACCAGGCCAGCCACTGCTCGCAGCCGCCTCCCCTCCCGGCTCCCGTGCGTGTCCAGCACCAAAGGAGAGGCTTCCTCGATCCTCTCCCGAGCAGGTGCTCGCCCGGAGCCCCTTCCCCGCGCCGCCGTTCGTCCACGCCTCCAGCGCCCGTGCTGCCTCTCCAGCCGCCGCCGACCTCCTTCGTCTCGTCCCAGCGCCGGACGGGGAGCCGCGACTCCCGTCGGTCCTCCTCACTGCCCGAGGCTGCTACCTTCCTGTCGTCTTCCTCGAGCAGGAGCTCACGCCCGAGCTCCATCGCCACCCGTTGCCCCTCGCCGGAGCAACACCAGCAGGACCCTGCGGTCTCCTCTGCCCTGTCCTCGAGCCAGCCGCAAGCAGCTCCATCACCAGGCTGGCCCCATCGCGCCTTCTCCCTGGGTCCCTCCTCCTTGCTCTCTCTCTCTCTCACATCTCTCTCTCTCTGTACTTGCCGCAGCAAGGAACCGCCGCCGCCGCCAAGTACTTGCCGGGAGCGACGACGCCTGGATCTGGCCATCTCCAACGCCCTTGCCCGGATCCCGCTGTGCTCCGGCCAAGTCCCGCCGCGGCAAGCCCTCAAGCGCCACCGGCAGCCGCTGCTCTGCTTCCTCTAGAATGAGCCGTCACTCGTCCCACGTCCGCTCGCGTTGACCCGCGCCCTCCTGGCCGCATCCCGCGCCGTGGCCCAGCTTCTTCAAGCCGGCTTCCTCTGCAGATGGGCTAAGGCCCGCTGGGTGAGCCTCCAGTGCCCACGCTCCTATCGAGCCAGCCGGATTCGGCCCATGTGATGTTTTTTTTTCAGGATCTGTGATTTTAGCTATTATCCGAGGAATTACAGATTTACAGAAAAACCCCAAAACTTCATGCATATTATAACTTCACAACCGTGCATCGGATTAAAATGATTTAAACATGTAAAATGCTTAAAATTTTGTGTATTTTAATAATATGCCAATTTCACCCATGTTAAAATTGTTTAAAATGCTGTTTGATTAAATTTTGCTCAAATAACATGCTAAATGCTTTAATTCATAACTAAATAACCGTAACTCGGATTTTAATAAATTATATATGTAAATGGGGTAGAAAAATGCATAGATTAACACGGTGCACTTCATTTTGCTGTTTAACAATTTTAAAATTTCGTTAATGGCAGAACAGTACCAATCCCAAAATATGGACATGAGGATTTTCCGGAATTGTTGTTGTTTGTTTCCTGCCTCATTTAACTTGCTTAAATAGTTAGTTTTCATATGCCTCACCTCTTCCCATGTTTAATAACATTTAATATTGTTGGGTACATAACCGAGAGAGAACTAAATATTTGATGTGGTGTTTCGTCAATATGCAACTCGTTGCATATTGAGCTCCACTTAATTTGTAGTGTTGTTTGTTGCACTTTGCCATGCCATGCCTCATTAAACCGGACATGCATCATATTTGTTTTTGCATCATGCCATGTGTATGTGGTGGTTGTTTACTATGTTGTTTGTCTCTTTCCGGGTTGCTTCTCTCGTTAGCTTCGGTTTCGTTCCGGAGTTGTGAGGTTTCGTTCGACTACGTCCGCTTGTCTTCTTCATGGACTCGTTCTTCTTCCTTACGGGATCTCAGGCAAGATGACCACCCCTCAAAATCACTTCTATCTTTGCTTTGCTAGTTGCTCGTTCTATTGCCATGCTGCGCTACCTACCACTTGCTATATCATGCCTCCCATACTGCCATGTCAGCCCCTAACCTTTTCACCCTTCCTAGCAAACCGTTGTTTGGCTATGTTACCGCTTTGCTCAGCCCCTTCTTATAGCGTTGCTAGTTGCAGGTGAAGTTGAAGATTGCTCCATGTTTGATGTTTATGTTGGGATATCACAATATCTCTTATCTTAATTAATGCATCTATATACTTGGTAAAGGGTGGAAGGCTCGGCCTTATGCCTGGTGTTTTGTTCCACTCTTGCCGCCCTAGTTTCCGTCATACCGGTGTTATGTTCCTTGATTTTTGCGTTCCTTACGCGGTTGGGTGATTTATGGGACCCCCTTGACAGTTCGCTTTGAATAAAACTCCTCCAGCAAGGCCCAACCTTGGTTTTACCATTTGCTACCTAAGCCTTTTTCCCTTGGGTTCTGCAGACTCAAGGGTCATCTTTATTTTAAACCACCGGGCCAGTGCTCCTCTGAGTGTTGGTCCAACCCGTCAGTCGCCGGTGGCCACCAGGGGCAACTCTGGGCTGGCCTACCGGAAGCTTGGACAATCCGGTGTGCCCTGAGAACGAGACATGTGCAGCTCCTATCGGGATTTGTCAGCACATTCGGGCGGCTTTGCTGGTCTTGTTTTACCATTGTCGAAATGTCTTGTAAACCGGGATTCCGAGACTGATTGGGTCTTCCTGGGAGAAGGAATATCCTTCGTTGACCGTGAGAGCTTATAATGGGCTAAGTTGGGACACCCCTGCAGGGTATAGACTTTCGAGAGCCGTGCCCGCGGTTATGTGGCAGATGGGAATTTGTTAATGTCCGGTTGTAGAGAACTTGACACTTGACCTTAATTAAAACGCATCAACCGCGTGTGTAGCCGTGATGGTCTCTTCTCGGCGGAGTCCGGGAAGTGAACACGGTTTCTGGGTTATGTTTGACGTAAGTAGGAGTTCAGGATCACTTCTTGATCATTGATAGTTCACGACCGTTCCGTTGCTTCTCTTCTCACTCTCCTTTGCGTATGTTAGCCACCATATATGCTTAGTGCTTGCTGCAGCTCCACCTCATTACACCATCCTTTCCTTTAAGCTTAAATAGTCTTGATCTCGCGGGTGTGAGATTGCTGAGTCCTCGTAACTCACAGATACTTCCAAACAGTTGCAGGTGCCGATGAGACCAGTGCAGGTGACGCAACTGAGCTCAAGTGGGAGCTTGATGAAGATCTTGTTTGTTGTGTTGTTTCTTTACATATTGATCAGTAGTGGTGCCCAGTTGGGACGATCGGGGATCTGGCAATTGGGTTGTCTTATTTTATTTTGGTTCCGTAGTCGGACCTATGTGTGTACTCTGATTGATGTATGATTTATTTATGTATTGTGTGAAGTGGCGATTGTAAGCCAACTCTTTATCCCATTCTTGTTCATTACATGGGATTGTGTGAGGATGACCCTTCTTGCGACAAAACCACAATGGGGTTATGCCTCTAAGTCGTGCCTCGACACGTGGGAGATATAGCCGCATCATGGGCGTTACACCTTCGATCGTCGAGATCACCCAACTAGTATCTTCCATGGCGGCTCAGCCGCACTAGTCCTCGACCCAATTATCGACGGGTTTCACCTAACACGAGTCCTGATGGACGGTGTAGCAGCCTCAACCTGCTTTATCAGGACACAGTGCGGAAGATGGGCATTAACCCCTCATGAATCAAACCAACAAAGACTACCTTTAAAGGAGTCATACCAGGCGTAGAGGCCCGCTGTACGGGCTCAATCACGCTGGAGGTGGTCTTCGGTTCTCCAGACAACTTCTGAAGCGAAGAGTTAATCTTTGATATCGTCCCCTTCCGTAGCGGCTACCACGTACTGCTCGGACGAACCGCGTTTGCTAGATTCAACGCAGTGCCACACTATGCTTATCTCAAGCTCAAGATGCCCGGTCCACGCGGCGTCATAACAGGCAATGGCAATACTGAACGCTCCCTCCGAGCAGAGGAGCACACCGCCGCCCTAGCAGCAGAGGTGCAGAGCGGCCTTCTCAAGCAGCACCATAGTACAGCTGCCGAGCCCCTGGACATCATTAAGAGGTTCCGGACTACACTACAACAGGACAGCGCGGCTCGTCAAGAGCTCGATTAGCAATTCGGCCTCCGTCCCAGTCCCGATGAAGTAGTGGCATTCGTACCACGCGTACATAATTACGCACTCAAAATTCCATGGACATCGACGGAGGCACAAGCCAGCCCAGGATCTACAGTTCGGCTCGACCGATCCGGACACACATATAACTTTACTATTTCTCTTTTTCGCAGGTTTCTCTTATGCGGGCCTCTTTTGACGGCCCGATTTATGGTCTTGTCAAAGGACAAACACACCGGATCGACATGGAGCACAGGCGTATAGGGCAGCCTTAGAGGCTAATCCAACGATTACTCTATCTGTTTTCAGGACCCACGCGCAGCTCGCCTTTAGTTGTGGCATGTCAAATAGCCGGTTGCTTATGGCATTACTTTGTACCGATGCGCTTTGACGCATTAATCCAACTATAATGGAAATAGTTCATGGTCCAAGTTCAAGGGCCCCAGATACCATCTCTGTTCTCCTTCTGTTTTCCTTTCAATTACTTATTTCCTAGCAACCGTACACTCTGGTACGTTTCATATTTGCCAGGGGCTCCTCATCGCCCCATAACACGGCAACAAAGTCCGAACACTTCTTATAGAGAAGTTTGGCACTCCGAATTTAGCATTATATGCATTGGCTCCGAATCATGTCTTTGGTCAATAGTTGGGTTGCCCGGCTCCTGTGCTTGCTACCCTACGTTTCGCTAAATCGGCTAGGGTAGTAAAGGGAGAACTACTGCGATTGTGCCCTGGCCTTGACCAGATGAGCGCCTCAGTAGAGAAAGCCGAAAACTGACTATCATGATATGGCGAGAGCCAGTCAGCTGTTCGAGGGTTACAAATCGTTGGAGATTTTTCCCGCATTATGCAAAAGATCGGCACTTCCCGATCAGATGCTGACAGCACTCTAGTTTGAACCAGGGGCTGCGCCCATGCTTTATTACAAAACTCCTATGGCTAAGTGAGGGCGTTTAAGCCGCATAGGCTGATTGCCTTGTTCGTTGCGCTGAACAACTCCTTCAAGGACCATATAATTGGATCAAGATTGTTTAGATTCCATCCCGAACACCTCCGTACTACCTACGTGAGGGCAGAAGCCGACGACTGGCCAACCCTCAGATTACATACAACACGGCCGCACAGGAGGAAACAATTAAAGGCATAACAAAATTACATTACAATACAGGCTTTGTTTTCATAATACAAGGCAAAGGCAACATGAATACATTTATTCAAATACAATGTCCTGCGAACATTGTGCTGCCGCAAGGTGAGACCCCTCCAGGACATCCGCAAAATACCGTTCGGGTGCGCGGTGCTCCTTGCCCTCCGGTGGCCCTCTGGTCACCTCGACGGCGTCCATCTTCGCCCACCACATCTTGCAACGGGCGAAGGCCATGCGCGCAACTTCAATGCAGGCCGAGCGCTTGACGACATCCAGCCGAGGACAGGCGTTCACCATCCGCCTCACGAGTCCGAAGTAGCTTCCTGACATAGCTTCGGCTGGCCATAGACGGATTATCAAATCCTTAATGGCTAGTTCTGCCACCCTATGCAGCTCCACCAGCTGTTTCAGCTGATCGGTGAAAGACACGGGATGCTTTGGCGCGGCATACTGTGACCAGAATAGCTTCTCCGTAGAACCCCCTCCTTCGGCTCGATAGAACTCCGCGGTGCTTGATACACTGCATGGCAAATCCACAAAAGCCCCTCGGGAACTCCGAACCCGGGTTAGTAAAAGGTACTGCTTTTTCCGCATACTTGCTTTGCATCTTAAATGCCTTACCCGCCGTGATCTTCTTGGCCTCCTGGATCTCCTGGAGGGCGGCCTGGGCCTCATTTCATGTGGTCTCCATGCTCTGACGAGCCTTGGCGAGTTCGGCCCCTTGAGACGACGCATCATGCTCCAAGGCCTCGCATTTTTTTACCGCATCCTGGAGCTCCTGCTGGACTTCCTTGACCCGGGCCTTGAGCTTCTTACGGGCGGCTTGCTGCTAGACAGCCTTCTCCTTGGCCTCGCCCAGGGCCTTCCTCAGGGCCTCGACCTTGGTCGCGGCTCCTGCACATATTATGATACCGCGGTCAATATACAGCGCTTATTCTTTCCGAACACATAGCAAGTCGTCATTCACCTTGCTTCTCCTGGAGCCGAATTTTAACCTCGCTGAGCTCGTTCTCAATTCGCTCCAGCCTCTGCTTCAGTTCAGAGACTTCGGCAGCATGCGAGGTTGCGGCTAATAGTGATGCCTGCTTATGGATACATATTAAGTTAGTCTCCTATAACACAGGATTGATCCTCTGTCCGGTTCTTCTCTCCGAACACCGGACAGTGTCTTAGGGGCTACTGTCTACAGGGGGCTTTTCTCTTTCTACGTCACTTTCCTCGAAACCTGTCAACAGGTTGTTGCAGGCTTCGTTCAGTCCACTCTTGGTGGACTGAACCTTCTCGATCACCGCACTTATAAGGACACGGTGCTCGTCCACAATGGAGGCGCCTCGTAGCGCCTCCATCAGGTTATCCGGCGCCCCTGGATGGACAGGGGCCACTGGTGGAAGCGGTGCACCCCCCTCCTTCAAAGGGGGATGCTCTCCCGACTCCAGAGCCATATGACTCTCCGGAATCGTATTCGGCTGAGGGCCGAACTGGATGCGGCCCTCTTTGTCAGTCTCCATGGGGATCGGCTCCCCCATGTGTCCGGCAGTGGAGGTCTCGCCTTGTGGCGCCTCCCGAACAGCGTCCTGGGCTCCTCCCCGGTTCGGAGCTATCCTCCGAGACAACACTTCGGTCTCGTCCCTGGCCCCGGGGGAATAAGCAGGCGGTGGCGACATGCTCGCCATCTCCGACGGAGCCAACGAACCTCCAGATGAGGATCGCTGGACAAGGTCGCGGGCCGGACTGCAATAGTACAGTTAGCTATGTCAAAATAATGAAGAGAAAGGGCCGGATGTGCGCATGAGCGAGCCATGTCACTTACGCTGCGGCCTGGGGCTTAGTGCAGGGGCATCGTTCCGGACTACTGTCAACGTCCCACGCGGTATTGACCGCTGGGACGCCCTTCCCCTTCTTGGGCGTTTCCGCCTCCAGATGCGCCGAAGCGGCCCTCTTCTTCCTCCTCTCCTCAGGGGGATGGTTGTTTTCCTCTTCCTCCTCCTCTTCCTTGTCATTGTCCTCAGGGACAGAGGAATGAGCTTCGTCGTCTTCGAACATCACGTCCGAAGTGCCCTTGCGACGGGGGCCACTCATGGCCCCCTTGGCCTTCTTCTTGGCCTTCTTCTCCGGCGCCTTATATGGAGCCGGCACCAGCATCTTCGCTAGACGCGGGATGATCGGTTCTTCAGGCAGCAGAGCCGGACACTGGATCCGCTTCACGCTCTCCATCTAGTCCTGAAAAAGCAACAATAAAAGCTCAGGCGTCATCTTTGAAACAAACAAGTGGAGAATGCATTAAAAATGACATACCTCGCTAGCGAGGTGTTTAGCGTCATGCCTGCGATATGAATCTGCAGTCGGCGGTTTCTCGTTGCCCTTAAAGAGCAACCTCCATGCACCTTCATGTGTAGTCTCGAAGAGCCTCACCAGGGTCTGGTGCTTCTTCGGATTGAACTCCCACAGAGGGCGGCTTCGGTGCTGGCACGGAAGGATCCGGCGAACTAGCATCACCTGGATCACATCAACAAGCTTGACATTCTTGGTTACCATGCTTTGAACGCGCGTCTGCAACGCTATCAGCTCGTCAGGTGAACACCAGTCTGGACTCTTCTCGACCCAGGAGGTGAGTCGCATAGGAGCGCTGGAGCGGAATTCGGCAGCTGCGGCCCAGGTGGTGCCGCGAGGTTCTGTGATGTAGAACCACTGCTTCTGCCACTCCTTTACCGTGTCCACAAAAGTACCTTTGGGCCAGGAGACGCGGGATGGCTCCTCCGCACTCCGCGTGCTGGCCATCCACCACCTTCGGCTTCACGTTGAAGACTTTAAGCCACAGCCCAAGTGGGGTTGGATGCGAAGGAAGGCCTTACACACGACGATAAATGCCGAGATGTTGAGGAAGGAATTCGGGGACAAATCATGGAAATCTATTCTGTAATAATACATCAGCCCACGGACGAAAGGGTGGAGTGGAAACCCTAGCCCATGGAAGAAATGGGGGATGAACACTACCCTCTCGGTGGGCTTCGCCGTGGGGACGACTTGTCCCTCGGTCGGCAGGCGGTGAGTGATCTCCTTTGCCAAATATCCGGCCGCCCGAAGCTCAGTAATGTCCTCCTCCTTGACGGAGGAGACCATCCACTTGCCCTGACCTCTGGATCCGGACACGGTCGCTTGAGTGGAAACGAGATGAGAACTTGGGCGCTGGAGCTCGAGATTGGAAAGGCGGAGATAGAGAGAGGGCGTGAGAGAGGAAGAGGGAATCCTTATCCCCTTATAAAGGCAGCGAATATTAAAGGCCTCCTCAGTCGCCTTAAGATTCGCCTATTCCCAAGGGTTGTATAAATGACACGGTTGGGTTACCCATGTCCGCATTGATGAGAATCCCGCGAAAAGGGGACATGATCTCTGCTTTGAAAAGACATGCCAATGGCAACCGCGTCTCGGGACGTGGGGCGTCGAACATGAAAGCGGTTTGGAATTATGGCCAGTTAGATATAATGTCGTGCTGCGAAAAGTTGTCAGCGGATAGAACTCATGTAAAAATATATTCTCTCTACGGTTGTGTATGGTGTGTGTGACAGGTCCGGATTCTATCATCGCATCCGAAGACCATCTTGGAGTTCGGAAGGGGGAACTTGCCTTGCAATGCCGAAGACAATCTGCGCGCCGGACTCCTCTTCATTGAAGCCAGGTTTAGGGGCTACTGAGGGAGTCCTGGACTAAGGGGTCCTCGGGCGTCCGGCCTGTTATCCATGGGCCGGACTGATGGGCTGTGAAGACATGAAGGCCGAAGACTGTACCCGTGTCCGGATTGGACTCTCCTTGGCGTGGAAGGCAAGCTTGGCAACCGATTATGAAGATTCCTTCTTATGTAACCGACCCTATGTAAACCCTAGATCCCCCCGGTGCCTATATAAACCAGAGTGGGTAGTCCCGAAAGGATATACTCATTACCATAGTCATACAGGCTAGACTTTTAGGGTTTAGCCATTACAATCTCGTGGTAGATCAACTCTTGTAATACTCATATTCATCAAGATCAATCAAGCAGGAAGTAGGGTATTACCTCCACAGAGAGGGCCCGAACCCGGGTAAACATCGTGTCCCCCGTCTCCTGTTACCATTGATCCTAGACACACAGTTCGGGACCCCCTACCCGAGATCCGTCGGTTTTGACACCGACAAGGAGCGAGACCTGGCGGTGGCTCGTTCGGCGATATACCAACAAGATCTTTGTCGCTACCATAGCCGCCGGGTTAATACTCAGACCTTTCAAGAAGGCGACTTGGTGCTCCGGCTCATCCAAGATCAAACAGATATGCACAAGTTATCCCCGCCTTGGGAAGGACCTTTTGTGGTAAGCAAGAACCTGAACAACGGGTCATACTACCTCATTGATATTCGAGACAACAAGGTCTCACGCACATTAGAGGAGGAGACCCACCGGCCGTGGAACATTGCTCATATTTAGCCATATTACACTTGAAGCCACCGGCTCTTGTGTTGTACATACTTTCTCCATTGTACTCCCTCTGTCCCAAAATATAAGAACGTTTTTAACACTACACTAGTGTCAAAAACGCTCTTATATTATGGGACGGAGGGAGAATATATTATGATCATTATAATAAAGCCGGCATCCTGATAATTCAGGGCCTCTGTCGTTTCACTTCTACGAATCTGAGCCTTTATTATTTGGTCATAAGGTCATTTGGGGGCGACATGCTCAATGAGAAGAGCCTTGATTACCCTCTTGGTCTGGCTTACATGTCATCTCATTGGTCATTTGGGGGCGAACTGCTCAATGAGCAAAGCCTTGATTACCCTCTTGATCCGGCTTACATGTCGCCTCATTGGTCAGTTGGGGCGACTTGCTCAATGTGTAGAGCCTTGATTACCCTCTTGACCCGGCTTACATGCCGTCTCATTGGTCATTTGGTGGCGACCTGCTCAATGAGCAGAGCCTTGATTACCCTCTTGATCCGGCTTACATGCCGCCTCATTGGTCATTTGGGGGCGACCTGCTCAATGAGCAGAGCCTTGATTACCCTCTTGATCCGGCTTACATGTCGTCTCATTGGTCATTTGGGGCGACCTGCTCAATGAGAAAGCCTTGATTACCCTCTTGATCCGGTTCACATGCCGTCTCATTGGTCATTTGGGGGCGACCTCCTCAATGAGCCGAGCCTTGATTACCCTCTTGATCCGGCTTACATGCTGTCTTATTGGTCACTTGGGGGCTTCCTGCTCAATGAGCATAGCTTTGCTTACCCTCTTGATCGGCCTACATGCCAGGTGTAAAAACCAAATTTCGGGTTAACCGGCCTGTATGTCGTTGTTACTCCACCCAGGTAATCCTGGAATGACCCGCCGTATTCTTGACAGTCAATCTTTTAAATAAGACCTTGAACTCATTAAAGTTAAACAGCGGTTTGTCATGTGAGGGCCGGCTTACAGGTGTGCTAGAAATAACTTGGTGGCTGTGCGGCCCATGAAAGCACTTGCGTTTTAGGCTTGGCGGCCTATGAAAGCCTTGTTTTTCCGGATTTCTATTTTTTTGAGAATTTTTGGGTTCATATCCTTCTTCCATATGAATATATAATTTTCACAATTTAGGCCATGTAGCCTTGATTTTACGACTCCAAATTGAGCATATTGGGTTAACAACCCGCCCTGATAGCGGATCATAAGCCGCCAGGAAATTTGCCTCGAGAAATCAACATCATGATGATTCATGCCTATGACTTCTTGTTATGAAAGAGGGTTGTTATGATCTACAGGTATGTTCTTTCCATAATGATATAAGCATTCAGGGTTTTGGTAAACCGCCCTGGCTTTTTTGACTTTGTCATTAGCATATTTTCGGCTTATATAGCCTTTAGTCTTCCTATCAAAAATTATGTTGTCAGGGTTGTTCAAAGATATTTGTGACCCGCCTTGGCTTAAACCGCCAGGGCACATGTTATTTACTTGTGTGCAGGGAGTACAATAATATTCAGTATGACCCACATGATTGATAATATTATACACATAAGTGGTGGATCATAAAGATAAGATCGACGGTTTAAGCATCCAAGAATATAAACATGCACGATGGCATGTGAGATCATTGTTTCTGCGTCTATCCTATTACAAGGCCAGTGGGCCTGCAAGGTGCGACCACGTGTTTTTCAGCACATTAAAAATAAGACCATGATGGAGAACCGCCCCTTGGATCAGTTGTCTTGGCCTTGGCGGGTTGAAGACTCCGGGTTACCCTGCGCCAGTTCTTCTTCTTCGTATATCGGCTGGAAGACAGGTGATGTCCAATTGATGCCAGTTAAGGCTTTGAACACAGCTTCATCATCTATAAGTGTGGACGGATCTACTTCAAGAGCAAAAGTATGCTTACGTGTTGGAGGAATAAGGTCCATTACTTCATAAGCTGGCACCTTCACTTTTGCATTTTCAACGGTATAAGCCGCCTGATATCTGGATAGATCAGTTTCTTCAGCCAATTTGCTTGCCAAGGGGCGCATCTCCCTTACACATTTGGCAAATTCCTCTGCATCAAAGGGAGACCCGTCTTCTTTATAGCTTGGACAGCCAGTGGCCATCTCCTCCGGGTGTAGTTCTGCTTGCCACGCTTTGGCCCGACTCAGGGTGGTGATGGCACCAGCCCTAGCAGATGATCGTTTTATCTCCTCCGCTCTTTGGGGTATAACGGACAGCTTGTCCAATACCTCCCTGATAAGGGTAGGTGGTTGTTTGGTGTGGGAGATGGTGGCTATGGTTTGTTGAGTGCCTATGTACAGTTGCTCTACCAAAGTATAAACCGCCTTCAGCTTCACCAGCATATCTTGGCCAAGTTTGGCACTCCTGGGGCCTGTTAAATGAGTGCACAGCTAAGTTGCCAGGCGGTTAAAAATTAAAAATTTGGAAATGATTAAAGCACCACAGGTTGCTTAGCAAAACTAGCAGCTGTCATGTGAGAGATATGGCGTTTTAAGCTGGCTAGTTCTGCAGTGGTCTCTTTCAAAGAAGACTCAGCAGTTTCCGCTCTTTGCACTAAGGCGGCTTTCTCCTCTTCCCGGGTGTTTCTTTCCGTGGAAAATCTAGTTCTGATTTTCTCGTTCTCTTCCAGGCTGAATTTGAATTTGGAGTCAGCTTTGAGTGTCTTAGCTTCTTGATGCTCAAGCCGGGCCTTTAAATTGACTACTTGAGATTCAGTTTGAGTCAAGGCGTCCTGCAAGTAAGATTTGAGCAATCATAAACAAATCGATCAGGATACAATATACGTACAAGTCTCAAGCACGTTGCAAGCACCGAACTTGACAGTTGGGGGCTAATGTATGCGGAAGTTATTTTCTGCAATATGGACCGGCTCATCTTTGTCAAGATAAACCGGCCCATGAGGGCTACGGTATGAAGTTATTCTTTTAAACTGAACCGGCTCGTCTTTGTCAAGATAAACCGGTCCATGAGGGCTACGGCATGAGAGTATTATCTCCAAGGTAATGAAAATAAACTGGCTCATCTTTGTCAAGATAAGCCGGTGCAGGAGGGCTATGACTTCAAATCTGAAGTGATATATATGCACAAGTCTTAAACCTACTCAAGTGTATCTTTTCCTACGGATAAGACTTGGGGGCTGGATGACTATATATGCAAGATAAATAGATGTTCATACCTCATATTTCTATCGCATCTTCTTGACTATATCCACCTCAAGATCACGACTAGCATGCAGTTGACTAAGATAACCAAAGTATAATTCACTGACGCCCGAGTGTGAGTAATTTGCAATATTAAACTTGGACTTGCTTTTTTCAACCAATTCTTCTTTGGCAGAGTGCCTGGCCAGAATGGTGGGGTTCCCAGGTTTAGTATAACCAGTGCCAGTAATAATGACGTCCTCATCGGTTTGTTGCAAAGGAGTCTCTTCAACAAGCTTGGTGGGGCTTGGCGGGTCAACACCCATTGGATCCATTGTAACATTGAGAGTCTCTGGTGGCGGGTCATCAGCAGTAGCGTTAGGAGTTTGATATGGTTTGTTCAGAGGCCTTGGGGTCTTCGGCCTGTTTGTTCATCTTCAATTTTTTGCTGGGTTTGGCTATACCACTGAAGGGAAGACGTATAAAGATGTTAATATATCAATTTATAAGGTGTTAAAAAAACAAATAGGTCAAATGTTCTAACCCAGGGGCTACTTTGAAAAGAGGAAACTGAGTCCCCGATGAGTCGCCGGAGGAAGAATGAGAGGTTCCCTGATAATTTGGATCGGAAGGATTAAGCGGTTGACGTATAAGACCCGCCTTTGGAAAAGAGAAGTTTGAGTTCTGAGGCACCTCTGCTCGGCGTTGCAAGGGACTAGAGTGTTGGGTAAGCCGGCGTGAAGCTCTCCCCTCCACTGTTCTGGGTTGTACACCGAGCTTCATGCTGTGGTTTCTTCAAAATAAAGTTTGGATCCAAGTAAGCTAAAGCGTGAGTAAACCTTACTTTCCGGGTCACGTGCCGAACTTTCTATCTTGGCAAAGGCTCTGAGTCGAAGGAAATAGTAGTTACCTCTACAGCATCTGCCTAGCTGGTCTCCGCGTCATCCTGGGAAGGGTCAGTGTCAATAAGATGTACAAAAAAGGAGCCAAGGGAATCAAGTTCTACCTCCGATTCATCATCATTCAGTGCAAATAGTTATGTTGTGTTTGTTTTCTTTTTGGCGGGTTTCTTGGAAGCTTTGGTCTTGTCTCTGGCCTTTTTGGCCAGATCGTCTTGCAACTCCTTGTTCCAGAAAGGATCATTGTCCTAAGGAAAGCAAGTGATAATGAGAAGGCAATGCATGAGAAAGATGAACAAAATAAGAATAACTAGAAATACTTACGTCTGGAGGCGGGTTAAGAGCACAGAAGGGATTGAGCCCCGTCTTGCTATAGTTCGCAAGAGTTTCCCCAAGTAAGGACTTGGTCATTTCATTAAGGTCCTATTCTTCGAGATTTGTTGAATTAAACCGCAGCGAATCCTTTACATCTCCTGTGTATGAGCACATTAACCCGGAATGGCGGCTTAAGGGCATGGTCCTCCAGGCCACCCAGCATCGGACCAAATCAACGCCAGTTAAGCCGTTGGCCACCAAAGCTCTTATCTTGCTAAAGGTGGGTCCATACTTGGCCCGTTCGGCAGAGCTAATCTGATCTGGAAGGGGATGTCTTAAGTTAAGCCGGCAAGCATGATAACCCGACAGAGGGTTCTCACCAGCCGGAGAGGTGTCTTGGCAATAGAACCAAGTTTGGTTCCAATCCTTGGGGTGACTAGGAAGTGCAGCTATGGAAAATACGACATCTTTCCGCCTTTGGATGGAAATTCCACCAAATTCGAGGCTGAGCCCATCTGTCATCTCTGTTTGGCGGTTCAGATAATAAAAGTCCCTAAAAAGGTCAACACTGGGTTCCTCTTGAAGATAGACTTCACAAAAAACTTGGAAATTGCAAATATTGGAGACTGAGTTGGGCCCGATATCTTGAGGATGAAGTTGGTAGAAGTTCAGAACGTCGCGGAAATTTTTGAGCCGGGAGGTGAGAAGCCCCAGAGCATATGATCGGCAAAGACAATAACTTCTCCTTCTTTTGGTTGGGGCGGAACCTCAATTCCCGGAACCCGCCAGTGGATGACATCTTTGGGTGATAAAACGCCCATGTCAACATACTCTTGGAGAGTTTATTCCGTGATAATGGAAGTAACCCAGTTGCAAGTGGTGACGGTCTTAGTCATTTTGGTCAGGTGAAAGCCTAAAAGGAAATCATGGCGGGTCAAGTTTGTGAAGATAAGTCGTTCAATGAATAAAAGAAAATTAGCTTCTTATGCAAAAAATTCATATGCAAGGATTAAAGACAGTAAAGAGAATGGCATGATTAAGCCGGCAAAATATAGTTAAGTGATAGACATTGGACAGGTACTGGTGGTTTAACATTTTCAGGCAAGCCGGCTGATGATTGGCGAGTTACAATAAATCGTATTGGCCGCCCATATAACAGTGATACACAGGTATATACAGATCTACATCTGGGCAAGAATTTGCTAAGGACTATGTCGTGGAATTGTCACGGCAGATGTCCTAGTGTGAGGACTTAGTAATGAAGCCAACGCATCTATGCGATAGCTTGAGAGGGGTTGATCGGAATCGAGAGACGCAACACAAGACAAGGGTTTAGACAGCTTCGGGCCCTGGGAAACATCATCCGGTAACAACCCTACATGATGTTTGTGGCTAGGTCTCATTATGATCATGAGGGAGACGTCGCATAACCGGCTCTCCTCCAGTTGTGTCTAGCCTATGATTATTCAACTCTCCCTCTTGGGGTGCCCTGCCCCTCCTTATATAAGTTGAAGGGGCGGGTACATGTAGAGTCCAACTCAGATTGGGACTTAACCTATTCTGACTTCTCATCACGGGCTTCTCTCCATGGGCTTCTTAACGTCTTGGGCTTCTTAACGTCTCGGGTTTATTAACCCCAGGTGACTCTATTACAATCTGACTTACCATATGACTTACCATCTAGCTTACCATCTGCCGGCTTACCATCTAGCTTAACATCTGCCGGCTTACCATCTGGCTTAACATCTGCCGGCTTACCATCTGGCTTAACATCTGCCGGTTTACTAATGAAACACCAAGTCCTAGCCGGGTCATATCTCCGTCCTGGTCATACCGCAGGGTATATCCCCGACATTAGCCCCTAGTTTAATTTGGATTTATCCATGTTAAACTGATCCTGTAAACAAAACACAAGAAAATTTTTGACAGATTGTGCTCCGGGTTAAGAATTCTTGTAAACCGGCACCTGATCATCCTTAATTCCTTGTCATTTCCTTCTTCTAGAAAATTTGGGTAAATAGGTCATCTTCATAATCAATTTGCTGACGTTGGTTTCTCATAGAGAAAAATTGTGAAGAATAATTCATTTGATTCAGCTCCCAATGCTTAAAAAATATTGGTCTTGAAATATTCATCTGATTTTCAGTCGGCTTGAAGATGCAGATCTTGCCAAATTATGATTACCAAAATTGCCGGCATAATTGTTGCCGGCGTCGGGTCATGATTGTTGCAGACACTGGGTCAATTTGGTTTACTCAAAACTGAGAATTTTGAAGATATTTCTCCCTTATATCCATATTACCTGTAGCCCCCGAGTCTTGAGCAAAACAAAGTGATGACTTAAGACTTGCTTCAATATAAATACTACCACTTTGAAAAAATCCAGGTTGTTCATCTCAGTCACTAGTCAAAACTGAATATTCCACATATGTATCCCCCAAGTGTCAGGTTGTCATGCTTGCAGCAACCTGGGACTTGTAATTGCCTTATGCTCATAAAAACTTCAACCAGTGTAGCCCCCAAGGGCCGGGTCATTATGCAATAATGAGCAGGGAGTTTGTAGATATGATCATGTAGACTTGAACAGCAACGTGTAGCCCCCAAGGGCCGGCTCAGAAAGACAATACTGAGCTGGGACTTTATATATATACTTCATTGAAAATAACATCATATGATGTAACCCCCACCATGGGGCTTGAACCCATGTCCACAAGGTTAAGAGTCTTGTGCTCTACCAACTGAGCAATGGACCCTTTAATATAATGGATTAAGGCTTGTGTACTTTGAATTTTTGACAGGAGCAATTGGTAGCCCCCAAGGGCCGGCTCATTACGACGTGATGAGTCGGGTCTTCAATAAGGCAAAAATGACCTTGCATTAGCCCCCAAGTGTCATGGTGCATGCTTGCAGCGACATGGGACTTCCATACATGGTATAATCATGATTTGAATAATGTAGCCCCCAAGTGTTTGGTCGTATGCCTTCAGCGACTTAGGACTATTCCTTCCATTGTAGAATAAATCATATCCATTGATAAAGAGATAATAGCCACTGCGCAGAAGCGATTTTGAAAACCTCAATCATAATACTGGTTATTGATAAACATAATAAAAATCCAGCCGTGTTGGCTATTCAAGGTTTGAATAATATAATACGGCTTGAAAAACCGGTGCCTGCAATATAAACCAGTATATCTATGCATATATGATGCATGCTATGATGATGTAATGATGATGCAATGTATGATGCAATATATGATGATGTCTGTGCATGATAATAGAATACTTCAATGAAACTAGCATGATAGCCACTGGATTATCCTCGCTTTCTGTAAGACGGCTCTCACATGACCCAATCGATGTTGGAACCTGGATAAGTTCATACATGACTTGTCGAGAGTACACGAGGTTGGAGTAGCATCAAACAAACATGCAGGTTTAACCAAGTTTCAATGAAGGGATCTTAGTAGCCTGGCTTCATCCTCGCTATCTGTAAGTCGTGCCCTCACATGAAAATCCAGCGTTTTAACCTTGACGAGTTCAGATATGACCGTTAAGAGTTCGGTGGGTCAATAAAGATTACCTGATGGAGAAGCAGCTGACCTATAGGTAGGATGACCCGAAAGGGTTACGTCCTCTTTGGTGCATACACTTATGTTTGGACAAGATAACCCCGTCAAGAGGGTAGTAACGCTATGTTCTCTTTGGTGAATACACCTATGTTTGAACAGGAAGCCCCCAAGTGACTGGTGGCATTGAGCCGATCAAGAGGGATATTCGCAGCTATGCTCAATGAGTAGCAAATTCTCTTTGGCAACCTTTAATTTTTCCTGAGAACTCGAACTTTGCAAGAGATAATTCTTCTTGAGCTAGAATTTTAAACCGGATATTGAGAGCTTCAGAGCTTTGTGGGAGACAGATTTCCCTTGAACCGGATTTTGAACCGGAATCCTTCTTTTTAAGCCGGAAATTTTCTGACAGCCTTTAAATTTTCACCAATATGGCGGTAGCCTCCGGGACCGGGTTATCTTCCCTCCAATGACCCGGGGTCTTGAATCTCACAATGTTTGCTAATTCATGTCATCGTAGCCCCCGAGTCTTAAGACTACTCGAGGAGTTGGCTTGAGACTCTCCATGTTTGACCATGATACGACCAGTGGATTGCTGGAATATGTTAAATCTCAGTGGGTTATAATTGGCCCTATCCGTTGACTTGCCCGGTGTAGGCAAGGGCCATAGCTTGATGGCCTCTTTTGTAATGATGAATTGTTCTGCATAAGAAATTGCACAAACGAGAGTAATTGTTCTCGAAGAAAATAAAAATGTATCAATAAAAATTGATTGGACAGCTTTCACCTGATTTGTGTGGACAGAAAATGAGTCGTATATAGCGTCCATAGATCACCTCCAGTAATTTCAACTGTGATTTAGCCACTCTCTCATGCCTGCGGTGGAGGTGGCGGCTTAAAGCGCGGAACCGGGTGGCTCCAAAAGATCCTCCGGATGATATTTTTTAGCGGAGACAGAAACAGGGCGGCTCTGCCTCTTGTGTTGAGGCGGGCGGTGGCTCACAGGCAAAAAGCGGTGGTTCGCACATGACGGCTCAGTAGCAGTACCTCGAGACAAAACTCCGCCGCCATGCGCGAAGTGATCCAGCGGCAAAGGTGCGCGGAGGCCGAGTCGGAGACGACGAGTTATAGCGGCGGGGGCCCAGCCGCGGCGACTCAGGCAAGCCGTAACAGGGGCCCTGGCTGCAGAAGCGAAGACGGGCCACTGGCGGCACACGGTCGAAGGAGACGGGCCAGTGAAGGCCATGGAGGCAGCGCGGGGTGATAGAGCTTCACGGGCACGTGGTTGTATAGGAGCACGCAGAGGAACGGGCCCGCAGCTGTGAAAACTGAGGTGGCCGGCGGCATGATGGAATCCGGCAGGGCAAGCCGGCTTAACCACGGCGGCTGACCCAGTTCTTTTGGAGAGGTGAGGCAACAACGACTCAGCGTACGTGAGATCACGGTCATGGAGGCGACTCGGGGCATCGACTGAGAAGGCGGCTCGTCGAGGCATGTACCGTGGAGGCGGTTTGGTATGAACCATGCGGAGGCTCATCGGCGACGGCGACTTAGGGGAGGCGAGGCGACTTGGTGATGGCAAGTTGATACGGCAGCTGAACGTCGGCAGAGGCGAGTCTCTGGCAGCGAGGCGACTCAGATCGATTTGGCCACGGCGGTTTGAAGCATCCAATCCGGGTCGTCGTTTAGTTTGAGCCTCCAAGCTGTTATATTCTCTGCGAGTAGCAGTCAGCTAGGTCTCTCTCAACAACCGGGTCATCTAATTGATGTTTCCTTTGTTGACTGTAGCATTGAACAATTGTCTCCAGATTCGATGGATCGCTGGGTCACGTTCATCCAAGCATAACCCTAATTTCTCTTGACCTGAAAGCTCAAAGATCACAAATCCAAACCGATGAATTTAAAGCTGACGTAGATCCTTCCAAGTCGGCTCCTCTTCATTGAAAAATTACCAACTTCTCGATCCCTGTGAGAGATCCCTCCAAGAACTCAACACTACCGTGCGCAGGCCCCACGGTGGGCGCCAACTGTCGTGGAATTGTCACGGCAGATGTCATAGTGTGAGGACTTAGTCATGAGGCCAACGCATCTATGTGATAGCCTGAGAGGGGTTGATCGGAATTGAGAGACGCAAAACAAGACAGGAGTTTAGACAGCTTTGGGCCCCGGGAAACATCATCTGGTAACAACCCTACATGCTGTTTGTGGCTAGGTCTCATTATGCTCATGAGGGAGACGCCGCATAATTGGCTCTCCTCCAGTTGTGTCTAGCCTAGAGATTATTCAACTCTCCCTCTCGGGGTGCCCTGCCCCTCGTTATATGAGTTGAAGGGGCTGGTTACGTGTAGAGTCCAACTCGGATTGGGACTTAAACTATTATGACTTCTCATCACGGGCTTCTCTCCATGGGCTTCTTAACGTCTTGGGCTTCTTAACGTCTCGGGTTTATTAACCCTAGGCGACTCTGTTACAATCTGACTTACCATCTGGCTTACCATCTGCCGGCTCACCATCTGGCATAACATCTGCCGGCTTACCATCTGGCTTAACATCTGCCGGCTTACCATCTGGCTTAACATCTGCCGGCTTACCATCTGGCTTAACATCTGCCGGCTTACCAATGAAACACCAAGTCCTTGCCGGGTCATATCTCCGGTCGGGTCATATCGCGGGGTATATCCCCGACAGACTAGGCAAACCAGTTTCGCAAATTCTGCTTATAATTTTGGATCTACAGCAGCTCGAAAATATGTGGGAAATATTAAACCTAATATACAGAGGATGAGCTACTGCATTGAGATTGAATCTGAACTAAGGAGAATGTATCTGTGATTGGAAACGGATGCTAGAAACCGCTACCGTGCAGCTTCCATACTATTTCTTCGATCAAAGTAAGCCTTGGTGAAGAAACTACGACGAACACTAATGAATGCAGACGAATAGAGGAAACCCTAATGCAGATTGAAGCAAGGAAAGGGGAGTACCTGGGGATGCGGATGAACAACGGAGGGGCGTCGTCGTTTTCTGGTCGAGGTCAGGTCGATGCAGTGGCCAAGGTTGATGCGGTCGACGGGGGTGGCGGAGCTCCAAACATGTCGGTCAGCGTGAGGAAGACGAAGGAGAAGAGGCATAGGCAGAGGTAAAAAGTGAAAGGAGGGCCCCTGTCCCTATTTATAAGTGGGTGATGAGATGGCAAGTGCGGAAATCGAGGAGGCAAAATGATTATGTTAGCTATATGGACGCCTCGATTCCCGGGAAGCTAATTAAGATAAGGATCCGTTGAAGATGTTCTGGGTCTTGTGCGGAGATTAATGCACATGACATCATGGCGGGTTATAATATTTCTGTCTGCATGATGTCATGGCAGATTACGATGATCTACACAAGATGTTAACACTGGAGTGTCGGCCGAGTTAAAGAGTGAAGATTGATATGAACAAGTTCAAATCAACCTGGGCCTAATGTTGGGCATATAACCCTGAGGTATGACCCGCCCAGGAGGGCCCGGGTTATACAGTTGGCGTCTTATTGTGAAGAAGGCCCAAGAGGTCCAAGATCTGAAGATGTCGGTTCATATAGCAGAGCTTATTGGAGGCCCAAGACCCGAAGTTAGTTCAAGACCCGAAGGTGTGAGTTGTTCAAGGTTTACTTGTTCTATAAGGCAAGTTTGGTTAGAAACCAAGCCGGTCACGTTGTGTGAGCCGGCCGGGACTTTGTAAGCTGTCGGGCATCAACCTGTATATAAAGGTGAGACCCGGCGGCGGGTTAACTCAAGAAACAACCAATCGAGAACTAGGTCAAGCGTATTCACTCCCTTGTAATTGAAACTCAAGCAATACAACTAGAAGCAGGAGTAGGATTTTACCTCTACGAATAGGGGTTGAACCTGGGTAAACTCCTTGTGTCATTTGTCCCGTTCAACCCCTTCAAGCTAACCTCGTTGCGATGGCTCCGCACGTAAGTCCTTTCACTAGGGCATCTGCCGTGACAAATCCACGACAGCGGCAACGGCGTCATGTTCATCGGAAGCTAACCGACTGGGTCAGAACGGAGAAACTGCGTCATGTTCATGCGGAGGCAACGGAATGCGTCGTGTTCATCGGGAGGCAGCGGAATACGTCGTGTTCATCAGGAATCAACTGTCTTGGAAGGAACAGCCAAAACGAGGTCTGGCGTACCGCAGAACGGAGGAAACGGGCCTTCTATTCGACCGCGTACGGTCGAAACGGGGTCATGTTCATCGGGAAGGGTCTGGCGTACCGCAAAACGGAGGAAACTGACTTGTGTTCGACCGCGTACGGTCGAACCGGGGTCCTGTTCATCAGGAAGGGTCTGGTGTACCGCAAAACGGAGGAAACGGACTTGTGTTGGAGCGCCTATGATCGAAACAGGGTCCTGTTCATCCACGGTCTACTGCCTCACTCCAGCCTCCACCTCCTACTGTTCATCCACCGACGACTTCCTCCACCTGCTACTGTTCATCCACCATCGACTTCCTCCAGCCTCCACCTGCTACTGTTCATCCACCATCGACTTCCTCCAGCCTCCACCAACATTTGTTCATCCACGGGGTCCTGTTCATCCAGCCTCCACCGGCTACTGTTCAACCAGCCCTCCACGGGGTCCTGTTCATCAACCCTCCACCGGCTACTGTTCATGGAGCCTCCACGGGGGTCCTGTTCATCCACCCTCCACCGGCCTCCTCGATCGGGGTCCTATTCATCTAGCAGCAACGGCCTACTACTACCACGGGGTCATGTTCATCCAACCCCCACCAGTAACTGTTCATCCAACCCCAACCACATACGTCTCGACTCATTCAACCAACCCCCACGTTCACCGTTCATCAAGAGCAGCAAGTTCGATCGGCTTCAGTTAGCAGCAGTAGCGAAGGAATCCCTCAATCGGGTTCAGTTAACAGCAAGGGATCGGTCGGGGTTCAGTAACGTAGCTAGTGCAATCGCTCGGGTTCAGTTAGAGCCTAACGCCTTGCTCGGGTTCAGTTAGAGTGCAACGCCTCACACACACGCGAGTACGTGTACAAGAGAAACACGCAAACCTCTCCGTGCATCGCTCGGGCTCGACCACCCACCGTAACCGGGAACTCCCCGATATTTTCCTCGCCCTCGCTTCTACCACGATTTTTTCCGTCATGGACGGCCCAAAGAATGTCATGCAGGTGCGTCTCCGGCCCGCCCAGGATGAAAAGCCCATTTTCTGTCATGATTTTTTGTCATAGAAGTAGGAGCCCACCACATCTATGATGATACCGGGTTTTGTCACAATTATCGTCATAGAAGTGTCATAAGCATGACAAGAAAAAAATTCGTTCGGCCCAAAATGTCAGGGATGTGTCTTTTTTTGTAGTGGTTCCAGCATCCCTGTGATCAAATCACCCTGTGTCTGGCCAGACGATGATGGATACCATAACACTGAGAGGGTCCAGAGATATCTCTCCATCATCGGAGGAGCAAATCCCAATCTTGAGCTATCAAGTTACTTGACATACTTTCCCATGAACCCGTAAGCCGTCGTAATAGCCATCCAGTTATGGATGATGTTTAACAAACCCCAAAGTTCATGAATTGAGCATGAAGAAACTCGATACTCTCATGGTTCGAGGAATCATGGAAACGTTAACCATCTCTGTGTTATTAACCATTAACTTGTGACGAATGTATCTCATTACTCATAGCATAACATCAATTCGGGTCGATTCAACACAAATGTTCTTCCTGTTGGGGAACGTAGCAGAAGTTCAAAATTTTCTACGCATCACCAAGATCAATCTATGGAGTAATCCAGCAACGAGGGGAAGGGGAGTGCATCTACATACCCTTGTAGATCGTGAGCGGAAGCGTTCAAGAGAACGGGGTTGATGGAGTCGTACTCATCGTGATCCAAATCACCGATGATCCTAGCGCCAAACGGACGGCACCTCCACGTTCAACACACGTACGGAGCAGCGACGTCTCCTCCTTCTTGATCCAGCAAGGGGGGAGGAGAGGTTGATGGAGATCCAGCAGCACGACGGCGTGGTGGTGGAAGTAGCGGGGATCCCGGTAGGGCTTCGCCAAGCACTAACGGGAGGGAGAGGTGTCACGGGAGGGAGAGGGAGGCGCCAGGGGCTAGGATATTGCTGCCCTCCCTCCCCCACTATATATAGGGTCAAGGGAGAGGGGGCCGCAGCCTTGGCCCTTCCTCGAAGGAAGGGTGCGGCCAGGGAGGAGTCCTTCCTCCCCAAGGCACCTCGGAGGTGCCTTCCCCCTTTAGGACTCTCCGTTTTTCTTATCTCTTGGCGCATGGGCCTCTTGGGGCTGGTGCCCTTGGCCCATATAGGCCAAGGCGCACCCCCTACAGCCCATGTGGCCCCCCGGGGCTGGTGTACCCCCTTGGTGGACCCCCGGACCCCTTTCGGCACTCCCGGTACAATACCGATAAAGTGCGAAACTTTTCCGGCGACCAAAACAAGACTTCCCATATATAAATCTTTACCTCCGGACCATTCCGGAACTCCTCGTGACGTCCGGGATCTCATCCGGGACTCCGAACAACTTTCGGGTTACCGCATACTAATATCTCTACAACCCTAGCGTCACCGAACCTTAAGTGTGTAGACCCTACGGGTTCGGGAGACACGCAGACATGACCGAGACGACTCTCCGGTCAATAACCAACAGCGGGATCTGGATACCCATGTTGGCTCCCACATGCTCCTCGATGATCTCATCGGATGAACCACGATGTTGAGGATTCAATTAATCCCGTATACAATTCCCTTTGTCTATCGGTATGTTACTTGCCCGAGATTCGATCGTCGGTATCCCGATACCTTGTTCAATCTCGTTACCGGCAAGTCTCTTTACTCGTTCCATAACTCACATCATCCCGTGATCAACTCCTTGGTCACATTGTGCACATTATGATGATGTCCTACCGAGTGGGCCCAGAGATACCTCTCCGTTTACACGGAGTGACAAATCCCAGTCTCGATTCGTGCCAACCCAACAGACACTTTCGGAGATACCTGTAGTGCACCTTTATAGCCACCCAGTTACGTTGTGACGTTTGGTACACCCAAAGCATTCCTACGGTATCCGGGAGTTGCACAATCTCATGGTCTAAGGAAATGATACTTGACATTAGAAAAGCTCTGAGCAAACGAACTACACGATCTTGTGCTAGGCTTAGGATTGGGTCTTGTCCATCACATCATTCTCCTAATGATGTGATCCCGTTATCAACAACATCCAATGTCCATGGTCAGGAAACCGTAACCATCTATTGATCAACGAGCTAGTCAACTAGAGGCTTACTAGGGACATGGTGTTGTCTATGTATCCACACATGTATCTGAGTTTCCTATCAATACAATTCTAGCATGGATAATAAACGATTATCATGAACAAGGAAATATAATAATAACCTATTTATTATTGCCTCTAGGGCATATTTCCAACACTTCCAACATTGTGCCCTCAAAGTTGCTGGCATGGACGGTCCCATGATTGGGAAAACATAATCATCATGCAACACTTGAGCTAGTCTTAGAGGCATGACTAGGAATACATTTTACCGTTCATTATTCCACAAGTGCACATGGGTTTTCCCCAGAGCCTTTATGGATATACGGGCTCGGGAACCAGAGCAGTTATAGCATGGAACATAAACATAATTATGAGCATGGAGATAAATAATAACATTTATTATTGCATCTAGGGCATATCTCCCACAAGGCTAGTCCTTCATGGACGTAAGCCATGGTGGAATAGACAAGGTTGCTTGTTCGTGGACCCTTCATGGGTGGAGCCCTCCGTGGACTCACGCAACCTTACCCTTCGTGGGTTGAAGTCTCCATCAACGTGGACATACGATAGCACCACCTATCAGAACCACGCCAAAAATCAATGTGTCGTCATTGTGTTTGATTTCTCCGATCCCTACGTTAGGTTCATATGCAAAGTCTTTACTTTCTGTTGCTCAACTCTTAGACTTGCATGTGTAGGGTGTTACTTGACTTAGTAGAATTGCTAAAACTTGCCTACAATTAAAATTGGGAAAAGGATAAGTATTTATTTGGTCCAGTAGTATAATCACCCCTCCCCCTCTAGGCATACTTTCGACCCTACAACATCCAAGTCCTATGGCATTGATCTTACACGGAGATTCGTGTGGGTACTTCCTAGTTTTTTTACTTTTTATTTTTATGTTTGATTGAGTCACTTAGATGTGCAATAACTAGGGCACATCTAGATGTGGCTCGCAATAGAGAATCTTTGAGTATAACTTCCTAAGATACCTTTTGAGGTGGTGATTGCAACTTGTGCTTCATTAATTTATTGGGCGGAGATGCAAAAATGCAAGGATTGTGAAGACTTGAGAAGAGGGGCATTGCGATGTTAAAGGACAATGGAGGAACATGATGAGGATTTGCATTGCCGCACACGAAGGAGCATCGTCATCCAGCAGTTGGTATCCTACAGTTGGTTGTTTTCTTGGGCGTTTGTCATTTTTCATTTGTTCGAAAAAGTTAAAACTATGTGTTTTATGCTCCTGTGTGAGCTCTATTTTGTTGGCTTATGATAATTTTGTGTCGTCGGGTTTTTGCCCCATGATGGGTGTCCCCGTGACAGGCATTTGCAGTGGTTACTCTTTCCCCATCTCCCGAACCTTGGTTGGATGAACTTTGTATTCCGTTATGATCTAATGGAAAGGGGAATAGCCCGATCAAAAAAAAGGACCCAACTACCCATAAAAACAGATGTCTAGAAACATGGCCCAGTTAAGTTGGATGAAAATTAGGGCGACACACAATGATGTTGCGATTGTCATACAACAAATAGAGTATAAACATGGTTGACATGGATATCACTTGTCCACATACAGTTCTAGCACATGAAACAAACAATGAATGGTCATGATCACACACAAAGCGCATGAACTGTTTCAAACCTCAACAAAAACTACATCTAGGTTCCAAAACGTAACAAAATCTATGAGAGAAGGAAACAAACCGAAAATTATACCGGAATGGCCAATTGACCACCATTAGCCTGCACACAACCCAGTAGCCTGGATAACAGAGAAACCTACAACAGTTAAGCTAAACCAAAAGTAGAACGACGACATTGCAATTCCAATTGTCAGAGTAACAAGTAGGCAAACACAAGAGTCTCTGTACAACAAATAGATACACTAGTAGAAAACTGGGCTTTGGTCACAGGGCAATATTCACATTAGTCCCGGTTCAGTCACGAACCGTGACTAATGTGAGCATTGGTCCCGGTTCGTGCGGCCAGGGGCCTGCCAGGCCTCGTGGGGGCGGCTCACCCTTTAGACCCGGTTCATACCACAAACCGGGACTAAAGGGTTGGTCCTAGTTGCGGTCAGAGTTTAGTCCCACCTTGCCAACCGAAGGGCGCTCACACCGGTTTATAAGCCCGTCCCTCTCTGCCTTGTTGAGCTCCTCTCAAAGTGAAAATAGATGCCCTTATACAGGGAATTTGACCTAAATTCAGAGTAAATTTCTTTGAATTTCATAGAAATTTATTATGAATTTAGGTTGAATTTTCTCTATAGGCGCATCTATGTTCATTTTTTTATAGTAAATAAAATAAATAAACCTTAATAAAATAAATAAAAATAAATAAACCTTAATAAAATAAAATAAAATAAACTATAGTAAATAAAATAAATAAACCTTAATAAAATAAATAAAAATAGGAGCAGTAAAATAAATAAAAATAGCAGCAGTAAAATAAATAAAAATAAAATAAATAAAGTAAAATACATAAGTAATTGGAAACAAAATGGAATAAAATAAATAAGTTTTTTGTTGTAAGTAGAAACAAAACAAAATAAATAACGCAAAAGAGAAAACAAAAAACAGGGAAAAAATTATGCCACCTACTGGGCCACCACGGCCTGAATACGACTTGAAACCCATCCATGGGCCAGGATTCAGGCCCGCAGAAGGCCCAATAGGCCCCACAGGCAAAGAGAACGGTTAGGCCCAAAAGCCTGCAGTTGAGAGGAGCTCGAGAGGGTGGGCGCAGCAGCGCTTATAAACCACTGTCGAGCTCTCTCAACTAGCGAGGTGGGACTAAACTTTTGACGCGGGGCAGCACAAGGCCTTTGGTCCCGGTTGGTGCCACCAACCGGGACTAAAGGGGGCATGCGTACCGGTTCATGGCACCAACCGGGACCAATGCCCCCCTTAGTCCCGGTTGGTGCCACGAACCGGGACCAATGAGTTGCCTATATATACCCCATCGCCACAGCAGAGCACTCCACAGTGCTCTGTTTTTTCTGGCCGGCGAGGGGAGGGCATTTGGGTGCTCTAGCTCACCTCCTATGCACATGAGGTGTTCGATGAAATGTCTGAGCCACACTAGTTAATCTTTCTCCTCTCGAAACTCGACCTCCGAGCTCCATTTTCCCTGAGATTTGTCTAGGTTTAGCAGTCCGTCACGTCCCGTCCCCGTCTTCACCGCCGTCGATCGCCCGTGCCGATCTCGTCGCCAGCACCACCGTGGTGAGCCTCTTGTTCTTATCTTCTTTCTGAAATAAAAAAAATTCTTACTTTAGATAGATACTTGTCTAATTTTGTTACTTTTATTATTCCTTCTTATTACATAGTGCGATGGTTTTGGTATCCACCCCCGTCGGCCCTCGTCCTGTCTATGATTCGGATGTGGTATATATTATATTTTTATAACTATTTGGTTCATTTATTGTTTATGACAAATATGCCGACCAACGTGACGTAAATTTTATTTATCTAGGAGGTGGTTGAACCGGAAATTCCAACCGACCCTATTGTCGAGAGGTTAAATTTAGTTGAAGAAGAAAACAATTACTTGAAGGAAAAAATAAAAAATTGAGGAGGAGAAGGTGATATTGGAGTTGCATGTTGCGGATGTCGTCGATGATCACAAGATCAAGATGGATGCAATGCGCTTGAAGATTAGAAAGATTGGAAAATATGCCATTCATACCGAGGCTTGGTATCATTATGCCGTTGGATCAATTGTTACCTTGGTTGCGATTATGATCGCATTTGTTTTTGCATTGAAATGTTTTACATAGTTTCAATGTATGGTTTAATTAATTAGATGCTCTGGAGAGCTATATGTTGTTAGATGAGAACTATGTATGTACTTTGGTTTTAATGTGATGATGAACTTCTATTAATTTGGTCACTTAATTATGTATTCATGACGTTCTGTAATGGTTTTTGACACACTTAATTATATATAATGCACGCAGATGAACCGGCAATGGATGTACGGTGACAGACACACCTCTGAGTACATTAAGGGCATGCATGATTTTCTCGAAGTGGCTGAGGCAAACAAGCAGAATGGTTTTATGTGTTGTCCATGCCCTACATGTGGGAATACAAAGTCTTACTCTGACCGGAAAATCCTTCACACCCACCTGCTTTACAAGGGTTTCATGCCACACTATAATTTTTGGACGAGGCACGGAGAAATAGGGGTTATGATGGAAGACGGCGCAGAAGAAGAGGACGATGACAACTATGTGCCCCCTGAATACGGTGATGCTGCAACGGGGGAAGCTGCTGAAGATCAAGAGGAACTAGACGATGTGCCCAATGATGCTGCAAGGGGGGAAGCTGCTGAAGATCAAGAGGAACCAGTGCCCGATGATGATGATCTCCGCCGGGTCATTGTCGATGCAAGGACGCAATGCGAAAGTCAAAAGGAGAAGCTGAAGTTCGATCGCATGTTAGAGGATCACAAAAAAGGGTTGTACCCCAATTGCGAAGATGGCAACACAAAGCTCGGTACCGTACTGGAATTGCTGGAGTGGAAGGCAGAGAATGCTGTGCCTGACAAAGGATTTGAGAAGCTATTGAAAATATTGAAGAAGAAGCTTCCAAAGGATAACGAATTGCCCGACAGTACATACGCAGCAAAGAAGCTCGTATGCCCTCTAGGATTGGAGGTGCAGAAGATACATGCATGCCCTAATGACTGCATCCTCTACCGTGGTGCGTACAAGGATCTGAACGCATGCCCGGTATGCGGTGCATTGCGGTATAAGATCAGACGAGATGACCCTGGTGATGTTGACGGCGAGCCCCCCAGGAAGGGGTTCCTGCGAAGGTCATGTGGTATGCTCCTATAATACCGCGGTTGAAACGTCTGTTCAGAAACGAAGAGCATGCCAAGTTGATGTGATGGCACAGTGAGGACCGTAAGAAAGACGGGAAGTTGAGAGCACCCGCTGACGGGTCGCAGTGGAGAAAAATCAAGAGAAAGTACTGGGCTGAGTTTGCAGCTGACCCCAGGAACGTATGGTTTGGTTTAAGCGCGGATGGCATTAATCCTTTCAGGGAGCAGAGCAGCAATCATAGCACCTGGCCCGTGACTCTATGTATGTATAACCTTCCTCCTTGGATGTGCATGAAGCGGAAGTTCATTATGATGCCAGTTCTCATCCAAGGCCCTAAGCAACCCGGCAACGACATTGATGTGTACCTAAGGCCATTAGTTGAAGAACTTTTACAGCTGTGGAATGGAAACGGTGTACGTACGTGGGATGAGCACAAACAGGAGGAATTTAACCTGCACGCGTTGCTGTTTGTAACCATCAACGATTGGCCCGCTCTCAGTAACCTTTCAGGACAGACAAACAAGGGATACCACGCATGCACGCACTGTTTAGATGACACTAAAAGTATATACCTGGACAAATGCAGGAAGAATGTGTACCTGGGCCATCGTCGATTTCTTCCGACCAACCATCAATGTTGAAAGAAAGGCAAGCATTTCAAAGGCGAGGCAGATCACCGGAAGAAGCCCGCCATGCGTACCGGTGATCACGTACTTGCTATGGTCAATGATTTACACGTAATCTTTGGAAAGGGTCCCGGCGGACTAGCTGTTCCGAATGACGCTGAGGGACACGCACCCATGTGGAAGAAGAAATCTATATTTTGGGACCTACCCTATTGGAAAGAGCTAGAGGTCCGCTCTTCAATCGACGTGATGCACGTGACAAAGAGCCTTTGCGTGAACCTGCTAGGCTTCTTGGGCGTGTATGGGAAGACAAAAGATACACCTGAGGCACGGGAGGACCTGCAACGTTTGCACGAAAAAGACGGCATGCCTCCGAAGCAGTATGAAGGTCCTGCCAGCTACGCTCTTACGAAAGAAGAGACAGAAATCTTCTTTGAATGCCTGCTCAGTATGAAGGTCCTGACTGGCTTCTCGTCGAATATAAAGGGAATAATAAATATGCCAGAGAAAAAGTTCCAGAACCTAAAGTCTCATGACTGCCACGTGATTATGACACAACTGCTTCCGGTTGCATTGAGGGGGCTTCTACCGAAAAACGCCCGATTAGCCATTGTGAAGCTATGTGCATTCCTCAATGCAATCTCTCAGAAGGTGATCGATCAAGAAATCATACCAAGGCTAAGGAGTGATGTGGCGCAATGTCTTGTCAGTTTTGAGCTGGTGTTCCCACCACCCTTCTTCAATATCATGACGCACGTCCTAGTTCATCTAGTCGACGAGATTGTCATTCCGGGGCCCGTATTTCTACACAATATGTTCCCCTTTGAGAGGTTCATGGGAGTCCTAAAGAAATATCTCCGTAACCGCGCTAGGCCAGAAGGAAGCATCTCCATGGGCCATCAAACAGAGGATGTCATTGGGTTTTGTGTTGACTTCATTCCTGGCCTTAAGAAGATAGGTCTCCCTAAATCGCGGTATGAGGGGAGACTGGAAAAGGCACGCTTGGAGGGGACTCGATAATATGCAGGGATGGATATTCTTGGTCTCAAGCACACTACACAGTTCTACAGAACTCTACCTTGGTGACCCCGTATGTCGATGATCACAAGAACAGTCTGCGCTCCAAACACCCGGAGTAGTGCGACGACTGGATTACATGTGAACACATCAGGACTTTCAGCAGTTGGTTAGAAACACGTCTCAGAGGTGACAACACTGTTTGTGATGAGCTGTACTCGTTGTCTAGGGGACCATCTTTGACTGTATTGACTTACAAAGGATACGAGATAAATGGGAATACATTTTACACGATCGCCCAAGATCAAAAGAGCACCAACCAAAACAGCGGTGTCCGCTTTGATGCAGCAACCGAGAGGGGAAAGGACACATATTATGGTTACATAGTGGACATATGGGAACTTGACTACGGACATGATTTTAAGGTCCCTTTGTTTAAGTGCAAATGGGTCAATCTGTCAGGAGGCGGGGTACAGGTAGACCCACAGTACGGAATGACAACAGTGGATTTGAACAATCTAGGGTACACTGACGAACCGTTCGTCCTAGCCAATGATGTGGCACAGGTTATCTATGTGAAGGACATGTCTACCAGACCGAGAAAAAGAAAAGATAAGGAAGCGAATACATCATACGATGAGCCAAAGCGCCACATAGTTCTTTCAGGAAAAAGGGACATCGTGGAAGTGGAGGGCAAGACAGACATGTCTGAAGATTATGAAAAGTTTCATGAAATTCCTCCCTTCAAAGTCAAGGCTGATCCAAGCATCCTGATAAGCGATGAAGATTATCCATGGTTACGGCGCAATAAGCAAAGGACACAAGCGAAGAAAAAGTGAAGACTTTCTCTCCACAACTATTATGATGATACCATGCCAACTTTTAACCTTTTTGTAGTTCATTTGAAATGCCTGTTGTAACAGATGAGTTTTCGTCCGAAATCCTGATACTTCGAAAGAGATTGTCCATTTTGTACACGAAGTGCATCCAGTTTTTGCCGTAACCCTCTCAACTTTTTAGCACATGCTATGTGGGTGAAATGATGACACCATGCCAACTTTCAACCTTTTCAGAGTTCATTTGTAGTGCTTTTCAATTTCACGGTCATATAGCTCATGAAAATCAGTAAATGCATGAAAAATAACAAATGAAGTCAGAAAGGGTTGAAAATTGATGATGTGGCTTTGAATGGTGCATTTTGAACACACAAAAAGTCTTGAGTTCAAATAAGTTCAAAAAAATGAAATCCCTTTGTAACTGATGAGTTTTAGTTCGAAACCCTGATACTTCGGAAGAGATTGTCCATTTTGTACACGAAGTGCATCCAGTTTTTGCCGTAACCCTCTCAACTTTTTAGCACATGCTATGTGGGTGAAATGATGACACCATGCCAACTTTCAACCTTTTCAGAGTTCATTTGTAGTGCTTTTCAATTTCGCGGTCATATAGCTCATGAAAATCAGTAAATGCATGAAAAATAACAAATGAAGTCAGAAAGGGTTGAAAATTGATGATGTGGCTTTGAATGGTGCATTTTGAACACACAAAAAGTCTGGAGTTCAAATAAGTTCAAAAAAATGAAATCCCTTTGTAACTGATGAGTTTTCGTTTGAAACCCTGATACTTCGGAAGAGATTGTCCATTTTGTACACGAAGTGCATCCAGTTTTTGCCGTAACCCTCTCAACTTTTTAGCACATGCTATGTGGGTGAAATGATGACACCATGCCAACTTTCAACCTTTTCAGAGTTCATTTGTAGTGCTTTTCAATTTCAGGGTCATTTATAGCTCATGAACTAATAGCAAAAAGAATGAACTAAAAATAATCAATTAAAATATGCTGTTATGATCAACTAAAACAAAACTATAATATTCTTCAATAGCCAAAAGAATCAACTAAAAAGCTTTTATAAAATTCCAATAGCAAAAGGAATTTTCATAAAGAATGTTTTTGTTAAAAACTTTAATAGCAAAAAGCATTATCATAAAGATTTTTTTTGTTAGAAACTAAAATAACAAAATCTGTTTTTGAATAGAATCATAAAACACAGTAATATTAAATAGCAGGAAAAAGAATCACTCCAAAATCTATTTTTATAGTAAAGTTAATCACAAACTAGTGATTCACACAAATTTCAAAGAATTCAAATTTAAACTATTCAAATTTGAAAACTAATGGCATTAACAGAAAGTTTATAATTTTTGTGACCTAAAAGCAAAAAGAATTAAAAAATAAACTTTAATAAAATAAATAAAAATAGCAACAGTAAGTATTTTGTTGTAAGTAGAAACAAAATAAAATAAATAAAGCAACAAAGAAAAAAAGTGCCATCTACTGGGCCACCACGGCCTGAATACGACTAGAAACCCAACCATGGGCCAGGATTCAGGCCCGCACATGGCCCAGTAGGCCCCACAGGCACATAGTGTATGGTTAGGCCCAAATGCCTGAAGTTGAGAGGAGCTCGAGAGGGTGGGCGCAGCAGCGCTTATAAACCACTCTCGAGCTCTCTCAACTAGCGAGGTGGGACTAAACATTGGCCGCGACGCGGGCAGCACATGTCATGTGGTCCCGGTTGGTGGCACCAACCGGGACTAAAGGGGGGCATGGGTACCGGTTAGTGGCACCAACCGGGACCAATGCCCCCCTTTAGTCCCGTTTGGTGCCACCAACCGGGACCAAAGGCCGTCGCTTCCCGCCCTTTGGGCTGCTGAAAAGAGGCCTTTGGTCCCGGTTGGTGGCACCAACCGGGACTAAAGGGGGCATTGGTCCTGGTTGGTGTCACGAACCGGGACCAATGGCTTTGCTATATAAGCAAACACTTAGTAAATTTTTCAGAGTTCATCTGCAGTTTGCCCCGACGACGCCGAGCACATCGACGCCGCCTGGCTGCCCCGACGCCGTCGCGGCCCCGCCCTTGAGCCCGCGCCCCTGCCCCGCCCCCTCCGTCGCCATCGCTGAGCCCGCACCCGTGCCCCGGCCCCTCAGCCGCGCCGTCGCCGAGCCCGCGCCCTGCCCCGGCCCCGCCGTCGCTGTCGACGTCACCGCCCTCGAGCCCGCGCCCCTGCCCCGCCACTGCCGTCGTCGTCGCCGTCACCGAGCCCGCGCCCTGCCCCGCCCCCGCCGTCGTCGTCGCCGCTCCCAAGCCCGCGCCCCTGCCCCGCCACCACCGTCGTCATTGCCGTACGTCACCGCCCCAGAGCCCGCGCCCTGCCCCGCCCCCGCCGTCGTCGTTGCCACCCACGCTGTGAGCTGCCGCCACCCCGGCCCGCTGTCTTTTTTATTAGTAAAGTTTATGTATTTTTTTGTTCATATATAATGTAGATGTATATATATATGTATGTATGTATGTATATATGGATGGATGAAAATATTGATGTGATGTTTTTTTGTTCATAGACCTTTTTATGTTCATAGATTAGTATTTTTTCATATATATATAATTAATGTAGATGTATATGTATGTGTATGTATGTATGTATGTATGTATGTATGGATGTATGTATATAGAAAATATTGATATTGTGATATATAGATTATTTTTTCTTTAGAATTTTTCTGTAAATGATATGATGATGATGATATATAGAGTTCTTTGATTGTGATGATAGATGATGATGATATATATAGAGTTCTTTGATTGTATGAAAACTTTGTAAAATTTACCCCCTCCCCGATAACTTTGACATGAGGGGGGACGTCGGACATGCATGAGAGAGAGGCGGTCCGCTTTCCCGACCAACTATCGAGGCCACCCAAACCCTAGAAAAAGAGCGTCGTCGTTGTCGATCTACCCAGGCCCTCCCCGATAACTTCGATATGAGGGGGGGACGTCGGACTATATAACAAACACTTGTGAAAAGTTTCAGTTTTCATCGCCAGTTGCCTCCCCCTCCCGGATAAACCCCTCCCGGATAACTTCGACCGTGATAACTTATACCACGGGAGCACCCCCGGGCCCTCTCGCTCGACCAAAACTCTCAAGGACAACAAACCCTAGAAAAAACGATGTCGGTCTCCTACCCCCTCCCGCCGCGCCCCTACCCTTGAAGCGTTGCCGAGGCGACCCCAAACCCGGAATAAGCTAGGTCTACATTTGCACTAATATATCCACCTGCTGTCATGTTTGTGTAATAATTGCCATGTTGTAATATTTGCATAAACAATGGAGCACGGACGAGACGAGCAAGCAGAAGAGGTGTTGGGGGACATAATCTTAACGACAATGATGGTCTGGAAGAACAGGGTGAAGAAGCAAGCTACGGTGATCGAAGAGTGGAGGAGGAAAGACATGATTATGATGGCTCCGGTGACCCAATGCTGGTGCAAGAAGGAGCCCGTGGTGACGGCTCCGGTGACCGAACAGAGTCCGGCCAGGTAAATATATTAGTTAAGCCTGTGCTGACTAGCTAATTGATGCATTCATTGTTTTGGTATGTACACATATTAATTAACTCTCATCTTTCTTCTTTTTTCTAGCCCTCCGGATCAAGCACAACTTCGGTAAAGAGACGAGGCCCGAAGAGAAAGTTGCGCTCGGATGAAAGGTTTGAGATCACAGCAATCGCGCGCGACGGCCAACCGATTGAACCCATCCGGACAAAGGAAGCATTTGCTGCTCATTGCGGGGTTCTTGTGAGGGACAAGATCCCGATTAGCATCCACCAATGGTATAAGCCTAATAAGGAAGACCCTGAGGTGTCTTATGTCAATGATATGCAGAAAGATGATCTTTGGACTGAGCTGAAGGCAAATTTCACCCTACCGCCAGAGGAGGATCCGGAGAAGCCAGTTAAAGAGCAATTAATCAAGTCTCAGGCTCTTAAGAAGATGGCAGACCTATTCAGGAGGTGGAAGAATGAGCTGAAAACGTTTGTCGACAAAGAAGAGACACTAGAATTCATCGGCCGGTATGAGAAGATCAGAGATCACTGGCCCGCATTTGTGGCCCACAAGACATCGGAAAAGAGTAAGAAGATGTCAGCGACAAACAAGAAGAATGCTGCGAAGAAGAAGCTTCACCATCGCACGGGGTCAGGTGGCTACCTCAAAGCCCGGCCTAAGTGGGCCAAGGCTGAGAATGATCTGCTTGAAAAAGGGATCGAACCATAGACAATGAACTGGCCAGACCGTTGCCGGACTTGGTTCTTCGGGGCTGGCAGAAAATTGGACCCTGTATCAGGGAGGTGCGTTTGGACGAACGAGCTTTTGAGAATACTAGTCAAGAGGCTTCAGCACTATATCGATGCAGCGCAGCAAGGGACGTTCGTTCCAGACAGAGAGAATGACGAGCTCACAATGGCCCTCAGGAATCCTGAGCACCCTGGACAGACACGAGGCACGCCAGGCTCCGTTCCGTGGAAGGCTGGTTTTCCGGACGCAGGCGGTTACAAACGCCAGGAGAGGAGGAAAAAAGTGGAGCAGACCCAAATTCAGAAGCTGCACGAAAGGGTTCAAGCGCTAGAGGAACGAGACGGCAATCGACATGCCGAAACTACCCCCGAAGCTACCCCGCCATCTCAGCGGAGAAGCAGCGTGGCTTCCACCGAGCTGCTTCAGCCGGAGCATGTCTTGACGGCTCCTGCTAGCTACCCCGTGGATGCTATCACGGAGTCTCAACATTGCCACCTTATGGCGCAATGGCAGAACTTCAAAGTCAAGGCGGCTGTTGGCTCTGTTTTACCTCCTGAACCCGGTGCAACCTACCACTGCCGGCCGATTCCAGAACGATATGCTAGGGTTATGGTGGATGAAATAACGGAGGGATTTGAGGACCTCCAGCTTGACCACCCTACCGGTGAAGGGGAGACTCGGCTGGGTTCTGCTCTGAAGACTCCGTGCCTATGGCGGAAGGAGCTCATTAACCTTCCGAACTGGACGCCTCCGGTGAGTAAGGGCACTCCGCCGCCTCCTCCTCCGGCGAGTGATCAGGGCACTCAGCCTCCTTCTCCGGCGCGTGGCGGCACTCCGCCTCCTCCTCCGGCGAGTGAGCAGGGCACTCAACCTCCTTCTCCGGCGCGTCATGGCACTCCGCCTCCTTCTCCGCCTGCGCCGGCGTGCCAGAGCAGCCAGCCTCCTCCTTCTCCGCCTCGTCAGCAAGGGCGGAAGAGACCCGCCGCCGATCCGGCAGCTCCGGCGCGTTGTAGTCCTTCTACTCCGCCTCGTAAGCAAGGAAAGAAGACAGCCGTAGCCGGTCCGTCTGCTCTGCCGGCGTCTAGCAGTACAGCTGCCAGAGGCGGGAGGCAATACAGATTCGGTCCTTCTCTGAAGACTCCAGAGAAGTTACCATACGAGAGGACCCCGGAGGAGAACGCGAAGATCGTGCGAGCCGAAGTGACAAACTTCTTTGAAGGGGTGAAAGCAAAGAAACATCCACCTCTGGAGGAGAAGGTAGATCCGGTGAACGCGAAACGCACTCTGGCTGCCCGGACAAAACCACCAAAGTCTCCGCCGAAAGGCAACTATGAGCGCATTATTGTAAAGACATTTGTCGAAGCGGAGCGGTCGGGAAGTACTGTCAGTGATCAAAGGTTAAAAGAACGACGAGCTGGGAAAAAAATTGCCCAGCTCGGCGAACAAGCGAACCAATCGTGCCCCCCGCTCAAGGTGTCTAGCGACATCGTCGCTAATGATCCGAGGATTGTGCCCAGTTATAGCAATCTTGGAGATTACCTGCCCAACGATGTACATTATGAAATCATGGAGGTGGACGAACACAAATACCATTACGGGAAGCCTCTCGTCAAATATGAAAGATCTCTAACAACGATGATGCGAAGATTACATGATTGGTACATGAAAACCTGCAGAGAGTCTGATGGGATGAATACTTTGACGCTGAGAGTTAAACCGGAGCATGACCTCGTTGGAATTGAACTAGTGAATGTTCCATTTGAGGAGTTCTTCCAGTTTTTCAATCAAAAGACCCTCGATAAATCAACGATCACTTGCTACTGTCTGTAAGTAGTACTACTTCTGTCATTAAGTCTCTCTATATAGGTCAGCTCTTTCATTGCATGTATTTATAATTATCCTCACTATATTATGCAGATTGAGGATCGCCGAATTGAAGAAAAGACAAATCGGTGATATTGGGTTCATTAACACAAATCTCATAGATGCATATACGGTTGAAAAACATGCCAAAGAAGCCGAGGCCAACTTGCTACGATCGTTGGTATTAAATCAAAACAAAGATATAATACTCTTTCCTTACAACTTCAAGTGAGTGTTACTGTCTTGTGCATATTCGGTTTTCTTATTAGTCCAGGTTATGGTAATGTAATTGATGACTTATGCATGCATGCGCAGCTTCCACTATATTCTCCTAGAGATTAAGCTTGAGCAGGGAGTAGTAACCGTCTTAGACTCGAGACGAAAATATCCCCAGGACTATGCGGACATGACTCAAATGCTCGAGAAGTAAGTTAAATCGATCATTATCCACCATATCAGCAACTTTGTTCATTTCCTGATATCAAGTAATTGTTTTTTTTGTCTGGCAGGGTTTGGAGAAAATTCACCACAAAAGCTTCGGGGCTGCCGAAGAAGCTGCAATTTTCACACCCGAAAGTAAGTACTATAGTAGCATGTTCCGCACTCTCCTAGTGATTCAAGTGCTAGTTTCATCAATACCATTTAGCATGCTTGCTTATCAGTTAGATTGACCTCTATTTCTTGTAAAGTGGTTGTGGCAGGAATAAGGGAATGATTTCTGTGGATACTACGTTTGCGAGTCTATCCGCCACATGACCTGTGAGCGGGGCTACTTTGACGAACAATATGAAGTGCGTAAGCAATAATATTCACAATTTTATTTTATTACCATCATTTGTGTCGAGTTTCATTTATTCATATATATATGTATTGACCCCCTTCTTCAAATTAGATCTTTCGGATGCGGGATGAACTCCTAGCACCAGATCGTATGCGAGCAATTCAAGAGGAATTAGCGGCATTCTTCCTTGACCACGTGATCGCTGAAAACGGAGAATACTATGTGGACCCTGTGTTCTTACAATTTAATTAGGAGATTATATTGTAAGAGATAATTATTGTATATATGTAGCCCGTAGTGTCAGATAGATATACGAGAACTTGTTGTTTGACCAATCTCTCGGAGAAGGAGAGGTGGTCGATATCACTTCTCTCTGTATGCATATGTTCATGACGATCTTCTGTTTCCTTCATTTGCTTACTAGCTAGCGTGTCTAGTCCTGTCCATACGTATATAGTACGTAGCGTCGACCAAGCACGGAGATAAGAGAGGACACTTGTCTCTATTAATTAGCTAGCTAACACAATATATGAAACACCTAAATTAACCCCCCAAAACCCCCCAACCCCCCCCCCTTCAAAAAAAACAAAAACCCCAGCTCCTGAAATGCTGACGCGTGGATGCCTATTGGTCCCGGTTGGTGACACCAACCGGGACAAAAGGCCCTGCCTATTGGTCCCGGTTGGTGTCACCAACCGGGACCAAAGGCCCCCCTGCCTGGGCTGGCAGCAGCAGCCACGTGGAGGACCTTCTGTCCCGGTTCGTGTAAGAACCAGGACTAAAGGGTTAGGGCTTTAGTAACGACCCTTTAGTCCCGGTTCGAAAACCGGGACAAAAGGCCCTTACCAACCGGGGTAAAAGCCCCTTTTTCTACTAGTGATATACAGACAACCATAGGTGCACTAAAGCACATATAGACTTAGTAAACCTCGATAGATGGTTCAATAAACACTTAGATATATGGCATGCTACATACACATCATATCCTATATACCTAAATAATTGGTCTCTACTATCTCAATTTTCTTACCGTGCAGCCATGCCAACTCATCATGGCACCATGCATGCCCCCACTAACTTCAACTTTTTGAACATGCAACTATGTCAACTCACCATATCACCATTATCATCCCTAACCATGCATTATAAAAGGGCCGATGCTAGGCGCCGGCGGACCGGCGTAAGTTTTGGCCGGTCACATGCGGGCCATACGATCTAACTGATTTGAGCCGAACGATTTGTTCCTTCCCCTTAGCCTCACACGCGCGCACAGCCGCTGCTCTTCTTTACGCAAAAGCAGAGCGCCACAAATAAACTCGCCCAGATGCCCGGTGCAGCATTCTTTGTCGCCGGCCACCAGCTCGCCATGGTTGCTGCTCCCTGCATCGGTGGTCACTGTTCGCAGCTCCCCGAGAATTGTTGTTTCCATCATGGACGGTCGCCCCTCACCAGCCACCGCGCTAGTCGCGCTCCAGCATCCGCCGGCGAGCTCGGCGCCGCAGTCGTTGCTCGTCGCACTGATGGGCGTAGTTCGCGTCTTGGTCGCTGCCGTCATAGCTCTTGGCTTGCCGGTCGTAGCACCTCGCTGGTCACCAACATCTCATTCTCGCCCGACGTAACATCCCAGTTTGCGGGTTGTAGGCTTGTAGCAAAATAGCTCGCCGTTTCCAGAAAACATGCTCGCCGCTTCCAGCAAAAGAGATCATCATTGTAGCTCCACATGTCTCCGGTTCCAGCAAAATAGCTTGCTGGTTCCAGCACGTGGTGGTCGTGGATGCAAAATTCAGCCGTCGTCTGCGTGGTAGCATCCTGAATTGGCCGTGGGAGCATCCTGAAGAGGTCGTGGACATAGCATCCTCAAGTGGCTGTGGTAGCATCCGCTGGCCATAGTTCCAGCACGTGGTGGTCGTCATGGCAGCATCCAGTGAGCGATGTTGCAAGCTCCCTGACCATGGTCGCAGCCTACCAATGATGGTTCCAACAAAATCCAGCGCTGGTTCCAGAAAAATCGTCTTGCCGTCGAACCACCGCAGCTCGCCGTGCTGCCCGTTGCAGCTCGCCATGTCGCCGGTTGTAGCAAAATGAAACGCTGATCGTAGCAAAAATCGCGACGACATGTGCGATGTAGCAAAATGCGACACCGCTGGTAGCAGAATGCGATGGCAGTTGTAGCAAATTGCGATGCCGGTTGAAGCATGTAGCAAAAAAACATGATGCGGGTTGTTGCTTGCTGCAATGTCGCCCCGTGGTCACCACGCTCGCCGTTCATGGTTGTAACTCCCCTGGACACCGGTTGCAACTCCCTCCAATAATAGTTGTAGCTCTCCACCATGAGCGCTCGTTGCCGCAGACGACGGCGAGGATGGGCTGAAGTGACGCTTTGTGCGGGATAGAGAAAAAGTACAGGAGGTCGAGCTCTCCGTTCATGTCGCCTGGAGCGCACTGCTGCTCGTTGGGGGAGAGAGAAACTACGGCGTTAGGTGGAAGAAGAGAAAAGGCTAGAGAGGAATGTGTGGATGAAACCTAACCTGAACAGATAAGGGAGGTTGCGTGTGCACAGGGGCCACCAGAGCGCGTGCTTTACGCAAGCAACGTGAATATACGGCCGTAGGATCTCTCACGATCCGACGAAGCGCGCGTGACCGGCCGAGCGTTCGGCCGGCGTGCCGTAGGCAAACGTTTTCCTTAGAAAAGACCCACCTTAACATGCATCATGAATGTCACTCATACTCAATAAAATATTCTATAACTATATAATGATTTATATTAGTTTTAAAAAATATGTGGTTGTATTAAAGTTCCATACTACCAAATCTCGTAGAAATAACTACATTCAATTCCCACCGCAACGCCCGTGTATCAGCTGTTGTAACAGTAAAAGTAACTTAGATAAATTAGTTCTAAATATTACAGTGCCATCAACTTGGATAGATGGTGATATAAACACTTGGGCAGATGGGCTCATATTACAGTAACTTGCATAGATGGGGCTACTGCATAACTTAATTTTTCAGATAAGATAGATGGATATATGTGATAAAGATAGGTACATGAGGATGAATCCACCAACAGGAGTGATCAAGATCAAGAGATCATCCTTTGCGCAGCTGCTTCATCCACCCCACAGTGCTCGTCATCAGGGGCAGCAAAACCGGTGATGTGCTTGGGCGGGCTGTCGGTCGTGAAGTCAAGGTACAACTCGGAGAGCTCGACGTAGCCCTTGGTAAGCAAGTCAACACGCATCTTGGCAAGCAGGAGTCGCGTGCTGTGAGGTTCGTCCCTCTTCTCCGGCTGCACCTCCTTGTCTAGCTGCCGCCTCCGCTCATCGAGCCACCCTGGTGGGACCACCCCGGCGGGCGGGAGGTCCTAAGTGGTAGGGATCTTGAACCAGTTGCCAAGGTTGAAGGCGGCGCTGATGCGATCGTCGTTGAAGCGAACCATGCCTGGGGCGGCCGGGGTCGCGGTGGAGGGGTTGTACTCCTTGATGATCCTGTCGATCGCAAGATCCAGCTCACGTGAGTCCAGCGCCGCCGCCTCGGGGAAGGTTAGCAGACCTGTTAGAATAAATCCGAGGCATACTGTCGATCATCCGAGGACCAAGCAATCACACGAGACATGACACCGAGATTTGTTAACGAGGTTCACCGATATGGCTACATCCCCGGGGCCTAACTATGGGCGCTCCTCCCCATGACACCGTCACAATACCGCACCCGGTCGCCCTGGACACCGGCACATGCGGCCGGCTTCCCCTGCGTTCCGGTGCTATTACGTTGGCATAGGTTACATCGTGTGTCTACCCCCGCTATATGAGAGGCCTGGGATACAAGTGTCCTACTTGGACACGACTCTGTATCCTATCTAAACACAATACAACTACAAGTCCAACTGTAACCTACCTTGTACACTATATTCGACACAACTCTAACAAGCTCCACCTTGGCGAATATTCTCCGCCATCTTGAATTCATCAATGCGTCAAATTTCCATGTACATTGGATTTGAGCTTATCCCATGAGTACCGCTGCTACTCCAAAGACTCCATGTGACTCCACCTGCAACTTGTAGCCCCTTCTTTTCTTGACCACTGTCAACACTCGAGCAAAATTAAGTTCCTCTTTACTCTAGTGTATGCTCCCAACTTCCAGAGCTCCGTTCAACGCCATCACACACTGATCACTGACCTGCGTGAAAATGAACAACTCACATATTGGGTGTCACACATAAGAGTTACCTGAACTCAACATCACCGCTCCTTTCTTGACCGCCTGTCTAAAACTTGAAGGAATTTCACCATTGCTTGTAGTCATCCCGAGTCAAATTCGCAGTTGTCTCAGCACATGTATAACCACCAGAGCCCTGGCCCGTCTCCATGCCCCGTGCATACCGCACGCCTCGCCGCTATTACCGCGTCGAGCCTCTGCTATCCCGGTCGAGTCTCAAGGGTCACAAAACCACACTACTCAACCCCCACTGTAGAGTACCACCGATCATTACCGACCGATGACGAGTTTCACGCTTCCATCAGACCACTGGGCTCCAGTCCGAACTGCATGTCACTTGCTTTTCCCGCTGAATAGGTTCGACTCTCTGTCGACTTAAGCCGTAGCCCCTCAATCAGCACCGAGTGAAGTCTTACAAACTTCAGCTCCACCTTCAACATGACTCCTTGGTGGTTGTACGTGCCACCCCGCGCCCCGTCGACTGCAAGCTCACATGTGCACCGTCTTGAATCAACCCCGCGCCATAGTCTTGTCGAAGCCACACAAGCCATCGGGCATGTGCCACGTGTTTCCACGCCCCAGAAGTCGGTCACCATCAGCATCACGCTCCTAAGTCGTCGCCGCCGATCCCACCACCGTCTTCTGTACCAATCGACTTGCATCGATCCGTCAGACTATCTAGTCCGACCCAGCCAAACTCGTTCGACCGTATGACACGCTCGAGGCTCCCAAATCATCTTCCGCGAATTTCCATCCATCACACATAATTCCATCTTAGCTGTCATGACTTCCCGCAACGCCTTCAAGCATCCCTATTGTGCCATCAAAATTTTCACCCTTTGCCTGTCATAATCCAAGGTTTTTAGTTCCCCGAACTTCTCCACCTCAAACATGGTACCCGTTGGCACCATGGTTCTTTATACGGCTGGCCATGTGAAAAATAAACCGAGCTTCCAACGCAATGCCCAAGTACACGAGCACAACATCTGTGTACTACTAGCAATCACGTCATGTGCTCCTGTGCTCAACCCCTGATGCTAGCGCTGACTTTTGTGCCAATTCCTTTGCTAATTCATGATGGATGTATATCAATGGATATTTCTCTACGCCGATTGATCTGACTGCCTCCATGTCGCACAGGAGAGGCCGCTGCCTCAAGTGACCCGGTCCCTATCTTTTGGTCCAAAACAAATCATCCACGGTGTTGCGATTCCACGAGCACAGCCTGCGTACCACACAGGCACACACCACCTTCGGCCTGCCCGGCCACAGCACGCCACCTGGGCCTCGCACAGGGGCTCGGCCAGCCACACACTCTTTCCAGGACTCATCAAGCGCTCTGCCGTGTTGTGCATGTGTTTCGACCCCGCCGCTCAAACGGATTGAGCTGCCCGATCCGATTCCAACCGCAACTCGCCGAGATTTCTCTTCGCCTGACTTGTTCCGATCGATCTCAACCATGCAACACTTACTGCTTTACGCCAACTTTCATGTAGACGATACCGACCTAGAAAATCAGGCCTCCCACTGAACACGATCCGCCTTTGATTTCAAACCTTGCTCCGATACCACTTGTTAGAATAAATCCAAGGCATACCGTCGATCATCCGAGGACCAAGCAATCACACGAGACATGACACCGAGATTTGTTAACGAGGTTCACTGATATGGCTACATCCCCGGGGCCTGACTATGGGCGCTCCTCCCCATGACACCGTCACAATACCGCACTCGGTCGCCCTGGACACCGGCACATGCCGCCGGCTTCCCCTGCGTTCCAGTGCTATTACGTTGGCATATGTTACATCGTGTGTCTACCCTCGCTATATGAGAGGTCTAGGATACAAGTGTCCTACTTGGACATGACTCCGTATCCTATCTAAACACAATACAACTACAAGTCCAACTGTAACCTACCTTGTACACTATATTTGACACAACTCTAACAAGACCCGCCACGAGCCTCTCCCGCGGCATAGCGACGTCGAACGGCGCTGGGAACATGTCCAACGCCTCACACGCCACGGCCTCGGGAGCATCCTCGTCGCCGGAGCCGGCCGCTTTCCTTTTGGTGGGACAACACTGCTCCTTGCTGACCGTCGCCGCTGCCTCCATGTGCCTGCCTGCGAGGCGCCCCTTCCGATCGGTGGATCTACTGCCTCACTGGAAAGTGGAATAGATTTTGGTTGGCCATTGGTGCGGCGGCGACGGTGTCATCTCGATTCTATATAAAGGCAGGAACCCGGGCGCGACACGGGGACGCGTCTTTGTCTGGCTTACAGCGGGACATACGCGCCTTCCCTTGCCTTGCCTTAGGAGAGGCGAACTAGGCCGGCCCAGTAATGTTAGCTTTAGTTTGTTCATTAGTTTTATTTTATTTGTATTTTTTTCATTTTGCTAATATTTGAAATAAAATAAATACATATATTCTAAAAATTATTTTACTTCAATTTTCAAAAATCTTCATCACACATTTTAAAAAGTTCATGCAGTGTAAAAAAAATGTCATGCAGCTTTTATAAAATGTTGATAGCATTAAAAAGAATGTTTGTGACATTCTAAAAATGTTCATGTGTTTCAAAACTTTGCGACATTTAGAAAAAATTATAGAACGTAAAAAAGAAGTTAACATAAATTTGTAAAAAATTGGATAGCATTAAGAAAATGTTCATGACATTTAAAAACATTTATGCATTTCAAAATATGTTTGGAACATTTAAAAATATATATATAATGTTAAAAATTCATAGTTTCAAAAAATACTTTTGTATTACTCAAAAAATGTTCTACATGTATTTATCAAAATGTTCATCATGTATTTAAAAATGTTCAATGTGTATCAAAAAAATATTCCAGGCAGATGGAGAAAAAAATGTAGAACATGTATTGAAAGAAGTCGATGTATATTGAAAAAACAAAAGGAAAAAAAAGAAATTTGGTAAGGAAATCCAAGAAATCAAAAACCAAACAAAAACACTAAAAACAACACTGAAATTGCACAGAACAAAAAAAACACACAAGAGCTTCTAAAACCGGTTTGAACTGAATCTTCCTGAAACCACTCCCCTGGGAACCCATGCTGGGCTGGTCCATCTGGTGATCGCCTACTACGAGAGAAGTACAGTCTTGCTATACACTTGTGCGCGTCGGTTCTAAACAAACGGTTTTAACCCCTTTCCGCGACGGCATTCGGAACGGTCGCCAAGTGAGTGTGGGCGATAGGGGGGTCCTTCCCACACGACCCAGAAACCGTTGGGGATATGCCCTCCTGGCACACATGCTCGCAAAATGAGGTCGTGTGTGACCGGCGAGCGCTCAAATACGGAAATACGTACAACAGTGCTAAAAAAATACAATTATACAGGCGAAATCATTTCCGGCCGTAAGTACATCCCACACAGTCAGTCACCACTAAACATTTCTGTTCGTATATACATCCCACACAGTCACTACAAGGAAAATGTTTGCACAAGGTGGCGTAACGCAAACAGTTTTGAAGAGAATGTCGTGTGTGATTGTTCATTGATCCAACACAGTTTATTCCTAGAAACTGTGTGCGTTGTCTGAGGTCATCGCCCACGGTGGTTTCTCATTAACCGTTTGCAATAGGAAAACCCAATTAGCAAGCTAATTGGCCAATTAGCGGGCTAAGTTCCCTATTATTAATAAACCATTTACTAATCTAATTGACATTATATTAAGCACATAATATATTAAGGAAGCAGGATTTCATAATTGAAATACATCAGAGTACAACATGATATAGCTTCAGCACTCAGCTACCCCATTACACAACTGCACCAGCAGCAAGTTTCACATGCAACATCTAGAACCTTTCGAAATTAGCATCATAGACGGTACATAGAGAGATGCATCTCATCTGGAAAACTGCTGAAGCGGAAGGCGAATATTGATCCTTCATTCATGTTGAAGGTCTTTGCAACTTTAGGCCAGTGCCTGTGGATGATTGACTGCCCATCCTTCGACCTCTTCAGGAACACTTCAATATTGAACCGTGGATGTTGTATGAAAACTTTCCTCGCCTCCTGACCACAGAGGTGGTTTGAGAGGTAATCATCAGTGAGGCCTGAAAAGAAGGATGTGCATAAATATATTCTCTATATTGGAAATGGGGCAAAGGAATACAAAAAGGCAAGGTATAATAGTTAGTACCATCTTGTAAACCTCAGTGCTTTCCATTGTTTCCCTACAACACATATAAGGTAGTTAGTCATCAGGTTAAGGGTTCGCATGCTATCAGTAAAATATGTTAATGGTAAATAAGCACATTGCAGATTCATCGGATTAATTCAAGCCACATGGAAAACCCATTTATCCAAACCAAGCATGATTAAGAACTAGGAAATATAGCACTTGTATATGTTTCTCATGTATTAAGTGCAGCCAAATTCGATTTATTCCTCGCATGGTATACAATAACAGAATGCAGCCACAACCATTGAACATCGCATTGCAGAATTGAACCAAACAGTTAACTAAACACCACAACAAATGAACCAAACGTTAACTGAGCACCACATTGCACAATATAACATACTCCTAATAGAAGATCAGACAGTTAACCAAACCAAACATGCTTAACAACTTGGAAATATAGCAATTGTATTTGTTTCTCATGTATTTAGTACAGCCAAATTCGATTATTCCTCACATGGTATACAATAACAGAATGCAGCCAGAACAATTGAACATCGCATTGCAGAATTGAACCAAGCAGTTAACTAAACACCACAACAAATGAACCAAACATTAACTGAGCACCACATTGCACAGTATAACATACTCCTAATAGAAGATCGGACAGTTACCAAACCAAGCATGCTTACAACTTGGAAATATAGCAATCGTATTTGTTTCTCATGTATTTAGTACAGCCAAATTCGATTTATTCCTCACATGGTATACAATAACAGAATGCAGCCACAACAATTGAACATCGCATTGCAGAATTGAACCGAGCAGTTAACTAAACACCACAACAAGTGAACCCAGCAGTTAAGTAAACACCAATTGAACAATATAACATACTCCTAATAGAAGATCAGACAGTTAACCAAACCAAGCATGCTTAACAACTTGGAAATATTGCACCCTGAAGAATTGAACGTCACATTTGCAGAATTGAACCAAGCAGTTAATTGAACACCACATTGCACGACATATAGAACATATACACTATAGCAGAAGATTGCATGGTGAAAGTAGATAGCACAATTCACTAGAATTTGTTAAGGAAATGCAGTAGCTAGCAAACTTAACATGGGTCCTTATAGTGAGCTAATAAGACAAGCTACTCCTCATTGTCAGAGATATCGATGACGATTGGCTCCTTGGACATGGAAGAGGGCGAAGCCTCCGCATCATGGGTGCCCTCGTTGTAGTGGTGAGTTGCATGAGCCGCTCCGGGCACAAACCTTCTGGCTTTCGAGATGAGGTAAGCACGTGCACGCTAAGAAAACACCTCGTAGTCTTTGTCGAAGGCACCGATGGTGGCCTCGAGAAAACGCCACGAACTGTCGTTTAAAGCAGCCAACCGCGTCGCGGCGTCGGCGCGGGAGGCGTCAACGGTGGCCTCAACGACGAGGTGATCCTCTAAGATCTGGGGGTCTGCATGAATGACAGCCATCGCGACCTCATCCGCGCATGCGGCCGCGATTTGCTTCTCCACTTCCAAATGCTCCTTGAGGTCCTGGCTATACTGCGTGCACCATGGCTTAGGTCGGCGCTTATTTGGTGGAGGGGTCGGTGATTTGGGTGGAAGGTGTTGCGCTCGAGCCGGCTGTCGGGGCATGTGGGATGTGGAAGGAGGAGGAGGATGGGGGTCGGGTGTGGATTACCTGCCTGGATAGGCGAGGCTGAGCAGCGTGAAGGAGGGTCACCAGCGAGGAGGCGGCGACGCTGCAAGCAAGGAGTGAAGGTTTCAACTTGGAAAGGAAGGCAGATAGAGGGGAAATGTGGCTTTTGGTAAGGGGGATGGGGCGGGGAGGTAGATATTTCCGCGGAAGCCGAAAATTTGGAATCGCTTCAGAAAAAAAACTAGCGCGCAAAGTGTCATCACACACGGTCCCTTATTCAGACACGGTCCGAAGATATTTTGTGCTGCATCTCACACGGTTGGTTATAACAAACTGTGTGGGATCTACTTGATTTTTGGTCTTGATTTGAATTACATAATGGGGTCACAGCGGCCATGGATGGTGTTTGAATTGCTAGACCTTTTATCTGCAGTGCTGATAAAAGAATTGGAATTATTCAGGGTTCATTTGGACATTTTTATGCATTAAGTGAGTTTTCAATGCATTTATGTGCATAATTCAAATTTGAACTACATGCACATACTCCAGTGCATATAAATTCGTTGAAAAATCAAATCTTTGTCCTTGGGTGCATGCTTAGGTCCCATGCAAGAAATGGGAATGAATTTCAAACACAATGGCACCGTTGATTGCCGGCAAAACATTGAGATGCCTGGTTTTTAAATTCTAGTAAATCCAAAACTCGTCTGAAATTCATGAAACTTGGCATGCTATCATGGAGTGGCATCAACATGTCGTGGTACAATTTTTGTCCCATTTGGGGCAGGTTTGGGTCTATGCTTCTCACAAACCGGAGCTTCTCACAACAAGCATGATGGTTTTCGATAGGGAACGTCCCACCTTTGGGGACGAAACAATATCCATTGCCTCTTATTGCTTTCAAGTTTTTTTCTCGTGTCAAAATAGAACAACAGGAGTGTTGTGTGAATTTTTGTGATTTTTCGGGGTTCGTTTGGACATTTTTATGCATTAAGTGAGTTTTCAATCCATTTATGTGCATAATTCAAATTTGAACTACATGCGCATGCTCCAGTGCATATAAAGTCGTTGAAAAATCAAATCTTTGTCCTTGGGTGCATGCTTAAGTCCCATGCAAGAAATGGGAATGAATTTCAAACACCATGGCACCGTTGATTGCCGGCAAAATATTGAGATGCCTGGTTTTTTTAATTCTAGTAAATCCAAAACCCGTCTGAAATTCATGAAACTTGGCATGCTATCATGGAGTGGCATCAACATGCCATGGTACAAATTTTGTCCCATTTGGGGCAGGTTTGGATATATGCTTCTCACAAACCAGAGCTTCTCAAAACAAGCATGATGGTTTTCGGTAGGGAACATCCCACCTTTGGGAACGAAACGATATCCATTGCCTCTTATTGCTTTCAAGTATTTTTCTCGTGTCAACATAGAACAACAGGAGTGTTGTGTGAATTTTTGTGATTTTTCAGGGTTCGTTTGGACATTTTTATGCATTAAGTGGGTTTTCAATGCATTTATGTGCATAATTCAAATTTGAACTACATGCGCATGCTCCAGTGCATATAAATTCGTTGAAAAATCAAATCTTTGTCCTTGGGTGCATGCTTAGGTCCCATGCAAGAAATGGGAATGAATTTCAAACACCAGGACACCGTTGATTGCCGGCAAAACATTGATATGCCTATTTTTTAAATTCTAGTAAATCCAAAACTCGTCTGAAATTCATGAAACTTGGCACACAATCATGGAGCGGCATCAACATGTCGTGGTACAAATTTTGTCCCATTTGGAGCATGTTTGGGTATATGCTTCTCACAAACCGGAGCTTCTCACCACAAGCATGATGATTTTCGGTAGGGAACGTCTCACCTTTGGGGACAAAACGATATCCATTGCCTCTTATTGCTTTCAATTTTTTTTTGTGTCAACATAGAACAACAGGAGTGTTGTGTGAATTTTCGTGATTTTTCAGGGTTCGTTTGGACATTTTTATGCATGAAGTGAGTTTTCAATGCATTTATATGCATAATTCAAATTTGAACTACATGCGCATGCTCCAGTGCATATAAATTCGTTGAAAAATCAAATCTTTGTCCTTGGGTGCATGCTTAGGTCCCATGCAAGAAATGGGAATGAATTTCAAACATCGGGGCACCGTTGATTGCCAGCAAAACATTGAGATGCCTAGTTTTTAAATTCTATTAAATCCAAAACTCGTCTGAAATTCATGAAACTTGGCATGCTTTCATGGAGCGACATCAACATGCAGTGGTACAAATTTTGTCCCATTTAGGGCAGGTTTGGGTATATGCTTCTCATAAACCGGAGCTTCTCACAACAAGCATGATGGTTTTCGATAGGGAACGTCCCACCTTTGGGGAGGAAACGATATCCATTGCCTCTTATTGATTTCAAATTTTTTTCTCGTGTCAACATAGAACAACATGAGTGTTGTGTGAATTTTTGTGATTTTTCGGGGTTCATTTGGACATTTTTATGCATTAACTGAGTTTTCAATGCATTTATGTGCATAATTCAAATTTGAACTACATGGGCACGCTCCAGTGCATATAAATTGGTTGAAAAATCAAATTTGTGTCCTTGGGTGCATGCTTAGGTCCCATGCAAGAAATGGGAATGAATTTCAAACACCAGGGCACCATTGATTGCCGGCAAAACATTGAGATGCCTGGTTTTTTAATTCTAGTAAATCCAAAACTCGTCTGAAATTCATGAAACTTGGCATGCTATCATGGAAGGGCCCTCGACATGCTGTGGTATTTTTCGTGTCCATTTTGAGAGAAGGCGCACTCGAATAATGACAGCCAACAAAGGCATTTTGAAAAAAATAGCTGCCACTTTAATATCTCAAACGTTTGTATAATTCAAACTGTGTGCGTTCGGTTAACCATTCATGTGACGCCATGTGTCTTGGTTTTAATGGATATAGGAGGTGCCGTGTGGACAGCTGCTTGACGGGACGGGAGGCGTGCGAGCGCAGTCCGGTGCGCAGGCTCACCGGGAAGCGTACAAGTTGTTCAACGCAGGATCTGTGCATCTCTTTAACGTAAACGGTTCAGATTACGGTATGCAAATTAAAGCCAGACTTTGGCGCTAAGCCAAGAGACACTGCGATTTGTCAAAATATGCAGCTAAAAATCAATATCACTATCTATTTTTTGCACCTAAAATTCAGTAATCAAGCATAGATTTGATTCATACTAGAGATTAAGCAGTCGTTCTCACCGGGAAGTGAGACAGCCTTGGACCGCCGCCCACCTCGCTCCCACTAGTCTATATTAATGGCGTCGCCGAGTGGCCGCACCCCCCATCCTCGCCACACACATAATTCCTCTCTCTCCGCCCGCATCCTCGACGCCGCTCTGAGTCCTCAAAGCCGTCAGTGTACGAGGATGCCACCGAAGCACCCCATCGGAGGGAGTGGCGACGCCGGGGCTGCTGAAGCACTGGAGCACGGCGTGAATATGGAGACAGAGGTTCCCGTCCCCGCCGACGAGGTGGAGAACGAGGCTGCCAACAAGCGGAGGCGGGTCGAGAAAGAACCGCAAGCGACTCCAGCAGGCCTAGACTTCATCGACAACCTCCCCAATGATATGTTGATAGTCATCATATCCCTCCTCCCAATCAGAAATCGGCGCGAGGACAACCGCCGTTTTCCGGTGGTGGCGCACCCTATGGCTCCGCACCCTATCGACCTCCTCCACACCCACAAGCTCTGCCATGGCTATCGCCAAAGCTTGGATGCGTTCTCCCAGATCCTCGGCAGTCACCATGGCCGAATCAAAGGCCTTATCGCGGGCAAGTTCTGTTCCAATGGCAAGGAGCGAGCCAAGCTTGACGAGTGGTTCCGATCCCGCGCCATAGATCAGCTTGAGAAGCTAAGTTATAATGATGGGCATATGAGCTTGCTGCCAACGTCCGCGCTCCGCTTCGCGCCCACGCTGCGCCTCGCCAAATTCATGAACTGCCATTCCCCCCTTAATGACGCGCCCGCTCTTTTTCTACCACGACTGAAGCACCTCGAGCTCATCGCCGTCCGCATCCCAAAGGATGACATGGAGCGCCTGCTCCGCGGTTGTACTGCACTCGAGTTCCTTCGTCTTCAGGCGATGAATTGGTTGAGTACCTTGCACATCACCTCCAGGACTCTCCGCACTATTTATCTGTGTTGCTGGTGCTGATACGAGAGATCACAAAAGGCGGACCACAATATGGTCATCCAGGACACACCTTCACTTGAGAGATTACTTGTAGTTGGTCAACAAGGTCCAACAAGAATCAATGTCATTTCTGCGCCGAAATTGAAAGTGGTGGGCTACTCGTCTGTCAAATACTACAACTTTCAGGTACAACAGTCGCCTTATATACCTCTCCTTCTTGATATCAACATTATTTCTAGTTTTGAAGATGTATGTTCGTCTGTCATCCAGCGAAGCTTCACCCTGACTCTGGGCACAGTGAAGGTCTTGGCACTAGAATCTGTCGTCCCCAACCTGGACCAAGTTTTCAGTTGCCTGAGATGCTTTCCGTGCCTGAAGAAGTTGTATATCAAGGTGATGTTCCTTTCCTGTTAAATGTTAACCATAAGGGAGTTCAATTTTTTTCACCTTTTCCCAAGTTTACAATGACTATGTACTATGATTTCTGAAGGAATTTTGGAGGACTTTAGGACATACACCCCCACCCCATATTGGTTGCTTCATTCATATGGTTACAATCGTCCACAAGAATTTCTCCTTTGGATTCATCTGTACTAGTTTTCTTAGGGAAGTTTTTATCCAATCCAACCTCTTGTGAAGAAGGCTACATGTTTCTAGATTTTAATCAAATTAATGCCCATGTTAATCATGACAGATCGAAGATGACACATTGGTGCATTTTACAAATCCTGCAAACCAGATGGGCAGGTACCAGTGTTCAAAACTGCATGTAGGCACTAACACGTTCTCTTCTTTTGCAGTGCATATTAGGCCCGGTGGAAGATGTTGACAACGACAATCACATCGAATGCCTAGATCTGCATCTCTCAAATATTACTTTGAAATCCTACCTAGGGACCCCACCGGAGATTACACTCGCCGTGTTCTTTCTTGCCAGAGCAAAGGTGCTGAGGGTACTGAGGTTGAACACGCATTTAATTAGGAAAGATCAATGGTATGATTATCAGAGGCGGCTAGTACTGCGGAACAGAAGTGCCTCCAAAAATGCCAAACTTCGTATTGGAAGAGCATATGGCAAAGCAATTGGAAGTTATTGTGTCAAACCCATACATGACTTATCAGCGGCTGATCCCTTTTCAGAAATGACGCAGCTTGCAATGTTTGAATTTGGGCGTTGTAATCTCTGAACTTGAACCTTGCAAAATTTATGGTATTTGTTATATTGAACCATTTCTGTTCTCTTGTCTCAATGCAAATAGTTCATCCGGGTGAACCGCATGTCGTACATCACACACACCTTGATCTGGCTAACCGTTTATTTTGTGATGCCTAATCACAAATAGTTCATCTGAGTGAACTGTATGCTGTACATCGCACACACCTTGATCTGGCTAGCCGTTTCTTTTGTGTTGCCTAATCACAAACAGTTCATCCGAGTGAACCGTATGTTGTACATCGCACACGCCTTCATCAGGTTGCCCGTTTCTTTTGTTCCGCCTCATCGCAAACAGTTCATTGGACTGAACCGTAGGCCCTGGATCGCAGACGCAACTAAAATGTGAACCGTGTTTGATGCATCCTCCATTGCAAACGTTTTGCACCTTTTTTGACGGGTTTTTTACATCCCCGTTTGTGATTAATGCATCTCACACAGTTTCATGAAAGGGTCTCTGATCGTAGTGTCGCGTTAGCAGCATCCTGCAGTCGTGATAGGTGAGATATAGCTCCCACACAGTGAATCCCATAAATTCCACCAGTTCATCGAATCAATGTGCTTGCGGACTCGTACACATGCATGAAAAGTGCAGTATGGGGCTAAAGCCCGATGGAGAAACATGAAGAGAAAGTTTTGCATATGTTGGGTGGGTGAGCGGCAGGCATGATCAACCTTGACTCCAAGTGCGCCATTGTGTTCTTTCAAAGCATTCTGCCCCAATCTCAGTTTTGTTACTTGGGATCGCAGAGCATCTTCCGTGGGTTTTTGTTCATCCACAAGTTCATGACAGTCGGCAATCAGCCTCCGGCTAGTATCGGTTGCAAGCTCCATCAGATGCACTTCATCACACAAAGAATTTGCCTTCAGATTGGCTTCTTTTGCCATTACACGCGAATGGTCTCACTCTTCTTAGTCTCCGCTAATAGTTGGCGCATGTTGTAGTATTCTTTCTCCACTACTTCACACATAAAATGTGAAAATCAGTTGAGATATGGACCCGAAAAGGTATAGCAGTTCTTTTGTGCAGAAAAGAAACAAGTACAACCGGCAAATGACGTCCCCAAGGTCACATTTTTTGGCCTTTTTCTCTGACAGAAGACGACAGAGTTCGTTCGCTCATTCTCTGTTATGTTATGCTTCAAATTCAAGGGCAAACTTCTCACGAGCTAGCTGAGTGAGGCCCGTCACCGGGAGGCTTGGGTCGAAGCATAGCGAAGCCTGAAGTAAGGGAAAAACTGAGTAGAGTCGAAAAGTAAGGGCAAACCCTGTGGGTAGGTTGCAACTAGGTGTTAGACTATTACTTGGATCTCAAGTTAATTAGGAGTCCTAGTCGTTTTTGTAATAGCAGTCTTAGTCGTTTTGTAATAGCCCTAGTCGATTTGTAACCTCCTATATAATCTCATGTATGCAGCTGCAATTATCAAGAAATAAAGTTCTATTCAATCTTACATGGTATCAGAGCGAAGTTGAGTAATAATACGGTCCAAAAAGTCTTGAGAAGATGCGGTGAGAATGATATCATCAACGTAGAGGATTAAGTAGGCAATTTCAGAATTGTGATGGTAGACAAAGAGAGATGTGTCCGAAAGAGAAGGAAGAAAGCCTATTGTTTGAAGGAAGGAGGAGAAACGCTGAAAACATGCTCTAGGAGCTTGTTTGAGACCATATAAAGATTTTTGGAGAAGATTTCAAAACCAAGAGGTTGTTGACAATACACAGTCTCTTGGAGAGAACCATGAAGGAAAGCATTTTTGACATCTAATTGGTGAATGGGCCACGAGGAGGAGACAACAAGACTAAGAATGATGCGAATGGTACTTGGTTTAACAACAGGAGAGAATGTTTCATCATAATCAATCCCATGCTGCTGAGAATAACCACAACACACCCAACGGGCTTTATAGTGGGAAAGGCTACCATCGGAGTGAAACTTCTAGCGAAAACCCATTTGCCAGAGACAATGTTTGTGTTGATAGGGCGAGGAACAAGCTGACATGTATTATTCGCAATAAGTGCAGTATATTCTTCGTGCATAGCAACAGCCCAGTTGGGATCTAGGAGAGCAGATTTGTAGGATCTGGGAACTTGAGAGATAGTCAGACTGGCTGGTTGTCCAGACACTCGACGATCTACATCCGGTTTCTGTGTTTTTTTGAGTACCATGCAGTGGCACATGCTGTTGCTGATACTATTTGGCTCCGTCAGTTGCTCTCAGAGTTACATCGACCAATTGAACATGCTACCATTGTTTATTGTGATAACATATCAGCTGTCTACATGTGTGGGAATCCTGTTCAACATCGACGGACTAAACACATCGAGATTGACATTCATTTTGTTCGCGAGAAGGTGGCTCTCGGACAAGATCGGGTCCTTCACGTTCCTACTACAGCTCAATTTGCTGACATATTTACAAAAGTCCTGGCAACTACACAGTTTCAAGACATTCGATTCAGTCTCAACATCGTCGAGCCTCCCGTTGATACTGGGGGGGATGTCAGACTATTACTTGGATCTCAAGTTAGTCCTAGTCGTTTTTGTAATAGCAGTCCTAGTCGTTTTATAATAGCCCTAGTCGGTTTGTAACCTCCTATATAATCTCATGTATGCGGGTGCAATTACCAAGAAATAAAGTTCTATTCAATTACACTAGGGGTGAAAATGCAATTGTCCTTTTTACTTAATAATTTAAGATGCATGTTAGATATCAGTCTTGGGTGGAGTATTAGTTGTATATGCAGTTGGATAATGATCTACAGATGTTTGGACGGGATGTTCATTCGTTAATTATGCGATGGATAGTCATAGTTATAAGAACTTTAATTTAATCGATAAGCAACTGTAATTTGTTCAGCACACCATGCTATATTTTGGAGAGAACCCACTAGTGAACCTATGGATCTCGGTCCATTTTCCTTTCTGTTTCTTTGAATATGGATCGACGCTCTCTTTTATAGTTCCTTGTTTTTACTTCTCATTGCAACCAATCTTCCATATGCACTTGCATTTAATCCTTTGTAACTAGCAAAGGTAGTGAGACCGACAACCGCACCAGTTTCATTGGGGGTGATGACGTGCAAGTGCACAGGGGTTAGTTGTAGCCTTTTTGAAGTAAGAGTATCGATCCCACGGGGAGCATAGGAACCAGCTTTTGCCTCTTGTAATGAATTACGTACTTTTATGCCTGTAGATAATTCTAGACTTAAAGCAAAGTGAGGGTGGTAATAAATTGTGGTTGAGTAGTGAACGAACTTTAAAGTAAATAACATGAAAGTAAATAGAGAGCAATGATTAGAGTGACTGATGGAACAACCGAGAAGTAAGGCGTACTCAGGGAGTCTGAAATGACCATTGGTGTATTTCTAGCGCACCTATGCACGGGCGTAGTATGGGATGGATACTTGAGCCCCTATTGACGATTATGCTGGGTGGAGCCAGGTACAGTGCATGTTCTACTCGAAGTAGACTTCGTGCCATGCACACCACCATCATAGCCTCCCTCTAAGGGTTACAGCTCATGATAATTAAGGGTTACCCCATGGACGCGGCCTCTCATCAATTGCAAAGGTTAGGAGCGATGGGATTTGATACGTCTCCAACGTATCTACAATTTATGAAGTATTCATGCTATTATATTGTCCTTCTAGGATGTTTTATATGCATGCTATCTTATATGATTTTTGTGACTAACTTATTAACCTAGAGCCCAGTGCCAGTTTCTGTTTTTTCCTTGTTTTTGAGTATCGCAGAAAAGGAAAACCAACCGGAGTCCAATTGACCTGAAACTTGACGGAGCTTATTTTTGGACCAGAAGAAGGCCATGGAGTAAAAGATTTGGGCCAGAAGAGTTTCGGGCTGCCCACGAGGGTGGGAGATGCGCCCATCCCCCCTGGGCGCGGCCCCCTACGTCGTGGACAGCCGGAGACCCCCTGACTTGTTCTCGACGCCAAAACCTCTTATATATACAGAAACCCCCAGAACATAACCTAGATCGGGAGTTCCGCCGCCGCAAGCCTCTGTAGCCATCGAAAACCAATCTAGACCCGTTTAGGCACCCTGCCAGAGGGGGAATCCCTCTCCGGTGGCCATCTTCATCATCTCGGCGCTCTCCATGACGAGGAGGGAGTAGTTCACCCTCGGGGCTGAGGGTATGTACCAGTAGCTATGTCTTTGATCTCTCTCTCTCTCTCTCGTGTTCTTGATGTGGCACGATCTTGATGTATCGCGAGCTTTGCTATTATAGTTGGATCTTATGATGTTTCTCCCCCTCTACTCTCTTGTAATGGATTGAGTTTTCCCTTTGAAGTTATCTTATCGGATTGAGTCTTTAAGGATTTGAGAACACTTGATGTATGTCTTGCATGTGCTTATCTGTGGTGACAATGCGATATCACGTGATCTACTTGATGTATGTTTTGGTGATCAACTTGTGGGTTCCGTGACCTTGTGAACTTATGCATAGGGGTTGGCACACGTTTTCGTCTTGACTCTCCGGTAGAAACTTTCGGGCACTCTTTGAAGTACTTTGTGTTGGTTTGAATAGATGAATCTGAGATTGTGTGATGCATATCGTATAATCATACCCATGGATACTTGAGGTGACATTGGAGTATCTAGGTGACATTAGGGTTTTGGTTGATTTGTGTCTTAAGGTGTTATTCTAGTACTAACTCTTGAATAGATCGATCAGAAAGAATAACTTTGAGGTGGTTTCGTACCCTACCATAATCTCTTCGGTTGTTCTCCGCTATTAGTGACTTTGGAGTGACTCTTTGTTGCATGTTGAGGGATAGTTATATGATCCAATTATGTTATTATTGTTGAGAGAAATTGCACTAGTTGAAGTATGAACCCTAGGCCTTGTTTCAACGCATTGCAATACCGTTTGTGCTCACTTTTATCAATAGTTACCTTGCTGTTTTTATATTTTCAGATTACAAAATCCTATATCTATCATCCATATTGCACTTGTATCACCATCTCTTTGCTGAACTAGTGCACCTATACAATTTACCATTGTATTGGGTGTGTTGGGGACACAAGAGACTCTTTTTTATTTGGTTGCAGGGTTGTTTGAGAGAGACCATCTTCAACCTACGCCTCCCACGGATTGATAAACCTTAGGTCATCCACTTGAGGGAAATTTGCTACTGTCCTACAAACCTCTGCACTTGGAGGCCCAACAATGTCTACAAGAAGAAGGTTGCGTAGTAGACATCAAGCTCTTTTCTGGCACCGTTGCCGGGGAGGTGGGTGCTTGAAGGTATATCTTTAGATCTTGCAATCGAATCTTTTAGATTCTTGTTTTATCACTAGTTTATTTTATAAAAGAAAACTACAAAAAATGGAATTGAGAGTGCCTCATATGCTTCATCTTTTTAATGTCTTTCGTGAAAATAAGGATTCCGATAATTGTGCTCAAGTGCTTGACATTAGAATGTTTGGCACTAAATATTTGAATGATGAGCATGATTGCAATGTTGTTATTATGAATTCCTTGAATATCCATGATGCTAATGATATGCAAAGCCACAAGCTTGGGGAAGCTATGTTTGATGAAGATGATATTTTTTGTCCCCCAAGTTTTGATGAGCAAATTTATTATGATGAAAGCATGCCTCCTATTTATGATGATTATATTGATGAAAGTGGATTCGGAGAGGTCATGACTTTATTTAATGATGAATCCACTATTTCGGAAGAGGTTCCAATTGATTATGATAACAAAGTTGCTATTTATGATGATTATTGTGATGACATGTATGCTATTAAGAATAATGATAACCATGAACCTTTTCATGATGATTTTAGTTTTCAATTGGATTATGCTTCACATGATAGTTATTTTGTTGAGTTTGCTCCCACTATTCGGAATGAGAAGAATTTTGCTTATGTGGAGAGTAATAAATTTTCTATGCTTGTAGATCATGAAAAGAATGCTTTATGTGATGGTTATATTGTTGAATTTATTCATGATGCTACTGAAAATTATTATGAGGGAGGAATATATACTTGTAGGAATTGCAATAATTTCAAGTTTCCTCCCTATGTTCTTAAAATCTTGAAGTTATGCTTGTTTTGCCTTCCTATGCTAGTTGATTATTGTTCCCATAAGTTGTTTTCTCACAAAATCCCCATGCATAGGAAGTGGGTCAGACTTAAATGTGCTAGCCATATTCTTCATGATGCTCTCCTTATGTTTCAATTCTTATCTTTTAGGTGAGCATCTGTAACACCCCGGATGTAACTTTCCATATTTGTAACTCCAACTCTTGCCATTTTCGGCTATGTGTTATGATATTCCATTCGTGGTCGGGTTTTGTTTTTTGTTTTTGCAGTTTGTTCATGTCATGCATCTCATATCATGTCATCATGTGCATCTCATTTGCATACGTGTTCGTCTCATGCATCCGAGCATTTTCCCCATTGTCCGTTTTGCAATCCGGCACTCCCACATGCACCGGCGCATCCCTCTTGTTTCTTTTCATGAGCGGGTGTTAAACGTTCTCGGAATGGACCGAGGTTTGCCAAGTGGCCTTGGTGTACCACCGGTAGACCACCTGTCAAGTTTCGTACCATTTGGAGGTCGTTTGGTGCTCCAACGGTTAACCGGGTAACTGCAAAGTCCTTTTGTGTGTTGCAGCAAAACCCCCCTCCAAACAGCCCAAAAACCCACCTAAGTCCCCTCCATGCTCTCGGTCGTTCGATCACGATCGTGTGGGCGAAAACCGCACTCCATTTGGAGTCTCCTAGCTCCCTCTACCTATAAAAATACCTCCCCCCTCCAAAATCTCGGGCAAAAACCACCCCTAACCGTAGATCAAATCGCCCCACCGCCGCCGGACGCGTCCACCGCCGCCGGACACTGCACCCGCCGCCGTGCCAGGCCTCTCCCAGCCTGCCACGTGGCAGCACCACCGACCGCCGACCGCGGCCCGCCGAGGCCCGTAGCCGGCCCCCGCGGCCCGAGCCGCCGCCGCCCGCCTCCACCGCGCGCGCGCCTCCTCCCCCGCGGTGCCCCGCCCGCGCCCGCCGTCGGCCGCCGCCGCACCGAAGCTTCCGCCGCCCGCCACCGCCGGCGAGCTCCGGCGTAGCCCGTGCCCGCGCCCTGCTCCGGCCGTGCCCGCACCGCCGCCCGCTTCGTCTCCGGCGACCGGCCCCGTCTCCCCCGTCTCCGGCCGCCGCCATCGCCCTCCTCTTCCCCGAGCTCCGGCCGCCCCGTCCTCCATCTCCAACGAGCCCCGAGCCAGATCCCGATTCAGAAAAACTAGGGTTGACTTTTTCCCCATTCTCGAATTTCTTCAAGTCCCAATTATTTTACATTCTGTTGCATACTTTGACGCATCATAACTCTCTGCATATAGCTCCGTTTCGTGCGTGTAATTTATCGAAATGTTCGCCTCGAGATGCTCTTCATTTTGTTCCATTGTGCCATGCTCGTTTGAGTCCATCTTGATGCCCAAATCTCTGGTGCAAGAGTACTATATGCTATTAACTGCTGTTACTTATCAGAACTTGGCGATTTGTTATTTTTGTCGCTATTGATGTGTGCATCTTATGGGCATGAGCTCTACATGTGTTTTGATGTATGCCATGCCATCTGTACAGGGGTGTATGCCATGTAGTTTTGTAATCTCTGTGGTGACTAGCACAAGCATGCAAACTAGGCTTCGTGATGTTTCTGATTTCAGGGACTTGGTAATTTTGCTAAGTCTGTGCCTGCTGTTATTTTGTTGCTATGTATCCATGTGGGTACAGAGAGATCCAGGCTCCTTTTGGTGATGTTCAGTAAGGATTTTTTGTAGATATAGTTGTGCTCTATCCATCCATGCCCCTGTTTGCAATTATGGAGTGCCCTAGCATGACTCAAACTTGCTCTACTTTTGCTATAAAATATTTCTGGCAGATTATTTACGTGTTATTCAATTTTGCCAAGGTTGTTGTAGTTGATCCTTTCATGCTATGTATTTGCTCTTGCCATGGATAGCTTCATAACCATGCCATGCTTTGTTTTCTGCCAAGTCTGAAACCTGTTAACGAAACTTGCTATGTTTACATGGGTGCCATCATATCTTCTGGTCCTTTTTGGCTTATGGTCAGTAAGGGATTTTTGTTCTCTGCATTCAGTAGATTCATGCCATGCCTTGTTTTGCTATGTTAAGTTCCTGTAGCATGTTGATTGCTTGCTCTGAACATTGCTACCTGATGCTGTTTCAGCCATCTCCAGTAATTTCACCAAGTCTGTGAACCTGTTATCTTTTGCACTTTTGCCATGCTTGTTTGAATCTGCTGTGGAGTGATCTAGCCGTAGCTCAGTGTTCATCTTTTGTCAAGCATCTCCTGTAGATTACTGCCATATGCTTTGTTGCTATGTTGGAGTGCTGTAGCATAGTTACTTGTTGCATTCTAAGCGCTATCATGCTGTTAATCGCAGAATCGTGTCATTCTTGTTTTGCTTGCCATTTGTAAACCGTGCATCCGTTTCCGGTGATCTTTATATCGATTTCGACCGAAATCATCTCATCTTTCCAGTGGCATACTTGGTTTGCCAAGTTAGTGCCTTGTTCATCATTTTTCTTCTGGAGCACGCATATGCATCGCATATCATATCTTGCATATCATTCATGTTTTGCATCATGTTGCTTGTGCATTTCCCGTGATTGATTGTGGTTTCGTTGCTTGTGTTCTTGTTGTGGGTAGAGCCGGGAGACGAGTTTGTGAACGAGGAACCTATTGAGTACGCTTACGAGGATCAAGCTTTCGACAACTCTGAGAACCTTGTAGGCAAGATGACCATACCCTCGAAATCACTTCTATCTTTGCTTTGCTAGTTGTTCGTTCTATTGCCATGCTGCGCTACCTACCACTTGCTATATCATGCCTCCCATATTGTCATGTCAAGCCTCTAACCACCCTTCCTAGCAAACCGTTATTTGGCTATGTTATCGCTTTTGCTCAACCCTTCTTATAGCGTTGCTAGTTGCAGGTGAAGTTGAAGTTGGTTCCATGTTGGAACATGGATTTTTTTGGAATATGACAATATCTCTTATTTAATTAGTGCATCTATATATTTGGTAAAGGGTGGAAGGCTCGGCCTTATGCCTGGTGTTTTGTTCCACTCTTGCCGCCCTAGTTTCCGTCATACCGGTATTATGTTCCTTGAGTTTGCGTTCCTTACGCGGTTGGGTGATTTATGGGACCCCCTTGACAGTTTGCCTTGAATAAAACTCCTCCAGCAAGGCCCAACCTTGGTTTTACCATTTGCCACCTAAGCCTTTTTCCTTAGGTTTTCGCGAGCCCGAGGGTCATCTTTATTTAAACCCCCGGGCCAGTGTTCCTCTGAGTGCTGGTCCAAACTAGAGCCACTTGCAGCGCCACCTTGGGGAAACTCGAGGGCTGGTTCTAGTTGTACGTAGTGTTCATCCGGTGTGCCCTGAGAACGAGATATGTGCAGCTCCTATCGGGATTTGTCGGCACATCGGGCGGCTTTGCTGGTCTTGTTTTACCATTGTCGAAATGTCTTGTAAACCGGGATTCCGAGACTGCTCGGGAGAAGGTTTATCCCTCGTTTACCGTGAGAGCTTATAATGGGCTAAGTTGGGACACACCTGTAGGGTATTATCTTTCGAAAGCCGTGCCCGCGGTTATGAGGCAAATGGGAATTTGTTAATGTCCGGTTGTAGAGAACTTGTCATTTGACTTAATTAAAATACGTCAACCGTGTGTGTAGCCGTGATGGTCTCTTCTCGGCGGAGTCCGGGAAGTGAACACGGTTTGTGTTATGCATGAACGTAAGTAGTTTCAGGATCACTTCTTGATCATTTCTAGCTTCGTGATCGTTGCGTTGCTTCTCTTCTCGCTCTCGTTTGCGTATGTTAGCTACCATATATGCTTAGTGCCTGCTGCAGCTCCACCTCATTACACCATCCTTTCCTATAAGCTTAAATAGTCTTGATCTCGCGGGTGTGAGATTAATGAGTGCTCGTGACTCACAGATTCTACCAAAACAGTTGCAGGTGCCGACGATGCCAGTGCCGATGATGCAACCGAGCTCAAGTGGGAGTTCGATGAGGAACGTGGCCGTTACTATGTTTCTTTTCCTGATGATCAGTAGTGGAGCCCAGTTGGGACGATCGGGGATCTAGCATTCGGGGTTATCTTATTTTCATTTGGATTTGACCGTAGTCGGTCTATGTGTGGATTTTGGATGATGTATGAATTATAATTATGTATTGTGTGAAGTGGCGATTGTAAGCCAACTCTCGTTATCCCATTCTTGTTCATTACATGGGATTGTGTGAAGATAACCCTTCTTGCGACAATACCACAATGCGGTTATGCCTCTAAGTTGTGCCTCGACACGTGGGAGATATAGCCGCATCGGGGGCGTTACAGCATCATTGAAATCATCATGCCTAGCTAGGGGCGTTAAACGTTAGCGCTTGTTGGGAGGCAACCCAATTTTATTTTTGTTCCTTGCTTTTTGTTCCTGTTTAGTAATAAATAAATCATCTAGCCTCTGGTTGGACGTGGTTTTATGTTTTAATTAGTGTTTGTGCCAAGTAAGACCTATAGGATCTTCTTGGATGATACTTATTTGATCTTGCTGAAAAAGACAGAAACTTTCTACTCACTAAAAAAATTGTTAAAAATCACCAGAAAGTGATAAAATACTTATTCCAATTGCAGTATATCAATAATCAAATTATATAGGTCTTCCTATTTTGGCAGATTTTTTTGAGTTCCAAAAGTTTCCGTTTGATGCAGATTACTACAGACTGTTCTGTTTTTGACAGATTCTGTTTTCTATGTGTTGTTTGGTTATTTTGATGAATCTATGAGTAGTATCGGAGGGTATGAACCATAGATAAGTTAGAATACATTAGATATTACACCAATATGAATTTATAATGAGTTCACAACAGTACCTAAGTGGTGATTTATTTTCTTATACTAACGGAGCTTACGAGTTTTCTGTTAAGTTTTGTGTTGTGAAGTTTTCTAGTTTTGGGTAAAGATTTGATGGACTATGGAATAAGGAGTGGCAAGAGCCTAAGCCTGGGGATGCCCAAGGCACCCCAAGGTAATATTCAAGGACAACCAAAAGCCTAAGCTTGGGGATGCCTCGGATGGCATCCCCTCTTTCGTCTTCGTTCATCGGTAACTTTACTTGGAGCTATATTTTTATTCACCACGTGATATGTGTTTTGCTTGGAGCGTCATTTTATTTTCTTTTGTTTTGCTTGCTGTTATTTATAATAATTTTCTGCATCTCTATTTCAATAAAAATGTCAAGGATAGCCTTTACCATGCTTATTTTGCAAGTATACATGTTGCTGTTTCAAAACAGAAAGTTTACCGTTTTTGCAAATATTTCCTAGAAAAGTCAGAATATGATAAAATATTGAAACTTTTTGCATATTGAGCTCTGATAAATTTTCTACAGTGTGGTAGAATTTCATAATGTTTGGAGTTAGGGAAGTATGATGAATCTTGCATTTTTTACAGACTGTACTGTTTTGGCAGATTGCTGTTATGTTTGCATTGTTTGCATATGTTTGCTTGTTTAATGATTCTATTTGAGGATAGGAGTATTAAATATGCAGAGGCATTTAGTATGCAATGTTGAATAATAATTTTAGTGATTTGTTACAGTAGAAAATGATAAGGTTTTTGCATTGGTTTATACTAACTTATCTCACGAGTTCTTGTTGAGTTTGGTGTGGATGAAGCTTTCGAGATTTAGGAAACCGTGATATGAGAGGTATTAAGGAGACACAAAAGCTCAAGCTTGGGGATGCCCAAGGAACCCCAAGATAATATTTCAAGAAGTCTCAAGCATCTAAGCTTGGGGATGCCCCGGTAGGCATCCCACCTTTCTTCTTCAACAATTATCGGTTAGTATCGGTTGAGCCTAAGTTTTTGCTTCTTCACATGATGAGTGCTATCCTTGAAATGTCGTTTTATTTTGTTTTGCTTGCTGTTTGAATAATATCCCAAGATCTGAAATTCTTAAATGAGAGAGAGTCTTCACAAAGCTACATAATTATTTAACTATTCATTGATCTTCACTTATATCTTTTTGGAGTAGTTTGCCATTTACTCGTGTGCTTCACTTATATCCTATGAGTAAATAGTTGAATGATTTGAATATCATAAATCTGAAATTATATATGTTTCATATGCTTATCCCATGGGGACTAATGACTTCACATATAATAAGTAGAGGTGGTAAATTTATTGAAGGTTAGCAAACATTGTATTGGTCACTTGAACAATTCATGAATGAATATTGAAGGAAGAGAGATTTCACATATAAATATACTATCTTGGACATATTCTATGATTGTGAGCCCTATTAATTATTTTCAAACCTGAGCAAATTAGTTGAAGTTGGACAAGGAAGATAACATAATGAGTTATGCTTGGGTATATTTGTATAGAATTTATATTGTTATGGATCCTCTAACATGTGGTGCTTGCTATTTAGAATCCTTTGCTAGCCAAAATATCTGTACTAAGCGGGAATACTGCTTGTGCATTCAAAATCCTTGAACCAAGTTCCTTCCATGAGTGTCCAGCATATCTACCTATATGCGGTATTTACCTGCCGTTCCAAGTAAATTTGCATGTGCCAAACTCTAAACCTTCAAATAATAATCTGTTTTGTATGCCCGAATCGCTCATGCAGCGACTAGGGGATGTCAGTATCTTCCATGCTAGGTGGGTTATTCTCACGATGAACGGACTCCGCTCATCATTCACGAGAAAATGGCTGGTAACTGGGATGCCCAGTCCTATGATCATAAGATCAAAAACAAACTCGCAAATCATTTAAACAAAACTCCCCCAGGATTGTTGATAGTTGGACGACACCCGTTGTTTCGGACAAGCGGTGGAGTGTGATTGTTGGTGGAGGGGGAGTAAAATCTTTACCTTTCTGTTTGGGAACCGCCTATAATGTATCTAGTATGGAAGATATTGGGAACTCTTGGTCGTTATGTTGACAATGAAAGCATACCTCTCAAAATTATTTTCATCTCTATTTTAGCTTCGAGCTCTAGCACCTCTGGAAAACCCTGCTTCCCTCTATGAAGGGCCTATGTTTTACTTTTATGCAAGAGTCAGTAGTATTCCTTCTCATTCCAACCCACTTTTTAGTTGGCAAGCATCATGTGGTGGAGAAAGATCTAAGCATATATTGCCATTCAAATATATTTGATCGTGAATTATTATTGTTGACAATTATCTATATGATAAATAAGTTGGGAGGCGAAACATTAAGCCCCTATCTTTCTCTGTGTTCGATGGATGCTATTTGTTCTGAAAATATGCTTTGAGTGGTAGCAATCATGAAAGACTATATGATAGTTGAGTATGTGGGATTTGCTAAATCAAAGATCTTACATAGACCCTTCCTGAAAATAAGATGAATTGTAATTGTTTGATGATTGAGAATTGTTTGTTAGTTTTCAAGAAAGTTTATGATCTATACTATAACATGTGAATAGCTTGTTACTTGATCATGAGAAGCTTTATGATATGAGCTACTGTTATGATATATAATGATGCTAGAAAAAGTGATTGGAACTATCATTGATCAAACTTATGTACTTGCTAGCATTCAGACATCATAAATTATATCTTTTATCATTTACCTACTCGAGGACGAGCAGGAATTAAGCTTGGGGATGCTGATACGTCTCCAACGTATATAGAATTTATGAAGTATTCATGCTATTATATTTTCCTTCTAGGATGTTTTATGTGCATTTATATGCTATTTCATATGATTTTTGGGACTAACCTATTAAACTAGATCCCAGTGCCAGTTTCTGTTTTTTCCTTGTTTTTGAGTATCGCAGAAAAGGAAAACCAAACGGAGTCCAATTGACCTGAAACTTGACGGAGCTTATTTTTGGACTAGAAGAAGGCCATGGAGTAAAAGAGTTGGGCCAGAAGAGTCCCGGGCTGCCCACGAGGGTGGGAGGCGCGCCCACCCCCTGGGCGCGCCCCCTACCTCGTGGACAGCCCGAAGACCCCCCTAACTTGTTCTCGACGGCAAAACCTCTTATATACAGAAACCCCCAGAACATAACCTAGATCTCTTTGCCGAACTAGTGCACCTATACAATTTACCATTGTATTGGGTGTGTTGGGGACACAAGAGACTCTTTGTTATTTGGTTGCAGGGTTGTTTGAGAGAGACCATCTTCAACCTACGCCTCCCACGGATTGATAAACCTTAGGTCATCCACTTGAGGGAAATTTGCTACTGTCCTACAAACCTCTGCACTTGGAGGCCCAACAATGTCTACAAGAAGAAGGTTGCGTAGTAGACATCAAGCTCTTTTCTGGCACCGTTGCCGGGGAGGTGAGTGCTTGAAGGTATATCTTTAGATCTTGCAATCGAATCTTTTAGATTCTTGTTTTATCACTAGTTTATTTTATAAAAGAAAACTACAAAAAATGGAATTGAGAGTGCCTCATATGCTTCATCTTTTTAATGTCTTTCGTGAAAATAAGGATTCCGATAATTGTGCTCAAGTGCTTGACATTAGAATGTTTGGCACTAAATATTTGAATGATGAGCATGATTGCCATGTTGTTATTATGAATTCCTTGAATATCCATGATGCTAATGATATGCAAAGCCACAAGCTTGGGGAAGCTATGTTTGATGAAGATGATATTTTTTGTCCCCCAAGTTTTGATGAGCAAATTTATTATGATGAAAGCATGCCTCCTATTTATGATGATTATATTGATGAAAGTGGATTCGGAGAGGTCATGACTTTATTTAATGATGAATCCACTATTTCGGAAGAGGTTCCAATTGATTATGATAACAAAGTTGCTATTTATGATGATTATTGTGATGACATGTATGCTATTAAGAATAATGATAACCATGAACCTTTTCATGATGATTTTAGTTTTCAATTGGATTATGCTTCACATGATAGTTATTTTGTTGAGTTTGCTCCCACTATTCGGAATGAGAAGAATTTTGCTTATGTGGAGAGTAATAAATTTTCTATGCTTGTAGATCATGAAAAGAATGCTTTATGTGATGGTTATATTGTTGAATTTATTCATGATGCTACTGAAAATTATTATGAGGGAGGAATATATGCTTGTAGGAATTGCAATAATTTCAAGTTTCCTCCCTATGTTCTTAAAATCTTGAAGTTATGCTTGTTTTGCCTTCCTATGCTAGTTGATTATTGTTCCCATAAGTTGTTTTCTCACAAAATCCCCATGCATAGGAAGTGGGTCAGACTTAAATGTGCTAGCCATATTCTTCATGATGCTCTCCTTATGTTTCAATTCTTATCTTTTAGGTGAGCATCTGTAACACCCCGGATGTAACTTTCCATATTTGTAACTCCAACTCTTGCCATTTTCGGCTATGTGTTATGATATTCCATTCGTGGTCGGGTTTTGTTTTTTGTTTTTGCAGTTTGTTCATGTCATGCATCTCATATCATGTCATCATGTGCATCTCATTTGCATACGTGTTCGTCTCATGCATCCGAGCATTTTCCCCATTGTCCGTTTTGCAATCCGGCACTCCCACATGCACCGGCGCATCCCTCTTGTTTCTTTTCGTGAGCGGGTGTTAAACGTTCTCGGAATGGACCGAGGTTTGCCAAGTGGCCTTGGTGTACCATCGGTAGACCACCTGTCAAGTTTCGTACCATTTGGAGGTCGTTTGGTGCTCCAACGGTTAACCGGGTAACCGCAAAGTCCTTTTGTGTGTTGCAGCAAAACCCCCCTCCAAACAGCCCAAAAACCCACCTAAGTCCCATCCATGCTCTCGGTCGTTCGATCACGATCGTGTGGGCGAAAACCGCACTCCATTTGGAGTCTCCTAGCTCCCTCTACCTATAAAAATACCTCCCCCCTCCAAAATCTCGGGCAAAAACCACCCCTAACCCTAGATCAAATCGCCCCACCGCCGCCGGACGCGTCCACCGCCGCCGGACACTGCACCCGCCGCCGTGCCAGGCCTCTCCCAGCCTGCCACGTGGCAGCGCCACCGACCGCCGACCGCGGCCCGCCGAGGCCCGTAGCCGGCCCCCGCGGCCCGAGCCGCCGCCGCCCGCCTCCACCGCGCGCGCGCCTCCTCCCCCGCGGTGCCCCGCCCGCGCCCGCCGTCGGCCGCCGCCGCACCGAAGCTTCCGCCGCCCGCCACCGCCGGCGAGCTCCGGCGTAGCCCGTGCCCGCGCCCTGCTCCGGCCGTGCCCGCACCGCCGCCCGCTTCGTCTCCGGCGACCGGCCCCGTCTCCCCCGTCTCCGGCCGCCGCCATCGCCCTCCTCTTCCCCGAGCTCCGGCCGCCCCATCCTCCATCTCCAACGAGCCCCGAGCCAGATCCCGATTCAGAAAAACTAGGGTTGACTTTTTCCCCATTCTCGAATTTCTTCAAGTCCCAATTATTTTACATTCTGTTGCATACTTTGACGCATCATAACTCTCTGCATATAACTCCGTTTCGTGCGTGTAATTTATCGAAATGTTCGCCTCGAGATGCTGTTCATTTTGTTCCATTGTGCCATGCTCGTTTGAGTCCATCTTGATGCCCAAATCTCTGGTGCAAGAGTACTATATGCTATTAACTGCTGTTACTTATCAGAACTTGGCGATTTGTTATTTTTGTCGCTATTGATGTGTGCATCTTATGGGCATGAGCTCTACATGTGTTTTGATGTATGCCATGCCATCTGTACAAGGGTGTATGCCATGTAGTTTTGTAATCTCTGTGGTGACTAGCACAAGCATGCAAACTAGGCTTCGTGATGTTTCTGATTTCAGGGACTTGGTAATTTTGCTAAGTCTGTGCCTGCTGTTATTTTGTTGCTATGTATCCATGTGGGTACAGAGAGATCCAGGCTCCTTTTGGTGATGTTCAGTAAGGATTTTTTGTAGATATAGTTGTGCTCTATCCATCCATGCCCCTGTTTGCAATTATGGAGTGCCCTAGCATGACTCAAACTTGCTCTACTTTTGCTATAAAATATTTCTGGCAGATTATTTACGTGTTATTCAATTTTGCCAAGGTTGTTGTAGTTGATCCTTTCATGCTATGTATTTGCTCTTGCCATGGATAGCTTCATAACCATGCCATGCTTTGTTTTCTGCCAAGTCTGAAACCTGTTAACGAAACTTGCTATGTTTACATGGGTGCCATCATATCTTCTGGTCCTTTTTGGCTTATGGTCAGTAAGGGATTTTTGTTCTCTGCATTCAGTAGATTCATGCCATGCCTTATTTTGCTATGTTAAGTTCCTGTAGCATGTTGATTGCTTGCTCTGAACATTGCTACCTGATGCTGTTTCAGCCATCTCCAGTAATTTCACCAAGTCTGTGAACCTGTTATCTTTTGCACTTTTGCCATGCTTGTTTGAATCTGCTGTGGAGTGATCTAGCCGTAGCTCAGTGTTCATCTTTTGTCAAGCATCTCCTGTAGATTACTGCCATATGCTTTGTTGCTATGTTGGAGTGCTGTAGCATAGTTACTTGTTGCATTCTAAGCGCTATCATGCTGTTAATCGCAGAATCGTGTCATTCTTGTTTTGCTTGCCATTTGTAAACCGTGCATCCGTTTCCGGTGATCTTTATATCGATTTCGACCGAAATCATCTCATCTTTCCAGTGGCATACTTGGTTTGCCAAGTTAGTGCCTTGTTCATCATTTTTCTTCCGGAGCACGCATATGCATCGCATATCATATCTTGCATATCATTCATGTTTTGCATCATGTTGCTTGTGCATTTCCCGTGATTGATTGTGGTTTCGTTGCTTGTGTTCTTGTTGTGGGTAGAGCTGGGAGACGAGTTCGTGAACGAGGAACCTATTGAGTACGCTTACGAGGATCAAGCTTTCGACAACTCTGAGAACCTTGTAGGCAAGATGACCATACCCTCGAAATCACTTCTATCTTTGCTTTGCTAGTTGTTCGTTCTATTGCCATGCTGCGCTACCTACCACTTGCTATATCATGCCTCCCATATTGTCATGTCAAGCCTCTAACCACCCTTCCTAGCAAACCGTTATTTGGCTATGTTATCGCTTTTGCTCAACCCTTCTTATAGCGTTGCTAGTTGCAGGTGAAGTTGAAGTTGGTTCCATGTTGGAACATGGATTTTTTTGGAATATGACAATATCTCTTATTTAATTAGTGCATCTATATATTTGGTAAAGGGTGGAAGGCTCGGCCTTATGCCTGGTGTTTTGTTCCACTCTTGCCGCCCTAGTTTCCGTCATACCGGTATTATGTTCCTTGAGTTTGCGTTCCTTACGCGGTTGGGTGATTTATGGGACCCCCTTGACAGTTTGCCTTGAATAAAACTCCTCCAGCAAGGCCCAACCTTGGTTTTACCATTTGCCACCTAAGCCTTTTTCCTTAGGTTTTCGCGAGCCCGAGGGTCATCTTTATTTAAACCCCCGGGCCAGTGTTCCTCTGAGTGCTGGTCCAAACTAGAGCCACTTGCAGCGCCACCTTGGGGAAACTCGAGGGCTGGTTCTAGTTGTACGTAGTGTTCATCCGGTGTGCCCTGAGAACGAGATATGTGCAGCTCCTATCGGGATTTGTCGGCACATCGGGCGGCTTTGCTGGTCTTGTTTTACCATTGTCGAAATGTCTTGTAAACCGGGATTCCGAGACTGGTCGGGAGAAGGTTTATCCTTCGTTGACCGTGAGAGCTTATAATGGGCTAAGTTGGGACACCCCTGCAGGGTATTATCTTTCGAAAGCCGTGCCCGCGGTTATGAGGCAGATGGGAATTTGTTAATGTCCGGTTGTAGAGAACTTGTCATTTGACTTAATTAAAATACGTCAACCGTGTGTGTAGCCGTGATGGTCTCTTCTCGGCGGAGTCCGGGAAGTGAACACGGTTTGTGTTATGCATGAACGTAAGTAGTTTCAGGATCACTTTTTGATCATTTCTAGGTTCGTGATCGTTGCGTTGCTTCTCTTCTCGCTCTCGTTTGCGTATGTTAGCTACCATATATGCTTAGTGCCTGCTGCAGCTCCACCTCATTACACCATCCTTTCCTATAAGCTTAAATAGTCTTGATCTCGCGGGTGTGAGATTGTTGAGTCCTCGTGACTCACAGATTCTACCAAAACAGTTGCAGGTGCCGACGATGCCAGTGCCGACGACGCAACCGAGCTCAAGTGGGAGTTCGATGAGGAACGTGGCCGTTACTATGTTTCTTTTCCTGATGATCAGTAGTGGAGCCCAGTTGGGACGATCGGGGATCTAGCATTCGGGGTTATCTTATTTTCATTTGGATTTGACCGTAGTCGGTCTATGTGTGGATTTTGGATGATGTATGAATTATAATTATGTATTGTGTGAAGTGGCGATTGTAAGCCAACTCTCGTTATCCCATTCTTGTTCATTACATGGGATTGTGTGAAGATAACCCTTCTTGCGAAAATACCACAATGCGGTTATGCCTCTAAGTTGTGCCTCGACACGTGGGAGATATAGCCGCATCGGGGGCGTTACAGCATCATTGAAATCATCATGCCTAGCTAGGGGCGTTAAACGTTAGCGCTTGTTGGGAGGCAACCCAATTTTATTTTTGTTCCTTGCTTTTTGTTCCTGTTTAGTAATAAATAAATCATCTAGCCTCTGGTTGGACGTGGTTTTATGTTTTAATTAGTGTTTGTGCCAAGTAAGACCTATAGGATCTTCTTGGATGATACTTATTTGATCTTGCTGAAAAAGACAGAAACTTTCTACTCACTAAAAAAATTGTTAAAAATCACCAGAAAGTGATAAAATACTTATTCCAATTGCAGTATATCAATAATCAAATTATATAGGTCTTCCTATTCTGGCAGATTTTTCTGAGTTCCAGAAGTTTGCGTTTGATGCAGATTACTACAGACTATTCTGTTTTTGACAGACTCTGTTTTCTATGTGTTGTTTGGTTATTTTGATGAATCTATGAGTAGTATCGGAGGGTATGAACCATAGATAAGTTAGAATACATTAGATATTACACCAATATGAATTTATAATGAGTTCACAACAGTACCTAAGCGGTGATTTATTTTCTTATACTAACGGAGCTTACGAGTTTTCTGTTAAGTTTTGTGTTGTGAAGTTTTCTAGTTTTGGGTAAAGATTTGATGGACTATGGAATAAGGAGTGGCAAGAGCCTAAGCCTGGGGATGCAAGGCACCCCAAGGTAATATTCAAGGACAACGAAAAGCCTATGCTTGGGGATGCCCCGGATGGCATCCCCTCTTTCGTCTTCGTTCATCAGTAACTTTACTTGGAGCTATATTTTTATTCACCACATGATATGTGTTTTTCTTGGAGTGTCATTTTATTTTGTTTTGTTTTGCTTGCTGTTATTTAGAATAATTTTCTGCATCTCTATTTTCAATAAAAATGTCAAGGATAGCCTTTACCATGCTTATTTTGCAAGTATACATGTTGCTGTTTCAAAACAGAAAGTTTACCGTTTTTGCAAATATTTCCTAGAAAAGTCAGAATATGATAAAATATTGAAACTTTTTGCATATTGAGCTCTGATAAATTTTCTACAGTGTGGTAGAATTTCATAATGTTTGGAGTTAGGGAAGTATGATGAATCTTGCATTCTTTACAGACTGTACTGTTTTGGCAGATTGTTGTTATGTTTGCATTGTTTGCATATGTTTGCTTGTTTAATGATTATATTTGAGGATAGGAGTATTAAATATGCAGAGGCATTTAGTATGCAATGTTGAATAATAATTTTAGTGATTTGTTACAGTAGAAAATGATAAGGTTTTTGCATTGGTTTATACTAACTTATCTCACGAGTTCTTGTTGAGTTTGGTGTGGATGAAGCTTTCGAGATTTAGGAAACCGTGATATGAGAGGTATTAAGGAGACACAAAAGCTCAAGCTTGGGGATGCCCAAGGCACCCCAAGATAATATTTCAAGAAGTCTCAAGCGTCTAAGCTTGGGGATGCCCCGGTAGGCATCCCACCTTTCTTCTTCAACAATTATTGGTTAGTATCGGTTGAGCCTAAGTTTTTGCTTCTTCACATGATGAGTGCTATCCTTGAAATGTCGTTTTATTTTGTTTTGCTTGCTGTTTGAATAATATCCCAAGATCTGAAATTCTTAAATGAGAGAGAGTCTTCACAAAGCTACATAATTATTTAACTATTCATTGATCTTCACTTATATCTTTTTGGAGTAGTTTGTCATTTACTCGTGTGCTTCACTTATATCCTATGAGTAAATAGTTGAATGATTTGAATATCATAAATCTGAAATTATATATGTTTCATATGCTTATCCCATGGGGAGTAATGACTTCACATATAATAAGTAGAGGTGGTAAATTTATTGAAGGTTAGCAAACATTGTATTGGTCACTTGAACAATTCATGAAAGAATATTGAAGGAAGAGAGATTTCACATATAAATATACTATCTTGGACATATTCTATGATTGTGAGCCCTATTAATTATTTTCAAACCTGAGCAAATTAGTTGAAGTTGGACAAGGAAGACAACATAATGAGTTATGTTTGGGTATATTTGTATAGAAGTTATATTGTTATGGATCCTCTAACATGTGGTGCTTGCTATTTAGAATCCTTTGCTAGCCAAAATATCTGTACTAAGCGGGAATACTGCTTGTGCATCCAAAATCCTTGAACCAAGTTCCTTCCATGAGTGTCCACCATATCTACCTATATGCGGTATTTACCTGCCGTTCCAAGTAAATTTGCATGTGCCAAACTCTAAACCTTCAAATAATAATCTGTTTTGTATGCCCGAATCGCTCATGCAGCGACTAGGGGCTGTCAGTATCTTCCATGCTAGGTGGGTTATTCTCATGATGAACGGACTCCGCTCATCATTCACGAGAAAATGGCTGGTAACTGGGATGCCCAGTCCTATGATCATAAGATCAAAAACAAACTCGCAAATCATTTAAACAAAACTCCCCCAGGATTGTTGATAGTTGGACGACACCCGTTGTTTCGGACAAGCGGTGGAGTGTGATTGTTGGTGGAGGGGGAGTAAAATCTTTACCTTTCTGTTTGGGAACCGCCTATAATGTATCTAGTATGGAAGATATTGGGAACTCTTGGTCGTTATGTTTACAATGAAAGCATACCTCTCAAAATTATTTTCATCTCTATTTTAGCTTCGAGCTCTAGCACCTCTGGAAAACCCTGCTTCCCTCTACGAAGGGACTATCTTTTACTTTTATGCAAGAGTCAGTAGTATTCCTTCTCATTCCAACCCACTTTTTAGTTGGCAAGCATCATGTGGTGGAGAAAGATCTAAGCATATATTGCCATTCAAATATATTTGATCGTGAATTATTATTGTTGACAATTATCTATATGATAAATAAGTTGGGAGGCGAAACATTAAGCCCCTATCTTTCTTTGTGTTCGATGGATGCTATTTGTTCTGAAAATATGCTTTGAGTGGTAGCAATCATGGAAGACTATATGATAGTTGAGTATGTGGGATTTGCTAAATCAAAGATCTTACATAGACCCTTCCTGAAAATAAGATGAATTGTAATTGTTTGATGACTGAGAATTGTTTGTTAGTTTTCAAGAAAGTTTATGATCTATACTATAACATGTGAATAGCTTGTTACTTGATCATGAGAAGCTTTATGATATGAGCTACTGTTATGATATATAATGATGCTAGAAAAAGTGATTGGAACTATCATTGATCAAACTTATGTACTTGCTAGCATCCAGACTTCATAAATTATATCTTTTATCATTTACCTACTCGAGGACGAGCAGGAATTAAGCTTGGGGATGCTGATACGTCTCCAACGTATCTAGAATTTATGAAGTATTCATGCTATTATATTTTCCTTCTAGCATATTTTATGTGCATTTATATGCTATTTTATATGATTTTTGGGACTAACCTATTAAACTAGATCCCAGTACCAGTTTCTGTTTTTTCCTTGTTTTTGAGTATCGCAGAAAAGGAAAACCAAACGGAGTCCAATTGACCTGAAACTTGACGGAGCTTATTTTTGGACTAGAAGAAGGCCATGGAGTAAAAGAGTTGGGCCAGAAGAGTCCCGGGCTGCCCACGAGGCTAGGAGGCGCGCCCACCCCCTGGGCGCGCCCCCTACCTCGTGGACAGCCCGAAGACCCCACTAACTTGTTCTCGACGCCAAAACCTCTTATATACAGAAACCCCCAGAACATAACCTAGATCGGAGTTCCGCCGCCGCAAGCCTCTGTAGCCACCGAAAACCAATCTAGACCCGTTCCGGCACCCTGCCGGAGGGGGAATCCCTCTCCGGTGGCCATCTTCATCATCCCGGCGCTCTCCATGAAGAGGAGGGAGTAGTTCACCCTCGGGGCTGAGGGTATATACCAGTAGCTATGTGTTTGATCTCTCTCTCTCTCTCTCGTGTTCTTGATGTGGCACGATCTTGATGTATCGCGAGCTTTGCTATTATAGTTGGATCTTATGATGTTTCTCCCCATCTACTTTCTTGTAATGGATTGAGTTTCCCCTTTGAAGTTATCTTATCGGATTGAGTCTTCAAGGATTTGAGAACACTTGATGTATGTCTTGCATGTGCTTATCTGTGGTGACAATGGGATATCACGTGATCTACTTGATGTATGTTTTGGTGATTAACTTGCGGGTTCCGTGACCTCGTGAACTTATGCATAGGGGTTGGCACACGTTTTTGTCTTGACTCTCCGGTAGAAACTTTGGGGCACTCTTTGAAGTACTTTGTGTTAGTTGGAATAGATGAATCTGAGATTGTGTGATGCATGTCGTATAATCATACCCATGGATACTTGAGGTGACATTGGAGTATCTAGGTGACATTAGGGTTTTGGTTGATTTGTGTCTTAAGGTGTTATTCTAGTACGAACTCTTGAATAGATCGATCAGAAAGAATAACTTTCAGGTGGTTTCGTACCCTACCATAATGTCTTCGTTTGTTCTCCGCTATTAGTGACTTTGGAGTGACTCTTTGTTGCATGTTGAGGGATAGTTATATGATCCAATTATGTTATTATTGTTGAGAGAAATTGCACTAGTGAAAGTATGAACCCTAGGCCTTGTTTCAACGCATCATAATACCGTTTGTGCTCACTTTTATCAATAGTTACCTTGTTGTTTTTATATTTTCAGATTACAAATACCTATATCTATCATCCATATTGCACTTGTATCACCATCTCTTCGCCGAACTAGTGCACCTATACAATTTACCATTGTATTGGTGTGTTGGGGACACAAGAGACTCTTTGTTATTTGGTTGCAGGGTTGTTTGAGAGAGACCATCTTCAACCTACGCCTCCCATGGATTGATAAACCTTAGGTCATCCACTTGAGGGAAATTTGCTACTATCCTACAAACCCCTGCACTTGGAGGCCCAACAACGTCTACAAGAAGAAGGTTGCGTAGTAGACATCAGGCTTTTACTGTCACCTCGAATTACCCTCACATCCTAGCCCTTTACAGTGGCAGTGATATACTTCGTGGCCATATGGCACAAATGTTGATTGGGGACCCTTCACAACATTCATGAAGTTATTAAACTAAGCATTCAATAGGGAATCTCATATCCATAATAACGTTTCAGATCCTACACATAGCAAGGTTCATCCATGGAGGCAACAAACATCATGACAAGAGTAATGGCATACATGGATGAATGATTCCAATAACACACAAGAAGATCCACTAGGGTTCTTGATGTTACAGATGATAAGGATGTGGATGATGATGACAGTGATGATGATGTTGTATCCCCCTTGTGCACGGTGAGGAAGATCCCCCTCTTCTCCTTGCCAATCCCTCCTCCGGATGAACTCCGGAGCCTAGGATTCTGCCTTCTAGACAAGTTTCTGGTCTCTCTGGGCGTCTGATCCATGATCTGATTTCACGGGGTGGAAATAGTTGATCCGGCAGCGGCGATGGCACTCCATACGACCGCTCATATGAGAGGGCGCGGTTGTATGGAACGTCGTCTTTTGCACCGGAGGCGAATGACAATTTCTCCTTTGGCCTTCTTGCTTGATTCTTTATGGTAGGTGATTATCACTTAAAATACGTGATTCCACTACCATTTCTGAGGATTTATTCCATTATATGATAAATAGTCCAAAAGGCGTTACCTGAGGGATTATCAACAAAAATAGGTGCGCGGACGCGGTTAAATTCCAAAAAGCCTACCATGTAGCCACCAAATACTTAGTAAAATTATCACATTAATTGGACTCATCAGGGGGGCCGAGGTACTTTTGTATTTGTATGTGCAGGTACTGACCATTGGCTGTGTTACCAAGCTCTTGTCGAATTCGATAAATTCTAAGGTCACATACTTTGAGGGAAATTATTGCTTATTGCAAACCCTTGCACTTGGGGGGCCAACACCTTCCTAGTTGAGAGGAAGCACTGAGCTAGTTGTGTTTGATGTCTATCTGTGATCATCTCCATTAGACATCTTTATACAATTTGAGTCTCTCTTAGGAGGAGGACTAAGCGGGCCTCCCGTGCTACTAGGTGGGTGATCAAATTGGTGAATGAGAGATCCCACATTGTTTCCATACACATGCACAATTGCACCTAAGTTTTGCGCACCTTACAGAGCTCCATCATTAGACGGAGCTCGTGATCTGGATCAACATCCTACTCCACTTCTTTATTCTTTCATCCTTCTCCCTTGTAGCTATCATCACGAGATCCTTTAAAGTATTAGCGACCACCATGACCACCAAATCTGCATCCTCTGCAAGATCCTTTAAAATATTCGCGACCACCAGATGTGCCACCACTGCCAATACCTCTATCATGCCTCTATCCGCCAACTAATCTCAGAACGAAGGTCGTTGAAGACGAGCGCTAACTTTGGATGCATATCATCGCCATGTTCTTCATGAAAACTAGTTGATACTCCGCACATTGCTACTGGAACCTTGTTACAATATATCCATAAGTAGGTGCTACAAAAACAACTAACATTAATGTGAAAAACATATATAAGTGTTCTCATTTCGCATCTAAAACAACAGAGCATATGAAGAATCTAACAAATGATGTATAAAATAGAATGTTTTGGAATAACAATGAATGGAATTCGGTTTCTAACAACAAAAATGTAAAGCATTGACTACATAGGTAGGCTCTAAGCATCCTACACATATATCCTCCACGAAAAAAATAAAACCTGTTGAAAAATGTAACTTCAATGAGATACATGGCTTGGTGATGTGGCATGATTGTATGGATAGATTAACGTAACCAAAGTAATTTATGATTACCATGCATAACTTGATGATGCGGCCTGGCTGCATGTTTAGAAAAAAATAGATATTGGATTGCAAGTATTTAGGAATAGAGGATAACCCAACATGACACAAAGATCGCACCAGTCTGGGACCCTTTCATACTTCAACAAGAATATTTGTCTCTTATTATCTGGGATCACTGAGACAACACTCTTCAAAGGTTTGGTTAAGCTTTACCCGCGCTCAGAATTAATTCCCAGAAAAATCATACGAGGGTTCTCCCATGGTCATTGATTCTCCCACCTTTCCAATGAGCAACTTCGTCGTACCCTTATAACCATCTCACAAATCATTTATTTGGATCCACATGGTCAGGTGACTTAGCTTGGTTGTCGACAATTTTGTGAACCCATCATATGGTGCCATAAGAACAGTCTTGCCCTGGCCGCCATCCATTATCTTTTCCCAATCACCAAGGCATGAGAATTGCATCACAAAAAGATTGTCCTTGACCGCACTAATCTTGACCTCACTAGCAAGGTCCCAAATAGAGCACATATTCATGTCAAACTCATGTTCTATGTGAACTCGATCAATAGCCACCCATCTAGTTTCTTCCTCGGTAGGGGGTGTTTCCTCCTCAAAAACTACATCATCTAGGTCTTCAAAGCCCCAACCTTGCCATTAATCTCTCGATGTACTCCTGCACAGTCATGCAGGGCGAAGAGCCATATTGTGATGCCATGCTAAAACCCTTGCACATCGATCTCCAACCAGAGAAGCTAAAACCCATCGCACCAAACTAATCATCGTTGATCCAAGGCCGCCTGGTGGTTCTAGACCACCCATTGGCCGGCTTGAGATCTTCATTGGTCATGAACAGTCAGTCATGCATGGCTGCCAATAGCATTCATACCAGCTTGTTATGACACCCCTCCTAGCACACTCTATATAAGTTGGGAGGAGGGCATCGGGCTGATGGTTGAAACTCTCTTGCATCCTACATGAAAAGGCAAGAACAACACCACACGAGTAGGGTATTACCTCCGACGACGAGGGCTCAAACCTTTATAAACACTTGCGCATACTCTCATTTTCACCTACGGTAGACATGGCGCTCCTACATCCATACTCCCTATTATTGTCAAGAAAATATCCATGACCATTGGTGCCCATCGTGGGGCAAGCATCTATCGAAGCAATGATGTAGATGGAGTCTTACTTGTCGTCCTTCGGAAACATTCTCTTTGGCACTCTCAAGTTCGACGTGAATGAGTCGGCATGGCATCCAGATACCCCGCTGAACGATGTTGGGTTGCAGGAGCATGGGAGCCTCCATTGTCGGGTCGATGACTCGGTCACCTTTTGCATGTAGGAGCCGACTCAGCATCAGCCTACCAGGCTGTCACCTCAGCAGCGGTGGAAGCTCTGGCAAGCCTCGCGTCTGATCCCGTGCTAGCCATTTTGTTTGATGATTTTGTGAACCCATCATATGGAGCCGTAAGAATACTCTTGCCCTGGAAGATCCACGGGCCGCCATCCATTACCTTTTCCCAATCACCAAGGCACAAAAATTGCATCACAAAAAGATTTTCCTCGATCGCTCTAATCTTGACATCATGTGCATGGTCCCAAGCCAAGCGCATATTCCCGTTGAACTCATGCTCTGTGTGAACTCGAGCAATAGCCATCCATCTAGCACTACCATAGGATGCTGCTAACGCGACACTATGATCAGAGACTCTTCGACGAAACTGTGTGCGATGCCATAATTGCAAACGGTGGTGTAAAAAACCCGTCAAAAAAGGTGCAAAACGTTTGCGATGGAGGATGCATCAAACACGATTCAGATTTTAGTTGCGTGTGCGATGCATGGCTAATGGTTCAAATCAATTAACTGTTTGCAATGAGAAGGAACAAAAGAAATGGGCAGCCAGATGAAGGTGTGTGCGATATACAACATACGGTTCACTCGGATGAACTGTTTGTGATTAGGGAACACAAAAGAAACGGTCAGCCAGATCAAGGTGTGTGCGATATACGGCATGCGGTTCACTCGGATGAACTGTTTGCGTTGAGACATGAGAACAGAAACTGTTCAACTTAACAAGATGTGTGTGATACGCGGCAAACAAGTCTGTAATCGGAAACATGTGCGAAGACTGATAACAACACAGACGATTACTGCTAACAAGTTGTGTGTGTTGTGAGCAAATGATAGCTGGTATACAATTGTGAGTGATTGATGAAAACATCACCGACGGGTTCCATTGTTTAGTCCGTGTGCGATGTGATTTTCTTTGTCCGCACAACATCTACGCTCTGTCTACAGAGCGTCAACATATATACTTAAAAAGACAACATTGCATAACCAAATTAAGCATACAATTACACAAGTGACTACACACATAACATTTACACACACCAAAGTAAGCAATTACATGCATACTAAAGTAGGATAAACGAGGATCTAATCATCTACTTATTGTTGCAATGACGCTTGCCATTGCTCTGCTTCCGGTTGGATCCCTGGATGTTTTGGGGAAGGAGGCACTTCCTCATGTCAACGATCCGCCTGTACATGTCGTAGCTCGTGTACGCATCCTTGGCCACTTACACGACGTGAGCTTTGTCGAGTTTCTCCATCCAGGCCAAGTGCCAGGCACGCTTGTCCTTGTTGCATGAATCCTTCATGTCTCTGTAGTAGGGGTCAATGATGGCCTCGACGAGGTGAACTAGTGAGTCCTCTCATGCTCCTTGCTACCCCAGATCTTGTATTGGCCCTGGATGTCGACAAGATTCTGGCAGGCGATGCCCGAATTCTCAAGCGCCTTTACATCATTGGTGATGTCCACCGTAGCGAACATGTAGTGGGGGCTGTTGACAAACCTGGTGAAATGCTCGCAAGGCCTTGTGGCCAGGCAGTAGTGGTAGACGAGGACGTGGTGGCACACGCTGTCGGATCTCGGGTTCCGGCAAAACCCTTAAGGTTCAAACTCTGGGGTGTGCGCGAAGTTCTCCCCCTACCGATCCACGTCCTAGCTTTGCTAAGATCTCAAGGGCTAACTTGACGAACTCGCAACACAAAGAACACGAGATTTATACTGGTTCGGGCCACCGTTGTGGTGTAATACCCTACTCCAGTGTGGTGGTGGTGGATTGCCTCTTGGTCTGAGGATGAATAGTCACAAGGGGAAGAACAGCCTCCTAAGGTTGAGGTGTTCTTGTGCTCGGTGTGTAGCTAGGGATTGGCTCAAGATCAGATGCCTGAGGCCCCGTCCGCTCCTACTGTGGTGGCTAGTCCTATTTATAGAGGCCCTGGTCCTCTTCCCAAATATTGAGCGGGAAGGGACTCCATAACGGCCAGTTTCAAGGGAGACAACTAGTACAAGCTATCCTGACAAAAGTAGTCTTCGCCTGCCAAAGGCTCTGATGGTGACGCCGCCTTGGGCTCCACGGTGACCTTCGTCTTGCCGTCCTCCTGGTCTTGGTCTCGTTGCACTGATATGGAAACCTTTACTTGACGCCTCGGTACTCCGCGCCTGCGCTTGCCTCCTTAGCACCAAAGAGGAAACAAGGACACTGTGCGCGCTGGCACCCGCCTGGCGCCCACCTGGTCTCGGTCGTCATGACTCACGTCACGAGAACCTCGCGAGGTTTGCCTTGCCTTGATCTCTCCGCCCCTTGTGAGCCAACCTGGTGAGGCCGCTCCTGAGGAGGTCTTGTGTCGTCCACCTCGCGAGGCTTGGCCCCTCGCGAGGGTCTTGAATTCTTGTTGGTGAAGATGGGCCGTACGGGCCCACTTGCAGACCCACGCCGCAGGCCGCAGGCAGGCAAGTCTGGGGACCCCCGTTCCCAGAACGCCGACACACGCACATCTGGGCAACGGCGACCATGGGACGAGACCTGACACGAGTGTGGGTGTACTCGAGGTCGAACCCGACCACCTTGTACTTCTCCTCGGCAAGCAACAACTCCATGATGTGGATGGAGTGCTCCACCTAGACCGGGTTGTTGGTGTACAACACCGAGAGGTCCAAGAACCTTCTGTGGGCGTCCACCACGGCACGCATGGTGAACTGCTGCTCGTCGTCGGCAGGCACTCGGAGTGCCATTGGAGCCGCGCAGGATACCCTCTAAGAATTTCTCGTGGTGGGCGTGCTTCTTGCAATGGTGGGGCGTGATCGAAAGGTTGAAGAGACACAAGGGTTAAATGGCCGCTGTAATAAATGGGGGCCGGCCGGCCTGTAATCATCACATCTTGTCACGGCGTTCATAGCGGAGGATTCTAGTGCACGCTTGACAACACCGCACCGCACGTGTGGGCTCGAAGAGGCACCAAATGTATCGTCGGTGAGCCTGTTCCCGCGCTACCGCGCTGTTTACCGCGCAAGCTTCCCGCCCGGCTAGTTTGGCCACGCGTCGGCTAGAAGAGGAACAAATCATGGGCGTTTATTGGCAAAAATCTTTGTAAAAACGAAGTGTGTGGAATGACTTCGGTCATAAGTTTACCCATGGGTGATGAGGTCAAAGTTACACAGAAGGGTGATGATGGACACTCGAGTGCGATAATTAATTCTACGCTCTACAGTGCACACGGTGAAAGAAACCAACTGTGTGCAATAATGTCGAAGATCGCAGTCGAGTTAGCAATACAGATCGTGTGCTGTGAGATCGACAAGGTAAACAGAGTCGAGAATGGTTAATAAAACCTAAGACCATTGCATATTAAGGTCAAAGTAGTTGTTGGGGATATAAGTATTGGGTATGACCCACCCAGGAGGGGCCGGGTTATACCGCTGGTGGTCTGTTATGACAAAGCCCGTGAAGATGTTGAAGATGGCGGTTCACGAAGAAGGCTTACTGAAGGCCCGAAGCCCAAAGGTGACTTAAGGCCTACAAGTGTAAACCGCCATATATGTATGACTTGTATTATAAGGCATGTATAAATTAGTCACCGAGCCGGACACGTTGTGTATGAGCCGGGCGGGACTCCATGAGCCGCTGGGCGTCAACCTGTGTATATAAAGGGACGACCCGGCGGCGGTTTAGGACAAGAAACAAGAGATCGAAAGCTAGGTCAAGCGTATTCGCTCCCTGGTAATCGAAACCCAAGCAATACCACCTCAAACTGGATAAGGCCTTTACCTTCACCGCAAGGGGCCGAACCAGTATAAACTCCCTGTGTCCTTTGTCCCGTTTAACCCCTTTAATCTAACCTCGTTGCGATGGCTCCACGACTAAGTACTTCTGCTAGGACATCTGTCGTGACAATTCCATGACAGTTGGCGCCCATCATGGGGCCAGCACACGGTGGTTTCGAGTTCTTACAGGGCAGCTTCGAAGGGATCAAGGGATACGCTGTGGGCCGGATGACCAAGAGTCGTCGCAGCAAGCTCTACATCGACGATGCAGGCTGGGACCCCGAGGCCGGCTCAATCGAGTACGGGTATCGGGTCCCCTTCGGCGAATCCACGTCTTCATCGTCAAGGTCGGCGAACCGGGCCCTAAGCCGGACATCTGCACCGACATCATCGAGACGGCTCAGCGTGCACGACCCGCCCGGGTTCAACCCGCCGTGAAGCGCGCCTTCATTGGATTTATCCATGGGGCGGAATTTGAGGAAGGATCTGTGTCTGGCATTGAGACGGCCATCTACTCCGATGGTGAATCATCCACAGGTGAGACTAATTCAATGTATCAGCTGCAAGACGGCCGGCTTGGGGGATGTTCTGATGGTGACAGTATTCCGGACCCCTATGAGCCGCCGAACAGGGTGGCGATCTTCATGGCCGGTACACAGCCGGTGCTTGGTTCAACGGTTGTCGCAACTATGACCTCCAATTCAGCGGCTGCTGCGGCGGCTGGTGCTGGCGGCTCAACGCGCCCGCCGGCTCAAGTTTTAACAGAGCTGTTGGAGGCTCTGGCGACTTTGATGGAGATAGAGGTAACCCCGTACAACTAGTAACAACATAAGGTAGATGTGGCTAAGCTGCGAGATGAGATAGCTCAAGCCAAGGAAGTGCTGGTGGCTGAGAACGCTAGGATGACTGCGGAGCAGGCTATTTTGGACGCCCAGGCACAGCGGATTCAAGCGGATTCCTTCCGGCTCACATTGGATCAGAACGCTTCAAACGAGATCATGAGGAGGAGGCACCAGAGTCATTTGCCCCCGGTTTATGATGCGAGAAACCTCTTCAATACGCTTGGAGCAGGGACCAGTAACCCGCCAGAGGTAAATCGGCTGGTGGCATCGCCTGGGGTTGGAGCGCCGGCTCAGCCGCGCACGACAGATCCACCTCGTTTGAATGCTACCCTGCCGTAGTATGTGCCGACGCCACCGGGTCATTATTCTAACACTTTGGATAATATGATCGCTGTGGCGACACGATTGGCAGCTCTCCCAATTGAAGGCAAGTCTCCAGCTGCAATTGAAATGCAGAGGGATAGAGAACTTCTTCATACATCATTGGTCCAACAGGAGGCTTATTCTTATAGCCATGAGAGGATTCACTCAACCCCTCGCCCGAGTCAAAGTTATTGCAGGCATATCAATTCACCAGCAGTCTCAAGCAGTGACAGGCGCCATAACCAGCCTCGTGGACATGACCCGCCACGTAATGGCGCTAATGCTCAGGCTTTGGTGGATCAAGGCAGAGCACGTCGGGAGGCTGAGTTGGCGGCTCAGCAAGTGGCTCACCAACATTTTCTGGGTTATCCGACAACTTCAGTGGAAACAGGCGTGACTTCCAGAAGCTTGGGTGTACCATGTTTAGTGTCGGCTCTACGTAACGTGCGTTTGCCCAAGGAATTCAAGGGCCCTCGTAAGGTGCCTAACTACACAGCAGATCAGCCCCCTGAACCTTGGGTTGAAAGTTATGAGATGGCAATGGAGCTGTTGGATGTTGGCGATGCTGCATGTGCTAAGTATTTCACTATGATGTTGGATGAAACGGCTCGTACTTGGTTGAAAGGGTTGCCAGCCAACTCCATCGGATCATGGGCCGAGTTAAAAGCCTGGTTCATCCAGAATTTTAAAGACACGTGCAAGCAGCATATGTCAATTGTGGATTTGGACTCCTGGGTCCAAGAAGAGGGCGAGTCAACAACCCATTGGGTGCGCCAGGTCTCAGCCATCCTCCACTCATAAGATCGTATCAATGCCGGTTCAGCAGTTCTAATGTTGGAGAAAAACTGCCATTTTATGCCTCTTAAGCAGAAGCTGGGGCGGCTCAAACGCCACTGCAGTGACATGGGGGAGCTCATGGCAGCTTTGGTCAACCATGCCGACTTTGATAGTACCAAGGACCCCGAGTCTGATGAGGAAAGGCCGAGTAAGGGAAAAGAAGAGTAGCAACACCAAAGGACAGCAACATAACCCGACGAATCAGGGGGGCAATGGTAAGCACAAGGCTGATAGTAGTTTGGATTTTGTGGCTAACACCAACATGTAGAATAATGGTCAGCGTCGTAAGGGAAAGCCAAATCCTTGGTTTGGAGGGCAAAATTTCAACCTTGAGGAGATGATGAATCAGCCCTGCCCAAAGCATGGTACACGGGAAAAGCCGGCTGCTCACCTCTGGAAGGATTGCTTCATCATGAGAGAGTACAGAAATTAAAAAAATTAGAACAATCATGGTCCAGACGGCGGCTCAGGACCCGGCTCTCACGGTCCGAGTTACGGTGGTAGCGGTTCTAGTTCTGGTTTCCAGGGCCAGGGCAATCAGGGTAGTTTTAATCAACAGTCTGGTCAGGGGAATCAGCAGCAGTCTGGTTATCAGAGTAATCCGAAGCAGCTGAATAGTGGGTACTATCATGTCTTCACCATGAGTTTGCGTAAGCGAGATCAAAAACTCCATAAGAGGGCAGTAAACGCGGTTGAGCCGGCAATTCCCCGTTACTTGCGATGGTCTGAACACCCTATTCTTTGGAGCCGTGAAGATCACCCGCCCCGTGTTGATAACCCGGGTCACTTGGCTTTGGTGGTGGCACCCCTGGTTGGAGGGTACAAATTCACTAAAGTACTCATGGATGGAGGCAGTAGCATCAATATCCTTTATTACGATACTTTCCGTCACATGGGATTAACTGATAAAAATCTTAAGCCGTCGAACACTGTTTTTCACGGTGTGGTGCCTGGTAAGTCGGCATATCTGGTGGGCAAAATATCTTTAGAGGTTGCCTTTTGAGATGAGTATGATTCCAGATCTGAGACATTGACCTTCGAAGTGGTTAAAATCAAGAGCCCTTATCATGCTCTGTTTGGGCGGCCGGCTTACGCTAAATTCATGGCAAGGCCTTGTTATGTTTACTTACAGCTTAAGATGCCGGGTCACAAGGGCACCAACACAGTGCATGGAAGTCGCAAGGTAGCCTTGGAGTGTGAAGAAGGTGATGTTGCTTACGCTGAATCTGTCTGTGCAACAGAGGAATTGAAATTTTACAAGGATAATGTTGACCCGGTGGATATGACATCTTTGAAGAAGCCAACCACAGAACATGACCCCTTGTTGAAGTTTAAATCGGCCGATGACACTAAGCTAGTTGACTTCATTCCTGGTGACTCATCCAAGCAGTTCAGCATCAGTGCTAATCTAGATCCAAAATAGGAAAGCGCGCTCATCGAGTTCATCCGTGAGAACCGGGACATCTTTGCATGGAAGCCTTCAGACATGCCAGGTGTACCGAGGGAACTCACTGCGCACACTGTCAATATTGATCCAAAGTTTAAACCGGTCAAGCAATTCCTTCGCTGTTTTAATGAAGAGAGGCGCAAGGCTATTGGTGAGGAGGTAGCCCGGCTCTTGGCGGCTAGGTTTATTGTTGAAGTTTTTCATCCTGAGTGGTTGGCTAACCCAGTGTCAGTGCTTAAGAAAAACGGCACCTGGCGCATGTGTGTGGATTATACGGACTTAAACAAGGCCTGTCTGGCTGATCCCTTTGCTCTTCCCCGTATTGATCAAATTATTGATGCTACGGTGGGTTGTGAGCGTTTGAGTTTTTTGGATGCTTATTATGGTTATCATCAGATCAAGATGGCAGTTAAGGACCAGGAGAAGACAACCTTCATCACTCCCTTTGGAGCCTTCTGTTACGTGTCTATACCGTTTGGGCTCAAGAGTGCCCAGGCGACTTACTAGCGGTGTGTGCAAAATTGCCTTCATGATCAGATTGGGTGCAATGTTCATGCTTATGTGGATGATATTGTGGTGAAATCCAGGAAGAAGGAGACCCTGATAGATGATTTGATGGAGTCCTTCGACAATCTCCGGGTCTACAAGATGATGCTTAACCCGGCCAAGTGTGTCTTTGGTGTGCCAGCAGGCAAGCGCTTGGGTTTTCTGGTTTCAGACCGAGGTATTGAAGCTATCCCGGAGAAAATAAAGGCTATCACCTCTCTGGCTAAACCAGCGTGTATCAATGATGTTTAGCGTTTGGCGGGTCGTATTGCAGCCTTAAGTCGGTTCATAAGCCGGTTGGGTGAGAAGGCCATCCCTCTTTACCAGATGAGGAAGAAGACAGATCATTTTATTTGGAGTGATGCTGTTGATCAGGCGTTTGAGGCCTTGAAGAAACAGTTGGCTGAGCCACCGGTTCTTGCTGCTCCCATAGATAAGAGCCTTTGTTGTTATATGTGGCTGCCAATAGCCGAGCTGTCAGTGTAGCCATTGTGGTGGAAAGGAAGGAATTAGGCAAGGAGCACCCGGTTCAGCGGCCGGTTTACTACATCAGCGAGGTGCTTATTGAGTCCAAGCAGAGGTATCCACATTGGCAGAAACTTGTATATGGGGTGTTCATGGCTAGCCGAAAGCTTAAGCAGTATTTTCTGGGTCATCCCGTCACCGTGGTTAGTTCTGCTCCTTTAGGGGATATCATTCAAAACAGAGAAGCCACAGGTCGGGTAGCCAAGTGGGCCATTGAGCATGAACCTCATGCTTTGAAGTATATGCCTCGCACAACCATCAAGTCTCAAGCACTTGTGGATTTCATCAATGATTGGACAGAGCTACAGATGCCTGAGGAGAAGCCGGATAACACATATTGGACTGTTCATTTTGATGGATCCAGGCAGTTGGAGGGCTCGGGGGCTGGAGTTGTTTTAACTTCCCCACGAGGTGATAAATTTTCTTACGTTCTCCGGTTGATGTTTCCTTGTACTAACAATGCAGCTGAGTATGAGTCCTTGCTCCATGGTCTTAGGATGGCTAAAGAGATGAACTTAAGCTGGGTAAGATGTTTCGACGACTCATATTTGGTGGCTCAGCAAGTTCAGGCACTTGGGATTCTAAGGGTCCACGCATGGCGGCTTATCGCCGAGAGGTCGATGCTATTGCTAGTCACTTTAAAGGTTATCAGGTTGAACATGTTGATCGCAGGAAAAATGAGGCGGCTGATGCTTTAAGCCGGTTAGGGTCCCAGCGTAAGCCGGTGCCACCTAACACTTTCCTGGATATTCTGTATAACCCTTCCGTCAAATTGCCTACAGAGGAAGATCTTGCTATTCCTGACCCGGAAGCACAATTGGTGGTGGCTCTTCATGCTATTCCTGACTGGACAGTTCCATATTTGGCTTATATGACCCGGGGCGAGTTACCCGAGGATGAAACTTTGGCCAGGCAGATAACCCGGCGGTCTTAGTCAGTGACTATTGTCAATGGAGAGTTGCATCATCGCAGTGTCACAGGGGCATTTCAACGTCGTGTTTCTCCTAAGGAAGGCTGTGAGATTCTACGAGAGATTCATGAAGGAGATTGTGGTCATCATGTTGGTTCTAAGTCTCTCGTAGCCAATGCTTTTCGTCATGGATTTTATTGGCTGACGGCTCATGCTGATGCAGAAGACTTGGTCAGTAAGTGTGATGGTTGTCAGAAATTTTCACGATGGGCTCACGTGTCGGCTCAAGAGTTGAGGATGATTCCAATTGCTTGGCCGTTTGCAGTCTGGGGGCTCGATATGATTGGGCCTTCCAAAAGGTCCAAGGATAAAAGACCCACCTTCTGGTGGCAGTTGACAAATTTACGAAGTGGGTTGAAGCAGAGCCGGTTAGTAAGTGCGACACGGCGACAGTGGTTCAATTCATCAAAAAGGTGATTTTCCGTTTTGGCTTTCCCCACAGCATTATAACCGATAATGGTCCAAGGGTGCTATGAATGAATTTTGTCAACAATAGCATATTCGGCTTGATGTATCCTCAGTGGCTCACCCCCAGTCCAATGATCAAGCGGAGGGAGCCAATCAAGAGATTTTGCGAGGCATCAAGCCCCGGCTTATGGTCCCTTTGCAAAGGATGTCGGGTTGTTGGGTGGAGGAGTTACCCTCCGTGTTATGGAGTATCAACACTACCCCCAACTGATCTATGGGTTACACGCCCTTCTTCATGGTTTACGGAGCTGAGGCGGTTCTCCCTAGTGACATCCGACATTATTAGCCCCGTGTGGCAGCTTATATTGAAGCTGATAATGAAAAAGGACGTCAGGATGCACTTGACCTGTTGGATGAGGAGCGTGACCTCGCGGCGGCTCGTTCGGCAATTTACCAGCAAGATTTGTGTCGTTATCACAGCCGCCGGGTTAAAACCAGAACCTTTCAAGAAGGCGATTTGGTGCTCCGGCTTATCCAGGATCAGACTGATATGCATAAATTATCCCCACCTTGGGAAGGGCCTTTTGTGTTCAGCAAAAATTTGAACAATGGGTCATACTACCTTATCGATGTTAGAGGCCACAAGGACTCACACACGTCGGAGGAGGAGACCCGCCGGCCATGGAATATTGCTCATCTTCGGCCTTACTATACTTGAGCCACCGGCTCTTGCGATGTACATATCTTGACACTGTATATATTATGATGAATATAATAAAGCCGGCATCCCTGGTAATCCAGGGCCTCTGTCGTTTCATTTTTCAAAAAATAATGAGTCTTTATTGTCACTTCATATGATCACTTGGGGGCTTCCTGCTCATCGAGCATAGCTATGACTACCCTCTTGATCCGGCTTGTACGCCATGATTACTAAATACTTGGGGGCTTCCTGCTCATTGAGCATAGCTGTGATTACCCTATTTATCCGGCTTGTACGCCTGGAATGAAATATTACTTGCGGGCTTCTTGTTCAACATACAAGACTTTTTATGACCCTTGTAATAGGCTTGGAAGCCAGGTGTATTCACCTAAAAACCCGGTTTATCCTGCCTTTTAAGTCTGCCACTCTGCCCAGATTGACTGGAATGACTCGCCATACTTTTGACAAGTCAATCTTATATAGACCCTAAACTTGTCAAAGTTAAAACGATGATTAGTCATGTGAGGAGCGACTTATAAGGTTGAGTGAAGGTTTAACTCAGTGGCTATGTGGCCCTTTGAAAGCACTTGATTTGAAGGTTTGGCAGCCTATGAAAGCCTTGCTTTTGTCTTTTGATTTATATCTGATTTGAATATTTTGTGACATGTTAATACATGGTTGAAAACCAATGAGGGCTATGATGCCTTATGGTTCACATATGAATCTAACCAGAGTTTGTTAACCCGGCCTGGCTTTGGTCTATCAGTCGCCAGTGTATAATGATCTTATATACTTAGAAGCGCTATGCTTTAAGCTTTGGGATATTAATCCTTGCTGCATACGGCGTGGTAAGCCGGCGTTATATGTCAATTGAACAAGGCATTGTACGCTCAATCTTTTGGGTTGTAACCCTCACTGAACAGGTATGATAAGCCGGCATTATGAGCAAATATCACAGGTATGATATTTTGTTATAATTATATAAGATTATGATTGGACCGGCCCTGATTATGGACTGCCTTTAGTCACCAGTGGTTTTTATAGGGTATTGTCACCCGCCCTGCGGTAAACCGTCAGGGTACTTGTGATTATTTGTGTGCAGATATAATCTGGTGCACATAGTTGATGAAATCATAAGCATAAGTGGCAGATCTTCAATTGGCAGATTAGCAATGTCATGCAAAACAAAACATGCACGATGCCATGGCAGATCAAGAGTTTAACTAGCCTATTACAAGGCATCTGATGGCCAACAAGGATAAGTGTTTTGATGTCAACACATCAAAGTATTATGTTTCATAAATTGGCTCATGGCTGTTGGCGGATTGAAGCCTCCAGGTCATCCTGCGCCCCTTCGTCATCTTCGACCCCTTGATTATCCGTCAGCTGGAAGTCAGGTGTAGCCCAGTTGATACCGGTCAACGCTCTAAACAGAGCTTCATCATCAATAAGGTTTGATGGATCAATGTCAGGAGCGAAGGTGTGCTTACGAATCAGCGGGATGAGATCTTTTGGCTCGTGAACCGGCGCGCTAACTCTCTTGTTGTCAGCATCATAAGCCGCCTGGTATGTGGATAGACTGGTTTCGTCAGCCAGCTTGCTTGATAAGGGACGCATGGCTCTTGCTATCTCTGCAAAATCGTCAGCACTAAAGGCAGATCCATCTTCTTTAACACTGGGGCAGCCGTTGGCCAAATCTTCCAGGTCAAGATCGGCTTGCCATGCCTTTGCCCGGCTTAAGGCAGTTAAGGCGCCGGCTCTGGTAGCTCCCCGTTTTAAGTCATCAATCCTTTTGGGCAGCACGGATAACTGCTTCAGTGTATCTTTGATAAGTGTTGAGGGAGTTTTCTTGTGCAGCGTAGTAGCAATGGTTCGTTGGGCACCAGTATATAACTGTTACAAGAGTGTAGACAGCCTTAAGCCAGACGCGCATGTCTGAGCCCAACTTCGCGCTCCGCGAACCTATATCAGTAAAGTTATGAGTAAGCCGGCAGATATTCACAATATGATTCTTGAGGTACAAGGGAGACATGTTTTTCTACTTACCAAAGATGGCTGACGACATGATATTAATCTGTTGCTTTAAGTTGGCTAACTCTTCAGTCACTGGCTTAAGTGCCGCTTCAGCATCATCTGCTCTCTTCAATAGAGCCGCCTTCTCAGTTTCCCAACCATCTTTTTCAGCATTGAAATTTTGCTTCAGCTGTTCAATATTCTCCAAAGCAGTTTTTAATTCTCTTTTGGCCTTGGATGTCTCGGCTTGCTGAGTTTTCACATTGGCCTTCAGATCATTCAGCCGTGCATCCTTTTCGGTCAGTTCAGCCTGTGATATATGCAAACATGGAAGGCGTTATGATCATGATGATTTGTGAAGTCCCAAGCACAATACAAGTATTATACTTGGCCCTTGGGGGCTAATGTATATTGCTTCTCGAAACTCTCTAAAAGTCCCAAGCACAATAGAAGTATTATACTTGGCACTTGGGGGCTAATGCATATTGCTCTTTGTTAAGACAGACTTATCTGCTGACCCAGATAAATGACATGATCTGGTTTAAAAAGTCTACAAGCTGGAATATTGGTTTTTGGCAGGATGCTTAGTTCCGGTTTATTCATGACTGGTTAAGCCGGCCCTTAGGGGCTACAGACGCAATATTGATTCTTGCTACTTCAAGTCCTGACTTAACATACTTATTAAGCTGGCCCTTGGGGGCTACACATGCAAAGTTGAAGTACTGGTATAATAAGTCCCAGTTCACATTGAAAGCATAAACCGGCCCTTGGGGGCTACTGGATTTGATCTATGCAACTATTGAAGTTTACAGCACATTCTATTCTATCATGTCCCATAAACTTGGCGGCTAATGGAAGTATATTAATATAGGAAGAAGTTGCAGCATTTACCTCATACTGCTCCTTCATCAGGTTTACTAAGCCGGCTTCAAAGTCACGGCTGGTGTATAGACGGCTCAAATAGCCAGAGTGGATGTCTTGGGCATTGAACTGGGCATAGCTATCCAAGTCTACCTTCGACTTGGCTTTATCTTCAGCAGAAATTTCTTCCTTGGCGCTGTGCTTCGATAAGACAGTGGGGTTACCCGGTGTTGTGTAACCAAACCCAGTGACCACAACATCGTCAGTTTTTTCTTCAGCGGGCTTAGCTGGGCTCGGCGGCTTAGAAATCACCGGTTCAACATCCATATGGTCTATGGAGGCTTCATGGTCTTCTAGTGGTGGGTTATCAATGGTGGCTTCCGCAATTGGATGAGAAGATTCTGGTTGTTGTTTCTCCGGCTCAGACGGATTGGCGTCGTCGACCGGTTTATTCAGCTTTGCCTTCTTGCTGTGCTTGGCCTGGCCCCTGAAAATAATAAGTGTAAAGAGGTCAGTATAATTGTCAGGCATAAGGTGTGAATGATTAAAATATACCCTTACCCAAGTACAGTCTTGAAAGTCAGGATTTTAGTTCCCGTTGACTCGCCAGAGGAGGAATGAGAAGACCCTGATAGTTTGAATCAGACAGGTTAATAGGTTGATGGAAATGACCCGCCTTGGGATAAAGTATATCAGAAATATGAAAGACCTCTGGGCGGCGTTTGCAAACCGGCGTATTCGGTAAGCCGGAAGAAGTGATTACACCACCACTATGCCGGGTGGTGCGCCGAGCTTCGTGTTGCTGTTTCTTCAAAAGAAAGTTGGGATCCAAGTGAGCTAGAGGGTGATAAAAGCTTAATTTCCAGCTTGCTTGTCGGGTTTTCTGTGTTGGCAGAGGTTCTGAGCCGGAGGAAAGAATAATTACCTCTGCGTCATCTGCACGGCTGGCCTCTACGTTGTCCTGGTAACAATCATTGTCAATGAGATGTATAAAAAGGGAGCCAAGAGAGTCGAGTTCTACCTCTGACTCATTATCATCATCGTCATCATCAATGTTTAACCCGGCGGACTCGGTGGTCTTCTCCTTGGCAGGCCTCTTGCTGGCCTTGGTTTTGGTACGAGCCGGTTTAGCCAGCTTATCTTGCGGTTTCTTCTTCCAAAATGGATACTCAGCCTGTTAAGGTCAAAAAGATCATAAGTGGGCATAATTATTGAAAATGTTGATTGATCGGAAGGTATGCAACACTTACGGCTAGCGGCTTGTTGAAGGTGCTGAAAGGACTAAGTCCTGTTTTACGGCATTCCTTTAAGGGTTCATTCAGCAATTTCTTGGTGGTTTCAGTAATTTCTACATCAGATAGTTAATGTCACAGTGGCGTTGGGGATCTTTTACATCGCTAGTATATTCGCACATTAAGCCGGGGCGACGGCTTAATGGAAAGATACTCCAGGACACCCAGCACCGGACAAAGTCGACGCCAGTTAAGCCGTTGGCCATAAAGGCTCTGAGTTTTGAAAATGATGGCGCATATTTGGCCCGTTACTTCACAATGAGCCGTGAGGGGAGTGGATGTGTGCTGCTAAGTCGGTGATCGCGGTAACCCGACAGAGGATTTTTGCCAGCTAGAGATGTGTCTTGACAATAGAACCAAGTTTGGTTCCAGTCTTTAGGATGACTCGGGCGGCTTAGCATGGGGAAAGCTGACTTCTTTCCTCTTTTGAATTGAAACCCCACCGAGTTCGGTGTTGGGCCCGTCAACAAACTCTGTCTAACGGTATAAATAATAGAATTCTCTGAATAAATCAACTTTGGGCTCCTCTTGAAGATAAGCTTCACATAATACTTGGAAATTGCAAATGTTGGACACGGAGTTGTGTCCAATATCTTGAGGGTGAAGTTGGAAAAAATGAAGCACATCACAGAAAAACTTTGAGCCGAGTGGGCGGAACCCCCGACTCAGGTGGTCAGCAAAAACAATCACTTCTCCATCCTTGGGTTTGGGAGGATTTTCTTCACCAGGGACCTCGAGTGGATGTCCTCTTTCTTGGCTAGGGCGCCAGTGGCAACAAAATGGTTCAAATCTTCTTCAGTGACCCAGGATTGGACCTAGTTGCAAGCAGTGTATGTCTTAGCCATTTTTTTGATGATCTAAAAGAAAGATTATGCCGGTTCAAGATTATATGGTTAACCTGCAGATGGTTTAAAAGGCAAACAATAATGAAGCATGCATAAGCGTTAAACCGGAGATTGGCATTGAAGTTATAAAGATGAGCTATTGGCGGCTTAAGAGGGGACTAATGGTACCTGGCGGGTTACTATTTCTGAGTTAAGCCACCCACACAATTATTGAAGTGCAGATCTGAGAAAGGAAAAATTGCTAAGTGTTGGAAAAACAGGTTTCACAGATTGATGCTATGATTTTGGATCTACGGCACCTCAAATAATGGAAAATATCTAGACCTAAATTGCAGTACTTGAGCAGTTCATGTGTCCTGATCGGATTTCTTATCCAAAGATGCTCTAATAGCAAAAAGGATTGCCACGACTACCACCGCACGGTCGGGGTACCAAGTTTGAATCAAAAAAGCTTAAGCTATAGCGAAGAACAAAGATGAACTCCAACGAACTCATGGAAACCCTAATGGGAACTAGGAGAAAAGGAAGGAGGAGAACTTACCAGAGCTGTTGAACAGCGGAGGTGCGCGGACGAACTCTGGTCAATTCAGGTTGATGCAGCGGCCGTTGACGAGGCGAGGGCAAAGGTCAACGGCGGCGGCGAAGCTCGGGCGCTGAGACGCAAGGTAGAAGATAGACGAGGAGGCAAGGGGGGAAATGAAAAGGGACCCCTGCCCCTATTTATAAGGCTGGAAAGATAAGTGGCATGCGCGGGAATCGAGGAGGCTAAAAAATGGATATGTGTCGGCGCAGACGCCTCGAGTTTCGAAGGTTCATTAAAAGAGAAGATATATTAAGATTTGGGCTTTGTGTAAATATTAATGACAGGTGACATCACGGCGGGTTACCACAATCCTAGGAGATGACGTCATGACGGGTTATAGGACCTCGCAAGAATAAATGAAGAAGGATTTTTTCTAAGTGTTGAAGATTGTTACGAACAAGTTCAAATCAACCTCGAGCCTAATGTTGGGGATATAACTATTGGGTATGACCCGCCCAGGAGGAGCCGGGTTATACCGCTGGTGGTTTGTTATGACAATGCCCATGAAGATGTTGAAGATGGTGGTTCACGAAGCAGGCTTACTGAAGGCCTGAAGCCCAAAGGCGACTTAAGGCCTACAAGTGTAAACCGCCATATATGTATGACTTGTATTATAAGGCATGTATAAATTAGTCACCGAGCCGGACATGTTGTGTATGAGCCGGCTGGGATTCCATGAGCTGCTGGGCGTCAACCTGTGTATATAAAGGGACGACCCGGCGGCGGTTTAGGACAAGAAGCAAGAGATCGAAAGCTAGGACAAGCGTATTCGCTTCCTGGTAATCGAAACCCAAGCAATACCACCTCAAACTGGATTAGGCCTTTACCTTCACCGCAAGGGGCTGAACCAGTATAAACTCCCTGTGTCCTTTGTCCCGTTTAACCCCTTTAAGCTAATCTCGTTGCGATGGCTCCACGACTAAGTCCTTCTGCTAGGACATCTGCCGTGACAATTCCACGTCAGTAGTGCTAGCAATATACGAGTCTCATACAATGCCATTTCAATGATTCTACCACAAAAGCCCGAAAATATTGCAAGGTTCAAATTCCAGAGTTATATGACTCAAATTCCAAGATTACAAGGTTCAAACTGATATTAGAAATGAAATTCAGCTCATCAGCTGCAAACGCTCACGTTGATCTGCTGAACATGGATATCAGAGAGGTTCAAACTAATATTACCACTTCTAAGTCTGGTTTCGAAACCTCACAATTTTTGCAAAGGGGTCAGCCACTGAGAAGTCATGTATGGGGTTGACACGATGCCTTCCGATTACTCTGTCATCTGAAGTTCCAAAATGAAATTCAACATTTTTGGAGCCTATTCACTACAAAAAAGTACACTTTCGTGATAATACGTGTTTGTCACAGTAGGTCACGTTTTTTGTCATGCATGTACATCCATGACAAATGTATGACAGAATCAAGATAGTCATACCTGTTCTGTCGTAGAAGTGTTCCATGACATTACGAAAATTATCATCACGGAAGTGTCCACTTCCATGACGATAAATCGCGCGTCACAGAAGTGCTTTCATCAAGGGTGACCGACATGTGGCATCCACCGTAACGGAACGCCGTTAAGCTACGGGTCCGGTTTTGGATCCGATAACCCGTTAACAGCCCCGACCAATGGGGATTTTCCACGTGTAAAATCATCATTGGCTGGAGGAAACACGTGTCGGCTCACCGTTGGGACAGATGTCATCCACTCATTGGACCCAAAGCGCCTATGGTACGTCGACACGTGGCACGGCCCAACAGAGGCCCATTCATATGAAAAGTCCGGCCCGTTTGATTTGGTCAAAAGGTGGCGGGGCAGCCCACGGCAAGCCTATTAACGGCCTGTTCGCATATAACCCATTTACAGCCCGCTACCCCAGGGCCCGTTTATGGCCTATCCGAATTAGGCCCCGTAGCGTCATCTGGGCCGTCCAATATAGTTCCAGCCCTTTTAACTTCCGGCCCATGTATGGCCCATGACGTCTTTCAGCCCATATGAGGCCCTTATTACTCTCGGCCCATTAACGGCCCATGGTAAAACTGGCCCGTAATGAAAAGTGTATCATTTTATACCCATTAACGGCACGTGGTGAAACTGGCCCGTAATGAACTGTGTATCACTTTATACCCATTAACGACCCATTATTCCGTTGGGCCGTTTCCAGCCCATGTTATCTTTCGGCCTTCTCGAGGCCCATTTATTCTTGGGCTCATTTCCACATTCGTTTACTTACGGCCCGTTACTGTCATTTTCTGCTTGTGGGCCAAATTCAGCCCGTGGTTACCGTTGGCCCGTTTGTGGCCCGTTAATACGTTGGGCCGTTTTCATAGCATCATCAAAATATGGCCGATTAACGATGGCCCATTATGGTCGGCCCATGAACGAACGATTTCAACTCTAGCCCATTTACGGCCATAATGTGGTCTGTTATTGGCCCATGTTTGGCCAACCGATCATAAGCCCGTAGAAGGCCCATTGATGATGCGGCCCATAGAAGGCCCGTTGTGTCTATGGCCCGTATAAGGCCCATTGTTTCTATGCCACGTAGAAGGCCCATTGTTTCTACGACCCTTAGAAGGCCCATTGTTTGTACGGCCCGTAGGAGGCCCATGTTAACTACAGCCGGTGGGCATCAAAGTTCGCCACCAGTGCAAATATAGGGAACACCCTACACTATACAAAAATGGCTTGCTGTTTTCTTCAGCCGGTGGCTGCACGTTAAGAACCAATTTTGTATCGCACCAAAACAAATTACAACTATAAAACAAAAGGAAGGTTGGCATAAAAGTTAACAGTCTAGCAGATAAATGCACCACCAGAAGTTCATAAGCTCAGTTCATTTGACCTGACTGTTACGTTTTCATGCTGTATTGTCCGATGGAGCACCATAACCTTCGCCTTCAGTTCTCCTAGGCTCCTGAACAACATATCAAATGTCTGATAGTCTGGTTTCAAAACCATGCATATCTTGACAACATCGAACAATGTCTCTCCTTGTTTCACAAAGGGTCTCTGTTAGGGAATGGACTTGTGTCTGGAGCGCAGATACAACATTGTTTTGAGCTTGCATATCTTGATCATGAGGCAGTTTGGACGAGATTGCCTTAACAACCAAGCCAGTATTACGCAGGAACGTTCTTTTGGCACTGTTAGTGGACAGGTACTGACCCAATGCAGCAAGAGTTGACATTGCGGTTATTAGTTGCCTCGCCACCTTCAGAAGGTGGCGGTTCCACCATTTTTTCCATAGCTCGCTGAAAAGTTGTGGTTTTACATTAGTAGTACCAGAACAGAAGATATTAAGGAGGCAGCAAAACCAAACAAAATAGCTTTGGTCTATATACAGAACTTATTCTGGTGAACCCATGTAAAATAATAGTTGTATTTTATTGCAAAGTACATAATAAAACCAGGTTCCAAACATATGACCATGTACCATCGCTAATGTATTGTCTATTTCTTCACATTGTATTGAGTGCTAAGGATAAAGAGATGAAGTTTATAATATGGTAAGCATAGTATGACATCATTCATATCACAAAACAACTGAGAACAGACAAACAGGCAATTGTAACATTGTGTATGCAAGTCCAGCACGGAACTAGATTACAAGTCAAGATCAAAGGAACATCACTCCTCTCTTTTAAACCTTGTAAGGTGCAATGATACGCTAAGACAATTGTGTATAAAATTGAAAAGAGTAATAGACATTGGCTGCAAACCATGCAGTTCAAGGCACAAGTCAGAGTAAGTAGTAGTTAAAAGGCATGAGGATTAAGGACTTACAACAGTGGCTTTGACTGGTGTAGTCATGCCCTTCTTCTCGTTGGTGTGACAGTCCTTGAAGATTTCCACAGCATTTGGTCCAGGTACTTTTTGGTCCTTGCGGGCTTTCCTCTGCATTTGGAACAAGTCAATATAGATCTGATAATATGGTACAGCGAAAAGAGTGAAACAGTAGCTAATTACAAGAGCCTCACAGTGTGCAATATAGCTACGAGATCCTGTCGTCTGTTGGAATTTCACTTTCGTACGGTTGGCCTTGTTCTTTGAACAGTTCACCTACAAGAAGATAGATTTGTGTGGCACATGCGTAAATAAGACTTCAACATGTGATGTGATGACATATATATAATGTACCTGATACTTCGGATCAGACCAGTGTTTAACGAGGCCTCTCCAGTCTTCCTCAGATATATTTTCCACTGGAGATGTTTGGGCAAGTTCACTGTTAGCCTTGCCTTCAAAGTGAGTTTTCCTCAAGTTATACCGATACTTTCACAGAGCAGACTTGAAAACATGGGTGCAAGCTTGTCAGGTTGCATCATCTTGGCTATCCAACTTGAACCTCATCTGTTGAAAATTATGGGAGTCTCATTATCAGCAACCTAGAAAGTATTGGACAGAGCAAGACGATATTACAAGTTTCCATACATAACCGTACTTACAGATAAATGGTCAAGGAAGGTGTTGAACTGGGTTTCGTCTTTTTCATTCCTGTACTGAATCCATGTTGGGAGGATACGTACATGACACCTAACAGCAACCGCTGCCTCTGATACTAACTTGGCTGACTCTGTAGCATCACGTGGCCTTTTTAAACCTGCCTCAAAACGGATCTCCGTTCTTCCTCCTCTAGATTTAGTTAACCTATCGAGCATTATCCCTGATGTTTGTTTCCTCTTGCGCCTAGGTGCTAGTCCAACAACAAACATAGGAAGTGTTAGTGTACATCAAACTGTGAGACTACATATAAAGAAGCATGCAAATGTAACTTGACTCCAGCAACTACCTTCTTGCTGTTGAAGCTCACAAAGTTCACCTGATCTTGCCAACTCATCTTGTGTCAAGAGTGCTTCGGAAGTAGTGTCAGGTGGCAAGGGAGCTTGGGAACGTGTTGCTAGCTGAGTTGACCAACGAGTAAATCGTGCAGCTGGTGGTACTGTGGAAGGTGTTGCAACAACTAGGGTTGTCTCTGATTGTTTGGCGGCAGCTATTTGTTTCTGTTTGGCTTGTTCTGCAGCTTGTGTAGCACGGGATACCCTGTTGGTACAATTTTCCGCTGGACTTTGACCTTCTATTGCACCATCAGTACCAGCAGAATCTGCAGGATTGTTCCGCTTCCCTTTCCCTGTCGTTCTGTCTTGCTTCCTCTTTCTTTGTACCATGTTAAGTCAAGCCGACAAGAAAAACGAATAACAATTTAGTTCTTCAGAACAAATGTACTTTGATGTAAGAACATGGTGTGATAGACAGATATTGTATGTTCTAGAAACGGGAACACGTGTCTTAGTCACAAGTATAATGTGTAAAGTAAGCAGATGAAATTCAACAAAATTAGAAGCAATACAAGCTAGAAATCATACATAACATGCAACCACATATAACAGTGCCAAGTTAGAGGGAGCACCTGTGATGGTGCACTAGGGGAGACGTGCTCATCACCAACACAACTACGTTGAGTGTCTATGCATGTGTTGTCTTGGAAATCACATTGGGGGGATGGAGGAGTAGAATCTGTAAAGGCCCTCCATTTGGAAGGAGCACCTTCATCCGCTGCCTTGCTAACTTCCTTCCGCTTTATTGATTTTGAATTGTCAAGTAAAACCGACAAGAAAAAACAATAAAATTCACTCTTCAGAACTCATTCATGCATGATACTGACAATCACTACTTTGATGTAAGGCAAACACATGATTCCAGGATGGAATAATACGAAAAATAGGATGGCATGGCATATTCACAACTGTTTGTGTAAACTAAGCAGAAACCATTTCACCAAATAAGAAGTAATGCAAGCTAGATACCACGTGAAAGATGCAACCAATATTACTTTGCCAAGTTAAAAGTGTCCCATCATAAATGGCATTTCAACAAATTAGAAGCAGCGCATGCTATAAATCATATCAAAGATGCAACTAATATCACACTGCATATACTGAAGGTGTCTCGTCATATTGATTTATGCGAGATACAAAAAAACAATAGTTTTATGTGAGGACATGCTTAATAGACAGATGTACTATGTACTAAATACAGGAAGGCATGTCACATTAACAGGTATAATGTATCAGCTAAGAAGAATAGCACATGTAGTTTAACCAGATTGGAAGAATTACAATGTAGACACCGTATGCAACATGCAACCACATATCACACTGCCAAGTTAGAGCAAGCACCTGCGATGCTAGTGTAGGGGAAATGCGGTAATCAACTACAGAGCTACGTTCACTATCTTCATCTAGCCTTGTTGTTTCTTGAGAAGCATGTCGGGAGGCTGACGCTGCATTCTTTAAATGAGGAGTAATCCACTTGCATGACTGCCTCATCATAAGTGATTGATGAGGGATACACAAGAACATTAGTTTGATGTAAGAACATGGTTAATACACAGATGTACTAGTATGTACCAAAAACAAAAAGGCGTGCCATATTCAAAGGTATAATGTGTAAGCTAAGAAGATGCAATTTAACCAAATTGGAAGCAATACAAGCTAGACATCCGGCTGGAGTGGTGAGCATGATCATCTAGGACCTGAAAGCCTGGTGGGAGGTGGGCTGCTTCGCCACCATCGCGGCTTTTTAGTTCGCTTCCAGGTGATGCCTCTCCTTGCTGGGCTTGTCACTGGCTCGGCCAGTGCCCTGACTAGCTATTTGTCTTCTGGTGCTCACAGGATGGTGGTTCATGTAAAAAATATCTTTCCTTATCTTAATAAGACCGACTTCGGCCTTTCAAATACAAGCTAGACACCATATGGAACATGCAACCACATATGACACCGCGAAGTTAAAGCAAGCACCTGGGATGGTGGTTCATTGCGAGCGAGGTCATCAACTCCAGAGCTACGTTTACCGTCTCCATCTGCTGACACTGTGATACGTCTCCAACGTATCTATAATTTTTGATTGCTCCATGCTATATTATCTACTGTTTTGGACATTATTGGGCTTTATTATTCACTTTTATATTATTTTTGGGACTAACCTATTAACCGGAGGCCCGGCCCAGAATTGCTGTTTTTTGCCTATTTCAGAGTTTCGCAGAGAAGGAATATCAAAGGGAGTCCAAACGGAATGAAACCTTCGGGAAGGTGATTTTCAGAATGAACAAGATCCAGGAGACTTGGACCCTACATCAAGAAATAAAGGAGGAGGCCACGAGGTAGGGGGCGCGCCTACCCCCCCCCCCCCCTCCAGTGCGCGCCCTCCACCCTCGTGGGCCCCCTATAGCTCCACCGACATACTCCTTCCTCCTATATATACCTACGTCCCCCAAACGATCAGATACGGAGCCAAAAACCTAATTCCACCGCCGCAACCTTCTGTACCCACGAGCTCCCATCTTGGGGCCTGTTCTGGAGCTCCGCCGGAGGGGGCATCGATCACGGAGGGCTTCTACATCAACACCATAGCCCCTCCGATGAAGTGTGAGTAGTTTACCTCAGACCTTCGGGTCCATAGTTATTAGCTAGATGGCTTCTTCTCTCTTTTTGGATCTCAATACAATGTTCTCCCCCTCTCTCGTGGAGATCTATTCGATGTAATCTTCTTTTGCGGTGTGTTTGTCGAGACCGATGAATTATGGGTTTATGATCAAGTTTATCTATGAACAATATTTGAATCTTCTCTGAATTCTTTTATGTATGATTGGTTATCTTTGCAAGTCTCTTCGAATTATCCATTTGGTTTGGCCTACTAGATTGATCTTTCTTGCAATGGGAGAATTGCTTAGCTTTGGGTTCAATCTTGCAGTGTCCTTTCCCAGTGACAGTAGGGGCAGCAAGGCACGTATTGTATTGTTGCCATCGAGGATAACAAGATGGGGTTTTTATCATATTGCATGAATTTATCCCTCTACATCATGTCATCTTGCTTAAGGCGTTACTCTTTTATTATGAACTTAATACTCTAGATGCATGCTGGATAGCGGTCGATGAGTGGAGTAATAGTAGTAGATGCAGGCAGGAGTCGGTCTACTTGTCTTGGACGTGATGCCTATATACATGATCATACCTAGATATTCTCATCACTATGCTCAATTATGTCAATTGCTCAACAGTAATTTGTTCACCCATAGTAGAATACTTATGCTCTCGAGAGAAGCCACTAGTGAAACCTATGGCCCCGGGGTCTATCTTCATCATATTAATCTTCCAATACTTAGTTATTTCCTTTGCTTTTATTTTACTTTGCATCTTTATCACAAAAATACCAAAAATATTATCCTATCATATCTATCAGATCTCACTCTCGTAAGTGGCCGTGTAGGGATTGACAACCCCTTATCGCGTTGGTTGCGAGGATTTATTTGTTTTGTGTAGGTGCGAGGGACTCGCGCGTAGCCTCCTACTGGATTGATACCTTGGTTCTCAAAAAATGAGGGAAATACTTACGCTACTTTGTTGCATCACCCTTTCCTCTTCAAGGGAAAACCGACGCAGTGCTCAAGAGGTAGCAAGAAGGATTTCTGGCGCCGTTGCCGGGGAGGTCTACGCAAAAGTCAACATACCAAGTACCCATCACAAACCCTTATCTCCCGCATTACATTATTTGCCATTTTCCTCTCGTTTTCCTCTCCCCCACTTCACCCTTGCCGTTTTATTCGCCCTCTCTTTTCCGTTTGCCTCTTTTTCGCTTGCTTTTTGTTTGCTCGTGTGTTGGATTGCTTGTTTGTCACGATGGCTCAAGATAATACCAAATTAAGTGACTTTACCAATACCAACAATAATGATTTCCTTAGCACTCCGATTGCTCCTCTTACCAATACTGAATCATGTGAAATCAATGCTGCTTTGTTGAATCTTGTCATGAAAGATCAATTCGCCGGCCTTCCTAGTGAAGATGCCGCTACTCATCTAAATAGCTTCGTTGATTTGTGTGATATGCAAAAGAAGAAAGATGTGGACAATGATATTGTTAAATTGAGGCTATTTCCTTTTTCGCTTAGAGATCGTGCTAAAGCTTGGTTTTTGTCTTTGCCTAAAAATAGTATGGATTCATGGAATAAGTGCAAAGTTGCTTTTATCTCTAAATATTTTCCTCCCGCTAAGATCATCTCTCTTAGAAACGATATTATGAATTTTAAGCAACTTGATCATGAACATGTTGCACAAGCTTGGGAGAGGATGAAATTAATGATACGTAATTGCCCTACACATGGTTTGAACTTGTGGATGATTATACAAAAGTTTTATGCCGGATTGAATTTTGCTTCTAGAAATCTTTTAGATTCGGCCGCGGGAGGCACTTTTATGGAAATCACTTTAGGAGAAGCTACTAAACTCCTAGACAATATTATGGTTAATTATTCTCAATGGCACACTAAAAGATCTACTAATAAAAAAGTGCATGCGATAGAAGAAATTAATGTTTTGAGTGGAAAGATGGATGAACTTATGAAATTATTTGCTACTAAGAGTGTTTCTTCTGATCCTAATGATATGCCTTTGTCTACTTTGATTAAAAATAATAATGAATCTATGGATGTGAATTTTGTTGGTAGGAATAATTTTGGTAACAACGCGTATAGAGGAAACTTTAATCCTAGGCCTTATCCTAGTAATTCCTCTAATAATTATGGTAATTCCTACAACAACTCTTATGGAACTTTTAATAAGATGCCCTCTGAATTTGAGACTAGTGTTAAAGAGTTTATGAATTCGCAAAAGAATTTCAATGCTTTGCTTGAAGAAAAATTGCTTAAAGTTGATGAGTTGGCTATTGATAGAATTTCTCTTGATGTTGATTCTTTAAAACTGAGATCTATTCCTCTTAAGCATGATATCAATGAGTCTCTCAAAGCCATGAGAATTTCCATTGATGAGTGCAAATAAAGAACCGCTAGGATGCGTGCTAAGAAAGATTGCTTTATGAAAGAATGTTCTTCAGATTTCTATGAAAATAAAGATGAAGATCTAAAAGTTATTGATGTGTCCCTATTAAATCTTCGTTTTGCAATATGAATCTTGATAATGATGGGACTGAATGTGATCCACCTTTACCTAGAAGGCGTTCCAAAAATTCGGAGTTTTTAGATCTTGATGCTAAAATTGATAAAAGTGGGATTGAAGAAATCAAAACATTAGATGTTAATGGACCCACTATTTTGGATTTCAAGGAATTTAATTATGATAATTGCTCTTTGATAGATTATATTTCCTTGTTGCAATCCGTGCTAAATTCTCCTCATGCTTATAGTCAAAATAAAGCTTTTACCAAACATATCGTTGATGCTTTGATGCAATCTTATGAAGAAAAGCTTGAGTTGGAAGTTTCTATCCCTAGAAAACTTTATGATGAGTGGGAACCTACTATTAAAATTAAGATTAAATACCATGAATGCTATGCTTTGTGTGATTTGGGTGCTAGTGTTTCCACGATTCCGAAAACTTTGTGCGATTTGCTAGGTTTCCGTGATTTTGATGATTGCTCTTTAAACTTGCACCTTGCGGATTCCACTATTAAGAAACCTATGGGAAGAATTAATGATGTTCTTATTGTTGCAAATAGGAACTATGTGCCCGTAGATTTTATCGTTCTTGACATAGATTGCAATCCTTCATGTCCTATTATTCTTGGTAGACCTTTCCTTAGAACGATTGGTGCAATTATTGATATGAAGGAAGGGAATATTAGATTCCAATTTCCATTAAAGAAAGGCATGGAACACTTCCCTAGGAAGAAAATAAAATTACCATATGAATCTATCATGAGAGCCACTTATGGATTGCCTACCAAAGATGGCAATACCTAGATCTATCCTTGCTTTTATGCCTAGCTAGGGGCGTTAAACGATAGCGCTTGTTGGGAGGCAACCCAATTTTATTTTTAGTTTTTTTGCTTTTTTGCTTCTGTTTAGGAATAAATATTTGTTCTAGCCTCTGGTTAGATATGTTTTTTTGTTTTAATTAGTGTTTGTGCCAAGTTAAACCTATAGGATCTTCTTGGATGATAGTTATTTGATCTTGCTGTAATTTCCAGAAACTTTGTGTTCACGAAAATAATTGTTAAAAATCACCAGAACGTGATAAAATCTTGATTCCAATTTCTGCTGATCAATAAACAAATTGACTAGGTCTTCCTATTTTGTCTTATGTTTTGGAGTTCCAGAAGTTTGCGTTAGTTACAGATTACTACAGACTGTTCTGTTTTTGACAGATTCTGTTTTTCGTGTGTTGTTTGCTTATTTTGATGAATCTATGGCTAGTAAAATAGTTTATAAACCATAGAGAAGTTGGAATACAGTAGGTTTAACACCAATATAAATAAATAATGAGTTCATTACAGTACCTTGAAGTGGTCTTTTGTTTTCTTTCGCTAACGGAGCTCACGAGATTTTCTGTTGAGTTTTGTGTTGTGAAGTTTTCAAGTTTTGGGTGAAAGATTAGATGGATTATGGAACAAGGAGTGGCAAGAGCCTAAGCTTGGGGATGCCCATGGCACCCCCAAGATAATCTAAGGATACAATAAAGCCAAAGCTTGGGGATGCCCCGGAAGGCATCCCCTCTTTCGTCTACTTCCATCGGCAACTTTACTTGGAGCTATATTTTTATTCACCACATGATATGTGTTTTGCTTGGAGCGTCTTGTATGATTTGAGTCTTTGCTTTTTAGTTTACCACAATCATCCTTGCTGTACACACCTTTTGAGAGAGTCACACATGATTCGGAAATTATTAGAATACTCTATGTGCTTCACTTATATCTTTTGAGTTATATAGTTTTTGCTCTAGTACTTCACTTATATCTTTTAGAGCACGGTGCTGGATTTGTTTTATAGAAACTATTGATATCTCATGCTTAACTTAGATTATTTTGAGAGTCTTAAATAGCATGGTAATTTGCTTAAATAATCCTAATATGCTTGGTATTCAAGATTAGTAAAAACTTTCTTATGAGTGTGTTGAATACTAAGATAAGTTTGATGCCTGATAATTGTTTTGAGATATAAAGATGGTGATATTAGAGTCATGCTAGTTGAGTAGTTTTGAATTTGAGAAATACTTGTGTTAAAGTTTGTGATTCCCGTAGCATGCACGTATGGTGAACCGTTATGTGATGAAGTCGGGGCATGATTTATTTATTGATTGTCTTCCTTATGAGTGGCGGTCGGGGATGAGCGATGGTCTTTTCCTACCAATCTATCCCCCTAGGAGCATGCGCGTAATACTTTGCTTTGATAACTTCTAGATTTTTGCAATAAGTATATGAGTTCTTTATGACTAATGTTGAGTCCATGGATTATACGCACTCTTCTTCCTTCCACCATTGGTGGCCTCTCTAATACCACGCACTTTTCACCGGTATCATACACCCACCATAAATCTTCCTCAAAACAGCCACCATACCTACCTATCATGGCATTTCCATAGCCATTCCGAGATATATTGCCATGCAACTTTCCACCGTTCCGTTTATTATGATACGCTCCATCATTGTCATATTGCTTGCATGATCATGTAGTTGACATCGTATTTTTGGCAAAGCCACCGTTCATAATTCTTTCATACATGTCACTCTTGATTCATTGCATATCCCGGTACACCGCCGGAGGCATTCATATAGAGTCATATTTTGTTCTAAGAGTTGTAATTGTTGAGTTGTAAGAAAATAAAAGTGTGATGATCTTCATTTTTTAGAGCATTGTCCCAAGTGAGGAAAAAAGGATGATGGAGACTATGATTCCCCCACAAGTCGGGATGAGACTCCGGATGAAAAAAAAGAGGCCATAAAAAAGGCCCAAATAAAAAAATGAGAGAAAAAGATAGAAGGGACAATGTTACTATCCTTTTACCACACTTATGCTTCAAAGTAGCACCATGATCTTCATGATAGAGAGTCTCTCATTTTGTCACGTTCATATACTAGTGGGAATTTTTAATTATAGAACTTGGCTTGTATATTCCAATGATGGGCTTCCTCAAAATGCCCTAGGTCTTCGTGAGCAAGCGAGTTGGATGCACACCCACTTAGTTTCTTTTGTTGAGCTTTCATGTGCTTATAGCTCTAGTGCATCCATTGCATGGCAATCCCTACTCACTCACATTGATACCTATTGATGGGCATCTCCATAGCCCGTTGATACGCCCAGTTGATGTGAGACTATCTTCTCCTTTTGTCTTCTCCACAACCACCATTCCATTCCACATATAGTGCTATGTCCATGGCTCACGCTCATGTATTGCGTGAAGATTGAAAAATTTTGAGAACATCAAAAGTATGAAACAATTGCTTGGCTTGTCATCGGGGTTGTGCATGATTTAAATACTTTGTGTGGTGAAGATAGAGCATAGCCAGACTATATGATTTTGTAGGGATAACTTTCTTTGGCCATGTTATTTTGAGAAGACATAATTGCTTTGATTAGTATGCTTGAAGTATTATTATTTTTATGTCAACATTAAACTTTTGTCTTGAATCTTTCGGATCTGAATATTCATACCGCAATTAAGAAGAATTACATTGAAATTATGCCAAGTAGCACTCCGCATCAAAAATTCTATTTTTATCATTTACCTACTCGAGGACGAGCAGGAATTAAGCTTGGGGATGCTTGATACGTCTCCAACGTATCTATAATTTTTGATTGCTCCATGCTATATTATCTACTGTTTTGGACATTATTGGGCTTTATTATTCACTTTTATATTATTTTTGGGACTAACCTATTAACCGGAGGCCCAACCCAGAATTGCTGTTTTTTGCCTATTTCAGAGTTTCGCAGAAAAGGAATATCAAACGGAGTCCAAACGGAATGAAACCTTCGGGAACGTGATTTTCAGAATGAACAAGATACAGGAGACTTGGACCCCACGTCAAGAAATAAAGGAGGAGGCCACGAGGTAGGGAGGCGCGCCTACCCCCAAGGGTGCGCCCTCCACCCTCGTGGGCCCCCTGTTGCTCCACCGACGTACTCCTTCCTCCTATATATACCTACATACCCCAAAACGATCAGATACGGAGCCAAAAAACTAATTCCACCGCCGCAACCTTCTGTACCCACGAGATCCCATCTTGGGGCCAATTCCGGAGCTCCGTCGGAGGGGGCATCGATCATGGAGGGCATCTACATAAACACCATAGCCCCTCCGATGAAGTGTGAGTAGTTTACCTTAGACCTTCGGGTCCATAGTTATTAGCTAGATGGCTTCTTCTCTCTTTTTGGATCTCAATACAATGTTCTCCCCCTCTCTCGTGGAGATCTATTCGATGTAATCTTCTGTTGCGGTGTGTTTGTTGAGACAGATGAATTGTGGGTTTATGATCAAGTTTATCTATGAACAATATTTGAATCTTCTCTGAATTCTTTTATGTATGATTGGTTATCTTTGCAAGTCTCTTCGAATTATCAGTTTGGTTTAGCCTACTAGATTGATCTTTCTTGCAATGGGAGAAGTGCTTAGCTTTGGGTTCAATCTTGCGGTGTCCTTTCCCAATGACAGTAGGGGCAGCAAGGCACGTATTGTATTGTTGCCATCGAGGATAACAAGATGGGTTTTTTTTTATCATATTGCATGAATTTATCCCTCTACATCATGTCATCTTGCTTAAGGCGTTACTCTGTTTTTATGAACTTAATACTCTAGATGTATGCTGGATAGCGGTCGATGAGTGGAGTAATAGTAGTAGATGCAGGCAGGAGTCGGTCTACTTGTCTCGGACGTGATGCCTATATACATGATCATACCTAGATATTCTCATAACTATGCTCAATTCTGTCAATTGCTCAACAGTAATTTGTTCACCCACCGTAGAATACTTATGCTCTCGAGAGAACCCCCTAGTGAAACCTATGGCCCCCGGGTCTATCTTCATCATATTAATCTTCCAATACTTAGTTATTTCCTTTGCTTTTATTTTACTTTGCATCTTTATCACAAAAATACCAAAAATATTATTCTATCATATCTATCAGATCTCACTCTCGTAAGTGGCTGTGTATGGATTGACAACCCCTTATCGCGTTGGTTGCGAGGATTTATTTGTTTTGTGTAGGTGCGAGGGACTCGCGCGTAGCCTCCTACTGGATTGATACCTTGGTTCTCAAAAACTGAGGGAAATACTTACGCTACTTTGCTGCATCACCCTTTCCTCTTCAAGGGAAAACCAACGCAGTGCTCAAGAGGTAGCACACTGCACCTATTATGTGGCTGAAACGTGTCTGGCCTATCCGCGTACGACGCTGGAGCGACTTCTCTCTTTTCTTTTTTGCTTCTCTCATAGCAGCAGAGTCTGAATACCCTTGCATAAAAACACAATAGTGAGAGTATGGGTGAAGTGTGTGCAGAACTAGTGCACTGTAAAAGTAGCAGATAGCAGGTGGCTGAAAAATAAATGACGGGAGACATATGATAGCTCTACAACATTGCATGGCAAACAAAATTAGATTCTACTCCGTATGATTTTGTAATATATGAGCACAGGAAATGCAGGTACTCCTCCAGCACACCACCACATGTGGCTAAAAGTCGACCAAAAATAAATAGGCCAGTCGATTTTTTTAATGAACCGTCTGATCTATAAGGAACGGGCAAATGGCCTTCGTCTACCTCCCGCCAATCACTGTTGACGATCTTTCTCGAACCGCCAGCGACCACCGGCCCAGACCCCTGCCTCCGCCGCCCCGCCCTTCCCCTGACCTCACACCACCGCCGTGCTTGGCAGCGCCCCCAGGCCATCCCTTCAATCCCGGCCGACCTCCAGATCGGGCGCCAGTAGCTCTAGGCCCCTAAGATAAACACTGAGGCGCTGCTTCCCCGTCGTAATAGGCGGACTAGCGCCTGTTACGCCGGGGAATGCTTTCGTTAATGGGAATCAACTGACCAGGAATTGAAATTCAGGGGGGCGACGGACCTCTAGCAAAGGTGAAACAGTATATGAGGAGAAACCTTGTGCATCGCGAGTTACTAGGAACATCTAGTATCAAGAAGAAGCGGTCAACTAGTGTCTTCTATGGGATGAATACCATGCAAGCAGACACGTAAGATTTGCACGAATAAGGGAAGAGGAGTACCATTTTCGGTTGCCGGTGTGGTCGCCTCCACATGTCGCGCCGATCTTCTTCTTTTTGCCGGGGATACCGATGTTCTGGAGGGTGCAGGCTTGGACGAACCCATGGCCAAATTTTTGACTGTGTTGCCATGGTCGTATGTCAGCAGAGGGGAAGCAGATCCGAGGCGGCGAAGGACGGCGTAGCAGGAACAGCTCCGGTGCGGTGGAGGGTGGCGAAGTTGGAGCGGCAGCGGTGAGGCGCAGGACGGCGTGGTTGAACTGGCTCGGGTACGGACGGCTCGGCTTCAACTACTAGCCGTGGAGGGCGTTGCGGTTGTGGTGGCAGTGGACGACGACGTCAGGGTATCGGCTCCGGCGTGATGGAGGAGGGCGGCGGTTGATGGGTGGAATGGGGTGGCGGATGGAGGACGCCGGGGTTTCGCGGCTGGTGGAGAGGTAGTTTTTGCACCCACGGAGTACGAATGGGGAATCGGACGGGTGGGCGGGGGGGGGGGGGGGAGGGGGGAGAACCATGTTTCGGTCTGGGACGCGCTTGTTTTTGGCTTTTTTTGAACAGAAGATGGGACGCGCTTGTTTGAAATTTGGGGAATGTACAAACTTTGCCCCCCTCTTAAATTTCGGACCTACTGCGGGTCGGGGGTAGGATGGTAATCCTAGGTGTCCCAAATAGTGGGCGGGAGCGATTTCGGCCGCGCGCATGTGTGCTTAGGCGGCCATTGTGTATGAATGTTTTTCGGAGGCGGTTGCGTGGCGTCTAGATGAAGCTACAAACCTACCCCGGTTTAGACCTTTGGACATCGGGCCGGTAGGTTTCACGGGTTGGAGTTATTAGAAAAGTAATTTCCTTCTACTACCAAACATTGGTCTCACGCGGTTTCGGGCGAGTAGAGGCTCTTTTGGCGCTTCGTTCGAAATTTTGAAACACAAGCATTCACGTTTAGAGTACTCTTGAACTTTGAGGATTGACCTAAATAGACAACGTTAAATTCGACCTTGTATGTTTGAAAACCTCATGAAATTCTCCGCTTCTTTTTGAAATTTTGACACTTGAAAATCCTATAACTACAATTATTTTGGAATGGAGGAGCTAATCTAGAATCTATTTTGTACACGACTACATATGCTATTATGTACAAAATCAGAGCAAAGATTGGTGCCCCCATAATTTAGGTATGATTTACAAATGCCATGATACCAAATTCAAATAATTGAATGGACTTCATGTTGAATTCGATTTTTTTAAAACCACCTTAAGTTGAATTCAAATGTATGCTAGTTCATAGGTAGCTATTTATAATGTTCATTGTGTAACTTTCATATGTATAATGTGCTTTACACACACAGCACGAACTATACTCACGTTTATATTCGATTGCTAAAGCGATGCATTGTCTGGAGTTCAAAATACTAACTATGTGGATCAATTGTGTCGAATAATAACATAGACATGCTCAAATTCGATAGAATCTAGATGTCTGATGGATCAATGACCGTTCCTTACGCGAATTGCAAATATCATGATCCCATCCTAATATTTGGATACAATTTATATCTTTAATCAATGTGTACAGCAGTCTTGTATGTGTAGTTTCACTCTCCATCGGTGGTCTCTCACACATGCTCACACACTCTCTCCCGAGGTGTCTTTCTCGCACACATGCTCTCGATATAACCCTTCCTCCCTCTCGTAACCATTTACGACTATTTTCACTAACCTTTATCACAAGCACTCTTCCTCTCGCAAGCATACACACGCACAATCCCCATCGACCCTTTCTATATACATAGACCTGCCTACATGTCTCCTATACGCACATTATCTTTAGGCCTGTCTCTCACGCATTGTCTCACACCTCTCTTCCTAATCGACGAGTATGATTCTAGCAGAGCATTCTGTAGGATGCCCCTTAAAGTTAGGTTGGATGAATAGTAATATCAAAGATAAAGGGGTTACCTTAGTCCGAGAACCTAGGGTTACAAATCCTAGCCGGCTTTGTCAGTGGACATAGAGTCCTTCACAATTATGCTATCTTTGTCTTGTACGACTAGTCATCCATGGGTCTCCCTAAATGTGTCACGGGCCGACCAATGTGGCGCAGGACGGAACCGAACGAAGGGCCTCACCTCGACCCACCGGACCTCACGCGGTGACACACCCTCTGCCCCCACGTCTCGTTATCTTCTCACACCCACACAAACCAACATAGACACCACACACACACAAAATATTCTCCTGGTCCTCTATCCACTCCCCCATTGCATATACACACTCAAGGGAATCTCTCGCCGTGACGTCATATTCGTCTCTCTCTCTATAGACCACTCTCATTTCTCGTGCTATCTCTCCCCCCCTGCCGGCCCCTCTATCCATGCCTCTCTCGAATACGTAATACACACACATACCTCTCTAGGCCCTGCCAAATGCATCAACTACACATTCACACATGTTACATCACGTACCCCATTGATCTAAAAAGCCCTCTCTTCACGTTTATTTCGCATACAACATTCCTTTTGAATAAAGTGTGGCCAAAAAAATATTTTAGAATTTCTACATATATCCAACATTACAAAGTTATATGGAGGAGTATGAATGCTTGCATTGTATGGTGCCCACAATTATATTTATTCCGCACTGTGAATTTGTATATTTTTATACTATATATAAAGTTGGTCATAATAAAGAGAAACGAAGAGCATCTCTCTCTCCATCGCATACCCCCCCCCCTCTATGCCCCTTTCACGTACGCACACAAACTATCTCCAGGTCCTGTAAAAGTAAGCCCCCAGCACATTCACGCACTACAAAAAAAGGACACATCCGTTACATTTTGGGCCGAACGAAAATCTTTTCTGTCATACTTATGACACTTCTATGACAATAATTGTGACAAAACACGGTATCATCATAGATGTGGTGGGGTCCTACTTCTATGACAAAAAATCATGACAGAAAATGGGCTTTTCATCCTGGGCGGGCCGGAGACGCAGCTGCATGACATTCTTTGGGCCGTCCATGATGGAAAAAACCGTGGTAGAAGCAAGGGCGAGGAAAATATCGGGGTGTTCCCGGTTACGGTGGGTGGTCGGGGCCGAGCAATGCGCGTTTCTCTTGTACACGCACGCGCGTGGGTGCGAGGCGTTGGGCTCTAACTGAACCCGAGCGAGGCGTTGGGCTCTAACTGAACCCGAGCGACTGCACTGCAGGCTACGCGTTACTGAACCCGAGTGATCGATCGATGGCTGATAACTGAACCCGATCGAGCGATTCCTTCGCTACTGCTACTAACTGAAGCTGATCGATGCTGCCTCTAGATGAACAGTGAGCGTTGCTCGGGGGTTTGGATGACAGTTCCCGGTGGGGGTGGATGAACATGACCCTGTGGCGTTGCCTCTGGATGAACAGTGAGCGTTGCTGGGGGGTTTGGATGAACAGGACCCCGATCGTTCGAGCCGGTTGGGGCTGGATGAACAGGACCCCGTGGAGGGCAGGATGAACAGGACCACCCCGTGGAGGGCAGGATGAACAGTAGATGGTGGAGGGCAGGATGAACAGTAGCCCGTGGAGGGGTGGTTGAACAGGAGCCCATGGAGAGGGCTGGATGAACAGGAGCCCGTGGATGAACAGTCGCAGGTGGAGGCTGGAGGAGGTCGACGGTGGATGAACAGTAGCCCGTGGAGGCTGGAAGGGGTCGACGGTGGATATGAACAGTATCCCATGGAGTCCCGTTTTGCGGTACGCCACACCCCTCCCGATGAACAGGACCCCCGTTTCAACCGTAGCGCTCCAACACAAGTCCGTTTACTCCGTTTTGCGGTACGCCACACCCCTCCCGATCAACAGGACCCTGTTTCGACCATAGGAGGTCCGTTTCCTCCATTTTGCGGTACGCTAGACCCCTCCCGATGAACAGGCTCCCATTTCAAAGGTGGCCGGTCGAACACAAGGCCGTTTCCTCCGTTCTGCGGTTTGCCAGGCCTCGTTTCCATCGGCTGTTCCGTCCAAGCCGGTTGGCTCCCACGCGTTCCGTTTCCTCCTGATGAACACGACGCATTCCGTTGCCTCCCCATGAACACGATGACGACGTTGTTTCTCCGTTCCGACCCAGCCATGTACACGAGCCCTGGCCGTACGTACGCGCGAGTAGGCGTTCGAGACCCCGCCCATATGTACGTACGTGGCCGTATTTACTTTCTTGCACCCTGGCCACTGTACGTATGTGTACATGCTACGTGCGCGCCTCTACTACGCCACGTGCACGCCTCTACATCGACCAGTATGTACGTACACGTTCGCGACCAGAATGACAATGCTACGTGCGCTTCGACCAGGTGGGTCCCGACTGTTAGGCACTTCCTTGCATGCGACGATGTAGCTGGTGGGTCCCAGCAGTCAAGGGGAAACGTTTTTTCTTGCGAAATAAGGTGGCCCGTCCGGTGGGTCCCCGCCGTCAGGTGGAGGAATAATTATTTTGTGCGTAATAAGGAGGCACTTCCTTGCTGCGGCCGTGGACCCAGCTGTCAGCCTCTCCACGTACAGTCCACGTCCGATGGAAGCCGTTCCTTGACCATGTTGACCACGCCGCGCCGAGAGCACCAGGGCGGTGGACGACGGCGAGGCCTAGGAGGGGACGACGCGGAGCCGGGGAAGACGTGGCAGTGGATGCCCACGCGTACAGGAGTACGAGGGTTCACTGGTTCGCTGCGGTGTGAGGCTGCCGTCGCCACAGAATAACAGGGGGTGTGGGTGAGTAGAGGGATGGCCTGGCCAACGGTGGGAATAGTAGGGGTGGGGAGGCCTCCACGGCAGCACAGCCGGCCACGGGAGGTAGGAGCATGCGGCACGACCGGCGCTGCTTTGGGCGGCTGGAGCAACAAGACCAGAGGTTGAAGAAGCGCTACGGCCGTTGGATGGACATCGTACGGTCACTGGAGCTAGAATCGTTCATATTGACTAAGTTGACAAAGCACTTCATCCCCGTCAACTTAGTAGGCCCACAAGTCAGCCTCCCACCAAGGTGGGTCCCAACTAGCAGGGGGAGTATTCATTTTTTTGTGCTTAATAAGGAGGCACCTCTGGTGGGTCCGAGCTGACAGCGGGGGGAACGTTTTTTTCACGAAATACATTGGCCCGTCCGATGGGTCCCAGCAGTTAGGGGGAAATGTTTTTTGGCCAAATACGGTGGCCCGTCCGGTGGGTCCCTGCTATCAGGTGGAGGAATAATTATTTTCTGCGTAATAAGGAGGAACTTCCTTGCGGCTGCCGTGGACCCAGCTGTCAGCCTCTCCACGTACAGTACTCTTCCGATGGAAGTCGTTCCTTGACCACGTTGACCATGCCGTGCCGAGAGCACCAGGGCGGTGGACGACGGCGAGGCCTTGGAAGGGAACGACACGGAGACAGGGAAGACTCGGCAGTCGTTTCCCACGCGGAGGGGAGTACCACTGTACGAGGGTTTACTGGTTCGTCTGTCGTCGCCGGAGAATAATAGCAGGTGTGGGTGAGTAGAGGGTTGGCTAGGCCAGCGATGGGAGTACGGTGGGGCGGTGAGGCCTGTGCGGCAGCACAGCCGGCCGTGGGGAGGAGCGAGCAGGCAGTCCCGCCGGCGCTTGTTTGAGCGGGTGGAGCAGGAAGAGCAGAGATTGAAGAAGCACGATGGCCATTGGATGGACATCCAACAGTCACTGCTTGTGCGTCAACCTTTTTTTTAGGAAAGCCTCAAATCTGTGGAAAATAGCATACAACCCATCTGCCATTATTTCTAATAATTTACAGTCCATTTGATAATTCTTAAGGTTTTTTTTCGAGCCCATATTCTTTTTGTTAGCATTACAGCCCATATTGTGGCCACGGTTAAAAAATATACGAAATTTTGCATATTTAGGTGCGGTCCGAACTGTTTTTAATCCCGAAATTTTGAGTCACATTCAAACTGATTTTAAAAATAAATGTATATCAATATAAAATCCAACAAATTGTCCACGCATAAAAATTAATGCAATTTAAAATCTCGAAATGAAAATAGAAATTTGAAACTAATTGCCGGTTTGATGTGTTTTAAAAATGTACAACCCATTTCTCATTACTAATAGGCCATTTTCTCGGCCAGCCGAATGAAGCTCTCCTCATCTTGAAAGATTTGCAGCCCAACAGGCCTGATAAAGCGACTTACTTGGCAAATCACAAAAAGACTGGGTTGTGGACGTGGACCCAGCTGCGGCCATGGACCCAGCTGTCAGCCTCTCCACGTACAGTACTCTTTCGATAGAAGTCGGTCGTTGACCACATTGACCACGCCGCGCCGAGAGCACCAAGGCGGTGAACGACGGCGAGGCCTATGAAGGGGACGACGCGGAGCCGGGGAAGACGCGGCAGTGGACGCCTAGGCGGAGAGGAGTACGAGGGTTCACTGGTTCGGCTGCGGTGTGAGGCTGCCGTCGTCGCAGAATAACAAGGGGTGTGGGTGAGTAGAGGGATGGCCTGGCGAGCGGTGGGAGTAGTAGGGGGCGATGAGGCCTGCATGGCATCACAGGCGGCCACGGGAGGCAGGAGCATGCGGCACGACCGTCGCTGGTTTGGGCGGCTTGAGCAAGAAGACCAGAGGTTGAAGAAGCACTATTTCCGTTGGATGAACATCGTACGGTAACTGGAGCTAGAATCGTTCATATTGACTAAGTTGACAAAGCCCTCCGTCCCCGTCAACTTGGTAGGCCCACAAGTCAGCCTCCCATGATGCTGGGTTCCAGCTGGCAGGGGGAGTATTCATTTTTTTGTGCATAATAAGGAGGCACTTCCTTGCATGCGAAGATAGCTGGTGGGTCCAACCTGTCAGCGGGGGGCACGTTTTTTTCGCAAAATACAGAGACCCTTCCGGTGGGTCCCAGATGTCAGGTGGAGGAATCAAATACTTGAGAAGGCGTACAGAACCAGCTAGTGTACCAGTAAAGAGACGTTGCTGAGTTTTAGAAAAAAGAGAGACGTGCTCCTGTAGCTGGTTCGAATCCAAACCTAGACTATGAGTATATATGGTGCTATGCTACTCTGCAAGTAATGAAACTGACATATCCAACGTTCGCTTCTCCTCTTCTCTACTTACTCTGCCTAGCATCAGAAGCTCTGGCCGCAGCAACCATGTCCGCTGGCTGCTCGTCCACCTGCTCTTCAGCAGGCAACAACCAAATATGCGCCAAGTCGCCACCCGTACCATCGCCTCTGGGTCTCATCACACCCCCGCCAGCACGCGCACCGTAGCCGGTTGCTCATCGCAACCCGCTGCCGTTGGTGTGGTGCCACTGCTGCAAATCACGCAGAGTCATCCGTCGCGTCTCAACCACAATCCTCAACCCTGGTCGAGTCTTCTACAAATGCCCGAATCATGGGGTAATAATATGTTTAAGTGTTGTTCTGCTGCTTTCAGTTGCTGTTTTTTTATAATTTGGTTGATGATATTCCAATTTGATTCGTGAAGAAAAGGGAAGATTCGTGTGATTTGTATTTCTGGGAAGTTGCTGATGTGGGGGAGTGCAACTACGCTGATTATTTGGTTAGCCGAGGAATCCCAATACCAGTAGGTTGGGGTGTTGGACAAGTAACTGAAGGAACGGCAGAAGAGGAAGATGCAGAGCAGAAGGTTAAAGATGCAGTTCCTCTGATCATGGCCAAGCAACAGCTGCTGAACGGCCTTGACAGCAATGAGGAGATGAAAGAGCTTGTGAAGATAATGGGAAATATCGATGTGATGTGTAGGATGATTGTCTCTTTATTTGCAGTGTATGTAGCACTCGTGATGTATTCAGTGGCTATGACATGAGCACTTTGCCGAAACTAGTAATGAATGAAACCTGTGTAGCAGGCTGGGCGTAGTGTTGTGAACATCTAATGATTTCTATTAACGGAAATCAGGGGGTATCCCCTTTTGCTCATAAATAAATAAATAGCAGAGGCCCTTTTGGTAATAAATAAATAAATTAGCAGAGGACCTGTCGGGTCAGCTTTGTTCTCATTCGAAGACGTCGAGCAAATTGCAGTCCAACAGCAAACTATGTCATCAAATTCAAGTTTCACAGCCAAATATGAGTACAACTAAACAACAATGTCATCAAGTTTTAGTCGTCATACAATCACCAAACACAAATCAGCATACATAACAAGTGATGTTCTCAGAGGAAAATACCAAACAACATGTTCATCAGGTTTCAGTTGTCATAGCAAACACAATTTCACATAGTAGATAAAAAAATGTCTTCTGACAGGCAAATACGACAAAAGCAATGTAATCATCATCCGCAACAGCAGCGTCAACATCTTCGCCATGTGTATCAGTCTGAATCGCAATTCCCCATGGTGTCATCTTCTTCTTCGTCCTCAACGTCCTCGAACGTTGGCTTCTTCTTGATCAACTCTTGTATGTCCACAACACGACAGGCAATCTTTTCGCCGGCGTCATTGACGTGATGGTTCTCAAAGATATTAGGAACATCTGTGTTATCTTGTACATCAGGAGCAGTGTAAGCATCATCTTGTTGTGCAACTTCATTAAACGAATTCCTCTGCTCAAACCTTTGCACTACTCTCCAGTCATCGCTACATGCAAATGTGTCTTCCAAGAAAAATATCTGTGTTGCTTGATTTGCCAAAATAAAAGGCTCGTTGGTCTGGTACGCCGCCTTGACATTGATGGATTTGAAATAATCATCAGCTCTGGGTTTTGCGATCCTGGAAAACAGGTTATACCAACGACAGCACAACAGAACCACACACCGATGATCCTCGAAACTGGAGATATACTGCAACTGAACAATGTCTGTTATGTTAGCATACATTTCAGTTGTCTCTTTGTCATACGTATCCGTGCTCATGATGGCACTGTTTTGTGTCTTCCTGCCTTCGTCTCGTGCAAGGGTGTTCTAGCGCACATCTCCAACAACGCAAGATTCATAATGTCTTACTCGAGTATCAGGACCCATTGCTAGTGAGTAAAGGGCATCATCAACTGCCTGCCCATCCTCCCGCATCTTCTTAACCTATGGTTAGAAAATAGACAAGATGATCATCTTATGTACTCAATATTTTAAAAAAACTGACAGTGCAATTCAAAAGCTTACATGGCTCTCGAACCATTTTGAAAATCCTGCCATAACCAGTTTGTCAATGTTTCTGATTTTGCGGCAGTAACTCCTTTTTGTAGATGCTGCACAACATAGTGATCGCGTCAAACATCTAAATATATAAGAATGTGCTGCAAGTTTAGTAGATTACGATGTATAAGCTGCAGTACTTAGCACTTACTTGATATAAGGTAGTATCTCAGGACAGTTATTCAACACATACCAAACCATTTTGTCCAAATCTTTACGTTTGTCCTCTTGTCAACTCTTCCCTGTAACTTGAACAGAATAATCGAAAACACTGAGCCCGGGATTGTCTTCATCCACGTCTTTGCTAAGCTGATCAGCTGTTTCAATGTATTTTGAGCAGAATGCCAACGCTTCTGTAGCAATGTAGGCCTCTGCAATGGAACCCTCGGGTCTAGCTCTGTTCCTAACATAGCCCTTGAAAGTGCTTAGCCGCCTTTCAATAGGGTACATCCAGCCATACTGTACTGGACATCTAAGTAGTGCCTCATCAGGTAGATGAACAGCCAAAAGCACCATCACATCAAAGAAGGCTGGAGGATATATCTTCTCAAGGTCACATAGCATAGTTGGTATCTTGTCTCTAAGACGCTCCAAAGCATCTATCCTGATATTTCTACTACAGAGTTCCCTGAAGAATTGTCCCAACTCTGCAACTGCTCTGTATAAGTCAGGGCGGCCCAATCCTCTAAGGATAACAGGTAAAAGCCTTTGAAGTAGGACATGGCAGTCATGAGTTTTCAATCCTTGTACCTTGTCTCCATCTACACTGACTCTCCTTTCAGGGTTGGAAGCAAATCCATGTGGGAATCTCACATGTGACAGGACCTTGCAGAATTCTTTTCTTTTTACCTTGTCCAAGACGTACACAGCTGGTGCCATATCCCGTGGTTTACCTTCATCTTGCACCTGCAAATCTTTTCTGATACCCAGGTGTGTCCAATCAATCCTAGATTTTAAGGTATATTTCATCTTGCCTTCAATATTAAGAAGTGTGCCAATAATGCTGTCACATATATTTTTCTCGATGTGCATCACATCAAGATTATGCCGCAGATCCAAATCTTTCCAATACTGCAAGTCCCACAAACTGGACTTGCGGGTAAACAATAATCTCTCTTCTGCCCTGCCACGCTTCCTTTTCCCGCTACCATTATCAGGATGGTTTCCTAGTGTAATATGCCTGACCTTCTCTAATTCCACTTGCAACTCATCGGCGGTGAGCCTCTTTGGCGCATCACGGTTTCCATGCTTTGCATTGAACACATGTCTTCAGTATTTTCTAGGATGCGGCTTGTCCTTGGCAAGGAAACGGCGGTGTCCAATGTAATAGATCTTGCTAAGTATTGCGTATGACAGCGGATTCCTGTCACAGCGAACACATGCATTGTAACCATGTGTCGTTCGCCCTGACATAGTGCCCAAAGCCGGATAATCATGGATGCACCAAATTATAGCAGCACGGAGAAAGAAATTAGCTGGTGGGCTACTATATAGGTCTCAAGTGAGAACACCCCTCCATAGCTGTTGAAGTTCCTCCACAAGAGGCTCCATGAACAAATCAAAATCCTTTCCAGGACTTTTTGGACCTGGGATGAGCAAGGCCATCCTGTAGTTTGATTCTTTGGTGCAGACATTTGGAGGCATGTTGTAAGGGATAACAAGCACTGGCCACATGCTATATGTGACGCTCTGGTGGCCAAATGGGTTAAATCCATCTAAAGCTAAGCCAAGTCTAATGTTTCTCGGGTCAGCAGCAAACGTTTCATGCTTCTGATTGAAGCTTTTCCACTCACTACCATGAGATGGATGGCTCATTACATTCTGATCTCTGAAATCCTGGTTCCTAGAATGCCACAGTACATCTTCTCTCGTTTCAGCATCATGAAACAACCTCTGCAATCTTGGTGTAATTGGAAAATGTCTCAGAACATTATGAGGAATCCTCTTCACAGCATCGCCATCTTTCCATCTTGATGATTTGCATTTCGGGCATTCACTTAAGTTGGCATAATCCTTCTGGAACAGAACACTATTATTCTTACAAACATGGATCATATCATATCCAATTCCAACTGCACGAAGGAAATTCTTCATTTTACTGTAGGTGTGTGGCAGCTCAGACGCATCTGGGAAAGCTTTGCGGAAAGCAACCAACATCGCATTGAATGATTTGTTGGTCATCCGCTCAGATGTCTTAACCTGAAGAAAGGTGACAATGGCTGAGAATACTGACATCTTATTTCCTGGGGTGACAGCCACGTTGCATTGTTCCAACATGCGGGCCCACCGTTTTTCTTCTGCAGGTGAAAGTTCATGGAATGCATGAGCATTTCGTAGCATTGTTTCAATGTTGGTCAAACTCACTGGCTCTGCCACCACCTCCTCCTCCTCCTCTTCCACCTGAGCATCAGGCAGATCAAGATGGTGATTTGCTGCTTCCATGTAGTCAATAACATTGACGTTCACAACTTCACCATGATGAACCCACCTAGTATATGTGACCGACATCCCATAGAAGTGTAGATGATTTTGCACAGTTGACTGGGGTCTTGTAACTGAATTCATACAACTGCTACATGGGCAGAGCACATCTGATTTCGGACCACCGTACTCAGCTCTGATAAAGTTCATGAAGTTTTCAACACCCTTGACATACGCAGCGGAGAATCTTCGAGCAAAAGTTATCCAAGTCATGTCCATCTGTTAGACATACAAATTAGTTCTTCTACTAGATATTACAGGAAAAACATATATGCTTTTTATGAAGTCTAGAAGAAAATACCTAGGTCGAGGTCTAAAGCTATGGCAAGATATTTGGACGAGCAGATCTAAGTAACGAAATATATGTAAAGCTAATTCAGCAAATAGATTTGAGTGCTAAATTATGGCAGGCTGTTTCAGCAGTCAATGAGGCCGAGCACACAGCCGTCGAACTATCGAAGGCCATTGCAGCAACAAAGATCGAGTATAAAACGGTGTAGAGCTATTTCACCTAACAGATTGGCTACTAGACCATTGCAATCTACGTCACAATAAATATATGGCAGGATATTTTAGCAACTAATCGGCCTTGGCATGCCATCTCAGCTAAGCAGATTGAGTGCAGAACAGGTCAAGGAAGCTTCTTAAGCAGAGCATATTGACTATAAACTATTTCGGCAAACAGTGAGATTAACAGCGTCTATCAGCTAACATTCAGCGCTACACCGACATGCACGGGGCCTCAGTCTAGAATGTGCGTACCGTGGGAGAAGCTGACCGCCGTGCGTCTCCACACGAACGTCGCCAGTGGTGGCGGCGCTGACCGCCGTGCGCCTCCACAAGAACGTCGCCAGCGGTGGCGGCGCGGCAAGAGGACGGTAGTCTACGAGAGCGTACTGTGGGAGCGAGAGGATCGCCGTGCGTCCCCTCGATGAACCGCGGCGCCGGCGTATCGGCGTGGCAGGGTGGGCGGCTTTGGCGAAGCAAATGGAGTGGAGGGGGACAGGGGGGAGGGGGGTTTGGGGAATATTATTGGCTAGTTGGCCGAAGGGCGGTTGAATCTAGGATTTGGGGGAAATTTTTGGGTGGCGGGAGGATTTTCGCGTGGTGGGCGGGGGGAGTTTGGCGCATGGTCGGTTTCTGAAAGTGCAGTCCCACGTGTCAGTGAAGAGGCAAGCCGAAGCACGTTCCGTTTGCGTGAGCCATGTGCAGGACCGAACGTGTGTGGGTGCAATGCAACCGCGACAGGGGTGCTGTGAGTGTACCGCCTTTTTCCCTTTTAAACTAGGAGCTTCGCCCCCTCAAAAAAAACTTGTTGCTTCGCACGATCCATCGATACTACTACTAGTAATCCGGTAATCCCAACTAAAACGGCGCGACCGGGTCTTTTCCCGCGCGATATGCTGGGAGGTTGGCTTAGTTGGGTTTTTTAGGACGAGTAATGCTACACATACGTAGTCCCAGTTACGTAATTAACATAATGTGAAACGTGTGAGCTGTTGATTGCAGATTGGGGGGACAGAGGGGCCCACCACCATGAAAATCAGGGGAGGAGAGAGAGAGGCAATTTCCGTTAACCCTTTCGTAGGTTCCCGTAGATGTAGAAAAATGTGAAATGCGTGAATGTGCATTTGCAGATGAGGCCTTACCTCGTTCATCCTTTTCTCCCACAAGATCTTGATCTTCCGTGCAACGCACGGGCATCTTGCTAGTACTCCTCCAATATACTATATTATTGTGAAAGTTCATATACACCGGCCGAGATTAATGCAAACACGGCAGATTTTCATTACATTTTGAACTTTTATAGGACAGAAAAATAAAAGAAACCTGACCCTAAACCTATTCTACGGCGGCGACCGACGACCTCCATCTGCGATCTCCATGTACGGGGGCGGGGTTCAAGACCCGTGAAGTGAAGGTGCGGTCTCCGGTGAGGAAAAGTAGAACACGGGAGACGGACCGGCCAGTTGGCACACCATGCCCTGCCGCCTCCCATGCCCTATTCATCCTCGGAGGAGTCCCCGACCTCGGCGGTGCCGGACGTTGGATGGCGGCAAGTAGGACGCGTGGCTGACGGTGCTCCCGTCGTCGGCCGCCAGCGTGGCCACCGCTTGTGCGGCGACTTGAGCGAGGGCGGCGACCTCGAGCTCCATCCCCGAAGACAAGCTCTCGCGCAGAGCGTTCGCGCTTGCGGTCATGGCGGATGTGGTGCCAGGTAGGAGGACGATGTGCTATGGTGTGGAGGTTAGCTGGGCGTTGCCGCTTTAAGTAGCGCATTCCGGTGAGGCCAAGCGTCCTGGGGCGTCATTAAGTCACCGGAGTTGGTTCCTCGGGCACCGAGCCTCTTAACGACGGCATATGGACGGACGGCATGAATGCGGGCAGCTGGCGCCGGCTGGGTACACACTGCGCAACGGCGCGAGGGACGAGGGTTTTTGGTGTGCCAGGGTAGTCAGCTACGGTCGTGGCAACGTTGGAGATGCCCTTTGCTCACATGCAATCGATGCATGTCATTGAAAAAGCAAGACGACCCGGCATGGTCTCAGGTCCTGAGGATGCAGTTGGCCGCGCTACACCACTCCGCGGACGCGTCCCAGTGCCCCGTGCATCCTCGACGAGCCGGGTGTTGGGGTGTGTTTGGATTGTGGCCAAAGTGCACCTTACCAAAATTTTGGTCATGACCCAAAGATTGGTCTTTGTTTGGATGGTTGCCATTTTTTTGAGGTTTTGGTCATGACCCAAAAATGGATGGTTGCCATTTTTTTGGCATGCCAATGAACTCTAGCAAACTCTAGTTCATTTTTCTTGCCGATGTCGGCCAGATCATGGGCAACCAAAACCTCAACCAAAATTTTGGCTACCCAATGCTTTGATGGGGCAACCTTGGGCACAAACCAAACATACTAGCTGTTGGTCGTGCCACAGCACTAACGCCACCCTCGGCACACTGAAACCGACCGTGTCTAGCGACGATGAGCGTGTTGCTCACCGCAGTCGCCATGTCCAGAGGCGATGCTGGAGCTGCGCCATGTTGTTGGCCCCCACGACCCACATGAACGGTTGCCGGTGGCGAGGAGGTCGTGGGCCAGCTCCTCCATTGGACTAGTTTGCGCTACGTCGTCCCGACAGGTGTGCCCCACATGTCGGTTTCCCTGTTTTCCTGGCCATATTCGAGCGTCAATGCTCCGCGTTGCGCATTAGGCCTTTCACTATGTAGGCCAAGTGAGACAACTTATTGTTTATTTGAGCCGGTCAAGTATAATCATGTGGCATTTGCTTATTTCTCATTGATCTCCAACCCTCTTCTCCATCGATCATGTCGCCCTCTGGTCGAGTCCATCCTCCCGCATGCCTCATTTGAACATTCTGTCGAGTATCATTCGCATGTGGGCCTAGACCATGCTTGTATTTCCAATGTTTATTTGTAATTTGTCCGACATGCATACAAACAAACTGTTCGTTTAAAGTTTCACTTTGCCTCCACTACGTGTCGCTTCACGTCTTAGTTTTGGCATCCCATTCGGTTCATGCATGCCCCGACACATGTTGACGAGATCGATTGATGTTCAGAGATCAATTGCGTGTCGTGCAAGGAGATAAAGGCTTGGTCTTTTTCTGTGATAGAAATGACCCGCGGGCCGGGGGGGTCTGTGCGGATCAGAGGGAGTATATTGTACGTTCATAAGCGAAAAAAACGTATTGTACCCACCCTAGTCCTCTTTCAATCGATCTCCGGACCCCTAGATGAAATTGAGAGAGAACGAGTGGGGGCATGTGTGATACCTAAGGTGGATTCAAAATTTTGAACCGGTGATCATAGCATCCGCAAATCATACATAAAGGGTATTCAATGTTTGTTTCGTTTTGGAACGTACAATATACTCCCTCCTATCCTTTCTAGTTTTCATATAAGTTTTATGTGTAGTCAAAGTATATCTACTTTGATAAAAAAAGTATCAACATTCAACAACGCCCAATCAATATTGTTAGATTCGTACGTACTCCTAGATTTGTACTCGAGATGGTTTCCAATTTGTTTTCAACCATGCGAATGTGCTTGTTCTCGCGCATGCTCTTCCTACTAGGATTTCGCCACGTATAGCCAGTCCAGTAGTAACGTTTTTAAGCTCCCTATCCAACAGTACTAGTGGAGTACTGATAACATATGTACTAGAGTATGCGGTGCTCATAGTTTTACTCCCTCCTTCCATTTATATAGGGCCTATGTGGAGGAGAGGATGTGAAAAAGTAAGGGGGGTGAGCTCTCATGCAAGAGCCTAGCTATATACGCATTCCTAGTTAAATACGTACAATAAATATGAAAAAGAGATGGAAAAAAGTACTAATACAATAGCCAACCTTATAATTTTTTTGCGGGAAATAGCCAACCTTATAGCCCACACTACTGTATGAGTGCATATAATAGATGATGGCTATAGATGACATGGCAGTTCCTTATAGCCATCGACTGGCTATATTATTAACCATGCTCTAATGCGTTTTTCAAAACCGCATTTGACTATTGACAAGATTAATAGTACTGAAAGTGCGTTATATCGACTAGAGGGGGGTGAATAGGCAATTTTCATGAATTCTTCACTGAGGAATTTGCAGATGAGGAAATTCCTTAGTGAAGAACTACTTGCAGCGGAATAAGTACTCAAAAGTAAACATAGTAGAACACAAGCATGGTCATCATGATGAAATGAAGAGAAGCACAGAGTACAGAAAGCGTAGTCACGGGATAACACAAGATGAAGACAAACAGACTGAAGAAATTGAACCGAGGAAATTGAGAAAGTCTTCAGTCAAAGTCTTCAAACAAAGATATGAACAAGTGCACAACACAGTTATGAGGAAATGAAAGAGTTGAGGAAATAGAACCAGTTGGCTTGGTGAAGACAATGATTTGGTAGACCAGTTCCAACTGCTGTCTCAGTTGTACATCTGGTTGGAGCGGCTACGTATTTAAACCTGAGGACACACAGTCCCGGACACACAGTCCTCACCGTATTCTCCTTGAACTAAGGTCACACAGACCTCGTCCAATCACTCGTGGTAAGTCTTCAGGTGACTTCCGAACCTTCACAAACTCGGTCACTCGGCGATCCACAATTCATCTTCGATGCTCTAGACCATGACGCCTAACCGTCTGGAAGAAGCACAGTCTTCAAAGGTAAAAAGCATCGGATCCATGCAGGATCAATCTCTTCAGTGATGCTCAATCACTTTGGGTTTGTAGGTGTTTGGGTTTGGGTTTTCCTCACTCGATGATTTTCGCTCAAAGTCCTCGAAGGATGGGATGCTCTCAAATGACAAGTGTCAGTTTCTCTCGGAGCAGCCAACCAGCTAGTGGTTGTAGGGGCGACTATTTATAGCCTACGGAGCAGCCCGACATGATAAGACATAAATGCCCTTCAATGATATGACTGTTAGGTGGGTAGATATTTTGGGACAGCTGGCGCATAGCACAGCAACGGTCGGAAATTTGAGTATCAAATTCCTCAGGGCTATCATGATCCTCACTGTGTAGGCAATCCGCACTGGCGAATTCCTAACTCCTCAGTCAGAACAAATTCCTCAGCGACCAGAAGAACTTCGTCTCTGTCACTGAAGAAATTGACTGAACTGTATGAGATTTCCAATGGCTTCACTCGAAGGGATTGGTAGGTGTAGGATTTTGAGTTGAGCATCACTTGGAAATTTTTCCTTAGTATTTCCTCAACCCCCTTTAACAGTACGGTGTTTCCTATGAATCAAGAAAGAGAAAGTGAAACTACGAGAAAAAAATTCTGCACGCTTCATGTTCCTCAAATGAATACTAAGTCTTCAAGGTCACACCAATTTCTTCACTTTCAAAGTCTTCAGAAAGTCTTCAGAAATCCAAAGTCTCCAGTCGAAGAACTTCATTTTTAGGGGTCGACTTTCTCTATAAATATCAAACTCCTCATAGACTTATAGACCTGTATACACTCATAAACACATTAGTCCCTTAACCTATAAGCCTTCAATACACCAAAATCACTAAGGGGCACTAGATGCACTTACAAGTACATGAGATGTATAATGTGAAAATTATATAATTGGAAGCTCCTTTCACATACGTATCCCTGCCTTACCCTCCCTTTCGGTCACTTACTAGCGGACCCCATGCTTGCTAGGCCCCGCATATCAGTTAGTCAATGGGTTCGGCCACGTCAGGGGATCCTCATCTGTAGTATACTCCCTCTGTTTTTATTTACTCCGCATAAAATGACGCGTGCGGAGGAGGGAGAAGGACGTCGGTTTGCGCTCAACTGCGGTCCCACAAGCGAGCGAAAACGCAAGACGAAGCGCCGGTGAGCGACGTGGAGGGTCCAGCGTGCCGGGCTACAACGCGAAGGCGACAAGAGCGATGTACAGTCAAAACTGATTGACCAGTCGTCACCGGAACCACTATTCACACCAGAACCTTCGCTGCTCGGCCTACGCCAGCCACTGCCCTAAAACCACACCTAATCTCCAGCCCCTTCCCCCAACTTTCGATCCCCTAGCCCGCATCAAGCGTCCCCTAGTTCGCCGGAAAGCCATGGTGCGCCGCAAGATCACGTACTACAAGATGCTGACGCCGGAGCGCCGCGCAGGAATCATGGCGGCGGTCAGTGCCGGAGACCTCCGTTCCCAAGCTCGCTTTGCGGCGGGCCAATCCCCGAGTTCTCTGGAGCCAAGCTACGAGGAGGAGGAAGCCGGTCCAATGTTCATGGCGGAGGTCGCGGCGCAGAAGGCCCCCGATGGGTATGAGACGATGGACGTCGACTTCGTGCCGGCGTTCGAGTCCCCCATGGTGCAGGCGGACCAGCGGTTCAACCTGGCGATACTAAAGGAGGACCGGGAGGCAGAGGCTCAACTCGACACGGAGCACGCGCATGCCGCTGCCATCGAGGCTCTCCTGCAGGCGGAACCGAATGTCGTGGATCTGAACCAGGCGGCGGAGGCTCAACTTGAGGGGGGGCGCGCGGATGCCGCTGCCATCGAGGCCCTCCTGCAGGCAGAACCGGACGTCCTGAACTTGAACCAGGCGGCAGAGGCTCAACTCAACGCGGAGCGCACGGATGCCGCTCTCATCGAGGCCCTCCTGCAGGCGGAACTGGATGTCCTGGACTTGAACCAGGAGGCGGAGGCTCGACTCGACGCAGAGCGCGTGGATGCCGCTGCCATCGAGGCCCTCCTGCAGGTGGAACCGGACGTCCTCGACTTGAACCGGGCGGTGCTCTCGTCTGTGCAGAGCGCCCGCACGCTCCGCGTGAACGAGTAGCTGGAGGCTGAGGACAACCACGGTGCGGAGACACACGTCGGCAGGTACGGCTGGTTCGTGCCGGCAACCAAAGATGACGAGGCCGTTTCGTTCCATGAGCAGTGATACTTTTTCTTTATGTTGTTATTTTTCTGGATCTTTTGCTGTGTAAAAACATATATTGTTATGCAAGTCGCCTGACTTGGGTCGGTCTACCATTTCAGGTGGTTGGATGAATATCCTACATCTCCTAACTCTTCTTCCTCACCTCTTCTTCTTCCCCAACAGACCACCGCACGGGCTATACGAATACTCCCCAACATGCGGTTGGATAAACATACTCTATGAACGAAAATTATGTGTCAGCGGTAGGATGGCTGAGTTTGGTTTGTTCACATGCGACAGCACGTGTCAGTGAGGGTGCGTTCCCTTGGTTGGGTTTGCGGCGTGCACGAGCGACTGTGCATGTGAGGGTGCGGTGCGACCGCGGCGCGCAGGAGCGACCGTGTGAGGGGGCGGTGCGACCGCGACAGTCGTGCGCAAGTTGTAACACCCATGATGCGGCTATATCTCCCACGTGTCGAGGCACGACTTAGAGGCATAACCGCATTGTGGTTTTGTCGCAAGAAGGGTCATCTTCACACAATCCCATGTAATGAACAAGAATGGGATAAAAGAGTTGGCTTACAATCGCCACTTCACACAATACATAAATAAATTCATACATCATCCAAAATACACACATAGGTCCGACTGCGGAACCAAAACAAAAGAAGACAACCCCAAATGCTAGATCCCCGATCGTCCCAACTGGGCTCCACTACTGATCATCAGGAAACGAAAGATAGTAACGACCAAGGTCCTCGTTGAACTCCCACTTGAGTTCGGTAGCATCACTTGCACTTGTATCCTCGGCACCTGCAACTGTTTGGAAGTATCTGGTGAGTCACGAGGAATCAGCAATCTCACACCCGCGAGATCAAGACTATTTAAGCCTATGGGTAGGAAAGGGGTAAGGTGGTGAGGTTGCAGCAGCGACTAAGCATATATGGTGGCTAACATACGCAAATAAGAGCGTGAACAGAAGCAACGGAACGGTCGTGAAGCTAGCAATGATCAAGAAGTGATCCTGAAACTACTTACGTTCATACATAACCCAAACCGTGTTCACTTCCCGGACTCCGCCGAAAAGAGACCATCACGGCTACACACGCGGTTGATGCGTTTTAGTTAAGTCAAGTGTCAATTTCTCTACAACCAGACATTAACAAATTCCCATCTGCCACATAACCGCGGGCATGGCTCTCGAAAGTTTATACCCTGCAGGGGTGTCCCAACTTAGCCCATTATAAGCTCTCACGGTCAACGAAGGATAAACCTTCTCCCGGGAAGACCCGATCAGTCTCGGAATCCCTGTTTACAAGACATTTCGACAATGGCAAAACAAGACCAGCAAAGCCACCCGATGTGCCGACAAATCCCGATAGGAGCTGCACATATCTCGTTCTCAGGGCAACACCGGATGAGACTAGCTACGATTAAAACCAGCCCTCATGTTTCCCCAAGGTGGCCTTGCAGGCAACTCAGTTCGGACCAACACTCGAAGGAGCACTGGCCCGGGGATCTAAAATAAACATGACCCTTGAGTCTGCAGAACCCAAGGGAAAAGGGGATAGGTGGTAGCTGTTGGGGAACGTAGTAATTTCAAAAAAATTCGTACGCACACGCAAGATCATGGTGATGCATAGCAACGAGAGGGGAGAGTGTTGTCCACGTACCCTCGTAGACCGACAGCGGAAGCGTTATTACAACGCGGTTGATGTAGTCGTACGTCTTCACGATCCGACCGATCAAGTACCGAACGTACAGCACCTCCGAGTTCAGCACACGTTCAGCTCGATGACGTCCCTCGAACTCCGATCCAGCCGAGTGTTGAGGGAGAGTTTCGTCAGCACGACAGCGTGGTGACGATGATGATGTTCCAGCGACGCAGGGCTTCGCCTAAGCTCCGCAACGGTATTATCGAGGTGTAATATGGTGGAGGGGGGCACCGCACACGGCTAAAATATCGTATATCAAGTGTGTCTAGAGGTGCCCCCTGCCCCCGTATATAAAGGAGCAAGGGGGGCCGGCTCCCTAGGCGCGCCAACGAGAGGGGGGAGTCCTCCTCCTAGTAGGAGTAGGACTCCCCTTTCCTAGTCCAACTAGGAAGAGAGGGGGGAAGGAAAGAGAGGGAGAGGGAGAGGAAAAGAGGGGCTGCGCCCCCCTCTCCTAGTCCTAATAGGACTCCTTATGGGAGGGGGCACGCCACCTCCTGGCTGCTGCCCTCTCTCTCCCCTCAAGGCCCAATACTTCCCCGGGGGGTTCCGGTAACCCCTCCGGCACTCCGGTTTTATCCGAAACTTCTCCGGAACACTTCCGGTGTCCGAATATAGTCGTCCAATATATCAATCTTTATGTCTCGACCATTTCGAGACTCCTCGTCATGTCCGTGATCATATCCGGGACTCTGAACAACCTTCGGTACATCAAAACATATAAACTCATAATATAACTGTCATCGTAACGTTAAGCGTGCGGATCCTACGGGTTCGAGAACTATGTAGACATGACCGAGACACCTCTCTGGTCAATAACCAATAGCGGAACCTGGATGCTCATATTGGCTCCCACATATTCTATGAAGATCTTTATCGGTCAAACCGCATAACAACATACGTTGTTCCCTTTGTCATCGGTATGTTACTTGCCCGAGATTCGATCGTCGGTATCTCGATACCTAGTTCAATCTCATTACTGGCAAGTCTCTTTACTCGTTCCGTAATACATCATCCCGTAACTAACTCATTAGTCATAATGCTTGCAAGGCTTATAGTGATGTGCATTACCGAGTGGGCCCAGAGATACCTCTCCGACAATCGGAGTGACAAATCCTAATCTCGAAATACGCCAACCCAACAAGTACCTTTGGAGACAGCTGTAGAGGACCTTTATAATCACCCATTTACGTTGTGACGTTTGGTAGAACACAAAGTGTTCCTCCGGTAAACGGGAGTTTCATAATCTCATAGTCATAGGAACATGTATAAGTCATGAAGAAAGCAATAGCAACATACTAAACGATCGGGTGCTAAGCTAACGGAATGGGTCAGGTCAATCATGTCATTCTCCTAATGAGGTGATCCCGTTAATCAAATGACAACTCATGTCTATGGCTAGGAAACATAACCATCTTTGATTAACGAGCTAGTCAAGTAGAGGCATACTAGTGACAGACTGTTTGTCTATGTATTCACACATGTATTATGTTTCCGGTTAATACAATTCTAGCATGAATAATAAATATTTATCATGATATAAGGAAATAAATAATACTTTATTATTGCCTCTAGGGCATATTTCCTTCAGTCTCCCACTTGCACTAGAGTCAATAATCTAGATTACATAGTAATGATTCTTACACCCATGGAGTCTTGGTGCTGATCATGTTTTGCTCGTGGAAGAGGCTTAGTCAACGGGTCTGCAACATTCAGATCCGTATGTATCTTGCAAATTTCTATGTCTCCCACCTGGACTAAATCCCGGATGGAATTGAAGCGTCTTTTGATGTGCTTGGTTCTCTTGTGAAATCTGGATTCCTTTGCTAAGGCAATTGCACCAGTATTGTCACAAAAGATTTTCATTGGTCCCGATGCACTAGGTATGACACCTAGATCGGATATGAACTCCTTCATCCAGACTCCTTCATTTGCTGCTTCCGAAGTAGCTATGTATTCCGCTTCACACGTAGATCCCGCCACGACACTTTGCTTAGAACTGCACCAACTGACAGCTCCATCGTTCAATGTAAATACGTATCCGGTTTGCGATTTAGAATCGTCCGGATCAGTGTCAAAGCTTGCATCAACGTAACCACTTACGATGAGCTCTTTGTCACCTCCATAAACGAGAAACATATCCTTAGTCCTTTTCAGGTATTTTAGGATGTTCTTGACCGCTGTCCAGTGATCCACTCCAGGATTACTTTGGTACCTCCCTGCTAAACTAATAGCAAGGCACACATCAGGTCTGGTACACAGCATTGCATACATGATAGAGCCTATGGCTGAAGCATAGGGAACATCTTTCATCTTCTCTCTATCTTCTGCAGTGGTCGGGCAGTGAGTCTTACTCAATCTCACACCTTGTAGTACAGGCAAGAACCCTTTATTTGCTTGGTCCATTTTGAACTTCTTCAAAACTTTGTCAAGGTATGTGCTTTGTGAAAGTCCTATTAAGCGTCTTGATCTATCTCTATAGATTTTAATGCCTAATATATATGCAGCTTCACCGAGGTCTTTCATTGAAAAACTCTTATTCAAGTATCCCTTTATGCTATCCAGAAATTCTATATCATTTCCAATCAGTAATATGTCATCCACATATAATATCAGAAATGCTACTGACCTCCCACTCACTTTCTTGTAAATACAAGCTTCTCCAAAAGTCTGTATAAAACCAAATGCTTTGATCACACTATCAAAGCGTTTATTCCAACTCCGAGAGGCTTGCACCAGTCCATAGATGGATCGCTGGAGCTTGCACACTTTGTTAGTTCCCTTTGGATCGACAAAACCTTCCGGTTGCATCATATACAACTCTTCTTCCAAAAATCCATTCAGGAATGCAGTTTTGACATCCATTTGCCAAATTTCATAATCATAAAATGTGGCAATTGCTAACATGATTCGGACAGACTTAAGCATCGCTACGGGTGAGAAGGTCTCATCGTAGTCAATCCCTTGAACTTGTCGAAAACCTTTCGCAACAAGTCGAGCTTTATAGACAGTAACATTACCATCAGCGTCAGTCTTCTTCTTGAAGATCCATTTATTTTCAATGGCTTGCCGACCATCGGGCAAGTCAACCAAAGTCCATACTTTGTTCTCATACATGGATCCCATCTTGGATTTCATGGCTTCAAGCCATTTTGCGGAATCTGGGCTCACCATCGCTTCTTCATAGTTCGTAGGTTCGTCATGGTCTAGTAACATAACCTCCAGAACAGGATTATCGTACCACTCTGGTGCGGATCTTGATCTAGTTGACCTACGAGGTTCAGTAATAACTTGATATGAAGTTTCATGATCATTATCATTAACTTCCTCACTAATTGGTGTAGGTGTCACAGAAACTGATTTCTGTGATGATCTACTTTCCAATAAGGGAGCAGGTACAGTTACCTCATCAAGTTCTACTTTCCTCCCACTCACTTCTTTCGAGAGAAACTCCTTCTCTAGAAAGGATCCATTCTTAGCAACGAATATCTTGCCTTCGGATCTGTGATAGAAGGTGTACCCAACAGTCTCCTTTGGGTATCCTATGAAGACACATTTCTCCGATTTAGGTTCGAGCTTATCAGGTTGAAGTTTCTTCACATAAGCATCACAACCCCAAACTTTAAGATACGACGACTTTGGTTTCTTGCCAAACCATAGTTCATAAGGTGTCGTTTCAACGGATTTCGATGGTGCCCTATTTAGAGTGAATGCAGCCGTCTCTAAAGCATAACCCCAAAACGATAGCGGTAAATTAGTAAGAGACATCATAGATCGCACCATATCTAATAAAGTATGATTACGATGTTCGGACACACCATTACGCTGTGGTGTTCCGGGTGGCGTGAGTTGCGAAACTATTCCGCATTGTTTCAAATGTACGCCAAACTCGTAACTCAAATATTCTCCTCCACGATCAGATCGTAGGAATTTTATTTTCTTGTTACGATGATTTTCAACTTCACTCTGAAATTCTTTGAACTTTTCAAATGTTTCAGGCTTATGTTTAATTAAGTAGATATACCCATATCTGCTCAAATCATCTGTGAAGGTGAGAAAATAACGATATCTGCCACGAGCCTCAATATTCATCGGACCACATACATCTGTATGTATGATTTCCAACAAATCTGTTGCTCTCTCCATAGTTCCGGAGAACGGTGTTTTTGTCATCTTGCCCATGAGGCACGGTTCGCAACTACCAAGTGATTCATAATCAAGTGATTCCAAAAGTCCATCAGCATGGAGTTTGTTCATGCGCTTTACACCGATATGACCTAAACGGCAGTGCCACAAATAAGTTGCACTGCCATTATCAACTCTGCATCTTTTGGCTTTGACATTACGAATATGTGTGTCACTACTATCGAGATTCATTAAAAATAGACCACTCTTCAAGGGTGCATGACCATAAAAGATATTATTCATATAAATAGAACAACCATAATTCTCTGATTTAAATGAATAACCGTCTTGCATTAAACAAGATCCAGATATAATGTTCATGTTCAACGTTGGCACCAAATAACAATTATTTAGGTCTAAAACTAATCCCGAAGGTAGATGTAGAGGTAGCGTGCCGACGGCGATCACATCGACTTTGGAACCATTTCCCACGCGCATCGTCACCTCGTCCTTAGCCAATCTTCGCTTAATCCGTAGCCCCTGTTTCGAGTTGCAAATATTAGCAACAGAAGCAGTATCAAATAGCCAGGTGCTACTGCGAGCATTAGTAAGGTACACATCAATAACATGTATATCACATATACCTTTGTTAACCTGGGCAGTTCCGCTTCCAGTGACCAGTCTGCTTGCAGTAGAAGCACTCAGTTTCAGGCTTAGGTCCAGACTTGGGTTTCTTCTCCTGAACAGCAACTTGCTTGCTGTTCTTCTTGAAGTTCCCCTTCTTCTTCCCTTTGCCCTTTTTCTTGAAACTAGTGGTTTTACTGACCATCAACACTTGATGCTCCTTTTTTATTTCAGCATTGCGAAGAGCTCAGGAATTGTCTTATTCATCCCTTGCATGTTATAGCTCATCACGAAGCTCTTGTAGCTTGGTGGCAGTGATTGAAGAATTCTGTCAATGACGCTATCATCCGGAAGATTAACTCCCAGTTGAATCAAGTGATTATTATACCCAGACATTTTGAGTATATGCTCACTGACAGAACTATTCTCTTCCATCTTGCGGCTGTAGAACTTATTGGAGACTTCATATCTCTCAATCCGGGCATTTGCTTGAAATATTAACTTCAACTCCTGGAACATCTCATATGCTCCATGACGTTCAAAACGTCGTTGAAGACCCGGTTCTAAGCCGTAAAGCATGGCACACTGAACTATCGAGTAGTCATCAGCTTTGCTCTGCCAGACGTTCATAACTTCTGGTGTTGCTCTTGCAGGAGGCCTGGCACCTAGCGGTGCTTCCAGGACGTAATTCTTCTGTGCAGCAATGAGGATAATCCTCAAGTTACGGACCCAGTCTGTGTAATTGCTACCATCATCTTTCAACTTAGCTTTCTCAAGGAACGCATTAAAATTCAACGGAACAACAGCACGGGCCATTTATCTACAATTAACATAGACAAGCAAGATACTATCAGGTACTAAGTTCATGATAAATTTAAGTTCAATTAATCATATTACTTAAGAACTCCCACTTAGATAGATATCCCTCTAATCATCTAAGTGATTACGTGATCCAAATCAACTAAACCATGTCCGATCATCACGTGAGATGGAGTAGTTTCAATGGTGAACATCACTATGTTGATCATATCTACTATATGATTCACGCTCGACCTTTCGGTCTCCGTGTTCCGAGGCCATATCTGCATATGCTAGGCTCGTCAAGTTTAACCTGAGTATTCTGCGTGTGCAACTGTTTTTCCACCCGTTGTATTTGAACGTAGAGCCTATCACACCCGATCATCACGTGGTGTCTCAGCACGAAGAACTTTCGCAACAGTGCATACTCAGGGAGAACACTTTTATCTTGAAATTTTAGTGAGAGATCATCTTATAATGCTACCGTCAATCAAAGCAAGATAAGATGCATAAACGATTAACATCACATGCAATCAATATAAGTGATATGATAGATGCATTAATTAAAATAAGATATATTGTGATATCCCAACATAAACATGCACTAGAGGAAACCGCTATTTTGCCATCTGCCACGGCGGACGGCAAAGGCCTTTGCCGTCAGCCGCGGACGGCAAAAGGATCCGGCAAAGTAGGCTACGGTAAACAGCTGCTTTGCCGTCTGCTTCCTGGCGGCTGACGGCAAAGGCCCTTTGCCGTCTGCCGCGGATGGCCATAATTGTGCTCTCGGTCCATTAAGTGGCTAACGGCAGGCCTTTGCCGTCCGCCGCGGACGGCAAACTTTCTAGTGCCTTTGTCGTCTGCCATATGATGTCATCTACACGTCACTACATGGCAGGCCTTTGCCGTCCGCCGCTGACGGCAAACTCTTTTACTCTTTGTCGTCTGCCACTGTAGGCAAATTGACCAAACGGGTCAGCTCCCAGGAAGCACAGCTGGATGCCACGTGGCCTCTTTGCCGTCCGCTACAGACGGCAAAGAGCCCGTTGCCGTTGGTGGCAGACGGCAAAGAGCCTGCATATTGGCTCTTTTTTCTATTTTTTATTAAATCCAACAATTTTCATCACAAATATATATGACATATATAGATATATTTCACAGCAAACATATAAGATATATATGATATATATGACAACAATTTTCACAGCAAACATATAAGATATCCATCCAACATGCAGAGTTCCATCATACATAGTTCCATCACATATGTTCCATCCAACTACCAAGTTCCATCATACATAGCATAGTTCATCCAACTACCAAGATACATGCATAGTTCAACGATACAAAAGAAACAGAGAAAGGGATAAGGAGCACTCCATCTATGCAAGCTTTCGTCAAGTGAATGAAATCTACAAAATGAAAAATAAGAAAGTTAGAAATACGTGACTAGAACAAGAAGAAGACTAGAACAAGAAGAGTACGTCATTTATGGGCTAACTTACGTGAAATGGATCATATATGAGCTAACTAAGTTGAAATGGGTCATTTATGAGCTAACTAATGTCAAATGGATCGTTTTTTAGGTAACTAAGATGAAATGGATCGTTTTTAGCTCACTTAGGTCAAATGGATCATTTATGAGCTAACTTAGTTGAAATGGATCGTTTTTGAGCTAACTTTGTTGAAATGGATCATTTATGAGCTAATTTAGTTGAAATGGATCATTTTGAGCTAACTTTGTTGAAATGGATCATTTATGAGCTAATTTAGTTGAAATGGATCTTTTTGAGCTAACTTAGGTGAAATGGATCATTTAAGAGCTAATTTAGGTGAAATGGATCGTTTTTTAGCTCACTTAGGTCAAATGGATCATTTATGAGCTAAATTAGTTGAAATGGATCGTTTATGAGATAACCTAGGTAAGATGGCTCATTTTGGAGTTAACCTAGGTGAAATGGGCCATTTTAAAGCTAACGTAGGTAAAATGGATCATTTAGGAGCTAATCTAGGTAAAATGGGACATTTTTGAGCTAACTTGGATGAACTGCATCATTTATAAGCTAACCTAGGTAAAATGGGTCATTTTGGAGGAAAAGAAGCTAACTCTAGGTCATTATGGTAAGCATATTAGAGGAAATAAAGCTAAGTCTAGGTCTTTATGCATTTGTTAAGCAAAACACTAGAGAAACTTACCGTGATTAGGGAGGTGTAGGAGCGGGGTGGCTAGTGCCGCTACCTGGAGAAGGATCGTGCGATGCGTTTCTGGAGTTAAGCTGCACCAAAGATCATTTCCAATGTCTCGTTAGCATTATGACACTCAAATGTTAAGACTAGCAAGTAATGTCCATTCAAATTAAACTCACCGTGCTCCCAGGAGCAATCACTGGCATCGGCGGAGCGGGCTGACCGGACTTCTCGCACACAGACTGCACATTTGGTTTTCACAACAGAGTCATACTAGTTAGTAATGAGACTCAAATGTTAAGACTAGCAAGTAATCTGCAGAAGAAACTTACCACAAGGAGCTCGTACATGGCCCTTGCCTGCATGTCATTCCATGCCCTCTCCTCCTCCATCATCTTTCTCGTCCTCTCCATCTCCCGCTGCCTCTCCGCCGCCTCCGCCAGAAGTTTCTCCGTTCTATCTCTCTCAGTCTGTATAGCAGCCTGCAACACCACTCACATGACCATTTGTAATCATTGATGGAAGCGCACACAATGTAATGGAGAAAGATAACTGAGTACGTATCACTAACCTTGATGGCGAGTTGCACTGGCCGTTCACGAGGCCTTATCTCAGGAGCGGAGCTCAACTGGCGCGCCTTGATCTCCGGGAGAGTGCTAGGACAACGGATAAGTCCATCTCCAATGGCTATGGAGCCATGGGACCTCCCGCCACCAAATATCATCACCAGCTCTGGATCAATGGGACCCTGGCTCGGGTTAAAGTCCTCCCCTTTCCTTGCCTTCCCCTCATCTCTATATCTCACGAGCTTGTTGTGGGAGGAGAAGTTGGTGAAGTTGTTTGCATCATCAAGGTCAGACTGAGAGAAAGCCTTGACTTTCTTGAAAGAGGCAGTGTGGGCCATGGCATACAGGTCGTACACCTCTGGAACCTTATCCGCCTTATTGTAGCGTGCCTGAAAGAGAGAAACAATGAAAATTAGTAATTAAAGGGCTCAAGCTAGCATGATGAATGAATTGCATGAATCATGAAGCAAACCACATACCCAGTTGCGCCCGAACTGATATAAGTTGGAGCTGCCTTGATGGTGTGGCACACCTTCCATTTGGGCACGTTTGTCCTTGGCCTCATTGTGGAGGGCTAGCCATTCTTTTCAGCACCACTCATCGACCAACACCTCCCAACAATCCATCCAATCCGCACACCATCTCGGAGGCGCCTAAGTTAGCAAATAGAAACTTGAGCGCTACGGCTAAGAATTACTAAATGAAGGAACTTAAGTAGAAGGCCTTAAGAATTACCTTCATGTACTGCTCCTTACTCAGGAACTTATCACGGCACGCCGGCTTGGTCTTTTTGATACCACGCAAGGCGTAGTAGTCTCGAACAGCCTACACCCGAGCCTCGTGCCGTAAGTTCTGGAGTAGGTGCTTGCAGACGTTCTGGATAACATGTGTCGCGTCCTCCTCGTATCCCTCCTCACACCTGTAGAATGTCTGCAATCAAATAAGACAATATTGATTAGTACAATTAATAACTAGCTAGTTGAAGATTTTTAAATGTGTAAAGGAGAAATTACCCAGAACGTCCTGATCACCATGTCTGCCCTCGTGTCGCACACGACACCGTCGATAATGACATCCGGCGGGGCCGGGGCAGCCACGTAGTGCTCCCAGCTCAATCCAAGCTCTGGAAGCCGACCCTCACCAGGCAACATGACAAACCCCGGGAAGTTTTGTCGGCAAAGAACTCCAAGGACGGAGTTGGGCCGGCGGACACTATGATGGTGGTCCCAACCCCTGCAGCATGACAAGGCCAACGCATTAGTTATTTGAAGAAACGTGAATGCAGAAGGTACAAAAATATTAAATGCATTTACGTACCTCTCCCCATCAGGGAAAATCAACCACCTCTGCTCGCGGGTCGCCGGCACGGACGGGAGCCGTGTAGCACCACGCTGGTAGACGGTGCCACCCTCCTCCTCAAGATCAGTCGGCACCCCGCCATCATCAGCATGGCCACTCGACTCCTCGGGCTGATCCGGCCAGGTACCCCATCCGGATGTGTGCTCCTCCGGGGTCTCGTGGGCCGAACTCTCATGGGCCGAAGGCCAGTCGACCCGAGGCTCGTGGGCCCAAGACCCGTGGACCGGAGGCTCATGGACCGGAGTCCGTGTAGCCTCCTCCTCGGACGAGTCCACCCTAGCAGTCACGTGCTCGGGTGAAACAGCTGGGGGTGGCGGCGAGGAAGGCGCCGTAGCAGTCACCCTACCTCCTCTCCCACGACCACGTGCCCCACCTCCTCTCTTCCTACCTCGTCCCCTGCTGGGCACCGCGGTCGACGAAGAAGGGCCCGGCGGTGTGGACATACTGTCCAGCAACGCTCGGCGGAGAGGTGCGTCTGGAATCGAAGACCTCAGACCACGCGCCGACGAAGAAGGGGCCTTGGCGCGCTCCCGACCAGCGCCCACCATCTTTCAACACCTGCCATGACAAACAGTAAACGAAATTAGTACAACATAAAAAAAGACCGACATGAATAATAATATGTGTATCACTTAAGTGTATCATCATCAAGTACAACATTAAAAAAATTAATACCTGACACTACTAATAATCTCGATCAGTATCATCAATAAATGCATAATCATCATCATCACTATAATCAATGACGGGCTCATAGGGTTCAGTGGCATCAACATGTGGAAGGCCACCTTGACGTAATCGGTCAAGCAATGACAGGTCATCCGCAACAGTAACCTCTTCTTGTTCCGGCTCTTCTTGTTCCTCCTCTGGGGTGATGTCGGATTCACTGTCGCTGTCTACTTCAATGTTTTGGGGTGAAGTATAGCGGTTCTTGAAACGCTTTTTGGAAAGACGTGTCTCTTGGAAGAATTCTCCTTCATATGTGTCTGGGTTAATGTGAGGTTCATAATCCTCTTCCTTTGGGGGAGATAGTCTAGCACGTGGCGGCACTTCATAAACGACATCCCAACCTTTCAGATTTGGATTAGTTTGGCAGGCCCACGGTAGATAGAATACTTGGGTCGCCTGTTGAGCCATAATATAGACATCAGGAACATCTAAATGGGTGCTTTGGTTGATTTCAACTAGCCCTATATGTTCATGAGTCCTTCTAGTCTCCTTCGGCTGAAACCAATAACATTTGAAGACTACGACATTCGGTGGGTTTTCACCATAGAATAGAAGTTCATAAATTGCTTCAACTCTCCCATAATACTCGGTACCTCCTTCGCCGATAGCAGATACACAACAATTTGTAGACTTTCGGTCGGCCATAGATAGCTCTTTGCCATAGGTACGAAAGTGATACCCGTTGATGTCGTATTTGTCAAATGAACGGACCTTATAGTCAAAACCATTAGCGACTTGTCTCAATTCGGCGTCCATAGACTCTGAATTAGCCTACAAGTTTAATATGAAAGGATTGTTGCATTACGCACAAATTAGCGAATGAAACCGGGATAGCCGCCTACAAATTAGCCTACAAGTCTAATAGAAATTACCATTTGTTTGAACCAAGGGATGAAACCGGGATAGCCGCCTCCTTGCTTTGCGAGAAGCTCATACTCTTCGACGGAATCCTTTTGGATCACCGCTCCATACGAGAATAAGGCGATGTATCGACTGTATGAAATATCCAGGAATAAGAGCAGTTCAAAGGAAATAGAAGTTGCGAAACTATGTACCGAGAACTTACTCGATGTACGGCCGCACTTCTATCAGGTTGTTGAAGATATACAACGAAATGGTCCGCCATTGTTCGTTATCCAAAGATACTGGATTTGAAACACTGGCTGGTGCGAGATTCCCTTTGAATAGGCTGAGGTTGGATCCACCCTTTTTAGGGTCGTCAGCATTGTACCGAGACTTCAGATTATGCAAATGACGATTTTTGGCTTCGTAGTGTGTTGTCACGAAGTTTGCCGCCTCCTCAGTGATGAATGCCTCAGCCATCGATGCTTCAATTCTACGTTTATTTTTACATTTTTGTCGAAGCGTCTTCTGCATCCTCTCAGTTGGGTAGCACCAACGATTTTGCACGGGCCCCCCCCCAATCTTGCCTCGGTCGGGAGATGCAAAATCAAATGTTGCATTGGATTAAAGAAGCCCGGTGGAAAAATCTTCTCTAACTTGCAGATCAACTCCGGCGCCAACTCTTCCATTTCTTCTAGCACGCCAGGCGATAGTTCTTTCGCACAAAGAACACGGAAGAAATAGCTGAGTTCTGCCAGTACTAGCCATTCATCCTCAGGGATGAAGCCACGCAACATCGCCGGCATTACCCGCTCAATCCATATGTGCCAATCATGACTCTTGAGACCAAATATCTTCAATTTATCAAGACTGGCTCCCCTCTGTAGATTCGCTGCATACCCATCGGGGAACATCAACTGCATTTTCACCCACAAGATAATTTCCCTCATAGCTGGCCTTCCAAGATTGAACCATGCCTTTGGCTTCGTCCAGTTCTGCTTTCCTTTCGGTTCTTTCATGTTTTGTAACGGCCTATCACATAGCGCCTCCAGATCGACTCTAGCCTTAGTATTATCCTTTGACTTCCCATCTATGCCGAACAATGTACCAAAAAGTGCCTCCGCGATATTCTTCTCAGTGTGCATCACGTCGATGTTATGTGGGCAAAGGAGGTCTTTGAAGTAAGGCAGATCCCATAAGCATGTTTTGTGAGTCCAGGCGTGCTTAGAATTATACCCCTTGAAGTACCCTGGACGCTCTGGATCTGGCTCGAGAGCGTTTAACTGATCTAGGGTCTGTTGGCCTGTCAATGCAGGTGGTGCAGAGTTTTTGACAACTCTACCTCTGATGAAGTTCTTCTTGTCTTTCCTGAACTTATGGTGAGGATTCAGGAACTGTCTATGCATGTCGAAGCAAGAAAACTTGCGACCGGCCTGAAGCCAACGAAACTCAAGAGCTCCCTTGCATGTGGGGCACGGGAACCTTCCATGCACACACCAGCCAACGAATAGCGCATACGCCGGCAAGTCATGCGTCGAGTACATGTACCAGACACGCATTATGAAGTTCCGTTTGCTATAGGCATCGTATGTCTTGAACCCATTATCCCAGGCTTCTTGCAATTCGTCCTTAGGCGGTTGCATGTACACATTCATATTTTTCCCCGGATAGTTGGGCCCTGGAATTATCAACGTCAGGAAAATGTTCTTTCTTTGCATAATCTGTCCGGGGGGGAGATTGAGTGGAAAGACAAATACGGGCCAACAACTGTATTGGGCTGCCGTCATACCAAACACACTGAACCCATCCGTGCTGATGCTGACTCGAGGATGCCTCGGATCTGCCGCTTTGTCACCATGTAATTCATCAAACTTTTTCCACGCAACACCATCCGATGTGTGTACAATCATCAGATTCCCATCTGCATCTAGTTCGGTTCTTTTGCCCGTTTTGTGCCATGTCATCTGTCTGGCCGTCTCTTCGACCATGAAAAGACGTTGAAGTCTTGGTACGATTGGCATATACCGAAGAACACTAACGGGGATTTTGGTCTGTGTCTTCTCACCCATACCGTTGTCTACCACAACATACCTGGAAGACTTGCAAATGGGACAATAGTTCAAGTCCGCATAGTCAAGCCTAAACAAGACACATCCTTTCTCACAGGCATGTATCTTATCATAGGGCATCTTCAGTGCACGGAGGATTTTGTCCGATTGGTACAGGTTTGCAGGCATTACATGGCCTTTGGGTAGAAAGCGTCCAAATACTGTCATCATTGCATCGTAGCATTCTCTGCCCAAGTTGAACTGAGCCTTCAGAGCCATTACTTGTGAGATGGCATCCAACTGACAAAGCTCAGTGTGCTCATGGAGCGGACGTTTTGAAGACTCCAACATTTCATTAAAGGCCTTTGCAGATTCCTCCATCTCCTCGTCCGAATCCCGAGCATCATCAAAGTCTTGCACCATGTTTTCCATCCCGGTACCATGCTCGTCCGTGCAACGACGATCCACCTCAGCTCGGTCACGTTGGGCAGACTCACCATGAAATGTCCACACCGTATAATCGGGCGTAAAACCACTCTTCTGCAGGTGTTTGCCTATTTCAGCCTCTGTCCTCTTTTCCCAATTGCCGCACCGTAAACGGACTTCCTCTGGCCATTTGCAAATGCGGCTCGCACAAACCCCTTGGTTTTTGTGAACCATTCAGTGCTCCATTTGTTCTGACTAGTGTGACCGGTGTACATCCACGCACGATCACTCATCTTGACTTTCAGAGCTACTAGACACACAACAAATATATATGTATATATATATATATATAATTCACCATGCATATATTCATCAGTTGATCTACTTTGTCAATTTTATTACGTCCATGCAACCTACACTCTAATAGGTAATGATAGGTCCTAATCCCACCCGAGTATGTTTAGATTGGGTTCATTTTCCCATGCTATGCTCCGGATCCTACGCAAAATTTCGGGAGCACCTCCCCGCTGTTCTCCTGATACACGTCTCTGCAATAAACAGAGAGGATGTGTACCCGAAGAACAACAGGGGAGGCACTGACGAAATTTATGCGTCGGATCCGGAGCAAAGCATATGGGAAAACGAACCCAATCTAAACATACTCGGGCTGTCCATGGATAGCGTTGGACAATTCGAAAGAATCAAGGTTATAAATATGCAAATGCATGCATATTTATAACTATGACGCTTTCGAACGGGAGACACATATTGGTTACGCATACTGATGATTCAAGACACATATATAGCTAGCTATCAAGTTTCATCGGAATAGATCAAATAATTAATGGGGGAGGAGGACATGTCATTTGTGCTCACCCACGAACGAAGGGGCAGAGCTCGTCAAACGCACGGCGAGGTCGTCGAACACCAAACAACTGCACATTTAAAACTACCCGATCAACATAATTATATATGATGTTTTTCATAACAAAATCGAAAGATATATGACCTAATTAATAATTCACAAATATATGACCCCGTCGGCTTCTGGAAGGCCAGAGAACACCTTTTCGGGAGGTGTCGGGGGTTGGGGTGTCGTGTCGGTCTCGGGGTGCCGTGTCGGGGTCGGGGTCGGGGTCTCGGGGTCGGGGTGTCGGGTCGGGGTGCCGGGTCGGGGTCGGGATGCCGTGTCGGTGTCGGGGTCGGGGTGTCGGGTCAGGCTCGGGGTCGGGGTGTCGGGGTCGGGGTCGGGGTCTCGGGGTCGGGGTCTCAGGGTCGGGGTGCCGGGGTGCCGTGTCGGTGTCGGGGTCGGGGTGTCGGGTCAGGCTCGGGGTCGGGGTCTCGGGGTCGGGGTGTCGGGTCGGGGTGCCGGGTCGGGGTGTCGGGTCGGGGTGTCGGGTCGGGGTGCCGTCTCGGGGTCGGGGTGTCGGGTCGGGGTGCCGTGTCGGTGTCGGGGTAAGGGTGGGTGTGGTGTCAGGGTGTCGGTGTCGGGGTGTCGTGTCGGTGTCGGGGTCGGGGTCTCGGGGTCGGGGTGTCGGGTCGGGGTGCCGGGTCGGGGTCGGGGTACCGTGTCGGTGTCGGGGTCGGGGTGTCGGGTCAGGCTCGGGGTCGGGGTGTCGGGGTCGGGGTCGGGGTGCCGGGTCGGGGTCGGGGTGCCGTGTCGGTGTCGGGGTCGGGGTGTCGGGTCAGGCTCGGGGTCGGGGTATCGGGGTCGGGGTTGGGGTCGGGGTGTCAGGGTCGAGGTCTAGGGGTCGGGGTGTCGTGTCGGGGTGCCGGGTCGGGGTCGGGGGCCGGGTCGGGGTCGGGGTGCCGGGTCGGGGTCGGGGTGCCGTGTCGGGTCGGGGTTTTTTCCTCTTTTTTCCTTTTCTTCTTCTTCCTATTCTTCCTTTTCTTCCTCTTCTTCTTTTTTCTTCTCCTCCTCCTCCTCTTCTTCTTCCTTTCCTTTTTCCTCTTCTTCTTCTCCTCCTCTCCTCTTTTTTCTTCTTCTTCTTCCTCTTCTTCTTTTTTCTTCTCCTCCTCCTCTTCTTCTTCTTCCTTTCCTTTTTCCTCTTCTTCTTCTCCTCCTCTCCTCTTTTTTCTTCTTCTTCTTCCTCTTCTTCTTTTTTCTTCTCCTCCTCCTCTTCTTCTTCTTCCTTTCCTTTTTCCTCTTCTTCTTCTCCTCCTCTCCTCTTTTTTCTTCTTCTTCTTCCTCTTCTTCTTTTTTCTTCTCCTCCTCCTCTTCTTCTTCTTCCTCTCCTCTTTTTCTCTTCTTCTTCTTCTTTCCTCAAACTAAACTAAACCTAAAACTAAACCTAAAACTAAAACTAAACTAAAACTAAACCTAAAACTAAAACTAAAACTAAATCTAAACTAAAACTAAAACTAAAAAGGAAAAAAACAGAAAAAACAGAAAAAAGGGGGGCTCACCTGGGGCAGGGCCGGTGGAGGAGGCCGGTGGAGGAGGGGGGCGGGGCGGTGGAGGAGGCGGCCTGGGGCGGCGGGGGGCCGGGCCCGGTGCGGCGGGGGGCCGGGCCCGGGGCGGTGGGGCGCGAGGGGGGCCGGGGCGGGGGGGCGACGGGGCGGTGGGGCGGCGGGTGGTGGGGCGACGGCGGGCGACGGGCGGCGGGGGCGACGGGCGGCGGGGGCGATGGGCGGTGGGGCGGCGGGGCCCCGGGGCGGCGGCGACTGGTGGGGGCGGCGGCGCGCGGCGGGCGGCGGCGGCGGCGGGGTGGGAGGAGAGAACGGCGAGGAGAAAGTGAGTAACGGGCGGGGGGTACGGGCCGTTAGGTAGTGCCCTCTTTGCCGTCCGCCTCTCTTTGTCGTCCGCCTTTTTGCATCTTTGCCGTCTGCTAGCAGACGGCAAAGAGGCGGGCCGTTATGTTTTTCCCAAACGGGCGGGGGGTGGGGGCCACCTCACTCTTTGCCGTCTGCCAGCGGACGGCAAAGATTCTTTGCCGTCTGCTAGCAGACGGCAAAGAACTCGCAGATGGCAAAGAGCTTCTTTGCCGTCTGCCGTTTCTTTGCCGTCTGCTTTTGGGTAGCTGATGGCAAAGAGCTTCTTTCCGTCAGCTAGCAGACGGCAAAGAGCTGGCAGATGGCAAATTAGCTGATTCCAGTAGTGATGTTCCAACATGGAGCAATCTTCAACTTCACCTGCAACTAACACGCTATAAGAGGGGCTGAGCAAAAGCGGTAACATAGCCAAACAACGGTTTGCTAGGAAGGGTTAAAAAAGATTAGAGGTTCATGGCAATTTGGGAGGCTTGATAAGCAAGTGGTAGGTAACGCGGCATAGCAATAGACCAAACAACTAGCAAGCAAAGATAGAAGTGATTTCGAGGGTATGGTCCTCTTGACTGAGATCCCGCAAGGAAGAAGAACGAGTCCATGAAGAAGACAAACGGACGAAGTCGAACGAATCCTCACAACTCCGGAACGAAACCGAAGCTAACGAGAGAAGCAAACCGGAAAGAAGAAAACAACATGGTAAACACACACGCATAATCATGGCATGATGCACAACCAAGGATGATGCATGTCCGGTTTAAAGAGGCATGGCATGGCAAAGTGCACAAAAAATACTACAAATTAAGTGGAGCTCAATATGCCACGAGTTGCATATTGACGAAACACCACATGACTTATTTAGTTCTCTCTTGGTTATGTACCCAAGAATACTAAATGTTGATTAACATGGCAAGAGGTGAAGCATAAGTAAACTAACTATTTAGGCAAGTTTAAATGAGGCCGGAACAACAAACAACAATTCCGGAAAATCCCCATATGCATATTTTGAATTTGCTACTGTTATTCCATAAACATAATTTTAGTGTTGTTAAATAGCAAAATAAAGTGCACCAAGTTAATCTATGCATTTTTCTACCCCATTTACATATAAAGTTTATTAAATTCGGAGCTACAGTTAATTAGTTATGAAATAAATCATTTTAACATGGCATTTATGCAAAATTAAATAAATAGCAAGTTTAAACATTTTAAACATGGATGAGAGTGGCATATTATGAAACTAGATGAAATTCTAAGCACTTTATATGTTTACATCATTTTAAACCGATGCACGGTTTGTTAGTTATTAGATGCATGACCATGAGGGTGCAATCTGTAAATATGCAGCTTTCGGACTAATAGGAAAATCGTAGCGCACAGGAAAAAACATATCAGGCCGCATCTACTGAACTGGGCCAGCTGCTGCGAGCGCTGCACGCGGGTGGGTTTCGGTGGGCTTCTCACCTCGGGCCAGATCTGGCCTGCTGGCTGGTCGCAGGCGCTGGGCCTTGGCACGGGTTGCGGTCAACGCCCTTGAGGCAGGGGACGAGCGCTGCGAGCGCTGCTTGACCTGAAGCAGGGGACGCAGGGGAAGCAGGGGCGCAGGACTCCAGCGACGTGGAGCTCCGGGAAGAAGATGGCGACGGTTCTGGCGTGTATCCACGCCGATCCGAACGGTGGCAGCTCCCTGGGCAAGAGAGAGAGAAATTAGAGGGAGCGACAGACAGGAAGGAACGAGAGGAGGAGAAGGATGGGCAGAGGCACGGCGACCTGCGGTGCTCCAATGTCGCACTTGCCGGCGCGGCGGAGGAGGCCAGGACGGTGAGGTCGCCGGGGCCCTGGGCGGTGGAGGTCGTTCCCGGCGGCGGGCTTGACGGATCGAGGCAGGAGAAGGCCCTTGGCAGCCATAGCGGAGCTTCCGCTGCTCTTGCACCTGACGAGAGAGAGAGAGAGAGAGAGAGAGAGACCGGGGCATGAGAGAGAGGTTAGGAAAGGGGGACGGGATGGAGAGGAGCGGGATGAGGCCGGCAGCATGACCTGCTGCTGCTGTGGTCGCCGGCGGCGTGGGCCTGCAAGGCAGCGGGGAGGCACTGGCCACAGAAGATGGAGGCGCGTGGGACTACGGCTGCGGACATCGGCGCTCCTGGACAGAGAGGCGACGGGGTTAGGAGCATCAGGTGCAGAAAGAGGGAGAGGGCAGGGAAGGAGGCGCGGGTGGCCCGCTGCTCACCGGAGCTTGTCGGTGGCGACGGAACGACAACGGGGCTGAGCAGAGGGAGCGTACAGGAGGGGCTCCAGAAGAAACTCCCCTTCGGGGGCGCGAGGAGGATTTCCTCTCCTTGGATCGTGTGTGCTAGGCAGAGCAGGAGGGGGATCAAGCGCTGCTCCTAGTTGGTTCGATTTCGGTGGGGATTGGCCGGCGCTGAAAATTAGGAGGGAGGGGACTCGCTGTCTGGATCGGGGAAGGATCCCGAGGTGGGATTTGAGTGTGGCGGCGGAGGAGGAGCAATTTTAGGGAGTTGGTCTAGGGTTTGTCCAAATAGGCATGTGGGTGGACTATATATAGGGAAGGAGGAAGAGTTTGGACCTTCCGATCGAAAATCGATGGACGGGAATAAATAGGCTAGGGAGTCCAATAAAGAAAACGGAGATGTTTTATAGATGTTTGGGGATGATCCGAATCAAACGATGATGACTGAGCGGGTCAGGTCCGGGGCAGGTTTCGGACGCGCACGCGAGGGGTCTGAGAGAGGTTATGTGGTTTGACAAAAGGGAATCGAAAACACGCTTGGTCTCGGAATGGTCAACGAAGGCAAGGGGAACGCGGCAACTACGAACGGGTGCAAGTTAAGAAAAACAAGCGGATGCAATGCATACGATGCTATGATGAATGCAACAAATAAAATAAAACACACGGCGAACACGAAATATATCGAAGGCGTCTGGAGCATCGGTCTCGGGGCGTTACACAAGTGTACCTCCTTTTCATTGTGAAAACTTTAGGCAAGCTTGGCAAAAATGTGTGGCGAAGTATGGCAATGCAAGGCCTAGACCCAAACAGGATAAGTTCGTAGTACTACGTACAAGGAGTACTAGTGTTAAAAAAGAAAGGCGGGGTTTTCCTTCGCTGGATTAATCGATACAAATCCTCGTTTCACGTGTCAATTAATGTGTATTTTTTCTCCAAATCCCAAAGAGCTAACCATCTCACTCCTCATCGCTTTATTAATGCAGTGCCATGCAAACCAACCTTCTCACTTCCGCATGCATGTAGGGGATATTAATGTCCTTGGTTGCTAGTACGATGCAAACCCCATCAATTTTGCCTCGATTAGTGTTAGTGGCCTTTTGCAAATTGTAATTTTGATTTTACTGGCCTTGTGTACAAAAAAATGGAGGTAGTAACTATATTTGACTTCCTTCCCCATTGCGGTGACGTCGATGATATCTCGAACGTTGTGGTTTGGCGAAGTGCGTTCGACGGAGAACACCATGGAGGGAGACCACGGTAAGTTGTTCGCAAGTGCCGCCTGCAAGCCGAGACAACTACCTTATTTGCATCCAGGAAGTCCGTTGAACCAAAGGACGCGTAAATGTTCTAGTACTACTCGTACACAATAGCGTCGTCCGTCTAGCTTAGTGCGGTGAGATGGTTTCTCGAAGAAGACGATGGAGAAGCGGAGTCAGCGAAGAGTGAAATGATGGTTGCTTCGTCCGTGCTTTGTGATTTGACACCTCACTGATTTGTGATTTGTGATAGAAGGTACAGGGGAGTAGACTCTGTCCTCTATACTGTACATGCGTCCAAGCACGGGAGAAAGAGGAGAGACGTTGCATTTCTCTATTCCTTCAATCAATCAATCAATTAGGGAGCTTCGGTTCAATCCTTTTGGCTTTGGCAACACCGTCCACAATGGTTCCCACGATGCCAAAAGCTATTTTCACATTTGGCTACACATTGTGGATGCCCTTAACCGTACCACTTGGTTTTGCTCCTGTGTGCTATCTATACAAATCTCAATTATATTGATCTAAAAAATTATAGAATCAAGATTAGTAAAAAGGAGGTGATTTTGCCATGCGGATGGCGGGGGACGTTTCTTATTTTTAGAGGACGTTGTCCTGGCGGTTTGCTAACATGCGGTCCCACGTGTCAGTGCTTTACCAAGCCGATCCGCTTCCCACATGAGGCAGAACAACGGCAGAAGCAACACGTGGTTAACTTGAAGAAGATGAGGGAGAAGCGGATTCAGCAACGAGTGAAATGATGGTTGCTTCGTCCCTCCAACTTCTTTTTTTAGCATTATTACTTCGTCCCTCCAACTTAACTGCGGGAAAGGTGCAGCTTTGTGTTTTGACGCCTCATTGCTCATTACTACGCCGACGCCATGACTGGCTGCTTCACCCTGGCTGCTCTCCACTGTATTCCGGTATGGCACGTGGACCCGGTAGCTTGATGCCCCACATGTCGGTGAAAGGGACTACAAGATTTATGAAAGCGAGCGCTCCACTCTTACGACGGAGGAGTACACGACACGACGGCCCAGTGAATTGTCACTTGTACTGTATATAGTACTATAGTTTTGCTGTTTTGCACGATCCATCGATACAAACCCGATTAAACAGGAAAGGGCGGGATTTTTTCGCGCGGTATATGATACTGGCCATACATTTCAAAGGCAATTTTAATGTATGCAAACTGAATAATTAAGTAACAATATGATATCTAGCAAAACTAAAAACACATATGATTTATTGTGTTAGAGTGTAGTAGTAGTGCTGTATTGCATAGTTGTTAGATGTAACATGCGAGAACGTGTCGAGATGTAGTTTTGGAGGGCCTACAGTGTAACATCCCAAATTTCCAATTTGGAATGTTACACATAGATCATCACTGCATATCATGTTTTGTTGCATTTTGACAAATCCTCGATAAATCCTAAGCAACTCAAGGACCCTCGGAGAGAGTTGGGGATTTTCTCGAATTTTTAAATTTGATTTTTCAAACGAGGATTGGGGTTTTAATTATTTTTCTCTCCGGAAAAATATTTCATGTTAAAATAAACGAGAGGAGAAAATATGACTTCTCCAAAACATTTGAAATACTGGAGGAAAAATGTTAAAATCATTATTTGGAATTTATTTGGATTTTATTTGCAATTTTCATTGCATTAAAAATATGCATGTTTTCAAAATATTTATTTTGATTTATAAAAATGTTCATCCTATTCTAGATTTTCTAACTAGACGGGGAAAATTTATTTCATATTTTTCTGATTTTTATTTATTTTTCTACGCAATATTTTCTGCGGAACTTATTTAAAAAAAAACTGCGCGACGCCCGACCGGGCCGAAGCCCAGCCGAGCGCCGGCCCGCCCGCGCTCTCCTCTTCCCGCACGACGCCGAGCCGCCGCCGGAGTCCGCCGCCCGCACGCCGCCCCGGCCGCCCCCTTCCCCAAGCACCGGAACCCCCCCTCCTTAAATACCGCCCCCCTCTCTTTCCTCACCGCCGCCGCCGCCGGAACCCCTCATCGCCGCCGCCCGCATCTCGCCCGCCGCCGCCGCCGGTTGCCTTGCCCGCCACCGCCGCCGGAAGCCCCGGAGCCGCCGCCCCTCGTCGCCGCACCCCTCCCCGAGCCCCGAGCCCCGCCGCCAAGCCCCGCGCCCGCCGGAGCCCCTCGCCGGAGCCCGCCCGTCGAGGTACTGCCGCCGGCCGTTTTCCGTCGTTGCCGGTTTTCTGGAAAAAAACCCTTTTGTTTAAAAAAAACCCTAGATCGGTTTTTTCGGTTTTATTATTTTGCGAGCGTTCACCGAACCGTTCGTTTTAACGAACGCGTTCGTCGGTTTTTCTCTGTTAACGAACGTCCGTTATTTAACCGTTCGTCCGTTTTTCTTTTTCGTCGGATTTTTCTGCGATTATCTCAGATTCGATCAATCTTCGCTTCTGTTTAACTTCTCGCTCGTTTATCGGAATCAGGCGATTCAAGCGCCTAGAGTTTCGTCTCGAAATTCTCTTTCCGATTAATCTACTCAAACAGGTTTTTGCTACAGTAAAATTTGACCTAGATCAGATTAGCAAACGGAGTTTCTTTCTTTCGCCGTTTGACTTTCGTTGCTTCTTTCGAGTTGATTCTTTTTGCAAACCGGAGTTCTTAAGTTGAACTTTCTGGTTGGATCTTTCATTCGAGTTTTACCTGTGCATTAGATGAGTACTGATTGTATGCTTGTTTGTTTGCGATAGAGTACCCGGAGTGTGCCGCTTGTTACTTCGACTCGCTAGGTTTTGCGGATCATCAGCATGGCAAGTAACACTTTGATCATGCCCCGTTCATACCCAGTTTTATTTGCATTAGATCTATTTCCTCAAACACTTGCATGATTAGGATCTAATTAAATTGTGGGTTTTGGGAAGTAGTTGAGGTAGTACCTATTACCTGTTTCTATTCAAACCCCTGGGAGTTACTTCTACGTTGCTTTTATTATCGCCATGCTATGCTCGTAGACGTGGATTGGGTTTGAGAGATATTCATGACAGATGTGAGATGTTTATTAATGGTTCAACTTAAGGTGGCAACTAAAACTCACATCTGGGTGGATTGAGGCACCTGGAGAACCCAATGTTGTCTGTATGTATAAGGTCCGCCACCCAGGCTCAAAGGGATCATAAGATTATTCATGCTAGAAACTTCCGTGTGCAGCCACAAGCTATTATGGGCTCTAGCATAGTTGAGTAGGTTACATGATCTCTTGAAGAGGTGGGCTAGCAGATGTAGGGGAAAGTAGGTGTAACTGTCCATCCAGAGTAAAGAGTGATTGTTTCTGAAAGACTGTGTCTCGGTCATCCGTTTCTCAAACATCATGCAGTGCGAGAATCAAGCGGAGGCGATCGAGTCTTGTGGGGAAAAGTGCACAAACCTCTGCAGAGTGTACAAACTGATCATGATTAGCCGTGTCCCCGGTTATGGACAACTTGAGTATCTAGTACCTGGATTATCATTTGAATCTCATCACCGTGATACTTATAATTAATTTTGTTGGGTTAATGATGATACTTAATTGGGATTGAGTTGGAGGTACCTTCTCAATGTTTCAACCACCATGATAGTTAAACAAAAATTAATTCCTTTGAAGTAGGATAAAATTGGCTTTTCGCAAAACTGTAACCATAGAGCTTTCCACCAGCCATATATGCATGTAGTATAGCATTATTTTGTTCATTATTCTCTATGTGTTACATTGCCAGCATATTCTATGTGCTGACCCGTTTTCGGGCTGCAACGTTTCATGTTGCAGACTTTTCAGACGACGAGTAAGGTGCCTTAGGTCGTGGTCTTATACTCAGTGATGCCGCTGGAGTTGATGGACTCACTTATCTTCAAGGTCTTTCGCTGTTATCGTTATTAGATGGCCTTAAGCCATGATTATCATACTTAATCTCTTCGGAGATATTCGATGTAATAAGTGTGTGATTGCTACTCTGTTATAAATCCTCCATTTGTACTGTGCGTGTCAGCATTACTGATCCAGGGATGACACTGGTGCACAGCAGCATAGGCCATTTGAGGTCTGGTCGCTACAAAGTTGGTATCAGAGCACACGCTGACTATAGGACACGACCACTAAGCTTAAGCCCTAGAAAGCTTCTCTCTTCTCATTTCTGACCCCTCTCCACTTTCTACTCTTTTAGGAATGGCGAATGCAAGGAGCAAGTTCATGCAACCAGATGAAGACACGCCGTTTGGACGACACTTGAAGGAAGTCACCAAGTACTTGAACATAGGAATACCAAGCGTCACCGGAACCTACAACGCCACATTACCTGAAGAGGAGAGCTGGAAGATTCAAGTTATCATTCCAGGAAGGACGTTTGTGCCAGTTACGGAACCCATGAGATTGGTTTTCGAAGCACCAACTTGGAGTTTAGGGAAGAGCATGGCCGCACACATCGCCATGGGACGCATTGGAGAAGTCTACCACCAGGAGCTTAAGGATACAATTTACCAAATTTGTGGACGTCGAGACGCGCAATGGGAGATGATCAAGACCAAGAAGGATGGATCAATTGCAGCTTTCATCCAGGAGCAGAACCAACATATTCGTCGCCAGGAGAATCAGATGTGCACGGACAAGGAAGAACTGAAGAAGGCATTCACGAAGAACAAGGAACTCCAAGAAGAACTCAAGGCTACACGCGAAGATTACTTGGAGGAAATCTACGCTCTAGTAGGGAAGATTGACGACCTGGAGAATAAGATTGGAACATTCGTGGGAAATCCAGTAACAAAAGCAGAAGTCGACGAATGCACTTGTCCGGATAACTACATCATCATCGACGACACCGACTCGGAACCAAGTGAAGACGAATGGATTGATGAAGCTGGAGCAGACATCATGGAGTCTTCAACTGATCAGAATTTCTAGTAGACCACCATATCAGTAGTAGTTTTCCCCCATTCAATAGTATAGTTCAAGAACTTTGTAACGCTAGCTAGATCGATGTTTTCCCTTGTTTGGATTGATTGAGTGATATTGATTGAATTTTTCTCATGAGCATATGGGTAGTGTTTTCTCTCTAGACCTCATTCTACTCTTAACTCTCATCTTTTCTAAACCTATCAGATGCCTCCGAGACGCGACACCGGATTTGTTTTCCCGCCAGAGATCACCCAGTTGATTCAGCAACAGAATGCCCTAATGCAAGTGTTAGTTTAGAACCAAGGCAACAACAACAACAACAACCCACCGCCACCACCTGTTGACCACTTAGCCCGTTTCTTAAGGCTAAACCCGCCGGTGTTTTCCAGCAGCACCGAGCCGATTGTAGCAGATGATTGGCTCCGCAAAGTTGGAAGGGAGTTGACCACTGCAGGATGCACAGATGCGGAAAGTGTGCGTTTTGCCGCACATCAGCTTGATGGACCCGCAGCATCATGGTGGGAGAATTATACAGCCACGCACCCTATTGACACTGTCACATGCGACCAGTTTCAGCAAGCTTTCCGTACAGCTCATGTCTCAGCAGGAGCTATGGCTATGAAGAAGCGTGAGTTTCGCAACCTACGCCAAGGAGGACGCACCGTAGGCCAGTATGTGGAGGATTTCAGTAAGTTAGCACGTTATGCACCAGATGACGTTGCTACAGATGCTGCCAAGCAGGAGAAATTTTTGGAAGGGCTGAATGATGAACTGAGTATGCAGTTGATGGTAGCAACCTTCAACGACTACCAGGAGTTGGTAGATAGAGCTCTCATGATTGAAGGGAAGCAACAGCAGATTGAAAACCATAAGAGGAAGTATGGACAAGGGAAGTACAATTCTGGAGCCAGCAGAAGCCACGATTTACCCCGAAGCCGGGAGGACAGTTTCAGCATACCCATGGAGGAGGTAGTTCGCACAACCATAATGGCTCCAAGAATGGTAATGGGAATGGAGGAGGAAACGGACAGAACCGCACCAACCCATCTACCCCAACCAAGAGAGATCTAAGTCACATTACTTGTTTCAAGTGCCAGAAGACGGGACATTATGCTACTGATTGTCCCGAAGCCCAAAATGGAAATGGCAATGGAAGCTCTGGGAAGAAGCCGAACCCGTTCAACAAAGGACATGTGAACCACGTGAGCGTGGAGGAGGTTGAAGCCCAGCCTGATGCAGTAATAGGTAAGTTTTTGGTTAAGTCATTTACTGCAACCGTTCTTTTCGATACTAGTGCATCGCATTCATACATATTAAGGGGATTCGTGAATAAGTTTAAGATGTCCACCAAAGTTCTCAGAGACCCTATGTTAGTAACCTCGCCAGGAGCAGAGTATATGGCCACCCAAGGATGTTTTCAGATACCACTGGCCATTGGTAGGCATGTTTTCCCCTCAGACCTCATTGTTTTGGAATCGCAAGGTTTGGATGTGATTTTAGGAATGGATTGGCTATCGTTGTATGGAGGAAACATCGATTGTGCCAGCAAGACTATTTTGCTTACCACCCCGGAAGGAAAAAGGATCAAGTATGTATCCCGGCATATGCCGAAGAGGACTCAAGTGAATTCCTTATCAGTAGTTGTACAGGAGGAAGTACCAGTGGTGAAGGATTATCCGGACGTATTTCCAGAAGAGTTGCCAGGCATGCCACCAGATAGAGACATTGAGTTTTTGATTGAACTTTTGCCAGGCACAGGGCCAATATCTAAGAGACCGTACAGGATGCCCGCAAAGGATTTGGAGGAAATTAAGAAGCAGATCAAGGAGTTACTGGATAAAGGCTATATTCGCCCAAGTTCGTCACCTTGGGGATCACCAGTACTTCTAGTGGAGAAGAAAGATGGATCGCTGAGGATGGTTGTTGATTACCGAGGATTGAATGAAGTGACCATCAAAAACAAGTACCCACTGCCGATGATCAATGATTTGTTTGACCGCCTACAAGGAGCTAAAGTATTTTCCAAGATCGATCTACGATCAGGATACCATCAGTTAAAGATTCGAGAACAGGATATACCTAAGACGGCATTTACCACTAGATATGGATTGTATGAGTATACCGTTATGTCATTGGACTGACTAACGCACCGGCCTATTTCATGAACCTGATGGACAAAGTGTTTATGGAGTTATTGGATAAGTTCGTTGTGGTGTTCATTGATGATATTTTAATCTTTTCCAAGGATGAAGAAGAGCATGAGGAGCATTTATGATTGGTACTTGAGAAGCTCAGAGAACATCAGTTATATGCCAAGTTCAGCAAATGTGAGTTTTGGTTGAAAGAAGTTGGATTCCTTGGACATGTTATTTCTGGAGAAGGAATAGCAGTAGACCCTGCCAAGGTTGACACAGTGACAAGTTGGGAATCACCCACGACAGTTGGAGAAATCCGGAGTTTTCTTGGACTTGCAGGATACTACCGGAGATTTATCGAGAATTTCTCAAAGATTGCTAAGCCCATGACTGAGCTATTGAAGAAGGACACCAAATTCAATTGGACTGAGGAAAGTGAAGCTAGTTTCCAAGAGTTGAAGAAACGGTTGGTTACCTCACCAGTGTTGATTCTGCCAGATCAACGCAAGGACTATGAAGTTTATTGCGACGCTTCTCGTCGAGGGCTTGGAGCAGTGCTTATGCAGGAAGGAAGAGTTGTGTCGTATGCTTCACGACAACTTAAACCCCATGAGAAGAATTATGCTACGCATGATTTGGAATTAGCAGCCGTGGTGCATGCATTGAAAACATGGAGACATTTTCTCATCGGAAACCATTGTGAGGTGTACACGGATCACAAGAGTTTGAAGTACATCTTCACTCAGAAGGAGTTAAACCTCAGACAGAGGAGATGGTTGGAGCTCATTAAAGATTATGATATGAGACTGCATTATCACCCTGGAAAGGCTAACGTAGTAGCAGACGCGTTGAGCCGCAAGAGTCATGTCAACACCCTCATGACAGGAGAGTTACCTCAGGAGTTAGCCGAGGACCTTCGTGAGCTTTGTTTGGAGATAGTCCCAAGAGGCTATTTAGCGACATTGGAGATTCAGTCTACCTTGATGGAAAGGATCAGAGAAGCTCAGAAGACAGACAAGGAGATTGAAGAGATAAAGGAGAAGATGAGCAAAGGAAAAGCCAAGGGATTTCGTGAGGATGAGCACGATACCTTATGGTTCGAGGACCGCGTATATGTACCAAATGATCCGGAGATCAGGAAGTTGATTTTGCAAGAAGCCCATGATTCACCATACTCGATTCACCCAGGGAATACCAAGATGTATTTGGATTTGAAGAATATTTTCTGGTGGACCGGAATGAAGAAGGATATTGCGGAGTATGTAGCAGTTTGTGATGTATGTCAGAGAGTGAAGGCAGAGCATCAGAAGCCAGCAGGATTGCTGCAACCATTGCCGATACCCGAGTGGAAGTGGGATAAAATAGGCATGGATTTTATCACAGGATTACCCAGGACTCGTTCAGGCTATGACTCGATATGGGTTGTAGTCGACCGTTTGACGAAAGTGGCTCATTTCATTCCAGTGAAGACCACTTACACCAGTGCTAAGCTGGCTAAGATATACATGACCAGGATCGTATGTTTGCATGGAGTTCCGAGGACCATTGTATCAGACAGAGGAACCCAATTTACCTCGAAGTTTTGGAAGCAGTTACATGAAACATTGGGAACCAGGCTGGAATTCAGTACAGCATTTCACCCACAGACAGATGGACAGACCGAGAGAGTCAACCAGATTTTGGAGGACATGTTGAGAGCATGTGCACTAGATTATGGATCTAGTTGGGACGACAATTTGCCATATGCGGAGTTTTCTTATAACAACAGTTATCAAACCAGTTTGAAGATGGCCCCTTTCGAAGCTTTGTACGGAAGGAGGTGTAGAACACCGTTGTTATGGGACGAAGTTGGAGACCGCCAGTTGTTTGGACCAGATTTGATTAAGGAGTCTGAACAGAAAGTGAGATTGATTCGCGATAGGCTCAAGGTAGCCCAGTCCAGGCAGAAGAGTTATGCTGATTCTAAACGAAAGGAGACAGTTCACGAAGTCGGAGACAGAGTGTATCTTCGAGTATCACCACTTCGAGGAGTGAAGCGTTTTGGAGTTAAGGGAAAGTTAGCGCCCCGTTTTATCGGACCATACAGAGTTTTGGAACGTATGGGAGAAGTTGCTTACAAATTGGAATTGCCCGAAGGATTGTCTGGAGTACATGATGTATTTCATGTTTCGCAGTTGAAGAAGTGCCACGCAGAGATGGCTGAGATACCACTGAGAGACACTGTGTCACTGGAAGCGATTCAGTTGGAAAGTGATTTGACCTATGAGGAGAAACTAGTTAAGATTCTTGAGTATGCCAGTCGAGTTACCCGCAGCAAGGTTATCAAGTTTTGCAAAGTTCAGTGGAGTCACCACACAGAGGATGAAGCCACCTGGGAGCGAGAGGAAGATCTACGGAAAAACCACTCCCACCTGTTTTCTAGCCAACCCGAATCTCGAGGGCGAGATTCATCTTAAGGGGGGTAGGTTTGTAACATCCCAAATTTCCAATTTGGAATGTTACACATAGATCATCACTGCATATCATGTTTTGTTGCATTTTGACAAATCCTCGATAAATCCTAAGCAACTCAAGGACCCTCGGAGAGAGTTGGGGATTTTCTCGAATTTTTAAATTTGATTTTTCAAACGAGGATTGGGGTTTTAATTATTTTTCTCTCCGGAAAAATATTTCATGTTAAAATAAACGAGAGGAGAAAATATGACTTCTCCAAAACATTTGAAATACTGGAGGAAAAATGTTAAAATCATTATTTGGAATTTATTTGGATTTTATTTGCAATTTTCATTGCATTAAAAAATATGCATGTTTTCAAAATATTTATTTTGATTTATAAAAATGTTCACCCTATTCTAGATTTTCTAACTAGACGGGGAAAATTTATTTCATATTTTTCTGATTTTTATTTATTTTTCTACGCAATATTTTCCACGGAACTTATTTAAAAAAAAACTGCGCGACGCCCGACCGGGCCGAAGCCCAGCCGAGCGCCGGCCCGCCCGCGCTCTCCTCTTCCCGCACGACACCGAGCCGCCGCCGGAGTCCGCCGCCCGCACGCCGCCCCCTTCCCCAAGCACCGGAACCCCCCTCCTTAAATACCGCCCCCCTCTCTTTCCTCACCGCCGCCGCCGCCGGAACCCCTCATCGCCGCCGCACGCATCTCGCCCGCCGCCGCCGCCGGTTGCCTTGCCCGCCGCCGCCGCCGGAAGCCCCGGAGCCGCCGCCCCTCGTCGCCGCACCCCTCCCCGAGCCCCGAGCCCAGCCGCCAAGCCCCGCGCCCGCCGGAGCCCGCCCGTCGAGGTACTGCCGCCGGCCGTTTTCCGTCGTTGCCGGTTTTCTGAAAAAAAACAAAAAAACCCTTTTGTTTTAAAAAAAACCCTAGATCTGTTTTTTTTCGGTTTTATTATTTTGCGAGCGTTCACCGAACCGTTCGTTTTAACGAACGCGTTCGTCGGTTTTTCTCTGTTAACGAACGTCCGTTATTTAACCGTTCGTCCGTTTTTCTTTTTCGTCGGATTTTTCTGCGATTATCTCAGATTCGATTTCTGATCGAATCTTCGATTATGTTTAACTTCTTGCTCGTTTATCGGAATCAGGCGATTCAAGCGCCTAGAGTTTCGTCTCGAAATTCTCTTTCCGATTAATCTACTCAAACAGGTTTTTGCTACAGTAAAATTTGACCTAGATCCAGATTAGCAAACGGATTTTCTTTCTTTCGCCGTTTGACTTTCGTTGCTTCTTTCGAGTTGATTCTTTTTGCAAACCGGAGTTCTTAAGTTGAACTTTCTGGTTGGATCTTTCATTCGAGTTTTACCTGTGCATTAGATGAGTACTGATTGTATGCTTGTTTGTTTGCGATAGAGTACCCGGAGTGTGCCGCTTGTTACTTTGACTCGCTAGGTTTTGCGGATCATCAGCAAGGCAAGTAACACTTTGATCATGCCCCGTTCATACCCAGTTTTATTTGCATTAGATCTATTTCCTCAAACACTTGCATGATTAGGATCTAATTAAATTGTGGGTTTTGGGAAGTAGTTGAGGTAGTACCTATTACCTGTTTCTATTCAAACCCTTGGGAGTTACTTCTATGTTGCTTTTATTATTGCCATGCTATGCTCGTAGACGTGGATTCGGTTTGAGAGATATTCATGACAGATGTGAGATGTTTATTAATGGTTCAACTTAAGGTGGCAACTAAAACTCACATCTGGGTGGATTGAGGCACCTGGAGAACCCAGTGTTGTCTGTATGTATAAGGTCCGCCACCTAGGCTCAAAGGGATCAAAAGATTATTCATGCTAGAAACTTCCGTGTGCAGCCACAAGCTATTATGGGCTCTAGCATAGTTGAGTAGGTTACATGATCTCTTGAAGAGGTGGGCTAGCAGATGTAGGGGAAAGTAGGTGTAACTGTCCATCCAGAGTAAAGAGTGATTGTTTCTGAAAGACTGTGTCTCGGTCATCCGTTTCTCAAACATCATGCAGTGCGAGAATCAAGCGGAGGCGATCGAGTCTTGTGGGGAAAAGTGCACAAACCTCTGCAGAGTGTACAAACTGATCATGATTAGCCGTGTCCCCGGTTATGGACAACTTGAGTATCTAGTACCTGGATTATCATTTGAATCTCATCACCGTGATACTTATAATTAATTTTGTTGGGTTAATGATGATACTTAATTGGGATTGAGTTGGGGGTACCTTCTCAATGTTTCAACCACCATGATAGTTAAACAAAAATTAATTCCTTTGAAGTAGGATAAAATTGGCTTTTCGCAAAACTGTAACCATAGAGCTTTCCACCAGCCATATATGCATGTAGTATAGCATTATTTTGTTCATTATTCTCTATGTGTTACATTGCCAGCATATTCTATGTGCTGACCCGTTTTCGGGCTGCAACGTTTCATGTTGCAGACTTTTCAGACGACGAGTAAGGTGCCTTAGGTCGTGGTCTTATACTCAGTGATGCCGCTGGAGTTGATGGACTAATCCAAGTCTTCCGCTGTTATTGTTATTAGATGGCCTTAAGCCATGATTATCATACTTAATCTCTTCGGAGATATTCGATGTAATAAGTGTTTGATTGCTACTCTGTTATAAATCCTCCATTTGTACTGTGCGTGTCAGCATTACTGATCCAGGGATGACACTGGTGCACAGCAGCACAGGCCATTTGAGGTCTGGTCGCTACATACAGAGAGAAAAGTGTAATACGTTCACCGAACTTCAGAATAAGCTGATTACGGTCACTATATACGTTTTGCGGTGATTATACGGTCACTTGCTCACGGTTCAGCATCGGATTGCACTCTGTTGACCGGCCAAATAGTCTGCGTGGCACCATGTTGACTAGTTAAATTGACCATGTTCCTTGTGGGTCCAACCTGTCAGTTCACATAGGGAAAAGGTCAGATAAACACAAATTTACGCAGGCGCGACAAGACTCCACCCCGTGCGCGGGAATCACCTGGTTGTGTATGTGTCTGTTAGGGCCTGATGCGTGCGGATGCACGTGTAGGTTGAACACTTGAGCGTGAGAGTGTGTGTTGGTCGTGTGGTGTACTGGTGTGTGCATGCATGCGTGCGTGTGTGCATGTGAGTGTTGCGTGCGTGCGTGGCTGCGTGTGTACGTGTGAGTGTTGCATGCGTGTGTGGGTGCATGTGTTCGTGTGAGTGTTGCGTGCATGCAGTTTGTGTGCATGCGTGCGTCTGTGTATAATCACCACAGCAGCTCCTGTGTGTTAAAACAAACGGCTCAGCATACCAATACAAGGCCACCTTGTCCGCTGTGCCCGCGGTCATGACTTCGAACCACCGTCCAATTTTTGTTGTTGTTTATTTTCATTCTTACTAGCAAGATGCCCGTGTGTTGCACGTAACATCAAGATGCATTTATATGACTAGTTTATCTTTTGAGAGAAAAGGATGAACGAGGGAAGGCCTTATTTGCAAATGTGGAGAGGTGTGTGGGTACATCTTAGGCAGAATTGTCATAGTTTCTTTCCTATCCGTCAGATATAAATCGGACGGCCTATATTGCAGGATGGCAGGCACACCATCATCACCAACTCTGTTTCTTATAAGAGTGTATTTTATCCCTACTCTTATAAAAAGCATAGTCGGTGATGATCGTATGCCTGCCATCCTGCAATATAGGTCGTCCGATCTATATCTGACGGATTGGAAGGAAACTATGGCAATTTTGCAAAAAGATACCCACACCCCTCTCCACACTTGCAAATAAGGCCTTCCCTTGTTCATCCTTTTCTCCCACAAGATAAAATACTCATACAAATACATCTTGATGTTCCGTGCAACGCATGGGCATCTTGCTAGTATTTTATATGAGTGTAGATGTAGAGTAGATACAAGCTGACAGGTGGGCCCGATGCTAGTGAGATAATGTGATGCAACACTAGAGGTGCCACGTGGAGCATTTAACTGGTCAACTAGTCGTGTCTTGAGAAAATACAGAGTTGTACGGTGAGCCCGTGACTGTATAACAACCACAAAACGTAAATGGTGACCGTAATGAGTGGATTCTGAAGTCCAATGTACGTATCTTGCTTTCGCTTCAAATACAATGATCGTCACTCTATATATCGTGGAGAAAGATGAAACATGCGTGAATGTGCTGGGGGCTTACTTTTAGAGGACCTGGAGATAGTTTGTGTGCGTACCTGAAAGGGGCGTAGAGGGGGGTATGCGAGGGAGAGAGAGAGATGCTCTTCGTTTCTCTTTATTATGAGTACCTTTATATATAGTATAAAAATATACAAATTCACAGTGCAGAATAAATATCATTGTGGGCACCATGCAATGCAAGCGTTCGTACTCCTCCATATAACTTTGTAATGTTGTATATATGTAGAAATTCTAAAATATTTTTTTGGCCACAATTTATTCAAAAGGAATGTTGTATGCGAAATAAACGTGAAGAGAGGGCTTTTTAGATCAATGGGGTACGTGATGTAACATGTGTGAATGTGTAGTTGATGCATTTGGAAGGGCCTAGAGAGGTATGTGTGTGTATTACGTATTCGAGAGAGGCATGGATAGAGGGGCCGATAGGGGGGCGTGGGAGAGATAGCACGAGAAATGAGAGTGGTCTAGAGAGAGAGACGAATATGACGTCATGGTGAGAGATTCCCTTGAGTGTGTATATGCAAGGGGGAGTGGATAGAGGCACCAGGAGAATATATTTTGTGTGTGTGGTGTCTGTGTTGGTATGTGTGGGTGTGAGAAGATAACGAGACATGGGGGCAGAGGGTGTGTCACCGCGTGAGGTCCGGTGGGTCGAGGTGAGGCCCTTCGTTCGGTTCCGTCCCGCGCCACATTGGTCAGCCCGTGACGCATTTAGGGAGACCCATGGATGACTAGTCGTACAAGACAAAGATAGCATAATTGTGAAGGACTCTATGTCCACTGACAAAGCCGGCTAGGATTTGTAACCCTGGGTTATCGAACTAAGGTAACCCCTTTATCTCTGATATTACTATTCATCCAACCTAACTTTAAGGGGCATCCTACAGAATGCTCTGCTAGAATCATACTCGTCGATTGGGAAGAGAGGTGTGAGACAATGCGTGAGAGACATGCCTAAAGATAATGTGCATACAGGAGACACGTAGGCAGGTCTATGTATATAGAAAGGGTCGATGGGGATTGTGCGTGTGTATGCTTGCGAGAGGAAGAGTGCTTGTGATAAAGGTTAGTGAAAACAGTCATAAACGGTTACGAGAGGGAGGGAGGGTTATATCGAGAACATGTGTGCGAGAAAGACACCTCGGGAGAGAGTGTGTGAGCATGTGTGAGAGACCGCCGATGGAGAGTGAAATTACACGTACAACACTACTGTACACGTTGATTAAAGACATAAATTGTATCCAAATATTAGGATGGGATCATGATATTTGCAATTCGCGTAAGGAACGGTCATTGATCCATCAGACATCTAGATTCTATCGAATTTGAGCATGTCTATGTTATTATCCGACACAATTGATCCACATAGTTAGTATTTTGAACTCCAGACAATGCATCGCTTTAGCAATCGAATATAAACATGAGTATAGTTCATGTTGTGTGTGTAAAGCAAATTATACATACGAAAGTTACACAATGAACATTATAAATAGCTACCTATGAACTAGCATACACTTGAATTCAACTTAAGGTGGTTTTAAAAAATCGAATTCAACATGAAGTCCATTCAATTATTTGAATTTGATATCATGGCGTTTGTAAATCATACCTAAATTATGGGGGCACCAATCTTTGCTCTGATTTTGTACATAATAGCATATGTAGTCGTGTACAAAATAGATTCTAATTTAGCTCCTCCATTCGGAAATAATCGTAGTTATAGGATTTCAAGTGTCAAAATTTCAAAAAGAAGCGGATAATTTAATGAGGATTTCAAACATACAAGGTCAAATTTAACGTTGTCTATTTAGGTCAATCCTCAAAGTTCAAGAGTACTCTAAACGTGAATGCTTGTGTTTCAAAATTTCGAACGAAGCGCCAAAAGAGCCTCTACTTGCCCGAAACCGCGTGAGACCAATGTTTGGTTGTACAAGGAAATTACTTTTCTAATAACTCCGACCCGTGAAACCTATCGGCCCGACATCCAAAGGTCTAAACCGGGGTAGGTTTGTAGCTTCATCTAGACGCCACGCAACCGCCTCCGAAAAACATTCATACACAATAGCCGCCTAAGCACACATGCGCGCGGCCGAAAGCGCTCCCGCCCACTATTTGAGACACCTGGGATTACCATCCTACCCCCGACACGCAGTAGGTCCGAAATTTAAGAGGGGGGCAAAGTTTGTACTTTCCCCAAATTTCAAACAAGCGCGTCCCATCTTCTGTTCAAAAAAGCCAAAAACAAGCGCGTCCCAGACCGAAACATGGTTCTCCCCCTCCCCCCCCCCCCCCCCCGCCCACCCGTCCGATTCCCCATTCATACTCCATGGGCGCAAAAACTACCTCCCCACCAGCCGCGAAACCCCGGCGTCCTCCGTCCGCCACCCCATTCCACCCATCAACCGCCGCCCTCCTCCATCACGCCGGAGCCGAATCCCGACGTCGTCGTCCACCGCAACATCAACCGCAACGCCCTCCACGGCTTGTAGTTGAAGCCGAGGCCGAGCCGTCCGTACCCGAGCCAGTTCAACCACGCCGTCCTGCGCCTCACCGCTGCCGCTCCAACTTCGCCACCCTCCACCGCACCGGAATTGTTCCTGCTACGTCGTCCTTCGCCGCCTCGGATCTGCTTCCCCTCCGCCGACATACGGCCACGGAAACACAGTCAACAATTTGGCCATGGGTTTGTCCAAGAATCCATGGTTCTCCAAAACATCGGTTCCCCTGGGAGAAAAAAGAAGATCGCCGCGACATATGGAGGAGACCACACTGGCAACCGATAAGTGTACTCCTCTTCCCTTACTCGTGCAAATCTTACGTGTCTGCTTGCACGGTATTCATCCCACAGAAGACACTAGTTGACCGCTTCTTCTTGATACTAGATGTTCCTAGAAACTCACAATGCACAAGGTTTCTCCTCATATACTATTTCACCTTAGCTAGAGGTCCGTCGCCCCCCTGAATTTCAATTCCTGGTCAGTTGATTCCCAATTAACGGAAGCATTCCCCGGCGTAACAGGCGCTAGTCCGCCTCTTACGCCTGGGAAGCAGCGCCTCGGTGTTTCTCTTAGGGGCGTGTGGGGCCTAGAGCTACTGGCGCCCGATCTGGAGGTCGGCCGGGATTAAAGGGATGGCCTGGGGGCGCTACCAAGCACGGCGGTGGTGTCAGGTCGAGGGGAGGGCGGGGCAGCGGAGGCAGGGGTCTGGGCCGGTGGTCGCTGGCGGTTCGAGAAAGATCGTCAACATTGACTGGCGGGAGGTAGACGAAGGCCATCTGCCCGTTCCTTATAGATCAGACGGTTCATTAAAAAATCGACTAACCTATTTATTTTCAGTCGACTGTTATCTTGACATGACCACATGTGGTGGTGTGCTGAAGGAGTACCTGCATTTCCTGTGCTCATATATTAGAAAATCATATGGAGTAGAATCTAATTTTGTTTGCCATGCAATGTTGTAGAGCTATCATATGTCTCCTGTCATTTAGTTTTCAGCCACCAGCTATCTGCTATTTTTACAGTGCACTAATTCTGCACACACTTCACCCATACTCTCACTATTGTGTTTTTATGCAAGGGTATTTCAGATTCTGCTACTATGAGAGAAGCAAAAAAGAAAAGAGAGAAGTCGCTCCAGTGTCGTACGCGGATAGGCCAAACATGTTTCAGCCTTATAATTGGTGCAGTGTCAGCAGATGGAGATGGTCAACGTAGCTCTGAAGTTGATGACCTCGCTCGCAATGAAGCACCATCCCAGGTGCTTTCTTTAACTTTGCGGTGTCATATGTGGTTGCATGTTCCATATGGTGTCTAGCTTGTATTCGAAAGGCCGAAGTCAGTCTTTATTAAGATAAGGAAAGATATTTTTCACATGAACCACCATCCCGTCAGCACCAGAAGACAAATAGCTAGTCAGGGCACTGGCCGAGCCAGTGACAAGCCCAGCAAAGAGAGGCATCACCTGGAAGCCAACTAAAAAGCCGCGATGGTGGCGAAGCAGCCCGCCTGCCACCAGGCTCTCAGGTCCTAGATGATCATGCTTACCACTCCAGCCGGAAGTCTAGCTTGTATTGCTTCCCATTTGGTTAAATTGCATCTGCTTAGCTTACACATTATCCCTTTGAATATGACATGCCTTTCTGTGTTTGGTACATACTAGTACATATGTGTATTAACCATGTTCTTACATCAAACTAATGTTCTTGTGTATCCCTCATCAATCACTTATGATGAGGCAGTCAGGCAAGCGGAATACTCCTCAGTTAAAGAATGCAGCGTCAGCCTCCCGACATGATTCTCAAGAAACAGCAAGGCTAGATGAAGGTAGTGAACGTAGCTCTGTAGTTGATTAGCGCATTTCCCCTACACTAGCATCGCAGGTGCTTGCTCTAACTTGGCAGCGTGATATGTGGTTGCATGTTGCATATGGTATCTAGATTGTAATTCTTCCAATCTGGTTAAACTGCCTGTGCTATTCTGCTTAGCTTATACATTATACCTGTTAATGTGACATGACTTCCTGTGTTTAGTACATAGTACATCTGTCTATTAAGCATGTCCTCACATAAAATATATTTTTTTTGTATCCCGCATAAATCAATATGACGAGACACCATTAGTATATGCAGTGTGATATTAGTTGCATCTTTGATATGATTTATAGCATGCGCTGCTTCTAATTTGTTGAAATTCCATTTATGATGGGACACTTTTAACTTGGCAGAGTCATATTGGTTGCATCTTTCACGTGGTGTCTAGCTTGCATTGCTTCTTATTTGGTGAAATGGTTTCTGCTTAGTTTACAAAAACAGTTGTGAATATGCCATGCCGTCCTGTTTTTCGTATTATTCCATCCTGGAATCATGTGTTTGCCTTACATCAAAGTAGTGATTGTCAGTATCATGCACGAATGAGTTCTGAAGAGTGAATTTTATTGTTTTTTCTTGTCGGTTTTACTTGACAATTCAAAATCAATAAAGCGGAAGGAAGTTAGCAAGGCAGCGGATGAAGGTGCTCCTTCCAAATGGAGGGCCTCTACATATTCTACTCCTCCATCCCCCAAGATGATTTCCAAGACAACACATGCATAGACACTCAACGTAGCTGTGTTGGTGATGAGCACGTCTCCCCTAGTGCACCATCACAGGTGCTCCCTCTAACTTGGCACTGTTATATGTGGTTGCATGTTATGTATGATGTCTAGCTTGTATTGCTTCTAATTTTGTCGAATTGCATGTGCTTGCTTTACACATTATACTTGTGACTAAGACACGTGTTCCTGTTTCTAGAACATATAATATCTATCTATCACACCATGTTCTTACATCAAAGTACATTTGTTCTGAAGAACTAAATTGTTATTCATTTTTCTTGTCGGCTTGACTTAACATGGCACAGAGAAAGAGGAAGCAAGACAGAACGACAAGGAAAGGGAAGCAGAACATTCCTGCAGATTCTGCTGGTACTGATGGTGCAATAGAAGGTCAAAGTCTAGAGGAAAATTGTACCGAAAGGGTATCCCTTGCTACACGAGCTGCAGAACAAGCCAAACAGAAACAAATAGCTGCCACCAAACAATCAGAGACAACCCTAGTTGTTGCAACACCTTCCACAGTACCACCAGCTGCACGATTTACTCGTTCGTTAACTCAGCTAGCAGCACGTTCCCAAGCTCCCTTGCCACCTGACACTACTTCCGAAGCACTCTTGACACAAGATGAGTAGGCAAGATCAGATGAACTTTGTGAGCTTCAACAACAAGAAGGTAGTTGCTGGAGTCAAGTTACAGTTGCATGCTTCTTTATGTGTAGTCTCACAGTTTGATGTACACTAACACTTCCTATGTTTGTTGTTGGACTGGCACCTAGGCGCAAGAGGAAACAAACATCAGGGATAATGCTCGATAGGTTAACTAAATCTAGAGGAGGAAGAATGGAGATCCATTTTGAGGCAGGTTTAAAAAGGCCACGTGATGCTACAGAGTCAGCCAAGTTAGTATCAGAGGCAGCGGTTGCTGTTAGGTGTCATGTACGTATCCTCCCAACATGGATTCAGTACAGGAATGACAAAGACGAAACCCAGTTCAACACCTTCCTCGACCATTTATCTATAAGTGTGGTTATGTATGGAAACTAGTAATATCGTCTTGCTCTGTCCAATACTTTCTAGGTTGCTGATAATGAGACTCCCATAATTTTCAACAGATGAGGTTCAAGTTGGATAGCCAAGATGATGCAACCAGACAAGCTTCCACCCATGTTTTCAAGTCTGCTCTGCGACAGTATCGGTATAACTTGAGGAAAACTCACTTTGAAGGGAAGGCTAACAGTGAACTTGCCCAAACATCTCCAGTGGAAAATATATCTGATGAAGACTGGAAAGGCCTCGTTAAACACTGGTCCAATCCGAAGTATCAGGTACATTATATATATGTGATCAGATCACATGTTGAAGTCCTATTTACGCATGTGCCACACAAATCTATCTTCTTGTAGGTGAACTGTTCAAAGAACAAGGCCAACCGTACGAAAGTGAAATTCCAACAGACGACGGGATCTTGTAGCTATATTGCACACTGCGAGGCTCTTGTAATTAGCTGATGTTTCACTCTTTTCGCTGTACCATATTATCAGATCTATATTGACTTGTTCCAAATGCAGAGGAAAGCCCGCAAGGACCAAAAAGTACCTGAACCAAATGATGTGGAAATCTTCAAGGACTGTCACACCAGCGAGAAGAAGGGCATGACTACACCAGTCAAAGTCGCTATTGTAAGTCCTTAATCCTCATGCCTTTTAACTACTACTTACTCTGACTTGTGCCTTGAACTGCATGGTTTGCAGCCAATGTCTATTACTCTTTTCAATTTTATACACAACTGTCTTAGCGTATCATTGCACCTTACAAGGTTTAAAAGAGAGGAGTGATGTTCCTTTGATCTTGACCTGTAATCTAGTTCCGTGCTGGACTTGCCCACACAACGTTACAATTGCATGTTGGTCTGTTCTTAGTTGTTTTGTGATATGAATGATGTCATACTATGCTTACCGTACTATAAACTTCGTCTCTTTATCCTTAGCCCTCAATACAATGTGAAGAAATATACAATACATTAGCGATGGTACATGGTCATATGTTTGGAACCTGGTTTTATTATGTACTTTGCAATAAAATACAACTATTATTTTACATGGGTTCACCAGAATAAGTTCTGTATATAGACCAAAGCTATTTTGTTTGGTTTTGCTGCCTCCTTAATATCTTCTGTTTTGGTACTACTAATGTAAAACCACAACTTTTTAGCGATCTATGGAAAAAATGGTGGAACCACCACCTTCTGAAGGTGGCGAGGCAACTATAACCACAATGTCAGTTCTTGCTGCAGTAGGTCAGTACCTGTCCACTAACAGTGCCAAAAGCACGTTCCTGCGTAATACTGGGTTGGTTATTAAGGCAATCTCGTCCAAACTGCCTCATGATCAAGATAGGCAAGCTCAAAACAATGTTGTATCTGCGCTCCGGACACAAGTCCATTCCCTAACAGAGACCCTTTGTGAAACAAGGAGAGAAATTGTTCGATGTTGTCAAGATATGCATGGTTTTGAAACCAGACTATCATACATTTGCTATGTTGTTCAGGAGCCTAGGAGAACTGAAGGCCAAGGTTATGGTGCTCCATTGGACAATACAACATGAAAACATAATAGTCAGGTCAAATGAACTGACCTTCTGAACTTCTGGTGGTGCATTTATCTGCTAGACTGTTAAATTTTATGCCAACCTTCCTTTTGTTTTATAGTTGTAATTTGTTTTGGTGCGATACAAAATTTGTTCTTAACGTGCAGCCACCGGCTGAAGAAAATAGCAAGCCATTTTTGTATAGTGTAGGGTGTTCCCTATATTTGCACTTTGATGCCCACCGGTTGTAGTTTACATGGGCCTCCTACGGGCCATAGAAACAATGGGCCTTCTACGTGGCGTAGAAATAATGGGCCTTATACGGGCCGTAGACACAATGGGTCTTCTATGGGCCGTATCATCAATGGGCCTTCTACGGGCTTATGATCGGTTGGCCAAACATGGGCCAATAACAGACCACATTATGGGCGTAAATGGGCTAGAGTTGAAATCGTCCTTCATGGGCCGACCATAATGGGCCGTCGTTAATCGGCCGTATTTTGATGACGCTATCAAAATAGCCCAATGTATTAACGGGCCACAAACGGGCCGACTGTAACCACGGGCTGAATTTGGCCCACAAGCAGAAAATGATAGTAACGGGCCGTAAGTAAACGAATGTGGAAATGAGCCCAAGAATAAATGGGCCCTGAGAAGGCCGAAAGATAACATGGGCTGGAAACGGCCCAACTGAATAATGGGCCGTTAATGGGTATAAAGTGATACACTGTTCATTACGGGCCAGTTTCACCACGGGCCGTTAATAGGTATAAAGTGATACACTGTTCATTACGGGCCAGTTTTACCACGGGCCGTTAATGGGCCGAGAGTAATAAGGGCCTCATATGGGCCGAAAGACGTCATGGGCCATATATGGGCCGGAAGTCAAAATGGGCTGGAATTATATTGGACGGCCCAGATGACGCTACTCGCCTAATTCGGTTAGGCCGTAAACTGGCCCTGGTTTAGCGGGCTGCAAATGGGCTATATGCGAACAAGCCGTTAACAGGCTTGCCGTGGGCCGGCCCGCCACCTTTTGACCAAGTCAAACGGGCCGGCCTTTTCACAGGAATGGGCCTCTGTTGGGCCGTGCCACGTGTCGACGTATCATAGGTGCTTTGTGTCCAATGAGTGGATGACATCTGTCCCAACGGTGAGCTGACACGTGTTTCCTCCAGCCAATGATGATTTTACACGTGGAAAATCCCCATTGGTCGGGGCTGTTAATGGGTTATCGGATCCAAAACCGGACCCGATAGCTTAACGGCGTTCCGTTACGGTGGATGCCACGTGTCGGTCACCCTTGAGGAAAGCACTTCTATGACGCGCGATTTATCGTCATGGAAGTGGACACTTCCGTGATGATAATTTTGGTAATGTCATGGAACACTTCTACGACAGCACAGGTATGACTATCTTGATTCTGTCATAAAATTGTCATCAATGTACATGCATGACAAAAAATGCGACCTACTGTGACAAACACGTATCATCACGGAAGTGTATTTTTTTTGTAGTGACGCATGTTTCATCTTTCTCTCGCGATATATACAGTGACGACATTGTATTTGAAGGGAAATCACGATACGTACATTGGACTTCAGAATCCACTCACTACGGTCACCATTTATGTTTTGTGGTTATTATACAGTCACGGGCTCACCGTACAACTCTGTATTTGCTCAAGACATGACTAGTTGACCAGTTAAATGCTCCACGTGGCACCTCTAGCATTGCATCACATTATCTCACTACCATCGGGCCCACCTGACGGCTTGTATCTACTATACATCTACACTCTTATAAAATACTAGCAAGATGCCCATGCGTTGCACGGAACATCAAGATGCATTTGTATGAGTAGTTTATCTTGTGGGAGAAAAGGATGAACAAGGGAAGGCCTTATTTGCAAGTGTGCAGATGGGTGTGGGTATCTTTTTGCAAAATTGCCATAGTTTCCTTCCTATCCGTCAGATATAGATCAGACGGCCTATATTGCAGGATGGCAGGCACACGATCATCACCGACTATGCTTTTTATAAGAGTAGGGATAAAATACACTCTTATAAAAAACAGAGTTGGTGATAATGGTGTGCCTACCATCCTGCAATATAGGCCGTCCGATTTATATCTGACGGATAGGAAAGAAACTATGACAATTTTGCAAAAACGTACCCACACACCTCTCCACATTTGCAAATAAGGCCTTCCCTCGTTCATCCTTTTCTCTCACAAGATAAACTAGTCATACAAATGCATATTGATATTACGTGCAACGCACGGGCATCTTGCTAGTAAGAATGAAAACAAACGACAAAAAAATATTGGACGGTGGTTCGAAGTCATGACCGCGGGCACAGCGGACAAGGTGGCCTTGTATTGGTATGCTGAGCCATCTGTTTTAACATACAGGAGCTGGTGTGGTGATTATACACACACGCACGCATGCACACGAACTGCATGCACGCAGCACTCACACGAACACATGCACCCACGCACGCACGCAACACTCACACATACACACGCAGCCACGCATGCACGCAACACTCACACGCACACACGCACGCATGCATGCACACACCAGTACACCACACGACCAACACACACTCTCACGCTCCAGTGCTCAACCTACACGTGCTTGCGCACACATCAGACCCTGACAGACACATACACAACCAGGTGATTTCCGCGCACGGGGTGGATTCTTGTCGCGCCTGCGTAAATTTGTGTTTATCTGACCTTTTCCCTATGCGAACTGACAGGTGGGACCCACAAGGAACGTGGTCAATTTAACTAGTCAACATGGTGCCACGCAGACTATTTGGCCGGTCAACAGAGTGCAATCCGATGCTGAACCATGAGCAAGTGACCGTATAATCACCGCAAAATGTATATAGTGACCGTAATCAGCTTATTTTTAAGTTCGGTGAACGTATTACGCTTTTCTCTCTGTAGGCCCTCCAAAACTACATCTCTACACGTTCTCGCATGTTACATCTAACAACTATGCAATGCAGCACTACTACTACACTCTAACACAATAAATCATATGTGTTTTTAGTTTTATTAGATATCATATTGTTACTTAATTATTTAGTTTCCATACATTAAATTGCCTTTGAAATGTATGGCCAGTATCATATACCGCGTGGGAAAAATCCCGCCCTTTCCTGTTTAATTGGGTTTGTATCGATGGATCATGCGAAACAACAAACTATAGTACTATATACAGTACAAGTGACAGTTCACTGGGCCGTCGTGTCGTGTACTCCTCCGTTGTAAGAGTGGAGCGCTCGCTTTCATAAATCTTCTAGTCCCTTTCGCCGACATGTGGGGCATCAAGCTACCGGGTCCACGTGCCATACCAGAATACAGTGCAGAGCAGCCGGGGTGAAGCACCCAGTCATGGCGCCGGCATAGTTATGAGCAATGAGGCGTCAAATCACAAAGATGAACCTTTCCCGCAGTTAAGTTGGAGGGACGAAGTAATAATGCTACAAAAAAGAAGTTCGAGGGACGAAGCAACCATCATTTCACTCGTTGCTGAATCCGCTTCTCCCTCATCTTCTTCAAGTTAACCACATGTTGCTTCTGCCGTTGTTCTGCCTCACGTGGGAAGCGGATCGGCTTAGTGAAGCACTGACACGTGGGACCGCATGTTAGCAAACCGCCAGGACAACGTCCTCTAAAAATAAGAAACCTCCCCCGCCGTCCACGCGGCAAAATCACCTCCTTTTTACTAATCTTGATTCTATAATTTTTTAGATCAATATAATTGAGATTTGTATAGATAGCACACAGGAGCAAAACCAAGTGGTACGGTTAAGGGCATCCACAATGTGTAGCCAAATGTTAAAATAGCTTTTGGCATCATGGGAACTATTGTGGACGATGTTTCCAAAGCCCAAAGGATGGAACCGAAGCTCCCTGATTGATTGATTGAAGGAATAGAAAAATGCAACGTCTCTCCTCTTTCTCCCGTGCTTGGACGCACGTACAGTATAGAGGACAGAGTCTACTCCCCTGTCCCTTCTATCACAAATCACAAACCAGTGAGGCATCAAATCACAAAGCACGGACGAAGCAACCATCATTTCACTCTTCGCTGACTCCGCTTCTCCATCGTCTTCTTCGAGAAACCATCTCACCGCACTAAGCTGGACGGACGACGCTATTGTGTACGAGTAGTACTAGTACATTTATGCGTCCTTTGGTTCAACGGACTTCCTGGATGCAAATAAGGTAGTTGTCTCGGCTTGCAGGCGGCACTTGCGAACGACTTACTGTGGTCTCCCTCAATGGTGTTCTCCGTCGAACGCACTTCGCCAAACCACAACGTTCGAGATATCGTCGACGTTACCGCCATGGGGAAGGAAGTCAAATATAGTTACTACCTCCATTTTTTTGTACACAAGGCCAGTATATCAAAATTACAATTTTCAAAAGGCCACTAACACTAATCAAGGCAAAATTGATGGGGTTTGCCTCGTACTAGCAACCAAGGACATTAATATCCCATGCATGCATGCGGAAGTGAGAAGGTTGGTTTGCATGGCGCTGCATTAATCAAGCGATGAGGAGTGAGATGGTTAGCTCTTTAGGCTTTGGAGAAAAAATACGCATTAATTAACACGTGAAACGAGGATTTGTATCGATTAATCCCGCGAAGGAAAACCCCGCGTTTCTTTTTTAACACTAATACTCCTAGTACATAGTACTACGTACTTATCCTGTTTGGGTCTAGGCCTTGCATTGCTATACTTCGCCACACATTTTTGCCAAGCTTGCCTAAAGTTTTCAAAATGAAAAGGAGGTACACTTGCGCACGGCTGTCGCGGTCGCACCGCACCCTCACACGGTCGCTCCTGCACGCCGCGGTCGCACCTCACCCTCACATGCACAGTCGCTCCTGCACGCCGCAAACCCAACCAAGGGAACGCACCCTCACTGACACGTGCTGTCGCATGCGAACAAACCAAACTCAGCCATCCTACCGCTGACACATAATTTTTGTTCATAGAGTATGTTTATCCAACCGCATGTTGGGGAGTATCCATACGACCCGTGCGGTGGTCTGTTGGGGAAGAAGAAGAGGTGAGGAAGAAGGGTTAGGAGACGTAGGATATTCATCCAACCGCCTGAAATGGTAGACTGACCCAAGTCAGGCGACTTGCATAACAATATATGTTTTTACACAGCAAAAGATCCATAAAAACAACAACATAAAGAAAAACTATCACTGCTCGCGGAACGAGACGGCCTCGTCGTCTTTGGCTGCCGGCGCGAACCAGTCGTAGCTGCCGACGTGTGTCTCCGCACTGTGGTTGTCCTAGGCCTCCAGCTACTCGTTCACGCGGAGCGTGCGGGCGCTCTGCATGGACGAGAGCACCGCCCGGTGATACCTCTCCGTCGTATCAATAATTTTTTATTGTTCCATGCCAATATTATACAACTTTCATATACTTTTGGCAACTTTTTATACTATTTTTGGGACTAATATATTGATCCAGTGCCCAGTGCCAGTTCCTGTCTGTTGCATGTTTCTTGTTTCGCAGAAAACCCATATCAAACGGAGTCCAAATGGGATAAAAACTGACGGCGATTTTTTTGGAATATTTGTGATTTTTGGGAAGAAGAATCAACGCGATACGATGCCCGAGGGGGCCACGAGGCAGGGGGCGCGCCCCTGGGGGTCAGGCACGCCCTGGAACCTCGTGGCCACCCCGTAAGGCGGTTGGAGCCCTTCTTTCGCCGCAAGAAAGCTAATATCCGGATAGAGTGTCCAAAATTCAGCACAATCGGAGTGACGGATCTCCGGGAATATAAGAAACGGTGAAAGGGCAGAATCCAGAACGCAGAAACAGAGAGAGACAGAGAGACAGATCCAATCTCGGAGGGGCTCTCGCCCCTCCCACACCATGGAGACCAAGGACCAGAGGGAAAACCCTTCTCCCACCTAGGGAGGAGGTCAAGGAAGAAGAAGGAGGAGGGGGGCTCTCTCCCCCTCGCTTCCGGTGGCGCCGGAGTGCCACCAAGGGCCATCATCATCACCGCAATCTTCACCAACAAATTCACCGCCATCATCACCAACTCTTCCCCCCTCTATGCAGCAGCGTATCCCCCCTCTTACCCGCTGTAATCTCTACTTAAACATGGTGCTCAATGCTATATATTATTTCCCAATGATGTATGGCTATCCTATGATGTTTGAGTAGATCCGTTTTGTCCTATGGGCTAATTGATGATCGTGATTGGTTTGACTTGCATGTTCTATTATTGGTGCTGTCCTATGGTCCTCTTCGTGTCGCGCAAGCGTGAGGGATCCCCACTGTAGGGTTTGCAATATGTTCATGATTTGCTTATGGTGGGTGGCGTGAGTGACAGAAGCACATACCCGAGTAAGTAGGTTGTTTGCGTATGGGAATAAAGAGGACTTGATACTTTAATGCTATGGTTGGGTTTTACCTTAATGATCTTAAGTAGTTGCGGACACTTGCTAGAGTTCCAATAATAAGTGCATATGATCCAAGTAGAGAAAGTATGTTAGCTTATGCCTTTCCCTCATATAAAATTGCAATAACGATTACCGGTCTAGTTATCGATTGCCTAGGGACAAATAACTTTCTCATGACAAAAAGTCCTTTACTAAAACTAATTTAGTTGTGTCTTTATCTAAAAAGCCCCTACTTTTTATTTACGTGCTCTTTACTATCTTGCAAACCTATCCGAAAACACCTACAAAATACTTCTAGTTTCATACTTGTTCTAGGTAAAGCGAACGTTAAGTGTGCGTAGAGTTGTATCGGTGGTCGATAGAACTTGAGGGAATATTTGTTCTACCTTTAGCTCCTCGTTGGGTCCGACAGTCTTACTTATCGAAAGAGGCTACAATTGATCCCCTATACTTGTGGGTTATCAAGACCTTTTTCTGGCGCCGTTGCCGGGGAGTCATAGCGTGGCGTGAATATTCTCGTGTGTGCTTGTTTTCTTTATCGCTAAGTAGATTTTATTTGCTGTTCTAAGTTGTTCTCTATGTTTAGTTATGGATATGGAACATGAAATACCAAAAAAATTAGGTGTACTTGCTGCTCATGGAGATGCGGAACCTCCTAAAACCCTCTATGCTCGTTATGTGATAGATATTATGTACTACTTTGATAATCCTGAGAAAACCCCATTCAATTTGGTAATGGGAGACACGTTGGATCAACGTGAATACTTTAGGGATTATCGCTTGACTCAAAAAGGGAAACTATTATGGGATCAAATTTATATGTTGAAGTGGTATGCTAGGCAACTATGCTTGAGATATGATTATACTTGTTGCTCTAGGATGAAGGCTCCACACCTTCCCTTTTCATGCAAATTTAATGATGATGAAACCTTGGCTTCTTATGCTAGAGGTATATATGATTACTATGATGTGGAACAAATAGAAAAAATTTGTTGCTTTTATGGGTGCTTATGAAATCGAATCTGTATTTAAAGAGTGTGAAAATCTTTATGATGCTGTTTATAGACCTGAAAATTTAGCTATCCTTAAATATTGCTATGAGAATTATGAATACAATGTCGATATTGATGCATTTATTGAGAAAGTCTCCGCTGTCCAAGAAGAGACTAATATTTTGCAGGAGTCTATGGAAGAAGAAATTGATGAAACTGTGAGCTCATTGGATGAAAAAGATGAGGAGGAGAGCGAAGAACAAAAGGAGGAAGAGCGGATTGATCACCCGTGACCACCTTCTAATGAGAGTAACTCTTCAACTCATACATTGTTTAATTTCCATTCGTGCTTACCGAAGGATGGTTGCTATGATGACTGTTATGATCCCGTTGATTCTCTTGAAATATCCCTTTTTGATGATGCTTGCTATGCTTGTGGCCAAGATGCCAATATGAATTATGCTTATGGAGATGAACTTGCTATAGTTCCTTATGTTAAACATGAAATTGTTGCTATTGCACCCACACATGATAGTCCTATTATCTTTTTGAATTCTCCCGACTACACTATATCGGAGAAGTTTGCCTTTATTAAGGATTATGTTGATGGGTTGCCTTTTTTCCGTTGCACATGATGATTTTGATAGATATAATATGCATGTGCTTGCTGCTCCTACTTGCAATTATTATGAGAGAGGAACTATATCTCCACCTCTCTATGTTTCCAACATGATAAAATTGCAAGAAACTGTTTATACTATGCATTGGCCTTTACTATGTGTGCATGAATTGTTCTTTTATGACATGCCGATGCATAGGAAGAGAGTTAGACTTCGTCATTACTTGATATATGTTGCTTTGTGCTCACTACTAAATGCCAAATCATTGTTAATTAAAATTGGCTTTGATATACCTTGGGATCCGGGTGGATCCATTACTTGAGCACTATATGCCTAGCTTAATGGCTTTAAAGAAAGCGCTGCCAGGGAGACAACCCAGAAGTTTTAGAGAGTCATTTATTTCTGTTGAGTGGTTTTATATAGTTTAAAAACAAAAAAAATAAAGAGGGGAACCTAAACCTTTTCAAAAAGGAAAGTGAAAGTGAGAAAGACAAGCATTGTTGAAGTGGGAGAGCTCCTTGAACTTTGTTCATGCTCACGGAAAATTTGTGAATCTTGATTACAGAAACTTTTCAACAAAAATAATTATCCCCTAGTACAATTCCATTTAATTATAAAAATAATGTGCCAAGATTTGCCTTTAGGATGTTTACAATGCTTGTTGGTTTGTACGGTGCAGGACAGAAACTTTGGCTGTAGTGGGCGATTTTTCATTTTTTTACTTGAACGTCAAATGGTTCTGAAATTTTTTGCACTGTCTTTATATACAAATTGTTTATTTTTGATAATTTTGGCAGAATTTGTGAATTACCAGAAGTATGGTTAATGTTCATATTGTTACAAACTGTTCTGTTTTAGACTGATTCTGTTTTTGATGCATAGTTTGCTTGTTTTGATGAAACTATCAATTCCTATCAGTGGATTAAGCCATGGAAAAGTTATATTACAGTAGCTATAATGAAAAAACAAAATATGAATTGGTTTGCAACAGTACTTAGAGTAGTGATTTGCTTTATTATACTAACGGATCATACCGAGTTTTCTGTTGAAGTTTTGTGTGGATGAAGTGTTCGATGATCGAGAAGGTCTTGATATGAGGAAAAGGAGGAGAGGCAAGAGCTCAAACTTGGGGATTCCCAAGGCACCCCAAGTAAATATTCAAGGATACTCAAGCATCTAAGCTTGGGGATGCCCCGGAAGGCATCCCCTCTTTCTTCAACAAGTATCGGTATGTTTTCGGATTCGTTTCGTTCATGCGATATGTGCAAATCTTGGAGCGTCTTTTGCATTTAGTTTTCATTTTTATTTTATGCACCATGCTGGTATGAGATAGTCCTTGGTTGATTTATAGAATGCTCATTGCACTTCACTTATATTCTTTGAGTATGGCTTTATAGAATGCTTCATGTGCTTCACTTATATCATTTGAAGTTTGGATTGCATGTTTCTTTTCACATAGAAAACCGCCATTTGTAGAATGCTCTTTTGCTTCACTTATATTTGTTAGAGCATGGGCATATCTTTTCTAGAAATAATTGAACTCTCTTGCTTCACTTATATCTATTTAGGGAGATGACAGGAATTGGTCATTCACATGGTTAGTCATAAAATCCTACATAAAACTTGTACATCAGTGAATATGATATGTTTGATTCCTTGCACTAGTTTTGCAATATAAAGGTAGTGATATTAGAGTCGTGCTAGTTGAGTAATTGTGAATTGAGAAATACTCGTGTTGAGGTTTGCAAGTCCCGTAGCATGCACGTATGGTGAATCGTTATGTAACGAAGTTGGAGCATGAGGTATTTATTGATTGTCTTCCTTATGAGTGGCGGTCGGGGACGAGCGATGGTCTTTTCCTACCAATCTATCCCCCTAGGGGCATGTGTAGTAGTACTTTGCTTCAAGGGCTAATAAACTTTTGCAATAAGTATATGAGTTCTTTATGACTAATGTGAGTCCATGGATTATACGCACTCTCACCCTTCCATCATTGCTATCCTCTTCGGTACCGTGCATTGCCCTTTCTCACCTCAAGAGTTGGTGCAAACTTCGCCGGTGCATCCAAACCCCGTGATACGATACCCTCTATCACACATAAGACTCATTATATCTTCCTCAAAACAGCCACCATACCTACCTATCATGGCATTTCCATAGCCATTCCGAGATATATTGCCATGCAACTTCATCATCATCATATACATGACTTGAGCATTTATTCTCATATTGCTTTGCATGATCGTAAGATAGCTAGCATGATGTTTTCATGGCTTGTCCGTTTTTTTATGTCATTGCTACGCTAGATCATTGCACATCCCGGTACACCGTCGGAGGCATTCATATAGAGTCATATCTTTGTTCTAGTATCGAGTTGTAAGTAAATAAAAGTGTGATGATCATCATTATTAGAGCATTGTCCCAGTGAGGAAACGATGATGGAGACTATGATTCCCCCACAAGTCGGAATGAGACTCCGGACGAAAAAAATAAAATTAAAAAAAGAAAGGCCAAAAAAGAGAAGCCCAAAAAAAATGAGAGAAAAAGAGAGAAGGGACAATGTTACTATCCTTTTACCACACTTGTGCTTCAGAGTAGCACCATGTTCTTCATATAGAGAGTCTCTTGAGTTATCACTTTCATATACTAGTGGGAATTTTCATTATAGAACTTGGCTTGTATATTCCAATGATGGGCTTCCTCAAATGCCCTATGTCTTCATGAGCAAGCAAGTTGGATGCACACCCACTTAGTTTCAGTTTGAGCTTTCATATACTTATAGCTCTAGTGCATTTGTTGCATGGAAATCCCTACTCCTCACATTGACATCAATTGATGGGCATCTCCATAGCCCGTTGATTATCCGCGTCGATGTGAGACTTTGTCCTTTTTTGTTTTTTCACACAAACCTCCATCATCATATTTTATTCCACCCATAGTGCTATGTCCATGGCTTCCGCTCATGTATTACGTCAGGGTTGAAAAGGCTGAAGCGCGTTAAAAAGTATGAACCAATTGCTCGGCTTGTCATCGGGTTGTGCATGATTTGAATGCTTTGTGTGGTGAAGATGGAGCATAGCCAGACTATATGATTTTGTAGGGATGAGCTTTCTTTGGCTATGTTATTTTGATAAGACATAATTGCTTGGTTAGTATGCTTGAAGTATTATTGTCTTAATGTCAAATGATAGACTATTGCTTTGAATCACTCGTGTCTTAATATTCATGCCACGATTAGATTATGTGATCAAGATTATGCTAGGTAGCATTCCACATCAAAAATTATTTTTTATCATTTACCTACTCGTATCTATAATTTTTGATTGTTCCATGCCAATATTATACAACTTCCATATACTTTTGGCAACTTTTTATACTATTTTTGGGACTAACATATTGATCCAGTGCCCAGTGCCAGTTCCTATCTGTTGCATGTTTTTTGTTTCGCAGAAAACCCATATCAAACGGAGTCCAAACGGGATAAAAACTGACGGCGATTTTTTTAAATATTTATGATTTTTGGGAAGAAGAATCAACATGATACGATGCCCGAGGGGGCCACGAGGCAGGGGGCGCGCCCCAGGGGCTCAAACGCGCCCTGGACCCTCGTGGCCACCCCGTAAGGCAGTTGGAGCCCTTATTTCGCCACAAGAAAGCTAATATCCGGATAGAGATCGTGTCCAAAATTCAGCCCAATCGGAGTTACGGATCTCCGGGGATATAAGAAATGGTGAAAGGGCAGAATCCAGAATGCAGAAACAGAGAGAGACAGATCCAATCTCGGAGGGGCTCTCGCCCCTCCCACGCCATGGAGACCAAGGACCAGAGGGAAAACCCTTCTCCCACCTAGGGAGGAGGTCAAGGAAGAAGAAGGAGGACGGGGCTCTCTCCCCCTCGCTTCCGGTGGCGCCGGAATGCCACCGCGGGCCATCATCATCACCGCAATCTTCACCAACAACTTCACCGCCATCATCACCAACTCTTCCCCCCTCTATGCAGCGGTGTATCCCCCCTCTTACCTGTTGTAATCTCTACTTAAACATGGTGCTCAACGCTATATATTATTTCCCAATGATGTATGGCTATCCTATGATGTTTGAGTAGATCCATTTTGTCCTATGGGCTAATTGATTATCGTGATTGGTTTGAGTTGCATGTTTTATTATTGGTGCTGTCCTATGGTGCTCTCCGTGTCGCGCAAGCGTGAGGGATCTGATGAAACTATGTACCTAGGGTAGGGTCATAGGCCTGACCTAGACACCCTCCCCTAGGACATCACCCTAAAGTCAGAAGTATACAAAGGATAACAGCATCCACTCGACTAGAAGCATTCCACTCGGAAAATTCGATGTCACTCAACCATAACAGAAACCACTCAACAGACAGAAGATCCAAAGTCACTCTGCACAGCAACGGTCGGGCGTTACTCATAGACTTAATGATCATTTATATCACTTTATTATGGACGTTACCTTTAACGCTCCCTCTTTATGTACATTGAACTCCTTGTAACGTGGGCTGGCTGGGGTCCTGGCGCACTCTATATAAGCCACCCCCCTCCTCTGGCACAACGGTTCGCACCCCTTGTAACACACACACGCATAATCCAGTCGACCGCCTCCGGGCACCGAGACGTAGGGCTATTAATTCCTCCGCGAAGGGCCTGAACTAGTAAAACTCGTGTGTACAACTTCGCCATAGCTAGGATCCTGCCTCCGCATACCTACCCCTCATTCTACTGTCAGTCTTTGATCCACGACAGTTGGCGCCCACCGTGGGGCAGGTGTCTTAGGGACTTTTTGGTGAAGTTGCGTTTTTTCCGATTCCCATCCTCATGGTTTCCGGCGGTGGATTGGCTGAGGGCCGCAAGATCCGTCTCGGCGTGCTCGTCTTCGTCGCCGACGACTCCGCCTGGCTTCAAGAGGCTCCACTCGTTGTCGAGGCGCTCCCCGTCCGCGGGGCGATGCACTTTCGCGCGTGCGTCCACGGCGTCCTTCTCCGGCAGCCGTCGACCCAGTATCGGTCGGCTCCTGTGGTGTCCTCGCTCCCCGCTGTTCGCCGGCGCAAACGTTCCTGTCAGTCGCGGCTCCAGCGGTGGGTGAGACACGCGGTGGCCCGTCAGTCGGCCACCCCACAAGTCGCGGCAATCAAGCCCGACGAAACTCTCTACGGCCTATTTGACCTGTCGACTAGCTCCGTCGAGACCGCATCCGAGTGCGACAGTAGCGATCCCGCGGTGGAAGTCTTGATGGTCAACGGACCACGCTGTCCTCCTGGCTTCCCCCGCGATGACGGTGGCGATGGCGGCGGCGATCCATCGCGCGTTCACGAGGAATACCGCCCCGAGCCCCTTTCTTCACAGCAGAGGGAAGAGCTTCGCCGCCGCAATATGGATGCACTTCACACTCCTATCGTTGGAGAAACCCCCGAGGCCCGGGCCTTGGAGGAGGCGCGCCTGGCCAACTTGGCTGAGCGCACTTGACTGGAGAACCTCCAGCACGCACTCGACGAGCATGCTCGGCAGTGGATTCCTGAGTCCAGTCGACGATAGCTTTTTCCGCCTCAAACTCAGGTATACCGAACTCTGATTCAAAATCTCACAGCTGCAACCCGAATAGCAGAGTCGATCCAGCCTTCCCAGTCGGAAGCTGACAGAGGTTTGATGAAGATCCAGGCTTTACTCCGGGCAGCAGGAGAGCAGAACACAGCAGTATCTCAGTCGCGGAATAGGATTCATAGCAGATCTGTGATGGCAGACACAGTTCAGTCGGCTCATAGCCCAAGATCGCCCCTGCGGCGTGAGGGACGTGGATATCGGCAAGATCAGTACAGAAACCGTGAGCAGTATGATCACCGACTCGACCACGATGACCGTCGTCGAGTGCCCACCCCTCCCCCGAGGAGTGGGTCATACCTGCCTCGGCGGCATGATGACAGGCGCCCCCACAGCGGCGAGCGAAGAGTACCAGTCAACCCAAGGGAGCCGGGCTTTGATGTGAGATCTATTCTCGTGCAAGGTCTGGTTGACAGGAATAGAGCACACAGAGAGGGTCATGACAGAGATCGCCCGACCGGCATCAGAGTGCATGTTTCAGGTCCAGAGTGCTTCAGCAGAGCCATCAGGACTACAGTGATTCCTCCCAACTTCAGGTTGGCGACTGGAGTCAGCAAGTTCACTGGTGAGTCCAAGCCTGACACTTAGCTTGAGGATTACCGAGTGGCTGTACAGATCGGTGGCGGCAATGATGAAGTGGACATGAAGCACCTTCCTCTGATGTTGGAAGGCTCAGCCAGAGCATGGTTGACTCAGTTGGCACCTGGTAGCATATACAGTTGGGAGGAACCCGCCTGAGTGTTTGTTAGAACTTTTGAGGGTACTTGCAAACGGCCAGCAGGGTTAACAGAATTGCAGCACCGCGTGTAGAAGCCGAATGAAACCCTGAGAGACTATATCCAGAGATGGACCACGTTGCACCATACAGTGGAGAATGTGTCAGATCACCAAGCGGTTTGTGCCTTCAAAGAAGGTGTTAAGTATCCAGAGTTGAATCTGAAATTCGGTTGGATAGGGGATATGCCCCTGACTCGGATGATGGAGATTGCCACCAAATACGCTAACGGCAAAGAGGAAGACCGACTCCGGAGTGGCAAGCACAAAACAGTCGCCCAGGAAACCGGAGGAGGGAACTCCAATCGAAAACAGAAGCGTAAGGCCGAGCCAGCTGCTCCCGGTGAGGCTTTAGTTGTGGCTCAAGGAAAGTTCAAGGGGAAGCCCAAAGGGCCCTGGAACCCCAAGAAAGTGAAAGATCAAGCCGGAAATGATGTGTTGGATTTACCATGCCACATTCATACCAAAAAAGATGAAGAGGGTAATCTCATTTACCCTAAACACACCACTCGACAGTGTCGACTCCTGATCCAGCAGTTCCGAGAGAAACAACCCAATGAGAAGGAAAAGGAGTCAGACAAGGGTGAGGATAAGGAAGAAGATGATGATGGTTTTCCCAACGTCAATTCCACTGATGATTTTTGCTGATGTTGAGAGCAAAAGTCGACTGAAAGTCATCAACAGAGAAGTGAACATGGTTGCTCCGGCAACACCAAGTTATTTGAAGTGGTCCCAGACTGCCATCACATTCGACCAGTCTGACCATCCAGCACGTATAGCCACCCCTGGGAGGCAAGCGTTGGTGGTCGACCCAGTTGTTGAAGGCACTCGACTGACTAAAGTGCTGATGGATGGTGGTAGTGGCCTGAATATCCTTTATGCTGAAACCTTGAAGGGAATGGGCATTCCGATGTCCAAGCTTAGTGAAAACAATATGAGTTTCCATGGCGTTATACCTGGCAAGAAGGCTGAATCACTCGGCCAGATCGCCCTTGATGTGGTTTTCGGTGATTCCAAGAATTACCGCAAGGAAAAGTTGACATTTGAAGTAGTGGATTTCCATAGTGCTTACCATGCTATTCTGGGTAGGCCTGCCTATGCACGTTTTATGGCTCGACCATGTTACTTGTACCTCAAATTGAAAATGCCTGGTCCCAGAGGAGTGATCACTATCACTGGCAATCGGCAGAAGGCAGAAGAGTGCTTCCAGAAGGGCTCAAAAATCGCCGATGCACAAATGGCAGCAGTCGAAATGCAAGAATACCGGAAAAATGCAGACCCGAGCGATTTGCTGCGCTCCAAGAAGCCTGCCACAGATTCTGCATTTCAATCGGCTAGTGAAACCAAGCCGATTCATATTCACCCGACCGATCCTAATGCTGCTCCTACTCATATCTCAACATCACTCGATAGCAAATAGGAAGAAGCGCTCATCCAGTTCCTCTGTGAGAACTGGGACATCTTTGCATGGAAGCCTTCTGACATGTCGGGTGTACCCAGGGGACTGGTTGAGCATCGTTTGCGAGTCAACCCGAAAGTAAAACCAGTCAAGGAACATCTTCGACGGTCCGCCGTACAGAAGAGAAAAGCAATTGGTGAGGAAGTGGCTCGGCTCCTGGCAGCTGAGTTCATCCGAGAGATTTACCACTCCGAGTGGCTCGCCAATGTTGTCATGGTCCCCAAGAAGGACGACTCACTTCGCATGTGCATTGACTTCAAGCATATCAACCGGGCCCGCCCGAAAGATCATTTTCCTCTCCCCCGCATCGACCAAATAGTCGACTCGACTGCGGGGTGTGAGCGATTGTCTTTTCTGGACGCCTATTCCGGGTATCATCAGATCTGACTGTATGGACCCGATGAAATAAAAATGGCTTTCATCACTCCATTCGGGTGCTTCTGTTATGTCACCATGCCATTCGGCCTGAAGAACGCCGGAGCCACATTCATGAGGATGATTCAGAAGTGTTTGCTCACTCAAATCAGTTGGAATGTGGAAGCATACATGGATGACATTGTGGTCAAGTCGCGTAAAGGTTCTGACCTGCTGGCTGACATTGTTGAAACGTTTACCAACCTGAGAAGGTATGATATCAAGCTTAACCCATCAAAGTGCACATTCGGAGTTCCTGGCGGAAAGTTACTCGGTTTCCTCGTTTACGATCGAGGGATCGACGCGAACCCAGAGAAAGTTGTTGCCATATTCCGGATGAAGCGCCCTGTGCGTGTGCATGATGTCCAGAGGCTTACTGGTTGTTTGGCCACCTTGAGTCGATTCATTTCTCGCCTCGGTGAAAAGGCATTGCCTCTTTACCGACTGATGAAGAAATCTGACAAGTTCGAGCGGACTCCCGAAGCTGATGCACCGTTTGCAGAGCTCAAAGCCCTGCTTTCCACCTAGCCAGTGCTCGCTGCCCCAATCAGCAAAGAGCCTTTACTGCTTTATATTGCAGCCAGTGGACAAGTTGTCAGTACCGTACTCACGGTCGAGCGGGAAGAAGAAGGAAAAACTTATAAAGTGCAGCGCCCAATATACTATGTTTCTGAAGTTCTGACTCCATCCAAGCAAAGATATCCACATTATCAGAAGCTTGTTTATGGGATTTACATGACCACGAAGAAGGTTGCACACTATTTCTCTGATCACTCCATCACAGTCGTCAGCGATGCACCATTGTCAGAAATTCTGAACAACAGAGATGCAACTGGTCAAGTGGCAAAGTGGGCGATTGAACTCCTTCCCTTAGATATCAAGTTTGAGGCAAAGAAAGCTATCAAGTCCCAAGCAATAGCAGATTTCCTCGTCGAGTGGGTCGAACAGCAAATGCCGACTCAGATTCACTCATAGCATTGGACCATGTTCTTTGATGGATCCAAGATGCTGAATGGTTCCGGTGCTGGGGTGGTATTGGTATCCCCCCGAGGCGACAAACTCAGCTATGTTCTCCAGATTCATTTTGACTCCTTCAACAATGAAGCTGAATATGAAGCACTTCTGTACGGGTTGCGTATGGCCATTTCACTCGGCGTCCGTCGCCTCATGGTCTACGGCGACTCGGATTTAGTGGTTAATCAAGTAATGAAAGAGTGGGACGTCAGAAACCCAGCTATGATGGGCTATTGTAATGTGGTGAGAAAGTTAGAGAGGAAATTTGAGGGGTTAGAGCTCCATCACATACCCCGACTGAAAAATTAAGTAGTCGATGATCTGGCAAAGATAGGTTCCAAGAGGGAGGCCATTCCCAGCAATGTGTTTTTGGAACATATTCATACACCTTCAGTTCAAGAAGATCCTTTCACTGAAGAGCCCCCACAACCAAAGAGTGCCACTGATCCGACTGAAGTCGAAGTCCCAGCCGTGGTCAACTTGATCATGGAGGTTTTGGTCATCACTCCTGACTGGACAGTATCGTACATCCCGTACATTCTTAGGAAGGAACTCCCAGAGGATGAAGAAGAGGCTCGACAGATCGTCCATCGATCCAAAGCCTTTACTATGATAAGAGGACAGCTGTTCAGAGAAAGTGTAACTGGAGTCAGTCAGAAATGCATAACACCTGAAGAAGGTCGAGTGATCCTCAACGACATCCACCCGGGGACCTGTGGCCACTATGCGTCCTCTCGGACCATTGTGGACAAAGCATACCGAGCGGGATTTCATTGGCCACGAGCAAATGAGATGGCAAAAGAAATAGTCGACAAATGTGAAGGTTGCTAGTTTTACTCCAACATGTCTCACAAGCCTACATCGGCCCTGAAGACCATTCCACTCATCTGGCCCTTTGCTGTTTGGGGATTGGATATGGTTGGACCTCTGAGGACCGGTAGGAGCGGCTTCACTCATGTGCTCGTGGCAGTCGACAAGTTCACCAAATGGATTGAAGCCAAGCCTATCAAAAATCTTGAAGCTAGTACTGTTGTCAGCTTCATCAGAGAGTTAACATTCAGATATGGTGTTCTGCACGACATCATCACTGGCAATGGGTCAAATTTCGATTCTGATGAGTTCAGAGCCTTCTGCGCTTCCCAAGGCACTCGAGTCGACTATGCTTCAGTCGCCCACCCCTAGTCGAATGGACAAGCTGAAAGAGCAAACGGATTGATTCTCAAAGGACTGAAACCGCGATTGATGCGTGATCTCAAACACGCAGCAGGCGCCTGGGTGAATGAACTTCCATCAGTGCTTTGGGGATTGCGGACAACTCCCAATCGGTCGACTGGCCGAACTCCGTTCTTCTTGGTCTATGGAGCTGAGGCTGTACTTTCGAGTGACTTCCTTCACAATGCACCCCGAGTCGAGCTTTTCTCAGAAGATGAAGCAGAACAGGCACGGCAAGATGCAGTTGATCTCCTGGAAGAGGAAAGAGAGATGGCCCTGATCCGGTCGACCATCTATCAGCAAGACCTGCGTCGATTCCACGCCAGAAATGTGAGGGGTCGAGCATTTCAAGAGGGAGACTTGGTTCTTCGAGTGGATCAGCAGAAACCACACAAGCTTGCTCCTGCTTGGGAAGGCCCCTTCATTGTCACTAAAGTGCTCCACAATGGAGCGTACCACCTTTACAACGTCGAGCACAAGAAAGACGAGCCACGCACTTGGAATGCGGAGCTGCTCCGCCCCTTTTACACTTAAGCATTTAGACTGTTGAGATGTAATAAGAAATACCTTCTAGTTTGATTATCAAAGACATACTTTTACAGTCTCCTAAATGATTGCTGTTTCTTTTCTATATGTTTCAAATCCCCCAGTGGGTGCCTTAGATGCGAATCCGTTTCGCCTAAGTTAAAAAAATCCTATCGAGTGATTAGCAAGCTTCTCACTCGGGGGCTTAGCTGCGAATCCGTTTCGCCTAAGTTTAAAAAAATCCTACCGAGTGATGAGCAAGTCTCTCACTCGGGGGCTTAGCTACAGTCCAGTACTCGCCTAAGTTTGAAAAATCCTACCGAGTGATGAGCAAGCTTCTCACTCGGGGGCTTAGCTGTGAATCCGTTTCACCTAAGTTTAAAAAAATCCTACCAAGTGATGAGAAAGTCTCTCACTCGGGGGCTTAGCTGCAGTCCAGTACTCGCCTAAGTTTAAAAAATCCAACCGAGTGGTGAGCAACCCTCACACTCGGGGGCTTAGCTGCAGTCCCGTACTCGCCTAAGTTTAAAAAATCCAACCGAGTGGTGAGCAACCCTCACACTCGGGGGCTTAGCTGCAGTCCCGTACTCGCCTAAGTTTAAAAAATCCTACCGAGTGGTGAGCAACCCTCACACTCGGGGGCTTAGTTGCAGTCCCGTACTCGCCTAAGTTTAAAAAATCCTACCAAGTGGTGAGCAACCCTCACACTCGGGGGCTTAGCTGCAGTCCTGTACTCGCCTCAGTTTAAAAAATCCTACCGAGTGGTGAGCAACCCTCACACTCGGGGGCTTAGCTGCAATCCCGTACTCGCCTAAGTTTTAAAAATCCTACCGAGTGGTGAGCAACTCTCACACTCGGAGGCATAGCTGCAGTCCAGTACTTGCCTAAGTTAAAAAATCCTACCGAGTGGTGAGCAACCCTCACACTCGGGGGCTTAGCTGCAGTCCCGTACTAGCCTAAGTTGAAAAAATCCTACCGAGTGGTGAGCAACCCTCACACTCAGGGGCTTAGCTGTAGTCCAGCACTCGCCTAAGTTTGAAGCACGTCCCTATCGGCAAGGACGACGAAGTACAGGTCGACTGCAACGTTCTCCTCAGAGCTGCGCCACAAGTATAACGTGCGCTCCATCCTCATCCGCAAGGACGACGAGGTGCGGGTCGACTGCAACCTTCTCTTCGGAGCTGCGCCACAGATACGACGTGCGCCCCGTCCTGATCCGCAAGGACGACGAGGTGCAGGTCGACTGGGACCTCCTCCTCAGAGCTGCATCTCAAGTATAAAGATTATTCCGAGTGAAGAACAGGTTCCACTCGAAGGCAAACACAAGCATATTCAGAGATAAACCAAGTTCAAATAAATCCTAAGGTTCCGGACCACGGATTAAAGTACTCGGGCATCAAGCCCGAAGGAGTTTAACGGTTACAAAATCACTTGGCATTCCGAGGCAAATTTAAGGTGAGGCATAAAAAGTTTGTTCACTACGCAAGAGGAGGGCTAGCAGGCTTGATGAACTCGTCCAGGTCGATTCCATCAGCAATTCGAGTGGCAGCAGTGATAAAGGTTTCCATAAAAGATTGGAAGTCGTGCCTCTTGGTATTAGCAACCTTGATTGCCGCCAGCTTCTCTTCTCGCGCCTCCTTGTAGTGGACACGGACCAAAGACAGAGCCACATCAGCGCCGCACCAAGCAGAAGACTTCTTCCATTCTTGCACTCGACCGGGAACCTCATTAAGTCGAGTCATCAGAGACTCGAGGTCATTCTGGAGCGTCGCCCTTGGCCAGAGTGCTGTGTCGATCCGCGACATCGCGACTTTCAGTCGAGCAGGATAATCGACAACACCAGCAATGCGAGATTCCAGTCGGAGTACGTTCATGGCAGCTTCGTCCTTCACTAGAGAGAGGATGGGGTCCTAGCTTGTCCCAACTCGCCCAGTCTCTTCCTCGAAGTTCTGGCAAAATTTTGCACGCACAATTCAAAGACAAGTCAATGGTTGTATGACAAGTCGACAGTAACAAGTCAGTCAGGCCGAGGAAAATACCTTCAAGCATGACAAACAGCTTCTTGGCAAGACCTCCCAGATAGTTCTCCAGATCGTCCCTCTTGCGAGCAATGCCTTCCATCTTTTCGGTCAAATTATTCTTGTCCTTCTTCAGGCGAGTCGCTTCCTTATTGGCTTCATCAAGGGCAGTTTTCAGCCTGGCATTTTCTTCTTCCAGTTTGCCGACTGAAGCTTGCTTCTATTCAGCGAGTGCAGTTTTCTCATCAGCTACTTTCTGCGCGACTGCAACGTCCTGATCCTTTTTAGCCAGAGCCTGGTTCAGAGTCTCTGAAGAAATAATGTTCAGTTCAGAAAAAGCAAATAACATCCGGTTCAAAAACTAATCAGTCGACAAGGCTTTTCATACCAGCGGCTTCGTCCTTGGCCTTCTGCAAGTTTGTCTTGGCCAGCTCCAGGTCGAGGTTGAGCTGAATCCGCTGCTTCTCCAGGTCGGCAAAACGAGCTCCGAGTTCACATGATTTCTATAATCAAAAGATGGTTAATCGACGGATGGAAAGATTGTTTACTTCAGAGCAATAAAGTGGCAAATTCAACAAGTTCTAAGACTATTGTCGAATCAAACATCCAATAGTAGTCTCGGGGACTACACCCAGTGGGTGCACTTAGCGTGCCCCCACTGGTCCAGTTTTCACTCGACATGCTCTGCCCAAGCCGAGTGCAAAAAAAAAGAAAGGGAGAGTTCTCAGACCATAGTCGACTGCCCGCAGTCGACCACGGTCTCGGGGACTACACCCAGTGGGTGCACTGAGCGTGCCCCCACTGGTTCAGAGTCCACTCGACATGGTCTGACCAGGCCGAGTGAGAAAATTCCGATTCTAAGACCACAGTCGACTGCCCGCAGTCAACTATAGTCTCGAGGACTACACCCAGTGGGTGCACTCAGCATGCCCCCACTAGTTCAAAGATCCAATCGACACAACCTAGTCGACTCAAGATACAAATTTGCTCAATGGCAAGTCAAAACACCTAGTGGGTGTATGAATGCGAAACACAGACAGACGCAAAGATTCTTCAAAGAAAGTTTTTAGGTACCATATCCTAAAAGAACAAGCGACAAGCTAAAGAGTCAATCGGTGATCAACCAACCTGGACGTTGCTCTGAAGGGCTGAGCTGGCGTCGTAAGCCGCTTGGCTAGCTTCCCGGACCACCTTCATCTACTCCATCATGATGCCCGCCTGGCGTATAGCTACCTTGGCTGCACCCACTTGGTGCTCTGGGACGTGATGTGCAGTAAAGAGCGAAGATGGATCGGCTGGAGTCTGAGCAATCGACGTTGAAGGCTGAGCACTCGTCAGTGGTACGGCGAAAGTTACAGAATTCCGATTGGCATTGCCACCTTCCTGGATTGCCGTTTCGGTCGCCGATGCAGACTGAGGTGTCTTTCCAGCTGACGCCTTCCTGTTTCTTCTCCCCTGGGGCCTCAGTGGCACATCCTCGTCATCATCTAGAAGATCAATGACAGTGGGAGGAGCTGCAAAAAGAATCAATTGCCAGAAATTCAATCGACCAATAAAATGACCGAGTAAATGAGGACAGGATTACGAGAATCGTACCCGGATTGGAGGTGACTGCATCTTCCATTTCTTCATCTTCATTCCTGTAAGCGGAAGTCTCGGAGGTAGCAGCACTAAAAATTTCAAGATTCAGTCGGTCATGTCTATAACTATGAGTCGACCAAAACCCAATTCGTACTAAACAAAGAATTCAAGTCCAACTATTACCCGGAAACAGTGGGAATGGTCACTTTGATCTTGGGCAAGGCTTTCTGCGGTTTTGACGGCACAACTTTCGATTGCTTCGGTGCCTTCTCAGTCGGCGCTGGAGAAGACGTCCGAGGGCGCTTTGACGACTGCCTGGTCTGCGCGATCGCTTTGCCGCGGATGCTTGCCGGGTCATGAGTGTGCTTGGATCGCCTTTCCCTACGGGGAGGTGAGTCGACCTCTTCTTCGTCACTCGGGCCGTCGCTCTCCTCGTCCTCCTCTCCATCAGAGTGCCACTCGCCGCTCTCGCCTCCACTCGCCTCCCCCTCTGGATCCTGCTCCTGCTCCCCGTTGGGCATCGAGTACATCTCAGTTAGGCCTGAGAGACAACAAGTGAAACAAAAATCAGTCGGTTGACAACAAGCAGTTACATGATAAATCAAGAAAACACTCGACAATTCAGAGTTGGACCTTGTCTGTTTCGTACGAGTTGTTGAGTGGAGGGACTCTCCTGGACCCCCTGGGATTATCTTTGTTGCCAGTGATACCCCTCAACCACTTCTCCACCATATCCTTGTCGACCTCTTCTGGGTGGATCCGAGTGGAATCATCAATGCCCGAATACATCCACATCGGATGGTCACGAGCTTGAAGCGGCTGAATGCGGCGTCTGAGGAAGACCTCCAACAGGTCCATGCCGGTCACGCCATCCCGGACGAGCTGGACCACTCGCTCGACCAGCACCTTCACCTCCGCTTTCTCCTCCGGGGTTACTTTCAAGGCGGAGGGCTTCTCTACTCGAGCCATGGAAAAGGGGGGAAGTCCAGTCAACTAACCTGGAGTCGGCTGGTCTTTGCAGTAGAACCAGGTCGACTGTCGGGTGGTTGGTGCGACATATGCCAACGGGTGGCTTATCATTGTGGGTGCCAATAAAACGTCGCCGGTGCCTGGAAACGGGATGAGGCGAAGACATGCACGCCGGCGGATCTTACCTAGGTTCGGGGCTCTCCGAGGAGATAACACCCCTAGTCCTGCTCTGCGGGGTCTCCGCATGATCACTAGATCGGTGGAAGTAGCTACAATCGCTCCTAGAGCTGTTTGGTTCAAGGGAGAAGAAGAACAAGGCTAGCTCTCTCTTCTCTCTATCTATGGTGTGTGTGCTATGCTTAGAAGCCAACCCTTTGCATGGGTGCTCCGGGGGGTTTATATAGGCCTACCCCCCGGGGGTACAATGGTAATCCGGCTGGGCTCTGGTCCCAGTCGTCAGTGTCTACGCTCGCCGGCTTCTCCGCCGGCTGTTGGGTCCCGCCAACTGGTGGGTCCCGCCGGCTGCCGGCTCCTTGGTCGACAGGCCGGCCCCACCGCCTAGGGTCTTGTCGGCGGCTGCTTACTGTAGCCTCGCCCCTGATGATGAGGGCTTTGCTGGGGTAAGCGTGGCTACAGTGGGCCGCGTCGGGGGCTCCCACTGTAGCCTTACCTTGTCTTGTCTTCTTAATGGGGCACATGCTTCGAGGGAGGGGGTAGCCGGCTTCTGGGGGGCCGGCTACGCCCTTGGACGAGTAGGGGAGGCCGAGCCGCCTTCACGCCTCTCTCTGGCTGAAGGGGCCTGCCGCCCGTGGGCCGTACGGGAGTCTGTCGTGGATGACGTTGAGGTTAGCATGGCTACAGTGCCGAGCCAAACGGGAGGCGACCGTCCCGTACGGCCTCCTGTAGCCATGCCCGCCTCGGGCTTCGGGGGTAGTGGGCCGCACTGTGGCCACACCCCGTCTTGTCACCGTTATGTGGGTGTTGCTTTGGTGGTTGTGGTCTCGGCCGGCTTCTTGGAGTCGGCGCTCTTCGAGGCCGGCTTCCTGGAGTCGGCCATCCCGTGGATATCCTGGGAGGTTATTGAGGCTGGGCCGCCTCTCGTGAGTCGGCTTCGGGGGTAGCCGGCCAGGGGAGGTGGTCTAATGCTTGGAGTGCTTTGAGGCCCAAAGGCCTGATAATTTTTTTGAAGAACCAGGGGTAGTCGGTTAGGCTCCCCGTGGCCATTTACTCCGACAGTAGTCCCCGAAGCTGATTGGGCTTCGAGGTTGAGTAGGAGTTGAGAAGCTTGATCAGCTTCCCATTTTAACAAGCCGGCAGCTGGGAGCCGGCTTTGGTTAGGCGTGCCGCCATGGTCGAAAACTTCCGGAGTCGGAGGGCGGGAGCTCGTCAGTGCGTGCCCGGGCCGCGGGCCGGCCACGGGCCGTCTGCGAACCACGTGGCTCCTCTTTGGCCGGAAAGCCTGCCAGCCCATGCGCGCGACGGGACGTCGCCGCAGGGCGGGGGCCCGCCACGTCCGTGCCCGGGCCCAGGCGCGGATCGTCTACATCCCGAAACCGCCCGCACGTATCATTGCGGCAGTTTCGGCTCGTCTTTATGCGCAATAATCGCGAGGCGTGGGGGAGTGGGTGCAGTTAATCCCACGACTCCCCCCACATTCGGCCTCCCCGGCCTCGCCTCGCGATGCTATAAGTAGGGGGAGGTGGAGGGCGGCAGGCCCTCGCACGCTCCTCCTACTTCCACCATCTTCTTCGCTCGCCGTTTCTTGTAATAGCGCCTCGCCGCCGCGCTCTTCCACCACACGCTTCTCCGCCGCCGTGCTCGTTTTCGCCATGCCTCCCGCCACGGAGCAGTATGGTGGGGATTGGGACGGCTCCAACGTCCACGATGATCACGTCGAGTTCCTCCGCAACACGCGGCGGCTGCCCAGCGCGGACAAGGTGGAGGTCCGCCTCGCGCCGGCGAAGGAAATCACGCCGGAGCCGCAGGAGGGCGAGCGGGTGGTCTTCCGCTCGCACTTCTTGCGCGGCATCGGCCTTCCAGCGAGCGCCTTCTTCCGCTCCTGGCTTGAATTCTACCAGCTCCAGCCGCACCACCTCACCCCAAACGCGGTGGTGCTGCTGTCGGCCTTCGTCACCCTGTGCGAGGGCTACCTCGGCGTCCTCCCCACCCTCGAGCTCTGGGGGGAGTTCTTCCAGTCCAAGCTGGGCACGTGCATGCAGGGCGTGCAGGCTCAGACTGGCGCCTTCATCGCGTCGCGGAGGTCGGTCACCGACAACCCCTTCCCCGTCATCCCGCTGATCTAATCGGTGAAGAAGTGGCAGAAGTCGTACTTCTACGTACAGAACATCGCCCCGCGGGGTGACTACATCAACCTGCCGGCTTACGTAGCCGGCCCACCGGCGGGCAGGCGGCCCCAGTGGTCCTTCCGGGCCGTGACTCTGACGCCGGCCGGGTCCGCAGCCGTCGCCCGAGTGCGAGTGATGACCCAGTCGGAGGGCTTGACGGAGGCCGACCTTCTGGCCGCCTTCGTCACGCGTCGGGTTCTTCCGCTCCAGAGCCGTCCTCATCTAATCTATCAGATGAGCGGCCAGCTCGATCCGAGCCGGATGTGCACCAAGGACATGCCGCGTGAGGAGGTCGCCTATATGGTGAACTACCTTGCGAACTGCAAGCTCTCCGAAGAGTGGCAGTTCGGCAAGGAGCCATACAGCCGAGCCAATCCACCGCCCACGGTATGCTCTCCTTGTGTCTTCTTTTTCTCTTAACTTCGTTGCTGAGTTCCTCTCGGCCGACTCTAACTTAGTCGGCTCGTTCTTTGACAGAGTCCTCTTCTCCGGCCGGCCGGCGGGTCAGACACAGAGCGTCGATTCGTCCCCGACCGGATGGAACATGATCTGGAGGACCCCGACTTGGGGGCGGCCGGCATGGATGACAACATCGAGCCGGGTGGTGGCCAAGCCGGCGGCGAAGCAGGCGGCTCCGGGCTCGGAGTCACCTTCGATGACTGGCCGGACGACGATGAGGCCGAAGTCGCCCCGCGCCGCCAGCCGGCATCTGGACGCGGCGCGGGTTCCTCCGCCGCACCGCCTGCTCGGGGTGGAGGGCAGAAGCGTCGCGCCGCCCAGGGTCTGTTCGGCAGTCGGACGAAGAAACCCAGGGGCGGGGCGGCAGCAACCAGGCGGGAGGAGGCGGCCGCGAAGGCGGCTCGCTTCCGCAAGACGGTGAAGCAACCGCAGACCGTGTCGGCGTAAGTTCGAATCATTGTATACTCTTTTTCTTTCTTTTCTCTGGTGGTTTCTGAACCCTTGTCTTTTTCTTCAACCGATCAGAGCTCCGTTGTCGCTTGAGCGGGCGGCTGCCGGCTCCGTCGTCGAGTCGCCAAGGGGGTCTGGGAGTACCACTCGCCACGTGGATCCCCGCGCCGACCTTCAGGAAGCGACAAAACTGAACGCGCGGGAGGCGCGGGTGGAGCGAGAGGCGCGAGAGGCGGAGGCACGGAAGGCGGCCGCCGCTCAGGCAGCGCGGGAGGAGGAGGCGGCGAAGGCGCTTGCTGACGCCGCTGCCAGGGCCCAAGAAGAGGCTGCAGCTGCGGCGGCGGGGGAGGTTTTGATTGTCACCCCGCTGCGCGTCATGGCGCCCGGGGACATTGAGCCCTCGCCAGAGGGAGCCAGCGGCGACCAGTCAGGGCCGGGGAGAGACGACGACGTCATTATCCTGGAGAGGGCGCCGGTGCCGACCCCGCCAACTGGGATGGCTCAAGGCAGCCAGCCTGATCCGCCGCCTGCGCAGCCGGCGGGGGGCGAGCCGGCCACGAGGACCGAGATGGCGGTCCGGACGCCGTCGAGCCGGCACGCGGGGAAGGCTGTGTCGGAGCCACAGAAGGCCGGGTCGGAGCCGCAGCCGGCCGTGGGCTCCAGCTCGTCGGCCCAAGATGCGGTGGCGGCCAGCGCTACCTCGGGGTGGACGCCAGGCGGCGGGACGGCCGTGATGAACGTGGCTGCGCAGGACGTCCGGACCCGGCTCCAGGGCCAAGCTGCGGCGCTGAGGCGGTTCACCGATGAGTTTCTCGCGACACGGGCGGCCATCCGGGTTAGACTTCCCATCTAGCTTCTCTTGATCTTGATTTCTTCCGTGGGGGCGCGTCAGCGCACCCACTGGGTGTAGTCCCCGAGTTCCGAGTCGGCTGCTGAGCAGGCGGCTTGGAACTTCTTAGTGGATTTGTCTTTGCTATTCTTGTTCTTACTTCGACCTTCTGTCTATCTTGCAGGACTACCACAATCTTCGTGCGGCCGCCTTCAACTCCCAGGCTCGGGAGTTGACCCAGAAGACTGCCGACCTTACTGAGAGCCGAGGTACGTGCCTTGTTCTTTATCTCATGTGGGGGCGCGTCAGCGCACCCACTGGGTGTAGTCCCCGAGATTCGGGCCGACTGCTGAGCATTCAGGTCGGATCTTCCTTGACGACTTCCTCTTACTGTTCTTTCTTTTTTTGCCGTCTCCGCAGCGGCCAACGCCAGTCTGAGGGCACAGCTGGGGGAGTCCCAGACTGCCCTTCGTGCCAAGGATGCCGAGCTCGCCGCCTTGGTGTAGGAACTCGACCGCCTGGCCAAGAAGTTGGCCGACTAGGAGGAAAGCCACAAGGCGGCTCTGAAGGCAGTGCAGGACCGCGAAATCGCCCTCCAGGCCGAGTACGAGACGGAGGCGGCTGGCTGGGCTGAGGCCAGGCAGACTCTGATCTCTGGCTATGGTCAGATCGAAGATCTGGTTGACGGTAAGCCGCCTACCTCTTCGTCCTTTCTTGCCATCCGCCACTTTTGGCTTGTTTTCTGATTTTGGTGTTCTTTTCTTCCTTTCTTCTTCTTTCTTGAGCAGAATATTTCCCTGGCTATTCTACTGCCGCCAACCAGACCATCGAGGCCCGTCGTCAAGCGCGAAGGCAGGCTGGCTTTGAGATCTCGCCAACCGCCGGCCGTTCACTGGAGGAGCAGCTCTTGGCGATCCAGGCCCGCATCCAGCCGGCTCACCGACTGCTCCGCCGTCTTCAGCGTGCCGGGGCGCAAGTCTTGGCCGCCCTCTAGCCCGGCCAAGTGGTTCCTCGCACCCCCAATCGGACTGCCGACTGGCTGGAGGTGGCAGTCAGCCGCTTCGAAGCTTGGAAGGCCTCGGCGGCTCGCTCCGGCGCCAGGCGGGCGCTGGAGTTCGTCAAGGCCTGGTATCCCGGCCTGAGCCTGGATCAGTTGGCTACCTGGCGGCAGCAAGCCGACACGGAGCTGGAGCCGGCGCGGCCGGCCATCATCCGGCGGGCTTCGGCAATCGCCGACTACACCGACACCGGCGTCTTCGCCCCCGAGGTGGACGACAACGGTGTCGCCCAGCCGGAGGAGTGGTTCGGTCTGAACCCGGCGGACGGCGAAGACTCGGCGGAGGAGATCGACTCCAGCGACGAGGGTGAAGAAGAGGAGGAGGAGGGTGAAGACGCCGAGCCGGCTGGTGGAGCAGCCGGCCAGCCTCAGCCTGACCGCACCTCCAGCACTACGTCGCGTGCGAGTGCGTCGCCTGCCGTAGGTGGTGATCAAGCCGAGACCCGCTAGGCGGCCACTCCTTCAGCCGGCGGGGCCGCCTTCACCGACCAGCTCGGCCTCCGCACCGTACCTTAGTCTGCCATCTTTTGTTTTCCTGTCTTGTTACTTTTGGAACAATGTTTGGTTAAGTCTGCACAATTCCACCCACTGGGTGTATCCGAACTTATGTCTGTTGCCAGCCTGTTGGGGGCTTTATATGTATATATAACTTATGCATTTGGCCTTTCCTTGTACTTTTGCTTTTTGTCCTTCTGCTGTTTCCTTTGCCGCCCTCCCTTGGTTGCCGCCTCCCCAGTCCAACAGTTGCTCTGCAATCTGTAGCTGGAGGAGTGCTTGGCCAATTGGGGGGGAAGTACTTTAGTTTGCTGGACTAAAGCTAAGTGTTTAGGAAGCCGGCCAGCCGGCTGTTTTGACAGTCGGCAGGCATGTTTGGGGGTCGTCTCTTTGCTATATAGGTTCGTTGTTCCTTAGCCATTTTTCGTGTAGGCATCCTTTCTGCCTTGCCTCTTGATAGTCGGACAGTCGGTTCTTCGAGCTGCGACTTTCAACAAGAGAGGACTCGGGAGCCGGCACACTACTTTTCTGACTTCAGGTAGAACTTTCAATATAGCTCGAGGCGGCCAGTCCCCGGGCCGACTAGTCGAACCCGGTGCCAGACAAGAAATCAAATGTAATAATACATTTATGGATATGACACTTGTCATTCATTGATAAACAAAGGCAGTCCCCGAGTACTGTTCGGGGGGCCTGTTGGTTCGTACTTAATACAAAAGGGTAGCATGATACAAACTGCTTTCAGCTGTAAAATCTTCTTAGGAGGTTTGCATTCCATGGTCACTCCGACTCCTTGCCGGAGTCGTCTCTCTTGCGTGCTCTTGGTTTTTGTGCATCGATCAAGTAGTAGGAGTCGTTCCCGAGTGCCTTGCTGATGACGAAGGGGCCTTCCCAAGGGGCCGAGAGCTTGTGCTGGCCGGCTATTCGCTGGATCAGCCGGAGCACAAGGTCGCCCTCTTGGAAGGATCTTGGCTTGACCTTGCAGTTGTAGTAGCGGCGCAGCCCTTGCTGGTAGATGGCGGACCGGCTGAGTGCTAGCAGCCGGCCTTCTTCCAGTAGGTCGACGCCATCTTCTCTTGCTTCCTTGGCCTCCTCCTCTGTGTACATGGTGATCCGAGGCGAGTCGAACTCGATGTCTGTTGGGATGACCGCCTCGGCACCATACACGAGGAAAAATGGAGTGAAGCCGGTTGACTTGTTGGGTGTAGTGCGCAGGCTTCAGAGGACAGCCGGCAGCTCATCGAGCCAGCAGCCGGCCGATCGCTCCAGTGGTACAACCACTCGGGGCTTGATGCCGGAGAGGATGAGTCCATTTGCTCGCTCAACCTGGCCGTTTGACTGCGGGTGGGCAATGGACGCTAAGTCCAGTCGGATGCCCTGCGTCGCGCAGAAACGTGCCAGTGCTCCTTTGGCGAAGTTCGTGCCGTTGTCGGTGATGATGTTGTGCGGCACGCCGTACCGAGTAGTGATGTCGGTGATGAATGTCACGGCAGTCGGCCCGTTCAGCTTCTTGATCGGCTTTGCTTCGATCCACTTTGTGAACTTGTCCACAGCGACCAGTAGATGTGTCAAGCCGCCGCGGGCTGTCTTGAAAGGGCCCACCATGTCCAGTCCCCAGACGGCAAAAGGCCAGGTGAGGGGAATGGTCTTGAGTGCAGAAGCCGGCAGGTGTTGCTTGGAACTAAAAACTTGGCATCCTCTGCAGCTCTTGACTATTTCTTTAGCATCCTCCAAGGCAGTCGGCCAGAAGAAACCATGGCGAAAAGCCTTGGCCACAAGTGATCTTGAGGCTGCGTGGTGGCCGCATTCGCCTTGGTGGATGTCCTTGAGGATTGCCACTCCTTTTTCTGGCTCGACACAACGCTGGAAGACTCCAGTGACGCTGCACTTCACAAGCTCTCTGTTGATTATTGTGTATGCTGCAGCTCGTCGTTGCACTAGTCTTGCTGAGATCTCATCAGCCGGCAGCTCTCTAGTGACTAGGAACTTGAGGATGGGCTAGGCCAATGGCGGAGCTGTGACTTCTTCTTCTGTTAATGTAGCCACCATGACTCGGGTGGGTGGGTTGGGTGGCGTGGAATTGGAGTCGGCCACCGCTTCTTGTGTCGTTGCAGTCTTCGGGCCGACTGCTGCAGTCCCCGGGCCGGGTGCGACTACGGCAGTCCTCGGGCCAGTTGTCGAAGTCCCCGTGCCGCCTGCGGGGTTTCTCCAGTCGGATCCGGTTGTCTCTGGCGCAGGTGGTACGTAGATGGAGTCCGACTCTGGAGACGGCTTGAGGAGGCGCTGGAGGGAGACGCCAGTCGGTATGGCTTGTCGGGTGGAGCCGATCCGTGCTAGGGCATCTGCTTGGTCGTTGTCGGCCCTTGGCACGTGAAGGAACTTGCACCCTTCTAAATATCCACTGATCTGCTGGACGAGGAATCGATAGCTCGCCATGTTCGCGTCCTTGGCGTCCCAGTCGCCAGACGATTGCTGGACCACCAAGTCTGAGTCGCCGTAGCACAGGATCCGGCGTATGCCGAGTTCTTTGGCTAGCCGGAGCCCATGTACGAGCGCCTCGTACTTGGCCACGTTATTGGAGGCGGCGAAGTGGATCTGCAGCGTGTACTTGAGTTTGTCGCCTTTGGGAGAGGTGAGGACGATGCCGGCTCCCAAGACGGTGCGCATCTTGGAACCGTCAAAGTGCATCCGCCAATGGGTAGAGTCGGGAGCCGGCGGTAGGTACTGGGTCTCGGCCCAGTCGACGAGGAAGTCGGCCAATGCTTGCGACTTGATGGTGGTACGAGGTTGGTAGAAGATTGTGTAGGGCGCCAATGCGATGGCCCATTTAGCCACCCGGCCGGATGCATCCCGGCTGCCTATGATCTCGGCGAGCGGGGCAGTGCACACGACCGTGATGGGGTGCTCTTGGAAGTAGGGCTTCAGTTTCTTGGCAGCGAAGTACACCCCATAGCACATCTTCTGGTAGTGCGGGTAGTTTTGCTTTGAGCTGGACAGCACTTCGCTGAGATAGTACACCGGCCTCTGGACTAGCTGGGCTCGGCCTTCCTCCGGGCGCTGGACCACAACAACAGTGCTGACGACTCGGCTAGTCGCGGTGATGTAGAGGAGCATAGGCTCCTTCTTAGTCGGCGCCGCCAGGACAGGCGGAGTGGTCAGCATTTTCTTCAACTCATGGAAGGCTTGATCGGCTTGGTCGTTCCACTCGAAGTGAGTGGACTTCTTCATGAGTCGGTACAAGGGGAGAGCCTTCTCTCCTAGTCGGCTGATAAAACGATTCAGGGAGGCTAAGCAGCCAGTGAACTTCTGCACATCTTGCAGTTTGGTGGGAATCTCCATCCTCTCGATGGCCTTGATCTTGACGGGGTTGCATTCGATGCCGCGCTCGGAGACTAGGAAGCCCAGCAGCTAGCCGGCTGGCACTCCGAATACGCACTTCTCAAGATTGAGCTTGATTTGGAATCGGCGCAAGTTGGCGAATGTTTCTTTCAGGTCTTCCAGCAAGGTACCACGCCTCTCTGTCTTCACCACAATGTCGTCTACATAGACGTGGGCATTTCTGCCGAGTTGTTTCAAGAGGCATTTCTGCATGCAACGCTGAAAAGTGGCACCGGCATTCCTCAAGCCGAATGTCATAGTCAGGTAGCAGAAAGCTCCAAAGGGTGTGATGAAGGCAGTCTTTAGGCGGTCAGCTGGGTCCAACTTGATCTGATGGTACCCTGAGTACGCATCCAAAAAACTTAACAGCTCGCATCCGGCTGTGGAGTCTATTACTTGGTCAATCCGTGGCAGAGCAAACGGATCCTTTGGGCAGGCCTTGTTCAGACTAGTGTAGTCTATACACATTCGCCACTTGTTATTCTTCTTCAGAACCAGAACTGGGTTGGCAAGCCATTCTGGAAAGAACACTTCCATGATAAAGCCAGCGGCAAGGAGCCGGGCTATCTCTTCTCCCACAATTCTTCGCTTTTCTTCGGACAGTCTGCGGAGGGGTTGCTTGACCGGCTTCGCGTCAGCTCGGACATGTAATTTTGCTCGGCGAAATCCTTCGGGACACCCGGCATGTCCTTTGGGAACCATGCAAAGATGTCTCGATTCTCACGGAGGAAGTCGACGAGCTCGCCTTCCTATTTACTGTCCAAGTTCGCCCCAATGACAGCGAACCTCTCCGGGTTCTCCGGGTCCAGGGGTATCTTCTTTGTCTCTTTGGCAGGCTGGAAGGAGCCCTGCGCATCACCATCTTTGGGGTTGGGGGACAGGGCCGGCTGCTTGCCGGCATGGCCACAACCCGTTCCAACATCTTCTTCTCTTCCGCCACCACGAGGGACTCGGCCAGCCGGCTGCTGGCCATGGCGCACTCGATGGACTTCTTGTAATCGCCGGCTACCGTGATGATCCCCCTCGAGCTCGGCATCTTCATCTTCAGGTAGGCGTAGTGGGGCACAGCCATGAACTTGGCCAGAGCAGGTCGGCCAAGCAGAGCATGATAGGGGCTCTCCAAATCCACTACCTCGAACCAGATTGCTTCTCGACAAAAATGATCTTTGTCTCCGAAGAGAACATCCATTTTAATCTTGCCGATTGGGGAGCAAGACAAGCCGGGGACGATACCATGGAAGACGGTGCGGCTCGGCATGAGCTGCTTCACTTTGATGTTCATCTTCTCCATGGTATCGCGGTACAGTATGTTGATACTGCTTCCGCCATCTATCAGGACGCGGGAGAATCGGGCAGCTCGCCTCTCCGTCGCGAGGGTGACATCCAAGACCATTGCATAGGAGCCAGGCGAAGGCATCACCTCTGGGTGGTCGGCCTGGCTCCAGCTAATCGGCTTTTCTGACCAGTGCATGAACTCGGGGGTGCTAGTGGCGACTGCATTCACTTCTTGATGTTGTCGGCGTCGGCTGCGCTTGTCGTCGGCTTGACTGGTGAAGACGACGTAGGCGGCATGCTCTTCGGGGAATTCGTCTTGGATGGCGCCGACTGTCGGCCGAGCCGCCGGCTGCTGGGGGGCTGGAGGCGGTGGACCGGGAGGCGGAGGCGGCAACATTCCCTCGCCCTTGGTGATACGGGTGAGCCAATGGCATTTCCGGGTTGTGTGGTTGGACGGCTTCGCGCCGCTGTGGAATTTGCAGGGGGCATCAAGAGCCTACTTGTAGGAGAAAGCCGGCTGCCAAGGCGGCCTGCCGCCCTTCTTCTTGGGAGCGGGCCGTTCTTCGGGCTGCTCATCTTCAACGGTGGCCACCTGCCGACTGGAGGAAGTCGGCATGGGGGCCTTGCGCTTGTGGTCGTTCTGGTAGGGGCGCCGATTAGGGTCGCCAGCCGGCGTTTTGGGAGCCGGAGCAATCACCTTCCCCGAGGCGTCTACTCGGAGCTCGGTCTTCATTGAGGAGTCGGCTGTGGCGTACTTGTCAGCGATGACCAGTAACTCGTCGAGGGTAGCCGGCTCGTCGCAGAGAAGTCGGTGCTTGAGGAGGGTGCCCTCTCGGCACCCGGCGGTGAAGTACTCTATGGCCTGGACCTCATGCACCCCCTCGCAGGAGTTGCGGAGCTCGGCCCACCGCGTGAGGTAGTCGCGGGTCGACTCGTTGGGCCCTTGGACGCAGAGGGAGAGCTGGCGAGGCTTGGGAGGCCGCTTGTAGGTGCTGGTGAAGTTGCCGACAAAGACTTCTGTGAAGTCTAGCCAACTGTTGATGCTGTAGGGCTTGAGGCTGTTGAGCCATGTGCACGCCGTGCCCTGCAGCATGAGGGGGACATACTTCACAGCGACACGCCGATTGCCGTTGGCTATGCTGACGGCCGTGGAGTAGTCGATGAGCCAATCTTCCGGCTTCACTGAGCCGTTGTACTTGGGCGTGTCTCTGGGGAGCGAGAACCCTTTGGGGAAGGGCTCGTCGCGGATGCGGGGGCCAAAGCATGGCGGGCCGACATCGTCTTCTTCTTCTAACGCCAAGGATCGAGCAAGGCGGTCGATCCTGTGGCGGGCGTCGTTCTCGCCGACTCCTTCTCGGCGGCCGAGTCGGTCGCCAAGAGTCGGGTGTGTGATAGGCGGCGGAGTGAGGCCTCTTTCTCTTCGAGGCGGGAGAGCAGGCAGATTTCCTTGGTGCTCTACTGCTCGAGGGCGGCCCTCCGCGTCGCGCTCGATGGTGATGCGAGTCCGGCTGCGGCTGGCAGCCGGCTCCTTGTCTTTCTTCTGGCGCGCGCCGCTCGCAGTCGGCGAGCGGGACGTCGCGGCGTGTTCCCGGCGCGGGGGATGACTATCAGCACAGGCGCCGGCTTCGTGCCGTTCCGCGGCCGCGTCAAGCAGCTGCTGAATCCGTCTTGTCATGTAAGGGAGCTCGTCGGCTCCCAGCCCATTGATCTCTTCTGTAGCCGCATGTGCGGCTCGCAGATTCTCGAGCGGGGTGGCGTAGACGGGGCGATCTGCCCCCAGCATGCTGGCGACGGCAGCGCCGCGCTTCTAGACGAAGCCAACTCGGCTCGGGCCGCTAGGCGGCGGCGTGCCGAAGGCGGCGCGGTCGACTTCGCGCTGGTGGGCCTCGGTGAGGCGTCTCATGGAGGCTATCTTCTGGCCCTCCGCGATGAGGGCGAGGCGGCGTGCCTCCAGGGTCTCGGCGTCGGCGTCGGCCGGGATGGGGACGGAGAGGTCGTGCATCGCCGCTTGCAGGGCGTCGTGGGCATTCTCGCCCGAGTTGGCGACGTGGCTGATGACCAGCACTTCGGTGACAGCGCTGCTGCCGCTGTCAGCTCGAGGGAGGGGGTCGTTGAAGACCACCACGTCGAAGGGGTAGGCGTCAAGCGATGCAGTGTCGGAGTCGACAAGCATCGGGTCGGTGGAGCCGACCGACTCCATGTCTGCAGCAGGCTCGCTGGAGACGTGAAGCTGGTCGAGGAGGCTGACGAGGCGGCTCTCGGGGTAGTCCGTGCCTGCGTCGGACGCAGGCTCGTCGGAGATGCGAGTCTCGCCGAGCAGATCGGCGAGGCAGCTCGCAGCGCAGGCGTCGTCGACGCCTTGCAGCGCGTCGAGGCAAACGCCATCGGGCGCAGCAGGCTGGCTGCGCTCGCGGGGGAGGAAGAGGGTTCCCGTCCAGAACTGGTCTCCGGACGACGGTGCACCTGGCCCCACAGTGGGCGCCAAATGTCGGGTGGTTGGTGCGACATGTGCCAACGGGTGGCTTATCATTGTGGGTGCCAATAAAACATCGCCGGTGCCTGGAAACGGGATGAGGCGAAGACATGCACGCCGGCGGATCTTACCCAGGTTCGGGGCTCTCCGAGGAGATAACACCCCTAGTCCTGCTCTACGGGGTCTCCGCATGATCACTAGATCGGTGAAAGTAGCTACAATCGCTCCTAGAGCTGTTTGGTTCAAGGGAGAAGAAGAACAAGGCTAGCTCTCTCTTCTCTCTATCTATGGTGTGTGTGCTATGCTTAGAAGCCAACCCTTTGCATGGGTGCTCCGGGGGGTTTATATAGGCCTACCCCCCGGGGGTACAATGGTAATCCGGCTGGGCTCTGGTCCCAGTCGTCAGTGTCTACGCTCGCCGGCTTCTCCGCCGGCTGTTGGGTCCCGCCGACTGGTGGGTCCCGCCGGCTGCCGGCTCCTTGGTCGACAGGCCGGCCCCACCGCCTAGGGTCTTGTCGGCGGCTGCTTACTGTAGCCTCGCCCCTGATGATGAGGGCTTTGCTGGGGTAAGCTTGGCTACAGTGGGCCGCGTCGGGGGCTCCCACTGTAGCCTTACCTCGTCTTGTCTTCTTAATGGGGCACATGCTTCGAGGGAGGGGGTAGCCGGCTTCTGGGGTGCCGGCTACGCCCTTGGCCGACTAGGGGAGGCCGAGCCGCCTTCACGCCTCTCTCTAGCTGAAGGGGCCCGCCGCCCGTGGGCCGTACGGGAGTTTGTCATGGATGACGTTGAGGTTAGCATGGCTACAGTGCCGAGCCAAACGGGAGGCGGCCATCCTGTACGGCCTCCTGTAGCCATGCCCGCCTCGGGCTTCGGGGGTAGTGGGCCGCACTGTGGCCACACCCCGTCTTGTCACCGTTATGTGGGTGTTGCTTTGGTGGTTGTGGTCTCGGCCGGCTTCTTGGAGTCGGCGCTCTTCGAGGCCGGCTTCCTGGAGCCGGCCATCCCGTGGATATCCTGGGAGGTTATTGAGGCTGGGCCGCCTCTCGTGAGTCGGCTTCAGGGGTAGCCGGCCAAGGGAGGTGGTCTAATGCTTGGAGTGCTTTGAGGCCCAAAGGCCTGATAATTTTTTTGAAGAACCAAGGGTAGTCGGTTAGGCTACCCATGGCCATTTACTCCGACATCGACTGCCACCCTCGGACTGACTTGGGAAGGATCATGGCTGGGAAAGAGCTTTTACCCCTCATTTGAATCCCAAGACCCCCACACATCTAGATCACTTGCGTCTTTTATCACTCGGATTGGCCTTCTTGACCGACTGAGAGCGACACGTGAAAATGTGCTTGAAGAGGCCCCAGTGTGGTCGGCAACCCAAGAAATTCTCGCACATAGACACGAAGGCAGCAAGGTACACGATGGTGTTGGGAGAAAAGTGGTGGAGTTGTGCTCCAAAAAAGTTCAAGAAAGCTCGGAAGAAAGGATGAGGAGGCAAAGAAAACCGCGGTCGACGTGAGTGGCGAGGAGAACGCACTCACCCTCCTGCGGCCACGGCTCGGTCTCGCCCTCCGGGAGCCGCGCGGATCCGTGGGGGGGTCAATCCCCCCTCGGCTAGATTGTCGATGTCATCCTGATGAATCGTTGACCGGATCCAATTGCCCTGGATCCAGCCGCGCGGCAGGCCGGACCTCGACGAAGATCCGCCCCGGCTGGACTTCTTCCCCTTCGCCTTCGCCGTCGCCTTCTTCGCGCGCTCCAAAGCCACTGTCTTCTCCTTCCCCATTGCTGCGGGCAGAGTTCGAACAGAACAGCGGCGCCGGGAGCAGAGGTGGATGCAGTGGAGATAACAAAGAAGAAAGAGGAAGGATGGGAACGCACTGTGCAAAGACCCCAGTCCGACGCCTTATATGAGGTCGTTTCCGAGTGGCTGACCCATGGGCCCAGACGATCCTATCAAATCCCACAACAGTTGCACGTGCGATACGTGGCGAAAAAGGTGGCGCAGAAATCGAGGCGGCCCTGCCTAATCCAGCCCGATCACTACGGCCTCCTCCGCCCCACACGCTTCCCAAAATTCGAATCCTGCGAGATCCGCGAGCAGCAGAGCAACCTGTCAGATGGAAGATTTTTTTTCCATACCAACACTCGAAGCTTGGGGATTAAAGTTCACTCGACAAAACCAAGAATGGATCAAGGCGACTGAAAAAGAAGTTGGAGTCATCGTGTTGATTCATTGGACCAGGCAAGACACTTCCGAAGCGTAAAAATTGAGTCGGAAGTATTCTCAACTCCTTCTCCACTCGAACCCTAAACCATTCGGGGGCTAATGATGAAGCTATGCACCTAGGGTAGGGTCAGAGGCCTGACCTAGACACCCTCCCCTAGGACATCACCCTAAAGTCAGAAGTATACAAAGGATAACGGCATCCACTCGACTAGAAGCATTCCACTCGGAAGATTCGATGTCACTCGACCATAACAGAAATCACTCGACAGACAGAAGATCCAAAGTCACTCTGCATAGCAACGTCGGGCGTTACTCATAGACTTAATGATCATTTATATCACTTTGTTATGGACGTTACCTATAACGCTCCCTCTTTATGTACATTGAACTCCTTGTAACGTGGGCTGGCTGGGGTCCTGGCGCACTCTATATAAGCCACCCCCTCCTCTGGCACAAGGGTTCGCACCCCCTGTAACACACACACGCATAATCCAGTAGACCGCCTCCGGGCACCGAGACGTAGGGCTATTACTTCCTCCGCGAAGGGCCTGAACTCATAAAACTCGTGTGTACAACTTCGCCATAGCTAGGATCTTGCCTCTTCATACCTACCCCCCATTCTACTGTCAGTCTTAGATCCACGACAGGATCCCCGCTGTAGGGTTTGCAATATGTTCATGATTTGCTTATGGTGGGTGGCGTGAGTGACAGAAGCACATACCCGAGTAAGTAGGTTGTTTGCGTATGGGAATAAAGAGGACTTGATACTTTAATGCTATGGTTGGGTTTTACATTAATGATCTTTAGTAGTTGCGGACGCTTGCTAGAGTTCCAATCATAAGTGCATATGATCCACGTAGAGAAAGTATGTTAGCTTATGCCTCTCCCTCATATAAAATTGCAATAACGGTTACCGGTCTAGTTATCGATTGCCTAGGGACAAATAACTTTCTCGTGACAAAAAGCCCTTTACAAAAACTAATTTAGTTGTGTCTTTATCTAAACAGCCCCTACTTTTTATTTACGTGCTCTTTACTATCTTGCAAGCCTATCCGAAAACACCTACAAAATACTTCTAGTTTCATACTTGTTCTAGGTAAAGCGAACGTTAAGCATGCGTAGAGTTGTATCGGTGGTCGATAGAACTTGAGGGAATATTTGTTCTACCTTTAGCTCCTCGTTGGGTTCGACACTCTTACTTATCGAAAGAGGCTAAAATTGATCCCCTATACTTGTGGGTTATCACCCGGTTCAAGTCGAGGACGTCCAGTTCCGCCTGCAGGAGGGCCTCGATGGCGGCGGCATCCGTGCGCTCCGTGTCGAGTCGAGCCTCCGCCGCCCGGTTCAAGTCCAGGACGTCCGGTTCCGCCTACAGGAGGGCCTCGATGAGAGCGGCATCTGCGCAGTCCACGTCGAGTTGAGCCTCTGCCACCCGGTTCAAGTCCAGGACGTCTGGTTCCGCCTGCAGGAGGGCCTCGATGGCAGCAGCATCCACGCGCTCCGTCTCAAGTTGAGCCTCCGCCGCCCGGTTCACATCCACGACATCCGGTTCCGCCTGCAGGAGAGCCTCGATGGCATCAGCATGCGCACGCTCCGCGTCGAGTTGAGCCTCTGCCTCCCGGTCCTCCTTTAGTATCGCCAGGTTGAACTGCTGGTCCGCCTGCACCATGGGGGACTCGGACGCCGGCACGAAGTCGACGTCCATCGTCTCATACCCATCGGGGGCCTTCTGCGTCGCGACCTCCGCCATGGACATTGGATCGGCTTTCTCCTCCTTGTAGCTTGGCTCCAGAGAACTCGGGGATTGGCCCGCCGCAAAGTGAGCTTGGGAACGGAGGTCTCTGGCGCCGACCGCCGCCGCGATTTTTGCGCGACGCTCCGGCGTCAGCATCTTGTAGTACGCGATCTTGCGGCGCACCATGGCTTTCCGGTGAACTAGGGGACGCTTGATGCGGGCAAGGGGATCGAAAGGTGGGGGAAGGGGCTGGAGATTAGGTGTGGTTTTAGGGCAGTGGCTGGCGTAGGCCGAACAGCGAAGGTTCTGGTGTGAATAGTGGTTCCGGTGACGATCGGTCAATCGGTTTTCACTGTACATCGCTCTTGTCGCGTTCGCGTTGCAGCCCGGCACGCTGGACCCTCCAAGTCGCTCACCGAATGGAACGCGCTTCGTCTTGCGTTTTCGCTTGCTTGTGGGACCGCAGTTGAGAGCAAACCGATGTCCCTCCCCCTCCCCCGCCCGCGTCATTTTATGCGGAGTAAATAAAAACAGAGGAAGTATACTACGGATGAGGATCCCCTGACGTGGCCGAACCCATTGAGTAACTGACATGTGGGGCCTAGCAAGCATGGGGTCCGCCAGTAAGTGACCGAAAGGGAGGGTAAGGCAGGGATACGTATGTGAAAGGAGCTTCCAATGATATAATTAACACATTATACATCTCATGTACTATTAATCTTGTCAATAGTCAAATGCGGTTTTGAAAAACGCATTAGAGCATGGTTAATAATATAGCCAGTCGATGGCTATAAGGAACTGCCATGTCATCTATAGCCATCATCTATTATATGCACTCATACAGTAGTGTGGGCTATAAGGTTGGCTATTTCCCGCAAAAAAATTATAAGGTTGGCTATTGTATTAGTACTTTTTCCATCTCCTCTCCATCTCTTTTTCATATTTATTGTACGTATTTAACTAGGAATGCGTATATAGCTAGGCTCTTGCATGAGAGCTCACCCCCCTTACTTTTTCACATCCTCTCCTCCACATAGGCCCTATATAAATGGAAGGAGGGAGTAAAACTATGAGCACCGCATACTCTAGTACATATGTTATCAGTACTCCACTAGTACTGTTGGATAGGGAGCTTAAAAACGTTACTATTGGACTGTCTATACGTGGCGAAATCCTAGTAGGAAGAGCATGCGCGAGAACAACCACATTCGCGTGGTTGAAAACAAATTGGAAACCATCTCGAGTACAAATCTAGGAGTACGTACGAATCTAGCAATATTGATTGGGCGTTGTTGAATGTTGATACTTTTTTTATAAAAGTAGAGATACTTTGACTACACATAAAACTTATATGTAAACTAGAAAGGATAGGAGGGAGTATATTGTACGTTCAAAAATGAAACGAACATTGAATACCCTTTATATATGATTTGCGGATGCCATGATCACCGGTTCAAAATTTTGAATCCGCCTTAGGTATCACACATGCCCCCACTCGTTCTCTCTCGATTTCATCTCGGGGTCCGGAGATCGATTGAAAGAGGACTAGGGTGGGTACAATACGTTCGTTTCGCTTATGAACATACAATATACTCCCTATGATCCCCACAGACCCCCCCCCCTCGCGGGTCATTTCTATCATAGAAACAGACCAAACCTTTATCTCCTTGCACGACACGCAATTGATCTCTGAACATCAATCGATCTCGTCAACATGTGTCAGGGCATGAACCGAATGGGATGTCAAAACTAAGACGCGAAGCGACACGTCGTGGAGGCAAAGTGAAACTTCAAACGAACTGTTTGTTTGTATGCATGTCGGACAAACTACAAATAAACATTGGAAATACAAACATGGTCTAGGCCCACATGCGAATGATACTGTGCGGAATGTTCAAATGAGGCATGTGGGAGGATGGACTCGACCGGAGGGCGACATGATCGATGGAGAAGAGGGTTGGAGAGGAATGAGAAATAGGAAAACACCACATGATTATACTTGAATGGCTCAAATAAACAATAAGTTGTCTCGCTTGGCCTACATATTAAAAGGCCTAATGCACAACGCGGAGCACTGACGCTCGAATATGGCCGGGAAAATAGGGAAACCGACATGTGGGGCACACCTGTCGAGACGAGGTAGCGCAAACTAGTCCAATGGAGGAGCTGGCCCACGACCTCCTCGCCACCGGCAACCGTTCATGTGGGTCGTGGGGGACAACAACGTGGCGCAGCTCCAGCACCGCCTCTGGACACGGCGAACGCGGTGAGCGACATGCTCATCGTTGCTAGACACGATCGGTTTCAGTGTGCCGAGGGTGGCATTAGTGTTGTGGCACGACCAACAGTATGTTTAGTTTGTACCCAAGGTTGCCCCATCAAAGCATTGGGGAGCCAAAATTTTGGTTGAGGTTTTGGTTGCCCATGATTTGGCCGACATCGGCAAGAAAAATGAACTAGAGTTGGCTAGAGTTCATCGGCATGCCAAAAAAATGGCAACCATCCAAACAAAGACCAATCTTTGGGTCATGACCAAAATTTTGGTAAGGTGCACTTTGGCCACAATCCAAACACACCCCAACACCCGGCTCGTCGAGGATGCACGGGGCGTCGGGACGCGTCCATGGAGTGGTGTAGCGCGGCCAACTACATCCTCAGGACCTGAGACCATGCCGGGTCATCTTGCTTTTTCAATGACATGCGTCGATCGCATGTGAGAAAAGGGCATCTCCAACGTTGCCACGACCGCAGCTGACTACCCTGGCACACCAAAAACCCTCATCCCTCGCGCCATCGCGCAGTGCGTTCCCAGCCGGAGCCAGCTGCCCACATTCATGCCGTCCGTATGCCATCGTTCAGATTCTCGGTGCCCGAGGAACCAACTCCGGTGACTTAATGACGCACCAGGATGCTTCGCCTCACCGGAATGCGCTACTTAAAGTGGCAGCGCCCAGCTAACCTCCACACCATAGCACATCGTCCTCCTACCTGGCACCACATCCGCCATGACCGCAAGCGAGAACGCTCTGCGGGAGAGCTTATCTTCGGGGATGGAGCTCGAGGTCGCCGCCCTCGCCCAAGTCGCCGCACAAGCGGTGGCCATGTTGGCGGCCGACGACGGGAGCACCGTCCGCCACGTGTCCTACTTGCCGTCGTCCAACGTCCGGCACCGTCGAGGTCGGGGACTCCTCCGAGGATAAGTAGGGCATGGGAGGCGGCGGGGCATGGTGTGCCAACTAGTCAGTCCGTCTCCCGTGTTCTACTTTTCCTCGCCGGAGACCGCACCTTCACTTCACGGGTCTTGAACCCCGCCCCCGTAGAATAGGTTGTGGGTCGGGTTTCTTTTATTTTTCTATCCTATAAAAGTTCGAAATGTAATGAAAATATGTCGTGTTTGCATTAATCTCGGCCGGTGTATATGAACTTTCACAATAATATAGTATATTGTAGGAGTACTAGCAAGATGCCCGTGCGTTGCATGGAATATCAAGATCTTGTGGGAGAAAAGGATGAATGAGGGAAGGCCTTATCTACAAATGCACATTCACGCATTTCACATCTACAGGAACCTATGAAAGGGTTAACGTAAATTGCCTCTCTCTCTCTCTCCTCCCCTGATTTTCATGGTGGTGGGCCCCTCCCTCCCCCCAATCTACAATCAACATCTCACATGTTTCACATTATGTTAATTACGTAACTGGGACTACGTAGGTGTAGCATTACTCGTCCTTAAAAACCCACCTAAGCCAACCTCCCAGCATATCGCGCGGGAAAAGACTCGGCCGCGCCGTTTTAGTCGGGATTACCGGATTACTAGTAGTAGCATCGATGGATCGCGCGAAGCAACAAGTTTTTTTTTGAGGGGGCGAAGCACCTAGTTTAAAAGGAAAAAGGCAGTACACTCACAGCACCCCTGTCGCGGTCGCATTGCACCCCACACTCGTTCGGTCCTGCACACGGCTCACGCAAACGGGACACGCTTCGGCTTGCCTCTTCACTGACACGTGGGACTGCACTTGGAGAACCCGACCATGCGCCAAACTCCCCCCGCCCACCGCGCGAAAATCCTCCCCCACCACCCAAAAATTCCCCCCAAATCCTAGATTCAACCGCCCTTCGGCCAACTAGCCAATAATATTCACCAAACCCCCTTCCCCCCGTCCCCCTCCACTCCATTCGCTCCGCCAAAGCCGCCCTCCCCGCCACGCCGATACGTCGGTGCCGCAGTTCGTCGAGGGGACGCACGGCGATCCTCTCACTCCCATAGTATGCTCTCGTAGACTGTCGTCCTCTAGCCGCACCGCCACCGCTGGCGACGTTCTTGTGGAGGCGCACGGCGGTCAGCGCCGCCACCGCTGGCGACGTTCACATGGAGACGCACGGTGGTCAGCTTCTCCCACGGTACGCGCATTCTAGACTGAGGCCCCGTGCATGTCGGTGTAGCGATGAATGTTAGCTGATAGACGCTGTTAATCTCACTGTTTGCCAAAGTAGTTTACAGTCAATATGCTCTGCTTAAGAAGCTTCCTTGCCCTGTTCTCCACTCAATCTGCTTAGCTCAGATGGTAGTGAGTGGAAAAGCTTCAATCAGAAGCACGAAAAGTTTGCTACTGACCGGAGAAACATTAGACTTGGCTTAGCTTCAGATGGATTTAACCCATTTGACCACCAGAGCGCCACATATAGCATGTGGCCAGTGCTTGTTATCCCTTACAACATGCCTCCAAAGAATCAAACTACATGACAGCCATGCTCATCCTAGGTCCAAAAATTCCTGGAAAGGATTTTGATTTGTTCATGGAGCCTCTTGTGGAGGAACTTTGACAGCTATGGAGGGGTGTTCTCACTCGAGACCTATATAGCAGCCCACCAGCTGATTTCTTTCTGTGTGCTGTTATAATTTGGTGCATCCATGATTATCCGGCTTTGGGCACTATGTTAGGGCGAATGACACATGGTTACAATGCATGTGTTTGCTTTCACAGGAATCCGATGTCATACGCAATACTTAGCAAGATCTATTACATTGGACACCGTTGTTTCCTTGCCAAGGACAAGCCGCATCCTAGAAAATACCGAAGACATGTGTTCAATGCAAAGCATGAAAACCATGATGCGCCAAAGAGGCTCACCGCCGATGAGTTGCAAGTGGAATTAGAGAAGGTCAGGCATATTACACCAGGAAACCATCCTGATAATGGTAGCGGGAAAAGGAAGTGTGGCAGGGCAGAAGAGAGATTATTGTTTACCCATAGGTCCACTTTGTGGGACTTGGAGTATTGGAAAGATTTGGATCTGCGGCATAATCTTGATGTGATGCACATCGAGAAAAATATATGTGACAGCATTATCGGCACACTTCTTAATATTGAAGGCAAGACGAAAGATACCTTAAAATCTAGGATTGATTTGACACACCTGGGTATCAGATAGGGTTTGTAGGTGCAAGATGAAGGTAAACCACGGGATATGGCACCAGCTGTGTACGTCTTGGACAAGGTAAAAAGAAAAGAATTCTGCGAGGTACTGTCACGTGTGAGATTCCCACATGGATTTGCTTCCAACCTTGGAAGGAGAGTCAGTGCAGATGGAAACAAGGTACAAGGGTTGAAAACTCATGACTGCCATGTCGTGGGTTTGTCACGGCAGATGTCCTCGTGAAAGGACTTAGTCGTGGAGCCATCGCTACGGGTTAGCTTAAAGGGGTTAAACCGGACAAGGGACACGAGAGTTTTATACTAGTTCGGCCCCTTACGATGAAGGTAAAAGCCTACGTCTAGTTGTGATGGAATTGCTGGGGTTTCGATGACCAGTGAGCGAATACGCGTTGCCCGAGTCTCGAGTTGTTGTCTGTTGTCCTTGAACCGCCGCCGGGTCGTCCCCTTATATACATGGGTTGACGCCAGTCGGTTTACAGAATCCTGAGGCCAGCTCATAAACGTGTCTGGCTCGGTCTCCGATCTTTCTATCTTACAACACAAGTTTACATATCAATACCGGTTTATGTGTACAGGCCTTAAACTGGTTTTGGGCCCTGGGCCTTCATAAAGCGTCACCGTCTGTCTTCATGGGCTTCAGATATAATGAACTACCTATGGGGTTAACCCGGCCTCTCCTGGCCGGTTTACGCCCAGTGGTAATATCCCCAACATTAAGCCCCAGATTGATTTGAACTGGTTCATGTCAATCCTCAATACTTAAGAAATTTCGTCTTCAACATCTTCACATAATCTTTTAAACCGCCATGACGTCACCTTCCAAGACCATGGTAAACCGCCATGACATCATCTGTTATTTAAAACTGTGTATAACCTATCTTCATTAATGGGCCTCCAAGGATCGAGGCAACAAAGCTGTCACACACCCCATTTTTCGGGCTCCTCAATTCTCGCGCCTGCCTTTTATCCATTCATCTTATAAATAGGGCCGAGGGGTCACTTTCACTTTTCCCCCTCGTGCCTCTTCACGTCATCGTCTTCCTCGCGCCGACCGACCCTCGAGCTCTGCCGCCGCCGTCGTCCTTCGCCTCTGCTTCGACAAAGGTCGCTGCATGAACCTGATCTTATCAGAGAAAAGCGGTCATCATCCGCTGCTTCCTCCTGCACCAGTAAGTTCCTCTTCTCCTCGCCCTAGATCCTTCATTAGGGTTCGGTGCTCTTCATAGCTTGAAGCTGTTCTTCCTTCGGTAATACCAATAGCCGGTTAGATCTGACTGTTTTCAGCGCCTTTTGTAGTTTAAACTCCTTTCTTCTTGTTAAGGCATCTGCTTGATATCCAACTCATCTGAACTTACTGAACTTTTTGAGCGCTTGATATTAGACCAGAATATATTTTGATTATCCAATGCACGGCAGATCTGAAATTCCCATGCCAAACTGTGAACCTTGTTTTTTCCTTGACTTATACATCTTTATACTTATACCTTTAATACCAGATTAGGCGGTTTAACTTCCCAGAAAAAATGATGACCCAGTAGATACCATTAGTCCCCTGTTGAACCGCCAATGCATTCATCATTGTACTGTTTCCATTGTCAGACTCCGGTTTACGAATAACCAAATCCGGTTTAACAATATGCTTGCATCCATATACCGCTGTATAGTTGTCCACTGTAAATCTTAAACCGGCAATAATCATGTTTCAGATCTTCATTACCATGGCCAAGCAAGTCTATGAATGCAATTGGGCTCCTTCCCGAGTAACCGAAGAGCAATTAAACAACTATGTTAAAACGGGCGCTTTAGCCAAGAAAGATGTCATCCACTGGAGGGTCCCTGGCCCGGAAAATCCTCCTATACCCAAGGATGGAGAGGTAGTTGTGTTTGCTGATCACCTGAATCAAGGTTTTAGCCCTCCCGGTTCAAAATTTTTCCGGGATGTACTGGCCAGTTTTCAACTGCGCCCTTCAGACATCTGTCCAAATTCTGTGACCAACATCTGCCACTTCCAAGTCTTTTGTGAGGCTTACCTACAAGAAGAACCTACAGTCGAACTGTTTAGGGATTTCTTTCACTTAAACCGTTGCACAGAATTCACGGATGGACCCAATACTGAATTGGGCGGAATGGCGGTTCATAAAAGGAAAGAAGTCACCTTCCCTCATCATAAGCTCCAGAGTCACCCCAAAGAGTTGAACCAGACCTGGTTTTATTGCAAAGATACATCTCCACCTGATGAAACCCCCCCCCTGCCGGGTTACCGCCCTGAACGCCTTAGCAATACACATCCTTTTCCTCAGAGGTTGACTGCAAAAGAAAGGGCCAACTATGCTCCTCAACTATCAAAGCTTAGAGCCTTCATGGCGAACGGTTTGACAGGAGTTGATCTTGCTCGTTGTTGGATAAGCTGGAGTATTCTGCCCTTAAGCCGGCGCTCCGGTTTGATGTGTGAGTACACGGGGAGTTTGAAGGATGCTTAACGACACATTGACATTCAGCTTACAGATGCGGAAGTTACTGAGGCTGTAAAGAAGATACTGAACGAACCGGAGGCTGTCTGTGCCCAAACCGGACTGCTCCCTTTCTGCACCTTCCACAAACCGCTAGCTGTAAGAATCATATAATCTTTTTATCTAAAGTTGCTTCTGTCCAAATATTTTCTGAAATTGTGATTATCTTCTGACAAGGTAATGATCCGTTCTGGAACAAGAAACCACAAGAAAAACCGGGAAAACCGCAAGACAAACCGGCTAAGCCACTTCACCCAAAGACCAAGGTTGTTAAGAAACCTGGCAAGAAAAGGACCACTGCATCCTCTGAGCTACCAGCTGATGACGATGTGGGTAACCCGGAATCAGAGGTAGAACTTGACTCTCTTGGTTCATTTTTCGCACACCTCATTGACAATGATTATTATCAGGACGACGCTGAAGGCAGTCACGCTGATGATGTAGAGGTAACCATTCTTTCCTCCGATTCAGATCCTCTGCCAACATCAAAAATCCATCAAGCAAACCGGAAAGTAAAATTTTCTCACCCCCTTGCTTACTTGGACCCAAACTTTCTTTTGAAGACACGGCAGCACGAGGCTCGCCGCACAACCCGGCACAGCGGCCAAGTAGTTACCTCCGCCGGTTTACCGAACAACCCGGTTTGGAAACGCCGATCAGAGGTCTCTTATCCCCTTGACACTTCATGCCCGAAAGCAGGTTGTTTCCGCCAGCCTCTTAACCCGTCTGATTCAAATTATCAGGGCACTTCTCACTCATCTTCTGGCGAGTCATCAGCCACAAAACTTCCACCCCTCAAAACAGTTCTTGGGTGAGCTATATACTTGTTTTTATCCTTGATCTGTTATTTTTATATACTGTACTGATCCTCATGTTTATTTTCCTCAGTGCCAAGCCCAGACCCAGCAAGAAGGCTCGGTTGAATAAACCGACTGATGATAACGCGGATGTTGAACCGGAAAAAACTCCAGATCCTGAAGAGACCAACGTTGATGCCATACTGAATGACCCACCGCCTCAAGATCATGACTTTGTTGTTGAGCAGGTAGAAGTTGACACCACAAGCCATGCTGACCAGCCTACCAGCCTTGTCCGAACTGATGACAAACCGGCAAGTCCAGTTAAAAATACTGACAAACCGCCAACCCCAGTAATGGCTGCTGATGACAAAGATGATGACATTATGATTACTGGCACTGGCCATACCACTCCTGGCAATCCTGTCGCTTTGTCCAAGCATACTGCCAAAGACGAGCTCTCTGCAATTGGCAAAGGCAAATGGAACGCCGATTTGTCAAATTATGCCCATCTGAATGCTCAAGACCTTCACTCCGGCTTCTTGAACCGTCTGTACACCAGCCGTGACTATGAAGCTGGTTTGGTAAATTTGATGAAGGAGCAATATGAGGTAACTACATAAGTGTTTGTCTCTTACATTAAATTGTAGCTTATCAACTCCAATAGCCCCCAAGTGACGGTTTAAGATACCAATCTAAACCGGGACTTAGTAACAAATTCATGTTTGCAACAATGCATTTTAACTTCACTGATGTAGCCCCCAAGGGCCGGTTTAACTTTATAAAGATGAACCGGGACTTTGTAGAAGAATTCCCATATCAGCAATTATGAGCAAACACACATTAGCCCCCAAGTGCCAAGTTTAATACTTGTATTGTGCTTGGGACTTGTAGAAATTTCTGATAAGAAGCAAATATGCATTAGCCCCCAATTACCAAGGGCATAACTTGTTATGTGCTTGGTACTTCAAATATTTACTGTCAACTCATGATATATCTATCTCTTTATAGGTTGAGCTGAGTAAGAAGGAAAGCCAAACCGCTGATCTGCAAGAGAACCTCAAATCCCAGCAAGCCGAAACCTCCAAAGCCAAGGAGGAGTTGACCAGCGCTCTAGGCGCTATCGAAAAACTGAAAGAGGGCTTCAACAAGGAGCGGGCAGATTGGGAGACTGAAAAATCCGCTTTGATAAAAAGAGCCGAGAACGCAGAAACAGCTCTTAAACCGGTGGTTGATGAACTGACCAGTGTAAAGCGGCAGATTCATGCCATGACTGCTGCTGTGTTCGGTAAACATCTTTTCCTTAATACTTTCAACATATCTTCTCATGTGTTGAAGGTTTACTGATGTGGATAATGGTGCAGGAACTCGTATTAGCCACCTGGGCTCTGATGTACAGAAGAAACTGAAGGCTGCGTACACTCTAATAGAACAGTTGTACACCGGCGCGCAGCGGATCATTTATACCGCTTCACACAATAATCGTCCTCCCACTTTGATCAAGGATACCTTAGAAAGGTTATCTATGCTTCCTGCCCGGGTAGACGAGCTAAAAAAGTCTGCCGCAAGAACGGGCGCTTTGACCGCACTAACCAGGGCAAAAGCATGGGTTGATCCAGTGGAAGCGGCCCAAGGCTATCCCAGTTTGAAGGAAGACGGAACATAATTTGGCAATGATGATCTTCGAATCATAAACCGGGAAGTACGCCCATTGGCTTGTCAACTGGTTGAAGAGGCGGATCTCTCGTACTATCAGGCGAGTTATGATGATAAGAACAGACGGGTCGCTGCACCAATTCCAGAAGCGCAAAATCTTATCCCACCAATCCGTAAGCACACTTATGCCCCTGACATTGAACCGTCCATGCTTATAAGCGATGAAGCTGCATTCCAAGCCCTAACTGGGATCGACTGGGAAACTATTGACTTCCAGCCACTGGGTAGAGAGGAGGGAGTTGAACCAGTGCGAGATGATCCGCAGCCGTCAGGCCAAGCTGGTGACCAACCATGAACCGGAGGCCGGTTTAATCTTCTACATCCTGCAACATGTATTTGAGAAAACAATTATCCTTTTGGGCACTGAAATGTCTTGTAATAGGCTAGTTAAAATACTTGGTCTGGTATGCCTTCGTGCATATTTATTTGCGACTGGTGCTTGCTTAATCCGACATGCTTAAGATATGATGTTCATAATCCATAGCCATTTACTCAAGCTGTTCCTGCCGATAAGAAGCTTAAAGCGCCCTGGCGGTTTACCACCGGGCGGGTCATGATACCCATATATATATATATATATATATATATATATGACCAAGTTTTTAAAACCAAGGTTGTAAAGGATAACCAAATATGGAAATATATAATACCTGTGACCTTTAGGCATAATGTTGGCTGACCAACTTTGTAGCGAGGGTCATAACCCTACTCTGGAGGATAAGTAACTCCTGTTATATGATGCTGGTTTATAATAAAACCGTTCCGGGTTGTGATAAACACCGGTTTATTCCATACTGGTGACTTTGAGTCAAAACCAGACCGGGCTGATAGTCTCCGGATTATAATTTGATCGTGTACTGACAACTTGTAATTGACAGCCTAACCGGGTTGATAAACCCCGGTTTGAAAACACCACAAATCTTAACAAAACAAAGAAAAACTTAGCAAAAGGCAAATAAAAACCGTTGTAGTCGAGGCTTTTCACGGGCTGCCAGGCCCCAAATTCGAGGCTTTTCATGGGCTGCCAGGCCACTAAGTTAAACCATTTTTGCAAAGCCTTTTAAGATGGTCCTCAATCCTTAACCAATCATCGTTTTAACTTGACAAGTTCAGGGTCTTTATTTTAGAGTAACTTGTCAAAGTTCGAAGGGTCATACCAGGTTTACCTGGGCGGAGTGACTTACTTAAATAGGCAGGTTAACCCAGGGTTTTAGGTCTATACACCAGGCTTCCAAGCCATGGCTTGATAGCCTATTACAAGTGTAGATTCTTAGTTCATTTCGACAGCAAAGAATCCCCAAGTAACATTTTGAGCTGTGCTCAGTGGGTGCCTATGTTTGAGTTGTTGTTTTACAACACTCTCTTTGGCCCCGGATTGATTTGGCTTTGAGCCGATCAAGAGGTGTGACTATGGTTCGGATACGACCAAGCTCCCAAGCGATGTTGTGGCATTGCGCCAATCAAGAGGTGTAGCTATGGTTCGGATACGACCAAGCCCCCAAGTGATGTAATATAAAGCTTTGAGAAGCTAAATCAAGCGGTAAACCGGACGCCGCTTCATGAACAGAAGCTCCATGTAACCACACATGATGTAAGGAAAACAACAGATACCCCGCTTTAGCTGAGGTTCCGGTTTATTATATTGATCATAATATATACATTGTCATAATATGTACATAAGCAGAGCCTATGGCTTAAGTATAGTAGGGCCGAAGATGAGCGATATTCCACGGACGGTGGGTCTCCTCCTCCGATTTACGTGAGTCTTTGCGCTCTCGAACATCTATGAGGTAGTATGACCCGTGAAGGTGAACGTAGCAGAAATTCAAAATTTTCTACGCATCACCAAGATCAATCTATGGAGTAACCTAGCAACGAGGGGAAGGGGAGTGCATCTACATACCCTTGTAGACCGCGAGCGGAAGCGTTCAAGAGAACGGGGTTGACGGAGTCGTACTCGTCGTGATCCAAATCACCGATGATCCTAGCGCCGAACGGATGGCACCTCCGCGTTCAACACACGTACGGAGCAGCGACGTCTCCTCCTTCTTAATCCAGCAAGGGGGAGGAGAGGTTGATGGAGATCCAGCAGCACGACGGCGTGGTGGTGGAAGTAGCGGGATTCCAACAGGGCTTCGTCAAGCGCTGCGGGAGAGGAGATGTGTCACGGGAGGGAGAGGGAGGCGCCAGGGCTTAGATATTGCTGCCCTCCCTCCCCCCCCCACTATATATATGGCCAAGGGAGAGGGGGGCGCAGCCTTGGCCCTTCCTCCAAGGAAGGGTGCGGCCAGGGAGGAGTCCATCCTCCCCAAGGCACCTCGGAGGTGCCTTCCCCCTTTAGGACTCTCCCTTTCCCTTATCTCTTGGCGCATGGGCCTCTTGGGGCTGGTGCCCTTGGCCCATATAGGCCAAGGCGCACACCCCTACAGCCCATGTGGCCCCCCGGGGCTGGTGGACCCCCTTGGTGGACCCCCGGACCCCTTTCGGCACTCCCGATACAATACCGATAAAGTGCGAAACTTTTCCGGCGACCAAAATAAGACTTCCCATATATAAATCTTACCTCCGGACCATTCCGGAACTCCTCGTGACGTCCAGGATCTCATCCGGGACTCCGAACAACTTTCAGGTTACCGCATACTAATATCTCTATAACCCTAGCGTCACCGAACCTTAAGTGTGTAGACCCTACGGGTTCGGGAGACATGCAGACATGACCGAGACGACTCTCCGGTCAATAACCAACAGCGGGATCTGGATACCCATGTTGGCTCCCACATGCTCCTCGATGATCTCATCGGATGAACCACGATGTCGAGGATTCAATCAATCCCGTATACAATTCCCTTTGTCAATCGGTATGTTACTTGCCCGAGATTCGATCGTCAGTATCCCAATACCTTGTTCAATCTCGTTACCGGCAAGTCTCTTTACTCGTACCGCAATGCATGATCCCGTGACTAACGCCTTAGTCACATTGAGCTCATTATGATGATGCATTACCGAGTGGGCCCAGAGATACCTCTCCGTTTACATGAAGTGACAAATCCCAGTCTCGATTCGTGCCAACCCAACAGACACTTTCGGAGATACCTGTAGTGCACCTTTATAGCCACCCAGTTACGTTGTGACGTTTGGTGCACCCAAAGCATTCCTACGGTATTCTGGAGTTGCACAATCTCATGGTCTAAGGAAATGATACTTAACATTAGAAAAGCTCTTAGCAAACGAACTACACGATCTTGTGCTAGGCTTAGGATTGGGTCTTGTCCATCACATCATTCTCCTAATGATGTGATCCCGTTATCAACGACATCCAATGTCCATGGTCAGGAAACCGTAACCATCTATTGATCAACGAGCTAGTCAACTAGAGGCTTACTAGGGACATGGTGTTGTCTATGTATCCACACATGTATCTGAGTTTCCTATCAATACAATTCTAGCATGGATAATAAACGATTATCATGAACAAGGAAATATAATAATAACCAATTTATTATTGCCTCTAGGGCATATTTCCAACAACCCGTTGTGTAGATTCTTGCTGACCACAAAGGGTCCTTCCCAAGGAGGGGATAACTTGTGCATATCCGTCTGATCCTGGATGAGTCGAAGCACCAAATCGCCTTCTTGAAAGGTTCTGGTTCTAACCCGGCGGCTATGATAACGACGTAAATCTTGCTGATAAATCGCCGAACGGGCTGCCGCCATGTCACGCTCCTCATCTAACAGGTCAAGAGCTTCCTGCCGTGCCTTCTCGTTGTCAGCTTCAACATATGCCGCTACACGAGGTGAGTCATGACGTATGTCACTAGGAAGAACTGCTTCTGCTCCATAAACCATGAAGAATGGTGTGTATCCTGTCGATCTGTTGGGTGTGGTATTGATGCTCCATAACACAGAAGGTAACTCCTCAACCCAACAACCCGGCGTCCATTGCAAAGGAACCATAAGCCGGGGTTTGATGCCTCTCAAGATCTCTTGATTGGCCCTCTCCACTTGACCATTGCACTGGGGGTGAGCCACTGATGACACGGCAAGCCGGATGTGCTCACGTTGACAGAACTCCTTCATGGCACCCTTTGATAGATTGGTACCATTGTCTGTTATAATGCTGTGTGGAAAGCCAAACCGGAAAATCACCTTTTTGATAAATTGAACCGCCGTAGCTGCATCACACTTACTAACTGGCTCTGCGTCCACCCACTTCGTGAACTTATCAACCGCCACCAAGAGGTGGGTCTTCTTGTCCTTGGATCTCTTGAAAGGCCCAACCATATCCAGCCCCCAAGTTGCAAACGGCCAGGTGATCAGAATCATCCTCAATTCTTGAGCTGGTACATGAGCGCGCCTTGAGAATTTCTGGCAACCATCACATCTTTTGACCAAGTCCTCGGCATCAGCATGAGCTGTCAACCAATAGAAACCTTGACGAAATGCCTTGGCCACCAAAGACTTTGAACTGGCGTGGTGACCACAATCTCCTTCGTGGATCTCACGCAAAATTTCACGGCCTTCTTCAGGAGACACACAGCGTTGAAACGCCCCTGTCACACTGCAATGATGTAACTCTCCCTTGATAATAGTCATGGACTTGGACCGCCGGATTATCTGCCTGGCCAAAGTTTCATCCTCTGGTAACTCACCCCGATTCATATACGCCAGATATGGAACCGTCCAATCCGGGATAACATGAAGAGCTGCCACCAACTGAGCTTCCGGATCAGGAATAGCCAAATCCTCTTCACCAGGGAGCTTGACGGACGGATTATGCAGAACATCCAGGAAGACATTAGGTGGAACCGGTTTACGTTGGGAACCCAGTCGGCTTAAAGTGTCCGCCGCTTCATTCTTCCGCCGGTCCACATGATCCACCTGATAACCTTTAAAATGACCTGCAACAATATCCACCTCACGACGATATGCTACCATGAGCGGGTCCTTGGAATCCCAAGTGTCGGACACTTGTTGAGCCACCAGATCCGAGTCACCAAAGCACTTAACTCGACTTAGGTTCATCTCCTTAGCCATCCGAAGACCATGGAGTAAAGCCTCATATTCAGCTGCATTGTTAGTGCAAGGGAACATTAAACGGAGAACATAACAAAACTTATCACCTCATGGGGAAGTTAATACGACTCCAGCCCCCGAGCCCTCCAATTGCTTGGACCCATCAAAATTAATAGTCCAATAAGTATAATCCGGCTTCTCTTCGGGCGCTTGCAGTTCTGTCCAATCATTGATGAAATCCACAAGTACCTGAGATTTGATTGATGTTCGGGGTATATATTTCAACCCGTGAGGCCCAAGCTCGATAGCCCACTTAGCAATCCGGCCAGTTGCTTCCCTGTTCTAGATTATATCTCCCAAAGGAGCAGAGCTGACCATCGTGATGGGATGACCTTGGAAATATTGCTTAAGCTTCCGGCTTGCCATGAAAACCCCATACACCAATTTTTGCCAATGCGGGTACCTCTGCTTGGACTCAATAAGCACCTCACTCATATAATAAACCGGCCGTTGAACCGGATATTCCTTTCCTGCCTCCTTGCGCTCCACCATAATAGCCACACTAACAGCCCGAGCGTTAGCTGCCACATATAGCAACAATGGCTCTTTGTCAACCGGAGCAGCAAGAACCGGCGGATTAGCCAGCTGCCGCTTTAAGTCCTCAAACGCTTCATTAGCGGCGTCACTCCAGACGAAGTTATCCGTTTTCTTCAGCATCTGATATAAAGGGATGGCCTCCTCGCCAAGGCGACTGATAAACTGGCTCAACACGGCAATCCGGCCTGCCGGGCGTTGAACATCATTGATACACTTCGGTTTGGCCAAGGAGGTGATGGCTTTGATCTTTTCCGGATTAGCTTCAATGCCCCTGTTAGACACCAAAAAGCCCAAGAGCTTGCCTGCAGGTACACCAAAGACGCACTTGGCCGGATTAAGCATCATTTTATAAATACGCAGGTTATCAAAGGTCTCCTTCAAGTCATCAATCAATGTCTCCTTCTTCCTTGATTTTACCACAATATCATCCACATAGGCATGAACATTGCGGCCGATCTGTTTATGAAGACAATTCTGCACACATCGCTGATAAGTCGCTTGGGCGCTCTTGAGCCCAAAAGGCATGGACACATAGCAAAAGGCTCCAAAGGGAGTTATGAAGGCTGTCTTCTCCTGGTCCTCGACTGCCATTTTGATCTGATGATAACCAGAATATGCATCCAAAAAACTTAAACGCTCGCAACCCGCCGTAGCATCAATAATTTGATCAATACGGGGGAGGGCAAAAGGATCTGCTGGACAAGCTTTGTTGAGATCTGTGTAATCCACACACATACGCCAAGTGCCATTCTTCTTAAGGACCTGCACCGGATTAGGCAACCACTTGGGATGAAATACTTCAATGATAAATCCAGCTGCCAAGAGCCTGGCTACTTCTTCACCAATAGCCTTGCGTCTTTCTTCATTGAACCGATGAAGAAATTGCTTGACCGGTTTATACTTGGGATCAACATTGAGAGTGTGCTCAGCGAGTTCTCTCGGTACACCTGGCATGTCAGAAGGCTTCCACCCAAAAATGTCCCGATTCTCACAGATGAACTCGATGAGCGCGCTTTCCTATTTCGGATCCAAGTTAGCGCTGATGCTAAACTGCTTGGACGAATCGCCGGGCACGAAGTCAACAAGTTTAGTCTCATCAGCCGATTTAAACTTCAGGGCCGGATCGTGCTCTGTAGTTGGTTTCTTCAATGAAGTCATATCTGCCGGATCAACATTGTCTTTGTAAAACTTCAACTCTTCTGTCGCACAAACCGACTCAGCATAAGCCGCATCACCTTCTTCACACTCCAGAGCGATCTTGCGGCTCCCATGCACTGTTATAATTCCCTTGTGACCCAGCATCTTGAGCTGCAGATAGACATAACAAGGTCGTGCCATAAACTTAGCATAAGCTGGCCGTCCAAACAGGGCATGATACGGGCTTCTGATTTTCACCACTTCAAAGGTCAAAGTTTCTGATCTCGAATTATGCTCATCTCCAAAAGCCACCTCCAGAGCTATTTTACCAACAGGGTATGCCGATTTACCAGGCACCACGCCATGGAACACCGTATTGGACGGTTTAAGATTTTTATCGGTTAACCCCATGCGACGAAAAGTTTCATAATAAAGGATATTGATACTACTCCCTCCGTCCATGAGTACCTTGGTGAACTTATAACCTCCCACCTGAGGTGCCACCACCAACGCCAGATGACCCGGATTATCAACCCGGGGCGGATGATCCTCTCGACTCCACACAATAGGCTGTTCAGACCAGCGTAAGTATATGGGGACCGCTGGTTCAACGGAATTCACTGCACTTTTATGAAGCTTCTGATCGCGCTTGTCCAGGCTAGTGGTGAAGACATGATACTGCCCGCTATTCAACTACTTCGGGTTGCTCTGGTAACCCGACTGCTGCTGCTGCTGTTGCTGATTCCCCTAATTGTTATAACCACCTTGGTTGCCCTGATTGCTTTGATTGTTATGTCCACCATGATTACCATGGAAGCCTGAACCGGAACTTCCTCCGCCATAACCCGGCCCATGAGATCCGGGGCCTGAATCGCCGCCCAGTCCATGATCATACCAAAAAGAATCAGAATTTTTGAACTCTTGCATGATGTAACAATCTTTCCAAAGGTGCGTGGACGGGTTCTCCTTCGTCCCATGCTTTGGGCAGGGTTGGTTCAACAGATAAGACATGCGGTCCAGATTAGGACTTGGCCCTCCACCGCGCTGGGGCGGTTCACCTTTACGCCGCTGACCTTTGTCCTGCGCGTTGGTATTAGCCACAAAATCCAAGCTATTATCTGCTTTACGTTTACCGTTATTTCCATGGCCTGCTGGGTTGTGTTGCTGCCCTTTGGTATGCCCGCTCTTCTTTCCCTTCCCTGTCTTGTCATCATCAGACTCGGGGTCCTTGGTACCATCAGAGTCGGCATATTTCACTAGAGCAGCCATGAGAGTCCCCATATCATTGCAGTGGCGTTTGAGCCGTCCCAACTTCAGCTTCAGAGGTGCAAACCGGCAATTGCCTTCCAATGTTAAAACTGTTGTATCAGCGTTAATGCGGTCCGATGAATGCAAAATCTTCGAAACCCAGCGCACCCAATGGGTCGTTGATTCTCCTTCCTCCTGGACACAGGCAACTAGGTCCACAATTGACATGGGCTGCTTACACGTATCCTTGAAGTTCTGGATAAACCGACTGGATATCCCCAACATGCCACGTCCTACTTCAAAGGGTTTTACCTGTTATCCTTAGAGGATTGGGCCGCCCTAACTTATACAGAGCAGTTGCAGAGTTGGGACAATTCTTTAGGGAACTCTGCAGTACAAATATCAGGATAGATACTTTGGAGCATCTTAGAGACAAGATACCAACTATCCTATGTGACCTTGAGAAGATATATCCTCCAGCCTTCTTTGATGTGATGGTGCATTTGGCTGTTCATCTACCTGATGAGGCACTACTTAGAGGTCCAGTACAGTATGGCTGGATGTACCCTATTGAAAGGCGGCTAGGCACTTTCAAGGGCTATGTTAGGAACAGAGCTAGACCCGAGGGTTCCATTGCAGAGGCCTACATTGCTACAGAAGCGTTGACATTCTGCTCAAAATACATTGAAACAGCTGATCAGCTTAGCAAAGACGTGGATGAAGAGCTAGACCCGAGGGTTCCATTGCAGAGGCCTACATTGCTACAGAAGCGTTGACATTTTGCTCAAAATACATTGAAACAGCTGATCAGCTTAGCAAAGACGTGGATGAAGACAATCCCGGGCTCAATGTTTTCGATTATTCTGTTCGACTTACAGGGAAGAGTCGACAAGAGGACAAACCTAAAGATTTGGACAAAATGATTTGGTATGTGTTGAATAACTGTCCTGAGATACTACCTTATATCAAGTAAGTGCTAAGTACTGCAGCTTATACATCATAAACTACTAAACTTGCAGCACATTCTTATATATTTAGATGTTTGACGCGATCACTATCTTGTGCAGCATCTACAAAAAGGAGTTACTGCCGCAAAATCCAAGAAACATTGACAAACTGGTTATGGCAGGATTTGCGAAATGGTTCAAGAGCCATGTAAGCTTTTGAATTGCACTGTCAGTTTTTTTATTATATTGAGTACATAAGATGATCAGCTTGTCTATTTTCTAACCATAGGTTAAGAAGATGCGGGAGGATGGGCAGGCAGTTGATGATGCCCTTTACTCACTAACAATGGGTCCTGATACTCAGGTAAGACATTATGAATCTTGCATTGTTGGAGATGTGCGCTACAACACCCTTGCACGAGACGAAGGCAGGAAGACACAAAACAAGGCCATCATGAGCACGGATACGTATGACAAAGAGGCAACTGAAATGTATGCTAACATAACAGACATTGTTCAGTTGCAGTATATCTCCAGTTTCGAGGATCATCGGTGTGTGGTTCTGTTGTGCTGTCGTTGGTATAACCTGTTTTCCAGGATCACAAAACCCAGAGCTGATGATTATTTCAAATCCATCAATGTCAAGGCGGCGTACTAGACCAGCGAGCCTTTTATTTTGGCAAATCAAGCAACACAGATATTTTTCTTGGAAGACACATTTGCACATAGCGATGACTGGAGAGTAGTGCAAAGGTTTGAGCAGAGGAATTCGTTTAATGAAGTTGCACAACAAGATGATGCTTACACTGGAGAGTAGTGCAAAGGTTTGAGAACCATCACGTCAATGACGCCGGCGAAAAGATTGCTTGTCGTGCTGTGGACATACAAGAGTTGATCAAGAAGAAGCCAACGTTCGAGGACGTTGAGGACGAAGAAGAAGATGACACCGTGGGGAATTACGATTCAGACTGATACATATGGCGAAGATGTTGACGTTGCTGCTGCGGATGATGATTACTTTACTTTTGTCGTATTTGCCTGTCAGAAGACATTTTTTTATCTACTATGTGAAATTGTGTTTGCTATGACAACTAAAACCTGATGAACATGTTGTTTAGTATTTTCCCGTGAGAACAACACTTGTTATGTATGATGATTTGTGTTTGGTGATTGTATGACGACTAAAACATGATGACATTGTTGTTTAGTTGTACTCATATTTGGCTGTGAAACTTGAATTTGATGACATAGTTTGCTGTTGGACTGCAATTTGCTCGGCGTCTTCGAATGAGAACAAAGCTGACCCGACAGGTCCTCTGCTAATTTATTTATTTATTACCAAAAGGGCCTCTGCTATTTATTTATTTATGAGCAAAAGGGGATACCCCCTGATTTCTGTTAATAGAAATCATTCGATGTTCACAACACTACGCCTAGCCTGCTACACAGGTTTCATTCATTACTAGTTTCAGCAAAGTGCTCATGTCATAGCCACTGAATACATCACGAGTGCTACATACACTGGAAATAAAGAGACAATCATCCTACAGAGCACATCAATTTTGCCCATTATCTTCACAAGCTCTTTCATCTCCTCATTGCTGTCAAGGCCGTTCAGCAGCTGTTGCTTGGCCATGATCAGAGGAAATGCATCTTTAACCTTCTGCTCTGCATCTTCCTCTTCTGCCGTTCCTTCAGTTACTTGTCCAACACCCCAACCTGCTGGTATTGGGATTCCTCGGCTAACCAAATAATCAGCGTAGTTGCACTCCCCCACATCAGCAACTTTCCAGAAATACAAATCACACGAATCTTCCCTTTTCTGCACGAATCAAATTGGAAGATCATCGACCAAACTGTTAAAAAATCAGCAACTGAAAGCAGCAGAACAACACTTAAACATATTATTACGCCATGATTCGGGCATTTGTAGAAGACTCGGCCAGGGTTGAGGATTGTGGTTGAGACGCGACGGATGACTCTGCGTGATTTGCAGCAGTGGCACCACACCAACGGCAGCGGGTTGCAATGAGCAACCGGCTGCGGTGCGCGTGCCAGCGGGGGTGTGATGAGACCCACAAGCGATGGTACGGGTGGCGACTTGGCGCATATTTGGTTGTTGCCTGCTGAAGAGCAGGTGGACGAGCAGCCAGCAGACATGGTTGCTGCGGCCAGAGCTTCTGATTCTAGGCAGAGTAAGTAGAGAAGAGGAGAAGCGAACGTTGGATATGTCAGTTTCATTACTTGTAGAGTAGCATAGCACCATATACAGTCATAGTCTAGGTTTGGATTCGAACCAGCTACAGGAGCACATCTCTCTTTTTTCTAAAACTCAGCAACGTCTCTTTACTGGTACACTAGCTTGTTCTGTATGCCTTCTCAAGTCTTTGATTCCTCCACCTGACATCTGGGATCCACCGGAAGGGCCTCTATATTTCGCGAAAAAAACATGCCCCCCCCCCCCCCGCCGAACAAGTGAACCCTCGTACTCCTCTCCGCGTGGGCATCCACTGCCGCGTCTTCCCCGGCTCCGCGTCGTCCCCTTCCTAGGCCTCACCGTCTTCCACCGCCTTGGTGCTCTCGGCGCGGGGTGGTCAATGTGGTCAACAACCGACTTCCATCGGAAGAGTACTGTACGTGGAGAGGCTGACAGCCGGGTCCACGGCCGCAGCTGGGTCCACGGCCATAGCCCAGTTTTTTTGTGATTTGCCAAGTAAGTCGCTTTGTCAGGCCTGTTGGGCTGCAAACCTTTCAAGATGAGGAGAGCTTCATTCGGCTGGCCGAGAAAATGGCCTATCAGTAATGAGATGGGCTGCACATTTTCAAAACACATCAAACCGGCAATTAGTTTCAAATTTCTTTTTTTTTCATTTTGAGATTTTAAATTGCATTGATTTTTACGCGTGGACAATTTGTTGGATTTTATATTGATTACATTTATTTTAAAAATAAGTTTGAATGTGACTCGAAATTTCGGGATTAAAAACAGTTCGGACCGCACCGAAATATGCAAAATTTCGTATAATTTTTTAACCGTGGCCACAATATGGGCTGTAATGCTAACAAAAAGAATATGGGCTCCAAAAAACCTTAAGAATTAGCAAATGGGCTGTAAATTATTATAAATAATGGCAGATGGGCTGTATGATGTTTTCCACAAATTTGAGGCTTTCCTAAAAAAAGGTTGACGCACAAGCAGTGACTGTTGGATGTCCATCCAACGGCCGTCGTGCTTCTTCAATCTCTTCCTGCTCCAGCCGCTCAAACAAGCGCCGGCGGGACTGCCTGCTCTGTCCTCCCCGCGGCCGGCTGTGCTGCCGCGCAGGCCTCACCGCCCCACCATACTCCCATCGCTGGCCTAGACATCCCTCTACTCACCCACACCTGCTGTTATTCTCCGGCGACAGCAGATGAACCAGTAAACCCTCGTACAGTCGTACTCCCCTCCGTGTGGGAAACAACTGCCGAGTCATCCCTGCCTCCATGTCGTTCCCTTCCTAGGCTTTGCTGTCGTCCACCGCCCTGGTACTCTCCGCGCGGCCTGGTCAACATGGTCAACGATCGACATGCATCTGAAGTGGACTGTACGTGGAGAGGCTGACAGCTGGGTCCACGGCCGCACGCAAGGAAATGCCTCCTTATTATGCGCAAAATAATGATTCCTCCACCTGACATCTGGGACCCACCGAAAGGGCCTCTGTATTTCGCGAAAAAAACGTTACCGCCGCTGACAGCTTGGACCCACCAGCTATATCTTCGCACGCAAGGAAGTGCCTCCTTATTACGCACAAAAAAATGAATACTCCCCCTGCTAGCTGGGACCCAGTATAGTGGCAGGCTGACTTGTGGGTCTACTAAGTTGACGGGGACGGAGGGCTTTGTCAACTTAGTCAATATGCACGATTCTAGCTCCAGTGACCGTACGATGTCCATCCAACGGCCGTAGTGCTTCTTCAACCTCTAGTATTCTTGCTCCAGCCGCCCAAACCAGCGCCGGTCGTGCCTCATGCTCCTGCCTCCCGTGGCCGGCTGCGATGCGGCGGAGGCCTCACCGCCTCCTACTACTCCCACCGCTGGCCAGACCATCCACTACAAAAAAGATACACTTCCGTGATGATACGTGTTTGTCACAGTAGGTCACGTTTTCTGTCATGCATGTACATCCATGACAAATTTATGACAGAATCAAGATAGTCATACCTGTGCTGTCGTAGAAGTGTTCCATGACATTACCAAAATTATCATCACGGAAGTGTCCACTTCCATGACGATAAATTGCGCGTCACAGAAGTGCTTTTGTCAAGGGTGACCGACACGTGGCATCCACCGTAACGGAACGCCGTTAAGCTATCGGGTCCGGTTTTGGATCCGATAACCCGTTAACAGCCCCGACCGATGGGGATTTTCCACGTGTAAAATCATCATTGGCTGGAGGAAACACGTGTCGGCTCACTGTTGGGACAGATGTCATCCACTCATTGGACCCAAAGCGCCTATGATACGTCGACACGTGGCACGGCCCAACAGAGGCCCATTCCTGTGAAAAGGCCGGCCCGTTTGACTTGGTCAAAAGGTGGCGGGCCGGCCCACGCAAGCTTGTTAACGACATGTTCGCATATAGCCCATTTACAGCCCGCTAACCCATGGCACGTTTATGGCCTATCCGAATTAGGCCCAGTAGCGTCATCTGGGCCATCCAATATAATCCAACCCGTTTTAACTTCCGGCCCATGTATTGCCCATGACGTCTTTCGGCCCATATGAGGCCCTTATTACTCTCGGCCCATTGACGGCCCGTGGTAAAACTAGCCCGTAATGAACAGTGTATCACTTTATACCCATTAACGGCACGTGGTGAAACTGGCCCGTAATGAACAGTGTATCACTTTATACCCATTAATGGCCCATTATTCCGTTGGGCCGTTTCCAGCACATGTTATCTTTCGGCCTTCTCGGGCCCATTTATTCTTGGGCTCATTTCCACATTCGTTTACTTACGGCCCGTTACTGTCATTTTCTGCTTGTGGGCCAAATTCAGCCCATGGTTACAGTCGGCCCGTTTGTGGCCCGTTAATACGTTGGGCCGTTTTCATAGCGTCCTCAAAATACGGCCGATTAACGGCGGCCCATTATGGTCGGCCCATGAACGGACGATTTCAACTCTAGCCCGTTTACGGCCATAATGTGGTCTGTTATTGGCCCATGTTTGGCCAACCGATCATAAGCCCGTAGAAGGCCCATTGATGATACGGCCCATAGAAGGCCCATTGTGGATACGGCCTGTATAAGGCCCATTGTTTCCACGCCACGTAGAAGGCCCATTGTTTCTACGGCCCTTAGAAGGCCCATTGTTTCTACGGCCCTTAGGAGGCCCATGTTAACTACGGCCGGTGGGCATCAAAGTTCACCACTAGTGCAAATATAGGGAACACCCTACACTATAAAAAATGGCTTGTGTTTTCTTCAGCCGGTGGCTGCACGTTAAGAACAAATTTTGTATCGCACCAAAACAAATTACAACTATAAAACAAAAGGAAGGTTGGCATAAAAGTTAACAGTCTAGTAGATAAATGCACCACCAGAAGTTCAGAAGCTCAGTTCATTTGACCTGACTATTACGTTTTCATGTTGTATTGTCCGATGGAGCACCATAACCTTCGCCTTCAGTTCTCCTAGGCTCCTGAACAACATAGAAAATGTCTGATAGTCTGGTTTCAAAACCATGCATATCTTGACAACTTCGAACAATGTATCTCCTTGTTTCACAAAGGGTCTCTGTTAGGGAATGGACTTGTGTCTGGAGCGCAGATACAACATTGTTTTGAGCTTGCATATCTTGATCATGAGGCAGTTTGGACGAGATTTCCTTAACAACCAAGCCAGTATTACGTAGGAACGTGCTTTTGGCACTGTTAGTGGACAGGTACTGACCCACTGCAGCAAGAGCTGACATTGCGGTTATAGTTCCCTCGCCACCTTCAGAAGGTGGCGGTTCCACCATTTTTTCCATAGCTCGCTGAAAAGTTGTGGTTTTACATTAGTAGTGCCAGAACAGAAGATATTAAGGAGGCAGCAAAACCAAAAAAAATAGCTTTGGTCTATATACAGAACTTATCCTGGTGAACCCATGTAAAATAATAGTTGTATTTTATTGCAAAGTACATAATAAAACCAGGTTCCAAACATATGACCATGTACCATCGCTAATGTATTGTCTATTTCTTCACATTGTATTGAGAGCTAAGGATAAAGAGACAAAGTTTATAATACGGTAAGCATAGTATGACATCATTCATATCACAAAACAACTGAGAACAGACAAACAGGCAATTGTAATGTTGTGTGGGCAAGTCCAGCACGGAACTAGATTACAGGTCAAGATCAAAGGAACATCACTCCTCTCTTTTAAACCTTGTAAGGTGCAATGATACGCTAAGACAATTGTGTATAAAATTGAAAAGAGTAATAGACATTGGCTGCAAACCATGCAGTTCAAGGCACAAGTCAGAGTAAGTAGTAGTTAAAAGGCATGAGGATTAAGGACTTACAACAGCGGCTTTGACTGGTGTAGTCATGCCCTTCTTCTTGCCGGTGTGACAGTCCTTGAAGATTTCCACAGCATTTGGTTCAGGTACTTTTTGGTCCTTGCGGGCTTCCTCTACATTTGGAAAAAGACAATATAGATCTGATAATATGGTATAGCGAAAAGAGTGAAACAGCAGCTAATTACAAGAGCCTCGCAGTGTGCAATATAGCTACAAGATCCTGTCGTCTGTTGGAATTTCACTTTCGTACGGTTGGCCTTGTTCTTTGAACAGTTCACCTACAAGAAGATAGATTTGTGTGGCACATGCGTAAATAGGACTTCAACATGTGATCTGATGACATATATATAATGTACCTGATACTTCGGATCGGACCAGTGTTTAACGAGGCCTCTCCAGTCTTCATCAGATATATTTTCCACTGGAGATGTTTGGGCAAGTTCACTATTAGCCTTGCCTTCAAAGTGAGTTTTCCTCAAGTTATACCGATACTATCGCAGAGCAGACTTGAAAACATGGGTGCAAGCTTGTCTGGTTGCATCATCTTGGCTATCCAACTTGAACCTCATCTGTTGAAAATTATGGGAGTCTCATTATCAGCAACCTAGAAAGTATTGGACAGAGCAAGACAATATTACTAGTTTCCATACATAACCATACTTACAGATAAATGGTCGAGGAAGGTGTTGAACTGGGTTTCGTCTTTGTCATTCCTGTACTGAATCCATGTTGGGAGGATACGTACATGACACCTAACAGCAACTGCTGCCTCTGATATTAACTTGGCTGACTCTGTAGCATCACATGGCCTTTTTAAACCTGCCTCAAAACGGATCTCCATTCTTTCTCCTCTAGATTTAGTTAACCTATCGAGCATTATCCCTGATGTTTGTTTCCTCTTGCGCCTAGGTGCTAGTCCAACAACAAACATAGGAAGTGTTAGTGTACATCAAACTGTGAGACTACATATAAAGAAGCATGCAACTGTAACTTGACTCCAGCAACTACCTTCTTGTTGTTGAAGCTCACAAAGTTCATCTGATCTTGCCAACTCATCTTGTGTCAAGAGTGCTTCGGAAGTAGTGTCAGGTGGCAAGGGAGCTTGGGAACATGCTGCTAGCTGAGTTGACCAACGAGTAAATCGTGCAGCTGGTGGTACTGTGGAAGGTGTTGCAACAACTAGGGTTGTCTCTGCCTGTTTGGTGGCAGCTATTTGTTTCTGTTTGGCTTGTTCTGCAGCTCGTGTAGCACGGGATACCCTGTCGGTACAATTTTCTGCTGGACTTTGACCTTCTATTGCACCATCAGTACCAGCAGAATCTGCAGGAATGTTCTGCTTCCCTTTCCTTGTCGTTCTGTCTTGCTTCCTCTTTCTCTGTGCCATGTTAAGTCAAGCCGACAAGAAAAATGAATAACAATTTAGTTCTTCAGAACAAATGTACTTTCATGTAAGAACATGGTGTGATAGACAGATATTGTATGTTCTAGAAACAGGAACACGTGTCTTAGTCACAAGTATAATGTGTAAAGTAAGCAGATGAAATTCAACAAAATTAGAAGCAATACAAGCTAGACGTCATACATAACATGCAACCGCATATAACAGTGCCAAGTTAGAGGGAGCACCTGTGATGGTGCACTAGGGGAGACGTGCTCATCACCAACACAGCTACGTTGAGTGTCTATTCATGTGTTGTCTTGGAAATCATCTTGGGGGGATGGAGGAGTAGAATCTGTAGAGGCCCTCCATTTTGAAGGAGCACCTTCATCCGCTGCCTTGCTAACTTCCTTCCGCTTTATTGATTTTGAATTGTCAAGTAAAACCAACAAGAAAAAGCAATAAAATTCACTCTTCAGAACTCATTCGTGCATGATACTGACAATCACTACTTTGATGTAAGGCAAACACATGATTCCAGGATGGAATAATACGAAAAACAGGACGGCATGGCATATTCACAACTGTTTGTGTAAACTAAGCAGAAACCATTTCACCAAATAAGAAGCAATGCAAGCTAGACACCACGTGAAAGATGCAACCAATATGACTCTGCCAAGTTAAAAGTGTCCCATCATAAATGGAATTTCAACAAATTAGAAGCAGCGCATGCTATAAATCATATCAAAGATGCAACTAATATCACACTGCATATACTAATGGTGTCTCGTCATATTGATTTATGCGGGATACAAAAAAATATATTTTATGTGAGGACATGCTTAATAGACAGATGTACTATGTACTAAACACAGGAAGTCATGTCACATTAACAGGTATAATGTATAAGCTAAGCAGAATAGCACACGCAGTTTAACCAGATTGGAAGAATTACAATCTAGACACCATATGCAACATGCAACCACATATCACGCTGCCAAGTTAGAGCAAGCACCTGCGATGCTAGTGTAGGGGAAATGCGATAATTAACTACAGAGCTACGTTCACTATCTTCATCTAGCCTTGCTATTTCTTGAGAATCATGTCGGGAGGCTGACGCTGCATTCTTTAATGAGGAGTAATCAACTTGCCTGACTGCCTCGTCATAAGTGATTGATGAGGGATACACAAGAACATTAGTTTGATGTAAGAACATGGTTAATACACAGATGTACTAGTATGTACCAAAAACAGAAAGGCATGTCATATTCAAAGGTATAATGTGTAAGCTAAGCAGATGCAATTTAACCAAATTGGAAGCAATACAAGCTAGACATCCGGCTGGAGTGGTGAGCATGATCATCTAGGACCTGACTCGGCCTGGCAATGGGGAATACCCATGCGGGCATTGCCCCGCCCCATACCCGTGCTCGTGAAACCAACTTAATGGCCATCCCCATCCCCATCCCCGCGCGCGGGGAGAGAAACTTTCCCATCCCCGTCCCCATCGGGCTTTTCATCCCCACGGGGAAACCCACAACATAAAGTGACATGCATTTCACAAAAATTATAGCATGATTCTGCCCAAAAAACAGGCAGCATTTCAATAGAAACAGCTGCATTTCAGTATAATTACACAACAATTCAACATAACAATAGTATTCTTCTAAAACAACAACATTTCATCTAAAACAACAACATTTCAGCACCTTAACAAGTCTCAAATGTCAAGTTTCAGCCACATAATAAAGTCTCAAACCTCAAGGTCTCAAGGTTCAGCCACATGATAAGTCTTAAAACTCAAGGTACATAGCAGTTCATAAACTTAGGAGAAGAACATTACAATTCAAAGTTCACACATGAATTTAAACAAATGTCTATGCGAGCAAAAGAAGTGCATCAAGCCAAATGGTTTAACACTTTAACATGGGCACATGGCAGCTTCATCTTGATTCTTCATGAATACTCAAGCACAACTTTCTAGATCAAGTGGGGGCAGCACCTACATGACAAGAGAGCACACAGAATTAAAAACTTCGAAATTGCGCACTAGCCAATTGTAGCAATGAGGAGGTACTTCACCTCTTGACTGTCTTGGAGACAAGTCCAGAAGCTTGTTGCACTACCATTGTTTCCATCTACAAGAAAACATTTAGTATGAATGTATGAGTGAACATATAAAGAAAGAAGGCAAGACGAATGCAGGAAAACCATGATTGTAATAAGAACCAAAGTGTTAAGAACACACACCTTTATATTTGTTTCTTATCCTATCTTGTGAGCACATTAGAGCTTCTAACATCTCTGGAGTAAGACTACAACGATGGTCGCTTATAACTTTACCACTTGTGTTGAATGTTGATTCTGAAGCAATGGTGCTGACCGGAATTGCAAATATGTCACGTGCTAGCATCCGCAAAGTGGGATAGCGTGTTCCAGCCACTTTCCACCAATCTAAAACACCAAAATTTTCTTTGGAAAGTGGAACTAACTCATCTTCCAAGTAGCGGTCTAACTCAGATTTCATCCTAAAACCAGTTGGCCTTTTCTGAGCAACACGTTCAATAAATAGTGACATAAGGGTTGGGGCTTGCATTGAAGAAACAGAGGAAGAAGGTCCTGCTTCATCCGCCTCCTCCTCCTCAAGATTGTATTCCTCTAACACTTGGCATAACTTGCTAACTAAATCTGCCACATACCCCTCACATTCTACAGAAGAAGGGTTGACACCATGCAACATTGCAAAGCAAACAAGCAACATTTCACCTTTGTAACGAGGATCAAGAATTGTAGCCATGCCCATTAGACTTTGAATATCGGTCCAATACTTGTTAAACTTCTCTGTCATGCTAGCAGACATGGCTTCTATCACAGCATTGCCACACGTTGACCATTTTCTCATGTTCATTTTGATCTCACAAATCTTGGGAAAATATATGTTGGCTGTTACATAATTAGTTCCAGAAAATAGTTCGGTGATGTCAAAGAACAACCGGAGCCTCTCCATAACATGAATGGCAAAATCCCATTGTTCCTCACTAGGGAGACTGTCATATTGTTTTTCAACTTTCTTTAATCTCATGAAAACAGATCTATACAGGAGAGCGATACTAAGCATTGTGAAAGTTGAATTCCACCTAGTTTTGCAATCAAGTGTTAAGCTTCTTGTAATTTTGACCTTTTGATACTTTGCAATTTCTTCAAACTTTTCTACTCTTTTTGGTGAAGCAGTCCAAAAGGCCACACTATCTCTAATATTTTCTATGGCTGGTTTCATAGCATCTAACCCATCTTTGACAATCAGATTCAAAATATGTGCACAACAACGCATGTGAAGCAAGGTACCTTTCAGCATGAGCTTACTTGTTCCTATCTTGGACACCAACAGATCAACTGTCTTGTCATTAGTGGAGCAATTGTCAACCGTCACAGCTGCTAGCTTCTCATCAAGATTCCAAGATATCAAAGTTTCATGCAGTTCTTCAGCTATAACCTCTCCGGTGAGAGGAGCAGGAACATAAATAAACCTACATAACCAGCAGTATATATTGAGTAGCAACATCTTATATTCACAAGAAAATGCACTATAGTAATAAAAGAGCACCATATAGAACATATATTGAAAAACAACATCTTATACTCACAAGAAAATGCACTATAGTAATAAAAGAGCACCATATGTAAACAAGAAAGCAGCATATGTAAACAAGCAGCAACATATACCTCATGATAACACTCCTAAGCTTCCAAGAATCATCAATGAAATGGCCTATGATTGCCATGTAACCTTTCTTTTGGTTGTCAGCCGCCCACATATCAGTAGTAATAGCCACTCTTGATTTATTTCTAGCCATATACTCAATAGCCTTCTTCGTTTCAACTTTGTATGCATCCACAATATCCTTCCTATGAATGAATTATATACTAGTCAGATAGTGAAGGAATACAATATTGCAATGCATACCAAATAAACAATGCAAAAAATCTACCTAATAGTGTTTCTTGTCACCATTTTATATAATGGTTGAAGGGCACTAACGAATCTTCGGAAACCTGCATGATCGACTATAGACAAGGGATACTCATGCAACACTATCATGGATGCCAACTCCTTTCTAGCACAAGCCTGATCAAATGTGTAATTCTCCACGGGTGTTTTTCCTTGGCTAGCAGAACCAAACCTCAGAGAAGATTGACTAAGGGTTTTATTTCCCTTGGTCTTGATCTTTCTCAAAACACAAATGCCTAAGTGGTAATGAAGATGTTTGGTCCCACTGGGTAAGGTATTTCACCCAAATGCTTCCCCATGGATATTAATATTGGTATATCCCCGTCCCCTGATAGATTAATTACCCGCGGGGACATGGGGAACGGTTAACCATTGCCAGGTTGAGACCTGAGAGCCTGGTGGGAGACGGGCTGCTTCGCCACCATCGCGACTTTTTAGTTGGCTTCCAGGTGATGCCTCTCTTTGCTGGGCTTGTCACTGGCTCGGCCAGTGCCCTGACTAGCTATTTGTCTTCTGGTGCTCACAGGATGGTGGTTCATGTAAAGAATATCTTTCCTTATCTTAATAAAGACCGACTTCGGCCTTTCGAATACAAGCTAGACACCATATAGAACATGCAACCACATATGACACCGTGAAGTTAAAACAAGCACCTGGGATGGTGCTTCATTGCGAGCGAGGTCATCAACTCCAGAGCTACGTTTATCGTCTCCATCTACTGACACTGCACGTATTATAAGGCTGAAACGTGTCTGGCCTATCCGCGTACGACGCTGGAGCGACTTCTCTCTTTTCTTTTTTGCTTCTCTCATAGCATCAGAGTCTGAAATACCCTTGCATAAAAACACAATAGTGAGAGTATGGGTGAAGTGTGTGTAGAACTGGTGCACTGTAAAAGTAGCAGATAGCAGGTGGCTGAAAAATAAATGACAGGAGACATATGATAGCTCTACAACATTGCATGGCAAACAAAATTACATTCTACTCCGTAAGATTTTGTAATATATGAGCACAGGAAATGCAGGTACTCCTCCAGCACACCACCACATGTGGTCATATCAAGATAACAGTCGACTGAAAATAAATAGGTCAGTCAATTTTTTTTATGAACCGTCCGATCTATAAGGAACGGGCAGATGGCCTTCGTCTACCTCCCGCCAGTCACTGTTGACGATCTTTCTCGAACCGCCAGCGAACACCGGCCCAGACCCCTGCCTCCGCCGCGCCGCCCTCCCCTCGACCTCACACCACCGCCATGCTTGGCAGTGCCCCCAGGCCATCCCTTTAATCCTGGCCGACCTCCAGATCGGGCGCCAGTAGCTCTAGGCCCCACACGCCCCTAAGATAAACACCGAGGCGCTGCTTCCCCAGCGTAATAGGCAGACTAGCGCCTGTTACGCCGGGGAATGCTTCCGTTAATTGGGAATCAACTGACCAAGAATTGAAATTCAGGGGGGCGACGGACCTCTAGCTAAGGTGAAATAGTATATGAGGAGAAACCTTGTGCATTGCGAGTTACTAGGAACATCTAGTATCAAGAAGAAGCGGTCAACTAGTGTCTTCTGTGGGATGAATACCGTGCAAGCAGACATGTAAGATTTGCACGAATAAGGGAAGAGGAGTACCATTTTCGGTTGCCGGTGTGGTCGCCTCCACATGTCGCGCCGATCTTCTTCCTTTTGCTGGGGAAACCGATGTTCTGGAGGGTGCAGGCTTGGACGAACCCATGGCCAAATTGTAGACTGTGTTGCCGTGGCCGTATGTCGGCGGAGGGGAAGCAGATCCGAGGCGGCGAAGGACGGCGTAGCAGGAACAGCTCCGGTGCGGTGGAGGGTGGCGAAGTTGGAGCGGCGGCGGTGAGGCACAGGACGGCATGGTTGAACTGGCTCGGGTACGAACGACTCGGCCTCGGCTTCAACTACTAGCCATGGAGGGCGTTGCGGTTAAGGTTGCGTTGGACGACGACGTCGGGGTATTGGCTCCGGCGTGATGGAGGAGGGCGGCGGTTGATGGGTGGAATGGGGTGGCGGACGGAGGACGCCGGGGTTTCGCGGCTGGTGGAGAGGTACTTTTTGCGCCCACGGAGTACGAATGGGGTATCGGACGGGTGGGCGGGGGGAAGGGGGAGAACCATGTTTCGGTCTGGGACGCGCTTGTTTTTGGCCTTTTTGAACAGAAGATGGGACGCGCTTGTTTGAAATTTGGGGAAAGTACAAACTTTGCCCCCCTCTTAAATTTCAGACCTACTGTGGGTCGGGGGTAGGATGGTAATCCCAGGTGTCCCAAATAGTGGGCGGGAGCGATTTCGGCCGCGTGCATGTGTGCTTAGGCGGCCATTGTGTATGAATGTTTTTCGGAGGCGGTTGCGTGGCGTCTAGATGAAGCTACAAACCTACCCCGGTTTAGACCTTTGGACGTCGGGCCGGTAGGTTTCACGGGTCGGAGTTATTAGAAAAGTAATTTCCCTGTACTACCAAACAATGGTCTCACGCGGTTTCGGGCGAGTAGAGGCTCTTTTGGCGCTTCGTTCGAAATTTTGAAACACAAGCATTCACGTTTAGAGTACTCTTGAACTTTGAGGATTGACCTAAATAGACAACGTTAAATTTGACCTTGTATGTTTGAAAACCTCATTAAATTATCCACTCCTTTTTGAAATTTTGACACTTGAAAATCCTATAACTACGATTATTTTGGAATGGAGGAGCTAAATTAGAATCTATTTTGTACACGACTACATATGCTATTATGTACAAAATCAGAGCAATGATTGGTGCCCCCATAATTTAGGTATTATTTGCAAATGCCATGATATCAAATTCAAATAATTGAATGGACTTCATGTCGGATTTGATTTTTTAAAACCACCAAGTTGAATTCAAATGTATGCTAGTTCATAGGTAGCTATTTATAATGTTCATTGTGTAACTTTCGTATGTATAATGTGCTTTACACACACAACATGAACTATACTCATGTTTATATTCGATTGCTAAAGCGATGCATTGTCTGGAGTTCAAAATACTAACTATGTGGATCAATTGTGTCGAATAATAACATAGACATGATCAAATTCGGTAGAATCTAGATACCTGATGGATCAATGACCGTTCCTTACGCGAATTGCAAATATCATGATCCCATCCTAATATTTGGATACAATTTATATCTTTAATCAATGTGTACAACAGTCTTGTACGTGTAGTTTCGCTCTCCATCGGTGGTCTCTCACACATGCTCACACACTCTCTCCCGAGGTGTCTTTCTCGCACACATGCTCTCGATATAACCCTTCCTCCCTCTCGTAACCATTTACGACTGTTTTCACTAACCTTTATCACAAGCACTCTTCCTCTCGCAAGCATACACACGCACAATCCCCATCGACCCTTTCTATATACATAGACCTGCCTACGTGTCTCCTGTATGCACATTATCTTTAGGCCTGTCTCTCACGCATTGTCTCACACCTCTCTTCCTAATCGATGAGTATGATTCTAGCAGAGCATTCTGTAGGATGCCCCTTAAAGTAAGATGGATTAATAGTAATATCAGAGATAAAGGGGTTACCTTAGTCCGAGAACCTAGGGTTACAAATCCTAGCCGGCTTTGTCAATGGACATAGAGTCCTTCACAATTATGCTATCTTTGTCTTGTACGACTAGTCATCCATGGGTCTCCCTAAATGCGTCACGGGCCGACCAATGTGGCGCAGGACGGAACCGAACAAAGGGCCTCACCTCGACCCACCAGACCTCATGCGGCGACACACCCTCTGCCCCCATGTCTCGTTATCTTCTCACACCCACACGTACCAACACAGACACCACACACACAAAAATATTCTCCTAGTGTCTCTATCCACTCCCCCCTTGCATATACACACTCAAGGGAATCTCTCGCCGTGACGTCATATTCGTCTCTCTCTCTCTAGACCACTCTCATTTCTCGTGCTATCTCTCCCACGCCCCCCCCCCCCCGTCGGCCCCTCTATCCATGCCTCTCTCGAATACGTAATACACACACATACCTCTTTAGGCCCTGCCAAATGCATCAACTACACATTCACACATGTTACATCACGTACCCCATTGATCTAAAAAGCCCTCTCTTCATGTTTATTTCGCATACAACATTCCTTTTGCATAAAGTGTGGCCAAAAAAATATTTTAGAATTTGTACATATATACAACATTACAAAGTTATATGGAGGAGTATGAACGCTTACATTGCATGGTGCCCACAATGATATTTATTCCGCACTGTGAATTTGTATATTTTTATACTATATATAAAGTTGGTCATAATAAAGATAAACGAAGAGCATCTCTCTCTCCATCGCATACCCCCCCCCTCTACGCCCCTTTCACATACGCACACAAACTATCTCCAGGTCCTCTAAAAGTAAGCCCCCAGCACATTCACGCATGTTTCATCTTTCTCTCGCGATATATACAGTGACGATCATTGTATTTGAAGCGAAAGCACGATACGTACATTGGACTTCAGAATCCACTCGTTACGGTCACCATTTACGTTTTGTGGTTATTATACAGTCACGGGCTCACCGTACAACTCTGTATTTGCTCAAGACACGACTAGTTGACCAGTTAAACGCTCCACGTGGCACCTCTAGTGTTGCATCACATTATCTCACTACCATCGGGGCCACCTGTCGGCTTGTATCTACTCTACATCTACACTCTTATAAAATACTAGCAAGATGGCCATGCGTTGCACGGAACATCAAGATGCATTTGTATGAGTATTTTATCTTGTGGGAGAAAAGGATGAACAAGGGAAGGCCTTATTTGCAAGTGTGGAGAGGGGTGTGGGTATCTTTTTGCAAAATTGCCATAGTTTCCTTCCTATCCGTCAGATATAGATCTGATGGCCTATATTGCAGGATGGCAGGCACACGATCATCACCGACTATGCTTTTTATAAGAGTAGGGATAAAATACACTCTTATAAAAAAACAGAGTTGGTGATGATGGTGTGCCTACCATCCTGCAATATAGGCCGTCCGATTTATATCTGACGGATAGCAAAGAAACTATGACAATTTTGCAAAAAGGTACCCACACACCTCTCCACATTTGCAAATAAGGCCTCCCCTCGTTCATCCTTTTCTCTCACAAGATAAACTAGTCATACAAATGCATCTTGATGTTACGTGCAACGCACGGGCATCTTGCTAGTAAGAATGAAAACAAACGACAAAAAAATATTGGACGGTGGTTCGAAGTCATGACCCGGGCATAGCAGACAAGGTGGCCTTGTATTGGTATGCTGAGCCGTCTGTTTTAATACACAGGAGCTGGTGTGGTGATTATACACACATGCACGCATGCACACGAACTGCATGCACGCAACACTCACACGAACACATGCACCCATGCACGCACACAACACTCACACGTACACACGCAGCCACGCACGCACACACGCACGCATGCATGCACACACCAGTACACCACACGACCAACACACACTCTGACACTCAAGTGCTCAACCTACACGTGCATGCGCACACATCAGGCCCTGACAGACACATACACAACCAGGTTATTCCCGCGCACGGGGTGGAGTCTTGTCGCGCCTGCGTAAATTTGTGTTTATCTGACCTTTTTCCTATGCGAACTGACAGGTGGGACCCACAAGGAACGTGGTCAATTTAACTAGTCAACATGGTGCCACGCAGACTATTTGGCCGGTCAACAGAGTGCAATCCGATGTTGAACCGTGAGCAAGTGACCGTATAATCACCGCAAAACGTATATAGTGACCGTAATCAGCTTATTCTGAAGTTCGGTGAACGTATTACGCTTTTCTCTCTGTAGGCCCTCCAAAACTACAACTCTACACGTTCTCGCATGTTACATCTAACAACTATGCAATACAGCACTACTACTACACTCTAACACAATAAATCATATGTGTTTTTAGTTTTACTAGATATCATATTGTTACTTAATTATTCAGTTTGCATACATTAAAATTGCCTTTGAAATGTATGGCCAGTATCATATACCGCGCGGGAAAAATCCCGCCCTTTCCTATTTAATCGGGTTTGTATCAATGGATCGTGCGAAACAGCAAAACTGTAGTACTGTATACAGTACAAGTGATAGTTCACTGGGCCGTCGTGTCGTGTACTCCTCCGTCGTAAGAGTGGAGCGCTCACTTTCATAAATCTTCTAGTCCCTTTCGCGGACATGTGGGGCATCAAGCTACCGGGTCCACATGCCATACCGGAATACAGTGCAGAGCAGCTGGGGTGAAGCACCCAGTCATGGCGCCGGCGTAGTAATGAGCAATGAGGTGTCAAATCACAAAGTTGCACCTTTCCCGTAGCTAAGTTGGAGGGATGAAGTAATAATGCTAAAAAAAGAAGGTGGAGGGATGAAGCAACCATCATTTCACTCGTTGGTGAATCTGCTTCTCCCTCATCTTCTTCAAGTTAACCACGTGTTGCTTCTGTCGTTGTTCTGCCTCATGTGGGAAGCGGATCGGCTTGTTAAAGCACTGACACGTGGGAGCACATGTTAGCAAACCGCCAGGACAACGTCCTCTCAAAATAAGAAACCTCCCGCCATCCGCGCGGCAAAATCACCTCTTTTTTACTAATCTTGATTCTATAATTTTTTAGATCAATATAATTGAGATTTGTATAGATAGCATACAGGAGCAAAAGCAAGTGGTACGGTTAAGGGCATCCACAATGTGTAGCCAAATGTGAAAATAGCTTTTGGCATCGTGGGAACCATTGTGGACGGTGTTGCCAAAGCCAAAAGGATGGAACCGAAGCTCCCTGATTGATTGATTGAAGGAATATAAAAATGCAACGTCTCTCCTCCTTCTCCTGTGCTTGGACGCATGTACAGTATAGAGGACAGAGTCTACTCCACTGTCCCTTCTATCACAAATCACAAAGCAGTGAGGCGTCAAATCACAAAGCACGGACGAAGCAACCATCATTTCACTCTTCGCTGACTCCGCTTCTCCATCGTCTTCTTCGAGAAACCATCTCACCGCACTAAGCTGGACGGACGACGCTATTGTGTACGAGTAGTACTAGTACATTTACGTGTCCTTTGGTTCAACGGACTTCCTGGATGCAAATAAGGCGGTTGTCTCGGCTTGCAGGCGGCACTTGCGAACGACTTACTGTGGTCTCCCTCAATGGTGTTCTCCGTCGAACGCACTTCGCCAAACCACAACGTTTGAGATATCGTCGACGTCACCGCAATGGGGAAGGAAGTCAAATATAGTTACTACCTCCATTTTTTGTACACAAGGCCAGTATATCAAAATTACAATTTGCAAAAGGCCACTAACACTAATCGAGGCAAAATTGATGGGGTTTGCCTCGTACTAGCAACCAAGGACATTAATATCCCCTGCATGCATGCGAAAGTGAGAAGGTTGGTTTGCATGGTGCTGCATTAATCAAGCGATGACGAGTGAGATGGTTAGCTCTTTGGGCTTTGGAGAAAAAAATACGCATTAATTGACATATGAAACGAGGATTTGTATCGATTAATCCCACGAAGGAAAACCCCGCCTTTTTTTAACACTAGTACTCCTAGTACGTAGTACTACGTACTTATCCTGTTTGGGTCTAGGCCTTGCATTGCCATACTTCGCCACACATTTTTGCCAAGCTTGCCTAAAGTTTTCAAAATGAAAAGGAGGTACACTTGCGCACGGCTGTCGCGGTCACACCGCACCCTCACACGGTCGCTCCTGCACGCCGCGGTCGCACCGCACCCTCACATGCACAGTCGCTCCTGTACGCCGCAAACCCAACCAAGGGAACGCACCCTCACTGACATGTGTTGTCGCATGTGAACAAACCAAACTCAGCCATCCTACCGCTGAGACATAATTTTCATTCATAGAGTATGTTTATCCAACCGCATGTTGGGGAGAATCCGTACGACCCGTGCGGTGGTCTGTTGGGGAAGAAGAAGAGGTGAGGAAGAAGGGTTAGGAGATGTAGGATATTCATCGAACCGCCAGAAATGGTAGACTGACCCAAGTCAGGCGACTTGCATAATAATATATGTTTTTACACAGCAAAAGAACCAAAACAACAACATAAAGAAAAACTATCACTGCTCGCGGAACGAGATGGCCTCGTCGTCTTTGGCTGCCGGCGCGAACCAGCCGTAGCTGCCGACGTGTGTCTCCGCACCGTGGTTGTCCTCGGCCTCCAGCTACTCGTTCACGCGGAGTGTGCGGGCGCTCTGGATGGACGAGAGCACCACCCGGTTAAAGTCGAGGACGTCCGGTTCCGCCTGCAGGAGGGCCTCGATGGCAGCAGCATCCGCGCGCTCCGCGTCGAGTCGAGCCTCCACCGCCCAGTTCAAGTCAAGGATGTCCGGTTCCGCCTGCAGGAGGGCCTCGCTGAGAGCGGCATCCACGCGCTCCGCGTCGAGTTGAGCCTCTGCCGCCCAGTTCAAGTCCAAGATGTCCGGTTCCGCCTGCAGGAGGGCCTCGATGGCAGCGGCATCCGCACGCTCCGCCTCAAGTTGATCCTCCGCCGCCCGGTTCACATCCACGACATCCGGTTCCACCTGCAGGAGAGCCTCGATGGCAGCGGCATGCGCGCGCTCCGCGTCGAGTTGAGCCTCTGCCTCCCGGTCCTCCTTTAGTATCATCAGGTTGAACCGCTGGTCCGCCTGCACCATGGGGGACTCGGACGCCGGCATGAAGTCGATGTCCATCATCTCATACCCATCGGGGGCCTTCTGCGCCGCGACCTCCACCATGAACATTGGATCGGCTTCCTCCTCCTCATAGCTTGGCTCCAGAGAACTCGGGGATTGGCCCGCCGCAAAGCGAGCTTGGGAACGGAGGTCTCTAGCGCAGACCGCCGCCGCGATTTCTGCGCGGCGCTCCGGCGTCAGCATCTTGTAGTACGTGATCTTGCGGCGCACCATGGCTTTCCGGCGAACTAGGGGACGCTTGATGCGGGCTAGGGGATCAAAAGGTGGGGGAAGGGGCTGGAGATTAGGTGTGGTTTTAGGGCAGTGGCTGGCGTAGACCGAGCAGCAAAGGTTCTGGTGTGAATAGTGGTTCCGGTGACGACCGGTCAATCGGTTTTGACTGTACATCGCACTTGTCGTGTTCGCGTTGCAGCCCGGCACGCTGGACCCTCCACGTCGCTCACCGAATGGAACGCGCTTCGTCTTGCGTTTTTGCTCGCTTGTGGGACCACAGTTGAGAGCAAACCGACGTCCCCCCTCCCCCGCCCGCGTCATTTTATGTGGAGTAAATAAAAACAGAGGGAGTATACTACGGATGAGGATCCCCTGACGTGGCCGAACCCATTGAGTAACTGACATGCGGGGCCTAGCAAGCATGGGGTCCGCCAGTAAGTGACCGAAAGGGAGGGTAAGGCAGGGATACGTATGTGAAAGGAGCTTCCAATATACTCCCTCTGATCCCCACAGACCCCCCCCCCCCCCCCGCAGGTCATTTCTATCATAGAAACAGACCAAACCTTTATCTCCTTGCACGACACGCAATTGATCTCTGAACATCAATCGATCTCGTCAACAAGTGTCGGGGCATGAACCGAATGGGATGTCAAAAATAAGACGTGAAGCGACACGTAGTGGAGGCAAAGTGAAACTTCAAACGAACCATTTGTTTGTATGCATGTCGGACAAATTACTCGGCGGAATGTTCAAATGAGGCATGCGGGAGGATGGGCTCGACCGGAGGGCGACATGATCGATGGAGAAGAGGGTTGGAGAGGAATGAGAAATAAGCAAACGCCACATGATTATACTTGAACGACTCAAATAAACAATAAGTTGTCTCGCTTGGCCTACATAGTGAAAGGCCTAATGCACAACGCGGAGCACTGACGCTCGAATATGGCTGGGAAAACAAGGAAACCGACATGTGGGGCACACCTGTCGGGACGACGTAGCGCAAACTAGTCCAATGGACGAGCTGGCCCACGACCTCCTCGCCACCGGCAACCGTTCATGTGGGTCGTGGGGTCCAACAACATGGCGCAGCTCCAGCACCGCCTCTGGACACGGCGACCGCGGTGAGCGACACGCTCATCGTCGCTAGACACGGTCGGTTTCAGTGTGCCGAGGGTGGCGTTAGTGCTGTGGCACGACCAACAGTATGTTTGGTTTGTGCCCAAGGTTGCCCCATCAAAGCATTGAGTAGCCTCAATTTTGGTTGAGGTTTTGGTTGCCCATGATTTGGCCGACATCGGCAAGAAAAATGAACTAGAGTTGGCTAGAGTTCATTGGCATGCCAAAAAAATGGCAACCATCCAAACAAAGACCAATCTTTGGGTCATGACCAAAATTTTGGTAAGGTGCACTTTGGCCCCAATCCAAACACAACCCAACACCCGATTCGTCGAGGATGCACGGGGCGTCGGGACGCATCCGCGGAGTGGTGTAGCACGACCAACTGCATCCTCAGGACCTGAGACCATGCCGGGTCATCTTGCTTTTTCAATGACATGTGTCGATCGCATGTGAGCAAAGGGCATCCCCAACGTTGCCACGACCACAGCTAACACACCAAAAACCCTTGTCCCTCGCACCGTCGCGCCATGCATTCCCAGCTGGTGCCAGCTGCCTGCATTCATGTCGTCCGTCCGTATGCCATCGTTAAGAGGCTCGGTGCCCGAGGAACCAACTCCGACGACTTAATGACGCACCAGCCTGGCCTCACCAGAATGCGCTACTTAAAGCGGCAACGGCCATCTAACCTTCACACCATAGCGCATCGTCCTCCTACCTGGCACAACATCCGCCATGAACGCAAGCGCGAACGCTCTGCGGGAGAGCTTGTCTTCGGGGATGGAGCTCGAGGTCCCCGCCTCGCTCAAGTCGCCGCACAAGCGGTGGCCACGCTGGCGGCCGACGACGGGAGCACTGTCAGCCACGCGTCCTACTTGCCGCCGTCCAACATCCGGCACCGCCGAGGTCGGGGACTCCTCCGAGGATGAGTAGGGCATGGGAGGCGGCAGAGCATGGTGTGCCAACTGGCCGGTCCGTCTCCCGTGTTCTACTTTTCCTCGTCGGAGACCGCACCTTCACTTGACGGGTCTTGAACCCCGCCCCCGTACATGGAGATCATAGATGGAGGACGTCGGTCGCCGCCGTAGAATAGGTTTAGGGTCGGGTTTCTTTTATTTTTCTGTCCTATAAAAGTTCGAAATGTAATGAAAATATGCCGTGTTTGCATTAATATCGGCCGGTGTATATGAACTTTTACAATAATATAGTATATTGTAGGAGTACTAGCAAGATGCCCGTGTGTTGCATGGAAGATCAAGATCTTGTGGGAGAAAAGGATGAACGAGGGAAGGCCTTATCTGCAAATGCATATTCACGCATTTCACATCTACGGGAACCTACGAAAGGGTTAACGTAAATTGCCTCTCTCTCTCCTCCCCTGATTTTCATAGTGGTGGGCCCCTCCCTCCCCCCAATCTACAATCAACAGCTCACACGTTTCACATTATGTTAATTACGTAACTAGGACTACGTAGGTGTAGCATTACTCATCCTAAAAACCCAACTAAGCCAACCTCCCAGCATATCGCGCGGGAAAAGACCCGGCCGCGCCATTTTAGTCGGGATTACCGGATTACTAGTAGTAGTATCGATGGATCGCGCGAAGCAACAAGCTTTTTTTAGGGAGCAACGCACCTAGTTTAAAAGGAAAAAGGCGGTACACTCACAGCACCCCTGTCGCGGTCGCATTGCACCCCACACACATTCGGTCCTGCACACGGCTCACGCAAACGGAACGCGCTTCGGCTTGCCTCTTCACTGACACGTGGGACTGCACTTGGAGAAACCGACCATGCGCCAAACTCCCCCCGCCCACCGCGCGAAAATCCTCCCCCCCACCCAAAAATTCCCCCCAAATCCAAGATTCAACCGCCCTTCGGCCAACTAGCCAATAATATTCCCTAAACCCCCCTCCCCCCGTCCCCCTCCGCTCCATTCGCTCTGCCAAAGGTGCAAGATGAAGGTAAACCACGGGATATGGCACCAGCTGTGTACGTCTTGGACAAGGTAAAAAGAAAAGAATTCTACGAGGTCCTGTCATGTTTGAGATTCCCACATGGATTTGCTTCCAACCCTGAAAGGAGAGCCAGTGCAGATGGAAACAAGGTACAAGGGTTGAAAACTCATGACTGCCACGTCCTACTTCAAAGGGTTTTACCTGTTATCCTTAGAGGATTGGGCCGCCCTGACTTATACAGAGCAGTTGCAGAGTTGGGACAATTCTTCAGGGAACTCTGTAGTAGAAATATCAGGATAGATGCTTTGGAGCGTCTTAGAGACAAGATACCAACTATCCTATGCGACCTTGAGAAGATATATCCTCCAGCCTTCTTTGATGTGATGGTGCATTTGGTTGTTCATCTACCTGATGAGGCACTACTTAGAGGTCCAGTACAGTATGGCTGGATGTATCCTATTGAAAGGCGGCTAGGCACTTTCAAGGGCTATGTTAGGAACAGAGCTAGACCCGAGGGTTCCATTGCAGAGGCCTACATTGCTACAGAAGCGTTGACATTCTGCTCAAAATACATTGAAACAACTGATCAGCTTAGCAAAGACGTGGATGAAGACAATCCCAGGCTCAATATTTTCGATTATTCTGCTCGAGTTACAGGGAAGAGTCGACAAGAGGACAAACATAAAGATTTGGACAAAATGGTTTGGTATGTGTTGAATAACTGTCCTGAGATACTACCTTATATCAAGTAAGTGCTAAGTACTGCAGCTTATACATCATAATCTACTAAACTTGCAGCACATTCTTATATATTTAGATGTTTGACGCGATCACTATGCTGTGCAGCATCTACAAAAAGGAGTTACTGCCGCAAAATCCAAGAAACATTGACAAACTGGTTATGGCAGGATTTGCAAAATGGTTCAAGAGCTATGTAAGCTTTTGAATTGCACTATCAGTTTTTTAATATATTGAGTACATAAGATGATCAGCTTGTCTATTTTCTAACCATAGGTTAAGAAGATGCGGGAGGATGGGCAGGCTGTTGATGATGCCCTTTACTCACTAGTGATGTCTACTACACAACCTTCTTCTTGTAGACGTTGTTGGGCCTCCAAGTGCAGAGGTTTGTAGGACAGTAGCAAATTTCCCTGAAGTGGATGACCTAAGGTTTATCAATCTGTGGGAGGCGTAGGATGAAGATGGTCTCTGTCAACCAACCCTGCAACCAAATAACAAAGAGTCTTGTGTCCCCAACACACCCAATACAATGGTAAATTGTATAGGTGCACTAGTTCGGCGAAGAGATGGTGATACAAGTGCAATATGGATGGTAGATATAGGTTTTTGTAATCTGAAAATATAAAAACAGCAAGGTAACTAATGATAAAAGTGAGCGTAAACGGTATTGCAATGCTAGGAAACAAGGCCTAGGGTTCATACTTTCACTAGTGCAAGTTTTCTCAACAATAATAACATAATTGGATCATATAACTATCCCTCAACATGCAACAAAGAGTCACTCCAAAGTCACTAATAGCGAAGAACAAACGAAGGGATTATGGTAGGGTACGAAACCACCTCAAAGTTATTCTTTCCGATCAATCCATTGGGCTATTCCTATAAGTGTCCCAAACAGCCCTAGAGTTCGTAGTAAAATAACACCTTAAGACACACAATCAACCAAAACCCTAATGTCACCTAGATACTCCAATGTCACCTCAAGTATCCGTGGGTATTATTATACGATATGCATCACACAATCTCAGATTCATCTATTCAACCAACACATAGAACCTCAAAGAGTGCCCCAAAGTTTCTACCGGAGAGTCAAGACGAAAACGTGTGCCAACCCCTACGCATAGGTTCATGGGCGGAACCCGCAAGTTGATCACCAAAACATACATCAAGTGAATCAATAGAATAACCCATTGTCACCACGGTTATCCCACGCAAGACATACATCAAGTGTTCTCAAATCATTAAGGACTCAATCCGATAAGATAACTTCAAAGGGAAAACTCAATCCATTACAAGAGAGTAGAGGGGGAGAAACATCATAAGATCCAACTATAATAGCAAAGCTCGCGATACATCAAGATCGTGCCAAATCAAGAACACGAGAGAGAGAGAGAGAGAGAGAGAGAGAGATCAAACACATATCTACTGGTACATACCCTCAGCCCTGAGGGTGAACTACTCCCTCCTCGTCATGGAGAGCGTCGGGATGATGAAGATGGCCACCGGTGATGGATCCCCCCTTCAGCAGGGTGCCGAAACAGGGTCCCGATTGGTTTTTCGTGGCTCTGGAGGTTTGCGGCGGCGAAACTCCCGATCTATTCTGTTCCCCGAAGTTTTTAGGGTATATGGGAATATATAGGTGAAAGAAGTACGTCAGGGGAGCCACGAGGGTGGAGGGCGCGCCCAGGGGGGTGGGCGCGCCCTCCTACCTCGTGCCTCCCTAGTTGCTTCCCTGGCGTGCACTCCAACTCTCCCAGGTTGCTTTCCTTCCAAAAATAACTTCTCCAGAAGGTTTCATTCCGTTTCAACTCCGTTTGATATTCCTTTTCTTCGAAACACTGAAACAAGGGAAAAAACAGGAACTGGCACTGGGCTCTGGGTCAATAGGTTAGTCCCAAAAATAATATAAAAGTGTAAAATAAAGCCCATAAACATCCAAGATGGATAATATAATAGCATGAATACTTCATAAATTATAGATACGTTGGAGACGTATCAGCATCCCCAAGCTTAATTCCTGTTCGTCCTTGAGTAGGTAAATGATAAAAGAAAGAATTTATGAAGTGTGAATGATAGCAGGTGCATAAGTTTGATCAATGATAATTTCAATCACCTTTTCTAGCATCATTATATGTCATAACAGTAGCTCAACTCATAGAACTTTTCATGGTCAAGTAACAAGCTATTCACATAACAGACATTGTTCAGTTGCAGTATATCTCCAGTTTCCAGGATCATCGGTGTGTGGTTCTGTTGTGCTGTCGTTGGTATAACCTGTTTTCCAGGATCGCAAAACCCAGAGCTGATGATTATTTCAAATCCATCAATGTCAAGGCGGCGTACTAGACCAATGAGCCTTTTATTTTGGCAAATCAAGCAACACAGATATTTTTCTTGGAAGACACATTTGCACGTAGCGATGACTGGAGAGTAGTGCAAAGGTTTGAGCAGAGGAATTCGTTTAATGAAGTTGCACAACAAGATGATGCTTACACTGCTCCTGATGTACAAGATAACATAGATGTTCCTAATATCTTTGAGAACCATCACGTCAATGACGCCGACGAAAAGATTGCCTGTCGTGTTGTGGACATACAAGAGTTGATCAAGAAGAAGCCAACGTTCGAGGACGTTGAGGACGAAGAAGAAGATGACACTATGGGGAATTACGATTCATACTGATACATATGGCGAAGATGTTGACGCTGCTGCTGCGGATGATGATTACATTGCTTTTGTCGTATTTGCCTGTCAGAAGACGTTTTTTTATCTACTATGTGAAATTGTGTTTGCTATGACAACCGAAACCTGATGAACATGTTGTTTAGTATTTTCCTGTCAGAACATCACTTGTTATGTATGCTGATTTGTGTTTAGTGATTGTATGACAACTAAAACATGATGACATTGTTGTTTAGTTGTACTCATATTTGGCTGTGAAACTTGAATTTGATGACATAGTTTGTTGTTGGACTGTAATTTGCTCAACGTCTTCGAATGAGAACAAAGTTGACCCGACAGGTCCTCTGCTAATTTATTTATTTATTACCAAAAGGGTCACTGCTATTTATTTATTTATGAGCAAAAGGGGATACCCCCTGATTTTCGTTAATAGAAATCTTTAGATGTTCACAACACTACGCCCAGCCTGCTACACAGGTTTCATTCATTACTAGTTTCAGCAAAGTGCTCATGTCATAGCCACTGAATACATCACTAGTGCTACATACACTGGAAATAAAGAGACAATCATCCTACAGAGCACATCGATTTTGCCCATTATCTTCACAAGCTCTTTCATCTCCTCATTGCTGTCAAGGCCGTTCAACAGGTGTTGCTTGGCCATGATCAGAGGAACTGCATCTTTAACCTTCTACTCTGCATCTTCCTCTTCTGCCGTTCCTTCAGTTACTTGTCCAACACCCCAACCTGCTGGTATTGGGATTCCTCGGCTAACCAAATAATCAGCATAGTTGCACTTCCCCACATCAGCAACTTCCCAGAAATACAAATCACACGAATCTTCCCTTTTCTGCACGAATCAAATTGGAAGATCATCAACCAAACTATTAAAAAATCAGCAACTGAAAGCAGCAGAACAACACTTAAACGTATTATTACCCCATGATTCGGGCATTTGTAGAAGACTCGGCCAGGGTTGAGGATTGTGGTTGAGACGCGACGGATGACTCTGCGTGATTTGCAGCAGTGGCACCACACCAACGGCAGCGGGTTGCGATGAGCAACCGGCTGCGGTGCGCGTGCCGGCGGGGGTGTGATGAGACCGACAGGTGATGGTACGGGTGGCGACTTGGCGCGTATTTGGTTGTTGCCTGCTGAAGAGCAGGTGGACGAGCAGCCAGCGGACATGGTTGCTGCGGCCATAGCTTCTGATGCTAGGCAGAGTAAGTAGAGAAGAGGAGAAGCGAATGTTGGATATGTCAGTTTCATTACTTGTAGAGTAGCATAGCACCATATATAGTCATAGTCTAGGTTTGGATTCGAACCAGCTACAGGAGCACGTCTCTCTTTTTTCTAAAACTCAGCAACGTCTCTTTACTGGTACACTAGCTTGTTCTGTACGCCTTCTCAAGTCTTTGATTCCTCCACCTGACATCTGGGACCCACCGGAAGGGCCTCTGTATTTCACGAAAAAAATGTGCCCCCCGCTCACAGGTCGTACCCACCAGCTATCTTCGCACGCAAGGAAGTGCCTCCTTATTACGCACACAAAAATGAATACTCCCCCTGCCAGCTGGAACCCAGCATCGTGGGAGGCTGACTTGTGGGCCTACCAAGTTGACGGGGATGGAGGGCTTTGTCAACTTAGTCAATATGAACGATTCTAGCTCCAGTTACCGTACGATGTTCATCCAACGGTTGTAGTGCTTCTTCAACCTCTGGTCTTCTTGCTCCAGCCGCCCAAACCAACGCCGGTCGTGCCGCGTGTTCCTGCCTCCCGTGGCCGGCTGGGATGCAGCGGAGGCCTCACCACCGCCTACTACTCCCACCGCTGGCCAGGGCATCCCTCTACTCACCCACACCCCCTGTTATTCTGTGGCGACGGCAGCCTCACACCGCAGCCGAACCAGTGAACCCTTGTACTCCTCTCCGCGTGGGCATCCACTGTCGCGTCTTCCCTGGCTCCGCGTCATCCCCTTCCTAGGCCTCACCGTCGTCCACCGCCTTGGTGCTCTCAGCGCGGCGTAGTCAATGTGGTCAAGGACCGACTTCCATCGGAAGAGTACTGTACGTGGAGAGGCTGACAGCTGGGTCCACGGCCACAGCCTAGTTTTTTAGTGATTTGCCAAGTAAGTTGCTTTGTTAGGCCTGTTGGGCTACAAATCTTTCAAGACGAGGAGAGCTTCATTCGGCTGGCCGAGAAAATGGCCTATCAGTAATGAGAAATGGGCTGTACATTTTTAAAACACATCAAACAAGCAATTAGTTTCAAAATTCTTTTTTTCATTTCGAGATTTTAAATTGCATTGATTTTTATGCGTGGACAATTTGTTGGATTTTATATTGATATGCATTTATTTTTAAAATCAGTTTGAATGTGACTCGAAATTTCGGGATTAAAAACAGTTCGGACCGCACCGAAATATGCAAAATTTCGTATAATTTTTTAACTGTGGCCACAATATGGGCTGTAATGCTAACAAAAAGAATATGGGCTGCAAAAAAACCTTAAGAATTAGCAAATGGGCTATAAATTATTAGAAATAATGGCAGATGGGCTATATGATGTTTTCCACAGATTTGAGGCTTTCCTAAAAAAAGGTTGACGCACAAGCAGTGACTGTTGGATGTCCATCCAACGGCCGTCGTGCTTCTTCAATCTGTGCTCTTCCTGCTCCAGCCGCTCAAACAAGCGCCGGCGAGACTGCCTGCTCTCTCCTCCCCGCGGCCGGCTGTGCTGCCGCACAGGCCTCACCGCCCCACCGTACTCCCATCGCTGGCCTAGCTATCCCTCTACTCACCCACACCTGTTGTTATTCTCCGGCGACGGCAGACGAACCAGTAAACCCTCATACAGTCGTACTCCCCTCCGCGTGGGAAACAACTGCCGAGTCTTCCCTGCCTCCGTGTCGTTCCATTCCTAGGCCTCGCCGTCGTCCACCGCCCTGGTGCTCTCGGCGCGGCCTGGTCAACGTGGTCAACGACCGACATGCATCTGAAGTGGACTGTACGTGGAGAGGCTAACAGCTGGGTCCACGGCCGCACGCAAGGAAATGCCTCCTTACGCGCAAAATAATGATTCCTCCACCTGACATCTGGGACCCACCAAAAGGGCCTATGTATTTCGCGAAAAAAACGTTACCGTCGCTGACAGCTTGGACCCACCAGCTATATGTTCGCACGCAAGGAAGTGCCTCCTTATTACGCACAAAAAAAATGAATACTCCCCCTGCCAGCTGGGACCCAGTATAGTGGCAGGCTGACTTGTGGGCCTACTAAGTTGACGGGGACGGAGGGCTTTGTCAACTTAGTCAATATGCACGATTCTAGCTCCAGTGACCGTACGATGTCCATCCAACGGCCGTAGTGCTTCTTCAACCTCTGGTCTTCTTGCTCTAGCCGCCCAAACCAGCGCCGGTCGTGCCTCGTGCTCCTGCCTCCCGTGGCTGGCTGCGATGCGGCGGAGGCCTCACCGCCCCCTACTACTCCCACCGCTGGCCAGGCCATCCCTCTACTCACCCACACCCCCTATTATTCTGCGGCGACGGCAGCCTCACACCGCAGCGAACCAGTGAACCCTCATACTCCTCTACGCGTGGGCATCCATTGCCGTGTCTTCCCCGGCTCAGCATCGTCCCCTTCCTAGGCCTCGCCGTCATCCACCGCCCTGGTGCTCTCGGTGCGGCGTGGTCAACATGGTCAAGGAACGACTTCCATCAGAAGAGTACAGTACGTGGAGAGGTGGACACCTGGGTCCACGGCAGCCGCAAGGAAGTGCCTCCTTATTACGCGGAAAATAATTATTCCTCCACCTGACAGCAGGGACCCACCGGACGGGCCACCGTATTTGGTGAAAAAAATGTTTCCCCCCTGACTGCTGGGACCCACCGGACGGGCCACCGTATTTCGTGAAAAAAACGTTCCCCCCGCTGTCAGCTCGGACCCACCGGAAGTGCCTCCTTATTACGCACAAAAAATGAATACTCCCCCTGCTAGTTGGGACCCACCTTGGTGGCTAACTTGTGGGCCTACTAAGTTGACGGGGACGGAGTGCTTTGTCAACTTAGTCAATATGAACGATTCTAGCTCCAGTGACCGTACGATGTCCATCCAACGGCCGTAGTGCTTCTTCAACCTCTGGTCTTCTTGCTCCAGCCGCCCAAAGCAGCGCCGGTCATGCGGCATGCTCCTGCCTCCTGTGGCCGGCTGTGCTACCGCGGAGGCCACACCGCCCCCTGCTATTCCCACCGCTGGCCAGGCCCTGCAGCGATGGCAGCCTCACACCGCAGCCGAACCAGTGAACCCTCGTACTCCTCTCCGCGCGGGCTTCCACTGCCGCGTCTTCCCCGGCTCCGCGTCGTCCCCTTCCTAGGCCTCGCCGTCGTCCACCGCCCTGGTGATCTCGGCGCGGCGTGGTCAACGTGGTCTAGGAATGGCTTCCATCAGACGTGGACTGTACGTGGAGAGGCTGATAGCTGGGTCCACGGCCGCAGCAAGGAAGTGCCTCCTTATTACGCGCAAAATAATTATGCCTCCACCTGACAGCGGGGACCCACCGGACGGGCCACCGTATTTAGCGAAAAAAATGTTTCCCCTGACTGCTGGGACCCACCAGCTACATCTTCGCACGCAAGGAAGTGCATCCGGGCAAAAAAATGATTCGCCCTGACTGCTGGGACTCACCAGCTACATCTTCGCATGCAAGGAAGTGCCTGACAGTCGGGACCCACTTGGTCGAAGCATATGTAGCGTTTTCATTCTGGTCGCGAACGTGTACGTACATACTGGTCGATGTAGAGGCGCGCACGTGTCGTAGTAGAGGTGCGCACGTAGCATGTACACGTACGTACAACGGCCAGGGTGCAAGAAAGTAAATACGGCCACGTACGTACATACGGGCGGGGTCTCGAACGCCTACTCGCGCGTACGTATGGCCAGGGCTCGTTTACATGGCTGGGTCGGAACGGAGAAACTGCATCATCATCGTGTTCATGGGGAGGCAACAGAATGCGTCGTGTTCATCGGGAGGCAACGGAACGCGTGGGAGCCAACCGGCTTGGACGGAACAGCCAATGGAAACGAGGCCTGGCATACCGCAGAACGGAGGAAACGGCCTTGTATTCAACCGGCCACGTTCGAAACGGGATCCTGTTCATCGGGAGGGGTCTGGCGTACCACAAAACGGAGGAAACGGACCTCCTACAGTCGAAACGGGGGTCCTGTTGATCGGGAGGGGTGTGGCGTACCGCAAAACGGAGGAAACGGACTTGTGTTGGAGCGCTACGGTCGAAACGGGGGTCCTGTTCATCGGGAGGGGTGTGGCGTACCATAAAACGGGACTCCACGGGATACTGTTCATCTCCACCATCGACACCCTCCAGCCTCCACGGGCTACTGTTCATCCACCGTCGACCTCCTCCAGCCTCCACCTGCGACTGTTCATCCACGAACTCTTGTTCATCTAGCCTCCACCGCGCGCTACTCCACCGGCTACTGTTCAACCAGCCCTCTCCACGGGCGACTGTTCAACCACCCTCCACGGGCGACTGTTCATCTAGCCCTCCATCGTCTACTGTTCATCCTGCCCTCCACGGGATGTTCCTGTTCATCCAGCCCTCCACGGGGTCCTGTTCATCCAGCCCCAACCGGCTCGATCGATCGGGGTCCTGTTCATCCAGAGGCAACACCACGGGATCCTGTTCATCCACCCCCACCGGGAACTATTCATCCAAACCCCCCCAGCAATGCTCACTGTTCATCCAGAGGCAGCATGGATCGGCTTGAGTTAGCAGCAGTAGCGAAGGAATCGCTCGATCGGTTTCAGTTAACAGCCATCGATCGATCGCTCTGGTTCAGTAACGCGTAGCCTGCAGTGCAATCGCTCGGGTTCAGTTAGAGCCCAACGCCTCGCTCGGGTTCAGTTAGAGCCCAACGCCTCGCACCCACGCGCGTGCGTGTACGAGAGAAACGCGCATCGCTAGGCCCCGACCACCCACCCTAACCGGGAACACCCTGATATTTTCCCCGCCCTCGCTTCTACCACGGTTTTTTTCCATCTTGGACGGCCCAAAGAATGTCATGCAGCTGCGTCTCTGGCCCGCCCAGGATGAAAAGCCCATTTTCTGTCATGACTTTTTGTCATGGAAGTAGGACCCCACCACATCTATGATGATACCGGGTTTTGTCACAATTATCGTCATAGAAGTGTCATAACTATGACAGGAAAAAAATTTGTTCTGCCCAAAATGTCACGGATGTGTCTTTTTTTGTAGTGACCCCTCTACTAACCCACACCCCCTGTTATTCTGCGGCGACGGCAGCCTCACACCGCAGCGAACTAGTGAACCCTCATACTCCTCTACGCGTGGGCATCCACCGCCGCGTCTTCCCCGGCTCCGCGTCGTCCGCTTCCTAGGCCTCGCCGTCGTCCACCGCCCTGGTGCTCTCGGCGCGGTGTGGTCAACGTTGTCAAGGAACGACTTCCATCAGAAAAGTACTGTACGTGGAGAGGTTGACAGCTGGGTCCACGGCAGCCGCAAGGAAGTGCCTCCTTATTACGCGGAAAATAATTATTCCTCCACCTGACAGCAGGGACCCACCGGACGGGCCACCGTATTTGGCGAAAAAATGTTTCCCCCCTGACTGTTGGGACCCACCGGACGGGCCACCGTATTTCGCGAAAAAAACGTTCCCCCCGCTGTCAGCTCAGACCCACCGGAAGTGCCTCCTTATTACGCACACAAAAATGAATACTCCCCCTGCTAGGTTGGACCCACCTTGGTGGGTGGCTGACTTGTGGGCCTACTAAGTTGACGGGGACGGAATGCTTTGTCAACTTAGTCAATATGAACGATTCTAGCTCCAGTGACCGCACGATGTCCATCCAACGGCCATAGTGCTTCTTCAACCTCTGGTCTTCTTGCTCCAGCCACCCAAAGCAGCGTCGGTCGTGCCGCATGCTCCTGCCTCCCGTTGTCGGCTGTGATGCCGCGAAGGCCTCACCGCCCCCTACTATTCCCACCGCCGGCCAAGCCCTACGGCGACGGTAGCCTCACACCGCAGCCGAACCTGTGAACCCTCGTACTCCTCTCCGCGCGGGCTTCCACTGCCGCGTCTTCCCCGGCTCCACGTCGTCCCCTTCCTAGGCCTCGCCGTCGTCCACCGCCCTGGTGCTTTCGGCGCGGCGTGGTCAACGTGGTCAAGGAACGGCTTCCATCGGAAGAGTACTGTACGTGGAGAGGCTGACGGCTGGGTCCATGGCCACAGCAAGGAAGTGCCTCCTTATTACGCGCAAAATAATTATTCCTCCACCTGACGGGCCACCGTATTTCGTGAAAAAAATGTTTCCCCTGACTGCTGGGACCCACCAGCTACATCTTCGCACGCAAGGAAGTGCTTCCGGGCAAAAAAAACGATTCGCCCCCCTGACTGCTGGGACCCACCAGCTACATCTTCGCACGCAAGGAAGTGCCTGACAGTCGGGACCCACCTAGTCGAAGTGTATGTAGCGTTGTCATCCTGGTCGCAAACGTGTACGTACATGCTGGTCGATGTAGAGGCGTGCACGTGTCGTAGTAGAGGCGTGCACATAGCATGTACACGTACGTACTGCGGCCAGGGTGCAAGAAAGTAAATACGGCCACATACGTACATATGGGCGGGGTCTCGAACGCCTACTCGCGCGTACATACGGCCAGGGCTCGTGTACATGGCTGGGTCGGAACGGAGAAACAACATCGTCGTCGTGTTCATGGGGAGCCAACCGACTGGGTCGGAACGGAATGCGTCGTTGTGTTCATCGGGAGGGCTTGGACGGAACAGCCAATGGAAACGAGGCATGGCGTACCGCAGAACAGAGGAAACGGCCTTGTGTTCGAACGGCCACGTTCGAAACGGGATCCTGTTCATCGGGAGGGGTCTGGCATACCGCAAAACGGAGGAAACGGACATCCTACGGTCGAAACGGGGGTCCTGTTGATCCGGAGGGGTGTGGCGTACCGCAAAACGAAGGAAACGGACTTGTGTTTGAGCGCTACGGTCAAAACGGGGGTCCTGTTCATCGGGAGGGGTGTGGCATACCGCAAAACGAGACTCCATGGGATACTGTTCATCTCCACTATCGACCCCCTCCAGCCTCCACGGGCTACAGTTCATCCACCGTCGACCTCCTCTAGCCTCCACCTGCGACTTTTCATCCACGGGCTCCTGTTCGTCCAGCCTCCACCGCGCGCTACTCCACCGGCTACTGTTCAACCAGCCCTCTCCACGGGCTCCTGTTCAACCACCCCTCCACGGGCTACTGTTCATCCAGCCCTCCACCGTCTACTGTTCATCCTGCCCTCCACGGGGTGGTCCTATTTATCCAGCCCTCCACGGGGTCATGTTTATAAAGCCCCAACCGGCTCGATCGATCGGGGTCCTGTTCATCCAGAGGCAACACCACGGGGTCCTGTTCATCCACCCCCACCGGGAACTGTTCATCCAAACCCCCCCAGCAACGCTCACTGTTCATCCAGAGGCAGCATCGATCGGCTTCAGTTAGCAGCAGTAGCGAAGGAATCGCTCGATCGGGTTCAGTTAATAGCCATCGATCGATTGCTCGGGTTCAGTAACGCGTAGCCTATAGTGCAATCGCTCGGGTTCAGTTAGAGCCCAACGCCTCGCACGGGTTCAGTTAGAGCCCAACGCCTCGCACCCACGCGCGTGCGTGTATGAGAGAAACGTGCATCGCTCGGCCCTGACCACCCACCCTAACCAGGAACACCCCGATATTTTCCTCGCCCTCGCTTCTACCATGCTTTTTTCCGTCATGGACGGCCCAAAGAATGTCATGCAGCTGCGTCTCCGGCCCGTCCAGGACGAAAAGCACATTTTCTGTCATGATTTTTTGTCATAGAAGTAGGACCCCACCACATCTATGATGATACCGGGTTTTGTCACAATTATCGCCATAGAAGTGTCATAAGTATGACAAAAAAATTCGTTCGGCCCAAAATGTCACGGATGTGTCTTTTTTTGTAGTGATTCCATTCTGCCGCAGGCGCCGGCGCTGATCAACAAACCATTCATTTTTGCGAAATTAATGTAGGGCAAACCTCATTTCCTTCAGCACCCTTGCCCTGAGAACAAAGAACCTGGCGAATATAATCTCCGGTAAGGTCCCTCCGTAGGAGTTCAAAGTAATTTCTGAGAGATGCAGGTCTAGGCATTCGACGTGATTGTTATATTGTATCACATTATCCACCACTGGGCCTAATCTTACTACAAAAGAAGAAAACGTGTTAGTGCCTACATGTAGTTTTGAACATTGCTACAGGCCTATTTGGTTTGCAGGATTTGTAAAATGCACTAACTTGCTATCTTCGATCTGACGTGATTAACATGGGCATTTGATTACATTCTAGAAAAATGTAGCCTTCTTCACAAGAGGTTGGAGTGGATGAAAAGTTCCCTAAGAAAACTAGTACATATGAATCCAAAGGAGAAATGCTTATTGATTGTAACCATATGGATCAAGCAACCAATATGGGGGGAACATGTATGTACTGAAATCCTCCAAAAGAACCTTCAGAAATCGTAGTGCATTGTCATTGTAAACTTGGAAAAAGGTGTCACAAATTGAACTCCCTTATGGTTAACATTTAATAGGAAAGGAACATCACCTCGATATATAGCTTCTCCAGGCACGGAAAGCATCTCAGGAAACTGACAACTTGCTCCAGGTTGGGGCCGATAGATTCTAGTACCAAGACCTTCACTGTGCGCAGTTTTGGGGTCAAGCTTGTCGGAATCATTTTCTGAATGACAGACGAACAAACATCTTCAAAATTAGAAATAATGTTAATTTGTAGAAGGAGAGCTAGAAGGCGGCTGTTGTACCTCAATGGGTGTGGATCCAATAACAAGTTCGGAGTATTTGTGAGACGAGTAGCCCACCACTGTCAATTTTGGCGCAGAAATGACATTGATTCTTGTTGGACCTTCTTAATCAACTACAAGCAATCTCTCAAGTGCAGGTGTGTCCTCAGTGACCATACCGTGGTACACATCTTGTGATGTCTTCCTGCCACACCAGCAACACACATAAATAGTCCGGAGAGTCATGGAGGTGATGTGGAAGGTACTCAACCCATTGATCGCCTGAAGACGAAGGTACTCGAGTGCAGTACAGCCACGGAGCAGGCGCTCCATATCACCGTTTGAGAGGCAGACGGCGACGAGCTCGAGGTGCTTCAGTCGTAGTAGAATAAGAGCGGGCGCGTCATTAAGGGGGGTGGCAGTTCCTGAACTTGGCAACGCGCAACGTGGGCGCGAGGCGGAGTGCGGACGTTGGTAGCAACCACATATGCCCATCATCAAAAGTGAGCTCCTCGAGCTGATCTAGGGCGGGGGATCGGAACCAGTCGTCAAGCTTGGCTCGGTCCTTGCCATTGGAACGGAACTTGCGCATTCTAAGGCCTCTGGTTGGGCCAAGGTGACTGCCGAGGATCTTGGAGAACGCATCCAAGCTTTTGCGATAGCCATGGCAGAGCTCGTGGGTGTCGATGAGGTCGAGAGGGCTGGAGTTCCATAGGGGCGCCACCTCCGGGAAAGGACGGTTGTCTGAGCCCCATATTTGATTGGGAGGAGGGAGATGATGACTGTCAACATATCATCGGGGAGGCTGCTGATGAAGTCTAGGCCTGCTGGAGTCGCTTACAGTTCTAGCTTGCCCCACATCTGCTTGTTGGCAGCCCCGTTCCCCACCTCCGGAGTCTCCTTGTCAGCGGCGCTTTCTGATAGAAATGGGAGTACAGGGAATATTTAGTTAAAACAGGGCAATAGAAAAGTGTATTGGTAACTAGAATTTATTAGGTAGGAATATAGTAAGAAAAGGGAATAACAATTGGTTGCTTAAATACTACACAATTCATTTGACATTGCTGGGTAAGTCAACATGCAGATAGTTGAAAAGAAAACTTACTTCGAACAAAGTCTGGACAGATGATTTTGTCGGGGAAGTGAGCATAAATCTCATGACCAGGCCCTTTTATGTGCAGTGCAATTTTAGTGCCACCTTTCAGTACATAAAACTTAGAAATTTCTTTCCAAAAGCCAGTGCCAAAATAGGAGTCACCACGTTCATCAAGTCTTACAGTAGCAACGATTGTAAATCCATGGTTTGTGTGCAGTATGACATCCTGCAGTCTTGATCTATGTAAAGGGAAAGATTGTGCACTACATAATCTGTTGCATAGCAAGGGATGCGTTGCAAAAAATGGTAGGATTGTTAAAGAAAATATGGTAACATGCAAATATGGGCCCAAATTGAAAAAACTATACAACAGTTGAAATCGAAGGACAAAAATCTATAATTAAACAGATAGGGTAAACATGATGTCATGGAAATATGAGAGTAGTCGAAAGAACAATACATCATTAATTTGCCTAATATAGAAAGAAGAGTGGAAAATCCCCTTTGACGTATATGGTGCATGTGGAACCTTTTATCCAAATGTAGCAATATTTAGAATATGTCCAGGAAACTAGGCCATGCCAACCGATTTAGGGTGAGATTGAACATATCGCGCGTGTCCTCAAGTGATCTGGTATGGTGAGATGGAATCTCTGGCGGAGGTCGCAAAGTCCTGATGTGTCGGCGCACTGTACATTCTATGAATAAAAGAAAACCCTCGAATCAGCTCGAATAAAAATGAATTCACGGCGATTTCCGCTAGGTGATTAAAGAAGGCAGATGAACTGGGATAAGAGATGAGATAATATCTCATTAAATTATTTACCTTGTCGTCCATGAGAAAGAACCCTCAGTACGGCAGATTCCCCAACCGAGCGAAGCTGGGTCAACCGCGAGCAGCGTCGAGAAAGTCGATGGTGATAGGCGGCGGCAAGCGGAAGTGGCGAAATGCGGCGGGCTTTGCCGGCAGCCTCGCGGCGGCGGCAGGCGTCGAGCTAAGTGTTTACCACCGCGATAGGCGGTGCCATGGCATAGACGCGGAGGAGCTTGTGCAGGTGTGAATGGGGACCGGAGGGGGTGGCGGGCGGGGTGAGGGTTTTTGTGACGTGGGGATGGTGAGGGTTTCTTTTTCTTTTTTGAATTGGGAGGTGAGGGTTTTCTATCCCACAAAGAATTTTGGAGGCGATGGTTTGCTAGAGCGAACCATGTGTGATTGACACAACAGGAAAAATGAAAGTCATTGCACACGGTTCCAATTTTGGGAACCGTGTGTGATTGACGTACTGCCTCCGTCCTGGTTTATTGGTCCCCCTTTGTAACTTTTACCAAATGTTGACCAAATATTTAACATACTCAGACATAAATAATAAGCGTACACGTACATAAGCATAGTTCAACCATAAGTACATAGATCAACCGCCATTAAGCATACTCAAGCGTACATAGTTCGATCCATCCCACATCTCATCTCACATGCCGGCACGATCCTGAAGCTTCTCCAGGTACTCGGCGTATGCGCCGTGCGCCACCTTGCGAGAATACTTCTGCTTGAAGGAGCCAATGGCCCGTCCTCTTGCATGCACCAGAACACTTAGATACGCGTCATGAAGCTTGTGGTTGCAAAATGGGCATCGATAGCCGTTGTTCCAGGTCCTAATACGCCTGTTATGCTTTCCTGCATAAAGCTCCCTCAGGATTTGCCTCTTGTACCTCCTCTGGCAATCTTCATCCTCGCTGTCCACATCGTCAGACAGCACCTATACAAATAGTAAAACAAATTTGGCATCAAATCAATGATTACATGCCGTGAAGTAGGATTAGGAATTTATGGCTATTTATTTATACATATCCAGAGATTATGGTTCGATTTTTAAGCACAGTCGTCTATGTACAGACCAATCTTGAAGAAAATAATGGCACAAACATATGTAGGTCATTCAAAATCAATTGTCAAGTCCTGGCTAGGAATTATTAGCACGAACACTAACCCTAGTCGGATTACTAGCAGAAATCATTTGCACAGATGAAACAAGTAATCACTTATCACTTGTACCATTCAAACAATCAATACACTACACGGATCTAACGAAACTTACTCAGATTTCATGGATTGGGAGAACATAACCATAGGATTTCTATTGCAAAAAGGGGGAGGCAGGAGTAACCAGAGAAACCCTATGATCTATTTGACACATAAATGGGTATAGATGACTAACCAGCTATTCGTCGTCGTCGGAGTCGTCATCGGAGTGGTCGTCAGAGTCGTCGCCGGGGTCGTCACCAGAGTCGGTGTGGAACTCCGCCTCCGGCTGAGGAAGCTCGACGCCGTCGACGACATCAGGGTGCAGCGATAACTCGCCGGCGGTGACGGCAACCTCTGTCTCCATCTCCACGCCGTGCTCCGGTGCTTTAGCAGCCCCGGCATCGCCACTCCCTCCGATGGGGTGCTTTGGCGGCATCCTCATATACTGACGGCTTTGAGGACTAAGAGCGGCGTCGAGGATGCAAGTGGAGAGAGAGGATTGTGTGTGTGGCGAGGATGGGGGGTGCGGCCGCTCAAGCGCACCATTAATATGGAGTAGTGGGAGTTGTGGGAGAGAGGCGGGCGGCGGTCAAACCGATGGCTCGCCTCCTGGTGAGCCTGCGCACCGAACTGCTGGCATGCCTACCAAAGTTTCACACAGCTACTCGCACGCCTCCTGATGGCACTGCGCAGCGAGCATGCCTCCGTCAATTCACACACTTGCACGCACGCCTCCCCATCTGCCTGCACGGCGGACTGCTCGCATACATCCCGTCAACTCACGCCTGCTCACACGGCAAACAGGTCGCGCGGCGGCACGTATATTGTTTCTATTTGGATGATTAATGTTGTCGCTTTATTGCTTAACCGAAGCATGGCACGTATCCATTGTTGGTCTAACGCTCATGGTTCTAATAAATAATCCGTTTGGGATATTGGTTCCCAATTATTAATAATCTCCCATTTGTAATTAGATAAAGATTACATCAAAACTGGTCTCAAGTTTGACAAAAAAAAGTACAATGCCACTTTGTATTGGTGTCCATATGACAACACGATAAGTTTCTGAAGGAAATGTGCCCTAGAGGCAATAATAAAGTTGTTATTTACATTTCCTTATATCATGATAAATGTTTATTATGCATGCTAGAATTGTATTAACCGGAAACTTAGTACATGTGTGAATACATAGACAAACAGAGTGTCCCTAGTATGCCTCTACTTGACTAGCTTGTTTATCAAAGATGGTTATGTTTCCTAGCCATAGACATGTGTTGTCATTTGATGAACGGGATCACATCATTAGAGAATTATGTGATGGACAAGACCCATCCGTTAGCTTAGCACTATGATCGTTTAGTTTGTTGCTATTGCTTTCATCACGACTTATACATGTTCCTCTGACTATGAGATTATGCAACTCCCGAATACCGGAGGAACACTTAGTGTGCTATCAAACATCACAACGTAACTGGGTGATTATAAAGATGCTCTACAGGTGTCTCCGATGGTGGTTGTTGAGTTGGCATAGATCGAGATTATGAGTTGTCACTCCGATTGTCGGAGAGGTATCTCTGGGCCCTCTCGGTAATGCACATCACTATAAGCCTTCCAAGCAATGTGACTAATGAGTTAGTTGAAGGATGATGCATTACGGAACGAGTAAAGAGACTTGCCGGTAACGAGATTGAACTAGGTATAGTGATACCGACGATCGAATCTTGGGCAAGTAACATACCGATGACAAAGGGAACAACGTATGTTGTTATGCGGTTTGACCGATAAAGATCTTCGTAGAATATGTGGGAGCCAATATGAGCATCTAGGTTCCGCTATTAGTTATTGACCGGAGATGAGTCTCGGTCATGTCTACATAGTTCTCGAACCCATAGGGTCCGCACGCTTAACGTTCGATGACGATCGATATTATGAGTTTATGTGTTTTGATGTACCGAAGGTAGTTCGGAGTTCCGGATGAGATCACGGACATGATGAGGAGTCTCGAAATGGTCGAGACATAAAGATTGATATATTGGAAGACTATATTCGGAAACCGGAATAGTTCCAAGGTGTATCGGGTATTTTCCAGAGTACCGGGGAGTTACCGGAACCCCCCGGGGGGTTATTGGGCCTCATGGGCCTATTGGTGGAAGAGAGGAGGCAGTCCAAGGTATGGCGCCCCCTAGCCCAAACCGAATTGGACTAGGGGGCGGCCCCCTTTCCTTCTCTCCTCCCTCTCCTTCCCCCTTCTCCTTGTTGGAATAGGAAAGGGAGGCTGAATCCTACTTGGAGTAGGATTGCCCCCCCATGGCGCGCCTCCTCCCCTGGCCATCCTTCTCCTCCCTCCTCCCTTTATATACGTGGGAGGGGGCACACCAAAGTTTCTCTTAGTCGTGTGCGGTGCCCCCCTCACAAAAACACACCTTGGTCATATCGTTGCAGTGCTTAGGCAAAGCCCTGCGCCTGTAACTTCACAATCACCGTCACCACGCTGTCGTGCTGATGAAACTCTCCCTCAGCCTCAGCTGGATCAAGATTTATAGGGATGTCACCGAGCTGTACGTGTGCAGATCGCGGAGGTGTCGTGCGTTCGGTACTTGATCGGTTGGATCGTGAAGACGTTCGACTACATCAATCGCGTTACTTAACGCTTCCACTTTGGGTCTACGAGGGTACGTGGACACACTCTCCCCGCTCGTTCCTATGCTTCTCCTAGATAGATCTTGCGTGATCGTAGGAATTTTTTTGAAATACTACGTTCCCCAACAGTTTCATGAACTTCAAATAACTTTTGGATGTACTAGAATTTAAAAATCAAGATTCTCAATGTTTGAAATTTGTTGCACGGGGATTAAACATGCAACCCAGTGAGACACATGTGTTTTTGCAATCCATTTAGGTGCACTGTCACGTGTGCATGTAGCTCAAATTTTATTTTTGCACATTATACCCGTAGAAAATCAATCAATTAATGTACTAAAACGTCTTAATGATCTCTGTGATTTTTTCGAAACTAAAACATCCCTCCTTTGGTAACATATGTTCACCGTAGGATAATTAATTTAACATGCATCGTAGTTGCGGTGGATTCGCGGTGTGGGTGTGGGTGTGTGCGTCTGGGGGTGGCAGGTGGCGCGCAGTACACTACGAGTTGTGAGCCACCGTGTGGGTTGGCCGTTTTGTTAGGCAGGCCGGTGCCACATCAGAGTTGTGAAATCGTTATTTAAAACATTACACAGCCCTTTCATACATACATGTTTTGGCCACATGCACTCGATGGTTGTCCTACACGACACTCGATACTCGCGTGTGACGCTTTCTGTGGGCCCGCAAGGTCGTCGTCCGTCACTTTGATGAACAGCCGGCAGTGAGGTTAATTTGACCAGCAAGGTAGAATCTTTTTTGTTTGTGTTATGGTGGTATATAGTACGCGTCGAAGAGGTGGGAGGGGACTAGCATATATACTATATGTACGCGTCCGTGAACAAGTACACCTCACTCAGTGTCGGGACTTTTTGGTTTCCGAGGCACGTGCCACATCAAAATTGTGATATTGGCTATTAAAACATCACACAACACCTTTTTGGGCCACATGCATGCACGCGGTGGTTATCCTAGCTAGGACACTCACATGTGACGCTTCCATATGTGGGCCCACGAGGCCATCGTCGATACATGCATGCATCACTTTGACCTACATCGTGAGAGGTTAATTAATTTCACCATCGATGAGGATTCTTTTGGGTTGTACATATTACGGCAGGAGCATATAGTATGCAGTAAAGAGGGGGGAACGGGACCATCATATTTAGTACGCTTCATGAACCTCGCTCTGTGTGGGTGCATGGTTTACGGTTTTTGAGGCATGTGGCACATCAAAGTTGTTGTGCATTTTGGGTATTCAACATATATATATGTTTGGACCACATGCAAAGCGGTGGTGGTTGTCCTCTAACACCCACTTAAGCGATTATCAGCGATATCGATGCTTTCCATCTGTGGGCCCGCTTGCTCCATCACTACTTTTTGCCTGACAACAAGAGAGGTTAATTTGACTTAGGAGGGGATTATTATTTTTGCTTGTAATACTGTATATATATAGGTCATGCTCTGGGATGACATGCATGATACAGTTTGAGCACACACACATGCATGTGTACGCATGAATACCTCCCATCGAGTCGAAGTGGCTAATACAATGACACGTCATGAACCGATCTCGCTCTGTGTGGGGAGCTAGTGTACGATTTTTGACGCACGCGCCACATCAATGTTGTGAAATGGTATTCAAACATGCATGCACGCATCACCTCCATACATATGCATGTAGTGGTTGCCTTCGAACGGTACACTCCCTCGCGTGGTTATCGGCGACAAGCCTATATATTCATGGGCCCGCGTGGACATCCATGATCACCTTGACCAACAACAAGATAGGTTACCATGGCGGATTCTTCATTTGGTTCGTGTTATCGTAGTATAGGTCATGGTGAGATTCAGGACTTAGGTTTGAGCGCATATACTATGCACGCATGCATGCATGAACCCGTCGTTGGCTTGAAGTGTGGTGTAACATACATATGCATCGTCAAGCTAACCCTCACTTAGTGTGGGGATTTCTAGTTCGAAATCACGGTGCCACATCAAAGTTGTTCCATTGTTACTCAAACACACCTCTCCATACATATGTTTGGGCCACACACATGCAGTGGTTATCTTCGGGGACTAGCTACTTGCGTGATTAATTATTGGCGAGCTAGCCCATCTCCGGGGTCGCATGGACGGCCATCACTTTGACCAACAACAAGAGAGAGGTTGTACGACCAAGGTGGATTATTCTTGGTTCGTTTTACGATCCATCTTGGTGAGATATGCCTCTCTGGCTCGCCGACTGAAAGTGTGTGGGGGGGGGGGGTTGCTACTTCGCACTTTTCTAGGTGAACCTCGGTTGGGGGCATGCATTCATAGCTTAGGATTCCCTTCGTGGCGACACGAGGGGGGCTGCTAGCTACTTTGCACTTTGCTAGGTGAACCTCGGTTGGGGGGCATGCATTCATAGCTTGGGATTCCCTTCGTGCCGACACGAGGGAGGGGGGCTGCTAGCTACTTCGCACTTTTCTAGGTGAACCTCGGTTGGGGGGCATGCATTCATAGCTTAGGATTCCCTTCATGCCGACACGAGGGAGGGGGGATGCTAGCTACTTCGCACTTTGCTAGGTGAACCTCGGTTGGGGGGGCAATGCATTCATAGCTTAGGATTCCCTTCGTGCCGACACGAGGGAGGGGGGCTCCTAGCTACTTCGCGCTTTGCTAGGTTGAACCTCGGTTGGGGGGCATGCATTCGTTGCTTAGGATTCCCTTCGTGCCGACACGAGGGAGGGGGCTGCTAGCTAGTTCGCACTTTGCTAGGTGAACCTCAGTTGGGGGGCATGCATTCATAGCTTAGGATTCCCTTCGTGCCGACACGAGGGAGGAGGGGGGCTGCTAGTTACTTCGCACTTTGCTAGGTGAAGCTCGGTTGGGGGGAGGGGCATGCATTCATAGCTTAGGATTCCCTTCATGCCTACACGAGGGGGGTGGGGGCAAGCAATACCGTGAGCTTTGCGAGATAGGTGCCACATCGAAGTTGCATCTGGTATTTGAAAATCGAACCACCCTTTTCATACATAAATTTGGTCCACATGCAAGTGTGTTCGTGTTCTGACCCTCTCCCGCATCATTTTTTGCCAAATTTATGAACATTAGACAAGTCGGATGACACAACAAACACGGTTCACTCAAACTAACCGTGTGCCACGCCGGTGCCCCTGTCACGCACACATCCGCACGGTACATTGGGCTCCACGAGGCTCCCCCTCTCAAAAATATCTGCCCGCCTCGAGGGTTTTTCTGTTTCATAACACACGGTTGTTATCTCCGGACCGTGTGCGATATTTCTTGTTCCCAATCCCGCTTGCATCCCTAGAAAATATCTGCCCGCCTCGAGGGTTTTTCTGTTTCACAACACACAGTTGTTATCTCTGGACCGTGTGCGATGTTTCTTGTTCCCAATCCCGCCTGCATCCCTAGAAAATATCTGCCCGCCTCGAGAGCTTTTCTGTTTCATAACACACGATTGTTATCTCCGGGCCGTGTGTGATGCACTATCATCAGAAATTTCAATAGACCCGGCATTTCACTCCCGCGTTTGACTCCCGTGTAGTAAAATTTTCAGTACCCGCGTCATTTCCTCAAGCACCCCCCCTCCACACACACACACACACACCAAAACCTCCTCGGGCGTGCGCGCGCGCGCACACACACACCCCTCCCTCGCTAGGAACGCTAGCAAGGTCCCCGCCGCCGCAGCCGCCGCAAGGCCTCCATTGTCAACATCTGCCGGTTTGCCCGTGCAGCTTACCCACCGATCTCCATACCCAGGCCGCCCTGAGTTTCTTAGATGACGCCTGCCAAACGCCCCCTTTCCCACAGATCCCCATCCCCCACTCCAGAGCGTCGCAGCCTAAGCCCAGCTACGCTTCCCGTGGAGCTCGAGGAGCGACTGGCCCAAAAGAGGTGTATCGCGGTCTCTTCGCCCGACGTCGCCGAGGAAGCTGACGACCATTATTGGCGGCAGGCACTCAAGCAGCGGGCTAGAGTATGCGGGCATGTCTCGGCCGCCGGCTACGGCATCGAGGTCATCGACAGCGACGGCCTGAGGCGGGCTATGTCACAGGTTAAGTGGCCCACCCCCAACCCCTCGGGTTCAACCGCCGTCGATCTCATCCATGGCCCCGCCGCTGATCTCCTCTGGCTCGCTGTAACGCCCCGGACACACCCGCCGGTGGTCGTTACTCCTGGCGGGATCTAGACTGGCCCCATAGATCAATACTAATCTTTTCTCCGCACTTTGTCCTCACTCGTGCGCACCCGGAAGCAACTTCCCGGTCGGTCACCCATCCTGAAACTACTCCAAGCTGAGCACGCTTAACTTTGGAGTTATGTCCGAATGGGCTCCTGGAAAAGAAGGAATTCCTTATTGATATGAGTAGTCTATCATCCCTAATAAGCCAGGCTATCACATACACCCCCACTCAGAGGAACCGACGTCCTCGTCGGGCCACAGGAACGTTCCCTCTTGGCACATACGTCCGTGCTTCCAGTCCGACACATGTGCCATGTCGTGTGCCACGACGGGTCACAAACGTCATGCACAACATGACCGCGCACTTGTCCGCAAACATCCATGTAACCACGAGGTTCGGCTCTGATACCAACTTGTAACGCCCCGGACACACCCGCCGGTGGTCGTTACTCCTAGCAGGATCTAGACTGGCCCCACAGATCAATACTAGTCTTTTCTGCGCACTTTGTCCTCACTCATGCGCACCCGGGAGCAACTTCCCGGTCGGTCACCCATCCTGAAACTACTCCAAGCTGAGCACGCTTAACTTTGGAGTTCTGTCCGAATGGGCTCCCGGAAAAGAAGGAATTCCTTATTGATATGAGTAGTCTATCATCCCTAATAAGCTAGGCTATCACACTCGCTGTCAACAATTTGCCATTCTACATCGCCATCGAGCCCCTTTTGTCATTTTTGAAGGACACGTTCTGCGACGCTGGCTTGGGATCCACATCTTCCAAGTTAGACCTCATCGACGGCGACCACGAGGAGGGCACCCTCTCCGGCTCTTCCAAGGGGAAAGAGCCCATCTGCTCTTCCAAGGGGAAAGCGCCCGTCTGCGACATCAGGGAGGGCACCCTACAGCCGTGCTCTTCCAAGGGGAAGGAGCCCATCTGCGACAACATGGAGCACATCCAGGGTCCGTGCTCTTCCCACGGGAACGAGCCCGTCTGTGACAAGTGAGGAACCCCATGATTTGTTTTGTCGTGCCTCTTCACAGGGGGAAACCCATGATTTGTTTTGTCGAGTCCCTTTGTAGTGTAGTGAGAATATGTCTAGTTTTAATTGCTATATCTGGTTGTTTGCAGTATGCCTTGTTTATTTCAGTTGTTCACAATGTGATGCTCTATATGTGCAATTATTTACTGTGCAGTACATTTCATCAATCTAGTTTTAAACATACCAATAGGAATGCATATATTTGCTTGCTGTTAAGCCTATTATAGCTAGCATATGCCTCTTTTAAAGGTTTTTGATTGTTCGGTTGTTTGTAGTTAGCATATGTCCAGTTTCAAATGCTATCTTTGGTTGTTCGTAGTATGCCTTGTTAATTCCAATTATTCACAACGTGATGTTCTATATGTGCAATTATGAACTGTGCAGTTCAATTTCATCAGTACCAGTTTCAACAATACCACTATGAATGACTACATTTGGTTGCTGCATCTTGTAGTTAACACGCATTTCCATTTTTATTTAACAATAACCAGTGTACTTAGACCGACACAATACCAGTTTGAATGACTATGTTTGCTTGTTGTTAAATGTTAGGCCTATTGCAGTTAACACGCCTTTCCACTTGTTTTGCTTTACTAGCATGCTTAAACCTGCACACTGAAGCTATCTTTTGGAGATTATTTTGTCTGCCATGTATAATTTTGGTTGATGTTTAGCCTGTTGTGCTTAACATGCTTCTCGATGTACCTAAACAGGACAATTTTGGGAACGACTGATGTTTTCCATTGAGGTTAGTTTTATCCCATGGCATATCTGTTCACTGTTCAGGATATCGGTAGCTGGTACCATATAGGCCAGCGGCTGATAAGGGACTAATCGGTGAATCGGACTTTTAACTGAATATATCTGCAAACCATTTTTCGTTAGGTTAACTAGGGCCATATGTAATATATCTGAGGCTACATAGCAACATGCACTGTACTTGATGTCTAAAGATGCAATCCTAGGCTACATAGCAACATGGAAGAGTGTTACATTAATGTTCCAATGATGTCTAGATATGCGTAGAAGAGCAGCAGCAGCAACAGCAACAACACAGCCCTGTTTGGATACTCAACTTAGCTAGAGGTTAAAGTTAGTTTCTAGCTCATTACTAACCCTAAACTAACTCCATCCAAAGAGTTGGTTGGATGGCAGGGTTAGATTGACAATAAATGCACTAGGAGAACTAGCTCCAATTAGCACCTCTTGGGTTGGATGGTTTTTTTGGGTGGGTTATAGATGCAACTAGCTCAAACTAGCCCTCATGTTTAGATATACTTTAGGGCTATTTGAGCCCGAACTAGCTCAAACTAACTGTAACCCATGGATACAGCAGCAGTTAATCAGCCGATAATTTGTGAGAATGAACTAAACTCCTTCCGGCCCATAATATAAGATGTTAATTCATCTAATATGTGAGTATATTGGATGTTATAAGATACTCCCTCCGTTCCTAAATATTTTTCTTTTTAGAGATTTATATAGACATATTTTAGAGTACGGATTCACTCATTTTGTTCCGTATGTAGTCACTTGTTGAAATCGCTAGAAAGACAAATATTTAGGAACGGGGGGAGTATTATAAAAGAGTGATGTACTACATCATTGTGCAATTGTTGTTTAGCTTCTAATATTAACTTGGTGCTTTTGGGTACATATGTCATTGGTAAAGATCCGCGCTTCGACCCTTTTTGCGTATGGGGCAATGAGATATCGATGAACCATCATCAAGTGAGGAAGCTGATAAAGATTGTTAGTAAAATGGGTCCAAAGATGGCAATTAAACTATTTATTTACACTTTATCCAAGACAACAACGAACTGCAGGATGGTAAGTAAGAACTCTGCAACCTTCTTTTTAATGCCCATAATGAGTTGTGTTAGATGACAATGTCTGAGTCTTTTTCCTTTCAAGTGGTTGCCAAAGCAGTTTACTCAAGATTACCTCTCAAACTACATGATTGGTGGGCATGCAAAGGTTAAAGTATTTCTACCAGAACACGATGATTATCTAGATGTTTTCATGAAGACAGTGAAGGAGGGGCGGTCGGCCATCACAAAGGGTTGGACTAGCGTGCGTGCCTTCTGCATGGAGGAGGGCACAATATGGGCATTCCGCTTCACCTTGTTCAGCAACCAGAATGTATTTTGCCTCTTTCTTTACCGTCTTTAATAGTACAAGTATACAACTGTGGTTCCTCATTCTTTATTTGGTTCTTATGTAATTCTTGAACATATGTACCTATGAATGGAATAATGCATTGGTTGTTTGAACATGATGGATATGAATAAAGTTGTAGCATACATTCAAATCCGGTACAATTTGAAATGCCAGCAATTAAATCATGGTGAAATTACGCTCTCCAGGTTGTTACGGCACACACGGGTGGTAAAACACAAACGTTTGCGATATACACCATAATCCGAGATGGTTCACAGAGAGGAAACGTGTGCAAGCATGTGCACAGTTGCCGTTTGCAAAGCATGTGCGATGTCACACAATATCACAAACGGTGCGGGCAAACTAAATGTTTGTGTTAGTTGCCTTATCGTACACGATTCGCAACCATAAATTGTTTCTGATGAAGTATGCATCGTAAACGTTGCACCACAGAATAGCGTGTGCAATTGTTGTCGTGTACGACGATGTTACGACGGTCCGACATTTTGTAATCATGTCCGACACTCGTACGACGATTAGCTAATCTTCTTAATAGTGAACCGTTTGTGATGGGCCGCGCATCATACACGTTCTATAATTGTGAACCGTTTGTGATGGGCCGCGCATCTTAAACGTAGCACCACAGAATACCAACTGCTATGGCAATGCGAGCAGAAACGAGTAGGAGTATTGTAGGGTCCCTATCCCCGACGGTTTCTGGGTCGCGTGGGAAGGACCCCCTATCGCCGTCGCTCACTAGGCGATGTTTCCAAATGCCGTCGCGGAAAGGGGTTAAAAACTGTTTGTATAGCAGTAACGCGTACTAGTGTAGTTTCTTCCTCTGTAGGGGGTGTTTCCTCCCCAATAACTACATCGTCTAGGTTTTCTTTACAAATCCCCAATCTTGCCATTAAACCTTCGGTGTCCTCCTGCCCAGCCATGCCGAACGAGGAGCCATGTTGTGATGCCTTGCTAAAACCCTAGTAGACCAATCTCTAAATCTCTAGTCAGAGAAGCCGAAACCCACCCTACCAAACCAATTGTCGTCGATCCAAGGTAGGGTCAGGTGACCACCCCTTAGTCAGCTCAACATCTTCGGTGGCAAGATGGATGCGGGAACAGGAAGTATTCTAAACACCGATGTAGACGCCAGAGAGAACATAAAACCCTAGTCAGAGGGGATACACATGATTCGCAAATGCTACCCGTGGTGGTCCTGCCTATGAAACGCCCTTGAATTACGAATACTTAGCGACTAAGAAAAGAACCAAATCGAAGTTTTCAAAATGGAAACCGGAGCAGTGTATGTCACAGTGAAATAGTCCTGATACATCGCAGCGATAACTGAAGCGGAGTGACGCAGCAGGCGGTGCACGTTTTACAGCAAGACAGCCTGGACACAGCAGCAGAGTGACAGCCGGAGCTGAGTGACGCGAAAACTTTCGTTGAAATTCCATGTGGTGGCCGGGCCGCGGCCCCCCGGGAGGACCGCGCAGTCCACGTGGGAAGCCAACGGATGCCTTTTGTTGCCTCTGGAAAGCATAAAAGGATATTTGAACAAGAGTTTTTCAATGAAAGACCTCGGTGAAGATGCTTACATATTGGGCATCAAAATCTATAGAGATATATCAAGACGCTTAATAGGACTTTCACAAAGCACATACCTTGACAAAGTTTTGAAGAAGTTCAAAATGGATCAGTCAAAGAAAGGGTTCTTGCCTGTATTGCAAGGTGTGAAGTTGAGTAAGGCTCAAAGCCCGACCATGGCAGAAGAAAGAGAAAGGATGGAATTCATTCCCTATGCCTCAGCCATAGGCTCTATAATGTATGCCATGTTGTGTATCAGACCTGATGTGTGTCTTGCCATAAGTCTGGCAGGGAGGTACCAAAGTGATCCAGGAGTAGATCACTAGACAGCGGTCGAGAATATCCTGAAGTACCTGAAAAGGACTAAGGACATGTTTCTCGTTTATGGAGGTGACGAAGAGCTCGTCATAAAGGGTTACGTCAATGCAAGCTTCGGCACATTTCCGGATGACTCTAAGTCTCAAACTGGATACACGTATTTGTATCAAATGGTGGAGCTATCAGTTGGTGTAGTTCCAAATAGAGCATCGTGGCGGGATCTACATGTAAAGCGGAGTATATAGCTGCTTTGAAAGCAGCGCAAGAAGGAGTCTTGGATGAAAGAGTTCATATCCGATCTGGGTGTAATACCTAGTGCATCGGATCCAATGACTATTTTTTGTGACAATAGTGGAGCTATTTCCATTTCCAAGGAGCCCAGGTACAAGAGAACCAAGCACATCAAGCGTCGTTTCAACTCCATTCGTAATCATGTTAAGGATGGAGAAATAGAACTTTGCAAAGTACATACGAATCTGAATGTGGCAGACCCGTTGACTAAACCTCTTCCACGAGCAAAACATGATCATCACGAAGACTCCATGGTTATTAGATTCATAACTATGTAAACTAGATTATTGACTCTAGTGCAAGTGGGAGACTGTTGGAAATATACCCTAAAGGCAATAATAAATTGGTTATTATTATATTTCTTTATTCATGATAAAGGTTTATTATTCATGCTAGAATTGTAATCCAGGCGGAGGAGAGCCACCCCCACGCCCCTGCACCACCAATAGAGGCCGAACAGCCACGACAGCACCACCAGGCCAACCACCAGCCCGCACCCTCGTCGCCGCACCACTGGACGTAGGCCACCACTGCCCAAGTCGCAGCAACCACGCCGCCACCCCCAGAGGGCCTCAGCTCACGCCTCGCACCGTATGTCAAACCCTTGCAGGAATCCCGCCGGATCTGGCCGCCCATTGCAGCCCTACAGGCAGCCGCCGCATTTCGATCGGGCTCTATGATGTTGCTGCGCCGCCCGAGAACGACCACCTCGCCGCCTAGCTTACCCACTGCCGCACCACTGCGCCCCCACGACAGCCAGCGCCTCCACTTGATGCAACTGACCTGCGACGCACCAGCCGAGGGGAGAGGACGAAGAGGCACCGCCGTCGCGCCAACGGGGCTTTGCCCTTCAGCGCCTGACGACAGCGACAAGGGAGGAAGGGTGGGAGGGATGGTTGGGAGGCTCGGTGGCTAGGGTTCCTCCCGTGCCGCCCGCGGGAGCGACAGGTGGACGAGAATTGCATCACAAAAGGATTGTCCTCGATCGTTCAATCTTGACCTCACGGGCATGGTCCCAACCCGGCCGTATATTCCTGTGAAACGCATACTCTATGTGAACTCGAGCGATATCTATTCATCTAGTTTCTTCCTCTGTATGAGGTGTTTCCTCCTCAATAACTTCATTGTCTAGATCTTCTTCTCAAAACCCCAATCTTGCCATTAATCCCTCGACGTCCTCCTGCCAGCCGTGCCGAACAAGGAGCCATGTTTGCCATGCCATGCTAAAACCCTAGCAGGCCAATCTCTAGGCAGAGAAGCCGAAACCCACCCTACCAAACCAATCGTCGTCGATCCAAGGCCGGGGCAGTGCTACTAGACCACCCCTTCGCTAGCTCGAGATCCTCAGTGGCAGGACGGATGCCGGAATGGGAAGTTTACTAAGCACCGACGTAGACGCCGCCGGAGATAACATGAAACCCTAGTCAAAGGGGATACGCATGATTCGCAAATGCTACCCGTGGTGGTCCTGCCTATGAAACGCCCTTGAATTACGAATACTTAGCGACTAAGAAAGAACCAATTCGAAATTTTCAAAATCGAAACCGGAGCAGTGGTAACTGAAACAGAGTAACGCAGCAGGGCGGTGCACGTTTTACGGCAAGACAGCCTGGACGCAGCAGCAGAGTGACAGCCGAAGCCGAGTGACGCGAAAACTTTCGTCGAAATTCCGCGTGGCGGCCGGGCTGCGGCCCCCCGGGAGGACCGCGCGGTCCACGTGGGCGACCAACGAACGCCTTTTGCTGCCTCTGGCCTCCGCGTCAGCCACTGGGCCCACACCAAACAGCACTCAAACTCTCTCTCCCCCCGCACCCCGACCCCCCACCCCTTTTCCTTTCCCCCATCGGTTTCGGTTACCCCTTCCTCCTCCCTCCCTTACAAGAATCGCTCGAATCTGTCGGGGCGAGCGCAGAGGCAGCGCGCGGCCGGCACGGAGACAGGGAGGAGTCGCCCGAGAGGTTCTGCGCCCGTCCGCGAGCGAGGTAGCCAGGGAGGGGAGAGATGGACGCCGCCGGCGCCGGCGCGAGCAACGGGGGCCTGCTGTACCACGAGGTGCAGGAGGGGAAGCTGTGCGCCGTGCACTGCGTCAACACCGCCCTGCAGGGGCCCTTCTTCTCCGAGTTCGACCTCGCCGCGCTCGCCGCCGACCTCGACCAGCGCGAGCGCCAGGTCATGCTGCAGGGCGCCGCCACCGTCGCCGCGGGGGACTTCCTCGCCGAGGGCGAGGGCTCCCACAACGTCTCCCTCGGCGGCGACTTCAGCATCCAGGTAGATTGCTTTCCCGGCCCTCTTTATTTCCCTAGGTATTTTGCCCTAGGTTAATAATTATTATGTCTGTCGCCCTATGTTCGACATGGCTCGAGACCTGCGGCTGTCCTGCCATACAATTTTAGGGGGTTCCTTGAGATCGATGCTTGATGTGGCTCCTTTCTCCAGTAGAACAGGGCTGTCTTTTGCCTTAGGTTAATTCTGTTTGTTGCCCTGTTGTTTTGAATGAATCTAATGACATGTGTATTGTTCTTTTGATGGCCGTCTTGAAATGCATAAGCCTACCTACGGTGAAATGATGTTTATTCATATGTTATCGTTGTAGTCCTAGGAAATGCATAATCCTACCTGCGGTGAAGTGATGTTTATTCATATGTGATAGTTGGAGTCCTAGGAAATGCATAATCCTACCTGCGGTGAAGTGATGTTTATTCATATGTGATAGTTGGAGTCCTAGGAAATGCATAATCCTACCTGCGGTGAAGTGATGTTTATTCATATGTGATGGTTGGAGTTGTAGGAAATGCATAATCCTACCTGCGGTGAAGTGATGTTTATTCATATGTAATAGTTGGTGTCCTAGGAAATGCATAATCCATTGTGTTCTTATTGGCACACATGGAGGCACCACAGTTGGATCATTGATCCATGAACGTAGGTGAAGCCATATCATCCTTGCCAAAGCCAAGGCATATGTGGGAACAATATGGATCTGTAGCCATTGGCATTGCCATCGGCTACTTAGCAAAGTTACTTTGTTAGGCTTGGAGTACAATGTGTTAAGCAAGATATTTCCTATAGGCTTGCTCTTTTTGCATTACTTGAAAAGGCTGTCTATAGTTGGTTCTGAAGTAGTTGTATTGGAAATGGCAAGAGTTCTCGTGATAATTTGTATGTACTTCTCTAGGCTACGTACTTGGCTTACGCAAATGCATGGGTCTGCATGATACATCTGTAGTTATTAATTCTGCTGTGATTACACTTGTCCACTTTTATGTACCTTCCGTACATGACGGTTTTAGTCGGTTTTGTTATTTGACTTCTGTCGTCTCCTGAATTTCTTGCGCCAAGAATAATTCAAGCGGATTTGTAGTTATTATTTAATTCTGCTGTTTTTGCACGTGTCCACATGTACATACTTTCCGTACGCCTAGCTTTATCATTTTCGTTATTTGAGTTTTGTCGTATCCTGAATTGCCTGTGTTAAGAATCAATTCAAAAGGATTTGTCGTTATTGATTAATGCTGTTGAGATCACACTTGATCACATCTATGTACTTTCCATACTCCGTGCCTTAGTCGGTTTTGTTATTTGAGTTTTGCCTTGTCCTGAATTGCTTGTGTTAAGAATAAATTCAAGTGGATTTGTAGTTATTAATTAATTCTGCTGTTCTTGCACGTGTCCACATTTGCATACTTTCTGTACGCCTAGCTTTATCAGTTCTGTTATTCGAGTTTTGTCGTGTCCTGAATTGCTTTGCGTTAAGAATCAATTCAAACAGATTTGTAGTTATTGATTAATGCTGTTGAGACCAGTCCACATGTATGTACTTTCCACAGGCCTTGCCTTAGTCGGTTTTGTTATTTGAGTTTTGTCGTGTCCTGAATTGTTGTGTTAAGAATAAACTCAAGTGGATTTATAGTTATTGATTAATGCTGTTGAGATCACACGTGATCACATCTATGTACTTTCCATACTCCGTGCCTTAGTCGGTTTTGTTATTTGAGTTTTGTCGTGTCCTGAATTGCTTGTGTTAAGAATAAATTCAAGTGGATTTGTAGTTATTAATTAATTCTGCTGTTCTTGTACGTGTCCACATTTGCATACTTTCTGTACGCCTAGCTTTATAGGTTTTGTTATTTGAGTTTTGTCGTGCCCAGAATTGCTTGCGCTAAGAATCGATTCGAACGGATTTGTAGTTATTGGTTAGTGCTGTTGAGATCAGTCCACATGTATGTACTTTCCGTACGCCATGCCTTAATCGGTTATGTTATTTGACTTTTGTTGTGTCCTGAATTGCTTGTGTTAAGAATAAACTCAAGTGGATTAGTTATTAATTAATTCTGCTTTTTTTGCACGTGTCCACATTTACATACTTTCCGTATGCGTAGCTTTATCAGTTTTGTTATTCGATTTTTGTCGTGTCCTGAATTGCTTGCGTTAAGAATCAATTCAAACGGATTTATAGTTATTGATTAATGCTGTTGAGATCACACTTGTCCACATGTACGTACTTTCCGTACACCGTGCCTTGGTCGGTTTTGTTATTTGAGTTTTGTCGTGTCCTGAATTGCTTGTGTTCAGAATAAATTCAAGTGGATTTGTAGTTATTAAGTAATTCTGCTGCGCTTACACTTGTCCACATTTATGTACCTTCTGTACTCCATGCTCTTGGTCGATTTTTTTTATTGGAGTTTTGTCATGTCCTCAATTGCTTGTGTTAAGAATAACTTCAAGCGGATCTGTAGTTATTAATTAATTATGTGGCGATTACACGTGTTCATATTTATGTGCTTTCCATATTCTTTTAGTCGGTTTTGTTATTTGAGTTTTCTTGTGTCCTGATTTGCTTGCTTTCAGAACAAATTCAAGTGGACTCCTAGTTACTAATTTTGCTCTGATCTACAGTTGCCCATTGTATTTTCCGTACGCCTTGTTATTTAAGTTTTGTTGTACTGAATTTCTTATGTTAAGAATAACTTAAAGCAGATCTTTTTTTCAATAATTATTCCACATGATAAGAGCAAATTCAAGCCTATAGCTGTCTAGGTTTCACCTTATCCCTGAATAGTTCTGAAATCAATTATGTTAGCTAGTACTCCCTCCGTTCCTAAATATAAGTCTTTTTAGACATTTCAAATGGAATACAACATACGGATGTATGTAGACATATTTTAGAGTGTAGATTCATTCATTTTGCTCCATATGTAGTCACTTGGTGCAATCTCTAGAAAGACTTATATTTAGGAACGGAGGGAGTATTAAACTTGGCAAATGGTTTGACCTTATGACGGTCAGTTCTTTGACTCGAAGTCCTGAATCAATCCTGCAAGGTTAATTTATGATCATATGAGTTCTTAGGTAAACGGTTATATATTATTAAAATGTGCAATCACTATATATGTGGAAATGAGAACATGAGATGTGTTTGCATTTGTATTCTGTTATATCTCTAATTCTAGCAATATCCACATTATTTTATAATTCAGGTAAATATACAACAGCAAATATGTGATGACACAAAATAAAAATACTAACAATTTGCCAAGTCAATTAACTGGCAGTGGTCTAGTTTGTTGGTCAGGCCTGGTAGTTACATCATTTTGCTTGTGTGATATGGATCTGCTTTTGTTAGCATACCAATTAGAGAAGGCATTTTCTAGTCAATAACACAACCAGCTGAGTGTTTTGATTCTCAGTGCCCATTACTAGGAACCACACCATGTAATGCAAACAATTAAAAATAAAAGCATGGAAGGAAGAGAATGCTACTGTGCATATGTATTTTTAAGTCTTTGTATCTGTTCTGGAATATGATTTGATCCAAAATGCAAGTACAAATAATATGAGTATTTTACCACTCCTTATTTAAGTAATCTTTTTTCTACAGTACGTAATAACACTAAGGGATTTAGGGACTTGACATATGATATTGTTATTTTTTCAGCATTATTTATCTTCCATGCATGTCTATGAAGTTGCCATTGGTTTGAAGTGTACAGCTCTAACATTAACCATACGGTTCAATTTGCTTGCTAAATTCCTATTATCTTCTTTTTCCTCATCTGGCTAACAAAATATTTATTTTACACAAGTCCTCCGTTTTTCTATGAAGGGTCAGAGTGGCACAAAAGGCTGACCAGTGCATGGTCATGTGCTCCGTTTTGCGCTTTTTTCACTTGCATACATGTGGTATTTGCATTCTCAGTAGTACAGTTAAAATTTAGCAATAATTATATACTCATTTCAAAATTTTACCATTATACATTAGTTTTCAACATAATTAGTTTCTTCCCATACTAGTGATCAATTATTTGTAATTTTCTCTGATAGGTAAGTTTGCGTGTTATCTTGCATTTACAGTGTACTGATTGAGTCTTAAGAACATCATATGCCAGTATGCCATTGATAGTTTACTATAGATGATAGGTTTACATACTTCTTGCAGGAGATTGTATTTTAACATTTTCTGGTAACCTTAGTTAGGCGTCCGACTTCATATTGGTTTTCTGTGTGGCTTTAGGATCAGGTTTCATTTGAATAAGTTTTCCTTTTAGAGGAGCATTTGTTCATGTACCTTTGTGCTGAATCTGGATTCCCCATAGCAGCGTCTATTTAGGAAGATTATTACATAGTCAAAATCATCTAGTATTTATTTCCATGTGTATGTAGAGTTCATCTGCTTCACTGGCTACAGTTGTGCTGTAGGTTTTGATGCTTGGGGTAGTAAATAGGAAATTCCTTTTTTTATTACTACAAGTTCTATGCATTGTGAATTTTAAATTTGTTATTATTTGTTGCAATGCACTCCAAAGTTCATATTCTCACCTGGATAATTTCATGTTACAGGTTCTGCAGAAGGCACTGGAAGTCTGGGACCTCCAAGTTCTTCCCCTTGACTCCCCAGCAGCTGGGTCATCCCTATTTGACCCAGAGCTAGAAATTGCTTTCATTTGCCACCTTCAGGACCACTGGTTCTGCATCAGGAAGGTGAATGAGGAGTGGTATAACTTCAACAGTCTCTACCCTGCTCCTGAGCATCTGTCAAAGTTCTACCTCTCAGCTTTCATTGACACCCTGAAGGGGGCAGGCTGGAGCATTTTTGCTGTTAGGGGCAATTTCCCTAAAGAGTGTCCCATGGCGACAGAAGGCTCCAATGGTTTCGGGCAGTGGCTGACTCCTGAAGATGCCCGGAAGATAACAGCCTCTTGTAACCAGGTGCCAGCACCCACTCAACAGGGAGCAGTCTCTCAGCTCGGTGGTCAGTCAGCAGGCATGAGTGAAATGGACATCATCGCAGCACAGCAGGAAGAAGCTGACCTGAACGCCGCTATAGCTGCCAGCCTGATGGACGCTGGGGGTCCATTTGGCAGCCAGAGTGCTCCTCAACAAGAATCCAGGCCCCAGCCTAGCTATGTGGTGGAGCAAGGAGCTAATGTAACTACCTCTGTGGCAGTGGGGGAAGATAGCTATGTGGTGGAGCAAGGAGCTAATGAAGCTGAAGCAAGCGAGCCGGGCAGCGATACCATAGAGGGGTCCGCCCCAGGCAGCTACCCGAGGGAGAGGTCTCCCCCTTCGGAGAGAAGATAGTGATGAAATATGATTAGGTCGGTCGTTCCATTCGGGCTGGAACTGTGTTGGACTATACAGACAGAAAGTGAAAAAGGGACCCCAGTGATTCGTTTAAACCGCCCCTCGCGGGGGGCAATGTTGTTCTGAACTTGTAGTTTCGGAGTGCCGTATACTCCTGAGTCTGAACCTGCCTGGATTTTGAACTTTGTCTTCTGTTGATGGTTGTTGTGAAAACTGCATAGAGACTTCTTTTTTATATATGAAATGAAAACTGCATAGAGACAAATGGAGGTTTTGCTTCGTTTTGATTTTGATATACTTCCTTTTTTACAGATTAGCTTCTCTTTGAATTCATGTTTACAGATTAGCTTCTCTCGAGGCAGTGCCTACTACTTCAGCTCCACATGGCGCTGTTGCCTCCGGTGCTTCCGTGCTGGGGAGATTGGCGAGGATGTTTCGATCAGGTGGCAGCGTCGACAGTTCCTGTGGCTCCATGCGGGAATGCGTTGGGGGGCTGGCAGCTCGTCTCGAGAGGGCGCTGCTCGGCTCCCGCTGCTTTTCGTCACCCTGCTCTCAATGTGCGACGTCCTTCTCCGGCGTGGCTGAGAGATAGGTGTTTTCGGCGCCTCTGTCGAGGTCATCGGGCATACTCTTGTAGGGATCCAATTCGATGCACAGATTGTCTTCGATCCGGCCACATCGCCCGCTTTTGCCGTGTTAAGAAGCTTGTTCACCAAGCTTCGCTGCTCCAGTGTCCTACTCTATCACCTACATCCACCGGTGACATCTCCATCACAGATGTGCAGTTTCAGTCTATATCGACTGAGCAAGTCGGGTTGGCGGAGGAGACCGAGCTGCTTCGCACTGAGCTTCGTGACTGCCTTGTGCGAGTGGGAAGTGTTTTGGGGAGGGCGGAGGCCGCTCTCGTCAAACTAGAGGTGGTGTCGGATGTGTCCTCGCTGCTTGAGCTTCAGATCGGGGTTGTGCCTGATGTGTCCCTGTTGCCCGAGATCCAGGTTGGTTTTGCCGACGAGGAAGCATGCATATATGGAGATCTCTCCCCTCGTGATACATCGTGTCGGTTGTCGTTGCATGTCGTGTCGGTTGCTTCTGAGAGTGAAGTTGTTGCCGAGGTTGTGGCTTCGGTGCTGCAGATTATGCTTGAGCTGCAGAAGATTTGTGGGGAGCCTACTTCGCCTATTTCAATGGTGCTTCCTAAGGAGATGGAGTCACTTGTAGGGTATTTGGTGATGCCGACTGCGACTTCACCATCGTCGTTGGAGCCCATTCAGCCGCTCGACTTTGTGGACCGTGGAGGTTTGGATGCTGCTATTCCTCTCTCACCTGAGGCCGTTGGCCACGTGGCGTCTGCGGGTGCCGAGGATGATGAGGTAGGTGCTTTGGCACCTAATTCTAAGGCGTCGAAACCCATCCAGCCGCCCATCTTTGACCGTGATGCTATGTTGGCACGTATTGACGAGGTGGTCTTTGTGAAAAAGTTTGGCCGCTTGCTCGCCTCCTTGGATGCAGCTTGTCCTGGGTCTGGCAAGGCGATTGCTTGCCTCCTAGCAGTGGAGGGTTCTACGTGCAAAATAAAGAAGGTGAAGAAGGCTCTCAGGGCCATAGGCAAGAAGAGTGGCGCAATTGGTAAGGCGTCAGCAGTTGCTTAATGGAGGATGCTCAGTCCTACCGTCCTCCATCGCCGTCTGGCTCATCTTCGAGGATTTTGTGGCGCCTGATGTATTCAACCTTGACTTCGTTGAGAGTTTCTTTGAGGGTCTGTAGTTGTTACATGTTATGTATGTTTGTCGGGTTGACCGTAGAGTCATGGAGTTTGTTTATTAGCGAGTAGTCCGCATGTGGTCTATATGTATTGGTTTTTGCCCGGTTTTTCGTTAATTAACTGAGCAATTCTCTTCTTCCTAATTAATCGATGAGGCAAATTTTTTGCCTCCGTTTCAAAAAAAATGTTTATAGTATGAAGGCTCACTTTTTTTTGTAGGGCATGGAGGAAATGCTGATCCCCATCGCGCTGGTGGATCAAAGTTTCTAAAAGGAATCATAGACGATCGTATCGTCGTGTTATTACATGTACGCACTAACAAGATTTAGTGGAATATATATTATCTTGTGTGTCCTGCAGAAACAGGTATGGCTTGGATGGTGAACGGGGAGGTGTACATCAGGCACAGGTTCGTTTTGCCCACAGGGGAAAGAGACTCTATGGACCAAGAAGACGACGGCGAAGATGACGAGGCAATCGTGACGTGCAGTAATTTTGAGGAGTACTCGTTGAAGATCTGGAGATGCGCACGAACCGCGAAACAACAATCACAGCGCCCGCACTGCATCATGTCCTGCGAAAGTGCGAAGTACGTACGTGCCCCAAACAGCGCTGGTGAGAGCTTAAGAACGCCGTCGTGACGAGCCAGCTACTAGCCCTGCCGCGCAGGGCACATCACAGGCTGCTTTTTGGCCGCGGCGTGACGACCTCCCAACCTGTCGGGCTCGGGCACATGAGCAGCTTGGGCGTCGGCGTGCGTAGTCGGGAACGACGGACCCGTGTGGCGTGATGTGGCCTCGAACCCGTACGTACTTAACTCAGGCGGGTCACGGGAGCCAGCCAGGCGTGCTGCTCGCGAGTCGCGACCAGATGCTTTCCTTGGCCGGTCAGGAGCTAGCTCAGTCGGCTAGGTGGGCTCTGGAGTGCCGGGCAGGGAAGGAAGGAAGGAAGGGACACCGGCGCGTGCGAATCGTTTGCTCCGTCACGGGATGACGGGGTGCTGCCGTGCCGGGTGCTCTGCCTGCCACGGCGTGCAGCCCTCGCTCTGCACGCTGGAGAGCAGAGTCCAGTTCAGCGGTGCGTACCTACGTATGACCTGGGGAAAACACGACATATTCAGCATCGAGTGGAGTTTTGACAAGTCGGCAGAGGATGGCACGATAACCTCCACGTGGTTTATACTACTTTCTACCCACGGTCATGGCCGGATGGACGCACGGCCAGGTTCCGTCCCTGTCGCACCAAATGGACTCGATCGAGAGCAACGTTGACGATTCCCAAAAAAGAAAAATACACAACGTTGACGTGAAAGAGGAGTCACAGGATACGCGCTCCTTTTCCCCGTTCCGTCGCCGCGATGGCGCGCATCCGCCCCGTTCATGCGCGTAGGTCGACTAATTCTACGGTGCGATGCGATGCGATGGTGCCTCCTCTTCTGCTTGTGGATTGAATGGAGAATAAAATTGTACGGCTGGTCTTACTAGCCTTATCTCAAGGTAACCAAGCCTTCATTTGCTTGTAATGACTAGACCTCTTGAGCATCTTCTTCACCGGATCACTGTCGCAGGTCGACATGCCCTGCCCCCGTATATATCGCGCGTGGCATTTCTCGTGCACAAGATAGATAGGAACCTCTATCCTCATATAGCCGGATCATCGGCACGAGATGGTCCCATGAATAATTGGTACATCATCCTTTATCGCGTGTCGTGGGACGTAGAAGAATACGGTCCTCTTCCACTGGGAGAAAGGAGAGAGAAAAACGGTAGTGCTCGTTCACCCAAGTGTGCCAGTGCCACACTGACGGAGAAATCCAGTGCCAAACTGACTATAAAATTTGATCTGTTGCCGCCGTGTCAGCTCCTGTTGGGAGGACGAGATGGCGCATGTGTACCGGTCGAGCCTAAACCTGAGACCCGAGACGGGCCGAGAGCGACGTCTACCGGCGGCCATCATAGCCCGGCCGTTCGGCCGGTTCTCACTCGAGACCGATCGCCCGGGGGCTTTTGGCGTGCCCGCCGGAGGGGTACCCCACAGCCACAGGGGACTCGCCGTCGCCGCTTGTCGCGTCCGGGTTGCCGTCCGATATGTGATCCAATTATGGATTGGGTCGTCCACAAAGTACAGTAGTGTCAGTGCTTTGTAGTTGTATGATAATTGATTGATGACAGAGACGCAATTGTCAGCAGAGACAGCCCGATTAGGGTGCAGCATGTTTGGTTCTTCCTCCTCTCATGGTCCCTTTTTTGTGTGTACCAAGCCGGTTTCTTCGACGTGCACATTTCCCCGTTTCCTTTTGCTATCAGCCGTCACGAACTTGATCAATGATCATGGCATGAGGTTGCTCCTAGGTGGACGCCTCATGTAGGCTCGTTGCTGGTTTGTAGGGTCGACCGGTGAGTCCTTGCTGCCGCTGGCAATGGGCTGCACGGGATCATGTGCTTGTTAAGTACAGTTTTGTTGCCATTTTTTTTGTTCGGTTTTGCTACCCATCGGTTGTCTAAAAATGCATATCAGATCAGTTGATTTCGACCAACACCTGAGGGTAGGGCAAGATGGGCGCCGCGACGAGTGACAACGAGGCGTGGGGACATCGGCGAGGCCAACATGAGTGACCCGGCGCCAAGGACAAAGTAGTAGCGGCAACGGGTTCGGGTGCCCGGGGGAGAGAGGGGAGGTTGTTATCGATGGTTGTTGTCGATGGGAAGTGGGTTGTGAGCCACGCTGTTCCATGCATGCCCCGAAATGGGCTATCCGAACCGAAATTCAAGCTCCACAGAGGGCCCGTATTCGGACGAGTAACTCCCCTAGATGGGTACCCCCCCCCCTTCCCTAAAAGGAAGGTGTTCGACTACCTAGCAGAAAAGAGCACGAGTCATCGACGATAGCGAGATCAAGAGGTGGACAGCTGAACCGACCAAGGTAAACTATAGATATGCAATACCCCGAGGAGGAGGAGACAGACTTCTAATTCCCTGACAAAGACAACAGAAGGATCGAAGCCCTAGTTTAGCCATATTTGTTCTAAGCCACCTCGTCTAGTTGGACCACCTCAAACACCAACTAACCTCATATCAAAGTTACTAGCCCCCCCCCCCCCCCCCAATTGTACTCGTTGATACATTTGTTCCATGAGAAAGTTACTTGCATGGCAAGGGCCCGAACCTAGGTAAATATCTTTCATGTGTCTGTCCAGTAGCTAGAGGTTAGGTCTCACTATCATACAAATCCACGTATGTTACAATACCAATGCTGGGTCCTTCTACAAAACACAATCGATAGGTGCCGGCAAATGGGTCGTAGCAGGGTTTAGAGAGAGGTAGCGGCATCGGCTTGGGCAGGGAACTACGGTGGTTCCATGAGGAAGAAGGACAATGCATCTGAGGGGGGGGGGGGATGACCATACCCGTTGGAGCTCACTCTAACGACGGGGACGAAATAGTTTGAAAACATTTTTCCCGGTCAACCATTGAATAGGTGGTCTGCTTATGTTTGATTTATCTTTCATTTGTTGTGTAAGCAGGGCCAGCCCTAATATTTTGGAGGCCCCGGTGCGAATTATATACAATGGACCTAACACGTATAATAGAGTAAAAATAACACTTCGGTCGGTATATATTACATATCAAAGTCATAATTATGTAAAAAAAATGCAATTTTAATTATCAAATAAGGTCTTAATATACCATGCATCCATGATAAATGGTACAAATGATGATTAAATAACACACATATACTCAATCGTAAGCAACCATTTAACAAATATATTATGGTGCCGTGTCGGGGGTGAGGGCAAGGATCCCCTAATATGGGAGCAAGCCCCCTCCTAATATATAAATGTGGAGCGGGCCAAACCCCATAATTCTAACTTAACTTCTTCCTTTAGAGAAATTCTAACTCAACTATGCATTCATGGTTTTTTGTAGGGAAGCCGGACGTGCGGGTGTCCAAGCTGAGCAACGCCAGCGCCAACACCGTCACCACCATCGGCAAGGCGGTGATGCTTTTGAAGAACTGCACATGAGCAACCAAGCACTTCATCGTTCACGTGACGACAAGCACCTACGATGAACATGTCGTCGTACCAAAAGTCTGCAACAACTTGGCGCTGATTGGCGATGGAATCGGCCGGACAATCATCACGGGTAACCTGTCCGACAGGATTGGTCACAACGTGAAGGAATCCACGACGATGAGTAAGCTTCCACCGATCGTCTTCCTCATATCAACACACTAGCAGCTAGTATCCTCTTTCCTAGCTACAGCGGTGCATCTTCCAGTGGGTAGAGTAGTGGCGGAGCTTCCCTAGGGCCAAAGGGGTCCATTGCCCCCCCCCCTACTCTAAAAAATTCATTATGTATACCCTTAATGTTAGGATTAAGTATCAAAGATTACTCAAACTTCAAGCATAATTTGCATTCTTTGCCCTTCAACAATCCCTGTCAAGCTTCGCCACTCTGTACATGCATGCAATCATGCAGGCACGAATAGGACCGGACCAAGGAGAAATTTTGAGGCAAGCATAATAAAGACATATATTGTGAAGAAGAAGATTAAAAGTGCCATATTTCAACTGAAAGATGGGAAAGGTGTTCATGAAAGCGCCAAAGTTCACAAGACCTCTAATAAACAGTATGTCATGCTTGGGGGTAAAGGACTAAAGGTCATTAAAGAAAATGGAGAAAGAGTTATGGAAGGAGTGTCAAATATTTTGGAGGCCCTAGTGCAGATTATATACAATGGACCTAACACGTATAATAGAGTAAACAAAAACACTTTCAGCGGTATATATTGCATATCATGAAAATCAAAGCCATAATTATGTAAAAAAATGTAATTTTAATTATCACACAAGGTCTTAATATACTCCCATGCATGCATGATAAATTGTATAAATGGTGATTATATAACATACATATACTTAGTCATAAGATTTAACAAATATTGTGTTGTGTCGGGGGATGAGGGCAAGGCTCCCCTAACATGGGAGCAAGCCCCCTCCTAATATATAAATGGGGAGTGGGCCAAACCCCATAATTCTTACTTAACTTCTTTTTTTAGGAAAATTCTAACTTAACTGCATTCATGGTTTTTTCTAGGGAAGCCGGACGTGCGGGTGTCCAAGCTGAGTGGTGCCGGCGCCAGCACCGTCACCACCATCGGCGAGGCAGTGATGCTTTCGAAGAATTGCATATGAGCAAGCAAGCACTTCATTGTTCACGTGACGACAGGACTGGTCACAAAAGTCTGCAACAACTTGGCACTGATCAACAATGGAATCGGCCGAACCATCATCACGGGGAACCTGTCCGACAGGACTGGTCACAATGCTAAGGAATCTGCGACGATGAGTAACCGCCGATCGTCTTCCTTACATCAATTCAAGTACATGTAGGGCCAAAGGGGACCATTGCCCCCCGACCCCTACTCTAAAAATTCATGTTAGGATTAAGTATCAGAGATTAGTCAAACTTCAAGCAAAATTTGCATTCCTTCCCCTTCAACAATCTCTGCCAAGCTCAGCCACTATGTACATACATGCAATCATTCAGGCACAAAAATCAAATTTCAGCTAGTCACCACCTTGCTGCACTACAAGTTTGAGCTAGTTATCTGTTGCGGAACGTAGTATTTCAAAAAAATTCCTACGATCATGCAAGATCTATCTAGGAGAAGCATAGCAACGAGCGCGGAGAGTGTGTCCGCGTACCCTCGTAGACCGAAAGCGGAAGCGTTATGACAATGCGGTTGATGTAGTCGTACGTCTTCACGATCCGACCGATCCTACCACCAAAGGTACGGCACCTCCGCGATCTGCACACGTTCAGCTCGGTGACGTCCCACGAACTCTAGATCCAGCTGAGGTCGAGGGAGAGTTTCGTCAGCACGACGGCGTGATGACGGTGATGATGAAGTTACCGACGCAGGGCTTCGCCTAAGCACTATAATGATATGACCGAGGTGGAAATCTGTGGAGGGGGGCACCGCACACGGCTAAGACAAATCTTGGAGTGCCTTTGGGGTGCCCCCTGCCCACGTATATAAAGGAGGGAGGAAGAGGAGGCCGGCCCTAGAAGGGGCGCGCCAAAGGGGGGAGTCCTACTTGGACTCCCGGTCCAAGTAGGATTCGGCCCCCCCTTTCCTATTCCAACTAGGAGAAGGAAGGGAAGGAGAAAGAGGGGAGAAGGAAGGAGGGGGGCGCCGCCCCCTCCTAGTCCAATTCGGACCAGCCCATGGGGGGGGGGCGGACACCCCTTGAGGCCCTTCTCTCCTTTCCCGTATGGCCCATTAAGGCCCACTACTTCCCCCGGTGAATTCCCGTAACTCTCCGATACTCCGAAAAATACCCGAATAACTCGGAACCTTTCCGATGTCTGAATATAGCCTTCCAATATATCAATCTTTACCTCTCGACCATTTCAAGACTCCTCGTCATGTTCGTGATCTCATCCGGGACCCCGAACAAACTTCGGTCACCACATCACATAACTCATAATACAAATCGTCATCGAACGTTAAGCGTGCGGACCCTACGGGTTCGAGAACTATGTAGACATGACCGAGACACATCTCCGGTCAATAACCAATAGCGGAACCTGGATGCTCATATTGGCTCCTACATAGTCTACGAAGATCTTTATCGGTCAAACCGCATAACAACATACGTTGTTCCCTTTGTCATCGGTATGTTACTTGCCCGAGATTCGATCGTCGGTATCATCATACCTAGTTCAATCTCATTACCGGCTAGTCTCTTTACTCGTTCCGTAATGCATCATCCCGCAACTAACTCATTAGTCACATTGCTTGCAAGGCTTATAGTGATGTGCATTACCGAGAGGGCCCAGAGATACCTCTCCGATACACGGAGTGACAAATCCTAATCTCGATCTATGCCAACCCAACAAACACCTTCAGAGACACCTGTAGAGCATATTTATAATCACTTAGTTACGTTGTGACGTTTGATAGCACACTAAGTGTTCCTCCGGTATTCGGGAGTTGCATAATCTCATAGTCATAGGAACACGTATAAGTCATGAAGAAAGCAATAGCAATAAACTAAGCGATCATAGTGCTAAGTTAACGGATGGGTCAAGTCAATCACATCATTCTCTAATGATGTGATCCCGTTCATCAAATGACAACACATGTCTATGGCTAGGAAACTTAACCATCTTTGATTAACGAGCTAGTCAAAGTAGAGGCATACTAGTGACACTCTGTTTGTCTATGTATTCACACATGTACTAAGTTTCCGGTTAATACAATTCTAGCATGAATAATAAACATTTATCATGATATAAGGAAATAAATAATAGCTTTATTATTGCCTCTAGGGCATATTTCTTTCAGTCTCCCACTTGCACTAGAGTCAATAATCTAGTTCACATCGCCATGTGATTTAACACCAATAGTTCACATCGTCATGTGATTTAACACTCTATAGTTCACATCGCCATGTGACCAATACCCAAAGGGTTTACTAGAGTCAATAATCTAGTTCACATCGCCATGTGATTAACACCCAAAGAGTACTAAGGTCTGATAATGTTTTGCTTGTGAGAGAGGTTTAGTCAATGGGTCTACCACATTCAGATCCGTCCGTATTTTGCAAATTTCTATGTCTACAATGCTCTGCGCGGAGCTACTCTAGCTAAATGCTCCCACTTTCAATATGTATCCATATCGAGACTCTGAGTCATTCAGATCAGTGTCAAAGCTTGCATCGACGTAATTCTTTACGACGAACTCTTTATCACCTCAATAACCAAGAAATATTTCCTTAGTCCTCTAAGGATAATTTTGACCAATTGCTAGTGATCTACTCCTAGATCACTATTGTACTCCCTTGCCAAACTCAGGGCAGGGTATATAATAGGTCTGGTACATAGCATGGCATACTTTATAGAACCTATGGCTGAGGCATAGGGAATGACTTTCATTCTCTCTCTATCTTCTACCGTGGTCGGGCTTTGAGTCTTACTTAACTTCACACCTAGCAACACAGGCAAGAACTCCTTCTTTGACTGTTCCATTTTGAACTACTTCAAAATCTTGTCAAGATATGTACTCATTGAAAAAACTTATCAAGCGTCTTGATCTATATCTATAGATCTCGATGCTCAATATGTAAGCAGCTTCACCAAGGTATTTCTTTGAAAAACTCCTTTCAAACACTCCTTTATGCTTTCCAGAAAATTATACATCATTTCCGATCAACAATATGTCTTTCACATATACTTATCAGAAAACTGTAGTGCTCCCACTCACTTTCTTGTAAATACATGCTTCACCGCAAGTCCGTATAAATCTATATGCTTTGATCAACTCATCAAAGCATATATTCCAACTCCGAGATGCTTGCACCTGTCCATAGATGGATCGCTGGAGCTTGCACACTTTGTTAGCACCTTTAGGACTGACAAAACCTTCTTGTTGTATCATATACAACTTTTTTTAAGAAATCCATTAAGGAGTGCAGTTTTGACATCCATTTGCCAGATTTCATCAAATGTGGCAATTGCTAACATGATTCGGACAGACTTAAGCATCGCTACGAGTGAGAAAATCTCATCGTAGTCAACACCTTGAACTTGTCGAAAACTTTTTGCGACAATTCGAGCTTTATAGATAGTAACACTACTATTAGCGTCCGTCTTCCTCTTGTAGATCCATTTAATCTTGGGATAATTAGATTTATGCCCCTAGTTGTGTCCCACTCGTCTGTTTTACCCCTAATTCCCAAAAGTCACTGGTTCTGTCCAAGTCACTTTGCTCCTATTATGCTTTTGCCCTTTGACCGTTTGACCATTAGTTTGAAGACTTCATAACTAATTCATACTAAATCATAAAAATGCAAATAAGATATCAAAATGTTCAGAAAAACATCACCTATATGTCAGTGTCATTTGCATTCATGAAAAAAGTGTTGGAAAGTGCCCATCTGAGTTTTAGCTCTTATGCTACCACCATGAATAGTAAAATCTAAAAAAGTTCAAAAAAATTTAAAAAAATGGTGGCAAAGAATGACAAATGTTTTAAGTGCCTGCCAAGTTTCATCAGGGAATAACATTCGTGGGTGCCGTGGCAAAAAAAACAATCAACACTCCAAAATAGATTACTTTTTTGCCACGACTTCCACGAATGTCGTTCCCTAATGAAACTTGGCAAGCACTTAGAACATTTGTTGTTCTTCGCCACCATATTTTTTTTGAATTTTTTGAATTTTTTTAGAGTTCACTATTCATGGTGGTATCAAAAGAGCTAAAACTCGGATGTGCACTTTCCGACACTTTTTTCATGAATGCAAATAAGACTGACATATAGGTGATGTTTTTCTGAATATTTTGGTATCTTATTTGCATTTTTCTGATTCAGTATGAATTAGTTATGAAGTTTTCAAACTGACGATCAAACGGTCAAAGGGCAAAAGCATAAGAGGAGCAAAGTGACTTGGACAGAACCGGTGACTTTTGGGAATTAGGGGTAAAACAGACGAGTGGGACACAACTAGGGGCATAAATCTAATTATCCCTTTATTCTTACTGGCTCGCCGTGAAGGAAATATGCCCTAGAGGCAATAATAAAGTTATTATTTATTTCCTTATATCATGATAAATGTTTATTATTCATGCTAGAATTGTATTAACCGGAAACATAATACTGTTGGAAATATGCCCTAGAGGCAATAATAAATGGTTATTATTATATTTCTTTGTTCATGATAATCGTCTATTATTCATGCTATAATTGTATTGTCCGGAAATCGTAATACATGTGTGAATACATAGACCACAACCTGTCCCTAGTAAGCCTCTAGTTGACTAGCTCGTTGATCAACAGATAGTCATGGTTTCCTGACTATGGACATTGGATGTCATTGATAACGGGATCACATCATTAGGAGAATGATGTGATGGACAAGACCCAATCCTAAGCATAGCATAAAAGATCGTGTAGTTTCGTTTGCTAGAGCTTTTCCAATGTCAAGTATCTTTTCCTTAGATCATGAGATCGTGCAACTCCCGGATACCATAGGAGTGCTTTGGGTGTGCCAAACGTCACAACGTAACTGGGTGACTATAAAGGTGCATTACGGGTATCTCCGAAAGTGTCTGTTGGGTTGGCACGGATCGAGACTGGGATTTGTCACTCCGTGTGACGGAGAGGTATCTCTGGGCCCACTCGGTAATGCATCATCATAATGAGCTCAATGTGACTAAGGCGTTAGTCACGGGATCATGCATTGCGGTACGAGTAAAGAGACTTGCCGGTAACGAGATTGAACAAGGTATTGGGATACTGACGATCGAATCTCGGGCAAGTAACATACCGATTGACAAAGGGAATTGCATACGGATTGATTGAATCCTCGACACCGTGGTTCATCCGATGATATCATCGTGGAACATGTGGGAGCCAACATGGGTATCCAGATCCCGCTGTTGGTTATTGACCGAAGAGGCGTCTCGGTCATGTCTGCATGTCTCCCGAACCCGTAGGGTCTACACACTTAAGGTCCGGTGACGCTAGGGTTGTAGAGATATATGTATGCGGAAACCCGAAAGTTGTTCGGAGTCCCGGATGAGATCCCGGACGTCACGAGAGGTTCCGGAATGGTCCGGAGGTAAAGATTTATATATGGGAAGTCTTATTTTGCTCGCCGGAAAAGTTTCGCGCTTTATCGGTATTGTACCGGGAGTGCCGAAAGGGGTCCGGGGGTCCACCAAGGGGTTCCACCAGCCCCGGGGGGCCACATGGGCTGTAAGGGGTGCGCCTTGGCCTATATGGGCCAAGGGCACCAGCCCTAAGAGGCCCATGCGCAAGAGATAAGAAAAAAAGGGAGAGTCCTAAAGGGGGAAGGCACCTCCGAGGTGCCTTGGGGGGGAAGGACTCCCCCCTGGCCGCACCCTTCCTTGGAGGAAGGGGCAAGGCTGCGCCCCCCCCTCTCCCTTGGCCCTATATATAGTGGGGGGAAGGGAGGGCAGCAACAGCTAAGCCTTGGGCGCCTCCCTCCTCCCCTGCAACACCTCTCTCTCTCGCAGAAGCTTGGCGAAGCCCTGCCGGAGACCCGCTACATCCACCACCACGCCGCCGTGCTGTTGGATCTCCATCAACCTCTCCTTCCCCCTTGATGGATCAAGAAGGAGGAGACGTCGCTGCACCGTACGTGTGTTGAACGCGGAGGTGCCGTCCGTTCGGCACTCGGTCATCGGTGATTTGGATCATGGCGAGTACGACTCCGTCATCCACGTTCATTGGAACGCTTCCGCTCGCGATCTACAAGGGTATGTAGATCCACTCCTTTCCCCTCGTTGCTAGTAGACTCCATAGATGCATCTTGGTGAGCGTAGGAAAATTTTAAATTATGCTACGATTCCCAACAGTGGCATCATGAGCCAGGTCTATGCGTAGTTACTATGCACGAGTAGAACACAAAGAAGTTGTGGGCGTTGAGTTTGCCAATTCTTCTTGCCGCTACTAGTCTTTTCTTGTTTCGGCGGCATTGTAGGATGAAGCGGCCCGAACCGACCTTACACGTACTCTTACGTGAGACAGGTTCCACCGACTGACATGCACTAGATGCATAAGGTGGCTAGCGGGTGTCTGTCTCTCCTACTTTAGTCGGAACGGATTCGATGAAAAGGGTCCTTATGAAGGGTAAATAGAAATTGGCAAATCACGTTGTGGTCATACGTAGGTAAGAAACGTTCTTGCTAGAAACCTACAAACCACGTAAAAACTTGCAACAACAATTAGAGGACGTCTAACTTGTTTTTGCAGCAAGTTCTATGTGATGTGATATGGCCAAAAGATGTGATGAATGATATATGTGATGTATGAGATTGATCATATTCTTGTAATAGGAATCACGACTTGCATGTCAATGAGTATGACAACCGGCAGGAGCCATAGGAGTTGTCTTTATTATTTTGTATGACCTGCGTGTCATTGAATAACGCCATGTAAATTACTTTACTTTATTGCTAAATGCGTTAGCCATAGAAGTAGAAGTAATCGTTGGCGTGACGACTTCATGAAGACACAATGATGGAGATCATGGTGTCATGCCGGTGACAAAGATGATCATGGTGCCCCGAAGATGGAGATCAAAGGAGCATGATGATATTGGCCATATCATGTCACTATTTGATTGCATGTGATGTTTATCATGTTTTTGCATCTTATTTGCTTAGAACGACGGTAGCAAGTAGGATGATCCCTTATAATAATTTCAAGAAAGTGTTCACCCTAACCGTGCACCGTTGCGAAGGTTCGTCGTTTCGAAGCACCACGTGATGATCGGGTGTGATAGATTCTTACGTTCGAATACAACGGGTGTTGACGAGCCTAGCATGTACAGACATGGCCTCGGAACACACGCAATACACTTAGGTTGACTTGACGAGCCTAGCATGTACAGACATGGCCTCGGAACACGGAGGACCGAAAGGTCGAGCATGAGTCGTATAGAAGATACGATCAACATGGAGATGTTCACCGATCTTGACTAGTCCGTCTCACGTGATGATCGGACACGGCCTAGTTGAACTCGGATCATGTTTCACTTAGATGACTAGAGGGATGTCTATCTGAGTGGGAGTTCATTAAATAATTTGATTAGATGAACTCAATTATCATGAACTTAGTCTAAAATCTTTACACTATGTCTTGTAGATCAAATGGCCAACGTTGTCCTCAATTTCAACGCGTTCCTAGAGAAAACCAAGCTGAAAGATTATGGCAGCAACTATACGGACTGGGTCCGGAACCTGAGGCCCATCCTCATAGTAGCCAAGAAAGATTATGTCTTAGAAGCACCGCTAGGTGATGCACCAATCCCACAGAACCAAGACGTTATGAACGCTTGGCAATCACGTGCTGATGATTACTCCCTCGTTCAGTGCGGCATGCTTTACAGCCTAGAACCGGGTCTCCAAAAGCGTTTTGAGAAACATGGAGCATATGAGATGTTCGAGGAGCTGAAACTAGTTTTCCAAGCTCATGCCCGGGTCGAGAGATATGATGTCTCCGACAAGTTCTTCAGCTGTAAAATGGAGGAGAACAGTTCTGTTAGTGAGCACATACTCAGAATATCTGGGTTGCACAACCGCTTGTCTCAGCTGGGAGTTAATCTCCCGGATGACGCGGTCATTGACAGAATCCTCCAGTCGCTTCCACCAAGCTACAAGAGCTTTGTGATGAACTACAATATGCAGGGGATGGAAAAGACCATTCCCGAGGTATATTCAATGCTGAAATCAGCGAAAGGGGAGATCAGAAAAGAACATCAAGTGTTGATGGTGAATAAAACCACCAAGTTCAAGAAGGGCAAAGGTAAGAAGAACTTCAAGAAGGACGGCAAGGGAGTTTCCGCGCCCGGTAAACCAGTTACTGGGAAGAAGTCAAAGAATGGACCCAAGCCCGGGACTGAGTGCTTTTATTGCAAGGGAAGTGGTCACTGGAAGCGGAACTGCCCCAAATATTTAGCGGACAAGAAGAAGGCCGGCAACACCCAAGGTATATGTGATATACAAGTAATTGATGTGTACCTTACCAGTACTCGTAGTAGCTCCTGGGTATTTGATACCGGTGCGGTTGCTCATATTTGTAACTCAAAGCAGGAACTACGGAATAAACGGAGACTGGCAAAGGACGAGGTGACGATGCGCGTCGGGAATGGTTCCAAGGTCGATGTGATCGCCGTCGGCACGCTACCTCTGCATCTACCCACGGGATTAGTTTTAAACCTCAATAATTGTTATTTAGTGCCAGCTTTGAGCATGAACATTGTGTCTGGATCTCGTTTAATTCGAGATGGCTACTCATTTAAATCCAAGAATAATGGTTGTTCTATTTATTTGAGAGAGATGTTTTATGGTCATGCCCCGCTGGTCAATGGTTTATTTTTGATGAATCTCGAACGTGATGTTACACATGTTCATAGTGTGAATACCAAAAGATGTAAAGTTGATAACGATAGTCCCACATACTTGTGGCACTGCCGCCTTGGTCACATTGGTGTCAAGCGCATGAAGAAGCTCCATGCAGATGGACTTTTGGAGTCTCTTGATTACGAATCATTTGACACGTGCGAACCATGCCTCATGGGTAAGATGACCAAGACTCCGTTCTCCGGAACATTGGAGCGAGCAACCAACTTATTGGAAATCATACATACAGATGTGTGTGGTCCAATGAGTGTTGAGGCTCGCGGAGGATATCGTTATGTTCTCACTCTCACTGATGATTTAAGTAGATATGGATATGTCTACCTAATGAAACACAAGTCTGAAACCTTTGAAAAGTTCAAGGAATTTCAGAGTGAAGTTGAGAATCAACGTGACAGGAGAATAAAATTCCTACGATCAGATCATGGTGGAGAATATTTAAGTCACGAGTTTGGTGCACACTTAAGGAAATGTGGAATAGTTTCACAACTCACGCCGCCTGGAACACCTCAGTGAAATGGTGTGTCCGAACGTCGTAATCGCACTCTATTGGATATGGTGCGATCTATGATGTCTCTTACCGATTTACCGCTCTCATTTTGGGGTTATGCTTTAGGGACTGCCGCATTCACTTTAAATAGGGCTCCGTCGAAATCCGTTGAGACGACACCGTATGAATTATGGTTTGGGAAGAAACCTAAGCTGTAGTTTCTAAAAGTTTGGGGATGCGATGCTTATGTCAAGAAACTTCAACCTGAAAAGCTCGAACCCAAATCGGAAAAATGCGTCTTCATAGGATACCCTAAGGAAACTGTTGGGTATACCTTCTACCTCAGATCCGAAGGCAAGATCTTCGTTGCCAAGAACGGGTCCTTTCTAGAGAAGGAGTTTCTCTCGAAAGAATTGAGTGGGAGGAAAGTGGAACTTGATGAGGTGATAGTCACCCTTCCGAACCGGAAAGTAGCGCAGCGCGGGAAAATGTTCCTGTGGTGCCTACACCGACTAGGGAGGAAGTTAATGATGATGATCATGAAGCTTCAGATCAAGTTACCGAACTTCGTAGGTCCACAAGGACACGTTCCGCACCAGAGTGGTACGGCAACCCTGTCCTGGAAATCATGTTGTTAGACAACGGTGAACCTTCGAACTATGAAGAAGCGATGGCGGGCCCGGATTCCGACAAATGGCTAGAAGCCATGAAATCCGAGATAGAATCCATGTATGAAAACAAAGTATGGACTTTGACTGACTTGCCCGATGAGCGGCGAGCCATAGAAAACAAATGGATCTTTAAGAAGAAGACGGACGCAGATGGTAATGTGACCATCTACAAAGCTCGACTTGTCGCTAAGGGTTATCGACAAGTTCAAGGGGTTGACTACGATGAGACTTTCTCACCCGTAGCGAAGCTGAAGTCCGTCCGAATCATGTTAGCAATTGCCGCATACTATGATTATGAGATATGGCAGATGGACGTCAAAACGGCATTCCTTAACGGCTTCCTTAAGGAAGAGTTGTATATGATGCAGCCGGAAGGTTTTGTCGATCCTAAGAATGCTAACAAAGTGTGCAAGCTCCAGCGCTCAATCTATGGGCTGGTGCAAGCATCTCGGAGTTGGAACATTCGCTTTGATGAGATGATCAAAGCGTTTGGGTTTACACAGACTTATGGAGAAGTCCTATGTTTACAAGAAAGTGAGTGGGAGCTCTGTAGCATTTCTCATATTATATGTGGATGACATACTATTGATGGGAAATGATATAGAATTCTTGGAAAGTATAAAGGCCTATTTGAATAAGTGTTTTTCAATGAAGGACCTTGGAGAAGCTGCTTATATATTAGGCGTCAAGATCTATAGAGATAGATCAAGACGCCTCATTGGTCTTTCACAGAGTACATACCTTGACAAGATATTGAAGAAGTTCAGTATGGATCAGTCCAAGAAGGGGTTCTTGCCTGTATTGCAAGGTGTGCAATTGAGCACGGCTCAATGCCCGACCACGGCAGAAGATATAGAAGAGATGAGTGTCATCCCCTATGCCTCGGCCATAGGGTCTATTATGTATGCCATGCTGTGTACCAGACCTGATGTAAACCTTGCCGTAAGTTTGGTAGGAAGGTACCAAAGTAATCCCGGCAAGGAACACTGGACAGCGGTCAAGAATATCCTGAAGTACCTGAAAAGGACTAAGGATATGTTTCTCGTTTATGGAGGTGACGAAGAGCTCGTCGTAAAGGGTTACGTCGACGCTAGCTTCGACACAGATCTGGATGACTCGAAGTCACAGACCGGATACGTGTATATTTTGAATGGAGGAGCAGTAAGCTGGTGCAGTTGCAAGCAAAGCGTCGTGGCGGGATCTACATGTGAAGTGGAGTACATGGCAGCCTCGGAGGTAGCACAGGAAGCAGTCTGGATGAAGGAGTTCATTACCGACCTAGGGGTGATTCCCAATGCGTCGGGCCCAATGACTCTCGTCTGTGACAACACTGGAGCTATTGCCCTTGCGAAGGAGCCCAGGTTTCACAGGAAGACCAGGCATATCAAGCGTCGCTTCAACTCCATTCGTCAAAGTGTTCAAAATGGAGACATAGATATTTGTAAAGTACACACGGACCTGAATGTAGCAGATCCGTTGACTAAACCTCTCCCTAGGGCAAAACATGATCAACACCAGGACGCAATGGGTGTTCGATTCATCACAATGTAACTAGATTATTGACTCTAGTGCAAGTGGGAGACTGTTGGAAATATGCCCTAGAGGCAATAATAAATGGTTATTATTATATTTCTTTGTTCATGATAATCGTCTATTATTCATGCTATAATTGTATTGTCCGGAAATCGTAATACATGTGTGAATACATAGACCACAACCTGTCCCTAGTAAGCCTCTAGTTGACTAGCTCGTTGATCAACAGATAGTCATGGTTTCCTGACTATGGACATTGGATGTCATTGATAACGGGATCACATCATTAGGAGAATGATGTGATGGACAAGACCCAATCCTAAGCATAGCATAAAAGATCGTGTAGTTTCGTTTGCTAGAGCTTTTCCAATGTCAACTATCTTTTCCTTAGATCATGAGATCGTGCAACTCCCGGATACCGTAGGAGTGCTTTGGGTGTGCCAAACGTCACAATGTAACTGGGTGACTATAAAGGTGCATTACGGGTATCTCCGAAAGTGTCTGTTGGGTTGGCACGGATCGAGACTGGGATTTGTCACTCCGTGTGACGGAGAGGTATCTCTGGGCCCACTCGGTAATGCATCATCATAATGAGCTCAATGTGACTAAGGCGTTAGTCACGGGATCATGCATTGCGGTACGAGTAAAGAGACTTGCCGGTAACGAGATTGAACAAGGTATTGGGATACTGACGATCGAATCTCGGGCAAGTAACATACCGATTGACAAAGGGAATTGCATACGGATTGATTGAATCCTCGACACCGTGGTTCATCCGATGATATCATCGTGGAACATGTGGGAGCCAACATGGGTATCCAGATCCTGCTGTTGGTTATTGACCGAAGAGGCGTCTCGGTCATGTCTGCATGTCTCCCGAACCCGTAGGGTCTACACACTTAAGGTCCGGTGACGCTAGGGTTGTAGAGATATATGTATGCGGAAACCCGAAAGTTGTTCGGAGTCCCGGATGAGATCCCGGACGTCACGAGAGGTTCCGGAATGGTCCGGAGGTAAAGATTTATATATGGGAAGTCTTATTTTGCTCGCCGGAAAAGTTTCGCGCTTTATCGGTATTGTACCGGGAGTGCCGAAAGGGGTCCGGGGGTCCACCAAGGGGTTCCACCAGCCCCGGGGGGCCACATGGGCTTTAAGGGGTGCGCCTTGGCCTATATGGGCCAAGGGCACCAGCCCTAAGAGGCCCATGCGCAAGAGATAAGAAAAAAAGGGAGAGTCCTAAAGGGGGAAGGCACCTCCGAGGTGCCTTGGGGGGGAAGGACTCCCCCCTGGCCGCACCCTTCCTTGGAGGAAGGGGCAAGGCTGCGCCCCCCCTCTCCCTTGGCCCTATATATAGTGGGGGGAAGGGAGGGCAGCAACAGCTAAGCCTTGGGCGCCTCCCTCCTCCCCTGCAACACCTCTCTCTCTCTCTCGCAGAAGCTTGGCGAAGCCCTGCCGGAGACCCGCTACATCCACCACCACGCCGTCGTGCTGTTGGATCTCCATCAACCTCTCCTTCCCCCTTGATGGATCAAGAAGGAGGAGACGTCGCTGCACCGTACGTGTGTTGAACGCGGAGGTGCCGTCCGTTCGGCACTCGGTCATCGGTGATTTGGATCACGGCGAGTACGACTCCGTCATCCACGTTCATTGGAACGCTTCCGCTCGCGATCTACAAGGGTATGTAGATCCACTCCTTTCCCCTCGTTGCTAGTAGACTCCATAGATGCATCTTGGTGAGCGTAGGAAAATTTTAAATTATGCTACGATTCCCAACAAATACTTGTGTGAATACTTGTGTGATCACAAGCACAAGAAGATGATGTTTATCGTTTATGCATCTTATCTTGCTTTGTTTGACGGTAGCATTGTAAGATGATCTCTCACTAAATTATCAAGGTATAAGTGTTCTCCCTGAGTATGCACCGTTGTGAAAGTTCTTCGTGCTGAGACACCACGTGATGATCGGGTGTGATAGGCTCTACGTTCAAATACAACGGGTGCAAAACAGTTGCACACGCGGAATACTCAGGTTAAACTTGACGAGCCTAGCATATAACAGATATGGCCTCAGAACACTGAGACCGAAAGGTCGAGCGTGAATCATATAGTAGATATGATCAACATAGTGATGTTCACCATTGAAACTACTCCATCTCACGTGATGATCGGACATGGTTTAGTTGATTTGGATCACGTGATCACTTAGAGGATTAGAGGGATGTCTATCTAAGTGGGAGGTCTTAAGTAATATGATTAATTGAACTTAAATTTATCATGAACTTAGTACCTGATAGTATTTTGCTTGTCTATGTTGATTGTAGATAGATGGCCCGTGCTGTTGTTCCTTTGAATTTTAATGCGTTCCTTGAGAAAGCAAAGTTGAAAGATGATGGTAGCAATTACATGGACTGGGTCCGTAACTTGAGGATTATCCTCATTGCTGCACAGAAGAATTACGTCCTGGAAGCACCGCTAGGTGCCAGACCTGCTGCAGGAGCAACACCAGATGTTATGAACGGCTGGCAGAGCAAAGCTGATGACTACTCGGTAGTTCAGTGTGCCATGCTTTATGGCTTAGAACCTGGACTTCAACGACATTTTGAATGTCATGGAGCATATGAGATGTTCCAGGAGTTGAAGTTAATATTTCAAGCAAATGCCCGGATTGAGAGATATGAAGTCGCCAATAAGTTCTACAGCTGTAAGATGGAGGAGAATAGTTCTGTCAGTGAGCATATACTCAAAATGTCTGGGTATAACAATCACTTGATTCAACTGGGAGTTAATCTTCCGGATGATAGCGTCATTGGCAGAATTCTTCAATCACTGCCACCAAGCTACAAGAGCATCGTGATGAACTATAACATGCAAGGGATGGATAAGACAATTCCCGAGCTCTTCGCAATGCTAAAGGCTGCGGAGGTAGAAATCAAGAAGGAGCATCAAGTGTTGATGGTCAACAAGACCACTAGTTTCAAGAAAAAGGGCAAAGGGAAGAAGAAGGGGAACTTCAAGAAGAACAACAAACAATTTGCTGCTCAGGAGAAGAAACCCAAGTCTGGACCTAAGCCTGAGACTGAGTGCTTCTACTGCAAACAGACTGGTCACTGGAAGCAGAATTGCCCCAAGTATTTGGCGAATAAGAAGGATGGCAAGGTGAACAAAGGTATATGTGATATACATGTTATTGATGTGTACCTTACTAATGCTCGCAGTAGCACCTAGGTATTTGATACTGGTTCTGTTGCTAATATTTGCAACTCGAAACAGGGACTACGGATTAAGCGAAGATTGGCTAAGGACGAGGTGACGATGCGCGTGGGAAATGGTTCCAAAGTCGATGTGATCGCGGTCGGCACGCTACCTCTACATCTACCTTCGGGATTAGTTTTAGACCTGAATAATTGTTATTTGGTGCCAGCGTTGAGCATGAACATTATATCTGGATCTTGTTTAATGCGAGACGGTTATTCATTTAAATCAGAGAATAATGGTTGTTCTATTTATATGAGTAATATCTTTTATGGTCATGCACCCTTGAAGAGTGGTCTATTTTTGTTGAATCTTGATAGTAGTGATACACATATTCATAATATTGAAGCCAAAAGATGCAGAGTTGATAATGATAGTGCAACTTATTTGTGGCACTGCCGTTTAGGTCATATCGGTGTAAAGCGCATGAAGAAACTCCATACTGATGGACTTTTGGAACCACTTGATTATGAATCACTTGGTACTTGCGAACCGTGCCTCATGGGCAAGATGACTAAAACGCCGTTCTCCGGAACTATGGAGCGAGCAACAGATTTGTTGGAAATCATACATACAGATGTATGTGGTTCGATGAATATTGAGGCTCGCGGCGGGTATCGTTATTTTCTCACCTTCACAGATGATTTAAGCAGATATAGGTATATCTACTTAATAAAACATAAGTCTGGAACATTTGAAAAGTTCAAAGAATTTCAGAGTGAAGTTGAAAATCATCGTAACAAGAAAATAAAGTTTCTACGATCTGATCGTGGATGAGAATATTGGAGTTACGAGTTTGGTCTTCATTTGAAACATGCGGAATAGTTTCGCAACTCACGCCACCCGGAACACCACAGCGTAATGGTGTGTCCGAACGTCGTAATCGTACTTTACTAGATATGGTGCGATCTATGATGTCTCTTACTGATTTACCGCTATCATTTTGGGGTTATGCTTTAGAGACGGCTACATTCACGTTAAATAGGGCACCATCAAAATCCGTTGAGACGACGCCTTATGAACTGTGGTTTGGCAAGAAACCAAAGTTGTCGTTTCTTAAAGTTTGGGGCTGCGATGCTTATGTGAAAAAGCTTCAACCTGATAAGCTCGAACCCAAATCGGAAAAATGTGTCTTCATAGGATACCCAAAAGAGACTGTTGGGTACACCTTCTATCACAGATCCAAAGGCAAGACTTTTGTTGCTAAATTTGGAATCTTTCTAGAGAAGGAGTTTCTCTCGAAAGAAGTGAGTGGGAGGAAAGTAGAACTTGATGAGGTAACTGTACCTGCTCCCTTATTGGAAAGTAGTTCATCACAGAAACCGATTTCTGTGACACCTACACCAATTAGTGAGGAAGTTAATGATGATGATCATGAGACTTCAGATCAAGTTGTTACTGAACCTCGTAGGTCAACCAGAGTAAGATCCGCACCAGAGTGGTACGGTAATCCTGTTCTGGAGGTTATGTTACTAGACCATGACGAACCTACGAACTATGAAGAAGCGATGGTGAGCCCAAATTCCGCAAAATGGCTTGAGGCCATGAAATCTAAGATGGGATCCATGTATGAGAGCAAAGTGTGGACTTTGGTTGACTTGCCCGATGATCGGCAAGCCATTGAGAATAAATGTATCTTCAAGAAAAAGACTGACGCTGACGGTAATGTTACTGTCTATAAAGCTCGACTTGTTGCGAAAGGTTTTCGACAAGTTCAAGGGATTGACAACGATGAGACTTTCTCACCCGTAGCGATGCTTAAGTCTGTCCGAATCATGTTAGCAATTGCCGCATTTTATGATTATGAAATTTGGCAAATGGATGTCAAAACTGCATTCCTGAATGGATTTCTGGAAGAAGAGTTGTATATGATGCAACCGGAAGGTTTTGTCGATCCAAAAGGAGCTAACAAAGTGTGCAAGGTCCAGCGATCCATTTATGGACTGGTGCAAGCCTCTCGGAGTTGGAATAAACGCTTTGATAGTGTGATCAAATCATTTGGTTTTATACAGACTTTTGGAGAAGCCTGTATTTACAAGAAAGTGCGTGGAAGCTCCGTAGCATTTCTGAAATTATATGTGGATGACATATTACTGATTGGAAATGATATAGAATTTTTGGATAGCATAAAAGGATACTTGAATAAGAGTTTTTCAATGAAGGTCCTCGGTGAAGCTGCTTATATATTGGGCATCAAAATCTATAGAGATAGATCAAGATGCTTAATTGGACTTTCACAAAGCACATACCTTGACAAAGTTTTGAAGAAGTTCAAAATGGATCAAGCAAAATTGAGTAAGACTCAATGCCCGACCACTTCAGAAGATAGAGAGAAGATGAAAGATGTTCCCTATGCTTCAGACATAGGCTCTATCATGTATGCAATGTTGTGTGCCAGACCTGATGTGTGCCTTGCTATAAGTTTAGCAGGGAGGTACCAAAGTAATCCAGGAGTGGATCACTGGACAGCGGTCAAGAACATCCTGAAATACCTGAAGAGGACTAAGGATATGTTTCTCGTTTATGGAGGTGACAAAGAGCTAGTCGTAAATGGTTACGTCGATGCAAGCTTTGACACTGATATGGATGATTCTAAATCGCAAACCGGATACGTGTTTACATTGAACGATGGAGCTGTCAGTTGGTGCAGTTCTAAAGAAAGCGTTGTGGCGGGATCTACGTGTGAAGCAGAGTACATAGCTGCTTCGGAAGCAGCAAATGAAGGAGTCCGGATGAAGGAGTTCATATCCGATGTAGGTGTCATACCTAGTGCATCGGGTCCAATGAAAATCTTTTGTGACAATACTGGTGCAATTCCCTTGGCAAAGGAATCCAGATTTCACAAGAGAACCAAGCACATCAAGAGACGCTTCAATTCCAACCGGGATCTAGTCCAGGTGGGAGACATAGAAATTTGCAAGATACATACAGATCTGAATGTTGCAGACCCGTTGACTAAGCCTCTTCCACGAGCAAAACATGATCAGCACCAAGGCTCCATGGGTGTTAGAATCATTACTGTGTAATCTATATTATTGACTCTAGTGGAAGTGGGAGACTGAAGGAAATATGCCCTAGAGGCAATAATAAAGTTATTATTTATTTCCTTATATCATGATAAATGTTTATTATTCATGCTAGAATTGTATTAACCGGAAACATAATACTTGTGTGAATACATAGACAAACAGAGTGTCACTAGTATGCCTCTACTTGACTAGCTCGTTGATCAAAGATGGTTATGTTTCCTAGCCATTGACATGAGTTGTCATTTGATCAACGGGATCACATCATTAGAAGAATGATGTGATTGACTTGACCCATTCCGTTAGCTTAGCACACGATCGTTTAGTATTCTGCTATTGCTTTCTTCATGACTTATACATGTTCCTATGACTATGAGATTATGCAACTCCCGTTTACCGGAGGAACACTTTGTGTGCTACCAAACGTCACAACGTAACTGGGTGATTATAAAGGTGCTCTACAGGTGTCTCCAAAGGTACTTGTTGGGTTGGCGTATTTCGAGATTAGGATTTGTCACTCCGATTGTCGGAGAGGTATCTCTGGGCCCACTCAGTAATGCACATCACTTAAGCCTTGCAAGCATTGCAAATAATGAGTTAGTTGCGGGATGATGTATTACGGAACGAGTAAAGAGACTTGCCGGTAACGAGATTGAACTAGGTATTGAGATACCGACGATCGAATCTCGGGCAAGTAACATACCGATGACAAAGGGAACAACGTATGTTGTTATGCGGTTTGACCGATAAAGATCTTCGTAGAATATGTGGGAGCCAATATGAGCATGCAGGTTCCGCTATTGGTTACTGGCCGAAGACGTGTCTCGGTCATGTCTACATAGTTCTCGAACCCGTAGGGTCCGCACGCTTAAAGTTTCGATGACAGTTATATTATGAGTTTATATGTTTTGATGTACCTAAGGTAGTTCGGAGTCCCGGATGTGATCACGGACATGACGAGGAGTCTCAAAATGGTTGAGACATGAAGATTGATATATTGGACGACTATATTCGGACACCGGAATGGTTCCGGGGGTTATTGGATATATACCAGAGTACCGGGGGTTACCGGAACCCCCCTGGGGGGGGGTTTAATGGGCCTACATGGGCCTTAGTGGAGAAGAGGAGGGGCGTCCAGGGCAGGCCGCGCGCCCCCTCCCCCTCTAGTCCGAATTGGACAAGGAGGGGGGGTGGTGCCCCCCTTTCCTTCCTCTCTCCCTCCTCCTTCCCCCTTCTCCTAATCCAACAAGGAAGGGAGGGAGTCCTACTCCCGGTGGGAGTAGGACTCCTCCTGGCACGCCTCCTCCTGGCCGGCCGCCTCTCCCCCCTTGCTCCTTTATATACGGGGGCAGGGGGCACCCCATAGACACAACAATTGATCATTGATCTTTTAGCCGTGTGCGGTGCCCCCCTCCACCATAGTCCACCTCGATAATATCGTAGCGGTGCTTAGGCGAAGCCCTGCGTCGGTAGAACATCATCATCGTCACCACGCCGTCGTGCTGACAAAACTCTCCCTCAACACTCGGCTGGATCAGAGTTCGAGGGACGTCATCGAGCTGAACGTGTGTTGAACTCAGAGGTGTCGTGCGTTCGGTACTTGATCGGTCGGATCGTGAAGACGTACAACTACATCAACCGCGTTGTGCTAACGCTTCCGCTTTCGGTCTACGAGGGTACGTGGACACACTCTCCCCTCTCGTTGCTATGCATCACCATGATCTTGCGTGTGCGTAGGATGTTTTTTGAAATTACTACGTTCCCCAACACGCCGATCATCGGGCAAGTCAATCAAAGTCCATACTTTGTTCTCGTACATGGATCCCATCTTAGATTTTATGGCCTCAAGCCATTTCGCGGAATCTGGGCTCATCATCGCTTCATCATAGTTCGTAGGTTCATCATGGTCTATTAAGATGACTTCCAGAACATGATTACTGTACCACTCTGGTGCGGATCGTACTCTGGTTGACCTACGAGGTTCGGTAGTAACTTGATCCGAAGTTTCATGATCATTATCATTAGCTTCCTCACTTAGTTGGTGTAGGCATCACTGGAACTGATTTCTATGATGAACTACTTTCTAATTCGAGAGAAGGTACAATTACCTTATCAAGTTCTACTTTCCTCCCACTCACTTCTTTCGAGAGAAACTCCTTCTCTAGAAAGGATCCATTCTTAGCAACAAATATCCTGCCTTCAGATCTGTGATAGAAGGTGTACCCAATAGTCTCCTTTGGGTATCCTATGAAGACACATTTCTCCGATTTGGGTTGGAGCTTATCAGGTTGAAACTTTTTCACATAAGCATCGCCGCCCCAAACTTTAAGAAACGACAGCTTAGGTTTCTTGCCAAACCACAGTTCATATGGTGTCGTCTCAACAGATTTAGATGGTGCCGTATTTAACGTGAATGCAGTTGTCTCTAATGCATAACCCCAAAACGATAGCGGTAAATCAGTAAGAGACATCATAGATCGCACCATATCTAATAAAGTGCGGTCACGATGTTCGTACACACCATTACGCTGTGGTGTTCCGGATGGCGTGAGTTGCAAAACTATTCCGCATTGTTTCAAATGAAGACCAAACTCGTAGCTCTAATATTCTCCTCTACGATCAGATCGTGGAAACTTTATTTTCTTGTTACGATGATTTTCTACTTCACTCTGAAATTCTTTGAACTTTTCAAATGTTTCAGACTTATGTTTCATTAAGTAGATATACCCATATCTACTCAAATCATCTGTGAAGGTCAGAAAATAACGATACCCGCCTCGAGCCTCAACACTCATCGGACCACATACATCAGTATGTATTATTTCCAATAAGTCAGTTGCTCGCTCCATTGTTCCGGAGAACGGAGTTTTAGTCATCTTGCCCATGGTTCGCAAGCATCAAGTGATTCATAATCAAGTGATTCCAAAAACCCATCAGCATGGAGTTTCTTCATGCGCTTTACACCAATATGACCTAAACGGCAGTGCCACAAATAAGTTGCACTATCATTATTAACTTTGCATCTTTTGGCTTCAATATTTATGAATATGTGTATCACTATGATTGAGATTCAATAAACCATTTATATTGAGTGTATGACCATAGAAGGTTTTATTCATGTAAATAGAACAATAATTATTCTTTGACTTAAATGAATAACGGTATTGCAATAAACATGATCCAATCATATTCATGCTCAACGCAAACACCAAATAACATTTATTTTAGGTTCAACACTAATCCCGAAGGTAAAGGGAGTGTGCGATGGTGATCTTATCAACCTTGGAATCACTTCCAAGACACATCATCACCTCGCCCTTAACTAGTCTCTATTTATTTTGCAACTCCCGTTTCAAGTTACTACTCTTAGCAACTGAACCAATATCAAATACTGAGGGGTTGCTATAAACACTAGTAAAATACACATCAATAACATGTATATCAAATATACCTTTGTTCACTTTGCCATCCTTCTTATCCGCCAAGTATCTAGGGCAGTTCCACTTCTAGTGACCATTTCCTTTGCAGTAGAAGCATTCAATTTCAGTCTTGGGTCTAGCTTTGGGATTCTTCATGGGAGTGGCAACTTGCTTGCCATTCTTTCTTGAAGTTTCCTTTCTTTTCCTTTGCTCTTTTACTTGAAACTAGTGGTCTTGTCAACCATCAACACTTGATGCTTTTTCTTGATTTCTACCTTTGCTAATCTTAGCATCGCGAAGAGCTCAGGAATCGTTTTTGTCATCCCTTGCATATTATAGTTCATCACGAAGTTCTAGTAGCTTGCTGATAGTGACTAGAGAATACTATCCATCACTATATTATCTGGAAGATTAACTCCCACTTGATTCAGGCAATTGTAGTACCCAGACAATCTGAGCACATGCTCACTGGTTGAGCTATTCTCCTCCATCTTGTAGGCAAAGTACTGTCAGAGGTCTCATACCTCTTGACACGGGCATGAGTATGAAATACCAGTTTCAACTCTTGGAACATCTTATATGCTCCGTGGCGTTCAAAACGTTTTTTTTAATCCTGGTTCTAAGCCGTATAGCATGGTGCACTAAACTATCAAGTAGTCATCATACTGAGCTTTGTCGAACGTTCATAACATCTGTATCTGCTCCTGCAATAGGTCTGTCACCTAGCGGTGCATCAAGGACATAATTCTTTTGTGCAGCAATGAGGATAATCCTCTGATCACGGACCAAGTCCGCATCATTGCTACTATCAACTTTCAACTTATTTTTCTCTAGGAACATATCAAAATTAAACGGGGAGCTACATCGCGAGCTATTGATCTACAACATAGATATGCAAATACTATCAGGACTAAGTTCATGATAAATTAAAGTTCAATTAATCATATTACTTTAAGAACTCCCACTTAGATAGACATCCCTCTAATCATCTAAGTGATCACGTGATCCATATCAACTAAACCATGTCCGATCATCACGTGAGATGGAGTAGTTTTCAATGTTGAACATCACTCATATCTACTATATGATTCACGCTCGACCTTTCGGTCTCAGTGTTCCGAGGCCATATCTGCATATGCTAGGCTCGTCAAGTTTAACCCGAGTATTCTGCGTGTGCAAAACTGGCTTGCACCCGTTGTATGTGAACGTAGAGCTTATCACACCCGATCATCACATAGTGTCTCGGCTCGACGAACTGTCGCAACGGTGCATACTCAGGGAGAACACTTATACCTTGAAATTTAGTGAGAGATCATCTTATAATGCTACCACCGTACTAAGCAAAATAAGATGCATAAAGGATAAACATCACATGCAATCAATATAAGTGATATGATATGGCCATCATCATCTTGTGCCTTTGATCTCCATCTCCAAAGCACCGTCATGATCACCATCGTCACCGGCTTGACACCTTGATCTCCATCGAAGCATCGTTATCGTCTCGCCAACTATTGCTTCTACGACTGTCGCTACCGCTTAGTGATAAAGTAAAGCAATTACATGGCGATTGAATTTCATACAACAAAGCGACAACCATAAGGCTCCTGCCAGTTACCGATAACGGTTACAAAACATGATCATCTCATACAACAATTTATATCACATCACGTCTTGACCATATCACATCACAACATGCACTGCAAAAACAAGTTAGACGTCCTCTACTTTGTTGTCACAAGTTTTACGTGGCTGCTACGGGCTTAGCAAGAACCGTTCTTACCTACGCATCAAAACTACAACGATTTTTTGTCAAGTATGCAGTTTTAACCTTCAACAAGGACCGGGCGTAGCCACACTTGATTCAACTAAAGTTGGAGAAACAGACACGCACTAGCCACCTCTGTGTGAAGCACGTCGTTAGAACTAGTCTCACGTAAGCGTACGCGTAATGTCGGTCTCGGCCGCTTCATCCAACAATACCGCCGAATCAAAGTATGACATGCTGGTAAGCAGTATGACTATTATCGCCCACAACTCGTTGTGTTCTACTCGTGCATATAACATCTACGCATAGACCTGGCTCGGATGCCACTGTTGGGGAACGTAGTATTTCAAAAAAATTCCTACGATCACGCAAGATCTATCTAGGAGAAGCATAGAAACGAGCGGGGAGAGTGTGTCCACGTACCCTCGTAGACCGAAAGTGGAAGCGTTATGACAACGCGGTTGATGTAGTCATACGTCTTCACGATCGATCCTAGCACCAAAGGAACGGCACCTCCACGATTTGCACACGTTCAGCTCGGTGACGTCCCACGAACTCTAGATCCAACTGAGGTCGAGGGAGAGTTTCGTTAGCACGACGGCCTGATGACGGTGATGATGAAGTTACCGACGCAGGGCTTCGCCTAAGCACTACAACGATATGACCGAGGTGGAAATCTGTGGAGGGAGGCACCGCACATGACTAAGACAAATCTTGGAGTGCCTTTGGGGTGCCCCCTTCCCACGTATATAAAGGAGGGAGGAAGAGGAGGCCGGCCCTAGAAGGGGCGCGCCAAAGGGGGGAGTCCTAGGATTCGGCCCCCCCTTTCCTATTCCAACTAGGAGAAGGAAGGGAAGGAGAAAGAGGGGAGAAGGAAGGAGGGGGCGCCGCCCCCTCCTAGTCCAATTCGGACCAGCCCATGGGGGGGCGCGCGGACACCCCTTGAGGCCCTTCTCTCCTTTCCCGTATGGCCCATTAAGGCCCACTACTTCCCCCGGCGAATTCCCGTAACTCTCCGGTACTCCGAAAAATACCCGAATAACTCGGAACCTTTCCGATATCCGAATATAGCCTTCCAATATATCAATCTTTACCTCTCGACCATTTTAAGACTCCTCGTCATGTCCGTGATCTCATCCGGGACCCCGAACAAACTTCGGTCATCAAATCACATAACTCATAATACAAATCGTCATCGAACGTTAAGCGTGCGGACCCTACGGGTTCGAGAACTATGTAGACATGACCGAGACACATCTCCGGTCAATAACCAATAGCAGAACCTGGATGCTCATATTGGCTCCTACATATTCTACGGAGATCTTTATCGGTCAAACCGCATAACAACATACATTGTTCCCTTTGTCATCGGTATGTTACTTGCCCGAGATTCGATTGCTGGTATCATCATACCTAGTTCAATCTCGTTACCGGCAAGTCTCTTTACTCGTTCTGTAATGCATCATCTCGCAACTAACTCATTAGTCACATTGCTTGCAAGGCTTATAGTGATGTGCATTACCGAGAGGGCCCAGAGATACCTCTCCGATACACGGAGTGACAAATCCTAATCTCGATCTATGCCAACCCAACAAACACCTTCGGAGACACCTGTAGAGCATCTTTATAATCACTCAGTTACGTTGTGACGTTTGATAGCACGCTAAGTGTTCCTCCGGTATTCGGGAGTTGCATAATCTCATAGTCATAGGAACACGTATAAGTCATGAAGAAAGCAATAGCAATAAACTAAACGATCATAGTGCTAAGTTAACGGATGGGTCAAGTCAATCACATCATTCTCTAATGATGTGATCCCGTTCATCAAATGACAACACATGTCTATGGCTAGGAAACTTAACCATCTTTGATTAACGAGCTAGTCAAAGTAGAGGCATATTAGTGACACTCTGTTTGTCTATGTATTCACACATGTACTAAGTTTCCGGTTAATACAATTCTAGCATGAATAATAAATATTTATCATGATATAAGGAAATAAATCATAACTTTATTATTGCCTCTAGGGTATATTTCTTCATTATCGTGAAAGCAGAGTTATTTGAAAGTGTCTAGGACCGGACCAAGGAGGAATCGTCTGAGGCAAGCGTAATAAAGACTTATATTATGGAGAAGATTAAAAGTGCCATATTTCAACTGAAAGATGAAAAATGTGTTCATGAAAGCGCCAAAGTTCACAAGACCTCTAATAAACAGTATGTCAAGCTTGGTGGTAAAGGACTGAAGGTCATTAAAGAAAATGGAGAAAGAGTTATGGAAGGAGTGTCAAATAGTTTCTTTGTGCAGCACCCGCTGAGAGTGATTACCTTTTTCTAAAGATGCTATATACTCCTACAACAATACATTTGATATGAGAGTACCAGTTTTATTACTTTTGCTATTTTCGAACTTTCCAGGCAAGAAAAGCAAAGAGGAGTTGTCACAAGGTTCGTGCTACAAAAGATGTAAATTGCATCTTGATATGGTCTTGACGCACCGAGGTTATAACAAATATGGTTATTTGACGTGCAGAACAGGAAGACAGAACTCCCCAAGTGTAAGGGCATGCACCAGCGTTGACAAGACGAACTTATCTTATGCTGTGCATGCCATTTAGAGCAGATAAAAAAATGTATCATGCAACGGATTACCTCTTAGTGTTATATCTGACAATTAATGTTTTCAACTCCTAAATTTTTGTAGGATGAGTTGGGAGAGAAAGAAATGAGAATATAAAGGCTCACTTTCTCCTAGCTAAGAGATGGTATCTTAGCAAGGAAGATAAGACAATTCTATCTATTGCACGCACTTATATCAATATCATCTCTTAGCTCTATATTTTCTAGTTTAGTACTATTCTCCTATATTGAGAGTTGAAAACGTTAATTGTCAGATATAACTTTTTTTAGCAGTCAACGGGGGCGATCGCCCACCTGAACTCATTTTTGTATTAATAAAAGACAGCGGATCGGTGATTACATAGCTCAACGGAGCAGAGAGAGAGAGAGAGAGAGAGAGAGAGAGAGAGAGAGAGAGAAGGGGGGAATCAGCTACAGATAGATTCACACCATAGCAGCAACGGGGCACAGTCAACGCGGGAGGGGGGGCCGGACGACCCACAATCGGAGGTGCTCCCGGACCGAATGCCGCAAGTCAAGATCGGAGCTCCGAATGTTATCAAACACCATCCGGTTTCGGGTCTTCCAAACAACCCAAAGGACACAACACATCGTCGTGCTTAGAAGCGGACGAGCCCAGGAGGGATGGCAGGCGGTGAAGGCACGCCAAACAAATTCAGCACAACAATCGATGGGCATACTGTGGCGGCCGAGAACGCGCTCCCACATCGGATACAAGTGGGGACACTCATCAGATATTGTCTGCCTCTTTACATCAGTTTAAACTTTTGGAGCCACTGGCTACAACATGAATTCTGTATGGTATCCCAGGTAAGAAGTCTTGAGTTGAAAACGCTGCGAAACGCAGTATCTTGAACGAACCTAACCAGGGCCCCCATCGGCTAAGCCCGCGCAACACGCCCGGAAAGGCGATCGATATAAAACGACGTGCCCGGCCACGCCAGGGAGCGTGCGAGGCGAGCGAGGGATCCATCGTCCGAGGCGCGAACTCTACCCAGCGCGCAACTTTTAACTTCCCCTACCCACACGAGCTCCAGCCGAGCCGCGAAACGCACGACTGCTCTCCTCTTCTCGGGCGAACCGAATCCCCCACTCTCGCCCCCCACGTTCTCCGAGCGCAGTTGCTCGCTCGCGTGGGCGCGCGCGGCGGGCGGCGGCGCACGGACGGAGGCTTGCGGCGAAGGCAAGCCAGCTAGCGAAGCGTCGGCCCCCGCCCGATCGATTCCCGGCCGGGCCTCTCTCTCCCCGATCGCAACCGACCGACCGATCGATCAGGCTCCTATCCTTGGGCCGTACCACGTCGCCGAACGAGGCCGGCCGGCCATGGCAGTGGCGGCGGCACCAGCGGCGGCGTCCTCCGTCGGCCCCGACCCGTCGTCCTCGTCCGTGGCGCACCGGCGCCGCCTCACCGACGTCGAGCGGCCGGACGCCGACGGCTGCGGCAGGCACCGCGGGGTCCGGGCGCTGTTCTCCGTGAGGAGGAGCTACGGCAAGAGGGCGTCGTCCGTGGTCGACCAGGCGTGGGTGCGCAACGCGGTGGCGTCGCTGCTGGGCCTCCTCGTCCTCGTCGGGCTCCTCGGCTCGCACCGGGCCGTCGGCGGCGGCGACGGCGACGGCGGGAGGCTGCTGCGGAGGGTGGACGGGGAGGCGCTGGGCTGGCGGGAGGAGAACCTGACGGCCCTCGCTCGCCGGTCGCCCGACACGCCGGTAAGTGCTGCGTCTCGCCGCTGCCCGCTCGGCTCATTGCCGCCAAGTTCGTTGCAAAAAGGCAAGCTAAGAACCAGAGTACACATGTGTAGACACCGCATGCACTAAAGTAGTTAGCACTTTTGGTTTTGTTAAAACGGGAAAGCTCGGACGAATTCCGTTTGGGAACGCGCCGTGCGTGCATGGGGCCAAAAACGGGTGGGAAATCGTCGCCGAACGGCGGAGCCAGAGGCGTGCCCAGGTCTTCGTCTCCGTCTCCGTGCGTGTGTGCGCACGCAAGAGAAGAGAAGAGAATTCGAGGAGTTTCTTGGCGGGCGTTCAGCTCAGCTCAGGTCGTAGCAGTAGCCTAGTTGTATTCTTGCCGTAGAATCATACTCCCTCCGATTTCTAAATATAAACCCTTTTAGAGATTTCAAATATAAACCCTTTTAGAGATTTCAGTACGTACAACATACTGATATATATACACGTATTTTAAAATGTAGATTCACTCATTTTGCTCCACATGTAGTTCATATTAAAATCTTTAAAAGGGCTTATATTTAGGAACGGAGCGAGTTCGAAGCAAGTAGACCGAGTAGTACAAAATACCCTTCGCAGCTTCGAGGGGAAGCGTCCCCGTCCGTGTCTCTGTCGACGGATGAATGCTGAGTGCCCCTTCTTTTCGTTTCGTCTGTGGTGCGGCCGTATACCTGTATTCTCATCCACATCGCTATTTCTTCTTTTTCCTGCGTATTCATGATTGGTGGTCACCCCGCTGGAAAATTCAACTCATTCTGGGTAGAGTAGTGGCTCCCTGTGGTTTAAGGCCATGGGTGATGTCGATGCTCAAGTTGAGGTTCCCAGAACCGGGATTCGCTCGCTTGCAACGACACTTGTAGAAACACACCGTCAATTTCTACCGCCGCGGTACTCCCTCCGATCAGAAATAAGTGCCGTGGTTTTACTTCAAATTTGAACTAAAACCACGACACTTATTTCCGATCGGAGGGAGTAGTGGAAAGCGGTTTTAAAACCAAAAAAAGGGCCATGGGGATTCAAGATAGAAATGACCAGCAGAGGCTCTGAGTTCTGCAGATGAACAAAATTACTAGAGGTTCCTAGCTTTGCTTAGTCTACAAAACTTCTACATAAGCTTCTAGGAAAAGAGAATTCGAGTGCTGCATTCTCTCCGGTCTCACATCAATCAATCCTATCCCCACGAAGTGCTACAATAGTGCTTCTGTGACTGGAAACACTCGCACAAAAGAGTTCCCCGCTGATTGGACAGTACGAAACGTGGCTCGCTGCCTGTGTTACACGCTGATTAAAGCGTCCTTATACCTGAAAATGATGTAGCAGAATGGGTGTCAGTCAGATACCGATGTTCATTCTCTAGAAAAAAGAAGATACTGATGTTCCTAGCGGCGATCCAGACCGTCTAGTTTTGCTTAGCTAGCTTTCCTTCTTACATGAAAAGCAAACACTTGTTCAAATGATATGATCAGCTAGCTATGTAGTACTGAGGTTCAGTGACAACACAAACAGATTCCCAAGATATGGACGATGCCAGCTAGCGAGGGTTACAGCAAATGCATCGAACGCCCGAGAAACCACCGCAGTAAGTCCCCACTTCCACATCCAATAGTTTGAACTAACGACCTTCAACCTTCAAAGTTAATACTACCCTGAAATGAGCGTGTAAACTTGACCAAAATTGCTATGCTCCTTTTGCAGGAACAAACAATGCAACAGCTGGCTATATTATGGTTGATGCCAATGGTGGACTGAACCAGATGAGAATGGGAGTGAGTGCACATTCATGTTTTTCTTCCAGAAAGACTAAATTTAGAGTCTGAAGATGCCTTTCAGTAGTTCACTTACATTTGTTTGAAATCATCCTCCCAGATAAGCGATATGGTTGCAGTTGCTAAGCTCATGAATGCGACACTAGTAATCCCTACACTGGATCACAGATCATTTTGGACCGATCCAAGGTGCTTCTCTTCACCACAATAACGAGGATCCTATCAAACTATTCCAGTGACTGATGTTTTTGGTTTTGGCATGCAGTGATTTCGAAGATATATTTGATGTGGAGCATTTCAAGAAAACTCTAGAGAATGATATTGTGATTGTGGACTCCTTGCCGCCAGCTTACAGAAGGTCGAAACTCTATATGAGGGCACCATCTTCCTGGTCCAGGGTATGAACAAACTACTCCAGGAACTACTCAAGTTGACATTGTAGTTGCTTACAAATAAGGACAGTTCTATGGCTGAACGATGATGGATTTCTAGTTCCTTTTTGCAGGCTTCTTACTACAGAGCTTTCACGAGGACACTAAAGAAGGTCAAAGTTGTTAGATTCACACATACAGATTCACGAATTGTCAACAACGGTCTTGCTCCTCATATCCAACAACTCCGCTGCCGAACGAATTACGAGGCACTAAAATTCAAGAAAGAAATTGAAGATCTAGGTAATACTCTAGTTGATAGACTGAGGAATGGGTCCAACCATTATATCGCACTTCATTTAAGGTGACCGCAACTGCACATGTTTAATAAATCTAATATCATTTCGCTGCAGAGGAATATGTAGCTCAGTAATATATTTGTTTTCCTTATCAACTCACAGATATGAGAAGGACATGCTCTCATTTACTGGCTGCAGCCATAATCTAACACGTCAGGAGGCAGAGGAGCTGAGAGAAATGAGACTCAAGGTGCGGCACTGGAAAGAAAAGGAAATTAACAGCAAGGAGAGGCGACTTCAAGGAGGCTGCCCTATGACTCCTCGTGAAGCAGCTCTTTTTCTTAAAGCTATGGGCTATCCTTCCACGACAAATATCTACATTGTAGCAGGTGAAATATATGGTGGGCATAGCATGGACGAATTAAAGGCCGCATATCCAAATGTCTACACACATTATAGTCTAGCAACAGTAGATGAATTAGAGCCCCTCAAGCCGTACCAAAACAGATTAGCTGCAGTGGACTACAATGTAGCCCTCCAGAGTGATGTTTTTGTGTATACATATGACGGAAATATGGCCAAAGCAGTACAGGGTCATAGAAGATTTGAAGGATTCCGGACAACCATTAACCCTGACAGGTACATTCATGGGAATGCTGCTATAAGTTATTAGTACATCTCAACTCTAAGTGCTAATTCTTTAACTGTTTACAGGCAGAAGCTTGTGGAGCTCATTGACAAGCTTGATGAGGGTACAATTACTTGGAACGACTTTCAAAGCAAAGTGAAAACACATCATGAAAACAGACTTGGAGGTCCATATCAGAGGTTGTCTGGTCAAAGTCCCAGGCAAGAGGAGCATTTTTATGCAAATCCTCTCCCAGGGTGCTTGTGCAAAAAAACACAAAGGATTTAGCGACATGGACTTACTCTAAAGAGGTGGGGACTGGGGATATTTCAGCCCTCTTCGCTGCATGTGAGATGTGAAATGGAAATAGGTAGACATCTCTTAGGATGATTGAGATAAACCAAATAGTGCAACTCCTAGTAATCTGACAGCAACATACCACAGATTATTTTCCAGACTATGTATGCAATACTCGTTCTTGCATATGGAGGTGGGAAAGAGAGGTTCACTAATTGTCCTCCGAGAAGTGCATTTTCAACAAATTGGTTATTCAAGTGTACGATGGATCGGAAGACAAAGAGATTTCGAGTAGTTTCAGAGGACATATGTACAACAGAGGATAGGATTAGCAAGACAGAAGACTTTCGATACATGTTTGTACTTCGTTTATACTGTGAATGTACAGTCTTTGCTCTCTTTTTTAAAAATTTGTATTCATTTAGGAAGTATCGACTTTATTCAGGATGGATTTGTGTATATGCAATATTTATCAGCTACAGACCAAGTTGTAACCGGCAAGTGATGAATAATAATAAGAAGAAAATAACCTTGTTCATTACTTCATTTGATGTATTCTTTCCTTTAGCTGCTATTGAAATGATTGAATTCTGTTGTAGCATTTTTTGTCTATCATCAGATATATTGCAGGTAGTTCCTCGCATTAAACTTCTATATTCCTCTGTGGCTTGCTGTGTGGCATATCAGTTATGCTTAGTGGGTAGGCATTAAACATAAAAAAGTAAAAAAGAGGTGGCTTTAACAGTAGCATATAAGGCATCACTATGTATTTGATATACAATAAAAAATCACCAGGCAATATAAGTCTTTCTTGACAGGCACATTTTCCTACTGAAGTTTACATTTGTTATGATAGAAATTGGATGATAAAATAATATCTGATAAACTGGTAGACAAAGGTACCTGTCAACTTTTGTGGTAAAATAGTATCCCTGTTCACTTCTGCTGCACCACTCATGAACCACGCTCGCAAAATAAGTTTCTGCCTCCTTCATCAGAAATGATTTACTAGTTCACCAATCACCACATAGAAGGCACATATACTTGCTCCTTCAAGTTCTGGGTAGCACTTTCAGTGGGGAACCCTCGCACGGCACCAATAGTCCACTGCGAAATGATACCAGCAGCAACAGCAAATCTGAGCTCCCTCTCCAATGTATCCTGGTCCTCATACATCTCAGGGCAAGTTGTCAACTTCCTAATAGCAGCAGCAACAATAGCATCACCAGAACCTGTCCGGTCAGTTGTGGTCGGAGTTATGAGTGCATCCTCCGTTCCAACCACACAGCCATGAAACTTGGGTGTGTAGTAGTGGATACGAAGTGTTCCATAGGTCACCAGCAAGAGTTTTATTCCATCATGCCAAATCGGAGCAATTTCTTCAGGGGTATAGTGGTAGTACTGTGGCCAGTTCCTTGTTAGATGGAACCCATCCAAATAATACTGAGGCGGGGTGGCTCGCTTATATTCGTAATACTTGTGATCGAGGAGGAATTCAAGCTCATCCCTTGACACCTCTATGATATCAGCCTCCTTCCATGCCCTATTTATGAACTCTTTTGTCTCATCCCTTGACCTCCACAAAGGCAATGGCAAATTGAGATCAAAGAATATCTTGCTTCCAAATTTCTTGGACAGCTCAATGGTTCTGAAGAGCGTGTCGTGCATTGACGGCGTCAGCAGTACTTCAGAATTGAAATGCAACATTTTCGCCTGTGCAATTATCACATATTAGATCTGAAATTCATTCTGTGCTTATAACAAATATGGTATATAATGCAGTTTCTCGCCTATGGAGACGGCATCAAACTAAATCTTTTACCACAAAGAACACGCACTCACCTCTTTCAGCACATCTGCATTGATCTCGTCCTTGTGGAGCGAGTCCTCGGCAGAGCTCTTCACCGTCTCGGCCACCAGACATGTCCCGCCCTCGCCGTCCTCTCTGTCCTGGAACGCCACCTTCATCCGGGCGATGGCTGTGGACGCGGCGCCGTCAAACCTGATGGCGCGGGTCTGCACCCGCTCGCGGTTCATGCGGTACACGAGCTCGTGGCCGAAGTCGTCGTCGCCGACCTTGCCAAGCACCGCGGCGCGGCCGCCGAGCCGGGTGAGCGCGATGGCGACGTTGCTCGAGGCGCTCCCCGGCGAGCGCGCGAACTCGGGCGGCTCCCACTGCAGGTGCAGCCAGGTGGAGTACTGGTCGGGGTGCATCTGCTGGTCCGACACCCGCACCGTCGGCACGAACTCCCACCGCGGCGCCCCGAAGCAGCACACCAGCGGCGGCCACTCGTACGGCAAATCCGCCCCGTCGTCGCCGTCGCTTCCCGCGTCCTCCTCGCGGGCCGCGCTCCGAGGCTCCTCCGCGTGGGCCTCCTCCTCCTCCTCCTGCTGCTTCTTGGCTTCCTGCTTTGGGGACTTCTTGGTCCGGCGGGTCTTCGGCTTCGCAGCCGGCTCCTCCTCGCCCTCTGAGTCGGAGTCCTGCCCCGCCTTCTTGGTCTTGCGCCTCGTCGCCTTCGCCTTGGGCGGCGACGAGCCCGGCTCCGACGCCTTCTTCCGCCCGCGGCGTGGGGTGGGTTTAGGAGGGGGTTCCGGCGCCGCGCCGCCGTTGGGCGAGCAGCGGAGGAGGCGGGTCCGGAGGAGGCTGGGGTGTAGAGGTCCGAAAGGGCGATGGGCCTTGGGCGCTAGAGGTTGCAGGAGGAGGAACGGGGAGGCGGCGGCCATGGCCATTGCCCCTCTCTTCTTCGCGGAATTCGTCGCCGGTGAACAGGAGGGGGGAGAAGCTAGTGTTCGACTCTATCCAGTGCGACCCGGTAAGGGTTTAGCGACCGTTAACATCGTTGGGTTGCTCCTTAACGGGCGAAGTGGATCTGACCAGTTGTCACAAGTTGTCAACCCCCTGGGCGCGCCCTGTAGAGCCTCAGAGCATCTTTAGTACTACCCTAAACTCCCAAATCTGTAAAAATAACTGTTTTTTTTTTTTACAGTTTTGACAGAAGAAAATGCGTAGACTAGACCCCTTTAATCCTTAGACCCTTAAATTTTTTTAGAGGCCCAACCCGGAAACACATCTCCAACCTGTAGAAGTGAGGGTTTGGGAGGAAAACAGAGGTCGACCTGCAATCGTAGCAACGACGCGCGGGAGGGAAGTTTCATCCTCCCCAACCTCCGCGCCGCCGCGCGGATCCGGCCGCCCGCCCGCCGCCGTCTCCGCCATCCCGCCGGCGCCTCACGCCTCGGCCGCGTCCATCCCCGGCCCCGGAGGCCGCGCCTCCTCCTCTCCGCGCGGATCGCCGCCCCTGCCCGCCCTCCGCCCCGCCGCGGTCTTCCCCGGCCCCGGCCGCCACGCGTCCTCCCCGCCGCGTCCTCCCCAACCCGCCTCGGCCTCCGCCCCGCCGCGTCCTCCCCAACCCACCTCTGCCGCGCCCCCTGCCCGCCTCGGCCTCCGCCCCGCCGTCCTCGCCCGGCGGCGCCGTCCACGCCACGCCTCGGCCGCGCCCCGCGCCGCCGCCTCGGCCTCTGCTCCGCCTCGGCCGCGCCCGAAGGTATGTTAATTGTTTTCTTTTTTGTTTCATTTTCTTTATTGTTTCAATTTGTAGCACTAAATATTGAATGCCTTTTGTAGATGGAGATGAACACCGATGACGTTGCCACGGACTCGTTTTCCGATTCGTCGGTTTGGTCGTCATCCGACGATTCGGACATTGACGAGTTGTTGCAAGACGACGACGTCGAGACGATGAGCCTCCTCGTCGACGTGCAAGCGATTGAAGACCGCGCGAAGCTGATGGATCAGAGGAGAGGGTCGAAGATGGGGCGAGTCACCATCTATCGGAACCGCGCTCTTGGGCACGAGCATTTGATGCAAGACTACTTCGACGAGGTACCTACATACCCTCCCCGCCTCTTCCGCAGAAGGTACCGAATGCGCCGTAGTCTTTTTGTGAAGATTGTCATCGATTGTGAGGCGGCCTCCCATTATTTCAAGCGTCGTAGATCCGCCGCCGGTATCATGGGGTTTAGTGCATACCAAAAGATATCGGCGGCAATGCGGGTACTCGCCTATGGCATACCCGCGGACTATACCGACGAGTATCTTCGCATTGGACAAGATACAACCACAGAGTCCTCCGTAGGTTTGCAAAGTTGGTTATCAAGTTGTATGGTGAGAAGTATCTTCGAGCACCAAACGAGGAAGATACAAAGAGACTGATGGAAATCAATGAAAAAAGGGGATGGCCAGGGATGCTAGGTAGTCTTGATTGCATGCATTGGACATGGAAAAATTGCCCAAAGGCATGGCACGGCATGTATTGCGGTAAAAGCCGTGATGCTACCATTGTGCTTGAGGCCGTAGCATCGGAGGACACATGGATTTGGCATGCATTCTTTGGGTTGCCGGGAACACTCAATGATATCAATGTCCTCAATAGATCTCCTTTGTTCAAAAGATTAATTTCTGGGGATGCTCCAGCTTGCAACTACAAAATCATGGACAATGAGTACTCAATGGAATACTATCTCACCGATGGCATCTATCCCGAATGGGCAACTCTTGTGAAGTCCATCAAGGAGAAAAATGGGGTGCCCTTAACAAGAAAAGAGGCTCATTTCACCAAGGCACAAGAGGCAGCCCGCAAGGATATTGAGAGAGCTTTCGGTGTTTTGCAAGCAAGGTTTGCCATAGTTCGGGGTCCAGCTCGGTTTTGGGACAAAAAAACCTTGGTGAACATCATGAAATGTTGTGTGATTCTACACAACATGATCCTAGAGGATGAGAGAGGGTTAAACCTCCCTTGTTTCTATGACAATGTTGGTACCCGTGTGCAACCGGAAAGAAACCCTTCTCGCATACACACTTTTCTTCAAGCACATCGTGAGATTGAGGATGCAACCACTCATGGTCGGCTCCGGGATGATCTAGTAGAGCACCACTGGCAGTTGGATGGGCGGCGCATTGGCCCATGATGTATCTTTGTTTTACTTTTCTATGTCCTATTTGATTCGAACAATTATTGTAATTTGCTCAAACATTGTTGTAATAATTTGAATGATTATTGTTTTATTCGGTGGTGTAATGATAACTAGAATGATTATTGTTTTATGTCAAATGTGATGGAATTTGTGATATGTCATATGATGAAATGTGTGATATGTGAAATGACAGTTTTAAAGGTTGGGGTTGATGCAAAGACTAGAACCCTCAAATCCAACCCTTAAAGTAGTTTAGGGGTTGGGTTTGAGGGTTCTAGTCTTTGCCCCTGTTTTACCCTTAAAAGTGCCAAAAACTGGCACTTCTCAACTCTTAAAACTGCTTTAAGGGTTTGAGGGTTCTACTAGACCTGCTCTTAGAGCATCTACAGCCAAGGACCTGTAAATCCGGTCCTCGAACGCCCACAGACGCTGGTACTAACCGGACACTTCTCAAATCATGTCGTCCACATCCGTGTATCTAAGGCTGGCCATAGTGGAGGTAACATAAGTAGTATCATGCACTTGGGACTCACAACCATGCTTATGTGACAGACAATTAAAGAAGAGAGAAATGGTTATAGTAATATAGGTAGATACCGTAACATAATAAATATGATGCTACTATGTGTCATGCATGGCAATAAATGAGACCATCTATGATACTAATCTATGATACTATGCACTATAAAGGTAGTAACATAGACTAGTAACATATGCATGTTACTAGTCTAAGTTACTCCCCACTATGATCAACCTAATATCCGGTACCTCATTCCATACTAAGCATGTAACGTAGATAAAAACAACGTAAATCATCACACAAACATAGAATCGGAGATAAAAATGCACATTCCGATCACCAAAAGATCACCGACGGATGTTCAAAAGACCATATTCCACATAAACGACGGACAAGTCTAAACTTCTTCTTTTTTTTATAAAAGAGAGATCATCTCTCCTATTTCCATTACTAGAAATCACCAAGTCTTACAAGAGAACCAAAAGAAAGTAGCCTACTCTTCTAAACCGCGCATCTTCAGCTCACTCCAGAAGAAAAAGGGAAGGAGCCACCCCTCCCCCCCTCCAAACTTTCCCTACAGCAACCCAAAGATCTAAGGCCGGGCTCAAACTAAGGTCCGGCACCAGTAGCATATCATTACATAGTATCAACCATAAGGGAAGGTTTTATGCATAATTCCGTATTACCAGGACAAGTTTAAACAAGATTACTAAAAACTTGAAACTGAAGATAGAGACGCCGGAGCTTCACCACTTCCTCGCCGGTCCTTTACCCTTTCGGTCACCAGCGTTGTTGTAGGAGTCGGCGGCTGGTGGCAGATCGTCCGAGTCGGCGGACGAGTCCACCCCGTGGAGAGATGAAACAGAGGGTCAAGTCCACCCCGTGGCCACTTCTTTCAGTTTACCAATTTATCACACACTAGAACTCCTTGCTCCCAATTGTTAGGTATGTGGTTTAGTTTCTTTGAATGTTTGATACGTCTCCAACGTATCTATAATTTTGTATTGTTCCATGCTGTTATTTATGATTCTTGGATATTTTATATTCATTTTATAGCAACTTTATATCATTTTTGGGACTAACCTATTGACATAGTGCCTAGTGCCAGTTGTTGTTTTTGCTTGTTTTTACTTTGCAGAATATCAGTACCAAACGGAGTCCAAAAGCAGCGAAACTTTTTGGAGATTTTTTCTGGACCAGAAGACACCTTGCGGGCCAAGAAAGTGCCAGAGGGGAGGCCCGTGGGGAGCACAACCCAACAGGGCATGCCCAGGGGGGTTGTGCCCCCCACATAGCCCCCCTGCACCGCCTCTTCGCCCTATAAATCCCCAAATATTCCAGAAACCCTAGGAGAGTCGACGAAACACAATTCCAGCCGCCGCAAGTTCCAGAACCACAAGATCCAATCTAACACCATCACGAAGGGGTTCATCATCCTCATTGGTGCCTCTCCGATGATGCGTGAGTAGTCCACCATAGACCTAAGGGTCCGTAGGCAGTAGCTAGATGGCTTCCTCTCTCTCTTTTGATTCTCAATACAATGGTCTCTTAAAGATCTATTTGATGTAACTCTTTTTGCGGTGTGTTTGTTGGGATCCGATGAACTTTGAGTTTATAATCATATCTATATCCATGAATATTATTTGAGTCTTCTTTGATCTCTTATATGCATGATTATTTATAGCCTCGTATTTCTTCATCGAATCTTTGGTTTAGTTAGGCCAACTGATCGATTTTTCTTGCCATGGGAAGAGGTGCTTTGTGATGGGTTCAATCTTGCGGTGTTCTTTCCCAGTGACAGAAGGGGCAGGAAGACACGCATGTATCGTTGCTATTAAGGATAACAATATGGAGGCTATTCTTGCATGAATAGATCTCGTGTACATCATGTCATCGTTCTTATTGCATTACTCCGTTTCTCCATGAACTTAATACACTAGATGCATGCTGGATAGCGGTCGATATGTGGAGTAATAGTAGTAGATGCAAGTGAAGGAAATATGCCCTAGAGGCAATAATAAAGATGTTATTTATATTTCCTTATATCATAATAAATGTTTATTATTCATGCTAGAATTGTATTAACCGGAAACTTGATACATGTGTGAATACATAGACAAAACAGAATGTCCCTAGTATGCCTCTACTTGACTAGCTCGTTAAATCAAAGATGGTTAAGTTTCCTGACCATAGACATGTGTTGTCATTTGATGAACGGGATCACATCATTAGGAGAATGATGTGATGGACAAGACCCATCCGTTAGCTTAGCATTATGATCATTAAGTTGCTATTGCTTTCTTCCTGACTTATACATATTCCTCTGACTATGAAATTATGCAACTCCCGAATACCGGAGGAACACCTTGTGTGCTATCAAACGTCACAAAACTGGGTGATTATAAAGATGCTCTACAGGTGTCTCCGAAGGTGTTTGTTGGGTTGGCATAGATCAAGAATAGGATTTGTCACTCCGTGTATCGGAGAGGTATCTCTGGGCCCTCTCGGTAATGCACATCACTATAAGCCTTGCAAGCAATGTGACTAACGAGTTAGTTACAGGATGATGCATTACAGAACGAGTAAAGAGACTAGCCGGTAATGAGATTGAACTAGGTATGATGATACCGACGATCGAATCTCGGGCAAGTAACATACCGATGACAAAGGGAACAACGTATGTTGTTATGCGGTTTGACCGATAAAGATCTTCGTAGAATATGTAGGAGCCAATACGAGCATCCAGGTTCCGCTATTGGTTATTGACCGGAGATGTGTCTCGGTCATGTCTACATAGTTCTCGAACCCGTAGGGTCCGCACGCTTAACGTTCGATGACGATTTGTATTATGAGTTATGTGACCGAAGTTTGTTCGGAGTCTCGGATGAGATCACGGACATGACGAGGAGTCTCGAAATGGTCGAGAGGTAAAGATTCATATATTGGAAGGCTATATTCGGACATCGGAAAGGTTCCAAGTGATTCGGGTGTTTTTCGGAGTACCGGGGAGTTACGAGAATTCACCGGGAGAAGTATGGGCCTTATTGGGCCATACGGGAAAAGAGGAGGCGGGCCAAGGGGAGGTGGCGCCCCCCCCCCCCCCATGGGTCCGAATTGGACTAGAGGAAGGGGGCGACGCCCCCCTTGCCTTTTCCTACTCCCTCTCTCTTTCCCTCTTTCCTTTTGTCCTACTCCAAAAAGGAAAGGGATTCCTACTAGGACTTGGAAGTCCTAGTAGGACTCCATACTCTTGGCGCGCCCCTAGAGGGCCGGCCTCTCTCCCTCCCTCCTTTATATACGTGGGAGGGGGTGATACGTCTCCATCGTATCTACTTTTCCAAACACTTTTGCCCTTGTTTTGGACTCTAACTTGCATGATTTGGATGGAACTAACCCGGACTGACGCTGTTTCCAGCAGAATTGCCATGGTGTTATTTTTGTGCAGAAATAAAAGTTCTCGGAATGACCTGAAACTTCACGGAGAATATTTTTGGAATTAATAAAAAATACTGGCGAAAGGATCAAGGCCAGGGGGCCCACACCCTGTCCACGAGGGTGGGGGGGCGCCTACCCCCCTGGGCGCGCCCCCGCCTCATGGGCCCCCTGGTGCTCCACCGACCTCAACTCCAACTCTATATATTCATGTTCGGGGAGAAAAAAATCAGAGAGAAGGGTTCATCGCGTTTTACGATACGGAGCCGCCGCCAAGCCCTAATCTCTCTCGGGAGGGCTGATCTGGAGTCCGATCGGGGCTCCGGAGAGGGGAATCCGTCGCCATCGTCGTCATCAACCTTCCTCCATCACCAATTTCATGATGCTCACCGCCGTGCGTGAGTAATTCCATCATAGGCTTGTTGGACAATGATGGGTTGGATGAGATTTATCATGTAATCGAGTTAGTTTTGTTAGGGTTTGATCCCTAGTATCCACTATGTTCTGAGATTGATGTTGCTATGACTTTGCTATGCTTAATGCTTGTCACTAGGGCCCGAGTGCCATGATTTCAGATCTGAACCTATTATGTTTTCATGAATATATGTGAGTTCTTGATCCTATCTTCCAAGTCAATAGTCACCTAATATGTGTTATGATCTGGCAACCCCGACGTGGCAATAATCGGGACCACTCCCGGTGATGACCGTAGTTTGAGGAGTTCATGTATTCACTAAGTGTTAATGCTTTGGTCTGGTACTCTATTGAAAGGAGGCCTTAATATCCCTTAGTTTCCAATAGGACCCCGCTGCCACGGGAGGGTAGGACAAAAGATGTCATGCAAGTTCTTTTCCATAAGCACGTATGGCTATATTCGGAATACATGCCTACATTACATTGATGAATTGGAGCTAGTTCTGTGTCACCCTATGTTATAACTATTGCATGAGGAATCGCATCCGACATAATTCTCCATCACCGATCCAATGCCTACGAGCTTTTCACATATTGTTCTTTGCTTAGTTACTTTACCATTGCCACTGTTACAATTACTACAAAACTGCCACTGTTACCTTTGCCACTGTTACCGTTACTTCCATACTACTTTGCTACTAAATACTTTGCTGCAGATACTAAGTTATCCAGGTGTGGTTGAATTGACAACTCAACTGCTAATACTTGAGAATATTCTTTGGCTCCCCTTGTGTCGAATCAATAAATTTGGATTGAATACTCTACCCTCGAAAACTGTTGCGATCCCCTATACTTGTGGGTTATCAAGACTATTCTCTGGCGCCGTTGCCGGGGAGCATAGCTCTATTCTTTGAGTCACTTGGGATTTATATCTATTGATCACTATGAGGAACTTGAAAGACGAAAGAACTAAGATTTATCCCTCAACTACGAGGGGAGGTAAGGAACTGCCATCTAGCTCTGCACTTGATTCACCCTCTGTTTTGAGTAAGCTTGCGACACCTAAACCTGCTTCTGCTATTGATTCTGGTATGTTGCATATTATTGATGATGCCACTTCTGCTATGCAAGATACTTATGATGAAACTACTTCTATGCTTGATAATACTGTGCCACTAGGTGAATTTCTTGATGAACAACTTGCTAGGGCTAGAGAGAATGAAATTATTGAAACTGATAATATTGATGAAAGTGATGATGAAGATTCTCCCCCTAGATATGAATTGCCTATTGTGCCTGAGGGTTATGTTATGGATGAAGAAACTGCTAGAGACTTTCTTGCTTGCAATGATAGAAATGATCTTAAGAAATTATTAGTTAAGCTGAAAGAAAAGTCTTTGGATGCTAGAATGAAATATGACCCTGCTTTTGCTACTTCACCTATATGTATTTCTGATAAGGATTATGATTTCTCTGTTGACCCTGAGATAATTACTTTGGTTGAATCTGATCCTTTTTATGGCTATGAATCTGAAACTGTTGTGGCACATCTTACTAAATTAAATGATATAGCCACCCTATTCACTAATGATGAGAAAACTCGCTACTACTATATCCTTAAGTTATTTCCGTTCTCATTAAAGGGTGATGCTAAAACATGGTTTAATTCTCTTGATCCTGGTTGTGTGCGTAGTCCCCAGGATATGATTTATTACTTCTCTGCTAAATTTTTCCCCGCTCATAAGAAACAAGCTACTTTAAGGGAAATATATAATTTTGTGCAAATTGAAGAAGAGAGTCTCCCACAAGCTTGGGGGAGGCTTCTCCAATTACTTAATGCTTTGCCTGATCATCCTCTCAAGAAAAATGAAATACTTGATATCTTTTATAATGGACTAACTGATGCTTCTAGAGACCACCTGGATAGTTGTGCTGGTTGTGTTTTCAGGGAAAGAACTATTGATCAAGCTGAATTGCTATTGAATAATATGTTGACTAATGAAAATAATTGGACAATTCCTGAACCAACTCCTAAGCCAACTCCGAAGAAAAGGGGTATTCTATTTCTCAGTCCTGAAGATATGCAAGTGGCAAAGAAATCTATGAAAGAAAAGGGTATTAAAGCTGAAGATGTTAAGAATTTACCACCTATTGAAGAAATACATGGTCTTGATAATCCGACACAGGTAGTAAAGGTAAATTCTCTCTATAGGTTTGATGAAGGTGATATTCCTCGTTATAAGTCTGCTAGCCAATGCTTAGATGAGTTTGATAATTTTATTGTTAAACAAGAAAACTTCAATGCTTATGTTGGTAGACAATTGAAACGTAATGCTTATATGATTGAACACTTGAGTGATTATATGTCTAGAGTTAAAGGTGAACTTAAACTCATTAGTAAACATGCTTCTATGGTTACCACTCAAGTAGAACAACTGCTTAAAGCTCAAAATGATTTGCTCAATGAATTAAATAATAAGAAAAATGATAATGCTGTTAGAGTTGTGACTAGAGGGGGTAGAATGACTCAGGAACCTTTGTATCCTGAGGGCCACCCTAAGAGAATTGAGCAAGATTCTCAGAGAACTAATGTTGATACACCTAGTCCTTCTAAAAAGAAGAAAAATAAAAATGATAGGACTTTGCATGCTTCTAGTGAACCTGTTGTAGACACACCTGAGAATCCCAATGATATTTCTATTTCTAATGCTGAAACACAATCTGGTGATGAACATGAACCTAGTGATAATGTTAATGATAATGTTCATGTTGATGATCAACCTAGCAATAATAATGGTGTAGAGATTGAACCTGCTGTTGATCTTGATAACCCACAATCAAAGAATCAACGCTATGATAAGAGAGACTTTGTTGTTAGGAAGCACGGTAAAGAAAGAGAACCATGGGTTCAGAAACCCATGCCTTTTCCTCCTAAACCATCCAAGAAAAAGGATGATGAGGATTTTGAGTGCTTTGCTGAAATGATTAGACCTATCTTCTTGCGTATGCGTTTTACTGATATGCTTAAAATGAATCCTTATGCTAAGTATATGAAAGATATTGTCACAAATAAAAGAAAGATACCGGAAGCTGAAATTTCCACCATGCTTGCTAATTATACTTTTAAGGGTGGAATACCAAAGAAACTTGGAGATCCAGGAGTACCAACTATACCATGCCCCATTAAAAGAAACTATGTTAAAACTGCTTTATGTGATCTTGGAGCCGGTGTTAGTGTTATGCCCCTCTCTTTATATCATAGACTTGATTTGAATAAGTTGACACCTACTGAAATATCTTTGCAAATGGCCGATAAATCAACCGCTATACCTGTCGGTATTTGTGAGGATGTGCCTGTCGTGGTTGCAAACGTTACCATTTTAACGGACTTTGTTATTCTTGATATTCCCGAGGATGATAGTATGTCGATTATCCTTGGTAGACCCTTTTTAATACTGCAGGGGCTGTTATTGATTGCAACTAAGGCAATGTCACTTTTCATGTTAATGGTAGTGAGCATACGGTACACTTTCCGAGGAAACAACCTCAAGTCCACAGTATCAATTCTATTGGAAAATTTTCATCGATTATATTGGAGGTTTTGAATTTCCTCTTGCTACTTTCAAGAAGAAATATGATATTCTTATTGTTGGGGATGTGCATATCCCTGTTGAGGTAACCTAGTGTTATTCGAAATTTCTTCGGTTCCAGGTTATTCGAAATGAGTTTGTTAACAAGACTTGATCAACCTTGTTAGTGGATTCCTTTTAATGAGCATGAGATGGATGAAGTTAGAAAGCACAACTCTCTGTACCCTCCTTTTACTTTCTGTTATTTAGATTAAATAAAGCAAAAATAGTATTTTCTGTCTGTTTTCTGAATTATTTGAAATAAAAAATACCCCGAAAATAAAAGTTCTCCAAATGCCCTGAAAATGGAATATGATTTTTTTCTAGAATATTTGAGAATATTTGGCACTGAGAACACATCAGGGGGAGCAAGCACCTGGCCACGAGGGTCCAGGGCGCGCCCCCTGCCTCGTGGACCCCACGTGGCCCCCTCCACTTATTCCAGCAACCACACACTCCTTCTTCCTCCCAAAAAAATCACCAACCAGCTCAAGCACGAGTTCTAGCTCATCTTGCTGCCATTTTTTATCTCCTTGCTCAAAGCTCCACTCACAAAACTGCTTTGGGGGATTGTTCTTCGGTATGTGACTCCTCCAATGGTCCAATTAATTTTTGTTCTAGTGCTCTATTTATTGCAAATTTTTGTTGCCTAGGTGACCCTGTTCTTGAGCTTGCATGTCAAATTTATATGGCCCCAAGTAGTTCTAATGCATGATATAGTCTTTAGGCACTTGTGGGAGTAGTTGCTATCAATTTTGTTGAGTTTGGTCCACTTTTATTTTGAGTCACTAAAAATTTCAGAAATTTTTCAGAGGAAGAAATATGTTTAGGAAAATGCACCAAGGTGGTTCTTCAAGGAAGCAAGGACCCAGGCCTGCAATACGTGAGCCAGACCATGAACCACCAAGAGAAGCTCAAGTGCAGCCTTGTGAATGGCTGTCAGAAGATTTCATGGTTCGAGCAGGAAGGAATTTGACGCATATGTGCATAATGCTGAACTTGAGGGCTTCATGCTAGATAAGTGCCCCCAGTATTATTACCTAACTGATTCCTTTGTGAGAAGGTTCAAATTTACATCTTCACGCAATTCTCACACTGTCCTATTTGATCTCTATGGCAAATCTTATACTATGGACTTAGAAGATTTTAATACTGCTTGTAAACTTCCGCAATGGGGTTGTGCTAGTGAACCTCGCAAATCTGAGTTTAAAGATTTTCTTGCTAGTATCACTGTGGGGGAATCTAGAGAAATAACACAAGCTACCATAGGGAGCATTCATTTTCCTGCTATACATTATTTTGCTCTCTTTATAGATAGATGCATAAACGGTAAGGATGAAGCATGTCACATGTGTGTTCCTGACCTTAGTGTTCTCAAGAGTGCCGTATTAGGAGATAAACAATACAACTTGGGGGCCATTGTTGCACGAAGGTTGCATAATAATGGTTTAAGTGGAGACTTGTTTGGTGGGATTTATGCAACCCGTGTGGCTAATTTTCTTGAGATACCCATACATGAAAATGATATGGAATTGCCTTCCGCTTATCTAGATTATGATGCTATGGTTCGCCATCAGTTTATTGAGAGGAATGAACAGCCTCTCCAGTACCGACTAATGTTTGACAGGCGCTGCACTTTCCATGTTGCTCTCCCTGCTCCTACTTTCTTTGACTTTCAGGCAAAAGGGAGATATATTATAACCAGGGATGAGGCGAACGAGTATAAGAGGAGGACGGAGGCAGCTCGCCTCCAAGCTGCAACTCATGAGGCAATAGCTGCTGCATCTCAGTACGACCCCAGCTACAACTTTGATCCTTGGGCATAGACCAACTTAGGCCAAAAGCCTAAGCTTGGGGGAGTATGTATTTCTCACCGACATTACATTCATGATCACACACTCATTTTAGTTGTCGGTGCTCATACTTTTTCATTGTAATATCCATGCTAGTTTATTTCCTTTTTCTAGTCTTCTTCTTGTGTGTTTGAAAAGCCTTAAGAAAAAAAATAGTTGTAGCTTTTAGCTAGTTTACTTTCCATGCCTGTAGTAGTAGTAATTAAAAAGAAAACACAAAAAGATTTCTCGTTCTTCTTTTGCTTGTTGGGAGCTTTCCCGTGTAAATAATTTTATTTCTTTTCTTGTTCTTTGGGGGTCGAGAGGAGAAGACCATAATGAAAATGTTGAAGTGGCTCTCATATGCATTATTGTTGATTTAACCAAGAGCCCATATTATCTTGTCTTCTCCCATGTATTAAGATGCTTGCAGACTCTAGCTTAGTCCAATGCACACGCACTATTATTATTACCACACCGTTCGGTCATGCAAGCAAAAGGCAATAATGATGATATATGATGGACTGATTGAGATGAGAGAAGCTGGTATGAACTCGACCTCTCTTGTTTTTGTAAATATGATTAGTTCATCGTTCCTGATTCAGCCTATTATGAATGAAACATGTTTGCAATGACAATTAGAGATTATAGTTGCTTATGCCATGCTTAATTAGCTAGGAGTTTATAATGGTTTAGCTTGCGTGCCAACATGCTATGAAAATGGTTGTGATGTGGTATGATAGGGTGGTATCCTCCTTTGAATGATTCAAGTGGCTTGACTTGGCACATGTTCACACATGTAGTTGAAACAAAATCAACATAGCCTCCACGATATTTATGTTCATGGTAGATTATATCCTACTCATGCTTGCACTCAATGTTTATTAATTTTAATGCATGTTCATGACTGTTGTCGCTCTCTAGTTGGTCGCTTCCCAGTCTTTTTCTAGCCTTCACTTGTACTAAGCGGGAATACTGCTTGTGCATCCACTTCCATAAACCCCAAAGTTATTCCATATGATTCCACCATACCTTCCTATATGCGGTATCTACCTGCCGTTCCAAGTAAATTTGTATGTGCCAAACTCTAAACCTTCAAATGAAATTCTGTTTTGCATGCTCGAATAGCTCATGTATCAACTAGGGCTGTTTGTATCTCCCATGCTAGGCGGGTTATTCTCAAGAGGAGTGGACTCCGCTCCTCACTCACGAGAAAATGGCTGGTCACCGGGATGCCTAGTCCCACGCTCTAAGCAAATCAAATCGAAATAATTGCAAACAAAACTCCCCCAGGGCTGTTGCTAGTTGGAGGCACTCGTTGTTTCGAGCCAGCCATGGATTGATGCTTGTTGGTGGTGGGGGAGTATAAACTTTACCATTCTGTTTGGGAACCGCCTATAATGTGTGTAGCATGGAAGATATCGAGATCTGTCGGTTGTTATGTTGACAATGAAAGTATGCCACTCAAAATATTATTTATCTCCATTTCAAAATCGAGCTCTGGCACCTCTACAAATCCCTGCTTCCCTCTGCGAAGGGCCTATCTATTTACTTTTATGTCGAGTCATCATCCTCTTATTAAAAAGCACCAGTTGGAGAGCACCGCTGTCATTTGCATCCATTACTATTAATTTATATTGAGTATGACTATGACTGGATCTCTTTTACCATGAATTACAATGTTTAGTCAGTCCTTGATCTTCAGAGGTTCTCTGCATTTATGTTTTGCGGTCTTAGAAAGGGCTAGCGAGATACCATCCTGTTATATCATATTATGATTGTTTTGAGAAAGTGTTGTCATCCGAGATTTATTATTATTGCTCGCTAGTTGATTATGCCATTGATATGAGTAAATATGAGACCTAAGTGTTATTGTGAATATGGTTAGTTCATAATCTTTGCTGAAAACTTGAATGCTGGCTTTACATATTTACAACAACAAGAGCAAACAATGCTTGTAAAAGTTTTTTCTTTATCACTTTCAGTTTGTCAACTGAATTGCTTGAGGACAAGCAAAGGTTTAAGCTTGGGGGAGTTTATACGTCTCCGTCGTATCTACTTTTCCAAACACTTTTGCCCTTGTTTTGGACTCTAACTTGCATGATTTGGATGGAACTAACCCGGACTGACGCTGTTTTCAGCAGAATTGCCATGGTGTTATTTTTATGCAGAAATAAAAGTTCTCGGAATGACCTGAAACTTCACGGAGAATATTTTTGGAATTAATAAAAAATATTGGCGAAAGAATCAAGGCCAGGGGGCCCACACCATGTCCACAAGGGTGGGGGGCGCGCCCCCTGCCTTGTGGGCCCCGGTGCTCCACCGAGCTCAACTCCAACTCTATATATTCACGTTCGAGGAGAAAAAATCAGAGAGAAGGATTCATCGCGTTTTACGATACGGAGCCGCCGCCAAGCCCTAATCTCTCTCGGGAGGGCTGATCTGGAGTCCGTTCGGGGCTCCGGAGAGGGGAATCCGTCGCCATCGTCATCATCAACCTTCCTCCATCACCAATTTCATGATGCTCACCGCCGTGCGTGAGTAATTCCATCGTAGGCTTGCTGGACGGTGATGGGTTGGATGAGATTTATCATGTAATTGAGTTAGTTTTGTTAGGGTTTGATCCCTAATATCCACTATGTTCTGAGATTGATGTTGCTATGACTTTGCTATGCTTAATGCTTGTCACTAGGGCCCGAGTGCCATGATTTCAGATCTGAACCTATTATGTTTTCATGAATATATGTGAGTTCTTGATCCTATCTTCCAAGTCAATAGTCACCTAATATGTGTTATGATCTGGCAACCCCGACGTGGCAATCGCCATGTAATTGCTTTACTTTATCACTAAGCGGTAGCGATAGTCGAGGAAGCAATAGTTGGCGAGACGACAATGATGCTACGATGGAGATCAAGGTGTCAAGCCGGTGATGATGGAGATCATGACGGTGCTTTGGAGATGGAGATCAAAGGCACAAGATGATGATGGCCATATCATGTCACATATTTTGATTGCATGTGATGTTTATCTTTTATGCATCTTATTTTGCTTAGTACGGCGGTAGCATTATAAGATGACCCCTCACTAAATTTCAAGGTATAAGTGTTCTCCCTGAGTATGCACCGTTGCTACAGTTCGTCGTGCCGAGACACCACGTGATGATCGGGTGTGATAAGCTCTACGTTCACATACAACGGGTGCAAGCCAGTTTTGCACACGCAGAATACTCGGGTTAAACTTGACGAGCCTAGCATATGCAGATATGGCCTCGGAACACTGAGACCGAAAGGTCGAACATGAATCATATAGTAGATATGATCAACATAGTGATGTTCACCATTGAAAACTACTCCATCTCAAGTGATGATCGGACATGGTTTAGTTGATATGGATCACGTGATCATTTAGATGACTAGAGGGATGTCTATCTAAGTGGGAGTTCTTAAGTAATATGATTAATTGAACTTTAATTTATCATGAACTTAGTCCTGATAGTATTTGCAAATTATGTTGTAGATCAATAGCTCGCGATGTAGTTCCCCGTTTATTTTTGATATGTTCCTAGAGAAAAATAAGTTGAAAGATGATGGTAGCAAATGATGCGGACTTGGTCCATGATCTGAGGATTATCCTCATTGCTGCACAGAAGAATTATGTCCTTGATGCACCTCTAGGTGATAGACCTAATGCAGGAGCAGATGCAGATGTTATGAACATTTGACAAGCTCGGTATGATGACTACTTGATAGTTTAGTGCACCATGCTTTATGGCTTAGAACCGGGACTTCAAAAATGTTTTGGAATGCCATGGAGCATATGAGATGTTCCAAGAGTTGAAATTAGTATTTCAGACTCATGCTCGTGTCGAGAGGTATGAGACCTCTGACAAGTACTTTGCTTACAAGATGGAGGAGAATAGCTCAGCCAGTGAGCATGTGTTCAGAATGTCTGGGTACTATCGCTTGAATCAAGTGGGAGTTAATCTTCCAGATAAGATAGTGATTGACAAAGTTCTCTAGTCACTATCACCAAGTTGCTAGAACTTCATGATGAATTATAATACGCAAGGGATAACGAAAACGATTCCCTAGCTCTTCGCGATGCTGAAATCGGCGAAGGTAGAAATCAAGAAAGAGCATCAAGTGTTGATGGTTAAAGAGACCACTAGTTTCAAGAAAAGGGCAAAGGGAAAGAAAGGGAACTTCAAGAAGAATGACAAACAAGTTGTCACTCCCGTGAAGAAGCCCAAAGCTAGACCTAAGCCTGAAACTGAGTGCTTCTACTGCAAAGGGAATGGCCACTGGAAGCGGAACTACCCCAAATAATTGTCCGATAAGAAGGATGGCAAAGTGAACAAAGGTATATTTGATATACATGTTATTGATGTGTATTTTACTAGTGTTCATAGTAACCCTAGGGTATTTCATACCAGTTCAGTTGCTAAGATTAGTAACTCGAAACAGGAGTTACAAAATGAACAAAGACTAGTTCAGGGCGAGGTGACGATTTGTGTTGGAAATGATTCCAAGGTTGATAAGATCACCATCACATACTCCCTCTACCTTCGGGATTAGTATTGGAACTAAATAAATGTTATTTGGTGTTTGCGTTGAGCATAAATATGATTGGATCATGTTTATTGCGATACAGTTATTCATTTAAGTCAGAGAATAATTGTTGTTCTGTTTACATGAATAAAACCTTCTATGGTATTACATCCAATGTAAATGGTTTACTGAATCTCGATCACAGTGATACACATAATATTGATGCCAAAAGATGCAAAGTTAATATTGATAGTGCAACTTATTTGTGGCACTGCCGTTTAGGTTATATTGGTGTAAAGCGTATGAAGAAACTCCATGCTGATGGGCTTTTGGAATCACTTGATTATGAATCACTTGATGCTTGCGAACCAGGCCTCATGGGCAAGATGACTAAGACTCCATTCTCCGAACAATGGAGCGAGCAACCAACTTATTGGAAATAATACATACTGATGTATGCGGTCCGATGAGTGTTGAGGCTCGCGGCGGATATCGTTATTTTCTGACCTTCACAGATGATTTAAGAAGATATGGATATATCTACTTGATGACACATCAGTCTGAAACATTTGATAAGTTCAAAGAATTTCAGAATGAAGTGGAAAATCATCGTAACAAGAAAATAAAGTTTCTACGATCTGATCGTGGAGGAGAATATTTGAGTTATGAGTTTGGTCTTCATTTGAAACAATGTGGAATAGTTTCGCAACTCACGCCACCTGGAACACCACAGCGTAATGGTGTTCCGAACATCATAACCGTACTTTATTAGATATAGTGCGATCTATGATGTCTCTTACCGATTTACCACTATCGTTTTGGGGTTATGCATTAGAGACAGCTGCATTCACGTTAAATAGGGAACCGTCTAAATCCGTTGAGACGACACCGTATGAACTCTGGTTTGGCAAGAAACCTAAGCTATTGTTTCTTAAAGTTTGAGGTTGCGATGCTTATGTGAAAAAGCTTCTACCTGATAAGCTTGAACCCAAATCGGAGAAATGTGTCTTCATAGGATACCTAAAGGAGACTGTTGGGTACACCTTCTATCACAGATCCGAAGGCAACATATTCGTTGCTAAAAATGGATCCTTTCTAGAGAAGGAGTTTCTCTCGAAAGAAGTGAGTGGGAGGAAAGTAGAACTTGATGAGGTATGTGTACCTTCTCCCGAATTGGAAAGTAGTATATCACTGAAATCAGTTCCAGTGATTCCTACACCAATCAGTGAGGAAGCTAATGATGATGATCATGAAACTTCAGATCAAGTTACTACTGAACCTCGTAGGTCAACTAGAGTATGGTCCACACCAGAGTGTTACAATAATCCTTTCTGGAAGTCATGTTACTAGATCATGACGAACCTACGAACTATGAGGAAGTGATGATGATCCCAGATTTCGCGAAAAGGCTTGAGGCCATGAAATCTGAGATGGGATCCATGTATGAGAACAAAGTATGGACTTTGATTGACTTGCCCGATGATCAGCAAGCCATTGAGAATAAATGGAACTTCAAGAGGAAGATGGACGCTGATAGTAGTGTTACTATCTACAAAGCTCGAATTGTCGAAAAAAAGTTTTCGACAAGTTCAAGGTGTTGACTATGATGAGATTTTCTCACTCGTAGTGATGCTTAAGTGTGTCCAAATCATGTTAGCAATTGCCACATTTTATGAAATCTGGCAAATGGATGTCAAAACTGCATTCCTTAATGGATCTCTTAAAGAAGAGTTGTATATGATGCAACAAGAAGGTTTTGTCAATCCTAAAGGTGCTAACAAAGTGTGCAAGCTCCAGTGATCCATCTATGGACTGGTGCAAGCATCTCGGAGTTGGAATATACGCTTTGATGAGTTGATTCAAGCATATAGTTTTATACAGACTTGCGGTGAAGCCTGTATTTACAAGAAAGTGAGTGGGAGCACTACAACATTTCTGATAAGTATATGTGAATGACATCACTACAAAAAAAAGACACATCCGTGACATTTTGGGCCGAACAAAATTTTTTCCTGTCATACTTATGACACTTCTATGACGATAATTGTGACAAAACCCGGTATCATCATAGATGTGGTGGGGTCCTACTTCTATGACAAAAAATCATGACAGAAAATGGGCTTTTCGTCCTGGGCGGGCCGGAGACGCAGCTGCATGACATTCTTTGGGCTGTCCATGACGGAAAAAACCATGGTAGAAGCGAGGACGAGGAAAATATCGGGGTGTTCCCGGTTACGGTGGGTGGTCGGGGCCGAGCGATGCGCGTTTCTCTCGTACACGCACACGCGTGGGTGCGAGGCGTTGGGCTCTAACTGAACCCGAGCGAGGCGTTGGGCTCTAACTGAACCCGAGCGATTGCACTGCAGGCTACGCGTTACTGAACCCGAGAGATCGATCGATGGCTGTTAACTGAACCCGATCGAGCGATTCCTTCGCTACTGCTGCTAACCGAAGCCGATCGATGTTGCCTCTGGATGAACAGCGAGCGTTGCTGGGGGGGGGGGGTTGGTAGAACAGTTTTCGGTGGGGGTGGATGAACAGGACCCCGTGGTGTTGCCTCTAGATGAACAGGACCCCGATTGATCGAGACGGTTGGGGCTGGATGAACAGGACCCCGTGGAGGGCTGGATGAACAGGACCACCCCGTGGAGGGCTGGATGAACAGTAGATGGTGGAGGGCAGGATGAACAGTAGCCCGTGGAGGGGTGGTTGAACAGGAGCCCGTGGAGAGAGCTGGTTGAACAATAGCCGATGGAGTAGCGCGCGGTGGAGGCTGGATGAACAGGAGTCCGTGGATGAACAGTCGCAGGTGGAGGCTGGAGGAGGTCGACGGTGGATGAACAGTAGCCCGTGGAGGCTGGAGGGGCTTGATGGTGGAGATGAACAGTATCCCGTGGAGTCCCGTTTTGTGGTACGCCACAGCCCTCCCGATGAACAGGACCCCCGTTTCGACCGTAGCGCTCCAACACAAGTCCATTTCCTCCGTTTTGCGGTACGCCACACCCCTCCCGATCAACAGGACCCCCGTTTCGACCGTAGGAGGTCCGTTTCCTCAGTTTTGCGGTATGCTAGACCCCTCCCGATGAACAGGATCCTGTTTCGAACGTGGCCGATCGAACACAAGGCCGTTTCCTCCGTTCTGCGGTATGCCAGGCCTCGTTTCCATCGGTTGTTCCGTCCAAGCCGGTTGGCTCCCACGCATTCCGTTGCCTCCCGATGAACACGACGCATTCTGTTGCCTCCCCATGAACACGACGATGACGCAGTTTCTCCGTTCCGACCCAGCCATGTACATGAGCCCTGGCCGTACGTACGCGCGAGTAGGTGTTCGAGACCCCGCCCCTATGTACGTACGTGGCCGTATTTACTTTCTTGCACCCTGTCCGTTGTACGTACGTGTACATGCTTGTGCACACCTCTACTACGACACGTGCATGCCTCTACATCGACTAGTATGTACGTACACGTTCGCGACCAGAATGACAACGCTCCGTACGCTTTGACCAGGTGGGTCCCGACTATCAGGCACTTCCTTGCGTGTGAAGATGTTGCTGGTGGGTCCCAGCAGTCAGGGGGGAGAATCGTTTTTTTGCCCGAACGCACTTCCTTGCGTGTGAAGATGTCGCTGGTAGGTCCCAGCAGTCAGGGGGGAAACATTTTTTCGCGAAATACGGTTGCCCGTCCGATGGGTCCCTGCTGTCAAGTGGAGGAATCATTATTTTCTGCATAATAAGGAGGCACTTCCTTGCTGCGGCCGTGGACCCAGCTGTTAGCCTCTCCACGTACAATCCACGTCCGATGGAAGTCGTTCCTTGACCACGTTGACCAGGCCGCGCCGAGAGCACCAGGGCGGTGGACGACGGCGAGGCCTAGGAAGGGGATGACGCGAAGCCGGGGAAGATGCGGCAGTGGAAGCCCGCGCGGAGTGGAGTACGAGGGTTCACTGGTTCGGCTGCGGTGTGAGGCTGCCGTCACCGCAGGGCCTGGCCAGCGGTGGGAATAGTAGGGGGCGGTGAGGCCTCCGCGGCAGCACAGCCGGCCACGGGAGGCAGGAGCATGCAGCACGACCGGTGCTGCTTTGGGCGGCTGGATCAAGAAGACCAGAGGTTGAAGAAGCACTACGGCCGTTGGATGGACATCGTACGGTCACAGGAGCTAGAATCGTTCATATTGACTAAGTTGACAAAGCACTCCGTCCCCGTCAACTTAGTAGGCCCACAAGTCAGCCTCCCACCAAGGTGGGTCCCAACTAGCAGGGGGAGTATTCATTTTTTTTGTGCGTAATAAGGAGGCACTTCTGGTGGGTCCGAGCTGACAGCGGGGGGAATGTTTTTTTCGCGAAATACGGTGGCCCGTCCGGTGGGTCCCAGCAGTCAGGGGGGAAACTTTTTTTCGCCAAATACGGTGGCCCGTCTGGTGGGTCCCTGCTGTCAGGTGGAGGAATAATTATTTTCCGCGTAATAAGGAGGCACTTCCTTGCGGTTGTCGTGGACTCAGCTGTCAGCCTCTCCACATACAGTACTCTTCCGATGGAAGTCGTTCCTTGACCATGTTGACCACGCCGCTCCGAGAGCACCAGGGCGGTGGACAACGGCGAGCGGCGAGGCCTAGGAAGGGGACGAGGCGGAGCCGGGGAAGACACGACAGTGGAAGCCCACGCGGAGAGGAGTACGAGGGTTCACTGGTTCGGCTGCGGTGTGAGGCTGTCATCGCCGCAGAATAACAGGGGGTGTGGGTGAGTGGAGGGATGGCCTGGCCAGCGGTGGGAGTAGTAGGGGGCGGTGAGGCCTCCGCAGCAGCACAACCGGCCACGGGAGGCAGGAGTAGGTGGCACGACCGGCGCTGCTTTGGGCGGCTGGAGCAAGAAGACCAGAGGTTGAAGAAGCACTACGGCCGTTGGATGGACATCATATGGTGCAGCTAGAACCGTTCATATTGACTAAGTTGACAAAGCCCTTGGTACGCGTCAACTTAGTAGGCCCACATGTCAGCTTCCGAAATAGCGCGCCCAGATGTCAGGGGGAGGAATCTTTTTTGGGCGGGTGAAGCTAGAATATCTGAGATTGAAGAAGAAGCACGGCATCCGTTGGATGGACATCCAACGGCCACTGCTGCTAGAACCGTGTGTTGACTATAATAAGTTGACAAAGCCTTGCATACGCGTCAACTTCTTTTTTTAAGGGACGCGTCAACTTAGTAGGCCCACAAGTGTGTGGCAGAGAATTTATAGCCCATTTGCGATTTGTAAGAATGTACAACCCATTTTTGAATTCTAATGGAATTTACTACAGCCCATTTACAGTTTGTTAAAAGTACAACCCATTTTCTAGCTAGGACAGCGATTAATAATTTCAACCAACTGTTCAAGACAGAATTCAATAAAATTTCCCACATTTTGATGGGATCCGAAATATTTTTATCCCGAAATTTCTAGTCAGATTAAATATAAATTTGTATTACGTAAAAATCTAACGAAACATTGCGCGCGCAATAATAAAAAATTAAGATTTTCAAAATCCATAAATAATATTTTATAAACTAATTTCGTGCTTGGTGCATTTTTTTAAGTTACTGCCCAGTTTTTATAATTACATCCCATTTATTATTTTTAAAGCCCATTTTCCTATTAAGCCTAATGCATCCCTCCTAGGAAAGATTTGCAGCCCAGCGGGGTGGAGAATAACAAGTTGACCTTGCCTGGGTATTCCTCAAAAAAAGGTATAGCTGGGCTAGCCATTTTCATCTTGAAAAAAATTAATATCTGGGCTGGATATCTGTCCTGGGCTAGACGGGCCACAGCCCGCCCAGTTAATACCCTGCTCTCCTCTGAACAACAACGAAAACATCGCCAAGAAAAACTCTGCAGTGCTCACGCCTCAAAAACACAAATACTGCTCGAGCTGCTTGGTCCCAGCTGTCAGCCGCACCTTGTGCAATTCTCTCATTTATATTGACTACATAGGTTGATAATGGTGTGGGACCGTGATGTCAGGAAACCAGGAGGAAGGAAAAATAATATAGTTGTACATAATAAGGAGGCACTTGCGTACGTACGGCTATGGCCCTAGTGGGTCCCTACTGTCATCCAGTCAAAATAAAGTCATCTCCTGAATCCTCATGTTCATTAACCATGTTAACAATGCTTGGCGCCGCGGCGGGCGCAACAACTCGAAGGACGACGGAGAGGGCCTCGCGGGCCCTACAAATGGTCTGATACAGCGCCTGCTGCTCATTCAGAAAGCCAGGATCATCGGACACCTATGAGCACCTTCGAGAGACTGAGACGACATGAAACGATAAGGCCGCGCTTGGGAGCTCTGGTTTATTTCACACCTGTATTAAGAAACAAGTGTAATTTACTCATCATCGGAAACAACGCGTAAAATACAGGCGTAATGAAACCGAGGACCCGAGGTCTGTAAGTAAAACCGGTGGGTTACACATGTAATTTGAGAGACCGGTGTATATTTTACTAGTCGAAATCGACCAACCAAGCGCTTCGCCCGAGACCATCTGCTTTTATTTACAAGCGGTTTTGGTTGGAAAACGACGATCCAATCACGGCCTAAGATGATGAGTTGGTCGGAAGATCATATGGTTTCACGTCTAACCTACCCGACTTGTCGTATAGGCTATGAATGAAACATAAGACGATGAACTTCTTAAGCACGGAAACAACAGAAGAGGATGATCTTCCTAACAAGCAAATCACTGGCATTAGATCGACATGCAAAACAATACGAAGCATTATTCTCAGGAGGCACGGTGAACAGCTCGTGATGCCGCATGCCACAACATTCCAAGCTCAACTTTGCAATCAAATACAAGGCCTGGCATTACATAGACAATATTCAGAACAAACTCTTAAAATATCTTACATAAGTCAACATTCATGTGACTATGCATCTCAGCAGAGTAAATATTTACTTCTGAACTGAAGACAGGAATAGGAAAAAACGATCGATGTTGCTCACAGCAAAGGGCGTCCCACTCAAAAATATCAAATGCATGTCTTCTGGCTAACATTAATGAGCAAAAATTGACAAGGTTTTCCAATTCCAATATATTAAACTAATGTCAACTTTGACAAGCTTTTCCCATTCAAAATATGTAATGCCTATGATTGTGGAACGGGCAGGGTTTGTCATCTGATAGTCCGGTGGCTCAAGGTGACAATGAATGATTAGAGAACCATTCGATGTATTGTGCATGATGTGAAGTATTATGGAGGACTTGAACCATATGAACATTTTGTGCAGTTCCACTAAAATCAAGCTGAGCATCCCTATGGATTTCGTATTTATATGCTGCCAGAAAACAAAGGCACATCAGCACACACATGAATATTGGCCCCAGTGTCAACCCACCAATCGGTGGACTAACAAACTGAAAGTACAGTAAACAGATTACCATACCCAGATGCCCCATCATTGTTGCTTAGAGTGACATTGACAGACTTGGAGTCCTGTCCTGGCTTCTTGGTACTTGTTTGGGCACTTGTTTGCCCAGTGTTCCTCCGAACCACAAGTAAAGCAACCATCTCTCTTTTTGTCTTTCTTCTTACCCTTCTTAATGGCCGACACTGGCAGCACCATTCAAACATATAGTCCGGTGGCTCAAGGTGACGACGAATGATTAGAGAACCATTCAATGTATTGTGCATGATGAAGTATTATGGAGGACACAAACCATCTGGACATTTTGTGCAGTTCCACTAAAATCAAGCTGAGCATCCCTGTGGATATCGTATTTATATGCTGCAAGAAAACAAAGACACGGCAGCACACACATGAATATTGGCCCCAGTGTCAACCCACCAATCGGTGGACTAACAAACTGAAAGTACGGTAAACGGATTACCATACCCAGATGCCCCATCATTGTTGCTTAGAATGACATTGACAGATTTGGAGTCCTGTCCTGGCTTCCTGTACTTGTTTGGGCACTTTTTGCCCAGTGCACTCCACGTGTTGTAGAGTTTCCTATGCTCTCTGCAGACTAGTCATGTCACCAACGTCTACTAATACTCTGTAAAGCTTCTCGATCATTCCTTGTGTAATGTAGCGCAAACAGTGACTGCCTCTTTCTGCAAAGTGGTAAGACCAACTGGACCCACTAATGCAGCAGTTTGCCTTAGACACATTGGCTCCTTTTGTGCAGTTCAACTAAAATCAAAGTCGAAATAAAACCGAGCTTTAATTTTGATATCCCTGTAAGCAACAAAAGGTATAAGGGAAACAATTACTGAGAAATAACGGTTGATGACTTGTACTCCCAGAAGAAAAACATCTACTGATCTACCTTATCTTAATGGGAAACAAAGCAGGAGAATAGCAATTCTCAATCAGTGTGATTCATTCATATTAACTGAGACATTATCTTAACAATGCCTTGTTTCAACATGTATAAAGAACGACAAAGCAGAAAAGTATCATTCCTAAAACAATGCGACTGATTCATTTTAACACAGACATTATCTTAACAATACCTTGGTTAAACATGTAGAAAGAACTACAAAGCAGGATAGTACCATTTGTAAAACACTATAACTGATATATAATAACAGAGACATTATCTGAACAATACATTTCTTAAACATGTACTCCGGCCGATCCCTAACAGAAATGGTACTCCCGCCAATCCCTAACAAGTGTTGTAGTTTTGAACTAAGATTCAGTAGTTAATTCTGAGGAAAGTCGGTACTGACCTTTCAAGACCAAGATTTGAAACAACTCGTGAGGAAGACCTGATGTCTACTACGCAACCTTCTTCTTGTAGACGTTGTTGGGCCTCCAAGTGCAGAGGTTTGTAGGACAGTAGCAAATTTCCCTCAAGTGGATGACCTAAGGTTTATCAATCCGTGGGAGGCGTAGGATGAAGATGGTCTCTCTCAAGCAACCCTGCAACCAAATAACAAAGAGTCTATTGTCTCCCCAACACACCCAATACAATGGTAAATTGTATAGGTGCAGTAGTTCGGCGAAGAGATGGTGATACAAGTGCAATATGGATGGTAGATATAGGTTTTTGTAATCTGAAAATATAAAAACAGCAAGGTAACAAGTGGTAAAAGTGAGCGTAAACAGTATTGCAATGCTAGGAAACAAGGCCTAGGGTTCATACTTTCACTAGTGCAAGTTCTCTCAACAATAATAACATAATTGGATCATATAACTATCCCTCAACATGCAACAAAGAGTCACTTCAAAGTCATTAATAGCGGAGAACAAACGAAGAGATTATGGTAGGGTACGAAACCACCTCAAAGTTATTCTTTCCAATCAATCCGTTGGGCTATTCCTATAAGTGTCACAAACAGCCCTAGAGTTCGTACTAGAATAACACCTTAAGACACAAATCAACCAAAACCCTAATGTCACCTAGATACTCCAATGTCACCTCAAGTATCCGTGGGTATGATTATACGATATGCATCACACAATCTCAGATTCATCTATTCAACCAACACATAGAACCTCAAAGAGTGCCCTAAAGTTTCTACCGGAGAATCACGGCGAAAACGTGTGCCAACCCCTATGCATAGGTTCATGGGCGGAACCCGCAAGTTGATCACCAAAACATACATCAAGTGGATCAATAGAATAACCCATTGTCACCACGGTTATCCCACGCAAGACATACATCAAGTGTTCTCAAATCATTAAAGACTCAATCCGATAAGATAACTTCAAAGGGAAAACTCAATCCATTACAAGAGAGTAGAGGGGGAGAAACATCATAAGATCCAACTATAATAGCAAAGCTCGCGATACATCAAGATCGAATCACCTCAAGAACACGAGAGAGAGAGAGAGATCAAACACATAGCTACTGGTACATACCCTCAGCCCCGAGGGTGAACTACTCCCTCCTCGTCATGGAGAGCACCGGGATGATGAAGATGGCCACCGGTGAGGGTTCCCCCCCTCCGGCAGAGTGCCGGAACAGGGTCCCGATTGGTTTTTGGTGGCTACAGAGGCTTGCGGCGGCGGAACTCCCGATCTATTCTGTTCCCCGATCATTTTAGGGTATATGGGTATATATAGGTGAAAGAAGTACGTCAGCGGAGCCACGAGGGGCCCACGAGGGTGGAGGGCGCGCCCAGGGGGGATGGGTGCGCCCCCCTGCCTCGTGCCTTCCTCGTTGCTTCCTTGACGTGGACTCCAAGTCTCCCGGGTTGCTTTCCTTCCAAAAATAACTTCTCCAGAAGGTTTCATTCCGTTTCGACTCCGTTTGATATTCCTTTTCTTCGAAGCACTGAAACAAGGGAAAAAACAGGAACTGGCACTGGGCTCTGGGTCAATAGGTTAGTCCCAAAAATAACATAAAAGTGTTTAATAAAGCCCATAAACATCCAAAAAAGATAATATAATAGCATGGAACAATCAAAAATTATAGATACGTTGGAGATGTATCAGCATCCCCAAGCTTAATTCCTGCTCGTCCTCGAGTAGGTAAATGATAAAAGAAAGAATTTTTGATGTGGAATGCTACTTGGCATAATTTCAATGTAATTCTTCTTAATTGTGGTATGAATATTCAGATCCGAAAGATTCAAGATAAAAGTTCATATTGACATAAAAATAATAATACTTCAAGCATACTAACAAAGCAATTATGTCTTCTCAAAATAACATAGCCAAAGAAAGTTATCCCTACAAAATCATATAGTCTGGCTATGCTCTATCTTCACCACACAAAGTATTTAAATCATGCACAACCCCGATGACAAGCCAAGCATTTGTTTCATACTTTTGACGTTCTCAAACTTTTTCAATCTTCACGCAATACATGAGCGTGAGCCATGGACATAGCACTATATGTGGAATAGAATGGTGGTTGTGGAGAAGACAAAAAGGAGAAGATAGTCTCACATCAACTAGGCGTATCAACGGGCTATGGAGATGCCCATCAATAGATATCAATGTGAGTGAGTAGGGATTGCCATGCAACGGATGCACTAGAGCTATAAGTATATGAAAGCTCAACAAAAGAAACTAAGTGGGTGTGCATCCAACTCGCTTGCTCACGAAGACCTAGGGCATTTTGAGGAAGCCCATCATTGGAATATACAAGCCAAGTTCTATAATGTAAAATTCCCATTAGTATATGAAAGTGACAACATAGGAGACTCTCTATCATGAAGATCATGGTGCTACTTTGAAGCACAAGTGTGGTAAAAGGATAGTAGCATTGTCCCTTCTCTCTTTTTCTCTCTTTTTTTATTTTTTATTCTTTTTTTGGGCCTTTTCTCTTTTTTTATGGCCTCTTTTTTTCTCTTCTTTTATTCTTTTCGTCCGGAGTCTCATCCCGACTTGTGGGGGAATCATAGTCTCCATCATCCTTTCCTCACTTGGGACAATGCTCTAAAAATGATGATCATCACACTTTTATTTTCTTACAACTCAACAATTACAACTCGATACTTAGAACAAAATATGACTTTATATGAATGCCTCCGGCGGTGTACCGGGATGTGCAAGGACTCATGAGTGACATGTATGAAAGAATTATGAACGGTGGCTTTGCCACAAATACGATGTCAACTACATGATCATGCAAAGCAATATGACAATGATGGAGCGTGTCATAGTAAACGGAACGGTGGAAAGTTGCATGGCAATATATCTCGGAATGGCTATGGAAATGCCATGATAGGTAGGTATGGTGGCTGTTTTGAGGAAGGTATATGGTGGGTGTATGATACCGGCGAAAGGTGCACGGTATTAGAGAGGCTAGCAATGGTGGAAGTGTGAGAGTGCGTATAATCCATGGACTCAACATTAGTCATAAAGAACTCATATACTTATTGCAAAAATCTACAAGTTATCGAAGCAAAGTATTACGCGCATGCTCCTAGGGGGATAGATTGGTAGGAAAAGACCATCGCTCCTCCCCAACCGCCACTCATAAGGAAGACAATAAATAAATAAATCATGATCCGACTTCATCACATAACGGTTCACCATACGTGCATGCTACGGGAATCACAAACTTTAACTCAAGTATTTCTCAAATTCACAACTACTCAAATAGCATGACTCTAATATCACCATCTTCATATCTCTAAACATTTACCAAGCATCAAACTTCTCATAGTATTCAACACACTCATAAGAATTTTTCTTTTACTAATCTTGTATGCCTATTATTGTTAAAGCGAACTACCATGCTGTTTTGAAGGACTCTCAAAATAATTTAAGTGAAGCATGAGAGTTCATCTATTTCTTCAAAGTAAAACCACCATTGTGCTCTAAAAGATATAAGTGAAGCACTAGAGCAAACGACAGACTACCCCGAAAGATATAAGTGAAGATCAATGAGTAGTCGAATAATTATACAACTATGTGAAGACTCTCCCATTTAATAATTTCAGATCCTAGTATTTTATTCAAACAGCAAGCAAAGCTAAAGAAAATAAAATGACGCTCCAAGCAAAACACATATCATGTGGTGAATAAAAATATAGCTCCAAGTAAAGTTACCGATGAACGAAGACGAAAGAGGGGATGACATCCGGGGCATCCCCAAGCTTAGATGCTTGGTTATCCTTGAATATTACCTTGGGGTGCCTTGGGCATCCCCAAGCTTAGGCTCTTGCCACTCCTTATTCCGTAGTCCATCGAATCTTTACCCAAAACTTGAAAACTTCACAACACAAAACTTAACAGAAAACTCGTAAGCTCCGTTAGCGAAAGAAGGGCAGAAAAGGGCAGTCCAACATGTAATGATGATATCGATCAACCATGCTCGAATATATCTTGGCCTCCGTGCGAGCCCGTCTGTGTGTTCTCGCTCCTCGTCTCTCTCAAGGAACGGCGGGTTGGCCATTTTGCCGTCAATTGAGATCGGTTTGCTCACACTCCGGTCCCACATGTCAGTGATATGCCAAGAGGAGGTGCGTTGACCGACTGGCCATACGCATACTTGGTTTTGCACCTTCATACTACTCCTCCCTCCGTCACAGTTTACAGGGCGCGCTTCATTATGATGCATTTCTCTCAATGCATTTCCACCACCAGAGAGACTTTAGACGAGTTTGGTTTAATGCTCAATTACTTAGGGCGTGGTAACCGCAATTTTCTCTCGATGTAGTACTACGGAGTGGAGTAAGTGCATGCATGTGTGTACCCGGGGTGGAAGCACTGCATGCATGTGTGTACGCATTATTTCCTCTAGTAGTAATAGACGCCGTGCTATAACTATTTTTCAGGCCGATCGCTAGTCGCCTTGGTCCCAGAGATTTTCTCTTTTTCTGAAGCGCGCTCTATAAACAATGACGGATGGAGTAGTATGAGCGGATTCAAAGAAGAGCGTATTGATGGTTGCTTCTTCCGAGCAACTTACAGTGGGAAAGGTGGGGCTTACGATTTGACTGCTCATTACTCACTATTAATGCGGCGCAACGACCGGTCTGAGTCTCCCATGCGGCTGTGCACTACCCCCTCGGTTCTTAAATATACTCCGGAGTATTTGTCTTTCTAGAGATTTCAACGAGTGACTACTCAAATATTTGTCTTTTTAGAGATTCAAATGGACTACTACATACGGATGTATATAGACATATTTTAGAGTGTAGATTCACTCATTTTGCTCCGTATGTAGTCACTTGTTGAAATCTCTAGAAAGACAAATATTTAGGAACGGAGGGAGTACACATACGAAGCAAAATGAGTGAATCCACACTCTAAAATATGCCCATTTGAAATTTGTAAAAAGAAAAATATTTAGGAACTAAGGAGTATAATTTTGTGCATCGCACATGGACCCGGATGCCGAAGAGGCTTCTGGCAATGCTATCAAGCTTCCAGCATTTTTTTACATAATTGACGTACTATACAAATAATTTTCCAGCGACATGAAATTGCAAAATGGTGTGAGCTTTCAGCTTTTGTTTCATGTGTCTTGCCATCGATGCTCTTTCGGAAACAATAAAAAACTAACTTCCTTGCTAATCAGAGCTAATATTTACATCACAACTGAAGACAAAGTTGTGAGAAGGTGTTAAATTAAAATTGATCCATGCTTTCATTGGCAGCAACGTCCCCCCAGCTCTGTCTAAATCAACAAGGCATGTTGGGAAAAAAGTAGCTGTCTGGAGCATGCAACATTCCGATCATTTTGTGCAGTTCCACTAAAATAGAGCTGAGCGTCCCTGTTCCAAAGATATTAAGTGTGATTACGATAATAGAGGACTGCTGATGAAACAATAAACACACAAATAGAAGCCAGTCACCTTTGCAGTCTCTCTTAAGACTAACTAGTTGGAGAAGATTAGGCTCGGAGTTGGATGAGGAGGATAGAGAAAAACCAATCTCCCTTTGTGCAGTCGCACTGAAATGTAGAGACGTTGCCCGTGTGACATTTTGGTAGAACTGCACAAAACACTCTTAAGAAAAAAGTGATTTGTGCAGTTCACCAAAAGGTCGCAATAGCAACGAGGTGAAATGGATAGCCCTGTTTGCAAAAAAGAGGTAGAAAGGAAACAATTACTGGCCAATAACAGTTGATGACACATGCAACGACAAAAAAGAAGCATATTCCTTGTCCTAAGGGAAGATAACAACACTGTTGTATTTGTCTAAAACGGTGTGAGGACGAGATTGCAATATGGAAAGTATGCCAGACGAGCTACGTTTTGGGCAAAGAACTATGGAAGATCCACATGCAGCGACGTGGGAAGACGAGTAGTGGAGCAAGGCCGGAGGGGATACCTGGAGGTTGTTGGGATGTAACTAGGTGAGCGATGGTGGGCGGAATCTGCCCATACTGCGGCAGCGAACAGGTGGCATAGGCCCTACCACGCCGGAGCTTGGTCAGAGAGAACGGCGTGTACCGCAGATCGGGGCATGCTGCCTCAGCGTCGTCGAACGGAGAAACGATGTGAAGGGGAACGCGACAGAAAACAAAAATTTTCCGACCTACGCACCAGCCCAGGACCACTATGGAGACTGCATACATGGTTTGATCTTTTTCGTTACCGACTCGTAGCGCAGCGGGAAGTAGAGTCGATGACGATCGGCGGTGCAGATCCCCGCAGCTAGGATTTACAACCTCCCAACCGCGAGGATGTATACCCTCATCTGCTCCTCAGACAGCCCTCCGGGAGGCGGTCGAATAGCCCCCGGACGGTGTCGCGGACAGCCCTTCGGGAGGACCTTCGAAACTCGAACGGTCACTCGGACAGCCCTTCGGGAGGACCTTCGAAACTCGGACGGTCACACGGACAGCCCTTCGGGAGGCACTCACGAACTAAGACCGAAACTACGATCTCTCTACAGAGTTGCACACATACGGTGTCATCTATCCGGCAGGGCTTCGGCGTCCAGAACCAGTTCCCGCCGGAACCCAGACAGCCTTACGGCTCTACGAAACTTTTTTCGTGGGAGGGAGAGAAGAAGCCAGATAATGCATGGCATGTGTATGAGAGCAAGGGATGAGTGTGGAGGGCTGCCCCTCCACCTCTATTTATAGGAAATCCCAAGGGGGTAGGGTAGTTTCACAAAAAACCCAAAATGCACATGAATGAAGTCCTTCCACAAGGACCTAGGAGTGAAACCAAGGAACAAGAGGGTCCCCAAGGGGGGATACCCCATGTGGCCGGCCACACCCCCATGAGGGGCCCAAAAAATGGCTCCTATCCATCCATGTCATCCCCAAGATCTTTTGGAGCAAAGCCCCAAAAGGTGGCTTTCCATAAAGTAACCATAAAGCTGATTTTCACTATTCACGACGACATTTTTCAGCGTCTGATCGAACTGAAAATATTTATGTGGGCTAAGAACATTTCCAGTACCCACTAAAATGATTTTCAACGCGTTCCGAAACAATTCCGGTTTTAGTGATTTTCATCTGCGAAACGCATCTGAAGTGGCTCCGGCAGCTCCGGAACATTTCCGGTTTTATCTCAGAAAATTCCAAAAAGCTTCCAGAATGATTCTGGCATCCTCCAAGAATTATCAGGCATGTGCCGAAACCAATTTGACTTAATGGTGTATCCCAAAACAACTTTTCGGTATCATCGAAACTTATCCGATGACCTCTCTCTGCGGTACGATTCCGCTGTCCGAAACTTTTCGGCGTCCGAAACTTTTTCGGTGATTTTCTCTCAGACTCCCTGTCTAGTATTCAGCAGATAGATGACCCTTAAGCGTGTGACCCTATAGGTTCGGTGAAGTATAGACATGACCCGGAACCCCTTCCGATCAATGATCAACATCGGAGCCGTGGACACCCATATTGACCCCTATACCCACACGAATAAATATTCGAGTGAACCTCCAGTTGCCGTGTGCTATTCCTGTTGCTTCGCGATATGTTACAAATACCCGAGGTGAGACATGTTGGCATTCCCGTGGATCAACAACTTGTCCACTATGCTAGTTACCTTGTTACCGGTATTGTTCTCTTTTCTCGTTATCGTGTTCCGGCATCCCCGTGATCAAATCACAAAGTGTCTGGCCAGACGATGATGGATACCGTAACACCGAGAGGGCCAGAGATATCTCTCCATCATCGGAGGAGCAAATCCCAATCTTGAGCTATCAAGTTACTTGACACACTTTTCCATGAACCCGTAAGCCGCCGTAATAGCCACCCATTTACGGATGACGTTTAACAAACCCCAAAGTTCATGAAGCAAGCATGAAGAAACTCGATACTCTCATGGTCTAAGGAATCATGCAAACGTTAACCATCTCTGTGTTATGTACCAATAAACTTGTGACGAATGAATCTCATAGCATAACATCAATCCGGGTCGATTCAACACAAATGTTCTCTTAACATTGTGCCCTCAAAGTTGCTGGCATAGACATGCCCATGACCAGGAAAACAGAATCATCATGCAACACTTGAGCTAGTCTTAGAGGCCAGACTAGGAATACTTCTTACCGTTTATTATTCCACACGTGCATTTGAGTCTTCCTCCGAGCCTCGTGGATATTGCAGACTCGAGAATCATTGCAGTTATAGCATGGAACATAAACATAATTATGAACTCGGAGATAAATAATATCATTTATTATTGCCTCTAGGGCATATCTCCTACACGATGCACGTCCTCCCTTTCCGCTGGCGGACGGGATGCGGCCAGATCAGTGACCAACGGCGAGAGAGAGAGAGAGAGAGGCCACCGCAGCCTTGTGTGAGATACTCTGAAGAGAGACAAACCAGGCAGGCAGGCTCCATTGTATATAGTGGAGCGGACTACCTTTTTCTCCATAAAAATCGTTTTATATTCTGTGTACGTGCCATTAAGTGATATAACTTTATTTAAAAATAACGCACCAACGCATCAAGTCAAACTTTGTGTCGTGCCCGCATGGTACACGACCTCCGTAGGTAAACAACCGCTACACGCGTTCAAATTAGCATGTGGGCTGCCATTTCGTACAGAAATGAGCTCCACCGTGTACCCGCGCGGGTGTGGCTGGGTACGAAGCGTGAGTACGTGCACGGTGCACCTATTCTCTTCTTGTATACGTACACCACCTATGTGGGGTTGTGTGAGAGAGATACAAACATAGAGAGATATAGTGTGTGGGTTCGTGAGAGTTTTGGGGGGGGGTTGGGGTCAATCAAAAAAATGTAACATATGCAATGTGTGTGAAATAGAGTCCTGGATATATCATATATATATAGAGGGGGCGATCCACGAGAAGAGAGTGGAGGTATCATCGGCTTGAGGTGTCCATAGAATCGAAGAGAGGGATGATGTGTGTGTGTGTGCGCGCGCGATCGATAAAGAGTGCCATCAAATTTGTGTGTGCCCACGTCAAAGATATAGAGTGGCTGGCCTACTGGAACGTGAGAGGGGACGGGTGCAGTTTGTCTCTGTGGCATGGATACCTACCTACAGCACTCGACTATCGGTGTGTGGTGGGGGGGGGAGGGAGGCCTAATTAACTATAGAGGTACAATGGCTGGTATTTGTGTGGAGGAGGAGAGAGGCCTACCTCATGTATTAAGGGAGATCGATCTACCTCATGTATTAAGGGAGATCGATCGGCATCCATGCATATGTGTAGGAGAGGAATAAGGTTGGGAGAGAGACAGAGCTAGAGTGTTGGAGGGGGTGGTGGTGGAGTTGCTTCTAACAAATGGTGGGATAGGCTTGCTAGACAACCGGAGGGCACGCCTGCAATATCAATAAGAGAGGGGATGGCTTCCTGTCTATGCACGTGCGTGTGAGAGACGGGTCAGGAGGCATGCACGAATGATGAGGGGGGGCGATATGGCTGTGGTAAGCAGACATAACTACATAGGAAGATCAATCGTCCTTTGTCAGAGAAAGGAGAGACATAACTTTTGAGGTACGTCGATCGATGGGGGGGGGAATAGTTAAAGTCGACGTAGGTATATGTTGGGAGATCGATCGGTATACATGCATGTGTGTTAGAAGCAAATGAGGCACGGGGAGAAGGATAGAGAGAGAGGGATGCATCTAGGAGGTGGTGTGAGAGTCATACTATATCGAGGGGGAGGAGTGTGCGAGTACGAGATCGATGAAAAGAGTGGTGGGAGTGAGGCATGGACGGTGATAAGAGAAGAGGGGAAGCTTGTGTTTTGTGCTAGGCACACCTGGCTAGAGAGGCATATCGATCAATGTGTGTCGTAAAGAAGGAGCTGGGGGCCTACACACACCGTGGGTGAACGACCTAAAGTGAAAAGACGAATTTGCGTGATGGAGCTAGAGAATGCCGAGGGAGGGTGTGAGGGATGCGGGCGTGTGCATGCACGAGAGAAAGTTAATTAGCGCTAGCTAGCTACAAAGATAAGATGATTTGTGTGGGTGTAAAAGACGAATAGAGATCATACTTCATTATAAAAAGCGAATGCAGATATTTGAAGAATTTATCATAGTGTTTTAAACCGACGCATGTGTGAATATATATAACAGTGATACACATGGTGTGGTTATGAACATGTTATACTACATATAATATATTTTATCTCTACTCTTATAGAAAAACGGAGTTGTTGATGTTGGTGTGCCTGCCATCCTGCAATATAGGCCATCCGATTTATTTCTGACGGATAGGAAGGAAACTATGGCAATTTTGAAAAAAGATATCCACACCCCTCTCCATATTTGCAAATTAGGCCTCCCCTTGATCATGTTGATGTTCTGTGGAACGCATGGGCATCTTGCTAGTACTACATATAATATATAGAACATTGATCATAATTTGGGCTAATGTGTGGCTTTTGCAGCTCAGGTCTACTTGTCATAATGTAGGGGGCGGGGCACTATACTATGTGTGATAAACACGGTGTACACGTATGGAACATGGTTTAGATTATGAATATATAGTTAGTACATCAAATGTACTATTATTTGGAATCAACATAAAGTGTATTCAAAAAATAGAATTCGAGTTCATGTAGTACACATAGTTCATATCTATCTCTATAGTAATCATGTGGTGTGTTATTAAGGTAATACACGAATGATGGTTGAAGTTGGCAACAATCATGATTGTAGATTCTTATTGAAATAGAGAAACGAATTCAAATTCAGTTCGAATTGCAACAGTAGTATAGACATTTGGAATGCACTAAAATGTTGGTATGAGTAGGTTACATGCATTATACAACAAGCGAAAAAAATTAATTGGACATAGTAACATGGATTCATACTCCCTCCTTCCATCTATATAGGGCGTAATGCATTTTTTAAGACCGCCTTTGACTATTGGCAAGATTAATAGTACATGACATGCACAATATGAAAATTATATCATTGAAAGAACCTTTCACAGACAAATTTAACGGTGTGCTTTGTGTAAGTTGCATGTCATATATTATTTCTCTAATATTTGGTCAAAGTTAGCATCGAAAAACGCATTAGGCCCTATATAGATGGAAGGAGGGAGTAGCTTTGAATAGCATTTTTATAGTAAAATGGGGCAAGACTCTCTCTTTGTGTGGTGTGAATAGTTTTATTTTTTTGTTTTCTTTTTGGTTGAGGGAAGTGCGAATTGATTTGGAGTACAAGTACAATATTACATGTTAGGCTTGTCCCTAAAATTCAACCCGCGCCTTGTTATATCTCGAAAATTCAGATATCGTGCTCACAAAACTGGCGCCTTCACAACCCGCGCCTTGCTATCCTGAAATTACAACGCACGCGAAAACTCCCTCCAGCTGCCAAATCCCGACATGCCCGACTGGAATAATTGAGGATAGGAATCATCTATTCTTCCAATGTAACTTCAGTATGAGAATCTGGAACTACCTGCAAGTTTCCTAGTTGGATAGCAATGATATGGTGCAAATTGCCTTACATGCCAGGAAGGAGTTTAATAAGCCTTTTTTCTCAGAGGTGGTTTTTCTTGCATGGTGGAATATTTGGAAAGTTAGGAATGACAGGGCTTTTAGGCATGTCAACCCAACTTTTAGGCAGTGGAGAAATGGGTTTATTCATGATATTACTCTTCTTTCACATCGGATCAAGACCAGATACAAGGAGGCTCTGCTCAAATGGATTGATTTCCTGCCTCCTTGAAGGCCATCTATTTTGTAACTTCTTTCTTTCCTAGTTGTAGTTTTTAGTGCTTTCTTTAATTTCTTAGAGTACTATAGCTTTTCTTGTATAACTTTTCTTTCTTTTTGTTCCCCCTCTTGAGGAACTTTGTACTTATTCTTTGTTCTTTATTAATAAAATGTTGTGGGGTGTAAGCCCTGCAGTCTTCCAGGTCAAAAAAAAATCCCGACATGCGAAATCCCCCTTCTAACCTTGAGCCGAAAGGGCCGCTAGTTCAAATCGGTGGGGGTTACTTTTGTAACACACCCTACATTTTGGACAAGCGCGTCCCTAAGTCATGGTTCACCCCCTCTCATCGCCTCCTTTTGGCCATTCTAAATCCCAGGCCGCCATAACCTCTCCGCTCCAGCCACGAAACCCCGCCCTCCTCCGTCCGCCACCGCACCGCTGCCCAGCCGGAGCCTCTTCCTCGACGACGTCGTCCACCGCAATAGCTCGACGTCCCTCGTCCACCTCCCCGGATGAGGATCCGTCGTCCATCTCATCGTCCCGCCGGTTCAGCCGCCCCGTCCTCCACCTCCAAGGAGCTGCTCCGACGATCGCCTCGTCTATCGCGGCTGCTCCATCCCCACAGCACCGCCTTAACCTGCTCCACTGGAACCGCAACATCCTCACCGACTCCTCGGACGAAGCCGAGGCCTACTCGGCGCCACCAAAGAGGTTGTACACTCATCGCATCACACCTTCTCCTTAGCTCGACCTCCCGGCGCCGACGGTGCTCCATCCCGCACCCCCATGGAGCGGCTACCTTGAAGCCGGCGCCGCGGGCGACATCTCCACGCGGCTCTCCCCCAGTGCGAGGCCCCTTCGGCGGCGGCGTCCACACCAGCCGGATCTGCTGATGCTGCTCCGGCTCTCACTCGATCGCTCGCTCGCCCAGCTGCTGCTGCTTCGGCTCTTGCTTGCTTGCTCGCGCTGCTACTGCTGCTCTCCCCCTCGCTCGTGCTACTGCTCTGCTCCGATTTAGCTACACTTTTGGGTCAGTCGATTTTCAGGGGGTGGGGGGGCTCGCCGGAGTTAAGGAAGAACCACCCGCAGCGGGGACGGGAGCTCGCAGGAGAGGTACCCCACTATCTATCTTAGGGTTTAGGGTGGGGGCGGGGGGCCTATAGGGCTGGCCGGGGCGGCGGCGGACCGGCGGTGGGGAGTTGTTTCGGGGCGGCGAGGCGGCGCTGGGACCGGCGATTCGGCCGGTGGTGGCTGGCGGCTCAGGGGGGTGCAGGTTGAAGATGAACTGCAGGCCCTCCCTAAACTACATGTCAAGTGCCTCTCTGCTACCATTGCGTTCAGTTTCGACAGTAACATTCAGATTCCACAGTAAATTTCAGTTTCGACAGTTAAATTCAGAGTCAACAGTTTTTACCTCATCTGTTGTAGTCAGGTGGTTTTTGGTGATGTAAATTTTACATCTATTTTACATCATCTGTTGGAGATGCTATTAGAATCCCACTTGAGATTGACGATGTCTGTCTTGTGCTGCTTCAACCTTGACGTCTTACGGCTCACCGGGGCTGCTCCAACGACAGAATGATCCATCACAACAGAGTAGTGCCCTGGACGCCGTCTATAGATTCCTCAGATCTTCCTCCACACCTCCGATAGCCACCTCTGCCTCAACTGCTTCAGCGACCAACCCAATGATGCTGAGGTCGACACGGCTACGGCAAAGAGGTTGTACACTTGTTGCATCACTTATTACTATACATTCATGTCGATCCATTAGGGCTATTTTGGTTCAACGAAAAAACATAGCAATAGGGAATTTTCCAATGGCACTCTACTATTCAATTATTCATGCATTTTGTTGAAAGGAATGAAGCAAAACATCCACCTGGACCTACTTTTCAAAATCCTATGCATGAAAACAAGACCAAGTGCATTAGTGGCAGAATAACATTCTAACTGTACACGCTTTCATATGGTTTCACTTTGTTTTGGCCATGTTTCTTTGCATTCCTATGCTCTTCCAATTCCTGTAAACTAAACACTCAGGGCTTGTTTGATTCAAAGGATTCTCAAAGGAATTTTGGAGGATTCTAATCCTTAGGAATTTTTCCTATCTTGGTTGTTTGATTCGTAGTATTGTAAACCATAGGAATTTTTCCATAGGATTCATTTGCACTAGATTTCATAGGGAACTTTCCATCCACTCAAACCTCTTTGAAAGAATCCTACGTTTTTTCTATGCACAATCAAACACTCGTACAATCCTGTAGGATTCAAGATGACATTCCACTCTAATCCCATGTTTTTCCTATTCCCGCGTTTTGGAAATCCTACGAATCAAAGAGGCCCTCAAGTTGACAGAAATCCTGTGTTTACAAATGCTCTGTTTACCATGTGCATTCCTATCCTATTCCGGTGTTTTTCCTATCACTGCGTTTTTAGAATCATGCAAGCCAAATGAGCCCTTACAGAATTACTTCAGTTACAGGTAGGTGTCGAAGGGAACTTTGTGTGGTTTGTCCTGCTCCTACCGCGATGTCGTCCACCTCAACTGAGCTGCTCCATCGACAGAAACATCCACCAAACCAGACATCACGACTCCTGACCGTCTTTCGCCGCCTCAGATCTCCTTCCCTGCCGCCCGCACCCACCACAACGGCATCACCATCATCGACTCAGCAGATGAACCTGAGGAGTACACGGGTCCACAAGAGAGGTCGCACTCTTTTGTTTCTGCTTATGTTATGCATTGCTTAAAATTACCTGCTACTTTATCGTCCTGTTCACCTCTTGGACTCCAAGTCAGGTTCAAATTAATGTTCAAACTTGAGTTCTAAATTAGTTGAGGGGCACATATCGAGAAAGCAATGAATAGTATCTCTGTCTAATATCTGGTTCACCTAGGGTATGCCTATGTTGTTCATCTTGGGTGGGAAACAAATAGTAAAGTAGTCATCATCTGTCTTTTTATTAAATTAAAGCAATCATCAGCCTGCTATCATTATTTTTGGATCCATCCAGTGGTTGTTACCATCACTCTAAATTTCTGCATGCTCTTCTTACATAATCTCACCATATTTTTTTCGTATGCATGTCAGATATTGTACACAGTCATGCTGAACATGTAGAGAAAAAGAGAAGAGTTTTGCGTGGCAATACAATGTCATGCAGACATCGCTCCATGGTGGGTTCAATGGCAAACCCTCCCCACCCCTCTCCATATTGTAATCCAGAGGAAGATATCTGTTCTGAGGCGGATTCAGACGCCGCTGACCACTCCTATTTACCCCCCAAGGTGTTTGCTCTACCTTGACATGATGATGTTAGTCATATCATGCATATGTTGCCTTGCAGTGCCTACTTTTGACATCATATATGTCATCTGCTTAGTTTAGAAATGTTCTGTAATGCCACCTGTTTAGTTTCTATATCATATATATATATGGGAATTATGCAGTCTCATGTCTTTTAGCCAGCCATAATATACGTGAAATGTGCAATGCCATCCTGTTTAACCAGGCATCATATATTTGAATGATATCTTGCCCATCCTTTTCTTCATTACATTTCCATTTGCCGACAATGTTTGTACATTAAACTACTCTTCCTGTGAATCAGCCATTTGGGTGGGAGATTGAAAAATCTGGAGTGAAAACAAGGCCTTCAGAGCAGACAGTGCTACCTGTCGAAGCAGATCTCTTGTTGGGTCCCGATAGCTCCTCAGAGATGGATTCAGAGACAGATGACCAGTCCTATTCCCCCACCGAGGTGTATGCTCTAACTTGGCACAGTTATACTGCTCATATCATGCATACGGTGTCTTGCATTGCATAGTTTAGACATCATATACACAATATTCAACACCATGTTCTTAGTTCAGACATCATATCTAATGCCCTCTGTTTAGCATATAAATCACATATGTGAATTAAATGATGCGATCCTGATTACTAAGATAACATGTAGGTGAATTATGTCATGCGATCCTGTTTAGTTATTCATCATATCTTTGAATTATGTTATGCTATGCTATCCAGTTTAGATAGACATCATATATGTGAAATTATGTCATGCTATCCGTTTCCTGTTTATCAGCCATTTGAATTGGAGCCGGTGATGCCAGCAACTAGCGGACTAAAAACACGGTCTTCAAATAAAACAGTGCTACCTCTTGGTGGAGATAGCACCCCGGTTGTACATGCACGAAAACCAGCCCTACCACACATAACCCAGACTCTCACAGATTGTACCCCTACTGCGATGGACAGAGAACCAGCTTCACCCAATCTAACCCCAACCCCAGCAGATAGTAACCCAGTTCCTGTTGACACAACACCATCTCCACCATAGAGCTCCCAAACAAGAGCAGTTAGTAAGGTAGCTCCAGTGCCCAAAGGGCCAGTACTACCACGGCGAACCCCAACTCCACCAGTTAGTACGCCTATTCCTGTGGAGGAAGCACAACCAGCTAGTCGTAGTTTAGCATCTATCGCATTTGATGTTGTTAAATCGTATGTGCGTATCTTCCTGATGTCTACTACACAACCTTCTTCTTGTAGACGTTGTTGGGCCTCCAAGTGCAGAGGTTTGTAGGACAGTAGCAAATTTCCCTCAAGTGGATGACCTAAGGTTTATCAATCCGTGGGAGGCGTAGGATGAAGATGGTGTCTCTCAAGCAACCCTGCAACCAAATAACAAAGAGTCTCTTGTGTCCCCAACACACCCAATACAATGGTAAATTGTATAGGTGCACTAGTTCGGCGAAGAGATGGTGATACAAGTAAAATATGGATGGTAGATATTGGTTCTTGTAATCTGAAAATATAAAAACAACAAGGTAACAAGTGGTAAAAGTGAGCGTAAACGGTATTGCAATGCTAGGAAACAAGGCCTAGGGTTCATACTTTCACTAGTGCAAGTTCTCTCAACAATAATAACATAATTGGATCATATAACTATCCCTCAACATGCAACAAAGAGTCACTCCAAAGTCACTAATAGCGGAGAACAATCGAAGAGATTATGGTAGGGTACGAAACCACCTCAAAGTTATTCTTTCCAATCAATCCATTGGGCTATTCCTATAAGTGTCAACAGCCCTAGAGTTCGTACTAGAATAACACCTTAAGATACAAATCAACCAAAACCCTAATGTCACCTAGATACTCCAATGTCACCTCAAGTATCCGTGGGTATGATTATACGATATGCATCACACAATCTCAGATTCATCTATTCAACCAACACATAGAACCTCAAAGAGTGCCCCAAAGTTTCTACCAGAGAGTCAAGACGAAAACGTGTGCCAACCCCTATGCATAGGTTCATGGGCGGAACCCGCAAGTTGATCACCAAAACATACATCAAGTGAATCACGTGATATCCCATTGTCACCACAGATACGCACGGCAAGACATACATCAAGTGTTCTCAAATCTTTAAAGACTCAATCCGATAAGATAACATCAAAGGGGAAACTCAATCCATTACAAGATAGTAGAGGGGAAGAAACATCATAAGATCCAACTATAGTAGCAAAGCTCGCGATACATCAAGATCGTGCCAAATCAAGAACACGAGAGAGATAGAGAGATCAAACACATAGCTACTGGTACATACCCTCAGCCCCGAGGGTGAACTACTCCCTCCTCGTCATGGAGAGCTCCGAGATGATGAAGATGGCCACCGGTGAGGGATCCCCCCTCCGGCAGGGTGCCGGAACGGGCTCCCGAGAGGTTTTTGGTGGCTACAGAGGCTTGCGGCGGCGAAACTCCAGATCTATTCTGTCCCCCTATCGTTTTAGGGTATATGGGTATATATAGGTGAATGAAGTATGTCAGGGGAGCCACGAGGGGCCCACGAGGGTGGAGGGCGCGCCCCCACCCCTGCCTCGTGCCTTCCTCGTTGCTTTCTTGACGTGGACTCCAAGTCTCCCGGGTTGCTTTCCTTCCAAAAATAACTTCTCCAGAAGGCTTCATTCCGTTTTGACTCCGTTTGATATTCCTTTTCTTCGAAACACTGAAACAAGGGAAAAACAAGAATTGGCACTGGGCTCTGGGTCAATAGGTTAGTCCCAAAAATAATATAAAAGTGCATAATAAAGCCCATAAAACATCCAAGATGGATAATATAATAGCATGGAACAATCAAAAATTATAGATACGTTGGAGACGTATCAACATCTCCAAGCTTAATTCCTCGTCCTCGAGTAGGTAAATGATAAAAACAGAATTTTTGATGTGGAATGCTACTTGGCATACAATGTAATTATTCTTAATTGTGATATGAATATTCAGATCCGAAAGATTCAAGGTAAAAGTTCATATTGACATAAAAGTAATAATACTTCAAGCATACTAACTAAGCAATTATGTCCTCTCAAAATAACATGGCCAAAGAAAGTTCATCCCTACAAAATCATATAGTTTAGTCATGCTCCATTTTCGTCACACAAGAATGCTCTCATCATGCACAACCCCGATGACAAGCCAAGCAATTGTTTCATACTTTAGTAATCTCAAACTTTTTCAATCTTCACGCAATACATGAGCGCGAGCCATGGACATAGCACTATGGGTGGAATAGAATATGATGATGGGGGTTATGTGGAGAAGACAAAAAAGGAGAAAGTCTCACATCAATGAGGCTAATCAAAGAGCTATGGAGATGCCCATTGATTGATGTTTATGCAAGGAGTAGGGATTGCCATGCAACAGATGCACTAGAGCTATAAATGTATGAATGCTCAACAAAAGAAACTAAGTGGGTGTGCATCCAACTTGTTTGCTCACGAAGACCTAGGGCACTTGAGGAGGCCCATTGTTGGAATATGCAAGCCAAGTTCTATAATGAAAAATTCCCAATAGTATATGAAAGTGACAAAACAAGAGACTCTCAATGTGAGAAAGGGCAATGCATGGTACCGAAGAGGCTAGCAATGATGGAAAGGTGAGGGTGCGTATAATCCATGGACTCAACATTAGTCATAAAGAACTCACATACTTATTGCAAAAATCTACAAGTCATCAAAAACCAAGCACTACGCGCATGCTCCTAGGGGGATAGATTGGTAGGACAAGACCATTGCCCGTCCCCGACCGCCACTCATAAGGAGGACAATCAAAGAACACCTCATGTTTCAAATTTGTTACATAACGTTTACCATACGTGCATGCTATGGGACTTGCAAACTTCAACACAAGTATTTCTCAAATTCACAACTACTCAACTAGCGCAACTTTAATATCACTACCTCCATATCTCAAAACAATCATCAAGCATCAAACTTCTATTAGTATTCAACACACTCATAAGAAAGTTTTTACTAGTCTTGAATACCTAGCATATTAGGATTAAGCAAATTGCCATTCTGTTTAAGACTCTCTCTCATTTAAGAATTTCAGATCTTGGTATATTATTCAAACAGCAAGCAAAGCTAAAGAAAATAAAATGACGCTCCAAGCAAAACACATATCATGTGGTGAATAAAAATATAGCTCCAAGTAAAGTTACCGATGAACGAAGACGAAAGAGGGGATGCCATCCGGGGCATCCCCAAGCTTAGGCTCTTGGTTGTCCTTGAATATTACCTTGGGGTGCCTTGGGCATCCCCAAGCTTAGGCTCTTGCCACTCCTTATTCCATAGTCCATCGAATCTTTACCCAAAACTTGAAAACTTCACAACACAAAACTTAACAGAAAATCTCGTGAGCTCCGTTAGCGAAAGAAAACAAAACACCACTTCAAGGTACTGTAATGAACTCATTATTTATTTATATTGGTGTTAAACCTACTGTATTCCAACTTCTCTATGGTTTATAAACTATTTTACTAGCCATAGAGTCATCAAAATAAGCAAACAACACACGAAAAACAGAATCTGTCAAAAACAGAACAGTCTGTAGTAATCTATAACTAACGCAAACTTATGGAACTCCAAAAATTCTACAAAAATAGGACGACCTAGACAATTTATTTAATGATCTGCTGCAATTGGAATCAATATTTTATCACGTTCTGGTGATTTGTAACAATTGTTTTCGTGAACTGAAAGTTTCTGGAATTTTCAGCAAGATCAAATAACTATCATCCAAGAAGATCCTATAGGTTTAACTTGGCACAAACACTTATTAAAACATAAAAATACATCTAACCAGAGGCTAGATCAAATATTTGTTACTAAACATAACCAAAAAGCAAGAGACTAAAATAAAATTGGGTTGCCTCCCAACAAGCGCTATCGTTTAACGCCCCTAGCTAGGCATGATGATTTCAATGATGCTCACATAAAAGATAAGAATTGAAACATAAAGAGAGCATCATGAAGAATATGACTAGCACATTTAAGTCTAACCCACTTCCTATGCATAGGGATTTTGTGAGCAAACAACTTATGGGAACAATAATCAACTAGCATAGGAAGGCAAAACAAACATAACTTCAAAACTTTAAGCACATAGAGAGGAAACTTGATATTATTGCAATTCCTACAAGCATATATTCCTCCCTCATAATAATTTTCAGTAGCATCATGAATGAATTCAACAATATAACCAGCACCTAAAGCATTCTTTTCATGATCTACTTGCATAGAAATTTTGCTACTCTCCACATAAGCAAAATTCTTCTCATTCGGAATAGTGGGAGTTTCATAAGAGACTTGAATACTATAAATTGTTTCCACATTAAAAGAGTAATGTTCAGAAAAAGGGTAATCATAATCATGACAAGTTTTATAAATATAATCATCACTACTTTTTATAGCATAAGTTTCATCACAATAATCATCATAATCGATTGAAACCTCTTCCAAGGTAGTGGACTCATCACTAAATAAAGTCATGACCTCTCCAAATCCACTATCATAAATATTATAAGATTCAACATCCTCCAAAATAGTGGGATCATTACTTCCTAAAGTTGACACTCTTCCAAACCCACTTTCATCACTACAATCATCATAGGTAGAAGGCATGCTATCATCATAACAACTTTGCATATCAAAACTTGGGAGGCTAAAAATATCATCTTCACTAAATGTAGCATCCCCAAGCTTGGGACAAACATTAATTACAGAAAATATATTCTCAAAAACATCATCTTCGTCAAACATAGCATCCCCAAGCACGGGCCTTTTCATATCATAAGCATAATCACTCTCATCATTAATAGTATGGATAACACCAATAGTATAGCAATTATCACATTCTTCCAAGCAAGTGCCAAAAAGATTTTCAAGATCATAAGAAGCATCATTATCTTCCCAATCATAATCATCACAACAAGCAATAGGCATAACGAGATCATCATCAAGTGCACCATCTTCATTTTCATGAGGCACAACAATAATAGGAGCAACATTATTTGGGGGAGATATCTTTTTACCTCTCTTCCTTTTTCTTTTCTTCTTCTTCACCACATCATGTGTGGGTTCAATCCTCTTTTTGGAGCTCCTTATTAATGAGATTGGTTGAATAGAAGGCTCCTCCTCGTTACCTGATTCATCATAAGAAATAATAGGAGGATATTGGGAAGTCTCTTCCCTTTCATTAGTATTCTCTTCATCTTCTATTTCTTTTCTTTTCTTTATGTAATTGGCAATATAAGGATTTTCAATGCAATTCACCGCACAATACATATAAATTTCTTCTAGATCAAAGCCAAGAAGTTTATAACGGGCAAATTCTGGAATAATTAGTTAAACGTTCATTTCTTCATAACCCATAAGCAAACTAAGTTCATTATAATTTGCAAGGGAAATCAACTCATCACAATTTTTGGACACGATTAGATCATGAAAGAATTTGCATCGGATAGCTAAATGGCCACTTTCATTGCAAAGTTCACAAGTACGGCCAAGAAAATTTAAATTTTCAGCACAAACATCTAGCCTTTCTTGCAACAATTTAGTTTCTAAATGCTTATGCCTCTTGCAATATCTATCTTCCCTATTTGGTGTGTATTTGCAAACCCAATGCACTCCACAAAAATTGGCATGTTTATAGGAGACATTTTCATCATAACTAGTGCAATCATCATTAGTACTATGGGTATTCAAAGAATTCATACTAACAACATTGCAATCATGCTCATCATTCACATATTTTATGCCAAGCATTCTATGTAATTCTTCTTCTAACACTTTGGCACAATTTTCCTTTCCATCATACTCACGAAAGATATTAAAAAGATGAAGCGTATGAGACAAACTCAATTCCATTTTTTGGTAGTTTTCTTTTATAAACTAAACTAGTGATAAAACAAGAAACTAAAAGATTTGATTGCAAGATCTAAAGATATACCTTCAAGCACTAACCTCCCCGGCAACGACGCCAGAAAAGAGCTTAGTTCACGGGGTGTGAGTGCCGCTTACCTAGCCTCCCCGACAACGGCGCCAGAAAAGAGCTTGATGTCTACTACGCAACCTTCTTCTTGTAGACGTTGTTGGGCCTCCAAGTGCAGAGGTTTGTAGGACAGTAGCAAATTTCCCTCAAGTGGATGACCTAAGGTTTATCAATCCGTGGGAGGCGTAGGATGAAGATGGTGTCTCTCAAGCAACCCTGCAACCAAATAACAAAGAGTCTCTTGTGTCCCAACACACCCAATACAATGGTAAATTGTATAGGTGCACTAGTTCGGCGAAGAGATGGTGATACAAGTGCAATATGGATGGTAGATATTGGTTTTTGTAATCTGAAAATATAAAAACAGCAAGGTAACAAGTGGTAAAAGTGAGCGTAAACGGTATTGCAATGCTAGGAAACAAGGCCTAGGGTTCATACTTTCACTAGTGCAAGTTCTCTCAACAATAATAACATAATTGGATCATATAACTATCCCTCAACATGCAACAAAGAGTCACTCCAAAGTCACTAATAGCGGAGAACAATCGAAGAGATTATGGTAGGGTACGAAACCACCTCAAAGTTATTCTTTCCACTCAATCCATTGGGCTATTCCTATAAGTGTCACAAACAGCCCTAGAGTTCGTACTAGAATAACACCTTAAGATACAAATCAACCAAAACCCTAATGTCACCTAGATACTCCAATGTCACCTCAAGTATCCGTGGGTATGATTATACGATATGCATCACACAATCTCAGATTCATCTATTCAACCAACACATAGAACCTCAACGAGTGCCCCAAAGTTTCTACCGGAAAGTCAAGATGAAAACGTGTGCCTACCCCTATGCATAGGTTCATGGACGGAACCCGCAAGTTGATCACCAAAACATACATCAAGTGAATCACGTGATATCCCATTGTCACCACAGATACGCACAGCAAGACATACATCAAGTGTTCTCAAATCTTTAAAGACTCAATCCAATAAGATAACTTCAAAGGGGAAACTCAATCCATTACAAGAGAGTAGAGGGGAAGAAACATCATAAGATCCAACTATAGTAGCAAAGCTCGCGATACATCAAGATCGTGCCAAATCAAGAACACGAGAGAGATAGAGAGATCAAACACATAGCTACTGGTACATACCCTCAGCCCCGAGGGTGAACTACTCCCTCCTTGTCATGGAGAGCACCGGGATGATGAAGATGGCCACCGGTGAGGGATCCCCCCTCCGGCAGGGTGCCGGAACGGGCTCCCGAGAGGTTTTTGGTGGCTACAGAGGCTTGCGGCGGCGGAACTCCAGATCTATTCTGTTCCCCGATCGTTTTAGGGTATTTGGGTATATATAGGTGAAAGAAGTACGTCAGGGGAGCCAAGAGGGGCCCACGAGGGTGGAGGGCGCGCCCAGGGGGGTGGGCACGCCCCCTTGCCTTGTGCCTTCCTCGTTGCTTTCTTGACGTGGACTCCAAGTCTCCCGGGTTGCTTTCCTTCCAAAAATAACTTCTCCAAAAGGTTTCATTCCGTTTCGACTCCGTTTGATATTCCTTTTCTTCGAAACACTGAAACAAGGGAAAAAAATAGGAACTGGCACTGGGCTCTGGGTCAATAGGTTAGTCCCAAAAATAATATAAAAGTGCATAATAAAGCCCATAAAAGATCCAAGATGGATAATATAATAGCATGGAACAATCAAAAATTATAGATACGTTGGAGACGTATCACTTCCCATCTTGGAAATATTATACTAAAGATGAAGGAAAATGCCAGTTGCAGGTGTTTGTCTAGGAGTTATGTGTAAGTAATGTTATTCATGGCAATTACTTTGCTTTGTCCCATACATCCTACCTCCATGATGGTTATAATACAGCAAATTTTACCATTTTTCTCTATAGAAAAGGACCGATTTGAAAACTCAGGATGAGGTAACCTGTGCTAATACCTCTGCTATCTTCAAGAATGCTTGGTGGCAGTATCGGAATTACCTGAAGAAAACGTACTTCACCGGCAAAGAAACTCATCAAATTCCCTTACGTTCTCCTGAGACACATTTACTGGACGATGACTGGGAACGCCTTGTTCTGTACTGGTCCCGAAACAAGAATGTAGTAAGGTCTATGAGCTCATTTTCTATTTTAAGTACTATATTCTTGCGTCTTACTGTACTCTGTTCATGTAGAACAAGTGCCTAAACCTGAAGAACAACTGTTCTAATTTAAGATTCCATTGCTATCATAGTTCAAAAAAGCGCTAGGCGTTAATTGTGCATTTTGCCATCGCCTTGCGCTTTACTGACCAAAGTGCATGCTTATGCGCAGTTATGCACAGATTAAGCTTAGTTATGCGCAATGCGTTTCGCCAACGCCTAGAGCCTAGGCGCGCCTTTTTTAACTATGATTACTATCGTGCATACTGATTTGCTCTTGTATCACTGTATTTACTCATACAAACTTATTTTTAAATTGAAGGATCCAATCGAAACTCCAATGGCACAGCAAGTATGTTCATGCATGTTTCTTTAACAGGCTTGCTCTTATCAATAGCTCTGTTGATTTCAATTTCAATTGTGTATACAGTTGACTTCTCATATCATGCACATTACTAGCATCACAACAAAGCCAATAGTGTTGTTGTACATGTAGACCCGTGGTACCCATCTGAAATCTTGTTGTGCTGTGTAGTTTCCCACGCTTTGTATTCTTTCACTGCTGCTTTGTCTTGAACTGATATGATTTGAACCGTGTCTCTATTTTGATTTGGCAAGACAATGCAGTGACCATAGGACATATATATATATATATGTTTGTTTGATGCTTTTATTATGTTCTAGTACTTGGAAATAGAAGACTTGGTAGTTTAATCATGTCCACCTTACTAATGAGCTACTTCACCGAAATGAGTTTCATATACTCGTACATGCTAAACCTGTTATGTGTCTGCTTGTTTCTTCTTTTAGAATGCTGACAGAATATTGGGGAAGAGTGCCTTATTAAGCAATGGTAAAGGAAGTAATACAGATAAGGTTCAGGATAGTGACACATCCTTGTTGGTCTCCAACAAAGCTGATAAAACAACTAAGGAATACTATCTCGAAGACAGTGAGACAACCCCAAAGTCCTGTCTTGGTCTAGTGTTCGAGTTACTGGCCACTACCGCTTGCACAAGCTATTCAAACTCACTGTCTGAATCAGTTCGGTTTCTTGAGTCTCAACTACAAGCTGAAAGACATCGATCAGCTGTGCTGCGACAATAAGCAGAAGGACTGCGGAAGTCCCTGGAGCATTCAGATGCATAATTTCGGGTGCAACAGCAAGCGTTGGAGGATTTTAGCGCCAAACAGGACAAAGCTAATAAGCTTGCTAAGCTTATTGCCAACATGGTGGATACCACGTTTCTTGAGCTCTTCAGAAGTTGTTTCAGTTACTCTTGTTTTGCTACCGCGTTTATTTGCACTGGTGGCCAATTTTGATGGCCAGTGTATGTAATATGCTGCTTTGTTCCCTATATTTGCACTGGTGGCAAACTTTGATGCCTAGTGGATGTAATATGTGTAATAGCGGTAATAGGCTAGCGTTAATTGCTTGCTTATTTATTTCCTTATTGTCTTGTTTAGTTGTTTGCTTGTAGTCACTGTAGTTCTTTTTCTATGTTTTTCTAGTGGCCACAATAACATATTGTTGGAAACTAGGCCAAAATAATCATGGCAACACACGGACTGTTGTAACCATGGGCCTCCTGCGGGCCGTAGGATCCATTGGCCTTCTATACGGGTCGTAGGATCCATGGGCCTTCTACAGGCCGAACGATCCATGGGCCTTTTACTGGCCATAGGATCCATGGGCCTTCTACGAGGCGTATCATCATTTCGCCAATCATGGGCCGTACTATTCATGGACAATAACGGGCCATTAATAGGCCGTATTTGATAACTCTATGAAAACAGCCCAACGGGTTTTTTTCGACATGAAAACGGCCCAACGTATTAACGGGCCACAAATGGGCCGACTGTAACCACAGGTTGAATTTGGCCCACAAGCAGAAAATGACAGTAACGGGCCGTAAGTAACCGAATGCTGGAAATGAGCCCAAGAATAAATGGGCCCTGAGAAGGCCGAAAGATAACATGGGCTGAAAACGGCCCAACGGAATAATGGGCCGTTATTGGGTATAAAGTGATACACTATTCATAACGGGCTAGTTTTACCATGGGCCATTAAGGGGCCGAGGGTTATTAAGGGCCTCATATGGGCCGAAAGACGTCATGGGCCATACATGGGCCGGAAGTTAAAACAGGCTGGAATTATATTGGACAGCCCAGATGACGTTACTGGGCCTAATTCGGATAGGCCATAAACGGGCCCTGGGATAGCGGGCTGTAAATGGGCTATATGCGAATAGGCCGTTAACAGGCTTGCCGTGGGCCGGCCTGCCACCTTTTGACCAAGTCAAATGGGCCGACATTTTCACAGGAATGGGCCTCTATTGGGCCGTGCCACGTGTCGACGTATCATAGGCGCTTTGGGTCCAATGAGTGGATGACATCTGTCCCAACGGTGAGCCGACACGTGTTTCCTCCAGCTAATGATGATTTTACATGTGGAAAATCCCCATTGGTCGGGGCTGTTAACGGGTTATCGGATCCAAAACCGGACCCGGTAGCTTAACGGTGTTCCGTTACGGTGGATGTCACGTGTCGGTCAACCTTGACGAAAGCACTTCTGTGACACGTGATTTATCGTCATGGAAGTGGACACTTCCATGATGATAATTTTGGTAATGTCATGGAACACTTCTACGACAGCACAGGTATGAAAATCTTGATTCTGTCATAAATTTGTCATGGATGTACATGCATGACAAAAACGTGACCTACTGGGACAAACACGTATCATCACGGAAGTGTATTTTTTTGTAGTGCATATTGTTGATTGGAAATAATGTAGAAATTTCTGGAAAGCATAAAGGAGTGTTTGAAAGGAATTTTTCAAAGAAAGATCTCGGCGAAGCTGCTTACATATTGAGCATCAAGATCTATAGAGATAGATCAAGACGCTTGATAAGTTTTTTCAATGAGTACATACCTTGACAAGATTTTGAAGTAGTTCAAAATGGAACAGTCAAAGAAGGAGTTCTTGCCTGTGTGGCAAGGTGTGAAGTTGAGTAAAGACTCAAAACCCGACCACGGCAGAAAATAGAAAGAGAATGAAAAGTCATTCCCTATGCCTCAGTCATAGGTTCTATAAAGTATGTTATGCTATGTACCAGACCTATCGTGTACCTCACCATGAGTTTGGAAAGATGGTACAATAGTGATCCAGGAGTGGATCCCTGGACAGCGGCCAAAATTATCCTTAGTGGAATAAGGATATGTTTCTCGGTTATGGAGGTGACAAAAAGTTCGTCGTAAAGGGTTACGTCGATGCAAGCTTTGACACTGATCCAGATGACTCTGCGTCTCAATCTGGATACATATTGAAAGTGGGAACAATTAGCTAGAGTAGCTCCGTGCAGAGCATTGTAGACATAGAAATTTGCAAAATACATACGGATCTGAATGTGGCAGACCCGTTGACTAAACTTCTCTCACAAGCAAAACATGATCACACCTTAGTACTCTTTGGGTGTTAATCACATGGCGATGTGAACTAGATTATTGACTCTAGTAAACCCTTTGGGTATTGGTCACATGGCAATGTGAACTATAGAGTGTTAAATCACATGACGATGTGAACTATTGGTGTTAAATCACATGGCGATGTGAACTAGATTATTGACTCTAGTGCAAGTGGGAGACTGAACGAAATATGCCCTAGAGGCAATAATAAAGATGTTATTTATATTTCCTTATATCATGATAAATGTTTATTATTCATGCTAGAATTGTATTAACTGGAAACTTGATACATGTGTGAATACATAGACAAAACAGAATGTCCCTATTATGCCTCTACTTGACTAGCTCATTAAATCAAAGATGGTTAAGTTTCCTGACCATAGACATGTGTTGTCATTTGATGAACGAGATCACATCATTAGGAGAATGATGTGATGGACAAGACCCATCCGTTAGCTTAGCATTATGACCGTTAAGTTTTATTGCTATTGCTTTCTTCATGACTTATACATATTCCTCTGACTATGAGATTATGCAACTCCCGAATACCGGAGGGACACCTTGTGTGCTATCAAACGTCACAACGTAACTGGGTGATTATAAAGATGCTCTATAGGTGTCTCCGAAGGTGTTTGTTGGGTTGGCATAGATCAAGAATAGGATTTGTCACTCCGTGTATCGGAGAGGTATCTCTGGGCCCTCTCGGTAATGCACATCACTATAAGCCTTGCAAGCAATGTGACTAATGAGTTAGTTACAGGATGATGTATTACGGAACGAGTAAAGAGACTTGCCGATAACAAGATTGAACTAGGTATGATGATAACAATGATCGAATCTCGGGCAAGTAACATACCGATGACAAAGGGAATGACGTATGTTGTTATGCGGTTTGACCGATAAAGATCTTCGTAGAATATGTAGGACCCAATATGAGCATCTAGGTTCCGCTATTTGTTATTGACCGGAGATGTGTCTCGGTCATGTCTACATAGTTATCGAACCCGTAGGGTCCGCACGCTTAACGTTCGATGACGATTTGTATTATGAGTTATGTGACCGAAGTTTGTTTGGAGTCCCGGATGAGATCATGGACATGACGAGGAGTCTCGAAATGGTCAAGAGGTAAAGATTCACATATTGGAAGGCTATATTTGGACATCGGAAAGGTTTTGAGTGATTCGGGTGTTTTTCGGAGTACCGGGGAGTTACGGGAATTCACCGGGAGAAGTAATGGGCCTTATTGGGCCATACGGGAAAAGAGGAGGCATGCCAAGGGGAGGTAGCGCCCCCCATGGGTCCGAATTGGACTAGAGGAAGGGGGCGGCGCCCCCCTTGCCTTTTCCTACTCCCTCTCTATTTCCCTCTTTCCTTCTCTCCTACTCCGAAAAGGAAAGGGATTCCTACTAGGACTTGGAAGTCCTAGTAGGACTCCATACTCTTGGCGCGCCCCTTGAGGGCCGGCCTCTCTCCCTCCCTCCTTTATATACTTGGGAGGGGGGCACCCCAAAGGCACTCCAAGATTGGTCTTAGCCGTGTGCGGTGCCCCCTCCACAGTTACACACCTCGGTCATATCGTCGTAGTTCTTAGGAGAAGCCTTGCACCGGTAACTTCATCATTACCACGCCGTCGTGCTGACGAAACTCTCCCTCGTCCTCAACTAGATCAAGAGGTCGAGGGACGTCATCGAGCTGAACGTGTGCAGAACTCGGAGGTACCGTACGTTCGGTACTTGGATCGGTTGGATCGCGAAGACGTTCGACTACATCAACCGCGTTACTAAACGCTTCCGCTTTCGGTCTACGAGGGTACGTGGACACACTCTTGATACGTCTCCAACGTATCTATAATTTTTTATTGCTCCATGCTATTATATATTCTGTTTTGGAGTTTAATGGGCTTTATTATACACTTTTATATTATTTTTGGGACTCACCTATTAACCCAAGGCCCGGTGCAAATTGTTGTTTTTTGCCTATTTCAGTGTTTCATATAAAAGGAATATCAAACGGAGGCCAAACGGAATGAAACCTTCGGAAGCGTGATTTTTGGAACAAACGTGATCCAGAGGACTTGGAGTGGACGTCAAGAAACATACGAGGAGGCCACGAGGCAGGGGGGCGCGCCCTCCACCCTCGTGGGCCCCTCGTAGGGGAAACGACACGTATTGTATTGTTGCCATCGAGGATAAAAAGATGGGGTTTATATCATATTGCTTGAGTTTATCCCTCTACATCATGTCATCTTACCTAATGCGTTACTCTATTATTATGAACTTAATACTCTAGATGCATGCTGGATAGCGGTCAATGTGTGGAGTAATAGTAGTAGATGCAGGCAGGAGTCGGTCTACTTGTCACGGACGTGATGCCTATATACATGATCATGCCTAGATATTCTCATAATTATGCACTTTTCTATCAATTGCTCGACAGTAATTTGTTCACCCACCGTAATACTTATGCTATCTTGAGAGAAGCCGCTAGTGAAACCTATGGCCCCCAGGTCTATTCTCCATCATATTAATCTCCCGTCAACAAGCTATTTCTGGCGCCGTTTATTTTGCTTTCTTTACTTTTAGTCTTTATCATAAAAATACCAAAAATATTACCTTATCATCTCTATCAGATCTCACTTTTGCAAGTGGTCGTGAAGGGATTGACAACCCCTTTATCGCGTTGGTGGCAAGGTTCTTATTTGTTTGTGTAGGTACGAGGGACTTGCGTGTGGCCTCCTACTGGATTGATACCTTGGTTCTCAAAAACTGAGGGAAACACTTACGCTACTTTGCTGCATCACCCTTTCCTCTTCCAAGGGAAAAACCAACGCATGCTCAAGAGGTAGCAAGAAGGATTTCTGGCGCCGTTGCCGGGGAGTCTACGCACAAGTCAAGACATACCAAGTACCCATCACAAACTCTTATCCCTCGCATTACATTATTTTCCATTTGCCTCTCGTTTTCCTCTCCCCCACTTCACCCTTGCCGTTTTATTCGCCCTCTCTTTCCGTTCGCCTTTTCTTGCTTGTTTCTTGTTCGCTTGTGTGTTGGATTGTTTGCTTGTCGCGATGGCTCAACATAATACTAAATTGTGTGACTTTGCCAATACCAACAACAATGATTTTCATAGCACTCCGATTGCTCCTCTTACCGATGCTGAATCTTGTGAAATTAATGCTGCTTTACTGAATCTTGTCATGAAAGATCAATTCGCCGGCCTTCCTAGTGAAGATGCCGCTACCCATCTAAATAGCTTTGTTGATTTGTGTGATATGCAAAAGAAGAAAGATGTGGACAATGATATTGTCAAATTGAAGCTATTTCCTTTCTCGCTTAGAGATCTAGCTAAAACTTGGTTTTCGTCTTTGCCTAAAAATAGTATTGATTCTTGGAATAAGTGCAAAGATGCTTTTATCTCTAAGTATTTTCCTCCTGCTAAGATCATCTCTCTTAGAAATGATATTATGAACTTTAAGCAACTTGATCATGAACATGTTGCACAAGCTTGGGAGAGAATGAAATTAATGATACGTAATTGTCCTACACATGGTTTGAACTTATGGATGATTATACAATTTTTTATACCGGATTGAATTTTGCTTCTAGAAATCTTTTAGATTCGGCCACGGGAGGCACTTTATGGAAATCACTTTAGGAGAAGCTACTAAACTCCTAGATAATATTATGGTTAATTATTCTCAATGGCACACTGAAAGATCTACTAGTAAAAAGGTGCTGCAATTGAAGAAATTAATGTTTTGAGTGGAAAGATGGATGAACTTATGAAATTGTTTGCTAATAAGAGTGTTTCTTCTGATCCCAATGATATGCCTTTGTCTACTTTGATTGAGAATAATAATGAATCTATGGATGTGAATTTTGTTGGTAGGAACAATTTTGGTAACAACGCCTATAGAGGAAACTTTAATCCTAGGCCGTATCCTAGTAATTCCTCTAATAATTATGGTAATTCCTACAACAACTCTTATGAAAATTTTAATAAGATGCCCTCTGATTTTGAGACTAGTGTTAAAGAATTTATGATTTCTCCAAAGAATTTCAATGCTTTGCTTGAAGAAAAATTGCCTAAGATTGATGAATTGGCTAGGAACGTGGATAAAATTTCTCTTGATGTTGATTCTTTGAAACTTAGTTCTATTCCACCTAAGCATGATATCAATGAGTCTCTCAAAGCCATGAGAATTACCATTGATGAGTGCAAAGAAAGAACCGCTAGAATGCGTGCTAAGAAAGATTGCTTTGTAAAAGCGTGTTCTTCTAGTTTTCATGATAATAAGGATGAAGATCTAAAAGTAATTGATGTATCTCCTATTAAATCTTTGTTTTGCAATATGAATCTTGATAATGATGGGATTGGAGATGAGTCAACTTTAGTTAAAAGGCGTCCCAATGATTCGGAGTTTTTAGATCTTGATGCAAAATTTGGTAAAAGTGGGATGGAAGAGGTCAAAACTTTAGATAGCAATGAACCCACTATTTTGGATTTCAAGGAATTTAATTATGATAATTGTTATTTAATAGATTGTATTTCCTTGTTGCAATCCGTGCTAAATTCTTCGCATGCTTATAGTCAAAATAAGGCTTTTACTAAACATATCGTAGATGCTTTAATGCAATCTTAAGAAGAAAAGCTTGAATTGGAAGTTTCTATCCCTAGAAAACTTTATGATGAGTGGGAACCTACTATTAAAATTAAAATTAAAGATCATGAATGCTATGCTTTGTGTGATTTGGGTGCTAGTGTTTCCACGATTCCAAGAACTTTGTGTGATTTGCTAGGTTTCCGTGAATTTGATGATTGTTCTTTAAACTTGCACCTTGCGGATTCCACCATTAAGAAACCTATGGGAAGAATTAATGATGTTCTTATTGTTGCAAATAGGAATTATGTGCTCGTAGATTTCATTGTTCTTGATATAGATTGCAATCCTTCATGTCCTATTATTCTTGATAGACCTTTCCTTAGAACGATTGGTGCAATTATTGATATGAAGGAAGGGAATATTAGATTCCATTTTCCGTTAAGGAAAGGCATGGAACACTTTCCTAGAAAGAAAATAAAATTACCTTATGAATCTATCATGAGAGCCACTTATGGATTGCATGCCAAAGATGGCAATACCTAGATCTATCCTTGCCTTTATGCCTAGCTAGGGGCGTTAAACGATAGCGCTTGTTGGGAGGCAACCCAATTTTATTTTAGTTTTTTTTGCTTTTGGTTCTGCTTAGGAATAAATAATCCATCTAGCTTCTGTTTAGATGTGTTTTTGTGTTTTAATTAGTGTTTGTGCCAAGTAGAACTTTTGGGAAGACTTGGGGAAAGTCTTTGCGATCTTGCTGTAAAAAACAGAAACTTTAGCGCTCACGAGATTAGCTACAACTGTTTACTGGAGAGTGCTATTGTGACGCCCGGATAATCAAGCTACAGTAACCTCTGCTAATGACACCACGTCACCTCCGTTACTGTCGCTAATCTCGCGTTAGTTTGAAACCGATTCAAATTCAAATTTGAAATTAAGGCAAACAACAAAAGTTTTCCAAAAATAAAACTAAAATGTTCTAAATGTGTCGGATAAATCATAGGTAATTGTGGTGGTGAAACCAAACTTTTATGAAATGCTTAACTCTATAATGATTTAAATAGTAGCAAAACTAATTATTTAAATGCCTTTACTAATTAATAAAATATCAAACTAAATTATTTGGGGACTAGAGTTTTTGTGGCAGCGGACTAAATTGAAATACCAAATTAGATGCCAAGTATATATTTTACAAAAACTAAAACAATAGGAAACAAAGATAAAACAGAATAAAAGAAAAGAAAATAAAAGCAAACAAGAAATAATAAGAAAAAGAAAAGAAACACCCCCATGCTGGGCCAACCGGCCCAGCTAGCCAAGTGGCCGGCCCAGCCGCCCCCCTCTCTGGCCTACTTAGGCCCTTGCACTCCCACCGAACCCTAACTACCACACGCACTCCCCCCACTCTCCCACTCCCTCCGATCCAATCGTGATCGGGGCGCACCACACCGTCGCCCCTCGCCACCACCTGGACCCCGCGCCCCCTCTCCTTCCGCGTGACGCTGCCCGACCCGAAGCCGCTCCTCGTCCCGACCCCTTCGCTCGCGCCGTTGCCGGATCGCCGGCGCCACCTCGCCCCGACGTCGCCCCGCCGCCTCGTCCTCATCATCGCGACGTCCTCGACCTCCTCCTCAACCGCGGCTCCACCGAGCCTCACCGGTGTTCCCCTACAACGGGGGTGAGCCGCCGTCCTCCATTCCTCTCCTCTTCCCTACAGATCGAACGCGCCCGCACTGTCCCGATTCAACGCGACCTCACCGCGCCCCTGCTGCGCTCCGGCCGTGCCTGGCTGAGCCCTGCACGCGCCGCCCGCGCGTGTCCGCAGCCCCGCGCTACAGTCGTGCTCGCCCGCGCCTTGTCCGGACGCGTCCACGCCACACCCAGCGACGCCCGCGGCCGCCCCTACTTCTCCTCCCGTGCCGCTGCCACCGGTGACCGCAGCTGCCGCGTCCCCAGCCGCACCCTCTGCTGCTCCCGACCGAGCACCCCCGGCGCCGCTCCACTGCAGGCGCGCGCCCGCCGCCCCACGTCTCCGTCCTGCCGCGCTCAACCACCGTAGCCTCGCTGGCCGACTGCGCCAAGTTGGGCTCCCTGCCATGGCCGCGAGCAGGCCTCTGGCCGCTGATGCCTTGGGCGTTCGTGAATGCCCTGCCTGGGAGGCCGGTTGTGCCTCTGCTAGTGGGCCAACCCAAAATAGATTAGGGGGCCTAATTTTTTCAATTAGCTTAACCTCTTGCTAAACCTTCACTTACATGTGGGTCCTCCTGCTAATAAAACGTGGCTAAATAAGTTTTCTAAAACTAAGACTATGACATGTAGGACCCATTGTTAGATTAAAATAAATAGAAAAAATTAAAATACCTGGGACAATGACAAATGGAACCCACTATCATTGTTCATCAGTGGGCCAGTCAATGTTGACTGGGTCAACTGGGCCCTCTGGCCCCGCATGTCCTGCACCTGCACACAATGCTGGGTAGACTAATGTGTACCCATAGCATTTAGCTAGTTAGTTTTCGAATTAATATTAACTCCAGGAATTGTCTAAAACTTTGAAAATTAATATAAAATAATCTGTAACTCGGATGAAAATAATTTATACATGAAAGTTGCCCAGAACAACGAGACGAATCCGGATACGCAGCTCGTTCGTCTGCCAGACATCCCTAGCATAGCAAACAAGCAACTTTCTCCCTCTGGTTCATCTGTCCGAAAACGCTGAACACCGGGAATACTTTCCCGGATGTTTTCCCCCTTCGCCGGTATCACCTACTACCGCATTAGGGCATACCTAGCACCGTGTATTGCCTCGTTATGTTTTGTGATGCTTTGTTTGCTCCGTATTTACTGTTTCTTCCCCCTTCTTCTCCGGTAGACCTCGAGACCGGTGTTGATGCCACCGAGTACGACTACGTCACCGATGGCCCCTCCTTGCCAGAGCAACCAGGCAAGCCCCCCCTTGATCACCAGATATCGCCTATTCTTCTCTATACAGCTTGCATTAGAGTAGTGTAGCATGTTACTGCTTTTGGTTAATCCTATTCTGCTGAATAGCCTGTCATTGTTGCTACAGTTGTTACCCTTACCTGCTATCCTACTGCTTAGTATAGGATGCTAGTGTTCCATCAGTGGCCCTACACTCTTGTCCATCTGCCATGCTATACTATCGGGCCGTGATCACTAGGGAGGTGATCGCGGGTATATACTATATACTTTATATACATGACACATGTGGTGACTAAAGTCGGGTCAGCTCGTTGAGTACCCGCAAGTGATTCTGATGAGGGGGCTGAAAGGACAGGTGGCTCCATCCCGGTAGAGGTGGGCCTGGGTTCTCGACGGCCCCCGACTGTTACTTTATGGCGGAGCGACAGGGCAGGTTGAGACCACCTAGGAGAGAGGTGGGCCTGGCCCTGGTCGGCGTCCGTGGATACTTAAAAAAGTTGGTATCAGAGCCGACTGCCTGTAGGAATCCCCCTTCCCAACTCCTTGGCCGAAGTCGAGTCTAGTCATTGAAAAACTTTTACTAACATGGCTGTGCGGCTTACGGGCCCACGTCGCCATTGGGTGGTATTAGGATCTTTTACTCCTCGTCTATACCCTGGGACTCTGATCTCTCTTCTATTCGGGTTAAATGATTTTGCTAACTCTAACTCTAGGTTCTCGTAATTACTTCCTTCCGGAGAGCCCCTCACTCTAGATGATTGCGTGGTGCATCGAATGATTCCGAAGATATCCTCCGATGTTCTCTCGAGACTTTGTGCCCGTTGCTTTTGCAATTCCCTACCACCAAAATATCCCTATGAATAATACATACACCTGTCGTTCTTATTTTTATCCCCAGATGATCTTGCTATTAGAAGATACCCCACGCCTACTGCCTTGCAGTTCTTTGCCACCTGAATACCCCTATGGAAAATTTTCCCGCACTTATCAAGTACCAGCTCATCCCCAGTTGATTCATGTATTTCAGTAAGGTCTTCGAAATAGTATTCGATCTTTCGAAAATCCTCAGCAGCTTATATCTCTTAAAATTCTCGTTTGCTTCATTATGGTTAATCCCATAAGTAATCTTAGTGGCATCCTTTGTCACTATCATTTTCTGTCCATTGATTCCATAAGTTGCGAATGCTCGCGATGTTGGGTTACGTAGTAATTTGAAAAAAATTCTACGCACACGCAAGATCATGGTGATGCATAGCAACGAGACGGGAGAGTGTTGTCCACGTACCCTCGTAGATCGATAGCGGAAGCGTTTAACGCAACGCGGTTGATGTAGTCGTACGTCTTCACGATCCGACCGATCAAGTACCAAACGCACGGCACCTCCGAGTTCAGCACACGTTCAGCTCGATGACGTCCCTCGAACTCCGATCCAGCCGAGTGTTGAGGGAGAGTTTTGTCAGCACGACGGCGTGGTGACAATGTTGATGTTCTACCGACGCAGGGCTTTGCCTAAGCACCGCTACGATATTATCGAGGTGTAATATGGTGGAGGGGGGCACCGCACACGGCTAAGAGATCAATGATCAATTGTATGTCTAGAGGTGCCCCCCTACCCCCGTATATAAAGGAGCAAGGGGGGGGGGGGGGTTCGGCCGGCCTAGGGGAGAGGCGCGCCAGGAGGTGCCCCCCTACCCCCTTTTTCATGTTGGACTAGGAGAGAAAGGGGGAAAAGGTGGAGGGGAGGAAGGAAGGGGGGCGCCGCCCCCCTCTCCTTGTCCTATTCGGACTGGGGGGGAAGGGGCGCGCGGCCCTGCCCTAGCCTCCTCTCCTCTCTTCCACCTAGGCCCACTAAGGCCCATTAAGTTACCGGGGGGTTCCGGTAACCTCCCGGTACTCCGGAAAAATCCCGATTTCACTCGGAACACTTCCGATGTCCAAACATAGGCTTCCAATACATCAATCTTTATGTCTCGACCATTTCGAGACTCCTCGTCATGTCCGTGATCACATCCAGGACTTCGAACAACCTTCGGTACATCAAAACATATAAACTCATAATATAACTATCATCGTAACGTTAAGCGTGCGGACCCTACGGGTTCGAGAACTATGTAGACATGACCGAGACACCTCTCCGGTCAATAACCAATAGCGGAACCTGGATGCTCATATTTGTTCCCACATATTCTACGAAGATCTTTATCGGTCAGGCCGCATAACAACATACGTTGTTCCCTTTGTCATCGGTATGTTACTTGCCCGAGATTCGATCGTCGGTATCTCGATACCTAGTTCAATCTCGTTACCGGCAAGTCTCTTTACTCGTTCCGTAATACATCATCCCGCAACTAACTCATTAGTCACAATGCTTGCAAGGCTTATAGTGATGTGTATGACTGAGTGGGCCCAGAGATACCTCTCCGACAATCGGAGTGACAAATCCTAATCTCGAAATACGCCAACCCAACAAGTACCTTTGGAGACACCTGTAGAGCACCTTTATAATCACCCAGTTACGTTGTGACATTTGGTAGCACACAAAGTGTTCCTCCGGTAAACGGGAGTTGCATAATCTCATAGTCATAGGAACATGTATAAGTCATGAAGAAAGCAATAGAAACATACTAAACGATCGAGTGCTAAGCTAACGGAATGGGTCAAGTCAATCACATCATTCTCCTAATGATGTGATCCCGTTAATCAAATGACAACTCATGTCTATGGCTAGGAAACATAACCATCTTTGATCAACGAGCTAGTCAAGTAGAGGCATACTAGTGACACTCTGTTTGTCTATGTATTCACACATGTATTATGTTTCCGGTTAATACAATTCTAGCATGAATAATAAACATTTATCATGATATAAGGAAATAAATAATAACTTTATTATTGCCTCTAGGGCATATTTCCTTCAGTCTCCCACTTGCACTAGAGTCAATAATCTAGATTACACAGTAATGATTCTTACACCCATGGAGTCTTGGTGCTGATCATGTTTTGCTCGTGGAAGAGGCTTAGTCAATGGGTCTGCAACATTCAGATCCGTATGTATCTTGCAAATTTCTATGTCTCCCACCTGGACTAAATCCCGGATGGAATTGAAGCGTCTTTTGATGTGCTTGGTTCTCTTGTGAAATCTGGATTCCTTTGCTAAGGCAATTGCACCAGTATTGTCACAAAAGATTTTCATTGGTTCCGATGCACTAGGTATGACACCTAGATCGGATATGAACTCCTTCATTTGCTGCTTCCGGAGCAGCTATGTACTCCGCTTCACATGTAGATCCCGCCATGACACTTTTTTTAGAACTGCACCAACTGACAGCTCCACCATTCAATGTAAACACGTATCCGGTTTGCGATTTAGAATCGTCCGGATCAGTGTCAAAGCTTGCATCAACGTAACCATTTACGATGAGCTCTTTGTCACCTCCATAAACGAGAAACATATCCTTAGTCCTTTTCAGGTATTTCAGGATGTTCTTGACCGCTGTCCAGTGATCCACTCCTGGATTACTTTGGTACCTCCCTGCTAAACTTATAGCAAGGCACACATCAGGTCTGGTACACAGCATTGCATACATGATAGAGCCTATGGCTGAAGCATAGGGAACATCTTTCATCTTCTCTTTATCTTCTGCAGTGGTCGGGCATTGAGTCTTACTCAATCTCACACCTTGTAGTACAGGCAAGAACCCTTTCTTTGCTTGATCCATTTTGAACTTCTTCAAAACTTTGTCAAGGTATGTGCTTTGTGAAAGTCCAATTAAGCGTCTTGATCTATGTCTATAGATCTTGATGCCTAATATATATGCAGCTTCACCGAGGTGTTTCATTGAAAAACTCTTATTCAAGTATCCCTTTATGCTATCCAGAAATTCTATATTATTTCCAATTAGCAATATGTCATCCACATATAATATCAGAAATGCTACTGAGCTCCCACTCACTTTCTTGTAAATACAGGCTTCTCCAAAAGTCTGTATAAAACCAACTGCTTTGATCACACTATCAAAGCGTTCATTCCAACTCCGAGAGGCTTGCACCAGTCCATAAATGGATCGCTGGAGCTTGCACACTTTGTTAGCTCCCTTTGGATCGACAAAACCTTCTGGTTGCATCATATACAACTCTTCTTCCAGAAATCCATTCAGGAATGCAGTTTTGACATCCATTTGCCAAATTTCATAATCATAAAATGCGGCAATTGCTAACATGATTCAGACAGACTTGAGCATCGCTACGGGTGAGAAAGTCTCGTCGTAGTCAATCCGTTGAACTTGTCGAAAACCTTTTGCAACAAGTCGAGCTTTATAGACAGTAACATTACCGTCAGCGTCAGTCTTCTTCTTGAAGATCCATTTATTTTCAATGGCTTGCCGATCATCGGGCAAGTCAACCAAAGTCCATACTTTGTTCTCATACATGGATCCCATCTCGGATTTCATGGCTTCAAGCCATTTTGCGGAACTGGGCTCACCATCGCTTCTTCATAGTTCGTAGGTTCGTCATGGTCTAGTAACATAACCTCTAGAACAGGATTACCGTACCACTCTGGTGCGGATCTTAATCTGGTTGACCTACGAGGTTCAGTAATAACTTGATCTGAAGTTTCATGATCATTATCATTAACTTCCCCACTAATTGGCGTAGGCGTCGCAGAAACTAGTTTCTGTGATGATCTACTTTCCAATAAGGGAGCAGGTACAGTTACCTCATCAAGTTCTACTTTCCTCCCACTCACTTCTTTCGAAAGAAACTCCTTCTCTAGAAAGGATCCATTCTTAGCAACGAATGTCTTGCCTTCGGATCTGTGATAGAAGGTATACCCAACAGTCTCCTTTGGGTATCCTATGAAGACACATTTCTCCGATTTAGGTTCGAGCTTATCAGGTTGAAGTTTCTTCACATAAGCATCGCAACCCCAAACTTTAAGAAATGACAACTTTGGTTTCTTGCCAAACCATAGTTCATAAGGCGTCGCCTCAACGGATTTCGATGGTGCCCTATTTAGAGTGAATGCAGCCGTCTCTAAAGCATAACCCCAAAACGATAGCGGTAAATCAGTAAGAGACATCATAGATCGCACCATATCTAGTAAAGTACGATTACGACATTCGGACACACCATTACGTTGTGGTGTTCCGGGTGGCGTGAGTTGCGAAACTATTCCGCATTCTTTCAAATGTAGACCAAACTCGTAACTCAAATATTCTCCTCCACGATCTGATCGTAGAAACTTTATTTTCTTGTTACGATGATTTTCAACTTCGCTCTGAAATTCTTTGAACTTTTCAAATGTTTCAGACTTATGTTTCATTAAGTAGATATACCCATATCTGCTCAAATCATCTGTGAAGGTGAGAAAATAACGATATCCGCCACGAGCCTCAATATTCATCGGACCACATACATCAGTATGTATGATTTCCAACAAATCAGTTGCTCTCTCCATAGTTCCGGAGAACGGTGTTTTAGTCATCTTGCCCATGAGACACGGTTCGCAAGTACTAAGTGATTCATAATCAAGTGATTCCAAAAGTCCATCATTATGGAGTTTCTTCATGCGCTTTACACCGATATGACCTAAACGGCAGTGCCACAAATAAGTTGCACTATCATTATCAACTCTGCATCTTTTGGCTTCGACATTATGAATATGTGTGTCACTACTACCGAGATTCATTAAAAATAGACTACTCTTCAAGGGTGCATGACCATAAAAGATATTACTCATAAAATAGAACAACCATTATTCTCTGATTTAAATGAATAACCGTCTCGCATCAAACGAGATCCAGATATAATGTTCATGCTCAACGCTGGCACCAAATAACAATTATTTAGGTCTAATACTAATCCCGAAGGTAGATGTAGAGGTAGCGTGCCGACGGCGATCACATCGACTTTGGAACCATTTCCCACACGCATCGTCACCTCGTCCTTGGCCAGTGTTCGCTTAATCCGTAGTCCCTGTTTCGAGTTGCAAATATTAGCAACAGAACCAGTATCAAATACCCAGGTGCTACTGCGAGCTCTGGTAAGGTACACATCAATAACATGTATATCACATATACCTTTGTTCACCTTGCCATCCTTCTTCTCCGCCAAATACTTGGGGCATTTCCGCTTCCAGTGACCAGTCTGCTTGCAGTAGAAGCACTCAGTCTCAGGCTTAGGTCCAGATTTGGGTTTCTTCTCCTAAACAGCAACTTGCTTGCTGTTCTTCTTGAAGTTCCCCTTCTTTTTCCCTTTGCCCTTTTTCTTGAAACTAGTGGTCTTATTGACCATCAACACTTGATGCTCCTTTTTGATTTCTACCTCCGCTGCCTTTAGCATTGCGAAGAGCTCGGGAATTGTCTTGTTCATCCCTTGCATGTTATAGTTCATCACGAAGCTCTTGTAGCTTGGTGGCAGTGATTGAAGAATTCTGTCAATGACGCTATCATCCGGAAGATTAACTCCCAGTTGAATCAAGTGATTATTATACCCAGACATTTTGAGTATATGCTCACTGACAGAACTATTCTCTTCAATCTTGCAGCTGTAGAACTTATTGGAGACTTCATATCTCTCAATCCGGGCATTTGCTTGAAATATTAACTTCAACTCCTGGAACATCTCATATGCTCCATGACGTTCAAAACGTCGTTGAAGACCCGGTTCTAAGCCGTAAAGCATGGCACACTGAACTATCGAGTAGTCATCAGCTTTGCTCTGCCAGACATTCATAACTTCTGGTGTTGCTCTTGCAGCAGGCCTGGCACCCAGCGGTGCTTCCAGGACGTAATTCTTCTGTGCAGCAATGAGGATAATCCTCAAGTTACGGACCCAGTCCGTGTAATTGCTACCATCATCTTTCAACTTTTCTTTCTCAAGGAATGGATTAAAATTCAACGGAACAACAGCACGGGCCATCTATCTACAATTAACATAGACAAGCAAGATACTATCAGGTACTAAGTTCATGATAAATTTAAGTTCTATTAATCATATTACTTAAGAACTCCCACTTAGATAGACATCCCTCTAATCATCTAAGTGATTACGTGATCCAAATCAACTAAACCATAACCGATCATCACGTGAAATGGAGTAGTTTTCAATGGTGAACATCACTATGTTGATTATATCTACTATATGATTCACGCTCGACCTTTCGGTCTCAGTGTTCCGAGGCCATATCTGCATATGCTAGGCTCGTCAAGTTTAACCTGAGTATTCTGCGTGTGCAAAACTGGCTTGCACCCGTTGTAGATGGACGTAGAGCTTATCACACCCGATCATCACGTGGTGTCTGGGCACGACGAACTTTGGCAATGGTGCATACTCAGGGAGAACACTTTTATCTTGAAATTTTAGTGAGAGATCATCTTATAATGCTACCGTCAATCAAAGCAAGATAAGATGCATAAAAGATAAACATCACATGCAATCAATATAAGTGATATGATATGGCCATCATCATCTTGTGCTTGTGATCTCCATCTCCGAAGCACCGTCATGATCACCATCGTCACCGGCGCGACACCTTGATCTCCATCGTAGCATCGTTGTCGTCTTGCCAACTATTGCTTTTACGACTATCGCTACCGCTTAGTGATAAAGTAAAACAATTACATGGCGATTGCATTGCATACAATAAAGCGACAACCATATGGCTCCTGCCAGTTGCCGATAACTCGGTTACAAAACATGATCATCTCATACAATAAAATATAGCATCACGTCTTGACCATATCACATCACAACATGCCCTGCAAAAACAAGTTAGACGTCCTGTACTTTGTTGTTGCAAGTTTTACGTGGCTGCTACGGGCTTAGCAAGAACCGTTCTTACCTACACATCAAAACCACAACGATAGTTTGTCAAGTTGGTGCTGTTTTATCCTTCGCAAGGACCGGGCGTAGCCATACTCGGTTCAACTAAAGTGAGAGAGACAGACACCCGCCAGTCACCTTTAAGCAACGAGTGCTCGCAATGGTGAAACCAGTCTCGCGTAAGCGTACGCGTAATGTCGGTCCGGGCCACTTCATCTCACAATACCGCTGAACCAAAATATGACATGCTGGTAAGCAGTATGACTTATATCGCCCACAACTCACTTGTGTTCTACTCGTGCATATAACATCAACGCATAAAACCTGGCTCGGATGCCACTGTTGGGTTACGTAGTAATTTCAAAAAATTCTACGCACACGCAAGATCATGGTGATGCATAGCAACGAGAGGGGAGAGTGTTGTCCACGTACCCTCGTAGACCGATAGCGGAAGCGTTTAACGCAACGCGGCTGATGTAGTCGTACGTCTTCACGATCCGACCGATCAAGTACCGAACGCACGGCACCTCCGAGTTCAGCACAAGTTCAGCTCGATGACGTCCCTCGAACTCCGATCCAGCCGAGTGTTGAGGGAGAGTTTCGTCAGCACGACGGCGTGGTGATAATGTTGATGTTCTACCGACGCAGGGCTTTGCCTAAGCACCGCTACGATATTATCGAGGTGTAATATGGTGGAGGGGGGCACTGCACACGGCTAGGAGATCAATGATCAATTGTGTGTCTAGAGGTGCCCCCTGCCCCCGTATATAAAGGAGCAAGGGGGGTTCGGCCGGCCTAGGGGAGAGGCGCGCTAGGAGGAGTCCTACTCCTACCGGGAGTAGGACTCCCCCCCTTTCCATGTTGGACTAGGAGAGAAAGGGGGAAAAGGTGGAGGGGAGGAAGGAAGGGGGGCGCCGCCCCCCTCTCCTTCTCCTATTCGGACTGGGGGGGAAGGGGCGCGCGGCCTTGCCCTGGCCTCCTCTCCTCTCTTCCACCTAGGCCCACTAAGGCCCATTAAGTTACCAGGGGGTTCCGGTAACCTCCCGATACTCCGGAAAAAATCCCGATTTCACCCGGAACACTTCCGATGTCCAAACATAGGCTTCCAATATATCAATCTTTATGTCTCGACCATTTCGAGACTCCTCGTCATGTCCGTGATCACATCCGGGACTCCGAACAACCTTCGGTACATCAAAACATATAAACTCATAATATAACTATCATCGTAACGTTAAGCGTGCGGACCCTACGGGTTCGAGAACTATGTAGACATGACCGAGACACCTCTCCGGTCAATAACCAATAGCGGAACCTGGATGCTCATATTGGTTCCCACATATTCCACGAAGATCTTTGTCGGTCAGACCGCATAACAACATACGTTGTTCCCTTTGTCATCGGTATGTTACTTGCCCGAGATTCGATCGTCGGTATCTCGATACCTAGTTCAATCTCGTTACCGGCAAGTCTCTTTACTCGTTCCGTAATACATCATCCCGCAACTAACTCATTAGTCACAATGCTTGCAAGGCTAATAGTGATGTGTATTACTGAGTGGCCCCAGAGATACCTCTCCGACAATCGGAGTGACAAATCCTAATCTCGAAATACGCCAACCCAACAAGTACCTTTGGACACACCTGTAGAGCACCTTTATAATCACCCAGTTACGTTGTGACGTTTGGTAGCACACAAAGTGTTCCTCCGGTAAACGGGAGTTGCATAATCTCATAGTCATAGGAACATGTATAAGTCATGAAGAAAGCAATAGCAACATACTAAACGATCGAGTGCTAAGCTAACGGAATGGGTCAAGTCAATCACATCATTCTCCTAATGATGTGATCCCGTTAATCAAATGACAACTCATGTCTATGGCTAGGAAACATAACCATCTTTGAGCAACGAGCTAGTCAAGTAGAGGCATACTAGTGACACTCTGTTTGTCTATGTATTCACACATGTATTATGTTTCCGGTTAATACAATTCTAGCATGAATAATAAACATTTATCATGATATAAGGAAATAAATAATAACTTTATTATTGCCTCTAGGGCATATTTCGTTCACGCGATCCTCAAACAGATCCTAGAATTCATTCTTCTGGGTCAGACGTCATTTCAAACATGAGCTGGATCTCGACCAATCAAATTGCTATCGATTGTACCCCTAAGGCTATTGAACTTATCCATCCCTAATCAGAGCATTGCTTCTGATCCCTTGTCTTGGAATTCATAATTCCTTTGCAATTGAGCTTTGAAGTAGTCAGTTGTTTCTACAAACTGATCTCCTTGCATTCTCTCTTCTTCTGGTTGAGTACCGATGCTCACCTCAGATCCCTTGTGGACCATCAGGTCCTTTGTTGGATTTTATCCAACAGCGTCCTTCATATTCAATAACCTTGTGAGCCTTCCCTCAGATACATAATGCCTTTGGTAAATTGTATCCTCTGCTTTCTCAACCATGCTCAGCTTTCGAGCTGGTGGTATTTACTATTGAAGCTTGTGGTATATGTTTCCTCGATACCTTGATGGGTTGAACCTATGCCTTCCTTAATATGTGTGAACTCAAAAGTTTTCACGAGTCATACTCTTCTGGTAATTGGCCAGATAAAATTTCAACACTACAACTTCTTCGAAAGTGAGAAGTGAATGAAAGGTTATGCATTAAAGAAGTGGGAGTCGACCTTGAACTTTGTGTTCATGCCCATGGACACGATGTAGAACTTATCACGGAAGCTGCTCGTAAAAATAATTACCCCTTGTTATAAGTTCATCTTGTATCCGTGGTTCGATCATTTATGATTGTGCTTCCGACCATAATTTCTTCCTTTGATTCCCTTTCTCAAACAAGATGAAGTACTTGTCTTTTGCAGATCATTTCACGTGTCCACCGTCTACTCTGCTCTACCGTCGAGTATTACACTCTGGTATCTCGAGAATATCACCGAACTACATCACTTCTTGTGAGTTCTTCATCAACTATTATTTCTCGATGATTTCAATTTTCTCCGGGTTTTGAGTTGTTTGTCACTCGAAACACCGATAACTGAATCGAGTCCGCACTATGGTTCAACAACTCTTAGTAATCTTCTTTACATACAAGTTTAATACTCCATCACGTCATTCCTAGCCTAATCGGCTATATCATTTTGTGCTAAAATTTAACTGTGCTACCTGGTCCTTCTTCCCGGAGCACAATTTTCGACGATGAGATAACCTTATGCCGATCTTCCTCGTCGTATCATTTCGCCTTGAATGGCAAGATCAATTTCGAGTTTGGGTCGTACCCTTGGTTCCAATAACATTTTGCTTCATCATTCCTTTGACTTGATGTCATCGCCGATCGATTACATCTTCATGAAATCTCTCAACAAATGCATCGTGATCATCATCAACATTCTGAGCTCTTCCAGGATATCAATTGAATTCATGATGAGAAATACCATCCTTGCCCTCGATGATTTGTTTTATCATCGACCATTTTATTGTCTTCTGCTCAACACAAACTTGTTCGTGTTTTGTTCTATACCTTGAGTTCCTTGCTATCCAGCATTGTTCTTCTTTACCTTGGAGTATTACTATCTTTTATGTCAAGGATGTTGTGAGGACTGCTCCACCTCTTAAAGAATTCTTGGTACAAGTGATACATCCCGCCATATACATTCATCTCTTGGTCCCCGTGTTGTTTCCAACCGGAATACCGACGATTGAACTGTGAGGTGTAAAATTCAAAATTACTAGCAACCTTATTGCTTGTAAGATAATGAACGATAGTTTCATTCTTTGTCTAAACATTGATCATGTTTTACCTAAGCCCATATTTCGGGCGCACCTTTCAACCAATGTTTAAATTGTGTATGTTTTCCTCGAGCATACATCATTATATCATTTGATCCGACAAATGTTATCTCCTTGTTCACATAATTGTGGAAATCCATCCTTTGGAAATCTCGATGATTTGTCGCTGAGTCCATCAGCCACCTCCTCCTCCTCTCCTTGGTTTACTGATGAACTCTTGTTTCGAAACACACTTCCATAGTTCATTTCCCGAGAATCTTATGACGACTTCTCGTCAATTCGTATCGCACCTTTTTATCTCAGGATCCTGAGTCTGAGGTATCCTGACACCAATCAGATCTGAATCTCGGTCAGATATGATGGTTGGAACATATTTCCAAGAGTTATAACATTGGTCTTTATATGACCCAGTAAGGTGATGGCATGCCTAGCACACCTGACCGGAGGACCTATTGTTATAGTTTCCTTTTTGGCAAGGTTAGTCATTCTTCCGTGAGGAAATTGTAAGACGTATTCTATAAGTTGTTCCTGATGGATCCTTTTTGTTTCCAAAGTCTGATCTTCACCTGTTGACCATGTCAATGCTATCTCGAAGCATGTCTATGGTACTCCGATTTTCAACAGGAACATTTGAAGCCCAATGTTAAATGTTTCCTGCTCAATTATCCAAACACCGCTGTATGGCTAATGTCATGAAAATTCTCTGCCGTACCTAAAGAGTTTTCTACATTATATCCTGTCACGGATATCATGCTCTGCTTGTCCTTGGGAAGGTATACCCCTGAAATATGTGTTTAAACACATTTTCCTTTCCATTGTTCTATTTAATCTGATGGTCACCTTTTCCTTTCCATTGTTTGGTTTAACTTTTATTGTGATCTATATGATCTAAGCAGTAATATTCTTCTGCTTAAGTAAACACCTAGGTGTACAATCGTGTCGGTAAGACCCTGTTACTATTGTTGATGACATTCCGGTAGCCACCGATGGACGAGAACTTTGCCTATTGGTCCGCCTCGTTCAACGAGCAGGAAAATGGTTCTCTTCGTCCCTCGCCCTTGGTACCGACATTGTTGCCGACATAACTGACATGCTACTCTCTGACATGCCTTGCTATCATGACCGTGCAAGATGTCACCGCTCCTATTTTTTAACCCACATGGTGGGCCCATAACCCACAGAGGTGGGCCCATAACCCACAGTTCCACAGGATCGAAACCTGACTCTCCTGTACACCCCTGTTTCTAAAGTTATTCCTCACGCTTGGCTTCATATGAAAGATCACAACCCACCTTCCTAGTGATCTATTCTGGTATCAGGCGCAATACTTATTCCCATTGCTCTGAACCCCTTTCACCCTCTGTTTCAGGCAACGGACGGTTGCCTAACCGCTTGGAGCTTCTTGTTGCCCCTCCTTACCTTGCTCTCGATAACTTTCTTGAATTTCAACTCGAGAGATGCCTCTATGCCACGTTCACTGAGATAGCCCCCAGGTACCTAACATATGTTGAGCTCCGTCCTTCCCGAGTTTTTCCCCCTTAGCTTTCCGTAAGTACGATGGAGATCCTGAAGGAAGGATGACGACTTCATCAGGATGACCTAAAGCAGACAAATGAAGACGTCAATGTAATGGATCGACCACTTCGAGAAGAGCAACCAAGACCGAGAAGATTCGTTAGAATTTCGTAACCAGACCTTTCCCCCTTATTCCCCCTCTTAAATCTCGGGACGAGATTTCTTGTAGTGGAGGAGAATTGTGACGCCCGGATAATCAAGCTACAGTAACCTCTGCTAATGACACCACGTCACCTCCGTTACTGTCGCTAATCTCGCGTTAGTTCGAAACCGATTCAAATTGAAATTTGAAATTAAGGCAAACAACAAAAGTTTTCCAAAAATAAAACCAAAATGTTCTAAATGTGTCGGATAAATCATAGGTAATTGTGGTGGTGAAACCAAACTTTTATGAAATGCTTAACTCTATAATGATTTAAATAGTAGCAAAACTAATTATTTAAATGCCTTTACTAATTAATAAAATATCAAACTAAATTATTTGGGGACTAGAGTTTTTGTGGCAGCGGACTAAATTGAAATACCAAATTAGATGCCAAGTATATATTTTACAAAAACTAAAACAATAGGAAACAAAGATAAAACAGAATAAAAGAAAAGAAAATAAAACAAAACAAGAAATAATAAGAAAAAGAAAAGAAACACCCCCATGCTGGGCCAACCAGCCCAGCTAGCCAAGTGGTCGGCCCAGCCGCCCCCCTCTCTGGCCTACTTAGGCCCCTGCACTCCCACCGAACCCTAACTACCACACGCACTCCCCCACTCTCCCTCTCCCTCTGATCCAATCGTGATCGGGGCGCACCACACCGTCGCCCCTCGCCACCACCTCGACCCCGCGCCCCCTCTCCTTCCGCGTGACGCTGCCCGACCCGAAGCCGCTCGTCGTCCCGACCCCTTCGCTCGCGCCGTCGCCGGATCACCGGCGCCACCTCACCCCGACGTCGCCCCGCTGCCTCGTCCTCATCATCGCGGCGTCCTCGACCTCCTCCTCAACCGCGGCTCCACCGAGCCTCGCCGGTGTTCCCCTACAACGGGGGTGAGCCGCCGTCCTCCATTCCTCTCCTCTTCCCTACAGATCGAACGCGCCCGCACCGTCCCGATTCAACGCGACCTCACCGCGCCCCTGCTGTGCTCCGGCCGTGCCTGGCTGAGCCCTGCACGCGCCGCCCGCGCGTGTCCGCAGCCCCGCGCTACGGTCGTGCTCGCCCGCGCCTTGTCCGGACGCGTCCACGCCACACCCAGCGACGCCCGCGGCCGCCCTACTTCTCCTCCCGTGCCGCTGCCACCGGTGACCGCAGCTGCCGCATTCCCGGCCGCACCCTCTGCTGCTCCCGACCGAGCACCCCCGGCGCCGCTCCACTGCAGGCGCGCGCCCGCCGCCCCACGTCTCCGTCCTGCCGCGCTCAACCACCGCAGCCTCGCTGGCCAACTGCGCCAAGTCGGGCTCCCTGCCATGGCCGCGAGCAGGCCTTTGGCCGCTGACGCCTTGGGCGTTCGTGAATGCCCTGCCTAGGAGGCCGGTTGTGCCTTTGCTAGTGGGCCAACCCAAAATAGATTAGGGGGCCTAATTTTTTCAATTAGCTTAACCTCTTGCTAAACCTTCACTTACATGTGGGTCCTCCTGCTAATAAAACGTGGCTAAATAAGTTTTCTAAAACTAAGACTATGACATGTAGGACCCATTGTTAGATTAAAATAAATAGAAAAAATTAAAATACCTGGGACAATGACAAATGGAACCCACTATCATTGTTCATGAGTGGACCAGTCAATGTTGACTCGGTCAACTGGGCCCTCTGGCCCCGCATGTCCTGCACCTGCACACAATGCTGGGTAGACTAATGTGTACCCATAGCATTTAGCTAGTTAATTTTCGAATTAATATTAACTCCAGGAATTGTATAAAACTTTGAAAATTAATATAAAATAATCTGTAACTCGGATGAAAATAATTTATACATGAAAGCTGCCCAGAACAACGAGACGAATCCGGATACGCAGCTCGTTCGTCTGCCAGACATCCCTAGCATAGCAAACAAGCAACTTTCTCCCTCCGGTTCATCTGTCCAAAAACGCTGAACACCGGGAATACTTTCTCGGATGTTTTCCCCCTTCGCCGGTATCACCTACTACCACATTAGGGCATACCTAGCACCGTGTATTGCCTTGTTATGTTTTGTGATGCTTTGTTTGCTCCGTATTTACTGTTTCTTCCCCCTCTTCTTCTCCGGTAGACCCCGAGACCGGTGCTGATGCCACCGAGTACGACTACGTCACCGATGGCCCCTCCTTGCCAGAGCAACCAGGCAAGCCCCCCCTTGATCACCAGATATCGCCTATTCTTCTCTATACAGCTTGCATTAGAGTAGTGTAGCATGTTACTGCTTTCGGTTAATCCTATTCTGCTGCATAGCCTGTCATTGTTGCTATAGTTGTTACCCTTACCTGCTATCCTACTGCTTGGTATAGGATGCTAGTGTTCCATCAGTGGCCCTACACTCTTGTCCATCTGCCATGCTATACTATCGGGTTGTGATCACTAGGGAAGTGATCACGGGTATATACTATATACTTTATATACATGACACATGTGGTGACTAAAGTCGGGTCAGCTCGTTGAGTATCCGCAAGTGATTCTGATGAGGGGGCTGAAAGGACAGGTGGCTCCATCCCGGTAGAGGTGGGCCTGGGTTCCCGACGGCCCCCGACTGTTACTTTATGGCGGAGCGACAGGGCAGGTTGAGACCACCTAGGAGAGAGGTGGGCCTGGCCCTGGTCGGCGTCTGCGGATACTTAAAAATAACACGCTTAACGAGATCTTGGTATTTGGTCTGAGTCTGGCCACTGGCCTATACGCACTAACCAACTATGCGGGAACAGTTATGGGCACTCGACGTCGTGGTATCAGCCGAAGCCTCCGTGACGTCTGCGACGGAGCGGCGCGCGCCGGATTGGACTGGAACGCCTGCTAGGCTAGGTCTGCTTCCGGCCGCCCTTGCAACATGTAGGTGTGCAATGGGCGATGGGCCGAGACCCCTGCGCCATAGGATTTAGACTGGCGTGCTGACCTCTCTGTTGTGCCTAGGTGGGGCTGCGACGTGTTGATCTTCCGAGGCCGGGCATGACCCAGGAAAGTGTGTCCGGCCAAATGGGATCAAGCGTGTTGGGTTATGTGGTGCACCCCTGCAGGGAAGTTTATCTATTCGAATAGCCGTGTCCCTCGGTAAAAGGACGACCCGGAGTTTAACCTTGACCTTATGACAACTAGAACCGGATACTTAATAAAACACACCTTTCCAAGTGCCAGATATAACCCGGTGATCGCTCTCTAACAGGGCGATGAGTAGGGGATCGCCGGGTAGGATTACGATATGCGATGCTACTTGGTGAACTTACCATCTACTCTCTTCTACATGCTGCAAGATGGAGGTGGCCTGAAGCGTAGTCTCCAACAGGATTAGCTATCCCCCTCTTATTCTGGCATTCTGCAGTTCAGTCCACCGATATGGCCCTTTACACATATACCCATGCATATGTAGTGTAGCTCCTTGCTTGCGAGTACTTTGGATGAGTACTCACGGTTGCTTTTCTCCCTCTTTTCCCCCTTTCCCTTCTACCTGGTTGCCGCAACCAGATGCTGGAGCCCAGGAGCCAGACGCCACCCTCGACGATGACTCCTACTACACTGGAGGTGCCTACTACTACGTCCAGGCCGCTGACGACGACCAGGAGTAACTTAGGAGGATCCCAGGCAGGAGGCCTGCGCCTCTTTCGATCTGTATCCCAGTTTGTGCTAGCCTTCTTAAGGCAAACTTGTTTAACTTATGTTTGTACTCAGATATTGTTGCTTCCGCTGACTCGTCTATGATCGAGCACTTGTATTCGAGCCCTCGAGGCCCCTGGCTTGTATTATGATGCTTGTATGACTTATTTATGTTTTAGAGTTGTGTTGTGATATCTTCCCGTGAGTCCCTGATCTTGATCGTACACGTTTGCGTGCATGATTAGTGTACGATTGAATCGGGGGCGTCACAGCTATTTAGTTGATTCTTTTTGCAGATGATTAATAGATAAATTCCTCACGTCCAGCAATTTATTTTAGAATTTTTAGAGTTCCAGAAGTTTGCGTTAGTTACAGATTACTACAGACTGTTCTATTTTTGACAGATTCTGTTTTTCGTGTGTTGTTTGCTTATTTTGATGAATCTATGGCTAGTAATGGAGTTTATGAACCATAGAAAAGTTGGAATACAGTAGGTAACACCAATATAAATAAAGAATGAGTTCATTACAGTACCTTGAAGTGGTGTTTTGTTTTCTTTCGCTAACGGAGCTCACGAGATTTTCTGTTAAGTTTTGTGTTGTGAAGTTTTCAAGTTTTGGGGAAAGATTTGATGGATTATGGAACAAGGAGTGGCAAGAGCCTAAGATTGGGGATGCCCAAGGCACCCCAAGGTAAAATCTAAGGACAACCCAAAAATCCTCAGCTTGGGGATGCCCTGGAAGGCATCCCCTCTTTTGTCTTCGTCCATCGGTAACTTTACATGGAGCTATATTTTTATTCACCACATGATATGTGTTTTGCTTGGAGCGTCTTGTATGATTTGAGTCTTTGCTTGTTAGTTCTTCACAATCATCCTTGCTGTACACACCTTTTGAGAGAGACACACATTATTCAGAATTTATTAGAATACTCTATGTGCTTCACTTATATCTTTTGAGTTAAACAATTTTTGCTCTAGTGCTTCACTTATATCTTTTAGAGCACGGTGGTGGATATATTTTATAGAAATAATTGATCTCTCATGATTCACTTATATTATTCTGAGAGTCCTTTAGAACAGCATGGTAATGTGCTTTGGTTATAAATTTAGTCCTAATATGATAGGCATCCAAGATAAAAACTTCCATATAAGTGCATTGAATACTAAGAGAAGTTTGATACTTGATAGTTGTTTTGAGATATGGAGATAGTGATATTAAAGTTGTGCTAGTTGATTAGTTGTGAATTTGAGAAATAATTGTGTTGAAGTTTGCAAGTCCCGTAGCATGCACGTATGGTAAATGTTATGTAACAAATTTGAAACATGAGGTGTTCTTTGAATGTCATCCTTATGAGTGGCCGTCGGGGACGAGCGATGGTCTTTTCCTACCAATCTATCCCCCTAGGAGCATGCGCATAGTGCTTGGTTTTTGATGACTTGTAGATTTTTGCAATAAGTATGTGAGTTCTTTATGACTAATGTTGAGTGCATGGATTATACGCACTCTCAACCTTCCATCATTGCTAGCCTCTTCGGTACCATGCATTGCCCTTTCTCACCTTGAGAGTTGGTGCAAACTTCACCGGTGCATCCAAACCCCGTGATACGATACGCTCTACCACACATAAACCTCCTTATATCTTCCTCAAAATAGCCACCATACCTACCTATTATGGCATTTCCATAGCCATTCCGAGATATATTGACATGCAACTTTCCACCGTTTCATTTATTATGACACGCTTTATCATTGTCATATTGCCTTGCATGATCATGTAGTTGACATCATATTTGTGGCAAGGCCACCATGCATATTATTTCATACATGTCACTCTTGATTCATTGCCCTTCCCGGTACACCGGCGGAGGCATTCATATAGAGTCATACTTTGTTCTAGTATCCAGTTGTAATCATTGAGTTGTAAATAAATAGAAGTGTGATGATCATCATTAATAGAGCATTGTCCCAAAAAAAGAGAAAGGCCAAAAAAAAGTAAGGCCCAAAAAAAGAAAAAAAAAGAGAAAAAAAAGGGACAATGCTACTATCCTTTTTCCACACTTGTACTTCAAAGTAGCACCATGATCTTTATGATAGAGAGTCTCTTGTTTTGTCACTTTCATATACTAATATGAATTTTTCATTATAGAACTTGGCTTGTATATTCCAACAATGGGCTTCCTCAAATGCCCTAGGTCTTCGTGAGCAAGCAAGTTGGATGCACACCCACTTAGTTTATTTTGTTGAGCTTTCATACATTTATAGCTCTAGTGCATCCGTTGCGTGGCAATCCCTACTCCTTGCATTGCCATCAATTGATGGGCATCTGCCTAGCCCGTTGATTAGCCGCCTCAATGTGAGACTTTCTCCTTTTTGTCTTCTCCACACAACCCCATCATTATATTCTATTCCACCCATAGTGCTATATCCATGGCTTACGCTCATGTACTGAGTGAAAGTTGAAAGAAGTTTGAGATTACTAAAGTATGAAACAATTGCTTGGCTTGTCATCGGGGTTGTGCAAAATGAGAGCATTCTTGTGTGATGAAAATGAAGCATGGCCAAACTATATGATTTTTGTAGGGATGAGCTTTCTTTGGCTATGTTATTTTGAGAAGACATAATTGCTTGGTTAGTATGCTTGAAGTATTATTATTTTTAAGTCAATATTAAACTTTTATCTTGAATCTTTCGGATCTGAACATTCATGCCACAATAAAGAAAATTACATTGAAGAATATGCTAAGTGGCATTCCACATCAAAAATTATGTTTTTATCATTTACCTACTCGAGGACGAGCAGGAATTAAGCTTGGGGATGCTTGATACATCTCCAACGTATCTATAATTTTTGATTGCTCCATGCTATTATATATTCTGTTTTGGATGTTTAATGGGCTTTATTATACACTTTTATATTATTTTTGGGACTAACCTATTAACCCAAGGCCCAGTGCAAATTGCTGTTTTTTTTGCCTATTTCAGTGTTTCACAGAAAAGGAATATCAAACGGAATGAAACCTTCGGGAGCGTGATTTTTGGAACAAACATGATCCAGAGGACTTGGAGTGGACGTCAAGAAACATACGAGGAGGCCACGAGGCAGGGGGCGTGCCTACCCCCTGGGAGCGCCCTCCACCCTCGTGGGCCCCTGGTGGCTCCACCGACCTACTTCTTCCTCCTATATATACCTACGTACCCCGAAACCATCGAGGAGCACCACGAAAACCTAATTCCACCACTGCAGCCTTTTGTACCCGTGAGATCCCATCTTGGGGCCTTTTCCGGCGCTTCGCCCGAGGGGGCATCGATCACGGAGGGCTTCTACATCAACACCATAGCCTCTCCGATGATGTGTGAGTAGTTTACCACAGACCTTCGGGTCCATAGTTATTAGCTAGATGGCTTCTTCTCTCTCTTTGGATCTCAATACAAAGTTCTCCTCGATCTTCTTGGAGATCTATTTGATGTAACTCTTTTTGCGGTGTGTTTGTCGAGAACCGATGAATTGTGGGTTTATGATCAAGATTATCTATGAACAATATTTGAATCTTCTCTGAATTCTTTTATGTATGATTGGTTATCTTTGCAAGTCTCTTCGAATTATCAGTTTGGTTTGGCCTACTAGATTGATCTTTCTTGCAATGGGAGAAGTGCTTAGCTTTGGGTTCAATCATGTGGTGCTCAATCCAGTGACAGTAAGGGAAACGACACGTATTGTATTGTTGCCATCGAGGATAAAAAGATGGGGTTTATATCATATTGCTTGAGTTTATCCATCTACATCATGTCATCTTACCTAATGCGTTACTCTGTTCTTATGAACTTAATACTCTAGATGCATGCTGGATAGCGGTCGATGTGTGGAGTAATAGTAGTAGATGCAGGCAGGAGTCAGTCTACTTGTCACGGACGTGATGCCTATATACATGATCATGCCTAGATATTCTCATAATTATGCACTTTTCTATCAATTGCTCGACAGTAATTTGTTCACCCACCGTAATACTTATGCTATCTTGAGAGAAGCCACTAGTGAAACCTATGGCCCCCGGGTCTATTCTCCATCATATTAATCTCCCGTCAACAAGCTATTTCTGGTGCCGTTTATTTTGCTTTCTTTACTTTTAGTCTTTATCATAAAAATACCAAAAATATTATCTTATCATCTCTATCAGATCTCACTTTTGCAAGTGGCCGTGAAGGGATTGGCAACCCCTTTATCGCGTTGGTTGCAAGGTTCCTATTTGTTTGTGTAGGTACGAGGGACTTGCGTGTGGCCTCCTACTGGATTGATACCTTGGTTCTCAAAAACTGAGGAAAATACTTACGCTACTTTGCTGCATCACCCTTTCCTCTTCAAGGGAAAAACCAACGCATGCTCAAGAGGTAGCAACTCTCCCATCTCATTGCTATGCATCTCCTAGATAGATCTTGCGTGATCGTAGGAAATATTTCTAAATACTACGTTCCCCAACAGCAGGTAGGAGTCGGTCTACTAATCTTGGACGTGATGCCTATATATTGATCATTGCCTTGGATATCGTCATAATTATTCGATCTTCTATCAATTGCTGTGGCACCCTGGCTCAGAGGAACCGAAACACCATGTATTCCAGCCCAGAGATCGAGGTCTTCTGGAATATGGCACTGCTCGGCATAGAACAAATCAGCTCTTTATTACAAAGGATAAGGGATACAAAGGTCTGATGTTACAAAGAATCACATCAGCACGGCGACACTACACCTGCTAAGGTAGCTATATGCTAGGAGCAGAACAACTCGTAGCAGCGGAACAACGACGACTGTGGTGAACTCCACTCAGCAGAGACTCTGGCTGGGACACGATCTAGCTCGCACGAACGGAAACCTCGACAAACAATCAATCATGCATCACCTGCAATCTAGCATGACACGCCAGGTAGTACATTGAATGTACTTGCAAGCTCACAACAACCAAAAGCATCAAGGCAAGACAATAACATAGCATTAACAGTTTAAGTTATTAACAACTACTATGATGTGGAAACAATTATTAAGCATGATATGATACTACTAGAATTACTGCTGAACCACCATCTCAAGAACCATCTCACTCTTGGCTATCTGGCCAAGCAAAGAAATCACCTCGATCACCTCGTGATCAATACCTCCACATGATCACCGTGTGACCACATCACACACTGAATGATCATCCTCAAGATCATCCCAATATCCTCGTCATCATCCTGCCAAACTATACTTCTCAAATATATCAACATACTAGTAAGATGCCCGTGCTACGCTACGGGATCACACAAGATTAGGTGGACTTAAGTTATAGTGAAGAACCCGTACATAAAAAAGAATACATACCGAGACATGGTCATGAACCTCTATGTTGCTATGGTAATAAAGAAGTATATATACTAAGACATAGTTAGAACTTGTATGTTCTTATGAATAATAAAAATGTACCGAGACAACATTGATCAAAGTGATGTTAAATTTCTAATAGACACACATCGAGCACAACCCTAGACGACACGGAGGGCGACCACACCACCTGCCTCCGGCCCGTCCACCCCTCGCCCCCTCCCTCCTATCGCTGCCAGAGGTCTCGTCGGGCGAAGCCCGGGAGATGACGGCGGCGGCAGGGCCTTCTCCCTCATGTGACAGTTGGCAACGCGTGGACCGACGGAGGCACAACTTCCCTGTGGCGAGCGCGAGCCAGTGGTGACAGTGGAGGCACAGCCTCCCTGCGGCGGAGGCGTCCCTGTTGTGGTGGCCGGGAGCTTGGGTCTCGCATTGTCCAGATGGGCTTGGGTGGGCTGGCGGTTCAGGGTCGCGACTACAGGCAAGCGCGGTGGGCCTGACGACGCCGGCTGCTAGGCACCGTGGTGGTGTCGGCAGCGGGCCAGGCGGCGGCCGGCTGGATCCGCACCATCAAGCCCCGACAATGATTGGTGGTGGCCCGTGCACACGGTTTTTGATGGAGGTTCTTTGAGCAGATCCGGGTGAAAACCTTGATCTCGGCTAGTTGTGAAGATAAATGGCAGAAACTAATATATCTAATAAGGTACATACTATAGTTCGAACACACAATTATGAATGGTTCCATGAAAAACAAGAATGAAGTAGAAGTGTTTAACAAAATGATTTGCTAAATATGCACAAGAAAAAATTAATCTGCCTACAGCGCTACGACGAAGAAAAGAAATATTCTAGAGATAACTCACACAGCAACATAAAATCATTTGTCAAGCATAGTATACCCTGCTTGCTCAAACATATATGCCAACAATTTTAGTTATGGGGTTTTCTCTTCATTTATCTGCTCGCCTAAAAACACATTAAACAACCACTATTGTTGACGTCGTCGGTGTCGTATGTTGGTGAAGATGTGGTCGCAGCAGATCATGGTGCAGCAGCTCGACTGGATCAAGGCACACCGGTAGGCGCCGTCTTCAAGAAGATTCACGCCCTCGCCATGGTGCATGAATTAAACGGCGGCTCTCCTCCAAGATACAATGATCTCGTATCTCCTGTTGTGCACTCAAGAGGAGATGAACCAACAGGTTCTCACCAACGTAGCTCTCTCTATGCCAAGGTTCAGATGTACTCCCTCCGTTTTTAAATATAAGCCTTTTTAGAGATTTCACTATGGACTACATTCGGAGCAAAATGAGTGAATCTCCACTCTAAAATATTTCTAGATACATCCGTATATAGTTTGTAGAGAAATATGTAGAAAGACTTATATTTAGGAACGGAGGGAGTATGTGGAGGAACACCAGATGAGATTGATGCAGAGGACCTGCCATACATGGCTGTATATATAGACTCATCCTGAACAAGAAGATCTTATCTCTTGGCCAGCAAGTTTTAAAGCTATCAAGCTCAATTCGTTGGCCAAAATCTTAGGACATATTTGAGTCCTTATGTAGCACGTACAGTTGAAAGCAAAGCTATTCAAACAACCAAAGCCATAACAAAAAAGTGAACAGAGGATCATGTTGAGAGGCGTTCCATCAGAACAATCGCAGAAGATATACCTAGGCAAACGAAAATAGAGGATACTATCTCAACGAGTAACAACCAAAATTCACAAGAAGTTCCTTTGTAACTTTCTTCAGAAAAGGAACACTGAAATTCTGAAGAAAACTAACACTCGAACAAGCCTGAACATTACTGAATTCCAACAACTACTGCATTCAATTCGTCTGTGTTATATTCAGACAAAGGAAAATAAGCCGAGTCTGTAGAGGGTATGTAGTATATTTAAACGAAGCAAAAAGGAACATCCCTTGCAATATAGGAGTATTTTGTACCAAGCAAAGAAACAGAATGTACATACACGCACATAAAAATTGTACTGGACCTCTTGTCACTTTCTTATTTAACATCAACCAGATTTCTGCCAGAAAAAGATTGTATAATAGAGATGAAGCAAGGGGTTCATGAGAAGTAGAGAAGATTCTACTATTCTTCCACACCCAAACCATGGTCCTTGAAAAAAGTAGATTAGATGGATAATAACAGTGACTCACGCCTCCTCACACTCCGTTCGAGCTAAAGATTATGTGGCTTCTTGGGGATGTAGTTTGAGCAGCGCGGCTACATGACATGAGTGGTTTCTAGACAGTTCGAGATAGGCGTGTGGATTTGAACTTTTGAGTAACGGAAATTTTTGACTTGGGACTGGGAAGGAGAGGGACCATCAGAGCACAGTACCTTCACATCAATCATCACACCAGATTTGCCATCTCCAAGACGGAAGGAGGATGATGCGGGTCTGGACTGTGGAGCTCGTGGGTAGTGCTCCAGTTGCAAACGACATAGAGGTCCTGGGGAGCAGCTCATACTCGAATTGGACAGACGTGGAGCGCGTCGATGGGAAGGAGGTGAAGCTGGTGGGCGCCGGGGCTGCTGCATGAGAGCCGTTGCTGAATCAGGGGGCGGACGATGCCGGTGACGTACTTGCCGATGTCGACGCAGATGAGATGCGATAGAGGGAGATGGCGGGCGGAGGGGCTTCTGCATCAAAGGAGACAGAAGAGGTGTCACGGACCTCGGGGACAGACGGCGCCGGCGGCGTACATGTCGACATCGGCATCGAAGGGGACAGGGTAGGGGGAGAGGAGATAACAGGCGGGAGGGGGAAGGAGGAGGTGGAGGTGGCAGTGAGTGGTGGGGATGCTGCGGAAGAGGAATTGGGAGCGGCCGGCGCTGGCGGCGTGTGAGCGACAGCGGCGTGTGAGCGACAGCGGCAATTGGCTAGTTCGGTTTCATCGTGTTCTCCCCTCTTCGGGAAGGATCGGATGCCTTGGTTGGATGAGGTGGGGATCGATGGAGCAGGACATAGAGGACAAGGGTTCTTTTGCAATTGTGCAGTGGGGCTGCCTTCCGTGTGTCGGATACAGATCTGACGGTCGAAAATTATAGATGGCAGGCACACCATCATCACCAATTCAGATTTTTATAGAAGTAGAGATAAATCACCTATAAGTCATTCCGTCATGTGAATGTTGATCAAACGGTGTGACCTAATACGAAGTTGTGCCCATGACGAAGGATGCGGCTATCAATAGATTAAACACACACTCTGCAGAGGTTAGCACACTGTACCCACATCACAAAACTCATGGCCTCGTACTCCCATTCAGGTGGACCAACGGCGTTCCGACAAAACCGATCTACTGCCATGACACTCTCCCGGCCACTCCGACCAACTCCCCTTTGGGATCAGTCCTGGGTGGTCCCGATGTCACCTCCCGGCACCCAACAGCCACCGTCGTGGCAAAAACAAAAACGGTCCCAAACAGGGACAATGGATCCATACAACTCGGGCACACAAGGCTTATACCGGCCTACCTGATCAGGGTAGCGCACGCGTATAACCTTCCCTAGTTGGAGGCACCGGCGAGAGGCATGACAATAGACCGCATTAGGGTCTTTCCATAAAGGCAAATATGGCTGCACTGGAAAAGCCCGATTCGGTGGCACCTGACCAATGAAATGACGGAATTTATCCCCAAAATAGATCTGTGATAACAGATACTCCGATATCATCTATCAACCTGTAATCCAAGTCATAGCAATATCCAACAAATGGTCCAAAGCATAACCTAGTCATACCATAATACTCTGAGGATAACATATCAACTAAGATCATGAAGAATCCAAGCATAATGATTCTACTAAACCAATAGTATTATCACGATATTAACCCAAGATCCACATGATAGCATCAAATCCAATACTCCGAGCATAATATCAAATACTATCATTATGAAAATAATATAATGGCCACTAATAATCCAATGGCAACATGTCATCCTCGTCATCTGCAAAGTATTAGTCCTAGAAATCCAAACAACATCATGGCAGTAGCAAGATCAACACATCACTCCAAGAAATGCCATGAACAAGTCACATGTAGCTAAAGCAAATTTTAAGCAAGTTTAAATAATTGAAACCATATCATTGCATTGCAATCATGCAAATGGAGGGTATGGCTTGCCTGAGATGGATGGATTCACCGGGAAGAAGTGCAAGAAGCTCGCCGAAAAACGTTCTCTCTCGGAGGGGGTAGAATAAGGGCAGGGGCAAAATGGTAATTTTCAGACTGTGAGAACAGCATGAAAATTATACCAACAGAACGGGCTCGATGAGACGAAGAAGTGGGCTTTGGAATCACCTGAATTGGAGTTGGGAGTGAAAAGATATAAGGGTTTGACTGCTAGGGACCTATCTGTAAGAAAAGTATTGACAAACGGGCCCCTGACTGAAAAACAGAACACGCATTTGCTGAAATACGCTTTCAGAGAAGTGAAAGCGCATTTTGGCTTGAAGCCTCAGCCGAATACGTCTTCTTCGAATGAAAACGCCTTCCACCAGAAGGCGCCTCCACTTATCCACGTCAGCGGGTCAGCGGGTCCGCGGGTCCGCGGGGTTAACGCCCTGAGGCTGACGAGCGGGACCCACTGGCAGGGGGTTCGTCGTCTTCAATGTTTCGCCCGCACGCGACCGGGGCAGAGGCGAGGTTCGGCCAGCATTTGCCGGCGACTCCGGCCATCTCCCGCGGAGTTCTACACATGGATGAGCTTAGCGCGGAGCGGCGAATCTAGTGGTGTATGCTACGACCTCCAAGAAGGGTCGAGGCGATGGCCGCTTTGACGCCATCGGATGAGGTCGTCGGACGATGATGGAGTCGGGGCTCCAGTGCGACGGTGGTTGAGGGAACGGGGTGGGAAGCTCCGTCGAAGATAGTGAGGTGATCTGGTGGTGGTGGAACGGAGTGAGGCGCTCGGGGTCACCGGAATTTAGGCTGAGGCCGACGGCGGACACGGCGGCCAATCTCGGTGAGGAGGAGCTCCGGGGCTCGGGCAAGTAGCCAGGGAGGGGTAGGGGAGTGAGGGAGGCCGAGTGGCGAGGAGAACCGAGGCCTGGCCAACTTATATAGCCGAGGGGAGGAGGTGTCGCGCTGGCGGCGGCCGCGGACGTGTGGGCACGCAAGCGAGCTCGACGGTAGGTGACGGGGGCGGAACAGGGGAGATTCACGGGCCAGAGGGTGACGCCAAGGGCACGGGGAAGAAGAGACGAGCGTGAACAGAGCCATGACAACCACTGTTTGCCCGTGGGCGCGCGGCGGCGAGCGCCGACGAGGAAGCTTGTCTAGGGTGTTGTCTCTCCACCCTTGAGACTGTGCAAAGTGAAAGCTTGAGAGAAGAGGCTCTGTAACGAAGTGAGGCTTCGAGGAAAGTTTGCTGTAGCAAACTTGGCTGCAATGCTATGCTCAACAGAGAGGGGCTAGAGGCCAAATATGATGCCTCGGGTGTTTAGGTTAAGAAGGACTATAATCCTGATGGTTTTGGAAGGAAATGGAGCAAAATTAAGCATAGTTGCTTTGCAGCTGCCATTATGGTCCAGAATCAAGATTAGGATGGTGCACTCACATAGAGCAGCCACTTGAGCTAAAATTTGGCAAAGCCTGATGATTTCGACATATAATGATGCTGTAAAAATTTCATACCAAATGGATTCACCAAAATGGTACTTCCTTCATAGACATCCTCTCTGTCCAGAAATTTGGAATAATTTTGGAGAGAAAATGGCTTGCTTAAATGATCCCCAATTTTGTGGAGATAAGTTATTTGGGTGGAAACATGATCTGGTAATTTTGCATAATTAATGAAGCAATATAAAATATACTTGCTTCACAACCTGAAAATATTGCTAGAATCAAATATTTGAAGGTATGCTCACATAGTTGATGGGATGAGGCTTAAAATTGGAGGAGTGTGATTATATGAGCGCATGAAGAGGCATGAAAAATTTCAACTCATTTGGATACTTCTAGCTGGTCCTTCCTTCACAATGGCTTCTGTCTGACATAAACTTTGAAACATTGCTGAGGAAGATTCACTATGCAAATGGAGTTGAATTTTGGTATGAGGCAAAAATTTGTGCATAAAAGAATTCCCAAAAAGTTTGGGATCAAACAAGGAAACATAGGTGGCACTTCCTTCACAGAAGGCCACTCTTGACAGAAGTGAAGAAATGGGGAATTCTTTTTGAACTGGACAAGGATGGTTTGGACATATTTGGGGCATATATGATCCAAACAAGTTATAAGAATTGTTTGAGAATTTCGGGAGTGACAGAAATATAGGTTTCTTCACAACCAAGATCAAACAGGGTTATTCCTTTAATAGAAAAAGGAATATTGCTGAGAAAATAATTTTAGGGTTGGCTAGAATAGAAATGACATGATCTTGGGAATGTTTTGAGAATTATGAGCTACTTGGGAGAAGAAATGAGGATGATCTCCCAGGTTTCAAGTCCACAGATCCACTCCAAAAAGAATATCAGAGCAAAACCTAAATAACTCAAAAAGAAAAGGAAAGGGCCAAAAACCAGGGTGTTACAATTGCCCAACAGTAATTTGTTTACCCACCGTGTGCTATTTCTTGAGAGAAGCCACTAGTGAAATCTACGGCCCCCGGGTATATTCTTTATCATATTTGCTTTCAGATCTATTATTTGCCACTTTTATTTTAAGATCTATTATTTGCCACTTTTATTTTCAGATCTATTATTCCAAAAACCCAAAACTACCTTACTGCATTTTTTATTACTTATTTTATTTCGCATTTTATCAAGAGCTATTTATCCAATCTACCACAAATTTATCTATCTTTTTACCGTGGCGGGATTGACAACCCCTCTTATGCGTTAGGTTGCAAGTATTTGTTCTTTGTGTGCAGGTATCGTTTACATAGTGTTGCTTGGTTCTCCTACTGGATTGATACCTTGGTTTCATAACTGAAGGAAATACCTACTGTAGTTGTACTACATCATCCCTTCCTCTTTGGGGAAATACCGACGCAGTTTCAAGCGACATCAAAAGGAATTTCGGGCGCCTTTCACTACAAAAAAATACACTTCCGTGATGATACGTGTTTGTCACAGTAGGTCGCATTTTTTTGTCATGCATGTACATCCATGACAAATTTATGACAGAATCAAGATAGTCGTACCTGTGCTGTCGTAGAAGTGTTCCATGACATTACCAAAATTATCATCACGGAAGTGTCCACTTCCATGACGATAAATCGCGCGTCACAGAAGTGCTTTCGTCAAGGGTGACCGACACGTGGCATCCACCGTAATGGAACGTCGTTAAGCTATCGGGTCGGGTTTTGGATCCGATAACTCGTTAGCAGCCCCGACCAATGGGGATTTTCCACGTGTAAAATCATCATTGGCTAGAGGAAACACGTGTCGGCTCATCGTTGGGACAGATGTCATCCACTCACTGGACAGAAGGCGCCTATGATACGTCGACACGTGGCACGGCCCAACAGTGGCCCATTCCTGTGAAAAGGCCGGCCCGTTTGACTTGGTCAAAAGCTGGCGGGCCGGCCCATGGAAAGCCTGTTAACGGCCTGTTCGCATATGGCCCATTTACAGCCCGCTAACCCAAGGCCCATTATGCCCTATCCGAATTAGGCCCAGTAGCGTCATCTGGGCCATCCAATATGATTCCAGCCCGTTTTCACTTCTGGCCCATGTATAGCCCATGACGTCTTTCGGCCCATATGAGGCCCTTTGTAACTCTTGGCCCATTAGCGGCCCGTGCTGAAACTGGCCCATAATGAACAGTGTATTACTTTACACCCATTAACGGCCCGTGGTGAAACTGGCCCGTAATGAACAGTGTATCACTTTATACCCATTAACGGCCCGTTATTCCGTTGGGCCGTTTCCAGCCCAAGTTAACTTTCAGCCTTCTGAGGGCCCATTTATTCTTGGGCTCATTTGCAGCATTCGGTTACTTATGGCCCGTTACTGTCATTTTCTGCTTGTGGGCCAAATTCAGCCCGTCGTTACAGTCGGCCCGTTTGTGGTCTGTTGGGCCATTTTCATAGCATCACCAAATACGGCCTATTAAAGATGGCCCGTTATGGTCGGCCCATGAACGGACGATTCCAACTCTAGCCCGTTTACGGCCATAATGCGGTCTGTTTGGCCCATGTTTGGCCAATCGATCATACGGCCCGTATAAGGCCCATTGATGATACGGCCCGCAGAAGGCCCATTGTTTCTACGGCCCGTAGAAGGCCCACTGTTTCTACGGCCAGTAGGAGGCCTAGTGTCACTACAGTAAATATTAGCCCATGGTTATTGTGGCCTAGTTTTAAAAAATAGGTTATTGCAGCCACTAGCTAATCGCGGAAAAAGAACTGCAATGACTACAAGCAAACAAATAAACAAGACAACAAGGAAATAAATAAGCAAGCAACTAACGCTAGGCTATCACGACTATTACACATATTACATCCACTGGGCATCAAAGTTTGCCACCAGTGCAAATATAGGGAACAAAGCAGGATATCATATACACTGGTTGTCAAAGTTGGCGACCAGCGCAAATAAACGCCGCAGCAAAACAAATCTAGAACTGAAACCACTTCAGAAGATCTCAAGAAACAATATCTTGGGTACCCATAATGCTGGCAAGATGCTTAGCAAGCTTATTAACTTTCTCTTGTTTGGCGCTTAAATCCTCCAGCGCTTGCTGTTGCACCAGAAAATATGCATCTGACTTCTGTAGGGACTTCCTCAGTCCTTCAGCTTCCTGTCGCAGCACATCTGATCGATGTCTTTCAACTTGAAGTTGAGACTCAAGAAGACGAACTGATTCAGGCAGCGAGTTCGAAGAGCTTGTGCCAGCAGTGGTGGCCAGTAACTCGAACACTACATCAAGACAGGACTTTTGGGTTCCCTCACTGTCGTCAAGATAGTTTTTATCAGCTTTCTTGGAGACCAACAGGGATGTCTCATTGTCTTGAACCTTATCTGCATTACTTCCTTTACCATTGGATAACGCGGTACTGTTCTCCAATATTTGGTCCGCATTCTAAAAGAGAAACAAGCAGACACATCACATGTTTACCATGTTGTATATGAAACTCATTTTGGTAAATGAGTTCAGTAGTAAAGTGGACAGGATAACAGCATGAAACAAACATATATCTATGTACCCTGGTCACTTTATGGTCTATATCATTCTAGTTTTTGTTGCCAAATCAAGATAGAGACACAGTTCAAATAATATTTGTTCAAGACAAAGCATAATAGACAGAATATAAGTGTGGGTAACTATAGAGCAATAACAACACTTGTAATGTGCATGACAAGAGAACATAACTGTTTATTCAATTGAAACTGAAATCAACATAGAGCAGGTTACAACAGCAAACCAGTTAAAGAAACAGGTTTAAAACATACCTGTTGCGCCATTGGAGTTTCAATTCCATCCTTCAAATTTGAAAATAGTTGGTATGAGTAAATATAGTAATGCAAGAGCAAAGGAGTATGAACCATAGCTACAGAACTTGACCTGAGAACAAATCTTCTTCTCCTGTAAGCGTTGAGTTGGGATTCGGAGTGGTGGTCCTCGTGCTTTGGGCACTGCAGTTCCCTTACTAACTGCTCGTGTTTGGGTGCTCTATGGTGGAGACGGTGCTGTGTCAACTGGAACTGGGTTACTATCTGCCGGGGTTGGGGTTAGAAGGGGTGTAGCTGGTTCTCTGTCCAACTGGGTAGGGTACAATCTGCGAGAGTCTGGGTTACGTGTGGTGGATCTGGTCCTTGGGCAAGTACAACCGTGGTTCTATCTGCATCAACTGGTAGCACTATCTTTTCTGAAGACCGTGTTGTTACTCCCTTAGATACCGCCATCACGCTCTCCAATTCAAATGGCTGATAAACAAGAAAAGTAATTGAAAGTATAGACATTGTATGATAGACAGGTGCAATGGATAGTGGGGAATAAAAGAGGGCATGAAATAATTCATATTTATGTTGTCTAACCAAACAGGATAGCATGACACAATTTCACATATATGATGGCTAACTAAACAGGATAGCATGACACAACTTCACATTATGATGGCTAATTAAAAAATATGGAAAGACATAGTTCAAAATATGAGACTATGTAAACAGGATGACATGACATAACTATATAATGTGTTTATTAAATAGGTTGGCACGCCATAATTCACATACATTCACAGATAGAATGCCATAATTCAAAATATGATGACTGTAAACACTAAACAGGATGAGATGATATAACTATATGATGTCTTTATTAAATGGGTTGCCATGCCATAATTCAGATAGATGATGTGTATGTACTATGTAAACATGATGGCATGATATAATTCAAATATATGATTTATATAGTAAGCAAGTAAGCAGATGGCAATCCATATATGATGTAAAAACTAAGCAATGCAAGACAACATGCATGACATGGGTAATATAACCCTGCCAAGTTTGAGCATAGACCTCAGTGGGGAAATAGGACTGGTCATCAGTCTCTGAATCCTCCTCTGAGGAGCTCTCTGTAACCAGCAAGATGTCTGCTTCAGGAGGTAGCATTGTCTGCTCTGAATACCTTGTTTTCACTCCAGATACTTCCATCACCGCTTCAAATGGCTGATGCACAGGAAGAGTAGTTGAATATACAAACGTTGTCGACAAATGGAACACGTAATACAAAAAAATGATAGCATGATATAATTCACATACATGATGATTGGCTAAACAGCATGGCATTGCATAATTCACATATATAATGCCTTTGCAACAAGATAGCATTGTATAATTCACATATATAATGTCTTGCAACAAGATGGCAATGCATAATTCACATATATGGTAATTAGACACTGAACATGTGGCATTCACACAAAGCATGTCTAAACTAATCAAATGACATAGCAATGAGAGACACCATACGAACGATATGAGCAACATAACCCTGCCAAGTTAGAGCATACACCTCGGGGGGGGGGGGATAGGACTGATCATCTGTCTCTAAATCCTCCTCTGAGGAGCTATCCGTAACCAGCGAGATATGCGCTTCGTCAGATAGCATAGTCTGCTCTGAAGACCTTGTTTTCACTCCAGAATTTGCCATCACCGTGTCAAATGGCTGATGCACACGAAGAGCAGTTGAATGTACTAACATTGTTGACAAATGTAATATGTAACGAAAAAAAGGATGGCCTGATATAATTTACATATAAGATGACTGGCTAAGCAGGATGACATTGCAAAATTCACATATATGATGCCTGGCTAAACAAGATGGCGTTGCATAATTCACATAAACGATGAATAAACTAAACAGATGGCATTCGCACAAAGGATGTCTAAACTAAGCAGATGACATATTTGATGTATAAAGTAAGCAATGGAAGACACCATATGCATGATATAACCAACATCAGCATGCCAAGTTAGAGCAAAGACCTCAGGGGGTAAATAGGAGTTGTCTTCTCCTTCTGAATCCCCCTCAGAACAGATATCTTCCTCTCGATTACAATCCGAAATGCGTGGAGGGGGGCTGCCTTTGCGCCTACCATGGAGCGATGTCTGCATGAAATTTTATTGCCACGCAAGGCTCGTCTCTTTTGCTCTACATGTTCAGTTCCATTGTTTACAATAACTGTCATGCATAGGAATAAAACATAGTGAGATTATGTAAGGAGTGCATGCAGAAATCCAGAGTGATGGTAGCAACCTGTGGATAGACCCAAAACCAATAATAGCAGGCAGATAATGGCTTCAGTTAAAAAATACAGATAATGGCTTCTTTACTGTTTGTTTCCCACCCAACATGAAACTCATAGTAGACACCGGAGATTAACCAGATAGTAGATAGATACTATTGATAGCGGCCCCGATATGTACCCCGCAACCATTTAAAAACTCAAGTTTGACCATTAGTTTGGAGCTGACTCAGAGTCTAATCGGTGAACAGGACGATAAAGTAGCATGTAATATTAAGTGATGCATAACGTAAGTAGACACGAAAGAGTGCGACCTCTCTTGCGGACCCGTGTAGTCCTCGAGGTCATCTGCTCGGTTGATGATGGTAATGCAGTTTTCATGGCTGCCAGCGGCGGGGAAGAAGATATGAGGCGGCAAAAGACAGTCTGGAGGCCGGATCCCTGTTGTGCTGGACCCTTCTGTTGTTGGAGCAGCTGAGCTGGAGTGGACGACGACGCAGCAGGAGCGGGACAAACCACGCAAGGTTTTCTTTGACAACTATCTGTAAGAGAAGTAATTCTGTAAGGGCTCGTTTGAATTGGAGGATTCCAACAATGCAGGGATAGGAAATAGACAGGAATAGGATAGGAATGCACGTGCAAAATAGAGAATTTAATAACACAGGATTTCTGCCAATCTGGGTGTTTGATTCACAACAATTGGAAGATCACAGGATGCAAAGAAGCATGGTGAGATTAAGTCAAACCACAAGAAAATGTACGGTTATAATGCTATTATGCTACTATCTCTTAGTCTTGTGCTTCATGAATAGGAATTTGAAAAGGAGGACAAGTGAAAATTAAAATTCCTACGTTTTTTCTTTCAAGGAGACACTAAAGGAACAAATCCGTGTGCTCAGTGGACAATATATATAACATGTAGAGTAAAAAAGAGATGTAACAAGTGTACAACCTCTTTGGCGAAGCCATGTCGATCTCAGCGTGATTGGGTTGGCGGGTGTGGATGCTCCGGCTGACTTTGCTGTCGGAGGAGGGGAAGAAGATCTTAGGCGTCTGGAGATGGAGCCCGAGGTACTGCTCCGCTGTGATGGAGGGTTTCGTCGTTGGAGCAGCTCCAGTGAGTTGTACGACGCCGAGGCTGAAGCAGGACAAGAGAGACAATGAACAACGTTAACCTGAGTGGAATTATAATAGCATCTCCAATACATGACGTAAAATACATAACCACAAAGTGCTAGATGTAAAATACATCAGCCGCTCATCTCTGAACTTAACTGTCGAAACTGAACTTAACTGTCGAAACTGAACTTAACTGTCGAAACTGAATTTTGCTGTCGAAACTGAATTTTGCTGTCAAAACTGAACGCACTAGCAAGGTGAGGCTACACGTCGGTCGACTGACTTTTTCATCTCTGGTCAGTCGATTTTGCAGCCGTTGGATACGAAATCAAGGGCCTGCGGTTCATCTTCAACCTCCACCCCCCTGATCCACCAGCCACCACCGGCCAAACAGCAGCACCCCGCCGCCCGCGGCCGGTGGTGCGCCGCCCCGCCCGCCCCGAAAACACTCCCCACCGCCGGTCCGCCGGCGCCCCGGCCATCCCTCTAGGCCCCCCGTGCCGAGCTTTTTCTCCGGCGATCCCCACGCCACCGCCCCGCCAACGCCCCGCCACCGCCGGCGACCACCGCCCCCATCCTGAACCCTAAGATAGACAGTGGGGTACCTCTCCGGCGAGCCCCCCTCCCCGCTGCGGCTGGTTCTTCCTTCACCCCGGCGAGCCACCCCCCCGGAAAATCGACTGACCCAAAAGTCGATTCAGTTGACTGAAGTGTAGCTAAATCGGAGCAGCATCACAAGCAAGAGCAAGAGCGAGAGCAGCAGCGCGAGCAAGAGCAATAGCAAGAGCAGAGCAGGCAGGGGACCGAGAGCAAGAGCAAAGCAGCAGTGCGAGCGAGAGCTAAAGCAGCAGCAGCTCCTACTGATGTGGATGTCGCCGCCGAGGGAGCGACGCCGTGGAGGAAGTGGCCGGCGACGCCGCCGTGGATGGAGCCGCGCCGTGTCGGCTCGGGACCAAGCGCCGGCAGCACCGTGAGATCGAATCAAGAAGAAAATGCGGCGATTAGTGTACAACCTCTTTGGTGGCGCCGATTAGGCCGCAGCTTCATCCGAGGAAACGGTGATGATGATGCTCTTCCGGTGGTGCAGGTGAAGACGGCGGTGTGGGAATGGAGGTGGCGTGAAAGACGAGGGGAACGTCGGGGCAGCTCCTTGGAGGTGGAGGGCGAAATGGCTGAACCGGCGGGACGATGAGATCGACGACGGATCCTCATCCGGTACGGTGGATGAGGGACGTCGAGGTGTTGCTGTGGACGACGTCGTCAGGGAAGAGGCTCCGGCTGGGTGGCGGACGGAGCAGGGTGTGGGGTTTCGTCGCGGGTTTTCGTGGCCTCGGTGTACGAATGGGTGGGCGGATGGGATGGCAGTGGCGAACCATGGCTTAGAGACGCGCTTGTCCGAAATGTGGGGTAAGTTACAAAAGTACCCCCACCGATTTGAGGCGGTTCTTTCGGTTCAAGGGTACCACGGGCATTTCGCGTGTCGGGATTTCACAGGAGGTGGGAGTTTTCGCGCGCGTTGTAATTTCGGAATAGCAAGGCGGGGGTTGAGATGGAGGGAGTTGTCGGAGCACAACGAGACAAAGATATATCTTAAATATTTCGGGCTAACAAGGCGTGGGTTGAAATTTCCGGACAAGCCTAACGTGTACTGTACCAAATCAATGCGCACTACAAATGTCATTCAAAACTTTGAATTCATGTTATGTTCAATTAAAATATTTCGCTACGTGTATAATGCATGCAACCTACTACTCAAATGGACGTTTTAGTGCATTCCAAACGTATATACTACCGCTTCAATATGAACTAAATTTGAATTTGTTTCTCTATTTGAATAAGATCTACAGTAATGATCGTTGTGAAGTCAAAGCATTTGAATTCATTTCTCTGTTTTAATAAGATCTACAATCATCATTATTGTCAAGTTAAACCATCGTTTGTGTATTATCTTCACAGCACACCACATGATTAGTCTCGAGTTACATATGAACTATGTGTACTATATGAACTCGAACTAGATTTTTTGAATCCACTTTATTTTGATTTCAAATCACATTACATTTCTAGCTCTAGCTAGATCTTCATAATCTAAACCATGTCTCATATGTATAATGTGTTTATCACATTATGTATGGTGCCCCGCCCCCTACGCCTACAAGTATTTAGATGTGAGTTGCAAACACCACACATTACCACAAATTCAAATAAAATGTGAGAATGTTCGATATATAGTATTGTTTAGATTGTTCGATATTTAGTTGTAAGCTGCAAACGCCACACATTATCACAAATTCAAATAAAATGTGAGATTGTTTGATGTATAGTATGGTTTAGGTTGTTCGGCATTTAGCTGTGAGTTGCAAACGCCATGCATTATCACATTATGGTATAACATGTGCATAACACGTGTATCACCGCTATATTCATGCATGCAATGTTTAAAACACTATGATCTCCTATTCAAATATATGAATCCGCTTTCATATCAAATTATGATTTTTGTTAGTCTCTTACACCCACACAATCCTCTAACCTTTGTAGCTACCACTAACTTTCTCTCGTGCATGCACATGCCCTCCTCGCCCTCCCCTCCCTCGGCATTCTATCCACCGGGCACATTCATATTTTTCTTTAGGTCATTCTCCTAGAGTCTCCACAACTCCTTTCTGACACACACCAATCGATAAACCTCTCCAGCGATGCCTGCCTACAACATACACACACACCTTCAATATCCTCCTTTATGTGTCCTTGCCTCGTGTCTCTCATACGGTCAGACACACGTGTAAACTCTCGCCCCTCTTTTCATCGATCTCACAACCGCACACTCCTCCCCCTATCTAGCTAGTAGTTGGGCCTCTCGCACCACCTCCTAGCTCCATTCTCTCTGTCTATCCGTCTTGCTGGGCCTTATTTGCCTCTAACAAATGGACGTACACCGACCGATCTCTCGCTATACATATAGCTAGCTAGGTCCTTATAACTCGTTTTTACCCACACGTCAATCGATCTACCTCATTAGTTGTGTCTCTCCCTTCCTCCGACAAACAACAATTGATCTACCGATCTAGTTAGGTTTGCTTACCAAACACATGGTTCCCCTTCATCATCCATGGATGCGTCCCGACAGATCTATCACGCACAGGCACACACAGAAACACATCCCCACTCTTATTGATAACATTGCAGTTCCACCCTCAGTTTGTCTAGTAGGCCTCTCCCACCATCTTCGAGAAGCAACTCCATCACCCATCCAGCACTCTACCCCTCTGTCGAGGATATACCCCGCGATGTAAACCGGCCGGAGGTATAACCCGGCTGGACCTGGCAGTTTACTTGAGACCCGGCTGAGACTTGATGATTCACCGGTGACCCGTTTGGACCTGGCGGTTTATGATTCATTGGTAATCCGGCAGGCGGGTCAGAGGAGCGACAAGACCCGGTGGCCCAGCGGGCGGTTCATGAAGGCCGGTTCATACTATGGTGGGCCGGTTTAAGAGGAAAGGCGTGAGGAATATTTGTCTTACAAGGAGTTAAGACCTGGACTTGTATCCGGTTTGTATTAGAAATAGACTAGTCCTAATTCTAATAGGACTCCACATGTAACCCGCCCCTTCAACATATATAAGGAGGGGCAGGGCTCCCCAAAGAGGGACAGGCTAGAACCAATAATCTCTAGGGCTAGACACAATTAGAGGAGAGCTGGTTTACCGGCGACTCCCTCATGAGCGTAATGAGATCTAGCCTCAAACAACATGTAGGGTTATTACCGGATGATGTTTCCCGGGGCCCGAAGCTGTCTAAATCCTCGTCTTGTGTTGCGTCTCTTGATTCCGCTCAATCCCTCTCAAGCTACTACATAGATGCGCTGGCCTCACGACTAAGTCCTCACCCTAGGACATCTGCCGTGACAATTCCACGACTGTTGGCGCCCACCGTGGGGCTTGCGCACCGTGGTGTTGAGTTCTTGGAGGGATCTCTCTCAGGGTCGAGAGGTTCACAAATTTTCGGATGAAGAAAGACGTTTTGAAAGGATCTTCATCAGTTTCAAGTTTGTCGGACCAGATTTATGATCTGTGAGTTTTTTTGCGATCCATCAATCGCAGGTTACGGACAGGAAATTTTCCGTTGTAGTTATTCTGACCAATCCGTCAAGTTGTGTTCATTGCTCCACGCCTCCGCACATAATTGGTTGATGGACCAAATCCCGAGGCAAAAGTGGAGCGGAGGCTTGCGGAGCACCCGAGGATTATGCGCGAGCGTGGACTGGAAGGAGTACTACAACAGATTCATCATCACGTGAAGACAAAAGGAAAGAAAAAAAAGAATATAGCAAGGACTCGGACAGGACTCAATCAACTACGACCCGGATTATGCTTCGTGGCCGAGTTGCCCACGGAGCCGCCTCCTCTATGGCGGGTCAATGCCGAGTCGCGCCCGGTCTCACCCCAAACGATGGCCGGGTCTCTCTGCTGCTACTTCAAGTGCAAAGCGATCAAGCAAAAAAAAAAGATATATGTCCACGCGTACATGTATGGATTTCTATTAAGATATTTGTGTGAAGAAAATTGGAGTTTTTTAGACGGAAATTTTTGATCCGAGTCGCCGAGGTCAACAAGAAGTCTGCAGGCGGCCGGCACCAGTGCATGGTTGCCTTTTCCGTCGAGCCACTGCTCCTCTGTCACCGATTACTACTGCCACCCGGTCGTCTTCACTCGCCGGCGTCGTTAAGCCGCTAGCGCTGGGCCTCAACTCCAAGTTGCTAAGCCGCCCCTACCGTGAAATCGCCTTGGCTGCTGTTACCGCTTCCGATGAGCACTGATGAGCACCGATGAGCGTCTCCCGCCGCTCCCTCCGTGCCGCGCCGAGCTATTGACGTTTGTGTGGTGTTGCGAGCTGCTAAGGATCAGTTACGAAGCATTACTCGTGGAGTGCTGTTTGCATAAAAGACAAGTGGATAGGGACACCCAAGTTCAATGCATTGCTTGAGGGGGTGGCTTACTTAAAAACTGGATGGATGCATGGTGATTTATTCAGATGTGAAGGCCTTCATTTGATCAAATTGCTATGTAGTCACTTTGTCCGAAAGACACATCAGGTGATATCCATCTTATCTACTTCATCTATATACAGTAATATGTTTGCGAACAATTATTTTGGTCTGTGTATTTTTATGTGCAGGATAAATGATTCATTATAAAGGTGGTGCCATGCTGTGTCTATGGAGTATGCGTTAGCATCATCATGCACCAGCGTCCGCGCCCGCTTGTTGTTGAACGGGTGTGTGCAAGCCGCCGCTCCTGCGGTCCGGTCTACATCAACGCGCCAGCCGACTCACCCATCTGCGCCACCTTACAATACCATGGACAACTTACCCGTCCGCCCCCGAGGCCGACTCGGCGTCCGCATGGCTTACCGCTCCTGCGATTGACTCGCCCGACCGCACCGGCTTACAACACCGCGGCCGGCTCATCTGTCTGCTCCCATGGCCGACTCGGCCGTGATTGGTTTCAGCTTTACCGTGATGATCATCAAACTCCGCGATGGATAATTTCTGGCGTGACATATCAGGTTGACTACATCAACACGACGTGGTTGACTCACCAATCCGCGCGGTTTACCGCGCCTGCGATTGACTCGCCCGTCCACACCGGTTTACAACGTTGTGACCAACTCATCTGTCTGTACCGCCTCTGATGCTACGGTCGTATTTTCCGTCCGTCTCTCGCGGCCTGGTTTACATCAACACGCCAGGTCGAACCTGTCTACATGAGCTGTTTATTGGGTATGAGCAAGTCACAGCTTGGGTAGCCCGGTTTTCTTTCAACAAAATGGAGGCAAATTATCATATACTATCAACCGCCGTCTGCACTGGGTGGCTTAATGGGCAGGTGCACAAGTCGCCGCCACTACAATTTGGTTAACTTCAAATCGCCAGTTGGAAGGAACCATTGGCTGAGTTGCTGACACGGCTCATACGGGATCTGTTATAACCCGCCACAGTCACCTCAACCTTCTATGGATTCACATCGTGCTATCAACACCAATGATATACGAGTTATGCCGGCTTATATCACGGTCAAGTATGGAGAATCTCAAGCCAACTCCTCGAGTCACCTTGTGACTCGGGGGCTACAATGATATGACTCAGCAAATGTTGCCGGTTTTCAGTGAAGTCAAGAACCCCAGGACGTTGGAGGGAAAGATAACCCGGTCCCGGAGGCTACTACCATATGGATGAAAATTTAAAGGCCGTTAGAAAATTCCCGGCTGAAAATAAAGATTCCGGTTTAAAATCCGATTCAAGAGAAAGATGTCTCCCACAAAGCTTTGACGCTCTCAATATCCGGTTCAAAATCCCGGTTCAAGAAGAATTTATCTCTTGCAAAAAGTTAAAGGTTGCCGAAGAGGGCATGTTGCCATGATGCGCGGTTCAAACATGGGTATTCCGCCTTATTGGCTTATCATATTACTAATCACTTGGGGGCTTGGTCATGTTTGAACCATAGCTACACCTCTTGGCTGGCTCAAGGCCACGAAAGAAAGTCACTTGGGGGCTTGGTCATGTTTGAACCATCGCTACACCTCTTGACTGGCTCAAGGCCACGAAAGAAAGTCACTTGGGGGCTTGGTCATGTTTGAACCATCGCTACACCTCTTGGCTGGCTCAAGGCCATGAAAGAAAAGTCACTTGGGGGCTTGGTTGTATTCAAACCATAGCGACACCACTTGGCTGGCTCAAAAGCCACGACAGTAAGTCACTGGGGGGCTTGGTTGTGTACAAACCATAGCTACGCCTTTTGGCTGGCGTTGCCATTACATGGGGGCCAAAGAGTGTTGTCAAGAACAACTCAAACATAGGCACCCCGGGTTAACCTGCCTTCATTAAGTAAGTCACTCCGCCCAGGTAAGCCTGGTATGACCCGCCAACTTGACAAGTCAATCGCATATGACCCTGAACTTGTCAATGATAGACCGGCGATTGGTTAAATATGGAGGACCATCTTAAAAGGCTTTGTGAAATGGTTTAACTCAGTGGCCTGGCAGCCCATGAAAAGCCTCGAATTTGGGGCCTGGCAGCCCGTGAAAAGCCTCGACTACAAGTTTTTGCATATGCTTTTGTTTGCCAAGTTTTTTCTCTTTTGGTGACACTTATAATGTTTTGATAAACCGGTGTTCATTAAACCGGCTTGACTTTCAACTACAAGTCGCTAGTATTATATATGGTTAATCCGGTGTTTATCACAACCCAGCACGGTTTTATCATAAACCGGCACACTATGGAAGGAGTTATCAGTACTCAAGATTGGGGTTATCACCCTTACTACAAAAAGTTGGTAAACCAACGATGTGATTCAATGTTACATGTATGATATATTTCATATTTGATTATTCTTAAGTGCAGCCTTGGTTATAAACCCGGGTTATATGTTGAGCATTATGACCCGTCCGGCGATAAACTGCCAGGACACTTTAAACTTGTTGTATGCAGAAACAGGTTGAATAAAGCATGATTATAAATCACCGGCGTTTATTAACTGGCCTGGCTTTCGACTATATGTCGCCAGTATGATGATAAATTATCCGGTGTTTATTAAACCGGCCTGGCTCTGGACTATAAGTCGCCAGTATATATTTGGATTGCGCCATTGGAATCATGCGCTTATAAATCATTGGGTTATATTATTCAAATAGCCAAACTTGGCTGAATTTTCATTATGATATTGAATGAATAAGGTTTTCATACCGGATTATATTATCTTGAGTAGCCAACATGGCTGGATTTTATTATGGTTGTTAATAACCAGTATTATTGAGGTTTTCAAAGTCGCTTTAGCGCAATGACTATTATTTTATCAAAGGATATGATTTATTCTACAATGGAAGGAATAGTCCCGAGTCGCTGCAGGCTTACGACCCGGCACTTGGGGGCTACATTATTCAAATTGAGATTACATGCAAGTCTCATGTCGCTGCAAGCATGCACCATGACACTTGGGGGCTAATGCAAAGTCATTTTTTATTTGGCCTTATTGAAGACCCGACTCATCACATTATAATGAGCCGACCCTTGGGGGCTACCAATTGCTCCTGTCAACAATTAAGTTACACAAGTTTTCGTCCATTATATTGAAGGATCCACTGCTCAGTTGGTAAAGCACAAAGCTCTTAACCTTGTGGACGTGGGTTCAAGCTCTACGATGGAAGCTACATTATAAGATGTTATTTTCATTGAAGTATATATCAAGTCCCTGCTCATTATTGTATAATAACCCGGCCCTTGGGGGCTACACTGATTGAAGTTTTTATAAGCAATTACAAGTCCCAGGTTGCTGCAAGCATGACAACCCGGCACTTGGGGGCTACATATATGGAGTATTCAGTTTATATGATTGAGATGAACAAACCGGATTCCTTCAAGGTTGAAAACACTTATTGGAGTAAGTCTTAAGTTATCACTATGTTCTCCTCTTAAGACTTGGGGGCTACAGGTATTATGCATATAAAGGGGGAACGTCTTCAGTTTATCAGTTTTGAGCAAATCAGGAAGATCAATTACATGACCCGGTGTCGACAACAATTATGACCCGGTGCCATCAATATTTATAAACCGGCAATTTTGGTAATATTAAACCGGCAAGTTTTACATCTTCAAACCGGCTGAATATCAGATAAGTATTTCAAGACCCATATTCTTAAACCGGCGCTTTGGAAGCCGACTCAAGTGGATTATTCTTCACAATATTTCTCTGTGAGAAACCAATGCCAGCAAATTGAGTATGAAGCTGGCTTGTTGACCCAGATTTTCTAGAAGGAGGAAATGACAAGGACCTAAGGATGATCAGATGCCGGTTTACAAGAATTCTTAACCCGGAGCATAATCTGTCAAATTTGTTCTTGTGTTTATTTTACAGGATCAGTTTAACATGGATAAATCCAAATTAAACTGGGGGCTAATGTCGGGGATATACCCCGCGATGTAAACCGGCCGGAGGTATAACCCGGCCGGACCTGGCGGTTTACTTGAGACCCGGCTGAGACTTGACGATTCACTGGTGACCCGTTTGGACCTGGCGGTTTACGATTCATTGGTAATCCGGCAGGCGGGTCAGAGGAGCGACAAGACCCGGTGGCCCAGCGGGCGGTTCATGAAGGCCGGTTCGTACTATGGTGGGCCGGTTTAAGAGGAAAGGCGTGAGGAATATTTGTCTTACAAGGAGTTAAGACCTGGACTTGTATCCGGTTTGTATTAGAAATAGACTAGTCCTAATTCTAATAGGACTCCACATGTAACCCGCCCCTTCAACATATATAAGGAGGGGCAGGGCTCCCCAAAGAGGGACAGGCAAGAACCAATAATCTCTAGGGCTAGACACAATTAGAGGAGAGCCGGTTTACCGACGACTCCCTCATGAGCGTAATGAGATCTAGCCTCAAACAGCATGTAGGGTTATTACCGGATGATGTTTCCTGGGGCCCGAAGCTGTCTAAATCCTCGTCTTGTGTTGCGTCTCTTGATTCCGCTCAACCCCTCTCAAGCTACTACATAGATGCGCTGGCCTCACGACTAAGTCCTCACCCGAGGACATCTGCCGTGACAATTCCACGACAGTCTCCCTCCCTCTCCCTCCCTCTCTCTCTCCTCTCTCTCTCTCTCTCTGTCCCATCATATTTCCCGTCCTTCAGTTATGTATGGATGTCGACCGATCTCCCTCAAGACATAGCTAGGTCTCTCCTTCTCAACACATATACGAGTCGTTCTACCTCTATAGTTAGGCCTCTACCTACCCCTCCCCCCACACACACCGATACATCGAGCGCTCTAGTCATGTCTCCCTGCCACACACAAACTTGACATGTGCCCTCTAACGTTCCGGTAGGCCAGTCTCCCTATATCTTTGACTTGCACACACACACAATTTCGATGGCTCTCTTCATCGATCTCGCACCCACCCACTTGATCCTCTCTTCGACTCTATCGATAGCTATGACCGCTCCCTCTCTTCTCGTGGATTGCCCGACCCTCTATGTATGATATGGATAGGCCTCCATTTCACACACATCGACACATATTCCCACAAATAATTCACGAAATCAACCCCCCACCCCACCCCCACCCCGAAACAAAAAACACTCACGAACGCGGTTTGTATCTCTGACACACACCCACGTAGGTGGGGGACGTGCACGAAGAGAAGAGGTGCATGCACGGCGCACGTACTCCCGTCTCTTTCCCAACCACACCCGCGCGGGTACACGGTGGAGCTCATTTCTGTACGAAAAAGGCAGCCCACGTGGTAATTTGGCACGTGTACTGGTTGTCCACTTGGTGGAGGGAGGTGTTGGAAATATGAGCAATTTACCAAATGATTGTATTAACAGAAATACTAGATAAAACATGACTGATATAGCCGCGATAAAGCAAGTCATGCAATCTGACGGAGAGAAAGTAAATAGCATATGCATATATGAACTTGAACTAAACACATCTGGAACTGACACTAGATGAAGTTGCATATATGAAGTAGAACCTATCATATGTAGGGCAGAAACTAGAGCAAAGAACTGTGTCATGACATCTAACAGAAAGAGCAAGAACACGTACGGGACAGCAGCAGCAGAAGCACTGGACTTGGGGTCGACATCCTCTACAGCCATGTCGTTGCCGAGGTTGTCGGCGTCGGGGAAGAAGTTGTCGTCGGGGAAGTGGTCGTCGGAGTCCGTGATGAAGAAGCCAGTAGTCGCGCAGAGCGCTCCCCAAAAACCTTATCACCCTTCTCCCGTACAGGACTCAAAAGGTGCGGTTCCGGAGGCCTACTGTCCCGACCCACGGTGCACGCTGCAAGCCGGGATGGGGAAGAACGTAGCAGCAGCGCAGTCCTCGGAACTTTGTGGCGAGAGGAAGAGGAGCTTCTGGTGTGTCTCTCTGAGAGGAGCGACCTCTCTTATATAGGCACAGGAGAAGGACGCGAACAGGCTGCGGCGGCAGGTGAAGCAACGGAGGGAGACGAAACGAACAGGCAGCAGCCGAAGAGGCGCGCCATTCGAATTCAGTGTCCACTACAGAAAACGTTTCAGCTCCCGCGTGACCTTTCGTATACCCGTCGTGCGTGGAAAAAATTTAGACATGGGCTCGGCTCATTCCCGCAACCCGCGACGCGTCGTGACAAGGCGTGGCGTGGCGAGGCGGGCGGCGGAGGAGGGGCGCACGTGGATGTCCCTCTTGTTCTCATGCTCATACAAGTGGGGAAAGAACCTCCCTTATAAAGTGGTCCAACTCCCTCTAAACTAGCAATGTGGGACTAAACTTTAGTAGTGTCCCTTGCCTTGCACGAATGGGCTAAGTGGGCCTCTAGGATTTATTAGGAATTTCTGAAATTGTTATTGGGCTAGGCCCATAAATAGATAAAATTCCAGCAGGAGGATCGTCTACCACGGGTGAACAAACAAATTGCGACTTGGCGTGTTATGTTAAAAAAGAGGCAAACCATGTGGGGCCTACCTTAGAGGCAAGGCTCTATACACTGGAGTACTTTTGATGTGTCCCGTCAACTCGCAGAACGAGGAGAAGCTTGCTTAGTATGCCGTCTCCCCCGCCCACGGGCGCGGTGGCTCGCAGGATGAGGTGAAGCTTGCTCCGCCTTACGCCCGCTCCCTCGCCCATGTGCGCGGTGGCTCGCATGACGAGGAGAAAAATTTACTACTCCCTCCGTTTACTCCTCGTCCCTACTAACTTGGTTATAGATATTATATCATATTGTTTGGAATATATATGTCCTTTAGTAGATTTCAATATGAACTACTAGTACATACTCCAAACACTGATGTATATAGACGTATTTTAGAGTGTAGATTCACTCATTTTGCTCCGTATGTAGCACTCTCCCTCGCCCCTCGACCCTCGCCCACGTGGTGGACGTGCAACAATTCATTCGGTCTCATATAGCCAGGACGATATATACTGCACTATCATTATTGCTCGACTTCCCGAAGAGGCGAAGAGCCAATCGCAAGGTTAATATTTTGGAGATGCCAAGCGCAAGGTTATAGGAGAATGAGTAGCAGGTGCCGCGTCATTTATAAATAAAGTTTTTTTTCTTCAGTGGCACGTACGCAATATGATAGGTTCATATGGAGAGAAAAGGAAACCGCTGCACTATATACATAGTCAGGACGGGCCAGCCTACACGGTTGCTTGCTGGGGTTGCTCTCTTCACACTCTCTCGCACAAAATGACTGTGGCCACATCTCTAACATCCCGGCGGATCACGTCCGCTTGGGGAAGGGGTGGATGCTTAGTGTAGATGCGGTGGCCGTCGCCGACGGCGAAAACCCACTGTCGTCACGTCCCGATCAGGGGTCCCCGCCGTTCTCTCTCACAAAGCCGGTGAGGTTGCCTTCGTCCCTTGCTCACTGCCGCGACGTGGGCAGTTGCTGCCTCCCGCCGCCCTCCTCAAGGTTGAGCTACGTCCCTCAGGTACAACTCCCTTTACAGCCGGCTTGCACCACTGCTCCAGCTGCCCACATCACTCCCTGTGGATATTTCTCTACTTCTTTGCCCCGCACATACCTCTACTGGCTTCTACGTACTGTATTTGTGATGAGTTTATGTCTCATCAACTAGTCCCAGTAATCTTATTCTAATCACGCTTCTTCAATTTCTTTGCCACAGGGATGCTCATCTCGATTTTGGTGAAAAATGATCTGATGGTCAAAAGGTTGCAAACTTCATTTATTAGGAAGCTCGAACGTTGCCAGCAAATTGAAGCCTGGTCAGGGTTCACGGTTCAAGGGCTCGGGACTGCATGGATCGTTTTTTCTTTAGCTGCCTCTGTTCCAAAATAAGTGTCAACTTTAGTAGTAGTACAACTTTGTACTAAAGTTTGCACAAAGTTGAGACACTTATTTTGGAACGGAGGGAGTACATATTTGCTATGATTTGTCAATCATTGAGATGCAATAGCATGCATGTTAGTCTCCTTTGTATTTGATGAAATGTTGCAACGGGCAACCTTGGATGCAAGATACATGTAACAGAAGCTGGAAGCTTCATAGCATTGTACAAATTTATCTCGCTGATAAATTACAGTACGTACTATACTAGTACTTCCTCCATTCCTAAATATAAGTCTTTGTAGAGATTTCACCATGAGCCACATGCGGATGTATATAGATGCATTTTAAGTGTAGATTCATTCATTTTGTTCCGTATGTAGTGGAATCTCTACAAAGACTTATCTACTAGTAATAGCTAGCCCCCACTACTAGGAATTCTCTATCCTCTCCTTGAGCCACATCATCAAAATTGATGTAGCCGTTAGATGAAGTAAATCAGTCCATAATAGCCGTCTGATCTAGACGTTGAGAGGCTCCGCACTAAGCCACATGCAAGCATGTAGAAATACCGTGGCACATGCATGTGAGTGGGTTTTAAATCACATCAACATGTCTGCATGCAAGCATGCACTGGTAGCATGCAAGTAAGTGAGCTTTTAAGTCCCATTAACATGTCAAAAAGAAAAATATAATCCCATTATCCAGTAGGAGTTGGCTGATCTTTTTTCCTTACGTGGGATGATCTAAATGATGATGGGAGTTTATTTAGTTTGGCTACCACATTTGTCATGCGGTTATAGAGTTTTTTTTAGTTCTATGAAATCGATAATTTTGCGCAGAGAGATATACCGCTGTTCCGCGGCAACGCGCGGGGGCTCATCTAGTAATATTTAGGAACGGAGGGAGTACTATGTAAAGAGTTAGGTGTCGCACGGTGATAGTGTGAGGTGGGCCATGTAATCACTGAGCCTGCGTGTTTTCACTGCTCTTGCACGCCTCCGCTGTAAGAATGGAGAAAATTGTAATCTAGTAGTAGTACCTCCTTTCGCCGAAAGCGTGGGACATCCAGCAGTCCTACCACCTCAGTAATAAAGACCAATGAGCCGTCAAATCACATAGACCCAGTAGTAAGTTGGACGGATGAAGCAACCATCACTCTTGCGCCAGTGAGAGGTCGCGTCCGCTCTGCCCGGGCATGAATGCGGCACCGATTCTTTGGAGCGGCGCTGACCGTTTCGGGCGGGAAGCGCGGGCGGGCGATGGAGGGGCTTTGGGTGGGCCAGGCTGGTCAGGAGCGGGCGTGGCAGCTGTCCGCATGTCCCTACCGGACACGCCCGGAAACGAGAGGATGCACCGACTCGCGTGGCTAAAATCGTACACTACACAACATCTCTCTGTAGGAGTAGGTCGATCTGTCGCTCTCTCTAACACACACACATGCTGTTAAACACACACACACACGCACACGCACCTTGGTCCCGTTGCACCTTCTAGCGTGACTTATTACACCTAGACGGAGGGAGTAGTAAGTATACGAGATACGGTGGCACACTGACTTAAGTCGAATACAAGTGCCCAAAATTTGTGTGCATGTTATAATAAGGATTCACTTAAAATAGTACGTGAGCGAACAGAGGGATCAATTGGACAGTGTTCCCGAGCAGTAGCGAGATGTGTGAGGTAAGATACACCGCTGGCGCTTTTAATTTTTCTTATTAATTTGTTTGTTTCACCCTCTGACTGGTGGGACCCAACGTACTACATGGAGAGAGGTAAGGTGACTAAGGCTACATTATTTCTGCACCACTGTGGATAGTCTTACCACCAAAGCCACATGACACGATTATGATTGAAATCCCAATGACTCCCACACACACAAAAACACGGCATGCTTGTCACACGAATGCAGGAATGTATAAAAGGTTATTTCCCTCTCGTTGAACATAACGGGAGGGTTGTGTAGCTGGTTAGCCTGTTCGCTCATCAAACTTGAGGTCGCGGGTTCGATAACTACACTTGAGCATAATTTGTGCCAGGAGGATTCTTTGACTGGTCAAAATGTTTTCTAGGGTTTGCACGCTTCACACTCTCTCTCCAGTATATATATACACGCTGGAGCCTCAGCGCTTGTAGTTGCTCTCTTCACACACTCTTGCCCTCTCCCGCTGGAGCCTCAGCGCTTGTAGTTGCTCTCTTCACACTCTCTTGCCCTCTCCAGATCTAAACAAGACTTCGTTGGCCTCTCTCTCCCCTCACTGCTGCTCAAAGAGCCGACAGGATCCGTCCGCCGGGAAGGGAAGGAGGCTTAACGTTGTCGCCGTCGGCGAGGGACTACCGGCGCAGCTGTTCACTTTCCACCCAGCGGCGGCGCGGGAGGGCCTCCGACCCCTTCTTCTTCGCTGCCGTCCCGTCGCCCACCGAACCACGCCCCAAGAACCTTAAGGTATAATTTACTTACTCCACATGCATTGCTCTAGCTGCATGTATACCATGAATCTAGGACGTGGTTCAAAGAGGAAAGGAGTGGGGGAAAGTAGTGGGAAAAGTTGTATATAGCATGAATCTAGGACGTGGTTCAAAGAGGAAATGAAGGGGGAAAGTTGTATAGCATGAATCTAGGACGTGGTTCAAAGAGGAAAGGAATGGGGGAAAGTAGTGGGGAAAGTTGTATCGCATAAATCTAGGACATGGTTCAAAGAGGAAAGGAAGGGGCGAAAGTACTAGTTCAAGAAGGAAAGGAAGGGACAAGGCTGTAGAGTTTGAGCAGGACTAGATTTGCTGCGCTCACATAGGGAAAGGTGTCTAAAGATAACAAAATTGGGACCAACACAAATATGGTCCTTGGTTGTTTGTTCTTTGTTGCAACAGACTGTGCATGACCACAGTACATCGGTAGATGCACATGGTGCTGGTGCGTCCACTATCCCGTGCAACTCATTAGCTGTCGTTAATCTAAGGCCTTGTTTGGTTAAACACTCCCTAGTCCCTACCTGCTTGGTTCCAGGGACTAAACATGGACTAGAAGTTATTAAATGACATGCTAAAAGACCATGTTACCCCTAGCAATGAACTAATAGAGACAAGGTGCGATGCGTGGCAGGGGCAACTGTTGGAAAAAGTCCCAAAAAGACTCCCTCGGGGTCTTCTTTCTTTAGTCCCAAATGCCCACTTTTAGTCCCTAAAAGTCCCTCCTGTTTGGTTTAGATGGGACTGACACGGAGTTTTTTTAGTCCGTACACCAAAATGTCCCTGTAAACAAACACCCTCTAATAATGCCGCTGGAAAATTGATGCAATGCCACAGTTAAAAGCAAATTACATGTTTAACGAATTTTATTGTTGATATAATCTCTATGTTAATATTAATCAATGCCACCGTTTGAGAAATGCTACTGTCTTGCTTTCTTTCCCATTTAGATAAGGTAGATGCTTCTTTTTGTTGGCTTCTGTGTCATCCACCGTTATTGACCACTAATTGTTTCCTTTGCACCTCTGTGTAAACAGGGTTATCTACTTCACCTCGTTGCCATTGTGACCTTTGTTGCACTGCACAAAACACTTTTGTTTTAAGAGTGTTTTGTGCAGTTCAACCAAAATGTCACACTGACAACGTTGCTTGATTGCTTGATCTTAGTGGAACTGCACAAGAGGAGATCTTACTTCCTATCCGTTAAGGCGAATTTGGTTCAGATCTTCTTCTTGTGAGTTGTTTGAATTTCGCATCATGAGAGGTCAGTACTAGCCTTCTTTCACACGATTCTGCAGTGTGCTTTCATATGTTGTGCTACTTGTACGATAATGCTCCTTGATTTTAGTGAACTGCACAAATGGAGACAACACTTCCAATCTGTATGTGCACCGTAATATCCCATTGAGGTAAGATAAGGATATTTCACAACTGCTGGCCTGTATTTTGCCACTTTCATCAGAAAATTAAGTTTAGTACTATACTTGTGCTCCCAAATTGACATGCCAAATCTTACATTGAAGGTGAAGCTTGTGTGTTATTGAACCAAGTGATGAAGGGGAAGAACAAGCGGAAGAAAAACTAAAATCGACTCCCGGTGCTGTAATGAAGCACTGTAACTGTGATGACACAAGTAATGATATAGTTATGCATCTTAATTTATTGCTATGGCTGGAACGAGCAATTGTTTTGCCACTGATTTGATGCCACTCTTAATGTAATATGTAATTATCTCTACTTGTGCAAACAGGGATCTTCTTTGAAGATACCATATATTTTAGTGGAACTGCACAAGAAGATGTTGGAAACATTAAACTAATCGAGGAGTATATAGTAAGCATGGCCACCACCGTAGATAGCAACAGATGGTTCCAGAGAAGTGCTTCATCTGTATGCTCTACACAATAAGCCTCCTGACAAAGGTTGGTACTCGCCCACTGATTTCATCCATATGATTGAGCTTTGTCATCTCTATTGGTGTTGTGCTACTGTTTAGATACTATCATGAAAAAGTGGTATTGTCCTTGAGAAGTGCTTCATCTATGTTGTTTTAAATATTTCCTTTCCTTTTTTCGAGCAAACAGGGATGCTAGCATTTAGTAGTCCTCTTGTCTTTGCACAACAAGATCATCTTCCTCTGAAGAAGAATATGGAGTACGTGAAGTGACTAGTTCCGATTATGCCAGGATGAAGAAGCCCTGTCTATCTTCTCATCAGAAGGAGCAGCTGAAGGATGGTTACATTACTCCCCACAAGACCAAACTAACTTCAGCTCAGAAGGACTGACAAATCTCCATTTTTTGTTGTGATGCGCGAGTACAATGTTGTTCTAGGATTCTTTCTGGTGAGTTCCATTTTTCTAAAAGTGTGCTCTACATGGACCATGTATGTGCCTGTTGAAACTGTCAATTCATAGTACAGTTTGCTTTATACTAATCACTTTTTTGTATTTGTGCAAACAGGGGTGCTCAGCTTGATTTCAATGGGAACTGCACAAAATGTTCATGAATACATCAAATCATTCATTTCCACCACAAGAAAGGAGGTGCCGATAAGTTCAAGGCGTTGCAACATATAAGGGCGAAATCATACAAGCTACGCGCGAATTTGGTTGATTTTGGTGGAACTGCACGAAAAGAACAGCTGGTTTATTTAGCACGAGGTGCCATGTCAATGTCCGAACTGATGGCAAACCCTGCCCATTCCACAATCGTAGGCATTTGATATTTTGGAATGGGACAACCTTGTCAAATTTTGCTCATTGATTTAGCAAGACATGCGTTTGATATTTTCGAATGAGACGCCCTTTGCTGTCAGCAACGTCGATCAATTTTTTCTTAATTCTTTAGTTGTGAAGTAAATATTGCCTCTGACATGTGAGTCGTTGAGATGCATAATCATCGATTGTTTTGAATGTTCTCTATGAATTGCCAGGCCTGTGTGTTTGATTGCAATGTACAGAAACGCTAAAATGCTACTCAAACTCTTTGTACTCCTTCTGTTCCTTTTTACTTCGCACATTGTGAAAGTGCATACTTTTTTATAAGATTGGTCAAAGTAGAGATACTTTGACTGCAGACAAAACTTGTATGCACGACTAGAAAGGACCGGAGGGAGTACATGTGAAACTGCTGCAAACGAGGTGATCACCCTGGGAATAATGCTAGTACGTATTGTTTTGCATGTTCATCCAATGCTAGTGATACAGGAATTCGAACTAATCGAAATAAATTCATTCATACACGGTCGGATTTCATATAAACATGCCGGATTTCATTACATTTCATACATTCTTCAACTAAAAAGGGGTGCGCTGGAGGTATAATTAATTGACCGAAGCTACCCACCTGTGTCCCGCTGAGCCGAACAGAAGCTTCAGTGACTTAACTGCAGGTGCAGGTGCGTAACTAACATGTGGCCTATTGGGCCCACGTGTCAGTCAGCCAACTGCACCAGCAGTTAAGTAGAAGCAGCGTTCTTCTCCAGCGCAGCTCTCCGACTCCACGTCGCCGCCAAGAAGCTAACCGGTCGTCAATGGTCAACCCGCCTAGCTTGGCTTCAACCGGAGGGTAGCAGCGGTGGCCTTACTTGGACCCGAGCGGCGGTGACCTACCGTGTTCTACTCTTCCTTGTTTTCTGTGTGGCGCGGCCTCGTTGGCAGCGGGGCGGAGCCTCGGCGGAGCCGGCGATGTCCTCTGTCTCGTTGCCGGCGGGCGGCGCCTCAGCGGAGCGGTGGAAATCCTCCCCCACGTTGCCGGCAGGGTGGGGCCTCGGCTGAGCCGGCGATGTCCTATGCCTCGTTGTTGGCGGGGCGGGGCCTCGGCGGAGCCGGCGGTGTCCTCTGCCTCGTTGTTGGCGCCGCGGGGCCTCGGCGGAGCAAGGCCTCGTCGACGCCAGCGGAGCGGGGACTCGTCGGAGCTGGCATTGTCCTCTGCCTCGTCCTCGGTCTCGCCAAACAGCGCCTCGCCCGCTTCATCTCCCTCTTTGCTAGCCTCTTTGTAGGCGGCCGCAGCCTCCGCCACCCGCATGCGGTACCGCCAGCGCTCGAGGCGGCCCTTGCGGGCGGAGCGGTACGAGTCGAGCAGCGCCTCCTGCTTCGCCTGCTCCGCGGCGATCTGCTCCTCCGCCTGCAGGTGCTCCTGGAGGAGACGGTGGTTGTAGGCGGCGTCGGCCTGCGCCTCCCGGAACTGCTCCTCACGCATCCGCCTCACCCTGTCCATATATTGGGCACGGGCCTCGCCGATGGTCATGGTGCAATGCACCGGCGAGGATGGCGCGGAGGAGGGGGTTGGCGCCGGATCATCGACTACCATGTTCTCCATTGGGACGTCGTCGTCCTCCGGCTGCCTGCCGGCCAGCCGGTCGGCAGCAATGGCTGCCATCTCCTTGTGGTCCGTCGTCCGCCCGTCCCGAAGAGCGCTGGAGCGCGAGGAAGCCATGGTGGGTAGTAGTGGTGTGGACAGGAGAAAGGGAATGGATGCGGATGACTGCGGCTATGGCCGGCGCAGCTGTTTATATAGCAATGGTGGGCGAGCGGAGGGACGGACGTGTGGCGCCGGAGTAGCCGCCTCGGCAACCGCGTATCATTAATGTGGGTGGCAGACGGACGGACGGACGGCACTTGTGTCATTTGAAGGCGGAGCAATCGCCTGCACCGGGAAGCGGGGCGGGCGGCGCTGACTGTTTCGGGCGAAAAGCGCGCGCGGGCGAGGAGATGACTTTACTTGGAGAGGATGACAATGGGGACCCACCAGGTCCATAGCCTCACGTACGCAAGTGCCTCCTTATTATATATATATATATAACTATTATTTATTTTGCTTCCTCCTGGTTTCCTGAATCACGGTCCCACACCATTGTCAACCTATGTAGTAGTCAATAAATGAGAGAATTGCACAAGAAGCGGCCGACAGTTGGGACCAAGCAGCTCGAGCAGTATTTGTGTTTTTGAGGTGTGAGCACTGCAGAGTTTTTCGATGTTTAGCCCAGATATTAATTTTTCTCCTCTGAACAACAACGAAAACATCGCTGCAGGTATTAACTGGGCGGGCTGTGGCCCGTCTAGCCCAGGCCAGATATCCAGCCCAGATATTAATTTTTTTCAAGCTAAAAATGGCTAACCCAGCTATACTTTTTTTTAGGAATACCCAGTCAAGGTCAAGTTGTTATTCTCCGCCTTGCTGGGCTGCAAATCTTTCCTAGGAGGGATGCATTAAGCTTAACAAGAAAATGGGCTTTAAGAAATAATAAATGGGATGTAATTATAAAAACTGGGCAGTAACTATAAAAAAATGCACCAAACACGTGATTACTTTATAAAATATTATTTTTGGATATTGAAAATTTTAATTTCATTAATTGTTGCGAGCGCAATGTTTCGTTGGATTTTTACGCAACATAAATTTATATTGAAATTGTATTTAATCTGACTAGAAATTTCGGGATAAAAATATTTCGGATCCCATCAAAATGTGGGAAATTTTATTGAATTCTGTTTTGAACGGTTGGTTGAAATGGGATGTACTTTTAACAAACTGTAAATGGGCTGTAGTAAATTCCATTAGAATTCAAAAATGGGCTACACATTCTTACAAATCTCAAATGGGCTATAAGTTCTCTGCCACACACTTCTAGCCTTACTAAATTGACGCGTCCCCTAAAAAAACAGAGTTGACGCGTATGCAAGGCTTTGTCAACTTATAGTCAACACACGGTTCTAGCAGCAGTGGCCGTTGGATGTCCATCCAACGGATGCCGTGCTTCTTCTTCAATCTCGGATATTCTAGCTTCACCCGCCCAAAAAATGATTCCTCCCCCTGACATCTGGGGCGCACCATTTCGGAAGCTGACCTGTGGGCCTACTAAGTTGACGTACCAAGGGCTTTGTCAACTTAGTCAATATAAACGATTCTAGCTGCAGTGACCGTACGATGTCCATCCAACGGCCGTCGTGCTTCTTCAACCTCTGGTCTTCTTGCTCCAGCCGCCCAAAGCAGCGTCGTTCCTGCCACCTGCTCCTGCCTTTCGTGGCCGGCTGTGCTGGCGCGGAGGCCTCACCGCTCCCTACTACTCCCACCGCTAGCCAGGCCATCCCTCCACTCACCCACACCCCCTGTTATTCTGCGGCGACGGCAGCGCAGCCGAACCAGTGAACCTTCATACTCCTCTCCGCGTGTGCATCCACTGCCGCGTCTTCCCCGGCTCCGCGTCGTCCCCTTCCTAGGCCTCGCCGTCGTCCACCGCCCTAGTGCTCTCGGCGCAGCGTGGTCAACGTGGTCAAGGAACGACTTCCATCGGATGTGGACTGTACGTGGAGAGGCTGACAGCTGGGTCCACGGCAGCCGCAAGGAAGTGCCTCCTTGTTATGCGCAAAATAATTATTCCTCCACCTGACAGCGGGGACCCACCGGACGGGCCACCGTATTTCGCGAAAAAAATGATTCGCCCCCTGACTGCTGGGACCCACGAGCTACATCTTCGCACGCAAGGAAGTGCATCCGGAAAAAAACGATTCGCCCCCCTGACTGCTGGGACCCACCAACTACATTTTCGCACGCAAGGAAGTGCGTCCAAAAAAAAGATTCGCCCCCCGACTGCTGGGACCCACCAGCTACACATTCGCACGCAAGGAAGTGCGTCCGGGCAAAAAAAACGATTCGCCCCCTGACTGCTGGGACCCAGCAGCTACACCTTCGCATGCAAGGAAGTGCGTCTGGGCAAAAAAAAAACAAAACGATTCGCCCCCCTGACTGCTGGGACCCACCAGCTACATCTTCGCAGGCAAGGAAGTGCCTGACAGTCGGGACCCACCTGGTCGAAGCGTACGTAGCGTTGTCATTCTGGTCGCGAACGTGTACGTACATACTGGTCGATGTAGAGGCGCGCACGTGTCGTAGTAGAGGCGTGCATGTAGCATGTACACGTACGTACAGCGGCCAGCGTGCAAGAAAGAAAATACGGCCACGTATGTGTACATACGGCCAGGGTCTCGAACGCCTACTCGCGCATACGTACAGCCAGGGCTCGTGTACATGGCTGGGTCAGAACGGAGAAATAGCATCGTCGTTGTGTTCATGGGGAGGCAACGGAATGCGTCATGTTCATGGGGAGGCAACGGAATGCGTCGTGTTCATGGGGAGGCAACGGAATGCGTCGTGTTCATCGGGAGGCAACGGAATGCGTCGTGTTCATCGGGAGGCAACGGAACGCGTGGGAGCCAACCGGCTGGGTCAGAACGAAATGCGTGGTCGTGTTCATCGGGAGGGCTTGGACGGAGCAGGCGATGGAAACGAGGCCTGGCGTACCGCAGAACGGAGGAAACGGACCTCCTACGTTCGGAACGGGGTCCTGTTGATCGGGAGGGGTGTGGCATACCGCAAAACGGAGGAAACGGACCTCCTACGGTCGAAACGGGGGTCCTGTTGATCGGGAGGGGTGTGGCATACCGCAGAACGGAGGAAACGGACCTCCTACGGTCGAAACGGGGGTCTTGTTGATCGGTAGGGGTGTGGCGTACCGCAAAACGGACGAAACGGACCTCCTACGGTCGAAACGGGGGTCCTGTTGATCGGGAGGGGTGTGGCGTACCGCAAAACGGACGAAACGGACCTCCTACGGTCGAAACGGGGGTCATGTTCATCGGGAGGGGTGTGGCGTACCGCAAAACGGGACTCCACGGGATACTGTTCATCTCCACCGTCGACCTCCTCCAGCCTCCACGGGCTACCGTCGACCTCCTCCAGCCTCCACGGGCTCCTGTTCATCCAGCCTCCACCGCGCGCTACTCCACCGGCTACTGTTCAACCACCCCTCCACGGGCACCCCTCCACCGTCTACTATTCATCCAGCCCTCCACACCACGGGGTCCTGTTCAACCACCCCTCCACCGTGGGGTCCTGTTCAACCACCCCTCCACGGGCACCCCTCCACCGTCTACTGTTCATCCAGCCCTCCACCACACCACGGGGTCCTGTTCATCCAGAGGCAATGTGACGCCCCCGATTTGACCGTACACTAATCATGCACGCAAATGTGTACGACCAAGATCAGGGACTCACGGGAAGATATCACAACACAACTCTAAAACATAAATAAGTCATACAAGCATCATAATACAAGCCAGGGGCCTCGAGGGCTCGAATACAAGTGCTCGATCACAGACGAGTCAGCGGAAGCAACAATATCTGAGTACAGACATAAGTTAAACAAGTTTGCCTTAAGAAGGCTAGCACAAAAGTAGCAACGATCGAAAAGGCAAGGCCTCCTGCCTGGGACCTCCTAACTACTCCTCGAAGCCGAACTCCATGTAGAATCATCCTCGGGATCTCTAGCTCCTGGACTCCAGCATCTGGTTGCGACAATCCGGTATAGAAAAAGGGAAAAGAGGGAGAAAAGCAACCGCGAGTACTCATCCAAAGTACTCGCAAGCAAGGAGCTACACTACATATGCATGGGTATATGTGTAAAGGGCCATATCAGTGGACTGAACTGCAGAATGCCAGAATAAAAGGGGGATAGCTAGTCCTGTCGAAGACTACGCTTCTGGACATCTCCATCTTGCAGCATGTAGAAGAGAGTAGATTGAAGTCCTCCAAGTAGCATCGCATAGCATAATCCTACCCGGCGATCCCCTCCTCGTCGCCCTGTTAGAGAGCGATCACCGGGTTGTATTTGGCACTTGGAAGGGTGTATTTTAATCAGTATCCAGTTCTAGTTGTCATAAGGTCAAGGTACAACTCCGGGTCGTCCTTTTACCGAGGGACACGGTTATTCGAATAGATAAACTTCCCTGCAGGGGTGCACCACATAACCCAACACGCTCGATCCCATTTGGCCGGACACACTTTTCTGGGTCATGCCCGGCCTCGTAAGATCAACGCGTCGCAGCCCCACCTAGGCTCAACAGAGAGGTCAGCACGCCGGTCTAAACCTATGCGCGCAGGGGTCTGGGCCCATCGCCCTATGCACACCTGCACGTTGCGTACGCGGCCGGAAGCAGACCTAGCCTAGTGGCGTTCCAGTCCAATCCGGCGCGCGCCACTCAGTCGCTGACGTCAAGAAGGCTTCGGCTGATACCACGACGCCGGGATACCCATAACTACTCCCGCATAGATGGCTGGTGCGTATAGACCAAATGGCCAGACTCAGATCAAATACCAAGATCTCGTTAAGCGTGTTAAGTATCCGCGAACGCCGACCAGGGCCAGGCCCACCTCTCTCCTAGGTGGTCTCAACCTGCCCTGTCGCTCCGCCATAAAGTAACAGTCGGGGGCCGTCAGGAACCCAGGCCCACCTCTACCGGGGTGGAGCCACCTGTCCTTTCAGCCCCCTCATCAGAATCACTTGCGGGTACTCCTCGAGCCGACCCGACTTTAGTCTCCACATGTGTCATGTATATAATGTATATAGTATATACCCGTGATCACCTCCCAAAGTGATCACGGCCCAGTAGTATAGCATGGCAGACGGACAAGAGTGTAGGGCCACTGATGGAACACTAGCATCCTATACTAAGCATGTAGGATTGCAGGTAAAGGTAACAACTGTAGCAACAATGACAGGCTATGCAGCAGAATAGGGTTAACCGAAAGCAGTAACATGCTACACCACTCTAATGCAAGCAGTATAGAGAAGAATAGGTGATATCTGGTGATCAAGGGGGGGCTTGCCTGGTTGCTCAGACAAGAAGGAGGGGTCGTCGGTGACGTAGTCGATCACAGGGGCATCAGCATCGTCACGGGGTCTACCGAAGAGAAGAGGGGGAGAAACAGTAAATACATAGCAAGCAAGTACATAACAGGACAACAGGCAGAGCTAGACGTGTTCTAACGCGGTATGAGGTGATACCGGTGAAGGGGGGAGACATCCGGGAAAGTATCCCCGGTGTTTCGCGTTTTTGGACAGATGAACCGGAGGTGAAATGTTACAGGTTTGCTATGCTACGGATGTGTGGCGGACGAACGGGCTGCGTATCCGGATTCGTCTCGTCGTTCTGAGCAACTTTCATGTAGAAAGTATTTTCATCTGAGCTACGGTTTATTTTATATGATTTTCTAAAGTTTTAAATCATTTTAGAATGTATTTAATTTATTTAATTCAACATTATCCAGAATAGTGCCTGTTGACGTCAGCATGATGTCAGCAGTCAACAGGGCGTTGACTGGGTCAAACTGACATGCGGGACCCACCTGTCATTGACTGATTAATTAATTAACTAACAGTTTAATTAGTTTAGTTATTAGATTAGTTTAATTAATCAAAAATTAATTAGGTTAATTAATTCTTTAATTAATTAATTAATTTTAATATATTATTATTATTTTTATTATTTATATATATATATTTTTAATTCTCTTTTTTTTAAACGTTCAGGGGCGTGGGCCCCTTGTGTCATTGGCCCAAAGGCCATAGCAGGCATGGGCGCTAACGGGCATAGCCCCGAACGGGCGCTGGCCCGCGGGGGCGCACCCGACGGGGCGGCGAACGGCGGGGAGCTCCGGTGGAGCAGCGGCAGGGCCATCGTGGGGGGGGGGGGAAGCGGGGCGACGGTGCGGGGGGGGGGGGTGAGCGCCGGAGGTGGACGCATGCACGGCGGTAGGTGAGCGACGAGAGCGGGGCAGCCAGAAGAGGGCGCGGCTGGGTTAGCGGGGAGGCGCGGGCGCGCGTCTGCGCGCAGGGCGACGACGGCCGCGGTGCGGGCGCGGTGAGCACGGACGCGCGCGTGCGGGCGCGTGGTGAGCGCGAGCGCGGACCGGATCCGATGACGGGGAGAGAAGAGGGGGGCGGACGAGGCTCACGGCGGGGATGGGGCGGTAATGGGCGACGACGCGGGGAGAGAAGGAGAGGCCGGGGGTCCTCACCGGGGTTGTAGGGTCTTAGGCAGTGGGGCGTGGTGAGGACGACGGGGACGACGTGCGGCGAGGCGACGAGGTCCGGCGGCGGGTGACGGCGATCCGGGGAAGGGAACGGCTCGATCGGCGCGAGGCAGAGGTCCCGAGCTCCGATACGTCCTTGTAGTTGACGAAGATGGCGGAGGCGGTGCTCCCGGCGTAGTCTGAGGTGGCGGGGAGGACGTCGGGCGTGGGCGGCGGCATCGATCGGTGCCAGGGGCGCCCGATCTGGAAACAAGGGGAGGGAGCGTGCGAGGGAGGAAGAGTCGTGGGGGGAGAGTGGGACGTGGCTTTAGGTCACAGGGGGGTGCGGGGATAAGGCGACGGGGTGGGCTGGCCTGGTGGCTGACTGGGCCGACCTGTTGGGTCGGTTGGCCCGGGGGTCTTTTTTTTTGGTTTGGTTTTCTTTTATCTATTTCCTTTTTACTGTTTTATCTCACTTTCTATTTACTATAGTTTTATAAAATGCTAAATTAGTTCCTAAAATAGTGTTACTACTTATGCTATTGTCACAATAACTTGGGCTCCCAAATAAATTAGTTTAATATTTTATATATTATAAAAAGCATTTAATTATTGGTTTTAGCTGCTGTTTTGCTCATTTTAGAGTATTTACACATTTTATAAAAGTGTGGTTTCTCCTCCATTATTACTTAGGATTTATTTGTTCCAATTTGAACATTTTAGTTTTAATGTTTGAAAACTTTTATCGTTTGCCTTGATTTTGAATTTTGAATTTGAACGGGATTGAATCATCGGGAGAATAACAACAGTGATCGTGGTGATGTGGCCCCATTAGCAGGGAATTACTGTAGCCTAATTATCCGGGCGTCACAATTCTCCTCCACTACAAGAAATCTCGTCCCGAGATTTAAGAGGGGTGTAAGGGGGAAAGTCCTGGTTACGAAATTCTAACGATTCTTCTCGGTCTTGGTTGCTCTTCCCGAAGAGGTCGATCCATTACGTTGAGGTCTTCATTTTTGATGCTTAAGGTAATCATGATGAAGCTGGCATCCTTTCTTCGGGAACTCCATCGTGCTTACGAAGGACAAGGGGTAACTTCGGAATAACAGACCTCTGAATGGTTGACTATCTGGTTGATAACATCGGGGAAGGTGGCAGAAAGTAACGCTCGAATGGAAATTTAAGACAATATCGAGAGCAAAGTAAGGAGGTATCGTGGGGAAGTTTCGAGCGGGCAGGCAATCGCTCGATGCCTGTAGGGTTCAAAGCAACGGGAATAAGTATTGTGTCTGATACCAAAATTGATGATCTCACGAAAGGTGGCACGTGAATTACATACGAAGCCAAACGTGAGAAATAACCTTGGGAACAGGGGGTGTACAAGAGAGTCAGGTTCCGATCCGATGGAACTGTGGGTTATGGGCCCACCATGTGGTTTTTTTTGTAGGAGCAGTGACATCTTGCACGGTCATGATAGCAAGGCATGTCAGAGAGTACCCTGTCAGTTATGTCGGCAACACGTTGGTACCAAGGGCGAGGGACGAAGAGAACTATTTTCCTGCTCGTTGAAACGAGGCGGACCAATAGGCAAGTTCTCATCCATCGATGGCTACCGAAATGTCCTCAACAATAGTAACAGGGTCTTACTGACAGAGTTGTACACCGAGGTGTTTACATAAGCAGGAGAATATTACTGCTTAGATCATATAGATCACCAGAAAGGTTAAACCAAACAATGGAAAGGAAAATATGATTATCAGATTAAACAGAAGAATGGAAAATAAAATGTGTTTAAACACATATTTCAAGGGTATATCCTTCCCAAGGACAAGCAGCGTATCATATCCATGACAGTATAGAAAGTAGAAAACCATTTAGGTAAGGGGAGAGGAATTTCATGACATAACCCATACAGCGGTGTTTGGATAATTGAGCAAGAAACATTGAGTATTGGGCTTCAAATGTTCTTGTTGAAAATTGGAGTACCATAGACATGCTTTGAGATAGCATTGACATGGTCAACAGGTGAAGATCAGAATTTGGAAACAAAAAGGATCCATCAGGAACAACTTATAGAATAAGTCTTACAATTTCCTCATGGAAGAATAGATAACCTTGCTGAAAGGAAAGCTTATAACAATAGGTCCTCCGGCCAGGTGTGTTCGGCATGTCATCACCTTACCGGGTCATAAATAGGCCAATGTTATAACTCTTGGAAATATGTTCCAACCATCATATCTGACCGAGATTCAGATTTGATTGGTGTCAGGATAACTCAGACTCAGGATGCCTGAGAAGAAAGGTGCAACACCAATTGACAAGATGACATTGTAAGATTCTCGGGAAACGAACTATGGAAGCGAGTTCCGAAACAAGAGTCCATCAGTATACCAACGAGAGGATGAGGAGGTGGCTGATTGTCTCAGCGACAATCCATTGAGATTTCCAAAATGTGGATTTCCACCGCTATGTGAACAAGGAGATAACATTAACTAGATCGAATGACTTAATGATGTATGCTCGAGGAAAACATACACAGTTAAACATTGGTTGAAATGTGCACCCGAAATATGGGCTAGGTAGCACAATCAATGTTCGAATGATGATTCATTAAGCCATAGACGTAGAATGAAGCTATAGACCAATAACTTCAAAGCAATAGGGTTGCTAGAAGTTTAGAATTTACACATCACAGACCATTGGTCGGTATTCCTTTTAGAAACAACACCGGGACCAAGAAAGAATGGTGATGGGGAGAAGTATCACTGTGCCAAGATGTCATACGAGGTGGTGAAATTCTTACGACATACGTGACATAAAAGATGGTAATACTCCAAGGTAGAACATATCATAAGCTAGATAGCAAGGAAATCAAGGTACAACACAAAACACGAACAAGTTTGTGTTGAATGGAAGGCGATAAAATGGTCGATGATAAAACAAATCATCGAGGGCAAGGATGGTATTTCTCATCCAGAATTCGATAGATATTTTGGAAGAGCTCAGAATGTTGATGATGTTCACGACACATTTGTAGCGAGAATTTATGAAGAGGTAATCGATCGGCGATGACATCAAGTCAAAGGAATGATGAAGCGAAAAGTTATTGGAACCAGGGGTACGACACAAACTCGAAATCAAGCTTGCTGTTCAAGGCGAAATGATATGACGAGGAAAATCGACGTAAGCTTAGCTCAGCGTCGAAGGTGGTGCTCCGGGAATAAAGACCAGGTAGCACAGTTAAAATCGACACGATAATAACATAGCCGAGCAGGCTAGGGATGACGTGATCGGGTACGAACTCGTAAACAAAGGAGATTATTAAGAGTTGTTTAATCATGATGCGGACTCGATTCAGTTATCGATGTCCTTGAGTGTTTAATAACTCGGAGCCCGTGAAAAATTGGAATCCATGAGAATGTAATACTTGATGGAGAACTCATAAGAAGTTATGCAGTTCCGTGATAATCTCGAGATACCAAGGGGTAATACTCGACGACAAACCAAAGTAGAGGTTGGACTGGGGTATTGCTCTTACGGAAGACAAGTGCTTAAACTTGTACGAGAAATGGTATTTAAAGGAGAACATGGTCGGAACGACGTCCACGGATACCAGATGAACTTATTACAAGGGGACAATTATTTTAAGAGAAGCTTCCATGATAAGGTATACATCGTGTCCATGGGCATGAACACAAAGTTCAAGGTCGACTCCCACTTCTTCAATGCATAACCTTTCATTCACTTCTCGCGTTTGATGAAGTTGCAGTGTGGAAAAATTTTATCTGGCAAAATACCAGAAGAGTATGACTCATGAAAACTTTCGAGTTCACACGTATTATGAAAGGCATAGGTTCAACCCATCAAGGCATCTTAGGAACATATACCACAAACTTCGGAGTAAATATTACAAGCTCGAAAGAAGAGCATTGTTCAAAATCAGATGATACAATTTACCAAAGGCATCAGGTATCCGAGGAAAAAGCTCACAAGCTTATTTAATATGAAGGACATTATCGGATAAGATCCGACAAAAGGGTCTGGTGGTCCACAAGGGATCTGATGTGAGCATTAGTACTCAACTAGAGGAAGAAAGAATGCCAGGAGATCAGATTATAGAAACAACTGACTAACTCAAAGCTCAATGCAAAGGAATTATAATTTCAAATTCAAGGGATCAGAAGCAAACGCTCTGATTAGGGATGGATAAGTTGAGCAGACTTAGGGGTACAATCGATGGCAAATTTGATTGGTCGAGATCCAGCTCACGTTTAAAATGACGTCTGAGCCGGAAGGATGAATACTAGGATCTGATTGAGGATTGCGAGCATTCGCAACAAATTGAATCAACGGTCTCAAAATGATGATGACAAGAGATGCCAATAAGATTACGAGACTTATGGGATTAACCATAATGCAAGCAAACAAGAATTTCAAGAGCAATAGGTTGTTGAGGATTTTCGAAAGATCGAATGGTATTTCGAAGACTTTGTGTAATACATGAATCATTTGGGGATGAGCGGATACTCGATAAGTGCGAGTAACTATTCGTAGGGGTATTCAGGTGGCAAAGAACTACAAGGCAGTAGGCACAAAGTATTCTCGGGGTATTTTGTATTAACAAGATCGACTGTGAATAAAAGTAAGAATGACAGGTGTAAGTATTTATCCATAGGGATATTTTGGTGGTAGGGAATTGCAAAGGCAACGGGCACAAGGTCTTGAGAGAATATCGGAGAGTATCTTCGAAATCTTCTGATGTAGTCGGCGATCATCCGGACTGAAGGGGCTCTCCGGGAGATAGTATTTTTGAGAACCTAAAGTTACTTTTGTTTTTAGCAAAATCAATTTACCCGAATAGAAGAGAGCTCAGAGTCCCAGAGTATAGACGAGGAATAAAAGATCCTAATACCACCCAATGGCGACGTGGGCCCGTAAGCCACACAGCCATGTTAGTAAAAGTTTTTCAATGACTAGACTCGACTTCGGCCAAGGAGTTGGAAAGGGGGATTCCTACAGGCAGTCGGCTCTGATACCAACTTGTGACGCCCCAGATTTGACCGTACTCTAGTCATGCACGCAAATGTGTACGACCAAGATCAGGGACTCACGAGAAGATATCACAACACAACTCTAAAACATAAATAAGTCATACAAGCATCATAATACAAGCCAGGGGCCTCGAGGGCTCGAATACAAGTGCTCGATCACAGACGAGTCAGCGGAAGCAACAATATCTGAGTACAGACATAAGTTAAACAAGTTTGCCTTAAGAAGGCTAGCACAAAAGTAGCAACGATCGAAAAGGCAAGGCCTCCTGCCCGGGACCTCCTAACTACTCCTCGAAGCTGAACTCCATGTAGAATCATCCTCGGGATCTCTAGCTCCTGGACTCCAGCATCTGGTTGCGACAATCCGGTATAGAAAAAGGGAAAAGAGGGAGAAAAGCAACCGTGAGTACTCATCCAAAGTACTCGCAAGCAAGGAGCTACACTACATATGCATGGGTATATGTGTAAAGGGCCATATCAGTGGACTGAACTGCAGAATGCCAGAATAAAAGGGGGATAGCTAGTCCTGACGAAGACTACGCTTCTGGACATCTCCATCTTGCAGCATGTAGAAGAGAGTAGATTGAAGTCCTCCAAGTAGCATCGCATAGCATAATCCTACCCGGCGATCCCCTCCTCGTCGCCCTGTTAGAGAGCGATCACCGGGTTGTATCTGGCACTTGGAAGGGTGTATTTTAATCAGTATCCAGTTCTAGTTGTCATAAGGTCAAGGTACAACTCCGGGTTGTCCTTTTACCGAGGGACACGGCTATTCGAATAGATAAACTTCCCTGCAGGGGTGCACCACATAACCCAACACGCTCGATCCCATTTGGCCGGACACACTTTTCTGGGTCATGCCCGGCCTTGTAAGATCAACGCGTCGCAGCCCCACCTAGGCTCAACAGAGAGGTCAGCACGCCGGTCTAAACCTATGCGCGCAGGGGTCTGGGCCCATCGCCCTATGCACACCTGCACGTTGCGTACGCGGCCGGAAGCAGACCTAGCCTAGTGGCGTTCCAGTCCAATCCGGCGCGCGCCACTCAGTCGCTGACGTCAAGAAGGCTTCGGCTGATACCACGACGCCGGGATACCCATAACTACTCCCGCATAGATGGCTCGTGCATATAGACCAAATGGCCAGACTCAGATCAAATACCAAGATCTCGTTAAGCGTGTTAAGTATCCGCGAACGCCGACCAGGGCCAGGCCCACCTCTCTCCTAGGTGGTCTCAACCTGCCCTGTCGCTCCGCCATAAAGTAACAGTCGGGGGCCGTCAGGAACCCAGGCCCACCTCTACCGGGGTGGAGCCACCTGTCCTTTCAGCCCCCTCATCAGAATCACTTGCGGGTACTCCTCGAGCCGACCCGACTTTAGTCTCCACATGTGTCATGTATATAATGTATATAGTATATACCCGTGATCACCTCCCAAAGTGATCACGGCCCAGTAGTATAGCATGGCAGACGGACAAGAGTGTAGGGCCACTGATGGAACACTAGCATCCTATACTAAGCATGTAGGATTGCAGGTAAAGGTAACAACTGTAGCAACAATGACAGGCTATGCAGCAGAATAGGGTTAACCGAAAGCAGTAACATGCTACACCACTCTAATGCAAGCAGTATAGAGAAGAATAGGTGATATCTGGTGATCAAGGGGGGGCTTGCCTGGTTGCTCAGACAAGAAGGAGGGGTCGTCGGTGACGTAGTCGATCACAGGGGCATCAGCATCGTCACGGGGTCTACCGAAGAGAAGAGGGGGAGAAACAGTAAATACATAGCAAGCAAGTACATAACAGGACAACAGGCAGAGCTAGACGTGTTCTAACGCGGTATGAGGTGATACCGGTGAAGGGGGGAGACATCCGGGAAAGTATCCCCGGTGTTTCGCGTTTTTGGACAGATGAACCGGAGGTGAAATGTTACAGGTTTGCTATGCTACGGATGTGTGGCGGACGAACGGGCTGCGTATCCGGATTCGTCTCGTCGTTCTGAGCAACTTTCATGTAGAAAGTATTTTCATCTGAGCTACGGTTTATTTTATATGATTTTCTAAAGTTTTAAATCATTTTAGAATGTATTTAATTTATTTAATTCAACATTATCCAGAATAGTGCCTGTTGACGTCAGCATGATGTCAGCAGTCAACAGGGCGTTGACTGGGTCAAACTGACATGCGGGACCCACCTGTCATTGACTGATTAATTAATTAACTAACAGTTTAATTAGTTTAGTTATTAGATTAGTTTAATTAATCAAAAATTAATTAGGTTAATTAATTCTTTAATTAATTAATTAATTTTAATATATTATTATTATTTTTATTATTTATATATATATATTTTTAATTCTCTTTTTTTTAAACGTTCAGGGGCGTGGGCCCCTTGTGTCATTGGCCCAAAGGCCATAGCAGGCATGGGCGCTAACGGGCATAGCCCCGAACGGGCGCTGGCCCGCGGGGGCGCACCCGACGGGGCGGCGAACGGCGGGGAGCTCCGGTGGAGCAGCGGCAGGGCCATCGTGGGGGGGGGGAAGCGGGGCGACGGTGCGGGGGGGGGGGGGGGGGGGGGTGAGCGCCGGAGGTGGACGCATGCACGGCGGTAGGTGAGCGACGAGAGCGGGGCAGCCAGAAGAGGGCGCGGCTGGGTTAGCGGGGAGGCGCGGGCGCGCGTCTGCGCGCAGGGCGACGACGGCCGCGGTGCGGGCGCGGTGAGCACGGACGCGCGCGTGCGGGCGCGTGGTGAGCGCGAGCGCGGACCGGATCCGATGACGGGGAGAGAAGAGGGGGGCGGACGAGGCTCACGGCGGGGATGGGGCGGTAATGGGCGACGACGCGGGGAGAGAAGGAGAGGCCGGGGGTCCTCACCGGGGTTGTAGGGTCTTAGGCAGTGGGGCGTGGTGAGGACGACGGGGACGACGTGCGGCGAGGCGACGAGGTCCGGCGGCGGGTGACGGCGATCCGGGGAAGGGAACGGCTCGATCGGCGCGAGGCAGAGGTCCCGAGCTCCGATACGTCCTTGTAGTTGACGAAGACGGCGGAGGCGGTGCTCCCGGCGTAGTCTGAGGTGGCGGGGAGGACGTCGGGCGTGGGCGGCGGCATCGATCGGTGCCAGGGGCGCCCGATCTGGAAACAAGGGGAGGGAGCGTGCGAGGGAGGAAGAGTCGTGGGGGGAGAGTGGGACGTGGCTTTAGGTCACAGGGGGGTGCGGGGATAAGGCGACGGGGTGGGCTGGCCTGGTGGCTGACTGGGCCGACCTGTTGGGTCGGTTGGCCCGGGGGTCTTTTTTTTTTTGGTTTGGTTTTCTTTTATCTATTTCCTTTTTACTGTTTTATCTCACTTTCTATTTACTATAGTTTTATAAAATGCTAAATTAGTTCCTAAAATAGTGTTACTACTTATGCTATTGTCACAATAACTTGGGCTCCCAAATAAATTAGTTTAATATTTTATATATTATAAAAAGCATTTAATTATTGGTTTTAGCTGCTGTTTTGCTCATTTTAGAGTATTTACACATTTTATAAAAGTGTGGTTTCTCCTCCATTATTACTTAGGATTTATTTGTTCCAATTTGAACATTTTAGTTTTAATGTTTGAAAACTTTTATCGTTTGCCTTGATTTTGAATTTTGAATTTGAACGGGATTGAATCATCGGGAGAATAACAACAGTGATCGTGGTGATGTGGCCCCATTAGCAGGGAATTACTGTAGCCTAATTATCCGGGCGTCACAATTCTCCTCCACTACAAGAAATCTCGTCCCGAGATTTAAGAGGGGTGTAAGGGGGAAAGTCCTGGTTACGAAATTCTAACGATTCTTCTCGGTCTTGGTTGCTCTTCCCGAAGAGGTCGATCCATTACGTTGAGGTCTTCATTTTTGATGCTTAAGGTAATCATGATGAAGCTGGCATCCTTTCTTCGGGAACTCCATCGTGCTTACGAAGGACAAGGGGTAACTTCGGAATAACAGACCTCTGAATGGTTGACTATCTGGTTGATAACATCGGGGAAGGTGGCAGAAAGTAACGCTCGAATGGAAATTTAAGACAATATCGAGAGCAAAGTAAGGAGGTATCGTGGGGAAGTTTCGAGCGGGCAGGCAATCGCTCGATGCCTGTAGGGTTCAAAGCAACGGGAATAAGTATTGTGTCTGATACAAAAATTGATGATCTCACGAAAGGTGGCACGTGAATTACATACGAAGCCAAACGTGAGAAATAACCTTGGGAACAGGGGGTGTACAAGAGAGTCAGGTTCCGATCCGATGGAACTGTGGGTTATGGGCCCACCATGTGGTTTTTTTTGTAGGAGCAGTGACATCTTGCACGGTCATGATAGCAAGGCATGTCAGAGAGTACCCTGTCAGTTATGTCGGCAACACGTTGGTACCAAGGGCGAGGGACGAAGAGAACTATTTTCCTGCTCGTTGAAACGAGGCGGACCAATAGGCAAGTTCTCATCCATCGATGGCTACCGAAATGTCCTCAACAATAGTAACAGGGTCTTACTGACAGAGTTGTACACCGAGGTGTTTACATAAGCAGGAGAATATTACTGCTTAGATCATATAGATCACCAGAAAGGTTAAACCAAACAATGGAAAGGAAAATATGATTATCAGATTAAACAGAAGAATGGAAAATAAAATGTGTTTAAACACATATTTCAAGGGTATATCCTTCCCAAGGACAAGCAGCGTATCATATCCATGACAGGATAGAAAGTAGAAAACCATTTAGGTAAGGGGAGAGGAATTTCATGACATAACCCATACAGCGGTGTTTGGATAATTGAGCAAGAAACATTGAGTATTGGGCTTCAAATGTTCTTGTTGAAAATCGGAGTACCATAGACATGCTTTGAGATAGCATTGACATGGTCAACAGGTGAAGATCAGAATTTGGAAACAAAAAGGATCCATCAGGAACAACTTATAGAATAAGTCTTACAATTTCCTCATGGAAGAATAGATAACCTTGCTGAAAGGAAAGCTTATAACAATAGGTCCTCCGGCCAGGTGTGTTCGGCATGTCATCACCTTACCGGGTCATAAATAGGCCAATGTTATAACTCTTGGAAATATGTTCCAACCATCATATCTGACCGAGATTCAGATTTGATTGGTGTCAGGATAACTCAGACTCAGGATGCCTAAGAAGAAAGGTGCAACACCAATTGACAAGATGACATTGTAAGATTCTCGGGAAACGAACTATGGAAGCGAGTTCCGAAACAAGAGTCCATCAGTATACCAACGAGAGGATGAGGAGGTGGCTGATTGTCTCAGCGACAATCCATTGAGATTTCCAAAATGTGGATTTCCACCGCTATGTGAACAAGGAGATAACATTAACTAGATCGAATGACTTAATGATGTATGCTCGAGGAAAACATACACAGTTAAACATTGGTTGAAATGTGCACCCGAAATATGGGCTAGGTAGCACAATCAATGTTCGAATGATGATTCATTAAGCCATAGACGTAGAATGAAGCTATAGACCAATAACTTCAAAGCAATAGGGTTGCTAGAAGTTTAGAATTTACACATCACAGACCATTGGTCGGTATTCCTTTTAGAAACAACACCGGGACCAAGAAAGAATGGTGATGGGGAGAAGTATCACTGTGCCAAGATGTCATACGAGGTGGTGAAATTCTTACGACATACGTGACATAAAAGATGGTAATACTCCAAGGTAGAACATATCATAAGCTAGATAGCAAGGAAATCAAGGTACAACACAAAACACGAACAAGTTTGTGTTGAATGGAAGGCGATAAAATGGTCGATGATAAAACAAATCATCGAGGGCAAGGATGGTATTTCTCATCCAGAATTCGATAGATATCTTGGAAGAGCTCAGAATGTTGATGATGTTCACGACACATTTGTAGCGAGAATTTATGAAGAGGTAATCGATCGGCGATGACATCAAGTCAAAGGAATGATGAAGCGAAAAGTTATTGGAACCAGGGGTACGACACAAACTCGAAATCAAGCTTGCTGTTCAAGGCGAAATGATATGACGAGGAAAATCGACGTAAGCTTAGCTCAGCGTCGAAGGTGGTGCTCCGGGAATAAAGACCAGGTAGCACAGTTAAAATCGGCACGATAATAACATAGCCGAGCAGGCTAGGGATGACGTGATTGGGTACGAACTCGTAAACAAAGGAGATTATTAAGAGTTGTTTAATCATGATGCGGACTCGATTCAGTTATCGATGTCCTTGAGTGTTTAATAACTCGGAGCCCGTGAAAAATTGGAATCCATGAGAATGTAATACTTGATGGAGAACTCATAAGAAGTTATGCAGTTCCGTGATAATCTCGAGATACCAAGGGGTAATACTCGACGACAAACCAAAGTAGAGGTTGGACTGGGGTATTGCTCTTACGGAAGACAAGTGCTTAAACTTGTACGAGAAATGGTATTTAAAGGAGAACATGGTCGGAACGACGTCCACGGATACCAGATGAACTTATTACAAGGGGACAATTATTTTAAGAGAAGCTTCCATGATAAGGTATACATCGTGTCCATGGGCATGAACACAAAGTTCAAGGTCGACTCCCACTTCTTCAATGCATAACCTTTCATTCACTTCTCGCGTTTGATGAAGTTGCAGTGTGGAAAAATTTTATCTGGCAAAATACCAGAAGAGTATGACTCATGAAAACTTTCGAGTTCACACGTATTATGAAAGGCATAGGTTCAACCCATCAAGGCATCTTAGGAACATATACCACAAACTTCGGAGTAAATATTACAAGCTCAAAAGAAGAGCATTGTTCAAAATCAGATGATACAATTTACCAAAGGCATCAGGTATCCGAGGAAAAAGCTCACAAGCTTATTTAATATGAAGGACATTATCGGATAAGATCCGACAAAAGGGTCTGGTGGTCCACAAGGGATCTGATGTGAGCATTAGTACTCAACCAGAGGAAGAAAGAATGCCAGGAGATCAGATTATAGAAACAACTGACTAACTCAAAGCTCAATGCAAAGGAATTATAATTTCAAATTCAAGGGATCAGAAGCAAACGCTCTGATTAGGGATGGATAAGTTGAGTAGACTTAGGGGTACAATCGATGGCAAATTTGATTGGTCGAGATCCAGCTCACGTTTAAAATGACGTCTGAGCCGGAAGGATGAATACTAGGATCTGATTGAGGATTGCGAGCATTCGCAACAAATTGAACCAACGGCCTCAAAATGATGATGACAAGAGATGCCAATAAGATTACGAGACTTATGGGATTAACCATAATGCAAGCAAACAAGAATTTCAAGAGCAATAGGTTGTTGAGGATTTTCGAAAGATCGAATGGTATTTCGAAGACTTTGTGTAATACATGAATCATTTGGGGATGAGCGGATACTCGATAAGTGCGAGTAACTATTCGTAGGGGTATTCAGGTGGCAAAGAACTACAAGGCAGTAGGCACAAAGTATTCTTGGGGTATTTTGTATTAACAAGATCGACTGTGAATAAAAGTAAGAATGACAGGTGTAAGTATTTATCCATAGGGATATTTTGGTGGTAGGGAATTGCAAAGGCAACGGGCACAAGTTCTTGAGAGAATATCGGAGAGTATCTTCGAAATCTTCTGATGTAGTCGGCGATCATCCGGACTGAAGGGGCTCTCCGGGAGATAGTATTTTTGAGAACCTAAAGTTACTTTTGTTTTTAGCAAAATCAATTTACCCGAATAGAAGAGAGCTCAGAGTCCCAGAGTATAGACGAGGAATAAAAGATCCTAATACCACCCAATGGCGACGTGGGCCCGTAAGCCACACAGCCATGTTAGTAAAAGTTTTTCAATGACTAGACTCGACTTCGGCCAAGGAGTTGGAAAGGGGGATTCCTACAGGCAGTCGGCTCTGATACCAACTTGTGACGCTCCAGATTTGACCGTACACTAGTCATGCACGCAAATGTGTACGACCAAGATCAGGGACTCACGGGAAGATATCACAACACAACTCTAAAACATAAATAAGTCATACAAGCATCATAATACAAGCCAGGGGCCTCGAGGGCTCGAATACAAGTGCTCGATCACAGACGAGTCAGCGGAAGCAACAATATCTGAGTACAGACATAAGTTAAACAAGTTTGCCTTAAGAAGGCTAGCACAAAAGTAGCAACGATCGAAAAGGCAAGGCCTCCTGCCTGGGACCTCCTAACTACTCCTCGAAGCCGAACTCCATGTAGAATCATCCTCGGGATCTCTAGCTCCTGGACTCCAGCATCTGGTTGCGACAATCCGGTATAGAAAAAGGGAAAAGAGGGAGAAAAGCAACCGCGAGTACTCATCCAAAGTACTCGCAAGCAAGGAGCTACACTACATATGCATGGGTATATGTGTAAAGGGCCATATCAGTGGACTGAACTGCAGAATGCCAGAATAAAAGGGGGATAGCTAGTCCTGTCGAAGACTACGCTTCTGGACATCTCCATCTTGCAGCATGTAGAAGAGAGTAGATTGAAGTCCTCCAAGTAGCATCGCATAGCATAATCCTACCCGGCGATCCCCTCCTCGTCGCCCTGTTAGAGAGCGATCACCGGGTTGTATCTGGCACTTGGAAGGGTGTATTTTAATCAGTATCCAGTTCTAGTTGTCATAAGGTCAAGGTACAACTCCGGGTCGTCCTTTTACCGAGGGACACGGCTATTCGAATAGATAAACTTCCCTGCAGGGGTGCACCACATAACCCAACACGCTCGATCCCATTTGGCCGGACACACTTTTCTGGGTCATGCCCGGCCTCGTAAGATCAACGCGTCGCAGCCCCACCTAGGCTCAACAGAGAGGTCAGCACGCCGGTCTAAACCTATGCGCGCAGGGGTCTGGGCCCATCGCCCTATGCACACCTGCACGTTGCGTACGCGGCCGGAAGCAGACCTAGCCTAGTGGCGTTCCAGTCCAATCCGGCGCGCGCCACTCAGTCGCTGACGTCAAGAAGGCTTCGGCTGATACCACGACACCGGGATACCCATAACTACTCCCGCATAGATGGCTGGTGCGTATAGACCAAATGGCCAGACTCAGATCAAATACCAAGATCTCGTTAAGCGTGTTAAGTATCCGCGAACGCCGACCAGGGCCAGGCCCACCTCTCTCCTAGGTGGTCTCAACCTGCCCTGTCGCTCCGCCATAAAGTAACAGTCGGGGGCCGTCAGGAACCCAGGCCCACCTCTACCGGGGTGGAGCCACCTGTCCTTTCAGCCCCCTCATCAGAATCACTTGCGGGTACTCCTCGAGCCGACCCGACTTTAGTCTCCACATGTGTCATGTATATAGTATATACCCGTGATCACCTCCCAAAGTGATCACGGCCCAGTAGTATAGCATGGCAGACGGACAAGAGTGTAGGGCCACTGATGGAACACTAGCATCCTATACTAAGCATGTAGGATTGCAGGTAAAGGTAACAACTGTAGCAACAATGACAGGCTATGCAGCAGAATAGGGTTAACCGAAAGCAGTAACATGCTACACCACTCTAATGCAAGCAGTATAGAGAAGAATAGGTGATATCTGGTGATCAAGGGGGGGCTTGCCTGGTTGCTCAGACAAGAAGGAGGGGTCGTCGGTGACGTAGTCGATCACAGGGGCATCAACATCGTCACGGGGTCTACCGAAGAGAAGAGGGGGAGAAACAGTAAATACATAGCAAGCAAGTACATAACAGGACAACAGGCAGAGCTAGACGTGTTCTAACGCGGTATGAAGTGATACCGGTGAAGGGGGGAGACATCCGGGAAAGTATCCCCGGTGTTTCGCGTTTTCGGACAGATGAACCGGAGGTGAAATGTTACAGGTTTGCTATGCTACGGATGTGTGGCGGACGAACGGGCTGCGTATCCGGATTTGTCTCGTCGTTCTGAGCAACTTTCATGTAGAAAGTATTTTCATCTCAGCTACGGTTTATTTTATATGATTTTCTAAAGTTTTAAATCATTTTAGAATGTATTTAATTTATTTAATTCAACATTATCCAGAATAGTGCCTGTTGACGTCAGCATGATGTCAGCAGTCAACAGGGCGTTGACTGGGTCAAACTGACGTGCGGGACCCACCTGTCATTGACTGATTAATTAATTAACTAACAGTTTAATTAGTTTAGTTATTAGATTAGTTTAATTAATCAAAAATTAATTAGGTTAATTAATTCTTTAATTAATTAATTATTTTTAATATATTATTTTTATTTTTATTATTTATATATATATTTTTTTAATTCTCTTTTTTTAAACGTTCAGGGGCGTGGGCCCCTTGTGTCATTGGCCCAAAGGCCATAGCAGGCATGGGCGCTAACGGGCATAGCCCCGAACGGGCGCTGGCCCGCGGGGGCGCACCCGACGGGGCGGCTGGCGGGCGCGGGCGCCGGTGTGCCGGCGAGCTGGGCGCGCGGGGCGGCGAACGGCGGGGAGCTCCGGTGGTGCAGCGGCAGGGCCATCGTGGGGGGGGGAAGCGGGGCGACGGTGCGGGGGGGGTGAGCGCCGGAGGTGGATGCGTGCACGGCGGTAGGTGAGCGACGAGAGCGGGGCAGCCAGAAGAGGGCGCGGCTGGGTTAGCGGGAAGGCGCGGGCGCGCGTCTGCGCGCAGGGCGACGACGGCCGCGGTGCGGGCGCGGTGAGCACGGACGTGCGCGTGCGGGCGCGTGGTGAGCGCGAGCGCGGACCGGATCCGATGACGGGGAGAGAAGAGGGGGGTGGACGAGGCTCACGGCGGGGATGGGGCAGTAACGGGCGACGACGCGGGGAGAGAAGGAGAGGCCGGGGGGCCTCACCGGGGTTGTAGGGTCTTAGGCAGCGGGGCGTGGTGAGGACGACGGGGACGACGTGCGGCGAGGCGACGAGGTCCGGCGGCGGGTGACGGCGATCCGGGGAAGGGAACGGCTCGATCGGCGCGAGGCAGAGGTCCCGAGCTCCGATACGTCCTTGTAGTTGACGAAGACGGCGGAGGCGGTGCTCCCGGCGTAGTCTGAGGTGGCGGGGAGGACGTCGGGCGTGGGCGGCGGCATCGATCGGTGCCAGGGGCGCCCGATCTGGAAACAAGGGGAGGGAGCGTGCGAGGGAGGAAGAGTCGTGGGGGGAGAGTGGGACGTGGCTTAGGTCACGCGGGGGGGGGGGTGCGGGGATAAGGCGACGGGGTGGGCTGGCCGGGTGGCTGACTGGGCCGACCTGTTGGGTCGGTTGGCCCGGGGGTCTTTTTTTTATTGGTTTGGTTTTCTTTTATCTATTTCCTTTTTACTGTTTTATCTCACTTTCTATTTACTATAGTTTTATAAAATGCTAAATTAGTTCCTAAAATAGTGTTACTACTTATGCTATTGTCACAATAACTTGGGCTCCCAAATAAATTAGTTTAATATTTTATATATTATAAAAAGCATTTAATTATTGGTTTTAGCTGCTGTTTTGCTCATTTTAGAGTATTTGCACATTTTATAAAAGTGTGGTTTCTCCTCCATTATTACTTAGGATTTATTTGTTCCAATTTGAACATTTTAGTTTTAATGTTTGAAAACTTTTATCGTTTGCCTTGATTTTGAATTTTGAATTTGAACGGGATTGAATCATCGGGAGAATAACAACAGTGATCGTGGTGATGTGGCCCCATTAGCAGGGAATTACTGTAGCCTAATTATCCGGGCGTCACAGGCAACGCCACCGCTCACTGTTCATCCAACCCCCCCCCCCCCGCAACGCTCACTGTTCATCCAATCGATCGGCTTCAGTTAGCAGCACTAGCGAAGGAATCGCTCGATCGGGTTCAGTTAACAGCCATCGATCGATCGCTCGGGTTCAGTAACGCGTAGCCTGCAGTGCAATCGCTCGGGTTCAGTTAGAGCCCAACGCCTCGCTCGGGTTCAGTTAGAGCCAACGCCTCGCACACACGCGCGTACATGTACGAGAGAAACGCGCATCGCTCGGCCCCCGACCTCCCACCGTAACTGGGAACTCCTCAAAATTTTCCTCCCCCTCGCTTCTACCATGGTTTTTTCCGTCATGGACGGCCCAAAGAATGTCATGCAGCTGCGTCTCCGGCCCGCCCAGGACGAAAAGCCCATTTTCTGTCATGATTTTTTGTCATAGAAGTAGGAGCCCACCACATCTATGATGATACCGGGTTTTGTCACAATTATCGTCATAGAAGTGTCATATGTATGACAGAAAAAATTTCGTTCGGCCCAAAATGTCACGGATGTGTCTTTTTTTGTAGTGTTTGCCAGGGAGACATCATCAACATCTATCAGGTTCCTAATCACAAATGTCATCTCCTTGCAATTTAAATTATTTGCCATTTGCCTCTCATTTTCATCTCCTCCACTTCACAAAAAATTGCCGTTTTACTCACTTTCTTTTTCGTTCGCCTTTTTCTTGTCAGATCTGTTTTTGCTTGCAATCTTGTTTGCGTAGTTGCGATGTCTCAAGAAAATACCAAGTTGTGTGATTTTTCCAATACCAATAATAATGATTTTATCAGCACTCCGATTGCTCCTCCTGCCACTAGTGCAGAATCTTGTGATATTAATGCCGCTTTGCTGAATCTTGTTATGAAAAATCAATTTTCCGGTACTCCTAATGAGAATGCCGCGTCCCATCTAAACACATTCGTAGAATTGTGTGATATGCAAAAGAAAAAATATGTGGACAATGATATTGTGAAATTGAAATTATTTCCTTTCTCTTTGAGAGATCGTGCAAAAAATTGGTTTTCTTCTTTGCCTTGTAATAGTATCGATTCTTGGGATAAGTGCAAAGATGCTTTTATTACTAACTATTTTCTGCCCGCGAAAATTATTTCCCTTAGAACTCAAATTATGAATTTTAAGCAACTTGAGCATGAACAGGTTGCACAATCTTTGGAAAGAATGAAATTGATGCTAAGAAATTTTCCTACCCATGGTTTAAATATTTGGATGATTATACAAAAAAAATATGCGGGATTGAATTTTGTTTCTAGAAATCTTTAATATTCCGCCGTGGGTGGTACTTTTATGGAGATTACTTTGGGTGAAGCTACTAAATTGCTAGATAATATCATGGCAAATTATTCACAATGGCATACTGAAAGAGCACCTACTAGTAAAAAGGTTAATTTAGTTGAAGAAATTAGTACTTTGAGTGAAAAAGTTGATGCTCTTATGAAATTGGTTGCTAATAAAAGTGATCCTATTGATCCTAATGATGTGCCTTTGTCTACTTTGATTGAGCAAAATAGTGATCATGTAGATGTGAATTTTGTCTCGCGAAACAATTTTAATAACAGTGCTTATAGAGGTAATTTTAATCCTAGGCCTTTTCCTGGAAATTCCTCTAATAGTTATGATAATTCTTCTCACTATAATAATAGGAACACCTCTAATCTTGAGAATAATATTAAAGAATTTATCAATGCTAAAAAATCTTTCAATACTATGATAGAAGAAAACTTGAATAAGATTGATGATATGTCTAGGAGTATTGATAGAATTTCTCATGATGTAGAAAACCTCAAGATTAAAAAAATTCCACCCAAGGTTGATATTAATTAGTAAATTAAAGCTTTATATGTTTCTATGGATGAAAGTAAGAAAAGAACCGTTATGCTTAGAGCTAAAAGAGAATTTTTAGAAAGAGCATTTTCTAGTGATTGCTTTCATAAAAATGATGAAGATCTTAAAGTGATTGATGTTTCTTAAATTGATTCCCGAGGAAAATACCTATTGTAGTTGTACTGTATCATCCCTTCCTCTTTGGGGAAATACCGACGCAGTTTCAAGCGACATCAATGTTGCAGATGGCTTTCTTTATTAATTAGTCGGTGTTAATAAATGCATACATGTACCAATAAGTATAATCTCACTTCATTTATTTCTTCTATGTTATCATTGTATCTCCCTCTCTACATACTCCAGAACATCTACTCTTTTGAAAATTGTGTTTCTCTCATTATACCTAGCACATGGGCTCAACCGAGCTCATTTTGATATGCAATATATAGGCCACTTCATTTTTCTATACCCTATATGAGTAATCACTGGAGTCACGACACATACTCCTATTTTCTTCTACTCCTTTCTACTTACACAACAAGGTAGTTCCTTAACAATAGAAAATACATAGTAACAAGATTTGGAGATCACACGAGAGGTTAGACGGGATGCACTATGTGTGCGTGTGTGGGGTGGGGTGGGGGTGGGTGGGTGAGATAGGTAGAGAGAGATGTATGTGTCATTTTATGTTCACAAGAAATTTCATGCAACAAGTGCAGATGAGGAACCGTGAGAGTGGGAGGCATCCGAAATGTACGTTTCCCTTGTTTTATTGGTGAGCATCCAAGATGTGGGGAACCTATAGCCTGCATCTATATTCTTGTAGCTACATGATGGACTTGGTCATGTCTCTTCATTTTGATCAAGGTGCCCCACACAAATTGTAACTTAGTACCCCCACAATGAGCCCTTAGCGCATCAGAAGGTCTTCTGCTGAATTTCCAAGAGAAGCGGTTGTTATGAATCAGCTGTAGTGGAAGTACGGGGTATAGTGTGTGCCCATATTAATTTTATGCTCTCATTTTTACATGAAGCACCACTATTAATTCATATTACTAGTATTCTTATGATATGATAAGCACCTTCTAATCGATTTGCTTTTTGGACATATGCATTTCGCCACTTCTTAGAAAACCACAAACAAAATTTTAACATTTGTTCTATCAATTGGAACAGTGGCTTGCTTTTGTGTCATGTTACCTTCCACATCTTCCGCCATGTACTCCACTACCTAGTATAATATATTATTCCAACAACCATGTTCGTCTTATTATATTTAGCGCATGGTTTCAAAGCCTTCAACCACGCCTTTTGTTGTTGCACCACATTGGCTTATTCATCTTTTTGTGATAAAAAGAGAGCTCTTGAGGCGCATTCATCCATACAACCATAAAGAGGTTAGACCTGACTTTTATGTAACAAGATGCACATAATTGTTACAAAACCTGAAAGACATGCCATCATGATGAATATTAAGTTTCTAGATGAGGCACTATGGGTGCATGATAAATGTAGCTTTCCTCGGAGTTCTGCCGCAACAATCCCCTTGTTGCATTGTAATGTTTTCCGTTGATGTCCAAAATGAGTGTTTGTGATGAACCGACCATACAGGAAGTGTTGCGTGTATATCCACATTTAGTTTGTTCTTATCTTCATGAAAGCACCAATGCATATTATTAGTACTTTGATAAACACATTTTTAGTCGATGCTGTTTTGTTGGATATATAAATTCCACGGCATCGGCTTCTTAGAAAATCAGACCCAATTTCCAGCTTGTTGTTCGATAACCTTACATAGAAACCCGCAACCGATACTTTACCGTGTTGTTCTATCAACTCGAACATTGGCTTGCTTTTTATGTCATACTTTATCTTTCATATTTTCCACTACATACTTCAGTACCCAACACCATCTACTATCCTGAGAACCATAATCATATTGTTATACTTTGCAAGTGGTTTAAAAGCCTTCAACTATCCTCCTTTTTTAGTTGAAGCACACATGCTTTCTCATTTTTTATAATAAAGTGAACTTTTATTATACTTGAGGCACAACCTATACAGCCATAAAGATTTTATTTGACATCATACAACCATAAAGAGTTTACATCTAGACTTTGGAAGCAAGATGTGCATAACGTTAGTAAGACATGCCATTATTTTCACATTAACAATAATGCCTTCAAGAATTGATCCAGAGACTACACTACACCGCCATCTATGTTGCCCCCTTGATCTTCTTGGACCGTACATTGTACCAATCTCTAGAGTCCTAGGTCCTAACATATGCATCTTGTTTTCATGTCCTCCTCTTCCCCAATATAGGCTATGTACAGTGAAAGATCGAGACACCAATGGGCAGATTTTGTACGCTTAGACACATGTGTGCAGGTGCGCACAAACACAGATATATATATAGAGGGGGGAGATGCGTCCGCCGGTCTATGCTCCTGAGCAATTTCATGTGACAAAATACTCCTTTGTAGTCTTCTCCACGAGAATAATGTTGAGATGACAAAACTAGAGCTGCATGTGAGGACTCTAAAGAACTTCGAAGACTCTAAAGAACTTCATTGTGGATGGAAGGTTTTTGTTGTTCATGATTGTTTCAGCTTCTTCAATGGACATACTATGTTTACTCTCCCAACAAAGTAATATAGTTTACTCTCTTCCTCTCTTTTTAATTTTGATTTCATAGAAGGAAAAAAGAGCATTCAATTGAACAAAGTATAGTACTCTGTTTTCTTCTCATGCGAGGCCGCGGAACTCTGTTGCGCCAATCTGTTGTTTGAGGAAGTAGCACAGACACGTTGAGTTGGAGAGTTTCTGATTCCGGTTTAACTAACCAGTACTAATGTTTGAGTTGTTGCTGCTTTTGCAGTGATAAATATAGGTTGTCCTTAGTTCGCCATTGTCAATACTAGTGTGTATCAACCGAAGCTATCAAAATTCACTAGACCATTCAACTATTTATTGTGCCAACAAACCAAACACATGACGCGCCAGCTTAAATGGAACGAAAATGCTACAAGCAAATTAAATACTAGCACACAATAGCTACATACATAGGGTGGCCGTCTGGCCGGATGACCAATCACTCGACGGGGAACATGGCCTCCTTGGTGTGCAGCGGCGGGAGCATCAACGGCGGGTTGTAGAGGGAGAGCACGAAAGGGCCTATGACGGCGTGCCCGTCCTTCTCCTACGTGGCCTTGAGCCCCTCCACCTTCTGGCCACCACCTTGTCCTCAGCTAGCCCGCCGAACCTCACCACCCCATACTTTCGCTCCCCCCACATCCCGCAACACCACCCGCTCGTCTGTCGGCCACAAAGCCTCCTCCGCCTTGGCATATTTGGACGGTAGCAGGAACCGCATTATCACATTCCCCGTGTGCTCCTCTCAGCCCTCAGTCGTGATGAAGGGCACCTGTCATGGCTACCGGGTCGGGCTTGGAGGAGGTGATCACCGGCGTGGCGCTGGCATCGCGATCACCTCAGCGTTAGCGCCGCCACCGGATAAGGTGACGACCGGTGTCGTCATGGTGATTGCTTTTGTCTTGGTGTTCTGTCGCTTGCCAAAAACACACCCCTCGACCGCGTTAGTGTTTTCTTCCTCGTGCACCACTGCGTCTCTGACTACACAACGCTTCCTTGCCCCTGCGACTTGATTCAAGTTCGTTACTTTGATAATTTGTTATGTGGGTGGACTGGTGCTTGGGTACTGCTCTTCCTTGGACAAGCATCCCACTTATGATTAACCCCCCTCGCAAGCATCCGCAACTACGAAAGAAGAATTAAGGTAAACCTAACCATATCATGAAACATATGGATCCAAATCAGCCCCTTACGAAGCAACGCATAAACTAGGGTTTAAGCTTCTGTCACTCTAGCATCCCATCATCTACTTATTACTTCCCAATGCCTTCCCCTAGGACCAAATAATGGTGAAGTGTCATGTAGTCGACGTTCACATAACACCACTAGAGGAAAGACAACATACATCTCATCAAAATATCGCACGAATACCAACTTCACATGACTACTTATAGCAAGACTTCTCCCATGTCCTCAGGAACAAACATAACTACTCACAAATCATATTCATGTTCATAATCAAAGGGGTATTAATATGCATAAAGGATCTGAACATATGATCTTCCACCGAATAAACCAACTAGCATCAACTACAAGGAGTAATCAACACTACTAGCAACCCACAGGTACCAATCTCAGGTTTTGAGATAAAGATCGGATACAAGAGATGAACTAGGGTTTGAGAGGAGATGGTGCTGGTGAAGATGTTGATGGAGATTCACCCCCTCCCGATGAGAGGATTGATGGTGATGACGATGGTGACGATTTCCCCCTCCCGGAGGGATGTTTCCTCGGCAGAACAGCTCCGCCGGAGCCCTAGATTGGTTCCGCCAAGGTTCCGCCTCGAGACGGCGGCGCTTCATCCCGAAAGCTTCCTTCTTATTTTTTCCAGGGAAAAAGACACCTTATACTAGAAGATGGGCATCGGGGGGCTTCCAGGTGGCCCATGACGCAGGGGGCGCGCCTAGGGGGTATGCCCACCACCCTCGTGGACAGTGGGTGGCCCCCCTCTGGTGCTTTGTTCGCCCAATATTTTTAATATATCCAAAACTGACTTTCGTGGAGTTTCAGGACTTTTAGAGTTGTGCAGAATAGGTCTCTAATATTTGCTCCTTTTCCAGCCCAGAATTCCAGCTGCCGGCATTCTCCCTCTTCATGTAAACCTTGTAAAATAAGAGAGAAAAGGCATAAGTATTGTGACATAATGTGAAGTAATAGCCCATAATGCAATAAATATCGATATAAAAACATGATGCAAAATGGACGTATCAACTCCCCCAAGCTTAAACCTCGCTTGTCCTCAAGCGGAAGCCGATATCGAAAAATATGTCCACTTGTTTAGAGATAGAGGTGTTGATAAAATAAAATACGGACTTGAGAGCATCATGATCATTCTTAAAACAGCAGCATATATATATTGTCATATGATTTCTTATGCTGAAGTAACAATCCATTCACAATGTAAAGTATGAATCAGAAACTTCATTGAAAACTAACAAACTATGATCTCAGTCATTGAAGCAATTGCAATTTATCATAACATCGGAAAGAGTCAATATAAGAGCTTTTCAGCAAGTCCACATACTCAACTATCATTTAGTCTTTCACAATTGCTAACACTCACGCAATACTTATGGGTATGAAGTTTTAATCGGACACAGAGAAAGATAGGGGCTTATAGTTTTGCCTCCCAACCTTTTACCTCAAGGGTAACGTCAACAATAATGCTTTATGAAAAGCCACATCCAATTGGATATATATATATCAGGATCTTTCCAACACATAGTTCTTGCCAAAGGATAAAGTGTAAAAAGGAAAGGTGAAGATCACCATGACTCTTGTATAAGGTATAAGACAAAAATAAAAGATAGGCCCTTCGTAGAGGGAAGCAGAGGTTGTCATGTGCTTTTATGGTTGGATGCACAAAATCTTAATGCAAAAGAACATCACTTTATATTGCCACTTGTGATAGGGACCTTTATTGTGCAGTCCGTCACTTTATTGCTTCCATATCACAAGCTCGTATAAAGCTTATTTTCTCCACACTAATAGATCATACATATTTAGAGAGCAATTTTTATTGCTTGCAACAATGACAACTTACTTGAAGGATCTTACTCAATCCATAGGTAGATATGGTGGACTCTCATGGCAAAACTGGTTTTAAGGATATTTGGAAGCACAAGTAGTATCTCTACTTGGTGCAAAGAATTTGGATAGCATGAGGGGGGAAGGCAAGCTCAATATGTTGGATGATCCATGACAATATAATTTATTTCGGATATAAGAAAACAAAACACAAGTTGTCTTCCTTGTCCAACATCAACTTTTTAGCATGTCATATTTTAATGAGTGCTCACAATCATAAAAGATGTCCAACATAGTATATTTATATGTGAAAACCTCTCTTACTTTATTATTTCCTATTAATTGCAACGATGACCAAAACTATGTTTGTTAACTCCCAACAACTTTATTCATCACACTCTTTATATGTGAAGTCATTACTCTCCATAAGATCAATATGATCTCTTTATTTCTTTTTATTCTTTCTTTTCTTTTTTTACTCCCTCAATATCATAGCAAGATAGCAAAGCCCTCGATTCAAGACTAGTCTTTATTATATATAGCTCACGGACTCGATTGCATAGATAAGGATCAACACACAAAAAACTCAAAACTAGATCATACTAAACTTTATTCTACTAGATCAAGATATAACCAAAAGGATCGAACTAAGTGTTGGGGAACGCAGTAATTTCAAAAAAATTCCTACGATCATGCAAGATCTATCTAGGAGATGCATAGAAACGAGAGGGGAGAGTATGTCCATGTACCCTCGTAGACTGAAAGCGGAAGCGTTATATCAACACGGTTAATGTAGTCGTACGTCTTCACGATCCGACCGATCTTAACACTGAACGTACGGCACCTCCGTGTTCAGCACACGTTCAGCTCGATGATGTCCCTCGTACTCTTGATCTAGTTGAGGCCGAGGGAGAGTTCCGTTAGCATGACGGTGTGGTGACGGTGATGACGAAGTTACCGGCGCAGGGCTTTGCCTAAGCACTACGATGATATGACCGAGGTGTGTTTCTGTGGAAGGGGGCACCGCACACGGCTAAGACAAATCTCGGAGTGCCTTTGGGGTGCCCCCTGCCCACGTATATAAAGGAGAGAGGAAGAGGAGGCCGGCCCTAGAGGGGGCGCACCAAAGAGGGGAGTCGTACTTGGACTCCCGGTCCAAGTAGGATTCGGCCCCCCTTTCCTATTCCAACTAGGAGAAGAAAGGGAAGGAGGAAGAGGGGAGAAGGAAGGATGGGGGCGCCGCCCCCTCCTTGTCCAATTCGAACCAGCCCATGGGGGGGTGCGCGGCCACCCCTTGAGTCCCGTCTCTCCTTTCCCGTATGGCCTATTAGGGCCCACTACTTCCCCCGGCGAATTCTCGTAACTCTCCGGTACTCCGAAAAATATCCGAATCACTTGGAACCTTTCCGATGTCCGAATATGGCCTTCCAATATATCGATCTTTACCTCTCAACCATTTTGAGACTCCTCGTCATGTTCGTGATCTCATTCGGGACTCCAAACAAACATCAGTCATCAAATCACATAACTCATAATACAAATCGTCATCAACGTTAAGCGTGCGGACCCTATGGGTTCGAGAACTATGTAAACATGACCGAGACACATCTCCGGTCAATAACCAATAGCAGAACCTGGATGCTCATATTGTCTTCTACATATTCTACGAAGATCTTTATCGGTCAAACCGCATAACATTATACGTTGTTCCCTTTGTCATCGGTATGTTACTTGCCTGAGATTCGATCGTCGGTATCATCATACCTAGTTCAATCTCGTTACCGGCAAGTCTCTTTACTTGTTCCATAATACTTCACCCCGCAACTAACTCATTAGTCACATTGCTTGCAAGGCTTATAGTGATGAGCATTACCGAGAGGGCCCAGAGATACCTCTCCGAAACACGGAGTGACAAATCCTAATCTCGATCTATGCCAACCCAACAAATACCTTCGGAGACACCTGTAGAGCATCTTTATAATCACCCATTTACGTTGTGACGTTTGATAGAACACAAAGTGTTCCTCCGGTATTCGGGAGTTGCATAATCTCATAGTCTGAGGAACATGTATACGTCATGAAGAAAGCAGTAGCAATGAAACTGTAACGATCATAATGCTAAGCTAACAAATGGGTCTTGTCCATCACATCATTCTCCTAATGATGTGATCCCGTTTATCAAATGACAACACATGTCTATGGCTAGGAAACATAACCATCTTTGATAAATGAGCTAGTCAGGTAGAGGCATACTAGGGACACTTATGTTTTGTCTATGTATTCACACATGTACTAAGTTTCCGTTTAATACAATTCTAGCATGAATAATAAACATTTATCATGAAATAAGGAAATAAATAATAACTTTATTATTGCCTCTAGGGCATATTTCCTTCAGTCTCCCACTTGCACTAGAGTTAATAATCTACTTCACATCGCCATGTTATTTAACATCAATAGTTCACATCACAATGTGATTAACACCCATACTTCACATCGCCATGTGACCAACACTCAAAGGGTTTACTAGAGTCAATAATCTAGTTCACATCGCTATGTGATTAACCCCCAAAGAGTACTAAGGTGTGATCATGTTTTGCTTGTGAGAGAATTTTAGTCAACGGGTCTGTCACATTTAGAGCCGTATGTATTTTGCAAATTTTCTATGTCTACAATGCTCTGCATGGAGCTAGTCTTAGCTAATTGCTCCCACTTTCAATATGTATCCAGATTGAGACTTAGAGTCATCCGGATTGGTGTAAAATCTTGCATCAGCGTAACTCTTTACGACAAACGCTTTATCACCTCCATAACCGAGAAATATATCCTTATTCCACTAAGGATAATTTTGACCGCTGTCTAGTGATCTACTCCTAGATCACTATTGTACCCTCTTGCCAAACTCATGGTGAGGTACACAATAGGTCTGGTACACAGCATAGCATACTTTATAGAACCTATGACTGAGGCATAGGGAATGACTTTTCATTCTCTTTCTATTTTCTGCCGTGGTCGGGTTTTGAGTCTTTACTCAACTTCACACCTTGCAACACAGGCAAGAACTCCTTCTTTGACTATTCCATCTTGAACTAATTCAAAATCTTGTCAAGGTATATACTCATTGAAAATCTTATCAAGCGTCTTGATCTATCTCTACAGATTTTGATGCTCAATATGTAAGCAGCTTCACCTAGGTCTTTCTTTGAAAAACTCCTTTCAAACACTCCTTTATGCTTTCCAGAAAATACTACATCATTTCCGATCAACAATATGTCATTCACATATACTTATCAGAAAGGCTATAGTGCTCCCACTCACTTTCTTGTAAATACAGGCTTCACCGCAAGTCTGTATAAAACAATATGCTTTGATCAACTTATCAAAGCGTATATTCCAACTCCGAGATGCTTGCACCAGTCCATAGATGGATCGCTGGAGCTTGCACATTTTGTTAGCACCTTTAGGATTGACAAAACCTTCTGGTTGCATCATATACAAATCTTCTTTAATAAATCCATTAAGGAATGCAGTTTTGTTATCCATTTGCCAGATTTCATAAAATGCGGCAATTGCTAACATGATTCGGACAGACTTAAGCATCGCTACGAGTGAGAAAATATCATCATAGTCAACACCTTGAACTTGTTGAAAACCTTTCGCGACAAGTCGAGCTTTGTAGATAATAACACTACCATCAGCGTCCGTCTTCCTCTTGAAGATCCATTTATTCTCAATGGCTTGCCGATCATCGGGCAAGTCCACCAAAGTCCATACTTTGTTCTCATACATGGATCCTATCTCAGATTTCATGGCCTTAAACCATTTTGCGGAATCTGGGCTCATCATCACTTCCTCATAGTTCGTAGGTTCGTCATGGCCTAGTAACATGACTTCCAGAACCGGATTACCGTACCACTTTGGTGCGGAACGTACTCTGGTTGACCTACGAGGTTCGGTAGTAACTTGATCTGAAGTTTCATGATCATCATCATTGACTTCCTCACTAATTGGTGTAGGCATCACTGGAACTGATTTCTGTGATGAATTACTTTCCAATATGGGAGAAGGTACAATTACCTCATCAAGTTCTATTTTCCTCCCACTCACTTCTTTCGAGAGAAACTCCTTCCCTAGAAAGGATCCATTTTAAGCAACAAATATCTTGCCTTCGGATCTGTGATAGAAGGTGTACCCAACAGTTTCTTTTTTGGGTATCCTATGGAGACGCAATTCTCCGATTTGGGTTCGAGCTTATCAAGTTGAAGCTTTTTCACATAAGCATTGCAGCCCCAAACTTTAAGAAACGACAACTTAGGTTTCTTTCCAAACCACAGTTCATACGGTGTCGTCTCAACGGATTTAGATGGTGCCCTATTTAAAGTGAATGCAGTTGTATCTAATACATAACCCCAAAACAATAGTGGTAAATCGGTAAGAAACATCATAGATCGCACCATATCTAATAAAGTATGGTTATGACGTTCGGACACACCATTATGCTGTGGTGTTCCATGTGGCGTGAGTTTGTGAAACTATTCCACATTGTTTTAAATGAAGGCCAAACTTGTAACTCAAATATTTGTCTCCGCGATCAGATCATAGAAAATTTATTTTCTGGTTACGATGATTCTTCACTTCACTCTGAATATTTTTGAACTTTTCAAAATGTTTCAGACTTGTGTTTCATTAAGTAGATATACCCATATCTGGTCAACTCATCTGTGAAGGTCAAAAAATAACGATAACCGCCGCGAGCCTCAACACTCATCGGACCGCATACATCGGTATGTATTATTTCCAGTAAGTCTGTAACTCGCTCCATTGTTCCGGAGAACGGAGTTTTAATCATCTTGCCCATGAGGCATGGTTCACAAGCATCAAATGATTCATAATCAAGTGATTCCAAAAGCCCATCAGCATGGAGTTTCTTCATGCGCTTTACACCAATATGACCTAAACGGCAGTGCCACAAATATGTTGCACTATCATTATCAACTTTGCATCTTTTGGCATCACTATTATGAATATGTGTATTATTACAATCGAGATTCAATAAACCATTTACATTGGATGTATGACCATAGAAGGTTTTATTCATGTAAACAGAACAACAATTATTCTCTAACTTAAATGAATACCCGTATTGCAATAAACATGATCAAATCATATTCATGCTCAACGCAAACACCAAATAACATTTATTTAGGTCCAACACCAATCCCGAAGGTATAGGGAGTGTGCGATGGTGATCTTATCAACCTTGGAATCACTTCCAACACACATCGTCACCTTGCCCTTAACTAGTCTCTGTTCATTTTGCAACTCCTGTTTTGAGTTACTAATCATAGCAACTGAACCGGTATCAAATACCCTGGGGTTACTATGAACACTAGCAAAGTACACATCAATAACATGTATATCAAATATACCTTTGTTCACTTTGCCATCCTTCTTATCCGCCAACTATTTGGGGTAGTTCCGCTTCCAGTGATTAATCCCTTTGCAGTATAATCACTCAGTTTCAGGCTTAAGTCTAGCTTTGGGTTTCTTCACAGGAGTGACAACTTGCTTGTCATTCTTATTGAAGTTCCCTTTCTATCCCTTTGCCCTTTTCTTGAAACTAGTGGACTTGTTATAACCATCAACACTTGATGCTCTTTCTTAATTTCTACCTTCGCCGATTTCAGTATCGCGAAGAGCTCGGGTATTACTTTCGTCATCCCTTGCATATTATAGTTCATCATGAAGTTCTAGTAACTTGGTGATAGTGACTAGAGAACTTTGTCAATTACTATCTTATCTGGAAGATTAACTCCCACTTGATTCAAGCAATTGTAGTACCCAGACAATCTAAGCACATGCTCACTGGTTGAGCTATTCTCCTCCATCTTGTAGGCAAAGTACTGTTAGAGGTCTCATACCTCTCGACACGGGCATGAGTATGAAATACCAATTTCAACTCTTGGAACATCTTATATGCTCCGTGGCGTTCAAAACATTTTTGAAGTCCCGGTTCTAAGCCGTAAAGAATGGTGCACTAAACTATCAAGTAGTCATCATACCGAGCTTTGTCAAACGTTCATAACGTCTGCATCTGCTCCTGCAATAGATCTGTCCCCTAGCGGTGCATCAAGGACATAATTCTTCTATGCAGCAATGAGGAAGATCCTCAGATCACGGACCAAGTCCGCATCATTGCTACTAACATCTTTCAACTTATTTTTCTCTAGGATCATATCAAAAAATAAATGGGGAACTACATCGCGAGCTATTGATCTACAACATAGATATGCAAATACTATCAGGACTAAGTTCATGATAAATTAAAGTTCAATTAATCATATTACTTAAGAACTCCCACTTAGATAGACATCCCTCTAGTCATCTAAATGATCACGTGATCCAAATCAACTAAACCATGTCCGATCATCACGTGAGATGGAGTAGTTTTCAATGGTGAACATCACTATGTTGATCATATCTACTATATGATTCACGCTCGACCTTTTTGGTCTCCATTGTTCCGAGGCCATATCTGCATATGCTAGGATCCTCAAGTTTAACCTGAGTATTCTGCGTGTGCAAAACTGGCTTGCACCCGTTGTATGTGAACGTAGAGCTTATCACACCCTATCATCACGTGGTGTCTCGGCACGACGAACTGTCGCAACGGTGCATACTCAGGGAGAACACTTATACCTTGAAATTTAGTGAGAGATCATCTTATAATGCTACTGCCGTACTAAGCAAAATAAGATGCATAAAGGATAAACATCACATGCAATCAATATAAGTGATATGATATGGCCATCATCATCTTGTGCCTTTGATCTCCTTCTCCAAAGCACCGTCATGATCATCATCGTCACCGGCGCGACACCTTGATCTCCATCGTAGCATCGTTGTCGTCTTGCCATCTATTGCTTCTACGACTATCGCTACCGCTTAGTGATAAAGTAAAAACAATTACATGGCGATTGCATTGCATACAATAAAGCGACAACCATATGGCTCCTACTAGTTGCCGATAACTCTGTTACAAAACATGTACATGATCATCTCATACAATAAAATATAGCATCATGTCTTGACCATATCACATCACAACATGCCCCTGCAAAAACAAGTTAGACGTTCTCTACTTTGTTGTTGCAAGTTTTACGTGGCTGCTACGGGCTTAGCAAGAACCGTTCTTACCTACGCATCAAAACCACAATGATTTTTCGTCAAGTGTTATGTTTTAACCTTCAACAAGGACCGGGCGTAGCCACACTCGATTCAACTAAAGTTGGAGATACAGGCACCCACTAGCCACCTGTGTGCGAAGCACGTCGGTAGAACCAGTCTCATGAACGCGGTCATGTAATGTCGGTCTGGGCCGTTTCATCCAACAATACCGCCGAATCAAAGTATGGCATGCTGGTAAGCAATATGAATATTATCACCCACAACTCTTTGTGTTCTACTCGTGCATATAACATCTACGCATAGACATGGCTCTCATACCACTGTTGGGGAACGCAGTAATTTCAAAAAAATCCTACGATCACGCAAGATCTATCTAGGAGATGCATAGCAACGAGAGGGGAGAGTGTGTCCACGTACCCTCGTAGACCGAAAGCGGAAGCGTTATATCAACACGGTTGATGTAGTCGTACGTCTTCACGATCTGACCGATCTTAGCACCGAACGTACGGCACCTCCATGTTCAGCACATGTTCAGCTCGAGACGTCCCTCGTACTCTTGATCCAGTTGAGGCCGAGGGAGAGTTCCGTCAGCACGACGGCGTGGCGACGGTGATGATGAAGTTACCGGCGCAGGGCTTTGCCTAAGCACTACGATGATATGACCGAGGTGTGTTTCTATGGAAGGGGGCACCGCACACGGTTAAGACAAATCTTGGAGTGCCTTTGGGGTGCCCCCTACCCATGTATATAAAGGAGGGAGGAAGAGGAGGCCGGCCCTAAAGGGGGAGCGCCAAAGAGGGGAGTCCTACTTGGACTCCCGGTCCAAGTAGGATTCGCCCCCCCCCCCTTTCCTATTCCAACTAGGAGAAGGAAGGGAAGGAGGAAGAGGGGAGAAGGAAGGAGGGGGGCGCCGCCCCCTCCTCGTCCAAGTCGGACCAGCCCATGGGGGGGCGCGCGGCCACCCCTTGAGGCCCTTCTCTCCTTTCCCGTATGGCCTGATACGTCCATTTTGCATCATGCTTTTATATCGATACTTATTGCATTATGGGCTATTATTACATATTATTTCACAATACTTGTGCCTATTCTCTCTTATTTTACAAGGTTTGCATGAAGAGGGGGAATGCCGGCAGCTGGAATTCTGGGCTGGAAAAGGAGCAAATATTAGAGACCTATTCTGCACAACTCCAAAAGTCCTGAAACTTCACGGAGGCACGTTTTGGAATTAATAAAACATATTGGCAAAAGAATTAACCAGAGGGGGCCCACACCCTGGCCACGAGGGTGGGGGCGCGCCCTACACCCCTGGGCACGCCCCCCTGTCTCGTGGGCCCCCTGGCAGGCCTCCGGTGCCCATCTTCTGCTATATGAAGTCTTTCGTCCCAGAAAAAATCAGGAGGAAGCTTTCTGGACGAAACACCGCCGCCATGAGGCGAAACCTTGGCGGAACCAATCTAGGGCTCCGGCGGAGCTGTTCTGTTGGGGAAACATCCCTCCGGGAGGGGGAAATCATCACCATCGATCCTCTCAGCGGGAGGGGGTCAATCTCCATCAACATCTTCACCAGCACCATCTCCTCTAAAACCCTAGTTCATCTCTTGTATCCAATCTTTGTCCCAAAACCTCAGATTGGTACCTGTGGGTTGCTAGTAGTGTTGATTACTCCTTGTAGTTGATGCTAGTTGGTTTATTTGGGGGAAGATCATATGTTCAGATCCTTTATGCATATTAATACATGTCTGATTATGAACATGAATATGATTTGTGAGTAGTTACGTTTGTTCCCGAGGACATGGGAGAAGTCTTGCTATAAGTAGTCATGTGAATTTGGTATTCGTTCGATATTTTGATGAGATGCATGTTGTCTTTCCTCTAGTGGTGTTATGTGAACGTCGACTACATGACACTTCACCATTATTTGGGCCTAGAGGAAGGCATTGGGAAGTAATAAGTAGATGATGGGTTGGTAGAGTGACAGAAGCTTAAACCCTAGTTTATGCGTTGCTTCGTAAGGGGCTGATTTGGATCCATATGTTTCATGCTATGGTTAGGTTTACCTTAATACTTCTTTTGTAGTTGCGGATGCTTGCAATAGGGGTTAATCATAAGTGGGATGTCAAGGGAAGGGCAGTACCCAAGCACCGGTCCACCCACATATCAAATTATCAAAGTAACGAACGCGAATCATATGAGCGTGATGAAAACTAGGTTGACGATAATTCCCATGTGTCCTCGGGAGTGTTTCCCTTCATATAAGAGTTTGTCCAGGCTTTTCCTTTGCTACAAAAAGAATTGGGCCATATTTCTGCACCTTATTTAGTTTCATTACTTGTTTCCCGTTACAAATTACCTTATCACAAAACTATCTGTTATCGATAATTTCAGTGCTTGCAGAGAATACCTTACTGAAAATTGCTTGTCATTTCCTTCTGCTCCTCGTTGGGTTCGACACTCTTACTTATCGAAAGGACTACGATAGATACCCTACACTTGTGGGTCATCAAGACTCTTTTCTGGCGCCGTTTTCGGGGAGTGAAGTGCCTTTGGTAGGTGGAATTTGGTAAGGAAAAATTTATATAGTGTGCTGAAATTTACTGTCACTTGTTACTATGGAAAGTAATCCTTTGAGGGGCTTGTTCGGGGTATCTTCACCCCGACCAGTAGAGCAAAGAGGTGCTCCTCAACCTACTGAAAATGTTTACTTTGAAATTCCTTCGGGTATGATCGAGAAACTGCTAGCTAATCCTTTTACAGGAGATGGAACATTGCATCCCGATTTGCACCTAATCTATGTGGATGAAGTTTGTGGATTTTTTAAGCTTGCGGGTATGCCCGAGGATGCTATCAAGAAGAAGGTCTTCCCTTTATCTTTGAAGGGAAAGGCATTGACATGGTTTAGGCTATGTGATGATATGGGATCATGGAACTACAACCGATTGAAATTGGAATTTCATCAGAAGTTTTATCGTATGCATCTGGTCATCGTGATCGTAATTATATATATAATTTTTGGCCTCGCGAAGGAGAAAGCATCGCTCAAGCTTGGGGGAGGCTTAAGTCAATGTTATATTCATGCCCCAATCATGAGCTCTCAAGAGAAATTATTATTCAAAATGTTTATGCTCGGCTTTCTCTCAATAATCGCTCCATGCTCGATACTTCTTGTACTGGTTCTTTAATGATGAAGACTATTGAATTCAAATGGGATTTATTGGAAATAATTAAATGCAACTCTGAAGATTGGGATCTCGACGAAGGTAAGGAGTTAGGTATAACACCTAAGTTTGATTGTGTTAAATCTTTTATGGATACCGATGTTTTTCGTGAATTTAGCACTAAATATGGACTTGACTCTGAGATAGTAGCATCTTTCAGTGAATCCTTTGCTACTCATGTTGATCTCCCTAAGGATAAGTGGTTTAAATATAATCCTCTCATTGAAGTAAAAGTAGTTGCACCTATTAAAGTTGAAGAAAAGACTATCACTTATAATGTCGATCCTGTTGTTCCTACTGCTTATATTGAGAAACCACCTTTCCCTGTTAGAATAAAGGATCATGCTAAAGCTTCAACTGTGGTTCGTAAGAGTAACACTAGAGCACATACACCCCCTGAGCAAATTAAAGTTGAACCTAGTATTGCTATGGTTAAAGATCTCTCGGCCGATAATATCGATGGGCATGTTATTTACGTCTGTGATGAAGCTGCTAGAATTGCTAGACCTGATACTAAAAATAAACATAGACCTTTTGTAGGCATGCCGGTTCTTTCTGTTAAAATAGGAGATCATTGTTATCATGGCTTGTGCGATATGGGTGCTAATGCAAGTGCAAGACCTCATTCCTTATACAAAGAAATTATGCATGATATTGCACCTGCTGAGATAGAGGAAATTGATGTTACAATTAAGCTTGCCAATAGAGACACTATTTCACCAGTTGGGATTGTTATTGATGTTGAAGTCTTGTGTGGGAAAGTTAAATATCCTACTGATTTTCTTGTTCTTGGTTCCCCACAAGATAAATTTTGTCCCATTATATTTGGTAGACCCTTCTTGAATACTATTAATGCTAGGATAGACTGCAAAAAGGATGTTGTTACTATTGGTTTGGGGGATATGTCTCATGAGTTTAATTTTGCTAAATTTTGTAGACAACCCCATGATAAATAACTGCCTAGTAAAGATGAAATTATTGGTCTTGCTTCTGTTGCCGTGCCTCCTAATGATCCGTTAGAACAATATTTGCTCGACCATGAAAATGATATGTTTATGAATGAAAGAAGGGAAATAAATGAAGTATTCTTTAAACATGGACCTATTTTGAAACACAACTTGCCTGTTGAAATCCTAGGGGATCCTCCTCCACCCAAGGGTGATCCCGTGTTTGAGCTTAAACCATTACCTGATACTCTTAAATATGCTTATCTTGATGAGAAAAAGATATATCCTGTTATTATTAGTGCTAACCTTTCAGAGCATGAAGAAAAGAAATTATTGAATACTCTGAAGAAGCACCGTGCTGCTATTGGATATACTCTTGATGATCTTAAGGGCATTAGTCCCACTCTATGTCGGCACAAAATAAAATTGGAGAAAGACGCTAAACCGGTTGTTGATCACCAACGACGGTTAAATCCTAAGACGAAAGAAGTGGTAAGAAAAGAAATACTAAAGCTTCTGGAGGCAGGTATAATTTATCCCGTTGCTGATAGTCAGTGGGTAAGTCCTGTCCATTGTGTCCCTAAGAAGGGAGGCATTACTGTTATCCCTAATGATAAAGATGAATTGATCCCACAAAGAATTGTTACAGGTTATAGAATGGTAATTGATTTACGCAAACTAAATAAAGCTGCTAAAAAGGATCATTACCCTTTACCTTTTACTGATCAAATGCTAGAAAGATTATCCAAACATACGCATTTTTGCTTTCTAGATGGTTATTCTGGTTTCTCTCAAATACCTGTGTCAAAAGAGGATCAAGAAAAGACCACTTTTACTTGCCCTTTCGGTACCTTTGCTTATAGACGTATGCCTTTTGGTTTATGCAATGCACCTGATACCTTTCAAAGATGCATGATGACTATATTCTCTGATTTTTGTGAAAAGATTGTTGAGGTTTTCGTGGATGATCTCTCCGTGTATGGAACTTCTTTTGATGATTGCTTGAGCAACCTTGATCGAGTTTTGCAGAGATGTGAAGAAACTAATCTTGTCTTGAATTGGGAGAAGTGACACTTTATGGTTAACGAAGGTATTGTCCTGGGGCACAAAATTTCTGAAAGAGGTATTGAGGTCGATAAAGCTAAAGTTGATGCTATTGAAAAGATGTTGTGTCCTAAGGACATTAAAGGTATAAGAAGTTTCCTTGGTCATGCCGGTTTTATAGGAGGTTCATTAAAGACTTCTCAAAAAAGTCTAGGCCTCTGACTAATCTCTTACAAAAAGATGTTCCTTTTATCTTTGATGATGATTGTGTAGAAGCATTTGAAATACTTAAGAAAGCCTTGATTTCTGCACCTATTGTTCAGCCACCTGATTGGAATTTACCCTTTGAAATTATGTGTGATGCTAGTGATTATGATGTAGGTGGTGTTCTAGGACAAAGAGTTGATAAGAAATTAAATGTTATTCAAAATGCCAGTAAAACTCTAGAACTTAGTAATAGAGAGCTAAAATTTATTTTGCAAAAGACTGTTAATAGATCTGGAAAGAATTGGTCCAAGGAACTTGATGATGCATTATGGGCCTATGGAACTGCATATAAAAATCCTATGGGTATGTCTCCGTATAAAATGGTTTATGGAAAAGCATGTCACTTACCTCTCGAACTAGAACATAAGGCATATTGGGCCATAAAGAGCTCAATTATGATTTCAAACTTGCCGGTGAGAAGAGGCTATTTGACATTAACTCACTTGCTGAATGGAGAACCCAGGCCTATGAGAATGCCAAACTATTTAAAGAAAAAGTTAAAAGATGGCATGACAAAACGATACGAAAGCGTTGCTATACAACTCCCGTTTAATATTTTTTGCAGGAAAACTCCTCTCTAAATGGGAAGGGCCTTACGTTATCAATGAGGTCTATCATTCCGGTGCCATAAAATCAACAACTTCGAAGGCACAAATCCGAAGGTGGTGAACGGTCAAAGAATCAAACATTATATCTCAGGTAATCCTATAAATGTTGAAACTAATGTTATTGAAACCGTAACCCCGGATTAATACATAAGGGACACTTTCCAGAATGTTTCAGACTCCGAAAAGGAATAGGTATGTGGTACGGTAAGTAAACCTACTCCAAAACAGTTCTAATGGTAATTTTCTCTGTTTAGGAATATTTAAGAAAATAGGAAAATAAGAAGTAGTCCGAAAGGGACACGAGGCATCCACGAGGGTGGAGGGCGCGCCCTACCCCCTGGGCGCGCCCCCTGCCTCATGGGCACCTCGTGTTCCCTCCGGACTCTGTTTTCTTGCACGATACTTCTTTTAGTCGGTAAAAATTCATTATATAATCTCCCGAAGGTTTGGACAACCGTACCACGCAAATATCCTCTGTTTTGTTTCGAGCTGTTTTTCTGGAATATCTAGATCACCATGACATCTCCAAGTGCCCCCAAGGACAAGTTCTTCGAGAAGGTCATCAACCCCTACCTCGCGGAAGTGATGCAACATCCTCAAACCATTGAGATGCATGAGGGGTTGCTGCACATCCGCGATGTTGAGGGACCAAGGAGGACCGGAAGCATGGAGACAAGGCTCGAGGCAATGGAGTGATACGTCCATTTTGCATCATGCTTTTATATCGATATTTATTGCATTATGGGCTGTCATTACACATTATGTCACAATGCTTATGCCTATTCTCTCTTATTTTACAAGGTTTACATAAGGAGGGAGAATACCGGCAGCTGGAATTCTGGGCTGGAAAAGGAGCAAATATTAGAGACCTATTTTGCACAACTCCAAAAGTCCTGAAACTCCACGAAAGTTATTTTTGGAAATAATAAAAATATTGAGCGGAAGAAGTACGTCAGAGGGGGCCCCACCTGGCCACGAGGGTGGGGGCGCGCCCTACCCCCCTGGGCGCGCCCCCTGCCTCGTGGGCCCCCTGTTGGCCCTCCGATGCCCATCTTCTACTATATGAAGTCTTTCGTCCGAAGAAAAATCATAAGCAAGCTTTCGGGACGAGACTCCGCCGCCACAAGGCGGAACCAATCTAGGGCTCCGGCAGAGCTGTTCTGCCGGGGACACTTCCCTCCGGGAGGGGGAAATCATCGCCATCGTCATCACCAACGCTCCTCTCAGCGGGAGGGGGTCAATCTCCATCAACATCTTCACCAGCACCATCTCCTCTAAAACCCTAGTTCATCTCTTGTATCCAATCTTTGTCCCAAAACCTCAGATTGGTACCTGTGGGTTGCTAGTAGTGTTGATTACTCCTTGTAGTTGATGCTAGTTGGTTTATTTGGGGGAAGATCATATGTTCAGATCCTTTATGCATATTAATACATGTCTGATTATGAACATGAATATGATTTGTGAGTAGTTACGTTTGTTCCCGAGGACATGGGAGAAGTCTTGCTATAAGTAGTCATGTGAATTTGGTATTCGTTCGATATTTTGATGAGATGCATGTTGTCTTTCCTCTAGTGGTGTTATGTGAACGTCGACTACATGACACTTCACCATTATTTGGGCCTAGAGGAAGGCATTGGGAAGTAATAAGTAGATGATGGGTTGCTAGAGTGACAGAAGCTTAAACCCTAGTTTATGCGTTGCTTCGTAAGGGGCTAATTTGGATCCATATGTTTCATGCTATGGTTAGGTTTACCTTAATACTTTTGTTGTAGTTGCGGATGCTTGCAATAGAGGTTAATCATAAGTGGGATGCTTGTCCAAGTAAGGGCAGCACCCAAGCACCGGTCCACCCACATATGAAATTATCAAAGTACCGAACGTGAATCATATGAACGTGATGAAAACTAGCTTGACGATAATTCCCATGTGTCCCCGGGAGCGCTTTTCTCTATATAAGAGTTTGTCCAGGCTTGTCCTTTGCTACAAAAAGGATTGGGCCACCTTGCTGCACTTTATTTACTTTTGTTGCTCGTTACAAATTATCCTATCACAAAACTATCTGTTACCTATTATTTCGGTGCTTGCAGAGAATACCTTGCTGAAAACCGCTTATCATTTCCTTCTGCTCCTTGTTGGGTTCGACACTCTTACTTATCGAAAGGACTACGATAGATCCCCTATACTTGTGGGTCATCAAGACTCTTTTCTGGCGCCATTGCCGGGGAGTGAAGCGCCTTTGGTAGGTGGAATTTGGTAAGGAAAAAATTTATATAGTGTGTTGAAATTTACTGTCACTTGTTACTATGGAAAGTAATTCTCTGAGGGGCTTGTTCGGGGTATCTTCACCCCGACCAATAGAGCAAAGAGTTGCTCCTCAACCTACTGAACATACTGAAAATGAAAATTTCCACTTTGAGATTCCTTCGGGTATGTTAGAAAAACTGCTAGCTAATCCTTTTTGTAGGAGATGGAACAAAGCATCCTGATGAGCACCTAATATTCGTGGATGAAGTTTGTGGATTATTTAAGCTTGCAGGTATACCCGGTGATGTTATTAAGAAGAAGGTCTTCCCTTTATCTTTGAAGGAAGATGCATTGACATGGTATAGGCTATGTGATGATACGGGATCATGGAACTACAAACGATTGAAATTGGAATTTCATCAGAAATTTTATCCTATGCATCTTGTTCATCGTGATCGCAATTATATATATAATTTTTGGCCTCGCGAAGGAGAAAGCATCGCTCAAGCTTGGGGGAGGCTTAAATCAATGTTATATTCATGCCCCAATCATGAGCTCTCAAGAGAAATGATTATTCAAAAAATTTATGCTCGGCTTTCTGATAACAATCGCACCATGCTCGATACTTCTTGTGTTGGCTCTTTTATGATGAAGACTATTGAATTCAAATGGGATTTATTGGATAGAATTAAACGCAACTCCGAAGATTGGGATCTCGACGAAGGTAAGGACTCAGGTATGACACCTAAGTTTGATTGTGTTAAATCTTTTATGGATACCGATGTTTTCCGTAAGTTTAGCACTAAATATGGACTTGACTCTGAGATAGTAGCTTCTTTCTGTGAATCTTTTGCTGCTCATATTGATCTCCCTATGGAGAAGTGGTTTAAATATCATCCTCCTATAGAAGTAAAAGTAGCTGCACCTATTAAAGTTGAAGAAAAGACTATCACTTATAATGTTCCTATTGTTCCTACTTCTTATGTTTAGATCCACCTTTCCCTGTTAGAATAAAGGATTATGCTAAAGCTTCAACTGTGGTTCGTAAAAGCAATATTAGAACTTATACACCTCCTGAGAAAATTAAATTTGAACCTAATATTGCTATTGTTAAAGATCTCTTGTCTGATAATATTGATGGGCATGTTATTCATTTCTTTGATGAAACTGCTAGAATTGCCAAACCTTGTGCTAAAGATAAACATAGATCTGTGGTAGGCATGCCTGTTATTTCTGTTAAAATAGGGGATCATTGTCATCATGGCTTATGTGATATGGTTGCTAGTGCTAGTGCAATACATATTAGCCTATACAATGAAATTAAGCATGATATTGCACCTGCTGAGTTAGAAGAAATTGATGTCACAATTAAACTTGCCAATAGAGATACTATTTCACCCATGGGAATTGTTAGAGATGTTGAAGTCTTGTGTGGGAAAACTAAATATCCTGCTGATTTCTTGTTCTTGGTTCCCCACGAGATAGCTTTTCTCCCATTATATTTGGTAGACCCTTCTTGAACACTGTTAATGCTAAGATAGATTGCAAAAAGGATGTCGTTACTATTGGTCTAGGTATATGTCTCATGAGTTTAACTTTTCTAAATTTCGTAGACAACACCGTGAAGAGGAATTGCCTAGTAAGGATGAAATAATTGGTCTTGCTTCTATTGCCGTGCCTCCTAGTGATCCTTTAGAGCAATATTTGCTAGACCATGAAAATGATATGTTTATGAATGAAAGAAGGGAAATAGATGAAGTATTCTTTAAACAGGAACCTATCCTGAAACACAATTTGCCTGTTGAAATCCTAGGGGATCCTCCTCCACCCAAGGGTGATCCCATGTTTCAGCTTAAACCGTTGCCTGATACTCTTAAATATGCTTATCTTGATGAGAAAAAGATATATCCTGTTATTATTAGTGCTAACCTCTCAGAGCAGGAAGAAGAAAGATTATTGAAAACTCTGAAGAAGCACCGTGCTGTATTGGATATACTCTTGATGATCTTAAGGGCATTAGTCCCACTCTATGTCAACATAAAATAAATTTGGAGGAAGATGCCAAACCAGTTCGTGATCATCAATGACGGCTGAATCCTAAAATGAAAGAAGTGGTAAGAAAGGAAATACTAAAGCTTCTAGAGGCAGGTATAATTTATACCGTTGCTGATAGTCAGTGGGTAAGTCCTATCCATTGTGTCCCTAAGAAGGGAGGTATTTCCGTCGTTCCTAATGATAAAGATGAGTTGATCCCGCAAAGAATTATTACAGGTTATAGGATGGTAATTGATTTTCGCAAATTAAATAAAGCTACTAAAAAGGATCATTACCACTTACCTTTTATTGATCAAATGCTAGAAAGATTATCCAAACATACACATTTTTGCTTTCTAGATGGTTATTCTGGTTTCTCTCAATACCTGTGTCAGCCAATGATCAATCAAAGACTACTTTTACTTTCCTTTCGGTACTTTTGCTTATAGACGTATGCCTTTTGGTTTATGTAATGCACCTGCTACCTTTCAAAGATGCATGATGGCTATATTCTCTGACTTTTGTGAACAGATTTGTGAGGTCTTCATGGACGATTTTTTCGTCTATGGATCCTCTTTTGATGATTGGTTGAGCAACCTTGATCGAGTCTTGCAGAGATGTGAAGAAACTAATCTTGTCTTGAATTGGGAAAAGTGCCACTTTATGGTTAATGAAGGTATTGTCTTGGGGCATAAAGTTTCTAAAAGAGGTATTGAAGTTGATAAAGCCAAGGTTGATGCTATTGAAAAGATGCCATGTCCCAAGGACATCAAAGGTATAAGAAGTTTCCTTGGTCACGCCAGTTTTTATAGGAGGTTCATTAAGGACTTCTCAAAAATTTCTCGGCCTCTGACTAATTTATTACAAAAAGATATACCATTTGTCTTTGATGATGATTGTGTAGAAGCATTTGAAATACTTAAGAAAGCACTGATCTCTGCACCTATTGTTCAGCCACCTGATTGGAATTTACCCTTTGAAATCATGTGTGATGCTAGTGATTATGTTGTAGGTGCTGTTCTAGGGCAAAGAGTTGATAAGAAATTAAACGTTTTCCAATATGCTAGTAAAACTCTAGACAATGCTCAAAGAAATTATGCCACTACTGAAAAAGAATTCTTAGCAGTTGTATTTGCTTGTGATAAGTTCAGACCTTATATTGTGGATTCTAAAGTAACTATTCACACTGATCATGCTGCTATTAAATATCTTATGGAAAAGAAAGATGCTAAACCTAGACTTATTAGATGGGTTCTCTTGCTACAAGAATTTGATTTGCATATTGTTGATAGAAAGGGAGCTGAGAACCCCGTTGCACACAACTTGTCTAGGTTAGAAAATGTTCTTGATGACCCACTACCTATTGATGATAGCTTTCCGGATGAGCAATTAAATGTCATAAATACTTCTCGTAGTACTCCGTGGTATGCTGATTATGCTAATTATATTGTTGCTAAATTTATACCACCTAGTTTCACATACCAGCAAACCAAAAAGTTTTTCTATGATTTGAGGCATTACTTTTGGGATGACCCACATCTTTATAAAGAAGGAGTAGATGGTGTTATTAGACGTTGTGTACCTGAGCATGAACAGGAACAGATCCTGCGCAAGTGTCACTCCGAGGCTTATGGAGGACACCACGCTGGAGATAGAACTACACATAAGGTATTGCAATATGGTTTTTATTGGCCTACTCTCTTCAAGGATGCCCGTAAGTTTGTCTTGTCTTGTGATGAATCCCAAAGAATTGGTAATATTAGTAGACGTCAAGAAATGCCTATGAATTATTCACTTGTTATTGAACCATTTGATGTTTGGGGCTTTGATTATATGGGACCTTTTCCTGCCTCTAATGGATATACACATATTTTAGTTGTTGTTGATTACGTTACTAAGTGGGTAGAAGCTATTCCAACTAGTAGTGCTGATCATAACACTTCTATTAAGATGCTTAAAGAAGTTATTTTTCCGAGGTTTGGAGTCCCTAGGTATATAATGACTGATGGTGGTTCACATTTTATTCATGGTGGTTTTCGTAAAATGCTTGCTAAGTATGATGTTAATCATAGAATTGCATCTCCTTATCACGCTCAGTCTAGTGGTCAAGTAGAATTGAGCAATAGAGAGCTCAAATTAATTTTGCAAAAGACTGTTAATAGATCTAGAAAGAATTGGTCCAAGAAACTTGATGATGCATTATGGGCATATAGAACTGCATATAAAAATCCTATGGGTATGTCTCCGTATAAAATGGTTTATGGAAAAGCATGTCATTTACCTCTCAAATTAGAACATAAGGCTTATTGGGCTATGAAAGAACTCAACTATGATTTCAAACTTGCCGGTGAGAAGAGGTTATTTGACATTAGCTCACTTGATGAATGGAGAACCCAAGCTTATGAGAATGCCAAATTGTTTAAAGAAAAAGTCAAAAGATGGCATGACAAAAGAATACAAAAGCGTGAGTTTAATGTAGGTGATTACGTATTGCTATACAACTCTCGTTTAAGATTTTTTGCAGGAAAATTTCTCTCTAAATGGGAAGGTCCTTACGTTATCGAGGAGGTCTATCGTTCCGGTGCCATAAAAATCAACAACTTCGAAGGCACAAATCCGTAGGTGGTGAACGGCCAAAGAATCAAACATTATATCTCAGGTAATCCCATAAATGTTGAAACCAATGTTATTGAAACCGTAACCCCGGAGGAATACATAAGGGACACTTTCCGGAACGTCTCAGACTCCGAAAAGGAATAGGTATGTGGTACGGTAAGTAAACCGACTCCAAAACAGTTCTAATGGCAATATTTCTCCGTTTTAGAATATTTCGAAAAATAGAAAAATAAGAGGCAGTCCGGGAAGACCACGGGGCCTCCACGAGGGTGGAGGGCGCGCCCTACCCTACTGGGCGCGCCCCCTGCCTCGTGGGCACCTCGTGTGCTCTCCGGACTCCGTCTTCTTGCACGATGCGTATTTTGGTAGGTAAAAATTCATTATATAATCTCTCGAAGGTTTTGACTCCTGTATCACGCAAATATCCTCTGTTTTCGTTTCGAGTTGTCCTGCTGCAGATTAGAGCAACATGTCATCCCAGGATTCTGAAGGAGAAAGCTATGTGGCTGATTACCTTGCAAATCCCAAGGTCTATGGAGATGTGGACCATTGTGGTTGGACTACGGAAGAAGAAGAGGACTATGAGCCCAAGAGAAAGGAGGAGACGAGCTCTGATGAAGATGAAGTCCCATTACCTCAACCTGGGGACATGCATGTGGAGTTCAAAAAGTCAAGTCTCCCTGGTAGAGCAAAGAAATTTAAGATCAAGTATATCCCTTTCGTCTTTTGCAGGAAAACAAGCAGGAATTATGCAAAAAGACATTAAGCCTGGAGCAGGAGATCGATGACTTGAGGGATCAAAATTCTGTCCTCAGGCGCAAATTAAGGATGAAGCCTACGCCATAACCTAAACCATCATCTCCATCACCTCCGAAGAAGGAGACATAATCACATGGGTATGGGAACTCCCCTTGGCAACTGCCAAGCTTGGGGGAGATGCCCCAGTATCGTATCACCATCACACTCCTATCTTTACCGTTTTTCTTAGTTCGATCCTATTTAGTAGTATCTTGATCTAGTAGATAAAGTTTTGGTATGATCTAGTTTTGAGTTTTGCTTTATGATCCTTCTATGTAATCGAGTCCGTGAGCTATATATAATAAAGATTAGTGTTGAGTCAAGGGCTTGATTATTTTGCCATGATCTTGAGTGAATAAAAGAATAGAGAAAAGAAATAAAGAGATCATATTGATCTTATTGAGATTAATGACTTCACATAGGAAGAGTATGATGATTAAAAATTATTGAGAGTTGACAAACATAGTTTTGGTCATCGTTGCAATTAATAGGAAGTAATAAAGAAAGAGGGGTTTCACATATAAATATATTATCATGGACATCTTTTATGATTGGGAGCACTCATTAAAATATGACATGCTAAAGAGTTGACGTTGGACAAGGAAGACAACGTAATGGGTTATGTTTTCTTATATCTGAGATAAAGTATATTGTCATGGATCATCCAACATGTTGAGCTTGCCTTTCCCCCTCATGCTAGCCAAATTCTTTGCACCAAGTAGAGATACTACTTGTGCTTCCAAAGACCCATAAACCAGTTTTGCCATGAGAGTCCACCATATCTACCTATGGATTGAGTAAGATCCTTCAAGTAAGTTGTCATCGGTGCAAGCAATAAAAATCGCCCTTTAAATATGTATGATTGATTGGTGTGGAGGAAATAAGCTTTATACGATCTTGTGATGTGGAAGAAATAAAAGCGACGGACTGCATAATAAAGGTTCATATCACAAGGGGCAATATAAAGTGACGTTCTTTCGCATTAAGATTTTGTGCATCCAACCCTAAAAGCGCATGGGAACCTCTGTTTCCCTCTGCGAAGGGCCTATCTTTTATTATTATCTTCTACCTTATGCAAGAGTCATGGTGATCTTCACCTTTCCTTTTTACATTTTATCCTTTGGCAAGCACAGGATGTTGGAAAGATCCTGATAGATATATCAAATTGGATGTAAGTTAGCATGAGTTATTATTGTTGACATTACCCTTGAGGTAAAAGGTTGGGAGGCGAAACTATAAGCCCCTATCTTTCTCTGTGTCCGATTAAAACTCCGTAACCACAAGTATTGCGTGAGTGTTAGCAATCATGAAAGACTAAATGATAGTTGAGTATGTGGACTTGCTAGAAAGCTCTGACATAGACTCTTTATGATGTTATGATAAATTGCAATTGCTTCAATGACTGAGATTATAGTTTGTTGGTTCTCAATAAAGTTTCTGATTCATACTTTGCATTGTGAATAGATTATTACTTGAGCATAAGAAATCATATGACCATATTCATATATGTTGCTGTTATGAGAATAATCATGATGCCCTCATGTCTGTATTTTATTTTATCGACACCTCTACCTCTAAACATGTGGACATATTTATCGTTATCGGCTTTCGCTTGAGGACAAGCGAGGTCTAAGCTTGGGGGAGTTGATACGTCCATTTTGCATCATGCTTTTATATTGATATTTATTGCATTATGGGCTTTTATTACACATTATGTCACAATGCTTATGCCTATTCTTTCTTATTTTAGAAGGTTTACATAAGGAGGGAGAATACTGGCAACTGGAATTCTGGGCTGGAAAAGGAGCAAATATTAGACACCTATTCTGCACAACTCCAAAAGTCCTGAAACTCCACGAAAGTTATTTTTGGAAATAATAAAAATATTGAGCGGAAGAAGTACGTCAGAGGGGGCCCCACCTGGCCACGAGGGTGGGGGGCGCGCCCTACCCCCCTGGGCGCGCCCCCTGCCTCGTGGGCCCCCTGCCGGCCCTCCGATGCCCATCTTCTACTATATGAAGTCTTTCGTCCGAAGAAAAATCATAAGCAAGCTTTCGGGACGAGACTCCGCCGCCACGAGGCGGAACCTTGGCGGAACCAATCTAGGGCTCCGGCAGAGCTGTTCTGCCGGGGACACTTCCCTCCGGGAGGGGGAAATCATCGCCATCGTCATCACCAACGCTCCTCTCAACGGGAGAGGGCAATCTCCATCAACATCTTCACCAGCACCATCTCCTCTGAAACCCTAGTTCATCTCTTGTATCCAATTCTTGTCTCCAAGTCTGGGATTGGTACCTGTAGGTTGCTAGTAGTGTTGATTACGCCTTGTAGTTGATGCTAGTTGGTTTATTTGGTGGAAGCTCATATGTTCAGATCCTTTATGCATATTAATACCCCTTTGATTATGAACATGAATATGCTTTGTGAGTAGTTACGTTTGTTCCTGAGGACATGGGAGAAGTCTTGCTATTAGTAGTCATGTGAATTTGGTATTCGTTCGATATTTTGATGAGATGTATGTTGTCTATCCTCCAGTGGTGTTATGTGAACGTCGACTACATAACACTTCACCATTATTTGGTCCTAGAGGAAGGCATTGGGAAGTAATAAGTAGATGATGGGTTGCTAGAGTGACAGAAGCTTAAACCCTAGTTTATGCGTTGCTTCGTAAGGGGCTGATTTGGATCCATATGTTTCATGCTATGGTTAGGTATACCTTAATACTTTTGTTGTAGTTGCGGATGCTTGCAATAGAGGTTAATCATAAGTGGGATGCTTGTACAAGTAAGGGCAGCACCCAAGCACCGGTCCACCCACATATCAAATTATCAAAGTACCGAACGCGAATCATATGAATGTGATGAAAACTAGCTTGACAATAATTCCAATGTGTCCTCGGGAGCGCTATTCTGTATATAAGAGTTTTTCCAGGCTTGTCCTTTGCTACAAAAAGGATTGGTCCACCTTGCTGCACTTTATTTACTTTTGTTACTTGTTGCTCGTTACAAGTTATCCTATCACAAAACTATCTGTTACCTATTATTTCAGTGCTTGCAGAGAATACCTTGCTGAAAACCGCTTATCATTTCCTTCTGCTCCTCGTTGGGTTCGACACTCTTACTTATCGAAAGGACTACGATAGATCCCCTGTACTTGTGGGTTATCATGGAGCAACAAGTTTTCAAGTGCCAGGAGATGGTGGAACGTGGACTCGACGCCAATCATATAATGATCACGGAGTTCACCAACAACCACAAGATGCATGCCAAGAACATTGGGGAGGCAATCTTCAAGCTTCACGAGAAAATTGAGTGCCTCCAAGCCCAGATTTATGACCTGCAAAACCAAAACTGTGAGTATGAATATAGATTCAAGAGGATGAGTTTGGTTGCAGATTTAAGGATCCCGGAGACTCGATCATCCTTTTTCGATGGTGAGCCTATGCCTTGGAAGATGGACGACAAGACTACATCGTCAACAACTCCACCATCACCACCCCCGAGGAAAGAGATATAAACACATGGGTATGGGAACTCCCCTTGGCAACTGCCAAGCTTAGGGGAGGTGCCCCGGTATCGTATCACCACCACACTCCTATCTTTACCATTTTTCTTAGTTCAGTCCTTTTGGTAATATCTTGATCTAGTAGAATAAAGTTTTAGTATGATTTAGTTTTGAGTTTTGCTTTATGATCCTTCTATGTAATCGAGTCCGTGAGCTATATATAATAAAGATTAGTTTTGAGTCAAGGGCTTGAATATCTTGCTATGATCGTGAGGGAATTAAAGGAAAAGAAAGAATAAAAAGAAATAAAGAGATCATATTGATCTTATGGAGAGTAATGACTTCACATATAAAGAGTATGATGAATAAAAGTTGTTGAGAGTTGACAAACATAGTTTTGGTCATCGTTGCAATTAATAGGAAGTAATAAAGAAAGAGAGGTTTTCACATATAAATATACTATCTTGGACATCTTTTATGATTGTGAGCACTCATTAAAATATGACATGCTAAAGAGTTGATGTTGGACAAGGAAGACAACGTAATGGGTTATGTTTTCTTATATCTGAAATAAAGTATATTGTCATGGATCATCCAACATGTTGAGCTTGCCTTTCCCCCTCATGCTAGCCAAATTCTTTGCACCAAGTAGAGATACTACTTGTGCTTCCAAATATCCTTAAACCCAGTTTTGCCGTGGGAGTCCACCATATCTACCTATGGATTGAGTAAGATCCTTCAAGTAAGTTGTCATTGTTGCATGCAATAAAAATTGCTCTCTAAATATGTATGATTTATTAGTGTGGAGAAAATAAGCTTTATACGATCTTGTGATGTGGAAGCAATAAAAGTGACGGACTGCATATTAAAGGTCCATATCACAAGTGGCAATATAAAGTGACGCTCTTTTGCATTAAGATTTCGTGCATCCAACCATAAAAGCACATGACAACCTTTGCTTCCCTCTGCGAAGGGCCTATCTTTTATTCTTGTCTTATACCCTGTACAAGAGTCATGGTGATCTTCACCTTTCCTTTTTATATTTTATCCTTTGGCAAGCACATGTGTTGGAAAGATCCTGATATATATATCCAATTGGATGTAAGTTAGCATGAACTATTATTGTTGACATTACCCTTGAGGTAAAAGGTTGGGAGGCAACACTATAAGCCCCTATCTTTCTCTGTGTCTGATTAAAACTCCATAACCATAAGTATTGCGTGAGTGTTAGCAATTGTGAAAGACTAAATGATAGTTGAGTATGTGGACTTTCTGAAAAGCTCTTATATTGACTCTTGCTGATGTTATGATAAATTTCAATTGCTTCAATGATCGAGATGATAATTTGTTAGTTCTCAATGAAGTTTCTGGTTCATACTTGACATTGTGAATAGATTATTACTTGAGCATAAGAAATCATATGACAATATTTATATATGTTTCTGTTATAAGAATGATCATAATGCCCTCATGTCCGTATTTTATTTCATCGACACCTCTATCTCTAAACATGTGGACATATTTTTCGTTATCGGTTTCCGCTTGAGGACAAGCGAGGTCTAAGCTTGGGGGAGTTGATACGTCCATTTTGCATCATGCTTTTATATCGATATTTATTGCATTATGGACTGTTATTACACATTATGTCACAATACTTATGCCTATTCCATCTTATATTACAAGGTTTGCATGAAGAGGGGGAATACCGACAGCTGGAATTCTGGGCTGGAAAAGGAGCAAATATTAGAGACCTATTCTGCACAACTCCAAAAGTCCTGAAACTTCATGGAGGCGCGTTTTGGAATTAATAAAAAATATTGGCGAAAGAATTAACCAGAGGGGGCCCACACCCTGGCCACAAGGGTGGAGGGCGCGCCCTACCCCCTGGGTGCGCCCCCCTGCCTCGTGGGCCCCCTGGCAGGCCTCTAGTGCCCATCTTCTGCTACATGAAGTCTTTCGTCCGAGAAAAAATCAGGAGGAAGCTTTTGGGACGAAACACCGCCGCCACGAGGCGGAACCAATCTAGGGCTCCGGCGGAGCTGTTCTGCCGGGGAAACATCCCTCCGGGAGGGGGAAATCATCACCATCGATCCTCTCAGCGGGAGGGGGTCAATCTCCATCAACATCTTCACCAGCACCATCTCCTCTAAAACCCTAGTTCATCTCTTGTATCCAATCTTTGTCCCAAAACCTCAGATTGGTACCTGTGGGTTGCTAGTAGTGTTGATTACTCCTTGTAGTTGATGCTAGTTGGTTTATTTGGTGGAAGATCATATGTTCAGATCCTTTATGCATATTAATACATGTCTGATTATGAACATGAATATGATTTGTGAGTAGTTACGTTTGTTCCTGAGGACATGGGAGAAGACTTGCTATAAGTAGTCATGTGAATTTGGTATTCGTTCGATATTTTGATGAGATGCATGTTGTCTTTCCTCTAGAGGTGTTATGTGAACGTCGACTACATGACACTTCACCATTATTTGGGCCTAGAGGAAGGCATTGGGAAGTAATAAGTAGATGATGGGTTAGTAGAGTGACAGAAGCTTAAACCCTAGTTTATGCGTTGCTTCGTAAGGGGCTGATTTGGATCCATATGTTTCATGCTATGGTTAGGTTTACCTTAATACTTCTTTTGTAGTTGCAGATGCTTGCAATAGGGGTTAATCATAAGTGGGATGTCCAAGGAAGGGCAGCACCCAAGCACCGGTCCACCCACATATAAAATTATCAAAGTAACGAACGCGAATCATATGAGCGTGATGAAAACTAGCTTGTTGATAATTTCCATGTGTCCTCGGGAGCGTTTTCCTTCATATAAGAGTTTTTCCGGGCTTGTCCTTTGATAAAAAAGGATTGGGCCATCTTTCTGCACCTTATTTACTTTCATTACTTGTTGCCCGTTACAAATTACCTTATCACAAAACTATCTGTTACCGATAATTTCAGTGCTTGCAAAGAATACCTTACTGAAAACTGCTTGTCATTTCCTTCTGCTCCTCATTGGGTTCGACGCTCTTACTTATCGAAAGGACTATGATAGATCCCCTACACTTGTGGGTCATCATGGCCCATTAATGCCCACTACTTCCCCCGGCGAATATTCGTAACTTTCCGGTACTCCGAAAAATACCCGAATCACTCGGAACCTTTCCGATGTCCGAATATAGCCTTCCAATATATCGATCTTTACCTCTCGACCATTTTGAGACTCCTCGTCATGTCCATGATCTCATCCGGGACTCCGAACAAACTTCGGTCATCAAATCACATAACTCATAATACAAATCGTCATCGAACGTTAAGCGTGCGGACCCTACGGGTTCGAGAACTATGTAGACATGACCGAGACACATCTCCGGTCAATAACCAATAGCGGAGCCTGGATGCTCATATTGGCTTCTACATATTCTACGAAGATCTTTATCGGTCAAACCGCATAACAACATACGTTGTTCCCTTTGTCATCGGTATGTTACTTGCCCAAGATTCGATCGTCGGTATCATCAGACCTAGTTCAATCTCGTTACCGGCAAGTCTCTTTACGCATTCCGTAATACTTCACGCTGCAACTAACTCATTAGTCACATTGCTTGCAAGGCTTATAGTGATGAGCATTACCGAGAGGGCCCAGAGATACCTCTCCGAAACACGGAGTGACAAATCCTAGTCTCGATCTATGCCAACCCAACAAATACCTTCGGAGACACCTGTAGAGCATCTTTATAATCACCCATTCACATTGTGACGTTTGATAGAACACAAAGTGTTCCTCCGGTATTCGGGAGTTGCATAATCTCATAGTCTGAGGAACATGTATAAGTCATGAAGAAAGCAGTAGCAATGAAACTGTAACGATCATAATGCTAAGCTAACAAATGAGTCTTGTTCATCACATCATTCTCCTAATGATGTGATCCCGTTTATCAAATGACAACACATGTCTATGGCTAGGATACAAAACCATCTTTGATAAACGAGCTAGTCAAGTAGAGGCATACTAGGGACACTTATGTTTTGTCTATGTATTCACACATGTACTAAGCTTCCGGTTAATACAATTCTAGCATGAATAATAAACATTTATCATGAAATAAGGAAATAAATAATAACTTTATTATTGCCTCTAGGGTATATTTCCTTCACTAAGAAAAATGGCAAAGATAGAAGTGTGATGGTGATACGATACCGGGGCACCTCCCCCAAGCTTGGCAGTTGCCTGGGGGAGTGCCCATACCCATGTATTTATGTCTCTTTCTTCGGAGGTAGTGATGATGGAGTTGTTGATGTTGTAGGCTTGTTGTCCATATTCCAAGGCATAGGCTCACCATCATAGAAGGATGATCGAGTCTCTGGGATCCTCAAATCTGCAGCCAAACTCATCCTCTTGAATCTATATTCATACTCACGGTTTTGGTTTTGCAGGTCATAGATCTGGGCTTGGAGGTGCTCGATTTTCTCGTGAAGCTTGAAGATGGTCTCCCCAATGTTCTTGGAATCCAGCTTGTGGTTGTTGGTGAACTCAGCGATCATCATGTGGTTGGCGTTGAGTCTGCATTCCACCATCCCCTGGCACTTGAAAACTTGTTGCTCCATTGCTTCGAGTCTTTCTCCACGCTTCTGGTCCTCCTTGGTCCCTCAACATCGCTGACGTGCAGCACCCCATCACGCATCTCAATGGTTTGAGGGTGTTGCAGCACCTCCGCGAGGTAGGGGTTGATGACCTTCTCGAAAAACTTGTCCTTGGGGGCACTTGAAGACGTCATGGTGATCTAGATCTGTCAGGAAAACAGCTCGAAACAAAAGCAGAGGGTTCTGTCGTGGTAACGTGGTCAAAAACTACGGGAGATTATATAATGAATTTTCACCAACCAAAAGAAGTATCGTGCAAGAAAACGGAGTCCAGAGGGCACACGAGGTGCCCACGAGGCAGGGGCGCGCCCTCCACCCTCGTGGATGCCTCGTGTCCTTCCCGGACTACTTCTTATTTTCCTATTTTCTTAAATATTCCGAAACGGAGAAAAATTGCTATTAGAACTATTTTGTAGTCGGTTTACTTACCGTACCACGTACCTATTCCTTTTCGGAGTTTGAAACTTTCTGGAAAGTGTCCCTTATGTACTCCTCCGGGCTTACGGTGTCAATAACATTGGCTTCAACATTTATGGGATTACCTGAGATATAATGTTTGATTCTTTGACCGTTCACCACCTTTGGATTTGTGCCTTCGAAGTTGTTGATTTTTATGGCACCGGAACGATAGACCTCCTCGATAACGTAAGGACCTTCCCATTTAGAGAGGAGTTTTCCTACAAAAAATCTTAAACGAGAGTTGTATAACAAAACATAATCACCTACATTAAACTCACGCTTTTGTATCCTTTTGTCATGCCATCTTTTAACTTTTTCTTTAAACAGTTTGGCATTCTCATAAGCATGGGTTCTCCACTCATCAAGTGAGCTAATGTCAAATAGTCTCTTCTCACCGGCAAGTTTGAAATCATAATTGAGCTCTTTAGTGGCCCAATATGCCTTATGTTCTAGTTCGAGAGGTAAGTGACATGCTTTTCCATAACCATTTTATACGGGGACATACCCATAGGATTTTTATATGCTGTTCTATAGGCCCATAATGCATCATCAAGTTTCTTGGACCAATTCTTTCTAGATCTATTAACAGTCTTTTGCAAAATTAATTTAATCTCCCTATTACTCAGTTCTACTTGACCACTAGACTGTGGGTGGTATGGAGATGCAATTCTATGATTAACATCATACTTAGCAAGCATTTTATGAAAAGCACCATGAATAAAATGTGAACCACCATCAGTCATTAAGTATCTAGGGACTCCAAACCTCAGAAAAATAACTTCTTTAAGCATCCTAATAGAGGTGTTATGATCATCACTACTAGTTGGAATTGCTTCTACCCACTTAGTAACGTAATCAACAGCAACTAAAATATGTGTATACCCATTAGAGGAAGGAAACGGTCCCATATAATCAAAGCCCCAAACATCAAATGGTTCAATAACAAGTGAATAGTTCATAGGCATTTCTTGACGTCTACTAATATTACCAATTCTTTGACATTCATTACAAGACAAGACAAACTTACGGGCATCTTTGAAAAGAGTAGGCCAATAAAAACCGGATTGCAATACCTTATGCGCAGTTCTATCTCCAGCGTGGTGTCCTCCATAAGGCTCGGAGTGACACTTGCGTAGGATCTGTTCCTGTTCATGCTCAGGTACACAACGTCTAATAACACCATCTACTCCTTCTTTATAAAGGTGTGGGTCATCCCAGAAGTAATGTCTTAAATCATAGAAAAACTTTTTCTTTTGCTGGTATGTGAAACTAGGTGGTATAAATTTAGCAACAATGTGATTAGCATAATCAGCATACCATGGAGTAGTACGGGAAGCATTTATGATAGCTAATTGTTCATCAGGAAAGCTATCATCAATAGGCAGTGGGTCATCAAGAACATTATCTAACCTAGACAAGTTGTCTGCAAGGGGGTTCTCAAGTCCCTTTCTATCAGTAATATGCAAATCAAATTCTTGTAGCAAGAGAACCCATCTAATAAGTCTAGGTTTAGCATCTTTCTTTTCCATAAGATATTTAATAGCAGCATGATCAGTGTGAACAGTTACTTTGGAATCAACAATATAAGGTATGAACTTATCACAAGCAAATACAACGGCCAAAAATTCTTTTTCAGTAGTAGCATAATTTCTCTGGGCACTGTCTAGAGTTTTACTAGCATATTGGATAACATTTAATTTCTTATCAACTCTTTGTCCTAGAACAGCACCTACATCATAATCACTAGCATCACACATAATTTCAAAGGGTAAATTCCAATCAGGTGGCTGAACAATAGGTGCAGAAATCAAGGCTTTCTTAAGTATTTCAAATGCTTTTACACAATCATCATCAAAGACAAAAGGAACATATTTTTGTAAGAGATTAGTCAGAGGCCTAGAAATTTTTGAGAAGTCTTTAATGAACCTCCTATAAAAACCGGCATGACCAAGGAGACTTCTTATACCTTTAATGTCCTTAGGACACGACATCTTTTCAATAGTATCAACTTTAGCTTTATCAACTTCAATACCTCTTTCAGAAATTTTATGCCCCAAGACAATACCTTCATTAACCATAAAGTGGCACTTCTCCCAATTCAAGACAAGATTAGTTTCTTCACATCTCTGGAAAACTCGATCAAGGTTGCTTAAGCAATCATCAAAAGAAGTTCCATACACGGAGAAATCATCCACGAAAACCTCAACAATCTTTTCACAAAAGTTAGAGAATATAGCAGTCATACATCTTTGAAAGGTAGCATGTGCATTACATAAACCAAAAGGCATACGTCTATAAGCAAAGGTACCAAAAGGGCAAGTAAAAGTGGTCTTTTCCTGATCCTCTTTTGACACAGGTATTTGAGAGAAACCAGAATAACCGTCTAGAAAGCAAAAATATGTATGTTTGGATAATCTTTCTAGCATTTGATCAATAAAAGGTAAAGGGTAATGATCTTTTCTAGTAGCTTTATTTAATTTGCGGAAGTCAGTTACAATTCTATAACCTGTAACAATTCTTTGTGGGATCAATTCATCTTTATCATTAGGAACGGCAGTAATACCTCCCTTCTTAGGGACACCATGGACAGGACATACCCACTGACTATCAGCAAAAGGATAAATTATACCTGCCTCCAGAAGCTTTAGTATTTCATTTCTTACCACTTCTTTCATCTTAGGATTTAACCGTCGTTGGTGATCAACAACCGGTTTAGCGTCTGTCTCCAATTTTATTTTGTGTTGGCATAGAGTGGGACTAATGCCCTTAAGATCATCAAGAGTATATCCAATAGCAGCACGGTGCTTCTTCAGAGTTTTTAATAATTTCTCTTCTTCCTGCTCTGAAAGGTTAGCACTAATAATAACAGGATATATCTTCTTTTCATCAAGATAAGCATATTTAAGGGTATGAGGTAATGGTTTAAGCTCAAACATGGGATTACCCTTGGGTGGAGGAGGATCCCTTAAAATTTCAACAGGCAAGTTGTGTTTCAAAATAGGTCCCTATTTAAAGAATACTTCATCTATTTCCCTTCTTTCATTCATAAACATATCATTTTCATGGTCTAGCAAATATTGTTCTAAAGGATCATTAGGAGGCACGGCAATAGAAGCAAGACCAATAATTTCATATTTACTAGGCAATTTATATCATGGGGTTGTCTACGAAATTTAGCAAAATTAAAATCATGAGACATATCCCCTAAACCAAAAGTAACAATATCCTTTTCGTAGTCTATCTTAGCATTAACAGTATTCAAGAAGGGTCTACCAAATATAATGGGACAAAAGTCATCTTGTGGGGAACCAAGAACAAGAAAATCAGTAGGATATTTAATTTTCCCACACAAGACTTCAATATCTCTAACAATCCCAACTGGTGAAATAGTATCTCTATCGGCAAGCTTAATAGTAATTTCAATATCTTCTATCTCAGCAGGTGCAATATCATGCATAATTTCTTTGTATAAGGAATGAGGTATTGCACTCGCACTAGCACCCGTATCACATAAGCCATGATAGCAATGATCTCCTATTTTTACAAAAACAACAGGCATGCCTACAACAGGTCTATGTTTATTTTTATTATCGGGTCTAGTGATTCTAGCAGCTCCATCACAAAAGTAAATAACATGCCCATCAACATTATCGACCAAGAGATCTTTAACCATAGCAATACTAGGTTCAACTTTAATTTCTCGGAGGGTGTAGGTGTTCTAGCATAACTCTTGCGAACCACAGTTGAAGCTTTAGCATGATCCTTTATTCTAACAGGGAAAGGTGGTTTCTCAATATAAGCGGTAGGAACAATAGGATCAACATTATAAGTGATAGTCTTTTCTTAAACTTTAATAGGTTCAACTACTTTTACATCAATGGGAGGATTATATTTAAACTACTTCTCCTTAGGGAGATCAACATGTGTAGCGGCCAGACCTCAAACAGTCTGTGCTCTGTGCTTTAGTGTCATCCCTGGATTAGTAATGCTGACACGCACAGTACAAATGGAGGATTTATAACAGAGTAGCAATCACACACTTATTACATCGAGTATCTCAAAAGAGAAATAAGTATGATAAATATGGCTTAAGGCCGTCTAATACGATAACAGCGGAAGACTTGGAAGATAAGTGAGTCCATCAACTCCAACGGCATCACTGAGTATAAGACCACGACCTAAGGCACCTTACTCGTCGTCTGAACAGTCTGTAACATAAAACGTTGCAGCCCGAAAACGGGTCAGCACATGGAATATGCTGGCAATGTAACACATAGAGAGAAATGAACATAATAATGCTATACTACATGCATATATGGCTGGTAGAAGGCTCTATCGTTACAGTTTTGCGAAAAGCCAATTTTTCCCTACTGCAAAGGAATAAATTTTATTTAACTATCATGGTGGTTGTTAAACATTGAGAAGGTTGACAGCATCTCAATCCCAATTAAGTATCACCATTAACCCAACAATATTAATTAAAGTAACATGGTGATGAGATTCACATGATAATCCAAGTACTAGATACTCAAGATGTCCATAACCAGGGACACGGCTAACCATGATTAGTTTGTACACTCTGCAGAGGTTTGTGCACTTTTCCCCACAAGACTCGATCGCCTCCGCTTGATTCTCGCACTACATGATGTTTGAGAAACGGATGACCGAGACACAGTCTTTCAGAAACAATAACTCTTTACTCCGGGTGGACAGTTACACCTATTTTCCCCTACATCTGCTAGCCCATCTCTTCAAGAGATCATGTAACCTACTCAACTATGCTAGAGCCCATAATAGCTTGTGGCTGCACACGGAAGTTTCTAGCATGAATAATCTTATGATCCCTTTGAGCCTGGGTGGCGGTCCTTAGAAAAACAGGCAACACTGGGTTCTCCAGGTGCCTCAATCCACCTAGATGTGAGTTTTAGTTGCCACCTTAAGTAAACCATTAATTAACAATCTCACATCTGTCGTGAATATCTCTCAAACCCAATCCACGTCTACTAGCATAACATAGCGATATAAACAAACGTAGAAGTAACTCCCAAGGGTTTGATAATAAACAGGTAATAGGTACTACCTCAACTACATCCCAATACCCACAATTTAGTTAGATCCTAACCATGCAATGTTTGAGGGTTGGTCTAATGCAATAAAACTGGGTAGTAAAAGAGGTATGATCAACGTGTTACTTGCCTTGCTGATGATCCGTGAAACTTAGCGATTCGAAGTAGCAAGCGGCGCACTCCGGGTACTCTATCGCAAACAAACAAGCATACAATAAGCACTCATCAAATGCACAGGTAAAACTCAAATAACGATCTAACCAGAAAGTTCAACTTAAGAACTCCGGTTTGCAAAAAGAATCAAATCGAACGAAGCAACGAAAGTCAAACGGCGAGAGAAACAAGCTTCGTTTACTAATCTGGATCTAGGCCAAATTTTACAGTAGCAAAACTTGTTTGAGTGAGTTAAACGGAAAGAGAATTTCGAGACGAAACTCTAGGCGCTTGAATCGCCTGATTCCGATAAACGAGCGAAGAGATAAACGAAAACGAAAATCTGATCAGAAATCGCGATCTGGAATAATCACGGAAAATCCGACGAAAAAGAAAACTGACGAATTGTTAAACGAACGGACGTTCGTTAACAGCGACTAACCGACGAACACGTTCGTTAAAACGAACGGGCCGGTGAATGTTCACTAATTAAATAAACCGAAAAAAATAAATCGATCTATATAAGAAAACTAGGGTTTCGAAAAAAATAAACCGAGGTGGTTTTAAAAAAACGGACGGCGAACGGCGGCGGCTCCGGCTAACCTCCGGCGAGGCTCGGGATGGACTCCGGCGGGTTGGGCGAGGTGCGGCGAGGGGCGGCGGGGCTGCGGGCGTCGTCGGGAGGCGGCGGGGCGACGAGGGCGGCGGCGTACGGCGTCGGGGCGGCGAGCTCCTCGGGCGGCGGCGTCGGGCTCCGGCGGCGGCATCTCCTCGGGCGGTGGCGGCTTCGGGTCGGGGCGGGGACGGGGTGAGGAGAGGGCGGCGGGGCTGGGGTATATAAGGAGGGGGGTGCCGTGGGGAAGGGGCAAGGCGGCGGGCGGCGGCCGTGCTCGAGCGGGACTCGGGCGGCGGCGGCGCTGTCGTGCCCGAGAGGGAGACGGGGCGCGGGGCAGCTGGGCCGTCGGCTGGGCTTCGGCCCAGTTGGCGCGCTCGGCGTTTTTTTTAATAATTCCGCCGGATTAAAAAAATCATAGAAAAATAAATAAAAATGCAAAAATACTAAAACAAATTTTCACCGTCTAATTAAAATAATTAGAACAAGATGAACATTTTTCTTGGGCCAAAAATGCAGTTTTGAAAACGTGCAATTTTTCTAATGCATTTAAAATTGCAAATAAAACTCGAATAAAATCAAATATTTTATTTTAATATTTTTCCTCCAATATTTCAATTATTTTGGAGAAGTCATATTTTCTCCTCTCATTTATTTTAATATGAAATATTTTTTGGAGAGAAAAATAATTAAAACCAAAAATCCTCGTTTTATTATTTGATAAAAATCAAATATGAAAACCGGGAAAAATCCCCAACTCTCTCCGAGGGTCCTTGAGTTGCCTAGGATTTTCGAGGATTTGCCAAAATGCAATAAAATATGCTATGCAATGATGATCTAATGTATAACATTCCAAATTGAAAATTTGGGATGTTACAAACCTACCCCCTTAAGATGAATCTCGCCCTCGAGATTCGGGTTGGCTAGAAAATAGGTGAGAGTGGTTCTTCCGTAGGTCTTCCTCTCGCTCCCAGGTGGCTTCATCTTCAGTGTGGTGACTCCACTGAACTTTGCAGAACTTGATAACCTTGCTGCGGGTGACTCGGCTGGCATACTCAAGAATCTTAACTGGTTTCTCCTCATAGGTCAAATCACTTTCCAACTGAATCGCTTCCAGGGGCACTGTATCTCTCAGTGGTATCTCAGCCATCTCTGTGTGGCACTTCTTCAACTCTTGGAAACTAGCTTCACATTCCTCAGTCCAATTGAATTTGATGTCCTTCTTTAACAGCTCTGTTATGGGCTTAGCAATTCTCGAGAAATTCTCAATGAACCTCCGGTAGTATCCTGCAAGTCCAAGAAAACTCCGGGTTTCTCCAACTGACGTGGGTGATTCCCAGTTTGTTACTGTGTCAACTTTGGCGGGGTCCACGGCTATTCCTGCTCCGGATATAACATGTCCGAGGAATCCAACTTCCTTCAGCCAAAACTCACATTTGCTGAACTTGGCGTACAACTGGTGTTCTCTGAGCTTCTCAAGTACCAAACGCAAATGCTCCTTGTGCTCCTCTTCGTTCTTTGAGTAGACCAAAATGTCGTCAATGAACACCACAACGAACTTATCCAAAAACTCCATAAACACTTTGTTCATCAGGTTCATGAAACAGGCAGGTGCATTAGTCAGACCAAATGACATAACGGTATACTCATACAGCCCATACCTGGTGGTAAAAGTCGTCTTAGCTATATCCCGCTCTCGAATCTTCAACTGATGGTATCCTGATCGTAGATCGATCTTGGAAAATACCTTAGCTCCTTGTAATCGGTCAAACAGATCATTGATCATTGGCAGTGGGTACTTGTTCTTGATGGTCACTTCATTCAATCCACGATAATCAACGACCATCCTCAACGATCCATCTTTCTTCTCCACTAGAAGTACTGGTGATCCCCAAGGTGACGAACTTGGGCGAATATAGCCTTTATCCAGTAACTCCTTAATCTGCTTCTTAATCTCCTCCAAATCTTTTGCCGGCATCCTGTACGGTCTCTTAGATATTGGCCCTGTGCCTGGCAAAAGTTCAATCAAAAACTCAATGTCTCTATCTGGTGGCATGCCTGGCAACTCTTCTGGAAATACATCTGGGTAATCTTTCACCACTGGTACTTCCTCCTGTACAACTCCTGATAAGGAATTCACCTGAGTCCTCTTCGGCATATTCCGGGATACATACTTAATCCTTCTTCCTTCTGGGGTGGTAAGCAAAATCGTCTTACTGGCGCAATCGATGTTTCCTCCATACATCGATAGCCAATCCATTCCCAAAATCACATCCAAACCTTGCGACTCCAGAACTATTAGGTCTGAGGGGAAAACATGCCTACCTATGGCCAATGGCATCTGAAAACATCCTTGGCTTGCCATATACTCTGCTCCTGGCGAGGTTACTAACATAGGTGTTCTAAGAACTTTGGTGGGCAATTTATACTTATCCACAAATCCCCTTGATATGTATGAATGCGATGCACCAGTATCAAAAAGAACGATTGCAGTAAATGACTTAACCAAAAACTTACCTATTACTGCATCAGGCTGTGCTTCAACCGCCTCCACGTAAACGTGGTTCACTTGTCCTTTATTGAACGGGTTAGGCTTCTTCCCAGAGCTTCCATTGCCATTTCCATTCTGGGCTTCCGGGCATTCAGTTGCATAATGTCCAGTCTTCTGGCACTTGAAACAAGTAATGTGGCTCAGATCCCTCTTGGCTGGGGTAGATGGGTTATTACGGTTCTGCCCGTTCCTTCCTCCATTCCCATTACCATTCTTGGGTCCATTATGGTTGTGCGAACTACCTCCTCCATGGGTATGCTGAAACTGTCCTCCCGATTTCGGGGTAAAACGTGGCTTCTGCTGAGCTCCAGAATTGTACTTCCCTTGTCCATACTTCCTCTTACGGTTTTCAATCTGCTGTTGCTTCCCTTCAATCATGAGAGCTCTATCTACCAACTCCTGGTAGTTGGTGAAGGTTGCTACCATCAACTGCATGCTCAGCTCATCATTCAGTCCTTCGAGAAACTTCTCCTGCTTGGCTGCATCTGTAGCAACGTCATCGGGAGCATAACGTGCTAACTTACTAAAGTCCTCCACATACTGGCCTACGGTGCGTCCTCCTTGGCGTAGGTTGCGAAACTCACGCTACTTCATAGCCATAGCTCCTGCTGAAACATGGGCAGTATGGAAAGCTTGCTGAAACTGGTCCCATGTGACAGTGTCAATAGGGTGGGTGGCTGTGTAATTCTCCCACCATGATGCTGCGGGTCCATCAAGCTGATGTGCTGCAAAGCGCACTTTCTCCGCATCCGTGCATCCTGCAGTGGTCAACTCCCTTCCAACTTTGCAGAGCCAATCATCTGCAAGAATCGGCTCGGTGCTGCTGGAAAACACCGGCGGATTTAGCCTCAAGAAACGGGCTAAGTGATCAACAGGTGGTGGTGGTGGGTTGTTGTTGTTGTTGCCTTGGTTCTGTACTAACACTTGCATCAGGGCATTCTGCTGCTGAATCAACTGAGTGATCTCCGGTGGGAAAACAAATCCGGTGTCGCGTCTTGGAGGCATCTGATAGGTTTAGAAAAGATGAGAATTTAGAATAGAATGAGGTCTAGAGGGAAAACACTACCCATATGCTCATGAGACAAACACAATCAATATCACTCAATCAAATCAAACAAGGCATACAATCGATCTATCTATCGTTACAAAAGTGCTCGGACTATACTATATACATGGGGAAATACTACTACTGATTTTGGTGGTCTACTAGAAATTTTGATCGGTCGAAGACTCCATGATATTTGCTCCAGCTTCATCAATAAAGTCATCTTCACTGGGGTCTGAGTCGGTGTCGTCGATGATGATGTAGTTATCCGGGCAAGTAGAATCGTCGTCTTGTCCTCCAGGTGATGGGTCTCCCAGGAATACTTTGATCTTCTGTATCAGTTCGCCGTTCTTCTCCAACAATGTGGCGATCTCCTCCTCATATCCATCGCGCGTAGACTTGAGTTCTTCCTCCAACTCCGTGATCTTGGTCAATGCCTTCTTCAGATATATCATGTCTGAGCACATCCGGTTCTCCTGGCGACGAATGTGTTGGTTTTGCTCCTGGATGAAAGCTGCAATTGATCCATCCTTCTTGGTGCTGATCATCTCCCATTGCTCATCTCGGCGTCCGCAAATCTGATAGATAGTATCCTTAAGCTCCCTGCGGTAGACTTCCAATGCGTCCCATAGAGATGTGGGCTGCCATGCTCTTCCCTAAACTCCAGGTTGGTGCATCAAAGGAAAACTCTATAGGCTCAGTGATTGGCGTAAACGTCCTTCCAGGAATTTGAACTTGAATCTTCCAGCGCTCCTCTTCTGGTAGTGTGGCGTTGTGGGTCCCGGTGAAGCTTGGTATTCCGATGTTTAGGTACTTAGTGACTTCCTTCAAGTGTCGTCCAAAAGGTGTATCTTCATCCGGTTGCATGAACTTGTTCCTTGCATCCGCCATTCCTAAAAGAGTAGAAAGTGGAGAGGAGTTAGAAATGAGAAGATAGTAGTGTTCTAGGGTTTAATCTTAGTGGTCATGTCCTACAGTCAACGTGTGCTCTGATACCACCTTTGTAGCGACCAGACCTCAAACAGTCTGTGATCTGTGCTTTAGTGTCATCCCTGGATCAGTAATGCTGACACGCACAGTACAAATGGAGGATTTATAACAGAGTAGCAATCACACACTTATTACATCGAGTATCTCAAAAGAGAAATAAGTATGATAAATATGGCTTAAGGCCGTCTAATACGATAACAGCGGAAGACTTGGAAGATAAGTGAGTCCATCAACTCCAACGGCATCACTGAGTATAAGACCACGACCTAAGGCACCTTACTCGTCGTCTGAACAGTCTGCAACATAAAACGTTGCAGCCCGAAAACGGGTCAGCACATGGAATATGCTGGCAATGTAACACATAGAGAGTAATGAACATAATAATGCTATACTACATGCATATATGGCTGGTAGAAGGCTCTATGGTTACAGTTTTGCGAAAAGCCAATTTTTCTCTACTGCAAAGGAATAAATTTTATTTAACTATCATGGTGGTTGTTAAACATTGAGATGGTTGACAGCATCTCAATCCCAATTAAGTATCATCATTAACCCAACAATATTAATTAAAGTAACATGGTGATGAGATTCACATGATAATCCAAGTACTAGATACTCAAGATGTCCATAACCGGGGACACGGCTAACCATGATTAGTTTGTACACTCTGCAGAGGTTTGTGCACTTTTCCCCACAAGACTCGATCGCCTCCGCTTGATTCTCGCACTACATGATGTTTGAGAAACGGATGACCGAGACACAGTCTTTCAGAAACAATAACTCTTTACTCCGGGTGGACAGTTACACCTATTTTCCCCTACATCTGCTAGCCCACCTCTTCAAGAGATCATATAACCTACTCAACTATGCTAGAGCCCATAATAGCTTGTGGCTGCACACGGAAGTTTCTAGCATGAATAATCTTATGATCCCTTTGAGCCTGGGTGGCGGTCCTTAGAAAAACAGGCAACACTGGGTTCTCCAGGTGCCTCAATCCACCCAGATGTGAGTTTTAGTAGCCACCTTAAGTAAACCATTAATTAACAATCTCACATCTGTCGTGAATATCTCTCAAACCCAATCCACGTCTACTAGCATAACATAGCGATATAAACAAACGTAGAAGTAACTCCCAAGGGTTTGATAATAAACAGGTAATAGGTACTACCTCAACTACATCCCAATACCCACAATTTAGTTAGATCCTAACCATGCAATGTTTGAGGGTTGGTCTAATGCAATAAAACTGGGTAGTAAAAGAGGTATGATCAACGTGTTACTTGCCTTGCTGATGATCCGTGAAACTTAGCGATTCGAAGTAGCAAGCGGCGCACTCCGGGTACTCTATCGCAAACAAACAAGCATACAATAAGCACTCATCAAATGCACGGGTAAAACTCAAATAATGATCTAACCAGAAAGTTCAACTTAAGAACTCCGGTTTGCAAAAAGAATCAAATCGAACGAAGCAACGAAAGTCAAACGGCGAGAGAAACAAGCTTCGTTTACTAATCTGGATCTAGGTCAAATATTACAGTAGCAAAAACTTGTTTGAGTGGGTTAAACGGAAAGAGAATTTCGAGACGAAACTCTAGGCGCCTGAATCGCATGATTCCGATAAACGAGCGAAGAGATAAATGAAAACGAAAATCTGATCAGAAATCGCGATCTGGAATAATCACGGAAAATCCGACGAAAAAGAAAACTGACGAACAGTTAAACGAACGGACGTTCGTTAACAGCGACTAACCGACGAACACGTTCAAACGAATGGGTCGGTGAACGTTCACTAATTAAATAAACCGAAAAAATAAACCGATCTATATAAAAAACTAGGGTTTCGAAAAAAAATAAACCGGGGTGGTTTTTAAAAAAAACTGGATGGCAAACGGCGGCGGCTCCGGCTAACCTCCGGCGAGGCTCGGGACGGGCTCCGGCGGCAAGGGGCGGCGGGGCTACGGGCATCGTCGGGAGGCGGCGGGGCGACGAGGGCGGCGGCATACGGCGTCGGGGCGGCGAGCTCCTTGGGCGGCGGCAGCGGGCTCCGGCGGCGGCGTCTCCTCGGGCGGCGGCGGCTTCGGGTCGGGTTGGGGACGGGGTGAGGAGAGGGCGGGAGGGCTGGGGTATATAAGGAGGGGGTGCCGTGGGGAAGGGGCAAGGCGGCAGGCGGCGGCCGTGCTCGAGCGGGACTCGGGCGGCGGCGGCGCTGTCGTGCCTGAGAGGGAGACGGGGCGCGGGGCAGCTGGGCCGTCGGCTGGGCTTCGGCCCAGTCGGCACGCTCGGCGTTTTTTTTTAATAATTTCGCCAGATCTAAAAAAATCATAGAAAAATAAATAAAAATCCAAAAATACTAAAACAAATTTTCACCGTCTAATTAAAATAATTAGAACAAGATGAACATTTTTTCTTGGCCCAAAAATACAGTTTTGAAAATGTGCAATTTTTCTAGTGCATTTAAAATTGCAAATAAAACTCGAATAAAATCAAATATTTGATTTTAATATTTTTCCTCCAATATTTCAATTATTTTGGAGAAGTCATATTTTCTCCTCTCATTTATTTTAATATGAAATATTTTTCGGAGAGAAAAATAATTAAAACCAAAAATCCTGGTTTTATTATTTGATAAAAATCAAATATGAAAACCGGGAAAAATCCCCAACTCTCTCCGAGGGTCCTTGAGTTGCTTAAGATTTTCGAGAATTTGCCAAAATGCAATAAAATATGCTATGCAATGATGATCTAATGTATAACATTACAAATTGAAAATTTGGGATGTTACAACATGAGAAGCAAATGATTCACAGAAAGAAGCTACTATCTCAGAGTCAAGTCCATATTTAGTGCTAAATTCATGAAAAACATCGGTATCCATAAAAGATTTAACACAATCAAACTTAGGTGTTATACCTGACTCCTTACCTTCGTCGAGTTCCCAATCTCCAGAGTTGCGTTTAATTCTTTCCAATAAATCTCATTTGAATTCAATAGTCTTCATCATAAAAGAACCAGTGCAAAAAGTACCGAGCATGGAGCGATTATTGAGAGAAAGCCGAGCATAAATTTTTTGAATAATAATTTCTCTTGAGAGCTCATGATTGGGGCATGAATATAACATTGACTTAAGCCTCCCCCAAGCTTGAGCGATACTTTCTCCTTCGCGAGGCCAAAAATTATATATATAATTACGATCACGATGAACCAGATGCATAGGATAAAACTTGTGATGAAATTCTAATTTCAATCGGTTGTAGTTCCATGATCCAATATCATCACATAGCCTAAACCATGTCAATGCCTTTCCCTTCAAAGATAAAGGGAAGACCTTCTTCTTGATAACATCCTCGGGCATACCTGCAAGCTTAAATAATCCACAAACTTCATCCACATAGATTAGGTGCATATCGGGATGTAATGTTCCATCTCCTATAAAAGGATTAGCTAGCAGTTTCTCTATCATACCTGAAGGAATTTCAAAGTAAACATTTTCAGTAGGTTCAGTAGGTCGAGGAGCAACTATTTTCTCTACTGGTCGGGGTGAAGATATCACGAACAAGCCCCTCAAAGGATTATTTTCCATAGTAACAAGTGACAGTAAATTTCAGCACACTATATAAATGTTTCCTTACCAAATTCCACCCACCAAAGGTGCTTCACTCCCCGGCAACGGCGCCAGAAAAGAGTATTGATGACCCACAAATACAGGGGATCTATCGTAGTCCTTTCGATAAGTAAGAGTGTCGAACCCAACGAGGAGCAGAAGGAGATGACAAGCAGTTTTCAGTAAGGTATTCTCTGCAAGCACTGAAATTGTCGGTAACAGATAGTTTTGTGATAAGGTAATTCGTAACGGGTAACAAGTAACAAAAGTAAACAAGGTTCAGCAAGCTGGCCCAATCCTTTTTGTAGCAAAGGACAAGCCTGGACAAACTCTTATATAAAGGAAAGCGCTCCCGAGGACACATGGGAATTTTAGTCAAGCTAGTTTTCATCATGCTCATATGATTCGCGTTCGTTACTTTGATAATTTGATATGTGGGTGGACCGGTGCTTGGGTGCTGCCCTTCCTTGGACAAGCCTCCCACTTATGATTAACCCCTCTCACAAGCATCCGCAACTACGAAAGAAGTATTAAGGTAAACCTAACCATAGCATGAAACATATGGATCCAAATCAGCCCCTTACGAAGCAACGCATAAACTAGGGTTTAAGCTTCTGTCACTCTAGCAACCCATCATCTACTTATTACTTCCCAATGCCTTCCCCTAGGCCCAAATAATGGTGAAGTGTCATGTAGTCGACGTTCACATAACACCACTAGAGGAAAGACAACATACATCTCATCAAAATAATGAACGAATGCCAAATTCACATGACTACTTGTAACAAGACTTCTCCCATGTCCTCAGGAACAAACGTAACTACTCACAAATCATATTCATGTTCATAATCAGAGGGGTATTACTATGCATAAAGGATCTGAACATATAATCTTCCACCGAATAAACCAACTAGTATCAACTACAAGGAGTAATCAACACTACTAGCAACCCACAGGTACCAATCTGAGGTTTTGAGATAAAGATCAGATACAAGAGATGAACTAGGGTTTGAGAGGAGATGGTGCTGGTGAATATGTTTATGGAGATTGACCCCCTCCCGATGAGAGGATCTATGGTGATGACGATGGTGAGAATTTCCCCCTCCCGGAGGGATGTTTCCCCGGCAGAACAGCTCCGCTGGAGCCCTAGATTGGTTCCGCCAAGGTTCTGCCTCGAGACGGCGGTGCTTCGTCCCGAAAGCTTCCTTCTTATTTTTTTCAGGGCAATAGACACCTTATACCAGAAGATGGGCATCAGGGGGCTTCTAGGTGGCCCACGAGGCAGGGGCGCGCCCAGGGGGGTAGGGCGCGCCCTCCACCCTCGTGGACAGTGGGTGGCCCCCCTCTGGTGCTTTCTTTGCCCAATATTTTTAATATATTCCAAAACTAACTTTCGTGGAGTTTCAGGACTTTTAGAGTTGTGCAGAATAGGTCTCTAATATTTGCTCCTTTTCCAGCCCAGAATTCCAGCTGTCGGCATTCTCCCTCTTCATGTAAACCTTGTAAAATAAGAGAGAAAAGGCATAAGTATTGTGACATAATGTGAATTAATAGCCCATAATGCAATAAATATCGATATAAAAACATGATGCAAAATGGACGTATCACGGATGCACGCGCCGTTATCTCGGCAATGGTAACCCCGACTCGACATCGACTATGGCGTCTCTCGTACGGTTGCCTCGACCATGGCTACCACACGCTCTTGGCTATCTCAACAATGGCTCAAAGGGCTACCGTCTTGCTTGAGAAACCTTGACAGTTATCACTCCAGTCACAACATCCGCGACGCATCGATCGTTGTGACTATCTGGGTTGTCAGCTTCGGTTTCTTCTCCAGTCTCATTGTTTGCATTGCTACCATTGTGAGTGCGAGGGTATTGATACGTCCATTTTGCATCATGCTTTTATGTTGATATTTATTGCATTATGGGTTATTATTACACATTATATCACAATACTTATGCCTATTCTCTCTTATTTTACAAGGTTTACATGAAGAGGGAGAATGCCGGCAGCTGGAATTCTGGACTGGAAGCAAATATTAGAGACCTATTCTGCACAACTCCAAAAGTCCTAAAACTTCACGGAGCTTATTTTTTGAATATATAAAAAATATTGCACGAAGAAAGAACCAGAGGGGGCCACCAGCCAGCCATAAGGGTGGAGGGCGCGCCCTACCCCCCTGGGCGCGCCCCCAACCTTGTGGGCCCCCTGGCAGGCCTCCGGTGCCCATCTTCTGCTATATGGTGTCTTTTACCCTGGAAAAAAATCAAGAAGAAGCTTTCGGGACGAAGCGCCGCCGTCTCGAGGCGGAACCGGGGCAGAACCAATCTAGGGCTCCGGCGGAGCTATTCTACCGGGGAAACATCCCTCCGGGAGGGGGAAATCATCGCCATCATCATCACCAACGATCCTCTCATCGAGAGGGGGTCAATCTCCATCAACATCTTCGCCAGCACCATCTCCTCTCAAACCCTAGTTCATCTCTTGTATTCGATCTTGGTCCCAAAACCTCAGGTTGGTACCTGTGGGTTGCTAGTAGTGTTGATTACTCCTTGTAGTTGATGCTAGCTGGTTTATTCGGTGGAAGATCATATGTTCAGATCCTTAATGATAATTAATACTCCTCTGATTATGATTATGAATATGCTTTGTGAGTTGTTATGTTTGTTCCTGAGGACATGGGAGAAGTCTTGTTATAAGTAATCATGTGAATTTGGTATTCGTTTGATATTTTGATGAGATGTATGTTGTCTCTCCTCTAGTGGTGTTATGTGAACGTCGACTACATGACACTTCACCATTATTTGGGCCTAGGGGAAGGCATTGGGAAGTAATAAGTAGATGATGGGTTGCAAGAGTGACAGGAGCTTAAACCCTAGTTTATGTGTTGCTTCGTAAGGCTGATTTGGATCCATATGTTTCATGCTATGGTTAGGTTTACCTTAATACTTCTTTTGTAGTTGCAGATGCTTGTGAGAGGGGTTAATCATAAGTGGGAGGCTTGTCCAAGGAAGGGCAGCACCCAAGCACCGGTCCACCCACATATCAAATTATCAAAGTAACGAACGTGAATCATATGACCATGATGAAAACTAACTTGACAACAATTCCCATGTGTCCTCGGGAGCGCTTTGCTTTATATAAGAGTTCATCCAGGCTTGTCCTTTTCTCCTAAAAAGGATTGGGCCACCTTGATGCACCTTGTTTACTTTTATTACTAGTTACCCGTTATGAATTATCTTATCACAAAATTATCTGTCACCGATAATTTCAGTGCTTGCAGAGAATACCTTACTGAAAACTGAAGGAGATATGCCCTAGAGGCAATAATAAAGTTGTTATTTATATTTCCTTATATCATGATAAATGTTTATTATTCATGCTAGAATTCTATTAACCGGAAACTTAGTACATGTGTGAATACATGGACAAACATAGTGTTCCTAGTATGCCTCTACTTGACTAGCTCGTTAATCAAAGATGGTTAAGTTTCCTAGCCATAAACATGTGTTGTCATTTGATGAATGGAATCACATAATTAGAGAATGATGTGATGGACAAGACCCATCCGTTAGCTTAGCATTATGATCGTTTAGTTTTATTGTTATTGCTTTCTTCATGACTTATACATGTTCCTCTAACTATGAGATTATGCAACTCCCGAATACCGAAGGAACACCTTGTGTGCTATCAAACGTCGCAACGTAACTGGGTGATTATAAAGATGCTCTATAGGTGTCTCCGAAGGTGTTTGTTGAGTTGGCATAGATCGAGATTAGGATTTGTCACTCCGTGTATCGGAGAGGTATCTCTGGGCCCTGTCGGTAATGCACATCACTATGAGCCTTGCAAGCAATGTGACTAATGAGTTAGTTGCGGGATGATGCATTACAGACCGAGTAAAGAGACTTGTCGGTAACGAGATTGAACTAGGTATGATGATACCGACGATCGAATCTCGGGCAAGTAACATACCGATGACAAAGGGAACAACGTATGTTGTTATGCGGTTTGACCGATAAAGATCTTCGTAGAATATGTAGGAGCCAATATGAGCATCCAGGTTCCGCTATTGGTTATTGGCCGGAGATGTGTCTCGGTCATGTCTACATAGTTCTCGAACCCGTAGGGTCCGCACGCTTAACATTCGATGACGATTTGTATTATGAGTTATGTGATTTGATGACCGAAGATTGTTCGGAGTCCCGGATGAGATCACAGACATGACGAGGAGTCTCGAAATGTTCGAGAGGTAAAGATTCATATATTGGAAGGTTACATTCGGACACCGGAATGGTTCAGGATTTTTCGGATGAGTTTTGGAGTACCGGGGGTTCCTGGAACCCCCCCCCCCCCCCCCGGGGGAAGTTAAGAGAGAGGGCCGGCCAGGAGGTGGCGCGTGCCCCCTTGCCAGTTTGAATTGGACAAGGGGTGGGGGCGGCGCCCCCCCTTTCCCTCTCCTACTCCTCCTCTCTTCCCCCCTTTGCTACTCCGGAAAAGGAAAAAAGGAGAGGGGAATCCTACTAGGACTAGGGAGTCCTAGTAGGACTCTCCCCCTTGGTGCGCCCCCTCTAGGGCCGGCCTCCTCCTCCCCCTCCTTTATATACGTGGGATGGGGGCACCCCAAAGGCACAACAAGTCTTCTCTTAGCCGTGTGCGGTGCTCCCCTCCATAGTTACACACCTCGATCATATCGTCGTAGTGCTTAGGCGAAGCCCTGCGCCAGTAACATCATCATCACCGTCGCCACACCGTCGTGCTGACGGAACTCTCCCTCGTCCTCAACTGGATCAAGAGCTCGAGGAACATCATCGTGCTGAACGTGTGCTGAACACGGGGGTGTCGTATGTTCGGTACTTGGATCGGTTGGATCGCGAAGACGTTTGACTACATCAACCGCGTTACTAAACGCTTCCACTTTCGGTGTACGAGGGTACGTGGACACACTCTCCCCGCTTGTTGCTATGCATCTCCTAGATAGATCTTGCGTGATCGTAGGAAATTTTTGAAATACCGCGTTCGCCAACAGTGGCATCCGAGTCGGGTTCATGCGTAGATGTTATATGCACGAGTAGAACACAAAGAGTTGTGGGCGATAATAGTCATACTGCTTACCACCAATGTCTTACTTTAATTCAGCGGTATTGTTGGATGAAGCGGCCCGGACCGACATTACATGACCGCGTTCATGAGACTGGTCCTACCGACGTGCTTCGCACATAGGTGGCTAGCTGGTGTCTATTTCTCCAACTTTAGTTGAATCGAGTTTGACTATGGCCGGTCCTTGTTGAAGTTTCAAACAGCAGACTTGACGAAAAATCGTTGTGGTTTTGATGCGTAGGTAATAACGGTTCTTGCTAGAAGCCCGTAGCAGCCACGTAAAACTTGCAACAACGAAGTAGAGGACATCTAACTTGTTTTTGCAGGGCATGTTGTGATGTGATATGGTCAAGACGTGATGAGATATAAATTGATGTATGAGATGATCATGTTTTGTAACCGTTATCGGCAACTGGCAGGAGCCTTATGGTTGTTGCTTTATTGTATGAAATGCAATCGCCATGTAATTGTTTTACTTTATGACTAAGCGGTAGCGATAGTCGTAGAAGCAATAGTTGGCGAGACGACAACGATGCTACGATGGAGATCAAGGTGTCAAGCCAGTGTTGATGGAGATCATGACGGTGCTTTGGAGATGGAGAACAAAGGCACAAGATGATGATGGCCATATCATGTCACATATTTTGATTGCATGTGATGTTTATCTTTTATGCATCTTATTTTGCTTAGTACGGCGGTAGCAATATAAGATGACCCCTCACTAAATTTCAAGGTATAAGTGTTCTCCCTAAGTATGCACCGTTGCTACAGTTCGTCGTGCCGAGACACCACATGATGATCGGGTGTGATAAGCTCTACATTCACATACAACGGGTGCAAGCCAGTTTTGCACGCGCAGAATACTCGGGTTAAACTTGACAAGCCTAGCATATGCAGATATGGCCTCGGAACACTGAGACCGAAAGGTCGAACGTGAATCATATAGTAGATATGATCAACATAGTGATGTTCACCATTGAAAGCTACTCCATCTCATGTGATGATTGGACATGGTTTAGTTGATATGAATCACGTGATCATTTAGATGACTAGAGGGATGCCTATCTAAGTGAGAGTTCTTAAGTAATATGATTAATTGAACTTTAATTTATCATGAACTTACTACCTGATAGTATTTTGCATGTCTATGTTGTTGTAGATCAATGGCCCGTGCTACCGTTCCTTTGAATTTTAATGCCTTCCTAGAGAAAGCTAAGTTGAAAGATGATGGTAGCAACTACATGGACTGGGTCCGTAACTTGAGGATTATCCTCATTGCTGCACAGAAGAATTACGTCCTGGAAGCACCGCTAGGTGTACCACCCGCGCCAGCAACTATAGACATTGTGAATGCCTGGCAGTCGCGTGTTGATGACTACTCGATAGTTCTATGTGCCATGCTTTACGGCTTAGAATCGGGACTTCAACGACGTTTTGAACGTCATGGAGCATATGAGATGTTCCAGGAGTTGAAGTTAATATTTCAAGAAAATGCCCGAGTTGAGAGATATGAAGTCTCCAACAAGTTCTATAGCTGCAAAATGGAGGAGAATAGTTCTGTCAGTGAGCATATACTCAAAATGTCTGGGTATCATAATCACTTGACTCAGCTGGGAGTTAATCTTCCGGTTGATAGTGTCATTGACAGAGTTCTTCAATCACTGCCACCAAGCTACAAAAGCTTCGTGATGAACTATAACATGCAAGGGATGGATAAGACGATTCCCGAGCTCTTCGCGATGCTAAAGGCTGCGGAGGTAGAAATCAAGAAGGAGCATCAAGTGTTGATGGTTAACAAGACCACTAGTTTCAAGAAAAAGGGCAAAGGGAAGAAGGGGAACTTCAAGAAGAACGGCAAGCAAGTTGCTGCTCAAGTGAAGAAGCCCAAGTCTGGACCTAAGCCTGAGACTGAGTGCTTCTACTGCAAAGGGACTGGTCACTGGAAGAGGAATTGCCCCAAGTATTTGGCGGATAAGAAGGATGGCAAAGTGAAAGGTATATTTGATATACATGTTATTGATGTGTACCTCACTAATGCTCGTAGTAGCGCCTGGGTATTTGATACTGGTTCTGTTGCTCATATTTGCAACTCGAAACAGGGGCTACGGATTAAACGAAGATTGGCTAAGGACGAGGTGACGATGTGCGTGGGAAATGGTTCCAAAGTCGATGTGATCGCCGTCGGCATGCTAACTCTACATCTACCTTCGGGATTAGTTTTAGACCTGAATAATTGTTATTTGGTGCCAGCGTTAAGCATGAACATTATATCTGGATCTTGTTTGGTGCGAGACAGTTATTCATTTAAATCAGAGAATAATGGTTGTTCTATTTATATGAGTAATATCTTTTATGGTCATGCACCCTTGATGAGTGGTCTATTTTTGTTGAATCTCGATTGTAGTAATACACATATTCAAAACATTGAATCCAAAAGATGCAAGGTTAATAATGATAGTGCAACTTATTTGTGGCACTACCGTTTAGGTCATATTGGTGTAAAGCGCATGAAGAAACTCTATGCTGATGGGCTTTTGGAATCACTTGATTATGACTCACTTGATGCTTGCGAACCATGCCTCATGGGCAAGATGACTAAGACTCCATTCTCCGGAACGATGGAGCGAGCAACTGATTTATTGGAAATAATACATACTGATGTATGCGGTCCAATGAGTGTTGAGGCTCGCGACGGGTATCGTTATTTTTTGACCTTCATAGATGATTTGAGCAGATATGGGTATATCTACTTGATGAAAACATAAGTCTGAAACATTTGAAAAGTTCAAAGAATTTCATAGTGAAGTGGAAAATCATCGTAACAAGAAAATAAAGTTTCTACGATCTGATCGTGGAGGTGAATATTTGAGTTATGTGTTTGGTCTTCATTTGAAACAATGTGGAATAGTTTCGCAACTCATGCCACCTGGAACACCACAGCGTAATGGTGTGTCCGAACATGGTAACCGCACTTTATTAGATATGGTGCGATCTATGATGTCTCTTACTGATCTACCGCTATCGTTTTGGGGTTATGCTTTAGAGACGGCTGCATTCACGTTAAATAGGGCACCATCTAAATCCATTGAGACGACACCATATGACTGTGGTTTGGCAAGAAACCCAAGTTGTCATTTCTTAAAGTTTGGGGCTGCGATGCTTATGTGAAAAAACTTCAACCTGCTAAGCTCGAACCCAAATCAGAGAAATGTGTCTTCATAGGATACCCAAAGGAGACTGTTGGGTACACCTTCTATCATAGATCTGAAGGCAAGATATACGTTGCTAAGAATGGATCCTTTCTAGAGAAGGAGTTTCTCTCGAAAGAAGTGAGTGGGAGGAAAGTAGAACTTGATGAGGTAATTGTACCTTCTCCCGAATTGGAAAGTAGTTCATCACAGAAATTAGTTCTAGTGATTCCTACACCAATTAGTGAGGAAGTTAATGATGATGATCATGAAACTTCAGATCAAGTTACTACCGAACCTCATAGGTCAACCAGAGTACATTCTGCACCAGAGTGGTACGGTAATCCTGTTCTGGATGTCATGTTACTAGACCATGACGAACCTACGAACTATGAGGAAGCAATGATGAGCCCAGATTCCGCGAAATGGCTTGAGGCCATGAAATCTGAGATGGGATCCATGTATGAGAACAAAGTATGGACTTTGGTTGACTTGCCCGATGATCGGCAAGCCATAAAAAATAAATGAATCTTCAACAAGAAGACTGACGCTGACGGTAATGTTACTGTCTACAAAGCTCAACTTGTTGCGAAAGGTTTTCGACAAGTTCAAGGAGTTGACTATGATGACACCTTCTCACCCGTAGCGATGCTTAAGTCTGTCCGAATCATGTTACCAATTGCCGCATTTTATGATTATGAAATTTGGCAAATGGATGTCAAAACTGCATTCCTTAATGGATTTCTTAAAGAAGAGTTGTATATGATGCAACCAGAAGGTTTTGTCGATCCTAAAGGTGCTAACAAAGTGTGCAAGCTCCAGCGATCCATTTATGGACTGGTGCAAGCCTCCCGGAGTTGGAATATACGCTTTGATAGTGTGATCAAAGCATATGGTTTTATACGGACTTTTGGAGAAGCATGTATTTACAAGAAAGTGAGTGGGAGCTCTGTAGAATTTCTAATATTATATGTGGTTGACATATTGTTGATTGGAAATGATACAGAGTTTCTGAATAGCATAAAAGGATACTTGAATAAGAATTTTTCAATGAAAGACCTCGGTGAATCTGCTTATATATTGGGCATCAAGATCTATAGAGATAGATCAAGACGCTTAATTGGACTTTCACAAAGCACATACCTTGATAAAATTTTGAAGAAGTTCAAAATGGATTAGTCAAAGAAAGGGGTCTTGCCTGTGTTACAAGGTGTGAAGTTGAGTGACACTCAATGCCCGACCACTGCAGAAGATAGAGAGAAAATTAAAGTCATTCCCTATGCTTCAGCCATAGGTTCTATCATGTATGCAATGTTGTGTACCAGACCTGATGTGTGCCTTGATATAAGTATAGTAGGGAGGTACCAAAGTAATCCAGGAGTGGATCACTGGATGGCGGTCAAGAACATCCTGAAATACCTGAAAAGGACTAAGGATATGTTTTCTCGTTTATGGAGGTGACAAAGAGCTTGTCGTAAATGGTTACGTCGATGCAAGCTTTGACTCTGATCCGGATGACTCTAAGTCACAAACCGGATACGTATTTATATTGAATGGTGGAGCTGTCAGTTGGTGCAGTTCCAAGCAGAGCGTCGTGGCGGGATCTACATGTGAAGCGGAGTACATAGCTGCTTCGGAAGCAGCAAATGAAGGAGTCTGGATGAAGGAGTTCATATCCGATCTAGGTGTTATACCTAGTGCATCGGTCCAATGAAAATCTTTTGTGACAATATTGGAGCAATTGCCTTGGCGAAGGAATCCAGATTTCACAAGAGAACCAAGCACATCAAGAGACGCTTCAATTCCATCCACGATCTAGTCAAGGAGGGAGACATAGAAGTTTGCAAAATACATACGGATCTGAATGTTGCAGACCCGTTGACTAAGCCTCTTCCATGAGCAAAACATGATCAGCACCAAGACTCCATGGGTGTTAGAATCATTAGTATGTAATCTAGATTATTGACTCTAGTGCAAGTGGGAGACTGAAGGAAATATGCCCTAGAGGCAATAATAAAGTTGTTATTTATATTTCCTTATATCATGATAAATGTTTATTATTCATGCTAGAATTGTATTAACCAGAAACTTAGTACATGTGTGAATACATAGACAAACAGAGTGTCCCTAGTATGCCTCTACTTGACTAGCTCATTAATCAAAGATGGTTAAGTTTCCTAGCCATAGACATGTGTTGTCATTTGATGAACGGGATCACATCATTAGAGAATGATGTGATGGACAAGACCCATCCTTTAGCTTAGCATTATGATCATTAGTTTTATTGCTATTGCTTTCTTCATGACTTATACATTTTCCTCTGACTATGAGATTATGCAACTCCCGAATAATCGAGGAACACCTTGTGTGCTATCAAACGTTACAACGTTATTGGGTGATTATAAATATGCTCTACAGGTGTCTCCGAAGGTGTTTGTTGAGTTGGGATAGATCGAGATTAGGATTTGTCACTCCGTGTATCGGAGAGGTATCTCTGGGCCCTCTCGGTAATGCACATCACTATGAGCCTTGCAAGCAATGTGACTAATGAGTTAGTTGCGGGATGATGCATTACGGACCGAGTAAAGAGACTTGCCGGTAACGAGATTGAACTAGGTATGATGATACCGACGATCGAATCTCGGGCAAGTAACATACTGATGACAAAGGAAACAACGTATGTTGTTATGCGGTTTGACCAATAAAGATCTTCGTAGAATATGTAGGAGCCAATATGACATCCAGGTTCCGCTATTGGATATTGACCGGAGATGTGTCTCGGTCATGTCTACATAGTTCTCGAACCCGTAGGGTCCGCACGCTTAACGTTCGATGACGATTTGTATTATGAGTTATGTGATTTGATGACCGAAGATTGTTTGGAGTCCCGGATGAGATCCGGACATGACGAGGAGTCTCGAAATGTTCGAGAGGTAAATATTCATATATTGGAAGGTTACATTCGGACACCGGAATGGTTCAGGATGTTTCGGATGAGTTTCGGAGTACCGGGGGTTACCGGAACCCCCCCCCCCCCCCCGGGAAGTTAATGGGCCATCATGGGCCTTAGTGGAGAAGACAGAGGGCCAGCCAGGAGGTGGCGCGCGCCCCCCATTGCCAGTCCGAATTGGACAAGGGGTGGGGGCGGCGCCCCCCCTTTCCCTCTCCTACTCCTCCTCTCTTCCCCCTTTGCTACTCCGGAAAAGGAAAAAAGGAGAGGGGAATCCTACTAGGACTAGGGAGTCGTAGTAGGACTCCCCCCCTTGGCGCGCCCTCTCTAGGGCGGGCCTCCTCCTCCCCCTCCTTTATATATGTGGGAGGGGGGCACCCCAAAGGCACAACAAGTCTTCTCTTAGCCGTGTGCGGTGCCCCCCTCCACAGTTACACACCTCGATCATATCGTCGTAGTGCTTAGGCAAAGCCCTGCGTCGGTAACATCATCATCACCATCGCCACGCCGTCGTGCTGACGGAACTCCTCCCTCGTCCTCAACTGGATCAAGAGCTCGAGGGACGTCATCGTGCTGAACGTGTGCTGAACACGGAGGTGCCGTACGTTCGGTACTTGGATCGGTTGGATCGCGAAGACGTCTGACTACATCAGCCGCGTTACTAAACGCTTCTGCTTTCGGTCTACGAGGGTACGTGGACACATTCTCCCCGCTCGTTGCTATGCATCTCCTAGATAGATCTTGCGTGATCATAGGAAAATTTTGAAATACTGCGTTCCCCAACAAAAACCACTTGTCATTTCCTTCTGCTCCTCGTTGGGTTCGACACTCTTACTTATCGGAAGGACTATGATAGATCCCCTATACTTGTGGGTCGGATGTTAGAGTATATTTTAGTATATGTGTATTTGGTAATATAGGATTCATATATCTCTCCTACCTTATCTCTACGATGGCTTCTTGTCCTTCAAGACATGTACACAATATATACTCGTCCATGGGTTCAACAATAAAACAATAATTCCACTAATCTCCTATTTAATCCTCCTACATTGAGGACATGGAACTCGCCGTCGCGGTGGCCTTTCATCTCCTTGGGGTCGTAGGTCACCTATATGGCGACCGCACGATGGGTACTTGTGGATCTCGTAGCTTTCCTCGTTGTGGAGCACCTCGTGCTTCATCATCTCCACAATGATCATCCCAAGCATCAGCTTGCACATCGCTAAACCCATGATGCCAGAAGCCTCCAAGGTACAACTACTAGATCTACCATGTACAAGGGATTCCCGAGCAACTCTCCCATCTCGACGACGGCGGTGTCAAAGAAGGAAAGGGATCATGCCGGATCTTCTTGAGAGACTCCCGATGTGAATGACCTAGAGGATTGAGACGCGAAGGGGAAAATCCGCACGGTGGCAACTTCTTCTGGTTTACCACTTTATCACACACTAGAACTACTTGTTCACCAATTGGTAAGAGCATGGTTCCTTTTCTTTGAATGTCGTGGATGGATTTCTATATTGGATTTTTCTTTTACTTTTTGTTTGATTAATTAAATAGTGTAGGAGTTAGATGTGATATCGTCAATTCTCCTCTAGATGAGAATTAGCAAAACCCGTCCATATAAAGTTCATGTTAATAGATTTATACATGTACCAACAAGTACAATCTCGATCATGTATCTCTGTCTACATACTCCACTAACATCTACTCTTTTGGAAGCCATGTTTCTCTCATTATACCTAGCACATGGGTTCAATCGAGGTCCTTTTGATATGCAATATATAGGCCCATTCATCTTTGTATACCATATATATGAGCTTTCTCCCGAGTCGCAACACATGCCTCCTATTTTGTTTACTTTCTACCAACACAACATGGGTTGCCTTAACAAAAGAAAATACATAGCACTAACAAGGCTTAGAGAAGGTCGCACGAGAGAGAGAGAGAGAGAGAGAGAGAGAGAGAGAGAGAGAGATGTATTCACAAGCCATTTCATGAGCCAGTGTAGATGAGGAACCGTGAGATTGGGAGGCATCCGAAAAGTTGGTTTCACGTGTATTTTCAGCGAGCGGTTCAGATGATGCAGTGTATGATGAACATTAAATGCAGATTTCACTAAATATCTTGTAACTACTACACAATGAACTTGTTAATGTCTCCTCATTTTGATCCAGGTGTCTCGGGGACCTTCGTAACTTAGTATGCACGCCGTAACAACCCTCTTGTCACATCGTAACTTCTTCTTTTGATGTCCAAGAGGAGTGTTTGTGATGAACCAGCTGTAGCGAAAGTGCAGGGGCGGCATGCATATCCACATTAACTTTGTTCTCATTTTCATGAAAAGCACCACTACATTAATGCCTATTATTAGTAATTTTTACGAAACCAATAAACACATGTCTAGCCAACATTGTTTTGTTGGACATATAAATGGTTTCCATGATATCAGCTACTTAGAAAATCACACCCAAATTTTCAGCTTGTTGTTCGATCAACTCACTTAAAAAATCCGAACTGATTTTTTACTTGTTGTTCTATCAACTAGAACACTGGCTTGTTTTTATGTTATATTTTATCTTCCATATTTCCGGCTGCATACTTTACTACCTCAGTACCATCTACTGTTCAACCAACCATATTCATATTATTAATTTTTTCACGTCGTTTGAAGCCTTCAACTATCCGCCTTTTGTAGTTGTAGCAGAAATGCTCCTTCAAATATTGTTTTTAATAAAGTGAACTTTTATTACACTTGAGATGCATCGAGTGATCCAACCATGATAGAGAGTTTGCATCTGCCCTCTGCAAACAAGATGTGCGTAGAATATTACATGACTACATGGTTTCTAAGAACACGTAAGACAAGCCATAATTTTCTCATAAAAATAAAAATAATATATTGCATTGGAGAACCAATTGGGAGACCACACCGCCATTTATGTTGTCCCCTTCATCTTCTTGGACCATACATTGCACCAATCTGGAGAGTCCTAACACTGTAACACATGCATCTTGTTTCATGTCCTCCTTTCCCCCGCGACTAAGCTATGTCCTATGAAAGATCGAGACCCCAAAGGGTTGGTATGATACACTTAGACACACATGCGCACAACGAGAGAGAGAGAGAGAGAGAGAGAGAGAGAGGGGGGGGGAGGGAGCCACGGGGTGGGGGAGAGCAAATATACATGTTTGCGGGGGAGGGGGTGGCTGCAATCTTCTTAGTCTATGCCTCTATCTTTTCACTAGACATCCTAGGCCGGGGGGCAGCGGCCCCCCCTCAGTGGTGCATGTAGCTCCACCAACGATTATTTCCCTTACATCGTTGAACCTATGGGTGGCACATCAGCGATTATTTCTCTATGGATGCATCTCAACAATTCTTCTTGAGAAAACACAATACAAATCTAGTGAGGAAAATAATGTACATATCAAGGTAGAAATTGTGAATGTACAATTTAGCTCCTCTTTGCTTCTCTTGTCCCAGTGTTTTTTTCTCTCGAATCACTCCCACTTACCATCTACCCTGTCACAACCATGTTCATCTCATTATTTCTCGCACATGGATCCAAACATTAAATCATCTTTTGTTTGTCACTGCAGCATACCATGCTATTTAATCTTCCCAGGCCATTGAAAGGCAGCAAATTATCAAGTTCTAATTCTTGCCTCTGGTTTTCTTCTCCTTTTCATGAAAAAAACAGTAGGTAGAGTTTTCGAAATGTTCAGACTCGAGAGATTGGAGGGGACATATGCTCCGATGAAAAGAGAGTGACTGGGTGGGATGCCCATGCTATTCCATTTTAGCAAGAGGAGGAATATTACGGAATCTGATGGATGCTGTATTGAGCTCCATGGTAGTTTATGTAGAGAACATGGTTTGGACAGCAAGAAGTCTCTCGTGGAGATAAGAAAAGTATGGATTACAACCAATATCCAATTCGGCTCCCGAGCTCATTTACACCCTGTGAATAGTAAATTCAAACAAAATACTAGAAAAATTACAAAAAATATTTATGGTGAAAGATGCTTGAGTGTGTGAAAACCGTGCCAAGTTTCAGCTCATACGGACAGCTGAGTAGCTCTCAGCGAAAATAACAAAACCAGGTCCGAACAGTGCAAAACAGTAAACTTTTCCACAGACCCCAAATTTGTTTTTTTTCTGAGAGATCGTGAGATGTTGAAACACGCTGAATTTTTGCACGGACATCAAGAACTCGATTATCTTTCACCTATTTTTTTTGGCTCTTTTACTATTTTTGGTGAATTTAATGTTCACTCCTGGGCTCATGTGATCCTGGGAGCAAAAGCGCCCCGTCCGGATTATAGATCATAGGATGTGTTTGGATGATGTGTTATCCCTCTATGGGACAAGGATATCCATTTTTATGTGGATAGTAGTCATTTGGTTCATGGGCGAGTATGGACAGGGATGGCCTGATGCTCGGAATATTCGTCCAAAATCAGGCTCCGTGCGTCCACGAAAATCTGGCGGATATGGGCATCCCGCGCATGCCCCGTGCGAAGACAACCCTATCTCTTTTCCCCTTTCCATCTCTCTTCTCTCCCGTGGCAGCGGTGGCGGCAAATCGAAGTCCGGCGACGACGGTGAGTGTGCATCGGCGGCAGGAGATCGAAGCCCGACGACGACGTGAGTGCACACCTCCCTTATCTTGCCGGCCCTGCTTCTCTCTGTCAGCAGAGGTCATGGCGGCGGCGAAAAACAGGTGAGTGTCGCTCGGCCGTCGTAGCCCTGCAGATGGCTATCCCCAACCACAACACATGTCCATTACTCATCCCTCTAACCAAACACTCCAATGGCTATCCCCAACCATGATTCATCCTTCAAACCAAACAAAACTTGGGCTAACCTCACTCACCCAACCAAACATGAAAAATGGCTATCCATATCCAGCTAGATGGGGATACCAATAGCCACTCTAGCATGTCCCTCTAACCAAACACATCCATAAATTACGAAATGTAGAGATAAGCCAGCATATTCGAACGGCCGCCCACACCCTAGTGTGCGTTCAACGATCGTAGGTCCCCACCTATTGAACCGTGGAACTTTTGAAGCCTTTGAAGTTGGTTTAGCTTGCTTAAGTATTGTTTCATGTAGTTTTTTTTCACCAGATAAATGTTGAGATGACGAAAGTAGAGCCAGAGGCGAAGAACTTCAACATCGATGGATTTTTTTTATTGTTGGTGATTGTTTCAGCTTCTTCAATGGATCTATTATGTTTACGCTCCCATCAAATTCATATAGTTTGCTCTCCTTTTTTGGATTTGGCAGAAGAAAAGAAATGAGTAGTCTATTGAGCATAGCAGAGTGCTCTGCTTTCTTCATGTGCTAGGCGGCGGAACTCTACTATGCCAATGCGTTGTTTGAGGAACTCATAAGACCAATTGCCATTTGCACGTATGAGCGTATGTGTCTGTATTATGTTAAAAATATATTCATCAGATTATTCAACTATTTATTGTGCCAACGAACCCAACACGTGACGCGCCAGCTTAAACGAAACGGAAATGCTACAAGCTAATGAAATACTAGCACACAGTAGCTGCATACATAAGCTGGCCGGCTGGCCGGACGATCGATCACTCGACGGGGAACATGACCTCGTTGGTGCGCAGCGGCGGGAGCGTCCACGGCGGGTTGTAGCGGGAGAGCACGAAGGGGCCCGTGACGGCGTGCCCGTCCTTCTGCAGCGCGGCCTTGAGCCCCTCCGCCTTCTCGGCCACCACCTTGTCTCCGGCCAGACCGCTGAACGTCACCACCGCGTACTTGCGCTCCCCCACCTCCCGCAGCACCACCCGCTCGTCCGTCGGCCGCGGGGCCTCCTCCGCCTTGGCGTACTTGGACGGCAGCAGGAACTGCATCGTCACCTTGCCCGCCTGCTCCTCCCGGCCCTCGGCCGTGAGGACCGGCACCGTCATGGCCACCGGCTCGGGCTCGGAGGAGGTGATCACCGGCGCCGTCATGGCGATCGGCTCGGCCTCGCCGCCGCCGGAGGAGGTGATGACCGGCGCCGTCATGGCGATGGCCTCCGGCTTGGTGTTCTGCGGCTTGCCGAAGGCGCCGATGTAGTTGGCGAGGACCTGGAACCCGCCGTCGCGGTCGCCCTTCATCTCCTTGGGGTCGTAGGTCACCTCGGCGGCGACGCATGGCGGGTACTTGCGGATCTCGTAGCCGTCGCCGGTGTGGAGCACCTCGTGCTTCGGCGTCTCCACGATGATCTTCCCCAGCATCAGCTTGCCCATCGCCAGACCCATGGCCGGCGTCGGTCGCGGCGAGGCTTGTTCGGTGGAGGGCTCAGCAGAGGTCTTTGAGCTAGCTGGGATGGGTTCGCCGGGTGAATCTTGATTTGGCTCGGCGGCGCTGGGGCTTAAGAACAAGCGGGAGATTCGGACGAGTGGACGAGGTATGGTGCGTGAGCTGCGGCGCGCGTTGCTCCACGGAGGCGTTTTCGATTTCGGCACATTATTTGAGGAATTTTCGTCTTGTACGCACGTTCCTTCTCCTTTCTTCCTTCCGTTTTTGGCTTGGAGAGAAAGTTCCGCTCGCCGGCTTTGACTTGCACGCCGTGTTCCGACGAAGAGGGCTCAACGTCGACTTGCGAGAAAATGGGGCAAACGGCATATACACCTCTTCATACCAACGAGAATACCGGCATGATGCGAACCAACACGTGGTTGAATGGTTAGAGGGACACTGGTATTTTCAGCCCATCAGGATTTAAGTCCTGGTGCTCGCATTATTGTTGGATTTATTTCAGGATTTTCGCCGATGCGCTTTCAGTGAAAGGAGTCATTTTCGTCGACGACGAAGCATCTATGATGACTTCGTAAATCTCAAGATGATATGCCGGTACAGTCTGTCTGGCTACTGGGAGATGCATTTTGTAAGCCACTTCTTCAATTCGCTCGGTAATAAGAAAAAAAAAATTAAAAATTGTTTTAGCTTTGTGTGCTACTGCACATATGGCTGAAGTTTCAAGAACTTCCTCTCCCACAGCAAAAACCCTCTCAGTTCTATGCTTGTCAGCTTGATTCTTCGTTCTTGCTTGAGTTCTCAAGAGATGTTACCTGACAGAATGGTTAACCACTTCTCTATGTTCCAACCATTGTTGAATATCATCAGGAGCTGCAGTATCAAAAGAAACAACTCCAAAGTATATAGGACTACGACCATACAAAACTTTAAAGGTTGATTTATTCAAGACAAAATGACAACTGGTGGTGCATTATAAAAATTCACACATAGAAAGCTATTTCAAACATTTCTTGGGATGAGCACTAATAAGGCATCTCAGGAGGCACTCCACTTGCTGATTGACCCACTCATTTTTTGGTCTTCTATTTATTTATTTTCATTTTGCCTTTTCTTTTTTTTCGTTTCGTGAACTTTTTTTCCAAATGTGTGAACTTTTTCAAATGCTTGCATTTTTTAAATCCATGAATTGTTTTTTGATTGTGCGAACTTTTTCCAAATTCATGATCTTTTTTTAATCTATAAATTTGTTTTCGAACTCGTGGAATTTTTTCAAATTCATAAATTATTTTGGAACCCTTGATTTTTTTTGAATTTGTGAACATGTCCAAATCCGTGAACATTTTTTGAATTTCTAAATTTTTTAAACCGCACTTTCCCAAAAAGTCGACGGTCAACCACAACCGGTCAAGTGTGAACTGAGAGCATCTCCAGCCGTTCGGCCCCCCAGGGCGCCGAAAAAGAGCCCCATGGCGGCGAGCCGGCGCTAGATTGGCGCGTGGGGGCGACCTAGCTCCCAGTCGTCGGCCCACCGGTCGCCCCGGGTTCGGCGATGTTGCGTACAAAATATATGCAAACTCGGCGACTTTTGCACGAACTCGGCGAAAGTTCATTGAAATTTGTACATAAAACATGCAAACTACGCCTAAACTACGCCAAACTACGCCTAGCTGCCACCGCCGCCGTCGTCTACATGCCGAGAAGCCTGTAGAAGCGGGTGTAGTCGCCGTCATCATCGTTGTCGCGCGGCTGGCTTGGACCGGCGACGTCCCTGCTGCAGCCCTGGCCAGGGTCGCCGAGGCGTGGTGGCGCGCTGGACGGCCCGGCCTCGTCCTCCTCGTCGTTATCGAGGACGATGACGCTGTCCTCCTCGCGACCGCCCGGGCCTGGAGCTCCGCGTACGCCCGGCGCTGCCGGTGGACCTGCTCCCGGATGTAGTCCTCCTTCGCCCACTTGAGGGCGGACTCGTCGTCGGGGGCTGCCATCTCGACGTGCTCCGGCTTCACCGGGAGCAGCCCCGGCTCGGGCTTCGGCCGGACCAGGCGGAGGGAGCGCCTCCCCGGAGCCGGACCAGGCGGGGAGGGCCGGGCACCCTTGTTGATGACGAGGGCGCCTCTGCGGGTGCGGCGCTCGAGCGGCGTCTCCTCCGGCATGGGCTTCACGGGGCGGAGCTCGGCCGGCGAGCCGGAACCCTACGACGAGGACGACCCCGGCTCCATCCGCCGTAGCGTCCAAGAGCTACCACGGCGGCGAGAGAAGGATGGCCGCTGCGGGTACTCGAGGCGCGGCACGTTGCCGGTCTCGATGTGGTCGAGGACGGCCTCGAGGGTGCGGCCTGGCGCGTCCCACCACTCGCGCCGCCCGTCGGCGTTGAAGCGGCCGCGGGGGATGACGCCATTGGTGGCCGCGATCTGCTCCTCGCAGCAGCGCTGGAAGTACATGGTCCAGAGGATGTGGCTGTCGGTGGCGTAGCGCGGCTCTGCTCCTGCGTCAGGGACGAGCGGATGCGGGCGATCTCGGCCCGCCGCGCCGCCCCTTCGGGCACCGGTGGCACCGGGACGCCGCTGGCGCTCAGCCTCCACGTCCCCGGCACCCGCATGTCCGGGGGCGCCGGGTACTCGGCCTCGTAGAGCAGGCGCGCCTCCGGCCCTTGAAGGTGGCGGCGGCCGAAGCCGTTCGCCACCGCGCCGTTGCCTGGGTACCTCTTGGCCGTCTTTCTCGTCGGCGGGAAGAGGGGAGTGTTGTTATCTACTCCGGAGAGGGGGGGGGGTGAAATGAGAGTTGTGGCGTCCACCGACGGGGAGGTCGCCTTTTATAGCCATAGCGGGGCGGCGACGGGCTGCATGGAGGGCGACGCGTGGCTGGACGCGCGCCGCGGTGCGTTCACTGCGGCGCCCGTGAGGCATCAATGGAGGCTGACCGACGTGACAGCCTTCGCATTGATTCCCGCGGGAACCGAGGCGATGAGGGCGACGAAGCGGCGTCTCGCTGACTCGGCGGTCCCATCCGCTTTCGCGCCAAAACCGCTTGCCCCGGCGGCCCCCCAGCGTGCGCGGGTTCGGCCTGGGTCCGCCGGCGCCAATTTCGGCCCAAACCGGCGAAAATCGGGCTCCTGGGGACGCGACTAGGCTGATTTTTGAGCGCCGGCACGGAAAAAAGTCTGAAGAGGGCCTGTTGGGGGCGCGGCTGGAGATGCTCTGAGTAGGGAGCTCCTATCGGGCGCTTCAGGCGCCCGAACCTCTCCCTAGCGCTCGTTACGGCGCCCAGTTGGGCCGACCCACGAATCGCGCTCAGCAGCGAACACAAAAGCTCGCGAAAAATCCGCTAGCCACTCGATCTATCGTGTAGGTAGTGATTAGTAACAGCGGCAAAGGCATAATAAATAATGTCGCTGCGCTATTCTATTTCATAGATTTTTTTTTGGAAAAAGATCGTGACATTGAAATAGTTCATGGATTTTGAAAATTGTTCTTCATTTTGGAGGAAAATTACACAAACCTGAAAAAGTTCATTGGTTTTCAAAAAAGGTATATCAAATTTGAAAAAACTTATTGGTTTTGAAAAACGTTCATCAAAATCAATAAAAAAAATTAATGCATTTTCATTTAATGTTCATCAAACTTGAAAAAAAGTTCAGCGAATTTGAAAAAAAGTTCATCAAATTTGAAAATTGTTCATCAAAATTGAAAAAAAGTTAATAATTTTTCATGAAAAGTTCATCAAATTTGAAAAAAGTTCATCGAATTTGGCAAAGAGTTCATCAGATTTGAAAAAAGTTCATTAAATTTGAAAAAAGTTCATCGGATTTGGAAAAGAGTTCATCGAATTTGAAAAAAGTTTATCGGATTTGGAAAAAGGTCATCGGATTTGAAAAAAGTTAATCAAATTTGAAAAAAGTTCATCAAAATTGGAAAAAGAGTTCATAGAATTTGAAAAAAGTTCATCGGATTTGGAAAAACATTCATCGGATTTGAAAAAAGTTCATCGAATTTGGAAAAAAGTTCATCGAATTTGAAAAAAGTTCATTGATTGTTAAGAAAAAAAAATCACGAATTTCAAGCAAAAACATCAAATTAGGAAGAACAAAAAAAAGGAAAAACAGAAAACAAAAACGAAAAAAGGAAAAAAAAAGGAAAAGAGGAAAGTATAGAATTGAAATAGAGGAAAAAGATTGTAGTTCACATATAAGCGAGTTGGCGTGATGGTTAGCGATGCTTTGCTCGACAGGGATGTCGCTGGTTCGATCCTCTGGCGGGACATCTTTTTTCAGCAGGAGATGGGCCGGCCCAGCGGGGTGAAAGGGGTGTGCGCCGTGTACCAGTAAGCTAAAACGGGCGCTACAGGCGCCGTTTAGGAAATGCCCTCTGAGTAACTAACGAGGAGCCAGGAGAACCGGCACATCGTGAGAGAACTGCTCGCCTCGTTGTTGGGCCGGCCCACGGAAGCCTTTGTGAGATTTTTTTTTTAGAACAAGCCTTTGTGAGGCTGGAAAGGGTATTAGATCCGCTCTTGTCCTTTCCCTTTCTCCACTTTCGTGTCAATCGAGGCTTTTTCTGAATTTCTTCGAACAATAGATAGCATTTGCTATTTTAAAGAAGAAGAAAAACTTGGGTGGTCACTAGTACACATAAATGTGTTTACCTTTATTCAGAACCGAAAGCTTGGAACAATTGACTAAGCCACCTTCGAAACAAGTATCAAATCAATCATGACCGATGTATTGTTTGCATGCTTGACAAGCGGGGTGAAAGGGGTATGCGCCGTGTACCAGTAAGCTAAAACGGGCGCTACAGGCGCCGTTTAGGAAATGCCCTCTGAGTAACTAACGAGGAGCCAGGAGAACCGGCACATCGTGAGAGAACTGCTCGCCTCGTTGTTGGGCCGGCCCACGGAAGCCTTTGTGAGATTTTTTTTAGAACAAGCCTTTGTGAGGCTGGAAAGGGTATTAGATCCGTTCTTGTCCTTTCCCTTTCTCCACTTTCGTGTCAATCGAGGCTTTTTCTGAATTTCTTCGAACAATAGATAGCATTTGCTATTTTAAAGAAGAAGAAAAACTTGGGTGGTCACTAGTACACATAAATGTGTTTACCTTTATTCAGAACCGAAAGCTTGGAACAATTGACTAAGCCACCTTCGAAACAAGTATCAAATCAATCATGAACGCAAAGAAGATAATGAAATAAATCCGTGGCTGGCAGTACATTATACTTGTATATACGGGCACGTCAGGTGTCCCATACAATATCTCACTTCCCTGTCGACGAACTTGTCAAGCATGCAAACAATACATCGGTGCTGCGTCAGTAGCACTTGGGAAAGTCCTCGGGAGGCGGAGGAAGGATATGTGGTTCATGCAGCGGGGTGAAAGGGGTGTGCGCCGTGTACCAGTAAGCTAAAACGGGCGCTACAGGCGCCGTTTAGGAAATGCCCTCTGAGTAACTAACGAGGAGCCAGGAGAACCGGCACATCGTGAGAGAACTGCTCGCCTCGTTGTTGGGCCGGCCCACGGAAGCCTTTGTGAGATTTTTTTTAGAACAAGCCTTTGTGAGGCTGGAAAGGGTATTAGATCCGTTCTTGTCCTTTCCCTTTCTCCACTTTCGTGTCAATCGAGGCTTTTTCTGAATTTCTTCGAACAATAGATAGCATTTGCTATTTTAAAGAAGAAGAAAAACTTGGGTGGTCACTAGTACACATAAATGTGTTTACCTTTATTCAGAACCGAAAGCTTGGAACAATTGACTAAGCCACCTTCGAAACAAGTATCAAATCGATCATGAACGCAAAGAAGATAATGAAATAAATCCGTGGCTGGCAGTACATTATACTTGTATATACGAGCACGTCAGGTGTCCCATACAATATCTCACTTCCCTGTCGACGAACTTGTCAAGCATGCAAACAATACATCGGTGCTGCGTCAGTAGCACTTGGGAAAGTCCTCGGGAGGCGGAGGAAGGATATTCGGCGCCGGACCATTGAGCACCTCGAACACCATTGCCAGCCCCAACGGCAGGTGCGCGTCCAAATGACAGTGCATGAACCACATACCTACAGCCATGGCGCTAGGTTAATAACAACTTAACATACACAGTCCGATCGACGGCTAGCATCAAAGCATATGAACCAAACAGTTCACAGACACTCACCTGGATTGTTCGCCACGAACCGTATGACGGTCCACCCTCCGCCGGGCACGATGACGGTGTTGCGCACGCGCGGGTTCACGAGGTTGTACGTGGCGTTGGGGTCGAAGGCGCCGAGCCCCTGCGCCAGCACGAAGAAGTTGAAGCCGTGCAGGTGGATCGGGTGGTTCTCCGTGCCGAGGGCGCTGCTGTACGCCCGGCTCTGCAGCACCACCTCCACCACGTCGCTGTGGTTCACCCTCTTCACCGCCGTCGCCTTCCGGATCCCCGGCAGCGGCGGCGGGGAGCTCGGGAAGTCCTCCGTGTACACGCCCGGGACGCCGTCGAAGGACGCCTGCAGGAGCGACGCGTTCTTGGGGAACTGGAACGAGTTCCTGTTCATGAACGCCACCAGCGCGAACCCCCCGCACCTCGTCTGGTCCGGCGCGCATGGCGCCTGGTCCACCCCGAACTCCACCAGCATGCTGTGGTCCACCGTCGTTGGTAACGGCGGGTCGACCGGCCGGACGAGGCCCCTCAGAGACCAGTAGAACCTGCCGGCGGCGACCACGTCGGTGGGGGCTGGCATGGCCGGCATGGAGGGGGCGGTGCCGTTCGCCGCTCCCTTGTACGTGACGATGCCGGTGACGGTGCCGTTGTTGAACCGGATCTGGACGGTCTTGCTCTCGAACACGTTGGCCGCCATGTAGTACCGGCCTTCCGGCGTCGCCGAGGTGGTCATGAGCGCGTCCACCGTCTGGCCCGGCGCGATGACGATGACGTCTGTGGCGTATGGCTCGGTGTAGCTCGCGTCGACGGCGACCACGGTGAAGTTGTGGCCGGACACCTTGAAGAAGAGCTCGACATTGACGGCGGCGTTGATGATGCGGAGGAGGTACGTCTGGTTGTACTCCACCTCCACTTCGAAGATACCAGCACCTAATTTTGTTCGAAATATATCAAAGGCAAATTTTTAGTCGCATATATTGCTGTGGCTCGACGCGATTATGGAAGCATTTTCACTTGTAAATTGGGTTGTACCTCTGCAGGGGGTCTGGTCTCCCGGCTTGCCGTTGATGGTGAGCGCGTCCGACACCTCCGGCCCTAGGCCGGTCAGGTGCGCGTCTTTCTCCACATCGTCCACGTTCTTGTTCCACCACTCGCCTGCCAAAGAAAGAACTGTATGTGAAGACTTGCACCATGTATGTTTGTTGTGTACGTTAACACGCGTATATTATACCTAGTGTGATTGGAATCTCGCCGTATGGTGCTTTGTACGGATAACCGTCCGTGCCATTCCTGGGCTTTATGATGAGCGCGCCGTAGACGGTGGCGCGGAGGAGCGAGGAGTGGGCGTGCCACCACAGGGTGCCCTCCTGCCCGGTGATGTTGAAGCGGTACGTGAAGTTGCCGGAGGGCTGGATGGGGCACTCCGTGATCATGTGAGCCCCGTCAGCCCACCCGCTCAGCAGCTGAAATATGCCGTGCCTGCAACGATGATGACCCGTAAGTTCGACTTACACCCCGAGACGTAAAGAAGTGCTCACTTCGATTCATATTACTTATCGCTCAAACGAAAGTAAAACCATGTGATAGTGAATCGTTACCAGTGGAGTGATAGTGGGTACGGTGAATCGTTCACGACGTGGACGACCACCGTGTCGCCTTCGGTGGCCTCGATGGTCGGCCCGGGCATCTGCTCGTTGGCCGTGTAGATCACGCTGTCCATGCAGAGCTGAGAGATGTTCATGCCGCCCACCTACGTGTTGGCATATATACATCGATACACACACAAGTTACAAAGATGATGGAACATCGCCATGGTTGGGCATATGATTGAACTAGCCTGAAGCAAGAAAAAGGGTGCAGGAAATTACAGTGAAGTTGTGCTCCACGACTGCCGCTCTTGCCATCGTCGCGCAGAGAGCGAGCACGAGCGCCACGAGCATGGCCATCACCCCAACTCCGAAGCAGCAGCAAGATCAATTAGCAAACCAGAAAACTGTAGGCTTGTCTAGCTTGGTCGTCCTTCTATATGTAGAGATATATAGCCACTTGTTATCAACACATACGTACGTACTTATCGTTTGCGGAACTAATCGGCAATGGAACAAGTCTTGCAATCGACGATGATCCAATGATCCTCTTGGCGTGTGAGCTCGCGTTAACGATGTAATCAGACTGCGACGAGGACATGTAATAACCGTGGCTTGCACCTGGTCGGACGTAGCTTAATCGCGGAAGTAACCGTCATTTTGTTGATAGCGGCTGCAATTTGTGTTTTAGACTACTTCAACAGGAAATTTACAAGAAACGGCGCGTAGCACCAAGGTCAACCCTGCGCAGCGGGCTCAGAGAACGAGGGACAATGGGATTGATATCGAGAAAGATTTTGTCTTATTACAAAACGATCTTTTCTTTTTGCGAGATATTACAAGACGATTTCAAATGCTCAAAAGTAGCCGTCACCTCCCTATGTATTCTATACGTGCGTTGACTTGATCATGACCATTTTATATTGCCTCCGAACAAACAAGTCGTATGGTTTACCCGAACCGCAGAACATAGTTCGTATCTAAAACATGGCACCTAATTAAGATGTTGCGGGATTATCACGTGATGCCACACCTTAGAGCATCTACAGTCGGGCGTCTCAACCCCCTCCCCCCCTCCATACGCCCGGGTGGACGCCCCGGTTAGTGACCGGTCAAAAAAAAGCCGACCCAGACAGGCATCTCAAACGGGCCTCGAACGCCCGGACTGACCGGCACACCAAATATTGGACGGATATGGGGAGGCCCGAGCGCGTCCGTCACGTCGGACTGACATTCCGGTCCCACACGGAATTGCCTGAAAACCCAGCAGTCCGACGGACATCTCCTTCGGTGGGGATGTGAACGCCGCCCGAGGCAAAAGTCCGGCTATTTAAGCCGGCCGACATCGACAACCCTAGCTACAACCTCTTCCTCCCTCTCTGCGCCGCTAGCCTGAGCATATTTCTCTCCGTCTCCACCTTCTTCTTCCCTTGTTGTCTGACATGGCCCAATAGAAGAAGGCCACTTATGTTATGCTAACGCCGGAGCGCCGCTTCCAGATTGAGGAGGAGATCAGGGCAAGGCGTGCTGCCCGGATCGCAGCGGGTCTACCTCTGGACTCGTCGGAGCCGGAGGAGGAGGAGGATGAGGAGGCGGGAGGGGGAGCATCAGACGGAGGCATGGAGGGGGAGGAGCCGGTGCCGGTTGCGGGCTTCATCATGGAGGAGGCTATGCCGGAGTTCGCCGTCACCCAAGCAGCGGAGATAGTAGAACAGGCAGCAATCCCGGAGTCCATCCAGGATTAGGCGTACATGGAGTCCAACCGGCGCTTCCTCCGGCAAGAACAGGCGGAAACCAACACACTCTTCGACAAGGTCGAAGCGAAGATGGAGGTAGAGGCAGAGGAGGAGCCAGAGTTGCATCTGCGCCCATGTACTCAGAGCCAAGAATGGAGATAGTGGACATCTCCGATGACAACGAGTAGCGTAGTCGAGGATTAGTTGATTTACCTACTACGTATGTGTTTTCCTTGCATCGTTTTTATGGTTTTAAGATTTCACATATGTGGTGTTCGGATGCAGAGAGAGTTATTTGAGGAGTGCCTGGTCAATGCCCGCGAATGCGCCCGGGCGCGTCCGCGGGCGTTTGAGAGGCCGGATTTGGCGACCGCGCTTGTAGATGGTCTTAGGTTCTATCATGCTACCATCTCATGGTAGCACCTCTAGAAGGTTTTTGATTTTTTTTTGTGAAGGTTGACAAGATATATGTCTAAATTCCACGGAATTTAAATGCAAATTAAAGACCTAGGAGAAACAAAAAAAATACAGATCCAAATGTGAATAGTGTCTACAACTTTGTCGTTTTGTGTTACTATCTGTCATTTTGTTTCTTTCTGTTAGATCGAATTCGTATTCAAAATTTTGTTGGATTGTAGACATATATACCGTCAGTATTCAAAACCAAATCAGAATTTTTCAAAACCTTTTAGAGTTGCTACCATGAAATGGTAGCATGGTAGAACCTAAGGTGCGGTTTCATATGATATTCGCCCACAAGATGTTGATGTGCAACCCTAATTTTTTTCGTGGGTAAAGAGAATTTTATTCATCTGTCGTAACATCATTACGTCCCATTTTAAGTTGATCTATGATACATGCAGGTAGTTCACATTCCCATCCACAAAGTGGGTAAGCTCATGAGCAACTAAGTTACACCCGCTTTTAGCCTCGTAGATGCGAAAATTTGGCAACGAGGAAATCAAATCTCGTGCCTCAGTCGGGTTCCATAACAATGTGCATCCACACTCGTTCTACCACCAGCGTAATTTATCCAGCGCATGCTAGGATCTCTATCAAACTTCGCACATGCACATTGGCAAATGAAGCGCCAATAGGATAGGAGAGAACCTCACCTTGACCATTCCAAACGAGCATGCCCAAGCTTGCGTGTTTTCTCCACAAAACTCTCTAAAAATAAGCTTTCATCCCACTTTATATATAAAGCACCAACCACAACCCATGTCGTCAATGTTAAGCTTTGCCTAGCTGTCCTACAGGCATTCCCATGCTCTATCTTAGTTAGACAAACATGACCACTACATGCCTCTTCAACACTAATCGGTTTTTTCGTTTTGGTATCTTTTTATGTGTGAAATTTTCCTTTTGATATCTACTATTGCACCAACTTTAAGATTCCAGAGTGCCGACCAATAGTTATTCTGAAGCATCTCCAATCCCATGCGACCTCATTGCACAAGTGCCATGTACACCATAATAATTGAGGTATCCATGCACCCCCACCACCCCCTCCCTTGAAATAAGTATAGTAACATAAAAAGGAACTCTAAAAGAAGGCAAATAATAGGAAAATAGATAAGTAATCGTATCTTATTATATCTGTCGGGGGGATGAACCCCAGACAGGCAACGAAACCCGGATCCTTTTCAAAAACAACGGGGCCAGCACTGCCCCTCAATCCGGCTTGCACTTGTCCGGGTCGCTCAACCCGGCCAAGTCCTTCGACCCGGCCGAACTCCTCATACTCGGCCCCAGCAACCAACTCAAGACTTCCCCAACAAGCCAGCTCCACCCTTGGCGTGTTCTTCAAACCCGGCCGAGGGTCAGCGGCCGTCCCATCCCGGCCGTATGATGGGACGAGTCTCCACCAACTGATGACCGAAGCCACAGCGCCCCGCCCATGCCTTTGGTCAGCCGGGCGTGGCAACAGTGCCCCCACCTACTCGCTGACCGGGACCGGCGTGGCAACAGTGCAATCATCATCACCCGTGACGCCAGCAAGCGGCGACCTGACGAAACACCACTGTAGCTGTAACGCCCGGGTAATCAAGCTACAGTAATCCCACGCTAATGATGCCACGTCACCTCTGTCACTGTAATTAATCTCGGGTTAATTCAAAACCGTGTCAAATTTAAATCCTAAATAAGTCAAACGACAAAAGTTTTCAAATATTAAAATAAAAATGTTCGGGAGATGCCATATTTTGCATAAGTAAATATGGTGTGGTAAACACATTTTTATAAGATGCCTAAATAGTTTAAATTGAAATAAAACAGAAAAGCAAATAAATAAAAGAAAAGAAATTACAAAAAAAGAAAACAGAACAAAAAAACAAAAACAAAAAGAGGAGCCCCCCCCCACACTGGACCCTGGCCCAACTGGGCCAAACCCCAGGCCCAGCCGGCCGCCCTCCCCTTATCCACTCCCCCCACCCACCACCGGCACCTCCACCCACTCCCCCCCCCCCCCCCGAAAAATCCCCCACCTCTGCCTCCCCCGATCTGGATCGGAAGGAGACCACCGCCGTCGCCCGCCGCCGCCAGGAGCACGCGCCGCCTCGCCCTCGCCGGAGCACTTCCCCGCCGGCCTGCTTCCCCCTCTTCGCCTCGCAGGAACGTCGTCCCCGTCACCCTCCTCGACCCCCGCTGCCTAACCCCTACGGCCACCGTGAGCCTCCTCCCTTCCCCTCTCTATTGCCGGCACCGGCGACCTCCCGTGGCCGTGCCCCGCACGCGCTCACCCCGCGCCACCCTGCTCTGCCGTGGCCGTCCCATCCTGCGTGCTCCCGCCGAACCTGTTGCCGCCCCGTGGCCGCGTCCTCCTCCCCGCGTCGCGACTGTACCGACGTCCCGGGCGCGCCCACCGTAGCCGGGTCCTCGCACGCACGCCCTGCCTCGCTCCGGGGACGCGCTCGTCGCGCCCCGCGACCACCGCCCGCACCTCCCGACCGCGGGCTGCGCGCGCCACAACCGCGCCGGCCGCGTCGTCGCCCCCCTGGCTCGCATCCCCCCGCGCGCTCGGGCTTCCCCGCTGCTTGCCTCGGGCCTCTGTCGCGGCACCTCCCCTGTCGCCGCCCGGCTCCCCTCCGCCCCGCCGCGTTTGCTCCGAACGGCCATGCCCGCCGGGCCGTGTCGACTCCGCCCACCGTTGCCACGGCTCGCCCCCACCGTGCCTCGCCGGCGCGCGCTGGTGCGTCCCCTCGCCCGTGGCCTCGGGCATGGGCGCCCACGGCCACGCCCGTAACCCCGCGCGCCCGCTAAGGCCCCTGGCCCAATGACAGCCGGGGCCCGCGCACAGAACGAATAAAAAATAAAAATAAAAATAAAAATAAATAATAATAAATTAATTAATAAAAATTAATAAATAAATAAAGAAAATAAAAAATAAAAAATAATTTTAATTAATTAATTAATTAAGTTAATTAATCCTGTTTAAACTAATCTAATTAGTTAATTAATTTAACTAAGCAGTAGTTAATTAGCTAACAGTTACTGACAGGTGGGACCCACCTGTTAGGTTGACCAGGTCAACGGTCAACGTTGACTACTGACGTCAGCATGACATCATGCTGATGTCATAAATCCATTTTCGAATTAAATTAAATAATTAATTAAATTCCAGAAATTAATAAAATCTTTAGAAAATCATATCTTTTAATCCGTAACTCGGATTAAAATATTTTCAACATGAAAGTTTCTCAGAACGACGAGACGAATCCAGATACGCAGTCCGTTCGTCCACCACACCTCCCTAACCTATCGAACTCGCAACTTTCCCCCTCCGGTCCGTCTGTCCGAAAACGCGAAACAGCGGGAATACTTTCCCGGATGTTCCCCCCTTCGCCGGTACCACCTACTGTCGCGTTAGGACACACCTCGCACTGTTCATTGTCATGTCACGCATCGTCATGCTTATGTTTGCATTGTATTTACTGTTTCTTCCCCCTCTTCTCTCCGGTAGACTACGAGACCGACACTGCTGCTGCCCAGTTCGACTACGGAGTTGATGACCCCTCCTACTTGCCAGAGCAACCAGGCAAGCCCCCCCTTGATCACCAGATATCGCCTATTCTTCTCTATACTGCTTGCATTAGAGTAGTGTAGCATGTTACTGCTTTCCGATATCCTATCCTGATGCATAGCCTATCCTTGCTACTACTGTTGTTACCTTTACCTGCAATCCTACATGCTTAGTATAGGATGCTAGTTTTCCATCAGTGGCCCTACATTCTTGTCCGTCTGCTGTGCTATACTATCGGGCCGTGATCACCTGGGCGGTGATCACGGGTATATACTTATATACTATATACATGACACATGTGATGACTAAAGTCGGGTCGACTCGTAGGAGTACCCGCAAGTCGATCTTTGTGGCGGAGCGACAGGGCAGGTTGAGACCACCCAGGAGAGAGGTGGGCCTGGCCCTGGTCGACGTTCGCGGTTACTTAACACGCTTAACGAGATCTTGGTATTTGATCTGAGTCTGGCCATTTGGTCTATACGCACTAACCATCTACGCGGGAGTAGTTATGGGTATCCCGGCGTCGTGGTATCAGCCGAAGCCTTCGTGACGTCAACGACTGAGTGGCGCGCGCCGTGTTGGACCGCTTTGACGTAACCGCCGTGATCGTGTGGGTTGCTAGGTCTGCTCGCAGCCGCGTTCGCAACGTGCAGGTGTGCTATGGGCGATGGGCCCAGACCCCTGTGCGCTTAGGATTAGACCGGCGTGCTGACCGCTCTGTTGTGCTTAGGTAGGGCTGCGACGCGTTGATCTTACGAGGCCGGGCATGACCCAGAAAAGTGTGTCCGGCCAAATGGGATCGAGCGTGTTGGGTTATGTGGTGCATCCCTGCAGGGAAGTTTATCTATTCGAATAGCCGTGTCCCTCGGTAAAAGGCCGACCCGGAGTTGTACCTTGACCTTATGACAACTAGAACCGGATACTGAATAAAATACACCCTTCCAAGTGCCAGATACAACCCGGTGATCGCTCTCTAACAGGGCGACGAGGAGGGGATCGCCGGGTAGGATTATGCTATGCGATGCTACTTGGAGGACTTCAGTCTACCCTCTTCTACATGCTGCAAGATGGAGATGTCCAGAAGCGTAGTCTTTGACAGGACTAGCTATCCCCCTTTTATTCTGGCATTCTGCAGTTCAGTCCACTGATATGCCCCTTTACACATATACCCATGCATATGTAGTGTAGCTCCTTGCTTGCGAGTACTTTGGATGAGTACTCACGGTTGCTTCTCTCCCTCTTTTTCCCCTTTTCTTTCTATCTGGTTGTCGCAACCAGATGCTGGAGTCCAGGAGCCAGACGCCACCGTCGACGACGACACCTACGACACTGGAGGTGCCTACTACTACGTGCAGGCCGCTGACGACGACCAGGAGTAGTTAGGAGGATCCCATGCAGGAGGCCTGCGCCTCGTTCGATCTGTATCCCAGTTTGTGCTAGCCTTCTTAAGGCAAACTTGTTTAACTTATGTCTGTACTCAGATATTGTTGCTTCCGCTGACTCGTCTGTGATCGAGCACTTGTATTCGAGCCCACGAGGCCCCTGGCTTGTATTATGATGCTTGTATGACTTATTTATGTTTTAGAGTTGTGTTGTGATATCTTCCCGTGAGTCCCTGATCTTGATCGTACACATTTGCGTGCATGATTAGTGTACGGTCAAATCGGGGGCGTCACAAGTTGGTATCAGAGCCGACTGCCTGTAGGAATCCCCCTTTCCACACTCCTTGGCCGAAGTCGAGCCTAGACATTACAAAACTTTTACTAACATGGCCGTGTGTCTTACGGGCCCACGTCGCCATTGGGTGGTACTAGGATCTTTTACTCCTCGACCCTTACTCTGGGACTCTGAACTCTCTTCTACTCGGGTTAAACGAATTTACTAACTCTAACACTAGGATCCCGTGACCACGTTCACCCCAAAGTTGGATAAGCCATAGTTGTTTCTTAGAATAGTTTTTTTGAACAATTCACACACTGTCATTTGACTCCTTTGAAACGTCTTTGCTTTCAGATGGAACCCACGAGGCAGGTCGTGCGCCACACGACGACCATTGGTGCCTCGGGATCACCTGCTGTGCTAGCTGAGATGATGACCTATCTGGGTTATCGCTGGCACCCTGAGTACACCGTCTACGAGGAGTACCAGGACTTTAACCAGGAGCAGTACCGTGCCATCGTCCACCTCTACTCGCGGGAGTATGACTCCACTACTGTGCTGCACACCGCACATGGTGTTGGTGTGACCATCGATATGGCTGTCCACGATGCTGCCTATGCTGCTCTGACAAGTCTTCGTGGAGAGTATCGGGAGTTGGACACCTCCCCTTTCAGGCACATTGCTATCACATCTGATGTTGGTGCGGAGGGATACTATACTGCTGCCTACTCCACTGTCACCCGAGAGCCGTTCTACCATCAGAACCTGGTTCTGCATGCTGATGGGCTGGATCGAGCTAACCGAGCTCTTCGCCACGAGATGTACACCACCCGTCAGCACCTTTACCGTGCTCTGACGCTGCTGCACCCCTTTGTCCGATCTGGACAGCTACCGCGTACTGCGATCTACCCAGCCAGGACCGTGATGCCCCACGGTGTCGGTTGGCCAGAGGTGGGAGGCTACTCTCCCGCACTTGGTCCTCTTCTGCCACCTGAGCGTCGGGCTCTACACCTGAGTATCCGCGGCCCCTAGTCTGCTGACGTGGAGGGCTATCCGTTGCCTCACTACCAGCTGTCGGGCTACGATTACCTCCACAGTACCTCTTGGGACTGATGTAGGCTTGCTTGTAGTGTTAGATGCATTCGCCGCGAGCCTGTGTGCCGCCTATGATGTTTTAGTCTATGTACTGAACTCTGTGTACTGAACTCTATGCATGACCCCTTTTGTAAGTTATGCCGACTACTATGTAGTAGCTATCGTGCTCCTTTTCATTATGCATGTTTCATCATGAATGATTCTTGTCTTTGCAAATTTCTCAATGCTGAACTACCCCTGTTATATATTAGCAGGATGGTTAGACCAGGTGGTCGTGGTAGTGGTGGCAATGCCCCACCACCACCTGAGTACATGGCTGGTATGATCCAATAGTTTGAACTGAACCGCCAATTCATGGAAAATATGATGGCTCAGTTTCCTCGCCCCAATATGGACCAGCAGCCAACCCCAGTAACTCTGCAGGATTTCATGCGCCTCAATCCAACTGTGTACCGCAGCTCAACTCAGCCTCTGGATGCTGATGACTGGCTCCGTGACATCACCTATGAGATGGAGTCTGCCGATGTAGCCCCTGCCAGCTATGTCAACTTTGCTTCCTTCTTTCTGAAGGGACCCGCGGCTCAATGGTGGGACAACCACAGGTGTACTCTGCCAGCTGGAACAATCATCACCTTGCCAGACTTCCAAGCTGCTTTCCGTGTCAGCTTCATTCCTCAGGGAGTCATGGACCGGAAGAAGCGTGAGTTCCGCAACCTCACCCAAGGCAACAAAACTGTTGAAGCTTATCAACGGGAGTTTCTGGACTTGTCCCGCTATGCTGAAGAAGACATTGCAACTGATGCTCGCAGACAGGAGAAGTTCCGTGATGGACTACAAGCTGACATCAAGCTCGCACTTCTAGTGCATGACTTCGCCGATTTCGCCACCTTGGTGAATAAGGCCATCAATGTCGAGACTGGTCTGCAGGAATACCAGAGCTCTCAGAGGCGCAACCGTGACACGGGCTCATCTTCGGGCCCGCCCTCGCAGAAGCGAAAGATATGGATCCCGAACAGCATGTATCGTCCAAATGCACCTGCTCCAAGGAAATCTTATGCTGCACCGCGTCTGCCTCCTCCACCATCTAGGCAGTCAAAGCTACCAGCTCCCCCACCTGGGGCTCCTGTTCCCACTCCCGATAATGGTCTGTGCTACAAGTGTGGTCAACCGGGTCACTTTGCCAGGAACTGCTATCAGAATCAGAACCAGAATCAACTGGCCCTTCCAGCAGCTAGCCGTGGTAACAACCAGCCCCGCAACAACAATGCTAAGTCTTATGGTCGTGCTCATGTCAACCACGTTGATCTCAACGAAGCTCAAGACCAGCCTGCTACTGTGATGGGTACGCTCCTCGTAAATTCAGTACCAGCATCCGTTTTATTTGATACAGGAGCATCCCATTCATTCATATCAGCAGAATTTGCATTCCTGCATGGCATTAAATACGAAGAGATGAACACTCCGCTAGTGGTACACACCCCTGCGGGCCAATGTCAAACCTCTATGGTTAGTCACGACGTTCCTGTTGAAATTGAAGGACTAGAATTTCTTGTCTCTCCCATCGTACTGAAGTCCTGTAGCATTGATCTCATTCTGGGAATGAATTGGTTAAAAGCGCATACTGCTTCAATCGTTTGCACCACTAAGACCGTCCATCTGCTACACCCTTCAGATGAGATAGTTACTTACCAAGCCCATCTGGTGCAAAATGCCGAGGCAAGGCTCTATGCATTGAATGCATTGAACGCTGCACCACTCGAGGGCATTGAAAACATTCCCGTCGTGCGTGAATTCCTCGACGTCTTTCCTGAAGAACTTCCAGGGATTCCCCCTGCTAGAGCTGTCGAATTCATCATCGACTTGAAACCAGGCACCACTCCTATAGCCAAGCGACCCTACAAGATGCCGCCACATGAACTCCTTGAGCTTAAGGAGGAAATCGACAATTCTCTTCGCAAAGGATTCATTCGCCCAAGTTGCTCTCCTTGGGGAGCACCTTCTCTCTTTGTCAAGAAGAAGGATGGGACAAACCGATTAGTTCAAGACTACCGTCCAATAAACCAAGCTACCATTCAGAATAAATACCCTCTTCCTCGGATCAATGATCTGTATGATCAACTGGCGGGTTCGTCAGTGTTCTCTAAGCTCGACTTGAGATTGGGTTACCACCAGATCCGTGTTCGCGAAGAGGATATCCCAAAGACCGCCTTCGTGACTCGCTATGGTTCATACGAGTACACCGTCATGTCTTTCGGTTTAACCAATGCTCCAGCCACCTTCTCTCGTCTGATGAACTATATATTCATGGATTACCTCGACAAGTTCGTCGTGGTTTATCTGGATGATATCCTGGTATTTTCCAAGAACGAAGAAGAACATGCTGAACATCTTTGACTTGTGCTGGAAAAGCTGCGAGAACATCAACTATATGCCAAGTTCTCCAAATGTGAATTCTGGCTACCGGAAGTAACCTATCTTGGGCATGTCATCTCTAAGGATGGTATTGCTGTCAACCCTGAACGAGTCCAGGCTATCCTTGATTGGACTCCTCCCAAGAACGTTAAGCAAGTCAGAAGTTTTCTCGGTCTCGCCAGCTATTGCCGTCGATTCGTCGAGAACTTCTCCAAGATCGCCAGGCCTCTGACTAACCTGTTGCATAAGGGCGTCAAGTTCCAATGGACAGACAAATGTCAGGAAAGTTTCCAGGCACTCAAAGACAAGTTGACTTCTGCCCCAGTTCTAGCTCCACCTGATACTAAGAAGGACTTCGTCATTTACTGCGACGCTTCCCGTCAAGGATTAGGCTGTGTCCTAATGCAAGACCGCAAAGTGATTGCTTATGCCTCTCGGCAATTGCGCCCTCACGAAGAGAACTACCCAGTTCACGACCTCGAACTTGCTGCTATCATTCATGCGCTGAAGCAGTGGCGACATTACCTTCTCGGTAATCGTTGCGAGATCCTCACTGACCACCAAAGTCTGAAGTATCTGTTTACTCAGCCAGACCTGAACCTCCGTCAGCAGAGATGGATGGAGCTTGTTGCAGACTTTGACTTGGGTATTTCCTATACGCCAGGCAAGGCTAATGTAATGGCTGATGCCTTGAGCCGCAAGTCTTACTGCAACCACCTCCAGGTTCACAAAGTTCAGCCCTCGCTTGTTGAAGAATTCAGGAAGCTGAACCTCCATATTGTTCCTCCGGGTGCACTCGCTCCCCCTCCTAAGGAGTTTGGCAAGGTGAACCTCCACGTTGTTACCCAGGGTTCCCTCAATACCCTAGTTGCTAAACCAGATCTCGTGGACAGCATCAAAAGGCTACAGAAGTATGACTCTGAAGCCCACAAGATTAAGCGCTACCTCGCGGAAGGAAAGCCCTCATTCTTCACCATTGCTGAAGATGGCACCTTATACTTCAAGGGCCGCCTAGTGGTGCCATGTGCAGAGAAAAACCTGGATATGACACAGGAAGTTATGAAAGAAGCTCATGATACGCCTCTATGTATCCACCCTGGTAGTACAAAGATGTACCAAGACATCCGTCAGAGATTCTGGTGGTCTAATATGAAGCAGGACATTGCTCGTTATGTTGCTGAGTGTGACGTTTGCCGTCGTATCAAAGCAGAACGTCAAAGGCCTGCTGGAACTCTGCAACCTATCTCTATTCCTGAATGGAAATGGGACCATGTTGAGATGGACTTCGTCACTGGATTTCCCAAATCACAGAAAGGTAATGATGCTATTCTTGTCGTCATTGACCGGCTTTCCAAAGTTGCACATTTTCTGGCGGTCAAAGAAACGATCACTGCTAGTCAGTTGGCAACGCTCTATATGTCCAGGATTGTTTCACTCCACGGTATTCCATTGGTTATCAGCTCAGACCGTGGTAGCTTATTCACTTCAAGATTCTGGGCAAGTTTCCAAGAAGCTATGGGAACTCATCTGTCATTCAGTACTGCATTTCATCCTCAGTCGCAAGGGCTGGTTGAACGCGTCAACCAAGTTCTCGAAGACATGCTTCGAGCTTGTGTTATTTCCTTCGGCAAGAAATGGGAGGAATCTCTCCCGTATGCTGAGTTCTCTTATAATAATAGCTATCAAGCTAGTCTGAAGATGGCCCCCTTCGAAGTGTTATATGGACGAAAGTGCCGAACCCCTCTGAACTGGTCAGAAACTGGGGAACGTCCACTCTTCGGTCCGGATATTATCCAACATGCCGAAGAATAAGTCCGCATTATTCGTGAGAATCTCAAGACTGCTCAGTCACGTCAGAAGAGTCAGTATGACCGTCATCATAAAGACATGGTCTATCAACCTGGCGAAAAGGCTTATCTTCGAGTCACACCTATGAAGGGTGCTCACCGCTTCGGGATCAAGGGCAAACTAGCTCCTCGCTATATTGGCCCATTCACTATTCTGGAAAGGCGTGGAAAAGTGGCATACCAACTGGAGCTACCGCCGAACCTTTCTCAGGTTCACGATGTGTTCTATGTGTCACAGCTCCGCCGTTGCTTCAACGACCCAATCCGAGCAGTGGATCATGAAGTGCTCGAATTGCAGCAGGACCTCTCCTATAAGGAGCATCCGGTCCGCATTCTCGACCAAGCTGAACGCCGCACACGTCAGAAGGCGATCAAGTTCCTCAAAGTCCAGTGGTCGCACCATTCTGAAGATGAAGCCACTTGGGAACGAGAGGATCGTCTGCGCGAAGAATACCCCGCATTTTTTCTTCTACCTCCTAAATCTCGGGACGAGATTTCTTGTAGTGGAGGAGATTTGTAACGCCCGGGTAATCAAGCTACAGTAATCCCACGCTAATGATGCCACGTCACCTCTGTCACTGTAATTAATCTCGGGTTAATTCAAAACCGTTTCAAATTTAAATCCTAAATAAATCAAACGACAAAAGTTTTCAAATATTAAAATAAAAATGTTCGGGAGATGCCATATTTTGCATAAGTAAATATGGTGTGGTAAACACATTTTTATAAGATGCCTAAATATTTTAAATTGAAATAAAACAGAAAAGCAAATAAATAAAAGAAAAGAAATTACAAAAAAAGAAAACAGAACAAAAAAACAAAAACAAAAACAAAAAGAGGAGCCCCCCCACTGGACCCTGGCCCAACTGGGCCAAACCCTAGGCCCAGCCGGCCGCCCTCCCCTTATCCACTCCCCCCACCCACCACCGACACCTCCACCCACTCCCCCCCGAAAAATCCCCCACCTCTGCCTCCCCCGATCTGGATCGGGAGGAGACCACCGCCGTCGCCCGCCGCCGCCAGGAGCACGCGCCGCCACGCCCTCGCCAGAGCACTTCCCCGCCGGCCTGCTTCCCCCTCTCCGCCTCGCCGGAACGTCGTCCCCGTCACCCTCCTCGACCCCCGCTGCCTAACCCCTACGGCCACCGTGAGCCTCCTCCCTTCCCCTCTCTATTGCCGGCACCGGCGACCTCCCGTGGCCTGCCCCGCACGGGCTCACCCCGCGCCACCCTGGTCTGCCGTGGCCGTCCCATCCCGCGTGCTCCCGCCGAACCTGTTGCCGCCCCGTGGCCGCGTCCTCCTTCCCGCGTCGCGACTGTACCGACGTCCCGCGCACGCCCACCGTGGCCGGGTCCTCGCACGCACGCCCTGCCTCGCTCCGGGGACGCGCTCGTCGCGCCCCGCGACCACCGCCCGCACCTCCCGACTGCGGGCCGCGCGCGCCACAACCGCGCCGGCCGCGTCGTCGCTCCCCCTGGCTCGCATCCCCCCGCGCGCTCGGGCTTCCCCGCTGCTCGCCTCGGGCCTCTGTCGCGGCACCTCCCCTGGTCACCGCCCGGCTCCCCTCCGCCCCGCCGCGTTTGCTCCGGTCGGCCATGCCCGCTGGGCCGCGCCGACTCCGCCCACCGTTGCCACGGCTCACCCCCACCGCGCCTCGCCGGCGCGCGCTGGTGCGTCCCCTCGCCCGTGGCCTCGGGCATGGGCGCCCACGGCCACGCCCGTAACCCCGCGCGCCCGCTAAGGCCCCTGGCCCAATGACAGCCGGGGCCCATGCACAGAACGAATAAAAAATAAAAATAAAAATAAAAATAAATAATAATAATAATAAATTAATTAATAAAAATAAATAAATAAATAAATAAAGAAAATAAAAATAAAAAATAATTTTAATTAATTAATTAATTAACTAACTAAATTAATTAAGTTAATTAATCCTGTTTCAGCTAATCTAATTAGTTAATTAATTTAACTAAACAGTAGTTAATTAGCTAACAGTCACTGACAGGTGGGACCCACCTGTCAGGTTGACCAGGTCAACGGTCAACGTTGACTGCTGACGTCAGCATGACATCATGCTGATGTCATAAATCCATTTTCGAATTAAATTAAATAATTAATTAAATTCTAGAAATTAATAAAATCTTTAGAACATCATATCTTTTAATCCGTAACTCGGATTAAAATATTTTCAACATGAAAGTTGCTCAGAACGACGAGACGAATCCGGATACGCAGTCCGTTCGTCCACCACACCTCCCTAACCTATCGAAGTCGCAACTTTCCCCCTCCGGTCCGTCTGTCCGAAAACGCGAAACAGCGGGAATACTTTCCCGGATGTTCCCCCCTTCGCCGGTACCACCTACTGTCGCGTTAGGACACACCTCGCACTGTTCATTGTCATGTCACGCATCGTCATGCTCATGTTTGCATTGTATTTACTGTTTCTTCCCCCTCTTCTCTCCGGTAGACTATGAGACCGACACTGCTGCTGCCCAGTTCGACTACGGAGTTGACGACCCCTCCTACTTGCCAGAGCAACCAGGCAAGCCCCCCCTTGATCACCAGATATCGCCTATTCTTCTCTATACTGCTTACATTAGAGTAGTGTAGCATGTTACTGCTTTTCGATATCCTATCCTGATGCATAGCCTATCCTTGCTACTACTGTTGTTACCTTTACCTGCAATCCTACATGCTTAGTATAGGATGCTAGTTTTCCATCAGTGGCCCTACATTCTTGTCCGTCTGCTGTGCTATACTATCGGGCCGTGATCACCTGGGCGGTGATCACGGGTATATACTTATATACTATATACATGACACATGTGATGACTAAAGTCGGGTCGGCTCGTAGGAGTACCCGCAAGTGGATCTTTGTGGCGGAGCGACAGGGCAGGTTGAGACCACCCAGGAGAGAGGTGGGCCTGGCCCTGGTCGACGTTCGCGGTTACTTAACACGCTTAACGAGATCTTGGTATTTGATCTGAGTCTGGCCATTTGGTCTATACGCACTAACCATCTACGCGGGAGTAGTTATGGGTATCCCGGCGTCGTGGTATCAGCCGAAGCCTTCGTGACGTCAACGACTGAGTGGCGCGCGCCATGTTGGACCGCTTTGACGTAACCGCCGTGATCGTGTGGGTTGCTAGGTCTGCTCGCGGCCGCGTTCGCAACGTGCAGGTGTGCTATGGGCGATGGGCCCAGACCCCTGTGCGCTTAGGATTAGACCGGCGTGCTGACCGCTCTGTTGTGCTTAGGTAGGGCTGCGACGCGTTGATCTTACGAGGCCGGGCATGACCCAGAAAAGTGTGTCCGGCCAAATGGGATCGAGCGTGTTGGGTTATGTGGTGCACCCCTGCAGGGAAGTTTATCTATTCGAATAGCCGTGTCCCTTGGTAAAAGGCCGACCCGGAGTTGTACCTTGACCTTATGACAACTAGAACCGGATACTGAATAAAATACACCCTTCCAAGTGCCAGATACAACCCGGTGATCGCTCTCTAACAGGGCGACGAGGAGGGGATCGTCGGGTAGGATTATGCTATGCGATGCTACTTGGAGGACTTCACTCTACCCTCTTCTACATGCTGCAAGATGGAGATGGCCAGAAGCGTAGTCTTCGACAGGACTAGCTATCCCCCTTTTATTCTGGCATTCTGCAGTTCAGTCCACTGATATGCCCCTTTACACATATACCCATGCATATGTAGTGTAGCTCCTTGCTTGCGAGTACTTTGGATGAGTACTCACGGTTGCTTCTCTCCCTCTTTTCCCCCTTTTCTTTCTATCTGGTTGTCGCAACCAGATGCTGGAGTCCAGGAGCCAGACGCCACCGTCGACGACGACACCTACGACACTGGAGGTGCCTACTACTACGTGCAGGCCGCTGACGACGACCAGGAGTAGTTAGGAGGATCCCATGCAGGAGGCCTGCGCCTCGTTCGATCTGTATCCCAGTTTGTGCTAGCCTTCTTAAGGCAAACTTGTTTAACTTATGTCTGTACTCAGATATTATTGCTTCCGTTGACTCGTCTGTGATCGAGCACTTGTATTCGAGCCCACGAGGCCCCTGGCTTGTATTATGATGCGTGTATGACTTATTTATGTTTTAGAGTTGTGTTGTGATATCTTCCCGTGAGTCCCTGATCTTGATCGTACACATTTGCGTGCATGATTAGTGTACGGTCAAATCGGGGGCGTCACAAGTTGGTATCAGAGCCGACTGCCTGTAGGAATCCCCCTTTCCACACTCCTTGGCCGAAGTCGAGCCTAGACATTACAAAACTTTTACTAACATGGCCGTGTGTCTTACGGGCCCACGTCGCCATTGGGTGGTACTAGGATCTTTTACTCCTCGACCCTTACTCTGGGACTCTGAACTCTCTTCTACTCGGGTTAAACGAATTTACTAACTCTAACACTAGGATCCCGTGACCACGTTCACCCCAAAGTTGGATAAGCCATAGTTGTTTCTTAGAATAGTTTTTTTTGAACAATTCACACACTGTCATTTGACTCCTTTGAAACGTCTTTGCTTTCAGATGGAACCCACGACGCAGGTCGTGCGCCACACGACGGCCATTGGTGCCTCGGGATCACCTGCTGTGCTAGCTGAGATGATGACCTATCTGGGTTATCGCTGGCACCCTGAGTACACCGTCTACGAGGAGTACCAGGACTTTAACCAGGAGCAGTACCGTGCCATCGTCCACCTCTACTCGCGGGAGTATGACTCCACTACTGTGCTGCACACCGCACATGGTGTTGGTGTGACCATCGATATGGCTGTCCATGATGCTGCCTATGCTGCTCTGACACGTCTTCGTGGAGAGTATCGGGAGTTGGACACCTCCCCTTTCAGGCACATTGCTATCACATCTGATGTTGGTGCGGAGGGATACTATACTGCTGCCTACTCCACTATCACCCGAGAGCCCTTCTACCATCAGAACCTGGTTCTGCATGCTGATGGGCTGGATCGAGCTAACCGAGCTCTTCGCCACGAGATGTACACCACCCATCAGCACCTTTACCGTGCTCTGACGCTGCTGCACCCCTTTGTCCGATCTGGACAGCTACCGCGTACTGCGATCTACCCAGCCAGGACCGTGATGCCCCATGGTGTCGGTTGGCCAGAGGTGGGAGGCTACTCTCCCGCACTTGGTCCTCTTCTGCCACCTGAGCGTCGGGCTCTACACCTGAGTATCCGCGGCCCCCAGTCTGCTGACGTGGAGGGCTATCCGTTGCCTCACTACCAGCTGTCGGGCTACGATTACCTCCACAGTACCTCTTGGGACTGATGTAGGCTTGCTTGTAGTGTTAGATGCATTCGCCGCGAGCCTGTGTGCCGCCTATGATGTTTTAGTCTATGTACTGAACTCTGTGTACTGAACTCTATGCATGACCCCTATTATAAGTTATGCCGACTACTATGTAGTAGCTATCGTGCGCCGCGAGCCTCTGTAGCCACCGAAAACCAATCTAGACCCGTTCCGGCACCCTGCCGGAGGGGGGATCCCTCACCGGTGGCCATCTTCATCATCCCGGCGCTCTCCATGACGAGGAGGGACTAGTTCACCCTCAGGGCTGAGGGTATGTACCAGTAGCTATGTGTTTGATCTCTCTCTCTCTCTCATGTTTCTTGAGGTGGTACGATCTTGATGTATCGCGAGCTTTGCTATTATAGTTGGATCTTATGATGTTTCTCCCCCTCTACTCTCTTGTAATGGATTGAGTTTTCCCTTTGAAGTTATCTTATCGGATTGAGCCTTTAAGGATTTGAGAACACTTTATGTATGTCTTGCCGTGCTTATCTGTGGTGACAATGGGATATCATGTGATCCACTTGATGTATGTTTTGGTGATCAACTTGCGGGTTCCGCCCATGAACCTATGCATAGGGGTTGGCACATGTTTTCGCCTTGACTCTTCGGTAGAGACTTTGGGGCACTCTTTGAAGTACTTTGTGTTGGTTTGAATAGATGAATATGAGATTGTGTGATGCATATCGTATAATCATACCCACGGATACTTGAGGTGACATTGGAGTATCTAGGTGACATTAGGGTTTTGGTTGATTTGTGTCTTAAGGTGTTATTTTAGTACGAACTCTATGATAGATCGAACGGAAAGCATAGCTTCATGTTATTTTACTACGGACTCTTGAATAGATCGATCAGAAAGGATAACTTTGAGGTGGTTTCGTACCCTACCATAATCTCTTCGTTTGTTCTCCGCTATTAGTGACTTTGGAGTGACTCTTTGGTGCATGTTGAGGGATATTTATATGATCCACTTATGTTATTATTGTTGAGAGAACTTGCACTAGTGAAAGTATGAACCCTAGGCCTTGTTTCCTAGCATTGCATTACCGTTTACGCTCACTTTTACCACTTGTTACCTTGCTGTTTTTATATTTTAAGATTACAAAAACCTATATCTACCATCCATATTGCACTTGTATCACCATCTCTTCTCTGAACTAGTGCACCTATACAATTTACCATCGTATTGGGTGTGTTGGGGACACAAGAGACTCTTTGTTATTTGGTTGCAGGGTTGTTTGAGAGAGACCATCTTCATCCTACGCCTCCCACGGATTGATAAACCTTAGGTCATCGACTTGAGGGAAATTTGTTACTGTCCTACAAACCTCCGCACTTGGAGGCCCAACAACGTCTACAAGAAGAAGGTTGTGTAGTAGAAATCAAGCTCTTTTCTGGCGCCGTTGCTGGGGAGGTGAGTGCTTGAAGGTATATCTTTAGATCTTGCAATCGAATCTTTTAGTTTCTTGTTTTATCACTAGTTTAGTCTATAAAAGAAAACTACAAAAAATGGAATTGAGTTTGTCTCATACGCTTCATCTTTTTAATATCTGTCATGAGTATGATGGAAAGGAAAATTGTGCCAAAGTGTTAGAAGAAGAATGCATTAAAATGTTTGGCACTAAATCTTTGAATGATGAGCATGATTGCAATGTTGTTAGTATGAACTCCTTGAATATCCATGGTACTAATGATGATTGCACTACTCATGATGAAAATATCTCTTATAAGCATGTTGATTTTTGTGGAGTGCATAGAGTTTGCAAATACATACCAAAAAGGGAAGATAGATTTTGTAAGAGCCACAAGTACTTAGAAACTAAATGGTTGCAAGAGAGGCTAAATGTTAGTGCTGAAAATTTAAAATATCTTAGCCATACTTGTGAACTTTGCAATGAACATGGTCATTTAAATATCAAATACAAATTGTTTCATGATCGAATCGTGTCCAAAAATTGCGATGACTTGATTTCCCTTGCACATCATAATGAACTTAGTTTGCTTTTGGGTTATGAAGAAATGAAACGTCAAACTAAGCATATTCCAGAATATAACCTTGAGAAATTCCTCGATATTGATCTAGAAGAAATTTATATGTATTGTGCGGTGAATTGCATTGAAAATCCTTATATTGCCAATTACATAAAGAAAACAAAACAAATAGAAGATGAATAGAATACTAACGAAAGGGAAGAGACCTCCCAAAATTCTCCTAGTATTTCTTATGATGAATCAGGTAACGAGGAGGAGCCTTCTATTCAACCAATCTCATTAATAAGGAGCTCCAAAAAGAGGATTGAACCCACACATGATGTGAAGAAGAAAAAGAAAAGATGGAGAAGCAAAGGTAGAAAGGTATCTCTCCCAAATGATGTTGCTCCTATTACTCATTGTGATGATGATAATTGCTATACTATTGGTGCTATCCATACTATTAATGATGAGAGTGATTATGCTTATGATATGAAAAGGCCCAAGCTTGGGGATGCTATGTTTGATGAGAATGACATGTTTGAGAATATATTTGCTGCAATTAATGTTTGTCCCAAGCTTGGGGATGCTACGTTTAATGGAGATGATATTTTTAGTCCCCCAAGTTTTGATGAGCAAATTTATTATGATGATAGCATGCCTCCTATTTATGATGATTATTGTGATGAAACTTATGCTATAAAAAGTAGCGCTGATTATATTTATAAAACTTGTCATTATTATGATTACCCTTTTTCTGAACATTACTCCTTTAATGTGGAAACAATTTATAGTATTCAAGTTTATGATACTCCCACTACTATTCATGAGAACAAATTTGCTTATGTGGAGAGTAGTAAAATTTCTATGCTTGTAGATCATGAAAAGAATGCTTTAGGTCCTGGTTATATTGTTGAATTCATTCATGATGCTACTTAAAATTATTATGAGGGAGGAACATATGCTTGTAGGAATTGCAATAATATCAAGTTTCCTCTCTATGCGCTTAAAGTTTTGAAGTTATGCTTGTTTTGCCTTCCTATGCTAGTTGATTATTGTTCCCATAAGTTGTTTGCTCACAAAATCCCTATGCATAGGAAGTGGGTTAGACTTAAATGTGCTAGTCATATTCTTCATGATGCTCTCTTTGTGTTTCAATTCTTATCTTGCGAGCATCATTGAAATCATCATTCCTAGCTAGGGGCGTTAAACGTTAGCGCTTGTTGGGAGGCAACCCAATGTTATTTTAGTCTCTTGCTTTTTGGTTCTGTTTAGGAATAAATAATCCATCTAGCCTCTGGTTAGATGTGATTTTATGTTTTAATTAGTGTTTGTGCCAAGTAAGACCTATAGGATCTTCTTGGATGATAGTTATTTGATCTTGCTGAAAATTCCAGAAACTTTCTGTTCACAAAAAAAATTGTTTAAAATCACCAGAACGTGATAAAATACTGATTCTAATTGCAGAAGATCAATAATCAACTTAAAATAGATCGGGAGTTCTGCCGCCGCAAGCCTCTATAGCCACTGAAAACCAATCTAGACCCGTTCCGGCACCCTGCCGGAGGGGGGATCCCTCACCGGTGGCCATCTTCATCATCCCGGTGCTCTGCATGACGAGGAGGGAGTAGTTCACCCTCGGGGCTGAGGGTATGTACCAGTAGCTATGTATTTGATCTCTCTCTCTCTCATGTTTCTTGAGGTGGTACAATCTTGATGTATCGCGAGCTTTGCTATTATAGTTGGATCTTATGATGTTTCTCCCCCTCTCTCTCTCTCTTGTAATGGATTGAGTTTCCCTTTGAAGTTATCTTATCGGATTGAGTCTTTAAGGATTTGAGAACACTTGATGTATGTCTTGCCGTGCTTATCTGTGGTGACAATGGGATATCACGTGATCCACTTGATGTATGTTTTGGTGATCAACTTGCGGGTTCCACCCATGAACCTATGCATAGGGGTTGGCACACGTTTTCGTCTGGACTCTCCGGTAGAGACTTTGGGGCACTCTTTGAAGTACTTTGTGTTGGTTTGAATAGATGAATATGAGATTGTGTGATGCATATCGTATAATCATACCCACGGATACTTGAGGTGACATTGGAGTATCTAGGTGACATTAGGGTTTTGGTTGATTTGTGTCTTAAGGTGTTATTCTAGTACGAACTCTATGATAGATCGAACGGAAAGCATAGCTTCATGTTATTTTACTACGGACTCTTGAATAGATCGATCAGAAAGGATAACTTTGAGGTGGTTTCATACCCTACCATAATCTCTTCGTTTGTTCTCCGCTATTAGTGACTTTGGAGTGACTCTTTGTTGCAAGTTGAGGGATATTTATATGATCCAATTATGTTATTATTGTTGAGAGAACTTGCACTAGTGAAAGTATGAACCCTAGGCCTTGTTTCCTAGCATTGCATTACCGTTTACGCTCACTTTTACCACTTGTTACCTTGCTGTTTTTATATTTTCAGATTACAAAAACCTATATCTACCATCCATATTGCACTTGTATCACCATCTCTTCACTGAACTAGTGCACCTATACAATTTACCATTGTATTGGGTGTGTTGGGGACACAAGAGACTCTTTGTTATTTGGTTGCAGGGTTGTTTGAGAGAGACCCTCTTCATCCTACGCCTCCCACAGATTGATAAACCTTAGGTCATCCACTTGAGGGAAATTTGCTACTGTCCTACAAACCTCTGCACTTGGAGGCCCAACAACGTCTACAAGAAGAAGGTTGTGTAGTAGACATCACGAGGTACTTGACTTTTCTGGCTCCCCGCTCTCCATCAATGACGGTGCTCCCACCGGAGCGATGGACCTCTGCGTGGAGGTTTCCATCACCGACACCGGCGCCTCCTCCTCGTCGAGCGCGGCGAGGAAGGCCGCCGAAGCTAAGGCCGCAGCGGACAGGGCCGGCTCGCCCAACCCGCTGTGCACCATGATGCAGAGCCTCCGCGTTCCCATCGGCACCGACATCGACGCCTCCAACATCGCTGAAGCCCGGACTCATCTCAACAAGGACTGCCAATGCCTGCTGGACGTCACCGAGACGCTCGCTGCCACGCAGCGCCACCTCAACTCCACTCAGCTGGAGCGCAATGCCGCTTACGGCTTCACGTCGGACGCGCCTGAGCCAAGCTGGGACACCGACGTGTGGGCCCGGGGCGGCGCGATCGGGCGCGCTTTCGGCGCTCTCCCTCCCGTCTACAAGACTCCCGTGAAGAACATGCGCGCTGCCCAGGCGGCCGCGGTCGGCCTGGACCAGCTTGTGGGAGAAGAACTGCAGGACCGTCTCAGGAGGGTGAATGACCTCCTCGCTGCGGCCAACGCGCAGCAGGACCGCCTCAACCAGCTCGCCAGACCGACCGGATCCGACTCCGTCCGCGTCGCTGGACCCGGCGACAACCAGCACATGGCATCCACGCCACCCGGCGAGGCGCACTCCGGCCGCACCCGGACCCGGCGCAACCCCGCTCCAACGACCGTCGGTGGCCTGGGCGACGAGCCGGCCTCGGAGGTCTGACGCCGACTCAATCCTCTACTCCAACTCAGCCAACGTCCGGCTGGGGGCGACCCGGCGCCCCGCGGCGCGGTCACCGACCGGCTGGGCCCGCGCGCCATCGACGACGCCGACGCCCGTCATCGCCTTGACCGACTCGCCCTCTCCCAGGAGCTGGAAGAGACCGGCCCCGTCGGACCGGCGTGCTTCGGTCCGCGCATCCGGGGTGAGCCCCATACCAAAGGGTTCACGCTCCCCCGCGACACCCCCAAGTACAACGGCGCTGTGAAGCCGGAGGACTGGCTCACCGACTACACCACCGCCATCAGCATCGCCGGCGGTAACCATCGCCTCGCCGTGCGCTACGCACCTCTCATGCCCTAGGGGTCGGCCCGCACCTGGTTGAACAGTCTGCCGGCTGGCAGCATCAAAGCGTGGGTCGATTTCGAGCAAGCCTTCATGCGCAACTTCATCGACACCTACAAGCGACCCGGCCGCCCCAGTCAGCTCGCCATGTGCGTCCAGGGGCGGGCGGAAACCGGCCGCGAGTACCTCGCACGTTGGACCGAGCTCCGGAACAGCTGCGAGGGCGTCCACGAAGTCTAGGCGATCCAGTACTTCGTCAACGGATGTCGAGACGGCACCCTCCTCAAGCACAAGCTCTTGCGCTCCGAGCCGGCCACCAGGGCCGCGCTCATGGTGACGGTGGACAAGTACGCCAACGCCGACTCTGCCATGAAGATCCACATGGCACTGGATGAAGCCGGCAAAGCAAAGCCGGTGCCCCCCAAAGCCGGTCGGCGAAAGCAGCCGGCAGCAGCACAACCAGCAGAACAACAAGCGCAAGGCCGACCAGCCGGCCCAGCGCTACGACAACCGGCTCGTCGCGGCTGCCGAGCAGGCGCCCGCGGCTGACCCGGCCCCTAAACACCAGCAGACCGGCAAGACGACATGGCAGCTCGCCATGAGCTTCGAGGAGATGCTCGACGCTCCCTGCAAGCACCACAGCGGCGCGAGGCCGTCCACGCACACGCTCGGCAGTGCGCCATCACCAGGCGCATCGCAAGGGGCGACATCCCGCAGCCTCTGGCCCCGGCTCTGGGAGCGGCGCAGCCGCCTCCGCCTCCACTGCCGCCATCGGCCGGCGGTGCAATGCGCGACGACCCCTACCCGACCCAGAATGCGACCTACGTCGTCTTCACCAGCCTCGGCAGGACGTAAACACCGGTGTCCCGGCCAAGACGGAGTACATGCACTGGTCGGAGCGCCCGGTTACCAGGACCCGAGAGGACCACCCGGCCGTCATGCCAAACCCGGGTGGTTACGCCTTCGTCCTTGCTACCTCTTGAGCACGCGTTGATTTTCCCTTGAAGAGGAAAGGGTGATGCAGCAAAGTAGCGCAAGTATTTCCCTCAGTTTTTGAGAACCAAGGTATCAATCCAGTAGGAGACCACACGTAAGTCCCTCGTACCTACACAAACAAATAAGAACCTTGCAACCAACGCGATAAAGGGGTTGTCAATCCCTTCACGGCCACTTGCAAAAGTGAGATCTGATAGAGATGATAAGATACTATTTTTGGTATTTTTATGATAAAGATTAAAAGTAAAGATTGCAAAATAAACGACAACAGAAATAGCTAGTTGACGGAAGATTAATATGATGGAAATTAGACCCCGGGGCCATAGGTTTCACTAGTGGCTTCTCTCAAGATAGCATAAGTATTACGGTGGGTGAACAAATTACTGTCGAGCAATTGATATAAAAGTGCATAATTATGAGAATATCTAGGCATGATCATGTATATAGGCATCATGTCCGCAACAAGTAGACCGACTCCTGCCTGCATCTACTACTATTACTCCACACATCGATCACTATCCAGCATGCATCTAGAGTATTAAGTTCATAAGAACAGAGAAACGCATTAGGCAAGATGACATGATGTAGAGGGATAAACTCAAGCAATATGATATAAACCCCATCTTTTTATCCTCGATGGCAACAATACAATATGTGTCGTTTCCCTTTCTGTCACTGGGATCGAGCAACACAAGATTGAACCCAAAGCTAAGCACTTCTCCCATTGCAAGAAAGATCAATCTAGTAGGCCAAACCAAACTGATAATTCGAAGAGACTTGCAAAGATAAACAATCATACATAAATGAATTCAGAGAAGATTCAAATATTGTTCATAGATAATCTTGATCATAAACCCACAATTCATCGGATCTCGACAAACACACCGCAAAAAGAGTTACATCGAATAGATCTCCAAGAAGATCGAGGAGAACTTTGTATTGAGATCCAAAGAGAGAGAAGAAGCCATCTAGCTAACAACTATGGACCCGAAGGTCTGTGGTAAACTACTCACACATCGTCGGAGAGGCTATGATGTTGATGTAGAAGCCCTCCGTGATCGATTCCCCCTCCGGCGGAGTGCCGGAAAAGGCCCCAAGATGGGATCTCACGGGTATAGAAGGTTGCGGTGGTGGAAATAGGGTTTTGTGGTGCTCCTCGATGGTTTCGGGGTACATGGGTATATATAGGAGGAAGAAGTAGGTCAGTGAAGCCACGAGGGGCCCATGAGGGTGGGGGGCGCGCCCAGGGGGGCAGGCGCACCTCCCTGCCTCGTGGCCTCCTCGTTGATTTCTTGATGTCCACTCCAAGTCCTCTGGATCATGTTTGTTCCAAAAATCACGCTCCCGAAGGTTTCATCCCGTTTGGACTCCGTTTGGTATTCCTTTTCTGCGAAACACTGAAATAGGCACAAAAAACAGCAATTTGCACTGGGCCTTGGGTTAGTAGGTTAGTCCAAAAAATAATATAAAAGCATATAATAAAGCTCATTAAACATCCAAAACAGAATATATAATAGCATGGAGCAATAAAAAAATTATAGATACGTTGGAGACGTATCAAGCATCCCCAAGCTTAATTCCTGCTCGTCCTCGAGTAGGGAAATGATAAAAACAGAATTTTTGATGTGGAATGCTACCTAACATATTTATCAATGTAACTTTCTTTATTGTGGCAACAATATTCAGATCCATAAGATTCAAGACAAAAGTTTAATATTGACATAAAAATAATAATACTTCAAGCATACTAACCAAGAAATTATGTCTTCTCAAAATAACATAGCCAAAGAAATCTCATCCCTACAAAATCATATAGTTTGGCCATGCTTCATTTTCGTCACACAAAATGCTCTCATCATGCACAACCCCGATGACAAGCCAAGCAATTGTTTCATACTTTAGTATTCTCAAACTTTTTTCAACTTTCACGCAATACATGAGCGTGAGCCATGGACATAGCACTATGGGTGGAATATAATATGATGATGGGGGTTGTGTGGAGAAGACAAAACAGGAGAAAGTCTCACATTGATGCGGCTAATCAATGGGCTATGAGATGCCCATCAATTGATGTCAATGCGAGGAGTAGGGATTGCCATGCAACGGATGCACTAGAGCTATAAATGTATGAAAGCTCAACAAAAGAAACTAAGTGGGTGTGCATCCAACTTGCTTGCTCACGAAGACCTAGGGCATTTGAGGAAGCCCATTGTTGGAATATACAAGCCAAGTTCTATAATAAAAAATTCCCACTAGTATATGAAAGTTACAAAACAAGAGACTCTCTATCATAAAGATCATGGTGCTACTTTGAAGCACAAGTGTGGAAAAAAGGATAGTAGCATTGTCCCTTTTTTAATTTTTTTCTTCTTCTTTTTTTTCTTTCTTTTTTTGGGCCTCCCTTTTTTTATTTGGCCTTTCTCTTTTTTGGGACAATGCTCTATTAATGATGATCATCACACTTCTATTTATTTACAACTCAATGATTACAACTCGATACGAGAACAAAATATGACTCTATATGAATGCCTCCGGCGGTGTACCGGGATGGGCGATGAATCAAGAGTGACATGTATGAAATAATATGCATGGTGGCTTTGCCACAAATACGATGTCAACTACATGATCATGCAAGGCAATATGACAATGATGAAGCATGTCATAATAAACGGAACGATGGAAAGTTTCATGGCAATATATCTCGGAATGGCTATGGAAATGCCATAATAGGTAGGTATGGTGGCTGTTTTGAGGAAGATATAAGGAGGTTTATGTGTGATAGAGCATATCATATCATGGGGTTTGGATGCACTGGCAAAGTTTGCACCAACTTTCAAGGTGAGAAAGGGCAATGCACGGTACCGAAGAGGCTAGCAATGATGGAACGTTGAGAGTGCGTATAATCCATGGACTCAACATTAGTCATAAAGAACTCACATACTTATTGCAAAAATCTACAAGTCATCAAAAACCAAGAACTATGCGCATGCTCCTAGGGGGATAGATTGGTCGGAAAAGACCATCGCTCGTCCCCGACCGCCACTCATAAGGATGACAATCAAAGAACACCTCATGTTTCAAATTTGTTACAGAACGCTTACCATACGTGCATGCTACGGGACTTGCAAACTTCAACACAAGTATTTCTCAAATTCACAACACTCAACTAGCACAACTTTAATATCACTATCTCCATATCTCAAAACAATCATCAAGTATCAAACTTCTCTTAGTATTCAATGCACTTATATGAAAGTTTTTATTATATCCATCTTGGATGCCTATCATATTAGGACTAATTTTATAGCCAAAGCAAATTACCATGCTGTTTTAAAGGACTCTCAAAATAATATAAGTGAAGCATGAGAGATCAACAATATCTATAAAATAAAACCACCACCGTGCTCTAAAAGATATAAGTGAAGCACTAGAGAAAAATTGTTTAGCTCAAAAGATATAAGTGAAGCACATAGAGTATTCTAATAAATTCTGATTAATGTGTGTCTCTCCCAAAAGGTGTGTACATCAAGGATTATTGTGGTGAACTAAAAAGCAAATACTCAAATCATACAAGACGCTCCAAGCAAAACACATATCATGTGGTGAATAAAAATATAGCTCCAAGTAAAGTTAACGATGGACGAAGACAAAAGAGGGTATGCCTTCCGGGGCATACCCAAGCTTAGGCTTTTTGGTTGTCCTTGGATTTTACCTTGGGGTGCCTTGGGCATCTCCAAGCTTAGGCTCTTGCCACTCCTTGTTCCATAATCCATCAAATCTTTACACAAAACTTCAAAACTTCACAACACAAAACTTAACAGAAAATCTCGTGAGCTCCGTTAGAGAAAGAAAACAAAACACCACTTCAAGGTAATGTAATGAACTCATTCTTTATTTATATTGGTGTTAAACCTACTATATTTCAACTTCTCTATGGTTCATAACCTCCGATACTAGCCATAGATGCATCAAAATAAGCAAACAACACACGAAAAACAGAATCTGTCAAAAACAGAACAGTGGGTTCATTGCTATGTAAAGTTTTGACCTCTTCAATCCCACTTTTACCAATTTTTGCATCAAGATCTAAAAACTCTGAATCATTGGGACGCCTTTTAACTAAAGTTGACTCATCTCCAGTCCCATTATTATCAACATTCATATTTCAAAACAAATATTTAATAGGAGACACATCAATCACTTTTAGATCTTCATCCTTATTATCACGAAAACTAGAAGAACACGCTTTTACAAAGCAATCTTTCTTAGCACGCATCCTAGCGGTTCTTTCTTTGCACTCATCAATGGAAATTCTCATAGCCTTGAGAGACTCATTGATATCATGCTTAGGTGGAATAGATCTAAGTTTCAAAGAATCAACATCAAGAGAAATTCTATCCACGTTCCTAGCCAACTCGTCAATCTTAGGCAATTTTTCCTCAAGCAAAGCATTGAAATTCTTTTGAGAAATCATAAATTCCTTAACACTAGTCTCAAAATCAGAGGGCATCTTATTAAAATTTCCATAAGAGTTGTTGTAGGAATTACCATAATTATTAGAGGAATTACTAGGATACGGCCTAGGATTTAAGTTTCCTCTATAAGTGTTGTTACCAAAATTGTTCCTACCAACAAAATTCACATCCACAGATTCATTATTATTCACAATCAAAGTAGACAAAGGCATATCATTGGGATCAGAAGAAACACTCTTGTTAGCAAATAATTTCATAAGTTCATCCATCTTTCCACTCAAAACATTAATCTCTTCAATTGCGTGCACCTTTTTACTAGTAGATCTTTCAATGTGCCATTGAGAATAATTAACCATAATATTATCTAGGAGTTTGGTAGCTTCTCCTAAAGTGATTTCCATAAAAGTGCCTCCCGCGGCCGAATCTAAAAGGTTTCTAGAAGCAAAATTCAATCCGGCATAATTTTTTTGTATAATTATCCATAAATTCAAACCATGTGTAGGGCAATTACGTATCATTAATTTCATTCTCTCACAAGCTTGTGCAACATGTTCATGATCAAGTTGCTTAAAATTCATAATATCGTTTCTAAGAGATATGATCTTAGCGGGAGGAAAATACTTAGAGATAAAAGCCTCTTTGCACTTATTCCAAGAATCAATACTATTTTTAGGCAAAGACAAAAACCAAGTTTTAGCACGATCTCTAAGCGAAAAAGGAAATAGCTTCAATTTAACAATATCATTGTCCACATCTTTCTTTTTTTGCATATCACACAAATCAACAAAGTTGTTTAGATGGGTAGCGGCATCTTCACTAGGAAGGCCGGCGAATTGATCTTTCATGACAAGATTCAGCAAAGCAGCATTAATTTCACAAGATTCAGCATCGGTAAGAGGATCAATCGGAGTGCTAAGAAAATAATTGTTGTTGGTGTTGGCAAAGTCACACAATCTAGTATTATCTTGAGCCATCATGACAAGCAAGCAATCCAACACACAAGCAAACAAGAAGCAAGCGAAAAAGAGGCGAACGGAAAGAGAGGGCGAATAAAACGGCAAGGGTGAAGTGGGGGAGAGGAAAACGAGAGGCAAATGGCAAATAATGTAATGAGAGGGATAAGAGTTTGTGGTGGGTACTTGGTATGTCTTGACTTGTGCGTAGACTCCCGGCAACGGCGCCAGAAATCCTTCTTGCTACCTCTTGAGCATGCGTTGGTTTTCCCTTGAAGAGGAAAGGGTGATGCAGCAAAGTAGTGTAAGTATTTCCCTCAGTTTTTGAGAACCAAGGTATCAATCCAGTAGGAGGCCACACGTAAGTCCCTCGTACCTACACAAACAAATAAGAACCTTGCAACCAACGCGATAAAGGGGTTGTCAATCCCTTCACGGCCATTTGCAAAAGTGAGATTTGATAGAGATGATAAGATAATATTTTTGGTATTTTTATGATAAAGATTAAAAGTAAAGATTGCAAAATAAACGGCAACAGAAATAGCTAGTTGACGGAAGATTAATATGATGGAAAATAGACCCAGGGGCCATAGGTTTCACTAGTGGCTTCTCTCAAGATAGCATAAGTATTACGATGGGTGAACAAATTACTGTCGAGCAATTGATAGAAAAGTGCATAATTATGAGAATATCTAGGCATGATCATGTATATAGGCATCACGTCCGCAACAAGTAGACCGACTCCTGCCTGCATCTACTACTATTACTCCACACATCGACGGCTATCCAGCATGCATCTAGAGTATTAAGTTCATAAGAACAGAGTAGCATTAGGCAAGATGACATGATGTAGAGGGATAAACTCAAGCAATATGATATAAACCCCATCTTTTTATCCTCGACGGCGACAATACAATACGTGTCGTTTCCCTTTCTGTCACTGGGATCAAGCAACGCAAGATTGAACCCAAAGCTAAGCACTTCTCCCATTGCAAGAAGGATCAATCTAGTAGGCCAAACAAAACTGATAATTCGAAGAGACTTGCAAAGATAACCAATCATACATAAAAGAATTCAGAGAAGATTCAAATATTGTTCATAGATAATCTTGATGATAAACCCACAATTCATCGGATCTCGACAAACACACCGCAAAAAGAGTTACATCGAATAGATCTCCAAGAAGATCGAGGAGAACTTTGTATTGAGATACAAAGAGAGAGAGAAGAAGCCATCTAGCTAATAACTATGGACCCGAAGGTCTGTGGTAAACTACTCACACATCATCGGAGAGGCTATAATGTTGATGTAGAAGCCCTCCGTGATCTATTCCCCCTCTGGCGGAGCGCCGGAAAAGGCCCCAAGATGGGATCTCATGGGTACAGAAGGTTGCGGCGGTGGAAATAGGGTTTCGTGGTGCTCCTCGATGGTTTCGGGGTACATGGGTATATATAGGAGGAAGAAGTAGGTCGGTGGAGCCATGAGGGGCCCATGAGGGTGGGGCGCGCCCAGGGGGGCAGGCGCACCTCCATGCCTTGTGGCCTCCTCATTGATTTCTTGACGTCCACTCCAAGTCCTCTGGATCACGTTTGTTCCAAAAATCATGCTCCCGAAGGTTTCATTCCGTTTGGACTCCGTTTGGTATTCCTTTTATGTGAAACACTGAAATAGGAAAAAAACAACAATTTGCACATTCTGTTAGTAGGTTAGTCCCAAAAATAATATAAAAGTGTATAATAAAGCCCATTAAACATCCAAAACAGAATATATAATAGCATGGAGCAATAAACAATAATAGATACGTTGGAGACGTATCAGTCCTCGAACCCACCATCGTCGCGCCTCGGCGCACGTGCAAGTTCTCCCGGGTTCTCGTCGACGGCGGCAGCAGCATCAACATCCTGTACCGCGATACCATGACCAAGCTCGGCCTCGAGGCCAAGGACCTGGAGCCAACCCGGACGATCTTCCACGACATCGTCCCCGGCCTCTCCTGCTCCCCGATTGGCCGGATTCGGCTCGACGTCCTATTCGGCGACAACAGCCACTTTCGACGCGAGCCGATCTGGTTTGAGGTGGTGGACCTATCCAGTGCGTACCACACACTGCTAGGCCGGCCAGCGCTCGCCAAGTTCATGGCGGTCCCCCACTACGCCTACCTGAAGATGAAGCTGCCGGGTCCGAAGGGCTTCATCACCATCGCCGGCGACTACCGCAAGTCCCTGGAGTGCGCCCGTGATAACCCACAAGTATAGGGGATCAATTGTAGCCTCTTTCGATAAGTAAGAGTGTCGAACCCAATGAGGAGCTAAAGGTAGAACAAATATTCCCTCAAGTTCTATCGACCACCGATACAACTCTATGCACGCTTAACGTTCGCTTTACCTAGAACAAGTATGAAACTAGAAGTACTTTGTAGGTGTTGTTGGATAGGTTTGCAAGATAATAAAGAGCGCGTAAATAAAAAGTAGGGGCTGTTTAGATAAAGACACAATAAAGTAAATATAGCGAGTGTCGAAAAGTGGTGGTAGGTGTGGCGAAATTGTCCCTAAGCAATTGACTACTTTACTAGACCGATAGCAAGTTTCATGTGGGAGAGGCCACTGCTAGCATGTCATCCCTGACTTGGAATTCTATGCACTTATGATTGGAACTATTAGCAAGCATCTGCAACTACTAACGTTCATTAAGGTAAAACCCAACCATAGCATTAAGATATATTGAACCCCCTTCAATCCCATATGCATCCATTTCTATGCTAGGTTGAAGCTTCTGTCACTCTTGCCCTCCAATACATAGTCCTATCAACATACAACTAACCCTATGGTGTGATCCACGCGCGCGCTCATATGATGGGCACCAAAGGGCAGCAACATAACCACAAGAAAATTAAATCAATCATAGCAATTCATCAACCACCGATAAGACAACGAAAATCTACTCATACATCATAGGATGGCAACACATCATTGGATAAGAATATGAAGCATAAAGCACCATGTTCAAGTAGAGGGTATAGCGGGTTGCAGGAGAGTGGACCGCTGTAGATAGAGGGGGGGAGGTGATGGAGATGTTGGTGAAGATGGCGTAGGTGTTGGTGAAGATCGCGGTGATGATGATGGCCCCGACGGCGTTCCGGCGCCACCGGAAGCGAGGGGGAGAGAGCCCCCCTCCTCCTTCTTCTTCTTTGACCTTCTCCCTAGATGGGAGAAGGGTTTCCCCTCTGGTCCATGGTCTCCATGGCGTGGGAGGGGCGAGAGCCCCTCCGAGATTAGATCTGTCTCTCTGTCTCTCTCTGTTTCTGCGTTCTCTTCTTCTGCCCTTTCACCGTTTCGCATATATATGGAGATCCGTAACTCCGATTGGATCGAAACCTTCGCCAAGATTTTTTCCGAAAATTAGCTTTCTTGCGGCCGATGAAGAGCAGCAACCGCCTTATGGGGGCCCACGAGGGGGGAAGGCTCGCCCCCTGCCTCGTGCCCCCCTCGGGCACCGTCTCTCGCATTGATTCTTCTTCTCATATTCTCCAAATATTCCAAAAATATTCTCCGTCAGTTTTTATCCCGTTTGGGTTCCGTTTGATATGGGGTTTCTGCGAAACATAAAACATGCAACAAACAGGAACTGGCATTGGGCACTGGATCAATATGTTAGTCCCAAAAATAGTATAAAAAGTTGCCAAAAAGTATATGAAAGTTGTATAATATTGGCATGGAACAGTCAAAAATTATAGATACGACGGAGACGTATCAGCCCGAGACGGCGCCAAACTAGCCGAGTCGCTGGTCGTAGTCGAGGAGCGGCGCCAACTCGACCTCGTAGCCTTGGCCCAAGAGGCGTCGGCCGCACAGATCCCGGCTGAGGAGCCGGCCAATGAGGCCGCGTTCAAGCCCTCCAAGGAAACCAAGAAGGTGAAGCTGAACCCGGAGGACCCCAGCTGCAGCAAGTACGTTGTCGTGGGCACCCGCCTCGACAGCAAATAGGAAAGCGAGCTCGTCGACTTCCTCTGTGAGAATCGGGATATTTTCGCATGGACCCCAAAGGACATGCCGGGTATCCCGAGGAAGTACGCCGAGCACAAACTCCATGTTCGCAAGGACGCCAAGCCTGTCTTTCAACCCCTACGGCATTTTTCTAAAGAGAAGAGAAGGACCATCGGGGAAGAGGTCGCCAAGGTTTTGGTGGCCGGCTTCATCATGGAAGTGTTTCACCCCGAGTGGCTGGCCAACCCAGTCCTTGTCCTGAAGAAGAACAAGACCTGGCGCATGTGCATCGACTACACCAGCCTGAACAAGGCCTGCCCCAAAGACCCGTTCGCCCTCCCGCAGATCGACCAAGTCATCGACTGCACTGCTGGGTGTGAGCTCCTGTCCTTCCTGTATGCTTACTTCGGCTACCACCAGATCAAGCTGGACCCGGCCGACGCCCTGAAGACGTCCTTCATCACGCCCTTTGGGGCGTATTGCTACATCACCATGTCGTTCGGCTTGAAGAACGTCGGTGCCATCTTCCAGCGCTGCATGCAGAAATGCTTGCTGCCGCAACTCGGCCACAATATCCACGTCTACGTGGACGACATCGTGGTGAAGACCAAGCAGCACCTCACACTCCTCGACGACCTGAAGGAGACCTTCGCCAACCTGCGCGAGTACAAGGTCAAGCTCAACCCGGAAAAGTGCGTTTTCGGCATCCCGGCCGGAAAGCTACTCAGCTTCCTCGTCTCGGAGCGCGGCATTAAGGCAAACCCGGAGAAGATCAAGGCCATCGCATGCTCGGCTGTGCGATGTCCAGAAGTTCACCGGCTGCTTGGCCTCGGTCAGCCGGTTTCTCAGCAGGCTGGGCGAGAGGGCCTTGCCCCTATATCAGCTGATGAAGAAGACGACGCCGTTCGAGTGGAATGACCAGGCGGACGAAGCCTTTCGGGATCTCAAGCGCATGCTCTCCACCGCACCAGTCTTGGCCGCACCGGCCGAGAAGGAGCCGCTGTTGCTCTATATTGCCGCAACCTCACGGTCAGTCAGCACGGTGATGGTGGTCGAGCGACCAGAGAAGGACAAGGTCCAAGCCGTCCAATGCCCCGTCTACTACCTGAGCGAGGTGCTCTCTGCCTCAAAGCAGAACTACCCGCACTACCAGAAGATATGTCACGGCGTGTACTTCACCGCCAAGAAGCTGAAGCAGTACTTCCAAGAGCATGTCATCACCGTGGTCAGCACAGCCCCTCTCGGCGAAATCATCGGGTGCCGGGATACCTCCGGCCGGGTCGCCAAGTGGGCGCTCGAGCTAGCCGGCCACACTATCCTCTACGAGCCCCGCACTATGATCAAGTCCCAAGCTTTGGCTGATTTCCTCGTCGACTGGACCGAGACCCAGTACCTGCCGCCGCCATCGGACTCGACGCACTGGCGCATGCACTTCGACGGCTCGAAGATGCGACTCGGCCTAAGGGCCGGCATCGTGCTGTCCTCCCCCAAGGGCGACCGGCTCAAGTACGCGCTGCAGATCCACTTCGCCGCCTCCAACAATGTCGCCGAATATGAAGCCCTTGTGCACGGCCTCCGGCTTGCCAAGGAACTCGACATCCGGCGCATCCTGTGCTACGGCGACTCGGACCTGGTGGTGCAGCAGAGCTCCGGCGAGTGGGACGCCCACGACTCCAACATGGCAAGCTACCGCTTCCTCGTCCAGAAGTTGTCCGGATTCTTTGAAGGCTCCGAGTTCCTTCATGTCCCACATGCGGAAAACGAGGCCGCCGGCACGCTCGCCAAGATCGCCTCGTCTCGGCAGTCCATTTCATCCGGCGTCTCCCTCGAGCATCTACGCAAGCCGTCCGTCAAGCCGTCTCCGGACTCTGAGTCCATCCACGTTCCAGCCGACCCGGCCGCGCCCCAATCCGGCTCGGGGACTGCTCTAGCTGACCCGGCCACGCCTCAACCCGGCCCGGGGACTGTCGAACCCAACCCGGGGGCTGCTGAACCAGGCTCGGGGGCTGCCGCCCCAGAGCCTGAAATAGTGGTCGTCTTCACCGTAGTGACGTCGCCATCCTGGGCCTTGCCCATCTCAGAGTTCCTAGAAAACAGGGTCCTCCCCATGGACGAGACCGAGGCTCAGCAAGTATAGCGCCGAGCGTCCGCCTACAGCATCATCAACAACGAGCTCGTCAAGCGCAGCTCCACCGGCGCATTCCAACGCTGCGTCGAGCAAGACAAGGGCATTGAGATCCTCCTGGACATACACCGGGGCGAGTGCAGGCACCACGCCGCCTCGCGGTCCCTGGTGGCCAAGGCTTTCCACCATGGTTTCTACTGGCCCACGGCCCTCGAAGACACAGAGTCGCTCGTCCTCAAGTGCGAGGAGTGCCAGCGCTTCAGAAAGCGCAACCACCAGCCGACATCGGCACTCCGGACCATCCCGATCGCCTGGCCCTTCGCGGTCCGGGGACTCGACATGGTGGGGCCCTTCAAGACCGCTCGAGGCGGCATGACACATTTGCTAGTGGCGGTGGACAAGTTCACCAAATGGATCGAAGCAAGGCTGGTCAAGAAGCTGGATGGGCCAACGGCCGTTCGATTTGTCAAGGACATCGCGGTACGCTACGGCATGCCGAACAACATCATCACGGACAACGGCACCAACTTCGCCAAGGGCGCACTCGCGTAGTACTGCTCCGTCTCCGACATCTGCCTCGACCTGGCTTTCGTTGCACATCCGCAGTCCAACGGACAGGTCGAGCGGGCCAACGGCCTCATCCTATCCGGCATCAAGCCGCGACTCGTCGAGCCGCTCATCCATTCGCCCGGCAGTTGGCTTGAAGAGTTGCCGGCCGTCCTCTGGAGTCTCCGCACCATGCCAAACAGGTTGACCGGGTTCACCTCGTTCTTCCTTGTCTATGGAGCAGAAGCCGTCATCCTGACCGACGTCGGGTTCGACTCGCCGCGCGTCACGATGTACACGGAAGCCGAAGCCAAGGAGGCCCGCGAAGACGGTGTCGACCTGCTCGAGGAAGCACGTCTCCTAGCGCTCAGCCGCTCAGCTATCTACCAGCAAGGCCTGAGGCGTTACCACTGCAAGAAGATCAAGCCCCTCGCTTTCTGCGAGGGAGACCTCGTCCTCCGGCTCGTCCAAGAGCAGACCGGCCAACACAAGTTGTCCTCCCCATGGGAGGGCCCCTTCATCGTCAGCAAGGCCTTGTGCGACCGCAATGCGTACTACCTCATCAACGCCAGCAAGTCAAACAAACGCAAGAGGGACACCGCCGGCGAAGAAGCAACCCGGCCATGGAATTCGGAGCTCCTCCGCCCGTTTTACAGTTAGCCGTGTGCACGTATGTATCGCTGCCTTTTGTAATCATCTGAAAACTATGGGATCCCCGAACGATGCTCGGGGGCTGCCCTTTTGCGACCAAGCTATTGTGTCTCCTACATTTGTGCATAACTTTCCTCGCAAGCCAACTCGACCACCGAGCTGACTCGCTCGACCCGAGGGCTCGGGGGCTGGCCGGCTTGGCCGCCCGCCGTTTTTCTTAGTGGCTCTTAACACGTTGGATCACAACGGCCTCTTGCTTCGCTCTAAGCCGCAGAACCGGCTTCGGCTGTCGGCTGGCGAACACATTGGACCAAAAGCACCAGTGCGCCACGAGCACTAAGCCAAGAACCGCCGGGTCGCCCAACCCGGCCACGCCACTTTAAAGTTGATGCACGACCGGCTGCTCGCCAACCCGGGTCTCCTCCGTCGTGGCCACCGGCGCCTTTAGGCGCTCCACCTCGTCCTCGAGTTGCCCCTTGTCGTCGGCCAGCTTGCCGCGTTGCTGGTCCGCCTCGGCAAGGGCCTGCTGAGCCTCCACGACCTTGGCGGCCTCTGCCTTCAGGCGCTCCACCTCGGCCTCGAGGCGACCCTTGTCGCCCGCCAGCTGCTCTTGCAGTTGGCTGGCTTCGTCGAGCGCCCGCCGGGCTCCCGTCGCCTCTGTCCTCGCCTGCTCCACCTCGGCTCCAAGCTGACCGGCGTCGGCAACAAGCCGGTCGTAGTGGAAGCCGGCCCGGATCAGCCGGGTCCTCCAAGACAACACCTCGGCTGCAGAAGAGAGGCTCAGAAACAAAGTATCACTTTAAGATTCGACCCAACTGCTATGCAGTTGGCCCGAATCTCGGGGGCTACACCCAGTGGGTGCGCTAGCGCGCCCCCACTAAAAAAGAACGTGCAAGAAAAAGTACCTGCCGCGGCGCGGAGCTCCTCCTCCTTGGCGGCGAGCCTTTCCTTGAGACATCGGTGCGTCTCAAGGAGCCGGTTGAAGACGCTAACCCGGTAGGAGTCGAGTTGCTGCAGAGAGCAGCAATCAATACAAGACAGCAAGATAAGATTCGACCCAACTACTACGCAGCTGACCTGAATCTCGGGGGCTACACCCAGTGGGTGCGCTGGCGCGCCCCCACGAAGAAGAAGCAACGAAAGAAGAAAAAGCAGAATGCAACGGAAAACTTGCGAACACGGCGCGCTCTAGCTCCTGCGTCGCCTCCACCTCGGCCTGGGCGAAGGCCTGGATCCGGTCCGTCCGCCCTCGCAGGCGTTGGGTCACGGCGGCCATCGTCGCCTCCTCCTGGGTCAGGGGCCCGAAGAAGACCTCGCTGGTCGACCAGGCAACCCGGTGACCCCCGGGCCGAGGCACCAGGGCGTGCCCCCCACTGGCCGCCTCCCCTGAGGCCGGCGCCCCCTCCGGCTGCGACGCTGGCCCGGAGGCCGGAGCGGCTTGCGGCTCCACCACCGGCGGCACCTCGCTCGACGGCGTCCGAACCGCCCCCTCCAGCGCCGTCCGCGATGCCTCCCCCAAGACGGCGTCGCCGCTGCCTCCATGGATCCCCGCCCGCTCGACTACGTCGGTGCGCGGCAGGGTGTCATCACCAACGACCACGACCTCCCGGTCGAGGTCCATCACGTCTGCACGACTGCCTCGGCCGTGCTCCCCCTCCGACGACGGCACGAAGACCGTCGCCGCCACCATCGTTCCCGCCGGCATCTCCGGCCACGCCGGCTCGCGCCCACATCGCCGCAGCGCTGACCCAGGCCTGGGTCGACGCCGCCTCCAGCTCCGCCTCGGCCTGGTTCCGGTCTCGCTAGGCCTGGCCCTCGGCATCGGCCGGATCCAGACCAAGGTCTGGGTCCGCCCACTCCTCCTCCTCCTCGTCCTGGTCGACGGTGCCAGACCGGCTCCTCCGGAGCGCGGCGCCCTCGACGGACGCCGCATCCGCCGCCGCCAGCGCCAGCGAGATCGGCGACCTGAAACGCAAGGCAGACTAAGTACAAGGAAAGCAGAGCCGCTCGGCAACTCGGTTCAAGCCAGAAAGGGCGCTCACCCCGGCACCACCGGAATGGCGGGCCTCGCCACTCTCTCCTTCGGCGCGGCGCGCCTCCTCTTGGCGGGCGGTTTCGCCGCCCCGGCCGGGTCCGCCGCACGCTTCGCGGTCGGAGCTCACGGCGCGACGCTGTCCTTCCCATGCGGCTGGCTCGCCGCCGGCGCCCCCTGGGACGACCCGGTTCCAGCCACGCCACCACCTCCTCCACCCGGCGCCGCTACATCGATAGCTCACGTCAGCACCCCCAATACCGTAACCCGACTGTGAACTCAAGAAGGAAACCCAAGACTTACCGGCTCGGCGCCCTGCGCCCGCATCGGCGGTTGCCTCTCCCCTCTCCGCCGTGGGCCTCGGGCTCCTCCGAGGCGACGCACACCACCTGCGCCCGCTCCCAGTCGTAAGGATGTCGGATGGCGTTCAGAAGCACCTCCCGTGTCGCGTCGGAGCGAATAAGAAGGTATGCAGCAGCGAAATATGGAGACCAAGGACTCACCAACAGTGCCGGGTTCACATGGCTGTACGGGGCCTTCCCAAACTCCCAGTCGCCTTGCAGGTTGGCCTTGGAGATGTCGTTTACTGCTACCTCTTGAGCACTGCGTTGGTTTTCCCTTGAAGAGGAAAGGGTGATGCAGTAAAGCAGCGTAAGTATTTCCCTCAGTTTTTGAGAACCAAGTTATCAATCCAGTAGGAGGCCACGCACGAGTCCCTCGCACCTACACAAACAAATAAATCCTCGCAATCAACACGATAAGGGGTTGTCAATCCCTACACGGTCACTTACGAGACTGAGATCTGATAGATATGATAAGATAATATTTTTGGTATTTTTATGATAAAGATGCAAAGTAAAATAGAAAGCAATAAAAATAACTAAGTGTTGGAAGATTAATATGATGGAAAATAGACCCAGGGGCCATAGGTTTCACTAGTGGCTTCTCTCAAGAGCATAAGTATTACGGTGGGTGAACAAATTACTGTTGAGCAATTGACAGAATTGAGCATAGTTATGAGAATATCCAGGTATGATCATGTATATAGGCATCACGTCCGAGACAAGTAGACCGACTCCTGCCTGCATCTACTACTATTACTCCACACATCGACCGCTATCCAGCATGCATCTAGAGTATTAAGTTCAAAAGAACAGAGTAAAGCTTTAAGCAAAATGACATGATGTAGAGGGATAAACTCATGCAATATGATATAAACCCCATCTTGTTATCCTCGATGGCAACAATCCAATACGTGCCTTGCTGCCCCTGCTGTCACTGGGAAAGGACACCGCAAGATTGAACCCAAAGCTAAGCACTTCTCCCATTGCAAGAAAGATCAATCTAGTAGGCAAAACCAAACTGATAATTCGAAGAGACTTGCAAAGATAACCAATCATACATAAAAGAATTCAGAGAAGATTCAAATATTGCTCATAGATAAACTTGATCATAAACCCACAATTCATCGGTCTCAACAAACACACCGCAAAAGAAGATTACATCAAATAGATCTCCACGAGAGAGGGGGAGAACATTGTATTGAGATCCAAGAAAGAGAAGAAGCCATCTAGCTAATAACTATGGACCCGAAGGTCTAAGGTAAACTACTCACACATCATCGGAGAGGCTATGGTGTTGATGTAGAAGCCCTCCGTGATCGATGCCCCCTCCGGCGGAGCTCCGGAACAGGCCCCAAGATGGGATCTCACGGGTACAGAAGGTTGCGGCGGTGGAATTAGGTTTTTGGCTCCGTATCTGGTAGTTTGGGGGTACGTAGGTATATATAGGAGGAAGGAGTACGTCGGTGGAGCAACAGGGGGCCCACGAGGGTGGAGGGCGCGCCCGGGGGGGTAGGCGCACCCCCTACCTCATGCCCTCCTGGTTGATGTCTTGACGTAGGGTCCAAGTCCTCTGGATCACGTTCGTTCCAAAAATCACGTTCCCGAAGGTTTCATTTCGTTTGGACTCCGTTTGATACTCTTTTTCTGCGAAACTCTGAAATAGGCAAAAAACAGCAATTCTGGGCTGGGCCTCCGGTTAATAGGTTAGTCCCAAAAATAATATAAAATTGTATAATAAAGCCCATTAATGTCCAAAACAGAATATAATATAGCATGGAGCAATCAAAAATTATAGATACGTTGGAGACGTATCAAGCATCCCCAAGCTTAATTCCTGCTCATCCTCGAGTAGGTAAATGATCAAAACCGAATTTTTGATGTGGAATGCTACTTGGCATAATTTCAATGTAATTCTTCTTAATTGTGGTATGAATATTCAGATCCGAAAGAATCAAAAAAAAAGTTTAATATTGACATAAAAATAATAATACTTCAAGCATACTAACTAAGCAATTATGTCTTCTCAAAATAACATGGCCAAAGAAAGTTATCCCTACAAAATCATATAGTCTGGCTATGCTCTATCTTCACCACACAAAATATTTAAATCATGCACAACCCCGATGACAAGCCAAGCAATTTTTTCATACTTTTAGTGTTCTCAAACCTTTTCAATGTTCACGCAATACATGAGCGTGAGCCATGGACATAACACTATATGTGGAATAGAATGGTGGTTGTGGAAAAGACAAAAAAGGGAGAAGATAGTCTCACATCAACTAGGCGTATCAACGGGCCATGGAGATGCCCATTAATAGATATCAATGTGAGTGAGTAGGGATTGCCATGCAACGGATGCACTAGAGCTATAAGTATATGAAAGCTCAACAAAAGAAACTAAGTGGGTGTGCATCCAACTCGCTTGCTCACGAAGACCTAGGGCATTTTGAGGAAGCCCATCATTGGAATATACAAGCCAAGTTCTATAATGAAAAAGTCCCACTAGTATATGAAAGTGATATCATAGGAGACTCTCTATCATGAAGATCATGGTGCTACTTTGAAGCACAAGTGTGGTAAAAGGATAGTAACATTGTCCCTTCTCTCTTTTTCTCTCATCATTTATTATTATTATTATTTGGGCCTTTTTTTATGGCCTCCTTTTTTTTCATCCGGAGTCCCATCCCGACTTGTGGGGGAATCATAGTCTCCATCATCCTTTCCTCACTTGGGACAATGCTCTAAAAATGAAGATCATCACACTTTTGTTTACTTACAACTCAACAATTACAACTCAATACTTAGAACAAAATATCACTCTATATGAATGCCTCCAGCGGTGTACCGGGATATGCAATGAATCAAGTGTGACATGTATGAAAGAATTATTAACGGTGGCATTGCCACAAATACAATGTCAACTACATGATCATGCGAAGCAATATGACAATGATGGAGCGTGTCATAGTAAACGAAAAGATGGTAAGTTGCATGGCAATATATCTCGGAATGACTATGGAAATGCCATGATAGGTAGGTATGGTGGCTGTTTTGAGGAAGGTATATGGTGGGTGTATGATACTGGCGAAAAGTGCGCTGTATTAGAGAGGCTAGCAATGGTGGAAGGAGGAAAAGTGCGTATCATCCATGGACTCAACATTAGTCATAAAGAACTCATATACTTATTGCAAAAATCTACAAGTTATCAAAGCAAAGTATTACGCGCATGCTCCTAGGGGATAGTTTGGTAGGAAAAGACCATCGCTCGTCCCCGACCGCCACTCATAAGGAAGACAATAAATAAATAAATCATGCGCCGACTTCATCACATAATGGCTCACCATACGTGCATGCTATGGGAATCACAAACTTTAACATAAGTATTTCTAAAATTCACAACTACACAACTAGCATGACTCTAATATTACTACCTCCATATCTCAAGACAATCATCAAGCATCAAACTTCTCTTAGTATTCAACACACTTATAAGAAAGTTTTTACTATTCTTGAATACCTAGCATATTAGGATTATTTAAGCAAATTACCATGCTGTTTAAGACTCTCAAAATAATATAAGTGAAGCATGAGAGAATAATAGTTTCTATAAAACAAAACCACCACCGTGCTCTAAAAGATATAAGTGAAGTACTAGAGCAGAAACTACATAACTCAAAAGATATAAGTGAAGCACATAGAGTATTCTAATAAATTCCGAATCATGTGTGTCTCTCTCAAAAGGTGTGTACAGAAAAGATGATTGTGGTAAACTAACAAATAAAGACTCGAATAATACAAGACGCTCCAAGCAAAACACATATTATGTGGTGAATAAAAATATAGCTCCAAGTAAAGATACCGATGGAAGTAGACGAAAGAGGGGATGCCTTCCGGGGCATCCCCAAGCTTTGGATTTTTGGTGTCCTTAGATTATCTTGGGGGTGCCATGGGCATCCCCAAGCTTAGGCTCTAACCACTCCTTGTTCCACAATCCATCAAATCTTTCATCCAAAACTTGAAAACTTCACAACACAAAACTTAACAGAAAATCTCGTGAGCTCCGTTAGCGAAAGAAAACAAAAGACCACTTCAAGGTACTGTAATGAACTCATTCTTTATTTATATTGGTGTTAAACCTACTGTATTCCAACTTCTCTACGGTTTATAAACTATTTTACTAGCCATAGATTCATCAAAATAAGCAAACAACACACGAAAAACAGAATCTGTCAAAAACAGAACAGTCTGTAGTAATCTGTAACTAACGCAAACTTATGGAACTCCAAAAAATATACCAAAATAGGACGACCTGGACAATTTGTTTATTGATCAACAGCTATTGGAATCAAAATTTTATCACGTTCTGATAATTTTTAACAATTGTTTTCGTGAATAGAAAGTTTCTGGAATTTACAGCAAGATCAAATAACTATCATCCAAGAAGATCCTATAGGTTTAACTTGGCACAAACACTAATTAAAAAATAAAAATAAGTCTAAACAGAGGCTAGATCAAATATTTATTCCTAAACAGAAGCAAAAAAGCAAAAAACTAAAAATAAAATTGGGTTGCCTCCCAACAAGCGCTATCGTTTAACGCCCCTAGCTAGGCATAAAAGCAAGGATAGATCTAGGTATTGCCATCTTTGGTAGGCAATCCATAAGTGGCTCTCATGATAGATTCATATGGTAACTTTATTTTCTTTCTAGGGAAGTGTTCCATGCCTTTCCTTAATGGAAATTGGAATCTAATATTCCCTTCCTTCATATCAATAATCGCACCGATCGTTCTAAGGAAAGGTCTACCAAGAATAATAGGAGATGAAGGATTGCAATCTATATCAAGAACAATAAAATCTACGGGCACATAGTTCCTATTTGCAACAATAAGAACATCATTAATTCTTCCCATAGGTTTCTTAATAGTGGAATCCGCAAGGTGCAAGTTTAGAGAGCAATCATCAAATTCACGGAAACCTAGCAAATCACACAAAGTCTTTGGGATCGTGGAAACACTAGCACCCAAATCACACAAAGCATGGCATTCATGATCTTTAATTTTAATTTTAATAGTAGGTTCCCACTCATCATAGAGCTTTCTAGGGATAGAAACTTCCAACTCAAGTTTTTCTTCATAAGATTGCATCAAAGCATCAATGATATGTTTAGTAAAAGCTTTATGTTGAGTATAAGCATGTGGAGAATTTAGCACGGATTGCAACAAGGAAATACAATCTATCAAAGAGCAATTATCATAATTAAATTCCTTGAAATCCAAAATAGTGGGTTCATTAATATCCAATGTTTTGATCTCTTCAATCCCACTTTTATCAATTTTAGCATCAAGATCTAAAAACTCTGAATTTCTGGAACGCCTTCTAGGTAAAGGTCGATCGTATTCAGTCCCATCATTATCAAGATTCATATTGCAAAACAAAGATTTAATAGGGGACACATCAATAACTTTTAGATCTTCATCTTTATTTTCATAGAAATTAGAAGAACACGCTTTCATAAAGGAATCTTTCTTAGCACGCATCCTAGCGGTTCTTTATTTGCACTCATCAATGGAAATTCTCATGGCTTTGAGAGACTCATTGATATCATGCTTAGGAGGAATAGATCTAAGTTTCAAAGAATCAACATCAAGAGAAATTCTATCGACGTTCCTAGCCAATTCATCAATCTTAGGCAATTTTCTTCAAGCAAAGCATTGAAATTCTTTTGCAAATTTATAAATTCTTTAACACTAGTCTCAAATTCAGAGGGGATCTTATTAAAATTTCCATAAGAGTTGTTGTAGGAATTACCATAATTATTAGAGGAATTACTAGGATACGGCCTAGGATTAAAGTTTCCTCTATACGCGTTGTTACCAAAATTATTCCTACCAACAAAATTCACATCCATAGATTCATTATTATTCTCAATCAAAGTAGACAAAGGCATATCATTAGGATCAGAAGAAACACTCTTAGTAGCAAATAATTTCATAAGTTCATCCATCTTTCCACTCAAAACATTAATTTCTTCTATCGCATGCACTTTTTTATTAGTAGATCTTTCAGTGTGCCATTGAGAATAATTAACCATAATATTATCTAGGAGTTTAGTGATTTCCATAAAAGTGCCTCCCGCGCCCGAATCTAAAAGGTTTCTAGAAGCAAAATTCAATCCGGCATAAATTTTTTGTATAATCATCCACAAATTCAAACCTTGCGTAGGGCAATTACGTATCATTAATTTCATCCTCTCCCAAGCTTGTGCAACATGTTCAAGATCAAGTTGCTTAAAATTCATAATATCGTTTCTAAGAGAGATGATCTTAGCAGGAGGAAAATACTTAGAGATAAAAGCATCTTTGCACTTATTCCAAGAATCAATACTATTTTTAGGCAAAGATGAAAACCAAGCTTTAGCACGATCTCTAAGCGAAAAAGGAAATAGCTTCAATTTAACAATATCATTATACACATCTTTCTTCTTTTGCATATCACACAAATCAACGAAGCTATTTAGATGGGTAGCGGCATCTTCACTAGGAAGGCCGGCGAATTGATCTTTCATGACAAGATTCAACAAAGCAGTATTGATTTCACAAGATTCAGTATCGGTAAGAGGAGCAATCGGAGTGCTAAGGAAATCATTGTTGTTGGTATTGGTGAAGTCACACAATTTAGTATTGTCTTGAGCCATCGTGACAAGCAAGCAATCCAACAGACGAGCAAACAAGAGACGGGCAAAAAGAGGCAAACGGAAAAGAGAGGGTGAATAAAACGGCAAGGGTGAAGTGGGGGAGAGGAAAACAAGAGGCAAATGGCAAATAATGTAATGCGGGAGATAAGGGTTTGTGATGGGTAATTGGTATGTTGACTTTTGCGTAGACTCCCCGGCAACGGCGCCAGAAATCCTTCTTGCTACCTCTTGAGCACTGCGTTGGTTTTCCCTTGAAGAGGAAAGGGTGATGCAGTAAAGCAGCGTAAGTATTTCCCTCAGTTTTTGAGAACCAAGGTATCAATCCAGTAGGAGGCCACGCACGAGTCCCTCGCACCTACACAAACAAATAAATCCTCGCAACCAACACGATAAGGGGTTGTCAATCCCTACACGGTCACTTACGAGACTGAGATCTGATAGATATGATAAGATAATATTTTTGGTATTTTTATGATAAAGATGCAAAGTAAAATAGAAAGCAATAAAAATAACTAAGTGTTGGAAGATTAATATGATGGAAAATAGACCCAGGGGCCATAGGTTTCACTAGTGGCTTCTCTCAAGAGCATAAGTATTACGGTGGGTGAACAAATTACTGTTGAGCAATTGACAGAATTGAGCATAGTTATGAGAATATCCAGGTATGATCATGTATATAGGCATCACGTCCGAGACAAGTAGACCGACTCCTGCCTGCATCTACTACTATTACTCCACACATCGACCACTATCCAGCATGCATCTAAAGTTTAAGTTCAAAAGAACAGAGTAACGCTTTAAGCAAGATGACATGATGTAGAGGGATAAACTCATGCAATATGATATAAACCCCATCTTGTCATCCTCGATGGCAACAATACAATACGTGCCTTGCTGCCCCTGCTGTCACTGGGAAAGGACACCGCAAGATTGAACCCAAAGCTAAGCACTTCTCGCATTGCAAGAAAGATCAATCTAGTAGGCCAAACCAAACTGGTAATTCGAAGAGACTTACAAAGATAACCAATCATACATAAAAGAATTCAGAGAAGATTCAAATATTGTTCATTGATAAACTTGATCATAAACCCACAATTCATCGGTCTCAACAAACACATCGCAAAAGAAGATTACATCAAATAGATCTCCATGAGAGAGGGGGAAAACATTGTATTGAGATCCAAGAAAGAGAAGAAGCCATCTAGCTAATAACTATGGACCCGAAGGTCTGAGGTAACTACTCACACATCATCAGAGAGGCTATGGTGTTGATGTAGAAGCCCTCTGTGATCGATGCCCCCTCCGGCGGAGCTCCGGAACAGGCCCCAAGATGGGATCTCACGGGTACAGAAGGTTGCGGCGGTGGAATTAGGTTTTTGGCTCCGTATCTGGTAGTTTGGGGGTACGTAGGTATATATAGGAGGAAGGAGTACGTTGGTGGAGCAACAGGGGGCCCACGAGGGTGGAGGGCGCGCCCAGGGGGTAGGCGCGCCCCCCTACCTCGTGCCCTCCTGGTTGATGTCTTGACGTAGGGTCGAAGTCCTCTGGATCACGTTCGTTCCGAAAATCACGTTCCCGAAGGTTTCATTCCGTTTGGACTCCGTTTGATATTCTTTTTCCGCGAAACTCTGAAATAGGCAAAAAACAGCAATTCTGGGCTGGGCCTCCGGTTAATAGGTTAGTCCCAAAAATAATATAGAAGTGTATAATAAAGCCCATTAATGTCCAAAACAGAATATAATATAGCATGGAGCAATAAAAAATTATAGATACGTTGGAGACGTATCATTTACTCGGCGCGCAACCTGGTCCGCCGCCAGCCGCGTGTTTGCCATGCCGTTGGGGTCCTAGAGGCCGGTCATCTGGCCGATGAGGTGGCTGCGCTGCTGCAGCGGCAGCACTCGCCTGACGATGAAGGCGGTGATGAGGTCGGTGCCGGTGAGCCCCTCCCGCTCCTTCATCACCGACACCCGCTCGCATAGGTTGAGCACCTCCTGCGACGGATGCTTGGGTTAGTACCCCAGTCCCGCTTCTCCCTCGGCGGTGAGTTGACGAAGGGCAGCAAGTTGATGCGGTCCGCGCTGAGGTTGCGGACGTAGAAGAAGGAATTCTGCCACTTCTTGGCAGAATCCTCCAGCGGCATCTTCGGGCAGCCAGCGCCCGACCGCTTGGAGATGACGGTGGCCCCGCACTCGGACATCTCCCCGGCCCTCGGCCCTTGCTGCTTCAGGGAGAAGAAGCACACCCAAAGGTTGATCGAAGGCTCGACCCCCAGGTACCCCTCGTAGAGGGTTACGAAGCCCGACAGCTGCACAATGGCGCCGGCGCCCAGATGATGAGGCTGGAGCCCGAAGAACTCCAAGAAATCGCGGAAGAAGCCGCTCACGGGAAGCCCGAAACCACGCTTGAAGTGCGGGAAGAAGACGACGCACTCCGTGCCCTTGATGTCTACTACGCAACCTTCTTCTTGTAGACTTTGTTGGGCCTCCAAGTGTAGAGGTTTGTAGGACAGTAGCAAATTTCCCTCAAGTGGATGACCTAAGGTTTATCAATCCGTGGGAGGCGTAGGTTGAAGATGGTCTCTCTCAAACAACCCTGCAACCAAATAACAAAAATTCTCTTGTGTCCCCAACACACTCAATACAATGGTAAATTGTATAGGTGCACTAGTTCGGCGAAGAGATGGTGATACAAGTGCAATATGGATGGTAGATATAGATTTTTGTAATCTGAAATTATAAAAACAGCAAGGTAGCAAGCGATAAAAGTGAGCACAAATGGTATTGCAATGCGTTGAAACAAGGCCTAGGGTTCATACTTTCACTAGTGCAAGTTCTCTCAACAATAATAACATAACTAGATCATATAACAATCCCTCAACATGCAACAAAGAGTCACTCCAAAGTCACTAATAGAGGAGAACAAACGAAGAGATTATGGTAGGGTACGAAACCACCTCAAAGTTATTCTTTCTGATCGATCTATTCAAGAGTTCGTACTAGAATAACACGTTAAGACACACATCAACCAAAACCCTAATGTCACCTAGATACTCCAATGTCACCTCAAGTATTCGCGGGTATGATTATGCGATATGAATCACACAATCTCAGATTCATCTATTCAACCAACACAAAGAACTTCAAAGAGTGCCCCAAAGTTTCTACCGGAGAGTCAAGACGAAAATGTGTGCCAACCCCTATGCATGAGTTCACAATGTTATGGAACCCGCAAGTTGATCACCAAAACATACATCAAGTAGATCACATGATATCCCGTTGTCACCACAGATAAGCACATGCAAGACATACATCAAGTGTTCTCAAATCCTTAAAGACTCAATCCGATAAGATAACTTCAAAGGGAAAAATCAATCCATTACAAGAGAGTAGAGGGGGAGAAACATCATAAGATCCAACTATAATAGCAAATCTCGCGATACATCAAGATCGTACCACCTCAAGAACACGAGAGAGAGGGAGATCAAACACATAGCTACTAGTACATACCCTCAGCCCCGAGGGTGAACTACTCCCTCCTCTTCATGGAGAGCGCCGGGATGATGAAGATGGCCACCAGAGAGGGATTCCCCCTATGGCAGGGTGCCGGAATGGGTCTAGATTGGTTTTTGGTGGCTACAGAGGCTTGCGGCGGCGGAACTCCTCATCTAGGTTATGTTCTGGAGGTTTCAGTATTTATAGAAAATTTTGGCGTCGGGAACAAGTCAGGGAGGTGCCTGAGTCGTCCACGAGGAAGGCCGGCGCGCCGGGGGGGGGGGGGGGGTCGGCGCGCCCCCCACCCTTGTGGACGGCCCGGAACTCTTCTGGGCCAACTCTTTTACTCCGGGGTCTTCTTTTGGTCCATAAAAAATCATCAAAAGTTGGCACGTCCATTGGACTCCGTTTGGTATTCCTTTTCTGTAAAACTCAAAAACAAGGAAAAAACAGAAATTGGCACTGGGCTCTAGGTTAATAGGTTAGTCCCAAAAATCATATAAAATAGCATATAAATGCATATAGAACATCCTAGATGGATAATATAATAGCATGGAACAATCAAAATTTATAAATACGTTGGAGACGTATCAAGCATCCCCAAGCTTAATTCCTGCTCGTCCTCGAGTAGGGAAATGATAAAAACAGAATTTTTGATGTGGAATGCTAACTAACATATTTATCAATGTAACTTTCTTTATTGTGGCAACAATATTCAGATCCATAAGATTCAAGACAAAAGTTTAATATTGACATAAAAATAATAATACTTCAAGCATACTAACCAAGAAATTATGTCTTCTCAAAATAACATAGCCAAAGAAATCTCATCCCTACAAAATCATATAGTTTGGCCATGCTTCATTTTCGTCACACAAAATGCTCTCATCATGCACAACCCCGATGACAAGCCAAGCAATTGTTTCATACTTTAGTATTCTCAAACTTTTTTCAACTTTCACGCAATACATGAGCGTGAGCCATGGACATAGCACTATGGGTGGAATAGAATATGATGATGGGGGTTGTGTGGAGAAGACAAAAAAGGAGAAAGTCTCACATTGATGCGGCTAATCAATGGGCTATGAGATGCCCATCAATTGATGTCAATGCGAGGAGTAGGGATTGCCATGCAACGGATGCACTAGAGCTATAAATGTATGAAAGCTCAACAAAAGAAACTAAGTGGGTGTGCATCCAACTTGCTTGCTCACGAAGACCTAGGGCATTTGAGGAAGCCCATTGTTGGAATATACAAGCCAAGTTCTATAATGAAAAATTCCCACTAGTATATGAAAGTGACAAAACAAGAAACTCTCTATCATAAAGATCATGGTGCTACTTTGAAGCACAAGTGTGGAAAAAGGATAGTAGCATTGTCCCTTTTTATTTCTTTTTATTTCTTTTTTGGGTCTTTCTTTTTTTTGGCCTTTCTCTTTATTTTGGGACAATGCTCTATTAATGATGATCATCACACTTCTATTTATTTACAACTCAATGACTACAACTCGATACTAGAACAAAATATGACTCTATATGAATGCCTCCAGTGGTGTACCGGGATGGGCAATGAAACAAGAGTGACATGTATGAAATTATGCATGGTGGCCTTGACACAAATACGATGTCAACTACATGATCATGCAAGGCAATATGACAATGATGAAGCGTGTCATAATAAACGGAACGGTGGAAAGTTGCATGGCAATATATCTCGGAATGGCTATGGAAATGCCATAATAGGTAGGTATGGTGGCTGTTTTGAGGAAGATATAAGGAGGTTTATGTGTGATAGAGCGTATCATATCATGGGGTTTGGATGCACTGGCGAAGTATGCACCAACTCTCAAGGTGAGAAAGGGCAATGCACAGTACCGAAGAGGCTAGCAATGATGGAAGGGTGAGAGTGCGTATAATCCATGGCCTCAACATTAGTCATAAAGAACTCACATACTTATTGCAAAAATCTACAAGTCATCAAAAACCAAGCACTACGCGCATGCTCCTAGGGGGATAGATTGGTAGGAAAAGACCATCGCTCGTCCCCGACCGCCACTCATAAGGAAGCAATCAAAGAACACCTCATGCTTCAAATTTGTCACACAACGTTTACCATACGTGCATGCTATGGGACTTGCAAACTTCAACTCAAGTATTTATCAAATTCACAATTACTCAACTAGCACGACTCTAATATTACCATCTTCATATCTCAAAACAATCATCAAGTATCAAACTTCTCATAGTATTCAATGCACTCTATATGGAAGTTTTTATATACCCATCTTGGATGCCCATCATATCAGGACTAATTTCATAACCAAAGCAAATTACCATGCTTTTTAGGACTCTCAAAATAATATAAGTGAACGCTACCTCTTGAGCATGTGTTGGTATTCCCTTGAAGAGGAAAGGGTGATGCAGCAAAGTAGCGTAAGTATTTCCCTCAGTTTTTGATAACCAAGGTATCAATCCAGTAGGAGGCCACACGCAAGTCCCTCGTACCTACACAAACAAATAAGAACCTTGCAACCAACGCGGTAAAGGGGTTGTCAATCCCTTCACGGCCACTTGCAAAAGTGAGATCTGATAGAGACGATAAGATAATATTTTTGGTATTTTTATGATAAAGATTAAAAGTAAAGATTGCAAAATAAACGGCAACTGAAATAGCTAGTTGATGGAAGATTAATATGATGGAAAATAGACCCCGGGGCCATAGCTTTCACTAGTGGCTTCTCTCAAGATAGCATAAGTATTACGGTGGGTGAACAAATTACTGTCGAGCAATTGATAGAAAAGTGCATAATTATGAGAATATCTAGGCATGATCATGTATATAGGCATCACGTCCGCAACAAGTAGACCGACTCCTGCCTGCATCTACTACTATTACTCCACACATTGATCACTATCCAGCATGCATCTATAGTATTAAGTTCATAAGAACAAAGTAACGCATTATGCAAGATGACATGATGTAGAGGGATAAACTCAAGCAATATGATATAAACCCCATATTTTTATCCTCGATGGCAACAATACAATACGGGTCGTTTCCCTTTCTGTCACTGGGATCGAGCAACGCAAGATTGGACCCAAAGCTAAGCACTTCTCCCATTGCAAGAAAGATCAATCTAGTAGGCCAAACCAAACTGATAATTCGAAGAGCCTTGCAAAGATAACCAATCATACATAAAAGAATTCAGAGAAGATTTAAATATTGTTCATAGATAATCTTGATCATAAACCCACAATTCATCGGATCTCGACAAACACACTGCAAAAAGAGTTACATCGAATAGATCTCCAAGAAGATCGAGCAGAACTTTGTATTGAGATCCAAAGAGAGAGAAGAAGCCATCTAGCTAATAACTATGGACCCGAAGGTCTGTGGTAAACTACTCACACATCATCAGAGATGCTATGGTGTTGATGTAGAAGCCCTCCGTGATCGATTCCCCCTCCGACGGAGCGCCAGAAAAGGCCCCAAGATGGGATCTCACGGGTACAGAAGGTTGCGGCGGTGGAAATAGGGTTTCGTGGTGCTCCTCGATGGTTTCGGGGTACATGGGTATATACAGAAGGAAGAAGTAGGTCGGTGGAACCACGAGGGGCCCACGAGGGTGGGGGGCGCGCCCACGGGGGGGGGGGGGGGGGGGCAGGCACGCCTCCCTGCCTCGTGGCCTCCTCGTTGATTTCTTGACGTCCACTCCAAGTCGTCTGGATCACGTTTGTTCCAAAAATCACGCTCCCGAAGGTTTCATTCCATTTGGACTCCGTTTGGTATTCCTTTTCTGTGAAACACTGAAATAGGCAAAAAAAACAGCAATTTGCACTCGGCCTTGGGTTAGTAGGTTAGTCCCGAAAATAATATAAAAGTGTATAATAAAGCCCATTAAACATCCAAAACAGAATATATAATAGCATGAAGCAATCAAAAATTATAGACACGTTGGAGATGTATCAGTGAAGCATGAGTGTTCATCTATTTCTTCAAAATAAAACAACCACCGTGCTCTAAAAGGATATAAGTGAAGCACTAGAGCAAATGACAAACTACTCCGAAAGATATAAGTGAAGATCAATGAGTAGTTGAATAATTATGCAACTATGTGAAGACCCTCTAACATTTAAGAATTTCAGATCTTGGTATTTTATTCAAACAGCAAGCAAAACAAAATAAAATAAAATGACGCTCCAAGCAAAAGACAAATTATGTGGTGAATAAAAATATAGCTCCAAGTAAAGTTACCGATGAACGAAGACGAAAGAGGGGATGCCATCCGGGGCATCCCCAAGCTTAGGCTCTTGGTTGTCCTTGAATATTACCTTGGGGTGCCTTGGGCATCCCCAAGCTTAGGCTCTTGCCACTCCTTATTCCATTGTTCATCGAATCTTTACCCAAAACTTGAAAACTTCACAACACAACACTTAATAGAAAACTCGTAAGCTCCGTTAGTATAAGAAAATAAATCACCACTTAGGTACTATTGTGAACTCATTCTAAATTCATATTTGTGTAATATCTAATGTATGCCGACTTCTCTATGGTTCATACCCTCCAATACTACTCATAGATTCATCAAAATAAGCAAACAACACATAGAAAACAGAATCTGTCAAAAAACAAAACAGTCTGTAGTAATCTGTATCAAACGTATACTTCTGGAACTCCAAAAATTCTGAAATAAATTGGTGGACCTGAGGAATTTGTCTATTAATCCTCTGCAAAAATAATTAACCTAAAAGCACTCTCCAGTAAAAAATGGCAGCTAATCTCGTGAGCGCTAAAGTTTCTGTTTTTTACAGCAAGATCACAAAGACTTCTCCCAAGTCTTCCCAAAGGTTCTACTTGGCACAAACACTAACTAAAACATAAAACCACATCTAACCAGAGTCTATATGAATTATTTATTACTAAACAGGAGCAAAAAGTAAGGAACAAAAATAAAATTGGGTTGCCTCCCAACAAGCGCTAACATTTAACGCCCCTAGCTAGGCATGATGATTTCAATGATGCTCACATAAAAGATAAGAATTGAAACATAAAGAGAGCATAATGAAGAATATGACTAGCACATTTAAGTCTAACCCACTTCCTATGCATAGGGATTTTGTGATCAAACAATTTATGGGAACAATAATCAACTAGCATAGGAAGGCAAAACAAGCATAACTTTAAAACTTTAAGCACATAGAGAGGAAACTTGATATTATTGCAATTCCTACGAGCATATATTACTCCCTCATAATAATTTTCAGTAGCATCATGAATGAATTCAACAATATAACCATCACATAAAGCATTCTTTTCACGATCTGCAAGTATATAATTTTTATTACTCTCCACATAAGCAATTTTCTTCTCATTTGGAATAGTGAGAGTATGATAAGAAACTCGAATACTATAAATTGTTTCCACATTGAAATAATAAAGTTCAGAAAAAGGGTAATCATAATCATGACAAGTTTTATAAATATATTCATCGCTACGTTTTATAGCATAAGTATCATCACAATAATTATCATAAGTAGCAACTTTGTTCTCATCATAATCGATTGAAACCTCTTCCAAGATAGTGGAATCATTACTAAATAAAGTCATGACCTCTCCAAATCCACTTTTATAATTATCACAGTAAGATTCAACACCCTCCAAAATAGTGGGATCATTACTTCCTAAAGTTGACACTCTTCCAAACCCACTTTCATCAATATAATCATCATAAGTAGGAGGCATGTTATCATCATAATAAATTTGCATATCAAAACCTGGGGGACTAAAAATATCCTCTTCATTAAACATGGCATCCCCAAGCTTGGGAAAAACATTAATTGCAGCAAATAAATTCTCAAACATGTCATTCTCATCAAACATAGCATCCCCAAGCTTGGGCCTTTTCATGTCATAAGCATAATCACTCTCATTATTAATAGTATGGATAGCACCAATAGTATAGCAATTATCATCGTCACAATGAGTAATAGGAGCAACATCATTTGGGAGGGATACCTTTCTACCTTTGCTTCTCCGTCTTTTCTTTTTCTTCTTCACATCATGTGTGGGTTTAACCCTCTTTTTTGAGCTCCTTATTAATGAGATTGGTTGAATAGAAAGCTCCTCCTCGTTACCTGATTCATCATAAGACATAATAGGAGGATATTGGGAAGTCTCTTCCCTTTCATTAGTATTCTCTTCATCTTCTATTTGTTTTCTTGTCTTTATGTAATTGACAATATAAGGATTTTCAATGCAATTCACCGCACAATACATAAAAATTTCTTCTATATCAAAATCAAGAAATCTATCAAGATTAAATTTTGGAATACCCTCAGTTATACGTTTCATTTCTTCATACCCCAAAAGAAGACTAAGCTCTTTATGATGCTCAAGGGTAATCAAGTTATCACAATTTTTGGACACGATTTGATCAAGAAACAAATAGCATTGGAGCTTGAAATGACCATGTTCATTGCAAAGTTCACAAGGATGGCGATAAATATTGAATCTTTCAGCACAATCATCTAGCCTTTCTTGCAACCCTTTAGTTTCCAAATACTTATGCCTCTTGCAAAATCTATCTTCCCTATTTGGTGTGTACTTGCAAGCTGTATGTATTCCACAAAAGTTGACATGCTTATAAGAGACATTTTCATCATGACTAGTGCAATCATCATTAGTACTATGGATATTCAAAGAATTCATACTAACAACATTGCAATCATGCTCATCATTCAAATATTTAGTGCCAAACATCCTAATGCATTCTTCCTCTAGCAATTGAGCACAATTATCGGAATCCTTATTTTCATGAATGATATTAAAAAGATGAAGCATATGAGGCACCCTCAATTCCATTTTTTTGTAGTTTTCTTTTATAAACTAAACTAGTGATAAAACAAGAAACTAAAAGATTCGATTGCAAGATCTAAAGATATACCTTCAAGCACTCACCTCCCCGGCAACGGCGCCAGAAACTGCTTGATGTCTAATACGCAACCTTCTTCTTGTAGACGTTGTTGGGCCTCCAAGTACAGAGGTTTGTAGGACAGTAGCAAATTTCCCTCAAGTGGATGACCTAAGGTTTATCAATCCATGGGAGGCGTAGGTTGAAGATGGTCTCTCTCAAACAACCCTGCAACCAAATAACAAAAAGTCTCTTGTGTCCCCAACACACCCAATACAATGGTAAATTGTATAGGTGCACTAGTTCGGCGAAGAGATGGTGATACAAGTGCAATATGGATGGTAGATATAGATTTTTGTAATCTGAAATGATAAAAAACAGCAAGGTAGCAAGTGACAAAAGTGAGCACAAACGGTATTGCAATGCATTGAAACAAGGCCTAGGGTTCATACTGTCACCAGTGCAAGTTCTCTCAACAATAATAACATAACTAGATCATATAATGATGACCCACAAGTATAGGGGATCTATCGTAGTCCTTTCGATAAGTAAGAGTGTCGAACCCAGCGAGGAGCAGAAGGAAATGATAAGCGGTTTTCAGCAAGGTATTCTCTGCAAACACTGAAATTATAGGTAACAGATAGTTTTGTGATAAGATAATTTGTAACGAGCAACAAGTAAAAAAAGTAAATAAAGTGCAGCAAGGTGGCCCAATCCTTTTTGTAGCAAAGGACAAGCCTGGACAAACTCTTATATAGAGAAAAGCGCTCCCGAGGACACATGGGAATTATCGTCAAGCTAGTTTTCATCACGTTCATATGATTCGCGTTCGGTACTTTGATAATTTGATATGTGGGTGGACCGGTGCTTGGGTGCTGTCCTTACTTGGACAAGCATCCCACTTATGATTAACCCCTATTGCAAGCATCCGCAACTACAAAAGAAGTATTAAGGTAAACCTAACCATAGCATGAAACATATGGATCCAAATCAGCCCCTTACGAAGCAACGCATAAACTAGGGTTTAAGCTTCTGTCACTCTAGCAACCCATCATCTACTTATTACTTCCCAATGCCTTCCTCTAGGCCCAAAGAATGGTCAAGTGTCATGTAGTCGACGTTCACATAACACCACTAGAGGAGAGACAACATACATCTCATCAAAATATCGAACGAATACCAAATTCACATGACTACTAATAGCAAGACTTCTCCCATGTCCTCAGGAACAAACGTAACTACTCACAAAGCATATTCATGTTCATAATCAGAGGAGTATTAATATGCATAGAGGATATGAACATATGATCTTCCACCAAATAAACCAACTAGCATCAACTACAAGGAGTAATCAACACTACTAGCAACCTACAAGTACCAATCCCAGACTTAGAGAGAAGAATTGGATACAAGAGATGAACTAGGGTTTGAGAGGAGATGGTGCTGGTGAAGATGTTGATGGAGATTGGCCCCCTCCCGATGAGAGGAGCGTTGGTGATGACGATGGCGATGATTTCCCCCTTCCGGAGGGAAGTGTCCCCGGCATAACAGCTCCGCCGGAGCCCTAGATTGGTTCCGCCAAGGTTCCGCCTCGTGGCGGCAGAGTCTCGTCCCGAAAGCTTGCTTATGCTTTTTCTTCGGATGAAAGACTTCATATAGCAGAAGATGGGCACCGAAGGGCCAACAGGGGGCCCACGAGGCAGGGGGCGCGCCCAGGGGGTAGGGCGCGCCCCCACCCTCGTGGACAGGGTGTGGGCCCCCTCTGGTATTTCTTCCGCTCAGTATTTTTTATTATTTCCAAAAATAACTTCCGTGGAGTTTCAGGACTTTTGGAGTTGTGCAGAATAGGTCTCTAATATTTGCTCCTTTTCCAGCCCAAAATTCCAGCTGTCGGCATTCTCCCTCCTTATATAAACCTTGTAAAATAAGAGAGAAAAGGCATAAGTATTGTGACATAATGTGTAATAACATCCCATAACGCAATAAATATCGATATAAAAGCATGATGCAAAATGGACGTATCAACTCCCCCAAGCTTAGGCCTCGCTTGTCCTCAAGCGGAAGCCGATAATGATAAATATGTCCCCATGTTTAGAGGTAGAGGTGTCGATAAAATAAAATACGGACATGAGGGCATCATGATTATTCTCATAACAGCAACATATAAGGATAATGTCATATGATCTCTTATGCTCAAGTAATAATCTATTCACAATGCAAAGTATGAATCAGAAACTTCATTGAGAACTAACAAACTATAATCTCAGTCATTGAAGCAATTGCAATTTATCATAACATCAGAAAGATTCTATGTCAGAGCTTTTCAGCAAGTCCACATACTCAACTATCATCTAGTCTTTCACAATTGCTAACACTTACGCAATACTTGTGGTTATGGAGTTTTAATCGGACACAGAGAAAGATAGGGGCTTATAGTTTCGCCTCCCAACCTTTTACCTCAAGGGTAATGTCAACAATAATAGTTCATGCTAACCTACATCCAATTAGATATATATATATATATCAGGATCTTTCCAACATCCTGTGCTTGCCAAAGGATAAAATGTAAAAAGGAAAGGTGAAGATCACCATGACTCTTGCATAAGGTAGAAGATAAAAGTAAAAGATAGGCCCTTCGCAGAGGGAAGCAGAGGTTGCCATGCGCTTTCAGGGTTGGATGCACAAAATCTTAATGTGAAAGAACATCACTTTATATCGCCACTTGTGATATAGACCTTTATTATGCAGTCCGTCGCTTTTATTTCTTCCACATCACAAGATCGTATAAAGCTTATTTCCTCCACACCAATCAATCATACATATTTAGAGAGCAATTTTTATTGCTTGCACCGATGACAACTTACTTGAAGGATCTTACTCAATCCATAGGTAGATATGGTGGACTCTCATGGCAAAACTCGGTTTAAGGGTGTTTGGAAGCACAAGTAGTATCTCTACTTGGTGCAAAGAATTTGTCTAGCATGAGGGGGAAAGGCAAGCTCAACATGTTGGATGATCCATGACAATATACTTTATTTCAGATATAAGAAAACATAACCCATTACGTTGTCTTCCTTGTCCAACATCAACTCTTTAGCATGTCATGTTTCAATGAGTGCTCCCAATCATAAAAGATGTCCAAGATAGTATATTTATATGTGAAACCTCTCTTTCTTTATTACTTCCTATTAATTGCAACGATGACCAAAACTATGTTTGTCAACTCTCAACAACTTTTAATCATCATACTCTTTCTATGTGAAGTCATTACTCTCCATAAGATCAATATGATCTCTTTTTATTTATTTTTATTCTTTCTTTTTCTTTTATTCACTCAAGATCGTGGCAAAGTAATCAAGCCCTTGACTCAACACTAATCTTTATTATATAGCTCACAGACTCGATTACATAGAGGGATCATAAAGCAAAACTCAAAACTAGATCATACTAAAACTTTTATTCTACTAGATCAAAATATTACTAAAAGGATCGAACTAAGAAAAACGGTAAAGATAGAGATGTGATGGTGATATGATACTGGGGCACCTCCCCCAAGCTTGGCAGTTGCCAAGGGGAGTGCCCATACCCATGTGATTATATCTCCCTTGCTAGTGAGGAGGGTGGTGGAGTTGTTGATGATGTGGGCTTGTCGTCCATCTTCCAAGGCATAGGCTCACCATCATAGAAGGATGATTGAATCTCCAGGATCCTCAATTCTGCAGCCAAACTCATCCTCTTGAATCTATATTCATACTCACAGTTTTGGTTTTGCAGGTCATAGATTTGGGCTTGGAGGTGCTTGATCTTCTCGTGAAGCTTGAAGATGGTCTCCCCAATGTTCTTGGCATCCAGCTTGTGGTTGTTGGTGAACTCCGTGATCATCATGTGGTTGGAGTTGAGTCCATGTTCCACCATCCCCTGGCACTTGAAAACTTGTTGCTCTATTGCTTCGAGCCTCGTCTCCACTCTTCTGGTCCCCTTCGGTCCCTCAACATCGCGGATGTGCAGCAACCCATCGCGCATCTCAATGGTTTGAGGGTGTCGCAACACCTCCGCGAGGTAAGGGTTGATGACCTTCTCGAAGAACTTGTCCTTGGGGGCACTTGGAGACGTCATGATGATCTAGATCTGTCAGAAAAATAGCTTGAAACGAAAACAGAGGACAATTGCGTGATACAGGAGTCAAAACCTTCGGGAGATTATATAATGAATTTTTACCGACCAAAATACATAACGTGCAAGAAAACGGAGTCCGGAGAGCGCACGAGGTGCCCACGAGGCAGGGGGGCGTGCCCAGGGGGTAGGGTGCGCCCTCCATCCTCGTGGAGCCCTCGTGTCCTTCCCGGACTGCTTCTTATTTTTCTATTTTTCTAAATATTCCAAAACAGAGAAAATTGCCATTAGAACTGTTTTGGAGTCGGTTTACTTACCGTACCACATACCTATTCCTTTCCGGAGTCTAAAACGTTCCGGAAAGTATCCCTTCTGTATTCCTCCTGGGTTACGGTTTCAATAACATTGGTTTCAACATTTATAGGATTACCTGAGATATAATGTTTGATTCTTTGACCGTTCACCACCTTCGGATTTGTGCTTTCGAAGTTGTTGATTTTTATGGCACCGGAACATAGACCTCCTCGATAACGTAAGGACCTTCCCATTTAGAGAGAAGTTTTCCTGCAAAAAATCTTAAACGAGAGTTGTATAATAATACATAATCACCTACATTAAACTCACGCTTTTGTATCCTTTTGTCATGCCACCTTTTAACTTTTTCTTTAAACAATTTGGCGTTTTCATAGGCTTGGGTTCTCCATTCATCAAGTGAGCTAATGTCAAATAACCTCTTCTCACCGGCAAGTTTGAAATCATAGTTGAGCTCTTTAATGGCCCAATATGCCTTATGTTCTAGTTCGAGAGGTAAGTGACATGCTTTTCCATAAACCATTTTATACGGAGACATACCCATAGGATTTTTATATGCAGTTCTATAGGCCCATAATGCATCATCAAGTTTCTTGGACCAATTCTTCCTAGATCTATTAACAGTCTTTTGCAAAATTAATTTGAGCTCTCTATTGCTCAATTCTACTTGACCACTAGACTGCGGGTGATATGGAGATGCAATTCTATGATTAACATCATATTTGGCAAGCATTTTAAGAAAAGCACCATGAATAAAGTGTGAACCACCATCAGTCATTAAATATCTAGGGACTCCAAACCTCGGAAAAATAACTTCTTTAAGCATCTTAATAGAAGTGTTATGATCAGCACTACTAGTTGGAATAGCTTCTACCCACTTAGTAACGTAATCAACAACAACTAAAATATGTGTATATCCATTAGAGGCAGGAAACGGTCCCATATAATCAAAGCCCCAAACATCAAATGGTTCAATAACAAGTGAATAATTCATAGGCATTTCTTGACGTCTACTAATATTGCCAATTCTTTGACATTCATCACAAGATAAGACAAACTTACGAGCATCCTTGAAGAGAGTAGGCCTATAAAAACCGGATTGCAATACCTTATGTGCAGTTCTGTCTCTAGCGTGGTGTCCTCCATAAGCCTCAGAGTGACACTTGCGTAGAATCTGTTCCTGTTCATGCTCAGGTACACAACGTCTGATAACACCATCTACTTCTTCTTTGTAAAGATGTGGGTCATCCCAAAAGTAATGTCTCAAATCATAGAAAAACTTTTTCTTTTGCTGGTATGTGAAACTAGGTGGTATAAATTTAGCAACAATGTAATTAGCGTAATCAGCATACCATGGAGCACTATGAGCATCATTTATGACATTTAATTGTTCATCAGGAAAGCTATCATCAATAGGTAGTGGGTCATCAAGAACATTTTCTAACCTAGACAAGTTGTCTGCAATGGGGTTCTCAACTCCTTTTCTATCAATAATATGCAAAAATTCTTGTAGCAAGAGAACCCATCTAATAAGTCTAGGTTTAGCATCTTTCTTTTCCATAAGATATTTAATAGCAGCATGATCCGTGTGAATAGTTACTTTAGAATCAACAATATAAGGTCTAAACTTATCACAAGCAAATACAACTCCTAAGAATTCTTTTTCAGTAGTAGCATAATTTCTCTGGGCATTGTCTAGAGTTTTACTAGCATATTGAATAACATTTAATTTCTTGTCAAGTCATTGCCCTAATACAGCACCTACAGCATAATCACTAGCATCACACATAATTTCAAAGGGTAAATTCCAATCAGGTGGCTGAACAATAGGTGCAGAGATCAATGCTTTCTTAAGTATTTCAAATGCTTCTACACAATCATCATCAAAGGTAAATGGTATATCTTTTTGTAATCAATTAGTCAGAGGCCGAGAAATTTTTGAGAAGTCCTTAATGAACCTCCTATAAAATCCGGCGTGACCAAGGAAACTTCTTATACCTTTGATGTCGTTGGGACATTGCATCTTTTCAATAGCATCAACTTTAGCTTTATCAACTTCAATACCTCTTTCAGAAATTTTATGCCCTAAGATAATACCTTCATTAACCATAAAGTGGCACTTTTCCCAATTCAAGACAAGATTAGTTTCTTCACATCTCTGCAAAACTCGATCAAGGTTGCTCAAGCAATCATCAAAAGAGGATCCATAAACGGAGAAATCGTCCATGAAAACCTCACAAATCTTTTCACAAAAGTCAGAGAATATAGCCATCATGCATCTTTGAAAGGTAGCAGGTGCATTACATAAACCAAAAGGCATACGTCTATAAGCAAAAGTACCGAAAGGGTAAGTGAAAGTGGTCTTAGCTTGATCATCAACTAACACAGGTATTTGAGAGAAACCAGAATAACCATCTAGAAAGCAAAAATGTGTATGTTTGGATAATCTTTCTAGCATTTGATCAATAAAAGGTAAGGGGTAATGATATTTTTTAGTAGCTTTATTTAATTTGCAGAAATCAATTACCATCCTATAACCTGTAATAATTTTTTGCGGAATCAATTCATCTTTATCATTAGGAACGACAGTAATACCTCCCTTCTTAGGAACACAATGGACAGGACATACCCACTGACTATCAGCAACGGGATAGATTATACCTGCCTCAAGGAGTTTTAGTATTTCCTTTCTTACCACTTCTTTCATTTTAGGATTCAACCGTCGTTGATGATCAATAACTGGTTTGGCATCTTTCTCCAAATTTATTTTGTGTTGACATAGAGTGGGACTAATGCCCTTAAGATCATCAAGAGTATATCCAATAGCAGCACGGTGCTTCTTCAGAGTTTTCAATAATTTTTCTTCCTCCTTCTCTGAAAGGTTAGCACTAATAATAACAGGATATATCTTCTTTTCATCAAGATAAGCATATTTAAGAGTATCAGGCAATGGTTTAAGCTCAAACACGGGATCACCCTTGGGTGGAGGAGGATTCCCTAGGATTTCAACAGGCAAGTTGTGTTTCAGAATAGGTCCCTGTTTAAAGAACACTTCATCTATTTCCCTTCTTTCATTCATAAACATATCATTTTCATGGTCTAGAAAATATTGTTCTAAAGGATCACTAGGAGGTACGCCAATAGAAGCAAGACCAATAATTTCATCTTTACTAGACAATTCCTCTTCACGGTGTTGTCTACGGAATTTAGAGAAATTAAACTCATGAGACATATCACCTAAACCAATTGTAACAACATCCTTTTCGCAGTCTATCTTAGCATTAACAATGTTTAAGAAGGGTCTACCAAATATAATGGGACAAAAGCTATCTTGTGGGGAACCAAGAACAAGAAAATCAGCAGGATATTTAGTTTTCCCACACAAGACTTCGACATCTCTAACAATCCCAATTGGTGAAATAGTGTCTCTATTGGCAAGCTTAATTGTGACATCAATATCTTCTAACTCAGCAGGTGCAATATCATGCATAATTTCTTTGTATAAGTCAATATGTATTGCACTAGCACTAGCACCCATATCACACAAGCCATGATAACAATGATCTCCTATTTTAACAGAAATAACAGGCATGCCTACCACAGGTCTATGTTTATCTTTAGCACAAGGTTTAGCAATTCTAGCAGTTTCATCACAGAAATAAATAACATGCCCATCAATATTATCAGCCAAGAGATCTTTAACAATAGCAATATTAGGTTCAACTTTAACTTGCTCAGGAGGTGTATGAGTTCTAATATTGCTTTTACGAACCACAGTTGAAGGTTTAGCATGATCCTTTATTCTAACAGGGAAATGTGGTTTCTCAATATAAGCTGTAGGAACAATAGGATCATTATAAGTGATAGTCTTTTCTTCAACTTTAATAGGTGCAGCTACTTTTACTTCTATGGGAGGATGATATTTAAACCACTTCTCCTTAGGGAGATCAACATGAGTAGCAAAAGATTCACAGAAAGAAGCTACTATCTCAGAGTCAAGTCCATATTTAGTGCTAAATTTACGGAAAACATCGGTATCCATGAAAGATTTAACACAATCAAACTTAGGTGTCATACCTGACTCCTTACCTTCTCGAGATCCCAATCTTCAGAGTTGCGTTTAATTCTTTCCAATAAATCCCATTTGAATTCAATAGTCTTCATCATAAAAGAGCCAGCACAAGAAGTATCGAGCATGGTGCGATTGTTATCAGAAAGCCGAGCATAAATTTTTTGAATAATCATTTCTCTTGAGAGCTCATGATTGGGGCATGAATATAACATTGATTTAAGCCTCCCCCAAGCTTGAGCGATGCTTTCTCCTTCGTGAGGCCAAAAATTATATATACAATTGCGATCACGATGAACAAGATGCATAGGATAAAACTTCTGATGAAATTCCAATTTCAACCGTTTGTAGTTCCATGATCCCATATCATCACATAGCCTATACCATGTCAATGCATCTCCCTTCAAAGATAAAGGAAAGACCTTCTTCTTGATAACATCATCGGGCATACCTGCAAGCTTAAATAATCCATAAACCTCATCCACATAGATTAGGTGCTCATCAGGATGTAATGTTCCATCTCCTGCAAAAGGATTAGCTAGCAGTTTTTCTACCATACCCGAAGGAATTTCAAAGTAGACATTTTCATTTTCAGTAGGTTCAGTAGGTTGAGGAGCAACTCTTTGCTCTACTGGTCGGGGTGAAGATACCCCGAACAAGCCCCTCAGAGGATTACTTTCCATAGTAACAAGTGACAGTAAATTTCAGCACACTATATAAATTTTTCCTTACCAAATTCCACCTACCAAAGGCGCTTCACTCCCCGGCAACGGCGCCAGAAAAGATTCTTGATGACCCACAAGTATAGGGGATCTATTGTAGTCCTTTCGATAAGTAAGAGTGTCGAACCCAACGAGGAGCAGAAGGAAATGATAAGCGGTTTTCAGCAAGGTATTCTCTGCAAACACTGAAATTATAGGTAACAGATAGTTTTGTGATAAGATAATTTGTAACGAGCAACAAGTAAAAAAAGTAAATAAAGTGCAGCAAGGTGGCCCAATCCTTTTTGTAGCAAAGGACAAGCCTGGACAAACTCTTATATAGAGAAAAGCGCTCCCGAGGACACATGGGAATTATCGTCAAGCTAGTTTTCATCACGTTCATATGATTCGCGTTCGGTACTTTGATAATTTGATATGTGGGTGGGCCGGTGCTTGGGTGCTGTCCTTACTTGGACAAGCATCCCACTTATGATTAACCCCTATTGCAAGCATCCGCAACTACAAAAGAAGTATTAAGGTAAACCTAACCATAGCATGAAACATATGGATCCAAATCAGCCCCTTACGAAGCAACGCATAAACTAGGGTTTAAGCTTCTGTCACTCTAGCAACCCATCATCTACTTATTACTTCCCAATGCCTTCCTCTAGGCCCAAAGAATGGTCAAGTGTCATGTAGTCGACGTTCACATAACACCACTAGAGGAGAGACAACATACATCTCATCAAAATATCGAACGAATACCAAATTCACATGACTACTAATAGCAAGACTTCTCCCATGTCCTCAGGAACAAACGTAACTACTCACAAAGCATATTCATGTTCATAATCAGAGGAGTATTAATATGCATAGAGGATATGAACATATGATCTTCCACCAAATAAACCAACTAGCATCAACTACAAGGAGTAATCAACACTACTAGCAACCTACAAGTACCAATCCCAGACTTAGAGAGAAGAATTGGATACAAGAGATGAACTAGGGTTTGAGAGGAGATGGTGCTGGTGAAGATGTTGATGGAGATTGGCCCCCTCCCGATGAGAGGAGCGTTGGTGATGACGATGGCGATGATTTCCCCCTTCCGGAGGGAAGTGTCCCCGGCATAACAGCTCCGCCGGAGCCCTAGATTGGTTCCGCCAAGGTTCCGCCTCGTGGCGGCAGAGTCTCGTCCCGAAAGCTTGCTTATGCTTTTTCTTCGGATGAAAGACTTCATATAGCAGAAGATGGGCACCGAAGGGCCAACAGGGGGCCCACGAGGCAGGGGGCGCGCCCAGGGGGTAGGGCGCGCCCCCACCCTCGTGGACAGGGTGTGGGCCCCCTCTGGTATTTCTTCCGCTCAGTATTTTTTATTATTTCCAAAAATAACTTCCGTGGAGTTTCAGGACTTTTGGAGTTGTGCAGAATAGGTCTCTAATATTTGCTCCTTTTCCAGCCCAAAATTCCAGCTGCCGGCATTCTCCCTCCTTATATAAACCTTGTAAAATAAGAGAGAAAAGGCATAAGTATTGTGACATAATGTGTAATAACATCCCATAACGCAATAAATATCGATATAAAAGCATGATGCAAAATGGACGTATCAACTCCCCCAAGCTTAGGCCTCGCTTGTCCTCAAGCGGAAGCCGATAATGATAAATATGTCCCCATGTTTAGAGGTAGAGGTGTCGATAAAATAAAATACGGACATGAGGGCATCATGATTATTCTCATAACAGCAACATATAAGGATAATGTCATATGATCTCTTATGCTCAAGTAATAATCTATTCACAATGCAAAGTATGAATCAGAAACTTCATTGAGAACTAACAAACTATAATCTCAGTCATTGAAGCAATTGCAATTTATCATAACATCAGAAAGATTCTATGTCAGAGCTTTTCAGGGTGTGGGCCCCCTCTGGTATTTCTTGCACTCAATATTTTTTATTATTTCCAAAAATAACTTCCGTGGAGTTTCAGGACTTTTGGAGTTGTGCAGAATAGGTCTCTAATATTTGCTCCTTTCCAGCCCAGAATTCCAGCTACCGGCATTCTCCCTCCTTATGTAAACCTTGTAAAATAAGAGAGAAAAGGCATAAGTATTGTGACATAATGTGTAATAATAGCCCATAATGCAATAAATATTGATATAAAAGCATGATGCAAAATGGACGTATCATATAACAATCCCTCAACATGCAACAAAGAGTCACTCCAAAGTCACTAATAGAGGAGAACAAACGAAGAGATTATAGTAGGGTACGAAACCACCTCAAAGTTATTCTTCCTGAGCGATCTATTCAAGAGTTCGTACTAGAATAACACCTTAAGACACACATCAACCAAAACCCTAATGTCACCTAGATACTCCAATGTCACCTCAAGTATCCGCGGGTATGATTGTACGATATGCATCACACAATCTCAGATTCATCTATTCAACCAACACAAAGAACTTCAAAGAGTGCCCCAAAGTTTCTACCGGAGAGTCAAGACGAAAACGTGTGCCAACCCCTATGCATAAGTTCACAATGTTATGGAACCCGCAAGTTGATCACCAAAACATACATCAAGTAGATCACGTGATATCTCATTGTCACCACAGATAAGCACATGCAAGACATACATCAAGTGTTCTCAAATCCTTAAAGACTCAATCCGATAAGATAACTTCAAAGGGAAAACTCAATCCATTACAAGAGAGTAGAGGGGGAGAAACATCATAAGATCCAACTATAATAGCAAAGCTCGCGATACATCAAGATCGTACCACCTCAAGAACACGAGAGAGAGAGAGAGAGAGAGAGAGATCAAACACATAGCTATTGGTACATACCCTCAGCCCCGAGGGTGAACTACTCCCTCCTTGTCATGGAGAGCGCCGGGATGATGAAGATGGCCACCGGAGAGGGATTCCCCCCTCCGGCAGGGTGCCGGAACGGGTCTAAATTGGTTTTCGGTGGCTACAGAGGCTTGCGGCGGCGGAACTCCCGATCTAGGTTATGTTCTGGAGGTTTCAGTATTTATAGGAATTTTTGGCATCGGGAACAAGTCAGGGAGGTGTCCGAGTCGTCCACGAGGTAGGCCGGCATGCCCGGGGTGGGGGAGGACAACCCACCCTCGTGGACGGCCCGGGACTCTTCTGGCCCAACTCTTTTACTCCGGGGTCTTCTTTTGGTCCATGAAAAATTGTCAAAAATTGGCACGTCCATTGGAATCCGTTTGGTATTCCTTTTCTGTAAAACTCAAAAACAAGGAGAAAACAGAAACTGACACTGGGCTCTAGGTTAATAGGTTAGTCCCAAAAATCATATAAAATAGCATATAAATGTATATAAAACATCCTAGATGGATAATATAATAGCATGGAACAATCAAAAATTATAGATACGTTGGAGACGTATCAGCCCTCAGGTCGCGGCTCCCGCTCCCCCCACGGCAAACGCGCGGGGACCTCCGTCTCCCCCGGCAGGCGCCTGGTGGAGCGGAGATAGGCGATCTCGTCGAGGGGGACGGTCGAGCCCATCCACGAGCCCGACGGCAGCGCCATCAGCAAAAACGCGAAAGAGGGAAGAAGAAGGTGGCTGCAAAGCTCTGCTCAAGGCAGCGGGCGTCGCAGCTAGCAGCGGTCGCAAGAAGCAGAGGAAGGATGAAGAGGCAGGGGAGCGCGAGCGTGAATGATCTCCGTCGCTCCCTTCGCCCACAATCTATAGGCCATGATTTGAAACGTGGGGAAGTGGGATCGTTTGCCCACTTCCCCGCAATAAGTGCGCACGTACGCACGCAGTAACTGCCTAGAGAATGGCAACCGACCCGCGGACGCCGCAATAAATCCGCGCGCGTGGGCCGAGGGCGTGCAGCGGCGGGCCCCAGGGCGTCGCCCCGTCCTGTCACACGCGTGGCCTGTCATGCCCCTCCGGCTTCCAGGCGTCATGTGGCGGCCGCGCGAGGACCGAAAGATTGCCCAAAGATTCGTCGAACTCCTCGGTTTCCCGCCACGACCGGGATGTCGCGATCCGGCTTCCGGAAGCCGGCACACAGTGGGTGTTGCCGGACCCGACGGTCATCAAATCCGCCTCCGCAAAGGGGGAAACTGCGAAGGCCCTTCCATCCGAAGACGGCGGACCTTCACAGTGTCGGGGGACTACTGTCGGGGGGGGGGGGGGGGGGGGTAAACCTCAGGTAGGCAACGGAACCCGGATCCTTTTCAAAAACAACGGGGCCAACACTGCCCCTCAATCCGGCTTGCACTTGGCCGGGTCGCTCAACCCGGCCGAGTCCTTCGACCCGGCCGAACTCCTCAAACTCGGCCCTAGCAACCAACTCAAGACTTCCCCAACGAGCCAGCTCCACCCTTGGCGTGTTCTTCAAACCCGGCCGAGGGTTAGCGGCCGTCCCATCCCGGCCGTACGATGGGACGAGTCTCCACCAACTGATGACCGAAGCCACAGTGCCCCGCCCATGCCTCTGGTCAGCCGGGAGTGGCAACAGTGCCCCCACCTACTCGCTGACCGGGACCGGCGTGGCAACAGTGCAATCATCATCACCCGTGACGCCAGCAAGCGGCGACCTGACGGAACACCACTGTAGCCGACTCGACTCGGCCACACCCTGACGATCGACAAGACGGCGCACAGTGCCCCTAGGCGCATGGGGCCCGCGCCCGAGGAACCCGGCGAGACCTGGCACCCGGCGGGTCCCAGCGCCGGGCTCCCTAGACACTGACAACCCGGCCCTACGGCCTTGTAAACATTACCATTGTACCCCTGGGGGGTTGACCTATAAAACCCCCCAGAAGCCCTCATGCATACGGGCAATGCACTCACCCATCCACCCACTCACACGCCTAGCAAGTAACACCCGAGGAGAAGGAGCTGCCTAAGCCTTGGCCAGCTACCCTTCTTCCTCCATACAGCTCTAGGAGCAACTCTGTACGCATACATATCAACTACACTCGGCAGGACTAGGGGTGTTATATCTCCGGAGAGCCCCGGGGCTGGGTATGTCTTGTGTCCCGCGCTCGCTCATGCCGACCTCGCCTCCGGAGCCCACCAGTGCCCTCGAGCCTCCTCCTATCTTTAGCCATCCCATGGCATCTGCCGTGCGCCCACCACGACAATATCTATGACTCTTAGGGTGTCCTTAGTATGTGAAAAAATTGGGTCTCAAGGGAAAAATCCCTAAGGTTAACATACAAACATTGTGAGAAGGTTTTTAAAGCCAATTTTGCAAAGACTATGCATTTGTGCTATATATGGCCAATCCGCACAAGAATATAATATGCTATATACAATGTAGGGTCATCTTTTTACTCAAAGGAGAGTTCCTCTATTCAATAGGTAGTTGCGCCCATTATTGTATAAGCCCATCTAAGATCCAAACGAGGTCTTATACATTGTAGGACTTTTGTTTCCTATATCACATGAGGTCGGTAGACCTTAAGGCCAACTTATAAGGAATACAGACATACATGGGCCCTTATCCTAAACCAAGGCAAGTGATTTCTCTCACGAAAACATATTAAACGGCATCCCACTACATGTAAATCTAGATGCAACCCTTACATTTTATGAGAATAACGAGTACTTGAAGAATTATGTCTTATATTTGACGCATCATGCATATGATACGCCTTTCATACATATATTGAGACCTTATGTGTACCATTCGGCATAATGTTATGACACATACTACAGGTGATCATTTTAGGTAATTTTATTGTTTGTCATAATTATTATTGTCATCTTGTATATGTAGAAAACTAGAACCAATACAAAAGTGCACTTTACTCTGCTTCATGAATGTATTTTTCCTTACGTGTAAGACTAGACGAAATGTGTGCTGATGTTTTTAATATAAAAATCAGTTGCTAATCTTGTTCATGTTACTAGCATGGTCCAACATAGAACATGATTTCAGATTGTATCTTTTATTTATAAAAGGAGTTAAAGTGCTCCAACTACGTTAATGAACTAGGGAACTTGAAGACCATGTAGGCAGGCCAAACTTTGCTAGCCGAAACTATAACTTATAACTATGTTCGTTCGAAGCTATGACGTTAATTAAAGATCATATCAAGGCACTGAACAACTTGGATTGTGGCATGGAAGAAATATAAGCTCTATAATTCAAATCGTATACTTGCATGACCTCGGTAACTTGGGGTCGAAATTAGCTCCACAAAGTTGATTTCGTCGGTACTGAGAAATTCTCCTCGTGGCCACTTGTTACCGAGAAACTTGTGGAAAAGAACAAATAGAGTTTGTTTTAGTCCTTGCTGTACTTTTCTGCAATAAGAAAAGTCAAAAGAAACCTGGGGTGTATCATCTTTAGTTTGTATAACATATTTTGTTTCAACAAAGCATATATCGTGGTTGTGCTTAGGGAGAACAAAGTACGACGTGGTTCTGATTATGGTTGGTTTACAATCAATAATGTTTTTTTATTATGGAATGCCCTTTTTTGCAGGGACGAAATGCCCTTCTTTTTTGTGAATGGACGGGTGATGTTCTTTTTGAGAAAAGCAAATATACATGTAAGGTGAGATCTTGAGTTTCGAGTGTATGTATTAGTTCTTTCAAGATTCTGAAAAATTTAATATATTGTATCACGTGAGAACATATTGTTCTGCAAAAATGCATGTGGAAATATGGTCAAATACGCCATATAAAAGAACAAGTATTTTTTTTAGAATGGATGGTTGCTTAGATTATAATCCGAATATCTCATACGGTTCAATTAGTGAGAAAATGATGCCAACAATGTGACAACTGGCATGATGACCAGGTCTTGAAATGTCTCAAAGGATGTTACCACGGGTACATACAAACTAATAAACACCACGGAATATTAAAGTTATAGAAGTGTTATCGCCTAGTCAACCTCTGTACTATAACATAGTAGAATAAATAGTGTTGTAGTTTTTTTAGAATAAACATAGTATTTTAAGTTTCATTGGATTACCCACAAGAAAACAAATGGAACTTTCCTAGAAGGTAAGGCCCTTGGCACTTTTTCGTAAACAAATAGGGCGAGGAACAGAGAGGTTGCAACTACAGAGTCAACCCCAAACATGTTGGCCGAGGATAGAGAGCTTACCATCCAAGAAAACCATGGTTCACAAGTTTCTACTCCCTTTGTCTCAAAATTGAGACACTTACTTTGGGACGGAGCGAGTACTTTCGGGGGGCATGTCAAAGCTATAATTTATCAAAGGACAAGTGCATGCAGTTTTCACACCTTCGTGGTGATTTCTCTTCTTCCTCAAAAATACATAGCAACTGATCACACAATTTCATCATTGTGAATCAAGATCTATGCGCCAAGAGTGAGGCGTTTTGGCTCCCAGGAGCATCTGCACCTGCGCTGAATAAAAAAATTTAAAACAAATACTAGGAAAATAAAAAAAAATCCAATTTTTTTTGGCACGGTAGATAATTTGGTGCGTGATGTCCGCCAAATTTCAAAACATTTGGACATCTGAGTAGCTCTCGACAAAAAAAAAATTAGGGTCTGTTAAATAGTGTACAGTTCATATACTGTTCTGACCCAATTTGTCTTTTTTGCTGAGAGCTACTAAAATGACCAAATGCTCTGAAATTTGGAGCGCACCTCATGCACCAAATGGTCTACCATGCACAAAAAAATTGGACTTTTTTCAAAAAATTTATGAATTATTTCTTGACCAGGTGCAGATGAGCCCGGGCTTAGATTTGGATATTCCGTGAAAAGATAACTAAAAAGTTGACCTAAACTTAGGTCTATAAACATAGAGTTCCCTAAACCATGGTATCCTTTTACCTTTCCCCTTTATTTTTTTATTTCCTTTTTGATAAAATTAATATGTCCTTTTTATTTCTCTAAGTATAGGTTGTATTTGGACTGTAGTATAGTGGATGCTAACTAATTTCATGTTGATAGTACCAAACTTATATAATATTTATGATCATTCAAATCACATTTTAGGAGGGTGCACAAGGAGCATCAAATTGTAGGAAACATTGCATAAGTTGTCGAGTGTCGACGAAGCTGCAGACATCTTATACTCCCTCCGTCGGAAGTACTTATCGGAGAAATGGATACCAATGGATGTAGCTAGGAAACTGGTATTCACTTTTGATCCTTACGATTTTCCCCATATATTAAGGTACTAGATTCCTCGTGTCCATATTGACATTATTCCTGTGAATTCCTAATATTAGATGAGACCTCATTAAAAATTCCTAAAGTTTGAAGAGCATGGAGGATAGGGCATTGCATTTCCTTACTTTCCTTATTCCTTTGATTTAAATACCATGTAAACCCAATGAGCCCTGAATAATTCACAAAATGAGAGCGGGCACTCCGTTATATATTCTCATAGTATTCTGTCAACGTCATATTGATGATTTGTATTCACAAGACGTCAAGACCAAAGCAGCCTATAGCGTACGAAACCCGCGTGGATGGTTACTGCATGAGCAGCGCAACGCGTTACCGACGACGGCACTTCGCAGAAAGAAACACGAGGCAAGTCGGCAGCAAAGTCGTCACTGAGACGACTTTGTCCTCTGGTGACGAACTCGCATTTCAAGTTGTTGCCCTCCAGGTGAGCCAAGCAGCCAATCTGCCGATGCATGCCTAGCATCTTATCCAGCTCGCTAGATAGTAGATACTCTCCGATTCAATCAACGTATTGAAATTCAAAGACGCCAACGTCATGCACTCCAATCAGTTACAGTATGCAATCTTGTGGTATCTATTATACACCGTCAGAAGGATACGAACCTCTGAAGTTCAATCGTTGGCATATATTTACACCAAAGAAGAGAACGTCATGCATGCACTCCGATCAGGACGAGACGAGACGATCAAACGTCTCTTTTTTGATTGCCCGTTTGCCAGAGTACTTTGGCGGAGGGTCCACATTGCTTTTAATATTACTCCACCGAATTCTGTCACTACGTTATTTGGGACATGGCTCACTGGGATTGAGCCTGAATTAGCGAGACATATTCGTGTTGGAGTTTGGGCTTTGTTGTGGACTATCTGGACTTGCAGAAATGATTTGGTCTTTAACAGAATATCACGTATTCACTTTTTGCAGGTTATTTTCCGAGCCACGGCCGTGATCCGTTCATGGTCGCTACTCACTCCGATGGAGGCCAGGGAGCATTTGGTTACTGGATCTATCCGCTGGGAGATGGTAGCTCGGGATATCTTCAACCGGTTTGGATGGCGGTCATCTAATAGGATAGGCAATTAGTTTACCTATCTATTTTTAGCCAGCCGGTGGTGGCGTCTTATCTTGGCTAGTCTGTGTGCTCAGCCTCTTTACCTCTGTGTGAGCTGTCTTTTTATTTCTTTTCAGTCGGAGACTTTGGAACCTTGTTGAAACCTTTTATTTCGTTAATAAGATGGCCGTATGCATCATTCTGATGCAGAGGCCGAGGAGATCCCTTTTTGAAAAAAAATGCACTCCGATCAGTACAGTACGTATTCAATCATCATGTGTACAGTATGTACACCTCGGTAGGAAATGAACCTCTGAAATTGAATAATTGGTATTTACACCAAAGAAAGAGAACGTTGTTACACCAAACCCAATTCATGTCACGTTCACCGTAAACACGCGCGACAAATCAACCAACGGCCCTGCACACGTATACAATCCGTCGCCCCTCGCGTTTTTTTACACACACAAAGAACGATTAATTCTGTAAATTTGCACGCAAGATCATGATGAAATCATGCTGGAAACTTGCGCGCGTCCTCTAGCACACGGGCAGATCCGCCGGCGGCGGCGGCAGCATGGAGTCGGCCGTCGTCCCGTTCTCCACCGCGAACACCATCCCGAGCCCCATCGGGACGTGCGCGTCCAGGTGGCAGTGAAAGAACCACATGCCTACAAGCCCAAACACCAAATCATCAGCAGCGGCAAAATCAATCAAGGCCCATATCATTTGGGCCGAAATGGAGGGTTATATACCTGGGTTGTTGGCGACGAAGCGGATGACGGCCCAGCCCCCGGCGGGGACGGCGATGGTGTTGCGGGCCACGGGGTCGACCAGGTTGTAGGCGCTGGCGTTGCCCGGGGCGAAGGTGCCGAGCCCCTGCGCCAGCACGAAGAAGTTGAAGCCGTGGAGGTGGATCGGGTGGCTCTCCGACGGGAACGCCATCGGGTTCTGCAGCACGACCTCCACCGTCGAGTTGTAGGGCAGGCTCCTCACCTTGGTGCCCTCCACCATGGCCGTGCCGTTGGGCGGCACGCCGTCGGGGAAGTCGGCTGTGTACACCCCGGACGCGTTGCCGAACTGCGCCTCCAGGAGCGACATCTGCGTGGGCAGCCGGAACGACACGCCGTTCATCGCCGCCGCGAACGCGTTCACGGAGCAGTTGGTCTGGGCCGCGTCGCACGGCAGCTGGCCGAGCCCCAGCTGGATGGTCATGTTCACGTCCACCGGCGACGGCACCGCCGCGGGCACGCCCCGCAGCCCGGAGTAGAAGTCGTTGGCCGTCGTGGAGTCCGAGTTGTTGGGCATGGCCGGCATGGCGGGCGTGGCCGTGGCCGACGTGCCGTTGTAGAGCAGGATGCCCGTGGCGACGGAGCCGCCGTCGGAGGCGTCCGTGGTGGCCGCGGGCGACAGCGTGTGGTGCGGCTCCACCGCCATGTAGTAGCTCCCCGGCGCGGCGCCCGTGTAGACGAGCGCGTCCACGGTGTTCCCCGGCGCCAGCACCAGCGTGTCCGTGGTGTAGTTGGCGGTGTAGCACGCGTCCACGGCCACCACCGTGAAGTTGTGGCCGGCCACCTTGAAGAAGAGGTGCGTGTTGAGCGCGGCGTTGATCACCCGGAGCAGCACCGTCGTGTTGGGCTGCACCACCGCCGTGAACGTCTCATCTACAGTACGAACCAAATGAATCATGTCACACATCAGCATCAGTCATAAAATTTCACCTGCAGTTACAGAATTCACGGCCTGAGACGGTAATACATACTTGCGCACTGGTAGAGCTGGCCGGTGAGGCCGTTGATGGTGAAGGCGTCGGAGTGGCTGGGCAGCTGGCCGGCCATGACGGCGTCCTTCTCGACGTCGACGACATTCTGGCTCCACCACTCGCCTGTCCGGAACCTCATCCACAACCAGGATATGCCAAATTAAAACCTCCCCATCCATCAATACAGCACTATCAGACAATGGACAGGAATGGTATCTGCTGATTACCAAGTACGACGGGGACCTCTTGGTCCGGCGCCGGGAAGGGGTAGGCGGTGCCGTTGCGGGGGCGGATGATGAGGGGCCCGTACACGGTGGCGCGCAGGAAGGAGGAGTGCGCGTGCCACCACAGTGTGCCCTCGTGCCCCGTCACGTTGAACCGGTACGTGTAGGAGCCGTTGGGCTGGATCGGGCACTGCGTCACCATGCTCGGCCCGTCCGCCCATGGCGTCAGCTTCTGCAGGATGCCGTGCCTGCCGCCAAAGATCAGTTAAATTCAAATCCCTAGCACCACATGGCGGCAGAGTCAAGTGCCGACCACTGACACTTAATGCCGACCACAGTTGTCTTTGCCAGAGGAAAACAGACAGCGTGAAAGACAGAAACGAATATGTTTGAATGTTTCTCGAGTGCAGTGGCCGGTAAGTGTAGCTGTTTTTTGTGTGATCCTTTTGGCTACGTTTTGTAATAATAACGAGACTTGGTCGTCTGAACACTGCAGTGAGCACACTTGGAGGGTGTTCAGATGAGGTCGCCTACAGTGAACGGCGGTGCCTCGGAAGGTAGGGCGTCATTGTCACAGCCTTCCCTTTCGGCTTAGAGATATGGGCACACGGCCACACGGGTGCTAAGATAGTCAGACAAACTAATCTCAGAAACTAAACTGCCTGTCAGGCTGACACCTCAACAGTCCTGCGAACTAGCTAGATGCCAGCTTGATTCAAAAACAAGAGGCTAGATGACACACAGCAGGTGCCCCACGCCACCGTTGGAACGGTTGCAAACGGCTCTATGTTGGCTCTATGTTTTTCGAAGAACAGAGTTTCAGACATTTAAAGTTTTGTGTAGCTGGGGTTAAGGATTTTACCAGTGGATGGTTAAGTTGTACGGCGACGCGTTGATGACATCGACGACCACCTCGTCGCCCTCGAACACGTCTATCGTCGGGCCTGGCAGCTGGCCGTTCACCGCGATGATGTCAGTGCTGTTGCACAGCTGGTTGATTTTCATGCTCTGTACCTGGTGGCAGCATTGCAGAGGAACAAAGGCGTCAGACAAGGGCTTGTAGGACTGTATGCACGATTGCAAAGTATACTAGATAGATTTGGTGGCATATATGCAAGAAAAATAGGTATAGAACTCTCCTACAGAATTACCAACTTTATCTACATTTTCAGGTCTATCGTCTATGCATTCTCCGTTTTCTGAACATATAAGTTGACTCTGAATTCTTGATAGCCACTCTAAGTCAAGTACTCCTATGTAAGTTGCCGCTAGCCGGCGTATGTGAGCATGTACATATGGGCATGGCGAAGTTTCTCTAGTTCTCTTATTGCGAAAAGCTTCTATCTATGAACTTCAGATGAACTGGATGAATAAAACGCTTATGCATGGACGGAGAGAAGGTAAAGAGAAGTACTGTGAAGGTGTAGTTGGCAGTCGCCGCGTCGGCCACCGAGCTGGCAAGGAGAAGAACCCCGAGCGCCAGCCACAAAAGCTGCGCCATGGAAGAAGAGGAAGAATTCCGAGGTTGAAGACGATTCACCGGCGGTGGTGTCAGAGTCTCAGAGAGAGGGAAAGGCAAATCTTTCTTTGGCGATCCTGGCCAGGCAACTTGTATCGTTCAAGTCTTCCAAGAAACACGATAGGTATATATACTATAGGGATGCTTTTGGCGCTCCTCCTCCGGGAGGAATCACTTGCGTAGCTCAGTCCGACTGGCATATTTGCGCCCCCTCTTTTCCCATTAAAATTCGCGCGATCGCGACGTAAAGCTTCTGGCGATGTCGCGCGCTCACACGCTCGTAATCTAGGTGTTGATGACCCGGATTGTTTTATGCGGCCCGGTGGGTCTGATGGGGAGGTTTTCATGCCACTCGGCCTGTCGACAGTCCTCTGACTAATTAGCTAGCTCGTGGATGGCTTTGATTTGCAGTGCCGAAATCAATCCTGGGCTGGTCTATATTCGAGGAGTACCGTCGAATCATCTTTCCCGGCTGGCATATGGCGACGCGTCGGCGAAAAAATGCCGTTTTCATCGGATGCAATCAGGAGTTTTACTTTTCGGCACAGGATATATATTGTTTTCTGACGAACTATCATGCTAACGTGACAACATAGCTAAATAACTGGATGGGAAAAATTTCTGCATTCCAAAATGGACTAATCACATGTCTCAGAGTGTCCCTGCTGACCCCTCATTTGTGTCAATAAAAGCGTCTCTCAAAGCTGAGGTGTAGTAGCGTACAAGCACGAGTATCCCATCCGCACCTGAACTAGCAGCCCAGCCAGTGAGGGGTTTGAAGTTGTTGTCATCTACACAATAATTTGGTCCGACACCCAATTATCTATGCCAGGAGGCGGTTTGGTCCCCAAATGGCCGAATCCAGAGAGCACTTGCATTGACACACATTCCGCCGGATGGGCTTAACACGTCGACAGCGGACAAAAGTAGAGGATTATGCCCACAAGTTATGCCTTTCTGAACCAGCAAAATCCCCTGTGGGGCTGCATGCAGGAACACGCCCAACCCAAATTGGAAGCACGCACGCATAACCGAACAACGGTCGTCCAACCGTGTAGATAAGCAAGCGGCACATCCAGCATAAGATGACACAGGGGAAAGGGACCCGAAGATCATCATGTGGCGCGTTTTGGAGGGCAAACCCATCATGTGGCGGGTTGATCGCGCAAGCCTATCTTGACGGGATAACGCGCTGATGTACATGCATAGGGGCAGGAGCTCATGGGGAACGTACAGATGGTGTTTATCTTGTGGAGACCTAGCTAGTTTGTTCGTTTTTTGCATGTACGCCGGGCCGGGCCGGGAGCATTCGGAGGTCCCAGCAGCCGAAGAGCCGTTTTGATTCTGGAGGCGTGGACGCGACGGGGACGGCCTACCTAATGCGAAGGCTATCCACCCGCAGTGTCAGCTAGGTCGGCGTTGCCTGGACCAGCGGGAAGGAAGATCGTCTGATGTTGGTTTTCGGACCACAGGAGCAGCAGCAGTGTTGGGCGATTGCTTCTGGCAGTGTCCCGAAACATGTGACACAATAGTCTAGGGATAGAATATGGTTCATAGAGCATATATGGAGAGATACAGTACACTGGTTCGATCATTCATCCCCAACTTGAATTGCCCAAGAATGTGCATTTGACTGTGTTTTGGTTGGCTTTTTTTTTTGTCTTCTTCGCTGGAAGATGGTGTGTTGGTTAACGCAATTGGTAGAGCTGCTTAGAGAATAGAAGCACTAAATCCAAGAGTGGCTGCAATTTGTCTTTTAACAGGGATATCAATGATTCTATGTTAGACTTAATGTTTTATTTGGAAGCCACCCTATTGCATACACAACTGAAGAAGATTGGGCATAAATCCGTAAATCTTCCAACATACATACACAACTTTTTGTAAATTTTAACCCTGACACCGTCATGCATACACAACTTTTCACTATACCACGTGATGGCTCTTTTTTTTCCAGTCAAGAAGTATCCAGTAATTTATATTGATAGTGTTGGATTATCCTTTTCATGTGAGCATTGCGAGGGTGACTTGAGACCCTATTTGGGAAACAAGCACAAGAGCTCACAAGACATTTGGCTTACTTTGGACTTTCTAAATAGTGTACTTTAGACATTATATGCGGAAATGGAGATGTTTGAGCCTCCCAATCAACAACGAGTAAGGAGATACAAGACTTCAATTTCATTCGAGAAGAAGGAAGAATATACTAATATACCGAGAGAAAAGAGAAGAAAGATCGAACAAATATGCTTTTTATCAAGCAAAGTGACATCATCCTCAAAGTTCTGAGGTTCACATATACCTACTTGTCCCTTTCAAGATTTTATCCCACTATCATTTGTGATATTGTTCATCATTGGCTTTTGCTACCATGTCGTTCTTCAAATGACGAAACCTCGATGCATGTGAACCTCTAGTTTTACCCAGAGATTAGCTTGTTGTGTCACACTTTTGATATTAAGTGAAAGGAGATCTGGATGGTTTCACCCATATGTATTTCATCAATATTATGGGCTTTCCATGTTACAATATTTTGTATCATGTGTTGATGTTATTGTTGTTGTAATCATATCATACTTTTTTCTCCGCAATTTGTAGCATATTGCAATTGCAATACACATCCCATATATGTTGATGCATATGATTTCTTTAGTGGTGATGAACGGTCTTGGTTATTGTTTTGTTTTGGTCGTCATTCTCCTTTCCATGGCCACATTGAAGTGCTTCCCGACATTTGCATGTTACTCTTAGGTGCCTTTGGGGGAGGGGGGGTCTCTCCTTTGTGTCGTCGCTATTTTCCTTTGTAGTGTCTTCTAGATCTAGCTACGAGCAATGCCGTCTTTACCGATTTCATGGGTAGGGTGCCAAACTTCGCACCTCATTGTACGTTGATGATGCAGCGATTTTCTTGGAACCAATTAAAGATGAACGCTCGTGCAAACATCCTATAATGAATTTGGCAAGGTAATTGGTCTAAACACAAACCTCCACGAGAAGCTTGTGGCGTCGATCTTGTGTTGTGACCTAAACATTGATGAGGTACTCCAAGGCCTTCTGACCCAGAAGGACGTCCTTCCCCATCTGGTATCTCGAATTGCCCCTGTCAGTCAAGCGCCTTAAAAGAGTTCGCTTTTGAAGACCTCAAAAATAAGGTTGCGGGGAAGTTGGCCCGTTGAAGAGGAAAACACGTCAACATGGTGGGTTGTGCGTCCTTGGTTAAGGCGGTCCTCACTTCCATTGCAATCTACCATATTACCCCTCTTGACATACCGGGCGAGGTCATGCAGTTCATTGACAAGATTAGAAGGGTGTTCCTATGGGTGGACATATATAAGGTCCTCGGTAATAAATGCAAACTTATTTGGGAGGTGAATGGCTTCCTGATCGATCTTGGTGGCTTGGGTGTGCTCCACCTCGGCAAGTCTGCCCACGCACTGCAGTTATGGTGGTTGTGGCATGAATGGGTTGCCAGCAGGAAAAGATGGGTGGGTATTGGGAACCCATGCGATGACGAGGATGTTGCTCGTTCTCATGCCTAAGTAAAATTACCATTGAGGGTGGCACGAAAGCCAGCTCCTAGCACTCTGAGTGGGACGGTGTATGTACGTCGAAGGTCCTTTCACCTTCAATTTGTGTGATATCAAAGAGAAGGAATTCATCTATCAAAGATGTTTTTTTACTATGATGTGTCAAAGATGTTATCATTAAGAATTCTTGGGCTGACCAAGTTGAAATGTTGAGGGCCTGACTATGCAACACCTACATGAATTTCTTGCCCTTTGGAACAATGCATAACAAATGCAACTCCATGAGGGCCGCCAGACACAGTCAACTAGAAGATAACTGTCCTTGGTTGTTAATCCACGACGTCTGTGTACAAAGCTAAGTTCCTTAGGATTATTTTGACCACCATGAAAAATATGACATAGAAAATATGGGTGCCCCCAAGTTCAAGATCTTCACTTGGCTGATAATTCGGAACATGGTCTAGGCAGCGGACCAACTGCAAAAGCGGGGTCGACCAGAATGTGGATGGTGCCCTCTGTGCAACTGTGCCCCCAAAATAGAAGCCAATATGATCTTTTGTGCTCCGCGCGGGTTTGGACCATGATAAAAGAGTGTCTTAGGCTTCACATTTTCCATCTACATTTTGGCAAGCATCACTTGCTCCAGCATGAATGCAAGATGCAAGGCGATGACCACCCTCATCATGTTGGTATTTTGGGAGATATTGAACGAACACAATTGCGTATCTTGAAAACAAATCAACTCCTTCACCTGTCATCTTCTCATGTATCCTAATGAGGTCACAACTAGGCCACGACAAGATCATAGGAAATATGGAACACAAAATACAAAAACCACAATTTTCGTGGCAAGATAATAGGAAAGCAATCGCAGAATCTACTAGCTATTGTTCACTTGAGCCATAAAAGACAACTTTTCATGAAACCACAACACACTTTTCTTCACAACAAGTACTTAATCACTAAAACAGTGAGGTTGGAGTGTCAAAAGGAGAAAGTGAGGTCTTTTGATACGTTTTTTTCCTTCACGATTATAAGCTTATAATACATAGATGCAAGCTATTATTGAAATTAGAATATAAACTTAATTGTTGTTTTTAAAGGATATTCTTTTGCTAATTATTTCTTAACATCATCTATTATGTACGAATTGTTAAAAATGTTGATGAAGTGGATTGCAAATGATCTCTAACAATGCATAAGAACACATATCGGCGCGGGATTTTTTTGCAAGTATGGAATTTGATCATCGCCAACTTGAATTGCCCAAGAATGAGCATTTGATCATGTTTTAGTTAGTTTTGTTTTGTCTTTTTCGCGGGAAGATGGCGTGTTAGTTAACGCATTTAGTAGAGCTGTTTAGAGAATATGAGCACTAAATCCAAGAGTGGCTATAATTTGTCATTTAACAGGGATATCAATGATTCTATGTTATATTTAGTGTTTTTATATTATTATTAGGAAGCCGCCCTATCGCGCCACCAAAGCACACGACAAAAATTGAAGAAGATTGGGCACAAATCCGTAAATCTTCCAACATACATACGTACACATTTTTTGCAAATTTTAACCTTGATACCGTCATGCATAAACGACTTCTCATTATACCACGTGATCGCTCTTTTTTTCCAATCGAGTAGTAACCCACAATTTATATTGATAGTGTTAGATAATCATCTTCATGTGGGCATTGAGGGGGTGATTTGAGACCCTATTGGGCAAAAGCGCAAGAGCTCACAAGCCATTTGGTTTACTTTGGACTTTCTAAATAGTACTGTATATGCACAAATGGGGATGTTTGAGCCTCCCAATCAACATCAAGTAAGGAGAGACAATACTTAAAGTCCATTCGAGAAGGAGGAAGAGAATTCTAATATACCGAGAGAAAAGAGAAGAAAGACCGAACAAATAAGCTTGCTATCAAGCAAAGTGAGTTCGTCCGCAACGTTCTGAGGTTCACATATACCTACTTGTCTCTTTCGAGATATTATGCTACTATCATTTGTGATATTGTTCATCATTTGCTTTTGCTACCATGTTGTTGTGCAAATTGACGAAACCTCGATGCACGTGAACCTCTAGTTTTAACCAGAGATTAACTTGTTGTGCCACACATTTGATATTAAGTGAAAGAAGATCTGAATGGTTTCACCCATATGTATTTCATCAATTTATGGGCTTTCCACATTACAATGTTGTGTCTCATGTGTTGATGTTATTGTTGTAGTAATCATATCATATCTAGCATAATCTATAAGTCTATGAATAGAATATGGTCATCTGGGTACAAGAGCAACAATGTTCAGCGGTTGCTTGTGGGGAAATTGCAAAACATGTGGTGGAATAGTCTATGGAAATTGCAAAGCAAGAGGTGCATTATCACAATTCTCCACCTCAGCGATGATTGAACCATAGAACAAACACATCAAACTACTTAATTAATGTAAGAAAAAACAATCTCCAAAAGAGTCACTTCCACATGAACAAATCAACAAGTGACATACTCACTGGCTCCAATGCTCCACACGAGAGTTAGCTCGGGCATGCAGGAATACTCACCAAGTCCAAGCAATGCTCAAACTTTGCCTTCGGGACCTTCTTGATTAACATACTAGCCGGATTGTCTTTTGTGCTAATCTTCTTCATATACAAAGTCTTGTCTTTCGTATCATGCATAATGAATAAGTTGAGCACATCAGTATGATTGATTCTTTCTTGAAAATTTTCCATTTTTTGAAAGCCAAATCGCACTTTGATTATCAAAAGGCATAACTGGATCAACTTGCTCAATGCTCAACACCAAGAAAACCATGCATCCAAATGACTTCCTTTAGTGCCTCTATCACTCACATGAACGCAACTTCTGTGGTTGATAAATTAGCTACATACTGCACTTGACACCCTTGTATGTCATGCCTCCAATGTCAACATAATAAACAATACTAGACTTGAGCAATAGGTACGAATAGAAAGCAAGCACTTGAGCAGCAACCAGTATGTCAAGAGAAACACCAAATCAAGGGGAGACGGATTTGCGGCGGAAATACCATAGGCGACGACAAGAAATCTTTCACGATAGAGATGAATCAAGTACAAGGTGGAAGCCAGCGATCAAGGGAGGCTCAAGATCCCCAATTTTGGCACTCGGATTTGGGTGGATTTGTAGATAAAGTGGCTTAACTTCTCTCCCTACTCTAGAACTCTCTCAAAAATATAAAAAAAATCTTTCTATTCCCGAGCTAGGTGAGTGACCTTGTGCTACATCGGGTGTGGCCCGCCGAAAGGCATTACAAATAGTGGGAAGTCCCCAGGGATCAGTAGGTCGCGATATTCTCACGAGCCTCCGGCTGAATACAGGAACCAACTAGCGGAGGAGGAGTATGACTTGGGGCACAAGGTGCCAACTCCCCCAACCGACCTAAGCTAAGTTAGTTGGAATCCTTGTAACCCTAGGTCTCATCATTCTTTATAATTAAGTGAGACCAAAGGGTAGCTAAGGGATTGACAAACCAATCATCATCTCGGTAGTCATTGTACCCCCTCACCCGAGGTGTTTTCCACCATTAATCGGATACAAAGTAAGGGTGGGGTATTACCTCAACCAAGAGTGCGAACTTGGGTAAAAAAATTGTGAGCTATTTCCTCTTGGACTTCCGGCTACGATCTCCATTGTACCGAGGACAGTGACCGTTTTCCATACTATTAGTTGGCGTGCTAGTCAGGAGCTACATTGGCTAGAGACCGAGCCTACATCAGATCTCTAGTCATGCCCAACAACATCATGTCTGGGAAAACTTTCATCTTTGGCTCCTTCAAATTTGTCGTAGACAAGAGCAGGCTACTCTAAAACGACATGTCGCCCGCCACCATCAACACCATGAGCTTCAGAAGCCTTGAGTTCCACTTCGACTAGCACGGTGACGTTGTGTGCCTTTGTACCCCGCCCTCGTTGTTGGCACGAGATGCGGCGTCAATCCTGGCCGACCTCGTAGCGGCTGGATCTTCATCAACCCGTCAGCCCGCCCGACCGCAAGGGGTCCATATGATCTTTTAGACCGCTGACACACGGTGATCCCAGAAGCTCACGTGCCCCATTGTTTGTGCCACTGTATATGTCCGTGTGGAATTCCTGGACTGGTCTGACTCCACCATCGCCTTCGACTACACCGGCCACCCGGATTAAATCCTCACTGGTGCTATATCTGAACGTCGGCGACTTCCACCTCCCACGAGTCCTTATGGATGGAGGCAGTAGGGTCAATGCCATCTTCCTCGAAACCCTTGGAAAGATAGGAATCTCCAAATCCCATCTAAACCCCTCGCCCACTGACTTCCATGGGTTTGTACTAGGCAAAAAAGTGCAACCCCGAGGACAAATCTCCCTGAAAGTGATCTTTGTTGAAATATATTGCCCACCTCCCTTCATCAGTTCAGACTTTTGGATGAGTTGGCTGGAGCATGAGTTCAATATGGTATCAGAGTCAAGAGGTATTGAGTTCAAGACCCTGCCAATGCAGTATTAAATAAAACGATTCTGCGGCCTACATCGATCCCACGTCTAAGGACTAAAATAGCCTAGACGTGAGGGGGGTGTTGAAATATATTGCCCACCTCCCTCCATTAGTTCGGACTTTTGGATGAGTTGGTTGGAGCATGAGTTCAGTATGTAAATTAGGTTGGAAGCGTTGAACCCTTTGGTCTCGGGCTGCATGTATATATATTGGTGAAGCCTTGGCGTAGAAGAAGAGACCGAGGTGATCTTCGAAGGAGTTCGGTTACAAGAGTGGTTCGGGAAAGAGAGAACAAGAAATAGAGATAGATTACAATTTAAACAGATAACCTATCCTATACATATTCTAACACTCCCCCTCAATCTAAACCTCATAAACTTCTGCCAAGGTTGAGATTGTACATGAACTCATCTAACCTTCTCATAGTGAGTGGTTTTTTGAATCCATCAGCAAGTTGATCTCCTGTAGGAATAAACTGAATCTCGAGAAGCTTTCTAGCTACTCTTTCTCTGAAAAAATGAAAATCAACTTCAATATGATTCGTGCGTGCATGAAAGACAGGGTTAGCTGACAGATAGGTTGCACCAATATTATCACACCATAGTCTGGCAGCTTTTGGAGTTTTAATCCCAAGCTCATAGAGTAGTGTCTGTATCCACATTACTTCAGCTGTGGCATTTGCCAAAGCTTTGTATTCAGCCTCAGTACTTGGTCTAGAGACTGTAGCCTGCTTTCTTGCACTCCATGACACAAGATTGGTTCCCAGAAATACAACAAATCCACCAGTAGACCTTCTATTATCAACACATCCTGCCCAGTCTGCATAAGAGTAGGCAGTAACAAGCATAGAAGAGGACTTGGTAATCTGAAGTCCAAGTCCCTCTGAAAACTTAAGATACCTCAAAATTCTCTTGGCTGCAGTCCAATGAGTAGTGCTAGGAGCATGTAGATACTGACATACCTTGTTGACAGCATAAGAAATGTCAGGACGTGTGATTGTTAAATATTGTAGAGCACCCACAACACTCCTGTAATTTGTTGCATCCTCTGATCCAAGTGCCTCTCCACTTCCAACTGAAAGTTTTTCTGAGGTTGAGATAGGTGTACTCACAGGTTTACATTTTTCCAAACCTACTCTCCTGGGTATGTCAGCTGTGTATTTTTCCTGTGTCAAAAGTATACCATCTCTTATCTGTTTCACTTCTATGCCAAGGAAATAATGAAGATCTCCTAAGTCCTTGAGAGCAAACTCCAACTTAAGATCTTTAAGCAGACAAGTAGTAGCACATGAACTTGTACTAGCAACAATGATATCATCAACATAAACAAGCACAAAAATAGTGACATTTCCTTTATTATAAAAGAATAATGAGGTGTCTGCCTTGGATGGTTTGAATCCAAGTTGTTGTAAATGCATGCTCAATCGAGAATACCAAGCTCTTGGGGCATGTTTTAAACCATATAAAGCTTTCTCCAACTTACATACATAATGTGGTGTGCTTTGATCCTCATAACCTGGTGGCCGCCGCATGAACACCTCTTCCTCAAGAACACCGTGAAGAAACGTGTTCTGAATATCTAGCTGTCTTAAGCTCCAACCTCTGGAAATAGCAATAGACAAGACAAGTCGAATAGTAGCTGATTTAACAACTGGACTAAAGGTATCCTCATAATCAATACCAAACCTTTGTTTAAACCCTTTAGCAACTAATCTAGCCTTGTATCTGTCTATACTTCCATCATATTTTCTTTTTATCTTGTACACCCGTTTATAGTCAATGGCATTCATACCACTCTTTGGTGATACTAGGTGCCATGTTTTATTTTTCATAAGTGCATCATACTCACTATCCATGGCTTCTTTCCAATCTTTGTGAGCAAGAGCATCAGCCAAATTAACTGGTTCACCAACAGTAGTGAGAAAAGCACTTTTTTATCATACTTTATGGTACCATCCTTGTATTCCTTCTCCTTGATAATACCTGACTGAGACCTTGTGTGACGTCAAGGAATTATTGGTGCAGTAGAGGAACCCGCCACAAAAGATCCAGCCACCCGATCAGATCCAGCCCTCCTCGGGATTGCTTCGCCAGCAGAGGCACTCCGCGTGTCGCTCACGACATCCGTGCGAGTGGACGCGTGCGTCGGGACAGCCGGGTTGGGCCCAGCCGCTGTCACCCGGTCGGGCGCCTGGTCGGCCACTCCCTCAGCCCGTGGACTCGTGGCGAGAGGAGAGGAGCCCCCGCCCCCGCCTGGGCTGGTGGGCTCCGCGCTGTTAGCCACCGGGTCACGAGCCGCCTGCAGAGGGGAGGAATCCACCTGGGATCGCGCGCCAATGATTGCGCTGGCGCCAGGATTTTCCTTAGATCGTGCGCCAGATTGCCTGCTGGTGAGATCCTCCTTGGGGCGAGTGGTGGCTATTTTGGCTGCATCTGCACATATAAAATCATGGGCTACAACTGCACATGAATTATTAGAACTGCAATTTTCAATGGATTTGTTCACATGATCAACTTTAGATAATTCACCCCCGTGATCAGAGACTATGTCATAGTCCGGCAGAAATGCTATTTCAGCACGGAGAAGGGCTCCTACATTGGGATGAAGTTTGGCAAACGGAAAGAGAGTTTCATCAAAAAGACATCTCGAGAAATATAGATACGTCCAGTTGCAATTTCTAGGCATTTGTATACCTTGTGTAGATTACTATAGCCAAGAAATACACATTGAGTGGAACAAAACTCAAGCTTATGATGATTATATGGATGTAAATTGGGGTAGCAAGCACACCCAATTTTTTTGAGAGAGTTGTAGTCAGGTTTTTGATGATAGAGATGTTCCAGTTGAGTGGAGTTGCCAATGACTTTACTAGGAAGTCGATTAATGAGATATGTTGCTGTAATGAATGCTTCATCCCAATATTTGAGAGGCATTGATGCATGAGCTAGTAATGAGAGGCCAATTTCAACAATGTGACGATGTTTGTACTCGGCAGAACCGTTCTGTTGATGAGCATCTGGGCAAGAAACATGATGTTGAATGCCTATGCTACGAAAGATAGAGTTGAGTTTTTCATACTCCCCTCCCCAATCACTTTGTACTGTCAGAATCTTTCTATTAAATTGCCTTTCAACAAGTTTCTGAAACTCTTGGAAAATAGAAAAGACTTTAGATTTATATTTGAGTAAATAAATCTAAGTAAACTTGCTATAGTCATCAGTGAAGCTAACATAGTATTTATTTCTTCCAAAAGAATCTCTGGCATGACCCCATACATCACTGAAAATAAGCTCTAAAGGAGCATGGGACACACTATATGACTTGGGATAAGCAAGTTGATGGCTCTTGGCACACTGACAAGCCTCACAAACTGACTCACTAATTTGACTATGTGACAAAGAAAGTTTGTCTTTATTGACTACTTGCTTAACTATGATCGATGAAGGATGTCCTAATCTTTGATGCCACCTTTCCAAAGAGGGTTTGCTGGAGGAATAAACTTGACGTCGCTTGCGACTAAGTGCTCCGGATGTGATGGGGTAGAGCCCTCCAATGCATCTACCGTGATGAAGAAGTTCCCTCATTGCCCGGTCCTTTATGAAAAAGTAACGAGGGTGGGTTTCAAAGAAGACATTATTATCAGTGGCTAGACGAGACATAGATGCAAGGTTTCTATCGGCTTGTGGAACATGAAGGACATCTTTGAGAACTAGATCACGTTTGAGAGTAGGGGAATTAATGAATGCTTGACCAATGTGACAAATATCCATACCTCCACCGCTTGTTGCGATGTTAATTTGGTCGTTGCCGAGGTATCTCTCACGAACAACGAGTTGCTCTAGCTCGCTGGTGACATGATTTGTTGCACCCGAGTCAACATACCAGATGTCATCTCCTCCTTCTTCACGAATGGCTGCAGCAACATGATGAGCATCGGGGACGTAGTCTTCATCATAACGATGCCAGCAGTCCATGACCTCATGGCCTGACTTCTTGCAAAGCTGGCAGTGAGGACGACGAGTTGAAGAAGTGCAGCGGCTGTTGTTGTTGTTGAAGCCGCCACCTCCCATGTTGTTGTTGAAGCCGCCACTAACACGTCCATTTTACATCATGTTTTCTTACTATTATTTATGATGTTTTTATCCATAATAATGCTTTTTGGAGTAATTCTAATGCCTTCTCTCATAATTTGCAAGGTACACACCAAGAGGGAGAACTCCGGCAGCTGGAAATCTGGACCTGGAAAAGCTACGTCAGGCCACCTATTCTGCACAACTCCAAACAAGCTGAAATTTAACGGGGATTTTTTATGGAATATATAAGAATTATTGGAGCAAATAACTACAAGAGGGGGCCCACCAGGTGGGCACAACCCACCTGGGCGCTGACGGTGTCCTGGACTAGGGGGTACTCACCACATCGACTCCCGACCAGGTGGATCAGGCCGAGGACCCCCATGGCGGTTCACTCACGGGCCACTTCGAGCAGCCCATGCCGCATACAAGGAGTATTCCACAAGACTTGGTGATCAAGACATGGACTCCTCTCCACCAACGTATTCGGCTAGGACTCTTGTTATCCTAGGCCTCTAGTGCATTATATAAGCCAAGGCCAGGCTAGTCGATAGATCATTATGACATTAATCATCATACCCCTAGGGTTTAGACCACAACATATGATCTCGGGGTAGATCAACTCTTGTAATCTCTATATTCATCAAGATCAATCAAGCAGGAAGTAGGGTATTACCTCCATTAAGAGGGCCCGAACCTGGGTAAACATCGTGTCCACTGTCTCCTGTTATCCATCGATCCATGACACACCGCTCGGGACCCCCTACCCGAGATCTGCTTGTTCTGACACCGACAATGGTGGTTTCATGAGAGTTCCGCTGTGTGGTCGGCAAAAGGATCAATGGCTCGCCTGCAGATCAACTGCGATGTCGGCGTCTTCGTCGCCGCCTCGATTGGTCACCTTGGCTTGACCGAGGACTGTGTCCTATCTCCAATTATCATGTTCGGACGAGGGCCTTCATCAACATCAACTCTGATCTCTATCAAGATCATGGAGGAATCATCCATGGAGCTCGGGGGCTCAACATCAACATTGCCCTCGGGCGACCGTGCTGTTCTTCCGAACAGCGAACTTGTATCCGCTACCACCACCTCCCTGAGCATCGCTTTGACGATTCCTTCGATGGAATTGTGCGGAATTGAGTCTACAACAACACTGTAGAATTTTGTCGCGTTTTGATGGAGCAATCTCCGCCGGTCTCCGATATACCGGAGCCCCGTCGAATCTGGACGGGAATCTGGACGAGTTTGGGGCGTGGTGTCCAGCATCTAGCTCGGACATCCTTTGGGAGATCCAACCGTTGATTGGCTGCAGAATTCCTATATCTACCACCCCTCAAAATTTCAGCTCGATCCGACCGTCAAACTCCAGGAACCTTCCGATTAGTGCATCACTTTTCAGATCTGTTTTCTGCGCGATAACGAATCCGAACCGAGTTCATCTGTTTTATGAACGGGATTTCGGACATCCTTTTTGAAGGAAGTTTTGTATGGGGTATTGTGTTTTGTTCCCAAACACATCCCACTAATTTTAAAGTCTTTTCCAATACGGTCTTCACCATCGCGCCGGTGTCAAACCAGCCCGACAACGTTGCTCCACGGCTGCCGACCTGCGCTAGACACATCGTTGCTTTGTTGAGCCGAGCTCAACTTCTTCGGATCATCGTCTTGGCAAGCCAAACAAGAGTTCGGCATCGCGAAGGATAAATCATCACCAACATCGCCGCCCCACGGATTACACGGAGCGGGCACACCGGCATAGCCGCACGGTCACTTCATCAAGCCGGCATTGACCACGTCACGAGTTACGACCTGCATCGGCATGGCTTCACCGTTGCTTCTTCAAACCGATGTCCATCACGCCGAACTACTTCAACACCTTGGCTGACATGGCCGCTGCAACGTCTCCTTACCGACCTGCTCCGTCACCTCGTCTGGACCGGGGGCTTTGCCATCCCTTCATCAACCTACTCCGGAGACTTCGGCGTCGTCCGCCGACCAGCTTCGTCATGTTGGCTGGACCGGGGGCTTTGCCTCGGCGAGCCAACCTTTACCAGCATCGCCATGCTGTCGCTTCACCGCCCATCAAGCAATGGGCGTGCGGATCGAGTCCCAATTTTGGGAGTCACTTTTCTTCGGACTGCTACAACAAATAAACCAGGTGCTATTAATCCTAGCGATGTTTGCTTGTTCGGGTTTATTTTTCCCAAGGAAGTATTACTCTGGTTTGTTCCATCATCTGTACACAGGTCCATCAAATGGTGGCCGCATTAACGACGGTCACGTGGTGGTTCGGTCAGTTTTCGTACATAGTTCAGCGAACGCCGCATCCGGAACTCGGACCGACCTGTGAATTCAGGCTTTGCCACACCTTTACCGCATCACGCCAATGCCCTACATCGACATTAACTTCAGCGCTAGGCCACATATCTTCAAAATTTATTTTGCGTAAATTAATTACGCAAAGATTTTTATATACTTATATTATTATTGTTGGCCTGCACTATTTTACATGTGCAGATAATGGACTTCGACTGCATCACGTGGTCCCTTCGGCAAGCCGACGCCATCGTCCCAATCAGCGTAAATCGGCTCGCATGATCACCTTGTTGGTCGAGTTGCCATACCGACGTGTTCGGTTGCCTCGGGGACTTTGGCATCGCCGAGAGAGCTCTACCTCATCGAGTGTTCCACGCACAGGCCATATTTCTTTTATTACTCACTTTGCATAAATTATTTATTATGCAACAATTTTTTAATTTATTATTATTACTATTATCTCCGGTTTGCACTATTTTTTGTGCACAGGAAAATGATTCGGGTCGGGCAGTTTCGTCACCTCGGCGTACTGACGTACCACGTCACCTCGGCTGGACGGGGGGCTTCGTCAAACACTTCATTAACCCACGCTGGGGACTTCGGCGTCACTCTGCCGGCCTGCATTGGCCGTGCTATGTCACCACTTCGGAGTGCCGAGCACTTCGCTCCGCCACCTCGGGACCGGCTTGGGGGATGGAACCTTGTCCCGCATCAACCTCGGACCGCGTCATCAATACCGAACACATTAACCAGCTAAGTCGCTTTCATGCTCAAAGTTTTAAATTTTGTTCGGTTTGACCAAGCATCATACTTTTTTGGCAAAAAGTTATTTGTGAAAAACTTCCTTGTCAAAACGTTGTTTGTGACACACAAATTCAAATACCCCGTTTACTTGGGGGCTTCCTTTATGAAGCCTTTCCTCTTGTATATGATTATACTTGTATGGCTTCGTTCCTTGTTCGTGTATTACGCCACAATATGCACCATGTTGACTTAAGTGTTCCGCAAGCTGGGTTGCCTTGCTCCTGTGTTTACCCCTACGTTTCCGATTGTTCGGCTAGGGAGTAAAGGGAGCACCTCTGCGATTGTCACGATCGGGTCATCCTAGCTCGGACCTCAGACTGGGTGAAGCCGAAAGCTAGCGCTCTTATTGTTTTCAATCATGGTCGGCACACAACGGAACTCATGAGTACAAAAAATCTATTGCACAAGTCTCATAGTAACAATGAGCAACCGAAGAAAGGTATCGGTGGGGGTACTATTTTCTTCGATGATGCTTCTTACAGTAATATAGCATAAGTTCCCTGAGCACGCTTTATCTGTTACAGCCTTATGGCATGATTGCCTGGTTATCGGAAACACCGTCGATATTCTCGACAGGTGGAGTACATAACACTTTTCGGCCCTTGACCGAAGAGGGAGAAGCCGACGGTCGGTTAAGACGCGTTTAAAGTTCGGGTGAACACAGATATGATAAAAGTACTTCTGTACTACAATCATTATACATAAAATTATTTTACCCAAATCACCTGGGGGCTCTTAAATTTATATGAGCCGTTTTACGATAAATGTTTTCTTCCTAGTCGTTGCAAAGTCTTTTTCTACCACTCCTTTTTTGACTCGAGTGCATGGTCAACAGCCGGATTGCCTGATTTCTCTCTGAAGCCGCTCGCGCTTTGTTCGTTAAACTGGCTTGAGAAACACCCCGCCTTTGGGATAGGGAGGTTGAAGCCGAAGGCTGACCCACTTGATGCCTAGAGATCAGATGTGTCATGTTAAATCATGACGGAAGCACAACTTTCAGACCAATTTTTGGATTGGCACAAAAATCTTGATTTAGTCCGGACGTCAAGCTTTTACATAAGTTTTTGGCTTTTCGAGCTTATGGAACTTTTGACCTGTTTGTGTGTTTTTCTTTTATGAGGCGGACATCCTCTTGACCGAGGTACCCTGTGTAATAATCCAGCTTGGGAAATCTTTTACGACCCATAGTTTGGCATTTTTTCATGCTGACCTGCACCTCGGTGTTGGGTCTGAGCATAAATCCCGCAGTACACTGTCGGACACTTTTTAAGCATCGACGATATCAACGGGGGGCTGCAACTTGAGCCGAACCCACCAAAAGCCAACATACTCCGAGGAGTCCTCGGCAAAATGTTCTCGGATATTGCTTTATATGCACCAGTTTTGAATTGTGTCTTCGGTCAGTAGTTGGGTTGCCCGGCTCTTGTGCTTGCCTCCTACGTTCCACTTTGTTTAGCTAGGTGCGCAAAGGGAGAACCACTGCGATTGTGCTTCCAGCTAGCATGGTTAAGCGCCTCAGTGGAGAAAGCCGAAAACTGGCTGTCACAATAAGCGTAAACTTGTCAGCGATCCGATGACTGTATTATACTATAAGATCGATAGAGGTCCCCCTGTGTTAAATGACGGCCCGTTCATAACATTGGCCGAAGTGTTTACGGCTTGACCTCGACTATCGCCGAACACTAACTGGGGGCTAGTAACTGGCCTCCCAACTTTAAGCTCCTATGACCAAATGAAAGTTATAAAGCCCGGATATCTGGTTGCCTCATTTCCGCTAACACAGCCGCCTTCGGGCGCCGAGACGTCGGCTAAGGGTTGTTTTGTTATTGCGAAAACACCCTGCATCGCATCTACAAGGGGGTGGAAGCCGACGATGGGCCACTTTCAACTGATAAATGGTCGTGACGGAGTCAAAATAAACATATCATCGGTGTTTATATTTAATACACGAGGGCTGCCTTCCGCAATCATCATTATAAAGCCATAAATATGCATCAATTTGACTTAAGATTTTAGCCAAGCTGAGTTGCCTGGCTCCTTTGCTTACCCCTATGTTCCCGATTGTTCGGCTAGGCGGTAAAGGGAGCACCTCTATGGTTGTTACTACTGGGTCATCCGAGTTAGTACCTCAGACTGGGTGAAGCCGAAAGCTAGCGATCTTAAAGGATATAATTGGTTAGCAATGATGGAAGTTAAAATTTTGGTTTATTAATACCATAGAGTTCGGGAACTTTCCTCGAACTAAATCCTCAATATTTTCCTCCCACATTGATCGGAGGTGAGGTTTCATGATCATGATCAGCATGACAACCCAAAGAAAGGAACCGATAGTAGGATTATTTTCTTTGGAAGATGTTTTGTATCTCTCTATGTACCTTTGTTTGTAAAACCGTATGGCTGGATTGCCTTGTTTGTCGTAAATCTTTGCCCTCATAAAGGCTTTATAAAGTAGGACAAACACTCCTCAGCTACTGGCCGAGGAGGTGGAAGTCGATGGTCAGTCAACAAAGTTTTGTACAATGCAGATCCGAGCATTAATGATGTAAAGTACTTGGATACATAGAATCATTACACATAATTTGTGATTTTACTTCGGATATCGATCCTTAATTTGACCACCCGTGCCCACATTAAGGCTCGGGGGCTACTAGGCTTCGGGCTTGTCATTTACTAATATTAAGGGGCACATTGATCCCCTGATCTGGTGTTGCCACCCGACCAGTAGTTCGGGGGCTACTGCATTGCCTATTCAATGTAGAAAATTCAAAGTGCTCAGTGTTCGGCATGACCAAACTATGGACAAGCGCGTCTTCGGACAACAATAAGTACCATCTGGGACTTATCCGACATCAATCTAATATATCACGGCGACTTCTCATGACCCTCTCTGAGGGGCCCGTCTGTCGATCACTATTACCTATAATATATTACACTGTGTTTCTATTCCTACATATGCTGCCGAGCTAGGAGTTGATCCTTAGGCCTATTTCATGAATCAACCTGAGTCTCAGGGGCTACTTGGATCAGCGGTCTTATGTCATCCTTTAGGTGCATCTCGAGTTTTAGACCGACACACACCTTGAGGGCTACTGGATATACATATACTGGCTATATATCTCGGGAGAGAATAAATTGCACCAATCAAAAATATTCACAAAAAATCAGCCCGCGGTCGAGGTGGTGCACCACCTCGGAAGCAGTCCGGCATAAAGCTCGGGCACCAGTGGCTGGCTCCATAGAGGGCATTTCCGGCATAAAGCTCGGTTTCGAATGGCTCGTTCCATAGAGAACTTTTCAGTGTTAAACTCGGATAACATCCTTCAAACTATTTCAAGCCAAGGTGATCTATGACACCTCAGATATAGTCTGGTGTTAGAGCTCGGATACAGTCCGGCGTTGGAGCTCGGATACAGTCCGGCGTTGGTGCTCGGCTGCAAAAGATACCTCGATTGCAGTCCGGCGTTGGGGCTCGGATGCAAGAGGACACCGCTGCACGGGAACAACTTCAAACCCGAGGTGGGCGTAAAAATAACAAGGCATTGACAACGGCCAATAACTTAAAGGGGCTCCTCGGATACCCGACGTGTAAACTCTTCGGATTCACTTCGGCGATCCTCAGGATCAGAGATAAGAAGATTTGTTGAACCAGTTTTCAAGACCGACGACCAAAGATGAAGAACAGTTCGGAAGAATCGAGGAGCGTCCCCAACTTGAAGACCGGTTCAGGGGGGCTACTGATGGTGTCCTGGACTAGGGGGTACTCACCACATCGTCTCTCGACCAGGTGGATCGGGCCGAGGACCCCCATGGAGGTTCACTCATGGGCCACTTCGGGCAGCCCATGCCGCATACAAGGATTATTCCACAAGACTTGGTGATCAAGACAAGGACTCCTCTCCACCAACGTATTCGGCTAGGACTCTTGTTATCCTAGGCCTCTAGTGCATTATATAAGCCAATGCCAGGCTAGTCGATAGATCATTATGACATTAATCATCATACCCCTAGGGTTTAGACCACAACATATGATCTCAGGGTAGATCAACTCTTTTAATCTCTATATTCATCAAGATCAATCAAGTAGAAAGTATGGTATTACCTCCATTAAGAGGGCCCGAACCTGGGTAAACATCGTGTCCACTTTCTCCTATTACCCATCGATCCATGACACACCGCCGGGACCCCCTACCTGAGATCTGCCGGTTCTGACACCGACAGGCGCGCCAGGGAGTCCAAGCGCGCCCTGGCGGGTTGTGCCCTCCTCGGCCCACCTTCGGTGCCCATCTTCTGGTATATAAGTCATTTTGACCTAAAAAATAAAGGAGAAGACTTTCGGGACGGAGCGCCGCCGCCTCGAGGCGGACCTTGGGCAGGAGCACTTTTGCCCTCCGGCAGAGCGATTCCGCCGGCGGAACTTCCCTCTCGGAGGGGGAAATCATCGTCATCATCATCACCAACAACTCTCCCATCTTGGGGAGGGTAATCTCCATCAACATATTCAACAGCACCATCTCATCTCAAACTCTAGTTCATCTCTTGTGTTCAGTCTTGTTACCGGAACTACAGATTGGTGCTTGTGGGTGACTAGTAGTGTTGATTACATCTTGTAGTTCATTACTAGATGGTTTATTTGGTGGAAGATTATATGTTCAGATCCATTATGCTATTTAATACTTCTCTGATCATGAACATGTTTATCATTTGTGAGTAGTTACTTTTGTTCTTGAGGTCACGGAAGAAATCATGTTGCAAGTAATCATGTGAACTTGATATGTGTTCGATATTTTGATAGTATGTATGTTGTGATTCCCTTAGTGGTGTCATGTGAACGTCGACTACATGACACTTCACCATATTTGGGCCTAAGGGAATGCATTGTGGAGTAGCAATTAGATGATGGGTTGCGAGAGTGACAGAAGCTTAAACCCCAGTTTATGCGCTATTCCGTAAGGGACCGATTGGATCCAAAAGTTTAATGCTATGGTTAGAATTTATTCTTAATACTTTTCTCGTAGTTGCGGATGCTTGCAGGAGGGTTAATAATAAGTAAGAGGTTTGTTCAAGTAAGAACAGCACCTAAGCACCGGTCCACCCACATATCAAATTATCAAAGTAGCGAACACAAATCGAACCAACGTGATGAAAGTGACTAGGTGAAAATCCCGTGTACCCTCAAGAACGCTTTGCTTATCATTAGAGACCGTTTTGGCTTGTCCTTTGCCTCAAAAGGATTGGGCTACCTTGCTGCATATTTGTTACTACTATCGTTACTTCCTCGTTACAAATTATCTTGCTATCAAACTACTCCGCTACTTACAATTTCAGCACTTGCAGAAATTACCTTGCTGAAAACCACTTGTCATTTCCTTCTGCTCCTCGTTGGGTTTGACACTCTTACTTATCGAAAAGAGCTACAATTGATACCCTATACTTGTGGGTCATCAAGGCTATCTTCTGGCGCCGTTGCCGGGGAGTGAAGCGCCTTTGGTAAGTGGAATTCGGTAAGGAAACATTTATATAGTGTGCTGAAATTTATTGTCACTTGTTACTATGGAAAACAATCCTTTGAGGGGTTTGCTCGGGGTATCTTCACCTCATCCGGAACCACAATTAGTTACCCCTCAACCTACTGCATCTACTGAATATATTGAATATGAAATTCCTTCGGGTATGATAGAACAACTGCTAGCTAATCCTTATGCAGGAGATGAAACCGAACATCCTGATATGCACTTGATATATGTGGAACACATTTGTGGATTGTTTAAGCTTGCAGGTTTACCCGGAGATGAAGTTATGAAAAAGGTTTTCCCTTTATCTTTTAAGGGAAAAGCATTGGCATGGTATAGGCTATGCGATGATATTGGATCATGGAATTGGAATCGTTTGAAATTGGAGTTCCACCAAAAAAATTATCCTATGCATCTAGTTCATCGTGATCGGAATTATATATATAATTTTTGGCCTCGTGAAGGAGAAAGTATCGCTCTAGCTTGGGGGAGGCTTAAGTCAATGTTATATCATGCCGCAATCATGAGCTCCCAAGAGAAATTATTGTCCAAAAATTTTATGCTCGGCTTTCTCGTAATGATCAAACCATGCTTGATACTTCTTGTGCTGGTTCTTTTATGAAGAAGACTATTGAATACCAGTGGGATCTTTCGGAAAGAATTAAACGCAACTCTGAAGATTGGGAAGTCGACGAAGGTAAAGAGTCAGGTATTAAACTTAAGTATGATTGTGTTAAATCTTTTATGGATACCGATACTTTTCAAAAGTTTAGCACTAAATATGGACTTGACTCTGAGATAGTAGCCTCCTTTTGTGAATCATTTGCTACTCATGTTGAACTCCCTAAAGAGAAGTGGTTTAAATATCACCCACCTATTAAAAAAGAAATTAAAGAACCAATACCAATTAAAGAAGAAACTATACTTTATAATGTTGATGCAGTTGTTCCTTCTGCTTATATTGAGAAACCACCTTTCCCTGTTAGGATAAAGAAACATGCTAAAGTTTCAACTGTGGTTAGCAAAAGCTATATTAGAACACCTAAACCTGATGAATAAATTAAAGTAGAACCTAGCATTGCTATGGTTAAAGATCTCTTAGAAGAAGACATTGATGGGCATGCTATTTACTTCTGTGAAGAAGCTGCTAGAATTGCTAAACCTGATAAGAAGGATAAACATAGACCTGTTGTTGGCATGCCCGTTGTCTCGGTTAAAATAGGAGATCACTATTAGCATGGTTTATGTGACATGGGTGCTAGTGTGAGTGCTATTCCTTAAACTTTATATGAAGAAATTATGAAAGACATAGCACCTGCAGAAATAGAAGACATAGATGTTACTATTAAACTTGCTAATAGAGACACTATATCACCAATTGGGATTGTTAGAGATGTTGAAGTCTTGTGTGGGAAAATAAAATACCCTACTGATTTTCTTGTTCTTGGTTCCCCACAAGATGACTTCAGTCCCATTATCTTTGGTAGACCTTTCTTGAACATAGTTAATGCTAAGATAGATTGTAAGAAACAAACTGTCGGTGTTAGTTTTGGTGATGAGTCTCATGAGTTTAATTTTTCCAAGTTTAGTAGAAATCTTCATGAAAAAGAATTGCCTAGTAAGGATGAATTAATTGGTCTTGCTTCTATTGTTGTACCACCTAATGATCCTTTAGAACAATATTTGCTAGACCATGAAAATGAATTACATATGCATGAAAGAAATGAAATAGATAAGATTTTCTTTGAACAACATCCTGTTCTTAAACACAATCTGCCTATTGAAACGCTAGGAGGTCCACCTCCACCTAAAGGTGATCCTGTGTTTGAATTAAAACAATTGCCAGATACTTTGAAATATGCTTATCTTGATGAAAAGAAGATATATCCTGTTATTATTAGTGCTAACCTTTCAGAACATGAAGAAGAAAGATTATTGAAAGTTCTAAGGAAGCACCGAGCTGCTATTGGATATACTCTTGATGTTTTAAAGGGCATTAGTCCCACTCTATGTCAGCACAAAATCAATATGGAACCTGATGCTAAACCCGTTGTTGATCACCAACGTCAGTTAAATCCGAAGATGAAAGAGGTGGTAAGAACGGAAATATTAAAACTTCTGGAAGCAGGTATAATCTATCCCATAGCTGATAGTAGATGGGTAAGTCCTGTTCATTGTGTCCCTAAGAAGAGAGGTATTACTATTGTTCCTAATGATAAGAATGAGCTTATTCCACAAAGAATTGTTACAAGCTATAGAATGGTAATTGATTATAGAAAATTAAATAAGGCAACTAGAAAAGACCATTACCATTTGCCTTTTATTGATCAAATGTTTGAAAGATTATCTAAGCACACACACTTTTGCTTCCTTGATGGATATTCTGGTTTTTCACAAATACCTGTTTCTCAACCTAATCAAGAAAAGACCACTTTTACTTGTCCCTTTGGAACTTATGCTTATAGACGTATGCCTTTTGGTTTATGTAATGCACCTGCTACCTTTCAAAGATGTATGACTGCTATATTCTCTGATTTTTGTGAAAAGATTGTTGAGGTTTTCATGGATGACTTCTCTGTTTATGGGAAGTCTTCTGATGATTGTTTAAGAAATCTTGAGCGAGTTTTGCAGAGATGTGAACAAAGAAATCTTGTCTTGAATTGGGAGAAGTGCCACTTTATGGTTAATGAAGGCATTGTCTTGGGTCATAAAATTTCTGAAAGAGGTATTGAAGTGGATCAAGCTAAGGTTGATGCAATTGAAAAAATGCCATGTCCTAAAGATATAAAAGGTATTCATAGTTTCCTAGGTCATGCTGGTTTGTATAGGATATTTATCAAAGACTTCTCTAATTCTAGGCCTCTCACTAGTCTCTTGCAAAAGGATATTCCCTTTGTTTTTGACGATGATTGTTTAGAAGCCTTTGAAACACTCAAGAAAGCCTTAATATCTGCACCTATTGTTCAACCACCTGATTGGAACTTGCCTTTTGAAATTATGTGTGATGCTAGTGATTATGCTGCTAGTGCTGTTCTAGGACAAAGAGTTGATAAGAAACTGAATGTTATTCATTATGCTGGTAAAACTCTAGACAGTGCTCAAAGAAATTATGCTACTACTGAAAAAGAATTCTTAGCAGTTGTGTTTGCTTGTGATAAGTTTAGATCTTATATTGTTGATTCCAAAGTAACTGTTCACACAGACCATGCTGCTATTAAATATCTTATGGAAAAGAAAGATGATAAACCTAGACTTATTCGTTGGGTTCTTGATACGTCTCCAACGTATCTATAATTTTTGATTGTTCCATGCTATTATATATTCTGTTTGGATGTTTAATGGCCTTATTTATACACTTTTATATTATTTTTGGGACTAACCTATTAACCGGAGGCCCAGCCCAAATTGCTGTTTTTTTGCCTATTTCAGTGTTTCGCAGAAAAAGAATATCAAACGGAGTCCAAACGGAATGAAACCTTTGGGAACGTGATTTTTGGAACAAACGTGATCCAGAGGACTTGGAGTGGACGTCAAGCAACCGATGAGGAGGCCATGAGGCAGGGGGCCGCGCCTACCCCCGTGGGAGCGCCCTCCACCCTTGTGGGACCCTCGTGGCTCCACCGACCAACTTCTTCGTCCTATATATACCTACGTACCCCCAAACCATCGAAGAGCACCACAAAAACCTAATTCCACCGCCGCAACCTTCTGTACCCGTGAGATCCCATCTTGGGGCCTTTTCCAGCATCCTGCCAGAGGGGGCATTGATCACGGAGGGCTTCTACATCAACACCATAGCCTCTCCGATGATGTGTGAGTAGTTTACCTCAGACCTTCAGGTCCATAGTTATGAGCTAGATGGCTTCTTCTCTCTCTTTGGATCTCAATACAAAGTTCTCCTCGATTCTCTTGGAGATCTATTCAATGTAATCTTCTTTTCCGGTGTGTTTGTTGAGATCCGATGAATTGTGGGTTTATGATCCAGATTATCTATGAACAATATTTGAATCTTCTCTGAATTCTTTTATGTATGCACTACAAAAAAAAGACACATCCGTGACGCCGAACGAATTTTTTTCTGTCATACTTATGACACTTCTATGACGATAATTGTGACAAAACCTGGTATCATCATAGATGTGGTGGGGTCCTACTTCTATGACAAAAAATGATGACAGAAAATGGGCTTTTCGTCCTGGGCGGGCCGGAGACGCAGCTGCATGACATTCTTTGGGCCGTCCATGACGGAAAAACTGTGGTAGAAGCGAGGGCGCGGAAAATATCGGGGAGTCCCCAGTTATGCGCGTTTCTCTCGTACGTACGCGCGTGTGTGTGAGGCATTGGGCTCTAACTGAAACCGAGCGAGGCGTTGGGCTCTAACTGAACCCGAGCGATTGCACTGTAGGCTACACGTTACTGAACCCGAGCGATCAATCGATGGCTGTTAACTGAACCCGATCGAGCGATTCCTTCGCTACTGCTGCTAACTGAAGCCGATCGATGCTGCCTCTAGATGAACAGTGAGCGTTGTGCGGGGGGGGGGGGGTTGGATGAACAGTTCCCGGTGGGGGTGGATGAACAGGACCCCGTGGTGTTGCCTCTGGATGAACAGTACCCCGATCGATCGAGCCGGTTGGGGCTGGATGAACAGGACCCCGTGGAGGGCTGGATGAACAGGACCACCCCGTGGAGGGCAGAATGAACAGTAGACGGTAGAGGGCAGGATGAATAGTAGCCCGTGGAGGGGTGGTTGAACAGGAGCCCGTGGAGAGGGCTGGTTGAACTATAGACGATAGAGTAGCGCGCGGTGGAGGCTGGATGAACAGGAGCCCGTGGATGAACAGTCGCAGGTGGAGGCTGGAGGAGGTCGACGGTGGATGAACAGTAGCCCGTGGAGGCTGGAGGGGTTCGATGGTGGAGATGAACAGTATCTCGTGGATTCCCGTTTTGCGGTATGCCACACCCCTCCCGATGAACAGGACCCCCGTTTCGACCGTAGCGCTCCAACACAAGTCCGTTTCCTCCGTTTTGCGGTACGCCACACCCCTCCCGATCAACAGGACCCCCGTTTCGACCGTAGGAGGTTCGTTTCCTCCGTTTTGTGGTACACCAGACCCCTCCCGATGACAGGATCCCGTTTCGAACTTGGTCGGTCGAACACAAGGCCATTTCCTCCGTTCTGTGGTACGCCAGGCCTCGTTTCCATCGGTTGTTCCGTCCAAGCCCTCCCGATGAACACGACGACACATTCCGTTCCGACCCAGCCGGTTGGCTCCCCATGAACACGACGACGACATTGTTTCTCTGTTCCGACCCAGCCATGTACACGAGCCCTGGCCGTACGTATGCGCAAGTAGGCGTTCGAGACCCTGCCCGTATGTACGTACATGGCTGTATTTTCTTTCTTGCACACTGGTCGATGTACGTACGTGTACATGCTACATGCGCGCCTCTACTACGACACGTTCGCGCCTCTACATCGACCAGTATGTACATAGACGTTCACGACCAGAATGACAACGCTACCTACGCTTCGACCAGGTGGGTCCCGACTGTCAGGCACTTCCTTGCGTGCGAAGATGTAGCTGGTGGGTCCTAGTAGTCAGGGGGCGAATCGTTTTTTTGCCCGGACGCACTTCCTTGCATGCGAAGATGTAGCTGGTGGGTCCCAGCAGTCAGGGGGAAACGTTTTTTCGCGAAATACGGTGGCCCGTCCGGTGGGTCCCCGCTATCAGGTGGAGGAATAATTATTCTGCACGTAATAAGGAGGCACTTCCTTGCTACGGCTGTGGACCCAGCTGTCAGCCTCTCCACGTACAGTCCACGGCCGATGGAAGCCGTTCCTTGACCATGTTGACCACGCCGCGCCGAGAGCACCAGGGCGGTGGACGACGGCGAGGCCTAGGAAGGGGATGACGCGGAGCCGGGGAAGACGCGGCAGTGGATGCCCACGCGTAGAGGTGTATGAGGGTTCACTGGTTCGCTGCGGTGTGAGGCTGCCGTCGCCGCAGAATAACAGGGGGTGTGGGTGAGTAGAGGGATGGCCTGGCCAGCGGTGGGAGTAGTAGGGGGCGGTGAGGCCTCCGCCGCATCGCAGCCGGCCATGGGAGGCAGGAGCACGAGGCACGACCGACGCTGGTTTGGGCGGCTGGAGCAAGAAGACCAGAGGTTGAAGAAGCACTACGGCCGTTGGATGGACATCGTACGGTCAGTGGAGCTAGAATCGTGCATATTGACTAAGTTGACAAAGCCCTCCGTCCCCGTCAACTTAGTAGGCCCTCAAGTCAGCCTGCCACTATACTGGGTCCCAGCTAGCAGGGGGAGTATTCATTTTTTTGTGCGTAATCAGGAGGCACTTCCTTGCGTGTGAAGATATAGCTCATGGGTCCAAGCTGTCGCCGGCGGTAACGTTTTTTTTTCACGAAATACAGAGGCCCTTACGGTGGGTCCCAGATGTTAGGTGGAGGAATCATTATTTTGCGCGTAATAAGGAGGCATTTCCTTGCATGCGGCCGTGGACCCAGCTGTCAGCCTCTCCACGTACAGTCCACTTCAGATGCATGTCGGTCGTTGGCCATGTTGACCAGGCCGCGCTAAGAGCACCAGGGCGGTGGACGACGGAGAGGCCTAGGAAGGGAACGACACGGAGGTAGGGAAGACTCGGCAGTTATTTCCCACGCGGAGGGGAGTACGACTGTACGAGGGTTTACTGGTTCGTCTGCCGTCGCCGGAGAATAACAGCAGGTGTGGGTGAGTAGAGGGATGGCTAGGCCAGCGATGGGAGTACGGTGGGGCGGTGAGGCCTGCACGGCAGCATAGCCGGCCGCGGGAGGAAGGAGCAGGCAGTCCCGCTGGCGCTTGTTTGAGCGGCTGGAGCAGGAAAAGCAGAGATTGAAGAAGTACGACAGCCGTTGGATGGACATCCAATAGTCACTGCTCTCGTGTGCATTATTTCTAATAATGTACAACCCATATGCTAATTCTTAAGAATTTTTTTGGAGCCCATCTTCTTTTTGTTAGCATTACACCCCATATTATGGCCACGGTTAAAATGTATACGATTTTTTTGCATATTTCGGTGCGGTCAACTGTTTTTAATCCCAAAATATCGATTCACATTCAAACTATTTTGAAAAATAATTTATATAAATATAAAATCCAAATAATTGTCCACGCATAAAAATCAATGGAATTTAAAATCTTGTAATGAAAAAAATTGAAACTAATTCCCGGTTTGATGTGTTTTAAAAATGTACAACCCATTTCTGGGCAAACCGAATGAAACTCTCCTCGTCTTGAAAGATTTGCAGCCCAACAGGGCTGATAAAGCAAGTAGGCCTTATTTGGGTATTTCTTTTAAAAAAATAGAACTGGGCTAGCCTTTTTCAGCAAGAAAAAAACACAACTAGGCTCATGATGTGGTAAACATAAATAAAACCCTGGCTAGACGGGCCACAGCCCCCACACAGCCCCGTTGTTACCCTGATCCGCCGCTAAAACTAGTATAAATAACAATTGCTTGTTCCTAAAAAAACTGCGCGACCTGCTGGGTCCCTGGTGTCAGCCGCTCGTAGTGTAATTCTCTCGTTTGTTGACTACGTTGACAATGGCGTGAGCCCCAGATGTCCAACCATTAGGAGGAACCATATTTTTGGGCTTGTAATATAGAGGCACTTGCTTGCGTACTGCCATGACGCTGGTGGGTCCCTACTGTCATCCTCTCCACGTACAGTCATCTCCTTGTTCCTCTCGGTTGTTGACGACGTTGACAACGCAAGAGGGCGGCGCACCGCGCACGGCGAGCGAACCAAGGCCGCAAGGCGGAGGATGACGGCGAGGCCTCGGACGGAACAAACAGGAGCCGTGGAAGATGCGCCGGTCCAGTCGCAGGCGGAGGGGAGTACGAGGGTTGACTGGTTCGGGTGCGGGTGCGTGTTGGGGCCGACGTCGCCGGAGAATAACAGGACGTGTGGGGGAATAGAGGGAGGGACTGGCCAACGTTGGAGGGTACGTACGATAGGGCGGCGGAGGTGCAGCCAGCCATGGGAGGCGGGAGCAGGCGGAGCCGACGGGGTGGTTTGGTTTGGGTGGCTGGAGGAAGAAGAAGACAAGAGATAGAAGATACACGATAGATGTTGGATGTCAATCCAACGGCTGGTAGGCAGAATCGTTTGTTGACTGGCTAGTAAGTCGACACCACCTTGGATAGGCTATTTCCTCGCGGGTCCCAAATGTCAGAATCCAAATCTATCACGGTCATGCAGCCCTTCCTATGAAATTTACAGCCCATTTGATGTGCTAGTTGGAAATAAGTTTGTGGGTGCTGGTGGGGGCTAATACTTGGCTTCTGTAATGTACAGTGAGCTCAAGCAGCCGGCGAGAGTGATGTTATTTCCCTTGGTTGGGATTTGTTAGTTGTTACAATATTTCACTCTAAATTAAATGACTGGCAAGCCATTTGCCTTGCTTCAAAGAAAATATGACAGTCACAACCGAGTTTAAAAGGGCAAGAACATCTAACTCCATCTTACAAACTATATAAAAGCACGAGGGTTAATTGTTCATCAGGTTTACAAAAAAAACCAGGTTGAAAAGGGCAACAACATCTTACTCCAGCACTGTTTTTGGCAGTCACAGTCAAATGGATCGGTCAGGTCCATAGAATGAACATCCTGGGTCGTAAAATTTACTGGATTATGACCACAATATGTTGGAAATAGAAGCCCGGCACGTTCGGAAGCTCTTTTGCCCACCTGAAACTCCTTTTTTTTCCTCTTCCACATACCCATCCGTCAAAACCATGCCGCTGATAAACTTAAGCCTGATGGACAATAGTAACCTCGCATTCAGCAGGAAGAATGTGACAAATCTAGTGTTTACACGGTTGGCTACATATTGTTCTAGCGTTATTGTCTTCAATCGAATCTCATGAGAAGTGAGAAAATCCCGATGCTTACGAATCCACCGATTGGTTATAACTTTCTTACCCCGTCCTGTTGCCTAAATAGACATGAAGATTGAAAATAGTTAAGGTCTAAAAAAAGGAGTGTCGAAAGAGCAACAGCTGAACGGTTAATTCTAGTACACTATATGCGGGCTTCCAATGTGCGTGAAATTATCACCTTTATATACAACTTCTCCAGACATGGAAAGCATTGCAGCAAGCCAATAATCTTGTTCAGATCAAAACTATTCATTTGGATATATAAGATCTTGACAGAATCCAGCACCATTCATAGGCCATCCATGGAGAAACTCTTCATTGAGCATAGAACATAATATTAGTACAAAATGTGTACTCCAAGATGACATATAACTTATGCGCAGAAATTTAAAATGCAGCTTATGGTTACAAGTGTAGATGATAATGTAAAGTACCTGAAGAACTGTGGAGCCAAACACCATATTGAAATGAGCACAGAGATCAGGTATCTTGGATGATGAGCTGCCTTCCGTCAAAACAAATTCCAATTCTTACAAGGTTAGGCAACTTTATTTGGAGACAAACGATTCTAACTGTGAAAACAAGCACCAAGCACTCCAGGGCATGGCAACTGGAGTGGATGATGTTGTGCAATGAGGCCTCCGATATACGAACCCGCACAAGTGAAAGTTTCTTCAGAAATGGGAGTCGAAGGTTTAGTACCAGATTGTCTGGTAGGTCGCACAGCGCAAAGGTGGCGGTGTGGAGAGAGGAGGAAAACCGTTAGATGGACATCGGTGCTGAGGGCACAGGTAGATGGCGTTCGGTATCTGGTAGGTGATTTCCAGGGGAATAGTAGAACTCAAGCAACTGTAGTTCAGTGAATTCAGGGGATTTCAGCCAGGCATCCACCGTGCAGGGCATGGTATGCTTGCTCAGGTAGCATGACGGGATGTAGAGGCTTTGAACGGAGCCCTGGTGGGAGGAGATGATGGCTCTGGGATTTCAGAATCATTGAAGAGAGATAGCTGACGATAGTCGAGATTAAGGGGCACGGTGCACCATAGAGGGCGCCACCGAATTGAGAGGACTTGGGTGCAGCAGCAATCCTTGGTGGGTAGAAGCGAGATGATCTCCCCAAGGACGGCGTCCGGGAGATCGCTGATGCGGTCCACCCGAGATTCTACGGGTTCCTGGGATCCGGTGGGGGTGGGGTCGCCGCTTCTTCCCGCACTACCGGGTGCGGGATCTACAATAGGCGTCGCCGCTGGCGGGAGCCTCATCTTCTTGGCGCTGGGGTCAGCCGACTCCATTTTCCTTGAGGGCGTCGCGTCGCGCTCACGGATTTGAGCAGAGTAACGAATGACGAGCCTAGTTGTAGTGCGAGTGAAGAAGAAGGGGAGCTGGGGTTTTTCTGTAGTAGTGAGGAAGAAGGGGAGCTGGGGTTTTCTGTAGGAGTGAGGTGAGGAATTTGGGGGTACGAGTGGAGTGAGCTGACGTGAGGTGGGTGAGAGTGACGAGGAAGAAGAACACCCAGGTTTTTTTGGGGGGCGGTGTGCTGGGTGTGGGTAGCGCCTCTCATTCAGTAAATATATGGACTTTTTAATTGATTTTACTATTTACTAGGATGGATGGGCTCTTTTGTCTTGGGCCCAGAGAAACAATTACTACTAGTACAATGGAGACACTCTACATCTACCCAGAAAAACAATTACTACTAGTAAAGTGGATACAATACCGCTTCTGGCTCCTCCTAGGTCATCGAAACGTCTCCCTCTACTGAATGTCGTTATACTTTTGCTCACCGACATGTGGGCCATGCAGCGCGCGGGCCCAAATGCCATCCACCAAATTAGAAGACAGTATGCAGGCGGAGAGTCACCCCGGTCGTAGCGCGGCAATAACGAGGCGTCGTATCACAAAACCTCACCTCCCCGCAGTCTAAGGTTGACGGACGAAGCAACCATCATTTCACTCTTCGCTGAATCCCCTTCTCCCTCACCATCTTCAAGAAAGGCAACACTCACATCTGCCACTGTTCTTCTCTCCCAACGAAGGGAAGGTAAGCGGATCCGTGATGTTGGTATATTTTCGTTCAGAGAAAAAAAGAACTTTTGCAAAGCAGTAACCGATCCTCACTCTCTTTTTTGTTTCATTGTCATTGCGATTGTGTTTTCCTTTCAGTGGTCTCCTAGTATTCGTCAGTTTCATGATGGACCAAGGAGAACCAGGCAAAGATCTGCCGATATTGGAGCAGACGTGAGAGGCTGATCCCCACGAGACAGAGAGCTCCAAGAAGATGGAGGCAGCTACCGAGCCAACCCCAGATACGCTCACGGCCACTACTGAGATGGTCAACGCCCCGTTTGAGGTTACAGCCCCAGTGGCACTGCAGGAGCAGTTTTCCCCCTTCGAGGATGTGCCCCCCCGCTGAGCTGCCCAAGGTGATTTTCTTCTTTGCCAATCTCGATTGTGGTTTTTCATCTAAGTATGTGGTGATGAATAATGCAAAATTTTATTAGCTTTGATGCCATGCTATACATAGTGGTTTAAATAACTTGTGTTTCTTGTACTGGAAAGTAATTCAGAATTTGTTTCTGTTTCAATTAGAGCCCTGATGCAGACAAGGATTGTGTGGTTGTACATGTCACTTGCTACGAGGCGGATGACCTAAATATACGCAGTGGGAAAACAGAGTTTTTAGGCTGTTGGATCCTGGAAGCCATTTGCGCTTATACCAATGAAGAGTTGTATTCCAGCCTCACTATTGTCGGGCGTGTTGTCCAGGGTGTACTGAAGCATAAGAAGTTCAAAGCTACTCCTTCGTTTGTGATGTATACTGTTCTTGTCAAGCTTACGCAGGAAGATGACGTGGCATGCCTCCACAAACAAGTTTATGAGTGGCAAGGCCACAAGGTTTTCTTCATGAAGGTTCACAGGATTGAGCTGCTGCCGAACGTCCCCGATGATGTTCATGGCAAGGTCCATCTTGTGTCCAGCCCAAATTAGATCGAGGCATGAAATACTTGCCCCAGCTAGTGTTTAATAGTAGTTTGGATTCTGTCTAATTATCCGAACCTTGCCTGTTATCGAGCCCTCTAGGGCTAGTACACTGTTTGAATCTGTCTATGGGAACTGCTGCTACTTTTGTGTGACCGTGAATCATCGTAATTGTTGCCGAAACAGATATGTCCTCACTAGTTTTATCATACGAGCAGTGTGTGTTTTGATGAAATAGAGTACTCGTTTGAGAACTGTGCGCCGACGTATGCATAAGTACTTGTAAACACTGTTGGTGCTACCCCACTTGTATGCAGTTGTGCAAAACACGGCACATTGGCTCAGCTCGCTTCAACACTAGGCTATCGACCAGCTAACAATCAACAATCTGTTGTCTGACATATAAGCAACCATTTATCTTGTTATAGTGGTTCATGCAGTTAACTGAGGCCACAATGTAAATTCCAAACATTCACACGCTAGTCCAGTGTTCATGTGGAACACTCACACTAAACTCGGCTTCATAAAAAACTTGAAAAGCATAAGTTAAGCAATTTTATACATCTCAATGATTCACAGAACATAACAAACATATACTAGTTCACAGCAAAAGACAAAGTTGTGAGAAGGTTTACAAATCAGGAAAAAACAAGCAAGGCTTCTCTGAGCAAAGGGCCTCCCAGCAGGCTTAAATTTCCTGGAGTTCACTCTGGTTTTTTCTTGTTACCACCATCCAGGGTTAGGTTCTCTCATTCTAGAATAACCAATTATAATTGTGTTCTCAGCTGGAATGCTGAACTAATCCATGTAGTGTACTGACCAGCTGAAATTCTTGTGCATTCCACTAAATTTAAGCACCGCTATTTGCAGAAATAAGCAGACCACAATGCCTCTTTTCCACACACCTGTCCAAAAAACCGTCGTGCAGCCGTGCCAGCTAGTCCTCGGTCCATGGATGAACTGGTAGAAAGTGCATTCCGGACTAGGATACAGTTGTTTTCGCTCGTCCCTGCACTTCCAAAAAACCGTCGTGCAACCGTGCCAGCCAGTCCTCGGTCCATGGATGAACTGGTAGAAAGTGCATGCCAGACTAGGATGCAGTTGTTTTCGCTCGTCCCTGCACTGCAATTAGGAAGTAAAACGTACGAATCAACTTCTTTTATATTGCGTTGGTCATTCTACTCAGTAACTACCAATGTAGGAATACCTGGAAGATGGGTGGTTAGACGACGGCAATGAGGGATAGCCATCTCATTTGGCGCAGTTCCACTAAAATTGAGGTGTGTGCTTTTGATTGCGCGGATAGAAACGATACGGAGACAGACATCCCGAAACGATATGGAGACAGACATCTCTGTTTGCGCAAATACGAAATACGGTTATTTAAACAATGACAGATATTTGCAGTGGCATATGATTAACAACATCATCTGTTGTGTTATAATTGGCACTAGATTGACAGTATGGAAGTGTCCTTACGTAAGTAGCATCACATCACATCAACACTGCCACTAGATTAACATGCAGAATAATAGCATTAGTATTACTGTCATGAGAGTAGCACATGGTCAATAAATGTGCAATCAAATTTGTGCAGTTCCACTGGGATGAAGCAATGTTAGCGGTGTGATATTAAAGTGGTGAGGCAGATGTGGTTGCCAAGAGCGGCAAACACTCAGGCAGCATGTCTGCATTTGTCCCATTTTTTATCTCCTCGGCGACATTTTCCTATGTGAGCACAGGAAATCTAGACCTGCTCATTCTCATTTGCGTTGCCCCCCAACACCCGTCACTCTCTTTCCTTTTTCAACCAAGAGATAGGTCCACTTCCCCCCACCCTTCGCCATCCACCATGCTTTCTTCATATTTTCAACCAAGAGACCGATTGGGTAGCCAGTATCTACTACTTTCCCCCGTTTCCTCTTAGAACCAAGTCCTAGATTCATGCTACAGCTTTCCCACTTTCTTCCCTGTTTGAACCAACTCTTAGAGTCGACTGTATGAACTAGCTTTACCTCTAATAATAGTAAAAGTCTAGGTGGCTTTGGAACAGCAGACGGAAGTAAAAAAAGATCCACACGAAGCCAAGTGGGGAGCTGGGGCAGTAGAGCAAGGCAGGTTTCGAAGGAATATATACCTGAGGGTCGTCGGCATGTGGCAAAGACGGCGTTAGGAGGCCGCATCTTGGCCACAATACCGCAGGGGGGAAGAAGGGGTCGGAGGCCCTTCGGAGCCGGCGCTCTCTCGGAGAGAACGACACGGCCGCCGATCGGGACGCGCAGGCAGCCGTTAGTCTCCTCCCTCGCCGCCGACGAGAGCGTGAACGATGCACCTACACCCCTGCCCCGGTCGAGGTTGTTCGGCCGGATTTGTGACCAGCCGTGAGCTGAGAGAGAGTGTGTCCACCTATGTCTTGCTTAAATCTGGAGAGCATGAGAGAGTGAACGAGAGGAACCCTAGTAAAGCAAGCGCTAAGGCTCCTGCTTATATATATAGTGGAGTGATTTTATTGTACCAGCTTCAAAAAAATGCGCTCCTACTTGTACCCGCGAGTGGGTGTGAGACAACTAGTGCGTGCGTGCACCGCTTATCTTCGTGAGAGTACAATATACTATGCCCAAAGAACATTCGCGACAAGAGTAATAGTATAAGTGTGTGACGTGTGAGCTAAAATAAAATGTGCGCGACGTCTTTTGTTTTTTAGAAGTTCTAAGGGTAGGGTGTGAAGAGAACATAAGTGTGTGACGTCTACCTGCAGATAGACGGTGGGTGCGAGAGGACTTGGGAGGGTGCGTGTGCATGAGAGAGAGGGGGCACGTATCAATGCAATGCATGTGTCCATAAATCATTATCCGGCAAACGTTCGCCACAAGCCTTTTCTTGACGAACGCCGTAAGAACCATTAGATCGGCATCCGACAGTGTCAGTTCTGCCATGTCATTTAATAGAACAACCACTCCTCCTACACACAAATCTTCCACGTGAGTGTTAGCAACTGCCGTATGCTCCCTCCGTTCCAAAATGCAGTGCATATAGCTTTATTGAAAATTCGAACCTCGCAAACTTTTACCGAGTTTTCGTGTACCAAATTGCACATGTAGAATACCCTGTATATATCATTTCATTCATCTTCGAGAGGTAACTATAAATATGGGGGAGGAGTCTACAAAGAAAGACCATCATATCACCTGCAGCAATTTCAACCATCCTTTGGTGTGGAGGAATATCATAGGAACTCTATATGATATGATTTTTATAGGATTTTTTCCTTAGCCAATTGGTTCATAGGAATAGATTCATATACTCCACATTTCAAAGGAAATAAACATGATATCATTTCTATAGCTTTAGAGCCACTTGGTTCATATGAATGGATTCCTATACTCCCATAATTTCAAAGGAAAATAAACATTAGCGTATATTCAATAGAAAAGTTCCTATGATATGAACCAAATTATATCTCTTTTCTAATCCCTCCTCATAGGAATTGAGATACATGTCATCTCTAGATTCAATAGAAAAGTTCCCATGATGTCAACCAAATGACATCTCTTTTCCAATCCCTACTCATAGGAATTGAGATACTCCATGTCATCTCTTTCCCTACAACGTCCATGTATACATCTTCTATTCCTAATTAGCTAGTACAACCCACTAGTAGCTTTTTTCCAAGACATGCAACTATGGCACAAGAACTATATAGTGTGCTAATAACTTGAAAGATGGTCGCTGGATGAAGCTAATCCGACAGTGCAGAGATGGCAAATCCGAGCACTATTGGCCGTTGGATATCATCAACATTCCACCAGATCTGCCACATGTACAATTTAGAAGACTCCATGGTTGAACTTAAGCATAATGCACAAAGCTCAAAACACAAGCACTTCTCCTTTGTTCTAGAATCTTCTCATAATTGATTTTTTTTCTAAATGAATTGCCATTATTTGTTTTTTACTTTATGCTTTACAATGCACAACCCCATGAATCTTAACATTTTTATAAAACTAATTGATTTTGAATGAGATGAACTATAAGAACTAAACGAACATCTACATCATGCATATATGACTCAAAGCTTTACATGCTATAGTGTGTATTTATTCATAATTTGGTTTCGAAATCTCATGCGTTCAATGCATGTGTACCTTACTAGTTTTGAGTAGAGTAGCAAATTTCACGTGGCCCCGGGTATATAAAATGCAGGGCCCATGCATCATTGCCTTTCGGTCGAACCTACGTCCACAATTTTTTGTACGTACTATATCTCCATTGGTCCCCGAACCCAAAATGCTACCTCGTTCCCCTAAAACCAAGCGGCCCACACATATTTAAGGCATCGACTCGAACTCAATCCCTCTACCGTTTACTACGACGTGGCCCCGCACGCCCTAGTAGTACTCCTACAAACCCTACCGCCGCACGCATCCAGCTTAATGCGGGAAAGGTGGGGCTTTGTGATTTGACCCCTCATCGCTCATTTTCTACTACTGTGGCGCTACGACCGGGGTGCCTCCAATTCCAACCGCTGCTCCGAACTATAATTTGGTGCATCGCACGTGGAACAAGACGGTGGATGAGCCACATGTCGGCCAAAGGGGTCCTGTTAAGTGTGTCGCCATTTCGTGTGCGGACTGACCCTGCTTGAGTCGCTACGCCAACACGACAGGTGCAGCCTACCACTTGGTTTTGCTCCTTGGTGAATCCCGATTATATTGATCTAAAAAGATACGTACTGAACTACCCTCTCCGTCTCATTTTTTTAGACGTCTCGGCTTATAGGGCGTGCACGTAGTTCTAGGTCATCCATTTGACTAACTAAATCTGAGTTACTATGTCACAAAAGTATATCGTTGGATTATTAAGTGGATGTAGTTTCTAAACATATACTGTTCATCACATATATAGCCAGTTAAATTCTCAACCTAGAACGATGTTCATGCCATGTAAACCGATACGGAGGAAGTATTGTAGTAAAAATGAGGTGATTTTACCGAGCGATCAGCGGGGGAGCACGGCCTGTCATGCGGTCCCACGTGTCATGATGTACCTAGGCGATGCGCGTGTCCCTCTTGAGGCAGAAGCAATACTACGTGGTTTGAGATGAGGCGAACCGAAGTATGAAATAATGGTTGCTTCGTCCGTCTGGGAAGGTGCGGCATTGTGATTTGACGTCTCATTGCTCATTACTACTACTACTGGGGCGGTACGACTGGGGTGCATCCCCCTGCTGTTCCGCACTGTTATTTGGTGCTTGACACGTCGACCCGGTTGCTATATGTCCCACATGTCGGCGACAGGAAGTACATAATTCATGAAAGCGAGCGTCGACGGAGGAGTACAAGACACGGCTTGGGTTTTTGCTGCTTCGCACGATCCATCGATACAAACCCGTACTAAAAAAAGGCGAGGGCGGGTCTTTTCCCGCGCGGCAGGCAGGGGAGTTTAGCATAGTCTGTTCAAGGCAAGGAGGCTGGAAGGGAAACAAGCAAATAAAGGTTGAGCGACTTAGTTCTGGGAAAATCTGATTTTACGGAGTACGTACCCACTAGGGTTTATAGGGCTCATCTACAAAACATTCGTTTTTCCATTTTATAAGTCTCAATTCTACTACTAGTAGTAGTACCATCACATGTTGGATTTCGAGGTGCGTTAGATCACCTGATGCAAGCAGTGTCAAGAGAAAACTCACCAATGCATGTAGAAGTTCATGGAAATTTAGTGGTCATTCATGCATTCGTTCTAATTAATGCCTCGGTAAACATAACTTCTTGAGAAAAACGAGCGTACTAATTACTTGTGCAAACTAGGAGTACAAAATTAATTCGACCACTCACCGTCTACCTTGGTTGGAGAGATTTTGAAATTGAGCCATAAACTGGAAAGGAGGGAGTGGTAACTTTTGTCTCGATTACTATTTGTGGCCTTGTATAGATGCAAAATGTCTTTTTTTATAGTGGCCTTGTATAAGAGGGTGCTTGGATCCAAGGGACTTATTTTAGTCTGACTAAAAATAGTCTCTTTAAGAGGCTAAAGTTCCAAGCACCCCTGACTAAAGAGGGGCTAAAACTAGTCTTGAGACTAAAAAAATTTAGTCAGGGGTACCCCTACTAAAATGTGGATTAGTCCTCTCTCTCCTCATTTAGCTCCTCTCCTTTAACACAGACGAGTTCTGGATTGGAGGGTTTGGAGGATAATAAATGCTCATTAACTTGATTTTAGTCTCTTTAGTATTTGGATCCAAGCATGGGTGAGGCTAGCAAGTTTTAGTCCCACTACTTCTAGTCATGAGACTAAAACGTATCCAAGCACCCTCTAAGTAAATGGAGGGAGTACTAAAGGACATATATATTCCAAAAAATATGTTAATCTCTCTAACCAAGGTAGGGACGAGGAGTAAATGGAGGGAGTACTAGTAAAATTTTCTCCTCGTCCTGCGAGCCACCGCGCGCGTGGGCGAGGGAGCGGGCGTAAGGCGTAGTAAGCAAGCTTCACCTCATCCTGCGAGCCACCACACCCGTGGGCGGGGGAGACGGCATACTAAGCAAGCTTCTCCTCATTCTGCGAGTTGACGGGACACATCAAAAGTACTCCAGTGTATAGAGCCTTGCCTCTAAGGTAGGCCCCACATGGTTTGCCTCTTTTTTAACATAATGCATCAAGTCGCAATTTGTTTGTTCACCTCTGGTAGACGATCCTCCCTCCATCTAGTGGACAACCAGTACACGTGTCAAGTTACCACGTGGGCTGCCTTTTCGTACATAAATGAGCTCCACCGTGTACCCGTGCGGGTGTGGTTGGGAAAGAGACGGGAGTACGTGCGCCGTGCATGCACCTCTTCTCTTCGTGCACGTCCCCCACCTACGTGGGTGTGTGTGAGAGGGACTATAGAGATACAAACCTAGACATAATGCGCCGTCCATCCCCATGCCTCCGCCCAGTCCGACCACCAGTCACCACCACGCCCCACTCCTCCTCACCTTATCTCTCATCTTTCTCCCTCCATTTTATATACAAGGCCACTATCAAAATTACAATTTGCAGATATACAAGGCCATTAACACTAATCGATGCAATATTAATGGTGTTTGCCTCGTAGTACTACTAACAAAGGAGGACATTAATTATCCCTTGTGTGCATGTGGGAGTGTGAGCATTGGCTTGATGTGCATGAAAGAGAAGAATACACATTAATTTACATGGCAAACAAGGAAACAAGGTGGCTTGCAACATTGAGTTAGAAGACATTAATTTTTGCCTTGGTACCTGTAATATGGGTTTGTGGCCTTGTATACAAAAATGGAGTCTGATAAAATTCTCGAGATACCATTTATCTGATAAAATTCTCGAGCAATCATTAGTTTTTACAAAATGGGATTACCCCTGCATGGGTCAATCACAACAGGTGTTTTGTAAAAAAATGCATCTTGATGTTCCGTGCAATGCACGGGCATCTTGCTAGTCCATGAAAACAACACATGGCAAAATTCCATGGCGAACGAGGGATTTGAATCTGTTGGGAGGGGCTATTTGGATCTTGCCCGGGGTAGCCAAAATATTGGCGACCCTTTTGTCCACCGGTGCCTTTGCCATCGATGAACGAGGAATGGCTCGGGTTCTCATGCATCCTCCAGCGCGCACGTTGGAGACGAGCTCGCACGAGCTGTGTTCTTTTTGTCCCACCACGCCGCCCGAGCCGCCCGCAGACCGACCGGCGACCCGCAAATTACGCCATCCAACCGTAGCCGCACACATTATGACATCAAGTCAACCAACCAGATGAAATTCATGCAAACACGGCGATATTTCATATAAACAACAACGGAAATCATATAAGATACCGGATTTTCATACAAACATGACGGATTTCATTACATTCAAATGAACTACACGGTGCTAGTTCTAGACAGCACAGGTATATAATACCTGGCCTAAATGGTCGCCCGCCGATCGATTTGTGTTCCTCATGTCCGGCAGCACGATCACCGGACTGCCGGGAGCCCCGGAGGTATATGCGGGGTCAACGAAGGTCCTCGCAAGAAAAGGATCCGGCAAGACACCTGCTGTGTACGCCGGCGTCGCCTCCGTGGTGGCCTTCATGGGACCCAAGCGGCGGCGGCCCTCCGTGTTCTACTTCTCCTTGATGATGGCGGCGGACGGGGAGGCGCTCGCCACCGACTCATCGCTCTCCGTGCACCCAGCTTCTGTCGCTGCTTGCATGGCGCGGCCACGGGCATGGGAGTCTCGGCCACAGAAACGGGAGACGCGGTACGAGGCGACGGCATGGATGGCAGCAACGATGCCCGTGCGCCGCTCCTTGTCGAGCTGGCCTGGAGTGGCGAGTTGCTGAACCGCGCGCCGGCTTGGGGCGGCAACTGGCTCCGTCGGGCGAGGGGATGGAGGTGGATCAGCGACCTGGATAGCTCATATCCGGCGGGCTCGACGGGCCATCCAGCCGGCTTGGATGCGGAATAACTACTCTTCGTAAGCCATTGTAAGAGGAGCGGCGGAGGTGTGCGATTCTTGGCCGGCGTTTGGCCTCGTTTAAATAGGAGATTAAATAGACGGCGGACGGGAGGAGCTCAGCCGGCGTTGCGTTTAATGCCGGCCCGGTCTTGAACGGACGTGTGTCCAGAGTGGGTTTCTCGGCTTCCACACGGGCGGGTTTCATGGAGGCGTTTGAATGCGGCAAGGAGGCGTGTTCAGCCGGGCGTGCAGCGAGTGGCGCCCTCGACTCCGACGTAGGACAGCACGCCGTTCTTCCACTGACGTGTGTGCTCTTTGGGTACATGGCCTGCATGTCAGTGACCCAACGCAGGCAGCGCACAGCAGAGGAACCTTTGGTGGGCCAGGGCGGTCAGAAGCGGGCATTTCTGTAGCGAGCAGACCTCAAATAGTCTGTGCTGCTGTGCACCAGTGTCATCCCTGGATCAGTAATGCTGACACGCACAGTACAAATGGAGGATTTATAACAGAGTAGCAATCACACACTTATTACATCGAATATCTCCAAAGAGAATAAGTATGATAAATATGGCTTAAGGCCATCTAAATACGATAACAGCGGAAGACTTGGAAGATAAGTGAGTCCATCAACTCCAGCGGCATCACTGAGTATAAGACCACGACCTAAGGCACCTTACTCGTCGTCTGAAAAGTCTGCAACATGAAACGTTGCAGCCCGAAAACGGGTCAGCACATAGAATATGCTGGCAAAATAACACATAGAGAATAATGAACAAAGTGATGCTATACTACATGCATATTTGGCTGGTGGAAAGCTCTATGGTTATGGTTTTGCGAAAAAGCCAATTTTTCCCTACTGCAAAGGAATAAATTTTATTTAACTATCATGATCGTTGTTAAACATTGAGATGGTTGACAGCATCTCAATCCCAATTAAGAATCATCATTAACCCAGCAAAATTAATTAAAAGTAACATGGTGATGAGACTCAAATGATAATCCAGGTACTAGATACTCAAGTTGTCCATAACCGGGGACACGGCTAACCATGATTAGTTTGTACACTCTGCAGAGGTTTGCGCACTTTTCCCCACAAGACTCGATCTCCTCCGTTGGATTTCTCGCACTACATGGTGTTTGAGAAACGGATGATCGAGACACAGTCTTTCAGAAGCATTTACTCTCTACTCCGGGCAGACCGTTACACCTACAATCCCCCTACATCTGCTAGTCCACCTCTTCAAGAGCTCACACAACTTACTCAACTATGCCAGAGCCCATAATGGCTTGTGGCTGCACATGGAAGTTTCTAGCATGAATAATCTTATGATCCCTTTGAGCCTGGGTGGCGGTCCTTATACAAACAGACAACACTGGATTCTCCAGGTGCCTCAATCCACCCAGATGTGATTTTTAGTTGCCACCTTAGGTAAACCATCATTAACAATCTCACATCTGTCATGAATATCTCTTAAACCCAATCCACGTCTACGAGCATAGCATGGCAATATAATAGCAACGTAGAAGGAACTCCCAAGGGTTTGATAAAAGAACAGGTAATAGGTACTACCTCAAGTACTTCCCAATTCCCACAATTTAATTAGATCCTAATCATGCAATGTTTGAGGAATAGATCTAATGCAATAAAAACTGGGTATGGAAGGTATGATCAAAGTGTTACTTGCCTTGCTGATGATCCGCGAAACCTAGCGATTCGAAGTAACAAGCGGCACACTCCGGGTACTCTATCGCAAACAAACAAGCAAACAATAAGTACTCATCTAATGCACAGGTAAAACTCGAACGAAAAATCCAACCAGAAAGTTCAACTTAAGAACTCCGGTTTGCAAACAGAATCAACTCGAACGAAGCAATGAAAGTCAAACGGCGAAAGAAACAAGCTTCACTTACTAATCTGGATCTAGGTCAAATTTTACAGTAGCAAAAACTTGTTTGAGTAGGTTAAACGGGAAGCGAATTTCGAGACAAAACTCTAGGCGCTTGAATCGCCTGATTCCGATAAACGAGCGAAAAGTTAAACAGAAACGAAGATCCGATCAGAAATCGAGATCTGAGAAAATCAGGAAAATTTCGACGAAAAAGAAAAACGGACGAACGGTTAAAGAACGGACGTTCGTTAACAGAGAAAATCTGACGAACGCGTTCGTTAAAACGAACGGGTCGGTGAACGTTCACAAAATAACAGAACCGAAGAAATAAACCGATCTAGGGTTTAAAAAAACAAACGGTTTTTTTTAAAAAACCGGCAAACGACGGCGAGGTAATACCTCGTCGGGGCGGGGCTCCGGCGGGGCTCGGCTGGCTCCGGCGAGGGCGACGGGGTGCGGCGGGGTGCGGCGGGGCTCGGGGCGGCTCCGGCGGCGGCGAACGGCGAGCGGGGCGGCGGCGGTGCGGGCTCCCAGCGGCGGCGGCTCGGGCTCCCAGCGGCGGCGGCTCGGGCGGCTCAGGGCGCGGGTACGGGGTGGGGGGGGTGGCGGCGGCTTATAAGAGGGGGGGGGGGTGGCGGCTTGGAGGAGGGGGCAAGGCAGCGGCTCCGGCGGAGTCCGAGCCGGACACGACGGCGACGGCGGCGGCGTACGCGCGGAGGAGACGCGCGGGATGGGCCGGCGGCTCGGCTGGGCCTCGGCCCGGTTGGGCGCGGCGCAATTCTTTTTTTTTAAACGTTCCGCCAAAAAAATTCATAGAGAAATAAAAAAAAATCCAAAAAAGATAAAACAAATTTTTCCCGTCTAGTTAGAATATTTAGAACAGGGTGAACATTTATTTGACACAAAATAAATTTTTGAAAACATGCAATATTTTTTTAATGCAATTAAAATTGCAAATAAAATCCGAATAAAATCCAATAAATGATTTTAACATTTTTCCTCCAATATTTCAATTGTTTTGGAGAAGTCATATTTTCTCCTCTCGTTTATTTCTAAATGAAATATTTTTCCGGAGAGAAAATAATTAAAACCAAAATCCTCGTTTTATTATTTGATGAAAATCAAATATGAAAATTTTGAGACAATCCCCAACTCTCTCCGTGGGTCCTTGAGTTGCTTAGGATTTATCGAGGATTCGTCAAATGCAATAGAATATGATATGCAAGATGATCTATGTATAACATACCAAATTGAAAATTTGGGATGTTACAAACCTACCCCCCTTAAGATGAGTCTCGCCCTCGAGATTCGGGTTGGCTAGAAAACAGGTGGGAGTGGTCCTTCCGTAGATCTTCCTCTCGCTCCCAGGTGGCTTCATCTCCCGTGTGGTGACTCCACTGGACTTTGCAAAACTTGATAACCTTACTGCGGGTAACTCGGCTGGCATACTCAAGAATCTTAACTGGTTTCTCCTCATAGGTCAAATCCCTTTCCAGCTGAATCGCTTCCAGCGGCACAGTATCTCTCAGTGGTATCTCAGCCATCTCTGCGTGGCACTTCTTCAACTGGGAAACGTGAAATACATCATGAACTCCAGACAATCCTTCGGGCAATTCCAGCTTGTAGGCAACCTCTTCCATACGTTCCAAAACTCTGTATGGTCCGATAAAACGGGGTGCTAACTTTCCCTTAACTCCAAAGCGCTTCACTCCTCAAAGTGGTGATACTCGAAGATAAACTCTGTCTCCGACTTCATGAACTGTCTCCTTTCGTTTAGAATCAGCATAACTCTTCTGCCTGGACTGGGCTACTTTGAGCCTATCGCGAATCAACCTCACTTTCTGTTCAGACTCCTTAATCAAATCTGGTCCAAACAACTGACGGTCTCCAACTTCGTCCCATAACAACGGTGTTCTACACCTCCTTCCGTACAAAGCTTCGAAAGGGGCCATCTTCAAACTGGTTTGATAACTGTTGTTGTAAGAAAACTCTGCATATGGCAAATTGTCATCCCAACTAGATCCATAATCTAGTGCACAGGATCTCAACATGTCCTCCAAAATCTGGTTGACTCTCTCGGTCTGTCCATCTGTCTGTGGGTGAAAAGCTGTACTAAATTCTAGCCTGGTTCCCAACATTTCATGTAATTGCTTCCAAAACTTCGAGGTAAACTGGGTTCCTCTGTCTGATACAATGGTCCTCGGAACTCCATGCAAACATACGATCCTGGTCATGTATATCTTTGCCAACTTAGCACTGGTGTAAGTGGTCTTCACTGGAATGAAATGAGCCACTTTCGTCAAACGGTCGACTACAACCCATATTGAGTCATAGCCTGAACGAGTCCTGGGTAATCCTGTGATAAAATCCATGCCTATTTTATCCCACTTCCATTCGGGTATCGGCAATGGTTGTAGCAATCCTGCTGGCTTCTGATGCTCTGCCTTCACTCTCTGACATACATCACAAACTGCTACATACTCTGCAATATCCTTCTTTATTCCTGTCCACCAGAAAGTATTCTTCAGATCCAAATACATCTTGGTATTTCCTGGGTGAATCGAGTACGGTGAATCATGGGCTTCTTGCAAAATCAACTTCCTGATCTCCGGATCTTTTGGCACATACACGCGGTCCTCAAACCATAAGGTATCGTGCTCATCCTCACGAAATCCCTTGGCTTTTCCTTTGCTCATCTTCTCCTTTATCCCTTCAATCTCCTTGTCTGTCTTCTGAGCTTCTCTGATCCTTTCCATCAAGGTAGACTGAATCTCCAGTGTCGCTAAATAGCCTCTGGGGACTATTTCCAAACATAGTTCGCGAAGGTCCTCGGCTAACTCCTGAGGTAACTCTCCTGTCATGAGGGTGTTGACATGACTCTTGCAGCTCAACGCGTCTGCTACTACGTTAGCCTTCCCTGGGTGATAATGCAATCTCATATCATAGTCCTTTATGAGCTCCAACCATCTCCTCTGTCTGAGGTTTAACTCCTTCTGCGTGAAAATATACTTCAAACTCTTGTGATCCGTATACACCACACAATGGTTTCCGATGAGGAAATGTCTCCATGTCTTCAACGCATGCACCACGGCTGCTAACTCCAAATCATGTGTGGCATAATTCTTCTCATGGGGTTTTAGTTGTCGTGAAGCATATGAAACAACTCTTCCTTCCTGCATAAGCACTGCTCCAAGTCCTCGATGAGAAGCGTCGCAATAAACTTCATAGTCCTTGCATTGATCTGGTAGAATCAGCACTGGTGATGTGACCAATCGTTTCTTCAACTCCTGGAAACTAGCTTCACATTCCTCAGTCTAATTGAATTTGGTGTCCTTCTTCAATAGCTCAGTCATGGGTTTTGCAATCTTCGAGAAATTCTCGATGAATCTCCAGTAGTATCCTGCAAGTCCAGGAAAACTCCGGATTTCTCCAACTGTCGTGGGTGATTCCCAACTTGTCACTGTATCAACCTTGGCAGGGTCTACTGCTATTCCTTCTCCAGAAATAACATGTCCAAGGAATCCAACTTCCTTCAGCCAAAATTCACACTTGCTGAACTTGGCGTATAACTGATGTTCTCTGAGCTTCTCAAGTACCAATCGCAAATGCTCCTCATGCTCTTCCTCATTCTTGGAAAAGACTAAAATATCATCAATGAACACCACGACGAACTTATCCAAAAACTCCATAAACACTTTGTTCATCAGGTTCATGAAATAGGCAGGTGCGTTAGTCAGACCAAATGACATAACGGTATACTCATACAATCCATATCTGGTGGTAAAAGCCGTCTTAGGTATATCCTGCTCTCGAATCTTTAACTGATGGTATCCTGATCGTAGATCGATCTTGGAAAATACTTTAGCTCCTTGTAGGCGGTCAAACAAATCATTGATCATCGGCAGCGGGTACTTGTTTTTGATGGTTACTTCATTCAATCCACGGTAATCAACAACCATCCTCAGCGATCCATCTTTCTTCTCCACTAGAAGTACTGGTGATCCCCAAGGTGACGAACTTGGGCGAATATAGCCTTTATCCAGTAACTCCTTGATCTGCTTCTTAATTTCCTCCAAATCTTTTGCGGGCATCCGGTACGGTCTCTTAGATATTGGCCCTGTGCCTGGCAAAAGTTCAATCAAGAACTCAATGTCTCTATCTGGTGGCATGCCTGGCAACTCTTCTGGAAATACATCCGGGTAATCCTTCACCACTGGTACTTCCTCCTGTACAACTCCTGATAAGGAATTTACTTGGGTCCCCTTCGGCATATGCCTGGATACATACTTGATCCTTTTTCCTTCTGGGGTGGTAAGAAAAATTGTCTTGCTGGCACAATCGATGTTTCCTCCATACAACGATAGCCAATCCATTCCCAAAATCACATCCAAACCTTGCGACTCCAAAACTATGAGGTCTGAGGGGAAAACATGCCTACCAATGGCTCATGGCATCTGAAAACATCCTTGGCTTGCCATATACTCTGCTCCTGGCGAGGTTACTAACATAGGGGTTCTGAGAACTTTGGTGGACAGCTTAAACTTATTCACAAATCCCCTTGCTATGTATGAATGCGATGCACCAGTATCGAAAAGAACGGTTGCAGTAAATGACTTAACCAAAAACTTACCTATTACTGCATCAGGCTGAGCTTCAACCTCCTCCACGCTCACGTGGTTCACGTGTCCTTTGTTGAACGGGTTCGGCTTCTTCCCAGAGCTTCCATTACCATTTCCATTCTGGGCTTCAGGACAATCAGTTGCATAATGTCCAGTCTTCTGGCACTTGAAACAGGTAACGTGACTTAGATCCCTCTTGGCTGGGGTAGATGGGTTGGTGCGGTTCTGTCCGTTGGTTCCTCCATTTCCATTACCATTCTTGGAGCCATTATGGTTGTGCGAACTACCTCCTCCATGGGTATGCTGAAACTGTCCTCCCAGCTTCGGGGCAAAACGTGGCTTCTGTTGAACTCCAGAGTTATACTTCCCTTGTCCATACTTCCTCTTACGGTTTTCAATCTGCTGTTGCTTCCCTTCAATCATGAGAGCTCTATCTACCAGCTCCTGGTAGTTGTTGAAGGTTGCTACCATCAACTGCATAATCAGTTCATCATTCAGTCCTTCCAAAAATTTCTCCTGCTTGGCAGCATCTGTAGCAACGTCATCTGGTGCATAACGTGCTAACTTACTGAAATCCTCCACATACTCGCCTACGGTGTGTCCTCCTTGGCGTAGGTTGCGAAACTCACGCTTCTTCATAGCCATAGCTCCTGCTGAAACATGTGTTGTACGGAAAGCTTGCTGAAACTGGTCCCATGTGACAGTGTCAATAGGGTGCGTGGCTGTATAATTCTCCCACCATGATGCTGCGGGTCCATCAAGCTGATGTGCGGCAAAGCGCACTCTTTCCGCATCTGTGCATCCTGCAGTGGTCAACTCCCTTCCAACTTTGCGGAGCCAATAATCCGCAACAATCGGCTCGGTGCTACTGGAGAACACCGGCGGGTTTAGCCTTAAGAAACGGGCTAAGTGATCAACAGGTGGTGGTGGCGGTGGGTTGTTGTTGTTGCCTTGGTTCTGCACTAACACTTGCATCAGGGCATTCTGTTGCTGAATCAACTGGGTGATCTCCGGTGGGAAAACAAATCCGGTGTCGCGTCTCGGAGGCATCTGATAGGTTAAAAAAGATGAGAGTTAAGAATAGAATGAGGTCTAGAGGGAAAACACTACCCATATGCTCATGAGACAAATACAATCAATATCACTCAATCAATTCAAACCAGGCATACAATCGATCTAACTAGCGTTACAAAAGTGCTTGAACTATACTATTAAATGGGGAAAACTACTATTGATATGGTGGTCTACTAGAAATTCTGATCAGTTGAAGACTCCATGATGTCTGCTCCAGCTTCATCAACAAAGTCATCTTCACTTGGTTCCGAGTCGGTGTCGTCGATGATGATGTAGTTATCCGGACAAGTGCAGTCGTCATCCTTTGCTTTTGGCACTGGATTTCCCATGAATACTCCAATCTTCTTCTCCAGGTCGTCATTCTTCCCTACTAGTGCGATGATTTCCTCCATATAATCCTCGCGTGTAGCCTTGAGTTCTTCCTCCAGCTCCTTGATCTTGGTTAATGCCTTCTTCAGTTCTTCCTTGTCCGTGCACATCTGGTTCTCCTGGCGACGAATGTGTTGGTTTTGCTCCTGGATGAAAGCTGCAATTGATCCATCCTTCTTGGTTCTGATCATCTCCCATTGCGCGTCTCGGCGTCCACAAATCTGATAAATTGTATCCTTAAGCTCCTGGTGGTAGACTTCTCCAATGTGTCCCATAGCGATGTGGGTGGCCATGCTCTTCCCTAAACTCCAGGTTGGTGCTTCGAAAACCAATCTTATGGGTTCAGTAACTGGCACAAACGTCCTTCCTGGAATGTGAACTTGAATCTTCCAGCTCTCCTCTTCGGGTAATGTGGCGTTGTAGGTTCCGGTGATGCTTGGTATTCCTATGTTCAAGTACTTGGTGACTTCCTTCAAGTGTCGACCAAAAGGCGTGTCTTCATCGGGTTGCATGAACTTGCTCCTTGCATCCGCCATTCCTAAAAGAGTAGAAAGTGGAGAGGGGTCAGAAATGAGAAGAGAGAAGCTTTCTAGGGCTTAAGCTTAGTGGCCGTGTCCTACAGTCAGCGTGTGCTCTGATACCACCTTTGTAGCGACCAGACCTCAAATAGTCTGTGCTGCTGTGCACCAGTGTCATCCCTGGATCAGTAATGCTGACACGCACAGTACAAATGGAGGATTTATAACAGAATAGCAATCACACACTTATTACATCGAATATCTCCAAAGAGAATAAGTATGATAAATATGGCTTAAGGCCATCTAAATACGATAACAGCGGAAGACTTGGAAGATAAGTGAGTCCATCAACTCCAGCGGCATCATTGAGTATAAGACCATGACCTAAGGCACCTTACTCGTCGTCTAAAAAGTCTGCAACATGAAACGTGCAGCCCGAAAACGGGTCAGCACATAGAATATGCTGGCAAAATAACACATAGAGAATAATGAACAAAGTGATGCTATACTACATGCATATTTGGCTGGTGGAAAGCTCTATGGTTATGGTTTTGCGAAAAAGCCAATTTTTCCCTACTGCAAAGGAATAAATTTTATTTAACTATCATGATCGTTGTTAAACATTGAGATGGTTGACAGCATCTCAATCCCAATTAAGAATCATCATTAACCCAGCAAAATTAATTAAAAGTAACATGGTGATGAGATTCAAATGATAATCCAGGTACTAGATACTCAAGTTGTCCATAACCGGGGACACGGCTAACCATGATTAGTTTGTACACTCTGCAGAGGTTTGCGCACTTTTCCCCACAAGACTCGATCTCCTCCGTTGGATTTCTCGCACTACATGGTGTTTGAGAAACGGATGATCGAGACACAGTCTTTCAGAAGCATTTACTCTCTACTCCGGGCAGACCGTTACACCTACAATCCCCCTACATCTGCTAGTCCACCTCTTCAAGAGCTCACACAACTTACTCAACTATGCCAGAGCCCATAATGGCTTGTGGCTGCACACGGAAGTTTCTAGCATGAATAATCTTATGATCCCTTTGAGCCTGGGTGGCGGTCCTTATACAAACAGACAACACTGGATTCTCCAGGTGCCTCAATCCACCCAGATGTGATTTTTTAGTTGCCACCTTAGGTAAACCATTATTAACAATCTCACATCTATCATGAATATCTCTTAAACCCAATCCACGTCTACGAGCATAGCATGGCAATATAATAGCAACGTAGAAGGAACTCCCAAGGGTTTGATAAAAGAACAGGTAATAGGTACTACCTCAACTACTTCCCAATTCCCACAATTTAATTAGATCCTAATCATGCAATGTTTGAGGAATAGATCTAATGCAATAAAAACTGGGTATGGAAGGTATGATCAAAGTGTTACTTGCCTTGCTGATGATCCGCGAAACCTAGCGATTCGAAGTAACAAGCGGCACACTCCGGGTACTCTATCGCAAACAAACAATCAAACAATAAGTACTCATCTAATGCACAGGTAAAACTCGAATGAAAAATCCAACCAGAAAGTTCAACTTAAGAACTCCGGTTTGCAAACAGAATCAACTCGAACGAAGCAACGAAAGTCAAACGGCGAAAGAAACAAGCTTCGTTTACTAATCTGGATCTACGTCAAATTTTACAGTAGCAAAAACTTGTTTGAGTAGGTTAAACGGAAAGAGAATTTTGAGACGAAACTCTAGGCGCTTGAATCGCCTGATTCCGATAAACGAGCGAAAAGTTAAAAAGAAACGAAGATCCGATCAGAAATCGAGATCTGAGAAAATCAGGAAAATTCCGACGAAAAAGAAAAACGGACGAACGGTTAAAGAACGGATGTTCGTTAACAGGGAAAATCCGACGAACGCGTTCGTTAAAACGAACGGGTCGGTGAACGTTCACAAAATAACAAAACCGAAGAAATAAACTGATCTAGGTTTTTTTTTAAACAAACGGTTTTTTTAATAAACCGGCAAACGACGGCGAGGTAATACCTCGTCGGGGCGGGGCTCCGGCGGGGCTCGGCTGGCTCCGGCGAGGGCGGCGGGGCGGCGGCGGGGTGCGGCGGGGCTCGGGGCGGCTCCGGCGGCGGCGAACGGCGAGCGGGGCGGCGGCGGTGCGGGCTCCCAGCGGCGGCGGCTCGGGCGGCTCGGGGCGCGGGTACGGGGAGAGGGGGGGGTGGCGGCGGCGGCTTATAAGAGGGGGGGTGGCGGCTTGGAGGAGGGGGCAAGGCAGCGGCTCCGGCGGAGTCCGAGCCGGACACGGCGGCGGCGGCGGCGTACGCGCGGAGGAGATGCGCGGGATGGGCCGGCGGCTCGGCTGGGCTTCGGTCCGGTCGGGCGCGGCGCAATTCTTTTTTTTTTTAAACGTTCCACCAAAAAAATTCGTAGAGAAATAAATAAAAATCCAAAAAAGATAAAACAAATTTTTCCCGTCTAGTTAGAATATTTAGAACAGGGTGAACATTTATTTGACACAAAATATATTTTTGAAAACATGCAATATTTTTTTAATGCAATTAAAATTGCAAATAAAATCCGAATAAAATCCAATAAATGATTTTAACATTTTTCCTCCAATATTTCAATTGTTTTGGAGAAGTCATATTTTCTCCTCTCGTTTATTTCTAAATGAAATATTTTTCCGGAGAGAAAATAATTAAAACCAAAATCCTCGTTTTATTATTTGATGAAAATTAAATATGAAAATTTTGAGACAATCCCCAACTCTCTCCGTGGGTCCTTGAGTTGCTTAGGATTTATCGAGGATTCGTCAAATGCAATAGAATATGATATGCAAGATGATCTATGTATAACATACCAAATTGAAAATTTGGGATGTTACAATTTCATAAACCGATGATTGTTCATTGAGTGTGAGGTCATCCTTTTCATGTAGATAAGCCTACTATGTTGATAGCCCGTTCGATACGTTCTGATTCATAAAGACCGCTACAAACATCAATGTTCTGCTTATCACAGATAAGATTGATTAATACCCGTAACAATCCATGTCCTTAACAAAGGGTGCATGCATGTATAGGTTGAGCGTGTGTCTTGCGTCGTGTGTTGTGTGCATGCAGGCGTGCGAGTGTTGCGTGCGTGCAAGGGTACGTTTCAGTGTTGCATGCATGTGTGCGTACGTGCATGTGTTTGTGAGTGCATGTGTACGCGTCAGTGTTGCACGCCTGCATGCGTGCATGTGTTCGTTATGTGTACGTGTCAGTGTTGCACGCCTTCATGCGTGCGTGTCTTGCGTGCGTGCGTGTGTACGTGCGGGGTGAGGCTACACGTCAGTCGACTGGCTTTTTCATCTCTGGTCATTAGATTTTCCAGCCGTTGGATACGAAATCAAGGGCCTGCAGTTTATCATCAAACTCCACCCCCCTGAGCCGCCAGCCACTACCGGCCGAACCGCCGGCCCCCGCCGCCCCGCCCGCCCCGAAACCACTCCTCCCCGCCTGTCCGCCGCCGCACCGGCCATCCCTCTAGCCCCCCCCCCCGCGCCGAGCATTTTCTCCGGCGATCCCCACCCCACCGCCCAATCAACGCCCCCACCGCCGGCGACTGCCAACCAGAGGTCTCACGACTACGAGTACCCACCGACCACTAATTTATTACCATTTCTGTCCTTCATATACGCGCTGATGGGTGGGCCCTATGGTAATGTGCGCTACTGAATGTGGACCATTTGACTGGTCAATTGATCGTGTCATCAACAAATTACGAAGCTGTATGGTGAGCCAGTGACCGTATGATCACCCTCAAATGTATTTTATTAACACAGTACAGACTCAAACTACCATTTCTTTCTTTCATATACGGGCTGACAGGTGGGCCCCACGGTTAAGCGCCCCGATGGTGCAACACTAGTTGCGCCACGTGGAACATTTGAGTGGTCAATTGATTGTGCCATCAACAAAATACGGAGTTGTACGGGTGAGCCAGTGACCATATAATCATGACATGTATTTTTTCAACACGCTACAGACGCAAGGGCTCATATATACGCGCAAGCACTCACCGCTATAAGCGCACACACGCAGACCCTACCCCTATGAGCACCTTCGAGAGAGTGGGCCAGCATATGATCTTGAGATTTTACGAAGTCACCATAGGTGCCTCATAGTCGAGTGGAACGTCTCCTCCCACTGACGCACATCGCCGGAAAATACTAAAATTAACCCAGGATAAATGCGAGCACCGGGACTTTAACCCTGGTGGGCTCAAGAAACCACTGTCCTCCTAACCATCCAACCACATGTTGGTTAGCACGACAAAATGTATGTTGTGACCGTGATGAGCTTATTCTGAAGTCCAGTGACCATATCGTGCTTTCGCTTCAAATACAATGACCGTAATTGTCGTCAACAAAATACGGAGCACGCATCAAATGCAAAGTCCGTCAGTGTCATCAAGAAAATACGGAGACATATCATGAGCTAGATATCGTATGATCACCACGAGAATGTATACGGTGACCGTAATGAGCATATTCTGAACTCCAGTGACCGTATAGTGATTTAGCTTGAAATACAGTGACCGTCATGCGTGAATGTGTTGTGTTCATGCATACTTTTAGAGGGTCGAGAGATAGTTTGTGTGCGTACGTGAAAGTGGTGTAGAAAGAGGGGATGTTCGGTGGAGACAAGGAGAGATATGCCCTTCGTTTCTCTTTCCCGTGACTAATATTTTAGGAGAATATATAAACATTCACAATGCAGAACAAATATTTTTGGATGCACCATGCAATTAACTTTCATGTATAACATTGTACTATTGTATATGCTTATTTTCTTAGTGGCCGATTGCGTGTGTGGTGGGTCAACATGAGGACTCATGGGTTGGTTCCATCCAGCACCACATAGGTTGGATCGAGACGCGTTATACGAAGACCCATGTGGAGGACTCGGCGTACAACACGAAGCTAGCTACCAGAGTCGCGGAGGACTCTATCCCCACTGGTGATAAGCCGACTATATATGATTTGTAACCCTAGGCCCCGAGTATGTTATAGAAGCTTGGGGCTAGTTCGTCGATAGTATACACACACGCACAATGCCTAGTATTCACGTGTACTTTGTACACACCCCTATCACTAATATACAGTACCAGGAGTAGGCTTTTTCCTCAACTGCAAGGGTCCGAACTAGGGTAAAACTTTGCCTCGTATTACCATCCAGCCTAACAGTCAGGGATATCCTACCGAATGATATGATGGAATCATATCTGCCAACTACTAAGAGAGAGGTGTGTCTGGGGGGGCAATGTGTGCGAGAGAGGCCTAAAGATAATGTGCGTGCGGGAGACACGTAGGCACATATATGTGCGTATAGAGGGCTAGTAGAGACCGTGCGTGTGTATATATGCATGTGAGAGAAATAGTGTTTTCCAACTGAGATTAGTGAAAAGAGTGGTACATAGTAGTCAGAAAGAGAGAGAGAGAGAGGGATACAGAGAGAGCATGTGCGTGAGACTCCCCGACACCCCGAGAGAGATTGTGAGAATGTGTGAAAGAGAAACGCCGATGCATATAAAGTGTGTGCACTTATGCGGTAGATAGAGAGATATATAGCACGTTTGTGAGAACGGGCCGAGGCATAGTGCATCTACGTGTAAAAGGCGGTTCTACGCATTAAATTAAAATATAAATGGCATTATTATTTTTGGATGATATCATGAATTTTGCAAATTGCGTATGGACGAAAATCGGTCTATCAGACACCCATAGTCAATTCTAGCATGTGCATGTGTTCATTTCATATTATCGATCCATAGAGTGAGAGCGGCTTGAAATACAGGCAATGGATGCTTTTGCAATTCATATATAAACATTAATTAGTGCACTCCATGTTGTTAGTGTGAAGCACTTTATACATTTGTCACTTGCATGGATACATTCCAAATTGCTAGCTACAAAATAGAATACATGTCGAATTCAACATAAAGGGGGTTTCGAAGATTCGTATTCATAGGAAGTGCATTCATCTATTTGAACCCGAGATAATGGCATTTGTAAATCAGATGTAAAAGGGGGCATCAATCTTTGTTGTGCGTTTGAACATGCTATATATATTCATACGCATGTCTAACTTTTTTTTGCAACCAAGGAGATTATATCTGGAACCATGCATGAACTGAGGTAAGTTGCATATTTTTTAATATATACTCGTGTACAATGTATATTCAAATGTACCACCTCCATTCCAAAACAATCGTAGCTTTAGGATTTTCAAGAGTAAAGATTTGTGAAGTTTGACAAATCCTGAATGTTCAATTCAAGAGAACCGAAAACGTTAATGCTTCTGCTCCCAAATATTGAACAAAGCGCCAAATAGGCCTCTGGTCACCCGAAACCGCGCGAGACTAATGTTTGGTGGTAGAAAATTACTGTCCTGATTCTGGCCCATGTAGCCTATCGGCCCGATGTCCACCGCGGTAGGTTTGTAACTTCACCAAGACGCTAGTCTCAACCGCCTCCGAGAAGCATTCATACGCCGTGGGCGCCTAAACACCCATGCGCTCGGCCGAAATCTATCTCGCCCACATTTGGGACACCTGAGATTACTGTCCTACCCCCAACCCGCAATATGTCCGAAATTTTAGATGGGGGCAAAGTTTGTAACTTTTCCCAAATTTCAAACAAGCGCGTCCCAAACCGAAACATTGTTCCCCCTTAGTTCCCCGCCTCCCTCTGTTTCCCCATTCATACTTCGTGGGCGCCAAAACGCCCTCTCCACCAGCCGTGAAACCCCAGACTCCTCCGCCCTCCACCCCATAGCGCCCAATCCACCGCCCCCCAACTCCATCACGCCGGAGCCGGTACCCCGACGTTGTCGTCCAACGCAACCGCAACCGCAATGCCCTCAAGGACTTAGCAGCTGAAGCCGAGGTAGAGCTGCCTCCACGACGCCGACGCCGACGTGCGCCGTACCAGAACTGATCCGCCACGTCGTCCTGCACCTCACTGCTGCCGCTCCACTGTCGCAATCGTCCACCACACCGGAGTTGTTCCCGCTACGCCATCGTTCGCCGCCTCGGATCTGCTTCCCCGCCGCCGACAGACGGCCACCGCACCACACTCAACAACTTGGCCATGGGTTCGTCCAAGGCTGCACCGTCCTCCACAACTTCCCATTTCCGGCGAACCACAAGAAGATCGTTGGAAAAACAGAAGGAGGACACAGCACTGCCAGCAGAAAGAGGTACTCCTCTTCCCTTATCCATGCAAATCTTACGTCTCTGCTCACACCATATTCATCCCACGAAAGAAACTAGTTGAGCGCTTCTTACTGCATCTTCTTTGTGATACTAAATGCACAAGGTTTCCTCCCTTTACTATTTCACCTTTGCTAGAGGTCAGTAGCCCACCTGGATTTCAATTCAGGGTCAGTCGAACCGCAATTAAAAGAAGCAACACCCGCTTAGGCGCGCGGAGCACCTAGTCCGCCTGTTCACCGGGGAAGCGGCGCATTGGTGTCTATCATAGGAGTGTGGGGTGCAGGAGCTGCTTGCGCTTGATTTGGAGGTCGGCGGGGCTTGAATGGATTGCTGGGGGGTGATGCCAAGCACAGCGGTGCAGTGAGGTCGAGGGGAGGGCGCAAGCAGGGGACTGGGCCGGTGGTCACTGTCGTTTCGAGGAAGATCGTCAACACTGACTGGCTGGAGGTAGATGAAGGCGATCTGCCCGTTCTTTGTACATCGGACGGTGCAGAAAAAATGGACTGACCTATTTGTTTTCAGTCGAATGTTATTTTCATAGAATCCTGTAGTAATTTAGTGTGCCATGCATGTTGCAGAGCTATCATATGTCTCCCGTCATTTATTTCTCATCGACCTGCTATCTGCTACCTTTACACTGTACTAATTGTGCACACACTTCACCCATACTCACACTATTGTTTTTTATGCATGGGTATTTCAGACTCTGACGCAGTGTTGATGAATGCTGAAAAGAAAAGACACAAGTCGCTCCAGTGTAATTTGAAGATAAGCACTAAGCGTTTCAGCGCTCTAAAGGATGCAGTGTCAGCAGTTGGAGACAGTAAATGTAGCTCTGCAGTTGATGATCTCAATTGCCACACACAACCATCCTAGGTGCTTGCTTTAACTTCGCGCTGTCAAATGTGGTTGCATGTTGCATATGGTGTCTAGCTTGTATTGCTTCCAATTTGGTTAAATTGCATCTGCTTACTTTACACATTATACCTTTGATAATGACATGCCTTCCTGTTTTTGATACATACTCCCTCCGTTCGGAATTACTCGTCCAAGAAATGAATGTATCTAGATGTATTTTAGTTGTAGATACATCCATTTTTGTGACAAGTAATTCCGAACGGATTGAGTACTACATATGTCTATTAACCATGTTCGTACATCAAACCTCTTTTGTATCCCTCGTCAATCACTTATGATGAGACAGTCACCCGGGTAGGTTACTGTGAGACGCCATACTCGTTTAAAGAGTGCAGTGTCATCCTCCCCACATGATTCTCAAGAAACAACAAGGCTAAATGAAGATAGTCAACGTAGCTCTCTAGTTGATGACCGCAATTCCCCCACACCACCATCACATGTGCTTGCTCTAACTTTGTAGTGTGATATGTGGTTGCATGTTGCATACGGTGTCTAGGTTGTAATGCTTCTAATTAGGGTAAATTGCATCTGCTTAGTTTACACATTATACCTATGAATATGACAGCCTTCCTATTTTTGGTACACACTACATCTATGTGTTAACCTTGTTCTTACATGAAACTACCTCTCTTCTGTATCCTGCATCAATCACTTACGACGAGTCACCTTTCTTCGTTGCATATTGCATATTATTTCTAGCCTGTTGCCATGTATTGCTTCTAATTTGGTCAAATACATTTGTTAGGGCACCCTTTTAATTTGGCAGAGTGATATTGGTTTCGTCTTTCATATGGTTTCTAGCTTGCATTGATTCAAACAAGTTCAAGCACCTTGTGCTTAGTTTACACTTTATACATCATACATGTCAATATGTCACGCCGTCCTATTTTTCATACATATTCAATCCTCCTATCATGCGGCTGCCTTACATGAAAGTAGTGTTCGTCAGTATCATGCATCAATGAGTTCTGAAGAGCAAATTGTATTCCTTTTTCTTGTGGGTTTGACTTGACAAGGCAAAATCAAGAAAGAGGAAGGAAAAGAGTAAGGAAGGCGATGATGGTGGTCCTCTGCAGCAACGTAAACGGAGCATCTGTACCGATTCTGCTTGTACTGATAGTGCATTACAAGGTCCAAGTCTCCGCTCCCCTACTCCACCATCCAAGGTGCTTGCTCTAACTTGGCAGTGTGATATCTGGTTGCGTGTTGCATATGGTGTCTAGCTTGTATTGCTCCTAATTAGTGTAAACTGCATCTGCTTAGCTTACACATGATACGTGTGAATATGACACGCTTTCCTGTTTTTGGTACATACTATATCTCTCTATCACATCATGTTCTTACATGAAACTACTCTTCTTGTGTATCCTGCATCAGTCACTTATGATGGAACACCTTTAAGTTGGCAGTGTGATATTGGTTTGCGTCTTGAATATGATTTCTAGCATGTATTGCTTCTAGTTTGATGAACGCCACCTATGACGAGACAGTTTTAACTTGGCAGAGTGATATTGATTGCACCTTTCATATGGTGTCTAGTTTGCAGCGCTTCTAATTTGTTGAAGTGCCTTCTGCTTAGTTACCACATCATAGGTGTGAATATGTCAAGCTGTCCATTTTTTCGTACATATTCCATCCTCGTATCATGACTTTGCCTTTCGTCAGAGTAGTGTTCGTCAGTATCATGCATCAATGAGTTTTGAAGAGCAAATTTTATTCCTTTTTCTTGTGGGTTTGACTTGACAAGGCAAAATCAAGAAAGAGGAAGGAAAAGAGTAAGGAAGGCGATGATGGTGGTCCTCTGCAGCAACGTAAATGGAGCATCTGTACCGATTCTCCTTGTACTGATAGTGCATTACAAGGTCCAAGTCTCCGCTCCCCTACTCCACCATCCAAGGTGCTTGCTCTAACTTGGCAGTGTGATATCTGGTTGCGTGTTGCATATGGTGTCTAGCTTGTATTGCTCCTAATTAGTGTAAACTGCATCTGCTTAGCTTACACATGATACGTGTGAATATGACACGCTTTCCTGTTTTTGGTACATACTATATCTGTCTATCACACCATGTTCTTACATGAAACTACTCTTCTTGTGTATCCTGCATCAGTCAGTTATGATGGAACACCTTTAAGTTGGCAGTGTGATATTGGTTTGCGTCTAGAATATGATTTCTAGCATGTATTGCTTCTAGTTTGATGAACGCCACCTATGACGAGACAGTTTTAACTTGGCAGAGTGATATTGATTGCACCTTTCATATGGTGTCTAGTTTGCAGCGCTTCTAATTTGTTGAAGTGCCTTCTGCTTAGTTACCACATCATAGGTGTGAATATGTCAAGCTGTCCATTTTTTCGTACATATTCCATCCTCGTATCATGACTTTGCCTTTCGTCAGAGTAGTGTTCGTCAGTATCATGCATCAATGAGTTCTGAAGAGCAAATTGTATTCCTTTTTCTTGTGGGTTTGACTTGACAAGGCAAAATCAAGAAAGAGGAAGGAAAAGAGTAAGGAAGGCGATGATGGTGGTCCTCTGCAGCAACGTAAACGGAGCATCTGTACCGATTCTGCTTGTACTGATAGTGCATTACAAGGTCCAAGTCTCCGCTCCCCTACTCCACCATCCAAGGTGCTTGCTCTAACTTGGCAGTGTGATATCTGGTTGCGTGTTGCATATGGTGTCTAGCTTGTATTGCTCCTAATTAGTGTAAACTGCATCTGCTTAGCTTACACATGATACGTGTGAATATGACACGCTTTCCTGTTTTTGGTACATACTATATCTCTCTATCACATCATGTTCTTACATGAAACTACTCTTCTTGTGTATCCTGCATCAGTCACTTATGATGGAACACCTTTAAGTTGGCAGTGTGATATTGGTTTGCGTCTTGAATATGATTTCTAGCATGTATTGCTTCTAGTTTGATGAACGCCACCTATGACGAGACAGTTTTAACTTGGCAGAGTGATATTGATTGCACCTTTCATATGGTGTCTAGTTTGCAGCGCTTCTAATTTGTTGAAGTGCCTTCTGCTTAGTTACCACATCATAGGTGTGAATATGTCAAGCTGTCCATTTTTTCGTACATATTCCATCCTCGTATCATGACTTTGCCTTTCGTCAGAGTAGTGTTCGTCAGTATCATGCATCAATGAGTTTTGAAGAGCAAATTTTATTCCTTTTTCTTGTGGGTTTGACTTGACAAGGCAAAATCAAGAAAGAGGAAGGAAAAGAGTAAGGAAGGCGATGATGGTGGTCCTCTGCAGAAACGTAAACGGAGCATCTGTACCGATTCTCCTTGTACTGATAGTGCATTACAAGGTCCAAGTCTCCGCTCCCCTACTCCACCATCCAAGGTGCTTGCTCTAACTTGGCAGTGTGATATCTGGTTGCGTGTTGCATATGGTGTCTAGCTTGTATTGCTCCTAATTAGTGTAAACTGCATCTGCTTAGCTTACACATGATACGTGTGAATATGACACGCTTTCCTGTTTTTGGTACATACTATATCTGTCTATCACACCATGTTCTTACATGAAACTACTCTTCTTGTGTATCCTGCATCAGTCAGTTATGATGGAACACCTTTAAGTTGGCAGTGTGATATTGGTTTGCGTCTAGAATATGATTTCTAGCATGTATTGCTTCTAGTTTGATGAACGCCACCTATGACGAGACAGTTTTAACTTGGCAGAGTGATATTGATTGCACCTTTCATATGGTGTCTAGTTTGCAGCGCTTCTAATTTGTTGAAGTGCCTTCTGCTTAGTTACCACATCATAGGTGTGAATATGTCAAGCCGTCCATTTTTTCGTACATATTCCATCCTCGTATCATGACTTTGCCTTTCATCAGAGTAGTGTTCGTCAGTATCATGCATCAATGTGTTCTGAAGAGCAAATTTTATTCCTTTTTCTTGTGGGTTTGACTTGACAAGGCAAAATCAAGAAAGAGGAAGGAAAAGAGTAAGGAAGGCGATGATGGTGGTCCTCTGCAGCAACGTAAATGGAGCATCTGTACCGATTCTCCTTGTATTGGTAGTGCATTACAAGTTCCAAGTCTCCGCTCCCCTACTCCACCATCCAAGGTGCTTGCTCTAACTTGGCAGTGTGATATCTGGTTGCATGTTGCATATGGTGTCTAGCTTGTATTGCTCCTAATTAGTGTAAACTGCATCTGCTTAGCTTACACATGATACGTGTGAATATGACATGCTTTCCTGTTTTTGGTACATACTATATCTCTCTATCACATCATGTTCTTACATGAAACTACTCTTCTTGTGTATCCTGCATCAGTCACTTATGATGGAACACCTTTAAGTTGGCAGTGTGATATTGGTTTGCGTCTTGAATATGATTTCTAGCATGTATTGCTTCTAGTTTGATGAACGCCACCTATGACGAGACAGTTTTAACTTGGCAGAGTGATATTGATTGCACCTTTCATATGGTGTCTAGTTTGCAGCGCTTCTAATTTGTTGAAGTGCCTTCTGCTTAGTTACCACATCATAGGTGTGAATATGTCACGCCGTCCTGTTTTTCATACATATTCAATCCTCCTATCATGCGGCTGCCTTACATGAAAGTAGTGTTCGTCAGTATCATGCATCAATGAGTTCTGAAGAGCAAATTGTATTCCTTTTTCTTGTGGGTTTGACTTGACAAGGCAAAATCAAGAAAGAGGAAGGAAAAGAGTAAGGAAGGCGATGATGGTGGTCCTCTGCAGCAACGTAAACGGAGCATCTGTACCGATTCTGCTTGTACTGATAGTGCATTACAAGGTCCAAGTCTCCGCTCCCCTACTCCACCATCCAAGGTGCTTGCTCTAACTTGGCAGTGTGATATCTGGTTGCGTGTTGCATATGGTGTCTAGCTTGTATTGCTCCTAATTAGTGTAAACTGCATCTGCTTAGCTTACACATGATACGTGTGAATATGACACGCTTTCCTGTTTTTGGTACATACTATATCTCTCTATCACATCATGTTTTTACATGAAACTACTCTTCTTGTGTATCCTGCATCAGTCACTTATGATGGAACACCTTTAAGTTGGCAGTGTGATATTGGTTTGCGTCTTGAATATGATTTCTAGCATGTATTGCTTCTAGTTTGATGAACGCCACCTATGACGAGACAGTTTTAACTTGGCAGAGTGATATTGATTGCACCTTTCATATGGTGTCTAGTTTGCAGCGCTTCTAATTTGTTGAAGTGTCTTCTGCTTTGTTACCACATCATAGGTGTGAATATGTCAAGCTGTCCATTTTTTCGTACATATTCCATCCTCGTATCATGACTTTGCCTTTCGTCAGAGTAGTGTTCGTCAGTATCATGCATCAATGAGTTTTGAAGAGCAAATTTTATTCCTTTTTCTTGTGGGTTTGACTTGACAAGGCAAAATCAAGAAAGAGGAAGGAAAAGAGTAAGGAAGGCGATGATGGTGGTCCTCTGCAGCAACGTAAACGGAGCATCTGTACCGATTCTCCTTGTACTGATAGTGCATTACAAGGTCCAAGTCTCCGCTCCCCTACTCCACCATCCAAGGTGCTTGCTCTAACTTGGCAGTGTGATATCTGGTTGCGTGTTGCATATGGTGTCTAGCTTGTATTGCTCCTAATTAGTGTAAACTGCATCTGCTTAGCTTACACATGATACGTGTGAATATGACACGCTTTCCTGTTTTTGGTACATACTATATCTGTCTATCACACCATGTTCTTACATGAAACTACTCTTCTTGTGTATCCTGCATCAGTCAGTTATGATGGAACACCTTTAAGTTGGCAGTGTGATATTGGTTTGCGTCTAGAATATGATTTCTAGCATGTATTGCTTCTAGTTTGATGAACGCCACCTATGACGAGATAGTTGTAACTTGGCAGAGTGATATTGATTGCACCTTTCATATGGTGTCTAGTTTGCAGTGCTTCTAATTTGTTGAAGTGCCTTCTGCTTAGTTACCACATCATAGGTGTGAATATGTCAAGCCGTCCATTTTTTCGTACATATTCCATCCTCGTATCATGACTTTGCCTTTCATCAGAGTAGTGTTCGTCAGTATCATGCATGAATGAGTTCCGAAGAGCGAATTATATTCCTTTTTCTTGTCGGTTTGAGCTCACAGTGCAAAATCAATAAAGCTGAAGGAAATTGGCAAGGCATTGGATGATGGTGGTCCTTCCGAGCAACTGAAACGGAGGTTCTCTACAGATTCTACTCCGCCATCCTCCCAACAAGATTCGCAAGACAACGCAAGGCTAGACAGTCAACGTAGCTGTGTAGATGATGAGCACATCTCCCCTACTCCACCATCACAGGTGCTTGCTCTAACTTGGCACTATTATATGTGGTTGCATGTTGCGTATGATGTCTAGATTGTATTGCTTTCTAACTTTGTTGAATTGCATCTACTTACTTTACACATAATGCCTGTGAATATGACACGTGTTCCTGTTTCTAGAACATACGTGTACATGATGAGCACATCTCCCCTACTCCACCATCACAGGTGCTTGCTCTAACTTGGCACTATTATATGTGGTTGCATCTTGCGTATGATGTCTAGCTTGTATTGCTTCTAACTTTGTTGAATTGCATCTGCTTACTTTACACATAATGCCTGTGAATATGACACGTGTTCCTGTTTCTAGAACATATGTGTACATGATGAGCACATCTCCCCTACTCCACCATCACAGGTGCTTGCTCTAACTTGGAACTGTTATATGTGGTTGTGTTTTCCGTACGATGTCTAGTTTGTATTGCTTCTGATTATGTTGAATTACATCTGCGTAGCTTACAACTTATACCTGCAACGGTCACTTACCCATAAGACACATTTAACTTGGGACTGTGATGTAGGTTGCATCTTGCATTGTCTTCTAGCTTGTACTGCTTCTAATTTCTTGAAATGGCACTTACGACGAGACACTTTTTACCTGATAGAGTGATATTGGTTGCATGTTCATATGGTGCCTAGCTTTCATTTCTTCTAATTTTGTTGAAATGCCTTCCGCTTACTGTTTTTTCATACATATTCCATCCTCCTATCCTACGTGTGAATATGAAACGCTGTCTTTTTTTGTATATATTCCATCCTCCTATCCTGCGCTTGCCTTACATCAAAGTAGTGTTCGTCTGTATCATGCATCAACCAGTTATGCAGAGCTAATTTTATTCATCTTCTTGTGGTTTTGACTTCATAAGGCAATATCAGAAAATAGGAAGGAAAGAGTAAGTTAGGGGATGTTGGTGGTCCTCCGCACCGACGCAAACAGAGACTCTCTAGATTTGCCACTGCTACTGCTAATGAAGTTGAAGTCCCAAGTCTACATGATGAGTTCATCTCCCGTACTCCACCATCGCAGGTGCTTGCTCTAAGTTGACAGTGTGATAATTGGTTTCATGTTGCATTTGTTGTCTAGCCTGTATTTCTTCTATTTTGATTAAATTGCACCTGCTGAGTTCATATGTTGTACATGTGCATATGACATGGCGTTCTGTGTCTAGAATACACTGCATCTATCTATCATACCATGTTCTTACATCAAAGTATTGTTGTTGTGTATCCCACATCAGTCACTCATGATTGGACACTTTTAACATGGCAGTTTGATAGTGGTTGCATCTTGCATTGATTTCCACGTTGTACTGCTTCTAATTTTTCGAATTGCCACTTATGACAAGACACTTTTAACTTGGTAGAGTAATATTGGTTGCATCTTTCATATGGTGTCTAGCTTGCATTACTTCTATTTTCTTGAAAATCCTTCTTCTTAGTTTACACATCGTAGCTGTGAATATGTCATGCCGTCCTGCTTTTCTTACATATTCCATCCTCATACGGTTGTCTTACATCAAAGTATTGCTTGTCTGTATCATGCATCAACGAGTTCTGAAGAGCGATTTTACTCTTTTGTGTTGTGGGTACGGCTTGACATGGCAAAGTCAAAAAAGAGCAAGGAAAATAATATAGTAGGGAGTGGTGTTACTCGTCGGGTGAAACGGAAAAGGATCCGCCGTCCAGATTCTGCTGGTACTTATAGTGCAGTAGAAGGTCCAAGTCCACCGGCTAAATCTACAAACACAGTATCACCTGCTCCACCAGCTGCAGCATCCACTTCAACTGTACCAGCATCTCAATGAGTTACTCGTTCGTTTTCTCCGAAACTGGCCAGTTCACAAGCTGCCTTCACACCTAACACTACTTCCGAAGCACTGCTGACACAACAGGACTTGGCAAGATCAGATGAACCTCATGAGCATCAACACCAAGATGGTACCTGACCGAGTCAAGTTGCAGTTGCATGTAGCTTCCTCCTAATAAGACTCACATTGTTTTTTCAACAGATGAGGTTCAAGTTGGATCCGAAAGATGATGCAACTAAACAAGCATGCACTCATGTTTTTCAGTCTGCTCTGCGACAGTATCGGTACCACCTTAGAAAATCTCACTTTGAAGGCAAGGCTAACAATGAAATCGCCCAAACATCTCCAGCGGAATATATTACAGATGAAGACTGGACAGCCCTCGTTAAACACTGGTCTGATCCAAAGTATCAGGTAGGCTATATGTATTTGATCAGACCATATATTGAACTTGTATTTATGTATGTGCCTTACAAGTGTATCTTCTTCTAGGCTAACTGTTTGAAGAACAAGACCAACCGTTCTAAAGTGAAATTCCAACAGACAACAGGATCTCGTAGCTATATTGCACACTGCGAGGCTCTTGTAAATAGCTGCTACTTCCTTCTTTTTTCTGTGCCATATTATCGTGTCTATATTGACTTGTTCCAAATACAGAGGAAAGCCTGTGCGGACCAAAAAGAACCTGAACCGAATGAAGTGCAAATCTTCAAGGATTGCCACACCAGCAAGATGAAGGGCATGAGCACACCAGTTCAAGCCGTTGTTGTAAGTACTTACTCCTCCTGCCTTTGAACTGATTGGTACTGTGATGTGTTCATTTAACTACTTGGTTTGCAGCCAATGTCAGTTACTCTGTTCACTTTTATACACAGTTGTCTTAACGTATCATTTCACCTTACATGGTTTAAAAGAGATGAAGGATATTCTTTTGGTCTTGATCTGTATTCTAGTTGTTATGTTCACGTGCGCACACAATGATAAAATAGCCTGTTTGTTTTATATCTGTTTGCCCATGATATGAATGATGTCATACTATGTTCATCCTACTTTAAACCATGTCTCTTAGATGTCAATGAATGTGAGGAAATAGACAATACAGTAGGCATGCTACATGGACATATGTTCCGAAAGTGATTTTATTATGTAGTTGGCACTACAATACATGCTAATGTATTACGGTAGTTCACCAAAATAAGTTATGTATAAACGTGTAACCTACTTTGTTTGTTTTTGTCTCATTAGTAACTTATCGGGTACACTAATCTACAAGTTCAAACTTTCAAGAAGCTATGGAAAAAATGATTGAACAGCCACAACCACCTGAAGGTGACGAGGCTACCACAGGCACAATGTCACCTCTTGCTGCAGCGCGTCAGTATCTCTCCACTAACAGTGCAAAAAGCACATTCCTGCGTAATTCTGGGTTGGTTGTCAAGGTAACCTCGTCCAAATCGCCTACTTTACAAAATCTTCCTGCTAGACAGAGTGATATATCTGTGCTCGAGACACAAGTCCAATCCCTAATGGACGTTGTTTTGGAAACAAGAATAGTGGTTGACAAATGTCGTCAAGATATGAATGGTTTTGAAACCAGACTATCAGACAATCGCTTCATTGTTCAAGAGCAATGGCCGAAAAAGGTGAAGATCGTGCTGCTCCATCAGATTCTACAACCTGAAACATTAGCACTCAGGTCAAATGATATGTGCTTCTATACATCTGATGGTGCTTTTATCTGCAAGGACTGTAAACTTTATGCCAACAGGCCTTTTGTTGTGATACAACATTTATGATGCTGCCAAAGGCTGCAATAATTACGACGCTATTTTTGTATAGTGTAGGTTTATCTTAGTAATGTATTCGGCCGAAAGCTTCGCAGGAGCCCAACATGGCAACATTCGTCGGGCCCATTCCAATTGGGCTAAAAACGATTATGGGCCGAAATTTGCATGTAGCCCACTAAAAATATCTGGGCCTAAATCAGCATAAGATTTCATATTTTTATGGTAGGCATGTGCCCATAGTGGGCCTTTAACAGGCCTAAACATAATTTGGGCCCTCAGTAACAATAGGCCATTTAGAGGTGTAAATATCCCGAGCCCATAAAAAACATATGCCTTTAAAAGACCGAAAGTGAGATTGGGCCCATTTACGATGCGGATCTTTCACAGGCCGAAATTCGGACGGGCCATAAATGCGCCGACCTAATACACGGGCCTTTAACAGGCCGGAAGTTCGGTCAGGCTAGATTATCGTCATTTTTATATGGGCCGTTAATGGGCCCGATGTGACATTGGGCCACATATGGCCCATGGATTTCGTCCGACGTTAACAGGCCGAAAATCACAACAGGCCGAAAGTGGCCCAAATCTATAGTGGGCCTCTAACAGGCCGAATGTCAGACATGGCCGAATAGGACCCAAATCCTTCACGGTCGTTTATGGGCCGAAAGTTTCAATGGCCTGTAAATGGGCCCAAATGAAGCAGCACCTTTAACAGGCCGGTAATACACCGGGCCGTAATTCGGCCCATACACTTAGCGGACTATTAACGGGCCAGAAATGACCATGGGCCGCGATGATGACAAGTTTAGGACAGGCCGTTGACGGGCCGATTTCACACTAGCCGTACGGGCCTTAACTGAGAATGTTGGGCCTTTAGCTGGGCCGGCCCATTATGGTCTGCAAAATCTCGCGGGCCTTTAGCTGGGCCGGCCCATTATGGCCTGCAAAATATCGCGGGCCTTTAGCTGGGCCGGCCCATTATGATACGCAAAATTTCATGGGCCTTTTGCTGGGTTGGCCCATTATGGACCGCAAAATCTTGTGGGCCTTTAGTTGGGCCAGCCCATTTAAACTTTATGGGCCACTTTTGGGTCAGTCCACGTGTCAACATATCATAGGCGCATCTCGCCCATTGGATGAGTGACACATGTGCCTACGCGGAGCTGACACGTGTTTCCGTCAGCCAATCAGAATTTTACACGTGGAAAATCCCCATTGGTCCGGGCTGTTAACAGGTTATCGGATCCAAAACCGGACCCGATAGCTTAACGGCGTTCCGTTACGGTGGATGCCACGTGTCGGTCACCCTTGACGAAAGCACTTCTATGACGCGCGATTTATCGTCATGGAAGTGGACACTTCTGTGATGATAATTTTGGTAATGTCATGGAACACTTCTACGACAACACAGGTATGACTATCTTCATTCTGTCATAAATTTGTCATGGATGTACATGCATGATAGAAAACGTGACCTACTGTGACAAACATGTATCATCATGGAAGTGTATTTTTTTGTAGTGATGATTGGTTATCTTTGCAAGTCTCTTCGAATTATCAGTTTGGTTTGGCCTACTAGATTGATCTTTCTTGCAATGGGAGAAGTGCTTAGCTTTGGGTTCAATTTTGCGGTGTTCGATCCCAGTGACAGTAGGGGAAACGACACGTATTGTATTGTTGCCATTGAGGATAAAAAGATGGGGTTTATATCATATTGCATGAGTTTATCCCTCTACATCATGTCATCTTGCTTGAAGCGTTACTCCGTTCTTATGAACTTAATACTCTAGATGCATGCTGGATAGCGGTCGATGTGTGGAGTAATAGTAGTAGATGGAGGCAGGAGTCGGTCTACTTGTCATGGACGTGATGCCTATATACATGATCATACCTAGATATTATCATAACTATGCTCAATTCTATCAATTGCTCGACAGTAATTTGTTTACCGACCGTAATACTTATGCTATCTTGAGAGAAGCCACTAGTGAAACCTATGGTCCCCGAGTCTATTTTCCATCATATTAATCTTCCGTCAACAAGCTATTTCTATGTTTATTTTGCAATCTTTACTTTTTATCTTTATCATAAAAATACCAAAAATATTATCTTATCATCACTATCAGATCTCACTTTTGCAAGTGGCCGTGAAGGGATTGACAACCCCTTTATCGCGTTGGTTGCAAGGTTCTTATTTATTTGTGTAGGTGCAAGGGACTTGAGCATGGCCTCCTACTGGATTGATACCTTGGTTCTCACAAACTGAGGGAAATACTTACGCTACTTTGCTGCATCACCCTTTCCTCTTCAAGGGAAAACCAACGCAGTGCTCGAGAGGTAGCAAGAAGGATTTCTGGCGCCGTTGCCGAGGAGGTGTGCACCAAGTCAAGTCAAGATTTGATTTCCCGTCAATGAGCCATTTCTAGCGCCGTTGCCGGGGAGTCTACGCACAAGTCAAGACATACCAAGTACCCATCACAAACTCTTATCCCTCGCATTACATTATTTGCCATTTGCCTCTCGTTTTCCTCTCCCCCACTTCACCCTTGCCATTTTATTCGCCCCTCTTCCGTTTGTCTTTTTCGTTTGCTTGTGTTGCCATGTGCCTTCTATGTGCTTGCATCTTTGCTTGCTAAAAATCTATTGATATGGATCCACTTAAAGTGTTCTACTTGGATCATCTTCGTTCCTTATGCGCTCGTGCTGAAACCCCAACTAGCCTAGTTGATGGGAAATCTTTAGATGAGCATGCTCATTTTGTGCGTCACCGTTTGTCTGAAAAAGGGAGACTCTTATGGGATCAAATAAACAGATTGCTGTGTTATGCTTGGAATCTTTGTGAAATTTTTTATTTTACTTGTTGCTCTAAGAACCCTAAAAACACCTTCCCTACCTATGTGAGTTTAATGATAATGAAATGTTATCTTCTTATGCAAAGGGTGTTTATAGTTACTATGATATCGGACAAATTTAAGAATTTATTGCTTTTAAGGGTGCTTATGAAGTTGCTTCTTTGATTGAAAAGTATGATAGTACTCTCTACGAATCTGAAAATTTTGACATACTTAAATATTGCTATGAAAACTATGCTCATAATGTCTATGTCAAAGAATTTATTGAGAGAATGACCGTTGCTTTGGAATAAAATAATGATATGCATGAATCTATAGATAATGATGATTCCGATGATTTGATTGAAATATCCCTTGATGAACATGATGCTTGCTATTCTTGTGGCCATGATGCCAATATTAATGAAGATGAATTTGCTATAGTTCCTTATGTTAAACATGAGATCGTTGCTATTGCACCCATACTTGATAGTTCCTTTGATGAAAAGCATGATTGCAATGATGCTACTATAAATTCTCTTGATGTCAATTGTGCTAATAATATGCAAAACCCTAAGCTTGGGGATGCTAGTTTTGCTATGTCTACTACTTGTTGCAATGATCATGATTGGGGTGATTCTTCTTATGATCTTGAAAATTTATTTAAGCCCCATGATGAATATGAGATTGATATTAGTGTTTGCAATAGTATTGAAAGTGGGTTTGGAAGAGTGTCAACTTTAGATCCCACATATTTGGAGAATGTTCAATCTTATGAAATTTTTGATAAAAGTGGGTTTGGAGAGGTCATGACTTTAGTTAATGATAATCCCACTATTTTGGAAGAGTGTCAACTTTGTATACATGTGGATCGTGTTAAGAATATGTTTTGTGATAGCTATATTGTTGAATTTACTTATGATCCTACATGTAATTATGAGAGAGGAAAATATGGTTGTAGAAATTTTCATGTTACTAAATTACCTCTCGTTATGTTGGGATTGCTATTGTTTCTTTCCGCTTCCTTGCATATGCTAGTTTTTGCTTGCCTTGATAATTTGTTTGACTATAAGATGCCTATGCATAGGAAGTATGTTAGACTTAGATGTGTTTATCACGTGTTCTATGATGCTCTCTTTGTGCTTTAATTCTTGTCTTTCATGTGAGCATCATCGAAATTATCAATGCCCAGCTAGGGGCGTTAAACGATAGCGCTTGTTGGGAGGCAACCCAATTTTATTTTAGTTTTTTGTTTTTTGGTTCTGTTTAGTAATAAATAATCCATCTAGCTTCTGTTTAGATGTGGTTTTGTTTTTTAATTAGTGTTTGTGCCAAGTAGAACCTTTGGGAAGACTTGGGGAAAGTCTTTGCGATCTTGCTGTAAAACACAGAAACTTTAGCGCTCACGAGATTAGCTACAACTTTTTACTGGAGAGTGCTATTTAGTTGATTCTTTTTGAAGATGATTAATAGATAAATTCCTCACGTCCACCAATTTATTTTAGAATTTTTGGAGTTCCAGAAGTTTGCGTTAGTTACAGATTACTACAGACTGTTCTGTTTTTGACAGATTCTGTTTTTCGCGTGTTCTTTGCTTATTTTAATGAATCTATGGCTAGTAATGGAGTTTATGAACCATAGAAAAGTTGGAATACAGTAGGTTTAACACCAATATAAATAAAGAATGAGTTAATTACAGTACCTTGAAGTGGTGTTTGTTTTCTTTCGCTAACGGAGCTCACGAGATTTTCTGTTAAGTTTTGTGTTGTGAAGTTTTCAAGTTTTGGGTAAAGATTTGATGGATTATGGAACAAGGATTGGCAAGAGCCTAAGCTTGGGGATGCCCAAGGCACCCCAAGGTAAAATTAAAGGACAACCAAAATCCTAAGCTTGGGGATGCCCCGGAAGGCATCCCCTCTTTCGTCTTCGTCTATCGGTAACTTTACTTGGGGCTATATTTTTATTCACCACATGATATGTGTTTTGCTTGGAGCGTCTTGTATGATTTGAGTCTTTTCTTTTTAGTTTACCACAATCATCCTTGCCGTACACACCTTTTGAGAGAGACACACATGATTCAGAATTTGTTAGAATACTCTATGTGCTTCACTTATATCTTTTGAGCTATATAGTTTTTGCTCTAGTGCTTCACTTATATCTTTTAGAGCACGGTGGTGGTTGTATTTTATAGAAATTATTGATCTCTCATGCTTCACTTATACTATTTTGAGAGTCTTAAACAGCATGGTAATTTGCATTAATTGTGAAATCAATTTTCCATATTGAGATCATTGAATATCATGAGAAGTTTGATACTTGATAAGTGTTTTGAGATATAAAGGTGGTAATATTAGAGTGTGCTAGTTGAGTAATTGTGAAATTGAGAAATACTGGTGTAAAAGTTGGCAAGTCCGGTAGCACGCACGTATGGTAAAACTTGTGTGACAATTTTGACACATAAGGTGTTCTTTTATTGCTTTCCTTACGAGTGGCGGCCGGGGACGAGCGATGGTCTTTTTCCTACCAATCTATCCCTCTAGGGGCATGCGTAGTAGTACTTTGCTTCGAGGGCTATAAACTTTTGCAATAAGTATATGAGTTATTTATGACTAATGTGAGTCCATGGATTATACGCACTCTCAACCTTCCACAATTTTCTAGCCACTACGGTACCGTGCATTGCCCTTTCTCGCCTTGAGAGTTGGTGCAAACTTCGCCGGTGCATCCAAACCCTGTGATACGATACGCTCTATCACACATAAACCTCCTTATATCTTCCTCAAAACAGCCACCATACCTACCTATCATGGCATTTCCATAGCCATTCCGAGATATATTGCCATGCAACTTTCCACAGTTCCGTTTATTATGACACACTCCATCATTGTCATATTGCTTGCATGATCATGTAGTTGACATCGTATTTGTGGCAAAGCCACCTTTCATAATTTTTCATACATGTCACTCTTGATTCATTGCATATCCCGGTACACTGCCGGAGGCATTCACATAGAGTCATATTTTGTTCTAAGTATTGAGTTGTAATTCTTGAGTTGTAAGTAGTAAAAGTGTGATGATCATCATTATTAGAGCATTGTCCCATGTGAGGAAAGGATGATGGAGACTATGACTCTCCCACAAGTCGGGATGAGATTCCGGACTAAATGAAAAAAGAGAAAGAGGCCAAAGAAAAAAAGAGAGAAGGCCCAAGAAAAAAAAGAGAAAAAATGAGAGAAAAAGAGAGAAGGGACAATGTTACTATCCTTTTTCCACACTTGTGCTTCAAAGTAGCACCGTGATCTTCATGAGAGAGAGTCTCCTATGTTGTCACTTTCATATACTAGTGGGAATTTTTCGTTATAGAACTTGGCTTGTATATTCCAATGCTGGGCTTCCTCAAAATGCCCTAGGTCTTCGTGAGCAAGCGAGTTGGATGCACACCCACTTAGTTTCTTTTGTTGAGCTTTCATACATTTATAGCTCTAGTGCATCTGTTGCATGGCAATCCCTACTCCTCTCATTGACATCAGTCGATGGGCATCTCCATAGCCTATTTATTACCCGCGTCGATGTGAGACTTTCTAGCTTTTTGTCTTCTCTCATAACCCCCATCATTATACTTTACTCCACCCATAGTGCTATATCCATGGCTTGCGCTCATGTATTGCGTAAGGGTTGAAAAGGCTGAAGCGCGTTAAAAAGTATGAACCAATTGCTCGGCTTGTCATCGGGGTTATGCATGATGAGAACGTTTGTGTGACGATATTGAAACATGGCCTAACTATATGATTTTGTAGGGATAAGCTTTCTTTGGCTATGTTATTTTGATAAGACATAATTGCTTGGTTAGCATGTTTGAAGTATTATTGTTTTTATGTCAACATTAAACTTTTATCTTGAATCTTTCGGATATAAATATTCATGCCACAATAAAAAGAACTACATTGGAAATTATGCTAAGAAGCATTCCACATCAAAAATTCCGTTTTTATCATTTACCTACTCGAGGACGAGCAGGAATTAAGGTTGGGGATGCTTGATACGTCTCCAACGTATCTATAATTTTGATTGTTCCATGCTATTATATATTCTGTTTTGGATGTTTAATGAGCTATTTATACACTTTTATATTATTTTTGGGACTAACCTATTAACCGGAGGCCCAGCCCAAATTGTTGTTTTTTTTGCCTATTTCAGTGTTTCGCAGAAAAAGAATACCAAACGGAGTACAAGCGGAATGAAACCTTCGGGAATGTGATTTTTGGAACAAACGTGATCCAGAGGACTTGGAGTGGACGTCAAGCAACCGACGAGGAGGCCACGAGGCAGGGGGCGTGCCTACCCCCTGGGCGCGCCCTCCACCCTCGTGGGCCCCTCGTGCCTCCACCGACCTACTTCTTGCTCCTATATATACCTACGTACCCCCAAACCATCGAAGAGCACCACGAAAATCTAATTCCACCGCCGCAACCTTCTGTACCTGTGAGATCCCATCTTGGGGCCTTTTCCGGCATCCTGCCGGAGGGGGCATCGATCACGGAGGGCTTCTACATCAACACCATAGCCTCTCCGATGATGTGTGAGTAGTTTACCTCAGACCTTCGGGTCCATAGTTATTAGCTAGATGGCTTCTTCTCTCTCTTTGGATCTCAATACAAAGTTCTCCTCGATTCTCTTGGAGATCTATTCGATGTAATCTTCTTTTGCGGTGTGTTTGTCGAGATCCGATGAATTGTGGGTTTATGATCCAGATTATCTATGAACAATATTTGAATCTTCTCTGAATTCTTTTATGTATGATTGGTTATCTTTGCAAGTCTCTTCGAATTATCAGTTTGGTTTGGCCTACTAGATTGATCTTTCTTGCAATGGGAGAAGTGCTTAGCTTTGGGTTCAATCTTGCGGTGCTCAATCCCAGTGACAGTAGGGGAAACGACACGTATTGTATTGTTGCCATCGAGGATAAAAAGATGGGGTTTATATCATATTGCATGAGTTTATCCCTCTACATCATGTCATCTTGCTTAAAGCATTACTTCGTTCTTATGAACTTAATACTCAGATGCATGCTGGATAGCGGTCGATGTGTGAAGTAACAGTAGTAGATGCAGGCAGGAGTCGATGTACTTGTCACGGACATGATGCCTATATATATGATCATACCTAGATATTCTCATAACTATGCTCAATTCTATCAATTGCTCGACAGTAATTTGTTTACCCACCGTAATACTTACGCTATCTTGAGAGAAGCCACTAGTGAAACCTATGGCCCCCGGGTCTATTTTCACTAGTGGCTTCTCTCAAGATAGCATAAGTATTACGGTGGGTGAACAAATTACTATCGAGCAATTGATAGAAAAGTGCATAATTATGAGAATATCTAGGCATGATCATGTATATAGGCATCACGTCCGCGACAAGTAGACCGACTCCTGCCTACATCTACTACTATTACTCCACACATCGACCGCTATCCAGCATGCATCTAGAGTATTAAGTTCATAAGAACAGAGTAACGCATTAGGTAAGATGACAAGATGTAGAGGGATAAACTCATGCAATATGATATAAAGCCCATCTTTTTATCCTCGATGGCAACAATACAATACGTGTCGTTTCCCCTACTGTCACTGGGATTGAGCACCGCATGATTGAACCCAAAGCTAATCACTTCTCCCATTGCAAAAAAGATCAATCTAGTAGGCCAAACCAAACTGATAATTCGAAGAGACTTGCAAAGATAACCAATCATACATAAAAGAATTCAGAGAAGATTCAAATGTTGTTCATAGATAATCTTGATCATAAACCCACAATTCATCGAATCTGGACAAACACACCACAAAAAGAGTTACATCGAATAGATCTCCAAGAAGATCGAGGAGAACTTTGTATTGAGATCCAAAGAGAGAGAAGAAGCCATCTAGCTAATAACTATGGACCCGAAGGTCCGTGGTAAACTACTCACACATCATCGGAGAGGCTATGGTGTTGACGTAGATGCCCTCCTTGATCGATGCCCCCTCCGGCAGAGCGCCGGAAAAGGCCCCAAGATGGGATCTCACGGGTACAGAAGGTTGCGGCGGTGGAATTAGGTTTTCGTGGTGCTCCTCGATGGTTTCGGGGTACGTAGGTATGTATAGGAGGAAGAAGTAGTTCGGTGGAGCCACGAGGGGCCCACGAGGGTGGAGGGCGCGCCCAGGGGGGTTGGCATGCCCCCTACCTCGTGGCCTCCTTGTTGGTTGCTTGACGTCCACTCCAAGTCCTCTGGATCACGTTTGTTCCAAAAATCACGCTCCCAAAGGTTTCATTCCGTTTGGACTCCGTTTGATATTCTTTTTCTGCGAAACACTCAAATAGGCAAAAAACAGCAATTTGCACTTGGCCTTGGGTTAATAGGTTTGTCCCAAAAATAATATAAAAGTGTATAAATAAGCCCATTAAACACCCAAAACAGAATATATTAGCATGGAGAAATCAAAAATTATAGATACATTGGAGACTTATCAAGCATCCCCAAGCTTAACTCCTGCTCGTCCTCGAGTAGGTAAATGATAAAAACAGAATTTTTGGTGTGGAATGCTACTTAGCATGTTTCTCAATGTAATTTTCTTTATTGTGGCATGAATTTTCAGACCCGAAAGATTCAAAATAAAAGTTTAATATTGACATAAAAATAATAATACTTCAAGCATGCTAACTAAACAATTATGTCTTATCAAAATAACATAGCCAAAGAAAGCTTATCCCTACAAAATCATATAGTTTGGCTATGCTTCATTTTTGTTACACAAAATGCTCTCATCATGCACAACCCCGATGACAAGCCAAGAAATTGTTTCATACTTAGCCTTTTCAAACTCTTTCAACTTTTACGCAATATATGAGCGCGAGCCATGGACATAGCACTATGGGTGAATAGAGTATAATGATTGAGGTTGTGTGAGAAGACAAAAAAGGAGAAAGTCTCACATTGACGCGGGTAGTCAATGGCTATCGAGATGCCCATCAATTGATGTCAATGCAAGCAGTATGGATTGCCATGCAACGGATGCACTAGAGCTATAAATGTATGAAAGCTCAACAAAGTAAACTAAGTGGGTGTGCATCCAACTTGCTTGCTCACGAAGACCTAGGGCATTTTGAGGAAGCTCATCATTGGAATATACAAGCCATGTTCTATAATGTAAAATTCCCACTAGTATATGAAAGTGACAAAATAGGAGACTCTCTATCATGAAGATCATGGTGCTATTGGGAAGCACAAGTGTGGTAAAAGGATAGTAACATTGTCCCTTCTCTCTTTTTCTCTCATTATTTTTTAATTTTTTTGTTTGGGCCTTCTTCTCCTTTTCTTTTCTTTTTGGCCTCTTTTCTTTCTTTTTTTATTTCGGAGTCTCATCCCGACTTGTGGGGGAATCATAGTCTCCATCATCCTTTCCTCACATGGGACAATGCTCTAATAATGATGATCATCACACTTTTATTTACTTACAACTCAAAGATTACAACTCAATACTTAGAACAAAATATGACTCTATGTGAATGCCTCCGGCGGTGTACCGGGATATGCAATGAATCAAGAGTGACATGTATGAAAGAATTATGAAGGTGGCTTTGCCACAAATACGATGTCAACTACATGATCATGCAAAGCAATATGACAATGATGATGCGTGTCATAATAAACGGAACAGTGGAAAGTTGCATGGCAATATATCTCAGAATGGCTATGGAAATGCCATAATAGGTAGGTATGGTGGCTGTTTTGAGGAAGATATAAGGAGGTTTATGTATGATAGAGCGTATCATATCACGGGGTTTGGATGCACCGACGAAGTTTGCACCAACTCTCAAGGCGAGAAAGGGCAATGCACGGTACCGAAGAGGCTAGCAATGATGGAAGGGTGAGAGTGCGTATAATCCATGGACTCAACATTATTCATAAAGAACTCACATACTTATTGCAAAAATCTACAAGTCATCAAAACCAAGCACTACGTGCATGCTCCTAGGGGGATAGATTGGTAGGAAAAGACCATCGCTCGTCCCCGACCGCAACTCATAAGGAAAGCAATCAAAGAACGCCTCATGCTTCAAATTTGTCACATAACATTAACCATACGTGCATGCTACGGGACTTGCAAACTTCAACACAAGTATTTCTCAATTTCACAATTGCTCAACTAGCACACCTCTAATATTACCACCTTTATATCTCAAAACAACTATCAAGTATCAAACTTGTCTTACTATTCAATGCACTTTGTAAACTACCATGCTGTTCTAAAGGACTCTCAAAATGATATAAGTGAAGAATGAGAGATCAATAATTCTATAAAATATAACCACCACCGTGCTCTAAAAGATATAAGTGAAGCACTAGAGCAAAAATTGTCTAACTCAAAAGATATAAGTGAAGCACATAGAGTATTTTAATAAATTCCGATTAATGTGTGTCTCTCTCAAAAGGTGTGTACAGCAAGGAAGATTGTGGTGAACTAAAAAGCAAAGACTCAAATCATACAAGACGCTCCAAGCAAAACACATATCATGTGGTGAATAAAAATATAGCTCCAAGTAAAGTTACCGATGGACGAAGACAAATGAGGGGATGCCTTCCGGGGCATTCGCAAGCTTAGGATTTTTGGTGTCCTTGGATTTTACCTTGGGGTGCCTTGGGCATCCCCAAGCTTAGGCTCTTGTCACTCCTTGTTCCATAATCCATCAAATCTTTACCCAAAACTTGAAAACTTCACAACACAAAACTTAACAGAAAATCTCGTGAGCTCCGTTAGCGAAAGAAAACGAAACACCACTTCAAGGTACTGTAATGGACTCATTCTTTATTTATATTGGTGTTAAACCTACTGTATTAAATTTTCTATGGTTCATAAGCTCCATTACTAGCCATAGATTCATCAAAATAAGCAAAACACACACGAAAAACAGAATCTGTCAAAAACAGAACAGTCTGTAGTAATCTGTAACTAACGCAAAGTTCTGGAACTCCAAAAATTCTAAAATAAATTGCTGGACGTGAGGAATTTATCTATTAATCATCTGCAAAAAGAATCAACTAAATAGCACTCTCCAGTAAAAAGTTCATGCTAATCTCGTGAGCTCTAAAGTTTCTGTTTTTTACAGCAAGATCGCAAAGACTTTCCCCAAGTCTTCCCAAAGGTTCTACTTGGCACAAACACTAATTTGTAACATTCCAAATTTTCAATTTGGAATGTTATACATTAGATCATCATTGCATATCATATTTTATTTGCATCTTGGCTAGATCCTAGAAATTTCACGCAACTCAAGGACCCACGGAGAGAGTTGGGGATTTCACGATTTTCGTATTTGAATTTTATCAAATATCGAAACAAGGATCATTTGTTTAATTTAATTTTCTCTCCGAAAAATGTTTCATATTTAAAATATATGAGAGGGGATAATATGACTTCTCCACAAATAATGAAATATTGGAGGAAAAGTATTAAAAACAAATATTTAATTCATTTGGATTTTATTTGATTTTATTTGAATTAGGTAAAATACGCGTTTTTCAAAATTGCATTTTAGTCCCAAATAAATGTTCATCTTGTCCGGCTTATTTTTAGAGGACGGGGAAAATTTATTTCGGGATTTTTAAAGTCCGTTTAGTATTTCTTTTCTTTCTTTTTCTGCACGTCCGAATTATTAAAAAAAAAAGTTACCGCCTTACCGGGCTGTGTCCGACCTGGACACTGCGCCCGGGCGGCCTTTAAAGGCCAACGGCCCGCCCCGGGCCAAAACCCTAGCCGCCAGCCCCGCCCCGCCCAAGACCCGCGCCGCCGCCGCCGTCGGATTTCGCCGCCGCTGCCGCCCCGCCGGCCCATTCCGCCGCCGCCCGACCTCGCCGGAGGTAGCGACCCGCCGCCGCCGGCGGTTTTCTTTAGAGAACCGCCCGGTTTTTTTAAACCCGGTTTATTTTTTATTAGATCGGTTTTTTTGGTTTAGTCTATTTAGCGGACGTTCGTCCGTACGTTCGTTTTAACGAACGGTTTTCGTCGTTTAAACCGCAGACAGCGAACGTTCGTTCGTTAGCCTGTTCGTCACTTTTTCGTTTTCTCAGATTTTCCGCGATTATTTTCGATCGCGATTTCCGATCTGTTTTTCGTTCTAATATAACTTTTCGCTCGTTTATCGGAATCAGGCGATTCAAGCGCCTAGAGTTTTGTCTCGAAACCCTCTTTCTGTTTAACCAACTTAAACAAGTTTTTGCTATTGTAAAATTTGACTTTGGTCCAGATTAGTAAATGAAGCTTGTTTCTTTCGCCGTTTGAGTTTCGTTGCTTCGTTCGATTTGATTCTTTTTGCAAACTGGAGTTCTTATTTCAAGTTTTACCCGTGCACCCTTGCTTGATTGCTTATGTGTGTATTGTTTGTTTGCGATAGAGTACCCGGAGTGCGAAGCGTGCTACTATGAGTCTCTAGGTTTCACGGATCATCAGCAAGGCAAGTAACACTTTGATCATATCCCTTTCATACCCAGTTTTTATGCATTAGATTCAACCCTCAAACATTGCATTAGTAGGATTGATAACATGTGGGTATTGGGAAGTAGTTGATGAGGTAGGAACCTATTGCCCTGCATTCAAACCTTGGGAGTTACTTCTACGTTTGCTTATATTGCTATGCTATGCTCGTAGACGTGGATTGGGTTTGAGTGACTACATGACAGTTGTGAGATTGTTAATTAATGGTTAACTTAAGGTGGCTACTTAAATTCACATCTGGGTGGATTGAGGCACCTCGGGAACCCAGTGATTGCCTGTATTTTGGAAATCCCGGGGTACCGTGTGATTCTCCTATGGACCGCCACCCAGGCTCAAAGGGATCATGAGATTTTTCATACTAGAAACTTCCGTGTGCAACCACATGCTATTATGGGCTCTAGCATAGTTGATTAAGTCGTGTGAACTCTTACAGTGGTAGACTAGCAGATGTAGGGGAAAGTAGGTGTAACTGTCTACCCATCGTAAGGTGCTAACGCTTCTGAAAGACTGTGTCTCGGTCATCCGTTTCTCAAACACCATGTAGGTGTAACTGTCTTATACTCAGTGATGCCGTTGGAGTTGATGGACTCACTTTATCTTCCAAGCCTTCCGCTGTTATCGTTTTAGATGGCCTTAAGCCATATTTATTGTAATAAGTTCTCTCTTGAACTATTCGATGTAATAAGTGTGTGATTGCTACTCTGTTATAAATCCTTCAAGTACTGTGCGTGTCAGCATTACCGATCCAGGGATGACACTGATGCACGGAGACTAAACTGTTTGAGGTCTGGTCGCTACAAAGATGGTATCAGAGCACACGCTGACTGTAGGACACGACCACTAAGCTAAAGCCCTAGATTACTACTCTCTTCTCATTTCTAACTCCTCTCCTTTCTTCCACTCTTTTAGGATGGCGGATGCAAGGAACAAGTTCGCCCAACCGGATGAGGATACACCTTTTGGACAACACTTGAAGGAAGTTACTAAGTACCTGAACATCGGAATACCAAGCTTCACCGGGACCTACAACGCCACACTACCAGAAGAGGAGTGCTGGATGATTCAAGTTCAAGTTCCAGGAAGGACGTTCACGCCTGTCACTGAGCCCATAGAGTTTTCTTTCGATGCACCAACCTGGAGTCTAGGAAAGAGCATGGCAGCCCACATCACCATGGGACGCATTGGAGAAGTGTACCACAATGATCTCAAGAATACTATCTATCAGATTTGTGGGCGCCGAGACGAGCAATGGGAGATGATCAGTACCAGGAAGGGTGATAGATCTGAAGTTAAACCAGATCTGAAGAAGTTAAACCAGCACATTCGTCGCCAGGAGAACCAGATGTGCGCAGACATGATAGATCTGAAGAAGGCAAAGAGTAGGATCACGGAGCTGGAGGAAGAACTCAAGGCTACACGTGAGGATTATATGGAGGAAATCGTTGCACTAGTGGGGAAGAATGATGACCTGATAAAGAAGATCGGAGTATTCATGGGAGACCCAACACCAGGAGGAGAAGATGACGATTCTACTTGCCTGGAGAACTACATCATCATCGACGACACTGACTCAGACCCCAGTGATGATGATTGGGAGGATGAAGCCGAAGCAGATATCATGGAGTCTTCGACTGATCAATTTTTCTAGTAGACCACCAAATTAGTAGTAGTATTCCACCATGTATATAGTATAGTCCAAGCACTTTGTAACGATAGTTAGATCGATTGTATGCCTTGTTTGAATTGATTGAAGTGATATGATTGTGTTTGTCTCATGTCCATATGGGTAGTGTTTTCCCTCTAGATCTCATTCTATCCTATTTTCTCATCTTTTCTAAACCCATCAGATGCCTCCGAGACGCGACACCGGATTTGTTTTCCCACCGGAGATCACTCAGTTGATTCAGCAGCAGAATGCCCTGATGCAAGCACTAGTTCAGAACCAAGGCAACAACAACAACAACAACCCACCACCACCACCTGTTGATCACTTAGCCCGTTTTCTTAGGCTGAATCCGCCGGTGTTCTCCAGTAGCACCGAGCCGATTGTGGCAGATGATTGGCTCCGCAAGGTTGGAAGGGAGCTGACCACTGCAGGATGCACTGATGCGGAGAGAGTGTGTTTTGCCGCACATCAGCTTGATGGACCTGCAGCATCATGGTGGGAGAATTACACAGCCACTCACCCCATTGACACTGTCACATGGGACCAGTTTCAGCAAGCTTTCCGTACTGCCCACGTTTCAACAGGAGCTATGGCCATGAAGAAGCGTGAGTTTCGCAACTTACGCCAAGGAGGACGTACCGTTGGCCAATACGTGGAGGATTTCAGTAAGTTAGCACGTTATGCCCCAGATGACGTTGCTACGGATGCAGCTAAGCAGGAGAAGTTTCTAGAAGGACTGAATGATGAGCTGAGCATGCATTTGATGGTGGCAACTTTTAACAACTACCAGGAGTTGGTAGACAGAGCTCTCATGATTGAAGGGAGGCAGCAACAGATTGAGAGCCGTAAGAGGAAGTATGGACAAGGAAAGTACAGTACAGGAGCTCATCAGAAGCCACATTTTACCCCGAACTCGGGAGGACACCTTCAGCATAACCACGGAGGTCACAATCACAATGGAGGGAGCTCGCACAATCATAGTGGCCCCAAGAATGGCAATGGGAATGGAGGAAGCAACGGACAGAACCGTACCAACCCATCAACCCCAGCCAAGAAGGATCTGAGCCACGTTACTTGCTACAAATGCCAGAATACTGGACATTATGCCAATGAATATCCTGAAGCTAAGAATGGGAATGGCAATGGAAGCTCAGGAAAGAAGCCGAACCCTTTCAACAGAGGACAAGTGAACCACGTTAACGTGGAGGAGGTTGAAGCACAGCCTGATGCAGTAATAGGTAAGTTTCTGGTTAAGTCATTTACTGCAGTCGTTCTTTTTGATACTGGTGCATCACATTCATACATATCAAGGGCATTTGTGGATAAGTATAAGTTGCCCACCAAAGTTCTTAGAACACCTATGTTAGTAACCTCGCCAGGAGCAGAGTATATGGCAAGCCCAAGTTCGTCACCTTGGGGATCACCAGTACTTCTAGTGGAGAAGAAAGATGGATCGTTGAGGATGGTTGTTGATAATCGTGGATTGAATGAAGTAACCATCAAGAACAAGTACCCACTGCCGATGATCAATGGTCTGTTTGACCGACTACAAGGAGCTAAAGTATTTTCCAAGATTGATTTGCAATCAGGATATCACCAGTTGAAGATTCGAGAGCAGGATATACCCAAGACAGCTTTTACCACAAGGTATGGGCTATGAGTACACCGTTATGTCATTTGGCCTGACTAACGCACCTGCCTATTTCATGAACATGATGAACAAAGTGTTTATGGAGTTTTTGGATAAGTTCGTCGTAGTGTTCATTGATGATATTCTGGTCTATTCGAAGAGTGAAGAAGAGCATAAGGAGCATTTGCGTTTGGTACTTGGAAAGCTCAGAGAACATCAGCTATATGCCAAGTTCAGCAAGTGCGAGTTTTGGCTAAAGGAAGTTGGATTCCTTGGACATGTTATATCCAGAGAAGGAATAGCAGTAGATCCCACCAAGGTTAACACTGTGACAAATTGGGAGTCCCCCATGACAGTTGGAGAAATCCGGAGTTTTCTTGGACTCGCAGGATACTACCGGAGATTCATTGAGAATTCTCGAAGATTGCAAAACCTATGACCAAGTTGTTGAAGAAAGACACCAAGTTCAATTGGACGGCGGAATGTGAGGCTAGTTTCCAGGAGTTGAAGAAACGTTTGGTTACAGCGCCAGTGTTGATTCTGCCAGATCAACACAAGGATTATGAAGTATATTGCGACGCTTCTCGTCGAGGACTTGGAGCCGTACTTATGCAGGAGGGAAGAGTTGTTTCATATGCCTTACGACAGCTTAAACCCCATGAGTTGAATTATGCTACACATGATTTGGAGTTAGCAGCCGTAGTGCATGCGTTGAAGACATGGAGGCATTTTCTCATCGGAAACCATTGTGAGGTGTACACGAATCACAAGAGCTTGAAGTACATTTTCACGCAGAAGGAGTTGAATCTCAGGCAAAGGAGATGGTTGGAGCTCATTAAGGATTATGATATGAGATTGCATTATCACCCAGGAAAGTCTAACGTAGTAGCTGATGCGTTGAGCCGCAAGAGCCATGTCAACACACACATGACCGGAGAGTTACCCAAGGAGTTACCCGAAGATCTTCGTGAACTATGTTTGGAAATAGTTCCAAGAGGCTTTGTAGCAGCATTGGAAATTCAGTCTACTTTGATGGATAAGATCAGAGAAGCTTAGAAGACAGACAAGGAGATTGCTGAGATAAAAGAAATGATGAGTAAAGGAAAAGCCAAGGGATTTCGTGAGGATGAGCACGATACCTTATGGTTTGAGGACCGCGTTTATGTGCCCAATGATCCAGAGATCAGGAAGTTGATTTTGCAAGAGGCCCATGATTCACCATATTCGATTCACCCAGGAAATACCAAGATGTACCTGGATTTAAAGGATAGTTTCTGGTGGACCGGAATGAAGAAGGATATTGCGGAGTATGTAGCAGTTTGTGATGTATGTCCGAGAGTGAAGGCAGAGCATCAGAAGCCAGCAGGATTGCTACAACCATTGCCAATACCCGAATGGAAGTGGGATAAGATAGGCATGGATTTTATCATGGGATTGCCCAGGACTCGTTCAGGCTATGACTCGATATGGGTTGTAGTCGATCGTTTGACGAAGGTAGCTCATTTCATCCCAGTAAAGACCACTTATACAAGTGCTAAGTTGGCAAAGATATACATGACCAGGATCGTATGTCTGCATGGAGTTCCGAGGACCATTGTATCAGATAGAGGAACCCAGTTTACTTCAAAGTTTTGGAATCAGTTGCACGAAACTTTGGGTACCAGGCTAGAGTTCAGTACAGCCTTTCATCCACAGACAGACGGACAGACCGAGAGAGTCAATCAGATTTTGGAGGACATGCTGAGAGCTTGTGCGCTAGATTATGGATCTAGTTGGGACGACAATTTGCCATATGCAGAGTTCTCTTACAACAACAGTTATCAATCCAGTTTGAAGATGGCCCCTTTCAAAGCTCTATACGGAAGGAGGTGCAGGACACCATTGTTGTGGGACAAAGTTGGAGACCGCCAGTTATTTGGACCAGATTTGATTAAAGAGTCTGAACAGAAGGTGAAGTTGATTCGCGATAGGCTCAAGGTAGCCCAGTCCAGGCAGAAGAGTTATGCGGATTCTAAACGCAAGGAGACATTTTACGAAGTCGGAGACAGAGTGTATCTTCGAGTATCACCACTTCGAGGAGTGAAGCGCTTTGGAGTTAAGGGAAAGTTAGCGCCACGTTTTGTAGGACCATACAAAGTTTTGGAGCGTATGGGAGAAGTTGCTTACAAGTTGGAATTACCCGAAGGATTGTCGGGAGTTCACGATGTGTTCCACGTATCCCAGCTGAAGAAGTGCCACGCGGAGATGGCTAAGATACCACTGAGAGATACAGTGCCACTGGAAGCGATTCAGCTGGATAGTGATTTGACCTATGAGGAGAAACCAATCAAGATTCTCGAATATGCCAGCAGAGTCACCTGTAGCAAGGTTATCAAGTTTTGCAAAGTTCAGTGGAGCCACCATACCGAGGAGGAAGCCACCTGGGAGTGAGAGGAAGATCTACGGAAGGACCACTCTCACCTATTTTCTAGCCAACCCGAATCTCGAGGGCAAGATTCATCTTAAGGGGGGTAGGTTTGTAACATCCCAAATTTTCAATTTGGAATGTTATACATTAGACCATCATTGCATATCATATTTTATTTGCATCTTGGCTAGATCCTAGAAATTCCACGCAACTCAAGGACCCACGGAGAGAGTTGGGGATTTCACGATTTTCGTATTTGAATTTTATCAAATATCAAAACAAGGATATTTTGTTTTAATTATTTTTCTCTCCGAAAAATGTTTCATATTTAAAATATATGAGAGGGGATAATATGACTTCTCCACAAATAATGAAATATTGGAGGAAAAATATTAAAAACAAATATTTGATTTTATTTGAATTAGGGAAAATATGCGTTTTTCAAAATTGCGTTTTAGGCCCAAATAAATGTTCATCTTGTCCGGCTTATTTTTCGAGGACGAGGAAAATTTATTTCGGGATTTTTGGAGTCCGTTTAGTATTTCTTTTCTTTCTTTTTCTGCATGTCCGAATTATTTCTAAAAAAAGTTATCGCCTTACCGGGCCGTGTCCGACCTGGACACTGTGCCCGCGCGGCCTTTAAAGGCCAACAGCCCGCCCCGGGCTGAAACCCTAGCCGCCAGCCCCGCCCCGCCAGAGACCCGCGCCGCCGCCGCCGGATTTCGCCGCCGATGCCTCGCCGGCGCCGCCCCGCCGCCCGACAGCCGCCCGCCGCCCGACCTCGCCGGAGGTAGCGACCCGCCGCCGCCGGCGGTTTTCTTTAGAGAACCGCCCGGTTTTTTTATTAAAAAAACCCGGGTTATTTTTTTATTGGATCGGTTTAATTTTATTTTTTTGGTTTAGTCTATTTAGCGGACGTTCGTCCGTACGTTCATTTTAACGAACGGTTTTCGTCGTTTAAACCGCGGACAGCGAACGTTCGTTCGTTAGCCTGTTTGTCATTTTTCTTTTTCTCGGATTTTTCGCGATTATTTTCGATCGCGATTTCCGATCTGTTTTTCGTTCTAGTATAACTTTTCGCTCGTTTATCGGAATCAGGCGATTCAAGCGCCTAGAGTTTCGTCTCGAAACCCTCTTTCTGTTTAACCAACTTAAACAAGTTTTTGCTATTGTAAAATTTGACTTAGGTCCAGATTAGTAAACGAAGCTTGTTTCTTTCGCCGTTTGAGTTTCGTTGCTTCGTTCGATTTGATTCTTTTTGCAAACCGGAGTTCTTAAGTTGAACTTTCTGGTTAGATCTCTTATTTCGAGTTTTACCCGTGCACCCTTGCTTGATTGCTTATGTGTGTATTGTTTGTTTGCGATAGAGTACCCGGAGTGCGAAGCGTGCTAATACGAGTCTCTAGGTTTCACAGATCATCAGCAAGGCAAGTAACACTTTGATCATATCCCTTTCATACCTAGTTTTTATGCATTAGATTCAGCCCTCAAACATTGCATGAGTAGGATTGATAACATGTGGGTATTGGAAAGTAGTTGATGAGGTAGGAACCTATTGCCCTGCATTCAAACCTTGGGAGTTACTTCTATGTTTGCTTATATTGCTATGCTATGCTCGTAGACGTGGATTGGGTTTGAGTGACTACATGACAGTTGTGAGATTGTTAATTAATGGTTAACTTAAGGTGGCTACTTAAATTCACATCTGGGTGGATTGAGGCACCTGGGGAACCCAGTGATTGCCTGTATTTTGGAAATCCCGGGGTACCGTGTGATTCTCCTATGGACCGCCACCCAGGCTCAAAGGGATCATGAGATTTTTCATACTAGAAACTTCTGTGTGCAGCCACATGCTATTATGGGCTCTAGCATAGTTGATTAAGTCGTGTGAACTCTTACAGTGGTAGACTAGCAGATGTAGGGGAAAGTAGGTGTAACTGTCTACCCATCGTAAGGTGCTAACGCTTCTGAAAGACTGTGTCTCGGTCATCCGTTTCTCAAACACCATGTAGTGCGAGAAATCCAACGGAGGAGATCGAGTCTTGTGGGGAAAAGTGCACAAACCTCTGCAGAGTGTACAAACTAATCATGGTTAGCCGTGTCCCCGGTTATGGACATCTTGAGTATCTAGTTCTTGGATTATCATGTGAATCTCATCATCATGTACTTAACTAATTTTGTTGGGTTGTTAATGATTACTTTTAATTGGGATTGAGAGGGGGTTTACCTTCTCAATATTTTCAACCAACTTTGTAGTTAAATAAAATATATTCCTTTGATGTAGGGAAAAAATTGGCTTTTCGCAAAACTGTAACCATAGAGCTTTCCACCAGCCAAATATGCATGTAGTGATAGCATTATTCTGTTTATTAGTCTCTATGTGTTACTTTGCCAGCATATTCCATGTGCTGTCCCGTTTTTGGGCTGCAACGTATCATGTTGCAGACTTTTCAGACGACGAGTAAGGAGCCTTAGGTCGTGGTCTTATACTTAGTGATGCCGTTGGAGTTGATGGACTCACTTTATCTTCCAAGCCTTCCACTGTTATTGTTTTAGATGGCCTTAAGCCATATTTATTGTAATAAGTTTTCTCTTGAACTATTCGATGTAATAAGTGTGTGATTGCTACTCTGTTATAAATCCTTCAAGTACTGTGCATGTCAGCATTACCGATCCAGGGATGACACTGATGCACGGAGACTGGACTGTTTGAGGTCTGGTTGCTACATAATTAAAACACAAAACCACATCTAAACAGAAGCTATATGGATTATTTATTGAATAACAGCAAGGAAAAATACTGGGTTGTCTCCCAACAAGCGCTTTTCTTTAAAGCCTTTTAGCTAGGCATTGATAATTTTAATGATGCTCACATGAAAGACAAGAATTGAAGCACAAAGAGAGCATCATAAAACATGTGACAAACACACTTAAGTCTAACATACTTCCTACGCATAGGTATTTTATAAGCAAACAAATTATCAAGGTGAACAAAAAGTAGCATATGCAAGGAAGAAGAAAGGAACAATAGCAATCTCAACATAACGAGAGGTAATTTTGTAACATGAAAATTTTTACGACCATATTTTCCTTTCTCATAATGATTACATGTAGGATCATAATCAAATTCAACAATATAGCTATCACATACAATATTCCCAACATGATCCACATGCATGTAAAGTTGACACTCTTCCAAAATAGTGGGATTAACATTAACTAAAGTCATGACCTCTCCAAACCCACTTTCAATATTATTGCAAACACTATTATCAATCTCATGTTCATCATGGGGCTTAAGTAAATTTTAAAATCATAAGAAGAATCACCCCAATCATGATCATTGCAACAAGTAGTAGACATAGCAAAACTAGCATCCCCAAGCTTAGGGTTTTGCATATCATTAACACAACTTACATTAATAGAATTTATAATAACATCATTGCAATCATGCTTTTTATTCAAAGATCTATCGTGAATCAGTCCATAAAGTACTTCATCAAAAATTTCAGATTCACAAATTTCAAGCAAAACTTCATAAAGACAATCTAGTGCACAAAACTCACTAGCAATTGGTTCATCATAATTGGATCTCTTAAAAAGATTAGCAAGCGGATGAGGATCCATAGATCTTAGGTTCTCTGTTTAGCAATAAATACACAACTATTCCAATCAAATGAGCAAACGAGCCAAGTAAGACATCAAGTGTCGGGTGGTTGGTGCGACATATGCCAAGGGATGGCTTATCATTGTGGGAGCCAATAAAACGTCGCCGGTGCCCGGAAACGGGATGAGGCGAAGACATGCACGCCGGCGAATCTTACCCAGGTTCGGGGCTCTCCGAGGAGATAACACCCCTAGTCCTGCTCTGCGGGGTCTCCGCATGATCACTAGATCGATAAAGGGTAGCTACAGTCGCTCCTAGAGCTGTTGGGATCAAGGGAGAAGAAGAACAAGGCTAGCTCTTGCTTCTCTCTCTCTATGGTGTGTGTACTATGTGTGGGTGTTAACCTAGAAGCCAACTATGCTCAGAGGCCAACCCTTTGCATGGGTGCTCCGGGGGGTTTATATAGGCCTACCCCCCGGGGGGTACAATGGTAATCCGACTGGGATCTGGTCCCAGCCGTCAGTGTCTACGCTCACCGGCTTCTCCGCCGGCTTGTGGGTCCCGCCGGCTGGTGGGTCCCGCCGGCTGCCGGCTACTTGGTCGACAGGCCGGCCCCACCGCCTAGGGTCTTGTCGGCGGCAGCTTACTATAGCCGCGCCTCTGATGATGAGGGCTTTGTCGAGGTAAGCGTGGCTACAGTGATCCGCTTCGGGGGCTATCACTGTAGCCTCACCTCGTCTTGTCTCCTTAATGGGGCTCCTGCTCCGAGGAAGGGAGTAGCCGGCTTCTGGAGGCCGGTTATACTCTTGGCCGACTAGGAAAAGCCGGGCCGCCTTCGCGTCTCTCTCTGGCTTAAGGGGCCCGCAGTCCTTGGGCCGTACGGGAGTAGGTCGTGGATGACGTCGAGGCCAACGTGGCTACAGTGCCGAGCCGCACGAGAGACGTCCCTCCCGTACGGCCTCCTATAGCCATACCCGCCTCGGGCTTCGGGGGTCATGGGCCGCACTGTGGCCACACCCGGTCACGTCGCCGTTATGGAGGGGTGGTTGTGATCTTGGCCGGCTCCTAGGAGTCGGCGTCCTTCCCGGTCGGCTTCTAGGAGCCGGCCACCCCGTAGTCGTCCTGGGGAGGAGTCGGTGAGGCTGGGTCGCCTCCCGGGAGTCGGCTTTAGTGGTAGCCGGCCAGGGAAGGCGGCCCAAATGCTTGGAGTGCTTGAAGGCCCAAGGGCCTGATAAATTTTCCGAAGAGCCAGGGGTAGTCGGTTAGGCTACCCGTGGCCATTTCCTCCGACAGTAGTCCCCGAAGCTGATTGGGCTTCGAGGTGGAGTGGGGTTCAAGAAGCTCGATCAGCTTCCTATCGTGACCAGCCGGCAGCTGGGAGCCGGCCTTGGTCAGGCGCGCCGCCTTAGTCGAATTCTTCTGGAGTCGGGGGGCGGGAACCCGCAGGCACGTGCACCGGGCCGCAGGCCGGCCTCGGGCCGTTGGCGTGCCACGTGGCCGGAAAGCCTGCAAGCCCACGCGCGTGACGGGACGTCGCCGCAGGGAGGGGGCCCGCCACATCCGCGCCCCGGCCCAGGCGCGGATCCTTTGTATCCCGAAACCGCCCGCACGTTCCGTGCGGCAGTTTCGGCTCGCACTTATGCGTAATAAACGCGAGACGTGGGGGGAGTGGGCGCAGTTAATCCCACGTCTCCCCCCATGTCCGGCCTCTTCGGCCGCGTGAGGCTATAAGTAGGGGGAGGTGGAGGGCGGCAGGCCCTCGCACGCTCCTCCTACCCCCACCGTCTTCTTGCCTTGCTCGTTCTCGCGACAGCGCTTCGCCGCCGCGCTCTTCCTCCGCACGCTCCCCCGCCGCCGTGCTAGCTTCCGCTATGCCTCCCCACGTAGAGCAGCTTGGCGGGGATTGGGACGGCTCCATCGTCCATAACGATCACATCGACTTCCTCCGCGACACCCGGCGTCTGCCTAGCGCGGACAAAGTGGAGGTCCGCCTCGCGCCGGAGAAGGAAGTCAGGCCGGCGCCGCGGGAGGGCGAACGGGTGGTCTTCCGCTCGCACTTCCTGCGCGGCTTCGGCCTGCCAGTGAGCGCCTGCTTCCGCTCCTGGCTGGAATTCTATCAGCTCCAGCCGCACCACCTCACCCCCAACGCGGTGGTGCTGCTGTCGGCCTTCATCACCCTGTGCGAGGTCTATCTTGGTGTCCTCCCCACCCTCGAGCTCTGGGGGGAGTGCTTTCAGTCGAAGTTGGGCACGCGCGTGCAGGGCGTGCCGGCTCAGACCGGCGCCTTCATCACGTCGCGGAGATCAGGCGCCGACAACCCCTTCCCCATCATCACACTGATCCAATCGGTGAAGAAGTGGCAGAAATCATACTTCTACGTGCGGAGCATCGCTCCCCGGGGTGACTACCTCAACTTGCCAGCCTACGTGGCCGGCCCACCGGCGGGCAGGCTGCCCCAGTGGTCCTTCTGGGCCGTGATGCTGTCGCACGGAGGAAACGCCGCCATCGCCCGCCTGCGGGTGATGGTCCAGTCAGAGGGCCTGACGGGGCCCGACCTCCTGGCCGCGTTCGTCACGCGCCGGGTCCTTCCGCTCTAGAGCCGGCCTCATCTGATCTGTCAGATGAGCGGCCAGCTCGATCCGAGCCGAATGTGCACCAAGGAGATGCCGCAGCCCGACGCCGCCGACATGGTGAATTACCTCGCCAACTGCCAACTTTCCGAAGACTCGCAATTCGGCAAGGAGCCATACAGCCGCGCCAATCCTCCGCCTACGGTACACTCCCCTCGTATCTTTTTCTCTCTCTCTCTCAGCTTTGTCGCCGAGTTCCTCTGGGCCGACTCTAACTCAGTCGGCTTGCTTTTTTGACAGAGTCCTCTGCTTCGGCCGGCCGGCGGGACAGACGTGGAGCGCCGCTTCATCCCCGACCGGACCGAACACGACCTGGAGGACCCCGACCTGGGGGCGGTCCATATGGAGGATGCTGTCGAGCCGGCCGGCGGCCAAGCCGGCGGCGAAGAAGGCGGCTCCGGGTTCACCGCTACCTTCGACGACTGGCCGGACGAGGACGAAGCCGAAGCCGTCCCGCACCGCCAGCCGGCATCCGGGCGCGGCGCGGGCTCCTCCGGCGCGCAGCCTGCTCGGGGTAGAGGCCAGAAACGTCGCGCCACCCAGGGCATGTTCGGTAGCCGGACGAAGAAGCCCAGGGGTGGGGCGGCAGCAACCAGGCGGGAAGAGGCGGCCGTGAAGGCGGCTCGCTTCCGCAAAGTGGTGAAGCAGCCGCAGACTGTGTCGGCGTAAGTTCTCTCTTTCTATGTACTGTCCTTCTTTCTTTCCTTTGGTGGTTCTTGAACCTTCGTCTTCTTTTTCAATGCTCAGAGCTCCGCTGTCACTTGAGCGGGCGGCTGCCGGCTCCGTCGTCGAGTCGCCAGGGGGCTCTGGGAGCACCACCCGCCGCGTAGATCCCCGCGCCGCCCTCCTGGAGGCGACGGAAAGGAACGCGCGGGAGGTGCGGGAGGAGCAGGAAGCGCGGGAAGCGGAGGCACGGAGGGCAGCCGCCGCCCAGGCAGCTCGGGAGGAGGAGGCGGCGAAGGCGCTCGCCGAGGCCGCAGCCAAGGCCCAGGCAGAGGCCAAGGCCAAAGCGGCGGCAGGGGAGGCTTTGATGGTCACCCCCTGCGCACCATGGCGCCCGAGGACGTGGATCCCTCGCCAGGGGGAGCCAGTGGTTCCCAGCCGGGGCTGGGAGGAAGCGGCGACGACGTCGTCATCTTGGGGGAGGCGCCGGGGCCGACTCCTCCGACTAGGGCGACCCAAGGCCGCTAGCCTGAGCTTGCGCCCGCACAGTCGGCGGAGGGTGAGCTGGCCGCGGGGGCTGAGGTGGCAGTCCGGGTTCCGCCAAGCCGGCGTGCAGGGAAGGCCGCGTCTGAGCCGCGGAAGGCTGCGTCGGAGCCACAGCCGGCCGTGGGCTCCAGCTCGTCGGCCCGAGACGCGGAGGCGGCCAGCGCTACCTCGGGGTGGACGCGGGCAGAGGGACAGCCGTGGTGAACGTCGCTGCACAAGACGTCCGGACCCGGCTGCAAAGCCAAGCCGCGGCGCTGAGGCAGTTCACCGACGAATTCCTCGCCGCGCGGGCAGCCATCCGGGTTAGTATTCCTATCTTGTTCTTTCTTGATCTTGATTTCTCTCGTGGGGGCGCGTCAGCGCACCCACTGGGTGTAGTCCCCGAGTTCCGAGTCGGCTGCTGAGCAGGCGGCTTGGAACTTCTTGGAGATTTTGTCTTTGCTGCTTTTGTTCTCACTTTGGTCTTATGTCCGTCTTGCAGGACTACCACAACCTCCGAGCGGCCGCCTTCAACTCCCAGGCTCGGGAGCTGACCCAGAAGACCGCCAATCTTACTGACAGCCGAGGTATGTGACTTGATCTTTATCTCATGTGGGGGCGCGTCAGCGCACCCACTGGGTGTAGTCCCCGAGATTCGGGCCGACTGCTGAGCAGTCGGCTCGGATCTTCCTTGATGATTTCTCATTGTTCTTCTTCTTCTTCTATCTCTGCAGCAGCCAACGCCAGTCTGAGGGCACAGCCGGGGGAGTCCCAGACCGCTCTTCGTGCTAAGGACGCGGAGCTCGCCGCCTTGGTGCAGGAGCGCGACTGCCTGGTCAAGAAGCTGGCCGACCAGGAGGAAGGCCACAAGGCGGCGCTGAAGGCTGCGCAGGATCGCGAAGCCACCCTCCAGGCCGAGATCGAGACGGAGGCGGCTGGCTGGGCAGAGGCCAGGCAGACTCTGGTCTCCGGCTATGGCCAGATTGAGGATCTAGTTGACGGTAAGTCGTCTACCCCTTCGTCCTTTCTTGCCATCTGCCACTTTGGCTTGTTTTTCTGATTTCGGTGCTTTTCTTTTCTTTTCTCCTTCGCGCAGAGTACTTCCCTGGCTACTCAACTGCCGCCAACCAGGCCATCGAAGCCCGTCGCCAGGCGAAGAGGCAAGCCGGCTTCGAGATCTCGCCAAGCGCCGGCCGCTCGCTGGAAGAACAGCTCCTGGCGATCCAGGCTCGCATCCAGCCGGCTCACAGGCTGCTCCGCCGGCTTCAGCGCGCGGGATCGCAGGTCTTGGCCGCCCTCTGGCCCGGCCAAGTGGTCCCTCGCACCCCCAGTCGGACCGCCGACTGGATGGAGGTGGCAGTCGGCCGCTTCGAGGCTTGGAAGGCGTCAGCAGCTCGCTCCGGCGCCAGGCGGGCGCTGGAGTTCGTCAAGGCCTGGTATCCCGGCCTGAACCTGGACCAGCTGGCTACCTGGCGGCAGCAAGCCGACACGGAGCTGGAGCCGGCGTGGCCGGCCATCATTCGGCGGGCTTCAGCGATCGCCGACTACACCGACACCAACGTCTTCGCCCCCGAGGTGGACGACAATGGAGTCGCCCAGCCGGAAGATTGGTTCGGGCTGGACCCGGCGTACGGCGAGGACTCGGCGGAGGAGATCGACTCCAGCGACGAGGGCGAAGAGGAGGAGGAGGAGGGTGAAGACGCCGAGCCGGCTGGTGGAGTAGCCGGCCAGCCTGGCTGCGCCTCCAGCACTATGTCGCGTGCGAGTGCGTCTCCTGCCGCGGGAGGTGGTCAAGCCGGGACCAGCTAGGAGGCCACTCCTTCAGCTGGCGAGCCGCCTTCACCGACCAGCTCGGCCTCCATGTCGCGCCTTAATCTTCTTTCTTTTGTTTTCCTGTCTTGTTACTTTTGAACAATGTTTGGTTAAGTCTGCACAATTCCACCCACTGGGTGTATTCAAACTCAAGTCTGTTGCCAGCCTGTGGGCGGCTTTATGTATATAAGTTATGCAATCGGTCTTTCCTTGTACTTTCGCTTTTTGTCCTTCTGCTTTTTTTTCTTTGCCGCCCTCCCTTGGTTGCCGCCTCCCTAGTCAAACAGTTGCTCTGCAATCTGTATCCGGGGAGTGCCTGGCCGATTGGGGAGGGGGAAGTACTTTTAGCTTTGCCGGACTTAAGCTAAGTTTTTTAGGAAGCCGGCCAGCCGGCTGCTTTGACAGCCGGCAGGCATGTTTGGAGGCCGTCTCTTTGCTATATAGGTTAGTTGTTCCTTAGTCATTTTTCGTGTGGGCGTCCTTTCTGTCTTCTCTCTTGCTAGTCGGACAGTCAGTTCTTTGAGCTGCGACTTTCAACAAGAGAGGACTTGGGAGCCGGCGCACTACTTTGCTGACTTCGGGAAGAACTTTGAATATAGCTCAAGGCGGCCAGTCCCCGGGCCGACTAGTCGAACCCGGTGCCGGACAAGAATGCGAAATGTAATAATACATTCAAGGATATGACACTCGTCATTCATAGATAAATAAAAAGGCAGTCCCCGAGTACTGTTCGGGGGGCCTGTTGGTTTGTACTTAATACAAAAGGGGTAGCGTGATACATACTGCTTTTCAGCTGTAAAACCGTCTTAGGAGGTTTGCGTTCCATGGTCGCTCCGACTCCTTGCCGGAGTCGTCTCTTTTGCGTGCTCTTGGCTTTTGCGCGTCGATCAAGTAGTAGGAGTCGTTGCCGAGTGCCTTGCTGACGACGAAGGGGCCTTCCCAAGGGGCCGAGAGCTTGTGTTGGCCGGCTGTTCGCTGGATCAGCCGGAGCACAAGGTCGCCCTCTTGGAAGGATCTTGGCTTGACCTTGCGGTTGTAGTAGCGGCGCAGGCCTTGCTGGTAGATGGTGGACCGGCTGAGGGCTAACAGCCGGCCTTCTTCCAGTAGGTCGACGTCGTCTTCTCTTGCTTCTTTGGCTTCCTCCTCCGTGTACATGGTGATCCGAGGCGAGTCGAACTCGATGTCTGTTGGAATGACGGCCTCGGCACCGTACACAAGGAAGAACGGAGTGAAGCCGGTTGACTTGTTGGGTGTAGTGCGCAGACTCCAGAGGACAGCCGGCAGCTCTTCGAGCCAGCAGCCGGCCGATCGCTCCAGTGGTACAACCAGTCGGGGCTTGATGCCGGAGAGGATAAGTCCATTTGCTCGCTCGACCTGGCCGTTTGACTGCGGGTGGGCCACGGATGCTAAGTCCAGTCGGATGCCCTGCGTCGCGCAGAAACGTGCCAGTGCGCCTTTGGCGAAGTTCATGCCGTTGTCGGTGATGATGCTGTGCGGCACGCCGTACCAAGTAGTGATGTCGGTGATGAATGTCACGGCAGTCGGCCCGTTCAGCTTCTTGATGGGCTTGGCTTCGATCCACTTTGTGAACTTGTCCACCGCAACGAGTAGATGTGTCATGCCACCGCGGGCTGTCTTGAAAGGGCCCACCATGTCCAGTCCCCAGACGGCAAAAGGCCAGGCGAGGGGAATGGTCTTGAGGGCAGAAGCCGGCAGGTGTTGTTTGGAACTGAAGACTTGACATCCTCTGCAGCTCTTGACTATTTCTTTAGCATCCTCCAAGGCGGTCGGCCAGAAGAACCCATGGAGGAAAGCCTTGGCCACGAGGGATCTTGAGGCGGCGTGATGGCCGCATTCGCCTTGGTGGATGTCTTTGAGGATTGCCACTCCTTTTTCTGGCTCAACGCAACGCTGGAAGACTCCGGTGACGCTGCGCTTCACGAGCTCCCTGTTGATTATTGTGTATGCTGCGGCTCGTCGTTGCACTAGTCTTGCTGTGATCTCATCAGCCGGCAGCTCTCTGCTGACTAGGAACTTGAGGATGGGCTGGGCCCATGAGGGAGCTGTGACTTCTTCTGCTGTTAATGTGGCCACCATGACTCGGGTGGGTGGGTTGGGTGTTGCATTGGAGTCGACCACCGCTTCTTCTGTCGTTGCAGTCCCCAGGCCGACTGCTGCAGTCCCCGGGCCGGGTTCTGAAGTCCCTGGGCCGGGTGCGACTACGTCAGTCCCCGGGGCAGTCGTCGAAGTCCCCGTGCCGCCTGCGGGATTTCTTGAGCCGGATCCGGCTGTTTCTGGCGCAGGTGGTACGAAGATGGAATCCGACTCTGGAGACGGCTTGATGGACGGCTTGAGTAGGCGCTGGAGGGAGACGCCGGTCGGTATGGCTTGTCGGGTGGAGCCGATCCGTGCTAGGGCATCTGCTTGGTCGTTGTCGGCCCTTGGCACGTGAAGGAACTCGCACCCTTCGAAGTATCCGCTCATCTGCTGGACGAGGAAACGGTAGCTCGCCATGTTCGCGTCCTTGGCGTCCCAGTCGCCAGATGATTGCTGGACCACCAAGTCTGAGTCGCCGTAGCACAGGATCCGGCGTATGCCGAGTTCTTTGGCTAGCCGGAGCCCATGTACGAGCGCCTCGTACTCGGCCACGTTGTTGGAGGCGGCGAAGTGGATCTGCAGCGTGTACTTGAGCTTGTCGCCTTTGGGAGAGGTGAGGACGATGCCGGCTCCCAAGCCGGTGCGCATCTTGGACCCGTCAAAGTGCATCCTGAAGAAATATGCCATAGAGGCAATAATAAAGTATTATATATTTCCTTATATCATGATAAATGTTTATTATTCATGCTAGAATTGTATTAACCGGAAACATAATACATGTGTGAATACATAGACAAACAAAGTGTCACTAGTATGCCTCTACTTGACTAGTTCGTTAATCAAAGATGGTTATGTTTCCTAGCCATAGACATGAGTTGTCATTTGATTAACGGGATCACCTCATTAGGAGAATGACGTGATTGACATGACCCATTACATTAGCTTAGCACCCGATCGTTTAGTATGTTGCTATTGCTTTCTTCATGACTTATACATGTTCCTATGACTATGAGATTATGCAACTCCCGTTTACCGGAGGAACACTTTGTGTGCTACCAAACGTCACAACGTAACTGGGTGATTATAAAGGTGCTCTACAGGTGTCTCCAAAGGTACTTGTTGGGTTGGCGTATTTCGAGAATAGGATTTGTCACTCCGATTGTCGGAGAGGTATCTCAGGGCCCACTCGGTAATGCACATCACTATAAGCCTTGCAAGCATTGTGACTAATGAGTTAGTTGCGGGATGATGTATTACGGAACGAGTAAAGAGACTTGCCGGTAACGAGATTGAACTAGGTATCGAGATACCGACGATCGAATCTCGGGCAAGTAACATACCGATGACAAAGGGAACAACGTATGTTGTTATGCGGTCTGACCGATAAAGATCTTCGTAGAATATGTGGGAGCCAATATGGGAATCCAGGTCCCGCTATTGGTTATTGACCGGAGAGGTGTCTCGGTCATGTCTACATAGTTCTCGAACCCAAAGGGTCCGCACGCTTAAAGTTACGATGACAGTTTTATTATGAGTTTATATGTTTTGATGTACCGAAGGTTGTTCGGAGTCCCGGATGTGATCACGGACATGACGAGGAGTCTCGAAATGGTCGAGACGTAAAGATTGATATATTGGACGACTATATTCGGACACCGGAAGTGTTCCGGAGAAGTTTCGGATTAAACCGGAGTGCCGGAGGGTTACTGGAACCCCCCGGGGAAGTATTGGGCCTTAGTGGGCCTTGAGGGGAGAGAGAGGGCAGCAGCCAGGAGGTGGTGCGCCCCCTCCCAGAGGAGTCCTAGTTGGACTAGGAGAGGGGGGCGCAGCCCCCTTTCCCTCTCCCTCTCCCTCTCTTTCCTTCCCCCTACTTTTCCTAGTAGGACTAGGAAAGGGGAGTCCTACTCCTACTAGGAGGAGGACTCCCCCCCTCTCCTTGGCGCGCCCCATAGGCAGTCGGCCTCCCCCTTGCTCCTTTATATACGGGGGCAGGGGGGCACCCAAGAACACACTTGATATACGATATTTTAGCCGTGTGCGGTGCCCCCCTCCACCAGATTACACCTCGATAATACCGTCGCGAAGCTTAGGCGAAGCCCTGCGTCGGTGGAACATCATCATCGTCACCACGCCGTCGTGCTGACGAAACTCTCCCTCAACACTCGGCTGGATCGGAGTTCGAGGGACGTCATCGAGCTGAACGTGTGTAGAACTTCGGAGGTGCCGTGCGTTCGGTACTTGATCGGTCGGATCGTGAAGACGTTCGACTACATCAACCGCGTTGTGATAACGCTTCCGCTGTCGGTCTACGAGGGTACGTGGACAACACTCTCCCCTCTCGTTGCTATGCATCACCATGATCTTGCGTGTGCGTAGGAAATTTTTTGAAATTACTACGTTCCCCATCAGTGGCATCCGAGCCTGGTTTTATGCGTTGATGCTATGCACGAGTAGAACACAAGTGAGTTGTGGGCGATATAAGTCATACTACTTACCAGCATGTCATACTTTGGTTCAGCGGTATTGTGAGATGAAGCGGCCCGGACCGACATTACGCGTACGCTTACGCGAGACTGGTTTCACCGTTCGGAGCACTTGTTGCTTAAAGGTGACTGGCGGGTGTCTGTCTCTCTCACTTTAGTTGAACCGAGTGTGGCTACGCCCGGTCCTTGCGATGGTTAAAATAGCACCAACTTGACAAACTATCGTTGTGGTTTTGATGCGTAGGTAAGAACGGTTCTTGCTAAGCCCGTAGCAGCCACGTAAAATATGCAACAACAAAGTAGAGATCGTCTAACTTGTCTTTGCAGGGCATGTTGTGATGTGATATGGTCAGACATGATGTGATATAATGTGTTGTATGAGATGATCATGTTTTGTAACCGAGTTATCGGCAACTGGCAGGAGCCATATGGTTGTCGCTTTATTGTATGAGATGTAATCGCCATGTAATAGTTTTACTTTATCACTAAACGGTAGCGATAGTCGTAAAAGCAATAAGTTGGCGAGACGACAACGATACTACGATGGAGATCAAGGTGTCGAGCCGGTGACGATGGTGATCATGATGGTGCTTCGGAGATGGAGATCACAAGCACAAGATGATGATGGCCATATCATATCACTTATATTGATTGCATGTGATGTTAATCCTTTATGCATCTTATCTTGCTTTGATTGACGGTAGCATTATAAGATGATCTCTCACTAAAATTTCAAGATAAAAGTGTTCTCCCTGAGTATGCACCGTTGCAAAAGTTCTTCGTGCTGAGACATCACGTGTTAATCGGGTGTGATAGGCTCTACGTTCAAATACAACGGGTGCAAAACAGTTGCACACGCGGAATACTCAGGTTAAACTTGACGAGCCTAGCATATGTACAGATATGGCCTCGGAACACAGAGACCGAAAGGTCGAGCGTGAATCATATAGTAGATATGATCAACATAGTGATGTTCACCATTGAAACTACTCCATCTCACGTGTTAATCGGTCATGGTTTAGTTGCTTTGGATCACGTAATCACTTAGATGATTAGAGAGATGTCTATCTAAGTGGGAGTTCTTAAGTAATATGATTAATTGAACTTAAATTTATCATGAACTTAGTATCTGATAGTATCTTGCTTGTCTATGTTAATTGTAGATATATGGCCCGTGCTGTTGTTCCGTTGAATTTTAATGCGTTCCTTGAGAAAGCTAAGTTGAAAGATGATGGTAGCAATTACACGGACTGGGTCCGTAACTTGAGGATTATCCTCATTGCTGCACAGAAGAATTACGTCCTGGAAGCACCGCTAGGTGCCAGGCCTCCTGCAAGAGCTACACCAGAAGTTATGAACGTCTGGCAAAGCAAAGCTGATGACTACTCAATAATTCAGTGTGCCATGTTTTACGGCTTAGAACCGGGACTTCAACGACGTTTTGAACGTCATGGAGCATATGAGATGTTCCAGGAGTTGAAGTTAATATTTCAAGCAAATGCCCGGATTGAGAGATATGAAGTCTCCAATAAGTTCTATAGCTGCAAGATGGAAGAGAATAGTTCTGTCAGTGAGCATATACTCAGAATGTCTGGGTATAATAATCACTTAATTCAACTGGGAGTTCAACTTCCGGATGATTGTGTCATTGACAGAATTCTTCAATCACTGCCACCAAGCTACAAGAGCTTCATGATGAACTATAACATGCAAGGGATGAACAAGACGATTCCCGAGCTCTTCGCAATGCTAAAGGCAGCGGAGGTAGAAATCAAAAAGGAGCATCAAGTGTTGATGGTCAGTAAAACCACTAGTTTCAAGAAAAAGGGCAAAGGGAAGAAGAAAGGGAACTTCAAGAAGAATAGCAAGCAAGTTGCTGTTCAGGAGAAGAAATCCAAGTCTGGACCTAAGCCTGAAACTGAGTGCTTCTACTGTAAGCAGACTGGTCACTGGAAGCGGAACTGCCCCAAGTATTTGGCGGATAAGAAGGATGGCAAGGTTAACAAAGGTATATGTGATATACATGTTATTGATGTGTACCTTACTAATACTCGCAGTAGCACCTGGGTATTTGATACTGGTTCTGTTGCTAATATTTGCAACTCGAAACAGGGGCTACGGATTAAGCGAAGTTTGGCTAAGGACGAGGTGACGATGCGCGTGGGAAATGGTTCCAAAGTCGATGTGATCGCCGTCGGCACGCTACCTCTACATCTACCTTCGGGATTAGTTTTAGACCTAAATAATTGTTATTTGGTGCCAGCGTTAAGCATGAACATTATATCTGGATCTTGTTTAATGCGAGACGGTTATTCATTTAAATCAGAGAATAATGGTTGTTCTATTTATATGAATAATATCTTTTATGGTCATGCACCCTTGAAGAGTGGTCTATTTTTAATGAATCTCGATAGTAGTGATACACATATTCATAATGTTGAAGCCAAAAGATGCAGAGTTAATAATGACAGTGCAACTTATTTGTGGCACTGCCGTTTGGGTCATATCGGTGTAAAGCGCATGAAGAAACTCCATACTGATGGAATTTTGGAATCACTTGATTTTGAATCACTTGGTACTTGCGAACCGTGCCTTATGGGCAAGATGACAAAAACACCGTTCTCCGGAACTATGGAGAGAGCAACAGATTTGTTGGAAATCATACATACAGATGTATGTGGCCCGATGAATATTGAAGCTCGTGGCGGATATCGTTATTTTCTCACCTTCACAGATGATTTGAGCAGATATGGGTATATCTACTTAATGAAACATAAGTCTGAAACATTTGAAAAGTTCAAAGAATTTCAGAGTGAAGTTGAAAATCATCGTAACAAGAAAATAAAATTCCTACGATCTGATCGTGGAGGGGAATATTTGAGTTACGAGTTTGGTCTACATTTGAAACAATGCGGAATAGTTTCGCAACTCACGCCACCGGGAACACCACAGCGTAATGGTGTGTCTGAACGTCGTAATCGTACTTTATTAGATATGGTGCGAACTATGATGTCTCTTACTAATTTACCGCTATCATTTTTGGGTTATGCTTTAGAGACAGCTGCATTCACTCTAAATAGGACACCATCGAAATCCGTTGAGACGACGCCTTTTGAACTATGGTTTGGCAAGAAACCAAAGTTCTCGTATCTTAAAGTTTGGGGTTGCGATGCTTATGTGAAGAAACTTCAACCTGATAAGCTCGAACCTAAATCGGAGAAATGTGTCTTCATAGGATACCCAAAGGAGACCGTTGGGTACACCTTCTATCACAGATCCGAAGGCAAGATATTTGTTGCTAGAAATGGATCCTTTCTAGAGAAGGAGTTTCTCTCGAAAGATGTGAGTGGGAGGAAAGTAGAACTTGATGAGGTAACCGTACCTGCTCCCTTATTGGAAAGTAGATCATCGCAGAGATCAGTTTCTGCGACACCTACACCTAATAGTGAGGAAGTTAATGATAATGATCATGAAACTTCAGATCAAGTTATTACTGAACTTCGTAGGTCAACTAGATCAAGATCCGCACCAGATTGGTACGGTAATCCTGTTCTGGAGGTCATGTTATTAGACCATGGCGAACCTACGAACTATGAAGAAGCGATGGTGAGCCCAGATTCCGCAAAATGGCTTGAAGCCATGAAATCCGAGATAGGATCCATGTATGAGAACAAAGTATGGACTTTGGTTGACTTGCCCGATGGTCGGCAAGCCATTGAAAATAAATGGATCTTCAAAAAGAAGACTGACGCTGATGGTAATGTTACTATCTATAAAGCTCGACTTGTTGCGAAAGGTTTTCGACAAGTTCAAGGAATTGACTACGATGAGACCTTCTCACCCGTAGCGATGCTTAAGTCTGTCTGAATCATGTTAGCAATTGCCGCATTTTATGATTATGAAATTTGGCAAATGGATGTCAAAACTGCGTTCCTGAATGGATTTCTGGAAGAAGAGTTGTATATGATACAACCGGAAGGTTTTGTCGATCCAAAGGGAGCTAACAAAGTGTGCAAGCTCCAGCGATCCATTTATGGACTGGTGCAAGCCTCTCGGAGTTGGAATAAACGCTTTGATAGTGTGATCAAAGCATTTGGTTTTATACAGACTTTTGGAGAAGCCTGTATTTACAAGAAAGTGAGTGGGAGCTCGATAGCATTTCTGATATTATATGTGGATGAAATATTACTGATTGGAAATGATATTGAATTTCTGGATAGCATAAAGGGATACTTGAATAAGAGTTTTTCAATGAAAGACCTCGGTAAAGCTGCATATATATTAGGCATTAAGATCTATAGAGATAGATCAAGGCGCTTAATTGGACTTTCACAAAGCACATACCTTGACAAAGTTTTGAAGAAGTTCAAAATGGATCAAGCAAAGAAAGGGTTCTTGCCTGTACTACAAGGTGTGAGATTGAGTAAGACTCAATGCCCGACCACTGCAGAAGATAGAGAGAAGATGAAATATGTTCCCTATGCTTCAGCCATAGGCTCTATCATGTATGCAATGCTGTGTACCAGACCTGATGTGTCCCTGGCTATAAGTTTAGCAGGGAGGTACCAAAGTAATCCAGGAGTGGATCACTGGACAGCGGTCAAGAACATCCTGAAATACCTGAAAACGACTAAGGATATGTTTCTCGTATATGGAGGTGACAAAGAGCTCATCGTAAATGGTTACGTTGATGCAAGCTTTGACACTGATCCGGACGATTCGAAATCGCAAACCGGATACGTATTTACATTGAACGGTGGAGCTGTCAGTTGGTGCAGTTCCAAGCAAAGTGTCGTGGCGGGATCTACGTGTGAAGCGGAATACATAGCTGCTTCGGAAGCAGCGAATGAAGGAGTCTGGATGAAGGAGTTCATAACCGATCTAGGTGTCATACCTAGTACATCGGGACCAATGAAAATCTTTTGTGATAATACTGGTGCAATTGCCTTAGCAAAGGAATCCAGATTTCACAAGAGAACCAAGCACATCAGAAGACGCTTCAATTCCATCCGGGATTTAGTCCAGGTGGGAGACATAGAATTTTGCAAGATACATACGGACCTGAATGTAGCAGATCCGTTGACTAAGCCTCTTCCACGAGCAAAACATGATCAGCACCAAGACTCCATGGGTGTAAGAATCATTACTATGTAATCTAGATTATTGACTCTAGTGCAAGTGGGAGACTGAAGGAAATATGCCCAAGAGGCAATAATAAAGTATTATATATTTCCTTATATCATGATAAATGTTTATTATTCATGCTAGAATTGTATTAACCGGAAACATAATACATGTGTGAATACATAGACAAACAAAGTGTCACTAGTATGCCTCTACTTGACTAGTTCGTTAATCAAAGATGGTTATGCTTCCTAGCCATAGACATGAGTTGTCATTTGATTAACGGGATCACCTCATTAGGAGAATGACGTGATTGACATGACCCATTACATTAGCTTAGCACCCGATCGTTTAGTATGTTGCTATTGCTTTCTTCATGACTTATACATGTTCCTATGACTATGAGATTATGCAACTCCCGTTTACCGGAGGAACACTTTGTGTGCTACCAAACGTCACAACGTAACTGGGTGATTATAAAGGTGCTCTACAGGTGTCTCCAAAGGTACTTGTTGGGTTGGCGTATTTCGAGAATAGGATTTGTCACTCCGATTGTCGGAGAGGTATCTCAGGGCCCACTCGGTAATGCACATCACTATAAGCCTTGCAAGCATTGTGACTAATGAGTTAGTTGCGGGATGATGTATTACGGAACGAGTAAAGAGACTTTCCGGTAACGAGATTGAACTAGGTATCGAGATACCGACGATCGAATCTCGGGCAAGTAACATACCGATGACAAAGGGAACAACGTATGTTGTTATGCGGTCTGACCGATAAAGATCTTCGTAGAATATGTGGGAGCCAATATGGGCATCCAGGTCCCGCTATTGGTTATTGACCGGAGAGGTGTCTCGGTCATGTCTACATAGTTCTCGAACCCAAAGGGTCCGCACGCTTAAAGTTACGATGACAGTTTTATTATGAGTTTATATGTTTTGATGTACCGAAGGTTGTTCGGAGTCCCGGATGTGATCACGGACATGACGAGGAGTCTCGAAATGGTCGAGACGTAAAGATTGATATATTGGACGACTATATTCGGACACCGGAAGTGTTCCGGAGAAGTTTCGGATTAAACCGGAGTGTCGGAGGGTTACCGGAACCCCCCGGGGAAGTATTGGGCCTTAGTGGGCCTTGAGGGGAGAGAGAGGGCAGCAGCCAGGAGGTGGTGCGCCCCCTCCCATAGGAGTCCTAGTTGGACTAGGAGAGGGGGGCGCAGCCCCCTTTCCCTCTCCCTCTCCCTCTCTTTCCTTCCCCCCTACTTTTCCTAGTAGGACTAGGAAAGGGGAGTCCTACTCCTACTAGGAGGAGGACTCCCCCCCTCTCCTTGGCGCGCCCCATAGGCAGCCGGCCTCCCCCTTGCTCCTTTATATACGGGGGCAGGGGGGCACCCAAGAACACACTTGATATACGATATTTTAGCCGTGTGCGGTGCCCCCCTCCACCAGATTACACCTCGATAATACCGTCGCGAAGCTTAGGCGAAGCCCTGCGTCGGTGGAACATCATCATCGTCACCATGCCGTCGTGCTGACGAAACTCTCCCTCAACACTCGGCTGGATCGGAGTTCGAGGGACGTCATCGAGCTGAACGTGTGTAGAACTTCGGAGGTGCCGTGCGTTCGGTACTTGATCGGTCGGATCGTGAAGACGTTCGACTACATCAACCGCGTTGTGATAACGCTTCCGCTATCGGTCTACGAGGGTACGTGGACAACACTCTCCCCTCTCGTTGCTATGCATCACCATGATCTTGCGTGTGCGTAGGAAATTTTTTGAAATTACTACGTTCCCCATCACATCCGCCAATGGGTAGAGTCGGGAGCCGGTGGTAAGTACTGGGTCTCGGCCCAGTCGACGAGGAAGTCGGCCAATGCTTGCGACTTGATGGCAGTGCGGGGTTGATAGAAAATCGTGTAGGGCGCCAAGGCAATGGCCCATTTGGCCACCCGGCCGGATGTATCCCGGCTGCCTATGATCTCGGCGAGCGGGGCAGTGCACACGACCGTGATGGGGTGCTCTTGGAAGTAGGGCTTCAATTTCTTGGCAGCGAAGTACACCCCATAGCACATCTTCTGGTAGTGCGGGTAGTTTTGCTTTGAGCTGGACAGTACTTCGCTGAGATAGTAGACCGGCCTCTGGACCAGCTGGGCTCGGCCTTCCTCCGGGCGCTGGACCACAACAACAGTGCTGACGACTCGGCTTGTCGCGGCGATGTAGAGGAGCATGGGCTCCTTCTCAGTCGGCGCAGCCAGGACAGGCGGAGTGGTCAACATTTTCTTCAACTCATGGAAGGCTTGGTCGGCTTGATCATTCGACTCAAAGTGAGTGGACTTCTTCATGAGTCGGTACAGGGGGAGAGCCTTCTCTCCTAGTCGGCTGATAAAACGGTTCAGGGAGGCTAAACAGCCAGTGAACTTCTGCACATCTCGCAGCTTGGTGGGAATCTCCATCCTCTCGATGGCCTTGATCTTGACAGGGTTGCACTCAATGCCGCCTTCGGAGACCAGGAAGCCTAGCAGCTGGCCGGCTGGCACTCCGAACACGCACTTCTCGGGGTTAAGCTTGATCTGGAATCGGCGCAAGTTGGTAAATGTTTCCTTCAGGTCTTCCAGCAAGGTACCGTGCTTCTCTGTCTTCACCACAATGTCGTCTACGTAGACGTGGGCATTTCTGCCGAGTTGTTTCAAGAGACATTTCTGCATGCAACGCTGAAAAGTGGCACCGGCGTTTCTCAAGCCGAATGTCATTGTCAGGTAGCAGAAAGCTCCAAAGGGTGTGATGAAGGCAGTCTTCAAGTGGTCAGCCGGGTCCAGCTTGATCTGATGATACCCTGAGTATGCATCCAAAAAACTTAACAGCTCGCATCCGGCTGTGGAGTCTATCACTTGGTCAATCCGCGGCAAAGCGAACGGATCCTTTGGGTAGGCCTTGTTCAAACTTGTGTAGTCTATACACATGCGCCATTTGTTATTCTTCTTCAAAACCAGAACTGGATTGGCAAGCCATTCTGGAAAGAAAACTTCCATGATGAAGCCGGCTGCGAGGAGCCGGGCTATCTCTTCTCCCACGATTCTTCGCTTCTCTTCCGATAGTCGGCGGAGGGGTTTCTTGACCGGCTTCGCATCAGCTCGGACATGTAATTTGTGCTCGGCGAAATCCTTCGGGACACCCGGCATGTCCTTTGGGGACCATGCAAAGATGTCTCGATTCTCACGGAGGAAGTCGGCGAGCTCGCCTTCCTATTTACTGTCCAAGTTCGCCCCAATCACGGCGAACCTCTCCGGGTGCTCCGGGTCTAGAGGTATCTTCTTCGTCTCTTTTGCAGGCTGGAAGGAGCCCTGCGCATCACAGTCCTTGGGGTTGGGGGACAAGGCCGGCTGCTTGCTGGCCATGGCCACAACCCGCTCCAACATCTTCTTCTCTTTGGCCACCACGAGGGACTCGGCCAGCCGGCTGCTGGCCATGGCACACTCGATGGACTTCTTATAGTCGCCGGCTACCGTGATGATCCCCTTTGAGCTCGGCATCTTCATCTTCAGGTAGGCGTAGTGGGGCACGGCCATGAACTTGGCCAACGCAGGTCGGCCAAGCAGTGCATGATAGGGGCTCTCCAAATCCACCACCTCGAACCATATTGCTTCCCGGCGAAAGTGATCTTTGTCTCCGAAGAGAACATCCATCTTGATCTTGCCGATTGGAGAGCAAGATAGGCCGGGTACGATACCATGGAAGACGGTGCGGCTCGGCATGAGCTGCTTTGCTTTGATGTTCAGCTTGTCCATGGTATCGCGGTACAGTATGTTGATACTGCTTCCGCCGTCTATCAGGACGCGGGAAAATCTGGCAGCTCGCCTCTCCGTCGCAAGGGTGACGTCCAAGACCATAGCATAGGAGCCAGGCGAAGGCATCACCTCTGGGTGGCCGGCCTGGCTCCAGCTGATGGGCTTTTCCGACCAATGCATGAACTCAGCGGTGCTAGAGGCGACTGCGTTTACTTCTTGGTGCTGCCGGCGTCGGCTGCGCTTGTCGTCGACTTGACTTGTGAAGACGACGTAGGCGTCGTGCGCTTCGGGGAACTCGTCTTGGATGGCGCCGACTGCCGGCCGGGCCGCCGGCTGCTAGGGAGCTGGAGGCGGTGGGCCAAGAGGCGGAGGCGGCACCATCCCTTCGCCCTTGGTGATGCGGGCGAGCCAGTGGCATTTCCGTGTTGTATGGTTGGACGGCTTCGCGCCGCTGTGGAACTTGCAGGGAGCATCGAGTGCTTGTTCGTAGGAGAAGGACGGCTGCCAGGGCGGCCGGCCACCCTTCTTCTTGGGAGCGGGCCGCTCTTCGGGCTGCTCGTCTTCAATTGTGGCCACCTGCCGACTGGAGGAAGTCGGCATGGGGCCCTTGCGCTTGTGGTCGTTCTGGTAGGGGCTCCGGTTAGGGTCGCCAGCCGGCGTCTTGGGAGCCGGAACAATTACTTTCCCCGAGGCATCTACTCGGAGCTCGGTCTTCATGGAGGAGTCGGCAGTGGCGTACTTGTCAGCGATGACTAGTAGCTCGTCGAGGGTAGCCGGCTCGTCGCAGAGGAGTCGGTGCTTGAGGAGGGTGCCCTCTCGGCACCCGGCAGTGAAGTACTCGATGGCCTGGACCTCGTGCACTCCCTCGCAGGAGTTGCGGAGCTCGGCCCATCGCGTGAGGTAGTCGCGGGTCGACTCGTTGGGCCCCTGGACGCAGAGGGAGAGCTGGCGAGGCTTGGGAGGCCGCTTGTAGGTGCTGGTGAAGTTGCGGACGAAAACTTCGGTGAAGTCCAGCCAGCTGTTGATGCTGTAGGGCTTGAGGCTGTTGAGCCATGTGCGCGTCGTGCCTTGCAGCATCAAGTGGACGTACTTCACGGCGACGCGCCGATTGCCGTTGGCGATGCTGACGGTTGTGGAGTAGTCGATGAGCCAATCTTCCGGTTTCACCGAGCCGTTGTACTTGGGTGTGTCTCTGGGGAGCGAGAACCCTTTGGGGAAGGGCTCGTCGCGGATGCGGGGGCCAAAGCATGGCGGGCCGACATCGTCTTCTTCTTCTAGCGCCAAGGATCGAGCAAGGCGGTCGATCCTGTGGCGGGCGTCATTTTCGCCGACTCCTTCTCGGCGGCCGAGTCGGTCGCCAAGAGTCGGATGGGTGACAGGCGATGGAGTGAGGCGTCTTTCTCTTCGAGGCGGGGGAGGAGGCAGGTTTTCCTGGTGCTCTACAGCTCGAGGGCGGCCATCCGCGTCGCGCTCGATGGTAATGCGAGTCCGGCTGCGGCTGGCAGCCGGCTCCTTGTCTTTCTTCTGGTGCGCGCCGCTCGCAGTCGGCGAGCGGGACGTCGCGGCATGCTCCCGGCGCGGGGGATGGCTATCAGCTCGGGCGCCGGCTTCGTGCCGTTCTGCAGCCGCGTCGATCAGCCGCTGGATCCGTCTTGTCATGTATGGGAGCTCATCGGCTCCCAGCCCATTGAGCTCCTCTGCAGCCGCCTGAGCGGCTCGCAGATTCTCGAGCGGGGTGGCGTAGACGGGGCGATCTGCGCCCAGCACGCTGGCAACGGCTGCGCCGCGCTTCTGGACGAAGCCGGCTCGGCTCGGGCCGCTAGGCGGCGGCGTCCCGAAGGCGGCGCGGTCGACTTCGCGCTGGTGGGCCTCGGCAAGGCGTCTCATCGAGGCTATCTTCTTGCCCTCCACGATGAGGGCAAGGCGGCGTGCCTCCAGGGTCTCGGCGTCGGCGTCGGCCGGGATGGGGACGGAGAGGTCGTGCATCACCGCTTGCTGAGCGTCGCGGGCGTTCTCGCCCGAATTGGAGACGTGGCTGATGACCAGCACTTCAGTGACAGCGCTGCTGCCGCTGTCAGCTCGAGGGAGGGGGTCGTCGAAGACCACCACGTCGGAGGGGTAGGCGTCGAGCGACGCGGTGTCGGAGTCGATGAGCATCGGGTCGGTGGAGCCGACCGACTCCATGTCCGCAGCGGGCTCGCTGGAGACGTGAAGTTGGTCGAGGAGGCTGACGAGGCGGCTCTCGGGGTAGTCGGTGCCTGCGTCGGACGCAGGCTCGTCGAAGATGCGAGTCTCGCCAAGCAGATCGGCGAGGCGGCTCGCTGCGCAGGCGTCGTCGACACCTTGCAGCGCGTCGGGGCAAACGCCATCGGGCGCAGCAGGCTGGCTGCGCTCGCGGGGAAGGAAGAGGGTTCCCGTCCAGAACAGGTCTCCGGACGACGGTGCACCTGGCCCCACGGTGGGCGCCAAATGTCGGGTGGTTGGTGCGACATATGCCAAGGGATGGCTTATCATTGTGGGAGCCAATAAAACGTCGCCGGTGCCCAGAAACTGGATGAGGCGAAGACATGCACGCCGGCGAATCTTACCCAGGTTCGGGGCTCTCCGAGGAGATAACACCCCTAGTCCTGCTCTGCGGGGTCTCCGCATGATCACTAGATCGATAAAGGGTAGCTACAGTCGCTCCTAGAGCTGTTGGGATCAAGGGAGAAGAAGAACAAGGCTAGCTCTTGCTTCTCTCTCTCTCTATGGTGTGTGTACTATGTGTGGGTGTTAACCTAGAAGCCAACTATGCTCAAAGGCCAACCCTTTGCATCGGTGCTCCGGGGGGTTTATATAGGCCTACCCCCCGGGGGTACAATGGTAATCCGACTGGGATCTGGTCGCAGCCGTCAGTGTCTACACTCACCGGCTTCTCCGCCGGCTGCTGGGTCCCGCCGGCTGCCGGCTACTTGGTCGACAGGCCGGCCCCACCGCCTAGGGTCTTGTCGGCGGCTGCTTACTGTAGCCGCGCCTCTGATGATGAGGGCTTTGTCGAGGTAAGCGTGGCTACAGTGATCCGCCTCGGGGGCTATCACTGTAGCCTCACCTCGTCTTGTCTCCTTAATGGGGCTCCTGCTCCGAGGAAGGGAGTAGCCGGCTTCTGGAGGCCGGTTATACTCTTGGCCGACTAGGAAAAGCCGGGCCGCCTTCGCGTCTCTCTCTGGCTGAAGGGGCCCGCAGTCCTTGGGCCGTACGGGAGTAGGTCGTGGATGACGTCGAGGCCAACGTGGCTACAGTGCCGAGCCGCACGAGAGACGTCCCTCCCGTACGGCCTCCTATAGCCATACCCGCCTCGGGCTTCGGGGGTCATGGGCCGCACTGTGGCCACACCCGGTCACGTCGCCGTTATGGAGGGGTGGTTGTGATCTTGGCCGGCTCCTAGGAGTCGGCGTCCTTCCCGGTCGGCTTCTTGGAGCCGGCCACCCCGTAGTCGTCCTGGGGAGGAGTCGGTGAGGCTGGGTCGCCTCCCAGGAGTCGGCTTTAGTGGTAGCCGGCCAGGGAAGGCGGCCCAAATTCTTGGAGTGCTTGAAGGCCCAAGGGCCTGATAAATTTTCCGAAGAGCCAGGGGTAGTCGGTTAGGCTACCCGTGGCCATTTCCTCCGACATCAAGGCAAACGAAAAGACGAACAGAAGAAGGGCGAAGAAAACAGCAAAGGTGAAGTCGGGGAGAGGAAAACGAGAGCCAAATGGCAAATAATGTAATGTAAGGGATGAGAGTTTGTGATGGGTACTTGGTATGTCTTGACTTGTGCGTAGACTCCCCGGCAACGGCGCCAGAAATCCTTCTTGCTACCTCTTGAGCACTGCGTTGGTTTTCCCTTAAAGAGGAAAGGGTGATGCAGCAAAGTAGCGCAAGTATTTCCCTCAGTTTTTGAGAACCAAGGTATCAATCCAGTAGGAGGCCACACGCAAGTCCCTCGTACCTACACAAACAAATAAGAACCTTGCAACCAACGCGATAAAGGGGTTGTCAATCCCTTCATGACCACTTGCAAAAGTGAGATCTCATAGAGATGATAATATTTTCGGTATTTTTATGATAAAGATTAAAGAAAAGATTGCAAAGTAAAATAGATTGGAAACTTATATGATGGGAAATAGACCCGGGGGCCATAGGTTTCACTAGTGGCTTCTCTCAAGATAGCATAAGTATTACGGTGGGTGAACAAATTACTGTCGAGCAATTGATAGAAAAGTGCATAATTATGAGAATATCTAGGCATGATCATGTATATAGGCATCATGTCCGCGACAAGTAGACCGACTCCTGCCTGCATCTACTACTATTACTCCACACATCGACCGCTATCCAACATGCATCTAGAGTATTAAGTTCATAAGAACAGAGTAACGCATTAGGTAAGATGACATGATGTAGAGGGATAAACTCATGCAATATGATATAAACCCCATCTTTTTATCCTCGATGGCAACAATACAATAAATGTCATTTCCCCTACTATCACTGGGATCGAGCACCGCATGATTGAACCCAAAGCTAAGCACTTATCCCATTGCAAGAAAGATCAATCTTGTAGGACAAACCAAACTGATAATTCGAAGAGACTTGCAAAGATAACCAATTATACATAAAAGAATTCAGAGAAGATTCAAATATTGTTCATAGATAATCTTGATCATAAACCCACAATTCATCGGATCTCGACAAACACACCGCAAAAAGAGTTACATCGAATAGATCTCCAAGAAGATCGAGGAGAACTTTGTATTGAGATCCAAAGAGAGAGAAGAAGCCATCTAGCTAACAACTATGGACCCGAAGGTCTGTGGTAAACTACTCACACATCATAAGAGAGGCTATGGTGTTGATGTAGAAGCCCTCCGTGATCGATGCCCCCTCCGGCAGAGCGCCGGAAAAGGCCCCAAGATGGGATCTCACGGGTACAGAAGGTTGCGGTGGTGGAATTAGGTTTTTGTGGTGCTCCTCGATGGTTTCGGGGTATGTAGGTATATATAGGAGGAAGAAGTAGGTCGGTGGAACCACGAGGGGCCCACGAGGGTGGAGGGCGCACCTAGGGGGTAGGCGCGCCCCCTGCCTCGTGGCCTCCTTGTTGGTTTCTTGACGTCCACTCCAAGTCCTATGGATTACGTTTGTTCCAAAAATCATGCTCCCGAAGGTTTCATTCCGTTTGGACTCCGTTTGATATTCTTTTTCTGCGAAACGCTGAAATAGGCAAAAAAATAGCAATTTGCACTGGGCCTTGGGTTAATAGGTTAGTCCCAAAAGTAATATAAAAGTGTATAAATAAGCCCATTAAACATCCAAAACACAATATATAATAGCATGGAGCAATCAAAAATTATAGATACGTTGGAGACGTATCATTAACCATAGAATTGCATCACCCTATCATCCTCAGTCTAGTGGTCAAGTTGAACTTAGCGATAGAGAAATAAAATTAATTTTGCAAAAGACTGTTAATAGGTCCCGGAAGAATTGGTCTATGAAATTATATGATGCACTTTGGGCTTATAGAACAGCATATAAAAATCCTATGTGTATGTCTCCTTATAAAATGGTTTATGGAAAAGCTTGTCATTTGCCTCTTGAGTTAGAACATAAAGCTTTTTCAGCAGTTAAAAAACTCAATTATGATTTTAAACTTGCCGGTGAAAAGAGGTTATTTGATATAAGCTCACTAGATGAATGGAGAACCCAAGCTTATGAAAATGCAAAATTATTCAAAGAAAAAGTTAAAAGATGGCATGACAAAAGAATCCAAAAGCGTGAGTTTAAAGTTGGAGAATATGTTCTTTTGTACAACTCTCATTTTAGATTTTTGGCGGGAAAACTCCTCTCAAAATGGGAAGGCCCGTATGTCATCGAGGAGATTTACCGGTTTGGAGCCATCAAAATAAATAATCCCGAAGGTTGTCAATGGGCAACGAATAAAGCATTATATCTCATGTACGCCCATCTACGTTGAAAGTAATATTATCCAAACTTTGAAACCGGAAGAACACATAAAAGAGTCCTTCCGAAACACTCCAAAATTGTGAAAATAAGGAGGTACGTGATACGGTAAGTAAACGGACTCCGAAAAATCCGCAAAAATACTTTTTGTCAGTTTTGGAATATTTAAGAATTTTGGAAATAAAGAAACTCCCAGGAAGGTTCCCCTGGTGGGCACAATACACCAGGGAGAGCCAGGCTTGCCTGGCGCGCCCAGGTGGGTTGTGCCCACCTGGGACACCTCCCGTACTCCGTTTTTCTCCCGTATGCTTGTCCTCCAAGATAAAAAAAATCTATATATACTTCCCCAACCTGTTAACCACCGTATCACGGAGAAAATCCTCTGTTCTCTTTTCCTTGTTGTTTTCTGTCGGATCCCATCTACCATGGCCTCTTCAAGCTCCTCCAAGGACAAGTTCTTCAAGAACGTCATCAACCCTTATCTGCGGGAGGTGGTGCAGCACCCTCAAACCATCCAGATGCATGGGGTGCTTCACCTCCGCGATGTGCCATGTCCCAAGGGGATGGGAACCATGGAGGCCAGGCTTGAAGCTATGGAGCAAGACGTCTTCTAGTGAAAGGGGATGGTGGAGCGTGGGCTCAACGCCAATCACCTCATGATCACGGACCTCTCCCGTGATCTCAAGGTGGATGGCAAGCCCATGAAGGACATCGTCTTCACCCTCAACGAGCAAATCAACTTCCTCCAAAGCCAGATCTATGACCTTCAGAACCAAGTCTTTGAATATGAGGTGAGATTTAAAGGTATGAGATTGGCTGCTGGTTGCAGGACCCGTGAGACTCACTCCTCCTCTTATGATGGTGGACCACTGCCATGGAAATCCGAGGGCAAGACTCTTCTTCATCACCACCACCATCTTCTTCACCACCAAAGAGAACTGAGTATCGGGTATGGGCACTCCCCTTGGCTTCCGCCAAGCTTGGGGGAGGTGCCCCGGTAACGTATCATCCCACTATCTTTTTGCTTTTATTTATCTTAGTTCGATCTTTTGCTTTAGATGAAATAAAGTTAGTTCGATCCTTTCTTATGTGAGAGTTTGCTTAGTGATCTATCATTGTAATCGTGTGCAAGTTATATAATAAAGTTTAGTTTGAGTTTTTTCTTTCTTTATTTTCATGTTGCAAATAAAGAAAAGAAATGAGAAAGGAAATAAATCAATAAGATCATATACTAATCCTATGGTAGGTGATGGCACCACATAAGCAAAAGTATAAGTAGAACATTTTATTAGAGATTGACAAACGTAGCATTAGTCAATGATGCAACTCATGAAAGAATTAATAAGGGAAGAGAAGATTCACATATAAATATACTATCCTAGAAATCTTTTGTGATTGTGAGCCATCATCAAAATATTATATGCCAAAATTGTTGACGTTGGACAAGGAAGACAAATTAATGGTTTATGTTTGTTTATATTCACATAGAAGTCATATTGTCATAGATCCTTCAACATGTGGTGCTTGCCCCTATCCTTGCTAGCCAAAAATTCCGCACTAAGTAGAGATACTACTTGTGCATCCAAAAACCCCAAACCCAAATCTTATTTTCAAGTGTCCACCATACCTACCTAGGGATTGAGCAAGATCCCCCAAGTACGTTGTCATCGGTGCAAAAAGGCAATAAAATTGCTTCTAAAAATGTGAGATCATTTAGTGTAAGAGAAAATTAAGCGTTGTACGAACTTGGATGACAAAGAATAAAAGCGACAGACTGCATAATAAAGTTTGTCATCTTAAGGGGCAATACAACGTGACGTTCTCTTGCACTAAGGGATTGAGCATACAAACAAATGAGCGCATGGCAACCTCTACTTCCCTCTGCGAAGGGCCTATCTTTTACTTTTATGTATTTACTTTTATGCAAAGAGCAAAGTTTTCCTTCTATTCCTTTTTATTTTTCTCCTTTGGCAAGCATCATGTGGTGAGGAAAGATCTAGGCACATATGTCCAGTTGAATATAGATAGCATGAGTTATTATTGTTGACATCACCCTTGAGGTGAGTATGTTGGGAGGCAAAACTATAAGCCCCTATCTTTCTATGTGTCCGGTTGAAACGTTTTGCTCATGGGTACGAGGTGAGTGTCAGCAATCATAGAAGACTATATGATGGTTGAGTATGTGGACTTGCCTAAAGGCTCCGACACGTGACCCTTCCTGAAAAGATGATGAATTGTAGTTGCAAAGTTGACTGAGAACATAGTTTGTTGGTTTCTAATAGAGCTTTTGCTTTATACTTCGATTGTGTGATGAACTATTACTTATACATGAGAAGTATATGATAAAAGTTCTATGATAAAAGTCCTATGTTTAATTTTGTTGTTGTTATAATAATCAACATGATGCTTCTATGTCCGTATTTTGTTTTTATCGAAACCTCTCTCTCAAAGCATGTGGACATGTTTCTCGATTTTGGTTTTCGCTTGAGGACAAGCGAGGTCTAAGCTTGGGGGAGATGATACGTCCATTTTACATCATGTTTTCTTACTGTTATTTATGATGTTTTTATCCATAATAATGCTTTTTGGAGTAATTCTAATGCCTTTTCTCTAATAATTTACAAGGTACACACCAAGAGGGAGAATTCCGGCAGCTGGAAATCTGGACCTGGAAAAGCTACGCCATGCCACCTATTCTGCATAGCTCCAAACAAGCTGAAACTTTGACGGGGATTTTTTATGGAATATATAAGAATTATTGGTGCAAATAACTACCAGAGGGGCCCCACCAGGTGGGCACAACCCACCTGGGCGCGCCAGGGAGCCCAGGCGCGCCGTGGTGGGTTGTGCTCTCCTCGGCCCACCTCCGGTGCCCATCTTCTGGTATATAAGTCATTTTGACATAAAAAATAAAGGAGAAGACTTTCTGGACGGAGCGTCGCCGCCTCAAGGCGGAACTTGGGCAGGAGCACTTTTGCCCTCCGGTGGAGCGATTCCGCCGTGGGAACTTCCCTCCCGGAGGGGGAAATCATCGTCATCGTCATCACCAACAACTCTCCCATCTTGGGGAGGGTAATCTCCATCAACATCTTCAACAGCACCATCTCATCCCAAACCCTAGTTCATCTCTTGTGTTCAATCTTGTTACCGGAACTATAGATTGGTGCTTGTGGGTGACTAGTAGTGCTGATTACATCTTGTAGTTGATTACTATATGGTTTATTTGGTGGAAGATTATATTTTCAGATCCATTATGCTATTTAATACTCCTCTGATCATGAACATGTTTATCATTTGTGAGTATTTACTTTTGTTCTTGAGGTCACGGAAGAAATCATGTTGCAAGTAATCATGTGAACTTGATATGTGTTTGATATTTTGATAGTATGTATGTTGTGATTCCCTTAGTGGTGTCATGTGAATGTCGACTACATGACACTTCACCATATTTGGGCCGAAGGGAATGCATTGTGGAGTAGCAATTAGATGATGGGTTGCGAGAGTGACAGAAGCTTAAACCCCAATTTATGCGCTATTCTGTAAGGGACCGATTGGATCCAAAAGTTTAATGCTATGGATTGAATTTATTCTTAATACTTTTCTCATAGTTGCGGATGCTTTAATCATAAGTAGGAGGTTTGTTCAAGTAAGAACAGCACCTAAGCACCGGTCCACCCACATATCAAATTATCAAAGTAGCGAACACAAATCGAACCAACATGATGAAAGTGACTAGATGAAAATCCCGTGTACCCTCAAGAACGCTTTGCTTATCATAAGAGACCGTTTTGGCCTGTCCTTTGCCTCAAAAGGATTGGGCTACCTTGCTGCATATTTGTTACTACTATTGTTACTTGCTCGTTACAAATTATCTTGCTATCAAACTACTCTGCTACTTACAATTTCAGCACTTGCAGACATTACCTTGCTGAAAACCACTTGTCATTTCCTTCTTCTCCTTGTTGGGTTCGACACTCTTACTTATTGAAAAGAGCTACAATTGATCCCCTATACTTGTGGGTCATCAGCCACCTCCCATGTTGCCGCTGCCACCAGATCGAGCACCCTCGCCCTGGTAGTTGCCACGGCCGCGACCGCCGCTGTTGGTGGTGCGGTTCTATCCTTGGTGACCGCGCCCACGACCGCGACCACGAGAAGCTGAGTTGACGGAGGACTGCCTGATGTTGGTGCCATGGAGGAGAGCAAGGCGAGCATCAAAGCTCAAGAGCTGGTTGTACAACTCCTGAACCGAGACTGGCTTAACCCTAGCAGCCAGGGCGGACACAACTGGATTATAATCCAGATCGAGTCCAGCCATGATCTTGGAGATGATCTGAGGGTCAAGGAGAGGAACTCCGGTGCAGCTTGCGACTTCATCTGTAAGAGTTTTGATTTTGCCAAGATATTCTGCCATGGTCATGTTACCTTTTCTCAGGTTCGTGAGCTCGATGCGGGTGTTGCTGGCCTGGCTTTGGCTTTGGGCAGCAAACATGACGTTGATTGTGCTCCATACTTCGGCCGGCGTCTGAAGTGTGGCGGCTTGTGCAAGGATATCTTCGGAGAGAGATCCCATCAGATACCCTTGAAGTTGTTGCTGCTGTGCGTACTAGAGGGATCAGGCGAAGTTGACGACATGTTCTTCTTTTCCGTCCTTGGTGATGGTGAGGGTGACCGGTGATTCCGGACTCTTCCCGTCGAGGTGGTGTTCCATCTGTGCGCCTCTGATCTGCAGGAGCGCGACGACCTTCCATAAGAGGAAGTTTCCCCTTGTCAGCTTCTCCTGAGGTGGCGGTCCGAGAGAGCCAGAGCTGTTGCTGGATGATGATGCGAAGGTGGAGGACGTGCAGGTGGAGAGTGCGCTCATGGTGGAAGATAGGGATGCGGAGGAAGACATGATCTCGGCCGCGGGAGAGGTAGCTAGATGCGATCTTCGATCTAAGAGGAAGATGCTCCGATTACCATGTAAATTAGGTTGGAAGCGTTGAACCCTTTGGTCTCGGGCCGCATGTATATATATTGGTGAAGCCTTGGCGTACAAGAACAGATCGAGGTGACCTCGGAAGGAGTTCGGTTACAAGAGATGTTTGGGAAAGAGAGAACAAGAGATAGAGATAGATTACAGTTTAAATAGATAACCTATCCTATACATATTCTAACAATCTTTGGAGATGAAGGAAACTTCCACTTAGAAACAATGTCTTCTAGGTCGCGCTGTTCCGCACGGGGTACACCGCTATCCTCGGCAAGACCGCTTACGTAAAGTTCATGGCACTACCCTTGTATGCGTATCTACAACTAAACATGTCGGGTCCAAACGACACCATTACCGTGCACCATAGTGCTGAGCAGGCGCTCGAAGCATAGGTCGCCAACATGGAGCTTGCAGAGAACACATTAGCCTTTGTGGAGCTCGAGGAGATCAAGAGGTTCGTCAACCTATCTACGACAACTCTGCCCCGCAAGCCCGAGCCTGATGTTGATCGGGTTGGGCGCCATGACTCTGCACTTTAACTTGCTCATATTGGTATGCATTTGAAATGAAATTGGCCGGACCTGGGCAAACATTTAGGGATACGGTTGGATGGCCGGCTGCCATATCCGTGTCTACGGACTGGTTCAGGCTGTACCTGGACGAACATTTTGTTGAATATAAGAGCAAATTACTACGAGATTTAATCCGAATAAACACAAAATAAATCATGACGGCTAAAACAGAGATTAAACTAATCATGTGGACTAGCATAATAGATGAACAGATCAAATCTAGGGTACAGACAAGAAATATGAATCCTAACACGATCTCGAACAGGAAGGACATAACCACATACAGTGCAATAGTAGCAGCACCGTTGGCGTTGAGGTTGTCACCCATGTCGTGGAGGAAGAGGTTGTCAAGGTCGGGGAAGAAGTCGTCGCTGCCAAAAGTCGCGCGAGTGCGCTCCACAAAAACCTGATCTCCCCTCACCCGTACAAGATCACGAGAGGCGGGGTTCCGGAGGCCTACTGTCCCTTCTCATGGTGCACGCCGAAAGGAGGGATGGATAAGACTTGTGTGGTGGCGCAATGATCTGGAACGGTCGTGCGAAACCATGCGATGCGGCGGCGGCTAGGGTAGACGTCTGCCTGACTATATAACACGTCCGGATAGGTCGTGGGAGTAAATGATAACCCACAAGTATAGGGGATCGCAACAGTTTTCGAGGGTAGAGTATTCAACCCAAATTTATAGATTCGACACAAGGGGAGCCAAAGAATATTTGAAGGTATTAGCAACTGAGTTGTCAATTCAACCACACCTGGAGATTAATTATCTGCACCAAGTGATCAGTAGCAAAGTAGGTTGATAGTTTAGATAATAGTAACAGTAGTAACGGTAACGGTAACAGTGATAGCAGTAATTTTGTAGCAAGTGTAACAGTGATGATAGCAGTAGTAAGTTAGCAATAACAATATAAGATAAATTCGTAGGCATTGGATCAGTGACTTGTTGGAAGATATTCATCATGAGACAGTTATAGCCTAGGGCGATACGGCACTAGCTCCAGTTCGTCAATATAATGTAGGCATGTATTCCGTAAATAGTCATACGTGCTTATGGAAAGAACTTGCATGACATCTTTTGTCCTACCCTCCCGTGGCAGCGGGTTCCATATTGGAAACTAAGGGATATTAAGGCCCCCTTTTAATAGAGAACTGGAACAAAGCATTAACACATAGTGAATACATGTACGCCTCAAACTACGGTCATCACCGGGAGTGGTCCCGACTATTGTCACTCCGGGGTTACCGGATCATAACACGTAGTAGGTGACTATAACTTGCAAGATCAGATCTAAAACATGGATATAATTATGATAACATAAACGGTTCAGATCTGAGTTCATGGAACCCGTGCCCAAAGTGACAAGCATTAAGCATGGCAAAGTCATAGCAACATCAATCTTAGAACATATAGTGGATACTAGGGATCAAGCCCTAACAAAACTAACTCGATTACATGATGAATCTCATCCAACTCCTCACCGACCAGCGAGCCTACGAAAGAATTACTCACTACCGGTGGGGAGCATCATGGAATTGGCGATGGAGAAGGGTTGGTGATGACGAAGAACGAAGACCCCCCTCTCCGGAGCCCCAAACGGACTCCAGATCTGGCCTCCCGATGAAGAACAGGAGGTGACGGCAGCTCCATCTCGTGGATCGTGGTAATTCTTTCTCCCCAAATTTTTTCTGGAAAAATAGGATTTTACAGCATCGGTTTCAGAGTCTCGAGGGCCACCAGATGGGGACAACCTACCTGGGCGCGCCAGGAGAGGGGGGCGCGCCCTGGTGGGTTGTGCCCACCCGGGTGCCCCTCTCTGGCAGGTCTTGGCTCCAGAAATTCTTATTTATTATATAAAAATTCCTCGCGAAGTTTCGTTCCATTTCGAGAACTTTTATTTCTACACAATAACAACACCATGGTAGTTCTGCTGAAAACAGCGTCAGTCCGGGGTTAGTTTCATTCAAATCATGCAAATTAGAGTCCAAAACAAGAGGAAAAGTGTTAGGAAAAGTAGATACGTTGGAGATGTATCAACTCCCCCAAGCTTAAACCTTTGCTTGTCCTCAACTAATTCAGTTGATAAACTGAAAGTGAAAAAGTTAAACTTTTACGAACTCTTTTGCTCTTGTTTGCATAAATAAACTTAAACAACACCCAGGTTTTCAAACACATTATAACTAACCATGCCGACAATAACTCTTAAAGATTATAATGACTCATATCAATGACATAATCAGGTAGCGAGCAATAATAAGATATCTCAAACGGCAGCATGTTGTCAAAACAACCATGATATAATATGACAATAGTGGTATCTCGCTAGCCCTTTCTGAGACCGCAAAACATAAATGCAGAGCACCTCCAAAGTTCAAGCAGCGACTAAACATTGTAATTCATGGTAGAAAAGATCCAGTCATGATGCACCCAACATTAGCTACACACAATGCATAAGTCATGACAGCAGTGCTCTCAGGTTCTGGCGCTTGTTTTAGAGGGTGAGGACGCAACATAAAAGTAAATAGATAGTCCCTTCGCAGAGGGAAGCAGTGATTTGCAGAGGTGCCAGAGCTCAAGTTTTAAACCAGAGGTAAATGATATTTTGAGACATGCACCTTTCTCATTTACTTCACGACTATCAGTTATCAATATCTTCCATGCTAAGCACGCTAGTGGCGGTTCCCAAGCGATAAAAGTAAAGGTTTACTCCCCCTCCACTAACAATCACATTCCACGGCTTGTCCGAAACAACGGGTGTCGTCCAAACCAACAACAGTCCCGGGGGAGTTTTGTTTAATTATTTGCAATTTTGAGTTCGGGACTGGGAATCCCTATTACCGCCCTTTTATCGTGCGATGGCGAGTGAATAAACACTCGACCTAAGAATAACCCGCTTAGCATGGAAGATACCGACCACCTCCTGTCGTTCCATGAACGATCCAGGCACACAAAAAGGATATTTATTTATAAGTTTTTAGAGGTGGCACATGCAAATTTACTTAGGACGGCGGGGTAATACCGCATATAGGTAGGTGTGGTGGACTCATCTGGAATAACTTTTGGGTTCAAGGTTTTTTATGTAAAGCAGAATTCCCACTTAGTACAGGCGAAGGATAGCAATTAGATTCAGAAGCGGCCAGCTAGAGAGCAACAACGGTCATAAACATGCATTATGCATAAGTAACATTGGACACTAGCATGAGTAGGATATAAACACCATGAACATAAATATCATAGAGGCTATGTTGGTTTTGATTCAACTACATGCATGAACATGTGCCAAGTCAAGCCACTCGAACATTCAGAGGAGGATACCATATCATCATACTACATCACAATCATTTTAACGCAATGTTGATATCCAAGATAAATCATTATCCACTCCTAGCTACTTATGCATGGCATGATAAACTATAATCTCTAATTGTCATTGCAAACATGTTTAATCATAATGGGCTGAATCATGGATACTAGGTTAAACAAATTTACACAAATAGAACAAGTCGAGTTCATACCCGTTTCTCTCTGCCACGGCTAGTTCATCGAATATCGTCATTATTGCCTTTCACTTGCACGACCGAATGATATGAAAATAATAATAGTGCAAGAGTGTCGTGGACTAAGCTGGAATCTGCAACACATTTTATTCAACAGGAGAAGACAAGGTAAAATGTGCTCTTTATTAGTTCAACATTTATTAATATGAGAGCCACTCAACATTTTCATCGTGGTCTTCTCCTCGGTAAGACTCGAATAAAAAGAAAAATAAATTAGAGGAACACACTGAAATATTTTTGGAGTTTTTGGTTTTCTTGAACAAGCAAATAAAAGGGAAAAGCAAAAACGAGAAAAAAACTATTTACACGGGAAAGCTCCCAACAATAAAAAGAAGAATAAGGAAATCTTTTCGGGTTTTCTTTTTAATATTACTACTAAGCATGCATAGAAAGTAAACTAGCTACAACTAATATTTTTTTGTTTTTTCTAAAGTGTTTCAAACACACATGAAGAAAGCAAGAAAATAAATCTAAGCATGGATGATACAATGAAAAAGTGTGAACACTCACAAATGGAATAAGTGAACATGAATGTAAAGTCGGTGGAAACACGTACTCCCCCAAGCTTAGGCTTTTGGCCTAACTTGGTAGTCGATCGGTAGCCTGGATGGTAGTAGGGGTACTGAGGAGCGGGCATCCACTCATCCCACTGCTGAGGTTCCCCCGCTGCCTCCGCAACAGCCTGAGCGTTCCAGTAGGCGATGATGTCTGCAGGCATAATCCTATATCCGCCCCTGGCAACAGAATCAAACAAATTAGGTGCAGGCAAAGGAATAATATCACGAGTTTCAATGCTAAAAACCAGGTTATAAGGAATAGGAATTTTAGGATAATCTCGTGCAAGAGAATGATGGTGTTCCATGGCTGCGCAGTCTAGGTAAACCTTGGTCAGAGGGTAATCATGAGGGCGTATCTCAACATTAAAGTGAGCCGCTAAACGAGTAGCAAAAATCCCACCATGTATTTTACCTTGGGATTTATTAATATGGAGGCGACGAGCCACAATAGCTCCCAAGCTATGAGTATTGTCGCCCTCTAATGCACGACGTAAAACAGCAAGGTCTGGTGAACTAAGTGCACCCACCTTCTCCCTAGCAAGCAAGCATTTTGTAATAAAATTGCAAAGTAATGAACAACAGGAAAATGCAAGCCAGCGGCAGTGGTAGCTGACACCCCTCTCTCATCTCCCACTATCAAAGTGCGATAAAAGGCCTCGAACCCACCCGGCCTGGGCTCAGCTAAGCTCCCATCAGAAGGGACCAGGCATATGTTACAAAATTCAGTGAGCGGTATGTGATGGTTTTCAGCATATAAATCAAAGTTCACTTCAGGAGGATTATTGCTAGGCAGGAAAGTAAAACTTTGAACAAAGATGTTTGTGAGGATTTGATGCCGTTCACACTCATCTACGATGAAGTTGTTAAGGCCGGCATTAGCAGCATATTGTGTGAACTCCTGCAGGATTCCAACCTCTTCCAGGAACGGGGTGTGCGGCCATTCACACAGCCGTACTTCCGCCAACCTCCGGGGATGGAGATCACTATCAGATGAATCCCCAATAACACCCTTGGAGTTCTTCTTAGAGCCAAACTTCCTAAAGATATTCATGATTTTCCTATGAACAAAAATTCTGAAATTTTTAGTCCACAAATTTTTCTCAACAAAACTTCACAAAATTGATAGCAACTACTCATAGGGATACATAGAAGCCATAGCAAGCATTCAAACTACTTAGAACTCTAAGAATTCAACATGCAAGCTCATCTACAGCAGCACCAAGCGTAGCTAATTATTCAAAACATAAACCACTAAAACAAAAACTAATTGGACAAATGGTGGAGTCACATACCAAGCAACAATCCCCCGAAACAGTTTTGGAAACGGAGCTTCGAGCAAAGAGATCGAAATCCGCGGGTTTGAGAGCAAGAACACGGGAGAGAGAGCAATGGAGATTTTTTCTGGAGGTAAGTGATGATGTGGGATGAAGAGATAAGTGAGGGGGCCCACGTGGGGACCACAATCCACCAGGGCACGCCTCGGGGTCCTGGCGCACCCAGGTGGGTTGTGCCCACCTGGAGCACCTCCCTCTGATATTATTTGCACCAGAAATTCAGAAATATTCAGAAAAAAATCGTATTAAATTTTCAGAGCATTCTGAGAACTTTTATTTTTTGGTCATTTTTTTATTGCACGGGAAATTCAGAAAACATACAAAACATGGCATTTTATTTATTTAACTAGTGAAAACAGAAAACAAAGAGTAAGGACAGAAGGTAGTGCTTACTAAATTCATCAACTTCATACCTCTCAAAACTGATCCGTTAATAAGGTTGATCAAGTCTTATTAACAACCACTTTCGATTAGCATGAAACCGAAGAACTTTCGTAAATCACTAAGTTACCTCAATGGGAATAGGAATGTCCCCAACAATAAGCATTTCATACTTCTTTTTGACAGTAGGTAGAGGTATTTGAAAACTTCCAATAGTGATTGTCGGAGATTTTTCAATAACATTAATACCATTCACTTGGAATTGTTTCTTTGGAAAGTGCATTGTATGCTCATTACCATTGATATGAAAAGTGACCTTGCTTTTATTGCAATCAATAACATCCCCTGCAGTATTCAAGAAGGATCTACCAAGGATAATCGACATGATGTCGTCCTCGGGCATCTCAAGTATAACAAAGTCAGTCAAAACAGTAACATTAGCAACAACAATGGGCACATCCTCACAAATAAATAGGTATGGCAGTTGACTTGTCAGCCATTTGCAAAGATATTTCAGTAGGTGTGAGCTTATTAAAATCAAGTCTTTTATATAAAGAGAAAGGCATAACACTAACACCAGCTCCTAAATCACACAAAACAGTTTTCACATAATTCTTTTTGATGGAGCAAGGTATAGTTGGTATTCCTGGATCTCCAAGTTTTTCAGGTACTCCGTCCTTAAAAGTATAATTAGCAAGCATAGTGGAGATTTCAGCTTCCGGTATTTTTCTCTTATTAGTGATGATGTCTTTCATTTATTTTGCATAAGGAGGCATTTTCAGAATATCAGTCAAGCGAGTACGCAAAAAGACTGGCCTCAGCATTTCAGCAAAGCGTTCAAATTCTTCATCATCTTTCTTTTTAGTTGACTTGGGTGGAAAAGGCATAGGTTTTTGAACCCATGGTTCTCTTTCTTTACCATGTTTTCTAGCAATGAAGTCTCTTTTATCATACCTTTTATTCTTAGGTTGTGGGTTATCAAGATCAACAGGTGGTTCTATCTCAACATCATTATCTAGTTCTTTATTATTTGGTTGAGTGTCTTCATGAACCTCATCATTATCTTTTTCATTATCACTAGGTGAGTGTTCATTACCAGACCGAGTTTCAGCATTAGATATAGAAGTTTCATTATCATTATCGGGAGGTTTTTCCATTTCAAGTTCACTAGAAGCATGCAAAGTCCTATCCTTTTTCTTCTTCTTTTTCTTTCTAGAAGGACTAGGTGCACTAGTGTTATTTCTTTGTGAGTCTTTTTCAATTCTTTTTGGGTGTCCCTCATGATAAACTGGTTCCTGAGTCATTTTACCTCCTCTAGTTGCAACTCTAACAGCAAAATCATGTATATTATTATTCATTTCATCAAGTAATTCTCTTTGAGACTTAGCAACTTGTTCTAACTGGGTTTGAACCATAGAAGCATGTTTTCCAACACCTCTAACATCATTTGAGATTCTAAATAACAAGTCACTCAAGTGAGCAATCATATCAGAATTATATTTCAATTGTTTCATAACATTTGCATTGAAGTGATCTTGTTTTCTAATGTAGTTTTCAAACTCATAAAGGCATTGGCTAGGGTGCATATTGTGAGGATTATCATTATCATTGAACTTCATTAGAGAATTTACCTCTACCACCTTAGGCAGTGGTGGTGTATCAAGCCCATGTATTTCTTCAATAGGAGGTAAAATTTTAACATCCTCGGCTTTAATACCTTTTTCCTTCATTGATTTCTTTGCCTCTTGCATATCTTCAGGACCGAGATATAATATACCCCTCTTCTTCGGAGTGGGTTCAGTCGGTGGTTCAGGAAGAGTCCAATCAACATAATTTTTCAATATGTTATTCAATAATTCTTTAGCTTGTCCAACAGTTCGTTCCCTGAAAACACAACCAGCACAACTATCTAGGAAGTCCCTAGAAGCATCGGTTAATCCATTATAGAAGATATCAAGTATTTCATTTTTCTTAAGAGGATGATCAGGCAAAGCATTAAGTAACTGGCAAAGCCTCCCCCAAGCTTGTGGGAGACTCTCTTCTTTAATTTGCACAAAGTTAAATATTTCCTGTAAAGCAGCTTGTTTCTTATGAGCAGGAAGTATTAAATCATGTCCTGGGGACTACGCACATAACCAGGAGTAAGAGTATTGTACCAAGCTTTAGCATCACCCTTTAATGAGAAAGGAAATAATTTGAGAATAAAGTAATAGCGAGTTTTCTCATCATGAGTAAAAAGGGTGCCTATGTCATTCAACTTAGTAAGATGTGCCACAACAGTTTCAGTTTCATAACCATGGAAAGGATCAGATTCAACCAAAGTAATCAACTCTGGGTCGAAAGTGAAATCATAATCCTTATCATCAATAAAGATAAGTGAGGTAGCAAACTTAGGATCACATTTCATTCTAGCATTTAGAGATTTTTCTTTATACTAGCATAGTAATTTCTCTAGACCATCTCTATCCCTACAAGTAAGAATATCTCTAGTTGTCTCCTCATTCATAACATAACCTTCTGGTACCTTAGGCAATTCATATCTAGGAAGGCTAGTTCTAGCAGGTGTTTCAGGAGTTTCAGTTTCAAGCTCATCATCAGATTCAACAACATCATGTTGTATTACTCTAGCAATTTGTTCATCAAGAAATTCACCAAGTGGCACATCATCATTATCAAGCAAGGTACTACCATCATCATAAGCATCATTCATAGTAGAAGTAGCATCATCAATAACTTGCGACATATTAGAATTGATAGCATGTGGTGGTGTTGCAAGTTGACTTATAACAGATGGTGAATCTAAAGCAGAACTGGATGTCAGTTCCTTACCTCCCCTCGTCTTTGAGGGAAATGTATTAGTCTTAGCATCCTTCAGATTCTTCATAGTGATAAATTGACAATAATCCCAAGTGACTCAACAAATATATCTATGCTCCTCGGCAACGGTGCCAGAAAAAGGTCTTGATAACCCACAAGTATAGGGGGTCGCAACAATTTTCGAGGATAGAGTATTCAACCCAAATTTATAGATTTGACACAAGGGGAGCCAAAGAATATTTGAAGGTATTAGCAGCTGAGTTGTCAATTCAACCACACCTAGATATTAATTATCTGCAGCAAGTGATCAGTAGCAAAGTAGTTTGATAGTTTTGATAATAGTAACAGTAGTACCGATAACGATAACAGTGATAGCAGTAATTTTGTAGCGAGTGTAACAGTGATGATAGCAGTAGTAACTTAGCAGAAACTGTTGGGGAACGTAGTAATTTCAAAAAAAATCCTACGCACGCGCAAGATCATGGTGATGCATAGCAACGAGAGGGGAGAGTGTTGTCCACGTACCCTCGTAGACCGAAAGCGGAAGCGTTAGCACAACGCGGCTGATGTAGTCGTACGTCTTCACGATCCGACCGATCCAAGTACCGAACGTACGGCACCTCCGAGTTCAGCACACGTTCAGCTCGATGACGTCCCGCGAACTCCGATCCAGCAGAGCTTCATGGGAGAGTTCCGTCAGCATGACGGCGTGATGACGGTGATGATGTTGCTACCGACGCAGGGCTTCGCCTAAGCACCGCTACGATATGACTGAGGTGGATTATGGTGGAGGGGGCACCGCACACGGCTAGGAGAGATCAATAGATCAACTTGTGTCTAGAGGTGCCCCCCTGCCCCCGTATATAAAGGAGCAAGAGGGGAGAGGCAGCCGGCCAAGGAGGGCGCGCAAAGGGGGGAGTCCTACTCCCACCGGGAGTAGGACTCCTCCTTTCCTAGTAGGAGTAGGAGAAGGGGGAAGGAGGAGAGAGGGGGGAAGGAAAGGGGGGCGCTGCCCCCCTCCTTGTCCAATTTGGACTAGAGGGGGAGGGGGCGCGCGGCCTGCCCTGGCCGCCCCTCCTCTTCTCCACTAAGGCCCATCAGGCCCAATATACTCCCCGGGGGGTTCCGGTAACCCCCCGGTACTCCGGTAAATGTCCGAAACCTCCCGAAACACTTCCGGTGTCCGAACATAGTCGTCCAATATATCGATCTTTATGTCTCGACCATTTCTAGACTCCTCTTCATGTCCGTGATCATATCCGGGAGTCCGAACTACCTTCGGTACTTCAAAACACAAAAACTCATAATACCGATCGTCACCGAACTTTAAGCGTGCGGACCCTACGGGTTCGAGAACTATGTAGACATGACCGAGACACGTCTCCAGTCAATAACCAATAGAGGAACATGGATGCTCATATTGGCTCCCACATATTCTACGAAGATCTTTATCGGTCAAACCACATAACAATATACGTTGTTCCTTTGTCATCGGTATGTTACTTGCCCGAGATTCAATCATTGGTATCTCAATACCTAGTTCAATCTCGTTACCGACAAGTCTCTTTACTCGTTACGTAATGCATCATCCCGCAACTAACTCATTAGTCACATTGCTTGCAAGGCTTATAGTGATGTGCATTACCGAGAGGGCCCAGAGATACCTCTCCGACAATCGAAGTGACAAATCCTAATCTCTAAATACGCCAACTCAACAAGTACCTTCGGAGACACCTGTAGAGCACCTTTATAATCACCCAGTTATGTTGTGACGTTTGGTAGCACACAAAGTGTTCCTCCGGTAAACGGGAGTTGCATAATCTCATAGTCATAGGAACATGTATAAGTCATGAAGAAAGCAATAGCAACATACTAAACGATCAAGTGCTAAGCTAACAGAATGGGTCAAGTCAATCACATCATTCTCCTAATGATGTGATCCCGTTAATCAAATGACAACCCATGTCTATGGCTAGGAAACTCAACCATTTTTTATCAACGAGCTAGTCAAGTAGAGGCATACTAGTGACACTATGTTTGTCTATGTATTCACACATGTATTATGTTTCTGGTTAATACAATTCTAGCATGAATAATAAACATTTATCATGATATGAGGAAATAAATAATAACTTTATTATTGCCTCTAGGGCATATTTCCTTCAGTCTCCCACTTGCACTAGAGTCAATAATCTAGATTACACAGTAATGATTCTAACACCCATGGAGTCTTGGTGTTGATCATGTTTTGCTCGTGGAAGAGGCTTAGTCAACGGGTCTGCAACATTCAGATCCGTATGTATCTTGCAAATCTCTATGTCTCCCACCTGGACTTGATCCTGGATGGAATTGAAGCGTCTTTTCATGTGTTTGGTCCTCTTGTGAAATCTGGATTCCTTTGCCAAGGCAATTGCACCAGTATTGTCACAAAAGATTTTCATTGGATCCGATGCACTAGGTATGACACCTAGATCGGATATGAACTCCTTCATCCAGACTCCTTCATTTGCTGCTTCCGAAGCAGCTATGTACTCCGCTTCACACATAGATCCCGCCACGACACTTTGTTTAGAACTGCACCAACTGACAGCTCCACCGTTCAGTATAAACACGTATCCGGTTTGCGATTTAGAATCGTCCGGATCAGTGTCAAAGCTTGCATCGACGTAACCATTTACGACTAGCTCTTTGTCACCTTCATAAACGGGAAACATATCCTTAGTCCTTTTCAGGTATTTCAGGATGTTCTTGACCGCTGTCCAGTGATCCACTCCTGGATTACTTTGGTACCTCCCTGCTAAACTTATAGCAAGGCACACATCAGGTCTGGTACACAGCATTGCATACATGATAGAGCCTATGGCTGAAGCATAGGGAACATCTTTCATCTTCTCTCTATCTTCTGCAGTGGTCGGGCATTGAGTCTTACTCAATCTCATACCTTGTAGTACAGGCAAGAACCCTTTCTTTGCTTGATCCATTTTGAACTTCTTCAAAACTTTGTCTAGGTATGTGCTTTGTGAAAGTCCAATTAAGCGTCTTGATCTATCTCTATAGATCTTGATGCCTAATATATATGCAGCTTCACCGAGGTCTTTCATTGAAAAACTCTTATTCAAGTATCCCTTTATGCTATCCAGAAATTCTATATCATTTCCAATTAGCAATATGTCATCCACATATAATATCAGAAATGCTACAGAGCTCCCACTCACTTTCTTGTAAATACAGGCTTCTCCAAAAGTCTATATAAAACCATATGCTTTGATCACACTATCAAAACGTTTATTCCAACTCCTAGAGGCTTGCACCAGTCCATAAATGGATCGCTGGAGCTTGCACACTTTGTTAGCTTCCTTTGGATCGACAAAACCTTCTGGTTGCATCATATACAACTCTTCTTCCAGAAATCCATTCAGGAATGCAGTTTTGACATCCATTTGCCAAATTTCATAATCATAAAATGCGGCAATTGCTAACATGATTCGGACAGACTTAAGCATCGCTACGGGTGAGAAAGTCTCATCGTAATAAACTCCTTGAACTTATCGAAAACCTTTTGCAACAAGTCGAGCTTTGTAGACAGTAACATTACCGTCAGTGTCAGTCTTCTTCTTGAAGATCCATTTATTCTCTATGGCTTGTCGATCATTGGGCAAGTCAACCAAAGTCCACACTTTGTTCTCATACATGGATCCCATCTCAGATTTCATGGCCTCAAGCCATTTTGCGAAATCTGGGCTCACCATCGCTTCTTCATAGTTCGTAGGTTCGCCTTGGTCAAGTAACATGACCTCCAGAATAGGATTACCGTACCACTCTGGTGCAGATCATACTCTGCTTGACCTACGAGGTTCGGTAGTAACTTGATCTGAAGTTATATGATCATCATCATTAGCTTCCTCACTAATTGGTGTAGGAGTCATAGAAACAGATTTCTATGATGAACTACTTTCCAATAAGGGAGCAGGTACAGTTACCTCATCAAGTTCTACTTTCCTCCCACTCACTTCTTTCGAGAGAAACTCCTTCTCTAGAAAGGATCCATTCTTAGCAACGAATGTCTTGCCTTCGGATCTGTGATAGAAGGTGTACCCAACAGTTTCCTTTGGGTATCCTATGAAGACACATTTCTCCGATTTGGGTTCGAGCTTATCAGGTTGAAGCTTTTTCACATAAGCATCGCAGCCCCAAACTTTAAGAAACGACAACTTTGGTTTCTTACGAAACCGCAGTTCATAAGGCGTCGTCTCAATGGATTTTGATGGTGCCCTATTTAATGTGAATGCAGCCGTCTCTAAAGCATAACCCCAAAATGATAGCGGTAAATCAGTAAGAGATATCATAGATCGCACCATATCTAGTAAAGTACGATTACGACGTTCGGACACACCATTACGTTGTGGTGTTCCGGGTGGCGTGAGTTGCGAAACTATTCCACATTGTTTCAAATGTAGACCAAACTCGTAACTCAAATATTCTCCTCCACGATCAGATCGTAGAAACTTTATTTTCTTGTTATGATGATTTTCCACTTTACTCTGAAATTCTTTGAACTTTTCAAATGTTTTAGACTTATGTTTCATTAAGTAGATATACCCATATCTGCCCAAATCGTCTGTGAAGGTGAGAAAATAACGATACCCGCCGTGAGCCTCAATATTCATCGGACCACATACATCAGTATGTATGATTTCCAACAAATCTGTTGCTCGCTCCATTGTTCCGGAGAACGGCGTTTTAGACATCTTGCCCATGAGGCATGGTTCGCAAGTACCAAGTGATTCATAATCAAGTGATTCCAAAAGTCCATCAGTATGGAGTTTCTTCATGCGCTTTACACCAATATGACCCAAACGGCAGTGCCACAAATAAGTAGCACTATCATTATCAACTCTGCATCTTTTGGCTTCAACATTATGAATATGTGTATCACTACTATCGAGATTTAACACAAATAGACCACTCTTCAAGGGTGCATGAACATAAAAGATATTACTCATATAAATAGAACAACCATTATTCTTAGATTTAAATGAATAACCGTCTCGCATCAAACAAGATCCAGATATAATGTTCATGCTTAACGCTGGCACCAAATAAAAATTATTCAGGTCTAAAACTAATCCCGAAGGTAGATGTAGAGGTAGCGTGCCGACGGCGATCCCATCGACTTTGGAACCATTTCCCACGCGCATCGTCACCTCGTCCTTAGCCAGTCTTCGCTTAATCCGTAGTCCCTGTTCGAGTTGCAAATATTAGCAACAGAACCAGTATCAAATACCCAGGTGCTACTACGAGCTCTAGTAAGGTACACATCAATAACATTTATATCACATATACCTTTGTTCACCTTGCCATCCTTCTTATCCGCCAAATACTTGGGGCAGTTCCGCTTCTAGTGACCAGTCTATTTGCAGTAGAAGCACTCAGTCTCAGGCTTAGGTCCAGACTTGGGTTTCTTCTCTTGAGCAGCAACTTGTTTGCCGTTCTTCTTGAAGTTCCCTTTCTTCTTCCCTTTACCCTTTTTCTTGAAACTGGTGGTCTTGTTGACCATCAACACTTGATGCTCCTTCTTGATTTCTACCTCTGCAGCTTTTAGCATCACGAAGAGCTCGGGAATTGTCTTATCCATCCCTTGCATATTATAGTTCATCACGAAGCTCTCGTAGCTTGGTGGCAGTGATTGAAGAATTCTGTCAATGACACTATCATCCGGAAGATTAACTCCCAGTTGAATCAAGTGATTGTTATACCCAGACATTTTGAGTATATGTTCACTGACAGAACTATTCTCCTCCATCTTGCAGCTATAGAACTTATTGGAGACTTCATATCTCTCAATCCGAGCATTTGCTTGAAATATTAACTTCAACTCCTGGAACATCTCATATGCTCCATGACGTTCAAAACGTCGTTGAAGTCCCGGTTCTAAGTCGTAAAGCATGGCACACTAAACTATCGAGTAGTCATCAGCTTTGCTCTGCCATACGTTCTTAACGTCGTTAGTTGCATCTGCAGCAGGCCTGGCACCCATCGGTGCTTCCAGGACGTAATTCTTCTGTGCAATAATGAGGATAATCCTCAAGTTACGGACCCAGTCCGTGTAATTGCTACCATCATCTTTCAACTTTGCTTTCCCAAGGAACGCATTAAAATTCAACGGAACAACAGCACGGGCCATCTATCTACAACAACATAGACAAGCAAAATACTATCAGGTACTAAGTTCATGATAAATTTAAGTTCAATTAATCATATTACTTAAGAACTCCCACTTAGATAGACATCTCTCTAATCATCTAAGTGATCACGTGATCCAAATCAACTAAACCATAACCGATCATCACGTGAAATGGAGTAGTTTTCAATGGTGAACATCACTATGTTGATCATATCTACTATATGATTCACGCTCCACCTTTCGGTCTCAGTGTTCTGAGGCCATATCTGCATATGCTAGGCTCATCAAGTTTAACCCGAGTATTCTGCGTGTGCAAAACTGGCTTGCACCCGTTGTAGATGAACGTGAGCTTATCACACCCGATCATCACGTGGTGTCTTGGCACGATGAACTTTGGCAACGGTGCATACTCAGGGAGAACACTATTACCTTGAAATTTTAGTGAGAGATCATCTTATAATGCTATCGTCAATCAAAGCAGAATAAGATGCATAAAGGATAAACATCAGATGCAATCAATATAAGTGATATGATATGGCCATCATCATCTTGTGCTTGTGATCTCCATCTCCGAAGCACCGTCATGATCACCATCGTCACCGGCGCGACACCTTGATCTCCATCGTAGCATCATTGTCGTCTCGCCACCTATTGCTTCTACGACTATTGCTACCGCTTAGTGATAAAATAAAGCAATTGCAGGGCGATTGCATTGCATACAATAAAGCAACAACCATATGGCTCCTGCCAGTTGCCAATAACTCGGTTACAAAACATGATCATCTCATACAACAAAATATAGCATCATGCCTTGACAATATCACATCACAACATGCCCTGCAAAAACAAGTTAGACGTCCTCTACTTTGTTGTTGCAAGTTTTACGTGGCTGCTATGGGCTGAGCAAGAACCGTTCTTACCTACACATCAAAACCACAACGATATTTCGTCAAGTTAGTGTTGTTTCAACCTTCACAAGGACCGGGCGTAGCCATACTTGGTTCAACTAAAGTTGGAGAAACAGACACCCGCCAGCCACCTGTGTGAAAAGCACGTCGGTAGAACCAGTCTCGCGTAAGCGTACGCGTAATGTCGGTCCAGGCCGCTTCATCCAACAATACCGCCGAACCAAAGTATGACATGCTGGTAAGCAGTATGACTTGTATCGTCCACAACTCACTTGTGTTCTACTCGTGCATATAACATCTACGCATAAACCTTGCTCTGATACCACTATTGGGGAACATAGTAATTTCTAAAAATTCCTACGCACACGCAAGATCATGGTGATGCATAGCAACGAGAGGGGAGAGTGTTGTCCACGTACCCTCGTAGACCGAAAGCGGAAGCGTTAGCACAATGCGGTTGATGTAGTCGTATGTCTTCACGATCCGACCGATCCAAGTACCGAACGTACGGCACCTCCGAGTTCAGCACACGTTCAGCTCGATGACGTCCCGCGAACTCCGATCCAGCAGAGCTTCACGGGAGAGTTCCGTCAGCACGACGGCGTGATGACGGTGATGATGTTGCTACCGACGCAGGGCTTCGCCTAAGCACCGCTACGATATGACTGAGGTGGATTATGGTGGAGGGGGGCACCGCACACGGCTGGGAGAGATCAACAGATCAACTTGTGTCTAGAGGTGCCCCTGCCCCCGTATATAAAGGAGAAAGGGGGGAGGCGGCCGGCCAAGGAGGGCGCGCAAAGGGGGGAGTCCTAGTCCCACTGGGAGTAGGACTCCTCCTTTCCTAGTAGGAGTAGGAGAAGGGGGGAGGAGGAGAGAGAGGGAAAAGAAAGGGGGGCGCCCCCCTCCTTGTCCAATTCGGACTAGAGGGGGAGGGGCGCGCCGCCTGCCCTGGCCACCCCTCCTCTTCTCCACTAAGGCCCATCAGGCCCAATATACTCCCCGGGGGGTTCCGGTAACCCCCCGGTACTCTGGTAAATGTCTGAAACCTCCCGAAACACTTCCGGTGTCCGAACATAGTCGTCCAATATACCGATCTTTACGTCTCGACTATTTCGAGACTCCTCGTCATGTCCGTGATCATATCCGGGACTCCGAACTACCTTCGGTACATCAAAATACAAAAACTCATAATACCGATCGTCACCGAACTTTAAGCGTGCGGACCCTACGGGTTCGAGAACTATGTAGACATGACCGAGACACGTCTCCGGTCAATAACCAATAGCAGAACCTGGATGCTCATATTGGCTCCCACATATTCTACGAAGATCTTTATCGGTTAAACCGCATAACAATATACGTTGTTCCCTTTGTCATCGGTATGTTACTTGCCCGAGATTCGATCGTCGGTATCTCAATACCTAGTTCAATCTCATTACCAGCAAGTCTCTTTACTCGTTACGTAATGCATCATCCCGCAACTAACTCATTAGTCACATTGCTTGCAAGGCTTATAGTGATGTGCATTACCGAGAGGGCCCAGAGATGCTTCTCCGACAATCGGAGTGACAAATCCTAATCTCGAAATACGCCAACTCAACAAGTACCTTCGGAGACACCTGTAGAGCACCTTTATAATCACCCAGTTACGTTGTGACGTTTGGTAGCACACAAAGTGTTCCTCCGATAAACGGGAGTTGCATAATCTCATAGTCATAGGAACATGTATAAGTCATGAAGAAAGCAATAGCAACATACTAAATGATGAAGTGCTAAGCTAACAGAATGGGTCAAGTCAATCACATCATTCTCCTAATGATGTGATCCCGTTAATCAAATGACAACCCATGTCTATGGCTAGGAAACTCAACCATTTTTGATCAACGAGCTAGTCAAGTAGAGGCATACTAGTGACACTATGTTTGTCTATGTATTCACACATGTATTATGTTTCTGGTAAATACAATTCTAGCATGAATAATAAACATTTATCATGATATGAGGAAATAAATAATAACTTTACTATTGCCTCTAGGGCATATTTCCTTCAGTCTCCCACTTGCACTAGAGTCAATAATCTAGATTACACAGTAATGATTCTAACACCCACGGAGTCTTGGTGCTGGTCATGTTTTGCTTGTGGAAGAGGCTTAGTCAACGGGTCTGCGACATTCAGATCCGTATGGATCTTGCAAATCTCTATGTCTCCCACCTAGACTTGATCCCGGATGGAATTGAAGCGTCTTTTGATGTGTTTGGTCCTCTTGTGAATAATAAACATTTATCATGATATGAGGAAATAAATAATAACTTTATTATTGCCTCTTGGGCATATTTCCTTCAGAAACAATATAAGATAAATTCGTAGGCATTGGATCGGTGATTTGTTGGATGATATTCATCATGAGACAATTATAACCTAGCGCGATACGGCACTAGCTCCAGTTCCTCAATATAATGTTGGCATGTATTCCGTAAATAGTCATACGTGCTTATGAAAAGAACTTGCATGATATCTTTTGTCCTACCCTCCCGTGGCAGGGCGTCGTATCCTATGAATCCTCAAGTTTCATGTATCCCTGCATCCGGATCGTTTCAGTCGTCCGATCTAAATCGTCGCGTTAGAGCTGATTCCGGTGTATTTTTTCAAAAATAAGCCCGCAACCTCTGTAAGTCAGGCCTGCGAATTTGCACGGGCACCCCTGTCCCACCCCACGTCGCAGATCCGATCACTACGGCGGCGACCCGCGGCCAAAGACGGAGACCTCGCCGTGCGCCCTAAACACCGACGACACAGGATACTGATCGATTGCAGTTGGGTTCATCTTGATCTCCTGACGCGGCCGCCGTGTACTTCTTGGTGCGAGGTACGCATGTCAGGGTGACTTGATTTTCTCCCGATGCCCGAGCGATCTGGAGCTAAGGTGCCTCACCTAGGGACTACCAGGTAGCTAGCTCGCCACAACTCACAACACGCAAACACACACATGCAGAAATAGAATTGGTGTGGATGGCCATGTGCAGAGTTGACCAGATCAATAGACCGTATTCTCTTATAGCTTTGCCTAACTAGTATAGAAAATTATTAATTTTTTAAAAGGTGAGCAGCCAGATTTTGATTGGCTGGTGGCGTATGAGATGTGGCCAAAATATGGATTTCATATACTGTACATGAGTGATTCTCGTTTCAGAGGCTAATTCTGTATCTGTTTGTGGCTTGTGCAGCAATGCAATCTACCAATAGCTTGCAAATGCAGTTGGAGGAGGAAAGATTTACCACACCTGTAAAGAAAGCAAGTGTTCCTCTCCCCATGAGTCAATTGCTTCCTGGTTGTATTCACTTCAGTAATTTATACACAATGGTGCTTACTAATCCATTGTTTATGTTTAAGTGTTCATCTTTTACACCGGAATGTGAAGAGAATTTGAAGCCTAATTTAGGCATGACATTTGAAGGATTAGAGGCTGTTGAGAAGTTCTATAAGTTTTATGGACATGAAGTTGTGTGGTAATGATACCTACAAGATAGAATCATGGGTTGAGCACTACAATCATGGTCACTTGATCAGATCAAATCGTCGAGTTATTGAGAGTGCAAAGAATGCATTCTACACATGTAACAAAGCAAGCATAGACACCTGTCAGACATACAGGCTTCTCCAAGTCAGCGAGGGTTCCTGCAGTGAAGCACACTAGGCAAGAGGAATATGAGGCATTTATTGGTTGCAACATCCCTACTCAAGTTAACATACACCCGCCAAATGATGTTCGTTCGGCAGGGAGAAGTAAAAGAATAAGGAGAGGAAAGGAGATGAATGGGGAAGAACTGAAAGAGAAGAACGAAGAAGCCAAGGCCAAGGTCGCACGCTCGTGCAAGACGTGCAACCAAGTAGGGTTTCATGATAGTCGCAATTGTCCAAAGAAAAAGGGTCGAGGAAAAGAAGTCATGAATGTGCATGTCATGCATACATAATTACAGATTGTGCATCATGAAAGCTACACCTCTTGCAAGAAAAATAAATGCTTTATCAATAGTATTGTTTTATTCGATGTATAAAATTTCTTTGTGTAATGGATCAAATAATTATTTTGTCCAACTGTTTGACTTAGTGGTGAGCAGATTCAATGAATTGCAGTTTTTCTATCAGGTTATGAAGCTTGCAGTAACCACATGTCTTTGTACGACTTAGTAAATTGACATGAATCATTGATTTTAGCATAGTTTTCAACATGTTTCAGTTCTTACTCTTGCTACCCGAGTCTTGATCGCCACTGCATTTGTGAGGAAATGTATATCGTTTTCCATTGGAACACATGGCACACCTGTATCATATAGTCAACCAGTTTGTGAAAAGGCGCCCAGCTTTCTGTCATTAAAGTTGGACTGACAAAGGTGAAACACATTACAGATCTTGTATCAATACAGAGGCCCAGGATTAGGACTTGGGCTGCTAAGCTGTTAGTAAGTACTTCAGCTATGGTTCGCTGCACTCTGTGAATTACGCTGGTTCGCTTGCTTGCTTCACCAAAGTTGAGAGGAACCTCCAAAGAAAAGGTTTAGGTACCAGTTGGTATGATGATGAAGGTTTCAGTATGTGAACTTCCATATGTTTTTATGATAATTTTATTTTTGGCTAACACGTCTGAACATCTGTGGCTTGATTCAGTCATTAAGTCACACAAGAACACCTCAAATTGCAAATACGAACAAGGTTATTAGAAATCTTTCTTTCTCAATTTTCCATTCAGATTAACTTACACTCATGTCTCTCTAAATAATCAATGTTCACAAACGATGTACATCACATTCTAGACTCCCGAGCTACACGCACACCCAACAACGAACAATTGGAATCAGTTGGCTGTACAGAAGCCAATCTGCAAGTACTAGATACAGTTACAAGAACGATGAAAATTCAGAGTCTGTAGCAGGCCAATCTCTCGAGCTCCAAGCCTGCCATGTCCACAGCCCACGCGAGTCTGTTATCAGGCACCCACAGGACGAGCACGCAGTGCAATCCGACGGCGCGGAGGCTGCGGACGCCAGCAGCCTCGGTATCAGGACCGGCGAGAGGAGGATGTGCACGGCGGCGGCCACAGACCTTGGCTAGGGCACGGCAGACCGCGTCGGGGCCGAAGAATGGCATCTAGCTTCCGGCGACCGCGAGCACCGACGCATGTTGCAGACTTGGAGCCGAGCTTGTCGCCGTCGCCGTTGGAAGAACTAGCACGCGTGTTGTTTAGAGATAAGACGAGGGTTCCGAAGTTATTCGATTCAGGGGCTAATTTGTAAAATAAACAGGGCAGACATGGGCCTTTTAGTGCAAAATTAATTCGATTGATCAGCCACACACGATTTAGATCGGCCGGCTAGAAACTCTTCGGATGCACGGGTGCACAAAACTAGCGGATTCATACGATACGACGGCGGGGTCCATATTGGAAACTAAGGGATATTAAGGCCTCCTTTTAATAAAGAACCGGAACAAAGCATTAACACATAGTGAATACATAAACTCCTCAAACTACGGTCGTCACCGGGAGTGGTCCCGACTATTGTCACTTCGGGGTTGCCGGATCATAACACGTAGTAGGTGACTATAACTTGCAAGATCAGATCTAAAACATGGATATAATTATGATAACATAAACGGTTCAGATCTGAGTTCATGGCACCCGGGCCCAAAGTGACAAGCATTAAGCATGGCAAAGTCATAGCAACATCAATCTTAGAACATAGTGGATACCAGGGATCAAGCCCTAACAAAAATAACTCAATTACATGATGAATCTCACCCAACTCCTCACCGACAAGCGAGTCTACGAAGGAATTACTCACTTCCGGTGGGGAGCATCATGTAATTGGCGATGGAGAAGGGTTGGTGATGACGAAGAAAGAAGACCCCCCTCTCCGGAGCCCCAAATGGACTCCAGATCTGGCCTCCCGATGAAGAACAGGAGGTGACGGCGGCTCCGGTTCGTGGATCGTGATAATTTTTTCTCCCGATTTTTTTCTGGAAAAATAGGATTTTATAATGCCGGTTTTAGGGTCTGCGAGGCCACCAAGTGGGGACTACCCACCTGGGCGCGCTAGGAGAGGGGGGCGCGCCCTGGTGGGTTGTGCCCACCCAGGTGCCCCTCTCCGGCAGGTCTTGGCTCTAGAAATTCTGACCTATTATATAAAAATTCCTTGTGAAGTTTCGTTCCATTCCGAGAACTTTTACTTTTGCACAAAAACAACACCATGATAGTTCTACTGAAAACATCGTCAGTCCGGGGTTAGTTTCATTCAAATCATGCAAATTAGGGTCCAAAACAAGAGGAAAAGCGTTCGAAAAAGTAGATACGTTGGAGACGTATCAGTAAACCCCACGTCCGAGGCGCGATCCAAAAGAATCGGGAACGGGTCAGTAATTAACGCGTCCGTTAATAATTAATTAATAACTCACTAATTTGTTCCGAGCAGCAAAAATATAGACAACATGCATAGCTCTGTCCTCGGCCCAACGAGCCAGGAGGAGGAGCGCGTGTGTAGGTCTCCTCTTCTCATGCTCATAGAAGTGGTAGAAGAGCTCACCTTATAAAGAGGTGCAAGCCTCACTCAACTTCCGGGGTGAGACTAAACTTTAGTCCCACTCACACCACTCACAAGCTATGCATGAATGGGCCAAGAGAATTTTAGAATTTTAGTTGGGCTTTGGGCCAAAAGCCTACTAACAAATTCCAACACATTTAGGAAAGCGGCTGGATGGCCGGCTCTTGTATCCGTGTCCACAGACTGATGTCCGCGGACTGATCCGGATCAGTCAGCAGACAAATAGTGTGTCCGTTTTAGGGGATGCTCTAAGGCAACGTCTTTGTAAAGTCTAGTTTTCCTTTGCGGATGTACTACTCAATTGTTCTTATATACTACTTTCTCCGTTCCATAATATAAGAACGTTTTTTATACTACCTCTGTCTCATAATATAAGAACGATTTTTACATTAGTATAGTGTTAAAAACGTTTTTATATTATGGGACTGAGGGAGTATTTCACATGAGTTTTGTGTTTGATTTCCAATGGGATGTGCGATGAGACTTAAACCTACATTGTGAATTTGTATCTGCTGTAACATGTCGTGTTGATATCGGGCACATGTAACTTGCTAGTGGATCTAGAAAGAGAAACATAGCATATTTCTCAAAACCAGTTACGTCGGCGAGAGTGCTAAAAAGAGGAGAGATGGCCGACAACAAAAGCCAAGATAAAAATGGTATTATTGCCGAAAAGGAGGAGAGGTGGCGAACAACAAAACTGAGGAGAAAAGAACATCCATTACTATAAGATCTATCAAATTTGCTTTACTGCTTTAGTCAAGATGCGTGTATCCCAGTCGAACGGTCAAATCGAGCTCCCAAAATTAGATCACATAACGAATGGAACAACTTGCTAGATTTTTTTTTTAGAGAATCTAGTTTTTTCCAGACGATGGAATGGAACCGGGTTTCTTCTAGTCGTTTTACGGGGTACAAGGCATGGGTCAACAGTGTATGCCTAAATGGGCCCCGAATCGTCTCGCTAGCCCATACAATAACCTTACGGCCCTGAAGGGTCTTCCAGAGAGAAACATGGAACGGAAAAAATGTTGACTAACCGGTGGACCCCACACGACAGAATAAAACGGCACCCTCCCGGAACACCAGTTTCAGTTTTCCCACCGCACCACAGATGTCGTCCGAAACCGCCGTCTCGCCGCAGCCGCTGTCCTCCGGCCCACCAACCGCCGCCGTCTCCGCCCATTCCAGCCCCGCTCCCCCGGCCGACGAGCCGGAAGCTCCAGACTCGCCCCAACTCCCGCCGCACTATGCCTCGCCGTCGCCAGCCCCCTCCATGTCCGACGAGACGGACGCCCCGACCCGTCCCCAACCCCTGCCGCGCCACCCCATCGCGTCCTCCTCCTCCTCCCCATCCACCGCGGCCGGCGAGACGCAGGGCCCAGTACACCCCCCGCCCCAACCCCAGATGCACCAGCCGGCGTCGCCCTCCCCTTCCTCGGCGGAGCCGCAATCCCCTGTCCAGCCCCAACCGAACCATTCGTCGCCGCCTCTCTCGGGGGACGACGACGACGACGACGTGGTCATCACCGGCGCGTTGTCTGGGGCGGGCGGCGCGGCTTCGACCGCTGCCGATGAGCGGGTGAAGGGGCCGTGGTCGCCGGAGGAGGACGCGGTGCTGACCAATCTGGTGATGAGGGACGGGGCGCGGAACTGGACGATGATTGCGCGCGGGATCCCCGGGCGCTCCGGCAAGTCCTGCCGCCTCCGCTGGTGCAACCAGCTCGATCCTCAACTCAAGCGCAAGCCATTCACTGGTACCTTCTCTTTTCATCCATCTACTGCTATTTGTGCCCCATTTCCTGTGGGACATGTATTCAGGTGCCAAATAGCTAACCAAAATCCTAGAATTTGTTTTGTAATGCAACGTGTAAGGCGCATTATCGGTTTGTTGTTAGAATTATGGTCATCATGCATAATGCATAATGCGCTTAATTGATCGTGCGGATGTTATGTAGCATATCTCTGCTACTCGCTTGCTAAGTCTGATAATTTGGATGCAGAGGAGGAGGACCAAATGATAATATCTGCTCATGCAATTCATGGGAACAAGTGGGCATCTATCGCGAAACTTTTGGTTGGGAGAACCGACAATGCAATCAAGAACCACTGGAATTCTACTCTGAGGCGTCGGTACTGCACCGGTACCCGGTGCACACGAAGTGCTTCTGCAGAGCAACCTATGAGAGAGATGTCCAGGGCAGTTTCAGAAGAACGGTGGCCATTGTCGGGTCCTAGTTCCTTCAGTGTTATGGAAGTAAAGGAAGCTCCTGTGCAAACAGTATCTGAAAGTTCAGCTGGGGCATTGCAAATCAGAGATATTAACAATTGTAGCACTGAAGCTGTTGATCGATCCTACCCGGTGCGACCAGTGGCTACCATTGGTGCTTTCAGACCATACAGTCTAGGACCTGCTCAACAGATGCAAATGGAAATGTCGAGCTCTACCAAGTTTGTCCCAACCCTTCAGGCTGTCACACCTGAAATTGCGGTCTCCAAGTTTGCTGATACTACATGCTTTGCTGCTGATGTGCCAAACAAATGTGGCCATGGTTGCTGCAGCACTGAAGAACAACCTCGTAACAACTCATTGTTGGGACCTGAGTTTAAAGAGTTTATAGACCATCCTCCAATTTTGAGCAGTAGTTTTGCTTCGTTGGTATCTGAAATCAGCAGCATTGCCTGGATGAACGGTGGCCTGCAAAGTAGTAACTCTGGCAACTTAGTGCAGTCTAATCCTCCAGCGCCTGACAAATTAGGAATGGTGTGAGTTGGAATACTGAAAAACTGGAGTTATTACTTTTGGACATAATGAAGTCAACCGTGATTATAATCTTCCCGAGGTGAGTGCTCTGTAGATTCCAAGGCATGTGTTACTTCCAGCTTTTAGTATATGTTCTCAAACTTCTTCCAGGTCCTTAGCATCGCTCATTCACACTGCATCACACATGTAGGTAGCTGGATGTGATTGTTGCGTTATAAGGAAACTCTAAAACTAATTGCATTCCATTTCAAATGTATTATGCCATGCTGCCAATTATACACCAACGCCAAATAATGAGACTCCCCATTTCCTTCTTCCTAGCAATGGCCGTGAAATCGGTATTTTCCTATGATGAAGCTACCACAATAGTTTGGCTCAACAAAATAGACCAAAATATTGACAGTGGATTGATCATCTAAGGGAACAGATGGATATACGTTTGTTTGTAGCAAGCGTAAGTGATTGGTCATGATTAGACCCCAACAAACTGAAGCTTAATTATTTTTATCTTGCATATTAACCATCATTGAGCTTTTAGTCTTTTACTATATCATTGTAACTGAATAAGTAGATCCCCCCTGCTACGTGTGCACTTCAGTTCATTTATTATCCAGTAGTCCTATCATATATGTACTACTATTAACCAAACACGTGTGGTGCACATTTGGGAGGGGATGTCTGCATTTAAGACGTTTTTTGACACTAGTGTAGTGTCAAAAAACGTCTTATATTATGGGACGGAGAGAGTATTAACCAAACACGTGTGGTGCACGTTCGGGAGGGATGTCTGCATGATTGAGAAGAAGGCAGTGGTGGGGAGAGCCTTATAACCAGTGGCAGCGGTGGGTAAATTGTAGCAAGTCTAAGCTTTTAGGTGTGTTATGCTGCGCAAAACATGGAATCAATCTGAACTGCCATACGCGGATGGTTGAGCGGTTATGATGTTTTGGATCAGCCACTGATGGTGCTTTTTATATTAGTGGAGATATTTGATTGCGGTAGACATCTTCCCATAATATCAGTGTGTTATATAACGAGCGAACATGAGGTGATGTGTCTTATGGCATGACGGCCTGTGCGCCGTGCGATTGGGCGCGCAGCCATGCATGCTTGTGATCGTAATAACACGAGCTAACATGGCAAGTATCAAATGGGCGCGCTTAGCGCATTGGTGCTGTAATGGCGTTTTAAATCAATGTCTCGGTTAATAACATGCCTTTTAGGAAGGATATAAATCTGGAATGGTGTTGGTAGCAGCAACTCTAGTTTCATGTCTCTGTAGTGTGTTTCTGTATGTCATCTTAGTCGGAATCTGGTTTCTTTCAGAATCGCTGTTTGTATTGTTGTATGTCCTGGTTTCCTGGTTGACCATTGAAAAGCTAGGTCCATGCCGCCCATATTACTCTTTTAACTGTTGAAGACAGCCAGGTTCTATGCGGTGTCTTAAGTGCAGTTAAAGGTTATATGGAGTTGACGAAGATGGTTTGGTTATGTCTAACTGGTTAGTACACTCATGGTAGGTGTTTAAATGGTTGGACATGCTCCATGGTAGGTGTTTAAATGGTTGGACATGCTCCATGAGTTTGTCTATTCTGCTTTGCAGATCTTAGTATAGCCATGTCCGGATGTCCCTGCTTCTCTCTCTTTCAAGTTTCTATTTCTGACCATCTGTTGCCCTAGTCTGATTAAGGCAATTCATAATTGGAAGCTCGTGTATGTTCTGACCTTGTTTTACATGACAGCAGTTCTGTCTGTCCAAATTTAAACTCTGGCTTGTATGCTAGTACCAGTATCATTGAACATGACCAGTATTTGGAATATTTGTTCTCTCTTCGCCTCTCTGGTGGTCATTTTCCTTAGTAGCACCATAGCTTACTTGTTTTCCTTTTGAGGGATGGGAAACGGTTGCTGCCAATCTTATTTTGTACTGATTGGTACTCCCTCCGTAAAGAATATAAGAGAGTTTAGATCACTATTTTTTTGTCGTTCAGTGTTACCTCTTATCTTACATTGTTCCTTTCAGTAGAGTATTTGGTGTACATCCTTTGGTTTCCTGACCTATTTATGGTGTTGCTGGACCTTTTATTTGCCTCTGCCCTCGATCTAGGTCCACATAGATTGTGGTCATCGAAAACGCTATAATCTACAAGCTTCCTGGAAGCTCTTGTCTGTAGTTCCTGTATAGTACGAACTATCTGGACCGCGTCATTTTTACTTTTCCTACCTCGGTCATCAAGTTTAGTACTTCCTGTGGCTCCATTTCCATAGGCATTTGGCGTACAAAAGCTTCATCTACAATGCTAATAATTTTAGAGTGCTAGACGATCAACAAAAAACTAATGAAATAGTAATACTGCATCGTCTGCCTCTTTGTTAATGCCTCCTTTGGAGAACTGGCACCTGATCCTTTTGCCGTATCTGTTTTCAGGTCTTCAAATCAGGCGTGGATGTTGTTGCTCAAGCCGGAGAAAACTGCTGTGCTTCCTTCTCCTTGGATCATAAGTACTATAGTACAATCGTTTCATCATTAAAGTTGCCCCAAACCTGACGCTGGTCACCAGCTGGCCGGTTCCCCGGGACCCTACTTGCTCAATTATATGATGCATGGCTGAATGAATTGGTGATATAAAGATTCTGTACCTCGTGGGGGCAGCCATGGATGCTGATCGGATGCGATTGGGTGCATCCAAATATCACGTGAGCCTCACAGCTTATTACTAGGATTCAGATTTGTTGGATTAGGTTCTCTGCTCTTGCCAGCCAGTCTTGCTGATTCGACGGGGGCTCGTATGTCCAATTTCTTAATTGCGAGACGGGATTTTTTTTCTGTATATTTGTTGAGAGAACGCTTGAATTCTTTGAAACTGTAAAAAGAGCTTCCCCGCTCAATTTTTTTCCTGGGTCCATCTCTTTTGTGGGTCCGTCTCTGAGGTTTGGTGTTCCTGCCTTGCTGTTTGCGTGTGTTCTTACCTGCAGGTTTGATGGAACCTCTGCACTCCTGCACGCAGGTGCATGATATGATTTGGGTAGCCAATGAACGGCGATAGCTGTCTCTGTGATCGCCATACTGTTTCAGTTAGTTTGTTTATTAGGTGTTCTGTGCATCGTGGTTACCGGCTTCTGCATGTGCCGTGCGCGGCAGGAAGACAAGACAACCATCAACTTTTCCTGACTGGTGTTGATACGGTCAAGCTCGGTCTTGTTTTGGACTCGCTAAATCAAATCCCTCATTGAGCTGGGTAGAGCCGAGGCCACCGTGCAATGCCAGGCTGCGCCGAATGGTCATGTCGTGTTGGCGTCAGCTCTACGGCGAAACCACCCAAGAAAGTCGCCACATTTTTCTTCTTTTGAGACGTGAACGCAATGGTTTTTAATCAGAATCGCAATGTTCGGAAACTTTCTGGTTGTGGAGCGAAGCCTTGCCGATTCGCGGGAGTCCCTAGAGAATTAAGGCACGTTACCATCTGGTTAAGGCGTTTACAAAAGTTAAAATTGTTGTTGATCGATTGGTTCACTTGGTTATCTAGGGTCTGCCTGAGAAACTTTCAATCTAGTCATCTCCAATCATGATAATACAAAGAATACCCGAGGTAATAAAAATTACAACCATGTCCGTGGACCATCTAGTAAGGACTATAAGCACTAGAGCGAGGCGAAGGCGCGCAGACGTCATCGCCCCTCTCTCGCTGGAGCCGGGCAAACCAATCGAGAAGTCTACATGCTAAGGCCCCTTAGGATCAGCGCACCAGACCAACCACCATCGCCGATGAAGAAAGTCGTAGATCGGAAGCATCAAACCAGTAGACACTCAAACCAAGACGAATGAAGACTGACAAACAGATCCACTAAACACCAACACCGACCGAATTCTGTGAGATCCGATGGAGACACACCAGAGGTAATATAGAGTTGACAACAAGCAGAGACAATTTGTCCCGTGTAACTGTTCCCAAAACATTCTAGCGACGACTAGATGTACAAGCCAACTCGGTCGAAAATGCCGCAACATGCATTATCGGTAAATGGTGTTGAACTATCGGAGTTGCATGCCTTAGAGCATCTACAGTCGGGCACCCCAAATCCCCCTCAAGTGTCTGGGTCCAGACGGGCGCATCAAATGGGCCTCAAACGCCTGGGCCAACCAGCATTCCTCATATCCAGCCCAAATGTAGGGCAGATATGGGGGCGTCCAGGCGTCCGACGCGTCGGAATGATGATGGGGTCCCACACGAAATCGTCTGGAAACCCGGTAGTCCACCGAACTTCTCCTCCCGAGGGGGTGTGAACGCAGCGTGGCGCCACTCCGGCTCGCCGCCTGAGGCCAAATCCGGCTATTTAAGCCAGTCGGCGTCCTCCAACCCCAGCCACATCCACATCCATCTCCTCCCTCTCCGCGCCGCCAGGCCGAACCCATCCGCCTCTATCCCGCTCCGCCGCTCTTCCCACGCCCTCGGGCTTTGCCATGGCTTGGCAAAAGACCATGTATGCTATGCTCACACTGGATCGCCGGTTCCAGATCGAGGAGGAGATCCGGGTGAGGCGCACCACCCACATCGTTGTCGGCCTGCCGCCGTACTCACCAGAGCCGGAGGAGGAGGAGGAAGAGGAGCAGCAGTCGGCTCCGATGGAGGTGGCGGATCCGAAGGAGGACGAGGCGGAGCAGCTAGAGGAGGAGCTGGCGCCGGTTTTGAGCTTCAACAACGAGGATACGAAGGCGGAGTTCGCGGTAGCCCAAGCAGCAGAGATTACGGAGCAGCAAGCCATCCTGAAGTCCATCCAGGATGAGGCCTATGTGGAGGCCAACCGGCAGGAACGGGCGGCGACCGACGCGCTCTTCGTCGAACTCGACGCGGAGCAACCGGAGGAGCCGGAGCTGCGGTTACCGTCCATGTACCCGGAGCCAGGCACGGAGATAGTGGACATTTCCGACGAGGATTGGGGTGGTATAGGTTGATCTACGTATGATTTACTTGTTTGCATTCTTTGTATGGATTTAAGATTTCAAATATCCGGATGCAGAGAAGTAAATTTGAGGGATCACTACTCGCGGACGCGTCCGCAGATGTTTGGGGGGCCTGTCAAGTCTGACTGTAGATGCTCTTACGAGCATAGATAGATCGTGTAAACTAGTGAGTATATAGGGTCTCCTGTTGGAGAATTAGTCAATTTCATGATTAATTTCAGAATATAAATTATGATTAGAATTTAAAACAGTAAGTGTCAAAAATGCTTTCATATTATGGAACAAAGGAAGTAGTATACTAGATGAACAGTGAACCAATCCGACGGTGGTGGAGCTAACCCAAAACTGGCTGGGCAGGCCAAGCATGCTTAGTTGAACGGAAACATACTTTTTCTCTCTCAAAAGGCCTAACTTTACCTATAGTCTTCAATGTTTTTACCATTGGCACGGCGGAAAAGGGCCTTGTGGTAGCTCCGCCGGTGCAATCTGGGCTGCACACTGTAACTATCAAGGGGAAAGCAATGAGAGCAATTTCAACGGGGCGACCCATTTCGTTCGCGGGCGTTTGTTTGGGTTGGCGCGGACACAAAAGTCGGCCCACCGCGTCGACCCAAACAAACGCGTGTCCGCTTTTCGTCCGCGAGCGACCCATTCCCGGCTCATTTTTGAGCCGGATTTGCGTCGGCGCGGACACGAGACGGACGCGCGCGCGCTCGCCTTCTCCTTCCCCGGACCCGCTGGTCGGTAGCACATTGGCCTCTCCCCATCCAACAGTAAACCCTCGCCCGCCTCCTTCGTCGCCGACGCCGTCGTCCATTTTTTCGGTGACTGCCAGCTGCCGGCGCCGCAACATCCGCTCAGCAATGCCGCCACCTCCCACGTCGCCCGCCACCGCCGTCTTGCCGCCGGGGAACCGACAGCTTCCCACCCCCGCTCCCCTCGACACAGCCGCGACCGCGACCAAGAAGCCGCCTCGCCGCCCCGGTCGGATCCTCACCGGCACGCTCGTCGGACGCCGGCAGGGCAGCTAGGTGGTCCATGCGCGTCACGACTCCCGTCGGCCGTCTCCTTCGTCGACGCCTGCAAGCTGTTCGACAGTTTGCCAAGGTACAAAATGGACTCCGCCGACGAGTTCTTTTTTCACAATTTCCTCTGCGACTCTGACGATTCGTTGTCCGATGACGAGGAGGAGATATTGGCTGCCATGTTGGTCCATCACCACCTCAATAGCCAGCGGCCGTTGTTCTGTGGCACCATTCCAGGCCACCTTCCGGCGTTGAATCGCAACCGAGAGAGCGGGAATCTCCTTCTTTGGAAGGACTACTTTGATACAACAAATCCGTTGTTCAAACATCAGAAATTCCGCCGTTGTTTTCGTATGAGTAGGCATCTTTTCAACCGTATTAGAGAGGGGGTGGTCAGCTATGATGACTATTTCGAGTGCAAATAGGATGTCGTTGGAAAGATTGGTTTCTCCTCTTATCAGAAATGCATTGCCGCCATCCGAATGCTTGCATACAGAGTGCCCGGTGATCTCATTGACGAGTACGTCCGTATGAGCGAGTCTACATGCCTAGACTCCCTGTATAAGTTCTGCAAGGCTGTTATTATTGTGTTTGGCCCTGAGTACTTGAGAGAACCGACTCCTGAAGATGTAGCCCGTTTGCTGGCGATGAATGCCAGCAGGGGCTTCCCAGGGAAGCTTGGAAGCATAGACTGCATGCACTGGGAGTGGAAGAACTGCCCTTCTGCTTGGCAAGGGCAGTATAAGGGCCATGTCAGGGCTTGCACTGTCATACTAGAGGTCGTGGTATCTCAAGATCTCTGGATCTGGCACTCTTTCTTTGGCATGGCCGGATCACACAATGATATCAACGTGCTTCAGCGCTCGCCGGTGTTTGCTAGGCTTGCCGAAGGCAACAGCCCACCGGTGAACTTTACTATCAACGGCCACAACTACGACAAAGGATACTACCTGGGTGACGGTATCTATCCTCAATGGACCACTATTGTGAAGACAATCCCCGACCCTGTCGGAGAGAAGAGGAAAAGATTTGCCCAAAAGCAAGAGAGTGCTAGGAAGGACCTCGAACGTGCCTTTGGTGTTTTGCAATCTCGACGGGGCATCGTTCGGTATCCTGCTAATACCTGGAGCACGCAGAAACTGTGGGAGGTGATGACTACTTGTGTGATCATGCACAATATGATATAGAAGATGAGCACCTGGAACCTCTATACGATCAAGGGTTTCAGTTTCAGGATGAGAATGTTGTGCCTGAGCATGGAGGAGCGGCAACGTTTGAACAGTTCACCCAATTTTATCATGACATGCGTGATTGGGAAACGCACGTGCAACTGCAAAATGATTTGGTTGAGCATATGTGGGTTCATGTTGGCAACCAATAGATGTATCTTCTTTATTCGGCTTGCAAAACTATGTGAAACATGTTTACTTTTATTCGACTTGTAAAACTATGCTATTTTATTCGGTTGAAACTATGTTATTTGACAATATGTTTGAATGCAAAAGTTGTGTCTGAAGCAATGAAAAAATGAGCTATTTTTTGAAGTAGGGCGGCCAGCCGGCCATGCCGGTACATATGAGTCGGAGCGTTGGGCGCACTCCCGACCCAAATCTAAAAAAGGGCGAACGCCGGGCGGGCAGCCGACCCAAACGGACAAAAAGCGGACAAAAGCGCCATCCGTTTGGGTCGGCCCGTTGGAGTTGCTCTAAGCGACTCATCTAGTTTGAATCACACAAATGGCACGACAACTCCTTCTTATCCCCCCTCCTCTTGCTCCTCCTCAAACGTCCGCACTCTCCTCTGAGAGCGACAACCAGTCCATCCGTATGAGAACCGACACTTACTTCGACACCCTGTTTAGGGAGTTGTCCCGGGATCCAGAGTTGCATGATGGCGACCAGTTCACGGCGTTGGACTTCTTGCTCATCGCGGTGGCCGGAGAGGTGGTGGTTTGTAGCGAACGGTGGATGTGTGGGAGAAGATGAGGATTGTGTAGCTAGGATTTGCAGAGGAGGAGCCCAGTTGTCGTGGAGTTGTCACGGCAGATGTCCTAGCGGAAGGACTTAATCGTGGAGCCATCGCAATGAGGTTAGCTTAAAGGGGCTAATCGGGACAAAGGACATAGAGAGTTTATACTGGTTCGGCCCCTTGCGGTGAAGGTAAAAGCCTAATCCAGTTTGAGGTGGTATTGCTAGGGTTTCGATTACCAGGGAGCGAATGCGCTTGACCTAGTTCTCGATCTCTTGTTTCTTGCCCTTAATCAGGTCGTCCCTTTATATACACAAGTTGACGCCCGACGGCTCACGGAGTCCCGGCCGGCTCATACACAATGTGTCCGGCTCGGCGACTAACTACGCTTGCCTTACAATACAAGCCATACATACATGGCGGTTCATCCCCCTGAGCCTTAAGTCACCTCTGGGTCTTGGGCCGTCAACGGGCTCGCATGATCCACCATCTTCATTGGTAAGCCGCCAGTGGTATGACCCGGCCCCTCCTGGGCGGTTCATACCCAGTAGTTATGTCCCCAACATTAGGCCCCAGGTTGACTTGAACTTGTTCACATCAATCTTCAATACCTGTCTTGTCACAATCTTGCATCACTTGTCTGATAAACCTTGTTGTAACCCGCCATGACGTCAGCTCACAGAATTTTTTTAAACTGCCATGACATCATTTCGCATTAATATTGCACGTACCTCAGAGCATCTTAATTGATCCTTATCTTAATGGGCATCCCGAAAATCGAGGCGTCCACATAGCCACATGATGGTTTCAGCCTCCTCGATTCCCGCGCATGCCTTGCATCCACCCCCTTATAAATAGGGACAGGGGTCTTTATCATTTCCCCCTCGCTTCCTCCTTCGTCTTCCTCTCACGTCTAATCTGTCGCTCGAGCTCCGCCGCCGCGACCTCCGACGCTGCACCAACTCAGGCCGCCGCATCGACCTGATCAGACCAGAAAAACTCTGACGCGCCGCCGTCGCTCCACCGCATCTGTAAGTACCCTTTTATCCAATCCTCAGATCTGTGCTAGGGTTCAGACCGTTCATCGGTGTTCTTGCTGTTCTTCGTATTCCTCAACTCCAAATAGCGTTCAATCTGAATAAGTCATAAACTTTGTGCAGTAGTAGTTTAGCATTCATGTGCATCGTCAAAGTAGCATCTTTCCATAGAAAATCTCATCAGAGCATCAAAGCTTGCCGCTGCTGACACCTTAGGTTTAGAATTTCACTGCCTTTTCTGAACTGCCATAGATCCAAAATTATAGCTTTAGCTTGCGAAACCTGTTTGTCCACCACTTAGCAAATTTTTCATTTGACAGATCTGAAGCACCAACACTGCCATGCCGGCTTATGACATAACTGTAACCCATTATATATCATTAGGCCCCGTTTAAGCCGCCATCATTTACCATATAATCAATAACTTCTGTAACATCCTTCTGGTAGCAACTGTATGTTTTGAACTGTATTTCCATAACCATTAGCCTTGTACAGTGAATTAAACAATAATTTGTAAGTCGCCAGATATCTGCCGGCTTAATAACATCTTGAACCGCCTTGTGTAGGCTGTGCATCCAACCATGACAAAGACTGTCACATCATGTGACTGGGTCCCATCCATTGTTACTGAGACAATGCTCCAAGAATATGTCAAGATTGGCTTCTTACTGGCAAAGAACGTCATTCATTGGCGTGTTCCCAAACCGGATGAAGTCAGACCTCAGCCACAGGATGATGAAGTGATCGTTTTTACTGATCACATGAACCGGGCTTCTCACCGCCCGGGTCAAAATTCTTCCGTGACGTTCTGCACTTCTGTCAACTCCATCCTCAAGACATTAGACCCAATTCCGTGTCAAATATCTATAATTTCCAAGTCTTCTGCGAAGATATCTTTAAGAAGAACCTAGCATTGAACTCTTTAGAGAGTATTTTTATCTGAACCGCCAAAATGAATTTACTGACGGACCCAGTCAGGAGCTTGGAGGGATCTCAATTCAACGACGCAGAGACGCCATTTTTCCTTATGCTAAGCTTCCAAGCCATCACAAAGACTGGAACTAACTTGGTTCTACTGCAAAGATACTTCTCCTGCTGATGAGAACCCTATGCCCGGCTTTCGCGACCAACGACTCAACCCAAAGCATTCTTTCCCCGACTGACTTACCACTGCTGAACGGGCCAAGCTTGCCCCTACCTTCTCAAAGGTCAGAGCTTTACTGGGCAATGGATTGACCTGGTTCGATGCTGGGTAGCCTGGAGGATCATACCTTTAAGCCGTCGGTCCGGTTTAATGTGTACATATACCGGCGATACCAAAGATCCAATGCGTTACAGTTCAACACGCTTGAATGATAAAGTTGTCAATGAGATGACCAAGACTCTTCTCAATGAAAGTTTGGAGAGCTGCAGCCAAGTGGGTCTGAATCCCTTCTGCACACTCGACCCGGCACCGGATGTAAGTCTGTCCGGTTTATATATTTTTACTTCATTGTTCGTAGAATCTGGAAATTCCCAACCTTTGTTGTAATTTGTTTGCACGCTAAATCCGCCTTTTGGAATAAAAAATATGATGAAAAAGCTGCCAAGAAAGCCAGGGCTAAGACCAAAGTTGTGAAGAAGAACAAGAAGAAATCCACTTCTTCTGATATACTCAATTTGGACGAAGATGATGATGAGTCGGAGGTAGACCTTGATTCCCTTGGCTCTTTTTTCATCCATCTTATTGACACTGATCGCTATCAGGACGACGCGGAAAACAGCCAGGCGTGTGATGATGAGGTAACTATTATTTCCTCCGACTCAGAGCCCTTGCCGAGCCAGAAAATTCAAAGAGTGATCCGGAAAGTAAGGTTTTCTAACCTTTAGCTCACTTGGATCCCAACTTTATTTTGAAGCAACAACAGCATGAGAACCGGCGCAGAACCCGGACCATTGGAGGCGGAGACCTCTCCTCCGGCTTACTCAACACACTAGCACCATGCAAGCGCCGCAATGAGGTACTTTCAAAAATTCCAACTCTTATTCATTCTTGAGCAGATTTTATGCATTAAACACTTATTCCTTCTGACTCAAATTATCAGGGGACCTCTCATTCTTCGTCTGGCGACTCATCTCAGACTCTGCTTCTGGCTTTCAAGACTGCCCCTGGGTACCAACTTTATTTGAACTTTTCAACTTCTCTTAACTAATACTGACTTTGTGAATCCTCTTACAGTGGGAAAGCAAAGCCAAGCAAGAAAGCTAAGATAAACAAGCCAATAGAGGATCCCAAGACTCATGAACCGGAAAGGCAAGCACCCATTTATGAAGCCTCCGTGCAACAACCAGAGGGTCTTGCCAATGATCCGCCACCAGAAAATCATGGTACCTCTGCTGATCATACAGCTGTTGACCCCTTGGGTGCTGAACCTCCAAGCCCAGTCAAGCCTTCGGAACCAAACACCGAGGAAGTCCTAATCACTGGTACTAGTTTCCAAGAACCGGGGAATCATATTGCTCTAGCAAAGCATTCCGCCAAGGAAGAATTGGTTGAAAGGCGCAAGGTCAAATTTGACATGGCCAACTATTCTCATCTCTGGCTATCTGAATCAAATACACAGCAATCATGATCTGGAGATTGACATGGTAAAACACATGCATCAGGAACATGAGGTATCAATTCTCACTTTTGTATAAGATATATTCCTTTAGGCCCCAAGTCTACTGAATATGATAGAATATAATATGTTGTAGACTTGCCAGATAGCCTGTAACTTATGCATCTGAATCAAAATCTGTAGCCCCCAAGGGCCGACTTAGGCTTATCAAGATAAGTCGGGTCTTCAAATAAGCAATTTTGCACCTGTAGCCCCCAAGGGCCGGCTTAAACTTCTAAGTCAAACCGGGTCTTCAGTTAGAATGATCAATTTTGCAGATATAGCCCCCAAGGGCCGGTTGAATCCATATGATTAAACCGGGACTTATCATTATCAGATAACACACTTGTAGTCACTCATGCAAACTGGGTTAACTTTAGAAAAAAATATGAACAGGGGTCATCTGCCATTGTATCATTAAAAGAAAACTGCGCATGCATTAGCCCCCAAGTGCCAAGTGCTATTGCTTGCAAAGGGCTTGGGACTTAGCAATATATAGTGTAGTATAAAGAAACTTTCTGCACGCATTAGCCCCCAAGTGCCAAGTGATATTGCTTGCAAAGGGCTTGGGACTTATCAATATATACTGCTTTATAACTGGGCATATTCGTTTGAACCTACTCTTTTTAGGAAGCATCCAGTCAATTTCAGTCTCAGCTGACTGATTTAAAAACCCGGCTTGAAGCACAAGAATCTGAAACCCGGAAGGCTGACTCCAAGTTCAAGTTTAGCTTGGATGAAAATGAAAAAAATCAAAACTGAGTTTAATACTGAGAAAGCCGTCTGGGCTGAAGATAAGGCTTCCTTGATTGAGAGGGCTGAAGAGGCTGAGGCCTCATTGGAAAGGGTCACCACAGAACTTACTGGCCTGAAGCATCGTATCAATCAGATGAATTTGGCCATTTTTGGTAAGATCCTTCATAATGTAATGACTTTCCACCCTCTATGTTTATAAATCGTCACGTGACTTTATCATAATATGCCATACAGGTCCCATAAGCAGCAATCTTGGGAAGGAAATGCTGGTGAAGCTCAAGGTGGTTTATACATTAGTGGAACAACTATACACCGGAGCTCAGCGTACGATGGCCACCATCTCCCCAAGTAATCAAGCTCCATCTCTTCTCAGCAACGTTTTAAGCCAACTTTCTGTTCTGCCTGCCCGTATTAGAGCCGGTGCCATTATGGCTTTAAGCCAGGCAAAGGCATGGCAATCAGAATTAGACCCGGCCGAGCTAGCCACTGGCTGCCCTAGTTGGAAAGAGGACGGGTCTGCTTTTGATAAGAAAGATTTCACTACGTGTGTGAAGGAGATGCGTCCCTTGGCAAGCCTGCTTGTTGAAGAAACAGATCTGACCAAATATCAGGCGGCTTATACCGCAGAGAACCAGAAAATGCCCACGCCAGCTTACAAAATTGCAGATCTTATCCCTCCAATCCGTAAGCACACTTTTGCCCCTGAAATGGGTCCGTCTTAGCTTATCGATGATGAAGCTGAATTCCAAGCTTTGACTGGCATCAATTGGTCATCGCCTGACTTCCAGACGGTGGAGGGAGAAGAAGAACTGGCACGGGATAACCCGAAGGCCTCAAACCGCCAAGACCAGGAGAGCTGATCCGCAGGACGGTCTTCAAAACTCTTTATCAAGTATTGCTTTTGATAACACTTAATCATTTGGGCTCGGGGAGCTATGTAATAGGCTAGTTAAACTCTGATCTGCCGTGCCATCGTGCACGTGTTGGTGGCATAACACTGTTGATCCGCCAGTTGAAGATCTGCCACTTATGCTTATGATATCATCAATTTATGCAGATCAGACTTGTCATTTTTCCTGCAGTCAAAACAGATCACGAGTGCCCTGGCGGTTTACCCCAGGGCGGGTCACAATACCCCATATAAAAACCACTAGGGAAAAACAGTCCATAACCAGGGCCGATTTAATCACAACATTATATAATCATAACAAAATATCATACCTGTGATATTTTCTCACACTGCCGGCTTATCATACCTATGCAGTAAGGTTTACAACCCAAAGATTGAGAGCACAACGCCCTGTTCAATTGATTCATGCTGCCAGCTTACAACGCCACACACAGCAAGGGGTAATATCCCAAAACTTAGAGCGCGGCGCTCTAAGCACATAAAATTATCATATACTGGCGACTTAAAGTTCAAAGCCAAGCCGGGTTAACAAACGCTGGGTAGATTCATATATAAACCATAAGGCAACATAGCCCTCGTCGGTTTTCCAGCATGTATTAACATGTCGTAAGAAACGAATCTCAAAAAAATATTTAAATCAAATTCAAATCAAAAGACAAAACAAGGCTTTCACAGGCTGCCAATTCAAGTCAAGTGCTTTTCAAGGGCCGCACAACCACTGAGTTAAACCTTCATTCATCCTTGTAAGTCGGGCCTCACATGACCAATCACTATTTTAACTTTGACAAGTTCAGGTTCTGTATAAGATTGACTGTCAAGAGTACGGCGAGTCATTCCAGGATTACCTGGGCGGAGTGGCAGACTTAAAAAAGGCAGGATAACACGGAATTTTTGGTGAATACACCAGGCATCAAAGCCTATTACATGGGTCAACAAAGCTCTTTTTCATTAACAAAGAGCCCCCAAGTAATGTTTCATTCCAGGCTTACAAGCTGGATCAACAAGGGTTTTCATAGCTATGTGATATGTCTCCAACATATCTATAATTTATGAAGTATTCATGTTGTTATTTATCATTCTTGGATGTTTTACAATCATTTTATAAAAACTTTATATCATTTTTGGGACTAACCTATTGACCCAGTGCCGAGTGCCAGTTGCTGTTTTTGCTTGTTTTTTACATCGCAGAAAATCAATATCAAACGGAGTCCAAACACCGCGAAACTATTTTTTAGATTTTTTATGGACCAGAAGGAAACCAATGGGCCAGAGCAGCACCTGGGGGGTGCCCCTGTTGGGGAATGCAGTAATTTCAAAAATTTCCTACGCACACGCAAGATCATGGTGATGCATAGCAACGAGAGGGGAGAGTGTAGTCCATGTACCCTTGTAGACTGTAAGCGGAAGCGTTTATCAACACGGTTGATGTAGTCGTACACCTTCACGATCCGTCCCGATCAAGTACCGAACGTACGGCACCTCCGCGTTCAGCTTGATGACATCCTCGCCTTCTTGATCCAGCAAGAGGGGCGAAGTAGTAGATGAGTTCCGGCAGCACGACGGTGTGGTGATGGTGTTGGTGAAGAACAATCTCCGCAGGGCTTCGCCTAAGCACTACGAAATAATGACAGACGATAAACTAGAGGGGACGGGGTTGCTGGCACACGGCTTGGTGTTTCTTGATGTGTCTTGGGTGCTAGCCCTACCCCTCTATTTATATGTTGAGCCTTGGGGTCGAAACTTGGAGTAAAAGCCTCCACAAAGTCGGTTTCACCCGAAAGGCAAGAGTCCTTCTCGGACTCCAGGGCCAGACGCCAGGGTTCCCGGCGTCTGGACCCAGACGCCAGGGTTCCCGGCGTCTGGACCCAGACGCCAGGGACCCTGGCGTCTGGCCCCTGGACTCCGCAAAACTTCCTTTTGCGCTTTCCAAAAACCTTGTGGGCTTTCCCATTTGGCCCAAATAAAGTGTTCTCGTACCCAAACATTTCGGGAAACATCCGGAACCCCTTCCGGTGAATTCCAGAAACCTTCTGGAGACCAAACACTATTATCCCATATATTAATCTTTATGTCCGGACCATTCCGGAGCTCCTCGTCATGTCCGTGATCTCATCCAGGACTCCGAACAACATTTGGTCACCAACATACATAACTCATATAATACAATATCGTCAACGAATGTTAAGCGTGTGGACCCTACGGGTTCGAGAACTATATAGACATGACTGAGAGACCTCTCCGGTCAATAACCAATAGCGGAACCTGGATGCCCATATTGGCTCCTACATATTCTACGAAGATCTTTATCGGTTGAACCGCATAACAACATACGTTGTTCCCTTTGTCATCGGTATGTTACTTGCCCGAGATTCGATCATCAGTATCACTATACCTAGTTCAATCTTGTTACCGGCAAGTCTCTTTAGTCGTTCCGTAATGCATCATCCCGTAACTAACTCATTAGTTACAATGCTTGCAAGGCTTATAGTGATGTGCATTACCGAGAGGGCCCAGAGATACCTCTCCGATACATGGAGTGACAAATCCTAATCTCGATCTATGCCAACTCAACAAACACCATCGGAGACACCTGTAGAGCACCTTTATAATCACCCAGTTACGTTGTGACATTTGGTAGCACACAAAGTGTTCCTCCATTCGGGAGTTGCATAATCTCATAGTGATAGGAACATGTATAAGTCATGAAGAAAGCAATAGCAACATACTAAATGATCGAATGCTAAGCTAACGGAATGGGTCAAGTCAATCACATCATTCTCTAATGATGTGATCCTGTTAATCAAATGACAACTCATGTCTATGGCTAGGAAACTTAACCATCTTTGATTCAACGAGCTAGTCAAGTAGAGGCATACTAGTGACACTCTGTTTGTCTATCTATTCACACATGTACTAAGTTTCCGGTTAATACAATTCTAGCATGAATAATAAACATTTATCATGAAATAAGGAAATAAATAATAACTTTATTATTGCCTATAGGGCATATTTCCTTCAGTCTCCCACTTGCACTAGAGTCAATAATCTAGTTCACATCGTCATGTGATTTAACACCAATAGTTCACACATCACCATGTGATTAACACCCATAGTTCACATCGCCATGTGACCAACACTCAAAGGGTTTACTAGAGTCAGTAATCTTAGTTCACATCGCCATGTGATTAACACCCAAAGAGTACTAAGGTGTGATCATGTTTTGCTTGTGAGAGAAATTTAGTCAACTGGTCTGCTATATTCAGATCCGTATGTATTTTGCAAATTTCTATGTCAACAATGCTCTGCATGGAGCTACTCTAGCTAATTGCTCCCACTTTCAATATGTATCCAGATTGAGACTTAGAGTAATCTGGATCAGTGTGAAAACTTGCATCAACGTAACCCTTTACGATGAACCTTTTAACCCCGAGGGGGCACAACCCACCAGGGCGCGCTAGGCCCACCTAGCGCGCCCAGGTGGGTTGTGCCCACCTCGGTGGCCTCCCGTACCCCTTCTTTGCACTATAAATTCCCAAATATTCCGAAACCCCTCGGGGTTAACCTAGATCAGAAGTTCCGCCGCCGCAAAGCTCTGTAGCCACCGAAAACTAATCTAGACCCTTTTCGGCACCCTGCCGGAGGGGGGGAATCATCTCCGGTGGCCATCTTCATCATCCCGGTGGCCACCACGATGAGGAGGGAGTAGTCCACCCTCGGGGCTGACGATTTGTACCAGTAGCTATGTGTTTAATCTCTATCTCTCTCGTGATTTCTATCATGGGCTTTGTTAATATAGTCCATCATATGATGTTTGTACCCTCTATACTCTTGTTATGATGGATTGAATCTTTACCCTTTGAAGTTTTGTCTTGTCGGATCAAATATTCAGAGATGAGAACACATGATATATATCTTGCAATATGAATACTTGAGGTGACAATTGGGGTATCTTATTGATTCACTTGATATATGTTATGGCATTCAACTCGTGGATTCCTGCGGTGATATTGGGGTAATCTATGCATAGGGGTTGATGCATGTTTTTCTCCGACGGAAACTTCAGGGTCTCTTTGTAGTTCTTTGTGTGGATTGAGTATTATGAATATGAATTTGCTTTGGTGTTCTCTTAGTATGAACTCTTGATTAGATTGATCGGAAAGATTAGCTTGCATTATTCTAGTACGAACTCTAGGATAGATCGAACGTAAAGAATAGCTTTGAGATGGTTTCGTACCCTACAAACAATTCCTATCTTTTGTTCTCCGCTAATAGGAACTCGGGAGTGATTCTTTGCTGCACTTTGAGGGATAATCATACGATCCAACTATGTTAGCACTGTTGGGAGATTGCACTAGCGAAAGTACGGACCCTAGGCCTCCTTTTTAAGCATTGCAATACCGTTTTTGTGCCCGTTTACAAATTGCTACCTTGCTGTTTTTATTTATTCAGATTATAAAAATCTATTTCTACCATCAATATTACACTTTTATCACCATCTCTTCACCGAACTAGTGCACCTATACAATTTGCCATTGTACTAAGTGTGTTGGGGACACAAGAGATTTCTTGTATTTGGTTGCAGGGTCGTTTGAGAGAGACCATCTTCATCCTACACCTCTCATGGATTTATAAACCTTAGGTCATCCACTTGAGGGAAAATTGCTACTGTCCTACAAAACTCTGCGCTTGGAGGCCCAACACGTGTCTACAAGAACAAAGTTGCATACTAGACATCACTATGCTCAATGAGCAGGAAGCCCCCAAGTATTTTGTAATCATGGCGTACAAGCCGGATCAAAAGGGTAGTCATAGCTATGCTCAATGAGCAGGAAGCCCCCAAGTGATCATATGAAGTGACAATAAAGACTCATTATTCTCAGAAATGAAATGACAGAGGACCTGAATTATCAGGGATGCCGGCTTTATTATATTCATCATAATATATACATTGTCAAAGTATGTACATCACAATTCCGTGTCAGGGATGCCGGCTTAAATTGCTACTGTCCTACAAAAATCTGCGCTTGGAGGCGCAACACGTGTCTACAAGAATAAAGTTGCGTAGTAGACATCAAGCTCTTTTCTGGTGCCGTTGCCGCGGAGGTGAGTGCTTGAAGGTATATCTTTAGATCTTGCAATTGAGTCTTTTAGTTTCTTGTTTTATCACTAGTTTGGTTTATAAAAAGAAAACAAAAAATGGTATTGAGGTTGCATCATATTATTGATCATCTTTATAATATCTTTATTGAAAATGATGGATCAAAAAATTGTGCTCAATTGTTAGAAGAAGAAGTCAATAAAATGCTTGGCACAAAATATTTGCATCATGAGCATGATTGCAATGTTGTTAGTATGAATTCTTTGAATATCCAAAATGCTAATGATGATTCCACAAGTCATGACAAAAATGTTTCTTATAAGCATGTCACTTTTTGCAGAGTGAATTGGGAGTGCCTTTGCACACCAAAAAGGGAAGATAGATTTTGTAAGAAGCATAAATATTTAGAAACAAAACGGTTGCAAGAGAGGCTAGATGATTGTGCTAAAAGATGTAATTTTTTTGGCCATCCTTGTGAACTTTGCAATGAACATGGTTATTTAAATCTTCAATGCAGATTCTTTCATGATCAAATAGTATCCAAAAATTGTGATAACTTGATTACCCTTGAGCATCATAAAGAGCTTAGTCTTCTTTTGGGGTATGAAGAAATGAAACGTATAACTGAGGGTATCGAAAATTTAATCTCAATAGATTTCTTGATTTGATGTAGAGGAAATTTATATGTTTCGTGCGGTAAATTGCATTGAGAATCCTTATATTGCCAACTATTTGAAGTCAAGAAAACCAATAGAATATGGAGAGAGCACTAACGAAAGGGAAAATATTTCTCAAAACCCTCCTAGTGTTTATTATGATGAATCAGGTAACGAGGAGGAGCTTTCTATCCAACCAATATCATCAATAAGAAGCTTGAAAAGATTTAATGAACCCACAGATGATGTGGTGAAGAAGAAGAAAAGAAGAAAGAAGAGATGTAAAAAGGTATCTCTCCCAAATAACGTTGCTCCTATTATTGTTGTGCCTCATGAAAATGAATCAAAAATAATTTTGGAAGATGATGCACTTGATGATGATTTTGCTATGCCTATTGCTTGTTATGATGATTATGATTGGGAAGATAATGATACTTCTTATAATATTGGAAATCTTTTTGGCACCAACTTGGGAAATTATGATGATAACAATTGTTATACCGTCGGTGCTATTCATACTATTAATGATGAGAGTGATTATGCTTATGATATGCCAAACCACAAGCTTGGGGATGCTATGTTTGATGAGGATGACATGTTTGAGAATTTATTTGCTGCAATTAATGTTTGTGCCAAGCTTGGGGATGCTATGTTTAATGAAGATGATCTTTTTAGTCCCCCTACTTTGATTGACCAATCTTATTTTGATGATAGCATGCCTCCTATTTATGATGATTACCTTGATAAAAGTGGGTTTGGAAGAGTGTCTACTCTAGGTAGTAGTGATCCCACTATTTTGGAGGGTGTTGAATCTTATTACAATATTAATGAAAGTGGATTTGGAGAGGTCATGACTTTATTTAGTGATACATCCACTATTTTGGAAGAGGTTTCAACTGACTATGGCAATAAAGTTGCTTTCTATGATGATTATTATGATGACATGTATGCCATAGAGAGTAATGAATTTTCTATGCTAGTGGATCATGAAAAGAATGCTTTATGTAATGGTTATATTGATGAATCTATTCATGATGCTACTGAAAATTATTATGAGAGAGGAACTTATGATGCATGATGTTCTCTTTGTGTTTCAATTCTTATCTTTTATGTGAGCATCATTGAATCTTCATGCCTAGCTTAAAAGGCATTAAAGAAAAGCGCTTGTTGGGAGACAACCCAACACTTTTACGTACTGTTTTTATGTGTTCACATGATTAGGCTACTGTAGTAATCATGTTTTATAGGTTTCGTTTCAATAAAGTGCCAAGTAAAGCTCTTGGGGTAGTGTGGATGATAGTTGACTTGAATATGTGCAAAAACATAAACTTTTGCCTCCAGAAACATAATTGTTTAAATTCGCTAGAGCGTCAAAAAATTCTGATTTTTTTTACAGATGATTGATATACAAATTTTATACGCGGTCCTAGTTTTTCAGAAAGTTTGGAGTTGCAGAAGTATGACTAATATTCAGATCTTTACGTATTGTTCTGTTTTTGACAGATTCTGTTTTCAATGCATAGTTTACTTGTGTTCTAGTTTCCATGACTTATATTGCTCAATATAAATTGTGGAAATGATATGCTAAAGTAGGCATTGTATGAGAACAATAATGAATCTTGTCTTTGACTGTACCAAAGTGAATGGTTTGTCTTTATCATACTAACCCATCTCACGAAGTTCCGTTAAGTTTTGTGTGATTGAAGTTTCCAAGTTTTGGGTGAGATATCGATATGAGGAGAATGAGGAGTGACAAGACCCTAAGCTTGGGGATTCCCAAGGCACCCCAACGTAATATTCAAGGAAGATCCAAGCAACTAAGCTTGGGGATGCCCCGGAAGGCATCACCTCTTTCGTCTCCAACATTATTGGTAACCTTACTTGAAGCTATGTTTTCATTTGTCACATGATATGAGTTTTGCTTGGAGCGTCAATTTATTTTGTTAGGATTTGCTTGTCGTTATTTAGAATAATGGTTTGCATCTTTCTTTTCAATAAAAATGTCAAGTATAGCCTTTAGCTTGCTTATCTTGCAAGTATACATGTTGCTGTTTGAAAACAGAAAGTTTACCGCTGTTGCAAAAATTCCCTAGAAAAGTCAAAATGTGATAAAGTGTTGAAACTTTTTGCAAAATAAGCTTTGATAAATTTTCCACAGCGTGGTAGAATTTCATAATTTTTGGAGTTAGGGAAGTATTGATACTCTTGCATTCTTTACAGACTGTACTATTTTGGCAGATTGCTGTTATGCTTGCATTGTTTGCATATGTTTGCTTGTTTAATGATTCTATTTGAGGATAGGCGTATTAAATATGCAGAGGCATTTATTATGCAATTTTGAATAATAACTTTTGTGATTTTCTACAGTAGAGTATGATAAGGTTTTTGCATTGGTTTATACTAACTTATCTCACGAGTTCTTGTTGAGTTTTGTATGGATGAAGCTTTTGAGATTTTGGAAAACCGTGATATGAGAAGAATTAAGGAGACACAAAAGCTCAAGCTTGGGGATTCCCAAGGCATCCCAAGATAATATTTCAAGAAATCTCAAGCATCTAAAGCTTGGGGATGCCCCGATAGGCATCCCACCTTTCTTCTTCAACAATTATCGGTTAGTATCGGTTCAGCCTAAGTTTTTGCTTCTTCACATGATGTGTGCTATCCTTGGAATGCCATTTTTTTTGCTTGCTATTTTAATAAAGTACTTAGATTTGAAAGTTTTTAAATAAAATAGAGTCCTCAAATAGTTGCCAAGGAGGCTAAGTAAGCGGCATTCACATCCTGTCAACGAAGCTCTTTTCTTTGGAATTGCTCTTATGCTTCACTTATATCCCATGAGTAAATTGTTGAATAAATTGAATGTCATGAAGTTGATATCATATCATGCCTAGTGGTAGCTTCACAATGGGTTTAGAAAGTGAAATCTTTTGAGGCTTGACAATCATGATTTTGGTCATACAAGCAATTCACGAATAATTAGTATAAGGAAGAGAACTTTCACATGAAAATACACTATCTTGGAAATCTTTTGTGATTGTGAGCCCCCATCAAAATATTATATGCCAAAATTGTTGACGTTGGACAAGGAAGACAACGTAATGATTTATGTTTGTTCATATTCACATAGAAGTTATATTGTCATAGATCCTTCAACATGTGGTGCTTGCCCCCCATCTTTGCTAGCCAAAAATTCCGCACTAAGTAGAGATAATACTTGTGCATCCAAAAACCCTTAAACCCAAATCTTATTTTCAAGAGTCCACCATACCTACCTAAGGATTGAGCAAGATCCTTCAAGTAAGTTGTCATCGGTGCAATAAGGCAATAAAAATTGCTTCTAAAAGTGTGAGATCATTTAGTGTAAGAGAAAATTGAGCATTGTACGAACTTATGATGGCAAAGCAATAAAAGCGATGGACTGCATAATAAAGGTTGCTATCATAAGGGACAATATAACGTGACGTTCTTTTGCACTAAGGGATTGAGCATACAAACAAATAAGCGCATGGCAACCTCTACTTCCCTCTGCGAAGGGCCTATCTTTTACTTTTTAGTATTTATTTTTATGCAAAGAGTCAAAGTTATTCTCTCTATCCCTTTTTATTTTTCTCTTTTGGCAAGCATCATGTGGTGAGGAAAGATCTAGGCACATATGTGCAGTTGAATATGGGTAGCATGAGTTATTATTGTTGACATCACCCTTGAGGTGAATACGTTGGGAGGCAAAACAATAAGCCCCCATCTTTCTATGTGTCCGGTTGAAACGTTTTGCTCATGAGTATGCGGTGAGTGTTAGCAATCATAGAAGACTATATTATGGTTGAGTATGTGGAGCTCTTACTTAAACTCTGTTGAATAAGTTGAATTGCAATTGCTTGATGACTACGAACATAGGTTGTTGAGTTTCAAGAGAGTTCATTGTTTGAACCTTAACATGTGAATTGGTTGCCACTATAACATGAGAAGTTTCATAAGAAAGAATTGCTGTTATGATGCTAAGAGAAGTGATTGAAATTGTCATTGATCAAACTTATGCACTTTGCTAGCATTCACACTTCATAAATTATTTCTTTTATCATTTACCTACTCGAGGACGAGCAGGAATTAAGCTTGGGGATGATGATACGTATCCAATGTATATATAATTTATGAAGTATTCATGCTGTTATTTTATCATTCTTGTATGTTTTACAATCATTTTATAGCAACTTTATATCATTTTTTGGGACTAACCTATTGACCCAGTGCCCAGTGCCAGTTACAGTTTTTTGCTTGTTTTTACATCACAGAAAATCAATATCAAATGGAGTCCAAACACCGCGAAACTATTTTTTGGATTTTTTATGGACTAGGAGGAAACCAATGGGCTAGAGCAGTACCTGGGGGTGCCCCAAGGGGGGCAAAACCCACCAGGGCAGCGCGCCCAAGTGGGTTGTGCCCACCTCGGTGGCCTCCCGTACCCCTTCTTTGCACTATAAATTCTCAAATATTCCGAAACCCCTCGGGGTTAACCGAGATCAGAAGTTCCGCCGCCGCAAGGCTCTGTAGCCACCGAAAACTAATCTAGACCCTTTCCGGCACTCTGCCGGAGGGGGGGAATCATCTCCGGTGGACATCTTCATCATCCCGGTGGCCACCACGATGAGGATGGAGTAGTCCACCCTCGGGGCTGAGGGTTTGTACCAATAGCTATGTGTTTAATCTCTCTCTCTCTCTCTCTCGTGATTTCTATCATGGGCTTTGTTAATATAGTCAGATCATATGATGTTTCTACCCTCTATACTCTTGTTATGATGGATTGAATCTTTACCCTTTGAAGTTTTGTCTTGTCGGATCGAATATTCAGAGATGAGAACACATGATATATATCTTGCAATATGAATACTTGAGGTGACAATTGGGGTATCTTATTTATTCACTTAATATATGTTATGGCATTCAACTCGCGGATTCCCGCGGTGATATTGGGGTAATCTATGCATAGGGGTTGATGCACGTTTTTCTCTGACGGAAACTTGGGGGTCTCTTTGTAGTTCTTTGTGTGGATTGAGTATTATGAATATGAATTTGCTTTGGTGTTATCTTAGTACAGTCTCTTGATTATATCGATCGGAAAGAATAGCTTGCATTATTCTAGTACGAACTCTAGGATAGATCAAACGGAAAGAATAGCTTTGAGATGGTTTTGTACCCTACAAACAATTCCTATCTTTTGTTCTCCTCTAATAGGAACTCGGGATTGATTCTTTGCTGTACTTTGAGGGATAATCATATGATCCAACTATGATAGCACTGTTGGGAGATTGCACTAGCAAAAGTACGGACCCTAGGCCTCCTGTTTAAGCATTGCAATACCGTTTTTGTGCCCTTTTACAAATTGCTACCTTGCTATTTTTATTTATTCAGATTATAAAAATCTATTTCTACCATCAATATTACACTTTTATCACCATCTCTTCGCCGAACCAGTGCACCTATACAATTTGCCATTGTATTGGGTGTGTTGGGGACACAAGAGATTTCTTGTATTTGGTTGCAGGGTCGTTTGAGAGAGACCATCTTCATCCTACACCTCTCACGGATTGATAGACCTTAGGTCATCCACTTGAGGGAAAATTGCTACTGTCCTACAAAACTCTGCGCTTGGAGGCCCAACACGTGTCTACAAGAACAAAGTTGCATACTAGACATCACTATGCTCAATGAGCAGGAAGCCCCCAAGTATTTTGTAATCATGGCGTACAAGCCGGATCAAAAGGGTAGTCATAGCTATGCTCAATGAGCAGGAAGCCCCCAAGTGATCATATGAAGTGACAATAAAGACTCATTATTCTCAGAAATGAAATGACAGAGGACCTGAATTATGGGATGCCGGCTTTATTATATTCATCATAATATATACATTGTCAAAGTATGTACATCACAAGAGCCAGTGGCTCAGGTGTAATAAGGCCGAAGATGAGCAATATTCCACGGCCGGCGGGTCTCCTCATCCGACGTGCGTGAGTCCTTGTTTGCTCGAACATAGATAAGGTAGTATGACCCATTGTTGAGATTTTTGCTGACCACAAAGGGCCCTTCCCAAGGTGGGGATAGCTTGTGCATATCAGTTTGATCCTGGATAAGCCGGAGCACCAAGTCACCTTCTTGAAATGTCCTGGTTTTAACCTGGCGGCTGTGATAACGGCGCAGATCTTGCTGGTAAATCACCGAACAAGCCGCCGCAAGGTCACACTCCTCATCCAATAGGTCAATAGCATCCTGACGTGCTTTTTCATTATCAACATAAGCCGCCACACGGGGCGAGTCGTGACGGATGTCACTAGAGAGAACCGCCTCTGCTCCGTAAACCATGAAGAAAGGCGTGTAACCCGTAGATCTGTTGGGGGTAGTATTGATATTCCATAACACTGAAGGTAGTTCTTCCACCCAATAACCCGGCGTCCTCTACAAAGGGACCATAAGCCGGGGCTTGATGCCTCTCAAAATTTCTTGATTGGCTCTCTCAGCTTGACCATCGAACTGGGGGTGAGCCACTAATGACATATCAAGTAGAATATGCTCTCGTTGACAAAACTCTTTCATAGCACCCTTGGACAAATTAGTGCCATTGTCAATTATAATGCTGTGGGGAAAGCCAAAACAGAAAATCACCTTTTTGATGAATTGAACCGCCGTCGCCGCATCACACTTACTAACCGGCTCTGCTTCAACCCATTTTTTAAATTTGTCAACCGCCACCAAAAGGTGGGTCTTTTTATCCTTGGACCTTTTGAAAGGTCCAACCATAACAAGCCCCCAGACTGCAAACGGCCAAGCAATTGGAATCATCCTCAATTCTTGAGCCGCCACATGAGCTCGTCGTGAGAATTTCTGACAACCATCACATTTACTGACCAAATCCTCTGCATCAGCATGAGCCGTCAGCCAATAAAATCCATGATGGAAAGCCTTGGTTACGAGAGACTTAGAGCCGGCATGATGACCACAATCTCCTTCATGAATCTCTCGTAGGATATCATAGCCTTCTTCAGGAGAAACACAACGTTGAAATGCCCCTGTGACACTGCGATGATGCAACTCTCCATTGACGATAGTCGTTGACTTAGACCGCCGGGTTATCTGCCTGGCCAAAATTTCATCCTCAGGTAACTCACCCCGGGTCATATAAGCCAAATATGGAACCGTCCAATCAGGAATAGCATGAAGAGCCACCACCAATTGTGCTTTCGGGTCAGTATTAGCAAGATCTTCCTCTGTTGGCAATTTGACTGAAGGGTTATGCAAGATATGCATGAAAGTGTTAGGTGGCACCGGCTTATGCTGGGACCCTAAGCGGCTCAAAGCATCAGCCGCCTTATTTTCCTGCGATCAACATGTTCCACTTGATAACCTTTGAGATGACCAGCAATAGCATCAACCTCGCGGCGATAGGCCGCCATGAGCGGATCCTTAGAATCCCAAGTGCCTGAAACCCGCTGAGCCACCAAATCTGAGTCACCAAAACACCTCACCCGGCTTAAATTCAAACCTGCTGAGACATCCGAAGACCATGGAGCAAGGGTTCATACTCAGCTGCATTGTTAGTACAAGGGAACATCAAGCTTAAAACATAACAAAATTTATCACCTTGTGGGGAAGTTAAGATAACTCTAGCCCCCGAGCCTTCCAACTGCCTGGATCCATCAAAGTGAATAGTCCAATATGTGCTATCCGGCTTCTCCTCGGGCATCTGCAGCTCTGTCCAATCATTTATGAAGTCCACAAGTGCTTGAGACTTGATGGTTGTGCGAGGCATATACTTCAAACCATGGAGTCCAAGCTCAATGGCCCACTTGGCTACCCGACCTGTGGCTTCTCTGTTTTGAATAATATCCCCTAAGGGAGCAGAACTAACCACAGTGATGGGATGACCCAAAAAATATTGTTCAAGCTTTCGACTAGCCATGAACACCCCATATAGAAGCTTCTGCCAATGCGGATACCTCTGCTTGGACTCAATGAGTACTTCACTGATGTTGTAAACCGGCCGCTGAACCGGATATTCCTTGCCTGACTCCTTCCTTTCCACCACAATTGCCACACTGACAGCTCGGCTATTGGCAGCCACATACAACAATAAGGGCTCTTTATCAATGGGAGGAGCAAGAACCGACGGCTCAGCTAACTGTTTCTTCAAGGCCTCAAATGCCTGATCAACAGCATCACTCCAGACAAAGTGATATGTCCTCTTCATCATCAGGTAAAGAGGGATAGCCTTTTCACCCAAGCGGCTTAAGGCCGCAATGCGACCTGCCAAACGCTGAACATCATTGATACACGCCGGTTTAGCCAGGGAAGTGATAGCCTGTATTTTCCCCAGGATAGCTTCAATACCCCGTTCAGAAACCAGAAAACCTAAGAGCTTGCATGCTGGTACGCCAAAGACACACTTGGCCGGGTTAAGCATCATCTTGTAGACCCAGAGATTGTCAAATGTCTCTTTCAAATCATCTATCAAGGTTTCCTTCTTCCTTGATTTCACTACAATATCATCCACATAAGCATGAACATTACGCCCAATCTGATCATGAAGGCAATTTTGCACACACCACTGGTAAGTCGCCTATGCACTCTTGAGCCCAAAAGGCATAGACACATAACAGAAGGCTCCAAAGGGATGGATAAAAGCTATCTTCTCCTGGTCCTTAACTGCCATCTTGATCTGATGATAACCAGAATAAGCATCCAAAAAGCTCAAACGCTCACAACCCGCTGTAGCATCAATGATCTGATCAATATGGGGAAGAGCAAAAGGATCAGCCGGGCAAGTCTTGTTAAGATCCGTATATTCCACACACATGCGCCAAGTGTCGTTTTTCTTAAGTACCAGCACTGGGTTAGCCAACCACTCAGGATGAAAGACTTCAACAATAAACCCGGCCGCCAAGAGCCGGGCCACTTCTTCACCAATGGCCTTGCGCCTCTCTTCACTGAAACGGCAAAGGTATTGCTTGACCTATTTAAACTTTGGACCAATATTGAGAGTGTGCTCCGCAAGTTCCCTCGGTACACCTGGCATGTCTGGAGGCTTCCATGCAAAGATGTCCCGGTTCTCACGGATGAACTCGATGAGTGCGCTTTCCTATTTCTGATCCAGATTAGCATTGATGCTGAATTGCTTGGATGAATCTCCAGTAACGAAGTCAACTAGCTTAGTGTCATCTGCCGACTTAAATTTCAATAGGGGGTCGTGCTCTGTGGTTGGCTTCTTCAAAGATGTCATATCCGCCGGGTCAACATTATCCTTGTAAAATTTCAATTCTTCTATTGCACAGACAGACTCAGCATAAGCAGCATCGCCTTCTTCACACACCAAGACTATCTTCCGGCTTCCATGCACTATGATGGTGCCTTTGTGACCCGGCATCTTATGCTACAAATAAACATAACAAGGCCTTGCCATGAACTTAGCATAAGCCGGCCGCCCAAATAGAGCATGATAAGGGCTCTTTATTTTAACCACCTCAAAAGTTAATGTCTCAGATCTGGAATCATAATCATCTCCAAAATCAACCTCCAAAGATATTTTGCCCACTGGATACGCCGACTTACCAGGCACCACGCCATGAAAGACAGTGTTTGACGGCTTGAGATCTTTGTCAGTCAAGCCCATGCGACGAAAAGTTTCATAATACAGAATATTAATGCTGCTGCCCCCATCCATGAGTACCTTAGTAAATCTGTACCCTCCAACCCGAGGCACCACCACCAGAGGCAAATGACCCGGATTATCAACCCGGGGCGGGTGATCCTCACGACTCCAGAGAATAGGGTGTTCAGACCATCGCAAGTAATGGGGAATCGCCGGTTCAACTACGTTCACTACCCTTTTATGAAGTTTCTGATCCCGCTTGCATAAACTCGTGGTGAAAACGTGGTACTGTCCACTCTTCAACTGCTTTGGGTTACTCTGATAACCAGACTGCTGCTGCTGATTCCCTTGACTAGACTGTTGATTAAAACCACCTTGATTGCCTTGGCCCTGGAAACCGGAATTAGAACCGCCACCACCATAACCCGGACCATGAGAGCCGGATCCTGAGCCGCCGTCCGGCCCATGATTGTTCTGGAAAAAATTGGAATTTCTATACTCCCTCATAATGAAGCAATCCTTCCAGAGGTGAGTGCCTGGGTTTTCCCGCGTACCATGCTTCGGGTAGGGCTGATTCATCATCGCCTCCAGATTGAATTTTGGCCCTCCAAAACAAGGGGGCGACTTGATGACCACAAGTATAGGGGATCTATCATAGTCCTTTTGATAAGTAAGAGTGTCGAACCCAACAAGGAGCAGAAGGAAATGATAAGCGGTTTTCAGCAAGGTATTCTCTGCAAGCACTGAAATTATAGGTAATAGATAGTTTTGTGATAAGATAATTTGTAACGAGCAACAAGTAACAAAAGTAAATAAAGTGCAGCAAGGTGGCCCAATCCTTTTTGTAGAAAAGGACAAGCCTGGACAAACTCTTATATAGAGGAAAGCGCTCTCGAGGACACATGGGAATTATCGTCAAGCTAGTCTTCATCACATTCATATGATTCGCATTCGGTACTTTGATATGTGGGTGGACCGGTGCTTGGGTGTTGTCCTTACTTGGACAAGCCTCCCACTTATGATTAACCCCTATTGCAAGCATCCGCAACTACAAAAGAAGTATTAAGGTAAACATAACCATAGCATGAAACATATGGATCCAAATCAGCCCCTTACGAAGCAACGCATAAACTAGGGTTTAAGCTTCTGTCACTCTAGCAACCCATCATCTACTTATTACTCCCTCCGTTCGAAAATAGATGACCCAACTTTATACTAAAGTTAGTACAAAGTTGGGTCATCTATTTTGGAACGGAGGGAGTACTTCCCAATGCCTTCCTCTAGGCCCAAATAATGGTGAAGTGTCATGTAGTCGATGTTCACATAACACCACTAGAGGAGAGACAACATACATCTCATCAAAATATCGAACGAATACCAAATTCACATCACTACTAATAGCAAGACTTCTCCCATGTCCTCAGGAACAAACGTAACTACTCACAAAGCATATTCATGTTCATAATCAGAGGAGTATTAATATGCATAATGGATCTGAACATATGATCTTCCACCAAATAAACCAACTAGCATCAACTACAAGGAGTAATCAACACTACTAGCAACCTACAAGTACCAATAAAAATCAGCTTTTGGCTCTGAAAGACATGTTGCAAGTGTTTTCCACATCAACTGGGTTAGTTGTCAATTATCACAAGTCTTCTATGGTGCCCATAAATGTTGATGAGGACTCTATCATTGGTTTAGCTGCTGCTTTTGGTTGTCAAGTGGGTAAAATGTCCTTCACTTATCTTGGCCTGCCTGTTGGTACTACCAGGCCTAAAATGGTGGATTTTATGCCACTTGTTGACCGTATGGAAAGAAGGATGACAGCCAGTTCTTCCTTTCTGAATCAAGGGGAAAGGCTTCAATTCCTGAATTCTGCTCTGTCTTCCTTGCCCATCTTTTATCTTGGTAGCTTGCTTGCTCCTGCAGGAATATTAAAGCAATTGGAGAGAATTCAGAGGCAGTGTCTATGTAGAAAGCACAGGGATGAGCCTTCACCATCCTTGGCAGCTTGGGACCTCATTTGTAGGCCTAAAAATAAAGGTGGGCTGGGAATTTTGAATTTGGGTGTTCAGAACATGGCTCTATTGCTCAAACATTTGCACAAATTTTTAAATAGAGTTGACCTACCATGGGTCTCTCTTATTTGGGACACATACTATCACTCTTCTGTTCCTCAGGGGACTGACATTTGTGGTTCCTTTTGGTGGAAGGATATCTGTAAGTTGTTGGATCATTACAGGAACACAACTTGGATTCAAGTCAACTCTGGGAACTCTGCTCTGTTTTGGTCTGATAAGTGGAAGATTGGGGATTCAGTTGCACCTTTGCAATTAAGGTTCTCTAGGCTCTTCTCTTATGTGAAAGATCCATGGATCACAGTCTATGAGGCCTTCCAGTCGCAGGATATGATTAATATGTTCCATTTACCTCTATCTTCTCAGGCATATCAGGAGTTTTTGACTGTACAAGATCTTATGGTCTCCTGTAGTAGAGAAGTGGAGCAAAAGGACACTTGGTTCTGGCAGGGGACATGTAATGCATTCAAGCCCAAGCTGTTCTACTCTTTCATGCAGTCTAACATGTCTTTTAACCCTCTTCTTCTCTGGATATGGAAATCCTCCTGCACAATGAAAATCAAAGTGTTTGCCTGGATGTTAATCATGGACAGGCTCAATACCAAGGATATGATGGAAAGAAGACATTGGCATCTTGATGATGGGGTTTACTGCCTTCTTTGTCCCTTGAGGACTAGAGAGACCAGAAACCACCTGTTCTTTGAATGTAACTTCAGTGTGAGAATATGGAACTATCTGCAAATTACATGGTCACCTGGGGATGACATGTCTGCTATTGTTATGCAAGCTAAACAGGATTTTTTGCTCAGCCTTTTTTTACTGAAGTTGTTTTTGTTGCTTGCTGGAACATCTGGATAATCAGGAATGCAAGAGTGTTCAGGCATGAGAGGCAGAGTTTTCATAAATAGAGAAGTGCATTTATCCATGATATTACACTCATGCAGCACTGAGTCAAGGCTAGATACAAGGAGGACCTGCTAAAGTGGATTTCATTCTTAACCCCTTGAGGTTCTTTTTGTTTTACTAGTAGCTTAGTTCCCTTTCTTCTTTCTTTTTTATGTTCTGATTACCACTTGTAATCTTTGTACATTGTATTATCTATTTTGAATAAAAGTTAAATGCTGTGGGGGGTTCTCCCTACAGTTTCCAGTCAAAAAAAAACCCACAAGTACCAATCCCAGACTTAATGACAAGAATTGGATACAAGAGATCAACTAGGGTTTGAGAGGAGATGGTGCCGGTGAAGATGTTGATGGAGATTGGCCCCTCCCAAGGAGAGGAGCGTTGGTGATGACGATGGCGATGATTTCCCCCTCCCGGAGGGAAGTGTCCCCGGCAGAACAGCTCTGCCGGAGCCCTAGATTGGTTCCGCCAAGGTTCCGCCTCGTGGCGGCGGAGTCTCGTCCCGAAAGCTTGCTTATGATTTTTCTTCGGACGAAAGATTTCATATAGCAGAAGATGGGCACCGGAGGGCCACCAGGGGGCCCACGAGGCAGGGGGCGCGCCCAGGGGGGTAGGGCGCGCCCCCACCCTCGTGGCCAGGGTGTGGGCCCCCTCTGGTATTTTCTTCGCTCAGTATTTTTTATTATTTCCAAAAACAACTTTCGTGGAGTTTTAGGACTTTTGGAATTGTGAAGAATAGGTCTCTAATATTTGCTCCTTTTCCAGCCCAGAATTCCAGCTGCCGGCATTCTCCATCTTTATGCAAGCCTTGTAAAATAAGAGAGAATAGGCATAAGTATTGTAACATAATGTGTAATAACAGCCCATAATGCAATAAATATCGATATAAAAGCATGATGCAAAATGGACGTATCAACTCCCCCAAGCTTAGGCCTCACTTGTCCTCAAGCGGAAGCCGATAACGATAAATATGTCCACATGTTTAGAGGTAGAGGTGTCGATAAAATAAAATACGGACATGAGGGCATCATGATCATTCTTATAACAACAACATATATGTATATTGTCATATGATTTCTTATGTTCAAGTAATAATCTATTCACAATGTCAAGTATGATTCAAAAAATTTATTGAGAACTAACAAACTATAATCTCAGTCATTGAAGCAATTGCAATTTATCATAACATCGGAAAGAGTCTATGTAAGAGCTTTTCAGCAAGTCCACATACTCAACTATCATTTAGTCTTTCACAATTGCTAACACTCACGCAATACTTGTGGTTACAGATTTTTAATCGGACACAGAGAAAGATAGGGGCTTATAGTTTCGCCTCCCAACCTTTTACCTCAAGGGTAATGTCAACAATAATAGTTCATGCTAACTTACATCCAATTAGATATATATATATATATATATATATATATATATATATATATATATATATATATATATATATATATATATCAGGATCTTTCCAACACAAGGCTCTTGCCAAAGGATAAAATGTAAAAAGGAAAGGTGAAGATCACCATGACTCTTGCATAAGGTTAAGAGATAAAAGTAAAAGATAGGCCCTTCGCAGAGGGAAGCAGAGGTTGCCATGCGCTTTTAGGGTTGGATGCACAAAATCTTAATGCGAAAGAACGTCACTTTATATTGCCACTTGTGATATGGACCTTTATTATGCAGTCTGTCACTTTTATTTCTTCCACATCACAAGATCGTATAAAGCTTATTTCCTCCACACTAATCAATCCTACATATTTAGAGAGCAATTTTTATTGCTTGCACCGATGACAACTTACTTGAAGGATCTTACTCAATCCATAGGTAGATATGGTGGACTGTCATGGTAAAACTGGGTTTAAGGGTATTTGGAAGCACAAGTAGTATCTCTACTTGGTGCAAAGAATTTGGCTAGCATGAGGAGGAAAGGCAAGCTCAACATGTTGGATGATCCATGACAATATACTTTATTTCAGATATAAGAAAACATAACCCATTACGTTGTCTTCCTTGTCCAACATCAACTCTTTAGCATGTCATATTTTAATGAGTGCTCACAATCATAAAAGATGTCCAAGATAGTATATTTATATGTGAAACCTCTCTTTCTTTATTACTTCCTATTAATTGCAACGATGACCAAAGCTATGTTTGTCAACTCTCAACAACTTTTAATCATCATACTCTTTCTACGTGAAGTTATTACTCTCCATAAGATCAATATGATCTCTTTGTTTCTTTTTTATTCTTTCTTTTTCTTTATTCCCTCAAGATCATAGCAAAATAATCAAGCCCTTGACTCAACACGAATCTTTATTATATATCTCATGGACTCGATTACATAGAGGGATCATAAAGCAAAACTCAGAACTAGATCATACCAAAAACTTTATTCTACTAGATCAAGATATTACTAAAAGATTGAACTAAGAAAAACGATAAAGATAGAGATGTGATGGTGATACGATGTCGGGGCACCTCCCCCAAGCTTGGCGGTTGCCAAGGGGAGTGCCCATACCCATGTGATTATGTCTCCTTTGCTGGTGAAGAAGGTGGAGGTGATGATGAAGTAGGCTTGTCGTCAATCTTCCAAGGCATAGGCTCACCATCATAGAAGGATGAACGAGTCTCCGGGATCCTCAAATCTGCAGGCAAACTCATCCTCTTGAATCTATATTCATACTCACAGTTTTGGTTTTGCATGTCATAGATCTGGGCTTGGAGGTGCTCGATTTTCTCGTGAAGCTTGAAGATGGCCTCCCCAATGTCCTTGGCGTCCAGCTTGTGGTTGTTGGTGAACTCCATGATCATAATGTGATTGGAGTCAAGTCCACGCTCCACCATCTCCTGGCACTTGAAAACTTGTTGCTCCATTGCCTCGAGCCTTGTCTCCATGCTTCCGGTCCTCCTTGGTCCCTCAACATCGCGGATGTGCAGCACCCCCTCATGCATCTCAATGGTTTGAGGGTGTTGCAGCACTTCCGCGAGGTAGGGGTTGATGACCTTCTCGAAGAACTTGTCCTTGGGGGCACTTGGAGACGTCATGATGATCTAGATCTGTCAGAAAAACAGCTCGAAACAAGAACAGAGGACAATTGCGTGATACATGAGTCAAAACCTTCGGGAGATTATATAATGAATTTTTGCCGACCAAAATACGTAACGTGCAAGAAAACGGAGTCCGGAGAGTACACGAGGTGCCCACGAGGTAGGGGGGCGCGCCCAGGGGGTAGGGCGCACCCTCCACCCTCGTGTCCTTCCCGGACTGCTTCTTATTTTTCTATATATTCCAAAACGAAGAAAAATTGCCATTAGAACTGTTTTGGAGTCGGTTTACTTACCGTACCACGTACCTATTCCTTTTCGGAGTTTGAAACGTTCTAGAAAGTGTCCCTTATGTATTCCTCCGGGGTTACGGTTTCAATAACATTGGTTTCAACATTTATAGGATTACCTGAGATATAATGTTTGATTCTTTGTCCGTTCACCACCTTTGGATTTGTGCCTTCGAAGTTGTTGATGTTTATGGCACCGGAATGATAGACCTCCTCGATAACGTAAGGACCTTCCCATTTAGAGAGAAGTTTCCCTGCAAAAAATCTTAAACGAGAGTTGTATAGCAATACATAATCACCTACATTAAACTCACTCTTTTGTATCCTTTTGTCATGCCATCTTTTAACTTTTTCTTCAAACAACTTGGCATTCTCATAGGCTTGGGTTCTCCATTCATCAAGGGAGCTAATGTCAAATAACCTCTTCTCACCGGCAAGTTTGAAATCATAGTTGAGCTCTTTAATAGCCCAATATGCCTTATGTTCTAGTTCGAGAGGTAAGTGACATGCTTTTCCATAAACCATTTTATACGGAGACATACCCATAGGATTTTTATATGCAGTTCTATAGGCCCATAATGCATCATCAAGTTTCTTGGACCAATTCTTTCTAGATCTATTAACAGTCTTTTGCAAAATTAATTTGAGCTCTCTATTACTCAATTCTACTTGACCACTAGACTGTGGGTGATAAGGAGATGCAATTCTATGATTAACATCATACTTAGAAAGCATTTTATGATAAGCATCATGAATAAAATGTGAACCACCATCAGTCATTAAATATCTAGGGACTCCAAACCTCGAAAAAATAAATTCTTTAAGAATCTTAATAGATGTGTTATGATCAGCACTACTAGTTGGAATAGCTTCCACCCACTTAGTAACGTAATCAACAGCACCTAAAATATGTGTATATCCATTAGAGGCAGGAAACGGTCCCATATAATCAAAGCCCCGAACATCAAATGGTTCAATAACAAGTGAATAATTCATAGGCATTTCCTGACGTCTACTAATACTGTCGTGGTATTCTCACGGGGGGCTTGCGAGTCGACAGATGCCACAAGGGCTTAGTGTGAGGGTAAGACTGCTGCTGATAGGACCGGGAGCGGGTATGCGAGTAGCACACGCTAGTTTACCCAGGTTCGGGGCTCTCCGGAGAGATAATACCCCTACTCTTGCATGTCTGAGTATATATATCTGGGGTGTACATCGGGCAGTACAAAGTGCTCCTGGAGCTGTATCTGGGATCAGTGCCACGGGCATCTGACTCTGTATATGTATATGGCTGGAGTGAGCATGCATGCTCTTGTGGCCAGGCATGGCCGTGGTGGAGTGTGTGGCCGTGGGTGGATGGATGAATGGATGGCTAGCTAGCTCTCTTGCTAGCTAGCTTGCTTGTGGGTGTGTGCGTGAGAGTCCATCCTGGATGGATGGATGTGTGCCCATATATATAGGCATGGCTAGCTTAGAGAGTAAGCTATGTGGTGGCATGGGCAAGGCATGGTGGGGTGTCATGCTTGTCCCCTGGGTCACTTCATAAATAGTGCCAGGGGACAAGTGACACTATACATGATGGAGTCGAGGTACAGCCGTCTCGTCCGCGGTATGGCCGCCTCGTTGGGGTCTTGTCGGTGTCGGGTCGGGCTGCAGTCGGCAGCCGGCAGCCGGCCAGGTAGAGCAGACGGATGGGGAGCCGGCAGGAGCAGCCGGGCAGTCGGACTGAGGGGCTTTGCTAGCCCCGATGTCTTGAATTATTGTCTTGCCGTCTTCGGGGTATCCGTGGCCAATTACTCCGACAGTAGCCCCCAAGCCTCCGGGCAACTTGGCAAAGTTCGGCGGAGGTTTTTTGGCGGGTGTTCATGGAAATGATCATGCAAAAAGACAAAGTTAGTCCACGCAGATATATCAAATGATTGCTTTTAGCATTGCAAGTTTTATACGGAGGGTGCCGACTCGGTTTCGTCCGAGCCCCCTTCAATCTTTTTCGTGTTCCCTCCGCTCTTTGGCTTGTGCTCTCGCTTGCCGGACAGCCGCTCTGCGGTCTATGGCTGAGAGTGGGCCGCGGAGTGGAGTGTACAATACTCAGACTCTGGGAGCGAATTTAACCGAGCAGATACTCATAAAGAAAACGGTCGGGTCGCCCGAACCGTTTTTCTTCCCGGACGTTTTTCGCGTGGGTGGCCTCCAGCGTTCACTCTTGCTAGCCGGACAGCCGCTCTGCGGTCTGTGACTAAGAGTGGGCCTTTGGTACTGCAGAGTGGGCCTTTGGTACTGCACATGCTACTAAGCCGTCTGTGGGAAAAAAGTCTCCGGCCAAGCGGCCAGCCCCCGGGCCAACTCTGGCTGGCGCCGGGGCGAACAATGCTGCAACTGTAATAAAATGCGGAGATAGCCCCTGAGCATCGCTCGGGGTTATCTGTGCTTGCGTGGTGCAAAAATATGCGGGTGAGGAGCTCACATTGGTTTTCATGTAGCCGAGGCGGAGGTCGTCGAAGACAGCCGGCGCGGCTCGGCGCTCGCAGAGCGCGTCGGCGCACCCGCTGGGTGTCGCCCTCGAGCCTCTAGGCGCTCGAGGAGGGTCCAGCCGGTCGGGCCTGACCGGCCAGGCGGTCAGCAGAACGCAGCCGAGCCGGCTTGGCATAGCCGGCCAGGCGGTGAGGCGTCTGGCAGCGCCCTTTTCTTTCTTCTCTTGTGCCGGCTGCTGGCAGCCGGACAAAACTCTTATTTTGTCTCTTGTTTCTTGCAATCTTCCGTGGGGGCGCGCCAGCGCACCCACTGGGTGTAGCCCCCGAGATTCGGGCCGACTGCTGAGCAGTCGGGCCGGATATCCCGGCAACTACTTTGTCTTCTTCCTCGCGGGGGCGCATCAACGCACCCGCTGGGTGTAGCCCACGAGATTCGGGCCGACTGCTGAGCAGTTAGGCCGGATCTCCCGGCGACTACTTTGTCTTCTTCTTCGCGGGGGCGCGTCAGCGCACCCGCTGGGTGTAGCCCCCTAGATTCGGGCCTACTGCTGAGCAGTCGGGCCGCATCTCCCGGCAACTACTTTGTCTTCTTCCTCGCGGGGGCGCGTCAGCGCACCCGCTGGGTGTAGCCCCCAAGATTCGGGCCGACTGCTGAGCAGTCAGGCCGGATCTCCCGGCAACTACTTTGTCTTCTTCGCAGGGGCGCGTCAGCGCACCCGCTGGGTGCAGCCCCCGAGATTTGGGCCGACTACTGAGCAGTCGGGCCGGATCTCCCGGCAACTACTTTGTCTTCTTCGCGGGGGCGGGTCAGCGCGCCCGCTGGGTGTAGGGCGCTCCGCCAGTGCAGTTGGCAGCCGGCCAGAGCGTGCATGCGGCCGTCTGGCCAGAGGAGTCGGCAACGGCCAGACATGCACGTACATATTGCAGCCGGCATGCATGTACGTAGTGCACCCATCAGACATGCACGTACTACATGCATGCACATACCGCACGCATGCACTTCCTTTCTCTTCTTTTTCTTCTTTGCAGCAGTCTGCTCCGACTTTTCTCCAGCCGACCACTGTTTATTATTATTTTTTCTGCCAGTCGGCCGTGGGCACCCGGCCTTTTCTTCACCCGGCTCTGGGCAGCCGGATGCACACACGCATTTTTTCTCTCTTTTTTTCACATGGCCAGCCGGCCTCTGACTTTTCCTCTCCTGCACCCATCTGGCTGAGCAGCCGGCTTGGGCAGTCGGCCCTCTCTTTTCTCTTCGGGCACTCAGCCGCAGCAGGCGGCTGGACCTGGAGCTCGGCAGCCGGCGACAGGGGAGGCCGAGCCGGGTGCGGGGCGGAGCCAACCGTCCGGGTGCGGAGGTGAGGCAGCCTAGCGCGGTGGAGGCGGCTAGGCGAGGTGGAGCCGACCGAGCGAAGCGGAGGCGGCCGCGCGCGGCAGGGCGTCGCAGGCGGAGCCAGCGCGCGAAGGCGGCAGCAGCGACCCGGCCGGTGCGGCAAGGCGGAGCCCGCGCGCGAAAGCGGCAGAGGCGACCCGGCCGGCAGGCGAGGCGGACCGGAGGGGCGGCCGGCCGGCAGCTGGCCCGGCCGCGCATGTAGGAGCCAGAGCCGGCGACGGGCGCTGCAGCGGCCGGCTGCACGGGCAGAGCCGAGCCGAGCGGCGGACGGGGTGACGTGGCGGTGGTTGCAGTCGGGGCGGTTCCCCTGCGGGCTTCTGCGGAGGCGCGGACGAAGCTGCAGCCTCAACCCCACCCGGATCGAGCGAAGTCGGAGCCGGCCAGGCGGGGACGCAAGCCCGCGCGGGAGGGGGAGTCGGCAGGCAGGCGCGTCCCAGCCACGGGCGCAGGCGAGAGGCGACGCAGAGGGGCGGAGGCCGACGCGAGGCGGCAGGAGCCGGCACGGCCGGGTGCGGAGCTGGGCGCGCGGGAGGCGACGCGGAGCTGGGCATCGCGAGGCGGTGGTGCCAGGAGGCAGCGGCTGGAGCTCCTGCGAGCTAGGGCAGAGGAGGCGCGGTTGCCGGCGGATGCGCACACAGTAGTAGCAGCGACACAGGCAAAGCGGGTGAGCAAGGAAGCAGCTTGGGTGGGGCGAGGCAGCAGTGTAGCTGCGGAGCCGCCGAGGAGCGGCGACAAGGCGCGGGCCGCGGGCGCTCGGCTGCTGCCGATGCCTGGCCGAGCAGCGGAGCAAAACAGGAGCCACGGACGCTCGCGGAGAGCAGGCGAGGTGCACGGTGCAGCGGCATCGCAAGAGGCAAAAAGGAGGAGCGCATTTGACCATTATCTGACTATCACCCGATTTGCATCCGGCTAGTGTATGGGTAGTGTTTGACCACGTTTGACTAGCATCTAGCTATAGCTTGTATAGGCGAAATATGGAATGGCAAACGCGCGTTTCGGCCGGAGCAAGGCACAACGCGAAGGGGAGCGGACGCGAGCGACGCGGCACAGCGCGTGCACGGATGCAGCCGACCGAAGCGAGGCACCACGCGCGGCGCGCGCGCGGACGGACGTTGTTGCGGTGGTGATGACGAAGAGGCCGACGGTGAGGACGCGCCACCCCTCACGGCCGCTTCGGGGGCATGTCGAAGTCGAGCCCCCGAGCGCTACCGGAGAGACGGCGCGACGCCGCGGCGGTGATTGCGAAGATGGTCCCGCCCGGACTGCGAAACCAGCAGCAGCGTGGTAGCATAGTAGTAGTACCACACCACGGTGGGCGCCAACTGTCGTGGTATTCTCACGGGGGGCTTGCGAGTCGACAGATTCCACAAGGGCTTAGTGTGAGGGTAAGACTGCTGCTGATAGGACTGGGAGCGGGTATGCGAGTAGCACGTGCTAGTTTACGCAGGTTCGGGGCTCTCCGGAGAGATAATACCCCTACTCCTGCATGTCTGAGTATATATATCTGGGGTGTACATCGGGCAGTACAAAGTGCTCCTGGAGCTGTATCTGGGATCAGTGCCACGGGCATCTGACTCTATATATGTATATGGATGGAGTGAGCATGCATGCTCTTGTGGCCAGGCATGGCCGTGGTGGAGTGTGTGGCCGTGGGTGGATGGATGAATGGATGGCTAGCTAGCTCTCTTGCTAGCTAGCTTGCTTGTGGGTGTGTGCGTGAGAGTCCATCCTGGATGGATGGATGTGTGCCCATATATATAGGCATGGCTAGCTTAGAGAGTAAGCTATGTGGTGGCATGGGCAAGGCATGGTGGGGTGTCATGCTTGTCCCCTGGGTCACTTCATAAATAGTGCCACGGGACAAGTGACACTATACATGATGGAGTCGAGGTACAGCCGTCTCGTCCGCGGTATGGCCGCCACGTTGGGGTCTTGTCAGTGTCGGGTCGGGCTGTAGTCGGCAGCCAGCTGGTCGGTGCAGTCGGCAGCCGGCCGGGCAGAGCAGTCGGATGGGGAGTCGGCAGGAGCAGCCGGGCAGTCGGACTGAGGGGCTTTGCTAGCCCCCATGTCTTGAATTATTGTCTCGTTGTCTTCGGGGTATCCGTGGGCAATTACTCCGACAAATATTACCAATCGTTTGACATTCATCACAAGATAAGACAAACTTACGGGCATCCTTGAAGAGAGTAGGCCAATAAAAACCGGATTGCAATACCTTATGTGCAGTTCTATCTCCAGCATGGTGCCCTTCGTAAGCCTCGGAGTGACACTTGCGTAGGATCTGTTCCTGTTCATGCTCAGGTACACAACGTCTAATAACACCATCTACTCCTTCTTTATAAAGATGTGGGTCATCCCAAAAGTAATGTCTTAAATCATAGAAAAACTTTTTCTTTTACTGGTATGTGAAACTAGGTGGTATAAATTTAGCAACAATGTAATTAGCATAATCAGCATACCCGGAGCAGTACGACAAGCATTCATGACATTTAATTGTTCATCAGGAAAGCTATCATCAATAGGTAGTGGATCATCAATGTAACGCCCACGATGCGGCTATATCTCCCACGTGTCGAGGCACGATTTAGAGGCATAACCGCATAGTGGTTTTGTCGCAAGAAGTGTCATCTTCACACAATCCCATGTAATGAACAAGAATGGGATAAAGAGTTGGCTTACAATCTCCACTTCACACAATACATAAATATCATCAAACAACATCCAAAATACAATCATATAGACCGACTACGGTCAAAATCCAGATGAAAATAAGACAACCCCAAATGCTAGATCCCCGATCGTCCCAACTGGGCTCCACTACTGATCATCAGGAAAAGACACATAGTAACGACCACGTTCCTCGTCGAACTCCCACTTGAGATCGACGCCATCGTCTGCACCGGCATCGTCGGCACCTGCAACTGGTGTTGGAAGTATCTGTGAGTCACGGGGACTCAGCAATCTCACACCCGCGAGATCAAGACTATTTAAGCTTATAGGACAAAGAGGTGCAAAGAGGTGGAGCTGCAGCGGCAAAAGCATATATGGTGGCTAACTTGCGCAAATGAGAGCGAGAAGAGAAGCAAAGGAGCGGACGTCATCTAGCAATGACCAAGAAGAGGTCCTGAACACCTACTTACGTCAAACATAACACAGACCGTGTTCACTTCCCGGACTCCGCCGAGAAGAGACCATCACGGCTACACACGCACTTGGTGTATTTTAATTGGGTCAAGTGACAAGTTATCTACAACCGGATATTAACAAATTCCCATCTGCCTCATAACCGCGGGCACGGCTTTCGAAAGATAATACCCTGCAGGGGTGTTCCAACTTAGCCCATCATAAGCTCTCACGGTCAACGAAGGATAAACCTTCTCCCGGAAAGACCCGATCAGTCTCGGAATCCCGGTTTACAAGACATCTCGACAATGGTAAAACAAGACCAGCAAAGCCGCCCGAATGTGCCGACAAATCCCGATAGGAGCTGCACATATCTCGTTCTCAGGGCACACCGGATAAGTCAAGCTACGAGTAAAACCAGACCTCGAGTTTCCCCGAGGTGGCCCCGCAGGCTGCTCGGTTCGGACCAACACTTGAAGGAGCACTGGCCCGGGGGGGTTAAAATAAGATGACCCTCGGGCTCGCGAAAACCCGGGGGAAAAGGCTTAGGCGGCAAATAGTAAAACCAAAGTTGGGCCTTGCTGGAGGAGTTTTATTCAAGGCGAACTGTCAAGGGGGTCCCATAAATCACCCGACCGCATAAGGAACGCAAACTCAAGGAACATAATCCCGGTATAACAGTAACTAGGGCGGCAAGAGTGGAACAAAACACCAGGCATAAGGCCGAGCCTTCCACCCTTTATCAAAATATATAGATGCATTAATTAAATAAGAGATATTGTGATATCCCAACATATCCATGTTCCGACATGGTACAAACTTCAACTTCACCTGCAACTAGCAACGGTATAAGAGGGGCTGAGCAAAAGCGTTAACTTAGCCAAACAACAGTTTGCTAGGAAAGGATGGTTAGGGCTGACATGGCTAAAATGGGAGACATGATATAACAAGTGATAGGTAGCGAGCATGGCAATAGAGCGAACAACTAGCATAGCAAAGATAGAAGTGATTTCGAGGGGTGGTCATCTTGCCTGCAAGATTCTCAGAGTTGTCGAAAGCTTGATCCTCGTAAGCGTACTCGACAGGTTCCTCGTTCACGAACTCGTCTCCCGGCTCTACCCAAGACAAGAACACAAACAAACGGAAACACAATCAACAACGAGGAATGCGCAAGCAACATGATGCAAAACATGTATGATACGCAAGATATGATATGCGATGCCTATGCGTGCTCCGGAAGGAAAATGATGAACATGGCAGTAACTTGGCAAACCAAGCATGCCACTGGAAAGATGAGATGATTTCGGTCGAAATCGATATAAAGATCACCGGAATCGGATGCACGGTTTGCAAATGACAAGCAAAACAAGAATGACCCTAATCTGCGATAAACAGCAAGATAGCACTTAAAATACAACAAGTAGCAAAGCTACAGCACCCCAACATAGCAACAAAGCACATGGAAATAATCTAAAGGAGATGCTTGACAAAAGATGAACACTGAGCTACTGCTAGTTCACAACATAACAAGCTCAAACAAGCATGGCAAAAGTGCAAAAGATTACAGGTTCACAGACTTGGTGAAAAACTGGACATGGCAGAAATCATCATCAGGTAGGAATGTTGAGAGCACGAAATCAACATGCTACAGGAACTTAACATAGCAGAACAAGGCATGGTAGTGTTCTCCTACATGCACATGACAAAAGTCCCTTACTGACCATAAGCCAAAAAGGACCAGAAGATATGGTGGCAAGCATGTAAACATAGCAAGTTTCGTTATCAGGTTTCAGACTTAGCAGAAAACAGAGCATGGCAGAAATATTAATATGTAGGCCTCTTTGTGAGCTTGATGCACTCACTACAGAGAAATTAATGACAAACCAAGCATACCTACAGCAAGATGGCATGTTTATGAAGCTACCCATGGCAAGAACAATTACATAGCATGTATGGATAAACTACAATAAGCTTGGCAAAAATGCATGTCATGTTAAGAATCTGCCAGAAATATTTTATAGCAAAAGTAGAGCAAGATTGAGTCATGCTATGGTACTCTAAAATTGCAAACAATTGCAGGAATGGATCAATTACAACTATAGCTACAAAACATCCTTACTGAACATCTCCAAAATATGCATGGATCTCTCTGTAGCATCAAGTTTACATGGCAACAAAATTACAGCAGACAGACTTAGAGAAATCACTAAGTCCCTGAAATCAGAATTATTACGGGACCTACTTTGCATGCTTGTGCTAGTCACCACAAAGACCACAAAAATACATGGACTATACCACTGGAAAGATGGCATGGCATACTTCAAAACACATGTAGAGCTCATGCTCAAAAGATTCACAGAATAAATGATACAAAAATGACAAATCTCCAAGTTCTGATAAGAACCAGAGATTAACAGCAACTAGCCCTCTTCCAACGAAGATTTGGGCATCAAGATGACCCCTAATGAAAATGGTGCAATTGAACGAAATGAAGAGCATCACGAGGCGAACAATTTGACATATTATACGCGCGAATCGGAGCTATATGCACAGAGTTATCGCATCGGGAACTAGTGCATATGCTGATGAATTTCCAAGACTTGGAAGAATTTAGAGGGGGAGAAAAGTCAACGGGCGCGGTTCGGATCCAGATCGGATCGACGCTCACCGGAGCGGTCGCCGGGGCAGGGGGCGAGGCGACCCGCGGGGCGGCGCTGGAGGGGATGGCCGGCGGTGGCGCGGCGCCGGCGGGGAGCCGCGGCGGTGGCGGAGGAGGGCGGCGCCGGCGGGGGCGGCGAGCGCGCGGCGGCGGGGACGGGCGCCGCGGCGGCGGCGATGGCCGGCGATGGCGGCGCACTGGCCGGCGGCGGGGAAGGCGCGCGGGCGCGGAGGCGGCGGGCCGCGGGGGCCGGCGATGGGCCTGCGGGCCGGCGGCGGGGCGAGGCCGGAGGCGGCCACGTGGCGCTCGCGGGTTGGCCGGGCGGCGCGGCGGACGTGTCCGGCGCGGGCGGACGCGTCCGGCGCGGCGCGGAGGGAGAGGGTTAGGGTTTCGTCTGAGATTTCGTTTTCGGGATGCCCACTCATTTATAGGTAGAGGGAGCTAGGAGACACCAAATGAGGTGCGGTTTTCGCCCACACGATCATGATCGAACGACCTAGAGCGTGGAAGAGAGTTTGGTGGGCTTTGGGCTGGTTTTGGAGGGGGGTTTTGCTGGACACTCAAATGGACTTTGCGGATGCCCGGTTAACCGTTGGAGTACCAAACGACCTCCGAATGGAACGAAACTTGACCGGTAGTCTCCGGGTGGTATAATAAAGCCACTTGACAAGCCTCGGTCCATTCCGAGAAAGTATGACACACGCACACGAAAGAAAACTAGAGGGGTGCACCGGAGGAGATAGGAGCGCCGGATTGGAAAACGGACAACGGGGAAAATGCTCGAATGCATGAGACGAACACGTATGCGAATGCAATGCACATGATGACATGATATGAAAATGCATGACATGACAAAATACAAAACGAAAGACAAATAACCCGACAACGGAGGGAAAAACATAACACATAGCCGGAAATGGCAAGAGTCGGAGTTACAAATATGGCAAGTTACATGCGGGGTGTTACAACACTCCACCACTACGAGAGGATCTTGTCCCGAGATCTAGGACTGAAAGAACTCCGGATATTCGGAACGGAGATGGTCCTCGCGTTCCCAGGTGGCTTCCCGGTCGGAATGGTGTGACCACTTCACTTTCAGGAATTTGATAGACTTGTTGCGAGTCTTGCGCTCAGTTTCTTCAAGAATAGCAACTGGGTGCTCATGATAAGACAAATCTTCTTGGAGGTCAATTTCTTCGAAGTCGATAGTGCGCTCAGGCGTCTTGAAGCACTTGCGGAGCTGTGACACGTGGAACACATCGTGCACGTTTGCGAAGTTGGAAGGAAGCTCAAGTTGATAGGCGAGGTCGCCTCTTTTGCCAATGATCTTGAAAGGACCCACGTATCTAGGGGCAAGCTTCCCTTTGATACCGAAGCGACGAGTGCCTTTCATTGGAGAGACGTGGAGGTAGACATGGTCTCCGATCTCGAAAGCCAAATCACGATGCTTACTATCATAGTAACTCTTCTGACGCGATTGCGCGGCTTTGAGATTATCACGGATGACTTTACACATTTCTTCAGCTTCAGTAATTAAGTCATTGCCAAGAAGTTGGCGTTCACCAGTCTCTGACCAATTGAGAGGCATACGACACTTTCTGCCATAGAGAATCTCGAATGGGGCTTTGCCCGAACTCGCTTGGAAGCTGTTGTTGTAGGAGAATTCAGCATAAGGAAGACAATCTTCCCATTTCATGCCAAAGGAAATGACACAAGCCCTGAGCATATCTTCAAGAATTTGATTGACTCGCTCGACTTGGCCACTAGTTTGAGGGTGAAAAGCTGTGCTGAAGCGAATGTTTGTGCCCATGGCCTTCTGGAAGGAGTCCCAGAACTTAGAAGTGAAGATGCTTCCACGATCTGAAGAAATCAATTGTGGAATGCCATGCAAGGAGACAATTCTGGAGGTGTATAGCTCTGCCAGCTGAGCTGCTGTGATGGATTCTTTGATAGGAAGGAAATGAGCCACTTTAGAGAGCTTGTCGATGACAACAAAGATAGCGTCATTTCCGCGCTTGGATTTGGGAAATCCAGTCACGAAGTCCATTTCGATATGATCAAACTTCCATTCTGGGATAGCAAGAGGTTGGAGGAGACCAGCTGGTCGTTGGTGTTCTGCTTTCACTCTTCGGCAGACATCACATTCATTCACGAATTGAGCAATCTCTCGCTTCATTCGAGTCCACCAATACGACTGCTTGAGGTCATGATACATCTTCGTACTTCCAGGATGAATGGAAAGGAGAGAATTGTGCGCCTCGTTCATTATGACTTTCCTTAGATCACCTTTCGGAACCACAATCCGGTCCTCGAAGAACAAAGTGTCTCTGTCATCAATGCGATAGCACTTGTATTTGGAAAGACCCTTGTCGATACCACGTTTCACCTTCTTCACCATGGCATGAAGGAGTTGTGCCTCACGAATTTGATCTTCCAAAGTAGGAGAGACTATGAGGTTGGCAAGAAAGCCTTGAGGAACAACTTGGAGATTCAGCTTGCTGAAAGCTTCACAAAGATCCGGTTGGAAAGGCTTGAGAATTAAGCTGTTGCAATAAGCTTTCCTGCTTAAAGCATCTGCAATGACATTTGCCTTGCCTGGAGTATATTCAATACTTGGATTGTACTCTTGAATCATTTCGACCCAACGAGTCTGCCTGAGGTTGAGGTTGGGCTGAGTGAAAATATACTTGAGACTCTTGTGATCAGTGAAAATGTCCACTTGTCTTCCCAACAAGAGATGTCTCCACGTAACCAAAGCATGGACAACTGCCGCCAACTCAAGATCGTGAGTGGGGTAGTTCTTCTCGTTGGGCTTCAACTGCCGAGAGGTATAAGCCACAACTTTCTTCTCTTGCATTAACACAGCACCGAGACCTTGGAGAGAAGCATCACAGAAAACTTCATACGGCTTGGATTCATCAGGAGGAGTCAAGACAGGAGCTGTGACTAGTTTCTGTTTGAGAGTGTTGAAAGCAACGTCACACTCAGGAGACCAGACATACTTCACATGCTTCTGGAGGAGGTTGGAAAGAGGCTTTGCAATCTTGGAGAAATTCTCAACGAATCTTCGGCAATAGCTTGCAAGACCCAGAAAACTGCGGAGCTGCTTGACATTTTGAGGAGGTTCCCAATCCAGAACTGCGGACACCTTCTCGGGGTTAACAGCGATGCCTTTGGCGGAGATGATGTGACCAAGGAAAAGAACTTCATCGAGCCAAAACTCACATTTGGAGAACTTCGCATAGAATTGATACTCTCTGAGCTTGTCGAGCACCAATCGCAAATGTTTGGCATGATCCTGCTTATTCTTGGAGAAGACCAAGATATCATCGAGATACACCAGAACAAATTCATTGGTATAGGGGTTGAAGATGAAATTCATCATCCGAGAGAACACCGGAGGAGCATTGACAAGGCCGAAAGACACGACAGTATATTCATAAGAACCAAAGCTTGTTCTGAATGCTGTCTTGGGAATATCTTCTTCACGAATGCGAATCTGATGATAACCCATACGAAGGTCAAGCTTCGAGAATACTTTAGCGCCTTTGAGTTGCTCAAATAGCTCATTGATGTTGGGAAGTGGATACTTGTTCTTGATTGTCTTCTTGTTCAATGGACGGTAGTCGACACAAAGTCGGTCCGTGCCATCCTTCTTCTTGACAAAAAGAACACCACAACCCCATGGAGAAGAACTCGGTCTGATCAAACCCAGACGTTCTTGTTCATCGAGCTGCTTCTTCAATTCCTTCAGCTCGTTTGGTCCAAGCTTGTATGGACGCTTGCAAACGGGTACAGTACCAGGCTCTAGTTCGATAACGAACTCAACTGGCCGGTGCGGGGGCATACCCGGAAGCTCTTCTGGAAAAACATCTTGATACTCGCAAACGACTGGAATTTGAGAGATGGCATCCAATTCGCCCTTCTCATTGAGAGAGAAAAACCGAATGGTTTCATCACGAGCGGCAAAAATAATCACATCCTCAGACGAGTGTGTCAATTGAATTTCCCTGGCAGCACAATCAAATTGAGCTTTGTGCTTAGAAAGCCAGTCCATCCCGAGAATTAGATCAATATCTGAGTCACCAAGAACAATTGGAGAAGACTGAAATCTATAGTCGCCCATCTTGATGGAAACATCCGGAACCATCATACTAGAACTCAAACGTTTACCCGGAGAAACGACATCCGTGGGTTTACTCAGATGAGAACAAGTGAATTCATGCTTGGCAAAAAACGGTCTTGACATGAAACAAAGCGATGCACCAGTATCAAAAAGAACTTTTGCAGGAATATCATTAACTGAGAGATTACCCATTATCACATCAGTAGATTCCTCCGCTTGAGCTGCATTCATCATGTTCACCTTTGCAGACTTTGGATTATGCTTGACCACTGCATTGCTGGAGGATCTGACAGGAGGAGGAGGAGGGAGACGCCTCTGGTTGAAGCACTTGTTAGCATAGTGACCTTTCTGCTGACATTTGTTGCAAGTCACCTCTGAGAGTGGACGGTGATAAGGAGCATTGGACTTGGGAGCTTGATTCTGAGACTTGTTCTGATAGCCAGAGTTGGAAGAGTTTGAAGAACCATGGCCACCCTTGTTCTTCTGCTGATAAGGCTGACGAAACGGAGGAGGAGGAGGAGGAGGCAACCAGAACTTCTGTTGCTTAGCTGACACAAGTGAGGAAGAAGAAGACTGAACTGCGTCTCTGACTCTCTTCTTAGAAGCCTCACACTTGAGCTGAGCAGCCTCTTGCTTCAGTGCCATATTGTAGAATTGATCAAAGTGAGTAGGCTCAACAAGAACGAGAGCTAACTGCAGATCCTCTTTAAGGCCACCTCTGAAGTGATAGATCATGCTCTTCTCATCAGGAACGTCTTGTTTAGCGAAGCGAGCAAGTTTCTGAAACTGAATGTTGTATTGATACACAGACATGTTTCCTTGCTTAAGATTGCGGAACTCCTCACGCTTGCTCTCAACAACACTTTGTGGAATGTGGTGCGCTTTGAAGTCCCGACAGAAGTCAGACCAAGAGATCACACGACCTCCTCTGGAATCTTTGTATTGCTGAAACCAATCAGCAGCTTGGTCCTTGAGCTGGAAAGAAGCGAACTTGACAAAGTCCTCAGGCCTGACATTGCTACATTCAAAATGCTTGTTGATGTCCACGAGCCAATCATCGGCATCCGTGGCCTCGGCACAGTAGCTGAAAGACTTGGGCTGATTTGCGAGAAACTGGTTGAGAGTGGCAAAGTGAAACTGATTGTTGCCTTGACCTTGATTGCCTTGCCCTTGAGTACGTTCTTGCAAGAGTTGCAGAATCATCTGAGCATTGGCGTTGGTGGCTGCCATGATTGCTTGCCATGCCTCCGGAGGTGGAGGAGGTGGCGGAGGGTTCGCTTGACTCCCTTCATTGCGATCCGGATTCTGACGCGTTGGCGGAGCCATCCTGAAGAGGGTGACATCCGTTAGCATCTCGATAGACAAAAGATAAGTAGAATCAACGGACAGAAATTGCAACATATAGTCTTCACAATAAGCATTCGCACGAAGATGAACGAATGAATTCCGTAGTAAATCATCACACTTCCATACGTTGAGAAGCCACTTGCAAAAGATATGGAATGAACAAAATAAAACAAAGTATTGGCTTGCAGAATAAGCCGGAACAAACATATGATAGATATTTCATCCGAAGTTTTCGTGGTGGGGCCCACACGGGCTCAATCGTACAGCACCATCATGTACAAGGCTGTGCACATGACATACGAAGCGTCCCCGAGTCGGCAAAGCCATGGACTCTTTAAGACACAACGAGACCACTGTAAAATCAACCGTATACAGGCGGACCACTAGACGTCGAACCCCAATCTCATATCATGCGTCTGTCGGAAAGAAATCCTAAGGCTACTAGAATTCCCACTTATAAACTCCCGAAACTTTCTGGTTATGCAATCTGGTGTAGGGGATACAGGGGACACAAAATATATCACCCAAACTAACAATCCCTAGATCCAGCTGTATCCATCCGTCAACACATAACCAAGAAACCTTCGGAAATCGTTTACCTCAACCTTCGAAAAACATCCGTTATACAAGTTATGGCAATACTCCCGAACTCCCGCCCCAGTACTGGGTGGCGTCGAGGTGATCTCACCAACAACTGCATAAAAGAGATTTCGATGTCGGCGAAACTCAGGTATTCCAGAACTGCAACGATAAAATTGTGACGAAAACACCTCGGAGCTCAACTCCCCGGGACACTGCCACAACCCCTAAATGACAGGAGGCACCAAGAACAATGTTCTCATCACAGATCCATCGGAACGACTCCAAGATACCCGCGTGATCCTAAATTTTTTTTTAGTGAAATTTGAGGAGAGAATAGTCAAAACTCTACGTCAGGCGACCTCACCAGAGCGACGAAGGGACTGAGGAGTAAAAAGAATCCTACTCTCCGATATATATAATCCTAAGACTCAAAACATTTTTATTCTAGACTCAACAACGCCAGCGATTCGATCAAGCAGGGGGCTCCTAAGTCGGGGATGGCTCTGATTACCAACTTGTAACGCCCACGATGCGGCTATATCTCCCACGTGTCGAGGCACGATTTAGAGGCATAACCGCATAGTGGTTTTGTCGCAAGAAGGGTCATCTTCACACAATCCCATGTAATGAACAAGAATGGGATAAAGAGTTGGCTTACAATCGCCACTTCACACAATACATAAATATCATCAAACAACATCCAAAATACAATCATATAGACCGACTACGGACAAAATCCAGATGAAAATAAGACAACCCCAAATGCTAGATCCCCGATCGTCCCAACTGGGCTCCACTACTGATCATCAGGAAAAGACACATAGTAACGACCACGTTCCTCGTCGAACTCCCACTTGAGATCGACGCCATCGTCTGCACCAGCATCGTCGGCACCTGCAACTGGTGTTGGAAGTATCTGTGAGTCACGGGGACTCAGCAATCTCACACCCGCGAGATCAAGACTATTTAAGCTTATAGGACAAAGAGGTGCAAAGAGGTGGAGCTGCAGCGGCAAAAGCATATATGGTGGCTAACTTGCGCAAATGAGAGCGAGAAGAGAAGCAAAGGAGCGGACGTCATCTAGCAATGACCAAGAAGAGGTCCTGAACACCTACTTACGTCAAACATAACACAGACCGTGTTCACTTCCCGGACTCCGCCGAGAAGAGACCATCACGGCTACACACGCACTTGGTGTATTTTAATTGGGTCAAGTGACAAGTTATCTACAACCGGATATTAACAAATTCCCATCTGCCTCATAACCGCGGGCACGGCTTTCGAAAGATAATACCCTGCAGGGGTGTTCCAACTTAGCCCATCATAAGCTCTCACGGTCAACGAAGGATAAACCTTCTCCCGGAAAGACCCGATCAGTCTCGGAATCCCGGTTTACAAGACATCTCGACAATGGTAAAACAAGACCAGCAAAGCCGCCCGAATGTGCCGACAAATCCCGATAGGAGCTGCACATATCTCGTTCTCAGGGCACACCGGATAAGTCAAGCTACGAGTAAAACCAGACCTCGAGTTTCCCCGAGGTGGCCCCGCAGGCTGCTCGGTTCGGACCAACACTTGAAGGAGCACTGGCCCGGGGGGGTTAAAATAAGATGACCCTCGGGCTCGCGAAAACCCGGGGGAAAAGGCTTAGGCGGCAAATAGTAAAACCAAAGTTGGGCCTTGCTGGAGGAGTTTTATTCAAGGCGAACTGTCAAGGGGGTCCCATAAATCACCCGACCGCATAAGGAACGCAAACTCAAGGAACATAATCCCGGTATAACAGTAACTAGGGCGGCAAGAGTGGAACAAAACACCAGGCATAAGGCCGAGCCTTCCACCCTTTATCAAAATATATAGATGCATTAATTAAATAAGAGATATTGTGATATCCCAACATATCCATGTTCCGACATGGTACAAACTTCAACTTCACCTGCAACTAGCAACGGTATAAGAGGGGCTGAGCAAAAGCGTTAACTTAGCCAAACAACAGTTTGCTAGGAAAGGATGGTTAGGGCTGACATGGCTAAAATGGGAGACATGATATAACAAGTGATAGGTAGCGAGCATGGCAATAGAGCGAACAACTAGCATAGCAAAGATAGAAGTGATTTCGAGGGGTGGTCATCTTGCCTGCAAGATTCTCAGAGTTGTCGAAAGCTTGATCCTCGTAAGCGTACTCGACAGGTTCCTCGTTCACGAACTCGTCTCCCGGCTCTACCCAAGACAAGAACACAAACAAACGGAAACACAATCAACAACGAGGAATGCGCAAGCAACATGATGCAAAACATGTATGATACGCAAGATATGATATGCGATGCCTATGCGTGCTCCGGAAGGAAAATGATGAACATGGCAGTAACTTGGCAAACCAAGCATGCCACTGGAAAGATGAGATGATTTCGGTCGAAATCGATATAAAGATCACCGGAATCGGATGCACGGTTTGCAAATGACAAGCAAAACAAGAATGACCCTAATCTGCGATAAACAGCAAGATAGCACTTAAAATACAACAAGTAGCAAAGCTACAGCACCCCAACATAGCAACAAAGCACATGGAAATAATCTAAAGGAGATGCTTGACAAAAGATGAACACTGAGCTACTGCTAGTTCACAACATAACAAGCTCAAACAAGCATGGCAAAAGTGCAAAAGATTACAGGTTCACAGACTTGGTGAAAAACTGGACATGGCAGAAATCATCATCAGGTAGGAATGTTGAGAGCACGAAATCAACATGCTACAGGAACTTAACATAGCAGAACAAGGCATGGTAGTGTTCTCCTACATGCACATGACAAAAGTCCCTTACTGACCATAAGCCAAAAAGGACCAGAAGATATGGTGGCAAGCATGTAAACATAGCAAGTTTCGTTATCAGGTTTCAGACTTAGCAGAAAACAGAGCATGGCAGAAATATTAATATGTAGGCCTCTTTGTGAGCTTGATGCACTCACTACAGAGAAATTAATGACAAACCAAGCATACCTACAGCAAGATGGCATGTTTATGAAGCTACCCATGGCAAGAACAATTACATAGCATGTATGGATAAACTACAATAAGCTTGGCAAAAATGCATGTCATGTTAAGAATCTGCCAGAAATATTTTATAGCAAAAGTAGAGCAAGATTGAGTCATGCTATGGTACTCTAAAATTGCAAACAATTGCAGGAATGGATCAATTACAACTATAGCTACAAAACATCCTTACTGAACATCTCCAAAATATGCATGGATCTCTCTGTAGCATCAAGTTTACATGGCAACAAAATTACAGCAGACAGACTTAGAGAAATCACTAAGTCCCTGAAATCAGAATTATTACGGGACCTACTTTGCATGCTTGTGCTAGTCACCACAAAGACCACAAAAATACATGGACTATACCACTGGAAAGATGGCATGGCATACTTCAAAACACATGTAGAGCTCATGCTCAAAAGATTCACAGAATAAATGATACAAAAATGACAAATCTCCAAGTTCTGATAAGAACCAGAGATTAACAGCAACTAGCCCTCTTCCAACGAAGATTTGGGCATCAAGATGACCCCTAATGAAAATGGTGCAATTGAACGAAATGAAGAGCATCACGAGGCGAACAATTTGACATATTATACGCGCGAATCGGAGCTATATGCACAGAGTTATCGCATCGGGAACTAGTGCATATGCTGATGAATTTCCAAGACTTGGAAGAATTTAGAGGGGGAGAAAAGTCAACGGGCGCGGTTCGGATCCAGATCGGATCGACGCTCACCGGAGCGGTCGCCGGGGCAGGGGGCGAGGCGACCCGCGGGGCGGCGCTGGAGGGGATGGCCGGCGGTGGCGCGGCGCCGGCGGGGAGCCGCGGCGGTGGCGGAGGAGGGCGGCGCCGGCGGGGGCGGCGAGCGCGCGGCGGCGGGGACGGGCGCCGCGGCGGCGGCGATGGCCGGCGATGGCGGCGCACTGGCCGGCGGCGGGGAAGGCGCGCGGGCGCGGAGGCGGCGGGCCGCGGGGGCCGGCGATGGGCCTGCGGGCCGGCGGCGGGGCGAGGCCGGAGGCGGCCACGTGGCGCTCGCGGGTTGGCCGGGCGGCGCGGCGGACGTGTCCGGCGCGGGCGGACGCGTCCGGCGCGGCGCGGAGGGAGAGGGTTAGGGTTTCGTCTGAGATTTCGTTTTCGGGATGCCCACTCATTTATAGGTAGAGGGAGCTAGGAGACACCAAATGAGGTGCGGTTTTCGCCCACACGATCATGATCGAACGACCTAGAGCGTGGAAGAGAGTTTGGTGGGCTTTGGGCTGGTTTTGGAGGGGGGTTTTGCTGGACACTCAAATGGACTTTGCGGATGCCCGGTTAACCGTTGGAGTACCAAACGACCTCCGAATGGAACGAAACTTGACCGGTAGTCTCCGGGTGGTATAATAAAGCCACTTGACAAGCCTCGGTCCATTCCGAGAAAGTATGACACACGCACACGAAAGAAAACTAGAGGGGTGCACCGGAGGAGATAGGAGCGCCGGATTGGAAAACGGACAACGGGGAAAATGCTCGAATGCATGAGACGAACACGTATGCGAATGCAATGCACATGATGACATGATATGAAAATGCATGACATGACAAAATACAAAACGAAAGACAAATAACCCGACAACGGAGGAAAAAACATAACACATAGCCGGAAATGGCAAGAGTCGGAGTTACAAATATGGCAAGTTACATGCGGGGTGTTACAATCAAGAACATTTTCTAACCTAGACAAGTTGTCTGCAACGGGGTTCTCAGCTCCCTTTCTATCAATAATATGCAAATCAAATTCTTGTAGCAAGAGAACCCATCTAATGAGTCTAGGTTTAGCATCTTTCTTTTCCATAAGATATTTAATAGCAGCATGATTAGTGTGAATAGTTACTTTAGAATCAACAATAAAAGGTCTGAACTTATCACAAACAAATACAACTGCTAAGAATTCCTTTTCAGTAGTAGCATAATTTCTCTGGGCATTGTCTAGAGTTTTACTAGCATATTGAATAACATTTAATTTCTTATCAACTCGTTGCCCTAGAACAGCACCTACAGCATAATCGCTAGCATCACACATAATTTCAAAAGGTAAATTCCAATCAGGTGGCTGAACGATAGGTGCAGAGATTAATGCTTTCTTAATTATTTCAAATGCTTCTACACAATCATCATCAAAGACAAACGGTATATCTTTTTGCAATAGATTAGTCAGGGGCCGAGAAATTTTTAAGAAGTCCTTAATGAACCTCCTATAAAAACCGGCATGACCAAGGAAACTTCTTATACCTTTGATGTCCTTGGGAAATGGCATCTTTTCAATAGCATCAACCTTAGCTTTATCAACTTCAATACCTCTTTCAGAAATTTTATGCCCCAAGACAATACCTTCATTAACCATAAAGTGGCACTTTTCCCAATTCAAGACAAGGTTAGTTTCTTCACATCTCTGCAAAACTCGATCAAGGTTGCTCAAGCAATCATCAAAAGAGGATCCATAAACGGAGAAATCGTCCATGAAAACCTCACAAATCTTTTCACAAAAGTCAGAGAATATAGCCATCATGCATCTTTGAAAGGTAGCTGGTGCATTACATAAACCAAAAGGCATAGGTCTATAAGCAAAAGTACTGAAAGGGCAAGTAAAAGTGGTCTTAGCTTGATCATCAGCTGACACAGGTATTTGAGAGAAACCAGAATAACCATCTAGAAAGCAAAAATGTGTATGTTTGGATAGTCTTTCTAGAATTTGATCAATAAAAGGTAAGGGGTAATGATCCTTTTTAGTAGCTTTATTTAATTTGCGGAAATCAATTACCATCCTATAACCTGTAATAATTCTTTGCGGAATCAATTCATCTTTATCATTAGGAACGACAGTAATACCTCCCTTCTTAGGGACACAATGGACATGACTTACCCACTGGCTATCAGCAACGGGATAAATTATACCTACCTCAAGGAGCTTTAGTATTTCCTTTCTTACCACTTCTTTCATCTTAGGATTCAGCCGTCGTTGGTGATCAATAACTGGTTTGGCATCTTTCTCCAAATTTATTTTATGTTGGCATAGAGTGGGACTAATCCCCTTAAGATCATCAAGAGTATATCCAATAGCAGCACAGTGCTTCTTCAGAGTTCTCAATAATTTTTTTCCTCCTTCTCTGAAAGGTTAGCACTAATAATAACAGGATATATCTTCTTATCATCAAGATAAGCACATTTAAGAGTATCAGGCAATGGTTTAAGTTCAAACACGGGATCACCCTTGGGTGGAGGAGGATCCCCTAGGATTTCAACAGGCAAATTGTGTTTCAGAATAGATCCCTGTTTAAAGAACACTTCATCTATTTCCCTTCTTTCCTTCATAAACATATCATTTTCATGGTCTAGCAAATATTGTTCTAAAGGATCACTAGGAGGCACGACAATAGAAGCAAGACCAATAATTTCATCTTTACTAGGCATTTCCTCTTCACGGTGTTGTCTACGAAATTTAGAAAAGTTGAACTCATGAGACATGTCACCTAGGCCAATAGTAACAACATCCTTTCCGCAGTCTATCTTAGCATTAACAGTGTTTAAGAAGGGTCTACCAAATATAATGGGACAAAAGCTATCTCGTGGGGAACCAAGAACAAGAAAATCAGGAGGATATTTAGTTTTCCCACACAAGACTTCAACATCTCTACCAATCCCAATTGGTGATATAGTATCTCTATTGGCAAGTTTAATTGTGACGTCAATTTCTTCTAACTCGGTAGGTGCAATATCATGCATAATTTCTTTGTATAAGTCAATAGGTATTGCACTAGCACTAGCACCCATGTCACATAAGCCATGATAACAGTGATCTCCTATTTTAACAGAAATAACAGGCATGCCTACCACAGGTCTATGTTTATCTTTAGCACAAGGTTTAGCAATTCTAGCAGTTTAATTACAGAAATAAATAACATGCCCATCAATATTATCAGCCAAGAGATCTTTAACAATAGCAACATTAGATTCAACTTTAACTTGCCCAGGAGGTGTATAGGTTCTAATATTGCTTTTACGAACCACAGTTGAAGCTTTAGCATGATCCTTATTCTAACAGGGAAAGGTGGTTTCTCAACATAAGCAGTAGGAACAATAGGATCATTATAAGTGATAGTCTTTTCTTCAACTTTAATAGGTTCAACTACTTTTACTTCTATGGGAGGATGATATTTAAACCACTTCTCCTTAGGGAGATCAACGTGAGCAGCAAAAGATTCACAAAAAGAAGCTACTATCTCAGAGTCAAGTCCATATTTAGTGCTAAATTTACGGAAAACATCGGTATCCATAAAAGATTTAACACAATCAAACTTAGGTGTTATACCTGACTCCTTACCTTCGTCAAGGTCCCAATCTTCAGAGTTGCGTTTAATTCTTTCCAATAAATCCCATTTGAATTCAATAGTCTTCGTCATAAAAGAGCCAGCACAAGAAGTATCGAGCATGGTGCGATTGTTGTCAGAAAGCCGAGCATAAAAATTTTAAATAATCATTTCTCTTGAGAGCTCATGATTGGGGCATGAATATAACATTGACTTAAGCCTCCCCCAAGCTTGAGCGATGCTTTCTCCTTCGCGAGGCCAAAAATTATATATGTAATTACGATCGCGATGAACAAGATGCATAGGATAAAACTTCTGATGAAATTCCAATTTCAATCGTTTGTAGTTCCATGATCCCATATCATCACATAGCCTATACCATGTCAATGCATCTCCCTTCAAAGATAAAGGGAAGACCTTCTTCTTGATAACATCATCGGGCATACCTGCAAGTTTAAATAATCCACAAACTTCATCCACATATATTAGGTGCTCATCAGGATGTAATGTTCCATCTCCGGCAAAAGGATTAGCTAGCAGTTTTTCTATCATACCCGAAGGAATTTCAAAGTAGACATTTTCATTTTCATATTTAGTAGGTTCAGTAGGTTGAGGAGAAACTCTTTGCTCTACTGGTCGGGGTGGAGATACCCCGAACAAGCCCCTCAGAGGATTACTTTCCATAATAACAAGTGACATTAAATTTCAGCACACTATATAAATTTTTCCTTACCAAATTCCACCTACCAAATGCGCTTCACTCCCCGGCAACGACGCCAGAAAAGAGTCTTGATGACCCACAAGTATAGGGGATCTATCGTAGTCCTTTCGATAAGTAAGAGTGTCGAACCCAACGAGGAGGAGAAGGAAATGTTAAGCGGTTTTCAGCAAGGTATTCTCTGCAAGCACTGAAATTATAGGTAATACATAGTTTTGTGATAAGATAATTTGTAACGAGCAACAAGTAACAAAAGTAAATAAAGTGTAGCAAGGTGGACCAATCCTTTTTGTAGCAAAGGACAAGCCTGGACAAACTCTTATATAGAGTAAAGCGCTCCCGAGGACAAATGGGAATTATCGTCAAGCTAGTTTTCATCACGTTCATATGATTCGCGTTTGGTACTTTGATAATTTGATATGTGGGTGGACCGGTGCTTGGGTGGTGTGAAGGAAATATGCCCTAGAGGCAATAATAAAGTTATTATTTATTTCCTTATATCATGATAAATGTTTATTATTCATGCTAGAATTGTATTAACCGGAAACATAATACATGTGTGAATACATAGACAAACAGAGTGTCACTAGTATGCCTCTACTTGACTAGCTCGTTGATCAAAGATGGTTGTGTTTCCTGGCCATAGACATGAGTTGTCATTTGATTAACGGGATCACATCATTAGGAGAATGATGTGATTGACTTGACCCATTCCGTTAGCTTAGCACTCGATCGTTTAGTATGTTGCTATTGCTTTCTTCATGACTTATACATGTTCCTATGACTATGAGATTATACAACTCCCGTTTACCGGAGGAACACTTTGTGTGCTACCAAACATCATAACGTAACTGGGTGATTATAAAGGTGCTCTACAGGTGTCTCCAAAGGTACTTGTTGGGTTGGCGTATTTCGAGATTAGGATTTGTCACTCCGATTGTCGGAGAGGTATCTCTGGGCCCACTCAGTAATACACATCACTATAAGCCTTGCAAGCATTGCGACTAATGAGTTAGTTGTGGGATGATGTATTACGGAACGAGTAATAAGACTTGCCGGTAACGAGATTGAACTAGGTATCGAGATACCGACGATCGAATCTCGAGCAAGTAACATACCGTTGACAAAGGGAACAACGTATGTTGTTATGCGGTCTGACCGATAAAGATCTTCGTAGAATATGTGGGAACCAATATGAGCATCCAGGTTCCGCTATTGGTTATTGACCAGAGAGGTGTCTCGGTCATGTCTACATAGTTCTCGAACCCGTAGGGTCCGCACGCTTAACGTTACGATGACAGTTATATTATGAGTTTATATGTTTTGATGTACCGAAGGTTGTTCGGAGTCCCGGATGTGATCACGGACATGACGAGGAGTCTCGAAATGGTCGAGACATAAAGATTGATATATTGGAAGCCTATGTTTGGACATCGGAAGTGTTCCGGGTGAAATCGGGATTTTTCCGGAGTACCGGGAGGTTACCGGAACCCCCCGGTAACCTAATGGGCCTTAGTGGGCCTAGGTGGAAGAGAGGAGAGGAGGCCAGGGCAGGGCCGCGTGCCCCTTCCCCCCCCAGTCCGAATAGGACAAGGAGAGGGCGGCGGCGCCCCCCTTCCTTCCTCCCCTCCACCTCTTCCCCCTTTCTCTCCTAGTCCAACATGGAAAAGGGGGGAGTCCTACTCCTGGTAGGAGTAGGACTCCTCTTGGCGCGCCTCTCCTCTAGGTCGGCCGAACCCCCCCCCTTGCTCCTTTATATACGGGGGCAGGGGGGCACCTCTGAACACACAATTGATCATTGATCTCTTAGCCGTGTGCGGTGCCCCCCTCCACCATATTACACCTCGATAATATCGTAGCGGTGCTTAGGCGAAGCCCTGCGTCGGTAGAACATCAACATTGTGACCACGCCGTCGTGCTGACGAAACTCTCCCTCAACACTCGGCTGGATCGGAATTCGAGGGACGTCATCGAGCTGAACGTGTGTTGAACTCGGAGGTGCCGTGCGTTCGGTACTTGATCGGTCGGATCGTGAAGACGTACGACTACATAAACCGCGTTGTGTTAACGCTTCCGCTTTCGGTCTACGAGGGTACGTGGAAAACACTCTCCCCTCTCGTTGCTATGCATCACCACAATCTTGCGTGTGCGTAGGAATTTTTTTGAAATTACTACGTTCCCCAACAGTGGCATCCGAGCCTGGTTTTATGCGTTGATGTTATATGCACGAGTAGAACACAAGTGAGTTGTGGGCGATATAAGTCATACTGCTTACCAGCATGTCATATTTTGGTTCAGCGGTATTGTGAGATGAAGCGGCCTGGACCGACATTACGCATAGGCTTACGCGAGACTGGTTTCACCGTTGCGAGCACTCGTTGCTTAAAGGTGACTGGCGGGTGTCTGTCTCTCTCACTTTAGTTGAACCGAGTGTGGCTACGCCCAGTCCTTGCGAAGGTTAAAACAGCACCAACTTGACAAACTATCGTTGTGGTTTTGATGCGTAGGTAAGAACGGTTCTTGCTAAGCCCGTAGCAGCCACGTAAAACTTGCAACAACACAGTGGAAGACGTCTAACTTGTTTTTGCAGGGCATGTTGTGATGTGATATGGTCAAGACATGATGCTATATTTTATTGTATGAGATGATCATGTTTTGTAACCGAGTTATCGGCAACTGGCAGGAGCCATATGGTTGTCGCTTTATTGTATGAAATGCAATCGCCATGTAATTGTTTTACTTTATCACTAAGCGGTAGCGATAGTCGTAAAAGCATAGTTGGCGAGACGACAACGCTGTTACGATGGAGATCAAGGTGTCGCGCTGGTGACGATGGTGATCATGACGGTGCTTCGGAGATGGAGATCACAAGCACAAGATGATGATGGCCATATCATATCACTTATATTGATTGCATGTGATGTTTATCTTTTATGCATCTTATCTTGCTTTGATTGACGGTAGCATTATAAGATGATCTCTCACTAAAATTTCAAGATAAAAGTGTTCTCCCTGAGTATGCACCGTTGCGAAAGTTCTTCGTGCTGAGACACCACGTGATGATCGGGTGTGATAGGCTCTACGTTCAAATACAACGGGTGCAAAACAGTTGCACATGCGGAATACTCAGGTTAAACTTGACGATCCTAGCATATGCAGATATGGCCTCGGAACACTGAGACCGAAAGGTCGAGCGTGAATCATATAGTAGATATGATAAACATAGTGATGTTCACCATTGAAAACTACTCCATTTCACGTGATGATCGATTATGGTTTAGTTGATTTGGATCACGTAATCACTTAGATGATTAGAGGGATGTCTATCTAAGTGGGAGTTCTTAAGTAATATGATTAATAGAACTTAAATTTATCATGAACTTAGTACCTGATAGTATCTTGCTTGTCTATGTTAATTGTAGATAGATGGCCCGTGCTGTTGTTCCATTGAATTTTAATGTGTTCCTTGAGAAAGCAAAGTTGAAAGATGATGGTAGCAATTACACGGACTGGGTCCATAACTTGAGGATTATCCTCATTGCTGCACAGAAGAATTACGTCCTGGAAGCACCGCTGGGTGCCAGGCCTGCTGCAAGAACAACACCAGAAGTTATGAACGTCTGGCAGAGCAAAGCTGATGACTACTCGATAGTTCAGTGTGCCATGCTTTACGGCTTAGAACCGGGTCTTCAACGACGTTTTGAACATTATGGAGCATATGAGATGTTCCAGGAGTTGAAGTTAATATTTCAAGCAAATGCCCGGATTGAGAGATATGGAGTCTCCAATAAGTTCTACAGCTGCAAGATGGAAGAGAATAGTTCTGTCAGTGAGCATATACTCAAAATGTCTGGGTATAATAATCACTTGATTCAACTGGGAGTTAATCTTCCGGATGATAGCGTCATTGACAGAATTCTTCAATCACTGCCACCAAGCTACAAGAGCTTCGTGATGAACTATAACATGCAAGGGATGAATAAGACAATTCCCGAGCTCTTCGCAATGCTAAAGGCAGCAGAGGTAGAAATCAAAAAGGAGCATCAAGTGTTGATGGTCAATAAGACCACTAGTTTCAAGAAAAAGGGCAAAGGGAAGAAGAAGGGGAACTTCAAGAAGAACAGCAAGCAAGTTGCTGTTCAGGAGAAGAAACCCAAGTCTGGACCTAAGCCTGAGACTGAGTGCTTCTACTGCAAGCAGACTGGTCACTAGAAGCGGAACTGCCCCAAGTATTTGGCGGATAAGAAGGATGGCAAGGTGAACAAAGGTATATGTGATATACATGTTATTGATGTGTACCTTACTAATGCTCGCAGTAGCACCTGGGTATTTGATACTGGTTCTGTTTCTAATATTTGCAACTCGAAACAGGGGCTACGGATTAAGCGAAGATTGGTTAAGGACGAGGTGACGATGCGCGTGGGAAATGGTTCCAAAGTCGATGTGATCGCCGTCGGCACGCTACCTCTACATCTACCTTCGGGATTAGTATTAAACCTAAATAATTGTTATTTTGTGCCAGCGTTGAGCATGAACATTATATCTGGATCTTGTTTGATGCGAGACGGTTATTCATTTAAATCAGAGAATAATGGTTGTTCTATTTATATGAATAATATCTTTTATGGTCATGCACCCTTGAAGAGTGGTCTATTTTTGTTGAATCTCGATAGTAGTGATACACATATTCATAATATTGAAGCCAAAAGATGCACAGTTGATAATGATAGTGCAACTTATTTGTGGCACTGCCATTTAGGTCATATCGGTGTAAAGCGCATGAAGAAACTCCATAATGATGGACTTTTGGAATCACTTGATTATGAATCACTTGGTACTTGCGAACCGTGTCTCATGGGCAAGATGACTAAAACACCGTTCTCCGGAACTATGGAGAGAGCAACTGATTTGTTGGAAATCATACATACAAATGTATGTGGTCCGATGAATATTGAGGCTCGTGGCGGATATCGTTATTTTCTCACCTTCACAGATGATTTGAGCAGATATGGGTATATCTACTTAATGAAACATAAGTCTGAAACATTTGAAAAGTTCAAAGAATTTCAGAGCGAAGTTGAAAATCATCGTAACAAGAAAATAAAGTTTCTACGATCAGATCGTGGAGGAGAATATTTGAGTTACGAGTTTGGCCTACATTTGAAACAATGCGGAATAGTTTCGCAACTCACGCCACCCGGAACACCACAACGTAATAGTGTGTCCGAACGTCGTAATCGTACTTTACTAGATATGGTGCGATCTATGATGTCTCTTACTGATTTACCGCTATCATTTTGGGGTTATGCTTTAGAGACGGCTGCATTCAATCTAAATAGGCCACCATCAAAATCCGTTGAAACGACACCTTATGAACTATGGTTTGGCAAGAAACCAAAGTTGTCGTATCTTAAAGTTTGGGGTTGCGATGCTTATGTGAAGAAACTTCAACCTGATAAGCTCGAACCTAAATCGGAGAAATGTGTCTTCATAGGATACCCAAAGGAAACTGTTGGGTACACCTTCTATCACAGATCCGAAGGCAAGACATTCGTTGCTAAGAATGGATCCTTTCTAGAGAAGGAGTTTCTCTCGAAAGAAGTGAGTGGGAGGAAAGTAGAACTTGATGAGGTAACTGTACCTGCTCCCTTATTGGAAAGTAGATCATCATAGAAACCAGTTTCTGCGACACCAACACCAATTAGTGAGGAAGTTAATGATAATGATCATGAAACTTCAGATCAAGTTATTACCGAACCTCGTAGGTCAACCAGATTAAGATCCGCACCAGAGTGGTATGGTAATCCTGTTCTGGAGGTTATGTTATTAGACCATGACGAACCTACGAACTATGAAGAAGCGATGGTGAGCCCAGATTCCACAAAATGGCTTGAGGCCATGAAATCCGAGATGGGATCCATGTATGAGAACAAAGTATGGACTTTGGTTGACTTGCCCGATTATCGGCAAGCCATTGAAAATAAATGGATTTTCAAGAAAAAAGACTGACACTGACGGTAAAGTTACTGTCTATAAAGCTCGACTTGTTGCGAAAGGTTTTCGACAAGTTCAAGGGATTGACTACGATGAGACCTTCTCACCTGTAGCGATGCTTAAGTCTGTCCGAATCATGTTAGCAATTGCCGCATTTTATGATTATGAAATTTGGCAAATGGATGTCAAAACTGCATTCCTGAATGGATTTCTGGAAGAAGAGTTGTATATGATGCAACCGGAAGGTTTTGTCGATCCAAAGGGAGCTAACAAAGTGTGCAAGCTCCAGCGATCCATTTATGGACTCGTGCAAGCCTCTCGGAGTTGGAATAAACGCTTTGATAGTGTGATCAAAGCATTTGGTTTTATACAGACTTTTGGAGAAGCCTGTATTTACAAGAAAGTGAGTGGAAGCTCAGTAGCATTTTTGATATTATATGTGGATGACACATTGCTAATTGGAAATGATATAGAATTTCTGGATAGCATAAAGGGATACTTGAATAAGAGTTTTTCAATGAAAGACCTCGGTGAAGCTGCATATATATTAGGCATCAAGATCTATAGAGATAGATCAAGATGCTTAATTGGACTTTCACAAAGCACATACCTAGACAAAGTTTTGAAGAAGTTCAAAATGGATCAAGCAAAGAAAGGGTTCTTGCCTGTACTACAAGGTGTGAGATTGAGTAAGACTCAATGCCCGACCACTGCAGAAGATAGAGAGAAGATGAAAGATGTTCCCTATGCTTCAGCCATAGGCTCTATCATGTATGCAATGCTGTGTACCAGACCTGATGTGTGCCTTGCTATAAGTTTAGCAGGGAGGTACCAAAGTAATCCAAGAGTGGATCACTGGACATCGGTCAAGAAAATCCTGAAATACCTGAAAAGGACTAAGGATATGTTTCTCGTTTATGGAGGTGACAAAGAGCTCATCGTAAATGGTTACGTTGATGCAAGCTTTGACACTGATCCGGACGATTCTAAATCGCAAACCGGATACGTGTTTACATTGAACGGTGGAGCTGTCAGTTGGTGCAGTTCTAAGCAAAGTGTCGTGGCGGGATCTACGTGTGAAGCGGAGTACATAGCTGCTTCGGAAGCAGCAAATGAAGGAGTCTGGATGAAGGAGTTCTGTCACAGCCCTAGAGTCATGACTATAAATAGTTGCATCAGTGAGCACGCATCATGTTTTTAATTCAAAGGAAATTTGAATTGGGGATGACCAACCCCTGGCACTAAATCAATTCAACTAGGTTCAAGTTTAAATCTTTTCAATGAACCCAGAATGCCCTTTAGAAAAGTTCATGATTTTTGATAAAGGTAAAAACCTCTGCCAAAAATGATAAACATATTTCTAGGTCATTTCTGGATTTTTTGGATTAAATCATAAGTATTTGAATTGGAGCATTTAATGGCTATAAATATTTTAAATGCTTCAATAATTCTGAAAACATTTGAGGGCTGTTAGTAAATATTTTAAAAGTGCCCACAAATTTTCTGAGGAGTTTTTAAAATGGTTTAGTATTATTACTAAATTAAAAACAGAAAAGCAAAATAGAAAAAACTGAATTAAAAGAGAGAGAGAGAGAGAGAGGAAACCTCACTGTGCAGCCCACCACCGTAGTGGCCTACTGGCCAAAGCCAGCCCAGCCCAACTTCTCTCCCCTGTCGTCTTCCTCCCCACGCCAGTAGGACGCCGTGGGCGCGTGGTCGCCGCGCGCACGCCAGCTCCTGCTTCCACCGCGACGCCGGCTCTTCTAGACGCGCCACGGAGACGCCCAGAGGTCTCTCTCCCCTCCCCCTCACCCGTGGTCTCTCCCCTCTCCTATGTCTCACTCTCACACGCAGACACCGAGCGTGCCGTCACCGCTGTTTGCTGCCACCGTGCCCAGAGCCGCGCCCTCACTCTTCAGCCATGCCCAACGGCTCCGTCTCGTTGCCCTCGACCTCCCCGCCGAGCCACGCATCGCCGGATGCCCTGTGACGACGCCTCCGAGCTCGTCACCGCTGCATCTGCCGCCAGACTTCGCCCGCCGATCTGCGTCGTCCAATGCCTCCCCGAGCTCAACGACGGCGCCGTTCGAATCTCTGTGAGGCTCCGGTCCTTTTCCCCCTAACCACCTCGTCGATTTCACCCTGTAGTTGCCGTCCTCATGAGCTCCGAAGCTCGCCGCCGTCAGGCCACATCGCCGCTGCGGCCAGAGCTAGCTATGACCACAACCAAGAACTGCAACATGCTCAGCACGCCGTCAGGAGCCTAGAACACTCAATCGTTGCTCCTGCTGTGCACTGCAGCGTCGTTTCGTCGGTCCCGTAGCCCCGGCCGCCGCTAACCTCAACGCCGGCGCTGCTTCCGGCCACCCCACGGCCTCCCACGTGTTCCATTGGATGGGCGCGAGCGCTAGCTACCCATAGCACCCATCCGCGCGTCGAATGGACGCCGGAGCCGTGATTCGGGCGTGCCTCCGCCGTGGCCAGAGGTCACCGGCGGCTAAGCGCTGGCCTAACCCCGATTAGGCTAGTGCTAATGATGCCCTGTGCCATTGACATGCGGGCCCTCTGCTTAACTAACCGGCTAACCAAATAGTTTAAGGTTAATCTAATTACCGTGGGGCCACGTGTCAGTTTTGACTACGCTGACGTGTCCGTTGACCCGACCCCACCTGTCTCTGACACAAAATGTCACAGGGTCACTGACCAGTGGGTCCCGCTGGTCAGGTTTGACCCTGGCCAGCCCGTTGACTCGCTGACGCAGTAATGACGTCATGCTGACGCAGTATTACATTTTCTGGATTTATTTTTAATCAGGAAATTCCAGAAAATATCCTAAACTTCTAAAATTCATATAAATCCAACCGGAACTCCAAATGAAATAATTTATATATGAAAAATTATCAGAAAAATCCAATCTATCCATCCGCACTGGTTTCATGCATGATAAAGCAACTTAAACCTTCTGTTTATATCAAAACATGTTAATGCACTTTATAAAACCATAACTTGAGTTTGTATTTGAATATTTGATTCAAATAAGCTCAAACCACCCTGGTTGTAGATGCATTAGCCCAACACACTCATCTTGCCATGTAATATTCATGCACCATATTGTTGCATTGCAGTGATTGTGTCCTTCTCTGTTTGCCGGTAACCGTCCCCTCTCAGTAGACAATGCTCCGACAACGTGATCGATGACACCGATGAAGAACTATAATATCTTCAGAAGTGCCAGGCAAGCAAAAACCCCTTGTTCATTCCGATACAATACCATTCTCTCGCTCCTGCTCTCTTTTACTGCATTAGGACGACATCGAATCAACCGTTACATGCTGCGGTAGTTGAACCCCTTTTCCTCTGCATGACCTGTCATTGCCACAGTAAATAGATGAAACCCACTAGCATGAGTAGGAGCTGTTTGAGCCCTGATGTGCCTACTCATTCATGCTTGTTTGTCATGCCTGCTATTGCTTAGAGTTGTGTCAGGTCTGATTCATCGGGGATGAATTGGAAAGTTGAGAACATGTCCTACTGTGTGTGAGCTAAGTGTGTGAACACCATTTGGTAAAGGTAGCGGTGAGAGGCCATGTAGGAGTACATGGTGGGTTGTCTCATTGAAGCCGTCCTCAGGAACTGAGTTCTGTGTTTGTGATCCATGATACAGTTACTACCACGCATTGGGCCCGAAACCAATGGACCCTCTCGGCTTCTTAATCACCCTTGTCCTCTGTCCAGGAGTTGCAAGTAGTTTCTGGTGTTTGTAGTATGCTGGAGGCCGTGGGCAGCGCTGACCGGAGGGGTGGGCTGTGATGCGGTAGGCACGTGGCACGGTGTACCGGGCGCCCGTTTGGTGTCTCGGGAACCCTGCACACATCGTTCGGGGCCGTATGTGGAAACCTCGGTCGGACTCCCTGCGGATGGAACCTGAATAGGCGATAAACCTGGACTAGAGACTTGAGTGTTTAGGTAGGCTGTGGCCGACACCCTCGCTGGGCTTCCGCTTGAAGGTTGCCGAGTACATGTCGTGTAAACGGCGGTAAGTGGTGAGAGCGTGTGTGTCGAAGTACACCCCTGCAGGGTTAACATCATCTATTCGAATAGCCGTGTCCGCGGTAAAGGACTTCTGGGTTGCCTATAATAGTTCATAGACAAGTGAAAGTGGATACTCTAAAATGCGCAAGATAAGCGTGAGTGCTATGGATGGCGTTCTCGTAGGGAGACGGGAGCGGATCCATAGTGGAGTATTGATATGGTGAATATGTGGACTCGTGTGCGCCACCTCAAAAGAGTTACTTGCAGTCGTAATTAGGATAGCCACCGAGTCAAAGCTGGCTTGCTGCAGCTAAACTCCACCACCCCCTTTGTTGATTCTGATGCATATGTAGATAGTTCTGATGTAAGTCTTGCTGGGTACATTTGTACTCACGTTTGCTTAATTTATGTTTTTGTAGAGAGACTTCAGTCTCGCTAGTAGTTCCGCGTGGACTTCGACGTTTAGCTTGATACCTCAGCTACGATCTTGTGCCCTCGGCAGGATCTAGTAAATAGTCAGGCTTCTCAGCCTTTTTCATTTGTAGATGTCTGTACTCAGACATGTTAAGCTTCCGCATGTGTTTGACTTGTATGCTCTGAATGTTGGGTCATGAGACCTATGTTTGTAATATCTCGCTCCTCGGAGCCTTATGAATAAATACTTGAGTCATAGAGTTATGTTGTGATGCCATGTTGTATTTACACATATCGAGCATATTGTGTGTATGATTGAAATGCTTGGTATGTGTGGGATCCGACAACCTAGTTGTTTATCCTTGGTAGCCTCTCTTATGGGGAAATGTAGTCTTGTGCTTCCATGAGCCATAGTAGTCCGCTACAGCCCGGTTCACCGGAGTCCTGCTAGCCCAGCACTACTGCTCCGGAACACTTGACTGGCCGGCATGTGATTCACTTCGTTCCTGTGTCTGTCCCTTCGGGGAAATGTCACGCGGTGACATCCGGAGTCCTGCCTGGCCTGCTACAGCCCGGGTTCCCGGGGTCCTGTTAGCCCAGTGCTACAGCCCGGATTCACACGCTGCTGACCGACACGTTCGATGTTGATTCATGAATGCCTGTCCCCATACGTTAGTGCCGCTTTGGGTTCACGACTAGCCATGTCGGCCCGGGTTTTCTGTCATATGGATGCTAGCGACATTGTCATATACGTGAGCCAAAAGGCGCAAACGGTCCCGGGCCATGGTAAGGCGACACCCGTGGGAGTACCGTGCGTGAGGCCGCAAAGTGATATGAGGTGTTACAGCCTAGATCGGTGTGACTTAGAACCGGGGTCCTGACAGCTTTGGTATCAGAGCCTGACTGCCTGTAGGATTACCAAGCCAAACTGGTCGAAGTTGTGTCTAGAAATGCTTTAGTTATATAAGGGAATTGATTGTGAGAGGGAACGTAAGGCTCTTTTTACTCCTTTACCTTATGCCCTTCTGATCTGAGTCACCCTCTTCTCTTCTACGGGGGTTAAGAACTAGGCTTCTCATCTTTCTATCAGGATCACGTGTTACTACTCTGTAGACTTATAGGATTGACCGATTTAAGCCTCAGTTCAGTTTCTACCACTACAGTGTGTTGTTAGTTGGACTTGGAACCTTGATATGATGTTGTTGAGTGGTTATGCCACCATTTTGCAGGATGTCTTAAATCTTTTTGAGCATTTACAGCCGTTATGCTGTCCGAGTCATCCCAGGTTTCTAAACAGTCTAAAGCATTTGCAAATTCCTTCTTTCCGTTCTCGATGTTCCTTTGGGTCAGATTAACCACACTAATCGTTGAGTTGAGGTACTCTGTTGCCTTGACATATATGTTGGAGTTATTATTATGACCCTAGGTGTCTTAGAGGACCACTTAGTAATCTAGCAATGCTTGCATCCCCAATGTGATGATTCTGGCCATTATTCTCAAAAGCATCCCGTGATGCCACTTAGTTAGTAGGCATTCTATTCCCGGGTTTCTGAACTCGAGATTCACTCCACTTACCTCCTGTTGATAGTGTTTGCTCGTTCCTTTAGGATATTAGTAACCTTTGTGATAGTCCTCGAGGTTCATGGTATATCCTTCTTCCAAATATCATGAACTGCTTATGGAAGAAGTTCCTCGCGGAACCGAAAGATCACAACTAGAGTGCTCTTGAGGAGTACTCCATTCATATTGTGACTTTGCCAGTCCTTCCTCCTCTGCATGGGTTATCCGGAAGAAATATGTTGAATTTGTTCGACATACTAATCCATGCATCCACAACTCAGAAAAACATATGTTCCTTTGGGTTGTCCCTCTTTAGTTATTTTTCTGGCCCTCGTCTATCAATTAATAGTTAGGAGTATATGTGCAATCGTGCTCATTGATGCCTATTATTCTTGTGGTCCGTCAAGCCATTCTATGCTGGATGGCTAGGAGAAACAAACTCCGGTACCTCGTCCATCTCTGGGATTGGGTCAAAGTAGTTGTATTCCGCAGATCAAATGCCTAACCAGCTTTTGTTCTGTTCTACCCTGGAGTGTTACCATATTTATGTCAAGAATGTCATGAGAATTGCACCACCTCTTATGAATTCTTGACGCAGTGATACTCCTCGCCATCATCACTCATTTCTTGGTCCCGTGTTGTTGCAACCGGAATGCCGACAAGTGAACTATGATGTGTGAAATCAATACTCCTAGCAACTTCGTTGCTTGGTAGTTAAAGGACAATAATTTCATCCTTAGCGTGTTGGTTACTGAATCATATCCTAAGGTTGATCGTGCTACCCAGTCCTTATTTCCGGTGCACTCTTCAATCAATGAGTTAGGATTATTCAATCCCTTGCTTATTTGATCATATCGTCTTGCTCTGAAAGGCGAGATTGTTCTCGAGCCTAGTAACATATCGGTGGTACGTGATTTTCCGAATATCTTCTCGGGAGTATCACCAGGTTGTCACCTGACCGCTATGATGAATTCGTGATCAAGTTGGTTTCCTGTAAACCACCCCTTCTCCAAGAATCCGTGTTGGATACCCCTGAGCTAGTTGGTCAAGCTAAACAACAACTTGGAGAGTTGGAAGATAAAAGCTTGCCAGCTTAGCTCATTTCAAGGGATATATTTGCGTGTGTTGAAGATAGATGATATCTTCATCGATTGGTCCCTGTGATCAGTTGTTGGACCTATTGTTGTATCAAGACTTGGATTTGAGTATGGGCTATCATCAAATCAAATCAGAACCAACGATGTTCATAATGTTGTCTTACTCGTGGTTGATCCCTCAAGCATACACCATTATATCTTTTGGGTTTGACCAATGCTATCACTTGTTCACATAATTATGGAATTCCATCTCCTTGGAAACCTGGATGAATTGTTGTTGAGCCCATCAGCAACACTGCTACCTTCTCCATGACTCGTGTTGAACATCCAGCTAGTATTGGAAACTATATAAGCATTATCTTCGTGTTCCGTTCATGAAGCATATGTTTGGATGAAAGTAGTGACTTCCTCTAATTCATGTGCATCTGATGCAAGTTGCCGTCGTGGATTTGAGAAAGTCAATGTTGCTTCTTTTGGAATCATCCCAAAATCGGTCATGCATACGTGCGAAGTATTCTGTGGTTCGGAGACTTGCAACCTTCGTTCTATATGTGTTCCTAGCACACCAAGCCACTAACTGATTTGTTCCAGGAGAAGGAGTTCCTTTTAAGAGCTAACCCGGGCTTAATTGAGAACTTCATTATCTGCGATGATAGATCCCCTCCTGAACTCGGTAGTGTTTTATTATAAGACTACCATGTGATCATGCTTGTCTGGGACAACGTGCTCACATGTATGTAGCAGAACCAGCTCATGTTTTGGAGCTTGCTATCGTAGTTCATCCCCTGAGAATCTCGCAACGTCATCTCGTCGATTTGTGTTGCAAACTTTCATTTTTCCTTCTAGACTGGATGAGTCTGGAATATTCTGACACCAACCAGATCTGAATCTCAGGCAGACATGATGGTTGGAACATCTCCCAAGAACTATATATTGGTCTCTCGATAACCGGTAAAGTGGATGTCGTGGCCAACACACCCAGCCGGAAGGCCTGTTATTGTAGTATCTTGATTGAGGAAGTTGGCACCTCCCCATAAGGATTTCTTAGGATTTATTCCACTAGTTATTCCTTATGGATTCCTGCGCACCCGAAGTCCGACCTACTACTTGATGTTCAAGATACCAAACCACATCTAATGGGTTACGCTAGAACATCAAGGAGCACATTAGAAGCGGAGTGCTAAATGTCTCTCGGTCGATCATCCAGATTTTGCTCCCTTGGCTTCGCTAAGGTGAAATCTGAGAAAGTGTTGTCCTCCTTTGCACCTGCATCCTCCATCACCGTTCATCATGGTAGTATGATGTGTTGCCAGGATCCTCGTCACGGATGTTGGTAAAACCTTGATGAATATGGAAATGCTCAAGTTCTGGAGAGCATACTCAGACTAGGTTATATCCCCGGTATCAACGGGAATGTGCCTTCCGTTTGCCGAGTTGCCCCATAACCATAGTTTCCTTTCCGATCTGAGTATGCCATTTCTCTGAACTCCTTCAAATGATCGTTTGCGATTTTCCTTGGGCCGGTTTAGAGAGTTCCAATGATCTCTGTATCAAAAGTAATCCTTTTTGCCACTTAAGGGAATAACTCTACGAGTCACCTCCCCTGAGGTGCCCCGTTATAGAATCATGGCAATTTTTCCTCGCTACTTTGAAACCCTCGTCAAATTGTTTCTTCCGTCCCTCTTGATGCATGTTTTGTCTCTCAGCTCCAGAGATGTTTCCATGTCTCATTCCACGAGTTGATCTTGTGATCATTAAGATGATCCTAAGTTGCTCGAACCTCAGGAAGATCGATTCTTCTAAATTCTCCCTTTCTACTCGTTGTCATGTTGGATGTAGTTCTGAAAGCAAGACGTCGAGATCAAGGTGATGCAATGAATCAACATCCTCGAGAAAGACATCTGGATCGTGAAGATGGTGTTAGCTTGTGTCCCTCTGTCTTCTTACCTCACGACTTGAATCTCGGGACGAGATTCTTGTTTAGTGGGGGTGAGTTGTCACAGCCCTAGAGTCATGACTGTAAATAGTTGCATCAGTGAGCATGCATCATGTTTTTAATTCAAAGGAAATTTGAATTGGGGATGACCAAGCCCTGGCACTAAATCAATTCAACTAGGTTCAAGTTTAAATCTTTTCAATGAACCCAGAATGCCCTTTAGAAAAGTTCATGATTTTTGATAAAGGTAAAAACCTCTGCTAAAAATGATAAACATATTTCTAGGTCATTTCTGGATTTTTTTGGATTAAATCATAAGTATTTGAATTGGAGCATTTAATGGCTATAAATATTTTAAATGCTTCAATAATTCTGAAAACATTTGAGGGCTGTTAGTAAATATTTTAAAAGTGCCCACAAATTTTCTGAGGAGTTTTTAAAATGGTTTAGTATTATTACTAAATCAAAAACAGAAAAGCAAAATAGAAAAAAACTGAATTAAAAGAGAGAGAGAGGAAACCTCACTGTGCAGCCCACCACCGTAGTGGCCTACTGGCCAAAGCCAGCCCAGCCCAACTTCTCTCCCCTGTCGTCTTCCTCCCCCCGCCAGTAGGACGCCGTGGGCGCGTGGTCGCCGCGCGCACGCCAGCTCCTGCTTCCACCGCGACGCCGGCTCTTCTAGACGCGCCACGGAGACGCCAGAGGTCTCTCTACCCTCCCCCTCACCCGTGGTCTCTCCCCTCTCCTCTGTCTCACTCTCTCACGCAGACACCGAGCGTGCCGTCACCGCCGTTCGCTGCCACCGTGCCCAGAGCCGCGCCCTCACTCTTCAGCCATGCCCAAAGGCTCCGTCTCGTCGCCCTCGACCTCCCCGCCGAGCCACGCATCGCTGGACGCCCTGTGACGACGCCTCCGAGCTCGTCACTGCTGCATCTGCCGCCAGACTTCGCCCGCCGATCTGCGTCGTCCAATGCCTCCCCGAGCTCAACGACGGCGCCGTTCGAATCTCTGTGAGGCTCCGGTCCTTTTCCCCCTAACCACCTCGTCGATTTCACCCTGTAGTTGCCGTCCTCATGAGCTCCGAAGCTCGCCGCCGCGGCCAGAGCTAGCTATGACCGCAACCAAGCACTGCAACATGCTCAGCACGCCGTCAGGAGCCTAGAAAACTCAACCGTTGCTCCTGCCATGCACTGCAGCGTAGTTTCGTCGGTCCCGTAGCCCCGGCCGCCGCTAACCTCAACGCCGGTGCTGCTTCCGGCCACCCCACGGCCTCCCACGTGTTCCATTGGATGGGTGCGAGCGCTAGCTACCCATAGCACCCATCCGCGCGTCGAATGGACGCCGGAGCCGCGATTCCGGCGTGCCTCCGCCGTGGCTAGAGGTCACCGGCAGCTAAGCGCCGGCCTAACCCCGATTAGGCTAGTGCTAATGATGCCCTGTGCCATTGACATGCGGGCCCTCTGCTTAACTAATCGGCTAACCAAATAGTTTAAGGTTAATCTAATTACCGTGGGGCCACGTGTCAGCTTTGACTACGCTGACGTGTCCGTTGACCCGACCCCACCTGTCTGTGACACAAAATGTCACAGGGTCACTGACCAGTGGGTCCCGCTGGTCAGGTTTGACCCTGGCCAGCCCGTTGACTCGCTGACACAGTGATGACGTCATGCTGACGCAGTATTACATTTTCTGGATTTATTTTTAATCAGGAAATTCCAGAAAATATCCTAAACTTCTAAAATTCATATAAATTCAACCGTAACTCCAAATGAAATAATTTATATATGAAAAATTATCAGAAAAATCCAATCTATCCATCTGCACTGGTTTCATGCATGATAAAGCAACTTAAACCTTCCGTTTATATCAAAACATGTAAATGCACTTTATAAAACCATAACTTTTGTTTGTATTTGAATCTTTGATTCAAATAAGCTCAAACCACCCTGGTTGTAGATGCATTAGCCCAACACACTCATCTTGCCATGTAATATTCATGCATTATATTGTTGCATTGCAGTGATTGTGTCCTTCTCTGTTTGCCGGTAACCGTCCCCTCTCAGTAGACGATGCTCCGACGACGTGATCGATGACACCGATGAAGAACTATAATATCTTCAGAAGTGCCAGGCAAGCAAAAACCCCTTGTTCATTCCGATACAATCCCATTCTCTCGCTCCTGCTCTCTTTTACTACATTAGGACGACATCGAATCAACCGTTACATGCTGCGGTAGTTGAACCCCTTTTCCTCTGCATGACCTGTCATTGCCACAGTAAATAGATGAAACCCACTAGCATGAGTAGCTGTTTGAGCCCTGATGTGCCTACTCATTCATGCTTGTTTGTCATGCCTGCTATTGCTTAGAGTTGTGTCAGGTCTGATTCATCGGGGATGAATTGGAAAGTTGAGAACATGTCCTATTGTGTGTGAGCTAAGTGTGTGAACACCATTTGGTAAAGGTAGCGGTGAGAGGCCATGTAGGAGTACATGGTGGGTTGTCTCATTGAAGCCGTCCTCAGGAACTGAGTTCTGTGTTTGTGATCCATGATACAGTTACTACCACGCATTGGGCCCGAAACCAATGGACCCTCTCGGCTTCTTAATCACCCTTGTCCTCTGTTCAGGAGTTGCAAGTAGTTTCTGGTGTTTGTAGTATGCTGGAGGCCGTGGGCAGCACTGACCGGAGGGGTGGGCTGTGATGCGGTAGGCACGTGGCACGGTGTACCAGGCGCCCGTTTGGTGTCTCGGGAACCCTGCACACATCGTTCGGGGCCGTATGTGGAAACCTCGGCCGGACTCCCTGCGGATGGAACCTGAATAGGCGATAAACCTGGACTAGAGACTTGAGTGTTTAGGTAGGCTGTGGCCGACACCCTCGCTGGGCTTCCGCTTGAAGGTTGCCGAGTACATGTCGTGTAAACGGCGGTAAGTGGTGAGAGCGTGTGTGTCGAAGTACACCCCTGCAGGGTTAACATCATCTATTCGAATAGCCGTGTCCGCGGTAAAGGACTTCTGGGTTGCCTATAACAGTTCATAGACAAGTAAAAGTGGATACTCTAAAATGCGCAAGATAAGCGTGAGTGCTATGGATGGCGTTCTCGTAGGGAGACGGGAGCGGATCCATAGTGGAGTATTGATATGGTGAATATGTGGACTCGTGTGCGCCACCTCAAAAGAGTTACTTGCAGTCGTAATTAGGATAGCCACCGAGTCAAAGCTGGCTTGCTGCAGTTAAACTCCACCACCCCCTTTGTTGATTCTGATGCATATGTAGATAGTTCTGATGTAAGTCTTGCTGGGTACATTTGTACTCACATTTGCTTAATTTATGTTTTTGTAGAGAGACTTCAGTCTCGCTAGTAGTTCCGCGTGGACTTCGACGTTTAGCTTGATACCTCAGCTACGATCTTGTGCCCTCGGCAGGATCTAGTAAATAGTCAGGCTTCTCAGCCTTTTTCATTTGTAGATGTCTGTACTCAGACATGTTAAGCTTCCGCATGTGTTTGACTTGTATGCTCTGAATGTTGGGTCATGAGACCTATGTTTGTAATATCTCGCTCCTCGGAGCCTTATGAATAAATACTTGAGTCGTAGAGTTATGTTGTGATGCCATGTTGTATTTACACATATCGAGCATATTGTGTGTATGATTGAAATGCTTGGTATGTGTGGGATCCGACAACCTAGTTGTTTATCCTTGGTAGCCTCTCTTATGGGGAAATGTAGTCTTGTGCTTCCATGAGCCATAGTAGTCCGCTACAGCCCGGTTCACCGGAGTCCTGCTAGCCCAGCACTACTGCTCCGGAACACTTGACTGGCCGGCATGTGATTCACTTCGTTCCTGTGTCTGTCCCTTCGGGGAAATGTCACGCGGTGACATCCGGAGTCCTGCCTGGCCTGCTACAGCCCGGGTTCCCGGGGTCCTGTTAGCCCAGTGCTACAGCCCGGATTCACACGCTGCTGACCGACACGTTCGATGTTGATTCATGAATGCCTGTCCCCATACGTTAGTGCCGCTTTGGGTTCACGACTAGCCATGTCGGCCCGGGTTCTCTGTCATATGGATGCTAGCGACATTGTCATATACGTGAGCCAAAAGGCGCAAACGGTCCCGGGCCATGGTAAGGCGACACCCGTGGGAGTACCGTGCGTGAGGCCGCAAAGTGATATGAGGTGTTACAGGCTAGATTGGTGTGACTTTGAATCGGGGTGCTGCTAAGTTCATACCCGATCTAGGTGTCGTACCAAGTGCATCGGGGCCAATGAAAATCTTTTGTGACAATACTAGTGCAATTGCCTTAGCAAAGGAATCCAGATTTCACAAGAGAACCAAGCACATCAAAAGACGCTTCAATTCCATCCGGGATTTAGTCCAGGTGGGAGACATAGAAATTTGCAAGATACATACGGATCTGAATGTTGCAGACCCGTTGACTAAGCCTCTTCCACGAGCAAAACATGATCAGCACCAAGACTCCATGGGTGTAAGAATCATTACTGTGTAATCTAGATTATTGACACTAGTGCAAGTGGGAGACTGAAGGAAATATGCCCTAGAGGCAATAATAAAGTTATTATTTATTTCCTTATATCATGAGAAATGTTTATTATTCATGCTAGAATTGTATTAACCGGAAACATAATACATGTGTGAATACATAGACAAACAGAGTGTCACTAGTATGCCTCTACTTCACTAGCTCGTTGATCAAAGATGGTTGTGTTTCCTGGCCATAGACATGAGTTGTCATTTGATTAACGGGATCACATCATTAGGAGAATGATGTGATTGACTTGACCCATTCCGTTAGCTTAGCACTCGATCGTTTAGTATGTTGCTATTGCTTTCTTCATGACTTATACATGTTCCTATGACTATGAGATTATGCAACTCCCGTTTACCGGAGGAACACTTTGTGTGCTACCAAACATCACAACGTAACTGGGTGATTATAAAGGTGCTCTACAGGTGTCTCCAAAGGTACTTGTTGGGTTGGCGTATTTCGAGATTAGGATTTGTCACTCCGATTGTCGGAGAGGTATCTCTGGGCCCACTCAGTAATACACATCACTATAAGCCTTGCAAGCATTGCGACTAATGAGTTAGTTGTGGGATGATGTATTACGGAACGAGTAATAAGACTTGCCGGTAACGAGATTGAACTAGGTATCGAGATACCGACGATCGAATCTCGAGCAAGTAACATACCGTTGACAAAGGGAACAACGTATGTTGTTATGCGGTCTGACCGATAAAGATCTTCGTAGAATATGTGGGAACCAATATGAGCATCCAGGTTCCGCTATTGGTTATTGACCGGAGAGGTGTCTCGGTCATTTCTACATAGTTCTTGAACCCGTAGGGTCCGCACGCTTAACGTTACGATGACAGTTATATTATGAGTTTATATGTTTTGATGTACCGAAGGTTGTTCGGAGTCCCGGATGTGATCACGGACATGACGAGGAGTCTCGAAATGGTCGAGACATAAATATTGATATATTGGAAGCCTATGTTTGGACATCGGAAGTGTTCCGGGTGAAATCGGGATTTTTCTGGAGTACCGGGAGGTTACCGGAACCCCCCGGTAACTTAATGGGCCTTAGTGGGCCTAGGTGGAAGAGAGGAGAGGAGGCCAGGGCTGGGCCGCGCGCCCCTTCCCCCTCCCAAGTCCGAATAAGACAATGAGAGGGGGGCGGCGCCCCCCCTTCCTTCCTCCCCTCCACCTCTTCCCCCTTTCTCTCCTAGTCCAACATGGAAAAGGGGGGAGTCCTACTCCCGGTAGGAGTAGGACTCCTCCTGGCGCGCCTCTCCTCTAGGTCGGCCGAACCCCCCCTTGCTCCTTTATATACGGGGGAAGGGGGGCACCTCTGAACACACAATTGATCATTGATTTCTTAGCCATGTGCGGTGCCCCCTCCACCATATTACACCTCGATAATATCATATCGGTGCTTAGGCGAAGCCCTGCGTCGGTAGAACATCAACATTGTGACCACGCCGTCGTGCTGACGAAACTCTCCCTCAACACTCGCATGGATCGGAGTTCGAGGGACGTCATCGAGCTGAACGTGTGCTGAACTCGGAGGTGCCGTGCGTTCGGTACTTGATCGGTCGGATCGTGAAGACGTACGACTACATCAACCGCGTTGTGTTAACGCTTCCGCTTTCGGTATACGAGGGTACATGGACAGCACTCTCCCCTCTCGTTGCTATGCATCCCCATGATCTTGCGTGTGCGTAGGAAATTTTTTGAAATTACTACGTTCCCCAACATGATGTCCTTACTTGGACAAGCCTCCCACTTATGATTAACCCCTATTGCAAGCATCCGCAACTACAAAAGAAGTATTAAGGTAAACCTAACCATAGCATAAACATATGGATTCAAATCAGCCCCTTACGAAGCAACGCATAAACTAGGGTTTAAGCTTCTGTCACTCTAGCAACCCATCATCTTCTTATTACTTCCCAATGCCTTCCTCTAGGCCCAAATAATGGTGAAGTGTCATGTAGTCGACGTTCACATAATAGCACTAGAGGAGAGACAACATACATCTCATCAAAATATCGAACGAATACCAAATTCACATGACTACTAATAGCAAGACTTCTCGCATGTCCTCAGGAACAAACGAACTACTCACAAAGCATATTCATGTTCATAATCATAGGAGTATTAATATGCATAATGGATCTGAACATATGATCTTCCACCAAATAAACCAACTAGCATCAACTACAAGGAGTAATCAACACTACTAGCAACCTACAAGTACCAATCCCAGACTGAAAGACAAGAATTGGATACAAGAGATGAACTAGGGTTTGAGAGGAGATGGTGCTGGTGAAGATGTTGATGGAGATTGGCCCCCTCCCGATGAGAGGAGCATTGGTGATGACGATGGCGATGATTTTGTTGGGGAACGTAGTAATTTCAAAAAATTTAATACGCACACGCAAGATCATGGTGATGCATAGCAACGAGAGGGGAGAGTGTTGTCCACGTACCCTCGTAGACCGAAAGTGGAAGCGTTAGCACAACGCGGTTGATGTAGTCGTACGTCTTCACGATCCGACTGATCAAGTACCGAACGCACGGCACCTCCGAGTTCAGCACATGTTCAGCCCGATGACGTCCCTCGAACTCCGATCCAGCCGAGTGTTGAGGGAGAGTTTCGTCAGCACGACGGCATGATGACAATGATGATGTTCTACCGACGCAGGGCTTCGCCTAAGCACCGCTACAGTATTATCGAGGTGGACTATGGTGGAGGAGGGCACCGCACACGGCTAAAAGATCAAACGATCAATTTTTGTCTCTGGGGTGCTCCCCTGCCCCCGTATATAAAGGAGCAAGGGGGGAGGCGGCCGGCCAAGGAGGAGGGTGCGCCAAGGGGGGAGTCCTACTCCCGCCGGGAGTAGGACTCCTCCTTTCCTTGTTGGAGTAGGAGAGAAGGAAAGAGGGGGAGAGGGAGAAGGAAAAAGGGGGCTGCACCCCTTGTCCAATTCGGACCAGAGGGGGGGTGCACGCCTCCTTCCTTTTGGCCTCTCCTCTATTCCCGTATGGCCCAATAAGGCCCAATACTTCTCCCCGACGAATTCCCGTAACTCTCCGGTACTCCGATAAATACCCGAATCACTCGGAACCTTTCCGAAGTCCGAATATAGTCGTCCAATATATCGATCTTTACGTCTCGGCCATTTCGAGACTCCTCGTCATGTCCCCGATCTCATCCGGGACTCCGAACTACTTTCGGTACATGAAAACACATAAACTCATAATATAACTGTCATCGAAACTTTAAGTGTTGGAAATATGCCCTAGAGGCAATAATAAAATGGTTATTATTATATTTCCTTGTTCATGATAATTATCTATTGTTCATGCTATAATTGTGTTATCCAGAAATCGTAATACATGTGTGAATACATGGACCACAACGTGTCCCTAGTGAGCCTCTAGTTGACTAGCTCGTTGATCAACAGATAGTCATGGTTTCCTGACTATGGACATTGGATGTCATTGATAACAGGATCACATCATTAGGAGAATGATGTGATGGACAAGACCCAATCCTAAGCATAGCACAAAGATCGTGTGGTTCGTTTGCTAGAGCTTTTCCAATGTCAAGTATCATTTCCTTAGGCCATGAGATCGTGCAACTCCCGGATGCCGTAGGAGTGCTTTGGGTGTACCAAACGTCACAACGTAACTGGGTGACTATAAAGGTGCACTACGGGTATCTCCGAAAGTGTCTGTTGGGTTGGCACGGATCGAGACTGGGATTTGTCACTCCGTATGACGGAGAGGTATCTCTGGGCCCACTCGGTAATGCATCATCATAATGAGCTCAATGTGACCAAGTGTCTGGTCATGGGATCATGCATTACGGTACGAGTAAAGTGACTTGCCGGTAACGAGATTGAACAAGGTATTGGGATACCGACGATCGAATCTCGGGCAAGTAACGTACCGATTGACAAAGGGAATTGTATACGGGATTGATTGAATCCTCGACATCGTGGTTCATCCGATGAGATCATCGTGGAACATGTGGGAGCCAACATGGGTATCCAGATCCCGCTGTTGGTTATTGACCGGAGAGTCGTCTCGGTCATGTCTGCATGTCTCCCGAACCCGTAGGGTCTACACACTTAAGGTTCGGTGACGCTAGGGTTGTAGAGATATTAGTATGCGGAAACCCGAAAGTTGTTCGGAGTCCCGGATGAGATCCCGGACGTCACGAGGAGTTCCGGAATGGTCCGGAGGTGAAGAATTATATATAGGAAGTCCAGTTTCGGCCACTGGGAAAGTTTCGGGGGTTTTCGGTATTGTACCGGGACCACCGGAAGGGTCCCAGGGGTCCACCGGGTGGGGCCACCTATCCCGGAGGGCCCCATGGGCTGGAGTGGGAGGGGAACCAGCCCCTGGTGGGCTGGTGCGCCCCCCATGGGCCTCCCCCTGCGCCTAGGGTTGGAAACCCTGGGGGTGGGGGGCGCCCCACCTGGCTTGGGGGGCAAGTTTCCCTCCTTGGCTGCCGCCCCCCCATGTAGATGGGATCCCAGGGCCGGCGGCCCCCCAGGGGGCCTATATATAGTGGGGGTGGGAGGGCACCAGTACCCTGGCCCCTGGCGCCTCTCTCCCCCTCCCGTGACACCTCTCCCTCCCGCTTGCGCTTGGCGAAGCCCTGCCGGGATCCCCGCTACTTCCAGCACCACGCCGTCGTGCTGCTGGATCTCCATCAACCTCTCCTTCCCCCTTGCTGGATCAAGAAGGAGGAGACGTCGCTGCTCCGTATGTGTGTTGAACGCGGAGGTGCCGTCCGTTCGGCGCTCGGTCATCGGTGATTTGGATCACGACGAGTACGACTCCATCAACCCCGTTCACTTGAACGCTTCCGCTCGAGATCTACAAGGGTATGTAGATGCACTCCTTCCTTCTCGTTGCTAGTAAACTCCATAGATGGATCTTGGTGATGCGTAGAAAATTTTAAAATTCTGCAACGATCCCCAACAGTGGCATCATGAGCCAGGCCTATGCGTAGTTACTATGCACGAGTAGAACACAAAGCAGTTGTGGGCGTAGATGTTGTCAATTTTTCTTGCCACTACTAGTCTTATCTTGTTTCGGCGGTATTGTGGGATGAAGCGGCCCGGACCGACCTTACACGTACGCTTACGTGAGACATGTTCCACCGACTGACATGCACTAGTTGCATAAGGTGGCTAGCGGGTGTCTGTCTCTGCCACTTTAGTCGGAACGGATTCGATGAAAAGGGTCCTTATGAAGGGTAAATAGAAATTGGCATATCACGTTATGGTTTTACGTAGGTAAGAAACGTTCTTGCTAGAAACCTATAGAAGCCACGTAAAAACATGCAACAACAATTAGAGGACGTCTAACTTGTTTTTGCAGCATGTGCCTTGTGATGTGATATGGCCAAAAGGATGTGATGAATGAGATATATGTGATGTATGAGATTGATCATGTTCTTGTAATAGGAATCACGACTTGCATGTCGATGAGCATGACAACCGGAAGGAGCCATAGGAGTTGTCTTTATTTTTTGTATGACCTGCGTGTCATTGAATAACGCCATGTAAATTACTTTACTCTATTGCTAAACACGTTAGCCATAGAAGTAGAGGTAATCGTTGGCATGACAACTTCATGAAGACACGATGACGGAGATCATGGTGTCATGCCGGTGACGAAGATGATCATGGCGCCCCGAAGATGGAGATCAAAGGAGCAAAATGATATTGGCCATATCATGTCACTATTTGATTGCATGTGATGTTTATCATGTTTTACATCTTATTTGCTTAGAACGACGGTAGTAAGTAAGATGATCCCTTATAATAATTTCAAGAAAGTGTTCCCCCTAACTGTGCACCGTTGCGAAGGTTCGTTGCTTCGAAGCACCACGTGATGATCGGGTGTGATAGATTCTAACGTTCGCATACAACGGGTGTTGACGAGCCTAGCATGTACAGACATGGCCTCGGAACACACGCAATACACTTAGGTTGACTTGACGAGCCTAGCATGTATAGACATGGCCTCGGAACATGGAAGACCGAAAGGTCGAGCATGAGTCGTATAGAAGATACGATCAACATGAAGATGTTCACCGATCTTGACTAGTCCGTCTCACGTGATGATCGGACACGGCCTAGTTAACTCGGATCATGTTTCACTTAGATGACTAGAGGGATGTCTATCTGAGTGGGAGTTCATTGAATAATTTGATTAGATGAACTTAATTATCATGAACTTAGTCTAAAATCTTTACAATATGTCTTGTAGATCAAATGGCCCACGTTGCCCTCAACTTCAACGCGTTCCCAGAGAAAACCAAGCTGAAAGATGATGGCAGCAACTATACGGACTGGGTCCGGAACCTGAGGATCATCCTCATAGCTGCCAAGAAAGATTATGTCCTAGAAGCACCGCTAGGTGAAGCACCCATCCAAGAGAACCAAGACGTTATGAACGCTTGGCAATCACATGCTGATGATTACTCCCTCGTTCAGTGCGGCATGCTTTACAGCTTAGAACCGGGGCTCCAAAAGCGTTTTGAGAAACACGGAGCATATGAGATGTTCGAAGAGCTGAAAATGGTTTTCCAAGCTCATGCCCGGGTCGAGAGATATGAAGTCTCCGACAAGTTCTTCAGTTGTAAAATGGAGGAAAATAGTTCTGTCAGTGAGCACATACTCAAAATGTCTGGGTTACACAACCGCTTGTCTCAGCTGGGAGTTAATCTCCCGGATGACGCGGTCATTGACAGAATCCTTCAGTCGCTTCCACCGAGCTACAAGAGCTTTGCGATGAACTTCAATATGCAGGGGATGGAAAAGACCATTCCCGAGGTATATTCAATGCTGAAATCAGCGGAGGTGGAGATCAAAAAGGAACATCAAGTGTTGATGGTGAATAAAACCACTAAGTTCAAGAAAGGCAAGGGTAATAAGAACTTCAAGAAGGACGGCAAGGGAGTTGCCGCGCCCGGTAAGCCAGTTGCCGGGAAGAAGCCAAAGAATGGACCCAAGCCTGAGACTGAGTGCTTTTATTGCAAGGGAAGTGGTCACTGGAAGCGGAACTGCCCCAAATACTTAGCGGACAAGAAGGCCGGCAACACCAAAGGTATATTTGATATACATGTAATTGATGTGTACCTTACCAGTACTCGTAGTAGCTCCTGGGTATTTGATACCGGTGCGGTTGCTCATATTTGTAACTCAAAACAGGAGCTGCGGAATAAGCGGAGACTGGCGAAGGACGAGGTGACGATGCGCGTCGGGAATGGTTCCAAGGTTGATGTGATCGCCGTCGGCACGCTACCTCTACATTTACCTACGGGATTAGTTTTAAACCTCAATAATTGTTATTTAGTGCCAGCTTTGAGCATGAACATTGTATCAGGATCTCGTTTAATTCGAGATGGCTACTCATTTAAATCCGAGAATAATGGTTGTTATATTTATATGAGAGATATGTTTTATGGTCATGCCCCGCTGGTCAATGGTTTATTCATAATGAATCTCGAACGTGATGTTACACATATTCATAGTGTGAATACCAAAAGATGTAAAGTTGATAACGATAGTCCCACATACTTGTGGCACTGCCGCCTTGGTCACATTGGTGTCAAACGCATGAAGAAGCTCCATGCGGATGGACTTTTGGAGTCTCTTGATTACGAATCATTTGACACGTGCGAACCATGCCTCATGGGTAAGATGACCAAGACTCCGTTCTCTGGAACAATGGAGCGAGCAACCAACTTATTGGAAATCATACATACTGATGTGTGCGGTCCAATGAGTGTTGAGGCTCGCGGTGGCTATCGTTATGTTCTCACTCTCACTGATGACTTGAGTAGATATGGGTATGTCTACCTTATGAAACACAAGTCTGAGACCTTTGAAAAGTTCAAGGAATTTCAGAATGAGGTTGAGAATCAACGTGACAGGAAAATAAAGTTCTTACGATCAGATCGTGGAGGAGAATATTTGAGTCACGAATTTGGCACACGCTTAAGGAAATGTGGAATCGTTTCACAACTAACGCCGCCTGGAACACCTCAGCGAAATGGTGTGTCCGAACGTCGTAATCGCACTCTATTGGATATGGTGCGATCGATGATGTCTCTTACCGATCTACCGCTCTCGTTCTGGGGCTATGCTTTAGAGACTGCCGCATTCACTTTAAATAGGGCTCCGTCGAAATCCGTTGAGACGACACCGTATGAATTATGGTTTGGGAAGAAACCTAAGCTGTCGTTTCTAAAAGTTTGGGGATGTGATGCTTATGTCAAGAAACTTCAACCTGAAAAGCTCGAACCCAAGTCGGAGAAATGCGTCTTCATAGGATACCCCAAGGAAACCATTGGGTATACCTTCTACCTCAGATCCGAAGGCAAGATCTTTGTTGCCAAAAACGGGCCCTTTCTGGAGAAAGAGTTTCTCTCGAAAGAAATAAGTGGGAGGAAAGTGGAACTTGATGAGGTGATAGTCACCCCTTCCGAACCGGAAAGTAGCGCAGCTCAGGAAGATGTTCCTGTGGTGCCTGCACTGACTAGAGAGGAAGCTAATGATGATGATCAAGGTACTTCGGATCAAGTTACTACTGAACTTCATAGGTCCACGAGGACACGTTCCACACCAGAGTGGTATGGCAACCCTGTCCTGGAAATCATGTTGTTAGACAATGGTGAACCTTCGAACTATGAAGAAGCAATGGCAGGCCAAGATTCCGACAAATGGCTAGAAGCCATGAAATCCAAGATAGGATCCATGTATGAAAACGAAGTATGGACTTTGACTGACTTGCCCGATGATCGGCGAGCCATAGAAAATAAATGGATCTTTAAGAAGAAGACAGACGCGGATGGTAATGTAACCATCTATAAGGCTCGACTTGTCGCTAAGGGTTATCGACAAGTTCAAGGGGTTGACTACGATGAGACTTTCTCACCCGTAGCGAAGCTGAAGTCCGTCCGAATCATGTTAGCAATTGCCGCATTCTATGATTATGAGAAATGGCAAATGGACGTCAAAACGGCATGCCTTAACGGCTTTCTTAAGGAAGAATTGTATATGATGCAGCCGGAAGGTTTTGTCGATCCTAAGAATTCTAACTAGGTATGCAAGCTCCAGCGCTCCATCTATGGGCTGGTGCAAGCATCTCGGAGTTGGAACATTCGATTTGATGAGATGATCAAAGCGTTTGGGTTTACACAGACTTATGGAGAAGCCTGTGTTTACAAGAAAGTGAGTGGGAGCTCTGTAGCATTTCTCATATTATATGTGGATGACATACTATTGATGGGAAATGATATAGAATTCTTGGAAAGTATAAAGGCCTATTTGAATAAGTGTTTTTCAATGAAGGACCTTGGAGAAGCTGCTTATATATTAGGCATCAAGATCTATAGAGATAGATCAAGATGCCTCATTGGTCTTTCACAGAGTACGTACCTTGACAAGACATTGAAGAAGTTCAATATGGATCAGTCCAAGAAGGGGTTCTTGCCTGTATTGCAAGGTGTGCAATTGAGCACGGCTCAATGCCCGACCACGGCAGAAGATAGAGAAAAGATGAGTGTCATCCCCTATGCCTCGGCCATAGGGTCTATTATGTATGCCATGCTGTGTACCAGACCTGATGTAAACCTTGCCGTAAGTTTGGTAGGAAGGTACCAAAGTAATCCCAGCATGGAACACTGGACAGCGGTCAAGAATATCCTGAAGTACCTAAAAGGACTAAGGATATGTTTCTCGTATATGGAGGTGATGAAGAGCTCGTCGTAAAGGGTTACGTCGACGCTAGCTTCGACACAGATCTGGATGACTCTAAGTCACAAACCGGATACGTGTACATTTGGAATGGAGGGGCAGTAAGATGGTGCAGTTGCAAGCAAAGCGTCGTGGCGGGATCTACATGTGAAGCGGAGTACATGGCGGCCTCAGAGGCAGCACAGGAAGCAATCTGGATAAAGGAGTTCATTACCGACCTAGGGGTGATTCCCAATGCGTCGGGCCCGATGACTCTCTTCTGTGACAACACTAGAGCTATTGCCCTTGCCAAGGAGCCCAGGTTTCACAAGAAGACCAGGCATATCAAGCGTCGCTTCAACTCCATTCGTGAAAGTGTTCAAAATGGAGACATAGATATTTTTGAAGTACATACGGACCTGAATGTAGCAGATCCATTAACTAAACCTCTCCCTAGAGCAAAACATGATCAACACCAGAACTCTATGGGTGTTCAATTCATCACAATGTAACTAGATTATTGACTCTAGTGCAAGTGGGAGACTGTTGGAAATATGCCCTAGAGGGAATAATAAAATGGTTATTATTATATTTCCTTATTCATGATAATTGTCTATTGTTCATGCTATAATTGTGTTATCCGGAAATCGTAATACATGTGTGAATACATAGACCACAACGTGTCCCTAGTGAGCCTCTAGTTGACTAGCTCGTTGATCAATAAATAGTCATGGTTTCCTCACTATGGACATTGGATGTCATTGATAAGGGGATCACATCATTAGGAGAATGATGTGATGGACAAGACCCAATCCTAAGCATAGCACAAAGATCATGTGGTTCGTTTGCTAGAGCTTTTCCAATGTCAAGTATCATTTCCTTAGACCATGAGATCATGCAACTCCCGAATGCTGTAGGAGTGCTTTGGGTGTACCAAACGTCACAACGTAACTGGTTGACTATAAAGGTGCACTACGGGTATCTCCGAAAGTGTCTGTTGGGTTGGCACGGATCGAGACTGGGATTTGTCACTCCGTATGACGGAGAGGTATCTCTGGGCCCACTCGGTAATGCATCATCATAATGAGCTCAATGTGACCAAGTGTCTGGTCACGGGATCATGCATTACGGTACGAGTAAAGTGACTTGCCGGTAACGAGATTGAACAAGGTATTGGGATACCGACGATCAAATCTCGGGCAAGTAACATACCGATTGACAAAGGGAATTGTATACGGGATTGATTGAATCCTCGACATCGTGGTTCATCCGATGAGATCATCGTGGAACATGTGGGAGCCAACATGGGTATCCAGATCCCGCTGCTGGTTATTGACCGGAGAGTCGTCTCGGTCATGTCTGCATGTCTCCCGAACCCGTAGGGTCTACACACTTAAGGTTCGGTGACGCTAGGGTTGTAGAGATATTAGTATGCGTAAACCCGAAAGTTGTTTGGAGTCCCGGATGAGATCCCGGACGTCACGAGGAGTTCCGGAATGGTCCGGAGGTGAAGAATTATATATAGGAAGTCCAGTTTCGGCCACCGGGAAAGTTTCAGGGGTTATCGGTATTGTACCGGGACCACCGGAAGGGTCCCGGGGGTCCACCGGGTGGGGCCACCTATCCCGGAGGGCCCCATGGGCTGGAGTGGGAGGGAAACCAGCCCCTGGTGGGCTGGTGCGCCCCCCATGGGCCTCCCCCTGCGCCTAGGGTTGGAAACCCTGGGGGTGGGGGGCGCCCCACCTGGCTTGGGGGGCAAGTTTCCCCCCTTGGCCCCCCCATGTAGATGGGATCCCAGGGCCGGCGCCCCCCAGGGGGCCTATATATAGTGCGGGGGAGGGAGGGCAGCAGTACCCTAGCCCCTGGTGCCTCCCTCTCCCTCCCGTGACACCTCTCCCTCCCGCTTGCGCTTGGCGAAGCCCTGCCTGGATCCCCGCTACTTCCACCACCACGCCGTCGTGCTGCTGGATCTCCATCAACCTCTCCTTCCCCCTTGCTGGATCAAGAAGGAGGATACGTCGCTGCTCCGTACGTGTGTTGAACGCGGAGGTGCCGTCCGTTCGGCGCTCGGTCATCGGTGATTTGGATCACGACGAGTATGACTCCATCAACCCCGTTCACTTGAACGCTTCCGCTCGCGATCTACAAGGGTATGTAGATGCACTTCTTCCTTCTCGTTGCTAGTAAACTCCATAGATGGATCTTGGTGATGCGTAGAAAACTTTAAAATTCTGCAACGATCCCCAACATTAAGCGTGCGGACTCTACGGGTTCGAGAACTATGTAGACATGACCGAGACACGTCTCTGGTCAATAACCAATAGCGGAACCTGGATGCTCATATTGGCTCCCACATATTCTACGAAGAACTTTATCGGTCAGACCGCATAACAACATACGTTGTTCCCTTTGTCATCGGTATGTTACTTGCCCGAGATTCGATCGCCGGTATCTCAATACCTAGTTCAATCTCGTTACCGGAAAGTCTCTTTACTCGTTCCGTAATACATCATCCCACAACTAACTCATTACTTACAATGCTTGCAAGGCTTATAGTGATGTGCATTACTGAGTGGGCCCAGAGATACCTCTCCGACAATCGGAGTGATAAATCCCAATCTCGAAATACGCCAACCCAACAAGTACCTTCGGAGACACCTGTAGAGCACCTTTATAATCACCCAGTTACGTTGTGACGTTTGGTAGCACACAAAGTGTTCCTCCGGTAAACGGGAGTTGCATAATCTCATAGTCATAGGAACATGTATAAGTCATGAAGAAAGCAATAGCAACATACTAAACGATCGAGTGCTAAGCTAACGGAATGGGTCAAGTCAATCACATCATTCTCCTAATGATGTGATCCCGTTAATCAAATGACAACTCATGTCTATGGCTAGGAAACTCAACCATCTTTGATTAACGAGCTAGTCAAGTAGAGGCATACTAGTGACACTATGTTTGTCTATGTATTCACACATGTATCAAGTTTCCGGTTAATACAATTCTAGCATGCATAATAAACATTTATCATGAAATAAGGAAATAAATAATAACTTTATTATTGCCTCTAGGGCATATTTCCTTGAGTCTCCCACTTGCACTAGAGTCAATAATCTAGTTCACATCGCCATGTGATTTAACATCAATAGTTCACATCACCATGTGATTAACACCCATAGTTCACATCGTCATGTGACCAACACCTAAAGGGTTTACTAGAGTCAATAATCTAGTTCACATCGCTATGTGATTAACACCCAAAGAGTACTAAGGTGTGATCATGTTTTGCTTGTGAGATAATTTTAGTCAACGGGTCTATCACATTCAGATCCGTAAGTATTTTGCAAATTTCTATGTCTACAATGCTCTGCACGGAGCTACTCTAGCTAATTGCTCCCACTTTCAATATGTATCTAGACCGAGACTTAGAGTCATCTAGATTAGTGTCAAAACTTGCATCGACGTAACCCTTTACGGCGAACCTTTTGTCACTTCCGTAATCGAGAAACATATCCTTATTCCACTAAGGATAATTTTGACCGCTGTCCAGTGATCTACTCCTAGATCACTATTGTACTCCCTTGCCAAAATCAGTGTAGGGTAGACAATAGATCTGGTAAACAGCATGGCATACTTTATAGAACCTATGGCTGAGGCATAGGGAATGACTTTCATTCTCTTTCTGTCTTCTGCCGTGGTCGGGCTTTGAGTCTTACTCAATTTCACACCTTGTAACACAAGCAAAAAACTCTTTCTTTGACTGTTCCATTTTAAACTACTTCAAAATCTTGTCAAGGTATGTACTCATTGAAAAAACTTATCAAGCGTCTTGATCTATCTCTATAGATCTTCATGCTCAATATGTAAGCAGCTTCACCGAGGTCTTTCTTTGAAAAACTCCTTTCAAACACTCCTTTATTGTTTGCAGAATAATTCTACATTATTTCCGATCAACAATATGTCATTCACATATACTTATCAGAAATCTTGTAGTGCTCCCACTCACTTTCTTGTAAATACAGGCTTCACCGCAAGTCTGTATAAAACTATATCCTTTGATCAACTTATCAAAGCGTATATTCCAACTCCGAGATGCTTGCACCAGTCCATAGATGGATCGCTGGAGCTTGCATATTTCGTTAGCACCTTTAGGATTGACAAAACCTTCTGGTTGCATCATATACAACTCTTCTTTAATAAATCCATTAAGGAATGCATTTTTGTTTATCCATTTGCCAGATTTTATAAAATGTGGCAATTGCTAACATGATTTGGACAGACTTAAGCAGAGATACGAGTGAGAAACTCTCACCGTAGTCAACACCTTGAACTTGTCGAAAACCTTTTGCGACAATTCTAGCTTTGCAGATAGTAACACTACTATCAGCGTCCGTCTTCCTCTTGAAGATCGATTTATTTTCTTTGGCTTGCCGATCACCGGGCAAGTCAACCAAAGTCCACAATTTGTTCTCATACATGGATCCCATCTCAGATTTCATGGCCTCAAGCCATTTTGCGGAATATGGGCTCATCATCGCTTCCTCATAGTTCGTAGGTTCGTCATGGTCAAGTAACATGACCTCCAGAACTGGATTACCGTACCACTCTGGTGCGGATTTCATTCTGGTTTACCTACGAGGTTCGGTAGTAACTTGATCTGAAGTTACATGATCATCATCATTAGCTTCCTCACTAATTGGTGTAGGAGTCACAGGAACAAATTTCTGTGATGAACTACTTTCCAATAAAGGAGCAGGTACAGTTACCTGATCAAGTTCTACTTTCCTCCCACTCAATTCTTTTGAGAGAAACTCCTTCTCTAGAAAGGATCCATTCTTAGCAACGAATATCTTGCCTTCGGATCTGTGATAGAAGGTGTACCCAATAGTATCCTATGAAGACGCACTTTTCCAATTTGGGTTTGAGCTTATCAGGATGAAACTTTTTCACATAAGCATCGCAACCCCAAACTTTAAGAAACGACAACTTAGGTTTCTTGCCAAACCATAATTCATACGGTGTCATCTCAACGGATTAGATGGTGCCCTATTTAACGTGAATGCAGTTGTATCTAATGCATAACCCCAAAACGATAGTGGTAGATCGGTAAGAGACATCATAGATCGCACCATATCTAATAAAGTACGGTTATGACGTTCGGACACACCATTACACTGTGGTGTTCTAGGTGGCGTGAGTAGTGAAACTATTTCACATTGTTTTAACTGAAGGCCAAACTCGTAACTCAAATATTTTACCTCTGCGGTCATATCGTAGAAACTATTATTTTCTTGTTACGATGATTCTCCACTTCACTCTGAAATTCTTTGAACTTTTCAAATGTTTCTGACTTGTGTTTCATCAAGTAGATATACCCATATCTGCTCAAATCATCTGTGAAGGTCAGAAAATAATGATACTTGCCATGAGCCTTAACACTCATCGCACCGCATACATCATTATGTATTATTTCCAATAAGTCAGTTGCTCGCTCCATTGTTCCGGAGAACGGAGTCTTAGTCATCTTGCCCATGAGGCATGGTCCGCAAGCATCAAGTGATTCATAATCAAGTGATTCCAAAAGTCCATCAGCATGGAGTTTCTTCATGCGCTTTACACCAATATGACCTAAATGGCAGTGCCACAAATAAGTTGCACTATCATTATTAACTTTGCATCTTTTGGCTTCAATATTATGAAAATGTGTATCACCACGATCGAGATCCAATAAACCATTTTCATTGGGTGTATGACCATAGAAGGTTTTATTCATGTAAACAGAACAACAATTATTCTCTAACTTACATGAATAACCGTATTGCAATAAACATGATCCAATCATATTCATGCTCAACGTAAACACTAAATAACATTTATTTTAGGTTCAACACTAATCCCGGAAGTATAGGGAGTGTGCGATGATGATCATATCAATCTTGGAACCACTTCCAATACACATCGTCACTTCACCCTTAACTAGTCTCTGTTCATTCCGCAACTCGCGTTTCGAGTTACTACTCTTAGCAACTGAACCAGTATCAAATACCGAGGGGTTGCTATAAACACTAGTAAAGTACACATCAATAACATGTATATCAAATATAGCTTTGTTCACTTTGCCATCCTTCTTATCCACCAAATACTTGGGGCAGTTCCGCTTCCAGTGACCAGTCCCTTTGCAGTAGAAGCACTTAGTCTCAGGCTTAGGTCCAGACTTGGGCTGCTTCACTTGAGCAGCAACTTGCTTGCCATTCTTCTTGAAGTTCCCCTTCTATCCCTTTGCCCTTTTCTTGAAACTAGTGGTCTTGTTAACCATCAACACTTGATGCTCTTTCTTGATTTCTACCTTCGTAGATTTCAGCATCGCGAAGAGCTCGGGAATTACTTTCGTCATCCCTTGCATACTATAGTTCATCACGAAGTTCTACTAACTTGGTGATGGTGACTAGAGAATTCTGTCAATCACTATTTTATCTGGAAGATTAACTCCCACTTGATTCAAGCGATTGTAGTACCCAGACAATCTGAGCACATGCTCACTGCTTGAGCTATTCTCCTCCATCTTTTAGCTATAGAACTTGTTGGAGACTTCATATCTCTCAACTCGGGTATTTGCTTGAAATATTAACTTCAACTCCTGGAACATCTCATATGTTCCATAACGTTCAAAACGTCTTTGAAGTCCCGATTCTAAGCCGTTAAGCATGGTGCACTAAAATATCAAGTAGTCATCATATTGAGCTAGCCAAACGTTCACAACGTCTACATCTGCTCCTGCAATAGGTCTGTCACCTAGCGGTGCATCAAGGACATAATTCTTCTGTGCAGCAATGAGGATAATCCTCAGATCACGGATCCAATCCGCATCATTGCTACTAACATCTTTCAACATATTTTTTCTCTAGGAACATATCAAAATAAACATAGGGAAGCAACAACGCGAGCTATTGATCTACAACATAATTTGCAAAATACTATCAGGACTAAGTTCATGATAAATTTAAAGTTCAATTAATCAAATTACTTAAGAACTCCCACTTAGATAGACATCCCTCTAATCCTCTAAGTGATCACGTGATCCATATCAACTAAACCATGTCCGATCATCACGTGAGATGGAGTAGTTTCAATGGTGAACATCACTATGTTGATCATATCTACTATATGATTCACGCTCGACCTTTCGGTCTCCGTGTTTCGAGGCCATATCAGTTATATGCTAGGCTCGTCAAGCTTAACCTGAGTATTCCACGTGTGCAACTGTTTTGCACCCGTTGTATTTGAACGTAGAGCCTATCACACCCGATCATCACGTGGTGTCTCAGCACAAAGAACTTTCGCAATGGTACATACTCAGGGAGAACACTTATACTTTGATAATTTAGTGAGGGATCGTCTTATAATGCTACCGTCAATCAAAGCAGATAAGATGCATAAAAGATAAACATCACATGCAATCAATATAAGTAATATGATATGGCCATCATCATCTTGTGCTTGTGATCTCCATCTCCGAAGCACCGTCATGATCACCATCGTCACCAGCGCGACACCTTGATCTCCATCGTAGCATCATTGTTGTCTCGCCAATCTTATGATTCTACGACTATCGCTACCGCTTAGTGATAAAGTAAAGCATTACAGGGCGATTGCATTGCATACAATAAAGCGACAACCATATGGCTCCTGCCAGTTGCCGATAACTCGGTTACAAAACATGATCATCTCATACAATAAAATTTAGCATCATGTCTTGACCATATCACATCACAACATGCCCTGCAAAAACAAGTTAGTCGTCCTCTACTTTGTTGTTGCAAGTTTTACGTGGCTGCTACTGGCTTAGCAAGAACCGTTCTCACCTACGCATTAAAACCACAACGATAGTTTGTCAAGTTGGTGTTGTTTTAACCTTCGCAAGGACAGGGCGTAGCCACACTCGGTTCAACTAAAGTTGGAGAAACTGACACCCGCCAGCCACCTCTGTGCAAAGCACGTCGAAAGAACCAGTCTCGCGTAAGCGTACGCGTAATGTCGGTCCGGACCGCTTCATCCAACAATACCGCCGAACCAAAGTATGACATGCTGGTAAGAAATATGACTTATATCGCCCACAACTCACTTGTGTTTTACTCGTCCATATAACATCAACGCATAAAACCAGGCTCGGATGCCACTGTTGGGGAACGTAGTAATTTCAAAATATTTCCTACGCACACGCAAGATCATGGTGATGCATAGCAACGAGAGGGGAGAGTGTTGTCCACGTACCCTCGTAGACCGAAAGCGGAAGCGTTAGCACAACGCGGTTGATGTAGTCGTACGTCTTCACGATCCGACCGATCAAGTACCGAACGCATGGCACCTCCGAGTTCAGCACACGTTCAGCCCGATGACGTCCCTCGAACTCCGATCCAGCCGAGTGTTGAGGGAGAGTTTCGTCAGCATGACGGCGTGATGACAATGATGATGTTCTACCGACGCAGGGCTTCGCCTAAGCACCGCTACAGTATTATCGAGGTGGACTATGGTGGAGGGGGGCACCGCACACGGCTAAAAGATCAAACGATCAATTGTTGTCTATGGGGTGCCCCCTGCCCCCGTATATAAAGGAGCACGGGGGGAGGCGGCCGGCCAAGGAGGAGGGCGCGCCAAGGGGGGAGTCCTACTCCCACCGGGAGTAGGACTCCTCCTTTCCTTGTTGGAGTAGGAGAGAAGGAAAGAGGGGGAGAGGGAGAAGGAAAAGGGGGGCTGCACCCCTTGTCCAATTCGGACCAGAAGGGGGTGCGCGCCTCGTTCCTTTTGGCCTCTCTCCTCTATTCCCGTATGGCCCAATAAGGCCCCATACTTCTCCCCGGCGAATTCCCGTAACTCTCCGGTACTCCGATAAATACCCGAATCACTCGGAACCTTTCCGAAGTCCGAATATAGTCGTCCAATATATCGATCTTTACGTCTCGGCCATTTCGAGACTCCTCGTCATGTCCCCGATCTCATCCGGGACTCCGAACTACCTTAGGTACATCAAAACACATAAACTCATAATATAACTATCATCGAAACTTTAAGCGTGCGGACCCTACGGGTTCGAGAACTATGTAGACATGACCGAGACACGTCTCCGGTCAATAACCAATAGCGGAACCTGGATGCTCATATTGGCTCCCACATAATCTACGAAGATCTTTATCGGTCAGACCGCATAACAACATACGTTGTTCCCTTTTTCATCGGTATGTTACTTGCCCGAGATTCGATCGTCGATATCTCAATACCTAGTTCAATCTCGTTACCGACAAGTCTCTTTACTCGTTCCATAATACATCATCCCGCAACTAACTCATTACTTACAATGCTTGCAAGGCTGATAGTGATGTGCATTACTGAGTGGGCCCAGAGATACCTCTCCGACAATTGGAGTGACAAATCCTAATCTCGAAATATGCCAACCCAACAAGTACCTTCGGAGACACATGTAGAGCACCTTTATAATCACCCAGTTACGTTGTGACGTTTGGTAGCACACAAAGTGTTCCTCCGGTAAACGGGAGTTGCATAATCTCATAGTCATAGGAACATGTATAAGTCATGGAGAAAGCAATAGCAACATACTAAACGATCGAGTGCTAAGCTAACGGAATGGGTCAAGTCAATCACATCATTCTCCTAATGATGTGATCCCGTTAATCAAATGACAACTCATGTCTATGGCTAGGAAACTCAACCATCTTTGATTAACGAGCTAGTCAAGTAGAGGCATACTAGTGACACTATGTTTGTCTATGTATTCACACATGTATCAAGTTTCTGGTTAATACAATTCTAGCATGAATAATAAACATTTATCATGAAATAAGAAAATAAATAATAACTTTATTATTGCCTCTAGGGCATATTTCCTTGAGTCTCCCACTTGCACTAGAGTCAATAATCTAGTTCACATCGCCATGTGATTTAACATCAATAGTTCACATCACCATGTGATTAACACCCATAGTTCACATCGTCATGTGACCAACACCCAAAGGGTTTACTAGAGTCAATAATCTAGTTCACATCGCTATGTGATTAACACCCAAAGAGTACTAAGGTGTGATCATGTTTTGCTTGTGAGATAATTTTAGTCAACGGGTCTGTCACATTCAGATCCGTAAGTATTTTGCAAATTTCTATGTCTACAATGCTCTGCACGGAGCTACTCTAGATAATTGCTCCCACTTTCAATATGTATCTAGACCGAGACTTAGAGTCATCTAGATTAGTGTGTTGGCCACAAAATCGAAATTACCATCAGCTTTGCGCTTACCATTGCCACCCTGACTTTTCGAGTTATGCTCTGCCCTTCCGTGTTGCTACTCTTCTTTCCCTTACCCGGCCTTTCGTCATCAGACTCGGGGTCCTTGGTACTGTCTGAGTCGGCATACTCGACGAGAGCCGCCATTAGCTCCCCCACGTTGTTGTAGTTGCATTTAAGCCGCCCCAGTTTTTGCTTAAAAGGCATGAAATGGCAATTCTTCTCCAACATCAGGACTGTTGAACCGGCATTGATACGATCCGATGAGTATAGGATGGCTGAGACCCGGCGCACCCAATGGGTTGTTAACTCGCCCTCACCTTGGACACAGGAGTCCAAATCCACGATTGACATAGGCTGCTTGCACATGCCTTTAAAATTCTGGATAAACTGGGCTTTTAACTCAGCCCATGATCCAATGGAGTTGGCAGGCAGCCCTTTCAACCAAGTACGAGCCGTCCCATCCAATATCATGGTGAAATATTTAGCGCATGCAGCGTCGCCAACAGCCAACATCTCCATTGCCATCTCATAACTTTCAATCCAAGCTTCAGGGGGTTGATCTGCTGTGTAGTTAGGCACCTTACGAGGAGCCTTGAAATCCTAGGGCAAACACTCGTTACGCAGAGCCGGCACTAAACATGGAACACCCAAGGTTCTAGAGGTCATGCCTGCCTCCACCGAAGCTGACGGATAAATCGGAGAATATCGATGAGCCGCTTATTGAGCCGCCAGCTCAGCCTCCCGATGCGCTCTGCCCCGATCCACCAAAGTCTGAGCATTAGCACCACCATGCACCGGGTCATGTCCACGAGGTTGGTTACGGCGTTGTTCACTACTTGAGTCTGCTGGTGAGTCAATGTGCCTGCTATAACTACGGCTTGGACGAGGGGTTCAGTGAATCCGCTCGTGGCTGTAAGAATAAGCCGCCTGTTGGGCCACAGCTGTCTGAAGAAGCTCTCTGGCTCTACGTGTCTCTATCGCCGTTGGAGACTCGCCTTCAACTGGTAGAGCCGCCAATCGCGTTGCCGCAACAATCATGTTATCCAAAGGGTTAGAATAATGACCCGGAGGTGTCGGAACATGCTGAGGCGGAGTATTATTCAAACGTGCCGGATCCATCGCGCGTGGCTGAACCGGCACTCCATTCCCAGGCGCTTCGACTGCCCGGTTCACCACCGGCGGGTCACTGGTCCCTGCTCCAGGCGTGTTGATGAGGTTCCTTGCATCATAAACCGGAGGAAGACGACTCTGGTGCCTTCTCCTCATGATCTCGTTCGAAGCGTTCTGATCCAACGTGAGCCGGAAGGAATCTGCTTGAATCCGTTGTGCCTGGGCGTCCAACGAAGCCCGCTCTGTAGCCATCCTGGCGTTCTCAGCCTCCAGCTCTTCCTTGGCTTGAGCGATCTCATCTCGCAGCTTTGCCACATCAACCTTATGCTGCTCCTGGTTGTCCGGGGTTACCTCTACCCCCATCAAAGTCCCCAGATCCTCCAATAACTCTGTGAGAACCTGAGCCGGCGGGTGCGTAGAGCCGCCAGCACCAGCCGCCGCCGCTGAGCTAGAGGTCGTAGCTGCGGCGGTTGTTGAACCAAGCACCGGCTGCGTACCGGCCATGAAGATCGTCACCCTGTTCGGCGGCTCATAGGGGTCCGGAATACTGTCGCCATTGGAACAACCCCTAAGCCGGCCGTCTTGTAGTTGATACAATGAATTAGTCTCGCCTGTGGATGACTCACCATGAGAGTAGATGGCCGTCTCACCGCCAGACATAGATCCTTCCTCACCTTCCGCCCCATGGATGAAACCAACAAAGGCGTGCTTTACGGCAGGCTGAACCCGGGCGGGTCGTGCACGCTGAGCTGTCTCGATCATGTCGGTGCAGATGTCCGGCTCAGGGCCCGGTTCACCGATCTTGCCGATGAAGACGTGGATTCCGCCGAAGGGGACCCGGTACCTGTACTCGATTGAGCCGGCCTCGGGGCCCCAGCCTGCATCGTCGATGTAGAGCTTGCTGCGACGACTCCTGGTCATCCGGCCCATAGCGTATCCCTTGATCCCTTTGAAGTTGCCCTTCAAGAACTTGAAACCACCGTGCGCCAGCCCCAAGGTGGGCGCCAATTGTCGTGGAGTTGTCACGGCAGATGTCCTAGCGGAAGGACTTAGTCGTGGAGCCATCGCAACGAGGTTAGCTTAAAGAGGTTAATCACGACAAAGGGCACAGAGAGTTTATAATGGTTAGGCCCCTTGCGGTGAAGGTAAAAGCATAATCCAGTTTGAGGTGGTATTGCTAGGGTTTCGATTACCAGGGAGCGAATACGCTTGACCTAGTTCTCGATCTCTTGTTTCTTGCCCTTAATCTGCCGCCGGGTCGTCCCTTTATATACACAGGTTGATGCTCGGCGGCTCACGGAGTCCCGGCCGGCTCATACACAACGTGTCTGGCTCAACGACTAACTACGCTTGCCTTACAATACAAGTCATACATACATGGCGGTTCATCCCCCTGGGCCTTAAGTCACCTCTAGGTCTTGGGCTGTCAACGGGCTCGCATGATCTGCCGTCTTCATTGGTAAGCCACCAGTGGTATGACCTGGCCCCTCCTGGGCGGTTCACACCCAGTAGTTATTGTTGGGGAACGTAGTAATTTAAAAAAAATCCTACGCACACGCAAGATCCATCTAGGTGATACATAGCAACGAGAGAGGAGAGTGTAGTCCACGTACCCTCGTAGACCGAAAGCAGAAGCGTTATGACAACGCGGTTCATGTAGTCGTACGTCTTCACGATCCGACCGATCCTAGTACCGAAAGTACGGCACCTCCGCGATCTGCACACGTTCAGCTCGGTGACGTCCCATGAACTCTAGATCCAGCTGAGTGTCGAGGGAGAGCTTCGTCAGCACGACAACGTGATGACGGTGATGATGAAGTTACTAACGCAGGGCTTCGCCTAAGCACTACAACGATATGACCGAGATGGAATCTGTGGAGGGGGGCACCGCACACGGCCAAGACAACTGTCAACTTGTGTGTCTATGGGGTGCCCCCCTCCCCCGTATATAAAGGAGTGGAGGAGGGGCAGGGCCGGCTCTCTCATGGCGCGCCCCAAGGGGAGTCCTACTCCCACCGGGATTAGGATTCCCCCTTTCCCTAGTTGGAGTAAGAGAGGAAGGAAGGAAGAGAGAAGGAGAAGGAAAGGGGGGCGCCGCCCCCCTTCCCTAGTCCAATTCGGACCCAAGGGGGAGGGGGCGCGCGGCCTGCCCTGGCCGCCCCTCTCTCTCTCCACTAAGGTCCATATGGCCCATTATACTCCCCGGGGGGTTCCGGTAATCCTCCGGTACTCCGGTAAATGCCCGAACTCACCCGGAACCCTTTCGATGTCCAAACATAGACATCCAATATATCAATCTTTATGTCTCGACTATTTCGAGACTCCTCATCATGTCCGTGATCACATCTGGGACTCCGAACAACCTTCGGTACATCAAAACACATAAACTCATAATACCAATCGTCACCGAACGTTAAGCGTGCGGACCCTGCGGGTTTGAGAACTATGTAGACATGACCGAGACTCATCTCCGGTCAATAACCAATGGCAGAACCTGGATGCTCATATTGGTTCCTACATATTCTCCGAAGATCTTTATCGGTCAAACCGCATAACAACATACGTTGTTCCCTTTGTCATCGGTATGTTACTTGCCCGAGATTCGATCGTTGGTATCTCAATACCTAGTTCAATCTCGTTATCGGCAAGTCTCTTTACTCGTTCCGTAATGCATCATCCCGCAACTAACTCATTAGTCACATTGCTTGCAAGGCTTATAGTGATGTGCATTACCGAGAGGGCCTAGAGATACCTCTCCGATACTTGGAGTGACAAATCCTAATCTTGATCTATGCCAACTCAACAAACACCATCGGAGACACCTGCAGAGCATCTTTATAATCACCCAGTTATGTTGTGACGTTTGATAGCACACTAAGTGTTCCTCCGGTATTCGGGAGTTGCATAATCTCATAGTCATAGGAACATGTATAAGTCATGAAGAAAGCAATAGCAATAAACTAAACGATCAAGTGCTAAGCTAACGGAATGGGTCAAGTCAATCACATCATTGTCTAATGATGTGATCCCGTTAATCAAATGACAACTCATGTCTATGGTTAGGAAACTTAACCATCATTGATTCAACGAGCTAGTCCAGTAGAGGCATACTAGTGACACTCTGTTTGTCTATGTATTCACACATGTACTAAGTTTCCGGTTAATACAATTCTAGCATGAATACTAAACATTTATCATGATATAAGGAAATATAAATAACAACTTTATTATTGCCTCTAGGGCATATTTCCTTCAGTTATATCCCCAACACCAGTCGACTTTAAAATCAGAGTAGGCTTTTCGGTTCATGTCGAGATGAATGCGGGTATGCGGGGAGGCTGGCCTATCAAAATGAATGCAGTCAAGATGGAGCAAACGCGGCAGGAGAGTGGGTTTCTAGTGGGTATGTGTTGTCGGAGTCCGATGTGGTGGATGTCTAGACTCTGCGCAAATCTCTCCCAGTTTGATGTCGGTTCGAGGGATTACGAATGTGTGAACGTGTCTGGATAAATCCGATGACCGCGGTTGAATGAGCAAAATTCTCGAGAATATTCGGAGCAAATATTTATGGGTGATTTGATTATTCACGTTCACTACAGGAAACAACTACTTTGCCGTCTGCCATGGCGGACGGCAAAGGCTCGAAAGGCGGACGGCAAAGACCTTTGCCGTCAGCCGCGGACGGCAAAAGGCTCCGGCAAACAAGGCTGCGGTAAACAGCTGCTTTGCCGTCTGCTTCCTGGCGGCGGATGGCAAAGGCTCTTTGCCGTCTGCGGCGGACGGCAAAGAGGGCGGACGGCAATAATTGCGCTGTCAGTCCGTTAAGTGGCTAACGGCAGACCTTTGCCGTCCGCCGCAGACGGCAAAGAGCCTTTGGTCTTTGCCGTCCGCCTTATGATGTCATCTACACGTCACTAGATGGCAGGTTCTTTGCCGTCTGCCACTGATGGCAAAGTGCAGGTTCTTTGCCGTCTGCCACGGACGGCAAAGTCTTTGCCGTCTGCCACTGTAGGCAAACTGACCAAATGGGTCAGCTCCCAGGAAGCACAGTTGGCTGCCACGTGGCTTCTTTGCCGTCCGCGGCAGACGGCAAAGAGCTCTTTGCCGTCGGTGGCAGACGGCAAAGAGCCTGCATATTGTCTGTTTTTTCTATTTTTTATTAAATCCCACAATTTGCAGCACATATCACATATATAAGTTTCATATCCAACACATATCTAGCACATAAGTTTCATATCACATATCACATCAGTTTCATCCATACACATTGTTCATACATAAGGAAGTTCCATCCATACACATTGTTCCATCCATATATATATTACAATGCAAAGTGTCATGAAGATAGCAAGCTAGATACAATGCAAAGTTTCATCAAAGGAAAAGCAAGCACTCCATCATAGCAAGCTAGCTTCCATCAAGTGAATGAAATCTGGAAAATGGTAAATAAGAAAGTTAGAAATAGGTGACTAGAACAAGAAGAAGACTAGAACAAGAAGAAGACTAGAACAAGAAGTATATGTCATTTATGAGCTAACTTAGGTGAAATGGATCATATATGAGCTAACTAAGTTGAAATGGGTTGTTTATGAGCTAACTTAGTTGAAATGGATCATTTATGAGCTAACTTAGTTGAAATGGGTCGTTTATGAGCTAACTAAGGTGAAGGGCATCGTTTTTGAGCTAAGTAAGGTGAAATGGGTCATTTTGGAGCTAACCTAGGTGAAATGGGTCATTTTAAAGCTAACGTAGGTAAAATGGATCATTTAGGAGCTCATCTACGTAAAATGGGTCATTTTAGAGCTAATTTAGTTGAAATGGATCTTTTTGAGCTAACTTAGGTGAAATGGATCATTTAAGAGCTAATTTAGGTGAAATGGATCGTTTTTTAGCTCACTTAGGTCAAATGGATCGTTTATGAGCTAAATTAGTTGAAATGGATCGTTTATGAGATAACCTAGGTAAGATGGGTCATTTTGGAGTTAACCTAGGTGAAATGGGCCATTTTAAAGCTAACGTAGGTAAAATGGATCATTTAGGAGCTAATGTAGGTAAAATGGGTCATTTTTGAGCTAACTTGGATGAACTGCATCATTTATAAGCTAACCTAGGTAAAATGGGTCATTTTGGAGGAAAATAAGCTAACTCTAGGTCATTATGGTAAGCATATTGGAGGAAATAAAGCTAAGTCTAGGTCTTTATGCATTTGTTAAGAAAAACACTAGAGAAACTTACCGTGATCAGGGAGGTGTAGGAGCGGGGTGGCTAGTGCCGCTACCTGGAGAAGGATCGTGCGATGCGTTTCTGGAGTTAAGCTGCACCAAAGATCATTTCCAATGTCTCGTTAGCATTACGACACTCAAATGTTAAGACTACCAAGTAATGTCCATTCAAACTAAACTCACCGTGCTCCCAGGAGCAATCACTGGCATCGGCGGAGCGGGCTGACCGGACTTCTCGCACACAGACTGCACATTTGGTTTTCAGAACAGAGTCATACTAGTTAGTAATGAGACTCAAATGTTAAGACTAGCAAGTAATCTGCAGAATAAACTTACCACAAGGAGCTCGTACATGGCCCTTGCCTGCATGTCATTCCGTTCCCTCTCCTCCTCCATCATCTTTCTCGTCCTCTCCTCCATCTCCCGCTGCCTCTCCGCCGCCTCCGCCACAAGTTTCTCCGTTCTATCTCTCTCAGTCTGTATAGCAGCCTGCAACACCACTCACATGACCATTTGTAATCATTGATGGAAGCGCACACAATGTAATGGAGAAAGATAACTGAGTACGTATCACTAACCTTGATGGCGAGTTGCACTGGCCGTTCACGAGGCCTTATCTCAGGAGCGGAGCTCGACTGGCGCGCCTTGATCTCCGGGAGAGTGCTAGGACAACGGATAAGTCCATCTCCAATGGCTATGGAGCCATGGGACCTCCCGCCACCAGATATCATCACCAGCTCTGGATCAATGGGACCCTGGCTCGGGTTAAAGTCCTCCCCTTTCCTCGCCTTCCCCTCATCTCTATATCTCACGAGCTTGTTGTGGGAGGAGATGTTGGTGAAGTTGTTTGCATCATCGAGGTCAGATTGAGAGAAAGCCTTGACTTTCTTGTAAGAGCCAGTGTGGGCCATGGCATACAGGTCGTACACCTCTGGCACCTTATCCGCCTTATTGTGGCGTGCCTGAAAGAGAGAAACAATGAAAATTAGTAATTAAAGGGCTCAATCTAGCATGATGAATGAATTGCATGAATCATGGAGCAAACCACATACCCAGTTGCGCCCGAACTGATATAAGTTGGAGCTGCCTTGATGGTGTGGCACACCTTCCATTTGGGCACGTTTGTCCTTGGCCTGGTTGTGGAGGGCTAGCCATTCTTGTGAGCACCACTCATCGACCAACACCTCCCAACAATCCATCCGATCCGCACACCATCTCGGAGGCGCCTAAGTTAGCAAATAGAAACTTGAGCGCTACGGCTAAGAATTACTAAATGAAGGAACTTAAGTAGAAGGCCTTAAGAATTACCTTCATGTACTGCTCCTTACTCAGGAACTTATCGCGGCACGCCGGCTTGGTCTTCTTGATACCACGCAAGGCGTAGTAGTCTCGAACAACCTGCACCCGAGCCTCGTGCCGTAAGTTCTGGAGTAGGCGCTTGCAGACGTTCTGGATAACATTTGCGCAGTCCTCCTCGTATCCCTCCTCACACCTGTAGAATGTCTGCGATCAAATGAGACAATATTGATTAGTACAATTAATAACTAGCTAGTTGAAGATTTTGAAATGTGTAAAGGAGAAATTACCCAGAACGTCCTGATCACCATGTCTGCCCTCGTGTCGCACACGACACCGTCGATAATGACATCCGGCGGGGCCGGGGCAGCCACGTAGTGCTCCCAGCTCAACCCAAGCTCTGGAAGCCGACCCTCACCAGGCAACGTGACAAACCCCGGGAAGTTTTGCCGGCAAAGAACTCCAAGGACGGAGTTGGGCCGGCGGACACTATGATGGTGGTCCCAACCCCTGCAGCATGACAAGGTCAACGCATTAGTTATTTGAAGAAACGTGAATGCAGAAGGTACAAAAATATTAAATGCACTTACGTACCTCTCCCCATCAGGGAAGATCAACCACCTCTGCTCGCGGGTCGCCGGCACGGACGGGAGCCGTGTAGCACCACGCTGGTACACGGTGCCACCCTCCTCCTCAAGATCAGTCGGCTCCCCGCCATCACCAACATGGCCACTCGGCTCCTCGGGCTGATCCGGCCAGGTACCCCATCCGGACGTGTGCTCCTCCGGGGTCTCGTGGGCCGAACTCTCGTGGGCCGAAGGCCAGTCGACCCGAGGCTCGTGGGCCCAAGACCCGTGGACCGGAGGCTCGTGGACCGGAGTCCGTGTAGCCTCCTCCTCGGACGAGTCCACCCTAGCAGTCACGTGCTCGGGTGAAACAGCTGGGGGTGGCGGCGAGGAAGGTGCCCTAGCAGTCACCCTACCTCCTCTCCCGCGACCACGTGCCCCACCTCCTCTCTTCCTACCTCGTCCCCTGCTGGGCACCGCGGTCGACGAAGAAGGGCCCGGCGGTGTGGACATACTGTCCAGCAACGCTCGGCGGAGAGGTACGTCTGGAATCGAAGACCTCAGACCACGCGCCGACGAAGAAGGGGCCTTGGCGCGCTCCCGACCAGTGCCCACCATCTTTCAACACCTGCCATGACAAACAGTAAACGAAATTAGTACAACATAAAAAAAGACCGACATGAATAATAATATGTGTATCACTTAAGTGTATCATCATCAAGTACAACATTAAAAAATTTAATACCTGACACTACTAATAATCTCGATCAGTATCATCAATAAATGCATAATCATCATCATCACTATAATCAATGACGGGCTCATAGGGTTCAGTGGCATCAACATGTGCAAGGCCACCTTGACGTAATCGGTGAAGCAATGACAGGTCATCCGCAGCAGTAACCTCTTCTTGTTCCGGCTCTTCTTGTTCCGGCTCTTCTTGTTCCTCCTCTGGGGTGATGTCGGATTCACTGTCGCTGTCTACTTCAATGTTTTGGGGTGAAGTATAGCGGTTCTTGAAACGCTTTTTGGAAAGACGTGTCTCTTGGAAGAATTCTCCTTCATATGTGTCTGGGTTAATGTGAGGTTCATAATCCTCTTCCTTTGGGGGAGATAGTCTAGCACGTGGCGGCACTTCATAAACGACATCCCAACCTTTCAGATTTGGATTAGTTTGGCAGGCCCACGGTAGATAGAATACTTGGGTCGCCTGTTGAGCCGTAATATAGACATCAGGAACATCTAAATGGGTGCTTTGGTTGATTTCAACTAGCCCTATATGTTCATTAGTCCTTCTAGTCTCCTTCGGCTGAAACCAATAACATTTGAAGACTACGACATTCGGTGGGTTTTCACCATAGAATAGAAGTTCATAAATTGCTTCAACTCTCCCATAATACTCGGTACCTCCTTCGCCGATAGCAGATACACAACAATTTGTAGACTTTCGGTCGGCCATAGATAGCTCTTTGCCATAGGTACGAAAGCGATACCCGTTGATGTCGTATTTGTCAAATGAACGGACCTTATAGTCAAAACCATTAGCGACTTGTCTCAATTCGGCGTCCATAGACTCTGAATTAGCCTACAAGTTTAATATGAAAGGATTGTTGCATTACGCAGAAATTAGCGAATGAAACCGGGATAGCCGCCTACAAATTAGCCTACAAGTCTAATAGAAATTACCGTTTGTTTGAACCAAGAGATGAAACCGGGATAGCCGCCTCCTTGCTTTGCGAGAAGCTCATACTCTTCGACAGAATCCTTTTGGATCACCGCTCCATACGAGAATAAGGCGACGTATCGACTGTATGAAATATCCAGGAATAAGAGCAGTTCAAAGGAAATAGAAGTTGCGAAACTATGTACCGAGAACTTACTCGATGTACGGCCGCACTTCTATCAGGTTGTTGAAGATATACAATGAAATGGTCCGCCATTGTTCGTTATCCAAAGATACTGGATTTGAAACACTGGCTGGTGCGAGATTCCCTTTGAATAGGCTGAGGTTGGATCCACCCTTTTTAGGGTCGTCAGCATTGTACCGAGGCTTCGGATTATGCAAATGACGATTTTTGGCTTCGTAGTGTGCTGTCACGAAGTTTGCCGCCTCCTCAGTGATGAATGCCTCAGCCATCGATGCTTCAATTCTACATTTATTTTTACATTTTTGTCGAAGCGTCTTCTGCATCCTCTCAGTTGGGTAGCACCAACGATTTTGCACGCCCCCCCCCCCAATCTTGCCTCGGTCGGGAGATGCAAAATCAAATGTTGCATTGGATTAAAGAAGCCCGGTGGAAAGATCTTCTCTAACTTGCAGATCAACTCCGGCGCCAACTCTTCCATTTCTTCTAGCACGCCAGGCGATAGTTCTTTCGCACAAAGAACACGGAAGAAATAGCTGAGTTCTGCCAGTACTAGCCATTCATCCTCAGGGATGAAGCCACGCAACATCACCGGCATTACCCGCTCAATCCATATGTGCCAATCATGACTCTTGAGACCAAATATCTTCAATTTATCAAGAATGGCTCCCCTCTGTAGATTCGCTGCATACCCATCGGGGAACATCAACTGCATTTTCACCCACAAGATAATTTCCCTCATAGCCGGCCTTCCAAGATTGAACCATGCCTTTGGCTTCGTCCAGTTCTGCTTTCCTTTCGGTTCTTTCATGTTTTGTAACGGCCTATCACATAGCGCCTCCAGATCGACTCTAGCCTTAGTATTATCCTTTGACTTCCCATCTATGCCGAACAATGTACCAAAAAGTGCCTCGGCGATATTCTTCTCAGTGTGCATCACGTCGATGTTGTGTGGGCAAAGGAGGTCTTTGAAGTAAGGCAGATCCCATAGCATGTTTTGTGAGTCCAGGCGTGCTTAGAATTATACCCCTTGAAGTACCCTGGACGCTCGGGATCTGGCTCGAGAGCGTTTAACTGATCCAGGGTCTGTTGGCCTGTCAATGCATGTGGTGCAGAGTTTTTGACAACTCTACCTCTGATGAAGTTCTTCTTGTCTTTCCTGAACTTATGGCGAGGATTCAGGAACTCTCTATGCATGTCGAAGCAAGAAAACTTGCGACCGGCCTGAAGCCAACGAAACTCAAGAGCTCCCTTGCATGTGGGGCACGGGAACCTTCCATGCACACACCAGCCAACGAATAGCGCATACGCCGGCAAGTCATGCGTCGAGTACATGTACCAGACACGCATTATGAAGTTCCGTTTGCTATAGGCATCGTATGTCTTGAACCCATTATCCCAGGCTTCTTGCAATTCGTCCTTAAGCGGTTGCATGTACACATTCATATTTTTCCCCGGATAGTTGGGCCCTGGAATTATCAACGTCAGGAAAATGTTCTTTCTTTGCATAATCTGTCCGGGGGGAGATTGAGTGGAAAGACAAATACGGGCCAACAACTGTATTGGGCTGCCGTCATACCAAACACACTGAACCCATCCGTGCTGATGCCGACTCGAGGATGCCTCAGATCTGCCGCTTTGTCACCATGTAATTCATCAAACTTTTTCCACGCAACACCATCCGATGTGTGTACAATCATCAGATTCCCATCTGCATCTAGTTCGGTTCTTTTGCCCGTTTTGTGCCATGTCATCTGTCTGGCCGTCTCTTCGACCATGAAAAGACGTTGAAGTCTTGGTACGATTGGCATATACCGAAGAACACTAACGGGGATTTTGGTCTGTGTCTTCTCACCCATACCGTTGTCTACCACAACATACCTGGAAGACTTGCAAATGGGACAATAGTTCAAGTCCGCATAGTCAAGCCTAAACAAGACACATCCTTTCTCACAGGCATGTATCTTATCATAGGGCAACTTCAGTGCACGGAGGATTTTGTCCGACTGGTATAGGTTTGCAGGCATTACATGGCCTTTGGGTAGAAAGCGTCCAAATACTGTCATCATTGCATCGTAGCATTCTCTGCCCAAGTTGAACAGAGCCTTCAGAGCCATTACTTGTGAGATGGCATCCAACTGACAAAGCTCAGTGTGCTCATGGAGCGGACGTTTTGAAGACTCCAACATTTCATTGAAGGCCTTTGCAGATTCCTCCATCTCCTCGTCCGAATCCAGAGCATCATCAAAGTCTTGCACCATGTTTTCCATCCCGGTACCATGCTCGTCGGTGCAACGACGATCCACCTCAGCTCGGTCACGTTGGGCAGACTCACCATGAAATGTCCACACCGTATAATCGGGCGTAAAACCACTCTTCTGCAGGTGTTTGCCCATTTCAGCCTCTGTCCTCTTTTCCCAATTGCCGCACCGTAAACAGGGGCACCAGGTTTTCCTCTGGCAATTTGCAAATGCGGCTCGCACAAACCCCTTGGTTTTTGTGAACCATTCAGTGCTCCATTTCTTCTGACCAGTGTGACCGGTGTACATCCACGCACGATCACTCATCTTGACTTTCAGAGCTACTAGACACACAACAAATATATATATATATATAATTCAGCATGTATGTATTCATCAGTTGATCTACTTTGTCAATTTTATTACGTCCATGCAACCTACACTCTAATAGGTAATGATAGGTCCTAATCCCACCCGAGTATGTTTAGATTGGGTTCATTTTCCCATGCTATGCCCCGGATCCTACGCAAAATTTCGGCAGCACCTCCCCGCTGTTCTCCTGATACACGTCTCTGCAATAAACAGGGAGGATGTGTACCCGGAGAACAACAGGGGAGGCACTGACGAAATTTATGCGTCGGATCCGGAGCAAAGCATATGGGAAAACGAACCCAATCTAAACATACTCGGGCTGTCCATGGATAGCGTTGGACAATTCGAAAGAATCAAGGTTATAAATATGCAAATGCATGCATATTTATAACTATGACGCTTTCGAACGGGAGACACATATTGGTTACGCATACTGATGATTCAAGACACATATATATCTAGCTATCAAGTTTCATCGGAATAGATCAAATAATTAATGGGGGAGGAGGACATGTCATTTGTGCTCACCCACGAACGAAGGGGCAGAGCTCGTCAAACGCACGGCGAGGTCGTCGAACACCAAACCTCGCAGCGATGAAACAACTGCACATTTAAAACTACCCGATCAACACAATTATATATGATGTTTTTCATAACAAAATCGAAATATATATGACCTAACTAATAATTCACAAATATATGACCCCGTCGGCTTCTGGAAGGCCAAAGAACACCTTTTCGGGAGGTGTCGGGGGTCGGGGTGTCGTGTCGGTCTCGGGGTGCCGTGTCGGGGTCGGGGTCGGGGTCTCGGGGTCGGGGTGTCGGGTCGGGGTGTCGGGTCGGGGTGCCGGGTCGGGGTCGGTGTGCCGTGTCGGTGTCGGGGTCGGGGTGTCGGGTCAGGCTCGGGGTCGGGGTGTCGGGGTCGGGGTCGGGGTATCGTGGTCGGGGTCTTGGGGTCGGGGTGCCGGGTCGGGGTCGGGGTACCGTGTCGGTGTCGGGGTCGGGGTGTCGGGTCAGGCTCGGGGTCGGGGTGTCTTGTCGGGGTGCCGGGTCGGGGTCGGGGTGCCGTGTCGGTGTCGGGGTCGGGGTGTCGGGTCAGGCTCGGGGTCGGGGTCTCGGGGTCGGGGTGTCGGGTCGGGGTGCCGGGTCAGGGTGTCGGGTCGGGGTGTCGGGTCGGGGTGCCGTCTCGGGGTCGGGGTGTCGGGTCGGGATGCCGGGTCGGGGTCGGGGTGCCGTGTCGGTGTCGGGGTAAGGGTGGGTGTGGTGTCAGGGTGTCGGTGTCGGGGTGTCGTGTCGGTGTCGGGGTCGGGGTCTCGGGGTCGGGGTGTCGGGTCGGGGTGCCGGGTCGGGGTCGGGGTGCCGTGTCGGTGTCAGGGTCGGGGTGTCGGGTCAGGCTCGGGGTCGGGGTGTCGGGGTCGGGGTCGGGGTGTCGGGGTCGGGGTCGGGGTCGGGGTGCCGTGTCGGTGTCGGGGTCGGGGTGTCGGGTCAGGCTCGGGGTCGGGGTGTCGGGGTCGGGGTCTAGGGGTCGGGGTGTCGCGTCGGGGTGCCGGGTCGGGGTCGGGGTGCCGTGTCGGGTCGGGGTTTTTTCCTCTTTTTTTCTTTTCTTCTTCTTCCTATTCTTCCTTTTCTTCCTCTTCTTCTTTTTTCTTCTCCTCCTCTTCTTCTTCTTCCTTTCCTTTTTCCTCTTCTTCTTCCCCTCCTCTCCTCTTTTTTCTTCTTCTTCTTCCTCTTCTTATTTTTTCTTCTCCTCCTCCTCTTCTTCTTCTTCCTTTCCTTTTTCCTCTTCTTCTTCTCCTCCTCTCCTCTTTTTTCTTCTTCTTCTTCCTCTTCTTCTTTTTTCTTCTCCTCCTCCTCTTCTTCTTCTTCCTTTCCTTTTTCCTCTTCTTCTTCTCCTCCTCTCCTCTTTTTCTCTTCTTCTTCTTCCTCTTCTTCTTTTTTCTTCTCCTCCTCCTCTTCTTCTTCTTCCTTTCCTTTTTCCTCTTCTTCTTCTCCTCCTCTCCTCTTTTTCTCTTCTTCTTCTTCTTTCCTCAAACTAAACTAAGCCTACAACTAAACCTAAACCTAAAACTAAACCTAAAACTACAACTAAAACTAAATCTAAACTAAAACTAAAACTAAAAAGGAAAAAAAAGAAAAAAACTGAAAAAAAAACTGAAAAATGGGGGGCTCACCTGGGGGGTGGAGGAGGCCGGTGGAGGAGGGGGCGGGGCGGTGGAGGAGGCGGCCTGGGGCGGCGGGGGGCCGGGCCTGGGGCGGCAGGGGGCGGGCCTGGGGCGGCGGGGGGCCGGGCCCGGGCGGTGGTGCGCGGGGCGGTGGGGGGCCGGGGCGGTGAGGGCGACGGGGCCCCGGGGAGGCGGCGAGCCGGGGCGGCGGCGGCGCGCGGCGGGTGGCGGCGTGGGAGGAGAGAAACGGCGAGGGAGAGGGAAGAAGTGAGTAACGGGCGGGGGGTACGGGCCGTTAGGTAGTAGGCTCTTTGCCGTCCGCCCCCCTTTGTCGTCCGCTTTTTTGCCTCTTTGCCATCTGCTAGCGGACGGCAAAGAGGTGGCCCATTAAGTTTTTCAAAAACGGGCGGGGGGTGGGGGCCACCTCACTCTTTGCCGTCCGCTGGCCGACGGCAAAGAGCTGGCAGATGGCAAAGAGCTTCTTTGCCGTCTGCCCTTTCTTTGCCAACTGCTTTTGGGTAGCTGATGGCAAAGAGCTTCTTTGCCGTCAGCTAGCAGACGGCAAAGAGCTGGCAGATGGCAAATTAGCTGATTCCAGTAGTGGTTGGAGTTAAGGGCAACTCTAACCGACCCCTTATAAGTCAGCGGAGTAAAACTCTTAGTGGAGTATATATACTCCACTAAAATTTCACTGCACCTAGCCGATCCCCTAAAGTTAGTGCAGTAAAACTAAATTTGCACAAATTCGATCAAATTTGAACCGAAAGATGATGCATTTAAACGCAAGTCCAACACATAAAATTCTCGCAACCGAACATTATACACAAATTTAAACTAAAATTAAATTTAAACTACTTGCAGCCGAAGTGGATGTCGAGCCAATCCTTTTGGGTGAGGCCACCGACGATGAGTGCCGGGTCCGGGCCGGTGTCGTCGTCGGGGAAGATGCTCCTCCACTCCTCGACACTGATCTAGTCATTGCCACCCACCTCGTCGCCCGCGTTGCCGTCCTCCTCACTACCCGCGTTGTCGCTGTTGTTGCCGCCCTCGTCGGAGATGACGATAACTTCGCCGTCATTGACGGCGAGGATCGCCCGCTCCACTAGCTCCGGGTACTATCGGCGGAGCTCGTCCATGTAGGCCTCGTCGGTGGCCTCAGCCTCGAGGTGCTCCCTCGCTTCCTGGCCCTCCTGTCGTGTTTTGTCACGGTAGATGTCCTAAGGAAAGGACTTAGTCGTGGAGCCATCGCTACGGGTTAGCTTAAAGGGGTTAAAGCGGACAAGGGACGCAGAGAGTTTATACTGGTTCGGCCCCTTGCGGTGAAGGTAAAAGCCTAATCCAGTTGTTGTGGAATTGCTAGGGTTTCGATGACCAGGGAGCGAATACGCTTTGCCTGAGTCTCGAGTTGTTGTCTGTTGTTCTTTAACCGCCGCCGGGTCATCCCCTTATATACATGGGTTGACGCCCGCCGGTTTATAGGGTTCCGAGGCCGGCTCATAAACGTGTCCGGCCCGGTCTCGACTTATTTCTGCCTTGTAATACAAGCTTACATATCAAGGTCGGTTTATGACTACAGGCCTTGATCCGTCTTTGGGCCCTGGGCCTTCTTAAAGCGCCATCACCTCGATCTTCATGGGCTTCAAGTAGAATAACTCTTCATAGGGATAACCCGGCCTTTCCTGGCCCGTTTACGCCCAGTAGTAATATCCCCAACATTAGGCCCCAGATTGATTTGAACTGGTTCATGTCAATCTTCAATACTTAAGAAAATTTCTTCTTCAACGTCTTTGCATGATTCTTGTAAACCGCCATGATGTCATCTTTCAGGATCATGATAAATCGCCATGACGTCACCTGTTATTAAAAATTGCATAAAGCTCACCTTTATTAATGAGCCTCTGACAATCGAGGTGACAGCTCCGCCTCATATCCTAATTTTGGGCTCCTCGATTTTCGTGCCTGACACTTATCCTTTTTCCTTTATAAATAGGGCCAGGGGACCTTTCCATCCCCCCCCCCACCGTGCCTCTTCGCGTCATCTTCTTCCTTACACCGCCCGACCTTTGGAGCTCTTGCCGCCGCCGTCGATCTTCGTTTCTGCCTCAACAACGGCCGCTGCATCAACCTGACCGGACCAGAGAAGCGCGGCGCTCCTCCGCTATTCCCTAACCATCAGTGAGTTCTTCTTTTCCTCGCTCTAGATTCACCATTAGGGTTTCAATGTTCATCAGAGTCTATTGAAGCTCCGCCGCCGTTCCTCCCTGTTCTTCTCATTAGCACAAACGATTAGCTGGATCTGATATTTCTTATGCGGCTGTAGCCATAGTCGCCTTTTTTCCCTTATTAGATCTGCTCCTTTACACAAAACTCATCTGAACTTGCTGAACTGTTCAATCACTTGAAATTAGGTCTGAATATATTTTGATTTTCCAACGCACGGCAGATCTGAAATTACCATGCCAAACTGTGAAACTTGTTTTTCCTTCACTTAAGCATCTTTAGACTTGTATCTTTAATACCAGATTAGGCGGTTTAATCCCGTAGAAAAATCATGACCCAGTAGATACCATTAGTCCCCTATTGAACCGCCAATGCATTCGTCATTGTACTGTCTCCAGTGTCAGACTCCGGTTTACCAATAACAAACCCCGGTTTAACAATATGCATACATCCTCGCATCGCTTTATAGTTGTCAATTGTGAATCTTAAACCGGCAATAATTATGTTTCAGATTGTCACTGAAATGGCCAAACAAGTCTATGAGTGCAACTGGGCTCCTTCCCGAGTCACTGAAGAACAGTTGAGCAGGTGTCGCAACTGGTACCTTATCCAAGAAAGAGGTCATCCACTGGAGGGCCCCTGGTCGAGAAAATCCTCCTGAACCCAAGGACAGAGAAGTAGTGGTTTTTGTTGACCATCTGGGTCGAGGTTTTAGCCCTCCCGGTTCAAAATTCTTCCGAGTCGTACTTGCCAGTTTCCAGCTTCACCCACAAGACATCGGTCCAAATTCTGTGTCTAACATCTGCCATTTCCAAGTGTTTTGTGAGGTTTACCTTCAAGAAGAGCCCACAATTGAGTTGTTTAGAGATTTCTTCCACTTAAACCGTCGCACAGAGTTCACAGATGGACCCAATACTGAACTTGGCGGAATGGCAGTTCAAAAAAGGAAGGAAGTCAGCTTCCCTCACGCCAAGCTTCACAGTCACCCCAAGGAGTGGAACCAAACTTGGTTTTACTGCAAAGACACATCTCCAACTGACGAAAACCCTTTGCCGGGTTACCGGCCTCACCGTCTTAGCAATACACATCCCTTTCCTCAGAGGTTGACTACAAAGGAAAGGGCCAACTATGCCCCACAACTGTCAAAGCTTAGAGCCTTCATGGCGAACGGTTTAACAGGTGTTGGCTTTGCTCGTTGCTGGATAAGCTGGAGTATCCTGCCCTTAAGCCGGCGCCTTGGTTTGATGTGTGAATACACACGGAGTTTGAAGGATCCTCAACGACACATCGATATTCAGCTTACAGATGCAGAAGTTACTGAGGCTGTGAAGAAGATGCTGAATGAATCGGAGGCAGTCTGTAGCCAGACCGGATTAAGCCCTTTCTGTGTTTCCAATAAACCGCCAAAGGTAAGGTTCATATACCCTTTTTACTTTAACTTGCTTCTTTCAAAATATCTTATGAAAAATCATGTCCATCTTTGACAGGGCGATGATCCGTTCTGGAAGAAAAAGCCACAAGATAAACCGGCAAAACCACAAGATAAACCGGCCAAGCCACTTCGCCCAAAGACATGGGTTGTTAAAAAACCTGCCAAGAAAAGGACCACTGCATCTTCCGAGCCAAATGCTGACGATGATGTTGCTAATCCGGACTCAGAGGTAGAACTTGACTCTCTTGGTTCATTTTTCATACACCTCATTGATGATGACTATTATCAGGATGACGCTGAAGGCAGTCAAGCTGATGACGTAGAGGTAATCATTCTTTCCTCCGATTCAGATCGTCTGCCAACATCGAAAATATGTCGAGCAAACCGGAAAGTAAAATTTTCTCACCCTCTTGCTTACTTGGACCCCAACTTTCTTTTGAAGACGCAGCAACACGAAGCTCGCCGCACGACCCGGCACAGCGGCCAGGTAGTTACCTCCGCCGGTTTACCGAACACTCCGGTTCAGAAACGCCGATCAGAGGTCTCTTATACTCTTGACACTTCTTGCCCCAAGGCGGGTTGTTTCCGACAGCCTCTTAATCTGTCTGATTCAAATTATCAGGGCACTTCCCACTCATCTTCTAGCGAGTCATCGGCCAGAAAGCTTCCACCCTCAAAACAGTTCCTGGGTGAGCTATGCACTTGTTTTTATCCTTGATGTGTTATTTTTACATACTATACTGATCCTCATGTTTATTTTTCTCAGCGCCAAGCCTAGACCCAGCAAGAAGGCTCGGTTAAATAAACTGGCTGATGATAACGTGGCTGTTGAACCAGAAAAGACTCCAGATCCAGAAGAAACCGATGCTGATGCCATGCTTAATGATCCGCCACCTCAAGACCATGACTTGTTTACTGAACAAGTAGAAATTGACACCACAGGCCATGCTGACAAACCAACCAGCCCAGTCCGACCTGATGACAAATCGGCCAGTCCAGCTAAGGCTACCGATAAACCGCCAACTCCCGTGAAGCTTGCTGATGATAAAGAGGATGATGTTATGATTACCGGTGTCAGCCACACTGCTCCTGGCAATCCGGTCGCTTTATCCAAACATAGCGCCAAGGATGAACTTTCTGCTATGGGCAAAGGCAAATGGAGCACCGATTTGTCAAGCTACGCTCATCTCAATGCCCAAGACATTCACTCTGGCTTCTTGAACCGTCTGTACACCAGTCGTGACTATGAAGCCGATTTAGTAAATCTGATGAAGGAGCGATATGAGGTAACCACACAACTTTGTCTCTTATGTCCATCTTCAAATATCAACTCCAGTAGCCCCCAAGTGACGGTTTATGATACCCATCTAAACCTGGACTTAGTAATAACTTTATATTTGCAACACTGCATCTTTTTCACTGGTGTAGCCCCCAAGGGCCGGTTTAACTTTATAAAGATGAACCGGGACTTTTAAAAGACTTCCCAGATGAGTACTTTGAACAATTATACATTAGCCCCCAAGTGCCAAGAGTAATACTTGTATTATGCTTGGGACTTGAAAAAAATTCCGAGAACAAGTAAATATGCATTAGCCCCCAAGTATCAGGTGCATAACTTGTTATGTGCTTGATACTTCAAACATGTATTACCAACTCATTATACTTCTGTCTGTTACAGGCTGAGCTGAGCAAAAAGGAAACTCAAACCGCCGATCTGCAAGAGAACATCAAATCTCAGCAAGCCGAAACCTCCAAGGCCAAGGAAGAGTTGACCAGCGCTTTAAACGCTATGGAAAAACTGAAAGAGAACTTCAACAAGGAGCGGGCGGATTGGGAGACAGAAAAATCCGCTTTGCGAAAAAGAGCCGAGGACGCAGAAGCAGCTCTTAAACTGGTGGTAGATGAGTTGACTGGCATAAAGCGGCAGATACATGCCATGACTGCTGCTGTGTTAGGGTAAACATCCTTGCTTTATACTTTCAACATATCTTCCCATGTGTTGCCGGTTTACTGACATTTGTAATGATGCAGGAACTTGCATTAGTCATCTGGGCTCTGATGTACAGAAGAAACTGAAGGCTGCCTACACGCTGATAGAGCAATTGTACACTGGCGCGCAATGAATTATCTGCACCGCTTCTCACAATAAGCCGCCCCCGACGTTAATCAAGGATACTTTAGACAGGCTATCTATGCTGCCTGCCCGGGTAGAAGAGCTAAAGAGATCTGCTACAAGGGCTGGTGCTCTAACTGCACTAACCCGGGCAAAAGCATGGGTGCCTGATCTTGATCCGGCGGACGTGGCTAAAGGCTACCCAAGCTTAAAAGAAGACGGATCAGAATTTGGCAATGAAGATCTCCGCGCCATAAACCGGGAAGTACGTCCACTAGCTTGTCAACTCGCTGCAGAGGCTGATCTTTCATTTTACCAGACGAGTTATGACACCAATAACAAACGGGTTGCTGCATCGACTCCTGAGGCTCAAAACCTGATCCCTCCAATCCGTAAGCACACTTATGCCCCTGACATTGAACCGTCCACCCTTATAAGCGACGAAGCTGTGTTCCAAGCATTAACTGGGATCGACTGGACAACTATTGACTTCCAGCCGCTGGGTAGAGACGAAGATGATGAACCGATGCAAGATGATCCGCAGCCGTCAGGTCAAGCTGGTGACCAATCATAATACGGAGGCCGGTTTAGTCTTCCACATGCTGCAACACTTATTTGAGAAACAATTATCCTTTTGGGCACTGAAATGCCTTGTAATAGGCTAGTTAAAGCACTTGGTCTGTTATGCCTTCGTGCATATTTATTTGTGCCTGACACTTGTTAATCTGCCCTGCTTAAGACATATGATGCTCATAAACCGTAGCGATTGACTCAAGCCATTCCTGCACACAAGAAGTATATAGTGTCTTGGCGGTTTACCACCGGACGGGTCATGATGCCCAGATATATAGCCAGGGTTTATAACCGAGGCTGCAAAAAGATAATCAAATATGAAAATAATTGATACCTGTGACCTTGAGTCATAATGTTGGCTGACCAACTTGTTGTAGTGATGGTAAAACCCGAATCTGGAGTAACAACAACTCCTGTCAGATGATGCCGGTTTATAAGAAAACCGTTCCGGGTTGGTAAACACCGGTTTATCCATATTCATTGCTGGCGACTTATAGTCAAAACCAGACCGGGCTGATAGTCTCCGGATTATAACTGATCATATACTGACAACTTGTAGTTGAGAGTCAAGCCGGGTTAAGGAACGCCGGTTTATCAAAACATGAGAAATATCATCTGAGGAGAAAACCTTAGAAAATAAAAGCAAATGAAACCCTTGTAGTCGAGGCTTTTCACGGGCTGCCAGGCCCCAAATTTGAGGCTTTTCACGGGCTGCCAGGCCACTGAGTTAAACCATTTTACAAAGCCTTTTAAGATGGTCCTCAATCCTTAACCAATCATCATTTTAACTTGACAAGTTCAGGGTCTTATCAGAGTAACTTGTCAAAGTTCGATGGGTTATACCAGGTTTACCTGGGCGGAGTGACTTACCTAAAAAGGCAGGCTAACCCGGGGTTTTACGTGTATACACCAGGCTTCCAAGCCATGGCTTGATAGCCTATTACAAGTGTAGATTCTTTGTTCATTGCGATAGCAAAGAATCCCCAAGTAACATTTTGAGCTGTGCTCAGTGGGTGCCTATGTTTGAGTTGTTGTACAACACTCTCTTTGGCCCTGGAGTAATTTGGCTTTGAGCCGATCAAGAGGTGTGACTATGGTTCAGATACGACCAAGCCCCCAAGTGATGTTGTGGCGTTGCGCCGATCAAGAGGTGTAGCTATGGTTCAAATGCAACCAAGCCCCCAAGTGATTTTTATATAAAGCTTTTGATAAGCTGAATCAAGGGGTAAACCGGACGCCACTTTATGAACAGAAGCCCCAAGTAACCACACATGATGTAATAAAAACAACATATACCCCACTTTAGCTGAGGTTCCGGTTTATTATATTGGTCATAATATACACATTGTCATAACTATGTACAAAAGTGGAGCCTATGGCTCAAGTATAGTAGGGCCGAAGATGAGCGATATTCCACGGCCGGTGGGTCTCCTCCTCTGATTTATGTGAGTCTTTGGCTCTCGAACATCGATTAGGTAGTATGACCTGTTGTGCAGATTCTTGCTGACCACAAAGGGTCCTTCCCAAGGGGGGGATAACTTGTGCATATCCGTCCGATCCTGGATGAGTCGGAGCACCAGATCACCTTCTTGAAAGGTTCTGGTTCTAACCCGGCGGCTGTGATAACGACGCAGATCTTGTTGATAAATCGCCGAACGGGCTGCTGCCATGTCACGCTCCTCATCTAACAGGTCGAGAGCTTCTTGCCGCGCCTTCTCATTGTCAGCTTCGACATATGCCGCTACACGGGGCGAGTCATGACGGATGTCACTAGGAAGAACCTCCTCCGCTCCATAAACCATGAAAAAAGGCGTGTACCCCGTCGATCTGTTGGGTATGGTATTGATGCTCCATAACACAGAAGGTAACTCCTCAACCCAACAACTCGGCGTCCGTTGCAAAGGAACCATAAGCCGGGGTTTGATGCCTCTCAAGATCTCTTGGTTGGCCCTCTCTGCTTGACCATTGGGCTGGGGGTGAGCCACTGATGATACGTCAAGCCGGATGTGCTCATGTTGACAGAACTCCTTCATGGCACCCTTTGACAGATTGGTACCATTATCGGTTATAATGCTGTGTGGAAAGCCAAACCGGAAGATCACCTTTTTGATGAATTGAACCGCCGTAGCTGCATCACACTTACTGACGGGCTCTGCCTCCACCCACTTAGTGAACTTATCAACCGCCACCAAAAGGTGGGTCTTCTTATCCTTGAATCTCTTAAAGGGTCCAACCATATCGAGCCCCCAAGTCACAAACGGCCAAGTAATTGGAATCATCCTCAACTCTTGAGCCGGTACATGAGCCCGTCGTGAGAACTTTTGACATCCATCACACCTTTTGACCAAGTCTTCGGCATCAGCATGAGCCGTCAACCAATAGAAACCGTGACGAAATGCCTTGGCTACCAGCGATTTTGAACCGGCTTGGTGACCACAATCTCCTTCGTGAATCTCACGCAAAATTTCACGGTCTTCTTCAGGGGATACACAGCGCTGAAACGCCCCTGTCACACTGGAATGATGTAACTCTCCATTGATAATAGTCATGGACTTGGACCGCCGAATGATCTGCCTGGCCGAAGTTTCGTCTTCTGGTAACTCGCCCCGGTTCATATACGCCAAATATGGAACCGTCCAATCCGGAATACATGAAGAGCCGCCACCAACTAAGCCTCCGGATCAGGAACAGCCAAATCCTCTTCATCAGGGAGCTTGACGGACGGATTATGCAGCACATCCAGGAAGACATTAGGTGGAACCGGTTTACTTGGGAACCCAAACGGCTTAAAGCGTTCGCCGCTTCATTCTTCCGCCGGTCCACATGATCCACCAGATAACCTTTGAAGTGACCTACAACAATATCCACCTCACGACGATATGCCGCCATGAGTGGGTCCTTGGAGTCCCAAGTGTCGGACACTTGTTGAGCTACCAGGTCCGAATCAGCAAAGCACTTAACTCGGCTGAGATTCATCTCTTTAGCCATCCGAAGACCATGGAGTAAAGCCTCATATTCAGCTGCATTGTTAGTGCAAGGAAACATTAAACGGGGAACATAACAAAACTTATCACCTCGTGGGGAAGTTAAAATGACTCCAGCCCCCGAGCCCTCCAATTGCCTGGACCCATCAAAATGAATAGTCCAATAAGTATGATCCGACTTCTCTTCTGGCGCATGTAGTTCTGTCCAATCATTGATGAAATCCACAACTGCGTGAGATTTGATCACCGTTCGGGGTATATATTTTAATCCGTGAGGCCCAAGCTCGATAGCCCACTTAGCAATCTGGCCGGTTGCTTCCCTATTCTGGATTATATCCCCCAAAGGAGCAGAGCTGGCCACTGTGATGGGAGGACCTTGGAAATATTGCTTAAGCTTCCGGCTTGCCATGAAAACTCCATACACCAGCTTCTGCCAATGCGGGTACCTTTGCTTGGACTCTATAAGTACCTCACTGATATAATAAACCGGCCGTTGAACCGGATACTCCTTTCCAGCCTCCTTGCGCTCCACCACAATAGCCACGCTAACAGCCCGGGCGTTAGCTGCCACATATAGTAACAATGGCTCCTTATCAACAGGAGCAGCAAGAACCGGCAGATTAGCAAGCTGTCGCTTTAAGTCCTCAAACGCTTCATTGGCGGCGTTACTCCAGACGAAGTTATCCGTTTTCTTCAGCATCTGATATAAAGGAATGGCCTTCTCACCAAGGCGACTGATAAACTGGCTCAATGCGGCAATCCGTCCTGCCAGGCGTTGAACATCATTGATGCATTTCGGTTTAGCCAAAGAAGTTATAGCCTTGACTTTCTCCGGATTAGCTTCGATGCCTCTGTTAGATACCAGAAAACCCAAGAGCTTGCCTGCCAGTACACCAAAAACACACTTGGCCGGATTAAGCATCATTTTATAAACCCGCAGGTTATCAAAGGTCTCCTTCAAGTCATCTATCAACGTCTCCTTCTGTCTAGATTTTACCACAATATCATCCACATAAGCATGAACATTGCGGCCGATCTGATCATGAAGACAATTCTGCACACAACGCTGATAAGTCGCCTGGGCACTCTTGAGCCCAAAGGGCATAGACACATAGCAGAAGGCTCCAAAAGGAGTTATGAAGGCTGTCTTCTCCTGGTCCTTAACTGCCATTTTGCTCTGATGATAACCAGAATATGCATCGAGAAAGCTCAAACGCTCGCAACCCGCTGTAGCATCAATGATTTGATTAATACGCGGGAGGGCAAAAGGATCTGCTCGGCAAGCCTTGTTGAGATCTGTATAGTCCACACACATACGCCAAGTGCCATTCTTCTTAAGTACTAGCACCGGAGTAGCCAACCACTCAGGATGAAACACTTCGATGATAAACCCAGCCGCCAAGAGCCTGGCTACCTCCTCACCAATAGCTTTGCGTATTTCTTCATTGAACCGGCGAAGAAATTGCTTGACCGATTTAAACTTGGGATCAACATTAAGTGTGTGCTCAGCGAGTTCCCTCGGTACACCTAGCATGTCAGAAGGCTTCCACGCAAAGATGTCCCGGCTCTCACGGATGAACTCGATGAGCGCGCTTTCCTATTTCGGATCCAAGTTAGCGTTGATGCTAAACTGCTTGGATGAATCGCCAGGAACGAAATCAACAAGCTTAGTCTCATCAGCCGATTTAAACTTCAAGGCCGGTTCATGCTCTGTAGTTGGCTTTTTCAAAGAAGTCATATCCGCCAGATCAACATTGTGAAGGAAATATGCCCTAGAGGCAATAATAAAGTTATAATTTATTTCCTTATATCATGATAAATGTTTATTATTCATGCTAGAATTGTATTAACCAGAAACATGATACATGTGTGAATACATAGACAAACAGAGTGTCACTAGCATGCCTCTACTTGACTAGCTCGCTGATCAAAGATGGTTATGTTTCCTAGCCATAGACATGATTTGTCATTTGATTAACGGGATCCAATCATTAGGAGAATGATGTGATTGACTTGACCCATTCTGTTAGCTTAGCACTTGATCGTTTAGTATTCTGCTACTGCTTTCTTCATGAGTTATACATGTTCCTATGACTATGAGATTATGCAACTCCCGTTTATCGGAGGAACACTTTGTGTGCTACCAAACGTCACAACGTAACTGGGTGATTATAAAGGTGCTCTACAGGTGTCTCCGAAGGTACTTGTTGGGTTGGCGTATTTCGAGATTAGGATTTGTCACTCCGATTGTCGGAGAGGTATCTCTGGGCCCTCTCGGTAATGCACATCACTTAAGCCTTGCAAGCATTGCAACTAATGAGTTTGTTGCAGGATGATGTATTACGGAACGAGTAAAGAGACTTGCCGGTAACGAGATTGAACTAGGTATTGAGATACCGGCGATCGAATCTCGGGCAAGTAACATACCGATGACAGAGGGAACAACGTATGTTGTTATGCGGTCTGACCGACAAAGATCTTCGTAGAATATGTGGGAGCCAATATGAGCATCCAGGTTCCGCTATTGATTATTGACCGGAGACGTGTCTCGGTCATGTCTACATAATTCTCGAACCCGTAGGGTCCGCACGCCTAACTTTTCGATGACAGTTATATTATGAGTTTATATGTTTTGATGTACCGAAGGTTGTTCGAAGTCCCGGATTTGATCACGGACATGACGAGGAGTCTCAGAATGGTCGAGACATAAATATTGATATATTGGAAGCCTATATTTGGATATCGGAAGTGTTCGGGGTGAAATCGGGATTTTACCGGAGTACCGGGGGTTACCGGAACCTCCCCGGGGGCTTAATGGGCCTACATGGGCCTTAGTGGAAATAGAGGGCAGCAAGGGGAGTGTGGGGCGCGCCCCCCAAGGCCCAAACCGAATTGGTTTAGGGCAAGGGGGGCGGCCCCCTCTTTCCTTCTCCTCCTCTCCCTTTCCTTCCCCCTCTCCTACTCCTACTAGGAATAGGAGGAGTCCTACTCCTAGTGGGAGTAGGACTCCCCCTTGGTGCGCCTCTCCCTGGCCGGCCGCCTCCTCCCCTTGCTCCTTTATATACGGGGGCAGGGGGGCACCCCATAGACACAACAATTGATCGTTTGATCTTTTAACCGTGTGCGGTGCCTCCCTCCACCATAGTCCACCTCGATCATACTGTAGCGGTGCTTAGGCGAAGGCCTGCGTCGGTAGAACATCATCATCGTCACCACGCCGTCGTGCTGACGAAACTCACCCTCAACACTCGGCTGGATCGGAGTTCGAGGGACGTCATCGGGCTGAACGTGTGCTGAACTCGGAGGTGCCGTGCGTTTGGTACTTGATCGGTCGGATCGTGAAGACGTACGACTACATCAACCGCGTTGTGCTAACGCTTCCGCTTTCGGTCTACGAGGGTACGTGGACAACACTCTCCCCTCTCGTTGCTATGCATCACCATGATCTTGCGTGTGCGTAGGAATTTTTTTGAAATTACTACGTTCCCCAACAGTGGCATCCGAGCCAGGTTTTATGCGTTGATGTTCTATGCACGAGTAGAACACAAGTGAGTTGTGGGCGATATAAGTCATATTGCTTACCAGCATGTCATACTTTGGTTCGGCTGTATTGTTGGATGAAGCGGCCCGGACCGACATTACGCGTACGCTTACGCGAGACTGGTTCTTCCGACGTGCTTTGCACAGAGGTGGCTGGCGGGTGTCAGTTTCTCCAACTTTAGTTGAACCGAGTGTGGCTACGCCCGGTCCTTGCGAAGGTTAAAACAGCACCAACTTGACAAACTATCATTGTGGTTTTGATGCGTAGGTAAGAACTGTTCTTGCTAAGCCCAGTAGCAGCCACGTAAAACTTGCAACAACAAAGTAGAGGACGTCTAACTTGTTTTTGCAGGGCATGTTGTAATGTGATATGGTCAAGAAATGATGCTAAACTTTATTGTATGAGATGATCATGTTTTGTAACCGAGTTATCGGCAATTGGCAGGAGCCATATGGTTGTCGCTTTATTGTATGCAATGCAATCGCCCTGTAATGCTTTACTTTATCACTAAGCGGTAGCGATATTCGTAGAAGCATAAGATTGGCGACACGACAACGATGCTACGATGGAGATCAAGGTGTCGCGCCGGTGACGATGGTGATCATGACGGTGCTTCGGAGATGGAGATCACAAGCACAAGATGATGATGGCCATATCATATCACTTATATTGATTGCGTGTGATGTTTATCTTTTATGCATCTTATCTTGCCTTGATTGACGGTAGCATTATAAGATGATCCCTCACTAAATTATCAAAGTACAAGTGTTCTCCCTGAGTATGCACCGTTGCGAAAGTTCTTCGTGCTGAGACACCACGTGATGATCGGGTGTGATAGGTTCTACGTTCAAATACAATGGGTGCAAAATAGTTGCACACGTGGAATACTCAGGTTAAGCTTGACGAGCCTAGCATATAACAGATATGGCCTCGGAACACGGAGACCGAAAGGTCGAGCGTGAATCAAATAGTAGATATGATCAACATAGTGATGTTCACCGTTGAAACTACTCCATCTCACGTGATGATCGGACATGGTTTAGTTGATATGGATCACGTGATCACTTAGAGGATTAGAGGGATGTCTATCTAAGTGGGAGTTCTTAAGTAATATGATTAATTGAACATAAATTTATCATGAACTTAGTCCTGGTAGTATTAGCATATCTATGTTGTAGATCAATAGCTCGCGTTGTTGCTTCCCTATGTTTTATATATGTTCCTAGAGAAAACTAAGTTGAAAGATGATAGTAGGAATGATGCGGACAGGGTCCGTGAGGTTTATCCTCATTGCTGCACAGAAGAATTATGTCCGTGATGCACCGCTAGGTGACAGACCTATTGCAGGAGCAAATGCAGACGTTATGAACGTTTGGCTAGCTCAATATGATGACTACTTCATAGTTTAGTGCACCATGCTTAACGGCTTAGAATCGGGACTTCAAAGACGTTTTGAACCTCATGGACCATATGAGATGTTCTAGGAGTTGAAGTTAATATTTAAAGCAAATACCTGAGTTGAGAGATATGAAGTCTCCAACAAGTTCTATAGCTAAAAGATGGAGGAGAATAGCTCAAGCAGTCAGCATGTGCTCAGATTGTCTGGGTACTACAATCGCTTGAATCAAGTGGGAGTTAATCTTCCAGATAAGATAGTGATTGGCAGAATTCTCTAGTCACCATCACCAAGTTAGTAGAACTTCGTGATGAACTATAATATGCAAGGGATAACGGAAACAATTCCCCAGCTCTTCGTGATGCTGAAATCGACGAATGTAGAAATCAGGAAAAACATCAATAGTTGATGGTTGACGAGACCACTAGTTTCAAGAAAACGGCAAAGGGAAGAATGGGAACTTAAAGAAGAACGGCAAGCAAGTTGCTGCTCAAGTGAAGAAGGCCAAGTCTGGTACTAAGCCTAAGACTAAGTGCTTCTACTGCAAAGGGACTGGTCATTGGAAGCGGAACTGCCCAAGTATTTGGCGGATAAGAAGGATGGCAAAGTGAACAAAGGTATATTTGATATACAGATTATTGATGTGTATTTTACTAGTGTTCATAGCAACCCCTCGGTATTTGATACTGGTTCAGTTACTAAGAGTAGTAACTCGAAACAGGAGTTGCAGAATGAACAGAGACTAGTTAAGGGTGAAGTGACGATGTGTGTTGGAAGTGGTTCCAAGATTGATATGATCATCATCGCACGCTCCCTACACTTTTGGGATTAGTGTTGAACCTAAATAAGTGTTATTTGGTGTTTGCGTTAAGCATGAACATGATTTGATCATGTTTATTGCAATACGGTTATTCCTTTAAGTTAGAGAATAATTGTTGTTCTATTTTACATGAATAAAACCTTCTATGGTCATACACCCAATGAAAATGGTTTGTTGGATCTCGATCGTAGAGATACACATATTCATGATATTGAAGCCAAAAGATGCAATGTTAATAATGATAGTGCAACTTATTTGTGGCACTGCCGTTTAGGTCCTATTGGTGTAAATCGCATGAAGAAACTCCATGCTAATGGGATTTTGGAATCACTTGATGCTTGCGAACCATGCCTCTTGGGCAAGATGACTAAAACGCTGTTCTCCGGAACAATGGAGCAAGCAACAGATTTGTTGGAAATCATACATACTGATGTATGTGGTCTGATGAATATTGAGGCTCGTAGCGGGTATCATTATTTTCTGACCTTCACAGATGATTTAAGCAGATATGGGTATATCTACTTAATGAAACAGAAGTCTGAAATATTTGAAAAGTTCGTAGAATATGTGGGAGCCAATATGAGCATCCAGGTTCCGCTATTGGTTATTGACCGGAGACGTGTCTCGGTCATGTCTACATAATTCTCGAACCCGTAGGTTCCGCACGCTTAACGTTTCGATGACAGTTATATTATGAGTTTATATGTTTTGATGTACTGAAGGTTGTTCGGAGTCCCGGATGTGATCACGAACATGATGAGGAGTCTCAAAATGGTCGAGACATAAATATTGATATATTGGAAGCCTATATTTGGATATTGGAAGTGTTCCGGGTGAAATCGGGATTTTACCGGAGTACCGGGGGTTACCGGAACCTCCCCGGGGGCTTAATGGGCCTACATGGGCCTTATTGGAAATAGAGGGCAGCAAGGGGAGTTTGGGGCGCGCCCCCCCAAGGCCCAAACCGAATTGGTTTAGGGCAAGGGGGGCCGGCCCCCTCTTTCCTTCTCCTCCTCTCCCTTTCCTTCCCCCTCTCCTACTCCTACTAGGAATAGGAGGAATCCTACTCCTAGTGGGAGTAGGACTCCCCCTTGGCGCGCCTCTCCCTGGCCGGCCGCCTCCTCCCCTTGCTCCTTTATATACGGGGGCAGGGGGCACCCCATAGACACAACAATTGATCGTTTGATCTTTTAGCCGTGTGCGGTGCCCCCTCCACCATAGTCCACCTCGATAATACTGTAGCGGTGCTTAGGCGAATCCCTGCGTCGGTAGAACATCATCATCGTCACCACGCCGTCGTGCTGAAGAAACTCTCCCTCAACACTCGGCTGGATCGGAGTTCGAGGGACGTCATCGGCTGAACGTGTGTTGAACTCGGAGGTGCCGTGCGTTCGGTACTTGATCGGTCGGATCCTGAAGACGTACGACTACATCAACCGCGTTGTGCTAACGCTTCCGCTTTCGGTATATGAGGGTACGTGGACAACACTCTCCCCTCTCGTTGCTATGCATCTCCATGATCTTGCGTGTGCGTAGGAATTTTTTTGAAATTACTACGTTCCCCAACACATTGTCCTTGTAGAACTTCAACTCCTCTGTTGCACAAACCGACTCGGCATATGCCGCATCACCTTCTTCACATTCCAAACTGATCTTGCGGCTCCCGTGCACTGTGATAGTCCCCTTATGACCCGGCATCTTGAGCTGCAGATAGACATAATTGGGTCTTGCCATAAACTTAGCATAAGCCGGTCGTCCAAATAGGGCGTGATATGGGCTCTAGATTTTCACCACCTCGAAGGTCAACGTCTCTGATCTTGAATCATGTTCATCACCAAAAGCAACCTCGAGAGCTATCTTCCCAACTGGATATGCCGATTTACCATGCACCACTCCATGGAAGACTGTGTTGGACGGTTTAAGATTTTTGTCTGTTAACCCCATGCGACGGAAAGTTTCATAGTAGAGGATGTTGATACTACTCTCCCCATCCATGAGTTCTTTGGTGAACTTATAACCTCCCACCTGAGGTGCCACCACCAATGCCAGATGACCCGGATTATCAACCCGGGGTGGATGATCCTCTCGACTCCACACAATAGGCTGTTCAGACCAGCCTAGATAACGGGGCACCGCCGGTTCAATGAAATTTACTGCCCTTTTATGAAGCTTCAGATCGCGCTTGTCCAGGCTAGTGGTGAAGACATGATACTGCCCGCTATTCAACTGCTTCGGGTTGCTCTGGTAACCCGACTGCTGCTGCTGCTGATTTCCCTGATGATTATAACCACCTTGGTTGCCCTGATTGCCTTGATTGCCATGCCCACTCTGATTACCATGAAAACCTAAACTTGAACTGCCTCCACCGTAACCCGAGCCATGAGATCCGGGGCCTGAACCGCCACCCGGTCCATGATCATACCGAAAAAATCGGAATTTTTGAACTCCTACATGATATAACAATCCTTCCAGAGGTGCGTGGCTGGTTTCTCCTGCGACCCGTGCGTTGGGCAAGGCTGGATTAATAGATAAGACAGGCGCTCCGGATTAGGGCTTGGTCCTCCACTACGCCAGGGCGGTTTACCTTTACGCCGCTGGCCCTTGTCCTGCACGTTTGTATTAGCCACAAAGTCTAAACTGTTATCTTCTTTATGCTTACCGCTGTTTCCATGACCCGCCGGGTTATGTTGCTGCCCCTTGGTGTTGCTGCTCTTCTTTCCCTTCCCTGTCTTATCATCATCAGACTCGGGATCCTTGGTACTATCAGAGTCGGCATACTTCACCAAAGCGGCCAAGAGAGTCCCCATGTCATTGCAGTGACGTTTGAGCCGTCCCAACTTCAACTTCAGAGGTGCAAACCGGCAATTGCCTTCCAATGTCAAAACTGCTGTATCAACGTTGATGCGGTCCGATGAATGCAAAATCTCCGAAACCCGGCGCACCCAATGGGTTGTCGATTCTCCTTCCTCCTGGACACAGGCAGCTAAGTCCACAATTGACATGGGCTGCTTGCATGTATCCTTGAAATTCTGGATGAACCGGGCCCTCAGCTCGGCCCATGACCCAATGGAGTTAGCTGGCAAGTTTTTCAACCAAGTGCGAGTCGTTCCTTCCAACATCATGGTAAAGTATTTAGCGCACGCCGCATCGTCCACATCCAGCATCTCCATTGCCATCTCATAGCTTTCAACCCATGACTTGGGGGATAAATCGGCGGTGTAATTCGGCACTTTACATGGCCTTTGAAATCCTTGGGCAGGCGCACGTTGCGCAGGGCTGGGACGAGACACAGCACTCCCAAAGAGCTGGAAGTAACCCCTGGTTCCACCGACGTGGTTGGACGAACCGGAGTAAGTTGGCGGGCCTCATGTTGTGCTGCTAACTCGGCCTCTCGACGAGCTCTAGCGCGATCCACCACATCTTGAGCATCACCGTCACCGCCCACCGGGTTATGGCCACGGGGCGGATCACGGTTTCGCGCACTGCTTGACACGGCCGGTTCATCAATACGCCTGCTGTAGCTCCGGCTTGGGCGGGGAGTAGAATGGATCCTTTCGCGACTATATGAATAAGCCTGCTGCTGAGTTAAAGCTGTCTGAAGGAGCTCCCTAGCCCGTCGCGTCTCAACCGCTACTAGGGACTCGCCTTCGATCGGGAGGGCCGCCAGTCATGAAGCGGCAGTGACAATGTTATCCATCAGGTTAGAATAGTGACCCGGCGGGGTTGGGACATGCTGCGACAGAACATTGTTCTGACGGGGCGGATCACGGTTATCTGTTGGTCACGGTTGAACCGGCGCTCCCGTTTCAGGTGCCTCTGCCCAGTTTGCTGCCGGTGGATTACTAGTCCCTGCTCCTGGGGTATTAAAGAGGTTCCTGGCCTCGTAAACCAGCTGCAGGTGTGATCGGTACCTTCTTCTCATAACGTCGTTTGACGCACTCTGATCCAACATAAGCCGATAGGCATGTGCATCTAACGCGGCCCGTTCTGCAGTCATCCTGGCATCCTCTGCTGCCAAATCGGCCTTGGCCTGCGTTATCTGATCCTTCACCTTTGCAATCTCCACATTATGCTCATCCGGATTCGCCGGATTAACCTCCGCCATCAGTGTTGCCAAAGCGTCGAACAAATCAGATAAAACCTGAGCCGGCAGTCGCACAGGGCCTCCTGCCCCGGCCGCTGTCGCTGCTGCTGATCCGGAAATCATCGCCGCTGCGGTCGAAGAGTGGAGCGCTGGCTGTGTACCGGCCATGAAGATCGCAACTCGATTTGGCGGATAAAAGGGGTCCGGAATACTGTCGCCATCGGAACAGCCCCCAATCCGGCCATCTTGCAACTGATATAATGACTCGGTCTCTCCGGTCGATGACTCATCGCCGGAATAAATGACGGTTTCACCACCAGATTCCGATATATCCTCAGATTCCCCTCACTGGATGACTCCCACGAAGGCACGCTTCATGACAGGCTCAACCCGGGCAGATCTCGCACGCTGAGCCGTTTCGACGAGGTCGGTGCGGATGCCGGCTCAGGGCCCGGTTCGCCAATCTTGCCAATGAAAACGTGTATGCCGCCGAAGGGGACCCGGTACCCGTACTCGATTGAGCCGGCCTTAGGGCCCCAGCCTGCATCGTCGATGTAGAGCTTGCCACGACGACTCTTGGTCATCCGGCCCACATCGTAGCCCTTGAGTCCTTCGAAGCTGCCCTCTAAGAACTCGAAACCATTGTGCGATAGCCCCACGGTGGGCGCCAACTGTCGTGGTTTTGTCACAGTAGATGTCCTAAGGAAAGGACTTAGTCGTGGAGCCATCGCTACAGGTTAGCTTAAAGGGGTTAAAGTGGACAAGGGACGCAGAGAGTTTATACTAGTTCGGCCCCTTGCGGTGAAGGTAAAAGCCTAATCCAGTTGTTGTGGAATTTCTAGGGTTTCGATGACCAGGGAGCGAATACGCTTTGCCTGAGTCTCGAGTTGTTGTCTGTTGTTCTTAAACCGCCGCCGGGTCATCCCCTTATATACATGGGTTGACGCCCGCCGGTTTACAGGGTTCCGAGGCTGGCTCATAAACGTGTCCGGCTCGGTCTTGACTTATTTCTGCCTTGTAATACAAGCTTACATATCAAGGTCGGTTTATGACTACAGGCCTTGATCCGTCTTTGGGCCCTGGGCCTTCTTAAAGCGCCATCACCTCGATCTTCATGGGCTTCAAGTAGAATAACTCTTCATAGGGATAACCCGGCCTTTCCTGGCCGGTTTACGCCCAGTAGTAATATCCCCAACACCTCCCGCGCCATCCGAGCGGACACCACCCCGGCTTCGGCGGGACGAGGTCGACCGACCACGTGCCCATGGGAAAATCGAGCCTCGCATCGCGGCCGGGCAACCGAACCTGCCATCGCTCGTATTCCATGGTCGCGAGCTCGGCGGTGTGGAAGGAGCTGACCCACGTCCGCTTGTGGGTCTCGCGGTCGGTGATTTCGGCCACCAACGTCCCCCACAAACGCTACCGAATTCCCAAGTAGGCCCTCCTCGGCGACCGTGGCAGAGGGAGGTCCCAGAAGTCCTCAAACCGCGTGGGGGCCATGGCACGGGACGGATCAGCAAGTGGGAGACTGAAGGAAATATGCCCTAGAGGCAATAATAAAGTTATTATTTATTTCCTTATATCATGATAAATGTTTATTATTCATGCTAGAATTGTATTAACCGGAAACATAATACTTGTGTGAATACATAGACAAACAGAGTGTCACTAGTATGCCTCTACTTGACTAGCTCGTTGATCAAAGATGGTTATGTTTCCTAGCCATTGACATGAGTTGTCATTTGATTAACGGGATCACATCATTAGGAGAATGATGTGATTGACTTGACCCATTCCGTTAGCTTAGCACACGATCGTTTAGTATTCTGCTATTGCTTTCTTCATGACTTATACATGTTCCTATGACTATGAGATTATGCAACTCCCGTTTACCGGAGGAACTCTTTGTGTGCTACCAAACATCACAACGTAACTGGGTGATTATAAAGGTGCTCTACAGGTGTCTCCGAAGGTACTTGTTGGGTTGGCATATTTCGAGATTAGGATTTGTCACCCCGATTGTCGGAGAGGTATCTCTGGGCCCACTCGGTAATGCACATCACTATAAGCCTTGCAAGCATTGCAACTAATGAGTTAGTTGCGAGATGATGTATTACAGAACAAGTAAAGAGACTTGCCGGTAACGAGATTGAACTAGGTATTGAGATACCGACGATCGAATCTCAGGCAAGTAACATACCGATGACAAAGAGAACAACGTATGTTGTTATGCGGTCTGACCGATAAAGATCTTCGTAGAATATGTGGGAGCCAATATGAGCATCTAGGTTCTGCTGTTGGTTATTGACCGGAGACGTTTCTCGGTCATGTCTACATAGTTCTCGAACCCATAGGGTCCGCACGCTTAAAGTTTCGATGACAGTTATATTACGAGTTTATATGTTTTGATGTACCGAAGGTTGTTCGGAGTCCCGGATGTGATCACGGACATGACGAGGAGTCTCGAAATGGTCGAGACGTAAAGATCGATATATTGGACGACTATGTTTGGACACCGGAAAGGTTCCGGAAGGTTTCGGACATTTATCGGGACTGGGTGTCCTCAGGTTTAAATACCTAGCCGCTCCAACCAGATGTACAACTGAGACAGCAGTTGGAACTGGTCTACCAAATCATTGTCTTCACCAAGCCAACTGGTTCTATTTCCTCAAATCTTTCATTTCCTCATTCATGTGTTGTGCAATTGTTCATATCTGTGTTTGAAGACTTTGACTGAAGACTTTCTCAATTTCCTCAGTCTGTTTGTCTTCATGTTGTCTTATCCTGTGTTTACGCTTTCTGTACTCTGTGCTTGTTTTCATTTCATCATGATGAGTATGCTTGTGCTCTGCTATGCATACTTGTGAGTACTTATTCCGCTGCAAGTAGTTCTTCGCTAAGGAATTTCCTCACCCACAAATTCCTCAGTGAAGAATTTATAAAAATCGCCTATTCACCCCCCTCTAGTCGATATAACGCACTTTCAGATACACATATTCGTAATATTGAAGCCAAAAGATGCAAAGTTAATAATGATAGTGCAACTTATTTGTGGCACTGCCGTTTAGGTCATATTGGTGTAAAGCGCATGAAGAAACTCCATGCTGATGGGCTTTTGGAATCACTTGATTACGAATCACTTGATGCTTGCGAACCATGCCTCTTGGGCAAGATGACTAAAACGCCGTTCTCCGGAACAATGGAGCGAGCAACAGATTTGTTGGAAATCATACATACTGATGTATGTGGTCCGATGAATATTGAGGCTCGCGGCAGGTATCGTTATTTTTTGACCTTCACAGATGATTTAAGCAGATATGGGTATATCTACTTGATGAAACATAAAGTCTGAAACATTTGAAAAGTTCATATAATTTCAGAGTGAAGTGGAAAAACATCGTAACAAGAAATTAAAGTTTCTACGATCTAATCGTGGAGGAGAATATTTGAGTTACGAGTTTGGTCTTCATTTGAAACAATGCAGAATAGTTTCGCAACACACGCCACCTGGAACACCATAGCGTAATGGTGTGTCCGGACGTCATAACCGTACTTTATTAGATATGGTGCCATCTATTATGTTTCTTACCAATCTACCACTATCGTTTTGGGGTTATGCATTAGAGACAGTTGCATTCACGTTAAAAAGGGCACCATCTAAATCCGTTGAGATGACACCTTATGAACTGTGGTTTGGCAAGAAACCAAAGTTGTCGTTTCTTAAAGTTTGGGGTTGCGATGCTTATGTGAAAAGGTTTCAACATGATAAGCTTGAACCCAAATTGGAGAAATGTGTCTTCATAGGATACCCAAAAGAGACTGTTGGGTACACCTTCTATCACAGATCCGAAGGCAAGAATTTTGTTGCTAAATTTGGAATCTTTCTAGAGAAGGAGTTTCTCTCGAAAGAAGTGAGTGGGAGGAAAGTAGAACTTGATGAGGTAACTGTACCTGCTCCCTTATTGGAAAGTAGTTCATCACAGAAACCGGTTCCTGTGACACCTACACCAATTAGTGAGGAAGTTAATGATGATGATCATGAAACTTCAGATCAAGTTGTTACTGAACCTCGTAGGTCAACCAGAGTAATATCCGTACCAGAGTGGTACGGTAATCCTATTCTGGAGGTCATGTTACTTGACCATGATGAACCTACGAACTATGAGGAAGCGACGATGAGCTCAGTTCCGCAAAATGGCTTGAGGCCATGAAATCTGAGATGGGATCCATGTATGAGAACAAACTACGGACTTTGATTGACTTGCCCGATGATTGGTGAGCCATTGAGATTAAATAGATCCTCAAGAGGAAGACGGACGCTGATAGTAGTGTTACTATCTACAAAGCTAGAATTGTCGCAAAAAGGTTTTCGACAAGTTCAAGGTGTTGACTACGATGAGAGTTTCTCATTCATATATATGCTTAAGTCTGTCTGAATCATGTTAGCAATTGCCGCATTTTATCAAATCTGGCAAATGGATAAACAAAACTGCATTCCTTAATGGATTTATTAAAGAAGAGTTGTATATGATGCAACAAGAAGGTTTTGTCAATCCTAAAGGTGCTAACAAAATATGCAAGCTCCAGTGATCCATCTATGCACTAGGGCAAGCATCTCGGAGTTGGAATATACGCTTTGATAAATTGATCAAAGCATATAGTTTTATACAGACTTGAGGTGAAGCCTATATTTACAAGATAGTGAGTGGGAGCACTACAACATTTCTGATAAGTATATGTGAATGACATATTGTTGATCGGAAATAATGTAGAATTATTTTGCAAAGCATAAAGGAGTGTTTGAAAGGAGTTTTTTCAAAGAAAGACCTCGGTGAAGCTGCTTACATATTGAGCATCAAGATCTATAGAGATAGATCAAAACGCTTGATAAGTTTTTTCAGTGAGTACATACCTTGACAAGATTTTGAAGTAGTTCAAAATAGAACAGTCAAAGAAAGAGTTCTTGCCTGTGTTACAAGGTGTGAAATTGAGTAAGACTCAATGCCCGACCACGGCAGAAGATAGAAAGAGAATAAAAGTCATTCCCTATGCCTCAGCCATAGGTTCTATAAAGTATGCCATGCTGTGTACCAAATCTATTGTATACCCTACACTGATTTTAGCAAGGGAGTACAATAGTGATCAAGGAGTAGATCACCGAACAATGGTCAAAATTATCCTTAGTGGAATAAGAATATGTTTCTCGATTATGGAGGTGACAAAAGGTTCGTCGTAAAGGGTTACGTCGATACAAGTTTTGGCACTGACCCAGAGGACTCTAAGTCTTAATTTGGATACATATTGAAAGTGGGAGCAATTAGCTACTAAGGTGTGATCATGTTTTGCTTGTGAGAGAACTTTAGTCAACGGGTCTGCCATATTCAGATCCGTATTTATTTTGCAAATTTAAGTAGCTCTGTGCAGAGCATTGTAGTCATAGAAATTTGCAAAATACATACGGATCTGAATATGGCAGACCCGTTGACTAAACTTCTCTCACAAGCAAAACATGATCACACCTTAGTACTCTTTGGGTGTTAATCACATAGCGATGTGAACTAGATTATTGACTCTAGTAAACCCTTTGGGTGTTGGTCACATGACGATGTGAACTATGGGTGTTAATCACATGGTGATGTGAACTATTGATGTTAAATCACATGGCGATGTGATCTAGATTATTGACTCTAGTGCAAGTGGGAGACTGAAGGAAATATGCCCTAGAGGCAATAATAAAGTTATTATTTATTTCCTTATATCATGATAAATGTTTATTATTCATGCTAGAATTGTATTAACCGGAAACATAATACTTGTGTGAATACATAGACAAACAGAGTGTCACTAGTATGCCTCTACTTGACTAGCTCGTTGATCAAAGATGGTTATGTTTCCTAGCCATTGACATGAGTTGTCATTTGATTAACGGGATCACATCATTAGGAGAATGATGTGATTGACTTGACCCATTCCGTTAGCTTAGCACACGATCGTTTAGTATTCTGCTATTGCTTTCTTCATGACTTATACATTTTCCTATGACTATGAGATTATGCAACTCCCGTTTACCGGAGGAACACTTTCTGTGCTACCAAATGTCACAACATAACTGGGTGATTATAAAGGTGCTCTACAGGTGTCTCCGAAGGTACTTGTTGGGTTGGTGTATTTCGAGATTAGGATTTGTCACTCCGATTGTCGGAGAGGTATCTCTGGGCCCACTCGGTAATGCACATCACTATAAGCCTTGCAAGCATTGCAACTAATGAGTTAGTTGTGGGATGATGTATTACAGAACGAGTAAAGAGACTTGCCGGTAACGAGATTGAACTAGGTCTTGAGATACCGATGATCGAATCTCGGGCAAGTAACATGCCGATGACAAAGGGAACAACGTATGTTCTTATGCGGTCTGACCGATAAAGATCTTCGTAGAATATGTGGGAGCCAATATGAGCATCCAGGTTCCGCTGTTGGTTATTGACCGGAGACGTGTCTCGGTCATGTCTACATATATCTCGAACCCGTAGGGTCCGCACGCTTAAAGTTTCGATGACATTTATATCATGAGTTTATATGTTTTGATGTACCGAAGGTTGTTCGGAGTCCCGGATGTGATCACGGACATGACAAGGAGTCTCAAAATGGTCGAGACGTAAAGATCGATATATTGGACGACTATGTTTGGACACCGGAAAGGTTTCGGACATTTATCGGAGAACCGGGGGTTACCAGAACCCCCTCCCCCCCCCCCCCCCCGGGAACTAATGGGCCTTGTTGGGCCCTAGTGGAGAGAGAGAGGGGCCGGCCAGGGCAAGAGGCGCGCCCCCTCCCCTTGAGTCCGAATAGGACAAGGAAGGGGGGGCGGCGCCCCCCTTGCCTTTCCCCTTGAGGGAGTCCTGGATTAGGGAGTCCTCGGACAGCCGACTACATCCTTTGGCCGGACTGTTGGACTATGAAGATACAAGATTGAAGACTTCGACCCGTGTCTGGATGGGACTCTCCTTGGCGTGGAAGGCAAGCTTGGCAATAAGGATATGTAGATCTCTTCCCTTGTAACCGACTCTGTGTAACCCTAGGCTCCTCCGGTGTCTATATAAACCGGAGGGTTTAGTCCGTAGGACAACAACAATCATACCATAGGCTAGCTTCTAGGGTTTAGCCTCTACGATCTCGTGGTAGATCTACTCTTGTAATACTCATATCATCAAGATCAATCAAGCAGGAAGTAGGGTATTACCTCCATCGAGAGGGCCCGAACCTGGGTAAACATCGTGTCCCCCGCCTCCTGTTACCATCCGCCTTGGACGCACAGTTCGGGACCCCCTACCCGAGATCCGCCGGTTTTGACACCGACATTGGTGCTTTCATTGAGAGTTCCACTGTGTCGTCATCATAAGGGTTGATGGCTCGTCTTGTTGTCAAGGACAACATCACCTTTGGGGGAGCCCTGGTTGTAGGCCAAACTCTCCGACTAGGCGGTTTCGTCATGACCGCCTGTCCGGCCGCTGCGCCGACGATGACTTCTCGAGTCATCGAAAACAGCCTCCACGTCGGCTCGGAATTCGCCGAGCAGTTGGATCCAATGGAGCTCTCTTCCTTGAACGAGCTCTTGGATCGAATCGCCGCCTTGGGAGTCGCTATGAACTATGATCAAATCGATCTTAAACCCGACCAAAGGGAGATTAACTCCCCGCCGGTCACCCATCAGATAGCGGTGATGGAGGAGCAATGCGGCGATTCTTCCTCTATCTTGACGACAAACTATGTCCGGATTCCCGAGCTCTCCGAGCCGGATACCCGTCTACAGGAGGACATGGCCCAAACCTTGAACTTAGAATCAGGCAGCGGGCCAGACCTATTGGGCAACATCCCGGAGCCCGAACTTCCAAGATCGGAAACTCCTCCGCCCCTGGGTCTCAGATCGGGTCAGGGTTCGGACCTAAATATACCCACCCACCCAGATATAAGCGATCTTTCCCACATTAGACAAGAGCCCCAAGAGATAGTACACCACTATTGGGCCAGATTCCTCCTTGTAATGAACAAGGTCAAGGACTGTCGCGAGGAAGACGCAATTTCATTCTTTTGCGATAATTGCACGGACAAGGGAATCCTCAACGCCATAATTCACCGTGACATAGCACACTTCGCTGACTTGGCGGCCATAGTACGGAAGTACTGTGCGATGGAAAGCGCCTAGAAAACCCAAACAAAATTTTGGGATCCTCCGGCTCTGACAAAACCCCCAGTCCGAACTAAAAGGGTGCACTCTCGTAAGTCGCCCGACCCAATTACAAAGAAGCAAAAGCCCACTACAGGGCGTGGAACCGTATTGGAGGGATGGCTTAATGGGCCATGCAAAATTCACAGCACAGCGGATACCATACCAACACACAGCCTTAGAGCATGTTGGGTACTCCGGCAGGTGGCCAAGAGCGGTGAGGATCTCCTCGTCAACAATACCGCAGAGCACCATCCCGTGGATAACAACAATACAGTATTGGCAGTCTTCGAGACCTTCGCCTCAAATAATAGGCGTAAGCGAGCACTCCGCAACCTTGCCGAAGTCTGCCACGTGGCAGCATTAAATCCATGGAGCGATACGGCCATCACCTTCAATGCCAGTGATGAACCTAAATTCCGAACAGCCAGAGCACCAGCCGCCTTGGTACTTAGTCCAATTGTGGACGGCTTCCGGCTTACTAAAGTGCTCATGGACGGCGGCAGCGGACTAAACCTCATCTATGAGGAGACTCTTCAAAAAATGGAAATAGACAGAAGCCGCATTGAGCAAAGCAGCATGACCTTCAGAGGAATCATCCCTAGTCGGGAGGCACGATGTGCTGGGAAAATCACACTAGATGTGGTATTCGGCACACCGGAGAATTATAGGTCCGAAGAAATCACATTCCAAGTGGCCCCGTTCAATAGCGGATACCACGCCCTTCTAGGGCGGGAGGCATTCACGATCTTCCAAGCCATACCCCATTACGGGTACATGAATCTCAAAATGCCCGGGCCCAATGGAATCATCACTCTAACTAGTGATCCGGACATAGCACTCCGCGCCGAAAATAAAACTGTCGCACTGGCCCTCGAGGCGTTATCCGAAGCCCTCGCGGCCGAGGAATTAACTGCGCTGCGCTCCACAGTGGACAGAGACGACGTGATACTTGACAAAAGATCCAAGTCCACCTCTTTTAAACCAGCGGATGAGATAGTCAAATTCCAAGTCCACCCAACAGACCCTACAAAAACAGCATCCATCGGGGCACCGTTAAACCCCACAGTAGATGCCGCACTACGGGAGTTCTTGCGTGAAAATTGGGACATATTCGCCTGGCATCCTTCAGACATGCCAGGAATCCCACGCAGGCTGGCCTAGCATAGCCTTAACATTCTAAAGGGATTCAAGCCGGTCAAGCAGACTCTTCGGCGTTTCTCTAAACCTAAGCGACAAGCCATGGGAGAGGAGCTAGCCAAGTTACGGGAGGCCGGATTCATTAGAGAAATAAAACATCCGGACTGGCTAGCAAACCTGGTGATGGTACCAAAGAAGGATAAATCCTGGCGCCTATGTGTCGATTTAAAGGACCTTAACAAGGCTTGCCCCAAGGATCCCTTCCCCCTCCCCCGCATCGATCAAATTATCGACACTACTGCAGGACACGACTCATTGTGTTTCCTCGATGCATACTCCGGATACCATCAAATCAAGATGGCGGGGTCCAATCAAGCCGCAACGGCATTTATCACCCCATACAGCCCCTTCTGTTTTAACACCATGCCTTTCGGGCTTAAGAACGCCGGTGCAACCTATCAACGCATGATTCAGACATGCCTAGAAACACAGTTGGGCAAAACAGTGGAGGCATATGTAGACGATGTGGTCTTTAAAACCAGACACATCGAATCCTTAATAGACGACTTGAGGCTCACGTTCGACAATCTCCGAACATACGACATCAAGCTCAATCCGGAAAAATGCGTTTTCGGCGTGCCCGCCGGAAAGCTCATGGGCTTCATCGTCTCCAGTAAAGGAATTGAAGAAAATCCGGCTAAAATCCGAGCTCTGTCACAGTTGGCTATCCCAACAGACCTCAAGCAAATCCAGAAATTAACTGGATGCGTGGCGGCCTTAAGCCGCTTTATCTCCCGATTAGGAGAAAAGGCATTACCCCTTTATCGCCTTCTTCGGCGCACTGAACACTTTGAGTGGACGGATGCGGCCACGACCGGATTGGAAGAAATAAAAGCCATCCTGGCCACCAACCCAATCTTGGCCACGCCAAATGTCGGCGAACCGATGTTGTTATATATAGCGGCAACTCACCAAGTTGTAAGCGCAGTGCTCATCGTCGAACGAGAGACGGACGGACATAAATTCCCATTTCAAAAGCCGGTATACTATGTATCCACTGTCCTCACTCCATGCAAATCACGGGACCCACATTATCAAAAGATAGCATACGCGGTATTCATGGCATCCCGGAAATTACGACACTACTTTCAAGAGTGTTCAATTACGGTGGCCTCGGAAGTACCACTCAACGACATAATAAATAACCGCGATGCCACGGGCCGGATTGGTAAATGGGCTATCGAGCTCCTCCCGTTCGACATAACATATAAACCACAGCGAGCCATTAAGTCGCAAGTACTGGCTGATTTTTTCGCCGAATGGACAGAAGTCGAACTCCCTAAAGAATATGGCACGTACTCCAACTGGATCATGCACTTTGACGGCTCTAAAATGTTGGCGGGTCTGGGGGCTGGTGTCGTCCTGACATCCCCCACCGGAGATACAATCCAGTACGTACTCCAAATACTATACACAGACTCCAACAACGCAGCAGAATACGAGGCCCTGTTACACGGTCTCCGGATGGCAGTCTCCATGAGCATTCAACGCCTAGAGGTGCGGGGGGATTCGAACCTCGCAATATCTCAAATAAACGGAGACTTCGACGCCAAGGATCCAAAAATGGCGGCTTATCGCAATGCCGTCCTCAAAATGTCAGCTCGGTTCAAGGGGCTTGAATTCCACCATGTGGCCCGGGAAAACAATCAGGCGGCGGATATCCTCGCCCGCATAGGCGCTAAGCGCGACCCTGTCCCACCTAATATCTTCTTGGAAAGGCTTTTTAAGCCATCCGTGGTATGGGAAGGAGAGACCGGTAACAATAGTCCGGACCCGGCCACAACTCCAGATACCGAACACTCTGACGTAATCGGCGGCTCTGCCACCGAAATAACACCTTCCGCCCACGTGATTATGGCTATCATCGCCCCGTGGACAGAACCCTTGCTGGCCTACCTAACTAGGCAGGAACTACCTGAGGACCCAAACGAGGCACGTTGCATCGTGCGGCGGTCTAAGGCCTACAAGGTCCACGAGGGAGAGCTTTATAAGAAAAGCGTTACCGGAGTCCTTCAAAGGTGCATCTCCGAAGAGGAAGGACGACAACTTTTGGCAGAAATTCATGCTGGACTCGGCGGTCACCACGCCGCAGCTCGGGCCCTTGTAAGCAAGGCCTTCCGTACAGGTTTCTACTGGCCGACGGCCCGAGCAGACGCACAGGACCTTGTCCAACGTTGCGTCGGTTGCCAGCTTTTTGCAAACCAAAGCCATATGCCGCCTACCGCTCTCCAAACAATCCCCATTACTTGGCCCTTTGCGGTCTGGGGGCTTGATATGGTCGGACCCCTCAAAGGGGGAAGCCATAAGAAAAATACTTATTGGTCATGGTGGATAAATTCACCAAATGGATAGAAGCCAAACCAGTTAAAACGGCCGAATCCGGACCAGTGATAGACTTCATATCTAGGGTTGTACACCGTTATGGCGTCCCCCACAGCATCATCACCGATAACGGCTCGAACTTTACAGCCGACGAGGTAAAACTTTGGTGCAGCAACATGGGCATCAAGCTCGATTACGCTTCTGTCTATCACCCGCAAACTAACGGTCAAGTCGAGCGAGCAAATGGTCTTGTCATGAGAGGCATTAAACCCAGATTAGTGCGGTCCTTAAAGGAATCAAACACACACTGGGTAGAGGAGCTCGACTCCGTACTATGGGGGCTGCAGACCACGCCGAATCGCACTACCGGATACACACCTTTTTTTGGTGTACGGCGCAGAGGCGGTACTGCCCTGCGACATTATTCATGACTCACCTCGAGTGCGCATGTATGAAGATAAAGAAGTCGAGCTTGATCGGCAGGATAGTTTGGACGCCCTGGAGGAGGAGCATGACGTGGCAAAAGCCCGTTCCGCATTCTATCAGCAACAGGCTCGAAGGTATCAAAGCAGAGAAGTATGGGCCAAAACTTATAACGTTGGCGAACTCGTTCTACGCCTACCGGAGAAGAAAAAGAACAAGCTCAAGCCCAAATGGGAAGGTCCCTTCATTATTGACCAAGTTCTGACTGGTGGAGCGTACCGTCCGCGGGACGCATCGGACAATCGACTCGAGCCAAACCCATGGAACGCAGCCAGACTCCGAAGGTTCAACGCCTAGTGCCGGACTCTATGTTCGTCTCCTTACCTCTGTCAATTTTTTATATATCCGTTATCTGTCTTTTATTTCTTTCTTTCTTCCCTTTTTCAAGGCCTTAAAAGGCTAAGATGTGTCTTGACCACACAATCTTGACGCGCTAGCCGCGCTCATTATACCTGGGGGCTTCTTATACAGAAGCTTAATATAACTATTTTTCGGGCTCTATGCCCCACACATGTGTTATTCTTCCGCATGTACCTTTTTTCACCATTATATGCATCGATATGACTTAAGTTTTGGCCAAGCTGGGTTGCCTGGCTCTTGTGTTTATGCCCTACGTTCCCGTTAATTCGGCTAGGGCATAAGGGGAGCACCTCTGCGATTGTTACTGCGGGGTCAGCCGGATGTGTACCTCGGACTGGGTGAAGTCGAAAGCTAGCGTTCTTAAGGGAATACTCGGTCGGTGAACAAAAGATGACTTTTATTTATTTTAATACATGCCCCCAGATGCTTATATCCTGCATCTCTTTTCGCAGTTCGGACATGCACATTAGGGCATGCGTACCCAGGGAAAGGAACCCTTAACGGAACTATTCTCCCTGGAAGATGTTTCTTACTATCCATGTAATATAACATAGCTAGTTGGGTACTTGTCTGTTCAAGCACTTATGACCCCTACGCCTGGTTTCCACGCGTACCCCGATTTTTACATAACTGAGCGGGTATTCGGATATACTCCGGACTGTCAGGTCCAGAGGTTGAAGCGAAAAGGTCTGCCATGACAAATGATTTACAATCCGGCTAGGGACAATACATGTCACTTGAAGTACACAGTCACTTAGACTGACTAAATTCTTCTTCTATACCATCCAACAGGCTGTCTAGCCTACAATCCTGTTGGGAATACTTTGCGGCTAATTCTACTTGGTCATACACCAAACTGACGGGGACCTCTTTCCAATCGGGCCCCACAGGTCCGACCTCGGCCATGTGGTTCGGGTCAGCGTTGGTATACCGCGTCTTCACCATGGCCCAGGCTTCCCTTGCACCTTGTCAGCAGGCTGATATCTTCCATAACCGGAAGCGCCGCCGTGCTCCCTTGAGCTTCTCTATGAGCTCCCCCATGCCTCCTGGCAGGGAGGCGGATGGCCACAAGGCTTGGGCAATGCCCTGCATCACCTGCCGAACATGTTCGTGTAGTTGTGAGAGCTCTGGCAGAAGATCACCTGCAGACCCGGGCATTTCCTCTGCGGGATGACCCGTCAACATACCTACAGATATAACTCTGTTAGCCGGTTTCTTCGCCGAACTCCATTAAAAGTTCGTTCAAGCACTTACTAAAAATGCCGCGTCGAAGCCTCTTATTCTCCTTTACGGAGTCAGCAAGTTGGGCCCGAACATCTTTCAGTTCAACATTCAGCCGGACATTGGCATCTTGGAGATCATTTTTCTCCTGCCTAACCTGCTTAAGCACGCGCTCACCAGCCTTTAACTGTCGTTGAGCATGTTGCTCATCCCCTTGCACTACCTCCGGATTAACCCCGGGATCATGTGCAGAATCTATTGTTAGATTTGCATGCATGCCGCATACTAACCGGTACATGTCATTCTTTTTGATAGAGACAAGTGTTACCAGAGAGGGCCTTCTCGGACTCCTTCATTGCGGAAACTGCGGCCCGTAGCTAGGCTTTGCACTCTTCCAGCTCTTGAGTCAATTGGGTATTCTTCTCCGTAAGAACCTGCACAATAATGACCTTAAATCAGTTGTGTCAACTGTTTCAATTCTCAGGGGCTACTGATATACATAATCATCAGATTTCTTACCCGTATATCCTTTACATTATGGTCCGTGGCTCTGGCAAGACCATTTTGAGCAGCACGGATGTACGCGTCTCCTGAGTTGAAGGCATCATACGCCTCTTGGGAGAAACAAGTGTCATGGAGTACGGCCCGGCGACGCCTGTGATTCATAGCCTATCTGCATGCTCTGTAGGAGGAACATCCGGCGTTCGCCCCATGTTAGCGTCCGCATCTATGTCCGGGTCTGGAGCCCGACTGGTGGAGGCGTGACCGGCAGCCTCTCCGGATATAGTCCAGCGAGCGTTTTTCCTACTAGGAAACATGAACGTTATTATATTTTAAAAGACGACAACCACGGAGCGGGGTTCTGTATCATACCTCTGCGACGGCGTCTCAGTCCTAACCGCCTTCCTTTTAAGCCTACCCAGCTTCGGTGCCCCTTGTTGGTGAATCACTGCAGGTTCGGCATGGCGTCCTGAGGGCCTTCCCTGTAAAACACCATATGTGTGCGGTAGGTGAAGTGCAGAAAAGGGGATCCTTCTCGGAAGTTGGGACTCCGGTTTTACTTACATTCGATGCAGGGAGTAGTCCAGGATAATCGGCTATGATGGCCACCATGGCATCATCGCAGCTCAATTGGTAGAGCGTCCTGTCAATCAGTTCCACAAATATGTCCGGATCCTCTTCGAGTCCGGGATCAAGGACCCGGTCAGGGTCCTCTGGTTGTGGAGGTGGGCTGTGGACCTCCCTCACAGCTTTTCGCAGCTCCTACTATGAAATGGCAAGGTAAATATTTATGACAAAGAATGCGGGAAGGTCTGGGGTAGAAAGTGACAGCTCACCCAGCTTGGAGGGTTGTACATGGAGAATCCATCTCGTGGCTTAATGCGGATGAACTCCTCTTCCTCCCCCTTATATAAATCGGACAGTATATTCACTAGAGCAGCGACGGAGTCCGACCCCTTACTACCGCAGTGGGTAGCATCGTCTTCTCCATTGAAGTGCCACATGGGTTTTCCCCGATATTGAAGTGGCTGCACCCCCCGCATTATACATATTGACATAGCCTCGATTATTGTCAGTCCTGATTGAGCCAGCATTTTTATCCGGCCCATCAGGTAAAGGACTTCTCCGTTATCTTCCTCCTGGGGGCCCCGAGGGCGCCAGCTGCGGCGTTTCTTCAAGGGAGCGTTGTCGAACTCAGGAAGGCCCATCCGAATAGGGTCCGGAAGGGGGACGTCCTCCATATATAACCACTCCGAAGGCCAGTCCTCGGATGTCTTCTTCGGAGTACCGGACAGGTATCCGGTCCCGGCGATGCGCCATATTTCGGCTCCGCCCACTTGGTATATTGACCCCTCCTGTGTATGGGGTACGAGGCAGAATAGTCTCTTCCATAGCTCGAAATGAGCTTCGCAGCCCAGAAACAGCTCGCAAAGGGTGACATAGCCAGCGATGTGTAATATGGAGGCGGGAGTGAAATTATGCAGCTGGAGGCTGTAGAACTCCAGGAGCCCGCGGAGGAACGGACGAATTGGAAATCCAAGCCCTCTTAATAAGTAAGGGACAAGGCATACCCGCTCCCCCATGGATGGGTTGGGAAAGCTCTCCGCTTGCTCCCTGCCATTATAGGTGGCGAGCCCGGCTCGAACGGGGACCATATACGCTGGAGGGAGAGATCCCTGGGTCTGTAACTCTACTAATTGGCTGTGGGGGACGGAACACTTCTTCCAATTGCCGGGCTTCGGGCTACGGGAGCGAGAGGAGGAGCTGCGACGGCCGGCCATGTTGGAATGGATTTTTTCCGGGCGCACTCCGATGGATACTCGCTGTGGGAAGATGGTGTGATCTGGATCTGAGAATCCCCGTCTCTTTAATAGACGATTTACTCACATGGCTAGGGTGGCAAATGTAAAAATGTCCTGGCTTCTCGCATCCGCTCGACACATGGAAGATAGCCATTATTAGGTGCGGAAGCCAAGGAGTGCAACATTTATGGGAAGCCAGACACTACTCAACAGGTATTCAGAATTTGGAGAAGAACCCGCCTTGCAATGCCGAAGACAATATGCGCGCCGGACTCATCGATTGAAGCTTGGTTCGGGGGCTACTGAGGGAGTCCTGGATTAGGGGGTCCTCGGACAGCCGGACTACATCCTTTGGCCGGACTGTTGGACTATGAAGATACAAGATTGAAGACTTCGACCCGTGTCCGGATGGGACTCTCCTTGGCGTGGAAGGCAAGCTTGGCAATACGGATATGTAGATCTCCTCCCTTGTAACCGACTCTGTGTAACCCTAGCCCCCTCCGGTGTCTATATAAACCGGAGGGTTTAGTCCGTAGGACAACAACAATCATACCATAGGCTAGCTTCTAGGGTTTAGCCTCTACGATCTCGTGGTAGATCTACTCCTGTAATACTCATATCATCAAGATCAATCAAGCAGGAAGTAGGGTATTACCTCCATCGAGAGGGCCCGAACCTGGGTAAACATCATGTCCCCGCCTCCTGTTACCATCCTCCTTAGACGCACAGTTTGGGACCCCCTACCCGAGATCCGCCGGTTTTGACACCGACACCTCTCTCCCACTCCTTCCTTCCCCCTCCTTCTTGGACTAGGAAAGGGACGGGCAAACCTACTTGGAGTAGGTTTCCCCCTCCTAGGGCGCGCCACCCCCTTGGCTGGCCCTCTCCTCCTCCCCCCTTTATATACGGAGGGGGGGGCACCCCATAGACTCAACAATTGATCTCTTGATCTCTTAGCCGTGTGCGGTGCCCCCCTCCACCATAATCCACCTCGATAATATCGTAGCGGTGCTTAGGTGAAGCCCTGCGTCGGTAGAACATCATCATCGTCACCACGTCGTCGTGCTGACGGAACTCTCCCTCAAAGCTCGGCTGGATCGGAGTTCGAGGGACGTCATCGAGCTGAACGTTGCTGAACTCGGAGGTGTCGTGCGTTCGGTACTTGATCGGTCGGATCATGAAGACGTACGACTACATCAACCGCGTTGTGCTAACGCTTCCGCTTTCGGTCTACGAGGGTACGTGGACAACACTCTCCCCTCTCGTTGCTATGCATCACCATGATCCTGTGTGTGCGTAGGATTTTTTTTGAAATTACTACTCTCCCCAATAGGGGGGAGGAGGAGACAAGGGAGAGGAAGATAGAGTGGGGAAGTTTTAATCGGCCTCCGTGAGCCGGAGTAAATATAAGAAGAGGATTGAGGATAGAGTCGATAATTCATTTCTGGGCCCAGGCTCATCTGCACCCGCGTTGACAGAAAAATCAAAACAAATACTAGAAAAATCCAAAAAAAAATACAATTTTTTGTTTGGTAGATAATTTGATGTGTGAGGTTTGCTCCAATTTTCAAGTCATTTGTATATCTGAGCAGCTCTCGGCAAATATACAAATCCGGGGTCTGTAAAAAAGTTTACTGTTCACACACTGTTCTGACCTGATTTGTCTTTTTTGTTGAGAGCTACTCAAATGCTCAAATGATCTAAAAATTGTAGCAAACCTCACGCATCAAATTATCTACTACACAAAAAATGGATTTTTTTGAATTTTTCTAGTTTTTGTTTTTTAATTTTTTTTTGTCCGGGTGCAGATGAGCCTGGGCGTAGAAACGCCGCACTCAAATTTTTTACTCCACTAACCTTTATAAGGGATCAGGTAGCTGCAGTTTAGAGGAGAAAAAGAAGCCAAATATACTCCCTTAGAGCATCTACAGCCGGGCGTTTGAGGGATCATATTTGATATATCCGGTCGTAGATGCTCTTACGATGAGATAAAGGATGGGTTAGAAATGCACTAAGAGCAACTCCAAAAGACCGACCCATTTTGTCCGCCTACGTTCGTTTGGGTCGGCGCGGACAAAAGTGGCGGCCCAACGCGCCGACCCAAACCCAAATCACGTCCGCGTCGCGTCCGCGCCGACGCATTTGCGGCCCAAATTTGCGCCCCAAATGCGTCGGCGCGGACGCCGAACGGACGCTTCACGCGCCTTCTCGCTATCCGCCGCGTCCCCAGATGGCGGCCGTCCAACTACCCACTGCCCACGCGGCCAGCTTAATTTATGACCACGGGCCCACGTGTCAACGACGGCGCTCGTCCTTTTTTAAGTCGACCGTGCGGCGGGGCCGTCCTCATCCAAACTCGCCGTCCACATCTGCCAACCTTTGCTCCCTCATCACCGACAAACCCTAGCCACCATAACCACAGCGAGATGGGCCTCTTCTCCGGCGCCAGCGGCAGCAAGGCCAAGGGCAATTCCCCCGCCACCCCTTTCCCCTCAGAGTTCCTCCCGCCTCCGCCGGCGTCGGCGCCTCGCCGGCAGAGGCAGCACGTGGACGTGCCAGTGCACCAGGCGGAGTGGCACTGGCAGCACCGCCAGCCTCTGTCGTATCCCGACGTGACGCTGCCGCACGACTGGCATCTGGATCCAGATAAGATTCTAGTGCCGGCGGCGCCGCGGACGGCTCGTGCTCACGCGGAGGAGGTGCGGTGCTGCTGACGCCGGAGCAGCGCCGCGACCCCGCCTACGCAACCGACTCGCCCAACTGGGCGCGGTGGTTCGCCTTTGAGCACGAGGAGGCGAGGCGACGGAGCGTGCGCGAGGTCGACTGGAGGTCGCCGCCACCAGCGCTCGTCGTCCGCGAGGAGGACCAGGCGGCGGAGGACGCCTACTAGGCGGCCCTTGCGGCCGTCTACCGGGAGAGCGAGGAGGACGAGCGGCATAGGGCGGAGGCGGCGAAGGCGGAAGAGGAGGCTCGGTACGAGGCGGCAATGGTGCAGGCCCTTGCCCTCTCCGCGGCGGGCGATAGCGTGGTACCACCGGTGGCCCCGCCGTCCCCTATCAAGCCGGAGCCAGAGCGGGAGCCGTCCCCCATCGAGCGCTACTCCTGGACGGGAGTAGTGCGTGAGTGGGTACGCGCGCCGCCGGTCTGGATGGGAGCGACGCCGGCGCAGGAGCAGGCGTACTTCGAGCACTGGCGCAAGATCAGGGTGGCCAAGGAGCGCCGCGATGGCGAGTACCTCGAGATGCTTGAGAGCGACCTCGAGGAGGAGGAGCGCGAGGCCGAGGAGGAGGCGCGCCAGGCCACGGCTACACAGGCGGCCGCACACACCCCCGCGCCGGCACTGCCTGCGCCAACACAGCCCGACATGACGACGCTCTAGAACACGGTGTTCGCCTAGGCCGGGCCGGCGCCGACATCGACCTCACGGACCCCGAGGACGACGACGCCTAGGGCAGCGCGCCGCCTCGTAGTTTAGGCTATTTTTTATTTTTTTAAATGCAAATGTGGACGCGTGGACTCTCGCCGGCCTTCCTGGCCGGCTTTAATGTTTAATTAATGTTGTTTCTCTTTTTTAATATGCATGCGTTTATTTTTTTAGCGCCGTCAAAATGGGTCCATGCCGCGTTGGGCACACGCGCCGACCCAAATGCGGAAGCGGACATCCGTGTCCGTCTGGCTGACCCAAACGGACAAAAATCGGATGAAATCGCCGTCCGTTTGGGTTGGCCCGTTGGAGTTGCTCTAAGAGCATCTCTAGCAGACCCCGCATAAGTGGTCAAACCCGAATTTTTTTGGCGTTTTACAGTTTTGGGCGAAAAAAGTGTTCAGAACAGAAACCGTAAAAGTGGTCCAACCCGTAATTTTTTTAAGGGCCACCACAAATGCACACCCGAAATCCTTATCTTGGGAGGTTGGAAGACCGAATTTAGGGGCCCCCATATACCGGTCAAACCTCGCCGGAGCAAACACGCCGCCGCGGAGTTTGCCGGAATCCGCCCTAAACTCGCCGGAATTCATCACCGCACATCGGAAAAGGCCGCTAGACGCCGCAATCGCTCGTCGCCGGTTCGAATTGGACGAGCTCGACATCGTCGTGGCCTCCCATGACCTCAGCCTGGCCGCCGGAATCCTCCCGACGCGGCAGGCAAAGGGGCACGGCTCGCCTGGCAATAGAGCAAGGCGCGGACGATGGAGGCGACGGGGCGTGGCCGGCAAGGCGGGGCGCGGACGATGGAGGCGACGGGGCGTGGCCGGCGAGGCTGGGCGCGACCGGCGCGGTGATGGGGCGCGACCGGCGCGGTGATGGGGCGCGACCGGCAGGGACGGGACGCGACCGATGGACGATGGGGCGCGGCTGACGGGCGACAGGGCATGGCCTGCGGGCGACGGGGCGCGGCCGACGGGGTTGGGCGCGATCGGCGTGGCCGGCGCGGCCGGCTGGAGGAAGGGGCGGCAACGGCCGGACTGGAGGAAGGAGCTCTTTATTCCAGTTTTGCAGTTTGTTTTACAGTATCTGGTCGGCCGCGCTAGTTTTCCACCCACAAATATGATCTTCATGAAACTGCAAATGTGTTTTGCAGGTTAAGTTTTTGCGGGGTCTGCTAGAGTTGCTCTAACATACGGCTTGAAATAAAGAGCCGTTTGTCCTCAACCCTGGTCGAGATGACAAGTGTGTCTCAACAAGTTTTAGCCTTTAAAGCCGCCTTCGCTGTACACGCGCCGGATTCCTCAGCACAGTTCCCTCCCTCCCCTTCCAAGACGGGGCACGCCCACGCCCTAGACCGGAGCTTGGTGGTCAAACACCTGGCGAAGCGGCAGTGCTGCTCCCCGCCGCACCGCATCAAAAAACCCTTTATCTTTCCGCGTGTCCGAGCGCAGCGGCAAATTTGACAAATTTGACCTATAATCGAAATCAAATCACAGAATGAACTGGTTCGGAAACTATTTCACACCGCTGACCCTTTTGTGTAGCGCCCGCCACGCCGGCGCCACACCCTACGGTGCAGCGCCTAGCTCCGGGGCGTTGCACCAGTGTCCACCGTGGCAGCCCACGGGCCCGCACCCAGCAGTGCAACGCCTCTGAGCTAGGCGCTGCACCTGTAATGTGCAGCGGCTAGGCGCTGCACTGTGACTTATCCAGCCACTTGGCTGGGCCCCCCTCCCCCTCCCCCACCCCCCCCCCCCACCACACACTCTCTCACTCTCTCCCCCCTCCCCTGAGCTTTGCCCCCTCTCCCACTCTCCCCCCTCTCAAATCTTCTTCCAAATCTTGCAAATTTGAAGAATTTGTCCATGGATTTCGAAGTCAAACCCTCCCTCAAGGTAATAATCTCCGATCCCCTTGTTTTGATCGAAGTAAAGTTCTCCCATTGCTCATTTGTTGGTAGTTTGGGGAAACCCTAGTTTAGTTTGGATCTAGAGATTTGCATGGAGATGTGAGATGTTTGTTTGCCAATTTCTATGATTAGGTTTTGTTAGTATGCTAGGGTTATTCTTATGGGTGTTCTTATGTTGGTGCTAGGTTTAGGTTTAGGGCTAGGGTTATGGTTAGGGTTAGGTTTAGGGTTAGGGTTATGGTTAGGGTTAGGGTTGTTGTTTCATATATATATTAGGGTTTGTATTCGGTGTTAATCCATGGATTAGTACTCATGGAAGCAATGTTACCTTGTGTTCATTGCTTATAGGGATGGGAAGAACATGTGTGTTTGTTCATCATGGGGACAAAGACGCCTTTTTGAAAGGCAATAAAGAACCGGACCCGGATGAGCTTGACATTGTGTTTGATAGTAGTCCTAGCTATGCGGAGCTCTTGCAACAAGTTAGGAAAGATTTGAATTGGACGGACCCTAGTGATATAATTGAGTTGGAGGGAAGGCATAATGTTGGTTTTGGAATGCACATCCGTTGGAAGACAATGCGTGTAAACTCGGAGCAACATTGGGTTGCATACAAGGAGACGGTGGCCGAATCACTAGACAAGGCTCTTGAGTTATTTGCAATGAAGAAGGTTGAGTCAAGTTTGCATTTGGACTTGAACCGGAACCCCTCCCCTTTGGTTGCTAGTAGCCCCCCACCCTTGAAGCAAGATGAAATTGTTGAACCTCTTTTGACCCAAGAAGTGAGGCCAACATTGAGCCCGTGTAGAAACAACCAAGATGAATCTTTGCAAGAGGACAACGATGAGTATGCGGACGATGACAATGAAGTTGATCTCCATGACAACAATGTGGGTGATCTCGACAAATATCATTTGCAAGAGACAATGGACCATTCCATCCCTTTTTCCCGTGCATATGCATCGGACTCGGATGACGATGGTCCCGATGAACAAGTTGATGCGGAGGGGTTCACGGTGAAGGAGGCCGAAGCTTTCGAGAAGGTATTTGGTCGGGATCATCGGACTACATTGTTCAAGGATGTTAGTCTCGCGGATGAAGCCGTGGTAGATGGTGGCCAATGTGTATCTCTTGGGGTTAGGCCAAGCTCTCACCGTGATTTGGTAGACGACCAGAACCGGATTGCTAAAGGTTCTAAGTTCGACAGCTTGTTGGATTTGAAGATGTGGCTCGACAACTACTCGGTTACGCATTATCGTCCACACAAGGTGGTGCACTCGGACGTCAATGTGCGCTACACGGTTTCATGTGCATGTGAAGATGAAAAGGAGGTCCAACTTGGACTTAAAAGAGGCCGTGGTGGTGGTAGAGGTCGTGGAAAGGAGGTCCAACAAGGAGTGGCAAGACGCCATGGCGGTTGTCCATGGATTGTGCGTGCAAGACCATGGAAAGGAGGTCCTACTTGGCATGTAGTGAGTTGTGTGCCAACTCACATGTGCCAAGGCAAAAGGGTGGATGGCAAGATTGTGTCCCAAGACCACAAACAACTCACGTCCGAGTTCATCGCTTACAGGCTCTCGAACTCAATATCCACACTTCCAACAATGAGCGTCCAACATGTCATTGACCTTGTGAAAGCCATCTTTCATTACCAGGTGAAATACGGCAAGGCATGGAAGGCGAAGCAAGCCGCATTTAAGATGTTGTATGGTACATGGGAGGAAGCATACAACCGAATCCCTAGGTTGTTGTTAGCCATGGCCGCGACAAACCCGGGCATGGTTCATGTGGTCGAGCCTCATGGGCACCAAACAACGGTTCATGAAGGAAGGAAAGTTAGAGTATTTGGCCGTGCTTTTTGGGCGTTCGAGCAATGTGTGAGGGCTTTCGAACATTGTAGGCCGGTCATCGCAATTGATGGCACGTTCTTGACCGGACAATACAAGGGCAACTTGTTGGTTGCGATAGCAAGTGATGCCAATAACCGGGTGTTGCCATTGGCATTTGCTTTGGTTGAGGTGGAAAACAATGACAACTGGGAGTGGTTTCTGCATCTTTTGAGGACGAAGGTGTTACCCGCTCAAAGGGAAATTTGTGTCATATCGGATCGGAATCAAGGAATTCTTAACGCCGTGGAGATTGACATTCCCGGGCATGCTCCGTTGCACCATCGATGGTGCATGAGGCACTTTTGTTCGAACTTCTATAGGGCATGTGGCCTTAAGGAGTTGGCCGATGATCTTCAAGATTGTTGTCTCGCTTTCTCCGATAAGCGCTTCGCCACTTTGTACAACAAATTGCTCGCACACAAAAAACTTGATCCCGGGGGTCAAGACTTTCTCAATAGGCACATTCAATACCGGAACAAGTGGGCACGTGCTTTTGATGAAGATGGCCGGAGATACGGTCAAATGACAAGCAATATGGCCGAATGCTTCAATAGGGTGCTCAAAGGTGCACGTGGATTACCCGTGACGGCAATAGTTCAATACACATTTGACAAGATGAATGCGTACTTTGTAAAGTACTCGATGGAAACCGATGCACAGATAGCGGGTGAGAACCCACGGAAGTACAAGTACAAGTTCCCACCCAAAGTTGATGAATGGTTGCTATTTCAATCATGGAAGGCGGACTCAGAAGAAGCTATATTATATGACAATGAGGAGTGGAAGTACGAAGTGAAAGAGCCAGGAGGAACCACAAACGATGGCCGGCAACATGGAGGTCGGGCTTTCAAGGTGTCGTTAACACAATGTGATTGCACTTGCGGGAGGCCATTGTTGCTTCATCTCCCATGCTCACATTTGTATGCCGCCGGCCGCGTTAGGAATGTGGACATCAATCACCCACGCACCGTGAGGGAGTCCCAGTTCTCAATCATGACGGTATCAAAGTGTTAGGCAAGCGAAGATGTGAAAAGTGCGAATGGAAAAGCAAAAAGGGCTAACCACAAAGTTCATCATTGGAGCTGAAGGGATGACCGAGTTGCCTTTCCTGACTAATGCGTTGTACTGGTGCTGGGCTACCTCATCAAAAACGGTGGGTTCCTCCAGAATTTCCTCAGCATACGCCGGCTGGCATACCTCCACGCGGGTACTTGCAAGAAACCATGTGAGATAGTTGTTGAACGCATACGGGCAGTGCTCACGAAGCTGGGCTCGTTTTCCAACCCTTGCTTGCTCCACACTAAGAGCGAACTGCACGACATACTTCCTGTGATGGCTGGCCCAATCCTTGATCTTCCGCTGCTTTTTTCTATCCAACCTGCAAGTTAGAAACAAGATATTAGCATCATCGAAACCGTCGAGAAGCTGCTAAGTGCTCAAGGTTAATTATATCTTACGCGTGTAGCAACTTGTCCGTGTCCTCCCACTCCGGCGGGTGTGACTGGAACAAACCAAACTGGCGGAACACCCGATGTGGCAGGTGAAGCTCAACCGCCCAGTTGCGTCTCAGTGGGCACCGCATATGCCAGAGATCCCTATCCCTAATGCACATCGGATTAAGCCTGAACTCTATAGGGTTACCAAAACTCTCTCCTTTTCCATACGGCTCCCATTCCACCTGCAAAATGGGATTCAATGCAAAATTGATATCGAGTGAAGATACAAGCATGATAATCACTTATGAAAGGTCGGTTCACCTGCTCAGGCGTGATGGCGTCCAGCTCGCTCTTGTACAACTTGTACGTTATAGAGGGATCATCCGTCGTCTCATTTAACACATCCCACTTGTAAGCCCAAGTGGGGAGCCGTAGTGGGTCGTCTTTATCGTCCCAATCCTCGTACTTCACGGTCTTAGGTCGTCCAACCGGCAAACGCTCCCAGCTCCATATGGAAAGTGTGAGCAGACAACCACCAATACCTCCAGTGTGCCTACAACTGGCATCGTCCAACTGCACATAAAAAAGAACATGGTCAAATTTGCCGCAAATGCGCATTGATAATGTATCAATGAAGTGAAAAGGAAACAACTTCATACCTGTCGATACAAGTAAGCTAGTGTCGCCGAACCCCAACTCCATTTGCTATCGAAGACGGTCAACGCCTTCAGCCACATCCATGGAGCGTTCTTGCCGGTGCCATCAGCAAACATTGTCCTCGATACCACGTACCACATGTAGACACGAGCATAAGTCTTCACCATGTCCTCATTAGCATCATCGAGGCAATGAGCGAAGTGCGATGATATCCACGTGAAAGTAGCGCCCGCTGCGACTCTTTCCTTCTTCTTATCTTCCCTTTCTGGCTCCCGAGGCTCCGGAGGAACCATACCGATAAGGGCTTGCATCTGCGCGCGCCACCCTTCAGAATCAGTGTTCATACATAAAGGATTGCCATCGATAGGAAGACCGGTGATCACAGCGATATCCTGCAGCGTCACGGTCATCTCCCCGGTCCGAAGATGGAAAGTGTGTGTCTCCGGCCTCCAATGATCAATAAGCGCGGTGAGTGCTGCAGCATTGTTGGGTGGCGTCGACCGGCGGACCAACTCAATGAAAGGGAGAAGTCCTGCCTCCCTAACATAAGGTGTGTACCGCTCATCATAGCTCATCCCTCCAAGGCTGATCCCGTGAGACCGAAGCTTCAGAGGTGCAAGCTCCTACAAACAAACAAATCATAACATTACATATGGGGCATTTGTGTTTGAACAAACATACAAAATTCATAACACCGGCCACTTTCAGTATTACCCGCTGCTGCACCGCCATAGCGTACGACCGGTGTTGATGGTCCCAGTGATCATCGAGAAGCCAAACCATCCTAACAATTTCAACAAAGCATTCATGTCAACACGATTATCTTTTCAATTCAAAAAAACTAAAGTAGGCCTACTACATGCAAGATCCAAAGCATATGGTGCTTCCCCCTACTTGGGCCTACTTCATACAAATAACATGTCAATCTATGTATCCAAACTTGTAACACCCCGAGAATCATGCTACAGTAACTCCCAGTGATTAAGCTAATCATGTTGCTAAACAGGGCTTGATCACATTTGAATCACATTCCTTTTCAAACTCCTAATTCAAACTTCAATTAAATTTAAAAGTGGAAAATAAAAGTTTTCAAAAATTTAAACAAAAATGTTCGGGCACTGCCAGAAATTGCACTGATAATTATTGTGGAGAAAACACATTTTTATAAAATACCTAAATACTTTTAAGTGAAATAAAACAGAAAAGAAAATAAACAAATAAAAAGAAAATGCAAAAGAAACAGAACAGGCAAAGGAAAAAAGAAAAAAAGGAGAAGGCCCTCCCCCCCCCACTGGACCCCTGGCCCAACTGGGCCGACCCCCGGCCCAGCCGGCCTAGCCCATCTCCCACTCCCCCTCGCCCCCTTCCCTGTTCCCCCGACCGGGGTCGGAACAGGGGCCGTCCCCGCCGCACCCCCTCGCCGGCGACGGGGAGGATAAGGACGCCAGCCCCCCCGCCTCCTCGGGCCTCTCTCCCACTCACCCCCGCTCACCTCTCGGCCCCTGCGCCTCTCTCTTTCCCCCCCCCCAGATCCGCGCCGCTCTCTCCTTCCCCACGCCCGACGCGGTCGCCGCCGTTCACCGTCGTTCACACGGCCACCGTGCCCACCTCGCCGCCCCACGTTGTCTCCAAGGACCGCCGTCGCCCGCTGCTTCGTCTGGTGCAGCCCGTTGGAGACCGGAGCCCCTACAACGAGCACACCGAGCTCGTCTTCAACTTCGGACGCCGGCGACCCCCTTCTTCCCCGGCGCCGACCTGCTGCTCCTAAGCCTCTCACCGGCCTCCGTGTGCCGCGCGGTGAGCCTCTCCCCCCTCCTCCCCTGTCTTTTCTCTCTCGCGCGCCCCCTAGCTGCTTCCCCACGCGCGCCCGAACGCCGCGCCGCGGAGCTCGCCGCCGGCGAGGCTCCGGTGACCTGTTGGTCACGGGCTCAAGCCCGTTGCACTCCCCACCTCGCGTAGATGCCCCCCAGCCCCTCCGCTTGCTCGATAGCCCGCCGTAGCCTCGTTTCCGTCGGGCACCCGTGCGCGTCGCCGCCTCCGCCGCTCGCCGGCGCCGATTCCGGCCAAGTCCGGCGAAGCCCCGGCCACCCCTGGATGCGGCGCTGCGAGCCCTTTCGAATGGGCCTAGCCCCGCTCCTCCCCGAGCCCCGTAGCGCGATTCCGGCCAACTCCGGCCAGGGGCCGCCGCTGTTTTGGTCGCCGGACTTGCTCCGACGCCGGCCGCCGACGTGGCCGGCCTGGGGCCACCCCAGGGCCACTGCCAGTGGGCCCTGTAGGTCCCAGTTGACTGGGTTGACCCAGTCAACTGCTGACTGGGCAGGCCCAGCCACTGACATGCGGGCCCCGCCGCAAAATTAAAAAAAAAAAGAGAAAAGGAAAAATGTTTTATAAATAAAAATAATTAGATTAACTAATCACTCACTGACATATGGGGCCCACCCCCTCTAATTAGACTGTTAGTTTAGTTTAAATTAATATTAGACTAACAGAGGCTGACATGTGGGTCCCACTGTACCCACCTGTCTGGTTTGACTGGTCAGCCGACCTGTTGACCTGCTGACGTCATCATTGCCTCATGCTGACGTCATCATTGCCTCATGCTGACGTCATAATTCATTTTTGCTTAATTTAAATAATTCCAGAAATTCAAATAAACTTTGAAAATTCATATCTTTTAAACCGTAACTCGGATGAAAATGTTTTCTATATGAAAATTGCTCAGAACGACGAGACGAATCCGAATACGCAGTCCGTTCGTCCACCACACCTCCCTAACCTATCAAACTAGCAACTTTCCCCGTCCGGTCCGTCTGTCCGAAAACGCGAAACATCGGGAATACTTCCCGGATGTTCCCCCCCTTCGCCGGTACCACCTACTGTCGCGTTAGGGCACACCTAGCACCGCTCATTGTCATGTCACGCATCGTCATGCTTATGCTTGCATTGTATTTACTGTTTCTTCCCCCCTCTTCTCTCCGGTAGACTACGAGACCGACAATGCTGCTGTCCAGTTCGACTACGGAGTTGACGACCCCTCCTACTTGCCAGAGCAACCAGGCAAGCCCCCCCCCCTTGATCACCAGATATCGCCTATTCTTCTCTATACTGCTTGCATTAGAGTAGTGTAGCATGTTACTGCTTTTCGATATCCTATCCTGATGCATAGCCTATCCTTGCTACTACTGTTGATACCTTTACCTGCAATCCTACATGCTTAGTATAGGATGCTAGATTTCCATCAGTGGCCCTACATTCTTGTCCGTCTGCTGTGCTATACTATCGGGCCGTGATCACCTGGGCGGTGATCACGGGTATATACTTATATACTACATACATGACACATGTGATGACTAAAGTCGGGTCGGCTCGTAGGAGTACCCGCAAGTGGATCTTTGTGGCGGAGCGACAGGGCAGGTTGAGACCGCCTAAGTGAGAGGTGGGCCTGGCCCTGGTCGGCGTTCGCGGATACTTAACACGCTTAACGAGATCTTGGTATTTGATCTGAGTCTGGCCATTTGGTCTATACGCACTAACCATCTACGCGGGAGTAGTTATGGGTATCCCGGCGTCGTGGTATCAGCCGAAGCCTTCGTGACGTCAGCGACTGAGTGGCGCGCGCCGGATTGGACTGGAACGCCACTAGGCTAGGTCTGCTTCCGGCCGCGTAAGCAACGTGCAGGTGTGCATAGGGCGATGGGCCCAGACCCCTGCGCGCATAGGGTTAGACCGGCGTGCTGACCGCTCTGTTGTGCTTAGGTGGGGCTGCGACGCGTTGATCTTACGAGGCCGGGCATGACCCAGGAAAGTGTGTCCGGCCAAATGGGATCGAGCGTGTTGGGTTATGTGGTGCACCTCTGCAGGGAAGTTTATCTATTCGAATAGCCGTGTCCCTCGGTAAAAGGACGACCCGGAGTTGTACCTTGACCTTATGACAACTAGAACTGGATACTGAATAAAATACACCCTTCCAAGTGTCAGATACAACCCGGTGATCGCTCTCTAACAGGGCGACGAGGAGGGGATCGCCGGGTAGGATTATGCTATGCGATGCTACTTGGAGGACTTCAATCTACTCTCTTCTACATGCTGCAAGATGGAGATGGCCAGAAGCGTAGTCTTCGACAGGACTAGCTATCCCCCTTTTATTCTGGCATTCTGCAGTTCAGTCCTCTGATATGCCCCTTTACACATATACCCATGCATATGTAGTGTAGCTCCTTGCTTGCGAGTACTTTGGATGAGTACTCACGGTTGCTTCTCTCCCTCTTTTCCCCCTTTTCTTTTCTATCTGGTTGTCACAACTAGATGCTGGAGTTCAGGAGCCAGACGCCACCGTCGACGACGACACCTACGACACTGGAGGTGCCTACTACTACGTGCAGGCCGCTGACGACGACCAGGAGTAGTTAGGAGGATCCCAGGCAGGAGGCCTACGCCTCGTTCGATCTGTATCCCAGTTTGTGCTAGCCTTCTTAAGGCAAACTTGTTTAACTTATGTCTGTACTCAGATATTGTTGCTTCCGCTGACTCGTCTGTGATCGAGCACTTGTATTCGAGCCCTCGAGGCCCCTGGCTTGTATTATGATGCTTGTATGACTTATTCATGTTTTAGAGTTGTGTTGTGATATCTTCCCGTGAGTCCCTGATCTTGGTCGTACACATTTGCGTGCATGATTAGTGTACGGTCAAATCGGGGGCGTCACAAAACTATAACATGTCAATCTACTTCTCCATACAAATAACATGTCAATCTACTTCTCCATACAAAAAACATGTCAATCTATGTATCCAAACTATATAAATAACATGTCAACCTATCTATCCAAACCACATTCTAATCTAACAAAGGTTCCCCAAATCTAATATACGCAAGATTCAAACAAAAGTTGCCCAAATCTAATACATGCAAGATTCAAACAAGGGTTCCCCAAATCTTCAAAACATAATATTTTCTATGGATAGAAAGAAGGGGATCGGAGGAGAGTACCTTCTACGATGGATTGGTGAACAAATGCACGGACCAAATCGTCGGATCGGAAGGATTTGGGAGAGGGGATTGAGAGGGGCAGTGCAGATGGCCGCCGCCCTTTTTTCTGTAACTGCCAATGGTGGGGGAGGAGAGGGCTGGCGCGTTTGCATATAAGTCACAGTGCAGCGCCTAGCGGCTAGGCGCTGCACATTACACGTGCAACGCCTAGCGGCTAGGCGCTGCACATTACACGTGCAGCGCCTAGCTCGGAGGCGTTGCACTGCTGGGTGCGGGCCCGTGGGCTGCCACGGTGGACACTGGTGCAACGCCCCGGAGCTAGGCGCTGCACCGTAGGGTGTGGCGCCGGCGTGGCGGGCGCTACACAAAAGGGTCAGGGTGTGAAATAGTTTCGGAACCAGTTCATTCTGTGATTTGATTTCGATTATAGGTTAAATTTGTCAAATTTGCCGAGCGCAGCGCACGTAATTCCGCTGTTGTCATCACGTGAAAGATAGGCAGATACAGATAGTACGATACAGTAGCACCTGACCGAGCTGACGCATCGGCGGCCGGCGAGATGCACGCACGCACGCACGACCTATCCCGTCCTTGCCAGAGCAGATAAGGCGAGACCGGACCGTAGCGTAGCGGCCAAAACAAGAGACGAAGAAATATCTCGTGGGCGAAGGTGATCCCTCCCACCGCTGCTTCCGTAAAGCAAAAGCTCGGTCCACGGGTGCCCTCGGCAAAGGGCAATTCCTTTTAGCGCAAAGAAAGATTTCTGATTAGTGACGTGGATGTGGACAGGATGTGAGTAGATATTACTCAGAGAACAGCGAAAGGACCACGTCGCGGCATTTTTGTTCGGGGAGCGCCACGATACGGGACGAGGAATTTGCCGGTCGAAAGCTGGTCTACGTGTTCTCTGGCCGCTCCGTGTACTCTTGGGAACATTTTGCGCTTGTCGCTCCATTTTTTTTGTTTTTGCCAAGTGATGATCATCGATGTCGGCACTTGGTTGGAGAACTGGTCGGGTGGACCCGTTATCTGCCTATATAGCCAGGACTGAACTCTCTGGGCTCATTCGGTTTGGAAATTTTTAATTGAAAAAATTATAGGAATGAGGATTTCAGAACAAAGGTCCTTGTAGATGCATTTGGTTTACAGGGAATGAGCATGCCAATTCCTTAATATTATTGTTCATTTCCAGTGTTTTTGAGAGGCGACACATCCAGTCAAAGCTCTTTCCGTGTGTAGGAAGGAGACCGGACAATTCTCGGATTGACAACAGCCAATCACTTGTATTTTTGTGCTATCCCTAATTTCTAGGTTTTGGTTTTCTCAAAACCGAATGAGTCCATTGATTCAAAAAAAATGCATTGGATTTTTGGAGGGCTTGAATCATTTTTTTCCTATGTGGGTTCTCTAATTGACGTGAATGGAATATGCACTATGTTTTGGAGGAAAGTTTCCATCCAATCAAACAACTTTCTTCACTTCTTTTGTTTTCTGGCGGTGTATGAAACACTCTTTGATGCCAATTTTTTTCAATAAACAGGGGACACGCCTTTGGTTTCATTTCATTATGAAATCGAAACCACATCACACCATTCAGTTCACAAACTCCAACCCCTAGCTACAACAAATGTAGTTCTAAACATAGGAAATACTGACGTCACACTCGGAAGCGAAAAAACAGAAAACAACATTAGACATCAAAACAGAAATTGAGACCCAGAAATAGGCTTAGCTTGAGAGGATCACATGAACGGCGTCACTGCTCGATTGTTCTTCAGAGACTCCAGCAATGCACTCCCCATGCACAACTCCTCCCACCGAGTTCCTCCATGAATCTAAAGCCGAAAAGATGTGGCATCATATCAATCTGGTTCCAGCTCCAGAGGGTCCCTTAGTTTTTGCTTAAGAAGATCTAGGAAGAGCTTCATCTTTCCACTTTGAAGATCCTTGAACAACCGTGTCCACTCGGTCAGAAATCAAAAGACCAGTCCCAAAACTTGTTTCATTGATAACCAAGTATGTCCATTAAAAACTAATGGCATTATTGTTGTTCCAAATTCCCCACAAAACAACAAAGGAAACAACATTTAAATACATGTGCTTCTTATTGCACAGTTATTATTTAGCTACAAACTAAAAGTTTCGAAAGCTATAGCCAAAAATGACTTCCACTTCCTTCATACTAGTCTATCAACAACACATTTAAATGAGGTGATAAACATATTCAATCTCATTGTGAATGACACACTCAAGTGGTTTAGCTAAACCCCTTTTCCTCAGGTTGTCATGAGTCATGATCCTGTTTTGGGAGAACAACCAAAGAAATCCTTGAATAGAGGGAAACTTTAATTTGCTAAACAGTAGGTAAGAAGATGGGTTGTATTCATTTGCACAAAACACCCCTAAAATTAATTATAGCATATAAAGATTTAGAAAAACATATCCCTTGGGATTCATACTGTCAGCCCAACGAATCCTCTTGATTTGAGAAAACAATGCCTTTAGCTATACTCAATAAATGCTGCTATAAAGACAATATCTCCTCTGAGAAGCGAACGGGCATGTAACCTAGTGGTTGTAGCGACCTTAGTAGCACCCCAGGTCCTGGGTTCGACTTTTGGGAGCGGATTTAAACAGGCCTGGGCAAAATTTCTAGAATAAAAGGACTGTGGGACTGTTGCTCTCACTACAAAAAAATACACTTCCGTGATGATACGTGTTTGTCACAGTAGGTCGCATTTTCTGTCATGCATGTACATCCATGACGATTTTATGACAGAATCAAGATAGTCATACCTGTGTTGTCGTAGAAGTGTTCCATGACATTATCAAAATTATTATCACGGAAGTGTCCACTTACATGACGATAAATCCCGCGTCACAGAAGTGCTTTCGTCAAGGGTGACCAACACGTGGCATCCACCTTAACGGAACGCCGTTAAGCTATCGGGTCGGGTTTTGGATCCGATAACCCGTTAACAGCCCCGACCAATGGGGATTTTCCACGTGTAAAATCATCATTGGCTGGAGGAAACACGTGTCGGCTCATCGTTGGGACAGATGTCATCCACTCATTGGACAGAAGGCGCCTATGATACGTCAACACGTGGCACGGCCCAACAGAGGCCCATTCCTGTGAAAAGGCCGGCCCGTTTGACTTGGTCAAAAGGTGGCGGGCCGGCCCATGTAAAGCCTGTTAACGGCCTGTTCGCATATAGCCCATTTACAGCCCGCTAACCCAAGGCCCGTTACGCCCTATTCGAATTAGCCCCAGTAGCGTCATCTGGGCCACCCAATATGATTCCAGCCCGTTTTCACTTCTGGCCCATTGTATGGCCCATGACGTCTTTCGGCCCATATGAGGCCCTATGTAACTCTTGGCCTATTAACGGCCCGTGGTGAAACTGGCCCGTAATGAACAGTGTATCACTTTACACCCATTAACGGCCCGTGGTGAAACTGGCCCGTAATGAACAGTGTATCACTTTATACCCATTAACGGCCCGTTATTCCGTTGGGCCGTTTCCAGCCCATGTTATCTTTCGGCCTTCTTAGAGCCCATTTATTCTTGGGCTCATTTCCAGCATTCGTTTACTTACGGCCCGTTACTGTCATTTTCTGCTTGTGGGCCAAATTCAGCCCGTGGTTACAGTCGGCCCATTTGTGGTCCGTTAATACGTTGGGCCGTTTTCATAGCGTCATCAAATACGGCCTATTAACGATGGCCCGTTATGGTCGGCCCATGAACGGACGATTCCAACTCTAGCCCGTTTATGGCCATAATGCGGCCTGTTATTGGCCCATGTTTGGCCAATCGATCATATTGCCCATATAAGGCCCATTGATGATACGGCCCGTAGAAGGCCCATTGTTTCTACGGCCCGTAGAAGGCCCACTGTTTCTATGGCCCGTAGAAGGCCCACTGTTTCTACGGCCCGTAGGAGGCCCAGTGTCACTACAGTAAATATTAGCCCATGGTTATTGTGGCCTAGTTTTAAAAAATAGGTTATTGCAGCCACTAGCAAACCGCGGAAAAAGAACTGCAATGACTACAAGCAAACAAATAAACAAGACAACAAGGAAATAAATAAGCAAGCAACTTACGCTAGGCTATCACGGCTATCACACATATTACATCCACTTGGAATAAAAGTTCGCCACCAGTGCAAATAAACGCGCCGACAAAAGAATATACAAAACCGAGAGCACTTCAGAAGGCACTAGGCCTGGCCACGTCGGGCCCCCCAAACAGCTGAAGAAGCTGAGTAGACCTCAGTTGTGTCAACGATAGATGCATCAACACTAGATTTAAGGCATGATGGTGCGCACGGCAGTCCTCTGACATCTTCATTGCATCTTTGACTTCAAGTCGGAGCTGAGCTGAAGCAAGCCTTTCCGCTTTAAGTTGCGACTGAAGAAGTCGAACTGATTGACGCAGCGACTGCACAGAGGTTGTCTCACACCTGCTGGTGAGTAGCTTCAACTCACTGTCTTCATCAAGACGGGACCTTGGGGTCATCTCGCTGTCCTCAAGATGGTTTGGCTCACTATCTTCCCTAAAGTTCTGCCTGGCGTAAGAGATACGAGTCTGAAAGAGAAACAAGGAGACACGTAACAGGTTTCACAATTATATAAGCAAATAAATGGATCTGTTCTGCGTAAGGAACATGTTTTTACAACTACAATTTGAAACTGGTAGTTGTTGCAAACATCCAATCATATGTAAACAGCAAAGCAAACAACAGTGGAGGAAATGATGCCTATCCAAATCTATACTAGAACAAAGTTTGAAGGCTTGAGAAGGATGAACTTACATTACATGTTAACACGGGCTGGACAAAGCCCTTCTCCATGTTGATGGAAGGATAATTCAATAAATTCCCCAAAGAAAATTCTTTATAAGCATTGCCATTATTCTACATTTTGCAAAGAGTAAATATAGATCAAATAATATTGGAAGAAACAGAGGATAGTGAAGCTCAGGTGCAGACTGATGATACATAATCAAATAGCAATTAATTAAGTACAGCGTTACAAGGCAAAAGGGAGAGAGGTACTGACAAGAGCAATGCAGAGCCCATTATTGTTTTGAGATCGTATGATCCTTTGAGCAAGGAGATTCATCTGAAATTAGTTTTCATACAAGAGAGAAGGTAAGGCACAAGCAGAAATTTAGGAGTTCAAATTTTGAACTGATATCATAGACAGTACCTGACGCTGGGCTCCCAGCAGTTCTAATAGGGGTTTGGCCACTGCAGTAGGGGTAAAGTGTGGTACAGTTGGGCCTGTGTTTTTTGTGGCTGCTGATCTATCTGATTTAACAGGTATCACTACCTTTTCCAAATACCTAGTTTGTACTCCTTGAGGATCTGCACTCACCCTCTTCCTTTTGGACATCTATTACTAAAGAACAACATTTTACTGGAAAAACATAGTGTGACGACACATGGAATAGGTACAGAAAATGGATAGGTATGGCATATACTCATATATGATGCTTAAACTAAGCAGATGGTGTAACAAAGTAGAAGTAATGCAAGAGGTCAGATACAAAATATGTGCGACCAATACAACTTTGCAAAGTTAGAGCAAGCACCTTGATGGGTGAATAAGATAGGCCATCCTCCATCATGCCAAGTTTGTTAGTCAGTGGATCGTTCCGCAATATTCCTCTCGTGCGCCCATTCTCATATTCATTTTGATAATGTTCAATATCTGACATGCATGAAAACATAAAAACAAGTGAGATTTTCTTTGTAATGCAGAAGTGATTCTAATCCAATACTGCCTCCCTGTAAACCCCTTTGTGCTATCTCTGCAATTCTTTTAAAAGATGCCATGCATGCTGTAATTTGTTGTGTGCATTAATATAATGTGGCCTACTACTCAAAATATGAGAGCTCCAGAAGTGATGACACTTCGCAGATGATAGCTTCAACATATATAGTAAAGAAGAACAAGTCGACCTGACCTGACAGATTCAAAATATACTAAGGGAGAACAACTCGACCTGACCAGTCGACCGCAAGAGAAGAGTATCATCTTAAAGAAGAGCAGAAGAGCAAGCAGATTGAAGATATTACAAGTCTTTCAATACAATGTCGGTTGGCCACCCATGATGAACCAGAGCGCATAGAGAAATATTATTCTTTCCGGTCTCTCCATATGTGGCTCACATGCATTTTGAAACTAAAGTAGGAACATTTAGCTAACCAATTAAACATCTCTCAGTTTTACTAATATCAGCAATAATATCATATATGAATTTGTACAACTAAGCTTGTTTAGCTCGATGGGTGGAGCAGTGCTATTACGACACGAACCACGTAGGCTGATTGTGGTCATCATAAAATGGGGAAAACATAAGCATGATGAGTACAGTGTTGACCGTGGCAGTGGGATGGCAGATCTGAAGCTGCAAACCGCGCAAAGGGTAGTTAGCAACCGATGTTTGCTTTGAAATAACAACTGAGATTTGGTATGGACAAGAAAGTACGGTCAACAAGTGACAAAGAAATGCAATTATGTTGTCTCTCTATATGTCGCGACATGCATTTGGAAACTCAAGTGGGACCTTTAGCTAACCAATTAAATGTGTCGGTTAACTAATATCAGTATCATATCACAATCATATTTGAACAACTAAGCTTTCGAATTCTGAGTGTTGTGTTGTTTAGCTTGAAGGGTGGAGTAATGCTAGTACGACAGAAAGCACCTACGCAGATCATAGTAGAGTAGATAAAAGGGGAAAACCCTAAGCATCAAGAGAAAAATCAGGAAAGTGGAACTAGCTGGACCAGTGGGTGGCGCACATGCTTTTCGAAACGAATATAGGAACATTAGGTGACCAATTAAACGTTCTCTATTTTAGTGATATGAGCATCATATCAGATTCGTATTTCAACACGTAAGCTTTGGGTTGAGGTCTTGAGGAGCAGTGCTAGCACGACACGAAGCACCTACGATGATGGTAGTGAATATAAAGGGGGGAACCATAAGCTTTACGAGTATAGTGCCCGTGCCATGGCGGATCTGAAGGTGCAAACCGGACAAAGCTACTTCGCAACCAATGTTTGCTTTCAACTAGCCACTACGATTTGGTACGGACAAGAAAAGTACAGTAAACAAATTACGATCTATTTTCTGGGTGAGATCAATAACTTAAGCACATATGGAAGAGTACCACCTCTCTTGCGACGCCGTGTAGGCCTATGCTGATACGTTGAGGGTGCTGCGGGTGCGATGGCTGTCGGCGGCGGGGAAGAAGACTTTAGACGGCAGACGGCCGGGTCGGGGGATATATCATGTTGCCGTGGACGAGGCGGGCGTAGGAGCGGCAACGACAAGGTGGACGACGGCGCCGATGAAGCGAGAGGAGGCTATGAAAGGATCCTGGTCCAACGCCGTGGATGAGAGACGTCCATCTCTTGCAGTGGACGACGGGGTAGGGGTAGCGGCTCTGACAAGGTGGAGGATGGGGTGGCGGACGGAGGAGGCTGGCCGCAGTGCGGAGGTTGTCGTGCCGCCGACGGTGTATGAATGGGGAAATGGAGGGGAGGGGGATCTCAAACTTTGGGACGCGCTTCTCTGAAATGGGGGAAAGTTACGAACTTATCCCCCGTTTAAAATTTCGGACATCGCGTCGGTTGGGGATAGGACGGTAATCTCGCATCTCCCAAATATTTGCCGGTAACTATTTCGGGCGAGGAGAGGGTGTTTTGCCGCCCATGGTTGGCGCCCACGGTGTATGAACGGGCCTGACAGGTAGGGCGGTTGTGTCACGTCTGATGGAAGTTACACATCTGCCCCTATTTAAAATATTAGCCTACATCGATTTCGGATGAGGAGAGTTTGTTTTGCCGCCCACCGTGTATGAATGGGGAAATGGAGGAAGAGACACATGTCTTTCGGACGAGCTTGAATCAAATGTGTTTTGCCGCCCACGTTTGGCACCCACCGTGTCTGAATGGCCTCAGAGGCCATCGTGTCACGTCTGATTGAAGTTACTAGTCTACCCCTATCGACAGCAGTGTAAATCTGGTCGATAAGGATGTCAAGTGTCAGGGGTAGACAGTAATTTCCATCTCGCAAACACTTGCTTCGGGCAGCCCACAAATTATAGTGGGTGTTTAGCCGCTTCGTTCAAAACTTGGGAGAATTAGCATTCACGTTTGCCCTGGGACCTGGCAAACTAAATTCAAATCCAATTTGTATTCGATTACGAATATCCACAGATAATTATACGTTTTGTTATTTATTTCTTCAAAACCACAACAAAGATTTATTCCACCTTTATGTATGATTACGATTTAGAAATGTCGTGATCTTCGAATTCAGTAGGTTGGATACACTCTGAGTCAAACAGTTATTTCATCCAATACAATATGCTCACACGAAAAACAGTTCACCTTATGTCAATCATACAAGTACTGAGGATTACCTCGCCTAAAAAATTCAGATCATTACAACACATGGACAACATAGGGGGTCTTGCAACATAATCCATTCAGAGACATGACACAACATGCAAGTACAATAATCTAATGACAATTTCAACTGGTATCTAAAGAAGAACCGGGATTACCTTGGGCTTCAGATAGCAGAAACAGCAGGACCTCCTCCGTCTTCAAATGCAACATTCTTACTTCCTCCAATTCTTGGGTTGCTTGCATAATGCGTGCCGCTAATTCCGTAATTTCCAGCCTCAAGATAAAGATTACCTCATTCATGGCAGCCACACCATCTCTTTCTGCCTCGAGTAGAGCCTCAAGCACTATAATATCTGTGCTCAGACTGCTCTCCGGCGGTGTTGCCTCTGAACTGCTACCATCTGGTAACATGGATGGCGAACTGCCTCCACAAATAGATTCTGGGGTTGTACATTGTGTCCTAGTGTGAACGGCATCCTGAAAGGTTTCTGCTGGACATCATTAAGAGATAGTTATTGTATGATCCAGGCAGTAAGCTTACATGGTAAACGACGGACGAATTATTGCCGAGCATGGCAAACTATATTTAAATGGTTCGAAGCAGCATCAGCCAAAAAGAAATTAAAATGGTAAGATGAAACTAGGGATGTAAGTGGCAAATAAACGACATCCGCCAGTCCCATCTAGTTAGTTTTTGCTACCTCCCTAGTTCATTTTCCTCAAAAAACAAAAACTCTTTTGAACTATCATACCACTAGTGGACTTTAATCGGGATTATACGGGACCCAGTTGACATCCCTAGTTGAAAGGGAGTGTACAACCGCTATATTTAAGTTGCCAAGGCATCTAAGCAGTTGAAATAATCTGAGAAAGCACTTAACAGTGTGGCCTCATATAAACTACGAAGACAGTCTTGTGATGAAGTTGAGAGGAAAAGTTAAGGACTCAAATGAAATAGGCATGCATTTCTTTACGATAGTACAGCAGGCACTGCTGACATATTGGCCAACTCATGTATAGCGTAGCAACAAATAAGCATTCGAATCAAGCAATACAGCAAAGCAGACAACTGAACTATTTGTAATTCGGTAGGATTACATGTTGAGGGCACAAGCCAAGAAAGCAGCCCACTCGCATTACATTTCACATGTACTAAAACACACTGGCTTACCATATGTTGCTGTGAAGCCTAGCTACTGTTGCAATGTTCTTTGAAGATATCGTCAGCATCCCGTGGTTGCAAATCTAGTTGTTGTAGTTTATTCTGCACCATCTATTTAGGTAAAATTAATTTTAATCGCATGCACTGGTCCGAATTGATCATCAATGGTTCATCTAAACTAATGAAAGAAGGGTGTGTGCATACACGACAATATATCTGCTTCCCTCTATTTTTATGCTTGTTCGAGGTGCCAGCCCCAAAAGAACAAATATTTTGCTTGATGGGGTTGGCAACTCCATAATTAATAGAAGCATCAAATTAGTCATGCAACTTGGGAAGATCAAGAACACACAAACAAGTAATGAACAGAGGCTCGGAGCAGTGATGTAATAGCTAGCATCAGAAAATGTAGGGTAAAACAAACAAAAAGCAGCAGAACCACATGCTAGTTTGCTGATGTGTAATTAAGCATAGAGAACATTAAGCAGTCTGATGGAACCAACAGGTGGCATCAAAACAAAACTAAAGCATATTAACTATATGTGCACTGGTATGTAATTTAGCACATGTAACATGTTCATTGCCAGAAGTATGGCCCTACAGGTGCAAGCAGAATAACGCGTCTCATGAAAAACTGAATGATGCCCTGAAGAAATTCAAAGGTGCGGTGCTTATGCTAGGAAAGTGAACGTAGGCGCCGGCCGTTGGATAATAGTACCTGATTCTCGGCGGCGTATGGGTATCGTTGTCATACTTGGTAGCTAAGGATCATCGGTGGTGCTCGTGTTGCGGTTGAGTTTGGGCCGGCTGTTGCCGTCGCTGAAGCGGCTCCGATGCTACGGTTGCGGCGCCTGTCGACATACAAGAAAGCTCATCTGTGGTAAGTGAACAGTTGCACGATAAAGAGAAAAACCGAAGGAGTACAAATCGAAATAACCTGATGAGGCTGTGGCGTCGGTAAAGCAGGGCCGGTGGAGTTGAATATGGCGTCCGTGGAGTGGGTCCAGTGCAGTGGACGAAGGCTTCGGCGGGCGCGTTGTACAGTGCTTTCGGTGAGGCGGATCTGTTGCGGCGGACGAGGGCTTGTATGAAGGGCCAGCGAAGGGGCGGACGAGGGAGTCAGTGAAGGGCCTACGCTGTGGTGGACGAGGGCGCCGGTTAAGCAGATCCGGTGCGGTGGACCATGATGGCGGTCAAGGAGATCTGGAGCGGTGGACAAGCCAGTCGCTGAAGCGGCTCCGGTGAAGTGGTGAGTTGGCAGTTGGGGGTTCCAAGGTGCGGAAGGTAGATCCGGCGGGGTGTGAGGTCCACCGCCGTGGCGGAGGACTAGATTCGGTGGCTTGCCGTGGTTGGGGGTCGGGGAGGGGAAGGGGAGGGGCTCTGGGGAAGAATGTTGGGGGCAAAGAGGGGAAAACAATGGAGTTACCAAAGCAGCCCTTTTCCGTTCATGTGGCAGGGGTAAAACAGGAATATCGTAGGGCTAAACTTTCGGGCGCGTGATATTTCGATGTGAGCGGGAAGTTTGAAAGCTTTTGGCGCCTAAAATTATAAGTATTCTGCTCTCGTACGGCCGACTATGATATCATGGCCGAAAATTTGTTTGTTTTGCACGCAAAAAATGTGCAAGTTTTGAAAATCAATGTCTCCAACTCGAAACTTAGATTGTCCATTCAATTCAAATATGGATCATTGAGCTACTACAAGAAAATACCATCATACGGTCCAATTCAAATGAAATTCCAAATGTGTTTATCCTAAATATGATGACAAAAGCAAAAATGTGTATGTGTATGAATAAAGTGGATGATTATAAAGTTTGAACATGCCCGTATGTGTATATCTCTAGGTTTGATATATGAATTTGAAATCACGAAATCCCGGCTTAAAAAATGTACCTCCGTTTAAATGAATTACAAAAGCTAATGATGGAGTCGAATTCCAAAATTCCAATCTTAGGTTTGTAATTCTGGTACATCAAGGTATATCACGCATGTTCAAAAGTATCGTTATCTCATAGTACAAACTGTGAGACAAATTGATCAACCATGAGTGCACAATATCTCAATTACGCTAAAGTCCCTCAAATATAGACACCTCACTCTTTATCCGAAGTCAACCCCCCCCCCCACCACCACCACACACACACACACACATAGAGAAGTCATTCTCTCCCCCAAACACCAACACACGAACACATTAACACCCCTCTCTCTTGTAAAGTCTGGACCCCAACATAGGTCTCTATCACTTTGTCTCTCGGGCATGCACACATCTCTTCCCTCACTCTCTAGGTCTCCCGCTATCTCTCTTACCCAAGCACACGCACTATGTGGAGTGTATATTTCCCATACACACAAAACGTCGCCCCAAACGTCTATCTCCCTAGTCATTTGGTTCTCGCGCACTCACCTCACACACCACCCCCACTACAAACAAGCACACTTTGTCTCCTTGTGCACCACTCTCCTCTTTCTGTCTCTCCCACATGCGGACCCGCCCCAGCTCCTTCCCTGTATACATATATGTCGTGACTCTTTGCATAGCTCCCTAATGTATAATCGTTCTCGATTTCGCACATTGTTCTCTACACCATCTATTCTAGATCTCTCATGAAGTCCCTATCACACACACGATGACTCGCTTCCCTTGTGTATCCGTTCATAGGCCAATTTCGGACAACATCAACATTGTCTCCCTATCTATACGCCATTTATGGACACAAACGACCCCTCTCGCCCCCTCTCTTCCTCTCTCTCTCTCCGTCGCTAGCTCTCTCTTTCTCTCGCTCTCACACCCCTCTCCCACACACACACTCGATGTCTCTTCCAAATAGTCCGCTCCCCCCGCCCGCATCCGTGCTATCTCGCTACTACACATGTCACACCATTCCCCCTTCCCTTATACTAGGTTTACATCATCAGTGGTCTCTCTACTCCACATACACTCTCTCCCTCTCACACACAAACGCGTGCACAAACACACATAGACACGCACAAACACCCATTTATCTGGATCCTCATCTCTCCTCATGTCCGCATGTGTATCTCACACACTCACTCTCTAATTATGTATATGTCTCTCCACGTTACACAACACAAAGCCCCATGTACATGTCTCTGTCTATCCTCCACACACATAGACACAAAGAATCTGTTATCATTACCTCAGTCTCTAACATATCACACACGCACAATGTCTCTCTCTCTCTCGCAAACACGCCCAACAAGGGTTTCCCCGTGAATAACTTACCGTCTATTCATCAACAGTCGTGGCAATACGGTGAACACGAGACGTGAAAAAGAATAAATCTACACGTGCTTAGACCACCTAGTATGACTACTAGGACTAGAGCAAGCCAAAAAGCGCGCCGCCGTCACCCCCTCCTTGTCGGCGACGGGAAAATCTTTGTTTTACGCAGTCGAGAAGTCATTGAGCTAAGGCCCCACATGCCGAGGTGTTGAATAGAATGTAGATGCTAGTTTACGGAAGCAAGTATCGATAATACGTTTGTATCTCCATACTTATATTTCTTCTCTTATAAAAAACCGAGTTGGTGATGATGGTACGTGTGCCATCTTGCAATATAGACCGTCCGATCTATATCTGACGGATGGAAATTAAACTAAAAGATACCCGCACCCCTCTCCACATTTGCAGACAAGGCCTTCCCTCGTTCATCCTTATCTCCAACAAACCTCATTGTTGAGCAATTAAGAAAGGAAGCCTCTGGAACAAACTGGCCTGGTGGCCGCTGCCGGCGTCGTCAATCCCCATGCCTCCGCTTAGTCCGACCACCAACCACCACCACACTATTGGGGAACGTAGTAATTTCAAAAAAATTCCTACGCACAAGCAAGATCATGGTGATGCATAGCAACGAGAGGGGAGAGTGTTGTCCACGTACCCTCATAGACCGACAGCGGAAGCGTTATCACAACGCGGTTGATGTAGTCGTACGTCTTCACGATCCGATCGATCAAGTACCGAACGCACGGCACCTCCGAGTTCTACACACGTTCAGCTCGATGACGTCCCTCGAACTCCGATCCAGCCGAGTGTTGAGGGAGAGTTTTGTCAGCACGACGGCGTGGTGACGATGATGATGTTCCACCGACGCAGGGCTTCGCCTAAGCTCCGCAACGGTATTATCGAGGTGTAATTTGGTGGAGGGGGGCACCGCACACGGCTAAGAGATCTCAAGGATCAATTGTTGTGTCTCTAGGGTGCCCCCTGCCCCCGTATATAAAGGAGCAAGGGAGGAGGAGGCCGGCCCTAGGAGGGGGCGCACCAAGTGTGGAGTCCTACTAGGACTCCCTAGTCCTAGTAGGATTCCACCTCCCATATGGAATAGGAAAAGAGGAAGGGAAAAAGAGAAGGAAGGAAGGGGGCGCCCCCCTTCCCTAGTCCAATTCGGACCAGACCAAGGGGAGGGGTGCGGCCACCCTTGAGGCCCTTTTCCTTCTTTCCCGTATGGCCCAATAAGGCCCAATACGTATTCCCGTAACTCTCCGGTACTCAGAAAAATACACGAATCACTCGGAACCTTTCCGAAGTCCGAATATAGTCGTCCAATATATCGATCTTTACTTCTCGGCCATTTCGAGACTCCTCGTCATGTCCCCAATCTCATCCGGGACTCCGAACTCCTTCGGTACATCAAAACTCAATAAAACTGTCATCGTAACGTTAAGCGTGCGGACCCTACGGGTTCGAGAACTATGTAGACATGACCGAGACACGTCTCCGGTCAATAACCAATAGCGGGACCTGGATGCCCATATTGGCTCCCACATATTCTACGAAGATCTTTATTGGTCAGACCGCATAACAACATACGTTGTTCCCTTTGTCACCGGTATGTTACTTGCCCGAGATTTGATCGTCGGTATCTCGATACCTAGTTCAATCTCGTTACCGGCAAGTCTCTTTACTCGTTCCGTAACACATCATCCCGCAACTAACTCATTAGTCACAATGCTTGTAAGGCTTATAGTGATGTGCATTACCGAGTGGGCCCAGAGATACCTCTCCGACAATCAGAGTGACAAATCCTAATCTCGAAATACGCCAACCCAACAAGTACCTTTGGAGACACCTGTAGAGCACCTTTATAATCACCCATTTACGTTGTGACGTTTGGTAGCACACAAAGTGTTCCTCCGGTAAACGGGAGTTGCATAATCTCATAGTCAGAGGAACATGTATAAGTAATGAAGAAAGCAATAGCAACATACTAAACGATCGGGTGCTAAGCTAACGGAATGGGTCAAGTCAATCACGTCATTCTCCTAATGAGGTGATCTCGTTAATCAAATGACAACTCATGTCTATGGCTAGGAAACATAACCATCTTTGATTAACGAGCTAGTCAAGTAGAGGCATACTAGTGACACTCTGTTTGTCTATGTATTCACACATGTATTATGTTTCCGGTTAATACAATTCTAGCATGAATAATAAACATTTATCATGATATAAGGAAATATATAATACTTTATTATTGCCTCTAGGGCATATTTCCTTCAGTCTCCCACTTGCACTAGAGTCAATAATCTAGTTCACATCGCCATGTGATTTAACATCAATAATTCACATCACCATGTGATTAACACCCATAGTTCACATCTCTATGTGACCAACACTCAAAGGGTTTACTAGAGTCAATAATCTAGTTCACATCGCTATGTGATTAACACCCAAAGAGTACTAAGGTGTGATCATGTTTTGATTGTGAGATAATTTTAGTCAACGGGTCTGTCACATTCAGATCCGTAAGGATTTTGCAAATTTCTATGTCTACAATGCTCTGTACGGAGCTACTCTAGCTAATTGCTCCCACTTTCAATATGTATCTAGACCGAGACTTTAGAGTCATCTAGATTTAGTGTCAAAACTTGCATCGACGTAACCCTTTACGACGAACCTTTTGTCACTTCCATAATCGAGAAACATTTCCTTATTCCACTAAGGATAATTTTGACCGCTGTCCAGTGATCTACTCTTAGATCACTATTGTACTCCCTTGCCAAAATCAGTGTAGGGTATACAATAGATCTGGTACACAGCATGGCATACTTTATAGAACCTATGGCCAAGGCATAGGGAATGACTTTCATTCTCTTTCTATCTTTTGCCGTGGTCGGGCTTTGAGTCTTTACTCAATTTCACACCTTGTAACACAGGCAAGAACTCTTTCTTTGACTGTTCTATTTTGAACTACTTCAAAATCTTGTTAAGGTATGTACTCATTGAAAAACTTATCAAGCGTCTTCATCTATCTCTATAGATCTTGATGCTCAATATGTAAGCAGCTTCACCGAGGTCTATCTTTGAAAAACTCCTTTCAAACACTCCTTTATGCTTTGCAGAATAATTCTACATTATTTCTAATTAACAATATGTCATTCACATATACTTATCAGAAATGTTGTAGTGCTCCCACTCACTTTCTTGTAAATACAGGCTTCACCGCAAGTCTGTATACAACTATATGCTTTGATCAACTTATCAAAGCGTATATTCCAACTCCGAGATGCTTGCACCAGTCCATTGATGGATCGCTGGAGCTTGCATATTTTGTTAGCACCTTTAGGATTGACAAAACCTTCTGGTTGTATCATATACAACTCTTCTTTAATAAATCCATCAAGGAATGCAGTTTTGTTTATCCCTTTGCCAGACTTCATAAAATGCGGCAATTGATAACATGATTCGGACAAACTTAAGCATAGATACGAGTGAGAAACTCTCATCGTAGTCAACATCTTGAACTTGTCGAAAACCTTTTTGCGACAATTCTAGCTCTGTAGATAGTGACACTACTATCAGCGTCCGTCTTCCTCTTGAAGATCCATTTAATCTCAATGGCTCGCCGATCATTGGGCAAGTCAATCAAAGTCCATACTTTGTTCTTCATACATGGATCTCATCTCAGATTTCATGGCCTCAAGCCATTTTGCGGAATCTGGGCTCACCATCGCTTCTTCATAGTTCGTAGGTTCGTCATGGTCTAGTAACATAACCTCCAAAACAGGATTACCGTACCACTCTGGTGCGGATCTTACTCTGGTTTACCTACGAGGTTTGGTAGTAACTTGATCTGAAGTTACATGATCATCATCATTAACTTCCTCACTAATTGGTGTAGAAGTCACAGGAACAGATTTCTGTGATCCAATAAGGGAGCAGGTACAGTTACCTCATCAAGTTCTACTTTCCTCCCACTCACATCTTTCGAGAGAAACTCCTTCTCTAGAAAGGATCCATACTTAGCAACGAATGTCTTGCCTTCGGATCTGTGATAGAAGGTGTACCCAACTGTCTCCTTTGGGTATCCTATGAAGACACATTTCTCCGATTTGGGTTTGAGCTTATCAGGATGAAACTTTTTCACATAAGCATCGCAACCCCAAAATTTTAAGAAACGACAACTTTGGTTTCTTGCCAAACCACAGTTCATAAGGCGTCGTCTCAACGAATTTTGATGGTGCCCTATTTAACGTGAATGCAGCTGTCTCTAATGCATAACCCCCAAAACGATTAGTGGTAAATTGGTAAGAGACATCATAGATTGCACTATATCCAATAAAGTACGGTTATGACGTTCGGACACACCATTATGCTGTGGTGTTCCAGGTGGCATGAATTTGTGAAACTATTCCACATTGTTTTAACTGAAGGCCAAACTCGTAACTTAAATACTCTTCTCCACGATCAGATCGTAGAAACTTTATTTTCTTGTTACGATGATTTTCTGCTTCACTCTGAAATTATATGAACTTTTCAAATGTTTCAGACTCTTGTTTCATTAAGTAGATATACCCATATCTGCTCAAATCATCTGTGAAGGTCAGAAAATAATGATACCTGCTACAAGCCTCAATATTCATCGGACCACATACATCTGTATGTATGATTTCCAACAAATCTGTTGCTCTCTCCATAGTTCCGGAGAACGGCGTTTTAGTCATCTTGCCCATGAGGCACGGTTCGCAAGCATCAAGTGATTCATAATCAAGTGATTCCAAAATCCCATCAGTATGGAGTTTCTTCATGCGCTTTACACCAATATGACCTAAACGGCAGTGCCACAAATAAGTTGCACTATCATTATTAACTTTGCATCTTTTGGCTTCAATATTATGAATATGTGTATCACTACGATCGAGATCCAACAAACCATTTTCGTTGGTGTGTATGACCATAGAAGGTTTTATTCATGTAAACAGAACAACAATTGTTCTCTAATTTAAATGAATAACCGTATTGCAATAAACATGATCAAATCATATTCATGCTCAACGCAAACACCAAATAACACTTATTTAGTTTCAACACTAATCCCGAAAGTACAGGGAGTGTGCGATGATGATCATATCAATCTTGGAACTACTTCCAACACACATCGTCACCTCGCCTTTTACTAGTCTCTGTTTATTCTGCAACTCCCGTTTTCGAGTTACTACTCTTTAGCAACTGAACCAGTATCAATTACCGAGGGGTTGCTATAAACACTAGTAAAGTACACATCAATAATCTGTATATCAAATATACCTTTGTTCACTTTTACTAGTCTCTGTTTATTCTGCAACTCCCGATTCGAGTTACTACTCTTAGCAACTGAACCAGTATCAATTACCGAGGGGTTGCTATAAACACTAGTAAAGTACACATCAATAATCTGTATATCAAATATACCTTTGTTCACTTTGCCATCCTTCTTATCCACCAAATAGTTGGGGTAGTTCCGCTTCTAGTGACCAGTCCCTTTGCAGTAGAAGCACTTAGTCTCAGGCTTAGGACCAGACTTAGGCTTCTTCACTTGAGCAGCAACTTGCTTGCCGTTCTTCTTGAAGTTCCCCTTCTTCCCTTTGCCCTTTTCTTGAAACTAGTGGTCTCGTCAACCATCAACACTTGATGTTTTTCTTGATTTCTACCTTCGTCGATTTCAGCATCACGAAGAGCTCGGGAATTACTTTCGTCATCCCTTGCATACTATAGTTCATCACGAAGTTCTACTAACTTGGTGATGGTGACTAGAGAATTCTGTCAATCACTATTTTATCTGGAAGATTAAATCCACTTGATTCAAGCGATTGTAGTACCCAGACAATCTGAGCACATGCTCACTAGTTGAGCGATTCTCCTCCATCTTTTAGCTATAGAACTTGTTGGAGACTTCATATCTCTCAACTCGGGTATTTGCTTGAAATATTAACTTCAACTCCTGGAACATCTCATATGGTCCATGACGTTCAAAACGTCTTTGAAGTCCCGATTCTAAGCCGTTAAGCATGGTGCACTAAACTATCAGGTAGTCATCATATTGAGCTAGCCAAACGTTCATAACGTCTGCATCTGCTCCTGCAATAGGTCTGTCACCTAGCGGTGCATCAAGGACATAATTTTTCTGTGCAGCAATGAGGATAATCCTCAGATCACGGATCCAATCCGCATCTTTGCTACTAACATCTTTCAACATAATTTTGTCTAGGAACATATCAAAAATAAAACAGGGAAGCAACAACGCGAGCTATTGATCTACAACATAATTTGCAAAATACTATCAGGACTAAGTTCATGATAAATTTAAGTTCAATTAATCATATTACTTAAGAACTCCCACTTAGATAGACATCCCTCTAATCCTCTAAGTGATCACGTGATCCATATCAACTAAACCATGTCCGATCATCACGTGAGATGGAGTAGTTTCAACGGTGAACATCACTATGTTGATCATATCTACTATATGATTCACGCTCGACCTTTCGGTCTCCGTGTTCCGAGGCCATATCTGTTATATGCTAGGCTCGTCAAGTTTAACCTGAGTATTCTGCGTGTGCAACTGTTTTGCACCCGTTGTATTTGAACGTGGAGCCTATCACACCCGATCATCACTTGGTGTCTCAGCACGAAGAACTTTCGCAACAGTGCATACTCAGGGAGAACAATTATACTTTGATAATTTAGTGAAGGATCATCTTATAATGCTACCGTCAAACAAAGAAAGATAAGATGCATAAAGGATTAACATCACATGCAATCAATATAAGTGATATGATATGGCCATCATCATCTTGTGCTTGTGATCTCCATCTCCGAAGCACCGTGCTTGTGATCTCCATCTCCGAAGCATCGTCATGATCACCATCGTCACCGGCGCGACACCTTGATCTCCATCGTAGTATCGTTGTCGTCTCGCCAACTAATTGCTTTTACGACTATCGCTACCGCTTAGTGATAAAGTAAAACTATTACATGGTGATTGCATCTCATACAATAAAGCGACAACCATATGGCTCCTGCCAGTTGCCGATAACTCGGTTACAAAACATGATCATCTCATACAACAAATTGTATCACATCATGTCTTGACCATATCACATCACAACATGCCCTGCAAAAACAAGTTAGACGTCCTCTACTTTGTTGTTGCAAGTTTTACGTGGCTGCTACGGGCTTAGCAAGAACCGTTCTTACCTACGCATCAAAACCACAACGATAGTTTGTCAAGTTGGTGCTGTTTTAACCTTCGCAAGGACCGGGCGTAGCCACACTCGGTTCAACTAAAGTGACAGAGACAGACACCCGCCGGTCACCTTTAAGCAATGAGTGCTCGCAACGGTGAAACCAGTCTCGCGTAAGCGTACGCGTAATGTCGGTCCGGGCCGCTTCATCTCACAATACCGCTGAACCAAAGTATGACATGCTGGTAAGCAGTATGACTTATATCGTCCACAACTCACTTGTGTTCTACTCGTGCATAGCATCAACGCATAAAACCAGGCTCGGATGCCACTGTTGGGGAATGTAGTAATTTCAAAAAAATTCCTACGCACACGCAAGATCATGGTGATGCATAGCAACGAGAGGGGAGAGTGTTGTCCACGTACCCTCGTAGACCGACAGCGGAAGCGTTATCATAACGCGGTTGATGTAGTCGTACGTCTTCACGATACGACCGATCAAGTACCGAACGCACGGCACCTCCGAGTTCTACACACGTTCAGCTCGATGACGTCCCTCGAACTCCGATCCAGCCGAGTGTTGAGGGAGAGTTTCGTCAGCACGACGGCGTGGTGACGATGATGATGTTCCACCGACGCAGGGCTTCGCCTAAGCTCCGCAACGGTATTATCGAGGTGTAATTTGGTGGAGGGGGCACCGCACACGGCTAAGAGATCTCAAGGATCAATTGTTGTGTCTCTGGGGTGCCCCCCTGCCCCCGTATATAAGGAGCAAGGGAGGAGGAGGCCGGCCCTAGGAGGGAGCGCACCAAGTGTGGAGTCCTACTAGGACTCCCTAGTTCTAGTAGGATTCCACCTCCCATATGGAATAGGAAAAGAGGAAGGGAAAAGAGAAGGAAGGAAGGGGGCGCCCCCCTTCCCTAGTCCAATTCGGACCAGACCAAGGGGAGGGGTGCGGCCACCCTTGAGGCCCTTTTCCTTCTTTCCCGTATGGCCCAATAAGGCCCAATACGTATTCCCGTAACTCTCCGGTACTTCGAAAAATACACGAATCACGCGGAACCTTTCTGAAGTCCGAATATAGTCGTCCAATATATCGATCTTTACGTCTCGGCCATTTCGAGACTCCTCGTCATGTCCCCGATCTCATCCGGGACTCCGAACTCCTTCGGTACATCAAAACTCAATAAAACTGTCATCGTAACGTTAAGCGTGCGGACCCTACGGGTTCGAGAACTATGTAGACATGACCGAGACACGTCTCCGGTCAATAACCAATAGCGGGACCTGGATGCCCATATTGGCTCCCACATATTCTACGAAGATCTTTATCGGTCAGACCGCATAACAACATACGTTGTTCCCTTTGTCACCGGTATGTTACTTGCCCGAGATTTGATCGTCGGTATCTCGATACCTAGTTCAATCTCGTTACCGGCAAGTCTCTTTACTCGTTCCGTAACACATCATCCCGCAACTAACTCATTAGTCACAATGCTTGCAAGGCTTATAGTGATGTGCATTACCGAGTGGGCCGAGAGATACCTCTCCGACAATCGGAGTGACAAATCCTAATCTCGAAATACGCCAACCCAACAAGTACCTTTGGAGACACCTGTAGAGCACCTTTATAATCACCCATTTACGTTGTGACGTTTGGTAGCACAAAAAGTGTTCCTCCGGTAAACGGGAGTTGCATAATCTCATAGTCAGAGGAACATGTATAAGTCATGAAGAAAGCAATAGCAACATACTAAACGATCAGGTGCTAAGCTAACGGAATGGGTCAAGTCAATCACGTCATTCTCCTAATGAGGTGATCTCGTTAATCAAATGACAACTCATTTCTATGGCTAGGAAACATAACCATCTTTGATTAACGAGCTAGTCAAGTAGAGGCATACTAGTGACACTCTGTTTGTCTATGTATTCACACATGTATTATGTTTCTGGTTAATACAATTCTAGCATGAATAATAAACATTTATCATGATATAAGGAAATAAATAATCCTTTATTATTGCCTCTAGGGCATATTTCCTTCACACACCCCACTCCTCTTCACCTTATCTCATATTTCTCGAGATATCATTAGTTTTTACACATGGGATTACTCCCGTAAGGGTCAATCACAACAAGTGTTTTATAAAAAATGCATCTTGATGTTTCGTGCAATGCACGAATCTTGCTAGTACTCCTACACAAGACTAAGTTGGTGATGCTGGTGTGTCTGCCATCCGTCGTTTCTGACCATTAGATCTACATCTAACGATTGTGAGGTAAGTTGTTGCCTTCTCTCACCAACATCCCACTTGTCTACCAATTTGCAGAAAAACCCATAATTAGTATCTTAAAACCAACCACATCCCTCCCTGACCTCACCAAAACAGCCCAAGGAATATATTCTAATTGAAACATAATATATCTCTCGTGACATATGTATATCAAAATTAGAGTGTTTTGTACCAAGTTTGTGAATAAGTATTATTCTAATTATGATTCGTTGCAACGAACATGAACATTGCTAGTATTTCCAACCATGCATTTTTTTCCTAGTATTCCATAGTTTCGAGTTTTCCATCAAGATATTAGTCACTCATGGTTGATATTTATTTTCAATCATGTACACATATGCACTATGTAACTAGCCTTGCTTATTGGCTTCCAAAGCTTAACTTTCACTCCTACTTACAATATGTAGAGTATTTAACAAAAAACTACCACTTTCAACCAGCCCTAGGAAGAATCTATTGTACAAAAAATAGCAAAAACATACCCAAAATTTCTTAATCCACGCCAAAAACTACCTAGTACTCCTACCGATTAGGTTTGTTTAAACCCATTTATGACAGGGTTGGCCCACACGTCCGTGCTGAGAGGCAGCTTAAACCAACACATTTTGTTTGACCGTTGACACGAGGGACCCATATCTGACCTTCTATCCTGTTATTCCCCCTCAAATCATTATTTTTCCTGAACATTACTTCAAACAGTACTGATGCGTGTTCGTCGGTGGCGCCGGTGATGAGCGAGTTGGCCGCCACTCCGCCGGACGGGCCGGACGCCGCGCTGGCCTCCGCACGGGTTGGCAGGCTGGCCCGAGCGTGACTCACGAGCGAGCAAGCCGCCGCGCTGGCCTTCGCTCGAGCCAGATGGCTGGCCTTAGCGCGGCGCGCGCGAGCAAGCCGCCGCGCTGCCGTGCCAATCTAGCTAACAAACCTTGCAGACAAGTAGTTGGACGAGATATCTTGGCTAGCTAGCGGCCACGAGTGCCTGACGGAGCTGGCATCCGGGCTGCCGCAACATGGGCTCCGCACCGTCAGTGGTTTTGACCTCGCCTTCTGCCGGCGGCGGTAGCTGCGTCCCATGGCCGAGGATGACTAGGTGGACGGGCCGGAGGTAGGAGGTCACTCGAGGATTTTTGTTGGTAAGAGCATGTACAATGGTTGATAAGGTAGTCTTATCTTAAGTCTCCCACGTATGCAAGTGGTAGTAGTTTCTTGGCATTTTAATGGTTTCTTGCATTATTAGAGCAAGTACAATAGAGCTTAGTCAGCGGGCTATAAGAAATAAACTAGTATATTTCTGCTTAGTTGGAGAAAGGAGAAGAGGAGAGAGAAGGTAAGTGGGCTATTCGTGAAGAGCCAGCTCTAGCACGTGCTCCTAGGCACTTTGTGAGAATGAGAAGTGGGCCACGTAATAAAAAAGTAGTACACTCTTTTGATCTATTATTGTACATGTTGGCTATAAGATGGGCTGTAGATGACATGGCACTGGCTTATAGCCAGCAGCTGGCTATACTATTAACCATTAGGGGTTTCTTGTGAGGAACAATGTACGTACTACTAGCGACAAAAGGCGATTCTAGGTTACCTTGTTTTGTGGGTTCGATCCCGGCCGAACGCACGGCGGCCTTTTAAAAAAATAGTACTACTACACTTCGCTGCGAGCCAATATTTTACACGGGTAGTTTGAGTTTTGAAGTCAAACGGACGTGCGGCCCCACAATCTGGGTGCACTGGACAGCCTAGCCACGTGAACGGGTTTTCCTTCCCAGCATCCCGTGGCTCGCGTGCTCGCCCTAGCCGCACCTCGCTTGCAGCTTCCAGCTAGTAGCATATTTAAACTAGCGCCTCCCAATTAAGCCCGAGGAGCCGGAAAAGCCTGGCGGGGCATTGGGAACTGTGCAATATGGCTCTGTACGTAAAGTGCTCTACTACTACTCTGTAGTTTGTGGCGTTGCACGCATGGACTTCACTCCATTATCGGCTCTACTATAAAAGAAACTCCTCTTGACGTGTTTTTTTTGAAACGGAGGCAAAAGCTTTGCTTCATCTCATTCATAAAGAAGGAACTACTAACAAAGTTCGATGAGATCCATTACACCTCCACAAATGGAAGCGAAAAGCCTAGTCTCGCTGTATCAAATAACTCAAATGTTCTGCCCCCGCAGTAACCGTCGCTGATAAACAGGCTGCTAGTGTGTGCGTGAGAGGAGCGGCTGAGTAGGCCAGCTACGTGAGAGGAGCGGCTGAATAGAGCACCGAGAGTACCCACTAGGCCACTACGCAGGTGTACTTCCCCTGCATTGATAGTACAATGATGGTTCTAGAGAACAGTAGTACCCTCCACTTCCAACTGTAGCTCCTTGGCCTTGAGATTCAAGAGTTCAAAACTGGTGCACTATACTAGACTAGACTATAAGTACAGTACATCGCACTACTAGTTGAGAAAAGTAGTACTAGTACTGCTACAGTACGAGTATGTACTCTTCCGTCACATAATGTAATACGTTTTTTGACACTAGTTGGCGTGTACAAAAAATGGCAAAAACATACCCAAAATTTCTTAATCCACGCCAAAAACTACTACCTAGTGCCAAAAATTTCTTACTAGTGGTATTATTTACAGTATAATGCAATCCCATAACGTTCCATAATGCTAGTACTAGTAGTAAATAATAGCCTCACCCCTTCGCTGAGGAACGATCTACAGTTGGAAGGGACGAGGCCCTGCAGTTACTACGCTCTTATCTCCTCCTCGCCAGTTCCCCTCCCCCCGAAGAGAAGGCAGTTCGTCGCTGCACCCATGGATTCACCAGGCGGTTCTCCTCCTCGTCGGGGCTGGGAGACCTTGGACGACGATCCTCTGGGAGAAATCGCACGCCGCTCCGACGTCCTCACCGCCGCAAGACTCGGTGCTTCCTGCACCAACTTTTTCAAGACGCTGCTTAAACAGGCTTGGGAAAAGGCCATGCTTGTTGGTCTTCCATGCGTCCTCGAGGAGAAGGTTCTTCTATGGGACAATCCTTCAAACAGTCCACCGCTCCCTGGCCATGGTTGCACGTTGACTCCGCTAGAGTTGCCGACGTTGAGAGGTAGTTGGATCATGTAGTACTTAGTTATTCCATTTCCATCCCGTAATTTCTCCGCTGCCCACCATCTTATATATAGGTCTGGGTCGGTGCCAACGAAGATTGGCTTGCATACCTCCGGCCGGATACCACCATCATTTTGCACAACATCCATAGCAGTGCAGCCGTTCCGGTAGACCCCTTCTCCACCATTGGGATCGGCCTTCCGGACTGGCTGGGCTTGAATACGTATGATGATGCCTACATGAGATTGAAGAAGATAGCAATTGCGGACCCGCCGACAAAGCGACGCGACTACGACGATTACTATCTCATCGATGTGTTCGACATAAGGATTGCCATCAATGCAAGAGGCAGTAACGGCAGAGGCTGGCGCATGTTGGCGGCGGCAGATTTGTACCCCTACATGTTCGAAGACGCCATGCGCCATCTAGGCCGCATCTTCGCGGTGACAAGCCAGGGGACTTGTTTCATCTGGTTGCCATCCTACGGTACGGGAGATTACAAACGGAATGCACAAACCATCATTTGCATCCCTAACGGTACTCCATTATTTTGCAGGGACCAGTCATCCCCCGATCAAAATAAGATCATCGATCCTGGATGTGCATTTGCATCCGCGATTCGGTCTAACCTGGAACCTTGTAGCTGACTTTGGCATATTGGGATCAACTATCTTAGCAGTCGTTACCCATGGTACCACTGATGTGCAACATGGTCACACAATCTACCATGATCGGACCGTCACCATCCACCCAGGTATTCCATTTTTTAACCCTCTCGCCTTCTCTTTCATTGTTGTACTAGTAGTATACTTTGTAGTACTAGTAGGAGTACTTTTTACCTTGGAGGACGCGTATAGCTAGCTAGGCCCTTGAAGACTTGACCCACTAGCTGGCACCATTTTTGTTTTTCCATGTCTTACTATCTCATCCATGTAGCCAAGAGTGGCTATATATAATAAGCCGGTTATTTTACTTCCTCTATCCCAGAGTAGTACTATTTGCTGCACAGTATTACTGACCGCCATATTTGAGCACAACATTATTATGCATGGACCTTGACTATGTACGTCACCATGTGTCCAGATCTGGGATGCCGCGTGTACCAGATGAACGGCGCCGAGTTCGACCCCCGTGATGCTACGTGGGTGCCGAGGAACACTCTTGGAGAGTACTCGCTTTTCATCGGGGACAGCTACCCCATTGTGAAGCGGATGCCACCTTCCGTGCACGACATGGAAGGCCTGCCGTTCATGAAGCATGGTGTGTCTTCAGTGCGCACCGCCGGATGAACGTCATGCTGGGACACGCTATCCCTGATTTATGCCGCTTCAGTTTGGATGAGTCTCCATCGTGTGGAACCGGACTAGAAAGCTGCGACAATGATTCCCGTTGCCCACCACTATGGATCGTGCCATCCATGAAGAACACCTGGGACTGGAACCTGGAGGAGGACATGTAGCCCATCTATAACGTGTAAGTGGAGTACGGTAATTGTGAACGGTAGCACTGTGAATATATGTAGACTAGTCGTGCACAAATTTATCACATGAATTGGAGATGAACTTGTGTGGCATACTGGCATTTGTCCTTTAGAATTTGTTACTAGTAAATGTGTTATGTGTACGTGCAACTTGTGTGGTTGTTGCACGGGCTCTAACACGCTCTTTGAGAAAAAAGGTGGCACAGCTTTGGATATACGTGACGTGGCGGCATCATACAGTAGCATCATTCGCTATAGTTGTAGTACACTCCTACTAGGATGACAACTCCTATAAAACCTTGCGCTTGGCTCTTTGCCTCTTCGGGAGGTTCAACAGTTCGTACTCGTGTGAACCTTGCACTTGGCTCTTCGCCTCTTCGGAAGGTCCAACAATGATGATACTATAGTACAATATGCTTCTGGCAATCTGACACCGATTGAACTGCTGCACGTCCACCGCGAGGGCGAGGGCGAGGGCGAGGGAGAGGGAGAGGGAGAGGGAGAGGGCGCTGTAGTCAAAACCCTCTCCTCGTCCTGCGAACCACCGCGCGCGTGGGCGAGGGAGAGGCGTAGTAAGCAAGCTTCTCCTCGTTCGGCGAGTTGACGAGACACATCAAAGCAGTACTAGTACTAGTAGTAGTAGTCCATACTGCGTCCTTTCCGATTAATATGGCTTAATTTGAAACGAGAAAAATACACTGGCGGTCAATGTATGTAACAATACGCTCTTTACGGTCACTACATATAGTTTTGCGGCGATTATACGATCACTAGCTCATCGTAGAGCACCGTATTGCACCCTACTGACTGGCCACATAGTCGACATGGCACTTTGTTGACTGGTTAAATTGTCACCTGGTTTCTGGGTCCCATCTGTTAGTTGGCAGAGCAAAGAAATCAGTTAAACAAAACTTTACGCAGGCGCGACACGAGTCCAACGCCCTGGCTGTGTATGTGAGTGCATGCACGTGTCCTCCCTCGGTCTTCCAACAAAGAGTGTACATCGGCTATAAAACAAAGAGTGTAGTACATGATGTACATCTACACTTCTAATGCATTTAGCCTTTAATCTAAATCGATATTCATTGACTAATGCACCAACTTGTGCTGTAGGTATAGGCTACATGTCTATCCTTAATTACAGCATGCAACGGCCTTCATTTAATCTTCTTATCTCAATGGTCGCATGCACACATAAGTCTGCTACTTTTGGGCGTTAATTATGCCCTGGTCAATGTGTAAATCTCTAAATGTACAGTCTTTCACGGACGTAGGGAGTAGGTTGAGCACTTGAGCGTGAGCGTGTGTGTTGCGTCGTGTGCTTTGTGCCGCATGGGTGCGTGAGTGTTGCGTGCGTCCATGTGTACGTGTGAGTGTTGCATGTTGCATGCATGCATGCATGCATGCATGCATGGGGCTTACTCCCTCCCATTGACATTCATATTTCAAGCTTTCTCTGTTCCCTCCATATGGTGATACTCCTTCTGTTCCCAAATAGTACGGAGTAAAAGCCTCCCTCTGTTCCCAAATACGGAGTATTTGTCTTTCTACAGATTTCAACAAGTGACTAGGTACGGAGCAAAATGAGTGAAGTGAGCGTAGAGGCAAGGGATACTGTAGAAAGGAAGTCCTCGCGATCCATTATTCCCCATCTCGGTCAGAGAGATTTATTCAACTAGTCTTCGCAGTGAAGTGACAATACACGCTGCACCAGATGGGACATGTAATTAATAAGCTGAACCAGCGTGTTGGTGTTACTAAATCAGCCTTACCCAGTACTGCCATCATGTTTGCCAGTAGAGCACGCTTCCGCAAATACGCCTACGCACCTCTTTCCTCCATTAACTGACATATGGGCCCTGTTGTGGTAGACCCACATGTCATCGGTGTAACTATTTACATTCCGAAGGACGGTATATCCTGGTAGTAGTACTAGTAGAATTGAGATTGAATGCACTTTCTTCCCCGTCTTCCACTCTTCTTCCTCCTCTCTTCCCCATCGTCGGCCGCACACCATTACCCCCGCTCACTGCTCGCCCGCCCGCGCCATCTTCCTTGGTAGCTCGCGCGTACCATATCCCCCCGCTCACTGCTCGGCCACACGAGGAGAAGCTTCTTCGCTCGCCCGCCCGAATCCACTTCCCCGCTGGCTCGCAGGCACCGAAAACCCCAATGGCAGAACCGACTGACACGCAGAGCCGTGATTGGAATTCCCTCCCCGATGTTCTCTTGGAGTAGATCTGTAGTCGTATGGACCTACTCAGCACCATCCGTCTGGCCGCATGCTCGGTGTCTTTGTACCGTCTACTCATCTGCAACCGGCCGGCTCTTTTCAAGACACCTTGCTTGCTTATTCTGAACATGATTGTTTATTTTTGTCCTTTTGGTCTCCAGTTTGAATTGTTGCAACAGACGCAAATGCGCTGGCCTTCATGATTCCATGACCTGGAATCATACCAGCCGATGGGTGGTGGTTTATCGCTCGTTCAGCTGACGGTGGTCATTTGATGCTCATTCGCACGTACCAAATTGACCAAACCATTACATCTAACCACATGCAGTACAATACGTGGGGCGTTCGTGACATTGATGGCTATGGCTGCTTCGTGTTCGAGAAATATCCTAGCTCCGTTGGGCCAGGCGTATTCAATCATGTTGTATGCACAAGCAGTAATGGCAGATGGGCTGTAAATGGGCTGTAAATTATTAGAAATAATGGCAGATGGGTTGTATGCTTTTTTCCACAGATTTGAGGCTTCCCTAAAAAAAAGGTTGACGCACAAGCAGTGACTGTTGGATGGCCATCCAACGGCCGTCGTGCTTCTTCAATCTCTGCTCTTCCTGCTCCAGCCGCTCAAACAGGCGCCAGCGGGACTGCCTGCTCCCTCCTCCCCGCGGTCGGCTCTGTTGCCGCGCAGGCCTCACCGCCCCACCGTACTCCCATCGCTGGCCTAGCCATCCCTCTACTCACCCACACCTGCTGTTATTCTCCGGCGACGGCAGACGAACCAGTAAACCCTCGTACAGTCGTACTCCCCTCCGCGTGGGAAACAACTGCCGAGTCTTCCCTGCCTCCGTGTCGTTCCCTTCCTAGGCCTCGCCGTCGTTCACCGCCCTGGTGCTCTCGGCGCGGCCTGGTCAACGTGGTCAACGACCGACATGCATCTGAAGTGGACTGTACGTGGAGAGGCCGACAGCTGGGTCCACGGCCGCACGCAAGGAAATGCCTCCTTATTACGCGCAAAATAATGATTCCTCCACCTGACATCAGGGACCCACCGAAAGGGCCTCTGTATTTCGCGAAATAAACGTTACCGCCGCTGACAGCTCGGACCCACCAGCTATATCTTCGCACGCAAGGAAGTGCCTCCTTATTACGCACAAAAAAAATGAATACTCCCCCTGTTAGCTGGGACCCAGTATAGTGGCAGGCTGACTTGTGGGCCTACTAAGTTGACGGGGACGGAGGGCTTTGTCAACTTAGTCAATATGCATGATTCTAGCTCCAGTGACCGTACGATGTCCATCCAACGGCCGTAGTGCTTCTTCAACCTCTGATCTTCTTGCTCCAGCCGCCCAAACCAGCGCCGGTCGTGCCTCGTGCTCCTGCCTCTCGTGGCTGGCTGCAATGCGGCGGAGGCCTCACCGCCCCCTACTATCCCACCGCTGGCCAGGCCATCCCTCTACTCACCCACACCCCCTGTTATTCTGCGGCGACGGCAGCCTCACACAGCAGCGAACCAGTGAACCCTCATACTCCTCTACGCGTGGGCATCCACTGCCGCGTCTTCCCCGGCTCCGCGTCGTCCCCTTCCTAGGCCTCGCCGTCGTCCACCGCCTTGGTGCTCTCAGCGCGGCGTGGTCAACGTGGTCAAGGAATGGCTTCCATCGGACGTGGACTGTACGTGGAGAGGCTGAGAGCTGGGTCCACGGCCGCAGCAAGGAAGTGCCTCCTTATTACGTGCAAAATAATTATTCCTCCACCTGACAGCGGGGACCCACCGGACGGGCCACCGTATTTCGTGAAAAAAACATTTCCCCCCGACTGCTGGGACCCACCAGCTACACCTTCGCACGCAAGGAAGTGCGTCCGGGCAAAAAAAAAACGATTCGCCCCCCTGACTGCTGGGACCCACCAGCTATATCTTCGCATGCAAGGAAGTGCCTGACAGTCGGGACCCACCTGGTCGAAGCGTACGTAGCGTTGTCATTCTGGTCGTGAACGTGTACGTACATATATACTGGTGGATGTAGAGACGCGCACGTGTCGTAGTAGAGGCGCGTACGTGTCGTAGTAGAGGCGCGCACGTAGTATGTACACGTACGTACATCGGCGAGGGTGCAAGAAAGAAAATACGACCACGTATGTGTACATACGGGCGGGGTCTCGAACGCCTACTCGCGCATACGTACGGCCAGGGCTCGTGTACATGGCTGGGTCGGAACGGAGAAACAGCGTCGTCGTCGTGTTCATGGGGAGGCAACGGAATGCGTCGTGTTCATGGGGAGGCAACGGAATGCGTCGTGTTCATGGGGAGGCAACGGAATGCGTCGTGTTCATAGGGAGGCAACGGAATGCGTCGTGTTCATCGGGAGGCAACGGAACGCGTGGGAGCCAACCGGCTGGGTCGGAACGGAATGCGTGGTCGTGTTCATCGGGAGGGCTTGGACGGAACAGGCGATGGAAACGAGGCCTGGCGTACCGCAGAACGGAGGAAACAGACCTCCTACGTTCGAAACGGGGGTCTTGTTGATCGGGAGGGGTGTGGCGTACCGCAAAACGGAGGAAACGGGCCTCCTACGGTCGAAACGGGGGTCCTGTTGATCGGGAGGGGTGTGGCGTACCGCAAAACGGACGAAACGGACCTCCTACGGTCGAAACGGGGGTCCTGTTCATCGGGAGGGGTGTGGCGTACCGCAAAACGGGACTCCACGGGATACTGTTCATCTCCACCGTCGACCTCCTCCAGCCTCCACCGGCTACCGTCGACCTCCTCCAGCCTCCACGGGCTCCTGTTCATCCAGCCTCCACCGCGCGCTACTCCACCGGCTACTGTTCAACCACCCCTCCACCGTCTACTGTTCATCCAGCCCTCCACACCACGGGATCCTGTTCAACCACCCTCCACGGGCACCCCTCCACCGTCAACTATTCATCCAGCCCTCCACACCACGGGGTCCTGTTCAACCACCCCTCCACGGGCACCCCTCCACCGTCTACTGTTCATCCAGCCCTCCACCACACCACGGGGTCCTGTTCATCCAGAGGCAACACCACCGCTCACTGTTCATCCAACCCCCCCCTGCAACGCTCACTGTTCATCCGAGAGGCAGCATCGATCGGCTTCAGTTAGCAGCAGTAGCGAAGGAATCGCTCGCGGGTTCAGTTAACAGCCATCGATCGATCGCTCGGGTTCAGTAACGCGTAGCCTGCAATGCAATCGCTTGGGTTCAGTTAGAGCCCAACGCCTCGCTCGGGTTCAGTTAGAGCCAACGCCTCGCACACACGCGCGTACGTGTACGAGAGAAACACGCATCGCTCGGCCCCCGACCTCCCACCGTAACCGGGAACTTCCCAAAATTTTCCTCGCCCTCGCTTCTACCACGGTTTTTTCGTCATGGACGGCCCAAAGAATGTCATGCAGCTGCGTCTCCGGCCCGCCCAGGACGAAAAGCCCATTTTCTGTCATGATTTTTTGTCATAGAAGTAGGAGCCCACCACATCTATGATGATACCGGGTTTTGTCACAATTATCGTCATAGAAGTGTCATATGTATGACAATTTTTTTTTGTTCGGCCCAAAATGTCACGGATGTGTCTTTTTTTTGTAGTGTCTACAGTAAATACTAAATAATCAAAAAAAATCTCCTTTGAGAAAGTTCTTGTAAATGCTATCTTAAGCTGAGATCCATGCGAGAGTTCAACAACATTTTGTTCTTCTCATTAGCAATATAATAAAGATCCCAAAATTGGGGAACAAGGGGAGCATTCCTAAACCAACTATCTTCCCAAAACCTAACTTGCCTACCATTACCTTATAACCCATTCATATCCCAATTTGACTACCTTCATGGCCCACATAAAACCTTTCCAAAACTAGGAAGTGTGTGTGTCATGAAAGTAGAAAATGTATGGGCATCTAGTATTATATTTAGCATCTACTATCCTTTTTGGGGGAGGACCTTCATGGGAAATATATCTCTCAAACCATATCCTATAAACTGGGGATAACCATACCCCCAAATTCTTTCTTCATGCAAATAGAAGGCCGGTTAGCAAGATGAATTTTATCTGTACCCTCACTATCACTCCAAAGACAATTAGCCATCTGAGAATTAATCAGGGTTATGGATCATTTTGGAAACATGAAGAAAGAAGGCACATAAACCGGGATAATAGCTAGACAAGGTTTAATCAAAGCGACTTACCTAAATAAGAAAGTAATTTCCCTCTCCAACTTGGAATCATAGCAAGGAGTTTGTCTATTAGAGGTTGTAAATCATAGCTCCTCAATTTATCAAAGTGTAAGGGAAAATTCAAATACTTAATAGGAAAAAAATCAGCTCTTCACTGGAAAATCTAAAGGAAAGAATCAAGTTCATTATCTTCTAAATTAATAGGACTAAGTAATTCTTATGATAATTAAACCTCATACCTGGAACTTGTTCAAACAATGTGAGGATCCATTTTAGATTAAGAGCTACATTTAGAGCATTTTCTAGAAATAATAGTGTGTCGTCTGGATATTGCAAAGCATTGTAATCAACGGGCGCTGGTCCTTAGGGTGCGTACACGAAGACTTTCTTGCTGTAATCGACAACGGTCAAGCTGGCTCGGTTAGAGGAGCGGCGATAGCGGCGCATTGGCGGCAGTAGTGGTTGTTCGGTGGTCTTGAAATCTCGATATAATTTTTATTATGTTTGAGATGTTTTATCTCGCGATGAACTTTGGTCATAGATCTAGATTAGTTTTGCAAAAAAAAAGACGTCATAGACAAAAGTACTACAAATATGCCGGAACGGAGAACACATCTAACACACGTCCACATATATATATATATACATAACTATAACTATTATGATTTGTAACCCAACCACCACATATTCCCGTCTCGACGTCCCTCCTGAAGACAAATCATGCATCATCGACCTCCCCATGGATGCCAACTCGAGTTTCTATTTGGATTGTGGTGTCCTTGTCCAATGTTTCTTTATTAAAAAAAAGAAAATATATACACCATCGTCTCCTGCACTTTATTTCGAAAGAAAACATTCTCAATGTCGATACATAGACCACCATCTCCCGCGCATTCAAACATCCTCCTTTTATCCTCATCGCTACATAAAACCACTTCGGAATAGCCAAAACTGCTTTGGAACATTTGGAGGTGTGGTCTACATAGTTTTGACAATTTAATAAGTACCGAGTGAAGTTTGGCTGTGCAATTTGCACCGAGAAAACTGTTTCAAATACGCAGTAGTACCACACATTTATTAGGCTAACGATCTGACTTATAGATTAAGCAAAATATGCAGTTTCGGTACCGAACATCATCTTGTTTTACTATAAACAACTTATTGCTAATCAAACGTCTGCTTTTGAATTTGACACCGATCATTGTGGGGCTCTGCTTTTGGACGCCAAAACCAAAAATTCCACGGAATCGCACGGGACATGACGCGGCGTCTCCCCATTTACTACTCGGCGAGACTGAGCACGACCCGTCGTGACGCAGACACAGACACCGTTCCAACCCCGTCGTCCCGTCTCTTCTCCGTCTCTTCCCCAGCCCGACAAGCGCGCAGCAAGTCTTTTCTTCCCCCCTTCTCTCCTCCGCCGGAACTCTCTCTAGCTCGGCATTGGGACTGCACACTCCATCGCGTCCACCCCCTCCCTCTCTCCCCCCTTCCGCGGGTATGGATCAGGAGCCCACTTATTAAAAATCCCGGTACGTCCACCCACCTCATGCGTCGTCGGTAGGGGCATATTTCTGATCTCTTTAGGCTCTACCAACCTTGGATTCTTCCTGGGTCTCTCGCCGCTTCCCGTGATCGGCCGCATTGTGTTCTGGCCGGGGCGTCCTTGGAGTGGCCTGCGGCCGCGTGAGTGGTAATCAGTGCGCGCTTTCGGCGTTCCTTGTTTGCTCCTGCCCCTGTTTGTGCTCTTCTTGTCTGGATTTGGTGGCGTGCGAGCAATTGGACTGATCTCGTCTCCTTTTCTTCCTGGATTGTCTGTAGGTTTCTACTTCGAGAAAGTGGCCTTTTTTCCGTGCGGGCGCAATGGCGAACGACGGCGAGCAAGCGGCGGTCGCCGCCGCCGCCGCCGAGCCTGACTTGGAGCGGGGGCGCGTCGCCGGCGGAGGAAAGCTGCCAGGCGGGGAGAGCTCCGGGGAGGAGGAGGAGCAGGGGGAGGGGAGCCAGCGCTTCTCGGACGCCGAGGACCGGTCATGGCACTCGCGCCAGAACTCCTCCGCCCTCGAGGACCGCGCCTCGACGTCCGCGTCCGCCCGCTCCGGCGCCGGCGCAGGGGACGGGGACAAGGAAGGCGAGGCCGCGGCCGGGCGCGACAGGAAGTCGTGCGTGTCGGAGTGCTCGCTGGACGACGTCGACCTGGAGGCGGGGCCGGCGGCCGAGATCACCAAGGCCAGCCCCGACAAGGACGAGATGAACTGCCGCATCTGCCACCTCGGCCTCGAGAGCGCCGCCGCCGAGTCCGGCGCCGGCATCGTGCTCGGCTGCTCCTGCAAGGACGACCTCTCCTGCGCCCACAAGCAGTGCGCCGAGACCTGGTTCAAGATCAGGGGCAACAAGTAAGCCCATCCATCTGCTCCCCCACTTCCATTTTTCTCACCTGGATAAAAGAGTGCCACGAGCTGTCAGTGTTCATGCACAACAACTCAAATAAAAATGTTTCCTATGGCGAGTTCGGTAAAACTGCAAACCTGTCATCGTTTTGTTTATCAGGATAATAGATGCCTGCAAAAGATAACATCTGGATGCTTGAACACGATTGAGGAATCTTTAGCAGGAACACGATTGAGGAATCCTTAGCATTATTTAAGTAGGTTACAAGGAGGTGAGAGGGGACAGTGTAAAAGTTGGGTATGATCGAACAGTAGGCTATAGTAAAAGGCTTAGGAATCCCGGTATGATGGGTAAAGTCAGATTCCTTCCTCCGGCCGCCTTTTCGTGCAGATTCTTGTGTAATTCTCTTGATATCCGTAAGTGGAAGTGTCGACCTTTTCTGTTTGATTTTTGTGGAAATGCCTTTGTGGTGGTTAGATTCTAGAGGGGGCTGCTATTGTGTCACCTTCCACTAGGTATACTTCATGAGAATTGGCCAGCAATCACAACTCACTGCAACTCACTGCTCTATGGGTGTGTTTGGCTTTTGCCTAAGATTGCACTACCGAAAGTTTTGCTAGCCAAAATATTGGTGAAGGTTTTGCTTATCCATGAGTTGGTAGACATTGTTGGAAAAATAAAGCAGAATTGGCATGTGAAAAAGTTGGTAACAATCCAAATAAAGGCCAATTTTTTGGTCATCGCCAACATATTGGTAAGGTCAAATTTGGTTACACAATCTAAACATACCCTAAGACAAAATGGTCACCATCTTGTTGGGGGCAAAAGGAGGGTTCCGTTGAGATATTCCCACATAAAGGTTTTTCTTTAAATTCATGTCAGAAATTTGAGAAGTGCACGAAAGTTATAAGCAGTACATATTTAGCAGGAATAGTTATTTAGCAGCTCCTCGTTCAAGTTTTCAGAATTAAGCATGGTCCACACTGTTTTCTGAGAGCAAGATTTCGCCCATTGTCCTTACAACGATGCTAATGAATTAGTGCAGGAATTCTATTTGACAATGGTAGTAAAAACGAAGTGGGAAGAAGATGAAGGCGATACAACAGCTGTAAAAAGAATGGGGCTACATATTCTAATCTGCATACAATAACTTCGGAATGTGATATTATCTTTAAGCAATTAGTTAAATATGCCTTTCGGAGTGCAAGCTTCATCGAAAAGATAGCAACAAGAGCCTCTTTAAGATTTAAATGCAAAGAATCGGAATGGATAGGCAACCTATTTTCTGTCTGCTGTCTGCATACATTACTCTCTTAATGAAGCTATTCTAGTGAGGGCTATGCCGTCTTTTACTGAAAAAACCTTTTCTCTCATGTGATCTTATTACATCAGCTAATGTTTTGGTTGAAGTTGTTAAATGTGGAAGATCTTTTACCTTGATACAGTATTTGTGTTGTTTCTGCATAGAAGCGAAGACACTATTGAAGTGAGGCCATGTTCTTATGCATGGTACCAACTACCAACAGGCATACATGTAGGCATATTTAGTTAAGTCTTTAAGAGGCAACATAAAAATTGCAAAGATACTACAGCCTCCTGACCAGATCACAAGCATAGTATTAGTATCATCTACTGAGTTGATATTTCCCTTTGATCAGAATTCAGATGTAACTGGTTTATGCCTTTGCACTGCCTACTGTACTGAGCAGTGGTTCAGTACAATATTGCTATTGTCTGTGCATTACAGAGGTTAATTAACCGCTGAAGGGACATTAACGAAATTGCGCTTCATCGTTTACTCTTGAAATATAAGCATAACCTTGTTCTGTGTTATTTGAATGTGGGAAACAGTATATTAAACATGTCCCTGTCTTTTCTTGTCTTAGGATTTGCGAGATCTGCGGCTCGACGGCGTGCAACGTGGTTGGTTTCGGTGATGCGGAGTTCATGGAGCAGTGGAATGAATCAGGCAACTCGGCAGCTACCCAAGCGCCGGCGAACGAGACGCGGAGGTTCTGGCAAGGCCACCGGTTCCTCAACTTCCTCCTGGCCTGCATGGTGTTCGCCTTCGTCATATCCTGGCTCTTCCACTTCAACGTCCCCGGATGAGCCTCGTCGCGCCGACTTGTTAATAAAAAGCGCTTCAAAGACGTTGCTACTGGCAAAATGGTGGGTGGTGTCGGGTCAAAAACTTGAAAAGCAATCTGGGTGGGAGTGAGCCGAAGAGCTGGGTGATGATTGATGAAGAGGAGGTGAAATATTGGTGGATGGTGTCGTTAGTTTTGTAGAAAGTTGGTGGTGTTGCACTCAGCAGAGACGGAAGAGGGCAAATTTATTTGGAAAAATGGGGGCATTGTGCGCATCATGCTTTGTGATTCTCATGCTGGGTGGCTTAATTAAATATTGTTAGCAAGGTTTGAACAGGTCCGGCGTTGATGTTCTTGTCAGATGTTCTCCGTTTGCCTCCCGTTATTTTCTTCTTCTTGCACCTCAACGGCGCATGTTGTGTTTCTCACCCAACTGATGAACTGAACCTCTGTCAGCGACTCAAACGGGAACCAAACGTGTAAACCACCCAATTGATACAGGGAGGGCTGCATGGGCACGCGGGCACAAAGCAGAAACGGTTTTCTTGAGCTCAGTGACATGTCTCGCTTTTATTTTCACCAACGTCACCTCATGTGACGGCGGCGAGGATGCCATGCCACTTGTCGCGCCGCAGGCTGCACATGTCATTCAGTGCACACACGCGGGGCATGAAGCCTTCACCGTTGGTGCACATGGTCGCAGGAAGCGGTACAACCAAATGGTGAACACCACAAGGAATTCACGAGCTCCTCACCTCGACCACGACCTCTGCCTATCCATTGAAGAATTGACTAATTAATTGGGAACCGCCTGAAAAGATTTAGTGAGGCCTGGCGGAACCAAGTGGGTTCTCAAATCCAGAAAGGTAGTGTTGGAATCAAGGTTAATGATGATATTGGTCATTATTTTCAGACACACAAGGGTTTGAGACAAGGAGATTCCATGTCTCCTCTCTTGTTTAACTAGTAAGATGCCCGTGCTATGCTACGGAATCACATGAAATAAATTGGAATCACAAAAGTACAAGCCCAAATATGTAGTACTATGATTTTCGTCAAGAGAAGCTTAGTGTTTAGCCACATCAAGAAAGTCTTTGTTCAACGACGCTACAAACATCAGAGAGTTACATGGAGCCACACACACCATTTCATTTTGATTACATCTACCCTTAGCTAACACATGTGAACAACTATTTGCGACTCAACATGCCTCCAAGCTGTTACATTTTACTTTACCCAGAGATCACACCAACTTGATATGTTGTTCAAGTGGTCTTGGCATTACACTACCTTAAGATTTCACTTCATAAGTTAAACTCAGATTCAGTTACAACACGGATCACAAAAGCACTTCCCATCATTGTCCACGGCACCGTACACCCAAAATTAAGCAAAGTGAAGTAACACGGTTCAAAAGTAGCTTAACCTAGCTTAAGTAACGCATTATCCTATTATTCTAAGACTTCACTTTTGCTTCACGACTCCATTATTCATCTTCTTTTGATTCATGGAGGTGATTGTCCAGGAAGATCATTGTTGATCCTATAGAAAATTATTTGTAAATATTTAATATACCGTATAAAGCAAATAGTGGATAATTTCAACCAAATTTCCAATTACCTCTGCCTTAATTCACGCACTACTGTGATGTTCGGGTTAAAGTGCATCCTACTTAAGTCTGTAGTATGCAGGCCACGATCTAGTTAATTAAAGACAAAACATCAATATATTAGCAAAATTTATTTTCACGTTATAATTATATGCATAGAAAAATGCATGGACTTAGACTTACCGATGCGCTCTGCACGTAACATTGTTGCCACGACAATTATACGCTCCTGGGCGAGTTTTTCCCGTGCACTTAGATTATTAGTCACCAAACTTGCCCCATACAACTAACTTGACAATATTATAGCTACAAAATCAATTAATATAGAAGAGAAATGTAAGAACTTTGACTCATTTCGATAACTGAAAATCATAAGATACACATACGTGTCATCTAGCAGAACAATATTTCTCACTGGGATCCTCCGATTGTAGAAACCGTCTTTATATCCCATAGAACTTACAAATAAAACCATGCCAATAACATCTAACATTTGAACAGAAAAATATTAATAGTTAATTTGTTACAAAAGAACAGTTAGAACGAACAAAAGAAAACTTAAGCACTTACCAACATGTGTATCATTATCTAGGGTGAACTCCCAAACTCTGTCAAAAGGAATAAACGCAGGGAACAATGGGATCAAGCGCTCATTCACATTTCTCAACTCATTAATTGTTCTTTTTTTCTTGGCTGTATGCATCGTTCTGATGCAGAGGCCGGGGAGTCCCCCATTTTCGAAAAAAAAGAAAAAAATTAATTGTTCTTTTGGTGTGGCCTCCTCCCTCTAGAAGTTCTTTTGGTTAATGTAATATCAGAATCAGTGATCTTTGGCAACTTTGCTAGTTTCTACTTTCTAGTGCCCCCGTTTGCAACAGCCTGCGGAATTGGTACACATGTCTGTTGCTATAATAGGTGCAAAGAGCATGTTTTATAGACTTTTTTCCAAGCATTATCTGACAATAACAGACACTGTAGCAGCATTTGAAATTCTGAATTATACATAATTTAGCCATATCGGTCTTTTGAAGGGGAAAAGGCAGCGCAGACCAAGACGAACTGTCCGCGCGATCGTGAGGCGGCGCTGCAGTTCCCGACCGAGCTTGCCCGCAGGGGGTGCCACCTCGAAGCGGTCGAAGACGGCGAGCGGGCGTGCCGGCAGGGTAAGCGGCCTCCACGCAATCCTGGCACGGCGAGCGAACACGCCGACAGGGGTTGCAGTTTCCTCGTTTCGGCGACGTTGAGCGGGCGACTCGGCAGTACCGGCGACGGCGAGCGAGCAGGGCAGCGGAAACTGAGTATTCCGGGAGGCAGAGAAGAAAACAACGAGCATAAGGGATGGGGAACCCCGGGAGTAATATGCATGGCGGTGCGGCATCGACAGTTTGAAGAACGGGGAGTGGGATTGGAGGAGAGAGGCGGCAAGAGATACGGGATTGGGGGAGGTGAGAGGCGGCAAGAGATACGGGATCGGGGGAGGCCATGAGAGCAGGCGATGGGAGAGACGAGGCGGACAGATTTTGGGGGAGAAAGGCCGGTGCTGGCAGGTGCTTCGGGAGAACAGTAGTACTCGATTAAGATTCTTTTTTTTAGTTCGAGGTGGCTTCACGTAATGGAGAGGCAGGATGGCGGTTCCTCTTGCTGCTGCACATTTTTTTATCCCTATCCCATCAAAGAGGGCAGACGGGCCATCAACACCACCTGGCTCTTTTAAAGGAGTAAAGATATAGTGGCCGATATGTTGGCCATTTTTATTGGCAGGGCCAAGCAGCATGGTCAAGTGGAGGGGTTAGTTCCTCATCTGCTCGATGGAGGAGTATCCATCTTACAATATGCTGACGACACTATCTTATTAATGGAACATGACATTGCTAAGGCGTGCAATATGAAACTTATATTATGTCTTTTCGAACAATTGTCTGGTTTAAAGATAACCTTTCACAAGAGTGAGTTGTTCTGCTTTGGGAAGGCCAAAGACGAGCAAGACACTTATAGACAATTGTTCGGGGTGTGAATTAGGTTCTTTACCATTTAGTTATTTGGGCATACCGATTCACCATCGTAAGTTAACCATTAAAGAATGGAAGTGTATCGAAGATCGAATTGAAAAAAAGCTTAGTTGCTGGAAGGGCAAGCTTATGTCTTATGAAGGTCGGCTAGTGCTGATTAACTCGGTACTGACTAGTATGCCGATGTTCCTACTATCGTTCTTCGAGATTCCGAAAGGGGTACGGAAGCGACTTGATTTCTTCAGATCTCGGCTCTTCTGGCAGTCCGATGAGGCCAAGAGGAAATTCCGTCTCGCGCGATGGGATATCGTTTTCCGACCAAAAGACCAGGGGGGGGGGGGTCTCGGTATTGAGAATTTAGAAATCAAGAATAAATGCCTTATGAGCAAATGGCTCTACAAGTTAGAGACAGAGCCGAAGGGAATGTGGGCACAGATTTTGCGCAATAAGTATTTACAGTCGAAAATGCTCGCCCAGGTTACCATGAGACCAACTGACTCGCCATTCTGGAAGGGGCTTATGAGAATGAAGGACTTGTTCAAATTCTTGGTTGGCAATGGGATGTCAACAAGATTTTGGGAGGATACGTGGTTAGGAGAGACACTCCTGACCATACAATATCCCACCCTTTATAACATTGTGCAACGTAAGGAGGATTACGTAGGCACAGTTTTCCAAACGATTCCCTTGAATATCCAGTTCAGACGTGCGTTAGTTGGTGAGCGATGGACTGCCTGGATGCACTTGGTTCGGAGATTGATAGATGTTCAACTCTCCGACCAGCCGGATTTGACGCAATGGAAATTAGCTAAAAATGGGGTATTTACGGTGAAATCTTTCTATATGGATTTGATTAATTATGGCCCAATCTCAAGATCGTTGCATATTTGGAAGGTTAAGGTTCCCTTGCGTATTAATTTTTTTATGTGGTTCGTTCACAAGCAGGTAATACTCACTAAGGACAACTTAATCAAGAGGCGATGGGTAGGTAGTTCACGTTGTTGTTTTTGTGATCATGATGAAACAATACAATATTTATTCCTTGAATGCCGACTCGCCAAATTGCTTTGGAGAACGATTATATAGCCTTCAACATTAATCCTCCAATTGACATTGAGTCGTTGTTTGGAACATGGTTAGCTGGGGTTGAACATACTACTGCGGCTCATATTCGGATTGGATTATGTGCACTTCTGTGGGCTATATGGAACTGTAGGAATGATTTGATTTTTAACAGACAACACACATTAACTTTCTTGCAGGTCATCTTCAGAGCTACCGCATGGATCCGTACGTGGTCCTTACTCACTCCCATGGACTCTAGGGATCCTTTGGTTACTGGGTGCAACCAGTGGGAGATGGTAGCATGGGCTATATTCAACCGGTTCGGATGGCGGTCGCATAACAGGATAGGAGTCTAGGGAGCTTATCCTTCATATTGCCGTACCAGTTGTGATTGTTAGCATGTACTTTTCTTTTTTTCATTTGTTTCGCTCCGCTTGCGAGCTGTAATACCTTTATGACTTTGTGCTACTTCGTGGATTTTTTAATAAGATAGCTGCATGCATCATTATGATGTAGAGGCCGGGGGTACGCCTCCATTTCCAAAAAAAATTGGGAACCGCCTATAGTCAGATAACTGAAAAATATTTCAGTGTCGGTTACTTTCTCTCTTGATCGTTCGATCAGCACCCAACGGTCAGCATCGCGCCCCCACCTATTCATATTCTTTCTCCTCCCATGCGACAGTTCTTCCTCCTCCCCGCGGCCTACCCATCCCTAACCGCCTGCCACTGCCACCCCGCCCTGCCCTCAAAACCCCCTCCCCCAAGCCTGCTTGCCACCGCCCCGGCCATCCCTCTAAAACCCGCCGATCTACGGTACCCAAGCGACCCCCGCACTATCCGAGCCCAACCCCACCCCAACAACGTCCACCAACCATGTTGGCAAGGTGACATATCATGACAGAAGCTCGTCTGACTAGGTGAAGGCCTCCAAAGGCGATGCCTCGTGGGAGTAACTGACGATGTCGCCAACATCGCCTACTCCAGTGTAGTTTGCATTCACACCTATACAGGGGGTTGTCCCTATTATAAATAGGCTAGCTCTTCCCTTCGTGGGAGACTTTTGCCATTGTTATCGAAAACCAAAGACATAGACTCCTCCTGAGATTGGAGAGCTCTTGTTATCCTTATTCTCGTGATTCCTTGAAAAGTCGCTCCTAATCTGTGCTTCATGGCTGTGTGGATTAGAGTTTGTGGTTTCCCTTGCGGATTGAACCTATCTCGTGCTCCACGACTTCATGATTGTGTGGGGTAGTATTGCCGGTTGTGGATTGGCGAATGCCCGGATTGCAGGCTATGGTTAGTATCCTCCTCGTCGGGTCATAACACTACAAAAAAATAAACTTCCGTGATGATACGTGTTTGTCACAGTAGGTCACGTTTTCTGTCATGCATGTACATCCATGATGATTTTATGATAGAATCAAGATAGTCATACCTATGCTGTCGTAGAAGTGTTCCATGACATTACCAAAATTATCATCATGGAAGTGTCGACTTCCATGACGATAAATCGCGCGTCATAGAAGTGCTTTCGTCAAGGGTGACCGACACGTGGCATTGACCGTAATGGCTCGCCGTTAAGATATCAGGTCCAGTTTTGGATCCGATAACCTGTTAACAGCCCGGACCAATGGGGATTTTCCACGTGTAAAATTCTCATTGGCCGGAGGAAACACGTGTTGGCTCACCATTGGGACAGATGTCATCCACTCATTGGACAGGAGGCGCCTATGATACGTCGATACGTGGCACGGCCCAAGAGAGGCCCATTCCGGTGAAAAGGCCGGCCCAGCTAAAGGCCCGCCATGTTTTTTCAGACACTAGTGGGCTGGCCCGTTAACAACCTGCCATGTTTTGGGTCAAATTGAGGCCCATACCAGATAAGGCCCGTTCACAGCCTGCCGTGTTTTGGGCCAAATTACGGCCCATATCGGATCAGGCCCGTTAACAGGCCACTGTTCTTTTGGGCCCATTCAAAGACAGGTTTGTATTTCAGCCTGTTAAATGCCCGTTTACGAGTTCGGCCCGATAATAGTTTCAGCCTGTTACCGGCCCGTGGTGTATCTGGGACGTTGTGGGCCCGGTTTAACTTTAGGCCATTTAACGGCCCATGCAGAAACTGGGCTATTTCTTGTCCGAAGTAACTTTAGGCCTCTTAACGGCCCGTAGTCTTCGTGGATAAATTTCAGCCCAACTGGCCTGTCGGCCTGTTAATGGCCAGTGTAACAGTTGGGCCTAATTACAGCCCGCGTTGAATCTGGCTTGCTTACAGCCCATCCGATAATGGCCCGTGACACTTTTAGGCCTATGGCCCGTGTAGATACCGGCCTGCTTAAAACCCATAATTTTATTGGGCCAAACAGGCCCGAGATATATTTTGGCATGTTAATTGCTCGTCCTATTTGGGCCAAAATGGGCCTTAGGCAGTTTCGGCCTGTATTGGCACGTGAATTTTTCGGCCCGTGAATTTTTTTGGCTCAACGCTAGCCCAATCTAGGTTTTAGCCTTTTAAAAGCCCATGGTATTCTCTGGCCCAGCTGGACAGAACTTTACTCGGCCTGTTAAAGGCGGGAAATAACTATAGGTTTAGACCTGCTAATGGCCCAAGATGATTATAGGCCCAGATTTTGGCCCATATGAGTAACGGGCCGGCCTGAAGACCGACAACACTGAGATCCACTGAACCTTCCGGCCTAAATTACAACATACCGACCAAGAATAAATGTAGACTATACAACAAAGAAATTACAGCATATTACATCCCCTCGGCATCAAAGTTCGTCGCCAGTGATAATAAAGGGCAACCAGACAGCAAATTACATATACTGGGCAGGTCGCCACCAGTGGAAGTTAACAGGCGGACAAAATAATAGACAGAACCGACAACACTTCAACACAGTTCAAGAAAGGTTAGCCCGACCCAGGAGATGCAGCGCAAGTAGCTTAGCAACCTGATGAGACTGCGCTTCTTTGGCGCTCATATCCACCAACTTAAGCTGCATAGCATCAATAAAGATCCTGTACTTGCGGTTAATCTTGCATAGAGATTGGAGTTCCAGTTGTATTTGAGCGGAAGCATGTATTTCTGCTTGAATTTTAGACTGAAGAAGTCGAACAAATTCAGGCGGCGACTTCATCGAGCTTGTGTCACTGAGTAAGTTTGACACTACATCAAGATGTGACTTCGTGGTTGTATCCCTACCCTCGGTATGTGTTGCCTTCTCCTCTGGAATATGTGTTAGAGGGACAAACAATGGGTTCGTCTCACTATCACTGTGGCAGTTCTTCCTAGCAGCAGTGTTGTCATCCTGAAAGAGAAACAAGTAGGTAGATAATAGGTTTTGCACGTGTAAGCATCAACGCTGTCAATTCATCTCATTTCTTGTCAGAAATAAAGAGACACGGTTTAAAATAGCATTAACATAATAGGCATTGTTCATAGTTAAGACGACAGGAAATGGCATTGTGCAGGAGCGGCCAGCTTCACCAGACCACTGGATTACAGATCAAGAACACAAGCATAGATGTAGTTCTAAACAACATATAAGCATGAATGGTGAGTGCAGTGTCAATTTATACCATTTCAGATTGGTAAATAAAGAGACACGATTTAAATAACATTAATATAATATGGCATTGTTCATAGTTGAGACATAGCAGGATATGACATTGTGCTGTTGTTGGTAGTTTTCACCACACCACTGGATTACAGATCAAGAACACAAGCATACACATAGTGCTAAAGAAGATAACTTGCTATGTTTACTTTAATTTACATGGTACGAATAAGGAACTAGATTGTACAACTAAAGACTGAAATTGAGAAGGACAAACTTATGTTTATGTACTTCTACTTTATAAACTTTGAACAAACAATTTGATGTAGACGACAAAAATAAACAGCATTTGCACTCATAGCTATCCAAATATAAGCAACAAAGTTTGAAGGCTCGAGGAGGACAAACTTACATTAGTAGTGAAGACAGACTCTATAAAGGCCTTGTCCATATTGATGGGGGGGGGGGGGCAATTCAAGAAGTTTACCGCACACTCTTCTTCAAGAGTATTGCCTTTATTCTACATTTTGTTAAGAGTAAATATAGATGTGAAAATATAGGAACAAATGGCGATTATTTAACTTAAGATGCAGAGTACAAATGTAAATACAACATACAGGCAGAAGGCACTGACAAGAGCAATGCGGAGCTAAACTTCTTCAGTAACATTGGTTTTATTCAATATTTTCGCAAGAGTAAATGTAGATCTGATGTGTAGAAAAATGGAGGACAAGGGAAATAAGATGCAAAGTGTACATGAAGAACTAGCTGACAAATATAAGTATAGTGATGAAGGACAACAGATACTTACAAGAACAATGCAGAACTAAATTTCTTCATAGGCATTGGGTTTATTCTACATTAATTTAAGCATTAATATAGATCTGATAATTTGGAGCAAACAGCGGATAAGCAAGCTATAATACACAATGATGTCACATAATCCACCAGGTATGAATGTAAGGACAGCGATAGGACAATAGGTATTCACAAGAGCAAAGCAGCGACCAGCATAGTTGCGATATCCTAGGTTTTGCCGCGCTGGTTCTATTTGTAACACCCCGGATGTAACTTTCCATATTTGTAACTCCAACTCTTGCCATTTTCGGCTATGTGTTATGATTTCCCTCCGTGGTTGGGTCTTGTTTTTCGTTTTGCATTTTGTTCATGTCATGCATCTCATATCATGTCATCATGCGCATCTCATTTGCATATGTGTTCGTCTCATGCGTCCGAGCATTTTCCCCGTTGTCCGTTTTGCAATCCGGCACTCCCACATGCACCGGCGTATCCCTCTTGTTTCTCTTCGTGAGCGGGTGTTAAACGTTCTCGGAATGGACCGAGGTTTGTCAAGTGGCCTTGGTATACCACCGGTAGACCACCTGTCAAGTTTCGTTCCTTTTGGAGGTCGTTTGATGCTCCAACGGTTAACTGGGTAACCGCAAAGTCTTTTTGTGTGTTGCAGCAAAACCCCCCTCCAAACAGCCCAATAGCCCCTCTAAGTCACTTCCATGCTCTCGGTCGTTCGATCACGATCGTGTGGGTGAAAACCGTGCCTCATTTGGAATCTCCTAGCTCCCTCTACCTATATATATGTGTGCCTCCCCATTCCAAATCGCAGATCAAACCCTAACCTCTTCCTCCTCCGCGCGCCGGATAAAACATCCCCCGCCGGCGGACACGTCCGCCGCCGCCCCTGCCCAATCCGCCGCCGCCACGTGTCCCACGCCGCCGGCCCGCGAGGCCCGCGCCTGGCCCCCTGCGGCCCGTGCCCCGTCGCCCGCGCCCGGCGCCTCCCGCCGCCCGACTGCGCCCGCGCTCCGCCGCCCGGCCCTTCGCCGACCGCCGCCGCCTCCTCGCCTTCGCCGGCGCGCCCCGCCGCCGTCGCGTCTTCCTCGCCGCCGCCGCCTCCTCCCGCGAGCCCGCGTCCTCCGCCGACCCCGACCCCCGACGCCGGGCCCGCACCTCCTCCGGCCGCCTCCTCCCTCCCCCGAGCTCTACTCCGGCCTCGTCCTCTCCCTCTCCTCCGGCAAGTCTCCGGCCGAACCCCCGCGAGCTCGCGCCGCGCCTGGATTCCCGTGCCAGATCCAGATCCAGAGAGGTTGACCCCGGAAATCCCCCAAGTCCCGTATATTATTGCATTATGTGCTCATGTTCATCGCATCATATCTCATCGCATACTGATCCGTTTTGCGTGCATGATATATCGAAATGTTCGCCTCGAGATGCTCTTCATTTTGTTACATTGTGCCATGCTTGTTTGAGTCCATCTTGATGCCCAAATCTCTGGTGCAAGAGTGCTATATGATGTTTACTCCTGTTACTTATCAGAACTTGGTGTTTTGTTATTTTTGTTGCAATTGATGTGTGCATCTTATGGGCATGAGCTCTACAGGTGTTTTGATTTATGCCATGTCATCTTTATAGAGGTCTATGCCATGTATTTTTGTGATCTATGTCGTGACTAGCACAATCATGCAAACTAGGCTTCGTGATGTTTCTATTTCCAGGGACTTGGGATTTTTGCTGTCTGTTACCGCTGTTATTTTGTTGCCATGTATCCATGTGCCTACAGTGAGATCCATGCTTCTTTTGGGTATGTTCAGTAAGGATGTTTTGTATATATAGTGCTGGTCTATCCATACATTTCCTTGTTTGCAATTATGGAGGGCCCTAGCATGTCTTAATCTTGCTCTACTTTTGCTATAAAATGTTCCTGGCAGAATGTTAACATGATATTCAATTTTGCCAAGGTTGTTGTAGTTGATCCATACATGATATGAATTTACTCTTGCCATGGTTAGCTTCATAAACATGCCATCTTGCTGTAGATATGCTTGTTTTGTCATGCATTGCTTTATGATGAGTGAATCAAGCTCACCAAGATGCCTTCATAAATCTGTTAATGCCATGTTCTGTTTTCTGCCAAGTCTGAAACCTGTTAACGAAACTTGCTATGTTTACATGGGTGCCATCATATCTTCTGATCCTTTTGGGCTCATGGTAAGTAAGAGCTTTTTGTTCTATGCATTTAGTAGATTCATGCCATGCCTTGTTTTGCTATGTTAAGTTCCTGTAGCATGTGTTTTTCTTGCTCTGGACATTGCTACCTGATGCTGTTTCTGCCATGTCCAGTATTTTTACAGTCTGTGAACCTGATATCTTTTGCACTTTTGCCATGCTTGTTTGAACCTGTTATTGTGTGATCTAGCCGTAGCTCAGTGTTCATCTTTTGTCAAGAATCTTCTGTAGATCACTGCCATATACTTTATTGCTATGTTGGAGTGCTGTAGCATAGTTACTTGTTGCATTCTAAGTGCTATCATGCTGTTAATCGCAGAATCGTGTCATTCTTGTTTTGCTTGCTATTTGCAAACCGTGCATTCGTTTCCGGTGATCTTTATATCGATTTCGACCGAAATCATCTCATCTTTCCAGTGACATACTTGGTTTGCCAAGTTACTGCTTTGTTCATCCTTTTTCTTCCGGAGCACGCATATGCATCGCATATCACATCTCGCATTTCATGCATGTTTTGCATCATGTTGCTTGTGCATTTCCCGTGATTGATTGTGGTTCCATTGCTTGCGTTCTTGCTGTGGGTAGAGCCGGGAGACGAGTTCGTGAACGAGGAGCCTGTTGAGTACGCTTACGAGGATCAAGCTTTCGACAACTCTGAGAACCTTGCAAGCAAGATGACCATACCCTCGAAATCACTTCTATCTTTGCTTTGCTAGTTGTTCGTTCTATTGCTATGCTGCGCTACCTACCACTTGCTATATCATGCCTCCCATATTGCCATGTCAAGCCTCTAACCATCCTTTCCTAGCAAACCGTTGTTTGGCTAAGTTACCGCTTTTGCTCAGCCCTTCTTATAGCGTTGCTAGTTGTAGGTGAAGTTGAAGTTGGTTCCATGTTGGAACATGGATATTTTGGAATATCACAATATCTCTTATTTAATTAATGCATCTATATATTTGGTAAAGGGTGGAAGGCTCGGCCTTATGCCTGGTGTTTTGTTCCACTCTTGCCGCCCTAGTTTCCGTCATACCGGTATTATGTTCCTTGAGTTTGCGTTCCTTACGCGGTTGGGTGATTTATGGGACCCCCTTGACAGTTCGCCTTGAATAAAACTCCTCCAGCAAGGCCCAACCTTGGTTTTACATTTGCCTACCTAAGCCTTTTTCCCTTGGGTTTTCGCGAGCCCGAGGGTCATCTTTATTTTAACCCCCCGGGCTAGTGCTCCTTCGAGTGTTGGTCCGAACCGAGTAGACTGCGGGGCCACCTCGGGGAAACTTGAGGCCTGGTTTTACTCGTAGGATGTCTCATCCATTTTGCCCTGAGAACGAGATATGTGCAGCTCCTATCGGGATTTGTCGGTACATTCGGGTGGCTTTGCTGGTCTTGTTTTACCATTGTCAAAAAGTCTTGTAAACCGGGATTCCGAGACTAATCGGGTCTTCCTGGGAGAAGGTTTATCCTTCGTTGACCGTGAGAGCTTATAATGGGCTAAGTTGGGACACCCCTGTAGGGTATTATCTTTCGAAAGCTGTGCCCGCGGTTATGAGGCAGATGGGAATTTGTTAATGTCCAGTTGTAGAGAACTTGTCACTTGACTTAATTAAAATACATCAACCGTGTGTGTAGCCGTGATGGTCTCTTCTCGACGGAGTCCAGGAAGTGAACACGGTTTGAGTTATGCATGAACGTAAGTAGTTTCAGGATCACTTCTTGCTCATTTCTAGCTTCGCAACCGTTGCGTTGCTTCTCTTCTCGCTCTCATTTGCGTATGTTAGCCACCATATATGCTCAGTGCCTGCTGCAGCTCCACCTCAGTACACCATCCTTTCCTATAAGCTTAAATAGTCTTGATCTCACGGGTGTGAGATTGCTGAGTCCTCGTGACTCACAGATTCTACCAAAACAGTTGCAGGTGCCGACGATGCCAGTGCAGATGACACAACCGAGCTCAAGTGGGAGTTCGACGAGGAACGTGGTCGTTACTATGTTTCTTTTCCTGATGATCAGTAGTGGAGCCTAGTTGGGACGATCGGGGATCTAGCATTTGGGGTTATCTTATTTTCATTTGGTTTTGACCGTAGTCGGTCTATGTGTGGATTTTGGATGATGTATGAATTATTTATGTATTGTGTGAAGTGGCGATTGTAAGCCAACTCTCGTTATCCCATTCTTGTTCATTACATGGGATTGTGTGAAGATGACCCTTCTTGCGACAAAACCGCAATGCGATTATGCCTCTAAGTCGTGCCTCGACACGTGGGAGATATAGCCGCATCGTGGGCGTTACACTATTGCCAATATACGTCGGGTGCTATGTGATTTCTCCGGTAGCACCACCTTTTTCAAGGACTTTGCTTGTACTCCTTCAGGTTCTGCAATTATCCTCTTCCTTTTGGATGTCTGAAACACAAGAACAACATTTGAATGGAAAAACATGGTATGACGACAAAAGGAATAGTGTTGATAATGGATGGACATGGCATCTTCACATATATCACGAGTAAACTAAGAAGATGGCGGTGCAACGAAGCAAAAGAAATGCAAGACACCTTATGCAAGATATGTGCAACCAATAAAACCTTGCCAAATTAGAACATGCACCTTATTGGGTGAACAGGATAGGCCATCTGCCTTTGACTCCTTGAGCTCAGAATAGTCATTAGGATCATATTCTGAATACGAATCTATAGGTCGGGAGCATGTGGGTTTCATTGCATCCACAATGGACCTCAATCCCTTGATGCCAAGTTTGGTACCCATTGAACTGTTCTGCAATATTCTTCTGATGTGCGCATTCTTATATTCATTGTGATTATGTACAATATCTGTAAAGCATGAAAACACAAATAGTAGTGAGATTATCTTTGTAATGCAGAGGATATTGTAATATAATAGAGGCTCCCTGTAAACCCTTGTGTGCTATCACTGGATTCTGATGAGAGAGCCCATGTGTGCTGTAATATGGTGAGTAGATTAATATAATCTTGCACAACTACACAAAAAATAAGCTCCCTGTTGGGGGCCCCCAGATGTAAGGATAGTTGGCACATGATAGGGTCATAATATACCGTATAGAAAGTTTATTGCCAAACCATGATAACGAGAGCGCAGGGCCAGTAGGCAGATCGTAGTGTAGATAATAGGGGTACACCATAACCACCATAAATAAATCAGGAAAGCGGAACTGGCTGGAAAACATAGGGTTTTGCCGCTACTAATATGCAGCCTATCGATCACCTACAGGCCAGCTCTATTCATCTGAAGGCGCACAGCCGTTACTATCAGTTTAGTCTATCAAAGACCGCGCGGCTCCCACCATTTCTAGGGTATTATGGCAGACCAACTCGAAGTACGAAATCATTTAGTAGAACCGGCCCAATAGAGGTGTCGACTGCAGATGTCCCTTCTCCCCTTCCTGACAAGAAACATATTGTGCTTACTAAATAAGAACAGAAGAGGAACATGTTAAAGAACAGAAGAGGAAGCATATTCTACATGTCTGCATGCAAGTCGCGTGACTTTTGTCATTTGGGTCAGTCGACCATTTCAGGCGGTTGGATGAAGATCCTATGTCTCCTAACCCTTCTTTTTCCTCGTCTCTGATTCTTCCCATACAGAACATCGCACGGGCCGCCGGCCAAACCACCGGCCCCCACCGCCTGTGTTCCTCCGCCACCCCACCCCCCACCCCCGCCCCCACTCGTGTCGAGTTTTCTTTGTTCGGCGAGGCCCCACCACCGCCCCCACAACCACCGGCCCCACCCGAGCCCCTTCCTTCGCACCGGCGAACTCCGGCGAGCTCTCAAAAATTGACTGACCCAAATTTGAAATTTAGTCTACTATCATTTAACTAGTGTGGAATATAAAAGGGAAAACCATAAGCATTGCGAGTATAGTGTTGAGCGTGCCATGGCGGATCTGAAGGTGAAAACCGGACAAAAGCAACTTCGCAACCAATGTTTGCTTCTAACTAACAAGTAAGTGATGGACAAGAAATCAGAGTAAAGCAGTGGAAAACTGTTTTCTTGCTGCGATAAATAAGTTGAGCAGATACGAAAGAGTACCGCCTATGGTGCGGCGCCGTGTATGCATCTACCGAGAATTTGACGGTGCTATAGTAGCGATGACTGTCAGCGGCGTGGAAGCAGATCTAGGAGGGTAGACGGTGGCGGCGGGGCGCGGTGGATGAGACAGTCGTAGGAGCGGCGCCGGCAAGGTGGACGACAACGCGGATGAAGCGAGAGGATGGGATGCAAGGATCCCGGTCTGAAGTCATGGATGAGAGAGGTCGATCTCTTGTAATGGACGACGACGTCGGGGTATCAGCTTCGGCATGGTGGAGGAGGACGGCGGTGGATGTGGTGGCGGACGGAGGTGGCTGGGGTGGAGAGGGTGTTTTGGCGCCCACGGAGTACGAATGGGGAAATGGAGGGAGAGAGGAAGGGGAGAACCATGTCTTCAGGGCGCGCTTGTCTCAAATGCGAGGAAATTTACAAACTTAGCCCCCGTTTAAAATTTCCTACATCACAGCAATATTAGTCGGTTGGGGATAGGAAGGTAATCTCGCATACACCGAATATTTGCCGACGAGAGTTTGTTTTTGGCGCCCATCATGTATGAATCGGGGAGGGAGTCGATTTCGGCCGAGGAGACACTGTGTTTTGGCGCCCACCATGTATGAATCCGGGTGAGAGGCGGTTATGTCACGTTTGAGTGAAATTACAAACCTACCCCTATCGAAACCTATAGAAATCGAGCCGATAGGCTTTGCGTGTCAGGGATAGGCAGTAATTTCCATCTTGCAGATTTTGGTTTCGGGCGGTTACTGCGACTTTCCGCGCTTCGTTCAAATTTTAGCAGAGCAAGAGTGCACGTTTACCGTGCCAACTCAATTCGAATCCAGTTTGTATTCTATTTTTGTTTGGACAGGATCCATTTGCGATTGGAATAAAATTCTATATACATCATATTTTATATATACTTTCAAAGCACAACACCCTTTATACATAAATATGGTTTACAAATGGCATGATCTCAGATTCATAAGGCTGTATCCATCTTAATTTGGATTTCCAAATATTTGAACCACTTTATGTTGAAATCCAATGTATGCATTCCTCGCTAACTGTCTCCAATTAATGTGTGTTTCATGCGGTTTTTTTACTTCTCAAACATGTATAATGTGTTTCACACACGCAACATATAGTGTAATCCCGTTTAGACATTAATTGCATATAAATCATGCATTGTCTCTAATTAAAGAATCTATGGATCACTATAAACTATATAACATTACACGTGTCCCCAAATTCAAATGAATATGCATGTTTGATACACCAATTTGCGTTATAATATTATCGATGTCGTGATCTCCAATTTAAATATTTGAATCCCCTTTAATCCAGATATTCGTCTCATATAGCTATCACTCATGCTTATATAGGAGTATCTCTCTAGACCTATACGCGTTCATCGTCTCTCGGGTATCTCTCATGCTACCTGTATGTCGACGGTGATCTTTTATCTTCGCAACACACTGACGGTACTCTCTCCCTCGACCTTCATCACTCTATCTCTCTCTCTAAGTATATCTCGCTCCCTGCTATGTGTCTCTAACTATGATTCTCCATGTGAAATCTCTTTCTCTCACACAAACACAAACTTCGTCTCCCGGGGTCTCATTTCTCTCTATTATTCCCCTATGTGCCACTCGCACACCCCCTCTCACACAGAGATGTCTTTCGCTCCTTAGATATGAGAAGCTACGACTCTTCCTCTTAAGTATCTCTTTCTCACACACAAACACAAACTCTTTCTCCCAGGGTCTCATATCTCTCCACCATTCTCTTGTATGTCACTCACACACACTCTCTCCCTAGAGATATCTTGCGTTCCCTCATATGTCTCTCTAGCTATCACTCTCGTTGTGAAATATCTTTCTCTCTCGCAGACACAAAACTCCGTCTCTCGGGATCTCATTTCTCTCTGATATTTGTTTGTATGTGACTCACATGCACACTCTCTCTATCTTTCTCACACCCACACACATAACTCAGCCTTCTGATCCACTCGACTCCTATCTCTAACACACACTAGCTAGCATCTTTATCTTTCTATTTATATGTTTCTCCATCAACCTTCTTTCTCGCCCTCACTCTTGCTTCCTATCACGCACACTATATATGTTTCTATCTACATGCAGTCAAGTGCCCTCTTTTTATCTTTCTCTCACACATACATAACTTCACCCTCTGAACCACCCGGCGGTCATCTCCAATACTCAAACTAGCTGATGTCCCTCTAGCTAGCATCTCTATCTCTGTATCTATCTGTAGTTTCTCCATCAACATTTCTTTCTCGCATGCACTCTTGCTTCCTATCACCCACACTATATATGTCTCTCCATACATGCATTTATAGGTTGATCTCTTTTGCACAATCGTTGCGTCTCGCTACCTCTGCTCACCATAGATGCATGCTCCAGCCCACGCCACTATCTCTTAAAGACAAAAAAACATGCTCAATTATCGAGCCTTCTTCCCTGCACTCTCACATGCATGCATATTGTCATACCGATCTCTCCCTTATCGTTGATCTTATGACTTATGTCTTCTTTCTTTTATCTCGATCATGCTCGCGCGCACACACACACATCCCACGTATACATGTATACCTCTCGCACATGCACGTTCAAGGTCTCCTATGTCTCCATACATAGTTAATTACCCTCAACCCTAACGCCACATCGAATTGTTCTCTTCTTGTGTGTACATAACTTCCGCCTGGATGGGTAAAACACACACTCACACTTAACAATCTCCTTCTAGCTACCCCTCTCTCACTCTTCCCCTATATCCCCGAAACCAATAAGACCATCCCTTCGTTTAATTCCCGCCTACGTGCACCATCGATATATAATAGTCTTCCTCGGTGTCTCTCGAACAAACACGTTCTCTCGACGTCAACTCCTCTCACGCGCACACACCTTCTCTTCCCTCTCTACGGGCCTTTTCTCTCTCGCACCCCCTCGTTGGTGGCCTCTGTCATACACTATGATGAAGCCACGCACACTTAAATTACATCCGCCACCGAGGACCCCGCGTCTCACACACACACACACGCACCCACCCCCACCCACACACACTAAGACTCCATCTCACACACACATGCTCTAGGCGGAGCATTTGTTCCTACCACCCTTCGTCCAATACACTAAGACTCCATCTTACCCGTATGATAAGCAATCACCTTAATTTACTTGTATAACATGGACAAATTCCACTTTACTTTAGTAGTTAACAAACTTATCATCTCTACTCTCTATTACTCTTATAACTAACAAGATGCCCATGCGTTGCACGGAACGTCAAGATGCATTTATATGAGTAGTTTATCTTGTGAGAGAAAAGGATGAACGAGGGAATGCCTTATTTGCAAATGTGGAGAGGGGTGTGGGTATCTTTTTGCAAAATTGCCATAGTTTCCTTCCTATCCGTCAGATATAAATCGGACGTCCTATATTGCAGGATGGCAGGCACACCATCAACACCAACTTTGGTTTTTATAGGAGTAGAGAAAAAACGAGTTGGTGATGATGGTGCCTGCCATCTTGTAATATAGACCGTCCGATCTATATCTGACAGATAGAAAGCAAACTATGACAATTTTACAGAAGATACCCGCACCTCTCTCCACATTTATAGACAAAGCCTTGCCTCATTCATCGTCCTTATCTCCCACAACCTCGTTGTTGAGCAATTAAAAAAGGAAGTCTCTGGAACAATCTAGCATGATGGCCGCTGCCGCCTGCCGGCGCCGTCCATCCCCATGCCTCCGCCCAGTCCGACCACCAGTCACCACCACACTCCACTCCTCCTCACCTTATCTCTCATCTTTCATTTTTTTGATGAAATTGTCGAGATACCAGTTTTCCGATAAAATTCTTGAGATATCATTAGTTTTTACACATGGGATTACTCCTGCATGGGTCAATCACAACAGGTGTTTTGTAAAAAATGCATATTGATGTTCCATGCAATGCACGAGCATCTTGCTAGTAATTATAAAATGCAAATCATGAGCAGGAAGTGACTTTTTTTACACAACCACGTTAACATGGCCACGTAAATCACTAGCTAAAGTGTAATACCATTGTACTTATATCTCGATGCAAAAGGTTGAGTACATGTCCGAAGACTAGAGTCGCACACACGCACTCTGTCTCTCAGAATCTCTCACACACACCAGTTACGTGACGCCCACTTAAGCAGACATGTATGTTACAATTTTTGCACCCGCGGGTACACGTGATGGTGCGCATTTATTTAAGTCGGACGGCGAACCCAAACAGTAGCTGCATTCATTCCCCTCCCACCGCCTCTTCTCTGGTTGCCGTTGTAGGGGAACATAGTAATTTCAATAATTTTCCTACACACACGCAAGATCATGGTGATGCATAGCAACGAGAGGGGAGAGTGTTGTCCACGTACCCTCGTAGACCGAAAGCGGAAGCGTTAACACAACGCGGTTGATGTAGTCGTACGTCTTCACGATCCGACCGATCAAGTACCAAACGCACAGCACCTCCGAGTTCAGCACACGTTCAGCTCGATGACGTCCCTCGAACTCCGATCCAGCCGAGTGTTGAGGGAGAGTTTCGTCAGCACGACGGCGTGGTGACGATGATGATGTTCTACCAATGCAGGGCTTCGCCTAAGCTCCGCAACGATATTATCGAGGTGTAATATGGTGGAGGGGGCACCGCACACGGCTAAAATATCGTATATCAATTGTGTGTCTGGAGGTGCCCCCCTGCCCCCGTATATAAAGGGGGAGGCCGGCTGGCCCTTGGGGCGCACCAAGGAGAGGGGGGGGAGTCCTCCTCCTAGTAGGAGTAGGACTCCCCTTTCCTAGTCCAACTAGGAAGAGAGAAGGGGGAAGGAAAGAGAGGGAGAGGGAGAGGGAAAGAGGGGCTGCGCCCCCCTCCCCTAGTCCAATTCGGACTCCTCATGGGAGGGGGCGCGCCACCTCCTGGGCTGCTGCCCTCTCTCTCCCCTCAGGCCCACTAAGGCCCAATACTTCCCCGCGGGATCCCGGTAACCCCTCCGGCACTCCGGTTTTATCCGAAACTTCTCCGGAACACTTCCGGTGTCTCAATATAGTCGTCCAATATATCAATCTTTATGTCTCGACCATTTCGAGACTCCTCATCATGTCCGTGATCACATCCGGGACTCCGAACAACCTTCGGTACATCAAAACATATAAACTCATAATATAACTGTCATCGTAACTTTAAGCGTGCGGACCCTACGGGTTCGAGAACTATGTAGACATGACCGAGACACCTCTCCGGTCAACAACCAATAGCGGAACCTGGATGCTCATATTGGTTCCTACATATTCTACGAAGATCTTTATTGGTCAGACCGCATAACAACATACGTTGTTCCCTTTGTCATCGGTATGTTACTTGCCCGAGATTCGATCGTCGGTATCTCGATACCTAGTTCAATCTCGTTACCGGCAAGTCTCTTTACTCGTTCCGTAATACATCATCCCGCAACTAACTCATTAGTCACAATGCTTGCAAGGCTTATAGTGATGTGTATTACTGAGTGGGCCCAGAGATACCTCTCCGACACTCGGAGTGACAAATCCTAATCTCGAAATACGCCAACCCAACAAGTACCTTCGGAGACACCTGTAGAGCGCCTTTATAATCACCCAGTTACGTTGTGACGTTTGGTAGCACACAAAGTGTTCCTCCGGTAAACGGGAGTTGCATAATCTCATAGTCATAGGAACATGTATAAGTCATGAAGAAAGCAATAGCAACATACTAAACGATCGGGTGCTAAGCTAACGGAATGGGTCAAGTCAATCACGTCATTCTCCTAATGAGGTGATCTCGTTAATCAAATGACAACTCATGTCTATGGCTAGGAAACATAACCATCTTTGATTAACGAGCTAGTCAAGTAGAGGCATACTAGTGACACTCTGTTTGTCTATGTATTCACACATGTATTATGTTTCCGGTTAATACAATTCTAGCATGAATAATAAACATTTATCATGATATAAGGAAATAAATAATCCTTTATTATTGCCTCTAGGGCATATTTCCTTCAGTCTCCCACTTGCACTAGAGTCAATAATCTAGTTCACATCGCCATGTGATTTAACATCAATAGTTCACATCACCATGTGATTAACACCCATAGTTCACATCGTCATGTGACCAACACCCAAAGGGTTTACTAGAGTCAATAATCTAGTTCACATCGCTATGTGATTAACACCCAAAGAGTACTAAGGTGTAATTATGTTTTGCTTGTGAGATAATTTTAGTCAACGGGTCTGTCACATTCAGATCCGTAAGTATTTTGTAAATTTCTATGTCTACAATGCTCTGCACGGAGCTACTCTAGCTAATTGCTCCCACTTTCAATATGTATCTAGACCGAGACTTAGAGTCATCTAGATTAGTGTCAAAACTTGCATCGACGTAACCCTTTACGACGAACCTTATGTCACTTCCATAATCGAGAAACATATCCTTATTCCAGTAAGGATAATTTTGACCGCTGTCCAGTGATCTACTCCTAGATCACTATTGTACTCCCTTGCCAAAATCAGTGTAGGGTATACAATAGATCTGGTACACAGCATGGCATACTTTATAGAACCTATGGCCAAGGCATAGGGAATGACTTTCATTCTCTTTCTATCTTCTGCCGTGGTCGGGCTTTGAGTCTTACTCAATTTCACACCTTGTAACACAGGCAAGAAACTCTTTCTTTGACTGTTCCATTTTGAACCAGTTCAAAATCTTGTTAAGGTATGTACTCATTGAAAAAACTTATCAAGCGTCTTGATCTATCTCTATAGATCTTGATGCTCAATATGTAAGTAGATTCACCGAGGTCTTTCTTTGAAAAACTCCTTTCAAACACTCCTTTATGCTTTGCAGAATAATTCTACATTATTTCCGATCAACAATATGTCATTCACATATACTTATCAGAAATGCTGTAGTGCTCCCACTCACTTTCTTGTAAATACAGGCTTCACCGCAAGTCTGTATAAAACTATATCCTTTGATCAACTTATCAAAGCGTATATTCCAACTCCGAGATACTTGCACCAGTCCATAGATGGATCGCTGGAGCTTGCATATTTTGTTAGCACCTTTAGGATTGACAAAACCTTCTGGTTGCATCATATACAACTCTTCTTTAATAAATCCATTAAGGAATGCAGTTTTGTTTATCCATTTGCCAGATTTCATAAAATGCGGCAATTGCTAACATGATTCGGACAGACTTAAGCATAGATACGAGTGAGAAACTCTCATCGTAGTCAACACCTTGAACTTGTCGAAAACCTTTTTGCGACAATTCTAGCTTTGTAGACAGTAACACTACTATCACTGTTTGTCTTCCTCTTGAAGATCCATTTAATCTCAATGGCTTGCCGATCATTGGGCAAGTCGATCAAAGTCCATACTTTGTTCTCATACATGGATCTCATCTCAGATTTCATGGCCTCAAGCCATTTTGCGGAATCTGGGCTCACCATCGCTTCTTCATAGTTCGTAGGTTCGTCATGGTCTAGTAACATACCCTCCAGAACAGGATTACCGTACCACTCTGGTTGACCTATGAGCTTTAGTAATAACTTGATCTGAAGTTTCATGATCATTATCATTAACTTCCCCACTAATTGGTGTAGGTGTCGCAGAAACTGGTTTCTGTGATGATCTACTTTCCAATAAGGGAGCAGGTACGGTTACCTCATCTATTTCTACTTTCCTCCCACTCACTTCTTTCGAGAGAAACTCCTTCTCTAGAAAGGATCCATTCTTAGCAATGAATATCTTGCCTTCGGATATGTGATAGAAGGTGTACCCAACAGTCTCCTTTGGGTATCCTATGAAGACACATTTCTCCGATTTAGGTTCGAGCTTATCAGGTTGAAGTTTCTTCACATAAGCATCGCAACCCCAAACTTTAAGATACGACAACTTTGGTTTCTTGCCAAACCATAGTTCATAAGGTGTCGTTTCAACGGATTTTGATGGTGTCTTATTTAGAGTGAATGCAGCCGTCTCTAAAGCATAACCCCAAAACGATAGCGGTAAATCAGTAAGAGACATCATAGATCGCACCATATCTAGTAAAGTACGATTACGACGTTCGGACACACCATTACGCTGTGGTGTTCCGGGTGGCGTGAGTTGCGAAACTATTCCGCATTGTTTCAAATGTAGGCCAAACTCGTAACTCAAATATTCTCCTCCACGATCAGATCGTAGAGATTTTATTTTCTTGTTACGATGATTTTCAGCTTCACTCTGAAATTCTTTGAACTTTTCAAATGTTTCAGACTTATGTTTCATTAAGTAGATATACCCATATCTGCTCAAATCATCTGTGAAGGTGAGAAAATAACGATATCCGCCACGAGCTTCAATATTCATCAGACCACATACATCTGTATGTATGATTTCCAATAAATCTGTTGCTCTCTCCATAGTTCCGGAGAACGGTGTTTTAGTCATCTTGCCCATGAGGCACGGTTCGCAAGTACCAAGTGATTCATAACCAAGTGATTCCAAAAGTCCATCAGTATAGAGTTTCTTCATGCGCTTTACACCGATATGACCTAAACGACAGTGCCACAAATAAGTTGCACTATCATTATTAACTTTGCATCTTTTGGCTTCATTTTATGAATATGTGTATCACTACGATCGAGATCCAACAAACCATTTTATTGGGTGTATGACCATAGAAGGTTTTATTCATGTAAACAGAACAACAATTATTCTCTAATTTAAATGAATAACCGTATTGCAACAAACATGATCAAATCATATTCATGCTGAACGCAAACACCAAATAACACTTATTTAGTTTCAACACTAATCCCGAAAGTATAGGGAGTGTGTGATGATGATCATATCAATCTTGGAACTACTTCCAACACACATCGTCACCTCACCTTTTACTAGTCTCTGTTTATTCTGCAACTCCCGTTTCGAGTTACTACTCTTAGCAACTGAACCAGTATCAAATACCGAGGGGTTGGTATAAACACTAGTAAAGTACACATCAATAACATGTATATCCAATATACCTTTGTTCACTTTGCCATCCTTCTTATCCACCAAATAGTTGGGGTAGTTCCGCTTCCAGTGACCAGTCCCTTTGCAGTAGAAGCACTTAGTCTCAGGCTTAGGACCAAGCTTAGGCTTCTTCACATGAGCAGCAACTTGCTTGCCGTTCTTCTTGAAGTTCCCCTTCTTCCCTTCGCCCTTTTCTTGAAACTAGTGGTCTCGTCAACCATCAACACTTGATGTTTTTCTTGATTTCTACCTTCGTCGATTTCAGCATCACGAAGAGCTCGGGAATTACTTTCGTCATCCCTTGCATACTATAGTTCATCACGAAGTTCTACTAACTTGGTGATGGTGACTAGAGAATTCTGTCAATCACTATTTTATCTGGAAGATTAACTCCCACTTGATTCAAGCGATTGTAGTACCCAGACAATCTGAGCACATGCTCACTGCTTGAGCTATTCTCCTCCATCTTTTAGCTATAGAACTTGTTGGAGACTTCATATCTCTCAACTCGGGTATTTGCTTGAAATATTAACTTCAACTCCTGGAACATCTCATATGGTCCATGACGTTCAAAACGTCTTTGAAGTCCCGATTCTAAGCTGTTAAGCATGGTGCACTAAACTATCAAGTAGTCATCATATTGAGCTAGCCAAACGTTCATAACGTCTGCATCTGCTCTTGCAATAGGTCTGTCACCTAGCGGTGCATCAAGGACATAATTCTTCTGTGTAGCAATGAGGATAATCCTCAGATCACGGATCCAATCCGCATCATTGCTACTAACATCTTTCAACATAATTTTTCTCTAGGAACATATCAAAATAAACATAGGGAAGCAACAACGCGAGCTATTGATCTAAAACATAATTTGCAAAATACTATCAGGACTAAGTTCATGATAAATTTAAGTTCTATTAATCATATTACTTAAGAACTCCCACTTAGATAGACATCCCTCTAATCATCTAAGTGATTACGTGATCCAAATCAACTAAACCATGTCCGATCATCACGTGAGATGGAGTAGTTTCAATGGTGAACATCACTATGTTGATCATATCTACTATATGATTCATGCTCGACCTTTCGGTCTCCGTGTTCCGAGGCCATATCTGCATATGCTAGGCTCGTCAAGTTTAGGAAAGACAGGGAGAGGGAGAGGGAAAGAGGGGCTGCGCCCCCCTCCCCTAGTCCAATTCGGACTCCTCATGGGAGGGGGCATGCCACCTCCTGGGCTGCTGCCCTCTCTCTCCCCTCAGGCACACTAAGGCCCAATACTTCCCCGGGGGGTTCCGTTAACCCCTCCGGCACTCCGGTTTTATCCGAAACTTCTCCGGAACACTTCCGGTGTCCGAATATAGTCGTCCAATATATCAATCTTTATGTCTCGACCATTTCGAGACTCCTCATCATGTCCGTGATCACATCCGGGACTCCGAACAACCTTTGGTACATCAAAACATATAAACTCATAATATAACTGTCATCGTAACTTTAAGCGTGCGGACCCTACGGGTTCGAGAACTATGTAGACATGACCGAGACACCTCTCCGGTCAATAACCAATAGCGGAACCTGGATGCTCATATTGGTTCCTACATATTCTACGAAGATCTTTATCGGTCAGACCGCATAACAACATACGTTGTTCCCTTTGTCATCGGTATCTTACTTGCCCGAGATTCGATCGTCGGTATCTCGATACCTAGTTCAATCTCGTTACCGGCAAGTCTCTTTACTCGTTCCGTAATACATCATCCCACAACTAACTCATTAGTCACAATGCTTGCAAGGCTTATAGTGATGTGTATTACTGAGTGGGCCCAGAGATACCTCTCCAACACTCGGAGTGACAAATCCTAATCTCGAAATACGCCAACCCAACAAGTACCTTCGGAGACACATGTAGAGCACCTTTATAATCACCCAGTTACGTTGTGACGTTTGGTAGCACACAAAGTGTTCCTCCGGTAAACGGGAGTTGCATAATCTCATAGTCATAGGAACATGTATAAGTCATGAAGAAAGCAATATCAACATACTAAACGATCGAGTGCTAAGCTAACGGAATGGGACAAGTCAATCACGTCATTCTCCTAATGAGGTGATCCCGTTAATCAAATGACGACTCATGTCTATGGCTAGGAAACATAACCATCTTTGATTAACGAGCTAGTCAAGTAGAGGCATACTAGTGACACTCTGTTTGTCTATGTATTCACACATGTATTATGTTTCCGGTTAATACAATTCTAGCATGAATAATAAACATTTATCATGATATATGGAAATAAATAATACTTTATTATTGCCTCTAGGGCATATTTCCTTCAGCCGTAGCCCGGTAGCCATGGACCGGCCGAAGGTAACGACATACGCCATACTCCCGCCGGAGCGGCGCTTTAATCTGGAAATTTTAGTGGTCATGCATGCATCTTTTTGTGCTAGCACTCCTATATAAGGGTTGACCGGTCGCTTCCCGCGGACGTGCGCGGGTGGTGGAAGAGGAAGGAGAAGGGAAGCAGGCTATGGAGTAACGTTTTTTTACCACATTTTCTTAGGAAACTGAGTGCAATAATTGAGTAGTTTTGCAAACTACCAGTACTACACCTGAAACGGTTCAAAACCAATACCACCACCACGCCCGCGTCTGACCGCCCTGGCCGACCCAACCCCCCTCCCTTGCCGACGCGCGCTTCCCGCTTGAAACGGTCAGCGTCGCCCCGGAACGTCAGTGCCGCATTAATGCCCGGCCAGAGTGGAGGCGACCTCTCACTAGTGCCGGCTTTGAAGCAGCGTGACAGCCGAGAGAGTGCCGCTTCCCGGTGCATGCAACTGCTCCGCGTCGAGGCTGGCCATAGTTTGGATGAGTCTCCATCATGGGGAACCACAGTAACTGCGATGATATGGACTCCCGTTGCCCATAGTTATGGATCGTTCCATCTATGAAGAACACGTGGGACTGGAACTATGAGACAGACATGTACCCAGGAGTGGACGTACGAACCTGAGTAATGTAGCACAGCAAGTGAAGTAGAAAGGCACAAATAGTATGAACATGCATGGCATATAGGCATTTGTCTCTTACTACCACTAAATGTTGTACGTGCAATGCCCGGTGATGTTATGGAGTACGTGCCTAAGTACTCTACTACTACTATATTAATTGGAGGCACATATTAGGTTTTATATTTGTTTACGTGTATGCCCCGAGACCTTCCAACTAGACGTGTCTTTCTCTCCGGGTCGCACTTTGTATCGTTCATACCACTAGTACTACTACGTGTGGTCTCCGACCCAGAAGTGGAGACGCTCTATCACGCTGTTCATGTCCCACTCCTTTCGCTAACGTGTGGGACATCCAGCACGTGCCGTGTTTGGCACTCCTTCGTCGTAAGAGTTGAAACGCTAGCATTCATCAGAAATAAAAAATAAATATAAATCAGTAGTGATACTATACCACGCGGTTTCCTTGCTCCTCGATATCGGAAAGAATACTTCCGTTCGCCGACATGTGGGACGCCGACCATCCTGGTCCACTTGCCATGCCCGCAGAACTCCAAGGGACAGTCACCCCAGTCATCGCGCCGCGGTAATCACTAATGAGCCATCAAATCACAGGCCCAACCTTTCCCACTTTGAAGTTGCTCGGACGAAGGAACCATCATGACTTCGTTGAATTCCGCTTCTTGAAGATAACTATTGTACCAGCAGTACTGCTAGCTACAGTAGTTACTCCAGCAGAGGCCTCCTTTGGTTCATAGGATAGGAATTTTATAGGAATATGAAAATCATAGGAAGTGAGATGACATGCATCTCAATTCCTATAGAGAAAGAGATGCCATTTGATGCATAGGATAGGAATTTGTCCATTGAGTCTAGGCTAATGTACTGGTAATTTGGTCTAAAAACTACAGTAGTAAGTAGTACTACTGGTACATGCTCGCAATTAATTAAACAAACGTACGGGCGACACAGACACACACACTAACTACTACTAGTACTACTACTTCTCACATGCTGGCCAAACGCCGTCGTTCTCCTTCCCGGCTTTGTCCGCGACACCCCACCGTGCTTGGATCTCCGCCGACCTCTCCGCAGCAGCGCGTGCGTCCTCTTCTTTCTTGCAGCGGCGGGCCTCTCTTTTCTTGAGTGCTTTTTGACTTTTCCGCTCCCTCTGTGTGGCTTTGGCCGCCTCTTGCTCTACCGCCCATTCGGCCTTGGCAGCTTCAAATTCCGCCCACATAGGTGTGAGGTCGCGAGTAGCGATGAACTCGGCACAGTGGGATGTGCGGTCGTGGGCGGCGAGGAACTCGGCGCGGCGGGATGCCATCGCTTCCTTACCGGTTAGTGTGCGGCGCGGTGGCATGAATGACGCTTGGTCACAGCTCTGGGGTGGAGTGGCCGGACAACCGTATAGTGCATTGGTTTGTCAAGAGCTCAAGGACAGAAGACGAAGGAAAATTGGATTCCACTTCAATCCTGGTCATTTATTACCGAGTAAAATGCATTGGCGGTCATCAAACTTGTCTTGATAGCTCACTTTAATCATTACATACGAGATATGGTGATTATACGGTCACTGGCTCAGCGTATAGCTCCGTATTTGTCTGGTTAACCAGTCAAATAGTCCGCATGCGCCTCATCAGCTCGTATTCTTTATCTATCTATCTATGCGGGCCTACCTGTCAGTGGAGAAAGAAATAAAAACCAAAATTATGCGTATGTGACGAATCAAACCACAGACTCATCGCTGCAACACACACTCGTCAGCCAAATGAAAATGAAATACTTTGCGTTAAATGCACAAACGGATTTTTTATATTATATGTGATGCACACATTAGCGCACACCGTCCAGGCAAGTAGCATGTACGCGTGCAGACAACCAGACACTCACGCTCACGCTGTCAAACCATGCTAATGCATGCACGTCGCCCTCTCAATCATAGTCCTGCTCATGGTGCAACGCAAACGGCAAGCCCATCACCTGCGCTCCCCGGCGGTGCCTGACATTACTGTTTAGACATTTGCTGGAGGCCTCCGCGAACACCGAGCATGTATTCACCTGGCTCAACACCAACGGTCATACTCGTGACTCGACACCTTGCTCATGTATATCGTCCATCACAACGACAATCTATAAAACAGCCTAGCTAGAGAGGGTACTATGGTACGGAGTATGTACTATCATGAGCAACCGATCATAGTGCCACTGCACACGAGTGTGTGTCTGGTCGATTCGTCCATTATTCGTAAGTTATGCATGGTTGTGTGGTGTCTAATGGTGGTCGTCGAAGGCTAGCTGGCGACAAGAGCGGTTGCATGGACGCCTGGTTGTCAATACGTGCCACATATGCTTCAAAGGCTCGTCATCCATGAGTTCACATTGTACCACCACGCCAGCGTCTGACCGCCCTGGCCTACCAAAACCCCTTCCATCGCTAGCACGCTCTTCCCGCCTGAAAGAGTCACCGTCTCTCCACAACGTCAATGCCGCATTCACCGGACTTAACTGTAGGTGCAGTTAGTGTGTCATTGACATGCGGGCCAGATGCCCGTTGGGCCCACATGTCAGTGATCCAACGCACCTGCGGTTAAGTCACTGAAGCAGCGTCCGCATTCACGCCCGACGCGACCTCTCACTGGCGCCGGCATTGCAGCAGCGCGACGGCCGAGAGAGCGCCACCCGCGCGGCATCGCGGTGCAAGCGACTGTTCCGCTTAATGACACCACGGCCATCCTTCCGTCCGCCGCCCACATTAATGACACGCGGCTGCCGACGAACCTACTCCGGCGCCAGCCGTCCATCGGTCTGCCGCGGCTCGTTGCCATTCGCCCGCTATATTAACTTGAGCCCCAACTCCCAGCCATAGCCAAAGACCCACACTCATTCTCCTTTGGTCCCTTCTGAGGGAGTCCTAGATTAAGGGGTCCTCGGGCGTCCGGTCTATGTGACGTGGGCCGGACTCGTGGGCCATGAAGATACAAGACGGAAGGCGTTCCCCCGTGTCCGGATGGGACTCCCCTTGTCGTGAAAGGCAAGCTTGGCGTTTGTATATGAAGATTCCTTTCTCTGTAAACCGACTCTGTACAACCCTAGCCCCCTCCGGTGTCTATATAAACCGGAGGGTTTAGTCCATAGAGGCAATCATAATCATACAGGCTAGACATCTAGGGTTTAGCCATTACGATCTCGAGGTAGATCAACTCTTGTAACCCCTATACTCATCATAGTCAATCAAGCAGGAAGTAGGGTATTACCTCCATTAAGAGGGCCCTAACCTGCGTAAACATCGTGTCCCCTACCTCATGTTACCTTCGATCCTTAGACGCACAGTTTGGGACCCCCCTACTCGAGATCTGCCGGTTTTGACACCGACATTGGTGCTTTCATTGAGAGTTCCACTGTGCCGTCATCGAAAGCCTCAATGGCTCCGTCAATCATCTACGATGATGCGGACGTGAGGGAGACTTTTCTCCCGGCCAAATCTTTGTATTCGACGGCTTCGTACTGCGGGCCAACTCGGTTGACCACTTGGAGCAGATCGACAGCTACGCCCCTGGCAATCAGATCAGTTTTGGAAATCTGAACTATGTCGTTGATATCCAAGGAGACTTGATCTTCCAAGGGTCTGTGGCCCCAACCACCGCTCCGGCTCTACACTCGGAGCCCGCCACTAGGTCCGAAGACGGGAGTCTAGAGCCCGCCGGACTCTCTGTAGCTGTAGAGCTCAACCCTGGAGAACCGGAGGGGATATCATCAAGGGCAGGCCCGGGTCAGGTTTCCTCCGTCATCATAAGGCCGGACTCTCCTCCGGACACTAGTTCCAAACCGTCAAAGTTCGCGTCATGTGAGCTCAGTCAGGGAACTTCTATCCCGCCTTACTCTATGGGCTCGCGCTTCCCCGTCCAAACCTCGCTCTTAAACGAAGCCTTGGACTTGATGCGATCCCTCACCATCACGAAGGAACCGCTTCCGAATTGCACCCAGCCCGGCTAGGGGCTGAGAGCGGGGAACTTTATGTCCCACCCACCACCCACTTCATAGCCACTGTCGAGGACTTAACCGACATGCTCGACTATGCTTCTGAAGACAACGACGGCATGGATGACGATGCAGGCGACGAGCAAAGCCAGAACCCGCCGTTCACCGGACGCTGGTGGCCACTTCCACATATGACATGTACATGGTGGACACACCCCAAGAGGATGACGACGACGGTAGGAAGGATCCGGTTGAGGACAAACCTGCTGAAGCACCTCCAAAGCGCCGACGTCAGCGGCGCCGCTCAAAATCACGCCGCGACAAAGACAGCAACACCGGCACCGGAGACAATAACGCTCCGGAGAACACCGAGGACCAAGAATCCCCTATCGAGCTAACATCCGAACATGAAGATTTGGAGGACGAGCAAGTTAACCCCGATGATCCCATCGGGAACAAGGGCCCGGAGGATAGTAACTACCTACCGACCTCCGAAGAGGATGTGAGCCTCGGCGACGAAGATTTCATCGTGCCGGAGGAACCCCTGGAACAAGAGTGCTTCAAGCGCCGACTAATAGCAAGTACGAGAAGCCTGAAAAAGAAATAGCAGCAACTTCAAGCTGATCAGGATTTGCTCAATGACAGATGGACTAATGTCTTGGCAGCCGAGGAGTATGGCCTCGAGCACCCAACTAAGAGTTACCCGAAGCGCAAACTGCTACCCCAAATCGATGATGAGGCCATAGAGCATATACCGCCAACGCATAACACCGCTGACGGACCCGACCGACCACCACGTGGCCGAGACAGAGCGGCAACTCAAGCCGAACACCAGCCCGCACCACCTCGCCGTAGAAGCAGAGAGATAACGGCGGCAGGATACACATATGACCTACGACAGGACCTGGAAAATAGAGCAGGTCAGACCAGATCAATCTACGGATTGCGGGGGCGTGCCCTGGCGTGAGGAGACGGCTATCAAGCCTGGCGCGACATGCATAATCACGCCCGAGCCAAAAACCGCATACGGACTTCATCCGAACTACGTCGTGACATGGCCCGATACAGAGGCGCCGCACACCCCCTATGCTTCACCGATGAGGTAATGGAGCACCATTTCCCAGAAGGGTTTAAACCCGTCAACATTGAATCATACGACGACACAACAGATCCCGCAGTATAGATTGAAGATTTTCTTCTCCACATTCACATGGCTCACGAGGATTATCTACACGCCATCAAATACCTTCCCCTAAAACTTAAGGGACCAGCTCGGCACTGGTTAAATAGCCTCCCAGAAAACTCTATTGGAAGCTGGGAAGACTTGGAAGATGCCTTTAGAGACAACTTCCAAGGCACTTATATCCGGCCTCCGGATGCCGATGACCTCAGTCATATAGTCCAGCAGTCCGGAGTGTCGGCCAGGAAATTCTGGACCAGGTTGCTAATTAAAAAGAACTAGATTGTTGACTGTCCGGATGCCGAAGCCCTAGCGGCCTTTAAACACAGCATCCGCGACAAAGGGCTCGCCCGACACCTCGGCCAAGAAAAGCCGAAGTCCATGGCAGCCCTTACAGCACTAATGACCCGCTTTTGCGCGGGTGAAGATAGCTGGCTAGCCTGTAGCGGCAACAGTACCAGCGACCCGGGCACTTCCGAAGCCAGAAACGGCAACGGAAGGCCCCGACGCAACAAACATAAGCGTCGAAGCGACAATGATAATACAGAGGATACGACGGTCAACGCCGGATGCAGTGGCTCCAAATCCGGCAACGGAAGAAGCCATTCAAATGAGACAAAAATGGTTCATCAAGCCTGGACCGAATACTTGATCGACCTTGCCAGATCCACGACACTCCTGACAAGCCTGCCAACCACACCAACAAAAGCTGTTGGGTCTTCAAACAGGCCGGCCAGTTAAATGCCAAACATAAGGATAAAGGGTCGCCCAGCGAGGACGACGACGAGGAGCCTCGTCCACTGAACACAGGGGGGCAGAAGAAATTTCCCCCCGAAGTCAAAATGGTGAATATGTTATACGTTACTCATATCCCCAAGAGGGAGCGCAAGCGTGCGCTAAGGGACGTCTATGCGATAGAGCTAGTTGCCCCCAAATTCAACCCATGGTCGGCCTGTCCGATAACCTTTGATCGCAAGGACCATCCGACCAGTATCCATCACGGAGGTTCGGCCGCACTGGTCCTTGACCCAATCATTGACAGATTCCACCTCACGCGAGTCCTCATGGACGACGGCAGCAGCCTTAACCTGCTCTATCAGGACACAGTCCACAAGATGGGTATTGATCCGTCAAGAATCAAACCCACAACAACTACCTTTAAAGGAGTAATACCTGGTGTATAGGCCCGCTGCACGGGCTCAATCACATATTGGAGGTCATCTTCGGTTCGCCGGACAACTTCTGAAGCGAAGACTTGATCTTTGACATCGTCCCCTTCTGCAGTGGCTACCACGCACTGCTTGGACGAACTGCGTTCGCTCGCTTCAACGCGGTCCCACACTATGCCTATCTGAAACTCAAGATGCCTGGACCACGCGGTGTTACAGTTTCTAGCCCAACCTATGCGGTACTGGCCTACCTCTTAATCTGTATTTCTCTGTTTTTGTCCGATTGTCATGTACACCTCGGTACGACTTAAATCGCGAGGGGCTCTATTGAGCCACGTACATCTCTCAAAATACTAAATAAAGTCCGAACACTTCTATAGTACAATTCGGCGTCCCGAATATAGCATTATATGCATCGGCTCCGAATCATGTCTTTGGTCAATAGTTGGGTTGCTCGGCTCCTGTGGTTACTACCTTACATTCCGCTTGTTTGGCTAAGGTAGTAAAGGGAGAACTACTGCGGTTATGTTCCCGGTTCATCCGGATAAACACCTCAGTAGAGAAAGCCGAAAACTAACTGTCATGATGCGCCGAGAGCTGGTCAGCTATTCGGTGACTAAGTATAAATCTTTTGCGATTTTTTGCGCATTACGCGACAGGCCGGCCTTCACCCGGCCGGGCATCCACAACACCCAAGTTCGGATAATCGAACAACACTAGGGGCTGTTGAGGGAGTCCTGGATTAGGGGGTCCTCGGACAGCCGGACCATATCCTTTGGCCGGACTGTTGGACTATGAAGATACAAGATTGAAGACTTCGTCCCGTGTCCGGGTGGGACTCTCCTTGGCGTGGAAGGCAAGCTTGGCAATTCGGATCTGTAGGTCTCCTCCCTTGTAACCGACTCTGTGTAACCCTAGCCCCCTCCGGTGTCTATATAAACCGGAGGGTTTAGTCCGTAGGACAACAACAATCATAATCATAGGCTAGCTTCTAGGGTTTGGCCTCTACGATCTCGTGGTAGATCAACTCTTTCAATACTCATATCATCAAGATCAATCAAGCAGGAAGTAGGGTATTACCTCCATCGAGAGGGCCAGAACCTGGGTAAACATTGTGTCCCCCGCCTCCTGTTACCACCCGCCTTAGACGCATAGTTCGGGACCCCCTACCCGAGATCCGCCGGTTTTGACACCGACCACTACAAAAAAAAGACACATCCGTGACATTTTGGGCCGAACGAATTTTTTTTCTGTCATACATATGACACTTCTATGACGATAATTGTGACAAAACCCGGTATCATCATAGATGTGGTGGGCTCCTACTTCTATGACAAAAAATCATGACAGAAAATGGGCTTTTCGTCCTAGGCGGGCCGGAGACGCAGCTGCATGACATTCTTTGGGCCGTCCATGACGGAAAAAACCGTGGTAGAAGTGAGGGGGAGGAAAATTTCGGGGAGTTCCCGGTTACGGTGGGATGTCGGGGGCCGAGCGATGCGCGTTTCTCTCGTACATGTACGCGCGTGTGTGCGAGGCGTTGGCTCTAACTGAACCCGAGCGAGGCGTTGGGCTCTAACTGAACCCGAGCGATTGCACTGCAGGCTATGCGTTAGTGAACCCGAGCAATCGATCAATGGCTGTTAACTGAACCCAATCGAGCGATTCCTTCGCTACTGCTGCTAACTGAAGCCGATTGATTGGATGAACAGTGAGCGTTGCGGGGCGGGGGGGGGGGGGGGTGGATGAACAGTGAGCGATGGCGTTGCCTCTGGATGAACATGACCCCGTGGTGTGGAGGGCTGGATGAACAGTAGACGGTGGAGGGGTGCCCGTGGAGGGGTGGTTGAACAGGACCCCGTGGTGTGGAGGGCTGGATGAACAGTAGACGGTGGAGGGGTGCCCGTGGAGGGGTGGTTGAACAGTAGCCGGTGGAGTAGCGCGCGGTGGAGGCTGGATGAACAGGACCTGTGGAGGCTAGAGGAGGTCGACGGTAGCCCGTGGAGGCTGGAGGAGGTCGACGGGGGAGATGAACAGTATCCCGTGGAGTCCCGTTTTGCGGTACGCCACACCCCTCCCGATGAACAGGACCCCCGTTTCGACCGTAGCGCTCCAACAAGTCCGTTTCCTCCGTTTTGCGGTACACCACACCCCTCCCGATCAACAGGACCCCCGTTTCGACCGTAGGAGGTCCGTTTCCTCTGTTTTGCGGTACGCCAGACCCCTCCCGATGAACAAGATCCCGTTTCGAACGTGGCTGGTCGAACACAAGGCTGTTTCCTCCGTTTTGCGGTACGCCAGGCCTCGTTTCCATCGCCTGTTCCGTCCAAGCCCTCCCGATGAACACGACCACGCATTCCGTTCCGACCCAGCCGGTTGGCTCCCACACGTTCCGTTGCCTCCCGATGAACACGACGCATTCCGTTGCTCCCCATGAACACGACGCATTCCGTTGCCTCCCCATGAACACGACGACGACGATGTTTCTCCGTTCCGACCCAGCCATGTACACGAGCCCTGGCCGTACGTATGCGCGAGTAGGCGTTCGAGACCCTACCCGTATGTACGTACGTGGCCGTATTTTCTTTCTTGCACCCTGCCCGCTGTACGTACGTGTACATGCTACGTGCGCGCCTCTACTACGACACATACGCGCCTCTACTACGACACGTGCGCGCCTCTACATCGACCAGTATATATGTACGTACACATTCGCGACCAGAATGACAACGCTACGTACGCTTCGACCAGGTGGGTCCCGACTGTCAGGCACTTCCTTGCCTGCGAAGATGTAGCTGGTGGGTCCCAGCAGTCAGGGGGGCGAATCGTTTTTTTGCCCGGACGCACTTCCTTGCGTGCGAAGGTGTAGCTGCTGGGTCCCAGCAGTCAGGGGGGAATCGTTTTGTTTTTTTTGCCCGGACGCGCTTCCTTGCGTGCGAAGATGTAGCTGGTGGGCCCCAGCAGTCAGGGGGCGAATCATTTTTTCGGACGCACTTCCTTGCGTGCGAAGATGTAGCTGGTGGGTCCCAGCAGTCACGGGGGCGAATTGTTTTTTTTTTCGGACGCACTTCCTTGCGTGCGAAGATGTAGCTGGTGGGTCCCAGCAGTCAAGGGAAAACGTTTTTTCACGAAATACGGTGGCCCGTCCGGTGGGTCCCCGCTGTCAGGTGGAGGAATAATTATTTTGCGCGTAATAAGGAGGCACTTCCTTGCTGCGGCCGTGGACCCAGCTGTCAGCCTCTCCATGTACAGTCCACGTCCGATGGAAGCCATTCCTTGACCACGTTGACCACGCCGCGCCGAGAGCACCAGGGCGGTGGACGACGGCGAGGCCTAGGAAGGGGACGACGCGGAGCCGGGGAAGACGCGGCAGTGGATGCCCACGCGTAGAGGAGTATGAGGGTTCACTCGTTCGGCTGCGGTGTGAGGCTGCCATCGCCGCAGAATAACAGGGGGTGTGGGGGGATGGCCTGGCCAGCGGTGGGAGTAGTAGGGGGCGGTGAGGCCTCCGCGGCATCACAGCCGGCCACGGGCGGCTGGAGCAGGCGGCACGACCGGCGCTGCTTTGGGCGGCTTGAGCAAGAAGACCAGAGGTTGAAGAAGCACTACGGCCGTTGGATGGACATCGTACGGTCACTGGAGCTAGAATCGTTCATATATTGACTAAAGTTGACAAAGGCCTCCGTCCCAGTCAACTTAGTAGGCCCACAAGTCAGCCTCCCACCAAGGTGGGTCCCAGCTAGTAGGGGGGGTATTCATTTTTTTGTGCGTAATAAGGAGGCACTTCCGGTGGGTCCGAGCTGACAGCGGGGGGAACGTTTTTTTCGCGAAATACGGTGGCCCGTCCTGTGGGTCCCAGCAGTCAGGGGGAAACATTTTTTTTTGCGAAATACTGGTGCCTCGTCCGGTGGGTCCCTGCTGTCAGGCGGAGGAATAATTATTTTCCGCGTAATAAGGAGGCACTTCCTTGCGGTTGCCGTGGACCCAGCTGTCAGCCTCTCCATGTACAGTACTCTTCCGATGGAAGTCGGTCGTTGACCACATTGACCACGCCGCGCCGAGAGCACCACGGCGGTGGACAACGGCAAGGCCTAGGAAGGGGACAACGCGGAGCCGGGGAAGACGCGGTAGTGGAAGCCCGCGCGGAGAGGAGTACGAAGGTTCACCGGTTCGGCTGCGGTGTGAGGCTGCCGTCGCCGTAGAATAACAGGGGGTGTGGGTGAGTAGAGGGATGCCCTGGCCAGCGGTGGGAGTAGTAGGGGGCGCTGAGGCCTGCGCGGCAGCACAGCCGGCCACGGGAGGCGGGAGTAGGCGGTCCCGCCGGCGCTGCTTTGGCGGCTGGAGCAAGAAGATCAGAGATTGAAGAAACACGACGGCCGTTGGATTGACATCCAACGGTTATGTCTACTAGAATCGTTTGTTGACATATATAATAACTAAAAAAAATCTTGCATACGCGTCAACTAAACAGGCCCACAAGTCAGACCACTCCCTCTTTTTTTAATAATTTATATATAGCTCATGGCAACTTCTTATGCAATTTATTGCAGTCGTTTTTTTGGTTGGCCAGGGCCAATTTCGCATATTTCTGTGGGTTCCAAACTATTTTTAATACCGAAATGTCGATCCAGATTTAAAGTACTTTGAAGATATATTTAAATTAGGTTAATGCCGAGTGAAATAGGAATCTGAAAATGTGAAAAAATTCTGAAATTATAAAGTAATTGCCAATTTGTCATCTGTTTTTGTATTTACAACCCATTTCATATTACTTTCAAGATTTGCAGGCATCTTGAAAGAGTTGCAGCCCATCAGGGCGTAGAAAAATAAGTAGGACTGGATTGGGTATTCTTCAGAAAAAATAAACTGGGCTCATTTTCACAAAGAAAAAATAGCTGGGCTGGTCACATGGTGAACATAAAATATAAGCCTAGGCTAGACGGGCCACAGCCCAGTTCAAACCCTGCTCCGTCTCAACAATACCAAACAAAAAAATACTGCTCGAGTAGCTACGTCCCAGGTGTCAGCCGATCTTGTGCTGTTCTCTTGTCTATTGACTATATACGTCACAATGTCGTGGGTCCCAGATGTCAGGAAAACACTAGGAGGAAGCATTTTATTTTTCCATACGCTGACGTGGTGGGCCCCTACTGTCATCCTCTCCACGTACTTCTGCCGATTCCTATTGTTTGTTGACCATGTTGACAACGCGAGAGGGCGGCGCCGCGGCGAGCGCACCAAAGCGCGCGGAGGACGTCGGCGTTAACGATTTAGGAGACGGTGGGGCGGCGATGCGTGCGCTGAGGCGCAGCCAGCTGTGGGAGGCGGAAGCAGGCGGCCCCGCCGGCGCTGGTTTGGTTTGGCGGCTGGAGGAAGACAAGACTGAAGAAACATGACAGACTGTAAAAGCAGCAGGAGTACTTAACAACCTTAACTGAAACCAGCAGGGGCACTTAACAACCAAAGCTAAAAGCAGTATGAGTACTTATACAGGTTCAACCATACAAAGCACACCTCGAATAGTGCTACTTTGCCTACAGTTAACCAAGGGTGAGGCCGCCAAGCCCCAGGACAAGGCCCAGGCGCAACCCCGTGCATCCACAACCTTCTGAAAGCGGCTTCATCTCGCAACATGGTCAATAAACAGGATATTCGCTTTAGAGCCATGGAAAAGCATGAACATAATCTTCTGTCCTATTCTCCAAGATGGACGGGCCTTCATTATTTGAGACCACCCATGAATAAGTATCTTTTCACCTCCAAGGGGAATTGAGTAGGTCGACATAAACATCATGTTGTGACCAAGCGCAAGTCTGACCCGACCATGGTCAGGCATCTGTATAGGAACAATAGAACTCGGCAGTTCCTGTTTCAAGAAGAACACAGCTGTAAAAGTGTGTATAAGCAATAGTTTATGAACAACATATATAACAGAAAACAACTCGTACCATAAGTTTCTCGACACAGTTGGACCTGTTCAACGAGTGCAGCAGTGGCACACATATCCCACGTGGCCTTCCACCATTGAAACGCCCCACAAGGACCTCAAGACGATCAATAAAGTGTAGGAACTTGTGGATGTCGATCCAGTCAACTTCAGTGCCATTAGTAACAGCCGAGTTATTATAGAGTAACAAACGAGCAGACTGCTTAACTCTGAAAAAACCTACACGTGCCACCAATTATAAGAAAATATTAGTTAGAAGTAGCATCTTCGTGAGAGATTCGTTGCTACTTCTAAAGTTAAATTGTGATTAGTTAGACAGAATAGGTGGATTAAGAAGTAATCGAGGCAACAAGCAAGAACCAGATACAAAACTAACATGGATGAACAATTGGAACGACGTCGGGGTGGAAGATCGCAGTGAAGATGAGACCAGGTTCTGCTATTTCCATCAACATTCGTGTGCCAACTTTCAGTCCGTAACACTTGAGAAAGTTTATCCAAGTTCGGCCATAAAAAAAACAGCGATCTTCTTGGTTCATGAACCCAACTCGAAACTTATATCCATGGCTTGTCTTCACTGTGACCATTAAACTAGTGTATTCAGTTATGGCAAGGCCGAGCATCTTGAGTACATGTGTTCTGGCAGAGCAAATAATACACTGCAGGAAAAATAATGAGAACACAGCATGTTCAAAAAACCCCCACCCTCCCGGATAGAAAAGAGGATTCTAGGAACATATTGTGCGTGTTTCAAAATGCTGTGTTAGGATGAGAAGGAACAAGTGTGGCATCTCGCCGAGGGCGCAGAAACCTGTAGGGTACTCGCACTTTGGGCATTGCAAATGAAACACACTAGATTCAGTAGGAAGAAAAATGCATGAACGGCGGCGGCTGCCATCCTAGGATTACCTGGGACCAAGGGACTTGGATTTATCAGGGATGGATGAAGAATTCGTACCTGGTTCTCCATGAGAAAACCCTATGCAATCGCCGAGAGGGGGTTTTCTCTGAACAAGCAGACGAGGGAGAAGGGGATTCAGGCCCAGCGAAATATTGCCGCTTCGTCCGTCCAGCTTACTGCTAAAGCTGGAAAGGGGGGGTTGTGATTTGACGGCTCATTGGGCATTACTGCGGCGCTACGACCGGGGTGTGTCTACCGTCAAGTTGTGCACTCTAATTTGTGCATATGGCACGTGGACCCCGTTGCCGGTTGCCCCACATATCAGCGAAAGGAAGTAGAAAGACAGGAGTAACTAGTTACACATAAATATATTTTTTGACAGAGAGATACTCCCTCTGTAAAGAAATATACAAATATTTTATATCACAGGCTCACCTTGCCGAGAAATATACTCCCTCTGCAACGCACGGGCATTATGGGGGTTCAACTTTTTTTATGGGGGTTCAGCTGAGAATATAATACTCAGATAGGCTCACGGTTCTGGACTTTGGGCCGCAGGCTGACCCTGCATGTTTGGGGGCCCATGTGTTCTACCTCAGCGCTTTTCATATTGCAAGCGATCGGTACGGCACTGGTTTTAGATTCGGTCGCAAGGCGAATACACAAAATTGAATAAAGCACGACAGCTATTGGAATGAAATCGAACGACAGTTCCTAACCAGCAATCAGAGTTGCAATTCTATCAACGATATACCATGTGATAAATAATACTGTCGTACTACGTATACACACAGGACACTTGTTTCACCATGCCAGATTATTACATCAAAATCTCTCGGAGGATAGATCAGTTCGGCAGTTGCGTGCTGCTACTGAAGATTTCAAAGTTGATTTGGACTAGCTCTCCTTGCCGAGAAAGTTCGATTTTGACATCATCCCCTACCGCAAGATATGATTTAGATTTGAATCTTGACCATCCTTTAGCACCAATCATCATGCGACCATCCTTTGTACTTACGGTATATTGAGCAGGTTCATTCACACCAAGGCTGCGCATGGTAAGAGAAACTTGGCCGCGGTCGCCCGGATTGTTGAACGACTCCCTCGTTGCTCTAGGAATTCTCTGTTTGCAAACAAGAAGACATACCCAAACAGTTAGATCAACACAGTGAATCATGTGAAACAACATGGAAAGAAAAAAGAACGAAGCACTTGGGCGGCCAATGCTTACCAAGAAGGTGGACATGTCGGTTTTTGTAAGGACTTTGGTATATGAAGTGCGAACTGCAGCCCAGTCTGTTGCCGGTGCAACTGCACGGGCCGGAGCAGATGCAAGTGCAAGTGTTGGTGTAGGTGCCGAAGCCGCTGCTGCTGCCGGAGATGGTGCTCCTTGTAGAGCTGGTGCCAGTGTCGGAGTAGGTGCCGGTGTCGATGCCCGATCCTCCGGTAGATCAGACTGATCCGCTGACGCGGTCAGTGCCCAATCCTGAGCTGGATCAGACTGAGCTGCTGCCGCTGTCAGTGCTAGAGCAACTGCCGGTGCTCGATCTGTGCGAGACAGCGGCGATCGTGTCTGGTCTGCTATGATCAGCTTTCTAACTTGACTAGGATCCGTGACCGTGATCCAGTTTTTTCTTCATTTCTTTTAAACGCGAGAAGGACTAATTGTGGCGTTTTTGTTAAACCAAGCTGCAGTTCATCATAGGGATTCAGCTTGTACTCAGACAACAGACTGATCTAATTTTTCCAGTAATATAAGTGATGGACAGTGCATTCGTTACTGACACGACATAAGAAGTGAAACCTGCAAAAATAGCCATCGTAGAGCAAACCAAACGGTTTATTCTGTGATGAATGTCACATGGCAAAACCTGCATCGTAAAATTGCAGGAAAAGAAAGAAAGCATGACATTAAATCAATAAGATTTAGACAGTAAATCAATAAGATTTACTTGATGTGACACGAGTGAATCCTTACCAGGAAATCACTATGTTGAAGTACTAAACAGAAGATTGATCGTCCAACTACACATGGCATGCAGGGGCCCCGCCTACTCCCACAAGCAGGACAGTCCAAAGGTCATGACAAATCGTATGGACCGAACATCCATGGGACTGGAAATCCTGGTGGGTGCGATAAACCCTGCAATGCATACAGATATTGGAGTGTAACCATAATTGATAAACCGCCCTCACAAAAAATATGATCTGGATACTTCAAAATATACAGACTGAATTGAGTGGACAGACATTAACATAGACATTAACATAGACCATTCACACACCAAAAGTGGCAGTACTAATAAACAATACAGGGTTCACAAACACAAATCAAGTACTGAACAATAGTACTTACTACAGACAAGCAAAGTTGCACTAACTAAACTCTGCAGACTATTTCTTGCCACCGACCTACGGGATGAACCCCGCATAACTGACTAGGCCATGGACTTCGTGTGAGATGTCTACATGCACCATCACCATCTTGGCAACCTTGGAGAACCTAATAGAGTGGTCTTTCCACTCATAAACATGATGATGAAGACAAGCCGCATCAGATTTGTTGGGAAGCTTTACAAGAACCACACCCTTCGTAATCGAAGGCACAGCCAGGAAATTGTTGTGGTCAAGTACAGCCTCGAGAACACGCCTCACAACAATGCTACAGGAAAACGCTAGTTCAGGACACGTGGCGACAAGGACACATCAGCTGGATAGTTCAGCAGTAGAACTCATCATCAGGTCTTCCAGTTCACACGGAATGACTTTGAGAACTTCATCTCCACCGCGGACCTGGTTCTAATTCAAACAGAAACCATATTTTATTACTACCTCCGTTCAGAAATATAAGATGATTTTCTCTATTATACTCCATATATGACTACATATACGCACAGAAATGAGTGAACAAAGACACTAGAACATGTCTTCAAAGGCATGAGAGCAGAGGGATTACATGCAATATCCATAACACAAGTTACTGAGGCAAATATACCCTCTTAAAAGGTAGCATTGACCCTCTTAAAAGGTAGCATTGATGTTCATAAAGTACTCCCTCCGTCCCAAAATTCTTGTCTTAGATTTGTCTAGATACGGATGTATCAAGTCACATTTTAGTATTAGATACATCCGTATCTAGACAAATCTAAGACAAGAAATTTGGGACCGAGGGAGTAGTTGAAAGTAATCTATAAGAAATCAGTGTCAACCTCTCGCATGTTTTGGTCAAAAGAGGAATTTAGAACCGTCATTTGGCACACTAAAATCACATGCAAGATCACCCAGAAAGTTGTACTACCAGTACTAGTACTGCGTGTTAGATGAAAAAACACGATCAAGATCGAGAAAAAGATCGTCAACAAGAGACATTACCTGGACTTGCTTAATGAGCGATCCCGGAGAGGGGGGCTTGGACAGGGCGATGGCTTTGAGCTTGTCTGCGGTAGTCTCGGCGGGGTGCTTGCGCTTCTTCGTACCATGAGCCTCGACGGTTTTGGCCAGAGCCATAGACATCACGTCGGCCGGTGCTCCGGCGTCCATCCAAGAGAGGAAGCTGAGAGAGAAGAGTGAAAGGAGGAACGAGATGAGGGAGAAGCGAAGCGAGTGGGAGTTTTCTTCAAGAGAGGAAACTGAGAGAGAAGAGTGAAATGATGGTTGCTTCGTCCGTCCAACTTACTGCTGGAAAGGAGGGGGTTTTGTGATTTGATGGCTCATTGGGCATTACTGCGGCGGTTCGATCGGGGTAGTCTACCGTCACTCTACTACGGAGTAATTTAGCGCATGGCTGGTGGACCCAGGTGCTGGCTGTCCCACACGTCGGCGAAAGTGAGTAATTAAGTGCATGGCTGGAGGAGGATCCGCATAGTAGAGCGTGTCCACTGTTTTTCTAAAGAAAAAAAATGATTACAGCAAGCTTTTCCACTCTTACGACGGAGGAGTGCGAAACACGGCAGCCACTTGAACATACACAGTGCTCCTACTACTAGGCATGTGCAGTGGTTCATACGTCAGTACTACACAATCTTGTTGCTAGTGTAGTAAGATATGACGATAACAAATGATGTTGTGCGCATGTCAACTACTCCTATATGTAACATAGTACCGCTTTTTCGACTGTCCGGTCGAGAATGAACGGTGAGATAATGTTAACAGAACTAGGTCCACAGTGCACAGAGAGTACGGTGCTACAGTACTCCACGAAACATGAACCATATGAAGCACGAATAGTGTTAGGCAGGGTGTATGAAGGGTGCACGGGATGGGAGCAAAAGTTCCCTTGTCGACCCACTTTTGGGTGTTTGGCAGAGTGCATGAAGGGTGCATGAGTCCACACTAGTAGGTTGACAAAAATACACGAAGAGGAAACAACTATATTGAGATGAGAATGCAACCAAACACACCCACACGCTTTGTGCTACAGTGACTGATCTGCACCGTCTGAGTTTGATCCAACGGTCATGTTGCGCCGAGACATGGACATGCCCATGCAGAGGGCGCCTAAATACCACCGAAGTCCCTCTGCTTCTCGAGGCGGACGACGTTGTGATGCAGGGTGCAACCGCCTGCAGAACCCGCTCCCGGTCGACGGGAGCCAGCTCGTCAAAGACGGCGTCCAATGGCACGAATGGATTCCGGTGACGGAGCCCTGGAAGGATTCGCCCGACAACGGCGATGGCAGCCCGCAACCCCTCCTTGTCCAGCTCAGCCCCCACCATCGCGCGGAGACGGCTCAGCTCCTCGGAGATATAGGTGAAGAAGGAGACCAGGTCAGGAAGCCGCAGCTCGTTGAAGTCGACCGGGTGGTCGAACGGGTTTAGCCCGACGGCCGGCATCGTCGCGCTGGCACGACGGTAGGCATCGCGCAGCCGCAACACGTGTGTGGCAACTTGGTTCACCAAGTGGCTGAGGCGATCCTGGACCTCGTCACGATCGGCCCGCTCGCGCTCCAGCCGGCTCCCCTGACGGCCTATCGTATCTCCCGCTTTCTGCAGCAACGCCACCGATGCCTCGAGCATCTTTGTGGTGGACGCCTGCCGCTTTTGAAGTTCCGTAAACTCCCGCACATAACGGATGAGCATGGTACTCCTCTCCTCCTTGAGCTCACGGAGCTCCACGTCCTTGGCCCTGAGCTCCGCATCCTTGGCATGGAGCTCCTGTGTCAGGCGCCTCACCTCAGACTCCGTGATCTGCTGCGCCGCCATGGCACCAGGTAGAAGCAATGGGGAGAGGAAGCAAAGGGGGCGAAGCGGCTGAAAGGCAATGCAATCTACGGGAAGGCGGAGGGAGCGGGGAATCTTTTGGTTTTCACCACGGTAAAACACCAGTCGACGACTTCTCACATCAGGGAGCAGTGGGTTTTTACAGGCGGAGTCATCATGACTAATTGCTGCCGCGCCTGCTCCTGTCAATCAAAAAATTAAAAATCCTGCCGCGCCTGCTCCCGTCAATCAAAAAATTAAAAATCCTGCCGGACCCAAACACTAGAGCAACGCCGCGGTGGATATTTAAATTTACCTGCCGGCAAGTAGATAAAAAAGGGGTGAAAAAACAAATGTGGCGGCAGCCTAGCTAATCGGTCAAACTAGCCCAACTAGCTAGCCACCGTGCTTCACTGATGTACTCGGCGGGAAAGGTGGACTTTCGTGATTTGACAACTCATTTACTTGCTTCGGCGCTACGACCGAGGAGGACCCAGAAAACGCGCGGTAGGGCGTCCCACGTCAGGAAGAATATATGCGTGCACCACCCGGGAGGACCCCGAAACCGCGCGGTAGGGTGTGCCACGTCTCGGCACGGAGGAAAAATGTGCGTGTAAAAATATACTGTATCGGACGTAGTACCTATGGTTCGACCTCGGGACCCAGCCAATCGGTCGAAAACACCCCACTAGCCACACAGCTTCATCATGCAAACGTGGCACGGAGGATAGATGTGGTTAGCTCCGTCTCGACCAGCCACAACGTCTCTTGTTATAGGTGATTCTTCTATTTTCCAAGCTTTTTTTAGTTGTAATAACACCACGGGAAGCTAGCGCCGCTCTTCGTGTCTGCCCGTGCAAAGGTTAGATGATGGAGAGAAGAGAGATTGAGATCGCAGACCTGGGACCCACTAGTAAGTGAGACAATGGTCATGCACGTGTTGACGAGGCACTCCCTCTACTCTACTCAATGCAAGTACTGTATAAAATCAAGTTATGGGACAAAGCCAACAACCGTTCGTTTTTTCAGGCTATCGACTTATGCTTTGTAGTCCAGGTTGCCAGTTTGAATCTCGTCTTTCAGATTTGTTAGTTTTAGGTCCAAATTTGATTAATGACAAGTGGGACCCCCGTGTGTTGTTCCGATATTTCAGTGTAGGATGGTCTTTTTGAACAAACACTTTGCGCGGTTAGACAAGTAACGGCACGAGTTACACGTATTTTGCAAGTTTACGAACAAAAATGACAGCGGCATAGAATATCACATCCACCCCGCAGCTTAGATACTATGGTGATACGAGTTTTTACACCGTTGGAAGTGAGATCCAATGGCTTGGGAGTAGTCTTTGTAATTATGCGCAATTTCCAAACTCTCCAAAGGTTTTTTTGCAAATAAAACATTCAGGCCTCGTGTGTGCCGTTGCATCTTCGATCCAACGGCTCCCCGGTGCTCATATTAGGTGCTCCCCGTAGCTTAATTACCCGCTACGGTGATATGAGCATCTAGGTCGTATGATCAGTGAACAGATGGCACATGCGTAGTACTTGTACTTTCTGCGCATTTCCCAAAGTCTATCAGCCATATATTGCACAAACGTTCAAACCTCCTACTGTGGGCCGTTAGATCTCAGTGAACTCGTATCACCATAGAATCTACGGTGTGGGAGCACCTCATACTCTCCCGTGCGAGAAAACATAAGGTGCTATTGCAGCTTGGATGCTACGGTGATACGAGCTTGGAGGTCGTTTGATCTGAGATCCAATGGCATCTGAGTAGTCTTTGTGCTTGTAAGCAGTGGCCGAACTTTTTTGGGGCTTTTCTGCAAAAAACCATTCAAACCACCGAGGAGGTGTTGGGTCACAAATCCAACGCCTCCGAAGAGCTTGTATCACCAAAGCATCTAAGGTGTGGTAGCACATGATATTCTTACATACAGGAGAATATGATGTCCTCCTTCATCTTAGATGCTACGGTGATACGAGCTTCGAGGTTGTTGGATATGGGATCAAAGGGCATCTAAGTAGTTTTTGTACAAATTGTGTGCAATTCTTAAACTCATCAAGGTTTCCTGCAAAAATATTAAGACACATCATGTGAGCTGCTATATCTCAGATCTACAAGCTCCAAGCAACTCGTATCGGCATATGGCATCTAAGGTATGGGGGCACATGATATTCTCCCGGGGAGGAGGGGTGGGGGGTGCACAACCAATCGGTGCTTGGGAGGGTGGGGACAAATATAATCTAAACAACCCTAAACAGAGCGCCACAATTTTATCTAAGGTCGAGGGGTTGACCCCCGACAATCATAGCTCCGCCTAAACACAACATTTGCATGTACTGGGGTACTAGACTTAATATTTATGTTTCAGTTTCATGTTCATTTTAAATATTGAACTGAGGACCATGGAGGTCTTACATTTTACTCCCTTCGTTCCTAAATATTAGTCTTTTTAGAGGCTTCAAATGGACTGGCACATAAGGATGTATATAGACATATTTTAGAGTCTAGATTCACTCATTTTGCTCCGTCTGTAGTCACTTGTTGAACTCTCCAAAAGACTAATTTTAGGAATAGAAGGAGTATTTTTGAATTCGTGTCATACATGCATGGTTTGGAAAAATAGATGCACTATACTTATTGGATTGTTGTTGTGTTCATGCGTGTGTGTCTCTCTGTGTGTGTGTGGTCATATGCTTGATACATACAAAGTTTTCTCACCTCCATATTGTTCATCTTTTAAATTTGAATTTGCATTGGAAAACTTACTAGGGATACCATGAAATGTGAAATGCACGTTGAGATCACTATATCACAAACTCACTCTAATTCAACAACTCGTCATAAATCAATTACCATGTTGAGATTAGTATTTGCAAGGAAAATACGGGTATTGTAATACACATAGATTCGTTCGGCAATTTAAAAGGTTCCTTTCGTATTCTCGAATGGTAGGACCCGACGGCGTACCAGCCAGACCTTGGCTCGTGTTGATCCTAAAAAAAACCGGGCTCGTGTCCTTCGGTGGCATGTGCGGTACGCACATTAGGAAACCCCAACCAGTCGAGCCTCAGCGTTTCAAGTTGAAATATCTGGCGGCTAGAATTCCAGCCCTAGGAAATTCCCCTCATGTCCCCGGTCCATAATGACTACCGATGAACAACGGAGGGATGCTTTAGTAACTAGACAACGTTACCTACCGTGCCGAGCACGATTCAATTACCTCGGTCGCCGCTCGTCAAGGTCACCCGTCAACTGCATTGCCTAGTACTACTACTACTACTACAAGAGGATGAGCACAGAATTGAGCCCGTTTGTTCGTGCCTAGTACCTGAGTTAATATACCAGGCAATGCACTGGTATTGAGGGATTATCCTTTTACTCTGCATATATAACTTGTCTGAAGTCTAACTAAGCAAAATGTTTGACCAAATTCTTTCTTAAGAAATACAACAGGACAGATGTACGGCTTGAAAATTTATTACATGATGCAGGTTATGATATTGTTTCGAATCCTGGATCTTAAATTTCAGAAAATCCAAAAGTGAGCATAAATTCTTGAAACTAAGCATGGTCACGTGATATGGCACAAATATTACTTCGTAAGTTTTTTCTTCAATTTGAGACAAGCTACTTATGACAAGTTGCACAAATGAAGAGGCAAGGTATTTTGGAACAAAGACCTGTCACATTAAGGCGAACGATTTCACTATTGAAACCGTGGGCGTTTACGTGCCGCCACGAGTCCGCGCTTCTCATCGGCAGGTGCCGTCCGAGCAAGCGTGTGAGTCAACGGGAGGCATGCGAGCAGACCGCTACGCCAGCTGTCAGGGAGGCGCGCGAGCAGACCGCTGTGCAGGCTCACCGGGAGGCGAGCCCTTTGACCAGGCTTCGCCGCCCACCGTCGTCCCAACTGCTCCCACTTTTAATGTCGCTGGCGCCGCAGTTTAAAATCAACCCCGCACTACCCGGTATCGCTACAATCCTCTCTCTTCCTCTCCGATTCTCTTGTCGTCTACCTCCAACTAGCCTGACCTAAACGTACGCCATGCCGCATCACGATGGTCTGCCCTTAGTGTTCCAGTTTCCTGAGGAAGACACCCAGCCGGAGTCTCAAGAACATAAGGCGCTTTGGGACGAGCTTGAACTGGCCTTGCGGGGAGACGCCGCGCCTGTCCCCGCTCCCGTTCCGGCTCCCATCACCCCGACTACGCCAGCGCCCATCCCCGTGGCATTGATGGGCTGGGAGCCGCACATTGTCACCGAGCTTGATCCCACGGGGTTCCACGAGGTCCCCGCCGACTTTCACGCGCCCGTGCACCTGCCAGCGCAAGCGCCTGCGCGTGCACTGACGCGCACGCCCGTGCCGGTGCCCGTGCACCTGCCAGCGCATGCGCCTGCGTGTGCACTGACGTGCGCCCCCGTGCCGGTGCCCGTGCACACGAATGCCTCCGCCGCGCCGTTGACAGCGCCTATCCCCGCGCGGGTGCCAGTGCCCCCCTCAGTGGCATGGATGGCCGCCGTCGACTGCTTCCTTGCACCAACGCCAGTCGCCTCATCTCGCCAGTTGACTCGCTCCGGAGTCCAGAACATTTTGGCCTTCCTTGAAGCTAGGCCAACGTCCAGGAGTACGCCAACAACGGCGCAAGACACCGCCGTCGCCGTCGGTCAGCGGCCCGACGACACACAGAGCACGGCAGAGGAGCCACTTCCCACCGCGAGACGCCCCCGCCGCCGCCGCGTAATCTAAATTTGCCATGAAAAACGTTCGGATTGCCATGCTTAAAATCCAAACATTTATCATTTCCGTTTATTTTATATCGATCGTCGTAAAATTTAAAGTCGGAGTCAGACTGAACGAAATGTATGGTTTGATGGATTGAATGTTCTGCTAGAGCCGTATCAAATTAAATATAAAACGTCATCAAGCCACATGTAGTCCTTGTCATCCAACGACCTAGACTGCTTCAATGTCGAGCGCTCAACACGTTTAGCATGCAGTTAATTTCATGCCAAAAATAGTGCTAATCACATGACAATAGGCAAATAATATCCTAGTAGTTAATATCAACATGCACTTAATATACTTCCAAATTAACGTGCATTGCACGTACACACTGACTAGTGCTGCTAGTACGTGAAACTGGTGCCGTGACTTGTGAACGCGTCCAGATATGGTCAACGGCAACATCGCCCGCGAGTTCTTCCTGTTTGCCCGTGCGTATAAACGCAGAAGGGGAGGAGAGAGAGAGAGCACACATGGAACCCGCCACTAAGTGAAGGCGAATAGTACTAAAAATAATATTACATGTTATCCATTAATTATGCTGTGGTAATATAAAAACATTATGTGAACAAAGGGGGTACATCAAACATTGTTATTCTACGTATGTTGCCTATTGACGTGCGGCTTGAAGGCCCGGTCGCATGTTCGATCCTCGTCCTTTATTTTTTAATTTGTATATGGGTCCAAATTTGTTTCATGACACGTGGGCCCCTCGGTGTGTAGTTTGTAGCACTTTAATTTATGGGTCGAAATTTGTTCCATTGCAAGTGGACTATCGGTGTGTAGTTTTGTAGCTTATTTATAATAATTAAAGAGAACAGCATAGTTTTTTCAATAATACCATGGTGCAACGTTGAAGGCAAGAAAGGATGTGCAAGAGAGCGATGACCGAGCCAGAGGGAAATCAACTAGGGGAGTTGCGTGGGTTGCAACGGTGTTTGGAGTAGTTGTGGGCCGAATGCTACGAAAATATAATCTAAACCGACCGGAATAAATGCCTACACAAATTAATCCAAGGTTGGAGTGCCCCTCGCAATGTAAATAGCTCCGGCTTTGTGAGGGATGGAGAGGTAGTAGCTTCAACGCGTGGAAGATACGGTGTAAGAAAGCGAGGTCAATCGAGAGACATATAGATAGAGAGACAAAGTGAGTGTGGTCCGACATTCATTGAACAAATATATATGCTCTAGAGAGATATTGTCTGATTGAGCTTTTTGGCAAGGGTGAGGGCTGTAAGATAGAGCTTGAGAGATGATCCAGTCACAGACGTGTAGATATATTTTGTGCGTGGGAGGAAGCAAGGTCAACCGATCACATAGGGTCGCCGTGCGATCGAAAGAGTGAGACGGGTTGGAGAGAGTGACCTAGATAGACGATGTGCGTGAGAGAGTATACAATGTGAATAGGTCGAATTGGGCTCAAACATGGTGATATATCGTTTTTGTCCGAGAAAGAGCGAGGTCAATCGAGACATACGGAGAAAGAGAGAGAGATTGAGTGAGCGTGGCCCACCATGAGGTCGAAAGAGTGGCGGCGGCTTGGATGGACTGACCTAGATAGACAATTTGCGTGAGAGAGTATAGAGTGTGTCGATCGAGGCCCGAACAGGGAGATATATCATTTGTGTGTGAAAGAAAATGAGGTTAAACGAGACTCGGATAAAGAGAGCGAGATTGAGCGAGTGTGGCCCGCCGTGCGGAAGAAAGAGTGAGACAGTCTCGAGGGAGTGACCTAGATATACAACGTGCGTGCGTGCGCACGAGAGGTTGGGGGCTAGATAGGCAATGCATGTATTTAGCGCGAGAGGGTGAGAGGGAGAGGGGGAGAGAGAGAGAGAGCTCGACATGGGGTGCAATGGCGGGTGTGTGAGGTAAATACATTTGGTAACAGAGTGTAAAAATGGGTTGTGTAGATGAGAGACTTAGAGATCGAAACATGGAGAGAAAGAATGAACGTGTGTTGGAAACCGATAGCTTCCTAAGGTGGTTAGGAGAGGAAGATTGACCGATACAGGAAGTATGTAGCGTTTGTGGGGGGGGGGGCTAAAAACAACATTTGAATGTACATAGTACGAGACTTAATATCGATGAATTTCGGTGTACATTGTAAGATTTGAACCGAGGACCAGGCATACGGGTAATTATTTCGAATTCGTGCCATACTAAGTTTCGAAAAGTTGACATTGACTCAGTTTGTTGTGCTATTTTGTAGGTCATATGTTTGAATCCATCCAAAAGTTTTCTCACTACCATGGTGTTCATCATATACATATGAATTTGTATTAAAAAAGTAGCGTGGATACAGTGAAATGCGAAATCCACGTTAGAATTGGAGATCGCTACGTGACACACACTCTATTTCAAATAACTAACTACGTGACACACACTCTAATTCAAATAACTAATTATGTGATACACACTCTAATCCACGTTAGCATGGGTACCGTTTCGATTTTTTTTCAAATAACTCCTCATTAATTAATTTATAGTACTCCCTCTGTTCACTTTTATAAGACCTTGAAGACATTTCAGACAATGTGCAAAATAGTTCATTTTAAGTTGTCTGAAACGACTTACAAAAGTGAACGGATGGAGTATCTCGTTTCGAATGACTAATTATTGCAAGGAAAACACGGGCATGGTAATACATAAAGATTCATTTGGAAATGAAAGAAGATTCGTTTGCATTCTCAAATGTAGGCGCACCAGGCAGACCAGGGTCGTGTCGGGGTGGACGCTGCTTCGGTGCCTTAAAGGCAACTGCCTTTGGGTCACTGACATGTGGGCCAGCCACCTGTTGGGCCCACATGTCATGGACACAAAGGCAGGTGCCTTAAGGCACCGAAGCATAGTCCTGTCGGGTTGGTCGCGTGTGTCGGACGGACGCGTAGCACCCAGCCACCCACCCCCCTCCCCCCCCCCCCCAAAAAAAGGACGACGACAATATAAGTTTGTGCTTCCATGTTTCGGATTGAAATATCTGGCGGCCCCAATTCCAGCGCTGCAAAATCTCTCTTCTCCATCGTCCCCTTCCGCGCCCAGATTGCTCAAATCCCTAATTCGCCGCCAACCCTCGAATCGCCCCTCGTCTCGTCTCTTTCCCCACCGTTCCCCACCTCTGTGCCGGACAACGACGACGAAGACGACGGTCGTGCTTCACCACCGCACCGGAGCTACCTCATCTACACCCTCGTCCACCGCATCGGGTGGTCCACCGACAACGTCGGCCGCCGCAACCGACGTGCCTCACAGACACCGAGTTCCACCGCATCAGGTGTGCTTCACCGACGTCGTCTCCCAGCTCACCGGGGCTACTTCACCGAGCACATCGTCGCACCTCCGCCCCCCGAGGCCGTTGGGGCTTCACCAACGGTCTCGTCCACCCCATCGTAGCGCTCCACTGCCACTCAAGATCTGCATCCGTGCGCGGCCATCCAACGCCAACGCATCACCCTCAACGGCTCTGAAGTGACCCACACTCTAGCTAGGCGAGCATGCCCAAACGCCGGCCCGAACTAGGTATCCACACATCACTCCCTTGTGCACTGTTCCGACGATGTTTGGATATCCTTTCACTGCTCTCTTAGCTTACACGCCTATGCAACTCTGACTTTAACTCTTATTTCTTCTGGAGATATCATCTGAAATAAGCAAATCCATTTTTAGCGAAGCATGACGGCGCTACGGGATCTGGTACACATCCTGCACACCCGTATAACCTTGTAAGTATCTGTCCTCCGGTACAACATCAAGGTCGATTCCTCTTATTTGATCAACCATTCGCCGTGTCAAAAATGCAGAGGGGGATGCAAGGAGAACAAGGCCTGCACATCCAAGCAAGTGGTAACATGGACTTGTACATGGAACATCCCAAGCGCAAGCAGAGCTGCAGTGAGCCTGTACAACGAGCTAGCGTAAGTCCCTGCATTTCATTTAATTCATACTGGCATTCGTGTATGATTTGTGTGCAGTGGATGATCCACGAATTCAAGTTAGCAGGGGCAAACATTTAACTTAAAAAATACGAAGGCACTTGCACTCCGGAAATCAACATAACTTGAGAAATGTGAAGCTACATGCACTTTGAAAACCAGCTAATGATCCAAAGTAGTTCAAATTATAAACACTAAATGATGCAAGCACCAAAAAACACAAAATGCAACATGATGTACAAGGATTACAAACATGGTCTGTACCTGCTTGAATTATTCGTTCTCTGGCTGAAAATATCGAAGTGTAATTGCACGTATAAACAGTGCGCAAACTGCATATCAATATATCTATCCTGCACAAGTATGCCAATAGTTTCAAACAACAGATTAGAAAAGTATTTATGCTATGTTGTCATGATATGGGGACTTTCTGGTAGATGGCCTCGACGTTTCCTCAAGCTATGAAAATGCACTATAATTTGCTTGTCATCAATGCCTGCAAATCACTGTCTCTCTCAACATAGTAGATCATCATTAGACACTAAATCCTTCAATGAGCTTGCAAAATGCTTGCATTAGATCCCTCATTAGACACTATATGTTCATCACCAGGAGCATGTAAAATGTTTGCATCAAATCCTTCATTAGCAGTCTGTTCATTAGACACTTCAGGCTCAAGAACAACATGAGCTTGTATGTTTGCACCGGAAACTTGATTAGATACATCAGATTCAGTCAGTTCAGTATTGATTGGGGGAGTTATAAAATAAGTAGAAATTGGTTTCATTTTCTCATAGATTCCCTACATACAAGCAGTTTTACAACGCCGTCAGGTTTAACTATTGGCCAGAAATTGAAGAGTTGAATTAGATATAATCAGGGATGTGATGTACCTGCTCGTTGCGCATGCTACTCTTGCAAGCTGCGACTGTCCGTTTGCCCAAGCTCGATGCCATGCCCGTGCTGCCGCCGCTGCCTCCCACGCAGGCTACACCCAGGGTTGGATCTTCATCTTCTTGTCCTTCCGTTCGCTTGAAGCCCGGCGACCGCCCTCCAACGAGGGCGCGAGGAAGTGCTGTGTCGGTCTGTCCAACGGCGGCTAGGTTAGGAGCAAACCAGACTGGAGGCTGGAGCGAATGAATTGGGATTTTTCCTGCTGTCGATCGATATGGGAGGCGCTTGTTTGGGCTGCGAGCCTGCTATAGGGCCTGCCTTGCACTTATGTTATTGGCCCATCCAAATTGAAACATTTTTCTTCATTTTTTACATTGCCTGCTCGTGCGTTGGGACGAACAAAACTAGCGTGGGCCAACCTGGACGACTCAAACTAGGTGCACACTTTCCAGCCACCTGAGGCGGCCGCCCATACCAGCCCCTATGGTGGCGTCACCCCTTTTTGCGTGTATGACTGGATAGTGAAAAATATTCCAGTGGCGCTTTTGATTTACCCACAGAATGGTTGAATTGCTTGTTTCTATGAACTGAGTTCACCAATAATGTGAAGGATGCCAGTCTTTTCATCCTATTGTAGATTGCTTAGATCTCGATATGCCAAAAGTAATCGCATGAAATATACAGTAAAAGACAGTGTGATGTGTTTGGCTACAACTAGTCTGACTACACGTCCTCATATAACATATCAAGGACGCACCATCTTACCAGATTAACCATTCGACTTACCCATGCAGTGTGGGAAGAAAGAAGTATTGGGACTGCGTATCCAAGCAATTGATGCCATGGACTCCTTTGTACAACCTTGTAAGGGAAAAAGAAGTTGCAGTGTGCCTGTACAAAGAACTAGCGTAAGTTCAGTTACCTGCTTCTTGGAATTTTAGTTAGCCACTTATTGCAAAATTGTTCAATTACGTTGCTTGGGTTAATTTAGTTTGCTACTGATTGCATAATGGCACAGCCTGTTAATCATATTGTAGACTGCGCCTATCTATGTGTTTGATACTTACTGTTAAGAATTACCTGTTTGCCTTAACTTAAATATCTACTTGTTTGTTTAACTGCTTTGCTACTGCAACAGCGGGTTACAATGATATTAATAACTACTTTTCATCATCCAATTGAAACTCTTTAATTCCTTGTTTGTTTAACTGGTTTGCTGTTATAACTCCCAGTTGAGATGTTTTGCTAACTTCAAATTTTCTGAATCCAATCGGAACTTTAATGGCAAAACAGGTTAGCCCAAGATCAAAGAGCGAGGTCCCCATGGACGTTGCATCATCCCACAGCAGTGGCACCGACCCAATCGTGCATTATGAATTGCCAACTGCTGATGCTCTAGAGGCTAAACTAGTGGTAGAAAGAGATTCTGCTTCTGCACTTAGAGATGAAGTTGACATGTTGAGGAAGCAAACAACACAATCACAAGCAGTACTCAAGACAACCATTAAATATTTGGTGGATTTCAAAACGAAGCAAGCTGAGACTGACCAGATTGTTAAGGTGTTGAAGGAAAAAAGGAAATTAAATTCCTACTTGGTAAATCATAGGTGAAATGTTCTTTCCATAGTTGAATAACCTTTGTGTTGTCTGTTCATGTAATCAATCAAATCATTTGTTTTAGAGATCATGTAATAATTGTTTTTTTGTTTTTTGGTTTGTAATTTTATTTGAGCACAAGTCTGTATTAATTGATAAGACTCGGAGACATTTCATTGGGATTGCTGTGCCAGACCTACAAATATGCCAATCGGGCTGAATGTGCATTCAGCAATAGTAGTAGTATAGATGGACCATAAGTGGCACGCATCGGAAAGGGCCAAGATGCTGGCTAAAAAAGGATGCTGTTGTAGCAAAAAAAAGTACAGCGGCCTGGCTTATGTTTGTTAGTTGATATTATTGATCCATATACTCTTAAGTGTTTATATGTCCGTTAGTTCTGTACATTCTTGGTTGATTGACTCAATATTTGAATCTTGATACATCGCTTGTGTACATATCTAAATGGGAGTACACATTATGTTGCGTGTGACATTTGAGTTGGACATGAAGTGTTCCAAATATTCGAATTCACCTTAAACTGGATTCTAGTTTCTGAATTTGAGTATCGGCATTTGTAAACCATATTCATGTATGACAGTGGAATACATCTTTGTCGTCCTTTTGAAGATATATAAAAACACATAGAATGATTTATAAAGATTCATATAGGAATACAAAATGGATCCGAATTTAGTTGCCAGGGTAAACGTGGATGCTTATTGTCCCAAAATTCGAAAGAAGCAGCAAAATGTCCACTCCCACGTCGGCTGCCCGAAGCCAAGTGTTTGGGAGATGGAAATTACTGTCTACCCATTACACGGACAATCCATCGGCCTGATTTCCACAGCTCTAAATAGGGGTAGGTTAGTAACTTCAATTAGACGTGACATGACCGCCTCTGAGCCCATTCCGACCCGGTGGGCGTCAAACATGGGCGGCAAAACTCATTTGATTCAAGCTCGTCCGAAAGACCTCTGTTTCTCCCTCCATTCCCCATTCATACACGGTGGGCGGCAAAACAAACTCGACTCGGCCGAAATCGATGTAGGCAAATATTTTCAATAGGGGCAGGTTTGTAACTTCACTCAGACGTGACACAACCGCCCTACCTGTCAGCCCCGTTCATACACCGTGGGCGCCAACCATGGGCGCCAACCACCCTCTCCTCGCCCGAAATCGCTCTGGGCAAATATTGGCGAGATGCGAGATTACCGTCCTATCCCCAACCGACGGGACGTCCACATTTTAAATGGGGGCTAAGTTCGTAACTTTCCCATATTTCAGATAGGCGCGTCCCAAAAACATGGTTCCCCGTACCTCTCCCTCCATTTTCCCATTCATACACCGTCCGCGCTAGAACACCCCATCCCCACACCAGCCTCCGTCCGCCACCCCATCCATCGCCGCCGTCCTCCACCACATCCATCGCCACCATCCTCCACCATGCCGGAGCGCCTACCAAGACCGCATCGTCCACTGCTAGAGATGGACATTTCTCATCCACGGCGACGGACCAATAGCCTTGCATCGCGTCCTCTCGCTTCATCGGCGCCGTCGTCCTCTTTGCCGGGGCCGCTCACACGACCTTCTCTTCCACCGCAACGGGACTTATCCCCCGATGCACCCGTCTACCGTCGCAGATCTGCTTCAATGCCACCGACAGCCATCGCACCCCCGATGCCTACACGGTGCCGCAAGAGAGGTGGTACTTCATATCTCCTCAACTTTTTGATCTCAACCAGAAAATAGATCTTAACTTGGTTACTCTACTTTCTTTTCAGCTCTTAGAATTTAATTCTTAGTTCGAAGCAAACAATGGATGCTAAATATCATTTCTCCGGTTTGCAGCTTCAAATCTGCCATGGCACAGCCATAATACGGTTTAATTGATCATGCTTAGGGTTTAATTGATCATGTTGGTTCCGTGGTGGTTTCTTTAATAGAAATCGGAGGGGAAACCCTCTTTTGCTAAAAAATATATGCTTAGAGTTTCCCCCTTTTATGATCACTATACGATCAGAATACGTGCTTCGTGTCATAATAACACTGCTCCACCCATCAAGCTAAACAAGCTTAGTTGTTCAAATACGAATATGATATTATTAAAACAGAGTTGTTTAATTGGTCAGCTAAATGTTCCTAAATTAGTTTCGAAAATGCATGTTCGCCGCGCGGGTGTGTATCTCTACAGGGTGCCCACGGTGGGCCGGCCCACCCTGGGATTTTGGGTCGTCCCAGGCCCCGATTCCCCTCTGTTCTGCTGCGTGCTTCCGATCTCTACTCGCCCCCAGCCGCCTGCCTCGCCGGCGACTTCCGTCCCCGGACGGCATGACTCTAGGAGGAGACGCCGGACTAACAGGAGGCCAGGAGCCGCTCGCCCAACAGCGTCACCGCTGCCCGGGCGCGCCGCCGTGCCCACCTTCCCAGTCCGTTCAGGGCTCAGGCATGCAGCACCCACCAAGCCAACCCGATTTATCCTGAGATACGTCCTCAACACTCAGCAGCCACTCCTCATCACCCATTTTCTAATTGATTCATTACTCATTAGGCAGGACTGTCGTTAGGGTTTGTTGTGTGCTCAGTGCTACCTACACTTAATGGTTCAGATGTATTTCGGTAATCTTTAGTACCTCTAAAGTTCACAGGGTTTTCAAAATTCCGGCCCTCGGAATAGAAACTAGTCATTTTGGATTGTTGGTCGTAGTGACATTGACCCAGATTACTACTGCAAGCCAGGTTTGTTGACAATTTTGCTTGTCTTTCTTACTCATTCGATATAATATCAATTATTCACGTCGATTAGTTGCAAACAATAAGTGCTAGACAAACTTCTTCATTCAGATTTTGGACAGTCTCTTACTGCAGCTACAATTCTGCATACTTGTCCTAGTAAGCTCACAAGTAAATGATTGATTCACTACATCTATGCTTGCCTTGTCATATTTGTTGTCAATATTCTTTTAGGGTGGACCACCCTGTTTCTAAATACTGGAACCGTAGCCATGAGTGAATAGTATTTCTCTATGTGATCTCTTCCATCATGTGTGGGTAACGAACACTGCATTGTATAGAAAGAAAGTGTCATTTCCAGCTTTTACATAGGTTTCGATCTTTTACATAGAATACAATCTGCCTACTTGCTTTGTGTCGCACTACCAACACTCCACCCTTGAAGCTAAACATTACGCCACTCATAATTGCTTAGTTTATTTGTTCAAATACGAATTTCATATGATTCTAATGTTCCTACTTCAGTTTTGAAATGTGTGCCTGCCTGTTATAGAGACATAAGGGGTTTGTATTTCTGTGTGTGGTCTGGTCAGCACGGTTGGGGAGGTGAACTTTGCATATGCAGGGGTTTAAAGGGAGACACTCTCCGAGTTGAATCCGCAATGCATTCCATAGATAATCTGACTACTTTTTATGTTTTCATGAATCTCAGATTGTGAACAACATCATAATGATTATGAGCTTGCGCGCATGAAAAGAATAAAGCAGAACAATGCCATGGCTGTCAAACTTGGCATTAAGGGACTGAAATCAAGTCTGGATGCAATGCAATGCAAACGCTCTCCACATACAGATTCATGCTCAGAATATGATCCTAACAGTGATTCTGAGCTAGAGGGAGACCTAAGTCAATGTAGCTCCCTAGTGGAGGAGTCAGAGGAAGATGCCCTATCTTATTCACCCATCAAGGTACTTGCTCTAACTTTCCAAGGTTACATTGCTCGCACATATCTTGCAGCTGATGCTTTGCATTGCTTCTACTTTGTTGAACTGTCATTAGCTTAGTTTACACATCGTGTATGTGAATACGCCCTGCCTATCCATTTTCAGTACATATTCCATCTGTCATCATACCATATTTATCCATTCAAATGCTGTTCTAGTGTATCAGACGTTCAAAAGGAAGAGGGCGATTGCGATCGTGGAGGAGCACAAGCAAAGTATTTGGAAAAGGTAGTGGCACCTGATAAATCAAATAGCCCATTAGGTGTAGTTGCAATATCACCTGACCCACAAAATACCCAACTCTAGCAGACTCTAGGCCTACTAGACTAGTCATTTCTGATGCCCCAACTCAGCAGACCCCAACTGCAGCAAACAGTATGATTATGCCAGTTGACATAGCACCAGCTGTACGACGCAAAACCCCCATTCCAGCAAAGAGTACACCAAATCCAGTTGCCAAATCCCTTTTCGAACCAGAGAGAGCCCCAATTGCAGCAAATAGGACCCCCGTTCCATTTCTTCTCAGTTTAGAAGACGAAGCTTATGTTGTTGTTAGGAACTTTATGCGCATCTTTTCTTCATGGAAATATTATACCGCAGACACAGAACAATTTCCAGTCTTCCTCCGCAACTTACGCGTAAGTAATGTACTAATGTTATTCATGGTCATTACTGCATATGTTTCTGCTGACAGAAGACACAAGATTTCATTCTTTTAAATAGGCGAGGAGCAAACTGGATTGTGATGACGAGCAAGGGTTGGTTGCGCTTTTCAAGCACTCGTTGATGAAGTATTGTTCCTACCTGAGGCAAGCGCACTTCGATGGCAAGCCTCTGAACAAAATTTCTGTAAAGTCTTCGGTGCTACATTTATCCGACGGTGACTGGAATAATCTTGTTACACATTGGTCTCGGCTGCAGCGTAAGGTACTGTCTATGATATCACATCACAATTTGAACTACATTTCTGCATTTTCCTTAATGTCTCACTTGTACGAAAACTGTTAGCAGAAGAACATTCGTTCTCAAGGGACCACAGAATCTCGAAACTATACTGCACACTGCATTGCTCTTGTGAGTACCTCTTGCCCTGTATGACCATACTTACTTTCATAGCTGTTTGATTATGTAGCATCACTGCACATGTTAGCCTCGTAATCGTCCATTTGGTGGACATTATAAGATCCGTATGGACTCTTACATAAATTTAGAATCAACCCAATGCTTTGGAAGAGGTTTAGCTCTGTAGTCCTCTTGTAAGGACTGAACGTGGTCTATCACTATACTTACATTAACAGCTACTCCCTCCATCCCATAATATAAGAACATTTTGTACAGTACACCAGTGTTCAAAACACTCTTGTATTATGGGAAGAGGGATTGGTTCATTTTGTAGCATTCTGCATCTTATCTCCCTCGCCCACCATTTACTAAAAAAGATCAGATCTATATTTAATCTTACCAACAAGTGGAATACACAGACAATGCCAGTGCAGAAGTGTAGCCCATTGCTCTTGTCAGTACATTTTGTCCTGTAACGCTTGTACTTCCAGGGATTGGTAGTTGATTATGTAGCATCAATCTGTATCTTATCTTCATTATCCTCTATCCCTTCCAGTATTATCATATCTATAATTACTCTCTACAAAATGTAGAGTACAGGCAATGCTTATGAAGAAGATTCTGTGCTGAAATTCTTGAGTTATCCTTCCCTTGACATGGAGAAGGGCATTATAAAGCAGGTGTTAACTGTTAATGTAAGTCAGTCCTTCTAAAGCCTTTATCCTCAACTGCTGTTTAATTTGCTCATACTCCCTATCGTTTACTGCTGTTTAGTTTGCTATTTCTACCAAAATGCATGTTCGTAAGAACCGTAAGTTCTAAGTTTTACTTGTAAAACCAAATTCCTTATTCATACCATGCACATTACTTAATACTCCCTATATGTATGCTTGTTTTTGTGGATCTATAATCCAGTGTGTGGTGAAGCAGCCCACGTTTGCACCTTGTCATCTCCTGTTTTATCTTACTGATGTGGCTGATGATATGAACAACATGCCATGCAAATTGTCCAAAATAGATACAATGATTTTCTTTGCCCTTCATCTATGCTTGTTATGTTGACATGGTAATCCAGTAGTGTGGTGAAGCTCCCCGCATTATGAACAATGCCAAATTATGCTATTGATATTTTGAACTTACTCTTTATTTTCTAATTTGAAATTGGATAGAATTGACAGAACAGTTATCATCTTTGTTTATACACGTGCAAAACCTGTCATCTCTCTACTTTGTTTCAGGGTGATATGCCTGATGGCATGCACAAGTCTGCTGAAGGTTGTGAGACAAACCCAACATATATTGTAGCAAAGAAGGCAAAACATCTTGAAGATAGCGAGATAACCCCAAAGTCTTGTCTTGATGCAGTGTTCAAGTTACTTGAGACTAACAGTCAGACAAGCTCACATAATTCGTTCTCTGAATCAGTTCGACTTCTTCAGTCCCAAGTTCTAGCAGAAAGGCATTCTGCAACTCAACTTCGACTTGAAGTCCTATCTCTAAGAAAGATTGCGGAGAACACCAATGAGAACCTCATCGCTAAACAGCTACACCTGGAAGCTATGACCGACATGCTAGGCCGGTCTCATAGCCTTGCTCAGCAGCTTGCGCAGTAGTTCCCCCGCAAGGCTAACCTTTCTTGAACTGTCTTGGAAGTGGTCTCGGTTCAATATTATTTTGTTACGCTGCAATGGTGCCCAGTTTTTGTAATCTGCTTCTTCGTTGCGCTTTATGATCACTGGTGGCAAACTTCGATGCCCAGTGGATGTAATATACCTTAAATCCTTTATTGTATAGTGTAGGTTTATTCTTAGTTACTATGCCGTAATTTCTTTATTATATAGAGTAGGTTTGTTCTTAATTCCTACTAGTTACTGCCATCATTCGCTATCTGAAAAAAAATCAGATGTAGTCGACCGGACTGAAACATTCGACTCTAACGGGCCAGGTTTTTAGCGGGCCACAATTGGGCCGGCCTGCGTCTTTCTTGGGCCCGAATGATTGGGGCCTTCACACATTGCGCCAGGCCCAAACTTACACCGGCCTATATTTTAGTTGGGCCTTTTGTCGACCCAGCGCTTAGTTTGGCCCAGATAGCGTTGGGCCTTTTGTCGACCCAGCGCTTAGTTTGGCCCAGGTAGCGTTGGGCCATTAACAGGCTGAATATTGTACTGGTCTGTTATGACCGAGATGAAACCACGGGCCTTTAGCAGGCCAAAATGCATGTTGGGCCTCAATTTTCACTAGTCGTCGACGGGCCTTCAGCAGGCCGAAATGTAGACTGGCCGTTTTGGGCCTAGTTAGCTCACGGGCCGTTACCAGGCCGAAACATATCTCGGGCCTTAGTTGGCCCACTGATATCATGGGCCTTTAAGAGGCCGAAAGGTTAGCACAGGCATCAACGGGCCGAATTACGCGACAGGCCGTTAACAGGCCCAAAGTCACGTTGGGCTTAACTGTTGCCACCTTTAGCACATGCCCTTAGTGGGCCCGATGTCCCGTCGGACCATATATGGCCCATGGGTAGCACGGGCGATTCCCAGGCCGAAAGTCACACCGGGCTGAAATGGGCCCATGTCTACATCAGGCCTCTAACAGGCCGAAAGTCACTGGGCTGTAGTTGGGCCCAAATATTCGGCGAACAATTAACGGGCCAGATCTGGCTTCGGGCCGCAAATGGGCCCAAATATTGGGCGAACAATTAACAGGCCAGATCTGGCTTCGGGCCGTAAATGGGCCTTTATTAAGCAGGCCGTTATTGAGCTGGCCCACTAGTACCTGATTAAGTTCTACGGGCCTTTGACTGGGCCGGCCTTTTTAACCTATATGGGCCTCTGTTGGGCCCAACCACGTGTCGACGTATCATAGGCATGTCTCCTCCAATGGACGGGCGACATCTGGCCCACTGACGAGCTGACAGGTGTTCCCTTCGGCCAATCAGAATTTTACACGTGGAAATTTCCCATTGGTCAGGGCTGTTAACGGGTTATCGGATCCAAAATCCGACCCGATAGCTTAACGGCGTTCCCTTACGGTGGACGCCATGTGTCGGTCACCCTTGACGAAAGCACTTCTGTGATGCGCGATTTATCGTCATGGAAGTGGACACTTCCGTGATGATAATTTTGGTAATGTCATGGCACACTTCTACGACAGCACATGTATGACTATCTTGATTCTGTCATAAATTTGTCATGGATGTACAAGCATGACAAAAAACGCAACCTACTATGACAAACACGTAACATCACGTAAGTGTATTTTTTTGTAGTGGACATTGGTGCTTTCATTGAGAGTTCCACTGTGCCGTCACCATAAGGCTTGATGGCTCCTTCGATCATCGGCAATGATTGCTACCTCGAGCACTGCGTTAGTTTTCCCTTGAAGAGGAAAGGGTGATGCAGCAAAGTAGCGTAAGTATTTCCCTCAGTTTTTGAGAACCAAGGTATCAATCCAGTAGGAGGCTACGCGCGAGTCCCTCGCACCTACACAAAACAAATAAATCCTCGCAACCAACGCGATAAGGGGTTGTCAATCCCTACACGGTCACTTACGAGAGTGAGATCTGATAGATATGATAAGATAATATTTTTGGTATTTTTATGATAAAGATGCAAAGTAAAATAAAAATAACGGAAATAACTAAGTGTTGGAAGATTAATATGATGGAAAATGGACCCGGGGGCCATAGGTTTCACTAGTGGCTTCTCTCAAGAGCATAAGTATTTTACGGCGGGTGAACAAATTACTGTTGAGCAATTGACAGAATTGAGCATAGTTATGAGAATATCTAGGTATGATCATGTATATAGGCATCACGTCCGAGACAAGTAGACCGACTCCTGCCTGCATCTACTACTATTACTCCACACATCGACCGCTATCCAGCATGCATCTAGAGTATTAAGTTCATAAGAACAGAGTAACGCCTTAAGCAAGATGACATGATGTAGATGGATAAATTCATGCAATATGATAAAAACCCCATCTTGTTATCCTCGATGGCAACAATACAATACATGCCTTGCTGCCCCTACTGTCACTTGGAAAGGACACCGCAAGATTGAACCCAAAGCTAAGCACTTCTCCCATTGCAAGAAAGATCAATCTAGTAGGCCAGACCAAACTGATAATTCGAAGAGACTTGCAAAGATAACCAATCATACATAAAATAATACAGAAGATTCAAATATTGTTCATTGATAAACTTGATCATAAACCCACAATTCATCGGTCTCAACAAACACACCGCAAAAGAAGATTACATCGAATAGATCTCCACGAGAGAGGGGGAGAACATTGTATTGAGATCCAAAAAGAGAGAAGAAGCCATCTAGCTAATAACTATGGACCCAAAGGTCTGGGGTAAACTACTCACACTTCATCGGAGGGGCTATGGTGTTGATGTAGAAGCCCTCCATGATCGATGCCCCCTCCGGCGGAGCTCCGGAACAGGCCCCAAGATGGGATCTCGTGGGTACAGAAGGTTGCGGCGGTGGAATTAGGTTTTTGGCTCCGTATCTGATCGTTTGGGGGTACGTAGGTATATATAGGAGGAAGTAGTACGTCGGTGGAGCAACAGGGGGCCCACAAGGTTGGAGGGTGCACCTGGGGGGGGAGGGGGTTAGGCGTGCCCCCTACCTCGTGGCCTTCCTGTTGGTTGCTTGACGTAGGGTCCAAGTCTCCTGGATCATGTTCGTTCCAAAAATCACGTTCCCAAAGGTTTCATTCCGTTTGGACTCCGTTTGATATTCTTTTTCTGCGAAACTCTGAAATAGGCAAAGAACAGCAATTCTGGGCTGGGCCTCCAGTTAATAGGTTAGTCCCAAAAATAATATAAAAGTGAATAATAAAGCCCAATAATGTCCAAAACATAAGATAATATAGCATGGAGCAATCAAAAATTATAGATACGTTGGAGACGTATCAAGCATCCCCAAGCTTAATTCCTGCTCGTCCTCGAGTAGGTAAATGATAAAAACAGAATTTTTGATGCGGAATGCTACTTGGCATAATTTCAATGTAATTCTTCTTATTGTGGCATGAATGTTCAGATTTGATATGAATCAAGATAAAAGTTTAATGTTGACATAAAAACAATAATATTTCAAGCATACTAACTAAGCAATTATGTCTTATCAAAATAACATAGCCAAAGCAAGTTATCCCTACAAAATCATAGTCTGGCTATGCTCCATCTTCCCCACACAAAATATTCATATCATGTACGACCCCGGTTTTAGCCAAGCAATTGGTTCATACTTTTGACGCGCTTCAACCTTTTCAATTCTTACGCAATACATGAGCGCAAGCCATGGATATAGCACTAAGGTGGAATAAGGTATAATGGTAGGGGTTATGTGGGAAGACAAAAAAGGAGAAAGTCTCACATCAACGAGGCTAATCAACGGGCTATGGAGATGCCCATCAATTGATGTTAATGCGAGGAGTAGGGATTGCCATGCAACAGATGCACTAGAACTATAAGTGTATGAAAGCTCAAAAAGAAACTAAGTGGGTGTGCATCCAACTTGCTTGCTCACGAAGACCTCGGGCATTTGAGGAAGCCCATAATTGGAATATACAAGCCAAGTTCTATAATGAAATTTCCCACTAGTATATGAAAGTGACAAAATGTGGGACTCTCTATTATGAAGATCACGGTGCTACTTTGAAGCACAAGTGTGGTAGAAGGATAGTAACATTGTCCCTTCTCTCTTTTTTCTCATTTTTTGGGCCTTTTCTCTTTTTTTATGGCCTCTTTTTTTTAGTCCGGAGTCTCATCCCGACTTGTGGGGGAATCATAGTCTCCATCATCCTTTCCTCACTTGGGACAATGCTCTAATAATGATGATCATCACACTTTTATTTACTTACAACTAAATACTTAGAACAAAATATGACCCTATATGAATGCCTCCGGCGGTGTACCGGGATATGCAATGAATCAAGAGCGACATGTATGAAAGAATTATGAACGGTGGCTTTGCCACTAATACAATGTCAACTACATGATCATGCAAAGCAATATGACAATGAGGGAGCATGTCATGATAAATGAAACGGTGGAAAGTTGCATGGCAATATATTTCGGAATGGCTATGGGAATGCCATGATAGGTAGGTATGGTGGCTGTTTTGTGGAAGATATAAGGAGGTTTATGTGTGATAGAGTGTATCATATCACGGGGTTTGGATGTACCGGCGAAGTTTGCACCAACTCTCAAGGTGAGAAAGGGCAATGCGCGGTACCGAAGAGGCTAGAAAATTGCGGAAAGGTAAGTGTGCATATAATCCATGGACTCACATTAGTCATAAAGAACTCATATACTTATTGCAAAAATTTATTAGCCCTCGAAGCAAAGTACTACTACGCATGCTCCTAGGGGAAGGGTTGGTAGGAGTTAACCATCGCGCGATCCCAACCGCCACACAAAGGAAGACAATCAACAAATACTTCATGCTCCGACTTCATTACATAACGGTTCACCATACGTGCATGCTACGGGAATCACAAACTCCAACACATGTATTTTTCAATTCCACAATTACTCAACTAGCACAACTATGATATTACCACCTTTATATCTCAAAACAATTATCAAGCATCAATTTTCTCATGATATTAATTAAAGCAAATTGCCATGCTATTTTAAGACTCTCAAAATAATATAAGTGAAGCATGAGAGATCAATAGTTTCTATAAAACAAATCCACCACCGTGCTCTAAAAGATATAAGTGAAGCACTAGAGCAAAACTATATAGCTCGAAAGATATAAGTGAAGCGCATAGAGTATTCTAATAATTTCAGAATCATGTGTGTCTCTCTCAAAAGGTGTGTACAGCAAAGATGATTGTGGTAAACTAACAAATAAATACTCAAATAATACAAGACGCTCCAAGCAAAACACATATCATGTGGTGAATAAAAATATAGCTCCAAGTAAAGTTACCGATGGAAGTAGACGAAAGAGGGGATGCCTTCCGGGGCATCCCCAAACTTTGTCTTTACGGTGTCCTTAGATTATCTTGGGGGTGCCATGGGCATCCCCAAGCTTAGGCTCTTGCCACTCCTTGTTCCATAATCCATCAAATCTTTTACCCAAAACTTGAAAACTTCACAACACAAAACTTAGCAGAAAATCTCGTGAGCTCCGTTAGCGAAAGAAAACAAAAGAACACTTCAAGGTACATGTAATGAACTCATTCTTTATTTATATTGGTGTTAAACCTACTGTATTCCAACTTCTCTATGGTTTATAAACTCTTTTACTAGCCATAGATTCATCAAAATAAGCAAACAACACACGAAAAACAGAATCTGTCAAAAACAGAACAGTCTGTAGTAATCTGTAACTAACGCAAACTTCTGGAACTCCAAAAAATCAGCCAAAACAGGAAGACCTAGGAAACTTGTTTATTGATCAGCAGCAATTGGAATCAATATTTTATCACGTTCTGGTGATTTTTAAAAATTATTTTCGTGAACAGAAAGTTTCTGGAAATTTCTGCAAGATCAAATAACTATCATCCAAGAAGATCCTATAGGTTTAACTTGGCACAAACACTAATTAAAACATAAAAACACATCTAACCAGAGGCTATATCAAATATTTATTCCTAAACAGAAGAAAAAAGCAAAAAACTAAAAATAAAATTGGGTTGCCTCCCAACAAGCTCTATCGTTTAACGCCCCTAGCTAGGCATAAAAACAAGGATAGATCTAGGTATTGCCATCTTTGGTGGGCAATCCATAAGTGGCTCTCATGATAGATTCATATGGTAATTTTATTTTCTTCCTAGGGAAGTGTTCCATGCCTTTATTTAGGGGAAATTCGAATCTAATATTCCCTTCCTTCATATCAATAATTGCACCAATCGTTCTAAGGAAAGGTCTACAAAGAATAATGGGACATGAAGGATTGCAATCTATATCGAGAACAATAAAATCTACGGGCACATAATTCCTATTTGCAACAATAAGAACATCATTAATTCTTCCCATAGGTTTCTTAATAGTGGAATCCGCAAGGTGCAAGTTTAGAGAGCAATCATCAAAATCACGGAAACCTAGCAAATCACATAAAGTCTTTGGAATCGTAGAAACACTAGCACCCAAATCACACAAAGCATAGAATTCATGATCTTTAATCTTAATTTTAATAGTAGGTTCCCACTCATCATAAAGTTTTCTAGGGATAGAAACTTCCAACTCAAGTTTTTCTTCGTAATATTGCATCAAAGCATCAACGATATGTTTGGTAAAAGATTTATTTTGACTATAAGCATGAGGAGAATTTAGCACGGATTGCAACAAGGAAATACAATCTATCAAAGAGCAATTATCATAATTAAATTCCTTGAAATCCAAAATAGTGGGTTTATTAACATCTAATGTTTTGATTTCTTCAATCCCACTTTTATCAAGTTTAGCATCAAGATCTAAAAACTCCGAATTTTTGGAACGCCTTCTAGGTAAAGGTGGATCATATTCAGTCCCATCATTATCAAGATTCATATTGCAAAACAAAGATTTAATAGGGGACACATCAATAACTTTTAGATCTTCATCTTTATTTTCATAGAAATTTGAAGAACACGCTTTCATGAAGCAATCTTTCTTAGCACGCATCCTAGCGGTTCTTTCTTTGCACTCATCAATGGAAATTCTCATGGCTTTGAGAGACTCATTGATATCATGCTTAGGAGGAATAGATCTAAGCTTTAAAGAATCAACATCAAGAGAAATTCTATCAACGTTCCTAGCCAATGCATCAACTTTAAGCAATTTCTCTTCAAGCAAAGCATTGAAATTCTGTTGCGAATTCATAAACTCTTTAACACTAGTCTCAAATTCAGAGGGCATCTTATTAAAATTTCCATAAGATTTGTTGTAGGAATTACCATAATTATTAGAGGAATTGCTAGGATAAGGCCTAGGATTAAAGTTTCCTCTATACGCGTTGTTACCAAAATTATTCCTACCAACAAAATTCACATCCATAGATTCATTATTATTCTCAATCAAAGTAGACAAAGGCATATCATTAGGATCAGAAGAAACACTCTTACTAGCAAATAATTTCATAGTTGATCCATCTTTCCACTCAAAACATTAATTTCTTCTATCGCATGCACTTTTTTATTAGTAGATCTTTCAGTGTGCCATTGAGAATAATTAACCATAATATTATCTAGGAGTTTAGTAGCTTCTCCTAAAGTGATTTCCATAAAAGTGCCTCCCGCGGCCGAATCTAAAAGATTTCTAGAAGCAAAATTCAATCCGGCATAATTTTTTTGTATAATCATCCACAAATTCAAACCATGAGTAGGGCAATTACGTATCATTAATTCCATCCTCTCCCAAGCTTGTGCAACATGTTCATGATCAAGTTGCTTAAAATTCATAATGTCGTTTCTAAGAGAGATGATCTTAGCAGGAGGAAAATACTTAAAGATAAAAGCATCTTTGCACTTATTCCAAGAATCAATACTATTTTTAGGCAAAGACGAAAACCAAGCTTTAGCACGATCTCTAAGTGAAAAAGGAAATAGCTTCAACTTAACAATATCATTGTCAACATCTTTCTTCTTTTGCATATCACACAAATCAACGAAGCTGTTTAGATGAGTAGCGGCATCTTCACTAGGAAGGCCGGCGAATTGATCTTTCATGACAAGATTCAACAAAGCAGCATTTATTTCACAAGATTAAGTATCGGTAAGAGGAGCAATCGGAGTGCTAAGGAAATCATTGTTGTTGGTATTGGTAAAGTCACATAATTTGGTATTATCTTGAGCCATCGTGACAAACAAGCAATCCAACACACGAGCAAACAAAAAGCAAGCAAAAAAGGGGCGAATTAAAAAGAGAGGGCGAATAAAACAGCAAGGGTGAAGTGGGGGAGAGGAAAACGAGAGGCAAATGGAAAATAATGTAATGCGGGAGATAAGGGTTTGTGATGGGTACTTGGTATGTTGACTTTTGCGTAGACCTCCCTGGCAACGGCGCCAGAAATCCTTCTTGCTACCTTGAGCACTGCGTTGGTTTTCCCTTGAAGAGGAAAGGGTGATGCAGCAAAGTAGCGTAAGTATTTCCCTCAGTTTTTGAGAACCAAGGTATCAATCCAGTAGGAGGCTACGCGCGAGTCCCTCGCACCTACACAAAACAAATAAATCCTCGCAACCAACGCGATAAGGGGTTGTCAATCCCTACACGGTCACTTACGAGAGTGAGATCTGATAGATATGATAAGATAATATTTTTGGTATTTTTATGATAAAGATGCAAAGTAAAATAAAAATAACAGAAATAACTAAGTGTTGGAAGATTAATATGATGGAAAATAGACCCGGGGGCCATAGGTTTCACTAGTGGCTTCTCTCAAGAGCATAAGTATTTTACGGCGGGTGAACAAATTACTGTTGAGCAATTAACAGAATTGAGCATAGTTATGAGAATATCTAGGTATGATCATGTATATAGGCATCACGTCCGAGACAAGTAGACCGACTCCTGCCTGCATCTACTACTATTACTCCACACATCAACCGCTATCCACCATGCATCTAGAGTATTAAGTTCATAAGAACAGAGTAACGCCTTAAGCAAGATGACATGATGTAGAGGGATAAATTCATGCAATATGATAAAAACCCCATCTTGTTATCCTCGATGGCAACAATACAATACGTGCCTTGCTGCCCCTACTGTCACTGGGAAAGGACACCACAAGATTGAACCCAAAGCTAAGCACTTCTCCATTGCAAGAAAGATCAATCTAGTAGGCCAAACCAAACTGATAATTCGAAGAGACTTGCAAAGATAACCAATCATACATAAGAGAATTCAGAAGATTCAAATATTGTTCATAGATAAACTTGATCATAAACCCACAATTCATCGGTCTCAACAAACACACCGCAAAAGAAGATTACATCGAATAGATCTCCACGAGAGAGGGGGAGAACATTGTATTGAGATCCAAAAAGAGAGAAGAAGCCATCTAGCTAATAACTATGGACCCGAAGGTCTGAGGTAAACTACTCACACTTCATCGGAGGGGCTATGGTGTTGATGTAGAAGCCCTCCGTGATCGATGCCCCCTCCGGCGGAGCTCCGGAACGGGCCCCAAGATGGGATCTCATGGGTACAGAAGGTTGCGGCGGTGGAATTAGGTTTTTGGCTCCGTATCTGATCGTTTGGGGTACGTAGGTATATATAGGAGGAAGGAGTACGTCGGTGGAGCAACAGGGGGCCCCAAGGGTGGAGGGCGCGCCTGGGGGGGGGGGGGGTAAGCGCGCCCCTACCTCGTGGCCTTCCTGTTGGTTGCTTGACGTAGGGTCCAAGTCTCCTGGATCATGTTCGTTCCAAAAATCACGTTCCCGAAGGTTTCATTCCGTTCAGACTCTGTTTGATATTCTTTTTCTGTGAAACTCTGAAATAGGCAAAAAACAACAATTCTGGGCTGGGCCTCCGATTAATAGGTTAGTCCCAAAAATAATATAAAAGTGAATAATAAAGCCCAATAATGTCCAAAACTGAAGATAATATAGCATGGAGCAATCAAAAATTATAGATACGTTGGAGACGTATCAACGATGCGGTCCAGGGTGAGGTTTTTCTCCCCGGACAGATCTTCGCATTCGGCAGCTTCGCACTGCGGGCCAACTCGCTTGGCCATCTGGAGCAGATCGAGAGCTACGCCCCCAGCCGTCAGGTCAGGTTCGGAAACTTAAATTATACCGCCGACATCTGCGGAGACTTGGTCTTCGACGGATTCGAGCCCATGTCAGGTGCGCCGCACAGTCACGACGAGCATGACTTAGCTCTCCGTCAGATGGTGTTCGGGAGATCACACCTGTGGCTACTCCGGCCCTTAATCCGTAGCAGATTGCGCCGTCCGTGGACGGGTGGATGGACCCCGCCACGAAGGCCGCACACTCAGTGGCGATAGAGCCGAATACTGATTTCACCTCCTATGAGACCTGTGTGGCCGGATCCTTGGATTCGTCCCCAGGCTCTGAACCGCATGCGTCCGTGCCTATCGAATCTGATTGGGCGCCGATCATGGAGTTTTCCTCCACGGATATCTTTCAGCACTCGCCCTTGGGCGATGTGCTAAATTCGTTAAGGTCTCTCTCCTTGTCAGGAGTCCCTCAGCCGAACTATGTCCGGCTCGAGTGGGAAGCGGACGACGAAGAAATTCGTTTCCCACCCACCACCCACTTAATAGCCACTGTCGGCGATTTAATCGACATGCTTGATTTCGACTCCGAAGACATCAACGGTATGGGCGACGATGCAGGAGAAGAACAGGAACCACCGCCCACAGGGCGCTGGACAGCCACTTCATCACACGATATATATATGGTGGATACACCCAAAGAAACAATGACGAGGAACGGAAGGATGCAACGAAGGACAGTTCCCTCGTGAAGCAACCAAAGTGACGACGTAGGCGCCGCTCCAAATCCTGCCTCGGCAAAAACAGCGATAACAGCGCAGGAAAAAATAATACCCCGGTCGACTCCAAAGGAAACGACGACCACATGGATCCAGCGACCGAATAGGATGAACCAGCGGACGGCGAACATAGTACAGAGCCGCTGTCCGATCACGACGACGCCGAGGGTAAAGCTAGTGAACCTGCCTCCGGAGAGGAGAACAGTCCGGACGATGACGCACACATCATCCCAGAAAGGCACTTGGAGAAAGAGAACCTCCATAGAAGGCTTATTGCTACCGCGAGGAGTCTAAAGAAGCAGTAGCAAAGGCTTAAGGCCGCGCAAAATACACTCAATAGTAGATGGAACAAACTGCTCGACACTGAAGAAAAGTACGGTGGCAGTCACCACACAAAGAGCTATCCAAAGCGCAAGCTGCTGCCTGAATTCGATGACAAGGCTTTAGAGCCTATACAACCGAAAAATAAAACAGCCGATCAGCCGGATCGACCACCCCGCGGCCGCGATAGGGCGGCTAACGATGTCGCACATAAGTCAGCACACGATTTACGTGAGGACTTGCACCAAAAATCCGGTATGACCAGGTCCATCTATGGACCTAGGAAGCGCGTTCCGGCACAGAATCCAAACCGAACACTACAACCGTCAGAATGCCATGACATATCCAAATACAGGGGTGCCGCGCACCCCCTATGATTCACCGATGAGGTGCTGGATCTCGAATTTCCCGAGGGATTCAAACCCGTGAACATAGAGGCATACGACGGAACGACAGATCCTGGGGTCTGGATTGAGGACTTTATCCTTCATATCCACATGGCTCGTGGAGATGATCTCCACACCATCAAATACTTGCCCCTCAAGCTGAAAGGACCAGCTCGACACTGGCTGAAGAGCCTCCCCGAAAACTCAATTGGAAGTTGGGAGGAGCTTGAGGATGCTTTCAGGGCTAATTTTCGAGGGACCTATGTCCGACCTCCGGATGCAGATGATGTAAGTCATATAATTCAACAGCCTGGAGAGTCAGCCCGAAAGCTTTGGAACAGATTCCTCACTAAGAAGAATCAAACTGTCGACTGCCCGGACGCCGAAGCCTTAGCGGCTTTCAAATACAGTGTCCGGGACGAATGGCTCGCCAGACACCTCGGCCAGGAAAAACCGAGGACAATGGCAGCCCTCACAAGCCTTATGACCCGCTTTTGCGCGGGCGAAGATAGTTGGCTGGCCCGTAGCGGCACCAGCGACCCAAGCACATCCGAAGTTAGGGACGGCAATGGAAATCCACGACGCAATAAAACAAAGCGTCGAAACAATGAAGACAGCCCAGACAACACGGCGGTAAACGCCGGATTCAGGGGCTCTCAACGCGGTCAGCGGAAAAAGCCATTCAAACGCAGCAGAGATGGACCGTCCAGCCTAAACAAGATTCTAGACAGATTATGTCAAATTCATGGCACCTCCGACAAACCTGCAAATCACACCAACAGAGAATGTTGGGTCTTCAAGCAGGCCGGCAAGCTAAACGCCGAACACAAGGGGAGGGAAACACCAAGTGAAGACGAGGATGAGCCTCGTCAGCAAAACACTGGGGGACAGAAAAAATTCCCACCAGAGGTCAAAACAGTGAACATAATTCACGTAATGAAGAGGAGGAGCAAACACGCACTCCGAGACGTATGCGCCTTGGAGCCCGTCATGTTGGAAATATGCCCTAGAGGCAATAATAAATAGGTTATTATTATATTTCCTTGTTCATGATAATCGTTTATTATCCATGCTAGAATTGTATTGATAGGAAACTCAGATGCATGTGTGGATACATAGACAACACCATGTCCCTAGTAAGCCTCTAGGAGACTAGCTCGTTGATCAATAGATGGTTACGGTTTCCTGACCATGGACATTGGATGTCGTTGATAACGGGATCACATCATTAGGAGAATGATGTGATGGACAAGACCCAATCCTAAGCCTAGCATAAGATCGTGTAGTTCGTTTGCTCAGAGCTTTTCTAATGTCAAGTATCAGTTCCTTAGACCATGAGATTGTGCAACTCCCGGATACCGTAGGAATGCTTTGGGTGTACCAAACGTCACAACGTAACTGGGTGGCTATAAAGGTGCACTACAGGTATCTCCGAAAGTGTCTGTTGGGTTGACACGAATCGAGACTGGGATTTGTCACTCCGTGTAAATGGAGAGGTATCTCTGGGCCCACTCGGTAGGACATCATCATAATGTGCACAATGTGACCAAGGAGTTGATCACGGGATGATGTGAGTTACGGAACGAGTAAAGAGACTTGCCGGTAACGAGATTGAACAAGGTATTGGGATACCGACGATCGAATCTTGGGCAAGTAATATATCGATTGACAAAGGGAATTGTATACGGGATTGATTGAATCCTCGACATCGTGGTTCATCCGATGAGAACATCGTGGAACATGTGGGAGCCAACATGGGTATCCAGATCCCGCTGTTGGTTATTGACCGGAGAGTCGTCTCGGTCATGTCTGCATGTCTCCCGAACCCGTAGGGTCTACACACTTAAGGTTCGGTGACACTAGGGTTATAGAGATATTAGAATGCGGTAACCCGAAAGTTGTTCGGAGTCCCGGATGAGATCCCGGACGTCACGAGGAGTTCCGGAATGGTCCGGAGGTAAATATTTATATATGGGAAGTCTTATTTTGGTCGCCGGAAAAGTTTCGCACTTTATCGGTATTGTACCGGGAGTGCCGAAAGGGGTCCGGGGGTCCACCAAGGGGGTCCACCAGCCCCGGGGGGCCACATGGGTTGTAGGGGGTGCGCCTTGGCCTATATGGTCCAAGGGCACCAGCCCCAAGAGGCCCATGCGCCAAGAGATAAGAAAAAGGGAGAGTCCTAAAGGGGGAAGGCACCTCCGAGGTGCCTTGGGGAGGAAGGACTCCTCCCTGGCCGCACCCTTCCTTGGAGGAAGGGTCAAGGCTGCGCCCCCCCTCTCCCTTGGCCCTATATATAGTGGGGGGGAGGGAGGGCAGCAAAACCTAAGCCCTGGCGCCTCCCTCTCCCTCCCGTGACACACCTCCCTCCTCCCGCAGCGCTTGGCGAAGCCCTGTTGGAATCCCGCTACTTCCACCACCACGCCGTTGTGCTGCTGGATCTCCATCAACCTCTCCTCCCCCCTTGCTGGATCAAGAAGGAGGAGACGTCGCTGCTCCGTACGTGTGTTGAACGCGGAGGTGCCGTCCGTTCGGCACTAGGATCATCGGTGATTTGGATCACGACGAGTACGACTCCATCAACCCCGTTCTCTTGAACGCTTCCACTCGCGATCTACAAGGGTATGTAGATGCACTCTCCTTCCCTCTCGTTGCTAGTAAACTCCATAGATTGATCTTGGTGATGCGTAGAAAATTTTGAATTTCTGCTACGTTCCCCAACAGTGGCATCATGAGCTAGGTCTATGCGTAGTTTCTATGCACGAGTAGAACACAAAGCAGTTGTGCGCGTAGATGTTGCCAATTCTTCTTGCCGTTACTAGTCTTATCTTGATTCGGCGGCATCGGGGGATGAAGCGGCCCGGACCGACCTTACACGTACTCTTACGTGAGACAGGTTCCACCGACTGACATGCACTAGTTGCATAAGGTGGCTAGCGGGTGTCTGTCTCTCCCACTTTAGTCGGAACGGATTCGATGAAAAGGGTCCTTATGAAGGGTAAATAGAAATTGGCATATCACGTTGTGGTTTTATGTAGGTAAGAAACGTTCTTGCTAGAAACCTATACAAGCCACGTGAAAACTTGCAACAACAATTAGAGGACGTCTAACTTGTTTTTGCAGCATGTGCTATGCGATGTGATATGGCCAGAAGATATGATGAATGATATATGTGATGTATGAGATTGATCATATTCTTGTAATAGGAATCACGACTTGCATGTCGATGAGTATGACAACCGGCAGGAGCCATAGGAGTTGTCTTTATTTTTTGTATGACCTGCGTGTCATTGAATAACGCCATGTAAATTACTTTACTTTATTGCTAAGTGCGTTAGCCATAGAAGTAGAAGTAATCGTTGGCGTGACAACTTCATGAAGACACGATGATGGAGATCATGATGATGGAGATCATGGTGTCATGCCGGTGACAAAGATGATCATGGTGCCCCGAAGATGGAGATCAAAGGAGCAAAATGATATTGGCCATATCATGTCACTATTTGATTGCATGTGATGTTTATCATGTTATGCATCTTATTTGCTTAGAACGACGGTAGCATAAATAAGATGATCCCTCACTAAAAATTTCAAGAGACGTGTTCCCCCTAACTGTGCACCGTTGCGAAGGTTCGTTGTTTCGAAGCACCACGTGATGATCGGGTGTGATTGATTCTAACGTTCGAATACAACGGGTGTTGACGAGCCTAGCATGTACAGACATGGCCTCGGAACACATGCAAAACACTTAGGTTGACTTGACGAGCCTAGCATGTACAGACATGGCCTCGGAACACAAGAGACCGAAAGGTCGAACATGAGTCGTATAGCAGATACGATCAACATGGAGATGTTCACCGATGATGACTAGTCCGTCTCACGTGATGATCGGACACGGCCTAGTTTGACTCGGATCATGTATCACTTAGATGACTAGAGGGATGTCTATCTGAGTGGGAGTTCATAATCAGATGAACTTCATTATCATGAACATAGTCAAAAAGTCTTTGCAAATTATGTCATAGCTTGCGCTTTAGCTCTATTGTTTAAGATATGTTCCTAGAGAAAATTTAGTTGAAAGTTGATAGTAGCAATTATGCGGACTGGGTCCGTAAACTGAGGATTGTCCTCATTGCTGCACAGAAGGCTTATGTCCTTAATGCACCGCTCGGTGTGCTGAACCTCTGCCTCGTCTGTAGATGTTGCGAAACATCTGACGTACACGTTTTGATGACTACGTGATAGTTCAGTGCGTAATGCTAACGGTTTAGAATTGTGGCACCAAAGACGGTTTTTGAAACGTCGTAGAACATATGAGATGTTATGAAGACTGAAATTGGGATTTCAGACTAGTGCCCACGTCAAGAGCTATGAGACCTCTGACAAGTTTCTTAAGCCTGCAAACTAAGGGAGAAAAGCTCAATCGTTGAGCATGTGCTCAGATTGTCTGAGTACCACAATCGCTTGAATCGAGTGGGAGTTAATCTCCCAGATGAGATAGTGATGGTTCTCCATAGTCACTGCCACCAAGCTAGTAGAGCTTCGTGATGAACTATAACATATCAGGGATAGTTATGATGATCCTTGAGCTATTCGCGTGGAGATGCATGGTCCAGATTACGCTTATCTTAAGCTTAAGATGCACGGTCCACGTGGCATCATCATAGTTAGCGGGAACACAGAGCGTTCCTTACATGCGGAAGAACGTGTGGCGGCTTTAGCAGCCGAACACTGAACGGCCTCTCCGACCAGAATAAACGATCGGTCGTCAAGACCGCGGACACGGCTAGACAAGTCCGGCGCACCCTAGCTATAACAGCTCAGATAAACCTGAGATTGGGTCGAGGGATATACCCCCATAGGTGGTGCTAGGGGCTTCCCACATGTAAAAAGGGCTACAGTTTGGCTTGACCTTATTTAGATTGAATTTTAATGGTTTATTAATTTTTCGCACGAAGACTTTCACCAGGGTTTTTCTCTTTTACAGATGATAATCGTGCTACACCCTTCCAGGATACGGCACAACGGAGACACACGCGCAGACGTGCAGCAGGGCCCCGCTCAAAGGTTTCTTTTTAGATTAAGACCCTGTGTAAACCTTTCTTACTGTCTCTTGTTGCTTCACACCCTCCGGATACTCAACACAACCGAGAGGGATGCTGGCGTTATTGGCATTTCGCCACGTGAGACTAATGCACGTACCTAGAAATTCAGGGTTCATCATCAAGGGCGTTACTCAGCCCGGTATATGTTGTAAAGTCCGAATACCTTAGGGAGTGTTCGGCGTCGCGAGTTTGGCCTTATATGCATCAGCTCCGAATCATGTCTTTTGTCAATAGTTGGGTTTGCCCGGCTCCCGTGTTTTGCTACCTTATGTTCCGCTCTATCGGCTAAGGTGGCACCGGGAGAACTACTGCGATTGTGCCCTGGTTCATCTGGATGAGCACCTCAGTAGAGAAAGCCGAAAACTAACTGTCATGATAAAGCGCGAGACTGGTCAACCACTCGAGGACTCAGCGGAATCTTCGCGATTCCTCCGCATTAACGAAGGACCAGTTTTCCGGTCATGTATGTACACGCACCGTATTCGGATAAGCGCGGAAGTACCAGGGGCTATATAGTAGCCCCACTGTCAAACTCCTATGGCTAAGTGAAAGTGTTAAAGCAATATTGTCCGATTGCCTTGTTCTCCGCGCTATCACCTCCTTAATGGACCAAGACGTTGGATCAAGTGTGAATACACGCTTTTCCGAACACCCCCGCATTATATGCGTGGGGGCTGAAGCCGACGACTGCAAACTTTCAGGTTATATACATACATAAACGGCCGCACAGGAGGCATCATAATACTTTCAGGCAAAAGTATAAACACAGCCTTTATAATCTAAATAGCATTGTTTTTACAATCGGGATACATGTCACTCAAACATGACACTCTTCGAGCACTGAGCCTCTATTAAACGAGCACCTTCTAGGACTTCCTCAAAATAGTGCTCGGCCGAGACCTGGCCTATGGCCGGACCCCGAGTTGCAATAGCGGTGGCCTCCATCTCTGCCCAGTATGTCTTAACACGGGCAAGAGCCATCCACACACCCTCTATGCACGCCGACCTCTTTACAGCGTCGATATGCGGCACAACACCAAGGAATCGTTGCACTAGACCAAAATAACTATTCGGCCTTGGTCCTTCCGGCCAAAGATGATCCACGACAGACCTCATGGCAAGTTCGGACAATCTATGGAGTTCATCCCACTCGGCCATTTGCTCATTTAACAGCAGCGGACGCGTTGGAGCACTGAACTGCGTCCAAGTCCAAGTACGCGTCTGCAGCACTCCATAATTTCTCCAGAGGGGCATACTTCGGATCTCCAAACTTCGTCCGCAACAAAAAGGGCTTCCCAGCCGTGATATTTCCGGCTTGACGAAGCTCCTTCTTCGCCGCTCTGATTTTCGAGCGGGTTTCCTTGGCTGCTACCATGGCTTTCTTCAGGTCCGCCGCTTTCGCTTGGCTTTCCTTTTCAAGAAGCTCATACCGGTCGTCAGCATCCTTCAACTCAACAGCCATCTTGGCTATTTTATCTTCGCTCTGGCGATGAGCAGCTTGTTCTGCTCTTAACTCTTCGGCCGCCTTTAGGGCGGCCGCATCGCTTCTCCTGGCTTGTTCCTTGGCTCGGGCAAGCTCCGCCCAAAGGGTCTCCACGGCGGCAGCTCCATCTACAGTCACAACATATTACATAAACTAGCATCATGCTCCTCTTAATGTCTGTTGATCACCAGAGAATACATACCCTGTGCCTCGTCAAGCCGCTTGTTTACAAGCACAATGTCGGCATCTACCGCATCAAGTTGCCGCCTCAGTTCAGCAAACTCGCCAGCCCGGCTAGCCACCGGACCCTCAGCCGCCTGCACATGAAAGCAGCATGATCATTACCTGGGACTATGATCCTCTGTTTGCCGAGCACTCCTAACGTGTGCGGTACCGTCAAAATATATATTACTTTGCGTACCTCAAAGCCTCTTAGCAAACTCATAAAAGCTTCATGCAACCCACTTTCGGCGGATGAAATCCTCTCAACCACCGTACCCATTAAAGTACGATGCGCCTCTGAGATAGCCGCTTGCTCCAGAAGACTCACCAGTGCGTCCGGTCGTGCACCGGACAGTCCCGGACTCTTTCTGTTGCTCTCCTTAGGAGCCGAATACTCCGGACTTTGGGTGGCCAAAGGGTTACCTTCTGGCCTTGGTGGATCAGGAGAAATCCTCCGTGATGACACCTCAGGGTTGTCCGCCTCATGAGTCAGGGAGGCAGGGGGAGGCGTTTCATTGTCCATCATCTCCGGAAGAAGATCCACCGAAGACGAACTCTGTCGAGAAGGGCTACGATCCGAACTGCAAGACATACGTCTTGGTTATTGTCCTCGAGCATGAAGCAGGATATATTTACTATAAAGTACTCTTGTTCAGTTACAGCTCGGCGGAGGGCTGATCCCCTTGCGGGCACTGTGCGGAGAGAATGCCCTCTGAGGCAGGGCCCCCTGGCGAAGGTTTGTTCCCTTGTTTAGAAACTCTTGTTTCCAAGTCTTCATGGGCGGTCCTTTTCCTTCCTTGGGGAGAGGGAATTTCATATTCTTCTCCCCAATTATCCTCCTTCGTGGAGACACTAATTCCCCCGGTCTGGATGAGTAATGCGTGAGGCCCGCTTTCGGCTTCTTTATTCCTCCCTTTATCTTCCCCTGATGGCGCTTGATAAGGTGCGAGCTCAAGCATCCTGGCTAGTACAGGATCCGGTGAGCCTTCGGGAAGGGGGGCCGAACACCTGATCATCTTCGCCTTTTTTATCCAGTCCTGTCAAAGAGCGATTTTTCAGAAGGATGTCATGACAAATGAAAAGACAACGTGTTCAGCTGTAGAATTACTTACATGGGTACCTGGACGATTGCAGTTCAGACCCGCATCCTCGGTGGTGTCCGGACACTTTATTCGTGATCCGAAGAACAATCCATACATCCCTTCGAGCGTCATGCCGAAGAATTGCTGAATAGTTCGCGGTCCTTCCGGGTTGAATTCCCACATACGGAGAGGTCGACGTTGACATGGCAGGACCCGACGAACTAGCATGACTTGCATTACCTTGACAAGGCTGACATCTCTCTTGAGGAGATCTCGGATGCGACTCTGTAATGTCGGCACGTCATTAACTGGCCCCTAGTCAAGCCCCTTGTTGACCCATGACGCCAATTTTGGCGGGGGACCCGAACGGAGGGCGGGGGCAGCCGCCCACTTGGTACTTCGGGGAGCTGTGATGTAAAACCACTCCCGCTACCATAAGTCGGACATCTCCGGGAAGGAACCCTTTGGCCATGGAGCATCGGCGCCTTTGCTTATTATGGCACCTCCGCATTCTGCGTGTCGCCCATCGATCATCTTCGTCTTCACATTGAAGGTCTTGAGCCATAAGCCGAAGTGTGGGGGGACGCGGAGGAAGGCCTCACACACGACGATGAACGACGAGATGTGAAGGATGGAATCCGGATCCAGATCATGGAAATCAAGCCCGTAATAGAACATAAGCCCTCTAAGAAAGGGATCAAGGCTAAAGCCTAGCCCTCGAAGGAAGTGGGAAACGAATATAACACTCTCGTTAGGTTCAGGAGTGGGGATGACCTGCCCTTGAGCAGGCAGCCTGTCCGAGATTTCGGCGGTCAGATACCTAGCTTCTCTTAGCTTCATGATGTCCTCCTCTGTGACAGAGGAGGCCATCCACCGGCCTTGAAGGTTGGATCCGGACATGATTGAAGGTCCGAAGCACTTAGCCTGAGCCTTGGGTGTTCGAATTCGTGGTGGGGGAAGGGAAGGATCGAGCGCGAGAAGAAAAGGACAGGCCTTGGCCCCTTTATAAAGAGGGTGAATATCAAGCGTCCTCCGCGTGGCCGTTTGGAACTTGCCTAAAATCGAGGAGTCATGCCAGCAGGCACGATTGGGTTACCCATACCCGTATTGATGAGAATCCCGTGATAAGGGGAACACGATCTCTGCTTCGACAAGACGTGCCAATAAAACCGCCTCGCAACACGTGCAGTGACAGGCTGGGAAAAACGGTTCGTAATGACTGGACCACGGCACGACGTCACGTTATGAACAGTTGTCAGTAGATTAGATTAGTGGAAATATTATACTCTCTACAGTGGTATGTAGAATTTGTTTTGCAGAGCCAGACACGATCCTTGTGTTCGAAATCTTCTATGGAATATTCGGAGGAGGAACCCGCCTCGCAATGCCGAAGACAATCTGCGCACCGGACTCATCGTCATTGAAGCCTGGTTCAGGGGCTACTGAGGGAGTCCTGGATTAGGGGGTCCTCGGACAGCCGGACTATATCCTTTGGCCGGACTGTTGGACTATGAAGATACAAGATTGAAGACTTCGTCCCGTGTCCGGGTGGGACTCTCCTTGGCGTGGAAGGCAAGCTTGGCAATTCGGATCTGTAGATCTCCTCCCTTGTAACCGACTCTGTGTAACCCTAGCCCCCCTCCGGTGTCTATATAAACCGGAGGGTTTAGTCCGTAGGACAACAACAATCATAATCATAGGCTAGCTTCTAGGGTTTGGCCTCTACGATCTCGTGGTAGATCAACCCTTGCAATACTCATATCATCAAGATCAATCAAGCAAGAAGTAGGGTATTACCTCCATCGCGAGGGCATGAACCTGTGTAAACATTGTGTCCCCCGCCTCCTGTTACCATCCGCCTTAGACGCACAGTTCAGGACCCCCTACCCGAGATCCGTCGGTTTTGACACCGACAGCTGTGCCCACACTCCCATTGTAAAACTCCTATGGCTAAGTGGGAGTGATAAAGCAACATAGTCCGATTGCCTGGTTCGCCTCACTAACACCTCCTTCACGGACCAAGACGTTGGGTCAAGTGTGTTTAAGTGTTATCCCGAACACCCCCGTACTACCTACATGGGGGATGAAGCCAACGACTGGCCAACTCTTAGATGTCGTAAACGGCCGCACATGAGGAGGTATTTTAAAGTAAAACAAGCAATATATCATACATAAGCCTTGTTTCATAATACAGGATTGGACAACATAGATACATTCATTCAAAAATAATGTCCTTCGAACACTGGCCCTCTACAATGCAGGATCCTTCCAGGACATCATCGAAATACTGCTCCGGCATGCGATGCTCTTTACCTATGGGCGGTCCCTCGGTCGCGAGCTTGACGGCGTTCATCTTCGCCCACTGCACCTTGACACGGACGAAGGCCATCCGCGCACCTTCGAGGCAGATCGACCGCTTCACGGCATCAAGTTGGGGGCAGGCATTGACCAGCCATTTCACGAGCCCGAAGTAACTACTGGGTATGGGTTCGGCAGGCCACAGACGGATTATAAAATCCTTCATGGCCAAACCGGCCATCCTATGCACTTTGGTCAGCTGTTTCAGCTGATTGTTGAGGGACACTGGATGCTCTGGCGCAAGGTATTGCAACCAAAATAGCGTCTCCGTTGTGCTCCCCTCTTCAGCTCGGAAGAACTCCTCAGCATTAGCAACACTCCGGGGCAGATCCACAAACGCTCCTGGAGAACTCCAAATCCAGGTTAGTAAGATGTATTTCCTTCTCACAAATTTGCTCCGCATATTAAAGGCCTTACCAGCCGCAATATGCTTCGCCTCTTGGATCTCCCAGCAGGCGTTCTGGGCTTCAGTTCGGGCCTCCTGTACACTTTGGAGGGCCTTAGCAAGTTCAGATTTCTGATCCGAAATATCACGCTCTAAGGACTCACATTTGCTTATAGCATCCTTGAGCTCCTGCTGGACTTCCTCCACCCTTGACTCATGTTTTAGGCGGGCGGCTCGTTCCTCCTCCACCTCCTTCTTGGCCTCGGCTAGCGCGCTCTTGAGGGTCTCGACCTCAGACACGTTAGCTATGAGCAAAGTTATAACACTCATTCAGATGACAAATTACTACAGATATTATTTCAGACGCATTTTTGATATAACATACCTTGCTTTTCCGCTAACTTCTGCCTCAGCTCGGACGCTTCGGCGGCATGGGAAGCTGACGCCTGCATCGCGGCCAGTTTGATTCAAATAGATAGGTAAGTTAATCTCCTATACGAGTCATTAGATCCTCTATTCGGTTTTCCTTTGTGAACACCGAACAGAGTCTCAGGGGCTACTATCTATAAACAGATATTTTTCTTATATAGCTAAAAGGCGTTATATTACATACTTCAAAACCTCTCAGAAGGCTAGTGTACGCCTCGTTCAATCCGCTTTTAGCGGACAGAACCCTTTCAACCACCGTACACATAAGGGTACGATGTTTGTCCACAATGGTGGCACTCTAAAGCGCTCCTACCAGAGTATCCGGCGCCTCCGGATTGACAAAGGTTGTTGGTGGGATTGGCGCACCCCCTTCTTTCGAAGGAGGCTGCTCACCTGATTCCGGAGCCGTATGGGTCTCCGGAATAATGTCCGTCTGGGGGCCGAATTGGGCATGCCCCCCTGTCGCCAGTCTCCATGGGGGTCGGTACCCCCATGTTTCCGGCAGCAGAGGTATCGCCCTCTGGCGCCACCTCGACGGCTTCCCGCACCTCTCCCTGACCCGGAAGGGTCCTTCGGCAATGATACGTCTCCAACGTATCTATAATTTTTGATTGTTCCATGCTATTATATTATCTGTTTTGGATGTTTATGGGCTTTATTATGCAGTTTTATATTATTTTTGGGACTAACCTATTAACCTAGAGGCCAGTGCCAGTTTCTGTTTTTCCCTTGTTTCAGTTTTTCGCAGAAAAGGAATATCAAACGGAGTCCAAACGGAATGAAACCTTTGGGAAAGTTATTTTTGGAACGGAAGCAATCCAGGGGACTTGGAGTGCACGTCAGGGAATCAACGAGGAAGGCACGAGGCAGGGGGCGCGCCCACCCCCTGGGCGTGCCCTCCACCCTCGTGGGCCCCTCGTGGCTCCCCTGACGTATTTCTTCCTCCTATGTATACCAATATACCCTAAAACCATCGGGGAACAGAATAGATCGGGAGTTCCGCCGCCGCAAGCCTCTGTAGCCACCAAAAACCAATCGGGACCTTGTTCCGGCACCCTGCCGGAGGGGGATCCCTCACCGGTGGCCATCTTCATCATCCCGGCGCTCTCCATGACGAGGAGGGAGTAGTTCACCCTCGGGGCTGAGGGTATGTACCAGTAGCTATGTGTTTGATCTCTCTCTCTCTCTCTCTCTCTCGTGTTCTTGATGTGGCACGATCTTGATGTATCGCGAGCTTTGCTATTTTAGTTGGATCTTATGATGTTTCTCCCCCTCTGCTCTCTTGTAATGGATTGAGTTTCCCCTTTGAAGTTATCTTGTCGTATTGAGTCTTTTAATGATTTGAGAACACTTGATGTATGTCTTGCGTGGGATACCCATGGTGACAATGGGGTATTCTATTGATCCACTTGATGTATGTTTTGGTGATCAACTTTGCGGGTTCCGCCCATGAACCTATGCACAGGGGTTTGCACACGTGTTCGTCTTGATTCTCCGGTAGAAACTTTGGGGCACTCTTTGAGGTTCTATGTGTTGGTTGAATAGATGAATTTGAGATTGTGTGATGCATATCGTATAATCATACCCACGGATACTTGAGGTGACATTAGAGTATCTAGGTGACCTTAGGGTTTTGGTTGATGTGTGTCCTAAGGTGTTATTTTACTACGAACTCTAGGGCTGTTTGTGACACTTATAGGAATAGCCCAATGGATTGATCGGAAAGAATAACTTTGAGGTGGTTTCGTACCCTACCATAATCTCTTTGTTTGTTCTCCGCTATTAGTGACTTTGGAGTGACTCTTTGTTGCATGCTGAGGGATAGTTATATGATCCAATTATGTTATTATTGTTGAGAGAACTTGCACTAGTGAAAGTATGAACCCTAGGCCTTGTTTCCTAGCATTGCAATACCGTTTACGCTCACTTTTATCGCTTGCTACCTTGCTGTTTTTATATTTTCAGATTACAAAAACCTATATCTACCATCCATATTGCACTTGTATCACCATCTCTTCGCCGAACTAGTGAACCTATACAATTTGCCATTGTATTGGGTGTGTTGGGGACACAAGAGACTCTTTGTAATTTGGTTGCAGGATTGTTTGAGAGAGACCATCTTCATCCTACGTCTCCCACGGATTGATAAACCTTAGGTCATCCACTTGAGGGAAATTTGCTACTATCCTACAAACCTCTGCACTTGGAGGCCCAACAACGTCTACAAGAAGAAGGTTGTGTAGTAGACTTCAAGCTCTTTTTTGGCGACGTTGCCGGGGAGGCTAGGTAAGCGGCACTCACACCCCGTCAACTAAGCTCTTTTCTGGCGCCGTTGCCGGGGAGGTGAGTGCTTGAAGGTATATCTTTAGATCTTGCAATCGAATCTTTTTGTTTCTTGTTTTAGCACTAGTTTAGTTTATAAAATAAAATTTAAAAAAATGGAATTGAGTCTACCTCATACGCTTCATCTTTTTAATGTCTTTCGTGAGTATGATGGGAAGGAAAATTGTGCCAAAGTGTTAGAATAAGAAGTCTATAAAATGTTTGGCACCAAATCTTTGAATGATGAGCATGATTGCAATGTTGTTAGTATGAACTCTTTGAATATCCATAGTACTAATGATGATTGCACTAGTTATGATGAAAATGTCTCCTATAAACATGTCAATTTTTGTGGAGTGCATTGGGTTTGCAAGTACACGCCAAATAGGGAAGATAATGATACTTCTTATGATCTTGAAAATCTTTTTGGCACTTGCTTGGAATATGACAATTGCTATACTATTGGTGCTATCCATACTATTAATGATGAGAGTGATTATGCTTATGATATGAAAAGGCCCAAGCTTGGGGATGCTATGTTTGAAGAAGATGATGTTTTTGAGAATATATTTGCTGCAATTAATGTTTGTCCCAAGCTTGGGAATGCTATGTCTAATGAAGATGATATTTTTAGCCTCTCAAGTTTCGACATGCAAATTTATAATGATGATAGCATGCCTCCTACTTATGATGATTATATTTTATGAAAGTGGATTCGGAGAGGTCATGACTTTATTTAGTGATGTATCCACTATTTCGGAAGAGGTTTCAATTGATTATGATGAGAACAAAGTTGCTACTTATGATGATTATTGTGATGAAACTTATGCTATAAAAAGTAGTGATGATTATATTTATAAAACTTGTCATGATTATGATTCCCCTTTTTCTGAACATTACTCTTTTAATGTGGAAACAATTTATAGTATTCAAGTCTCTTATGATACTCCCATTATCCCGAATGAGAAGAATTTTGCTTATATGAAGAGTAGTAAATTTTCTATGCAAGTAGATCATGAAAAGAATGCTTTAGGTGCTGGTTATATTGTTGAATTCATTCATGATGCTACTGAAAATTATTATGGGGGAGGAATATACGCTTGTAGGAATTCCAATAATATCAAGTTTCCTCTCTATGTGCTTAAAGTTTTGAAGTTATGCTTGTTTTGCCTTCCTATGCTAGTTGATTATTGTTCCCATAAGTTGTTTGCTCACAAAATCCCTATGCATAGGAAGTGGGTTAGACTTAAATGTGCTAGTCATATTCTTCATGATGCTCTCTTTATGTTTCAATTCTTATCTTTTATGCGAGCATCATTGAAATCATCATGCCTAGCTAGGGGCGTTAAACGTTAGCGCTTGTTGGGAGGCAACCCAATTTTTATTTTAGTTCTTTGATTTTTGGTTCTGTTTAGTAATAAATATTTGATCTAGCCTCTGGTTAGATGTATTTTTATGTTTTAATTAGTGTTTGTGCCAAGTAAGACCTAGAGGATCTTCTCTGATGATAGTTATTTGATATTGCTGAAAATTCCAGAAACTTTCTGTTCACGAAAACAATTGTTTAAAATCACCAGAACGTGATAAAATACTTATTCAAATTTCATCAGATCAATAATCAAATTATCTAGGCCTTCCTATTTTGGTAGAATTTTTTGAGTTCCAGAAGTTTGCGTTAGTTACAGATTACTACAGACTGTTCTGTTTTTGACAGATTCTGTTTTTCGTGTGTTGTTTGCTTATTTTGATGAATCTATGACTAGTAAAATAGTTTATAAACCATAGAGAAGTTGGAATACAGTAAGTTTAACACCAATATAAATAAATAATGAGTCCAATACAATACCTTGAAGTGGTGTTTTCTTTTCTTTCGCTAACGGAGCTTACGAGTTTTCTGTTAAGTTTTGTGTTGTGAAGTTTTCAAGTTTTGGGTAAAGATTCGATGGACTATGGAATAAGGAGTGGCAAGAGCCTAAACTTGGGGATGCCCAAGGCACCCCAAGGTAATATTCAAGGACAACCAATAGCCTAAGCTTGGGGATGCCACGGATGGCATCCCCTCTTTCGTCTTCGTTCATCGGTAACTTTACTTGGAGCTATATTTTTATTCACCACATGATATGTGTTTTGCTTGGAGCGTCATTTTATTTTATTTTGTTTTGCTTGTTGTTTGAATAAAATATCAAGATCTGAAATTATTAAATGGGAGTGTCCTCACATAGTTACATATTTATTCAACTACTTATGGATCTTCACTTATATCTTTCGGAGTAGTTTGTCTTTTGCTCTAGTGCTTCACTTATATCCTTTTTGAGCACAACGGTGGTTTTATTTTGTAGAAATAGATGAATTCTCATGCTTCACTTATATTATTTTGAGAGTCTCTAGAACAGCATGGTAGTTTGCTTTGGTTATGAAACTAGTCCTAATATGATGGGCATCCAAGATGGGTATAATAAAAACTTTCATATAAGTGCATTGAATACTAAGAGAAGTTTGATACTTGATGATTGTTTTGAGATATGGAGATAGTGATATTAAAGTTGTGCTAGTTGAGTAGTTGTGAATTTGAGAAATACTTGTGTTGAAGTTTGCAAGTCCCGTAGCATGCACGTATGGTAATTGTTATGTAACAAATTTGAAACATGAGGTGTTCTTTGATTGTCTTCCTTATGAGTGGCGGTCGGGGACGAGCGATGGTCTTTTCAACCAATCTATCCCCCTAGGAGCATGCGCGTAATGCTTGGTTTTTGATGACTTGTAGATTTTTGCAATAAGTATGTGAGTTCTTTATGACTAATGTTGAGTCCATGGATTATACGCACTCTCACCATTCCATCATTGCTAGCCTCTTCGGTACCGTGCATTGCCCTTTCTCACCTTGAGAGTTGGTGCAAACTTCACCGGTGCATCCAAACCCCGTGATATGATACGCTCTATCACACATAAACCTCCTTATATCTTCCTCAAAACAGCCACCATACCTACCTATTATGGCATTTCCATAGCCATTCCGAGATATATTGCCATGCAACTTTCCACCGTTCCGTTTATCATCACGTGTTCATCATTATCATATTGCTTTGCATGATCATGTAGTTGACATCGTATTTGCGGCAAAGCCACCGTTCATAATTCTTTCATACATGTCACTCTTGGTTCATTGCATATCCCGGTACACCGCCGGAGGCATTCATATAGAGTCATACTTTGTTCTAGTATCGAGTTGTAATCATTGAGTTGTAAATAAATAGAAGTGTGATGATCATCATTTTCTAGAGCATTGTCCCAAGTGAGGTAAAATAAAATAATAAAATTAAAAAAAAAGAGAAGAGCAAGGCCATAAAAAAAGATAAGGCCGAAAAAAAATGAGAGAAAAAGAGAGAAGGGACAATGTTACTATCCTTTTTACCACACTTGTGCTTCAAAGTAGCACCATAATCTTCATGATAGAGAGTCTCTTGTTTTGTCACTTTCATATACTAGTGGGAACTTTTCATTATGGAACTTGGCTTGTATATTCCAACGATGGGCTTCCTCAAATGCCCTAGGTCTTCGTGTGCAAGCAAGTTGGATGCACACCCACTTAGTTTCTTTTGTTGAGTTTTCATATGTTTATAGCTCTAGTGCCTCCGTTGCATGGCAAACCCTACTCCTGCATTAGGATCAATTGATGGGCATCTCCATAGCTCATTGATTAGCCTCGTTGATGTGAGACTTTCTGCTTTTTTTGTCTTCTCCACATAACCCCCATCATTATATTCTATTCCACCCATAGTGCTATATCCATGGCTCACGCTCATGTATTGCATGAAGGTTGAAAAAGTTTGAGATTACTAAAGTATGAAACAATTACTTGGCTTGTCATCGGGGTTGTGCATGATGAGAGCATTCTTGTGTGACGAAAATGGAGCATGACCAAACTATATGATTTTGTAGGGATGAACTTTCTTTGGCCATGTTATTTTGAGAAGACATGATTGCTTAGTTAGTATGCTTGAAATATTATTATTATTATGTCAATATTAAACTTTTGTCTTGAATCTTATGGATCTGAATATTCTTGCCACAATTAAGAATATTATATTGATAAATATGTTAGGTAGCATTCCACATCAAAAATTCTGTTTTTATCATTTACCTACTCGAGGACGAGCAGGAATTAGCTTGGGGATGCAGATACGTCTCCAACGAATCTATAATTTTTGATTGTTCCATGCTATTATATTATCTGTTTTGGATGTTTATGGGATTTATTATGCACTTTTATATTATTTTTGGGACTAACCTATTAACCTAGAGCCCAGTGCCAGTTTCTGTTTTCCCCTTGTTTCAGTGTTTCGTAGAAAAGGAATATCAAACGGAGTCGAAACGGAATGAAACCTTCGGGAAAGTTATTTTTGGAACGGAAGCAATCCAGGGGACTTGGAGTGCACGTCAGGGAATCAACGAGGAAGGCACGAGGCAGGGGGCGCGCCCACCCCCTGGGCACGCCCTCCACCATCATGGGCCCCTCGTGGCTCCCCTGACGTATTTCTTCCTCCTATATATACCAATATACCCTAAAACCATCGGGGAACAGAATAGATCGGGAGTTCCGCCGCCGCAAGCCTCTGTAGCCACCAAAAACCAATCGGGACCCTGTTCCGGCACCCAGCCGGAGGGGGGATCCCTCACCGGTGGCCATCTTCATCATCTCGGCGCTCACCATGACGAGGAGGGAGTAGTTCACCCTCGGGGCTGAGGGTATGTACCAGTAGCTATGTGTTTGATCTCTCTCTCTCTCTCTCTCTCGTGTTCTTCATGTGGCACGATCTTGATGTATCGCGAGCTTTGCTATTTTAGTTCTATCTTATGATGTTTCTCCCCCTCTACTCTCTTGTAATGGATTGAGTTTCCCCTTTGAAGTTATCTTATCGGATTGAGTCTTTTAATGTTTTGAGAACACTTGATGTATGTCTTGCGTGGGATACTCGTGGTGACAATTGGGTATTCTATTGATCCACTTGATGTATGTTTTGGTGATCAACTTGCGGGTTCCGCCCATGAACCTATGCATAGGGGTTGTTGGCACATGTTTTCGTCTTGATTCTCCGGTAGAAACTTTGGGGCACTCTTTGAGGTTCTATGTGTTGGTTGAATAGATGAATTTGAGATTGTGTGATGCATATCGTATAATCATACCCACGGATACTTGAGGTGACATTGGAGTATCTAGGTGACATTAGGGTTTTGGTTGATGTGTGTCTTAAGGTGTTATTTTACTATGAACTCTAGGGCTGTTTGTGACACTTATAGGAATAGCCCAATGGATTGATCAGAAAGAATAACTTTGAGGTGGTTTCGTACCCTACCATAATCTCTTTGTTTGTTCTCCGCTATTAGTGACTTTGGAGTGACTCTTTGTTGCATGTTGAGGGATAGTTATATGATCCAATTATGTTATTATTGTTGAGAGAACTTGCACTAGTGAAGTTATGAACCCTAGTCCTTGTTTCCTAGCATTGCAATACCGTTTACGCTCACTTTTATTGCTTGCTACCTTGCTGTTTTTATATTTTCAGATTACAAAAACCTATATCTACCATCCATATTGCACTTGTATCACCATCTCTTCGCCGAACTAGTGCACCTATACAATTTACCATTGTATTGGGTGTGTTGGGGACACAAGAGACTCTTTGTTATTTGGTTGCAGGGCTGTTTGAGAGAGACCATCTTCATCCTACGCCTCCCACGGATTGATAAACCTTAGGTCATCCACTTGAGGGAAATTTGCTACTGTTCTACAAACCTCTGCACTTGGAGGCCCAACAACGTCTACAAGAAGAAGGTTGTGTAGTAGACATCAGGGACAACACTTCGGCATTGTCCGTAGCTTTGGGGGAGGAGGCCGGCGGAATCGACCCGCTATCCATCACATTCGGATCCAGCGAATTCCCCGAAGATGAGGATTGCTGGGGGAGGACGCGAGCCGGACTGCAGCGCGTGATTCAGTATATTAAAATCACAAAGGCAGAAAATCGGATAGATATATATGTACAAGTGCCTTTGGGGTACTTACCATCCGGCCAGGGGCTTCGGCCTGGGGCACCATTCATCGGCGTCTGATTCGGAGTCACCTGCGGGGGAGATTCTCCCTTTCTTGGACGCCTCCGCCTCCAGATCCGCGGAAGCCCCCCTTTTCTTCTTCGCCCCTTAAGGGGAGAATTACTCTCTTCCTCCTCCCCTTCGTCTGCGTCAGGGGAGGAATGAGTCTCGGTGTCTTCGGACACTACGTCCGAAGCACCTTTACGGCGGAGGCCACTTTTGGCCTCCTTGCCCTTCTTCTTGGCCTTCTTTTCCGGCGCCTGATATGGCACCGGAACCAGCATCCTCATTAACATAGGGATGGCTAGGTCTTCGGGCAGTGGAGCCGGACAGTGAATCCGCTCTGCCTTCTTCGTCCAGCCCTGTGGAAAGAATGGATAGCTTAGTACGCCCCTTGGATTTACAAAATAATAAAGTTATCATGAAAACTTACGGGAGATGCTGCGTGAGTACAGTCGAGGCCAAGGTCATCAGTCATTTTCGGCCACGACTTTTGGGTCTTGAACAACAGCTTCCACATGTCTTCGTGCTTCGTGCCGAAGAATCACTACAGGGTCCGGGGACCGGCTGGGTCGAACACCCACATATGCTGAGTCCGGCCTTGACAAGGGAGAATCCGGCGGAAGAGCATTACCTGGATCACGCTAGTAAGGCTGGTATCCTTGTCTACCATACTATTGATGCGCTTCTGCAGCGTCGTCACCTCGTCGGATGACGCCCAGTCCAGGCCCTTGTTGAGCCAGGATGTCAGCCGCAGTGGAGGCCCGAACTTGAACTCGGGAGGAGCAGCCCATGTGGAGTCACGGGGTTCCGTGACGTAGAACCACTCCTGCTGCCACCCCTTCACGGTCTCCATGAAGGTGCCTTTGGGCCAAGTTACGTTGGGGAGTTTGCTCACCATGGCGCCACCGCACTCCACCTGTTGACCATCCACTACTTTTGGCTTCACATTGAAGACCTTGAGCCATAGGCCGAAGTGGGGAGGGATGCGTAAGAATGCCTCACACACGATGATGAACGCCAAAATTTTGAGAAAGGAATTAGGGGCTAGATCATGGAAATCTAGCCCATAGTAAAACATGAGGCCGCAGACAAAAGGATGGAGGGGAAACCCTAGCCCGCGAAGGAAATGAGGAATAAACACTACCCTCTCATGGGGCTCCGGTGTAGGGACGATCTGCTTCTTGGCCGGAAGCTGGTGGGCGATTTCCTTGGCTAAATACCCCGCCTCCTAGAGCTCCTTGATGTTCTCCTCCGTGATGGAGGAGGCCATCCACTTGCCCTGTGTTCCAGATCCGGACATGGCTAGAGTGTTTTCTGGGGACAGAAGGGATCAAAGCTTGGGCGCTGGAGCTCGAGGGCGGATGGGCTGAGGAAGAAGAAGGTGTGGGTGAAAAGGTGGAAGCTTATCTCCTTATAAGGGCAGTGAATACAGAGCGTCCCCCACGAGCCTTAAAGCTCGCCTATTCCCAAGGGGTCATGCAAACAGCATGGTTGGATTACCCAAACCCGTATTGATGAGAATCCTTTGATTATGGGACACGATCTCTGTTTTGACAAGACGTATCACCGGAGGCTGCATCTCGAAACGCGAATCGGGGGATTGAAAAATTATTCGAAATAATGAAGAGGCCAGACGTAATGTCTTGCTAGCGAAACTGCCAGTAAAGACATATTATGTTTTTTGATTAAGTATTATGGCCTTGTGGTAGTGGGTTGTAACTGTTAAACAGAGCCGGACATACTTCTCGTCGATCAATTACTTTGAAGTGTTCGGAGGAGGAACCCGCCTTGCAATGCCGAAGACAATCTACGCGCCGGACATATCATCATTGAAGCTTGGTTCAGGGGCTACTGAGGGAGTCCTGGATTAAGGGGTCCTCGGGCGTCCGGGCTATGTGACGTGGGCCGGACTCGTGGGCCATGAAGATACAAGACGGAAGGCATTCCCCGTGTCCGGATGGGACTCCCCTTGGCGTGAAAGGCAAGCTTGGCGTTTGGATATGAAGATTCCTTTCTCTGTAAACCGACTCTGTACAACCCTAGCCCCCTCCGGCGTCTACATAAACCGGAGGGTTTAGTCCGTAGAGGCAATCATAATCATATAGGCAAGACATCTAGGGTTTAGCCATTACGATCTCAAGGTAGATCAACTCTCGTAACCCCTATACTCATCAAAGTCAATCAAGCAGGAAGTAGGGTATTATCTCCATTAAGAGGGCCCAAACCTGGGTAAACATCGTGTCCCCTGCCTCCTGTTACCTTCGATCCTTAGACGCACAGTTCGGGACCCCCTACCCGAGATCTGTAGGTTTTGAAACCGACACCTTCCTTCTGTCGGCACCACTCCAACCATAGTCTCCTAGCACTCCAAAGCTCTGTTGGACATACTGTCGCAGGAGCAGACGAAGGACATCGGCGGCTTCGCTCCGAGCGCGCTCCAAAGCTCTCTTGGACGTACTATCGCAGGAGCAGATGAAGGAGATCGCCCCCCCCCCCCCCCCCGGCCGCCCTCCGCCGCCACGACCATGAAGCCGGCGCGCGTGCGCGGGCGCAGCCGGCAACGAGGAAGAGTAGTACACGGTAGGTCGCCGCTGCTCTAGTCCCAGGAAAGCCACCGCTCCTCCACTCAGTCGACGCCCTACCACCCTCGCAGCGGTGCGCCGGGCCGGGTGACGTGGAGCGTGGGGCACTTCAGCGAGGTTTCCGAGGCGACGACTCCGGAGGCCTGTGTGCCCCGCATGATGGACCAAGAGTACACGCTAGAAGATGACCCCAGCTCGTTCCTCGAGCCAGGTTGGGAAGAAAGCTGAGGCCTTCCAAGAGCCACCCGGGGGCCTCGCCAACCACGCCGGCGACAACAGCTACAAGGTACCACTAATCTCTCCGGAGCAGGCTTACGCTAACCATGGGACGCAAGTGAATCAGGTCACAGCGCCGGATGATGGCCCCAGCACGGCAGCCCCCCTCCACCAGCGGAGGCGCATTGGGGGCTGTGTGGGAGGAGCCAGGAGCAAGGCCCCTTCCCGCGTTGCATGGAGCAAGGCGTCGCCCGGAGGTAGGCCCTTTGCCGAGTAGGCGCTGGTGAGCCTCCCCCCCGGCAGAGGACCCGTGATCACCGAGGGCGCCGCTAGCGTCCCCTTTGCCCCTTGGCATTGTCCTGGTTCCCGGACGCCCCAACGATGGTCGAGGGCGGCGCACGGCGGTGCCCTCGTCTGGCGATATGAAGCAAGGCTCACGCCTATGAAGGTCTCCGCTCGTGACACTCTCACGTAATAATGAGTGGGCATGTACATGCCCTGGAGTCTCCAGAGTGCCGCCCTCGGGCATCGGGGGCTCCCGCCCACGTCCTAGTGGAGGCGCGATGCTCCGCTGTGGTGGAAGACCAGAAGACTAGACTAGGCGCCGGACGCAGCCATTTGCTTTTAACCTCTTTTCTGTAGCCCCATTTTCTAGCTTTGGACTCAAGTTTGAAGTTGAATTTTCATTGGTATGCGCGGGGGGTTTTTTTTTTCTCGTTCCTGCGATTTCTTGCGATTTGGTTCCTTGCCTTAATTCGGAGTTCGCACCTGCTGCCTCCCCCTCGCGAGCGGGGGCTGGGCGCGGCGCACGCGCGCTGCATGCACGTCCTGCCATGGCTGGCGCTTGCTTCTCGCGAGGCCCTCTCGGACAGATCGGCAGGCCCCTCAGAAGCTCATGACCTCACGAGACGGTTCCGAACTTGTTCTGGCTAAGGTAAATCGCGGCAGCAAGCCTGCGGTGGGACTCACGGGCTTGTAAAGCGCATTTCCAGCTTGGCCTAAAGGATAGAAGCGGTAATCTGTTTACATGAGGGGCTTCCCCTCCTCAAAATGCTCTTACAATTTCCTGGGCCGTGCCCGAGCTTTCGCATGCAGGGTCAACGGCAAGGAAGCACGGACCCAGTCGAACATATCGCTCACTTTGTCCTCCGGCTCGCCCTCAGGCGCGTCGCTGGCATCGCTGTCGCCGTCACTGGCATCACCGTCACCGTTGCCGGCATCACCCTCACCATCGTCGACCGCGCCACCTTCATCCGCCGCGTCATCTTCGGAGGTGAAGGCCCTGACCAGGGCATCCACATTGTCTTCCACCCAGCGCGCCAGGTCGCCCCGGATGGCCTCGGGTACCGGGGCAATGGCGGCATCAAAATCAAAGTTGGGGTTGATGTTCTGGAGATGGCTGAAGACACGGGAGAATGCGCGCCCGAGCAGGCCACGACTCTTCTCTTCAACGAGCTCGCGAGCCCTCTCAGATCGGTTCTCCAGGCGTGTCACCACATCGGTAAAAAAGCAAAGATGACTGGCATAATCGTCTGTGTGGGGATGAGGGGCATATTCGTCGCAGATGGCGCCCAGCTCCGCGTTGGCTCTGATCCTGAGGCCTTGGAGCATGGGGGCGTGCACGCACTCCAGTGTCTGCCGGCGGAGCGCTTCCTCCCTGCTCTGCTGCGCGAGGGACTCGGCGGCGGTGACCCGCTGCTGGAGTGGGAGCAGTTCGGTGCGGGCAGAGGCCAGTTCGGCCTGCATAGAGATCATGGCGGCAGCGGCAGCTTTCTCGCGCTGCTCCGCCTCTGCCAACCTCGACCTCAAGGCAGAATCCTGGCCATCAGCTTCAGCTCCCACAAGCTCCGGCTTCATGCCATACCTGTTGTCGAGGTCAGCGCAAGCCTCCACCACCCTACTGTCGACCTCCTTTTGGATCCTCGTCTCGAGCGCGTTAGCGGCATCATCCACTTGGGCAACTTAGCACTCCCTCGTCTCCAACCTCTCAAGCTCAAGGCTGCGCTCCGTGGCTTCCAGCGCCAGCGTCTCCTCGCGCTTCCGGATCTCTTCCTCCTAGGCAGGCGTCCCCTTCATTGAGGCTAGGGCGGCCCTGCGCGCCTCCACCTGCTGCTCCAAAGAGGCGTTCAAGGCCAGGAGCTCCCGCGTGCACTCCTCGGCGATCGCACGGCAACGGTCGGCCTCCTTGGCCTCCTCCAAGGCTCGGGCGCTGGCCTTGCGGGAGGTTGCCAGGGATGCCTCGGCCTCCGCGTAGGCATGCTCACGCAGGAGGCACCCGAAGTTGATGGCTACCTTCAGTTAATGCCACTCCTCCACCAGTCGGAGACCCTCGGCTTCAAGGCGCATGTCAACATCCGCGAGTTCTCCGTCAAGCCGGCTCATCGCACTCAAGCTTGCGCGACCAGGCCCATCTCCCGTAGCAAGGGTTGCTGAAGGGGCCCGAAGCGGCTCTCTCCCTCCCAGCAGGGGGCTGGGGGCTGGCGCTTCCCGATCACCGTCTGGGCCACGGCGGAGGCGTGGATGGGTGAGGGCCCACTGCTCGAAGTAGAAGCCAGGATTGAAGCCATCCAGCCGCCATCCACAACCAGAGGGGGAGCCCTTGGCACGCTTGCCGCGCCCCATACGAGGCCACGAAGGAGAGACATAAAATGCGCAGGCTCGAGGCGCCAGGCTGGCGTGCTTGCCTCTCTGGCCGACCTCGCGCCGGGTGCAGCACGCTGGCTTGGGGCACTCAAGGCCAGCGGGGGATTCGAGGCAGGAGGAGGTTGCTTCCCGGGAGACTTCGTGGCCCTAGCAGAAGGGACCCTGAGGAGCCACCGTCAGGAGGAGAAGCATCACTCAAGAAATTACAAAGATAAGGTACTCACTTGTCTATGGTGATATACTTCCTATGCTTCAACGGCTGGACGGCACCACTGCTGCAGCTTGGAGACACTTTCCTCTTGCGGAGCGCGTCGAAGTCCAGACGGAGCTGGCCGAAGCGTTGGATGCGGCAACCAACACAGGGCGCGGCTGGCGAGGCACCCGATGAGGCGGCCTCATGAGTGCCGGGCTGAGGGGAGCCCTCGGGCTCCGCCTCGTGATGACCTGCTGAGACCACGGAAGCCTCGGCCTCAGGTGCAGCGGGTTGCGTCACCCCCTCAGCTGTCACCCCAGGACAAGAGTCACGGGCTCCTGGATATGGCACCTCGGGAGCCTCGAGCGGCGTCGACGCGTCAGCACCAGCGCCCCCGGCCTCCAGCGGTGCTCACCCCCCTGCATCCACTCTCGGGGTGAGTTCGGTGCTGGTGGCAAGGAGGGGGACCACGGAGACAGGGTTCTCGCGGGGCCCTTCAAGGCCGACTGGACGCAGCCCCCATTGATCGAAGGCGGGCATCTGCCTCGCGAACTCCACCCTGTTTGAGCAGCAGTACAAAAGACAGCCGTCCTGCAGCATATCGGCTGGTGAGGGGTCGCCCATCAGGACCTCGAGCATCGTTCTTCGTGCCTCGGGCGGAAGCCCCGAATCCTGAAGCCTCATGCGATCCTGGCCGCCGGACAGGGCCCACATCGGCCGGGAATGGCGCTGGAGTGGGGCGACGCGGCGTCGGAGGAACTCCTTCACCACCATGGGCGCAGTCACACCGAGATCTTTCAGCCTCTTCAACCGGAGCCAGACAAAGACCAGGCGGGAGTCCGCGAGCTTCTTGTGGCCCCAGTCGGAGCTGGGAAAGGCGGGCGCCGACGGCGGCGAGAGCAGGGGGCTGAGCACGCCAACATCCACATACACCCATCGTGTCCGAAACCCGCTCGTAGACGGTGGGAGCTCAAAGTCAATTCCTGAGCCGACCGTCGCGGCCACGGCCTGGAAGCTTAGGCATCCCGAGCTTTGCCGAGGATCAGTCGGGTGCAGCGAGAAGAAATGGCATAGTAGGGCCACGGAAGGATCAATGCCCACCATAGCCTCGCAGACGAAGGCGAAGATAGCAAGAAGGGCGACTGATTGGGGACCCAGGTGTAACATATGGATCTGATAGTGGGAGAGCACAGCATTGAAGAAGGCGGAGAAGGGAGGAATCAGGCCAGCCCACAAGGTGTCGATGAAGAATTGGACCTCAGTGGTTGTCCTGTCGATGGAGGCGCGTGATGCAGGCCAGGCCGCCGTCCTCCCCCGTTCGTTGAAGTCAGCGGCGAGCGCGGGGCGCACCTTGTCCATGGCCTCCTGGTTGAGCACCAATGACCGGCCCACAGCGGGTTCAATGGCCGGGGGTGGCCCAGCTGAAGACTGAGACTTCTTCTTTCCCTTCTCCGTTCGCCGAGGCGCCATGGCGACAAGGAGTGCCAAGCTCGCGATAGATTGGAATAGGAGGTTGCTGATTCGGAAAGGCAGGAGACTAGGAGGGGCGCGTCGCCAAGCAATGGGGGATAACTGTGTAAATCACGGTGGCCGCCTAGCTAGGCAGATATCAAGGTTGCGTGGGGAAGCGGTGGCCCACATCCCATCGGTCGCCACGCGTCAAGCGGGCCCACACGCTGTTGGGGCCCGTGGCGCTTTGCACTTGCCTTTTGGCTTCGCCTCGAAGCCAAGTTCGAGCGCTCCTTGGGCCCAAGGGCTACTGCCGGCGTCCTGGGAACGAGAGTCCCCAGACTTGCCTACCTGTGGCCCATGGTGTGGCTCTACCAGCGGCCCCGTACGACCCATCTTCACCAGCAAACACTCAAGACCCTTGCGAGGGGCCAAGCCTTGCGAGGCGGATGACACAAGACCTCCTCAGGGGCGGCCTCACCAGGCTGGCTGACGAGGGGTGGAGAGATCAAGGCAAGGGGCACCTCGCGAGGTCCCCGTGACGCAAGCCATGACGACCATGACCAGGCAGGCGCCAGCGCACGCAGTGTCCTCGTTTCCTCTTTGGTGCTAAAGAGGCAAGCGCAGGCGAGGAGTCCCGAGGCATCAGGCAAAGGTTTCCATATCAGTGCAACAAGACCAAGATCAGCATGACGGCAGGACGGAGGTCACCGTGGAGCCCAAGACGGCGTCGCCACCAGAGCCTTTGGCAGGCGAAGACTACTTTTGTCAGGATAACTTGTACTAGCTGTCCCCCTTCAAACTTGGCCATTGTGGGATCCCTTCCCGCTTAATATTTGGGAAGAGGACCAAGGCCTCTATAAATAGGGCTAGCCACCACCATAGAAGGGGGAGGTCATTGAGATCACCTTCATCCACACAAGCTCACCGAGCACAAGAACACCTCTCATCAGGAGGCTGTTCTTCCCTTGTAACTGTTCATCCTCAGCCCAAGAGGCAATCCACCACACCACACTGGAGTAGGTATTACACCACATCAGTGGCCCAAACCAGTATAAATCTTGTGTCTCTTTGTTCTTTGGGTTCGTCGAGCTAGGCCGTGAGATCATGGTGCGTGTGAGCTAGGGGGAGGAGAGATCTTCGTGCGCACCCCAGTGTTCGAACCTTAAGGGTTTTGCCAGAACCCGTAATCCGGCAAAGTGGACGGCACTATAGCACGTCATATCACTCAAACTGGCTCGCCTAACGCGCGGGCAAGCACCGCCCTCGTCATTTTGTTCTGGGTTTCTATCGATCGATCGCACGAAAATGTTACACTTTGCAAGTTCAAAAGGAAAAGGCGGCACACTTCCGACTCGTACGCGTCGAATTCGCGTCGGACCCCCGACAGTCCGGCTCGCACGCCACTCACCAGAGGGGACACGCGTTGTCTTGCATTTTCACTGACATGCGGGACTGCAACTGAATAAACCGTCGATAGCCGAAATCTAATCGCTCGTGGGCGTTGGCTGAGAAGAGAGAGACGGGGGAGGGAGAAGAGATCACCCGCCTGCCGCGCACGGACTCCAAGAAATATATGGTGATAATGTGAGGTGGGCCATGCGGGAGTTCGGACCGCTTCCAAGCCCGCTTCTGACAGCCCTGGCCCACCAGAACCCCCCCCCCCACCCCACAACCTCCCCGCGCGCGCTCCCCCCTCAGACGCGAGCTGCCCGCATTCATAGCAAGTAGTACCAGTAAAATTCTGGGCTATAAGGGCATGTACAATGGTTGATAAGATAGTCTTATCATAAGTCTTGCATGTAATTTAGAGATGACAAAAAACATGTGTACAATGGATCATCTCTTAGCCTTATCTTCAATTACTAGTTATTCCTAAAAACGTGGTGAAACATATTGTGCTAAGAGATCATCTCTTGTCTTCTCTTAAATAAGAGAAGACAAGCCTTTTCCTATGACTTCTCTTTCCTCCACCTCATCATTTATCCTATGTGGCATCCCTACAATAGAACCATTGTACATGCCCTAAGCCCGCTTATGTGTAGGAGAGAGAGGCATTGACAAAGTCAAGGAGTGGGATCTGCAGGAGCCCGTCTCTACACGTGCTCCTAGGTATAAAAAAATAATTCTAAAAAAGAGGCATAAAAAACAATTGTGTCTAAAAAAATAAAGGTAAAAAACATTTGAGAGGAAATAGATAGAGAGAAAGTGAGAAAAATTTGTAAACTTATAGCCAACCTTATAGTCAACACTATGGTAGTATTACATGAGGAAGGAGGGAGTGGTGCACATGCCAAGTTCACTGGGCTGCCGTGTTTCACACTCCCCCGTCGTAACAGTGGAGACAATAGCTTTCATCAAAAATAAACAAGAATACTCATTGCTCGTCCACTATATCGGAAAGAATACTTTCATTCGCCGACATGTGGGACGTTGACCATCCTGGTCCACCTGCCATGCACAAAATTATCCTGGTCCACCCCGGTCGTAGTGCAGGCCCAACCTTTCCCACTGTAAGTTGGTCGGACGAAGGAACCATCATGACTTCGTTGAATCCGCTTCGTCAAGAAAACTTACTATACCCGCAGTACTGCTACCACACGCGAAGACTGGACGGCACTGTACCACGTAATATCACTAAAACCCACTAGGACAAACTAGCCTGCCTAGGATTTGTACTCCCTCTGTTTCAAAGTTAGTAGTACAAAGTTGAGTCATCTATTTTGGAACAGAGGGAGTACGTCTCTGTACTGCTATGATTTCGTGTTGTACGTCTCTGTACTTTTGCTATGATTTTCCTACCCTATGAACCAAATGAGGCATGAATGTATCTGTGTCGACTATTGTCTGGTCGATCGCTAAGCCTACAATTTTAGGAGCTTGGGCTATTGGTCGATCAACGACGGATCAGTATAAGTGTACCACGAGCTCATTAGCCCCAACGTTTCTCTTCGGTGAGTGTTTTGCAAGTACTATAGCTCGCACAGTAGCTAGCCTACTAACACCAAGAATCATCAAACAAGCCCTGCTGATATGATAAATAGTTCAAACTTACATCTAAGCATGCCATATATTACATCAAAAGCTGGTGAGGATACATCTGTTTCCACAACTCGGAGAGGGTTCGCATGATTCACTATCAAACAAAAGTAGCAAGTACCGCCACACAAGACAGTGCACTAGCCCTAAGATGGTTTGATAACACGCATCATTCTGGTAATTAAACACAATGCAAACTACCCTGAAGGATTAGCACAACCAACTATTTCTTGTCATCGATCTCTTGGCCAATGACCACAGCACGGACAATGGCATGGGAATCGATCTCTGGGGCGATGTCCACTACGACATCGGAATTGATCTCTGGGGCGATGTCCACAAGATGGACAGCGGCATCAGAATCGATCTCCGGGGCGATGTCAACAGGACGGACCGCGACATCGAAAACGATCTCTAGGGCATTGTCCACAGGACGGGCCGCGACATAGGAATCTTCAAGGACGTCCACCTGCACCTGCACAACCCTAACATATTAGCAAGCACATTGCAAATAATCAAAAACCACAAATATGGTAAGCCATTATTTTTTTCCTTGTGCAGCTCACCGGGGGATCCCATCCCTCCGGAGGCCATCTCCTCATCCTCGATGGGGGCCATCACCTTGCCAGGGGAATACTGCTTCGCAAGGGCGACTATCTCCTCAAACTCGGCCTTGAGCCTCGCATAGGTGGCCATTAGAGTTTCTGGGGTAGGCACGGTGGGGCCCTTGCTGTTCTTCCAACTTTCTTTGAGGAGTTTGTCTGCCAACGTCGTCAACTCTTTGGCCAATGCTTGTTTCTTGGAGTTCTTCGTCTCCATGGGTTGGCCCACCAACATGGTCAACTTGTTGGCCGGTGCTCGCTTCCTGGAGAGCGCTGTCTCCAGTGGGTTGTCCGCCATCAACTCTTTGCCTAGTGCTCCAGGATCCATCAATGAACTGACAAACAAAAAGCAATCGAAAGGAAACCACAATCGCAATGAAAACAAGAAAAGAATAGGCTGTGAGAATGGGTCAGTGCTTCGCAAAAAGAAGATTCTTGGAATGAAAATATAGTAGCATCACTGATTCGCCCACCTTTCCTTCGTCGGTACAGAAGAAAAATGGCAGAAGTGAGTAGCCTGGAGTGAGGTTTTGTTCAAGAAAGGGGAGAAAGGGCTTCAACGATCGTTCTAGTGAAATGATGGTTGCTTCGTCCGGTCCAACTTCGAGGCCACTTCGAGGTCACTTTACCACAGCTGGTAAAGGTGTGGGTTTTGTGATATGATGGGTCATGACGGCCACACCGGGGTGACCGATGAGTCTCGACTATAGCACCTCGCTATGATTTGGTGGATGGCACGCGGGCCCGGATGCTTTGATGTCCCGCATGTAGATAGAGCGGCTAGTCATATAGGAGTACTCAATATTGTGCACCGCGACCAAGGCGGAGAGGAAAACAAGAGAACTACGCATTTATTTACGGTGTAGATTCACTCATTTTGCTCTAGTACTAGTACTCATTTAGGGTGTAGTCTAGGCACTTGTTGAAATCTCTAGAAAGGCAAATACTCCTTTCCGGTTTACGGGCTATACTAGCAAGTAGTACTACAATAGTGGGCTTAAATAGCAATTTTGTCTCATGCAAGAGCCTGGCTATATGCATGCTCCAAGCCCTTCTCGACCCACTTTTGGGTGTTTGGTAGGGTGTATGAAGGGTGCATGAGTCCACACTATCTTAACACAAATACACTAGGTGCATGCATGAGAGTAGCATGCATGAAGAGGGGTGCTGGGATGAGCATGCACGAAGAGGGAACAACTATGCTAAGATGAGAATGCAACCAAACACACTGTGGCGAGCGTTCGCAACTGCGACGTTCGGGTTGCGCTTGGCTCTTCGCCTCTTCGAGAAGACGAACAATGATGTTACTACTACTTCTACAGTATCGAATCCACTGATGCATGTCCGTCCACCGCGTGCGGGAGGGATAGCTTGTTGTAGTACTCTATAAGGCTAGTTGTAATGGGAGTATCATAGGTACTACTCCCTCCGTTCCTAAATATTTGTCTTTCTAGATATTTCAACAAGTGACTACATAGGGAGCAAAATGAGTGAATCTACACTCTAAAATATGTATATATACATTCGTATGTGGTAGTCCATTTGAAATATCTAAAAAGACAAATATTTAGGAACGGGGGGAGTATCATGCATGCCAACTAGGCAAATTTGATGAGGTGGCATAGAAGTAAATGAAGAAAGAGAGGGTTGAGTATCATATCATGATACCGTATCATATTAAATGTTGTGCTACTATGTGTCATGCATGCTAATAAATGAAGTCATCGATGATACAAAGGCTAGTCACAGTGGGGAGTAACTTAGACTAGTGTCTTGCATATGCCACTAGTCTTTGTTACTACCTTCATAGTGCAAAGTAACATACAAGTAGTATCATAGATGATAGCATTTATTATATTATAGACTCATTTTGCTTTGGGTTGCGCTATGTTACAGCAACATATTATGTTACTCCAAACACCTCTCTCCTCATTGACTATATGCCACATAAGCAAATTTGTCTTGGAATGTGCTATGTTACTTGCTAAGTTACTCCCACTATGACCAGCCTAACATATGATACTATGCACTAGGATGTGTAGTATCATACACTAGTATCATATGATACTCCCCATTACACTAGTATCATACACATGAAACTGCCACACGAGCGTCCGGGCTGCGCTTGGCTCTTCGCCTCTTCGGGAAGTCGAACAATGATGGAGTACTACTGCAGTGGAGGAGTACTACAGTATGCTTCTGGCCATCTGACACCGATTGAACTGCTGCATGTCCACCGTGTGCGGGAGGGAGAGCGTGTAGAACGAAAGCTTCTCCTAGTCCTGCCAGCCACCACGCTCATGGGCGAGGGAGGGACACAGCTTCATTGACTTACTGCTCATGCCTTTGCGTGTATGACAGGTGGGCCCAACAGGTGGGTGGCCCACCTGTCATGCAGCCAAAGGCAGGTGCGGTTAAGGCGAGAGGGCGTTGTAGTAATCAAACTTCTTGTTGTATGAGTTGACGCGACACATCAAAGCACTACAGTCGATATATTTCAATAATTGCGTTTACCGATGCATTAATTACAATGCATGCATGCCATGACTCTCCTTTTGATACTTGCATGTGTTGATTTAATGCACCTTGCCAAATTTTGACTATAAATTTAACTAACCAAATGTTCATGCATGTCACAAAAATTTACATAATTGAAAACTATGTTCAAATACGAATCAAACGATATAATTTTTGTTAACATGCACTAACATTTTGTCAGTTAAATCTTTGGTCAAAATTTAGCACCAATTACAGAGGGGCCCAATAAATATTGTACTCTCACATTTTGTTTTGAGGATACTCCCACATACTAGAAAATATAAATAAGAATGCATGTTGGGGCAGCCCACGTTTTCGATAATTTTAGCCTTGGGCTTGTTCACAAATTTTACGAGGGGGTGTTGTTCATTTAATGGAGGGTCTTGTACCAGACTTGAGCGATACAAAGTCCGACCTGGCACACCGTAACACCACTTGGAATAAGCGGGTAGCTATGCCAAAATACAATCAACAACTCGAAAAAAGGCGACCTGGTAAACGATTGTTTTGATGAAGTGAAAAAGGAAAACTACCCCACTACGTATATATAGGCTTGCTAGGGTTGCTCTATTCACACACACTCATCCTCTCTGGTTCTAAACAAGATAGCGGTGGTAACACTGTCTTTCTCCCTTCAAAAAACACTGTCTTTCTATCCTCACCGCTGGTTACAGATCCGGACGTATCCCCCTCCGCCGGTGAAGGGGAGGAGGGACAGCGTTTAGGCCATCGTCGGTAGCGAGGGAGGAGACCCACTGCTGGACGCACCGTTATCTCCGGCTGAGCGTCGGTGCGGGAGGTCCTCCGAACCCTTCATCGGTGCCCTAGTGTGGGCGGATCCGGCCTCCCTCCGCCCACCTATCCACATCCCGACGACCTTCAGGTATATCTTCCTTCGAAACCGCCCTAGCTCTACTTCCCCAGCTCGCTACGTTGCTGCATGTGCATCATTTTCTACCTCTCAGCCCCTCTCGATCGGATGGTCCAACGACACATATTTTTTCCTTCTATTGTTAGAGGTAAAGCTACTTCATGGAGTCGAATCTTGTACTTGGTTCAACCAAAAAATAAAGTGGGGGTGGGGGAATTTAGTATGTACATTGGACTTGGTACAAACAGGAAGGATAGGGGGTGAAAGTAGTACAGACTGGTCATCCAACCGGTCTCTTGGTCGAAAAGGGAAATATAGGGGAAACGTTGTACACAGAGGTATGACCAGGACTAGATTTGCTATCCACACATAAGACGGTTGCATGGATCATTATGATGCAGAGGCCGGGGGCACGCCTCCGTTTCAAAAAAACATAGGAGTAGGTGGCTAGAGTGAACAAAAATGGGACCGACCCAGATATGTTTCTTGGATGTTTGTTTCTCGGGGCAACAAACTCTGAATCACCACTTTATGCCCCGGTTTAGGTACATGGTGCTGGACTGCTGGTGCACCCACTGTCCCATGCCCTTATACCAAATATTTAGCTGTTCTTAATCTAATGCTCCTGGTAAAATGAAGCCATGCCACTGTTATAAGCCATGACAAGTTTAGCCAAATGTTTTGGCCCGTAATTGTTTGATACTCTAACTGTTTCCTCTGTAGCTATTTGTGCAAACAGGGATATCCATTTCACTTGGTTGCTGTTGTGACCTTTTGGTGCACTGCACAAAACACTTCTTAAAAGAAGTGACTTTTGTGCTGTTTAACTTGAATGTCAGAATGAAACAGTTGGTTCATTTCGGTGGAACTGCACAAAGGGAGATCTGTGTTCCAATCCTCATCATCATATTGGCACCATAACTTTCCTTTAGGTAAGAATGGTATTTAATGCATTTGTTCATCTCTATTTTGCGACTGCCATGAGAAAATAATGTTATTGTTTACTAGTACACTTGTACTCCCTCACTGAAAAAACCAATTCTGAAATAGAAGGCCAATCATGTACTTGGTTTCACCAACTGGTGAGGAGAAAGAGAAACAAAGCATGAAGAGGAAGAAGAAGAAGAAGAAGAAGAAGAAACAGTGCCTAGGTGATCTTGCTGAAGCCGAGGCCTCAGTCGAGGCCATTCAAGGGCTCCGGCAACGTCTACCTTACGTGTGAGATGATCCTCCAGGGAGCCCTCCCACTTCTGCGTATTGTCCATGATGAATTTGATGCTACTGTTAGAGTAATATGCTAATGTCTTTCTATCCTTTCTCACTAAGCTAATGAAGGTTTCACCTTGTTCCTACTTGTGCAAACAGGGATCATGTTGTGCCAATCATACATTTTAGTGGAACTACACAAGACAATACAATGAACTGTATCCCAACCAATGATTTAACTGTGCTGGAAGTTCTTGATAATCTTTCGATATAATCTCAGCACTGGTAAACAAGGGTGATTTCAACCATACATTTGAAGTGCACAAAAATATATACTATTGAGTGATTCCCGTGAGTGCTTTATCATCTCTTCTGGGACTACATGAATAAGCTTTTTTGCTCAGGTTGGTACCGGCCTAAGGCCTTCATCCATATTAGTTTGCTGTCATCTCTATTTGTATCGTGCTACTATCATGAGAAACTCCTTTATCTTTGCATGTTAAATTTTGCAACCTATGATACATGGCAATGCTTTGAGTGTTGAGCTAATTGGCACTGATTAAATACACTAATACCTCTCTTTAAGCAAGACTACTATGTTGCTAACTTTACCCATTAAGATAATGAGGGTGCTTCTATTTGTTAGTGTATGTTTCATCAACTAGTCCCACTATTACAGTAATCTCACTGTCTCAATATATGTGCCAACAGGGATGCTCGATTTTGGTGGAACTGCACAAAAACTTTGGGTGCTTCATTGCCTCGACAGCTTCCTTCCTTTCCTGTCAGTCGCTAATCTGGGCTTGCTTCTTTCCTTTACTGTCAGTCGCTTCACTTATCTCGGCTTCCAGTCAAAGGAAATAGTAATTGATATGCTACCTCACACAGGTTGGTACTGGTCTTTATCCTGATTATTGTGCTTGTCATATGTATTGGTAATTTGGTATTGTGCTACTGTTTGCCGATTTCATAAAGGAGTAACTTGGAGCCTGAACTCGTAGGCAAATCATTACATTGGGTGATTTCAGTAGAACTACACAAAAAGATCAGATGGACAGGTACTTATGCTGCTGCTATGTACTCCAAAGTTCACTTAGACAAGCATCGATGTTGACAAGAAGAAGTGCCTATATTCATTCGAGTATCAACCGGTGTCAACCAGTTGTCAAACTGCAAGTATTAGGAGAGTGAACGCCAAAAATATTGCTTGGCGCATAGCCCAGAAAAAAGCAGTCCAGTCTTTGGTCCCAACTTGTGCCTTTTGGTTATCGGCAAATATGGTAGCGAACTGTATGGCATGGAGTCTAAAGATTCCAGACAAGTTGGTTGACGCGTATATTCATCTGGCACTTAATCAGTCTGCACGCCAGGGATGCTTCATTTCAGTTGAACTGCGCAAAAAAATTGGGTGGTTCATTTTCTCAACCGTCTCCTGATACGTCTCCAACGTATCTATAATTTTTTATTGTTCCATGCTATTATATTATCTGTTTTGGATGTTTATGGGCTTTATTAAACACTTTTATATTATTTTTGGGACTAACCTATTAACCCAGAGCCCAGTGCCAGTTTCTGTTTTTTCCCTTGTTTCAATGTTTCGCAGAAAAGGAATATCAAACGGAGTCCAAACGGAATGAAACCTTCGGGAGAGTTATTTTTGGAACGGAAGCAATCCAGAAGACTTGGGGTGTACGTAAGGGAAGCAACGAGGAAGGCACGAGGCAGGGGGCGCGCCCACCCCCCTGGGCATGCCCTCCACCCTCGTGGGCCCCTCGTGGCTCCCCTGACGTATTTCTTCCTCCTATATATACCAATATACCCTAAAACCATCGGGGAACAGAATAGATCGGGAGTTCCGCCGCCGCAAGCCTCTGTAGCCACCAAAAACCAATCGGGACCCAGTTCCGGCACCCTGCCGGAGGGGGGGAACCCTCACTGGTGGCCATCTTCATCATCCCGGCGCTCTCCATGATGAAGAGGGAGTAGTTCACCCTCGGGGCTGAGGGTATGTACCAGTAGCTATGTTTCTGATCTCTCTCTCTCTCTCTCGTGTTCTTGAGGTGGTACGATCTTGATGTATCGCGAGATTTGCTATTATAGTTGGATCTTATGATGTTTCTCCACCTCTACTCTCTTGTAATGGATTGAGTTTTCCCTTTGAAGTTATCTTGTCCGATTGAGTCTTTAAGGATTTGAGAACACTTGATGTATGTCTTACATGTGCGTATCTGTGGTGACAATGGGACATCACGTGATTCACTTGATGTATGTTTTGGTGATCAACTTGCGGGTTCCGCCCATGAACCTATGCATAGGGGTTGGCACACGTTTTCGTCTTGACTCTCCGGTAGAAACTTTGGGGCACTCTTTGAAGTTCTTTGTGTTAGTTTGAATAGATGAATCTGAGATTGTGTGATGCATATCGTATAATCATACCCACGGATACTTGAGGTGACATTGGAGTATCTAGGTGACATTAGGGTTTTGGTTGATTTGTATCTTAAGGTGTTATTCTAGTACGAAGTCTATGATAGATTGAACGGAAAGAATAGCTTCGTGTTATTACTACGGACTCTTGAATAGATCGATCAGAAAGGATAACTTTGAGGTGGTTTCGTACCCTACCATAATCTCTTTGTTTGTTCTCCGCTATTAGTGACTTTGGAGTGACTCTTTGTTGCATGTTGAGGGATAGTTATATGATCCAATTATGTTATTATTGTTGAGAGAACTTGCACTAGTGAAAGTATGAACCCTAGGCCTTGTTTCAACGCATTGCAATACCGTTTACGCTCACTTTTATCATTGGTTACCTTGCTGTTTTTATATTTTCAGATTACAAAAACCTATATCTACCATCCATATTGCACTTGTATCACCATCTCTTCGCCGAACTAGTGCACCTATACAATTTACCATTGTATTGGGTGTGTTGGGGACACAAGAGACTCTTTGTTATTTGGTTGCAGGGTTGCTTGAGAGAGACCATCTTCATCCTACGCCTCCCACGGATTGATAAACCTTAGGTCATCCACTTGAGGGAAATTTGCTACTGTCCTACAAACCTCTGCACTTGGAGGCCCAACAACGTCTACAAGAATAAGGTTGTGTAGTAGGCATCAAGCTCTTTTCTGGCGCCATTGCCGGGGAGGCTAGGTAAGCGGCACTCACACCCCGTCAACTAAGCTCTTTTCTAGCACCGTTGCCGGGGAGGTGAGTGCTTGAAGGTATATCTTTAGATCTTGCAATCGAATCTTTTAGTTTCTTGTTTTATCACTAGTTTAGTTTATAAAAGAAAACTACAAAAAATGGAATTGAGTTTGCCTCATACGCTTCATCTTTTTAATATCTTTCATGACTATGATGGAAAGGAAAATTGTGCCAAAATGTTAGAGGAAGAATGCATTAGAATGTTTGGCATTAAATACTTTAATGATGAGCATGATTGCAATGTTGTTAGTATGAATTCCTTGAATATCCATGATGCTAATGATATGCAAAGCCACAAGCTTGGGGAAGCTATGTTTGATGAAGATGATATTTTTTGTCCCCCAAGCTTTGATGAGCAAATTTACTATGATGAAAGCATGCCTCCTATCTATGATGATTATTGTGATGACACGTATTCTTTAAAGAATAATGATAACCATGAAACTTGTCATCTTGATCTTAATTTTCAATCACATGATAGTTATTTTGTTGAGTTTGCTCCCACTATTCCGAATGAGAAGAATTTTGCTTATGTGGAGAGTAATAAAAATTCTATGCTTGTGGCTCATGAAAAGAATTCTTTATGTGATAGTTATATTGTTGAATTCATTCATTATGCTACTGAAAATTATTATGAGGGTGGAACATATGCTTGTAGGAATTGCAATAATATCAAGTTTCCTCTCTATGTGCTTAAAGTTTTAAAGTTATGCTTGTTTGGCCTTCCTATGCTAGTTGATTATTGTTCCCATAAGTTGTTTGCTCACAAAATCCCTATGCATCGGAAGTGGGTTAGACTTAAATGTTCTAGTCATATTCTTCATGATGCTCTCTTTATGTTTCAATTCTTATCTTTTATGTGAGCATCATTGAAATCATCATGCCTAGCTAGGGGCGTTAAACGTTAGCGCTTGTTGGGAGGCAACCCAATTATATTTTAGTTTCTTTCTTTTTGGTTCTGTTTAGGAATATATAATCCATATAGCTTCTGTTTAGATGTGGTTTTATGTTTTAATTAGTGTTTGTGCCAAGTAAGACCTAGAGGATCTTGTTGGATGATAGTTATTTGATCTGGCTGAAAATTCCAGAAACTTTCTGTTCACAAAAACAATTGTTTAAAATCACCAGAACGTGATAAAATACTGATTCCAATTGCAGTAGATCAATAAACAAATTATCCAGGTCGTCCTATTTTGGTGGATTTTTCTGAGTTCCAGAAGTTTGCGTTAGTTACAGATTACTACAGACTGTTCTGTTTTTGACAGATTCTCTTTTTCGTGTGTTGTTTGCTTATTTTGATGACTCTATGGCTAGTAAAATAGTTTATAAACCATAGAGAAGTTGGAATACAGTAGGTTTAACACCAATATAAATAAAGAATAAGTTCATTACAGTACCTTGAAGTGGTGTTTTGTTTTCTTTCGCTAACGGAGCTTACGAGTTTTCTGTTAAGTTTTGTGTTGTGAAGTTTTCAAGTTTTGGGTGAAGATTCGATGGACTATGGAATAAGGAGTGGCAAGATCCTAAGCTTGGGGATGCCCAAGGCACCCCAAGGTAATATTCAAGGATAACCAAGCGTCTAAGCTTGGGGATGCCCCGGAAGGCATCCCCTCTTTCGTCTTCGTTCATCAGTAACTTTACTTGGAGCTATATTTTTATTCACCACATGATATGTGTTTTGCTTGGAGCGTCATTTTATTTTATTTTATTTTATTTTTCTTGCTCTTTGAATGAAGTACCAAGATCTGAAATTACTAAATGTTAGAGAGTCTTCACATAGTTGCATAATTATTCGACTACTCATTGATCTTCACTTATATCTTTCGGAGTAGTTTGCCTTTTGCTCTAGTGCTTCACTTATATCCTCTTAGAGCACAGCGGTGGATTTATTTTGAAGAAATATATGAACTCTCATGCTTCACTTATATTATTTTGAGGGTCTTTAGAACAGCAAGGTAATTTGCTTTGGTTATGAATTTAGTCCTAATATGATGGGCATCCAAGATGGGTATAATAAAAACTTTCATATAGAGTGCATTGAATACTACAAGAAGTTTGATTCTTTATGATTGTTTTGAGATATGAATATGGTGATATTAGAGTCATGCTAGTTGAGTAGTTGTGAATTTGAGAAATACTTGTGTTAAAGTTTGTGATTCCCGTAGCATGCACGTATGGTGAACCGTTATGTGATGAAGTCGGAGCATGATTTATTTATTGATTGTCCTCCTTATGAGTGACGGTCGGGGACGAGCGAGGGTCTTTTCCTACCAATCTATCCCCCTAGGGGCATGCGCGTAGTACTTCGTTTCGATAACTAATAGATTTTTGCAATAAATATATGAGTTCTTTATGACTAATGTTGAGTCCATGGATTATACACACTTTTCTTTCTTCCACCATTGCTAGCCTCTCTAATACCGCGCACTTTTCGCCGGTATCATACACCCACAATATACCTTCCTCAAAACAGCCACCATACCTACCTATCATGGCATTTCCATAGCCATTCCGAGATATATTGACATGCAACTTTCCACCGTTCCGTTTATTATGACACGCTCCATCATTGTCATATTGCTTTGCATGACCATGTAGTTGACATTGTATTTGTGGCAAAGCCACCGTTCATAATTCTTTCATACATGTCACTATGAGTCATTGCATATCCCGGTACACCGCCGGAGGCATTCATATAGAGTCATATTTTGTTCTAAGAATCGAGTTGTAATTCTTGAGTTGTAAGTAAATAAAAGTGTGATGATCATCATTATTAGAGCATTGTCCCACTGAGGAAAGGATGATGGAGACTATGATTCCCCCACAAGTCGGGATGAGACTCCGGACGAAAAATAAAAAAATAAAAAAAGAAGCCATAAAAAAAGAGAAAAGGCCCAAATAAAAAAATAAAAAATGAGAGAAAAAGAGAGAAGGGGCAATGCTACTATCCTTTTACCACACTTGTGCTTTGAAGTAGCACCATGATCTTCATGATAGAGAGTCTCCTATGTTGTCACTTTCATATACTAGTGGGAATTTTTCATCATAGAACTTGGCTTGTATATTCCAATGACGGGCTTCCTCAAAATGCCCTAGGTCTTCGTGAGCAAGCGAGTTGGATGCACACCCACTTAGTTTCTTTTGTTGAGCTTTCATACACTTATAGCTCTAGTGCATCCGTTGCATGGCAATCCCTACTCACTCACATTGATATCTATTGATGGGCATCTCCATAGCCCGTTGATACGCCTAGTTGATGTGAGACTATCTTCTCCTTTTTGTCTTCTCCACAACCACCATTCTATTCCACCTATAGTGCTATGTCCATGGCTCACGCTCATGTATTGCGTGAAGATTGGAAAATTTTGAGAACATCAAAAGTATGAAACAATTGCTTGGCTTGTCATCGGGGTTGTGCATGATTTAAATATTTTGTGTGATGAAGATAGAGCATAGCCAGACTATATGATTTTGTAGGGATAGCTTGCTTTGGCCATGTTATTTTGAGAAGACACGATTGCTTTGTTAGTATGCTTGAAGTATTATTGGTTTCATGTCAATATTAAACTTTTGTTTTGAATCTTATGGATCTGAATATTCTTGCCACAATAAATAAGATATCATTGATAAATATGTTAGGTAGCATTCCACATCAAAAATTCTGTTTTTATCATTTACCTACTCGAGGACGAGCAGGAATTAAGCTTGGGGATGCTGATACGTCTCCAACGTATCTATAATTTTTGATTGTTCCATGCTATTATATTATCTGTTTTGGATGTTTATGGGCTTTATTAAACACTTTTATATTATTTTTGGGACTAACCTATTAACCCAGAGCCCAGTGCCAGTTTCTGTTTTTTCCCTTGTTTCAGTGTTTCGCAGAAAATGAATATCAAACGGAGTCCAAACGGAATGAAACCTTCGGGAGAGTTATTTTTGGAACGGAAGCAATCCAGAAGACTTGGGGTGTACGTAAGGGAAGCAACGAGGAAGGCACGAGGCAGGGGGCGCACCCACCCCCTGGGCGTGCCCTCCACCCTCGTGGGCCCCTCGTGGCTCCCCTGATGTATTTCTTCCTCCTATATATACCAATATACCCTAAAACCATCGGGGAACAGAATAGATCGGGAGTTCCACCGCCGCAAGCCTCTGTAGCCACCAAAAACCAATCGGGACCCTATTCCGGCACCCTGCCGGAGGGGGGAACCCTCACTGGTGGCCATCTTCATCATCCCGGCGCTCTCCATGACGAGGAGGGAGTAGTTCACCCTCGGGGCTGAGGGTATGTACCAGTAGCTATGTGTTTGATCTCTCTCTCTCTCTCGTGTTCTTGAGGTGGTACGATCTTGATGTATCGCGAGCTTTGCTATTATAGTTGGATCTTATGATGTTTCTCCACCTCTACTCTCTTGTAATGGACTGAGTTTTCCCTTTGAAGTTATCTTGTCCGATTGAGTCTTTTAATGATTTGAGAACACTTGATGTATGTCTTGCGTGGGATACCCGTGGTGACAATGGGGTATTCTATTGATCCACTTGATGTATGTTTTGGTGATCAACTTGCGGGTTCCGCCCATGAACCTATGCATAGGGGTTGGCACACGTTTTCGTCTTGACTCTCCGGTAGAAACTTTGGGGCACTCTTTGAAGTTCTTTGTGTTGGTTTGAATAGATGAATCTGAGATTGTGTGATGCATATCGTATAATCCTACCCACGGATACTTGAGGTGACATTGGAGTATCTAGGTGACATTAGGGTTTTGGTTGATTTGTATCTTAAGGTGTTATTCTAGTACGAAGTCTATGATAGATTGAACGGAAAGAATAGCTTCGTGTTATTTTACTACGGACTCTTGAATATATCGATCAGAAAGGATAACTTTGAGGTGGTTTCGTACCCTACCATAATCTCTTCGTTTGTTCACCGCTATTAGTGACTTTGGAGTGACTCTTTGTTGCATGTTGAGGGATAGTTATATGATCCAATTATGTTATTATTGTTGAGAGAACTTGCACTAGTGAAAGTATGAACCCTAGGCCTTGTTTCAGCGCATTGCGATACCGTTTACGCTCACTTTTATCATTAGTTACCTTGCTGTTTTTATATTTTCAGATTACAAAAACCTTTGTCTACCATCCATATTGCACTTGTATCACCATCTCTTCACCGAACTAGTGCACCTATACAATTTACCATTGTATTGGGTGTCTTGGGGACACAAGAGACTCTTTGTTATTTGGTTGTAGGGTTGCTTGAGAGAGACCATCTTCATCTATGCCTCCCATGGATTGATAAACCTTAGGTCATCCACTTGAGGGAAATTTTCTACTGTCCTACAAACCTCTGCACTTGGAGGCCCAACAACGTCTACAAGAAGAAGGTTGTGTAGTAGACATCACCTCCTTTCTTGTCTGCAATGTAGAATTTTGGCGAGCTACAGGACCAAGATGAGCAAGTAAACTAGTTGGATGTAAGTAGTGGCCAAGTTGCTCAAACCACCCTCGGCACGAGGCCACTATTTGAGGATAAACCTACAAGCAAAGTTCAGATTGTCTGTGCTGCCTCTTATGTACTCGAAAGTTTACTCGTACAAGCATTAATTTTAGCAAGAAGTACCTCCGACTAAACACCATTTACCAGTCTGTACCCTAGGTAATTAAAGTTCGTCCATGGATGATATTGGATGTGATCTCAATCATTTGGTTGCATAAACATACTGAACATGTGTATATCTGAATCTTCTTGTGAATTATCCATGAATATTGTCATGTGATCTATCAATCATTTGGATGCATAGACATGCTGAACTTGTGTATATATGAATCTTTTGAGTTGTTGATTGTGAATGTTGGTTATGAATATGAACGTGTCCTGTGAACCTGAGTTTGATACAAATGTTTACCTGTTCTGTTGTACTTGTGTGTGAACTTGTTTGTATGTCTACTGTGGGATTTGTGTGATGTGTGGGTGTCAATGACACACCTTCTTCCTGAGAAGAATTGCACCTGCTTTGTTAGGGTAGCAACTGCGCATCAGCTTTTTTAATTTTTTTTGCTCTGTCTTCCCCCCTCCCCCGCTCAACCCCTGCCGTAATGTTTTCGGCCTCAAAACAAGGATAGTATTGCGTTGTTTTTGGGGCTTGATGAAAAATCGAGTGCTGGTTTCTGTAGGTTGGCCCGCCCAGCAAAATGGGCTGCTGGTCCACCATGGACTGGGAGGCTAAAAATAAAAGTTGTATGGTGCAGAGGCAGGTAAAATAAACGCCATCGAGAGCCATCCACTGAAGAAAAAAATCGCGTCTGATGTGCTTCTTCAGTCGCGCCGCCGGCCCCCTCTTTAATCCAGTTCGCTTGGGGATCTAGCTGGTATCATTTTTTTCCAGAGGGCGAACAAGTATCAGCTAGGCTCGGGGATCTAGTTGGTTTCAACTTATTTTTTGAGGTCCGTACCGGCCTATGGGCCTCCCAGCGTAGGTGACGGTGTCCTGGACTAGGGGGTGCTCACCACGTCATCTCCCGATCAGGTGGATTAGGCCGAGGACCCCCATGGCCATTTTCTCATGGGCCAGTTCGGACAGCCGATGTATACATGAGGAAGATTCCACAAGACTTGGTGATCAAGACAAGGACTCCTCTCCACCGGCGTATTCGACTAGGACTCTTGTTATCCTAGGCCTCTGGTACATTATATAAGCCGAGGCCAGGCTAGTCGATAGGGCATCATGACATTACTCATCATACCTCTAGGGTTTAGACCACAACATATGATCTCGAGGTAGATCAACTCTGTAATCATACGCATCGAATACAATCAAAAGCAGCATGTAGGGTATTATCTCTTCGAGAGAGCCCGATGTTGGGTAAAATCCAGTGTCCATGTTACCATCGATCCTAAGACACGCAGCTTGGGACCCCCTACCCGAAATCTGTCGGTTTTGACACTGAGAATGGTGCTTTCATTGAGAGTTCCGTTGTGTGGTCAGCAAAAGGATCAATGGCTCGCCTGCACATCAACAGCGGCATTGGCGTCTTCCTCGCCGCCTCGACTGGTCACCTTGCCTTGACCGAGGATTGTTCCCTACCTCCAATCATCATGTTCGGACGAGGGCCTTCATCAACATCAACTCCGATCTCTATCAAGATCATGGAGGAATCATCCATGGAGCTCAGGGGCTCAACGTCAACATTGCCCTCGGGCGACCGTGCTGTTTTTCTGAACAGCGAACTTGTACCCGCTACCACCACCTCCTCGAGCATCGCTTTGACGATTCCTTTTGTGGAAATGTGCGGAATTGAGTCTACAGCAACACTGTAAAATTTCGTCGCGTTCCAATGGAGCAATCTCCACCGGTCTCCGATTTACCGGAGCGTCGTCGAATCTGGACGAGTTTGGAGCATGGTGCCCATCACCTAGCTCGGACGTCCTTTGGAAGATCCAACCGTTGATCGACTGCAGAATTCCTATATCTACCACCCCTCAAAATTTTAGCTCGATCCGACCGTCCAAACTCCGGGAACCTTCCGATTAGTGCATCACTTTTCAGATCTGTTTTCTGCGCGAGAACGAATCCGACCCAAGTTCATCTTTTTAATGAACGGGATTTCGGACATCCTTTTTGAAGGAAGTTTGTATGGGGTATTGTGTTTTGTTCCCAAACACACCCCACTAATTTTAAAGTCTTTTCCAATATGATCTTCACCATCGCGCCGGTGTCAAACTAGCCCGACAACATTGCTCCACGGCTGCCAACGTGCGCTAGACACGTTGTCGCTTTGTTGAGCCGAGCTCAACTTCTTTGGATCATCATCTCGGCAAGCCGAACAAGAGTTCGGCATCGTGAAGGATAAATCATCGCCAACCTCGCCGCCCCACGGATTACACGAAGCGGGCTATCGGCATCGCTGTACGGTCACTTTATCAAGCCGACATTGACCACGTCACGAGTTATGACCTGCATCGGCATGGCCGCACCGTTGCTTCTTTGAGCCGATGTCCATCACGCCGAACTACTTCAACACCTCGGCTGACATGGCAGCTGCAACGTCTCCTTAGCGACCTGCTCCATCACCTCGTCTGGACTGGGGGCTTCGCCATCCCTTCATCAACCTACTCCGGAGACTTCGGCGTCGTCAGTCGACCAACTTCGTCACGTTAGCTGGACCGGGGGCTTTGCCTCGGCGAGCCAACCTTTACCAGCATCGCCATGCCGTTGCTTCACCGCCCATCAGGCACTGGGTGTACTGATCGAGTCCCAATTTTGGGAGTCACTTTTCTTCGGACTGCTATGACAAATAAACCAGGTGCTATTAATCCGAGCAATTTTTGCTTGTTTGGGTTTATTTTTCCCAAGGAATTATTACTCTGGTTTGTTCCATCATTTGTACACAGGTCTATCAAATGGCGGCCGCATTAACGACGATTGCATGGTGGTTCGGTCAGTTTTCGTGCATAGTTCGGCGAACACCGCATCCGGAACTCGGACCGACCTGTGAATTCAGGCTTTGCCACGCCTTTACCACATCATGCCGACGCCCTGCATCGACATTGACTTCGGTGCCAGGCCGCATATTTTTAAATAAATTATCTTGCTTAAATTAATTACGCGAGGATTTTTATATATTTATATTATTATTGTTGGCCTGCACTATTTTACTTGTGCAGGTAATGGACTTCGACTGCATCACGTGGTCTCTTCGGCAAGCCGACGCTGTCATCCGAATCGGCGTAAATCGTCTCGCGTGATCACCTTGTTGGTCGTGTTGCCATACCGACGTGTTCGGTTGCCTTGGGGACTTCGCATCGCCGAGAGAGCTCTACCTCATCGCGCGTTCGGCGCACATGCCATATTTCTTTTATTACTCACTTTGCATAAATTATTCATTATGCAAAAAATTAAATTTATTATTATTACTATTATCTTCGGTTTGCACTATTTTTTGTGCACAGGTAAATGATTCGGGTCGGTCAGTGTTGTCACCTCGGTGTGACATACCACGTCACCTCGACTGGACGGGGGGCTTCCTCAACACTTCATTAACCCACGCCGGGGACTTCGGTGTCACTCCGCCGGCCTGCATTGCCCGTGCTATGTCACCACTTCGGAGTGCCGTGCTCTTCGCTCCGCCACCTTGGGACCGTCTTAGGGGATGGAACCTTGTCCCGCATCAAGCTCGGATCGCGTCATCAATGTCGAACACATTAACCAGCTAAGTCGCTTTCATGCTCAAAGTTTCAAATTTTTAACTTGTGTTCGGTTCGACCATGCTCACATACGTTGTTCGTTAAAAGAAGCTCCCCTTACCCATGTTAACTGGGGGCTCTTAAAATTTACACGAGCCGTTCTATAATAATGTGTTTTCTTCTTGGTCGTTGCAAAGTCTTTTTCTACCACTCCTTTTTCGACTCGCGTGTATGGTCAATAGCCGGATAGCCTAACTTCTCTCTAAAGCCGCTCGAGTTTAGTTCGCTAAACTAGCCTCGGAGAATCACTCCACCTTCGGTATAAGGAGCTTGAAGCCATAGGCTGACCCGCTTGAAGTCTTGAGATCGGATGTGTCATGTTAAAGCATGATAGAAGCACAATTTTTTTTAAAAGACCAATTTCCGGATTGGCACCAAAATCTTGGTTTAGTCCAGACGTCAAGCTTTTACATAAGTTTTTGGCTTTTCGAGCCTATGGCACTTTTAAACTATTGGTGTGTTTCCAGCATAAGTCTCGTAGTGCAACGCCGGACACCTTTAGAGATTCTGCAAAAACATTCTCGAATATTGCTATATATGCATCGGTTTCGAATTGTGTCTTTGGTCAATAGTTGGGTTGCCTGGCTCCTGTGCTTGCCTCCTACGTTCCGCTTTGTTCGGCTAGGTGTGCAATGGGAGAACCATTGCGATTGTGCTTCTAGCTCGCATGGTTAAGCATCTCAGTGGAGAAAGCCGAAAACTGACTGTCACAATAAGCATAAACCGGTCAGCCATCCGATGACAGGCCGTTCATAACATTGGCCGAAGTGTTTACTGCTTGACCTTGGCTGTCGCCGAACACTAACCAGGGGCTAGTAGCAGGCCTCCCAACTTTAAGCTCCTATGACTAAGTGAAAGTTATAAAGCCCGCGTATCTGATTGCCTTGTTTCCGCTAACACAACTGCCTTCGGGCACCGAGACGTCGGCTAAGGGTTGTTTGTTATTGCGGAAACACCCTGGATAGCATCTACAGGGGGGTGGAAGCCGACGATGGGCCACTTTCAACTGATAAACAGTCGCAATGGAGTCAAAATAAACATATCATCGCCATTTGTATTTAATATAAAAGGGCCACCTTCCGTAATCATCGTTATAAAGCCATAAATATGCATCAATTTGACTTAAGATTTCGGCCAAGCTGGGTTGCCTGGCCCTGTGATTACCCCTACGTTCCCGATTGTTCGGCTAGGAGGTAAAGGGAGCACCTTTGTTATTGTTACTTCCGGGTCATCCGTGTTAGTACCTCAGACTGGGAGAAGCCGAAAGATAGCCATCTTAAAAAATATAATTGGTTGGCAACGACGTAAGTGAAAATTTTGGTCCATTAAAAGCCATAGAGATCGGGAACTTACCCCGAACTAAATCCTCAATATTTTTCTCCTGCATCGATCGGAGTTGAGGTTTCATGATCATGATCGGCATGACAACCCAAAGAAAGGAACCAATAGCGGGCATATTTTCTTTGGGAGATGTTTCTTACATCAAATAGTAATATAACATTCTCTCTACATACCTTTGTTTATAAAACCGTATGGCCGGATTGCCTTGTTTGTCGCAAACCTTTGCCCTTGTAAAGGCTTTATAAAGTAGGACAAACACTCCCCGGCCACTGGCCGAGGAGGTTGAAGCCGATGGTCGGTCAACAAGGTGTTGTACAATGCGGATCTAAGCATTCATGATGTAAACTACTTGGATACATATAATCATTACACATAAAAATTGCGAGTAAAATCCATTTACTGCAATCCATCTTTTAAACCCCTTGGGGCCTACCTTGGCGTGCTTGGATATTGACCAGCTCTAAGCTCCTTTAAGAGATCTTTATTTTCTTTCCGAGAAGTTTGTGTTAAACACAACAAAATTTTCTGTCGAACGGATATCGATCTTTAATTCGGCCACCCATGCCCACATTAAGGCTCGGGGGCTACTGGGCTTCGCACTCATTATTTATAAATATTAAAGGGGCACATCGATCCCCTGATCTGGTGTTGCCACCCGACTAGTGTCTCGGGGGCTACTACATTGTTTATTCAATGCAGAGAATTCAAAGTGCTCAGTGTTCGGCATGACCGAACTATGGGCAAGCGCGTCTTCGGACAACAGTAAGTACCATCTGGGACTTATTCGGCATCAAGCTAATATATCACGGAGCCTTCTCACAACCCTCTCTCAGGGGCCTGTCCGCCGATCATTATTTCTAATATATTACACTGCGTTTCTATTCCTACGTATGATTCCGGTGACTAGCGGCTCTGCTTAGCACACATCGCTGCGAAGCGCTACCCCACCGCCGGCCAGGCTATCCCTCCACCCCTCCACACCTCCTGTTATTCTCCACCGACTGCAGCCCCACGCCGCACCAGAACCAGTTATAACCCTTGTACTCCTCTCAATCTGTGACTCCACTGCCATGTCTTCCCATCTCCGGGTCGTTCCCGTCCGGGGCCTCGCCGTCGTCCACCGCCTCGTTGCGCTCGGGGCGGCGTGTTCAACAAACGAGAGTCATTGGAAGAGGACTGTACGTGGAGAGCCTGACGGCTGGGACCCATGAGGTCCATGGTCGCACACAAGGAAAGTTCCTCCTTATTAAGATAAAAAAATGTTTCCTCCCCCTGACAGCTGGGACCCACCGGCTGTATCTTCGCACAGAAGGAAGTGCCTCCTTGTTATGCAAAAAAACTCCTCCCATTGACAGCTGGGATCCGTCAGATTTGGTGGCTGACTTGTGGGCCTACTAAGCGGACGTGTACAGAGGGCTTTGTCAACTTAATCAACAAATGATTGTAGCAGTTGGACCGTTGGATGTTAATCCAACAGCCGTGCTCCTTCTCCAACCTCTGTTCTTGCTCCTGTCTCTCGTGGGCGGCAGTGTGCCGCGCACCCGAACCAGTCAAGTTTCCATCTGCGACTCCACTGCCGCATCTTCCCCATCTCCGGGTCATTCCAGTCTGGGGCCTCGCCGTCGTCCACCAGCCTTGGTGCTCTCGACACGGTGTGGTCAACATGGTCAACAAACGAGAGTCATCGGAAGATGACTGTACGTGAGAAGCTGACAGTGGGGACGCACCATGCCCATGGACGCATGCATGCAACTGCATCCTTTTTACCCTGAATAATAATGTTTGTCCCCATGACAGCTGGGACCCAGCTGCTACATCTTCACACACAAGGAAGTGCGTCCATATTACGGGCAAAAAAAATGATTTGCCCCTGACTGCTGGGACCCACCAGCTACATCTTCGCACGCAAGGAAGTGCCTGACAGTCGGGACCCACCTGGTCGAAGCATACGTAGCGTTGTCATTCTGGTCGCGAATGTGTACATACATATGATCGGTCTGTCTGCAAGCTGCAGCGATGAACCGTGGCCGTGTAAGGAAGGGCACGTGTCGTAGTAGAGGCGCGCACATAGCATGTACATGTACGTACAATGGCCGGGGTGCAAGAAAGTAAATATGGCCACATACGTACATACGAGCGGGGTCTCGAACGCCTACTCGCGCATACGTATGGCCAGGGCTCGTGTACATGGCTGGGTCGGAATGGAGAAACTGCGTCGTCGTCGTGTTCATGGGGAGCCAACCGGCTGGGTCGGAACGGAATGCGTCGTCGTGTTCATCGGGAGCCAACCGGCTTGGACGGAACAACCGATGGAAATGAGGCTGGCGTACCGCAGAACAGAGGAAACGGCCTTGTGTTCGACCGTCCATGGTCGAAACGGGATCCTGTTCATTGGGAGGGGTCTGGCGTACCGCAAAACGGAGGAAACGGACCTCCTACGGTCGAAATGGGGTCCTGTTGATCGAGAGGGGTGTGGAGTACCGCAAAACGGAGGAAACAGACTTGTGTTGGAGCGCTATGGTCAAAATGGGGGTCCTGTTCATCGGGAGGGGTGTGGCGTACCACAAAACGGGACTCCACGGGATACTGTTCATCTCCACCGTCGACCTCCTCCAGCCTCCACCTGCGACTATTCATCCACGGGCTCCTGTTCATCCAGCCTCCACCGCACGTTCCTCCACCGGCTACTATTCAACCAGCCCTCTCCACGGGGTCCTGTTCAACCACCCCTCCACGGGCTACTGTTCATCCAGCCCTCCACCGGCTACTGTTCAACCAGCCCTCCACCGGCTACTATTCAACCAGCCCTCCACGGGGTCCTATTCATCCACCGGCTCGATCGATCGGGGTCCTATTCATCCAGTGGCAACGGCCTCTACTACCACGGGGTCCTGTTCATCCAACCCCCACCGGCAACTGTTCATCCAAACCCCCCCCCCCAACAACGCTCACTGTTCATCCAGAGGCAGCATCGATCGGCTTCAGTTAGCAGCAGTAGCGAAGGAATCACTCGGGTTCAGTTAACAGCAAGGGATTGATCGATCGCTCGGGTTCAGTAACGCGTAGCCTGCAGTGCAATCGCTCGGGTTCAGTTAGAGCCCAACGCCTCGCTCGGGTTTAGTTAGAGCGCCACGCCTCGCACACACACACGTACGTATGAGAGAAACACGCATCGCTCGGCCCCCGACAACCCAACGTAACCGGGAACTCCCCCGATATTTTCCTCGCCCTCGCTTCTACCACGGTTTTTCCGTCATGGACGACCCAAAGAATGTCATGCAGCTGCGTCTCCGGCCCGCCCAGGACAAAACTCCCATTTTCTGTCATGATTTTTTATCATAGAAGTAGGAGCCCACCACATCTATGATGATACCGGGTTTTGTCACAATTATCGTCATAGAAGTGTCATAAGCATGACACGAACAAAATTCGTTCGGCCCAAAATGTCACGGATGTGTCTTTTTTTTGTAGTGTAATCTCTTAATTTCCATTTTCGGCTGCTCCAGCTAGTTACACCTTATGTTTCATCGATCCTACGCCGTGAAGATCGGACCGCCCCTTGTACATCCTCTTCTTCAAAGACGGTGTCACATCAAGTACCTTACCAATCTTTTCGTAGTGTGATCACCGGATGTCCGGCTCTCACCTGGATGTCTGGGGCTTCTTGATCAGCCGGATGCCTGGGGCTTCTTGATCAGCCGGATGTCCGGGGCCTCCCCGGATATCCGACCACCAGTATCCAACATTATGTCTAAGATTATGGGTGTGCTCGTCGGATGTCCGGCACCCTGCCACATGTTCGGGAGTTCCTGACCAACCGGATGTTCGGGCCCTCCTCTGGATATCCGGGCACTCTATTTTTCCTCTCACCAGTACATTTCGTGTGGCTATTCCAACTACACCGGATGTCCAGCCCCTGGTCCGGATGTCCAACCCGGTTCATCCACTTACGCTCCAATGGCCATTTTTGCACCACCACTATAAATAGCCTTCTTCCACTCCAGGAGAAGGTTGACCATTCACTTTGAGCTAACCCTAGAACACATTTCACTCTCTCTCACATCCTCATACACCAAATCCTAGATCCCAGAGGGATTTGTAGCATTCTTGAGAAGTTGTCCAATCAACTGATAGATCCACTCATTCCCCTTCTCTTGGCCAAAGGAAGTTGTGATTTGAGCAAGTCTTGAACTTTTTCACATCGTACTTATTACTCTTGGAGGTTGGAAACTCCTAGGTGGTAGGAGTTCTTAGTAGAGGAATCATTCATTATGATTACCCACGAAAAATTTGTGAGGGTTTGGAGACCACCCCAAGGTCTACCACTAGTGGTTGGGAATCGCCTTCGTGGTGATATCTCAAGAAGAGAAAAGGGTGAGCCTTCGTGGCGTTGGTGTGCCTTCGTGGTAACATCCAACTCTCTAAACAATAACGTAGCTTCCCTCCAAGGAACATCGGCATACATACTTATCTCTCGGAGTTGCGGTTATTCCTAACCCTAGCACCCTACTTGTGGTTATTTCTCTCTTAGTCTTTACTTCCATTATATTGTACTTGTCTATCTATATACTTGTTGTATTTGTTCACCTTGCTTAGCACTAGAATCACCATTGCAATTGTTAGGCTCACTTTCATATTTCACAATATTTCCTAAAATTGCTAAGTAACAATTAAATTTTTTAATTGTTCCTATTCACCCCCACTAGGACCATCTCGATCCTTTCAGATGGCACAAGCTTCATCAAGTGCAGAGAGATCCAACCTGGAACATGGAAGTTTATTAGAATTTTTTGCGGCCCAAAGCCATTCGGATCACATTGCATCATTGAGGGTTTCGGATTATGGAGAACAAGACCACCATACCGTACCAGAGTGCAGACATTCAACTATTAAACAAGGCATTGGCCACCTCACACACAATCTGAACCAGCCCAAAAAAAATCAACGTTGGATCTTATCTGCCACCTTGAACATCCAGGAGGGAAGATTCAAAGCCAGTATGTAATAAATTCCCATGGCAGTGACCATGTTGAGGAGAACAACCATGCCACTTATCGATATGAAACAGAGTCTTCTATGAGGGCAGGTGCCTGGCAAATTTGTCAACAAGAGGATGAAGATCCGCCTTCTACAAACGAGAGTGAGAAAGGGGGAGGCCAAGACAGGTTATCAAGAACGTAGCAAATTGGCAAGGGAAGTCTGAAGCTAGATCATCCAGGTCAATGTCCTGACACTGAATTGGAATAATTGCACTCTTTCCTAGAGTGACACACAAGCCAGAGGCACCACCAAAGAGCTCTAGAATGGTGTGTGTGCCGATGAGATCATGGCTGGAGGGGCAAAGGAATAGTGACACATTATTAGCAAAAAGAGAGGTGTTATGTTTGATACCCCAGGGCGAGATGGGTTGTAGAATCAACTCCCGATCGATCTGACAAAAGAGGGTGTCAAGAATGTTAACAACGAGGAGGAAAAGAAAGGGCAGAAGTGATATCCTTGGTGAAGACCCTGAGCATGATCGATGTAGTCCGAGGGGCTCCCGTTAATGAGGACTCGTGAGTACTACGTGTGGAGGAGAACCACGATAAAGTTTGTCCATGGATTGCCAAATATGTAGTCTGAGGGGCGTCCGAGGGACTCCCATTAATAGGGACTTTCCAAGAGGAATGGCTAAGAAACAAAGCTCATTTTTCTATTTCCAATAATTCCTTACCTTGGATGCGCTTCCTCTTCCATCAGTGAACCTCGCTGAGCTTGAATTGCCCTCCTTGGTTGAGGATGTTTGGAACACAATCAAGTGCCTTCCCTATGATCGTGCTCTAGGGCCCTACGGATTCATTGCCCTTTTCTATCCGGCTTGTTGGGCAATCATCAAGGATGATGTGACTATGGAGGCTGACCGGACGTTCCCCCATCTCCTCAACCGACATTCTATTGTGAGGATTGGAACACAATCAGGCATTCCTAATGCTCCTCTCAAAGAAAGATGTCGCCCTCAATCTGTGTGACTTTCGCCACAAAATTGAATGCCTTGGTATATCGAGCTTGAGGAAGAGAGGATGGATCTTTTACAGTGTAGCAATCTGACCTATTGCCAGACCAAGAAGAAGTTGTCTTGGATGGATCTATCATCGACGAAAGCACTCTGGTTGATCTAGATTAGCTCAGGAAGATGAGGCGTGAGGCTATTGGCGAGGAGCTTCGGGAAGTTGTGGATTAGATTTATGGGGCGGAAGTCACACAGATTGAGCGCTTTCTTCGGGAGGAGCACTAGGAACACATGATTGAGGAGATGGAGTAAGCTAACATCAAGGCAGAACACCCGGTCGACCGCTGCAATCACATCATCCGTGAAGATTGCCCATTAGGATGGATAGAAAAGGACAGTGAATCCGTAGGGCTGATAACTCCATTTTGCATCATGTTTTCTTACTGTTATTTATAATGTTTTTATCCATAATAATGCTTTTTGGAGTAATTCTAATGCCTATTCTCTCATAATTTGCAAGGTATACACCAAGAGGGAGAATTCCGGCAGCTGGAAATCTGGACCTGGAAAAGCTATGTCAGGCTACCTATTCTGCACAACTCCAAACAAGCTGAAACTTCACGGAGATTTTTTATGGAATAATTGAGGAATATTGGAGCAAATAACTACCAGAGGGGGGCCACCAGGTGGGCACAACCCACCTGGGCGTGCCAGGCAGCCCATGCGCGCCCTGGTGGGTTGTGCTCACCCAGGCCCACCTCCGGTGCCCATCTTCTGGTATATAGGTCATTTTGACCTAGAAAAAAATTAGGAGAGGACTTTCTGGATAGAGCACCGCCGCCTCGAGGCGGAACTTGGGCAGGAGCACTTTTGCCCTACGGTGGAGCGATTCCGTCGAGGGAACTTCCCTTCCGGAGGGGGAAATCATCGTCATCATCATCATCAACAACTCTCCCATCTTGGGGAGGGCAATCTCCATCAACATCTTCAACAACACCATCTCATCTCAAACCCTAGTTCATCTCTTCTGTTCAATCTTGTTACCGGAACTATAGATTGGTGCTTGTGGGTGACTAGTAGTGTTGATTACATATTGTAGTTGATTACTATATGGTTTATTTGGTGGAATATTATATGTTCAGATCCAATATGCTATTTAATACTCCTATGATCATGAGCATGTTTATCATTTGTGAGTAGTTACTTTTGTTCATGAGGTCACGGGATAAATCATGTTGCAAGTAATCATGTGAATTTGATATGTGTTTGACATTTTGATAGTATGTATGTTGTGATTCCCTTAGTGGTGTCATGTGAACGTCGACTACATGACACTTCACCATATTTGGGCCTAAGGGAATGCATTGTGGAGTAGCAATTAGATGATGGGTTGCGAGAGTGACAGAAGCTTAAACCCCAGTTTATGCGCTATTCCGTAAGGGGCCGATTGGATCCAAAAGTTTAATGTTGTGGTTAGAATTTATTCTTAATACTTTTCTCGTAGTTGCGGATGCTTGCGGGAGGTTTAATCATAAGTAGGAGGTTTGTTCAAGTAAGAACAGCACCTAAGCACTGGTCCACCCACATATCAAATTATCAAAGTACCGAACACAAATCGAACCAACATGATGAAAGTGACTAGATGAAATTCCCGTGTACCCTCAAGAACGCTTTGCTTATCATAAGAGACTGTTTTGGCCTGTCCTTTGCCTCAAAAGGATTGGGATACCTTGCTGCACTTTTGTTACTACTATCGTTACTTGCTCGTTACAAATTATCTTGCTATCAAACTACTCCGCTACTTACAATTTCAGCACTTGCAGACATTACCTTACTGAAAACTACTTATCATTTCCTTCTACTCCTCGTTGGGTTCGACACTCTTACTTATCGAAAAGAGCTACAATTGATCCCCTATACTTGTGGATCATCAAGGCTATTTTCTGGCGCCATTGCCGGGGAGTGAAGTGCCTTTGGTAAGGAAACATTTATATAGTGTGCTGAAATTTATTGTCACTTGTTACTATGGAAAACAATCCTTTGAGGGGTTTGTTCGATGTATCTTCACCTCAATTAGCTACCCCTCAACCTACTGCACCTACTGAAAATATTGAATATGAAATTCCTTCGGGTATGATAGAACAACTGCTAGCTAATCCTTATGCAGGAGATGGAACCGAACATCGTGATATGCACTTGATATATGTAGAACAAATTTGTGGATTGTTTAAGCTTTCAGGTTAACCCAGGGATGAAGTTATGAAAAAGGTTTTCCCTTTATCTTTCAAGGGAAAAGCATTGGCATGGTATAGGCTATGGGATGATATTGGATCATGGAATTGGAATCGTTTGAAATTGGAGTTCCATCAAAAAATTTATCCTATGCATCTAGTTCATCGTGATTGGAATTACATATATAATTTTTGGCCTCGTGAAGGAGAAACTACCACTCTAGCTTGGGGGAGGCTTAAGTCAATGTTATATTCATGCCCCAATCATGAGCTCTCAAGATAAATTATTATCCAGAACTTTTATGCTCGGCTTTCTCGTAATGATCAAACCATGGTTGATACTTCTTGTGCTGGTTCTTTTATGAAGAAGACTATTGAATTCCGGTGGGATCTTTTGGAAAGAATTAAATGCAACTCTGAAGATTGGGAACTCGGCGAAGGTGAAGAGTCAGGTATTAAACTTAAGTTGTATTGTGTTAAATCTTTTATGGATACCGATGCTTTTCAAAAGTTTAGCACTAAATATGGACTTGACTCTGAGATAATAGCCTCCTTTTGTGAATCATTTGCTACTCATGTTGAACTCCCTAAAGAGAAGTGGTTTAAATATCACCCACCTATTAAAGAAGAAATTAAGGAACCGGTACCAGCTAAAGAAGAAACTATACTTTACAGTGTTGATCCAGTTGTTCCTTCTGCTTATGTTGAGAAACCGCCTTTTCCTGTTAGGATAAAGGAACATGCTAAAGTTTCAACTATGGTTAACAAAAGCTATATTAGAACACCTAAACCTGATGAACAAATCAAAGTAGAACCTAGCATTGCTAGGGCTAAAGATCTCTTAGGAGAAGATATAGATGGGCATGTTATTTACTTCTGTGAAGAAGCTGCTAGAATTGCCAAACCTGATAAAAAGGACAAACATAGACCTATTGTTGGCATGCCTGTCATCTCAGTTAAAATAGGAGATCACTGTTATCATGGTTTATGTGACATAGGTGCTAGTGTGAGTGCTATTCCTTACACCTTATATCAAGAAATTATGAATGACATAGCACCCGCAGAAATAGAAGACATAGATGTTACTATTAAACTTGCCAATAGAGACACTATATATATCATCGATTGGGATTGTTAGAGATGTTGAAGTCTTGTGTGGGAAAATTAAATACCCTACTGATTTTCTTGTTCTTGGTTCCCCGCAAGATGACTTTTGTCCCATTATCTTTGGTAGACCTTTCTTGAACATCGTTAATGCTAAGATAGATTGTGAGAAACAAACTGTCGGTGTTAGTTTTGGTGATGAGTCTCATGAATTTAATTTTTCCAAGTTTAGTATAAAGCTTCATGAAAAAGAATTGCCTAGTAATAATGAATTAATTGGTCTTGCTTCTATTGTTGTTCCACCTACTGATCCTTTAGAACAATATTTGCTAGACCATGAAAATGATTTACATATGCATGAAAGAAATGAAATAGATAAAATTTTCTTTGAACAACGTCCTCTGCTTAAATACAATTTGCTTATTGAAACTCTAGGGGGTCCTCCTCCACCTAAAGGTGATCCTGTGTTTGAATTAAAACAATTGCCAGACACTTTGAAATATGCTTATCTTGATGAAAAGAAGATATATCATGTTATTATTAGTGCTAACCTTTCAGAACATGAAGAAGAAAAATTATTGAAAGTTCTAAGGAAGCACCGAGCTGCTATTGGATATACTCTTGATGATTTAAAGGGCATTAGTCCACTCTATGTCAGCACAAAATTAATATGGAACCTGATGCTAAACCCGTTGTTGATCACCAACGTCGGTTAAATCCGAAGATGAAAGAAGTGGTAAGAACGGAAATAATAAAACTTCTAGAAGAAGGTATAATCTATCCTATAGCTGATAAAAGATGGGTAAGTCATGTTCATTGTGTTCCTAAAAAAGGAGGTATAACTGTTGTTCCTAATGATAAGAATGAACTTATTCCACAAAGAATTGTTACAGGCTATAGAATGCTAATAGATTTTAGGAAATTAAATAAAGCAAATAGAAAAGATCATTACCATTTGCCTCTTATATGTCAAATGCTTGAAAGATTATCTAAGCACACACACTTTTGCTTCAATGATGGATATTTTGGCTTTTCACAAATACCTGTTTCTCAACCTGATCAAGAAAAAACCACTTTTACTTGTCCTTTTGGAACCTATGCTTATAGACGTATGCCTTTTGGTTTATGTAATGCACCTGCTACCTTTCAAAGATGTATGACTGCTATATTCTCTGACTTTTGTGAAAAGATTGTTGAGGTTTTCATGGATGACTTTTCTGTTCATGGGAAGTCTTTTAATGATTGTTTAAGCAATCTTGATCGAGTTTTGCAGAGATGTGAACAAACGAATCTTGTCTTGAATTGGAAGAAGTGCCACTTTATGGTTAATGAAGGTAGTGTCTTGGGTCATAAAATTTCTGAAAGAGGTATTGAAGTGGACAAAGTTAAGGTTGATGCAATTGAGAAAATTCCATGTCCTAAAGATATAAAAGGTATTCGTAGTTTCCTAGGTCATGCTGGTTTCTATAGGAGATTTATCAAAGACTTTTCTAAGATTTCTAGGCCTCTCACTAGTCTTTTGCAAAAGGATATTCCTTTTCTTTTGACGATGATTGTCTAGAAGCCTTTGAAACACTCAAGAAAGCCTTAATCTCTGCACCAATTGTTCAACCACCTGATTGAACTTGCCTTTTGAAATTATGTGTGATGCTAGTGATTATGCTGTTGGTGTTGTTCTAGGACAAAGAGTTGATAAGAAACTTAATGTAATTCATTATGCTAGTAAAACTCTAGATTGTGCTCAAAGAAATTATGCTACTACTGAAAAAGAATTCTTAGCAGTGGTACTTTCCTATGATAAATTTAGACCTTATATTGTTGATTCCAAAGTAACTGTTCACACAGACCATGCTGCTATTAAATATCTTATGGAAAAGAAAGATGCTAAACCTAGACTTATTCGATGGGTTCTCTTATTACAAGAATTTGATTTACATATCATTGATAGAAAAGGAGCTCAGAACCCAATAGCTGATAATTTATCTAGGCTTGAAAATGTGCTTCATGACCCACTACATATAGATGATAGTTTTCCTGATGAGTAGTTAGCTGCAATAAATGTTGCTCATAGTACTCCTTGGTTAGCTGATTATGCTAATTACATTGTTGCTAAATATTTACCACCTATCTTTACATACCAACAAAACAAAAAAAGTCGTCTATGCTTTAAGACACTACTTTTGGGATGACCATAATCTTTATAAAGAAGGAGTAGATGGTATTATTAGGCGTTGTGTACCTGAGCAAGAACAGGGACAAATCCTACGGAAATGTCACTCCGAAGCTTATGGAGGGCATTGTTGGGGAACGCAGTAATTTCAAAAATATTCCTATGCACACGCAAGATCCATCTAGGTGATGCATAGCAACGAGAGGGGAGAGTGTTGTCCACGTACCCTCGTAGACCGAAAGTGGAAGCGTTATGACAACGCGGTTGATGTAGTCGTACGTCTTCACAATCCGACCGATCCTAGTATCGAATGTACGGCACCTCCGCAATCTGCACACGTTCAGCTTGGTGACGTCCCACGAACTCTAGATCTAGCTGAGTGTCGAGGGAGAGCTTCATCAGCACGATGGCGTGATGACGGTGATGATGAAGTTACCGACGCAGGGCTTCGCCTAAGCACTGCAACGATATGACCGAGGTGGAAATCTGTGGAGGGGGGAACCGCACATGGCTAAACAATAAACTTGTGTGTTCTAGGGTGCCCCCCTCCCCACGTATATAAAGGAGGGAGGGGGAGGCCGGCCGGCCCTCCTTGGCGCGCCCCCAAGAGGGGAATCCTACTAGGACTCCAAGTCCTAGTAGGTTTCCACCAAAAGGGAGAGAGGGGGGAGGAAGGAGAGGGAGAGGGGGAAAGGAAAAGGGGGGCGCCCCCCTTCCTTGTCCTATTCGGACTCAAGGGGGAGGGGGCGTGTGGCCTGCCCTGGCCGCCCCTCTCTCTCTCTCCACTAAGGCCCATCGAGGCCCATTAGTTCCCCCGGGGGTTCCGATAACCCTCCGGCACTCCGGTTTTATCCGAAACCTCCCGGAACCCTTCCGGTGTCCGAACATAGCCGTACAATATATCAATCTTTATGTCTCGACCATTTCGAGACTCCTCATCATGTCCGTGATCACATCCGGAACTCCGAACTACATTCGGTACATCAAAATACGTAAACTCATAATACCGATCGTCACCGAACGTTAAGCGTGCGGATCCTACGGGTTCAAGAACTATGTAGACATGACCGAGACTCGTCTCTAGTCAATAACCAATAGCGGAACCTGGATGCTCATATTGGTTCCTACATATTCTACAAACATCTTTATCGGTCAAACCGCATAACAACATACGTTGTTCCCTTTGTCATCGGTATGTTACTTGCCCGAGATTCGATCGTCGGTATCTCAATACCTAGTTCAATCTCGTTACCGGCAAGTCTCTTTACTCATTCCATAATGCATCATCCCGCAACTAACTCATTAGTCACATTGCTTGCAAGGCTTATAGTGATGTGCATTACCGAGAGGGCCCAGAGATACATCTCCGACACTCGGAGTGACAAATCCTAATCTCGATCTATGCCAACTCAACAAACACCATCGGAGACACCTGTAGAGCATCTTTATAATCACCCCAGTTACATTGTGACGTTTGATAGCACACTAAGTGTTCCTCCGATATTCGGGAGTTGCATAATCTCATAGTCATGGGAATATGTATAAGTCACGAAGAAAGCAATAGCAACAAACTAAACGATCCAGTGCTAAGCTAACGGAATGGGTCAAGTCAATCACATCATTCTCTAATGATGTGATCTCGTTAATCAAATGAGAACTCATGTCTATGCATAGGAAACTTAACCATCTTTGATTCAACGAGCTAGTCAAGTAGAGGCATACTAGTGACACTCTGTTTGTCTATGTATTCACACATGTACTAAGTTTCCGGTAAATACAATTCTAGCATGAATAATAAACATTTATCATGATATAAGGAAATATAAATAAAAACTTTATTATTGCCTCTAGGGCATATTTCCTTCAGTCTCCCACTTGCACTAGAGTCAATAATCCAGATTACACAGTAATGATTCTAACACCCATGGAGTCTTGGTGCTGATCATGTTTTGCTCGTGAGAGAGGCTTAGTCAACGGGTTTGCAACATTCAGATCAGTATGTATCTTGCAAATCTATATGTCTCCCTCCTTGACTTGATCGCGAATGGAATTGAAGCGCCTCTTGATGTGCTTGGTTCTCTTGTGAAATCTGGATTCCTTTGCCAATGCAATTGCACCAGTATTGTCACAAAAGATTTTCATTGGACCCGATGCACTAGGTATGACACCTAGATCGGATATGAACTCCTTCATCCAGACTCCTTAATTTGCTGCTTCCGAAGCAGCTATGTACTCCGCTTCACACGTAGATCCCGCCACGACGTTTTGCTTAGAACTGCACCAACTTACAGCTCCAACGTTCAATATAAATACGTATCCGGTTTGTGACTTAGAGTCATCCGAATCAGTGTCAAAGCTTGCATCGATGTAACCATTTACGACGAGCTCTTTGTCACCTCCATAAACGAGAAACATATCCTTAGTCATTTTCAGGTATTTCAGGATGTTCTTGACCGCTGTCCAGTGCTCCACTCCTAGATTACTTTGGTACCTCCCTGCTAAACTAATAGCACGGCACACATCAGGTCTGGTACACAGCATTGCATACATGATAGAACCTATGGCTGAAGCATAGGGAATGAGTTTCATTTTCTCTCTATCTTCTACAGTGGTCGAGCATTGAGTCTGACTCAACTTCACACCTTGTAACACAGGCAAGAACCCTTTCTTTGCTTGATCCATTTTGAATTTCTTCAAAACTTTATCAAGGTATGTGCTTTGTGAAAGTCCAATTAAGCGTCTTGATCTATCTCTATAGATCTTGATGCCCAATATATAAGCAGCTTCTACGAGGTCTTTCATTGAAAAACACTTATTCAAGTATCCTTTTATGCTATCCAGAAATTCTATATCATTTCCAATCAACAATATGTCATCCACATATAATATTAGAAATGCTACAGAGCTCCCAGTCACTTTCTTGTAAATACAGGCTTCTCCAAAAGTCTGTATAAAACCACATGCTTTGATCACAGTATCAAAACGTTTCTTCCAACTCTGAGATGCTTGCACCAATCCATAAATGGATCGCTGGAGCTTACACACTTTGTTAGCATCCTTTGGATTGATAAAACCTTTGGGTTGCATCATATACAACTCTTCTTCCAGAAATCCATTCAGGAATGTAGTCTTTACATCCATTTGCCAAATTTCATAATCATAAAATGCAGCAATTGCTAACATGATTCGGACGGACTTAAGCATCGCTACGGCTTGAACTTGTCGAAAACCTTTTGCAACAAGTCGAGCTTTGTAGACAGTAACATTACCGTCAGCATCAGTCTTCTTCTTGAAGATCCATTTATTCTTGATGGCATGCCGATCATCGGGCAACTCAACCAAAGTCCACACTTTGTTCTCATACATGGATCCCATCTCAGATTTCATGGCCTCAAGCCATTTTGCGGAATCTGGGCTCATCATTGCTTCCTCATAGTTCGTAGGTTCGTCATGGTCAAGTAACATGACCTCCAGAACAGGATTACCGTACCACTCTGGTGCGGATCTTACTCTGGTTGACCTACGAGGTTCAGTAGTAACTTGATCTGAAGTGTAACGCCCACGATGCGGCTATATCTCCCACGTGTCGAGGCACGACTTAGAGGCATAACCGCATTGTGGTATTGTCGCAAGAAGGGTTATCTTCACACAATCCCATGTAATGAACAAGAATGGGATAATGAGAGTTGGCTTACAATCGCCACTTCACACAATACATAAATATAATTCATACATCATCCAAAATCCACACATAGACCGACTACGGTCAAATCCAAATGAAAATAAGATAACCCCAAATGCTAGATCCCCGATCGTCCCAACTAGGCTCCACTACTGATTATCAGGAAAAGAAACATAGTAACGACCACGTTCCTCGTCGAACTCCCACTTGAGCTCGGTTGCGTCATCTGCACTGGTATCGTCGGCACCTGCAACTGTTTTGGTAGAATCTGTGAGTCACGAGGACTCAGCAATCTCACACCCGCGAGATCAAGACTATTTAAGCTTATAGGAAAGGATGGTGTAATGAGGTGGAGCTGCAGCAAGCACTAAGCATATATGGTGGCTAACATACGCAAATGAGAGCGAGAAGAGAAGCAACGCAACGGTCGCGAAGCTAGAAATGATCAAGAAGTGATCCTGAAAACTACTTACATTCATGCATAACTCAAACCGTGTTCACTTCCTGGACTCCGCCGAGAAGAGACCATCACGGCTACACACACGGTTGATGTATTTTAATTAAGTCAAGTGACAAGTTCTCTACATCCGGACATTAACAAATTCCCATCTGTCTCATAACCGCGGGCACGGCTTTTGAAAGATAATACCCTGCAGGGGTGTCCCAACTTAGCCCATTATAAGCTCTCACGGTCAACGAAGGATAAACCTTCTCCCGGGAAGACCCGATCAGTCTCGGAATCCCGGTTTAAAAGACATTTCGACAATGGTAAAACAAGACCAGCAAAGCCACCCGAATGTGCCGACAAATCCCGATAGGAGCTGCACATATCTCGTTCTCAGGGCACACCGGATGGGCAAGACGTTGGGTTGGCATAGACCCTGGTTGCCCAGGGGGCGCCGGACATCGCCCAGTTTGGGCCAGCACTCGAAGAAGCACTGGTCCGGGGGGTTAAATAAAGATGACCCTCGGGCTCGCGAAAACCCAAGGGAAAAGGCTTAGGTGGCAAATGGTAAAACCAAGGTTGGGCCTTGCTGGAGGAGTTTTATTCAAGGCGAACTGTCAAGGGGGTCCCATAAATCACCCAACCACAAGGAACGCAAACTCAAGGAACATAATACCGGTATGACGGAAACTAGGGCGACAAGAGTGGAACAAAAACACCAGGCATAAGGCCGAGCCTTCCACCCTTTACCAAATATATAGATGCATTAATTAAATAAGATATATTGTGATATTCCAAAATATCCATGTTCCAACATGGAACCAACTTCAACTTCACCTGCAACTAGCAACGCTATAAGAAGGGCTGAGCAAAAGCGGTAACTTAGCCAAACAACGATTTGCTAGGAAAAGATGGTTAGAGGCTTGGCATGGCAATATGGGAGGCATGATATAACAAGTGGTAGGTAGCGCAGCATAGTAATAGAACGAACAACTAGCAAAGCAAAGATAGAAGTGATTTCGAGGGTATGGTCATCTTGCCAGCAAGGTTCTCAGAGTTGTCGAAAGCTTGATCCTCGTAAGCGTACTCAACAGGTTCCTCGTTCACGTACTCGTCTCCCGGCTCTACCCACAGCAAGAACACAAGCAATGGAACCACAATCAATCATGGGAAAAGAACAAGCAACATGATGCAATACAAGAATGATATGCGAGATATGATATGCCATGCGTATGCGTGCTCCGAAAGAAAAATGATGAACAAGGTTGTAACTTGCCAAACCAAGTATGCCACTGGAAAGATGAGATGATTTCGGTCGAAATCGATATAAAGATCACCGGAAACGGATGCACGGTTTGCAAAAGGCAAGCAAAACAAGAATGACACGAATCTGTGATTAACAGCATGATAACACTTAGAATACAACAACTATGCTACAGCCCTCCAACATAGCAACAAAGCATATGAAAGTAATCTACAGGAGATGCTTGACACAAAATGAACACTGATCTACGGCTAGATCACACAATAACAGGTTCAAACAAGCATGGCAAAAGTGCAAAAGATATCAGGATCACAGACTTGGTGAAATTACTGGACATGGCTGAAACAGCATCAGGTAGCCATGTTCAGAGCAAGCAATCAACATTCTACAGGAACTTAACATAGCAAAACAAGGCATGGCATGAATCTACTAAATGCATAGAACAAAAGTCCCTTACTGACCAAAAGCTAAAAGGGCACAGAAGATATGATGGCACCCATGTAAACATAGCAAGTTTCGTTAACAGATTTCAGACTTAGCAGAGAACAGAGCATGGCAGTAAACGGAATTATGAAGGCATCTTGGTGAGCTTTATTCACTCATCACAAAGCAATGCATGACAAAACAAGCATACCTACAGGAATAATACATGTTTATGAAGCTAACCATGGCAAGAGCAAATATATAGCATGTATGGATCAACTACAACAACCTTCGCAAAATTGAATATCATGTTAAGAATCTGCCAGGAATATTTTATAGCAAAAGTAGAGCAAGCTTAAGACATTCTAGGGCAATCCATAATTACAAAGAGGGGCATGGATGGATAGAGCACAACTATATCTACAAAACATCCTTAATGAACATGCCCAAAAGAAGCATGGTTCTCTCTGTAGCCACAAGGATACATGCAACAAAATAACTGCAGTAACAGACTTGGTGAAAATCCTAAGTCCCTGAAATCAGAAACATCACGAAGCCTAGTTTGCATGCTTGTGCTAGTCACCACATAGATCACAAAAATACATGGCCTAAACCTCTGTAAATATGGCATGGCATAGATCAAAACACATGTAGAGCTCAAACTCATAAGGTGCACACATCAATTGCAACAAAAATAACAAATCACCAAGTTCTGATAAGTAACAGCAGTAAACATCATATAGCACTCTTGCACCAGAGATTGGGGCATCAAGATGGAGTCAAACGAGCATGGCACAATGGAACAAAATGAAGAGAATCTCGAGGCGAATATTTCGATATATTACACGAACGAAACGGAGCTATGGTCATGAAGTTAAATGCAATGAACAGAGCCACATATTGCAAATATTACAGGACTTGGAGAAAATCGGAGGGAGGGAAGAAGTCAACCTCTGGACAGATCTGGATCGGGCCGGCTCGGGCGCGCGTTCCTCGCCGGAAAAAGGGGCCGCGGTGGCCGGAGATGGAGAGGGGGAGGCGCCGGAGCACGGTGGGGCTCGGACGCCAACGGAGGAGCTCGGGCGCGGGCGACCGCGGGCGGAGGCGGGGCGCGCCGGGCGAGGTCGCCGGAGCGGCGAACGGAGGGAGCTCCGGTGGCGGGGTCCGGCGAAGATCCGGTGCGGCGACGGGCGACGGACGCGGTAGGGCGCGGGCGGTGGCGCGCCGGGCGACCGGGCCGCGGGGGCCTGCCCCGGGCCTGGCGGGCTTCGGCGGCGGGGCGGTGAAGTGGGCGCGGGACTGCCACGTGGCACGCCCCGGTTGGTTGCGGGCGGCGGCGCGTTTCGTCCGGCGCCGGGTGGACGTGTCCCGTGGCGCGAGGGAAGGGGAGACTAGGGTTTGAACCCGGATTTCGGAGGGGGAGGTGTTTATATAGGTAGAAGGAGCTAGGAGAGTCCAAATGGAGTGCGGTTTTTGCCCACACGATCATGATCGAACGACCGAGAGCATGGAGGGGACTTAGAGGGGTTATTGGACTGTTTGGAGGGGGTTTTGCTGCAACACACAAAAGGACTTTGCGGTTACCCGGTTAACCGTTGGAGTATCAAACGACCTCCAAATGGAACGAAACTTGACAGGCGGTCTACCGGTGGTATACCAAGGCCACTTGGCAAACCTCGGTCCATTCCGAGAACGTTTAACACCCGCTCACGAAAAGAAACAAGAGGACGCGTCGGTGCATGTGGGAGTGTCAGATTGCAAAACGGACAACGGGAAAAATGCTCGGATGCATGAGACGAACACGTATGCAAATGAGATGCACATGATGACATGATATGAGATGCATGACATGAAAAAAATGCAAAACGAAAACAAAACCCGACCACGGAGGGAATATCATAACACATAGCCGAAAACGGCAAGAGTTGGAGTTACAAATATGGAAAGTTACATCCGGGGTGTTACAAAACTCCACCACTACGAGAGGATCTCGTCCCGAGATCTAGGACTGAAAGAACTCCGAATATTCGGAACGGAGGTGGTCCTCGCGCTCCCAGGTGGCTTCTCGGTCGGAATGGTGCGACCACTTCACTTTCAGGAATTTGATAGACTTGTTGCGAGTCTTGCGCTCAGTTTCTTCAAGAATAGCAACGGGGTGCTCATGATAAGACAGATCTTCTTGGAGGTCAATCTCTTCAAAGTTGATGGTGCGCTCAGGAGTCTTGAAGCACTTGCGAAGCTGTGACACGTGGAACACATCGTGCACGTTCGCGAAGTTGGAGGGAAGCTCAAGTTGATATGCGAGGTCGCCTCTTTTGCCAATGATCTTGAAAGGACCCACGTATCTAGGGGCAAGCTTCCCTTTGATACCGAAGCGACGAGTGCCTTTCATTGGAGAGACACGAAGGTAGACATGGTCTCCGATATCGAAAGCCAAGTCAGGGTGCTTGTTATCATAGTAACTCTTCTGGCGCGATTGCGCGGCTTTGAGATTTTCACGGATGACTTTACACATTTCTTCAGCCTTTGTGATTAAGTCGTTGCCAAGAAGTTGGCATTCACCAGTCTCTGACCAATTGAGAGGAGTACGACACTTTCTTCCATATAGAATTTCGAATGGGGCCTTGCCCGAACTCGCTTGGAAGCTGTTGTTGTAGGAGAATTCGGCATATGGAAGACAATCTTCCCACTTCATGCCAAAGGAAATGACACAAGCCCTGAGCATATCTTCAAGGATTTGATTGACTCGCTCGACTTGGCCACTAGTTTGAGGATGGAAAGCTGTGCTGAAGCGAATGTTGGTGCCCATGGCCTTCTGGAAGGAGTCCCAGAACTTAGACGTGAAGATGCTTCCACGATCTGAAGATATCAATTGTGGAATGCCGTGCAAGGAGACAATCCTGGAGGTGTATAGCTCTGCCAACTGAGCTGCTGTGATAGATTCTTTGATTGGAAGGAAATGAGCCACTTTAGTAAGCTTGTCGATGACAACGAAGATAGCATCATTTCCGTGTTTGGACTTGGGAAATCCAGTCACGAAGTCCATTTCGATATGATCAAACTTCCATTCTGGGATAGCAAGAGGTTGGAGGAGACCAGCTGGTCGTTGGTGTTCTGTTTTCACCCTTCGACAGACATCACATTCATTCACGAATTGAGCGATTTCTCGCTTCATTCGAGTCCACCAATACGACTGCTTGAGGTCATGGTACATCTTCGTACTTCCAGGATGAATGGAAAGAAGAGAATTGTGCGCCTCGTTCATTATGACTTTCCTTAGATCACCTTTAGGAACCACAATCCGGTCCTCGAAGAATAAAGTGTCTCTGTCATCAATGTGATAGCACTTGTATTTGGAAAGACCCTTGTCAATACCACGTTTCACCTTCTTCACCATGGTATCCAGGAGTTGTGCCTCACGAATTTGATCTTCCAAAGTAGGAGAGACTATGAGGTTGGCAAAAAAGCCTTGAGGAACAACTTGGAGATTCAGCTTGCGGAAAACTTCACAAAGGTCTGGTTGGAAAGGCTTGAGAATTAAGCTGTTGCAATAAGCCTTCCTGCTCAAAGCATCTGCAATGACATTGGCTTTGCCTGGAGTATATTCAATACTCGGATTGTACTCTTAAATCATTTCGACCCAACGAGTTTGCCTGAGGTTGAGGTTGGGCTGAGTGAAGATGTACTTGAGACTCTTGTGATCGGTGAATATGTCCACTTTTCTTCCCAACAAGAGATGTCTCCATGTTATTAATGCATGGACAACTGCCGCCAACTCAAGATCGTGAGTGGGGTAGTTCTTTTCGTTGGGCTTCAACTGACGAGAGGTATAGGCCACAACTTTCTTCTCTTGCATTAACACAGCACCGAGACCTTGAAGAGAAGCATCACAGAAAACTTCAAATGGCTTGGATTCGTCAGGAGGAGTTAAGACAGGAGCTGTGACGAGTTTCTCTTTGAGAGTGTTGAAAGCAACGTCACACTCAGGAGTCCAGACATACTTCACATGCTTCTGGAGGAGGTTGGAAAGAGGCTTTGCAATCTTAGAGAAATTCTCAACGAATCTTCGGCAATAGCTTGCAAGACCAAGAAAACTGCGAAGCTGCTTGACATTCTGAGGAGGTTCCCAATTCACATTTGCAGACACCTTCTCGGGATTAACAGTGATGCTCTTGGCAGAGATGATATGACCAAGGTAAAGAACTTCATCAAGCCAAAACTCACATTTGAAAAACTTCGCATAGAATTGATACTCTCTGAGCTTGTCGAGCACCAATCGCAAATGTTTGGCATGATCCTTCTTATTCTTGGAGAAGACCGAGATATCATCGAGATACACCAGGACGAATTCATTGGTATAGGGGTTGAAGATGAAGTTCATCATTCGAGAGAATGTTGGAGGAGCATTGACAAGGCCGAAAGACATGACAGTATATTCATAAGAACCAAAGCTTGTTCTGAATGTTGTCTTGGGAATATCTTCTTCACGAATGCGAATCTGATGATAACCCATATAAAGGTCAAGCTTGGAGAATACTTTAGCACCTTTGAGTTGCTCAAATAGCTCATTGATGTTGGGAAGTGGATACTTGTTCTTGATTGTCTTCTTGTTCAATGGACGGTAGTCGACACAAAGTCGGTCCGTGCCATCCTTCTTCTGGACAAAAAGAACACCACAACCCCATGGAGATGAACTCGGTCTGATCAAACCTAGACGCTCTTGTTCATCGAGCTGTTTCTTCAATTCCTTCAGCTCCTTGGGTCCCAGCTTGTATGGACGCTTGCAAACGGGTTCAGTGCCGGGCTCAAGATCGATAACGAACTCAACTGGCCGGTGAGGAGGCATACCCAGAAGCTCTTCTGGAAAGACGTCTTGGTACTCACAAATGACTGGAATTTGAGAAATGGCATTCAACTCGCCCTTCTCATTGAGAGAAAACAACCGAATGGTTTCATCACGAGCGGCATAGATGATAACATCCTCAGAAGAGTGTGTCAATTGAATTTCCCTGGCAGCACAATCAAGTTGAGCCTTGTGCTTAGAAAGCCAGTCCATCCCGAGAATAAGATCAATAACCGAGTCACCAAGAACAATTGGTTTAGACAGAAATTTATAGTTTCCCATCTTGATGGAAACATCCGGGACACAATTATTAGATGTCATTTGCTTACCCGGGGACACAATCTTCAACGGGATAGGAATCTTTTCCGTTACAAACTCATGCTTGGCAACAAAAGGTCTTGAAATGAAAGAAAGAGATGCACCAGTATCAAATAAGACTTTTGCAGGAATATCATTAACTGAGAGATTACCCATTATCACATCAGTAGATTCCTCCGCTTGAGTTGCATTCATCATGTTCACCTTTGCAGACTTGGGATTATGCTTGACCACTGCATTGCTAGAAGATCTCATAGGAGGAGGAGGCGGAAGGCGCCTTTGGTTGAAGCATTTGTTAGCATAGTGACCTTTCTGCTGACACTTGTTGCAAGTCACCTCTGAGAGTGGATGATGATAAGGAGCATACGACTTTGGAGCTTGATTCTGAGACTTGTTCTGATAGCCAGGGTTGGATGAGTGGGAAGATCCATGGCCACCTTTGTTCTTCTGCTGGAAAGGCTGACGAAACGGAGGAGGAGGCAACCAGAACTTATGTTGCTTAGCAGTCACTAGTGAGGAAGAAGAAGACTGAACTGCGTCCCTGACTCTCTTCTTAGAAGCCTCACACTTGAGCTGAGCAGCCTCTTGCTTCAGTGTCATGTTGTAGAAATCATCATACTTGGCCGGCTCAAAAAGCACGAGAGACAATTGCAGATCTTCTCTGAGGCCACCTCTGAATTGATAGATCATGCTCTTTTCATCAGGAATGTCTTGCTTAGCGAAGCGAGCGAGTTTCTGAAACTGAGTATTGTATTGATACACGGACATGCTGCCTTGCTTGAGATTGCGGAACTCCTCACGCTTACTCTCAACAACACTTTGAGGAATGTGGTGAGCTTTGAAGTCTCGGCGGAAATCATCCCAGGTAATCACACGACCTCCTCTGGAATCTTTGTATTGTTGATACCACTCGGCAGCTTGATCCTTGAGTTGAAAAGAAGCGAACTTGACAAAGTCCTCAGGCCTGACATTGCTACATTCAAAATGCTTGTTGATGTCCACGAGCCAATCATCGGCATCTGTGGCCTCGGCACAGCAGCTAAAATACTTCGGCTGATTTGCGAGGAACTGGTTGAGGGTAGCGAAATGAGGTTGATTGTTGCCTTGGCCTTGATTTCCTTGATTGCCTTGCCCTTGGGTGCGTTCTTGCAAGAATTGCAAAATCATCTGAGCATTGGCGTTGGTGGCTGCCATGATAGCTTGCCATGCCTCCGGAGGCGGAGGTGGTGGCGGAGGGTTCGCTTGACTCCCCTCATTGCGTTCCGGATTCTGACGCGTTGGCGGAGCCATCCTAAAGAAGGTGACATCCGTTAGCATCTTGATAGACAAATAGACAAGTTGAATCAACGGATAGAAATTGCAACATATAGTCTTCACAATAAACATTCGAACGAGGATGAACGAATGAATTCCATAGTAAATCATCACACTTCCATTAAGGTGAGAAGCCACTTGATAAGAGATTGATGAATAAAATAAAAAGGTACGAGTGGAACAAATAAGTGGTAAGGATTACCCAATCACAAACCAAATATCTGCGGGAAGAAATGCTAAGAGCTACTTGAATCCCACCTATAAACTCCCGAAACCTTCTGGTTATGCAATCTGGTGTTGGGGATACAGGGGACACAAAATATATCACCCAAACTAGCAATCCCTAGATCCAGTTGTATCCATCCGTCAACACATAACCAAGAAACCTTCGGAAATCGTGTACCTCAACCTTCGAAAAGCATCCATTATATGAGTTATGGCAATACTCTGGAACTCCCGCCCCAGTACTGGGTGGCGTCGAGGTGATCTCACCAACAACTGCATAAAAGATATTTTCGATGTCGGCGAAAACTCAGGTATTCCAGAACTGCAACGATAAAATTGTGATGACAACACCTCGGAGGTCAACTCCCCGGGACACTGCCACAACCCCTAAATGTCAGGAGGCACCAAGAACAATGTTCTCGTCACAAAACCATCGGAACGATTCCAAGATACCCGCGTGATCCTAAAAATTTTTTTAGTGAAATTTGAGGAGAGAAGAGTCAAAACTTCTACGTCAGGAGACCTCACCAGAGCGACGAAGGGACTGAGGAGTAAAAAGAATCCTACTCTCCGATATATATAATCCTAAGACTCAAAACATTTTTGTTCTAGACTCAAAAACGCCAGCGATTCGATCAAGCAGGGGGCTCCTAAGTCGGGGTTGGCTCTGATTACCAACTTGTAACGCCCACGATGCGGCTATATCTCCCACGTGTCGAGGCACGACTTAGAGGCATAACCGCATTGTGGTATTGTCGCAAGAAGGGTTATCTTCACATAATCCCATGTAATGAACAAGAATGGGATAACGAGAGTTGGCTTACAATCGCCACTTCACACAATACATAAATATAATTCATACATCATCCAAAATCCACACATAGACCGACTACGGTTAAATCCAAATGAAAATAAGATAACCCCAAATGCTAGATCCCCGATCGTCCCAACTGGGCTCCACTACTGATCATCAGGAAAAGAAACATAGTAACGACCACGTTCCTCGTCGAACTCCCACTTGAGCTCGGTTGCGTCATCTGCACTGGTATCGTCGGCACCTGCAACTGTTTTGGTAGAATCTGTGAGTCATGAGGACTTAGCAATCTCACACCCGCGAGATCAAGACTATTTAAGCTTATAGGAAAGGATGGTGTAATGAGGTGGAGCTGCAGCAAGCACTAAGCATATATGGTGGCTAACATACGCAAATGAGAGCGAGAAGAGAAGCAACGCAACGGTCGCGAAGCTAGAAATGATCAAGAAGTGATCCTGAAAACTCCTTACGTTCATGCATAACTCAAACCGTGTTCACTTCCCGGACTCCGCCGAGAAGAGACCATCACGGCTACACACACGGTTGATGTATTTTAATTAAGTCAAGTGACAAGTTCTCTGCAACCGGACATTAACAAATTCCCATCTGCCTCATAACCGCGGGCACGGCTTTCGAAAGATAATACCCTGCAGGGGTGTCCTAACTTAGCCCATTATAAGCTCTCACGGTCAACGAACGATAAACCTTCTCCCAGGAAGACCCGATCAGTCTCGGAATCCCGGTTTAAAAGACATTTCGACAATGGTAAAACAAGACCAGCAAAGCCACCCGAATGTGCCGACAAATCCCGATAGGAGCTGCACATATCTCGTTCTCAGGGCACACCGGATGGGCAAGACGTCGGGTTGGCATAGACCCTGGTTGCCCAGGGGGCGCCGGACATCGCCCAGTTTGGGCCAGCACTCGAAGGAGCACTGGTCCGGGGGGTTAAATAAAGATGACCCTCGAGCTCACGAAAACCCAAGGGAAAAGGCTTAGGTGGAAAATGGTAAAACTAAGGTTGGGCCTTGCTGGAGGAGTTTTATTCAAGGCGAACTGTCAAGGGGGTCCCATAAATCACCCAACCGCATAAGGAACGCAAACTCAAGGAACATAATACCGGTATGACGGAAACTAGGGCGGCAAGAGTGGAACAAAAACACCAGGCATAAGGCTGAGCCTTCCACCCTTTTAGCAAATATATAGATGCATTAATTAAATAAGATATATTGTCATATTCCAAAATATCCATGTTTCAACATGGAACCAACTTCAACTTCACCTGCAACTAGCAACGCTATAAGAAGGGCTGAGCAAAAGCGGTAACTTAGCCAAACAACGGTTTGCTAGGAAAAGATGGTTAGAGGCTTGGCATGGCAATATGGGAGGCATGATATAGCAAGTGGTAGGTAGCGCAGCATAGCAATAGAACGAACAACTAGCAAAGCAAAGATAGAAGTGATTTCGAGGGTATGGTCATCTTGCCTGCAAAGTTCTCAGAGTTGTCGAAAGCTTGATCCTCGTAAGCGTACTCAATAGGTTCCTCGTTCACGTACTCGTCTCCCGACTCTACCCACAGCAAGAACACAACCAATAGAACCACAATCATTCACGGGAAAAGCACAAGCGACATGATGCAATACATGAATGATATGCGAGATATGATATGGGATGCGTATGCGTGCTTCGGAAGAAAAAAGGATGAACAAGGCAATAACTTGGCAAACCAAGTATGCCACTGGAAAGATGAGATGATTTCGGTCGAAATCGATATAAAGATCACCGGAAACGGATGCACGGTTTGCAAAAGGCAAGCAAAACAAGAATGACACGAATCTGTGATTAACTGCATGATAGCACTTAGAATACAACAAGTAACTATGCTACAGCCCTCCAACATAGCAACAAAGCATATGAAAGTAATCTACAGGAGATGCTTGACAAAATATGAACAGTGAGCTACGGCTAGATCACAAAATAACAGGTTCAAACAAGCATGGCAAAAGTGCAAAAGATATCAGGATCACAGACTTGGTGAAATTACTGGACATGGCTGAAACAGCATCAGGTAGCCATGTTCAGAGCAAGCAATCAACATTCTAAAGGAACTTAACATAGCAAAACAAGGCATGGCATGAATCTACTAAATGCATAGAACAAAAGTTCCTTACTGACCAAGAGCTAAAAGGGCACAGAAGATATGATGGCACCCATGTAAACATAGCAAGTTTCGTTAACAGATTTCAGACTTAGCAGAAAACAGAGCATGGCAGTAAACGGAATTATGAAGGCACCTTGGTGAGCTTGATTCACTCATCACAAAGCAATGCATGACAAAAAAAGTATACCTACAGGAAAAATACATGTTTACGAAGCTAACCATGGCAAGAGCAAATACATAGCATGTATGGATCAACTACAACAACCTTGGCAAAATTGAATATCATGTTAAGAATCTGCCAGGAATATTTTATAGCAAACGTAGAGCAAGCTTAAGACATGCTAGGGCAATCCATAATTGCAAACAGAGGCATGGATGGATAGAGCACAACTATATCTACAAAACATCCTTAATGAACATGCCCGAAAGAAGCATGGTTCTCTCTGTAGCCACAAGGATACATAGCAACAATATAACTGCAGTAACAGACTTGGTGAAAATCCTAAGTCCCTGAAATCAGAAACATCACGAAGCCTAGTTTGCATGCTTGTGCTAGTCACCACATAGATCACAAAAATACATGGCCTAAACCTCTGTAAATATGGCATGGCATAGATCAAAACACATGTAGAGCTCAAACTCATAAGGTGCACACATCAATTGCAACAAAAATAACAAATCACCAAGTTCTGATAAGTAACAGCAGTAAACATCATATAGCACTCTTGCACCAGATATTGGGGCATCAAGATGGAGTCAAACGAGCATGGCACAATGGAACAAAATGAAGAGAATCTTGAGGCGAATATTTCTATATATTACACGAATAAAACGGAGCTATGGTCACGGAGTTATAATGCAATGAACAGAGCCACATATTGCAAATATTACGGGACTTGGAGAAAATCGGAGGGAGGGAAGAAGTCAACCTCTGGACAGATCTGGATCGGGCCGGCTCGGGCGCGCGTTCCTCGCCGGAAAAAGGGGCCGCGGCGGCCGGAGATGGAGAGGGGGAGGCGCCGGAGCACGGTGGGGCTCGGACGCCGGCGGAGGAGCACGGGCGCGGGCGACCGCGGGCGGAGGCGACGTGCGGCGGCGGGGCGCGCCGGGCGAGGTCGCCGGAGCGGCGAACGGAGGGAGCTCTGGTGGCAGGGTCCGGCGAAGATCCGATGCGGCAGCGGACGACGGACGCGGGAGGGCGCGGGCGGCGGCGCGCCGGGCGACCGGGCCGCGGGGGCCTTCCCCGGGCCTGGCGGGCTTCGGCGGCGGGGCGGTGAAGTGGGCGCGGGACTGCCACGTGGCGCGCCCCGGTTGGTTGCGGGCGGCGGCGCGTTTCGTCCGGCGCCGGGCGGACGTGTCCGGCGGCGCGAGGGAAGGGGAGACTAGGATTTGAATCCGGATTTAGGAGGGGGAGGTGTTTATGTAGTTAGAAGGAGCTAGGAGAGTCCAAATGGAGTGCGGTTTTCGCCCACACGATCGTGATCGAACGACCGAGAGCATGGAGGGGACTTAGAGGGGTTATTGGACTGTTTGGAGGGGGTTTTGCTGCAACACACAAAAGGACTTTGCGGTTACCCGGTTAACCGTTGGAGTATCAAACGACCTCCAAATGGAACGAAACTTGACAGGTGGTCTACCGGTGGTATACCAAGGCCACTTGGCAAACCTCGGTCCATTCCGAGAACGTTTAACACCCGCTCACGAAAAGAAACAAGAGGGACGCGCCGGTGCATGTGGGAGTGTCGGATTGCAAAACGGACAACGGAAAAAATGCTCGGATGCATGAGACCAACACGTATGCAAATGAGATGCACATGATGACATGATATGAGATGCATGACATGAAAAAAATGCAAAACAAAAACAAAACCCGACCACGGAGGGAATATCATAACACATAGCCGAAAATGGCAAGAGTTGGAGTTACAAATATGGAAAGTTACATCCGGGTTGTTACATGAAGTTACATGAGCATCATCATTAGCTTCTTCACTAATTGGTGTAGTAGTCACAGGAACTGATTTCTGTGATGAACTACTTTCCAATAAGGGAGCAGGTACAGTTACCTCATCAAGTTCTACTTTCCTCCCACTCACTTCTTTCGAGAGAAACTCCTTCTCTAGAAAGGATCCATTCTTAGCAACGAATGTCTTGCCTTCGGATCTGTGATAGAAGGTGTACCCAACAGTCTCCTTTGGGTATCCTATGAAGACACGTTTCTTCGATTGGGTTCGAGCTTATCAGGTTGACGCTTTTTCACATAAGCATCGCAGCCCCAAACTTTAAGAAACGACAACTTGGGTTTCTTGCCAAACCACAGTTCATAAGGTGTCGTCTCAACGGATTTAGATGGTGCCCTATTTAACGTGAATGCAGCCGTCTCTAAAGCATAACCCCAAAACGATAGCGGTAAATCAGTAAGAGACATCATAGATCGCACCATATCTAATAAAGTACGATTACGACGTTCGGACACACCATTACGCTGTGGTGTTCCGGGTGTCGTGAGTTGCGAAACTATTCTGCATTGTTTCAAATAAGAACCAAACTCATAACTCAAATATTCTCCTCCATGATCAGATCATAGAAACTTTATTTTCTTGTTACGATGATTTTCCACTTCACTCTGAAATTCTTTGAACTTTTCAAATGTTTCAGACTTGTGTTTCATCAAGTAGATATACCCATATCTGCTCAAATCATCTGTGAAGGTCAGAAAATAATGATACCCGCCGCGAGCTTCAATATTCATCGAACCACATACATCAGTATGTATGATTTCCAATAAATCTATTGCTCGCTCCATTGTTCCGGAGAACGGAGTTTTAGTCATCTTGCCCATGAGGCATGGTTCGCAAGTACCAAGTGATTCCAAAAGTCCATCATATGGAGTTTCTTCATGCGCTTTACACCAATATGACCCAAACGGCAATGCCACAAATAAGTTGCACTATCATTATCAACTCTGCATCTTTTGGCTTCAATATTATGAATATGTGTATCACTACTATCGAGATTCAACAAAAATAGACCACTCTTCAAAGGTGCATGACCATAAAATATATTACTCATATAAATAGAACAACCATTATTCTTAGATTTAAATGAATAACCGTCTCGCATCAAACAAGATCCAGATAAGTTCATGCTTAACGCTGGCACCAAATAACAATTATTCAGGTCTAAAACTAATCCCGAAGGTAGATGTAGAGGTAGCATGCCAACGGCGATCACATCGACTTTGGAACCATTTCCCACGCGCATCGTCAGCTCGTCCTTAGCCAATCTTCGCTTGATCCGTAGTCCTTGTTTCGAGTTGCAAATATTAGCAACAGGACCAGTATCAAATACCCAGGTACTACTGCGAGCATTAGTAAGCTACACATCAATAACATGTATATCACATATACCTTTGTTCACCTTGCCATCCTTCTTATCCGCCAAATACTTGGGGCAGTTCCGCTTCCAGTGACCAGTCCCTTTGCAGTAGAAGCACTCAGTCTCAGGCTTAGGTCCAGACCTGGGCTTCTTCACTTGAGCAGCAACTTGCTTGTCGTTCTTCTTGAAGTTCCCCTTCTTCCCTGTACCATTTTTCTTGAAACTGGTGGTGTTGTTGACCATCAACACTTGATGCTCCTTCTTGATTTCTACCTCCGCAGCCTTTAGAATTGCGAAGAGCTCGGGAATCATCTTATCCATCCCTTGCATGTTATAGTTCGTCACGAAGCTTTTGTAGCTTGGTGGCAGTGATTGAAGAACTCTGTCAATGACACTATCAACCGGAAGATTAACTCCCAGCTGAGTCAAGTGATTATGATACCCAGACATTTTGAGTATATGCTCACTGACAGAACTATTCTCCTCCATTTTGCAGCTATAGAACTTATTGGAGACTTCATATCTCTCAATCTGGGCATTTGCTTGAAATATTAACTTCAACTCCTGGAACATCTCATATGCTCCATGACGTTCAAAACGTCGTTGAAGTCCCGGTTCTAAGCCGTAAAGCATGGCACACTGAACTATCGAGTAGTCATCAACTTTGTTCTGCTAGACGTTCATAACATCTGGCGTTGCTCCTGCAGCGGGTTTGTCACCTAGCAGTGCTTCCAGGACGTAATTCTTCTGTGCAGCAATGAGGATAATCCTCAAGTTACGGACCCAGTCCGTGTAATTGCTACCATCATCTTTCAACTTAGCTTTCTCTAGGTGTTGAGGATATAACCATTAGAGTCACCCACCCAGGAGGGGCCGGGTTACGTCATAATGATCATCACGTGAAGCCCAGTACCAAGCTTGAGGATGGCGGTTCAGTAATGGGCTTAAGACCCGGAGGCGGCTTAAGGCCCGTAGTGATAAACCGCCGTTATGGCAAGACTTGTAGTGTAAGGCAAGAATAGTTAAGAGTCCGAGCCGGACACTATTATAAGCCGGCTGGGACTCTGAGAGCCACTGGGCGTCAACCTCTCTATATAAAGGGACGACCCGGCGGCGGTTCAGGACAAGCAACATCAGATCGATAGCCGGGCATAGCAGTTAAGCTCCCTGGTCATCGAAACCCTAAGTAATTCCACCTCAACTGGAGTAGGCTTTTACCTTCACCGTAAGGGGCCGAACCAGTATAATCCTCGTGTCCTTTGTCCCGTTTAACCCCTTTAAGCTTCCTAGCTGCGATGGCTCCACGACTAAGTCCTTGCACAAGGACATCTGCCGTGACAATTCCACGACAGTTGGCGCCCACCGTGGGGCCAGCGCACGGTGGATTTGAGTTCTTGAAGGGCAGCTTCGAAGGGCTCAAGGGATACGCTGTGGGCCGGATGACCAAGAGTCGTCGCGGCAAGCTCTACATCGACGATGCAAGCTGGGGCCCCGACGCCGGCTCAATCGAGTACGGGTATCGAGTCCCCTTCTGCGGAATCCACGTTTTCATTGGCAAGATTGGCGAGCCGGGCCCTGAGCCGAACCTCTGCGCCGACCTCATCGAGACGGCTCAGCGTGCGAGACCCGCCCGGACTCTGCCTGCCTTGAAGCGTGCTTTCGTGGGATGTGTCCATGGAGGACTCTCTGAAGGATCTGGATCTAGCAATGAGACGGCCGCTCGCTCTGACGGCGAGTAGTCCACGGATGAGACCAACTCGTTATACCAGCTTCAAGATGGCAGGCTCAGGGGTTGTTTCGATGGCGACAGTATTCCGGACCCCTTTGAGCCGTCGAGCCGGGTTGGAATCTTCATGGCCGGTGCACAACCTGTTCAAAACTCCGCCACTGGGGCAGGAGGCCCTGTGCACTCGTCGGCTCAGGTGCTGATGGATCTCACAGACAAGATGACGGCCCTGTTAACCGGTACGGTCGCCCCAGCGGATCAAGCTCAACATGATGCGGAGGTGCCATAGCTAAAGTTGGATATAGCAAGAGCCAAGGAAGATCTGGCAGCGGAAGGGATCACGATGGCTGCAGAGCGAGCGGCTCTCGACGCCCAGACTCAGCTGATTCAGGCGCAATCTTTCCGGCTCATGATGGATCAGAACGCATCCAATGAGATCATGAGAAGGAGGCATCAGAAGGCTCAATCTCGACTCCCTCCGGTTTACGATCCTCGAAACCTCTTCAACACGCCTGGTGCAGGCCCCAGTAACCCGCCGGGGACCATGGCACCCGGGGCTGGAACGCCGATTCAGCCACAAGTGATGGGGCCTCCCCGTGTGAACACTACCCCGCCTCAGTATGTGCCGATACCACCGGGTCATTATGCCAACCCATTGGAAAACATGATCGCCGCAGCGGCGCGACTGGCGGCTCTTCCAATCGAGGGCGACTCTCCAACGGCGGTCGAAACCCGCCGGGTCAGAGAACTTCTTCAGACGGCTCTGGCGCAACAGGAGGCATACTCATATAGCCGGGACAGGATTCATTCAACCCCTCGTCCAAACCGGAGCCCAAGTTATAGCAGGCACATGATCTCAGCGACCGGCTCAAGCAACGTCCGGCGCCGTGACTTGCCAGCTGGCCACGGCCCGGCACATAATGTAGCCATTAACATGGTAGACCATGACAGAGCACGACAAGAGGCGGAGCCGGCGGCTCAGTTGACAGCTTACCAGCCACTCCCGGCTTATCCGACGGCTTCTATCGTCGCGGGTATACCTACGAGGACCGGAGGCGTCCCTTGTCTAGTGCCGGCTCTCCGTAATGAACGTTTTCCCAAGGATTTCAAAGGACCTAGGAAGGTACATAATTACACGGCTGATTTACAACCCGGAGCATGGATCGAGAGCTACGAGATGGCTATGGAGTTACTGGAGGTTAGTGAAGCAACAATGGCCAAATACTTCACCATGATGTTGGATGGGACTGCCCGCACTTGGTTGAAAGGACTGCCGCCTAACTCCATCGGGTCATGGGCAGAGCTAAAAGCCCGGTTTATCCAAAACTTCAAAGATACATGTAGGCAATCTATGTCCATTGTGGATTTGACTAACTGCAAACAGCAAGAGGGCGAGTCTACAACTCATTGGGTTCGCCGGGTCAAAGAGATAATACATTCATCTGATAAGATGGATGCCGGCTCTGTAGTCTTAATGTTGGAGCAGAATTGTCGTTTTGCGCCCCTGAAGATGAAGCTCGGGTGGCTCAAGCGCGATTGCAATGATATGGGTACGCTGATGGCGGCTCTGGTCAAGTACGCCGACTCTGATAATACCAAGGATCCCACGTCGGATGATGAAAGGACAGGGAAGGGAAAGCGGAATGGCAAGGGCAAGGGCTCTCAGCATAACCGGCGAACCAGGGAGGTAACAAGCGTAAGGCTGATGGCAGTGTGGAGTTTGTGGCCAATGCCAATGCGCAGGGTAACAACCACCGACGTAAGGGGAGACCACCTCCCCGAGCCGGCGGGTCAGGCCCGACGCTTGAGCAATTGTTGAATGAGCCCTGTCCAAGGCATGGCTCTAGGGATAAGCCGGCCACTCATCTATGGAAAGACTGCGCAATCATGAAAGCCTTCAAAAATTCCAACGCTTTTAATGGCAACAATGGGCAGGGCGGCGGCTCAGGAGCCGGCGGCTTTCATGGCCCGGGCGGCGGCTCAAATTCCAATTCTCAGAATTTTCAAGGGGGCTTTAATCAGCAGTCTGGCCAGGGTAATCAGCAGCAGCAGGGGGGATACCAGACCAATCCAAAGCAGCTTAATGGTGGGCAGTATCATGTGTTTACTACCAGTCTGTGCAAGCGAGACCAGAAGCTTCATAAGAGGGCTGTAAATGCTGTTGAGCCGGCGGTTCCCCGTTATTTGAGATGGTCTGAACAACCTATTGTGTGGAGTAGGGAAGATCACCCTCCCCGGGTTGATAATCCGGGTCACCTGGCCTTGGTGGTGGCTCCTCAGGTTGGAGGGTACAAATTCACTAAAGTGCTCATGGACGGAGGCAGCAGTATCAACATCCTCTATTATGAGACCTTCTGTCGTATGGGACTAACTGATAAAAACCTCAGCCAGTCCAACACTGTTTTTCATGGGGTGGTGCCTGGTAAGTCGGCGTACCCAGTCGGTAAGATCGAGCTGGAAGTAGCTTTTGGAGATGAGTACAACTACAGAGCGGAAAAACTGACGTTTGAGGTGGTTAAAATAAGAAGCCCGTACCATGCTCTATTTGGGCGGCCAGCTTACGCCAAGTTCATGGCGCGGCCATGTTACGTGTATTTGCAGCTCAAGATGCCGGGACACAATGGGACCATTACGGTTCATGGCAGCCGAAAGATAGCCTTGGAATGTGAGGAAGGTGACGCTGCTTATGCTGAGTCTGTTTGTGCGACAATGGAATTGAAGTTTTACAAGGATAGTGTTGACCCGGCAGATGTGACGTCTTTGAAAAAGCCAACCACAGAGCATGAGCCGGCAATGAAATTTAAGTCAGCGGATGAGACTAAACTTGTTGATTTTGTTCCAGGTGACTCATCTCAGCAGTTCAGCATCAGTGTCAATCTGGATCCGAAATAGGAAGGCGCGCTCATCGAGTTCATCCGTGAGAATAGGGACATCTTTGCATGGAAACCTTCTGACATGCCGGGTGTACCTAGAGAACTCGCTGAGCACACCCTTAATATTGATCCGAAATTTAAGCCGGTCAGGCAATTCCTCTGGCGGTTTAATGAGGAGAGGCGGAAAGCCATTGGTGAGGAGGTAGCCCGGCTCTTGGCGGCCGGGTTTATTGTTGAAGTTTTTCATCCAGAATGGTTAGCTAACCCGGTGCTCGTGCTCAAGAAGAACGGCACCTGGCGGATGTGTGTGGACTATACGGATTTAAACAAAGCTTGTCCGGCTGATCCTTTTGCTCTCCCCCGTATTGATCAAATTATTGATGCTACGGCGGGTTGTGAGCGTTTAAGCTTTTTGGATGCTTACTCTGGATACCATCAGATCAAAATGGCAGTTAAGGATCAGGAGAAGACGGCGTTCATCACTCCCTTTGGAGCCTTCTGTTATGTGTCTATGCCTTTTGGGCTCAAGAGTGCACAGGCGACTTACCAGCGTTGTGTACAGAATTGTCTTCATAACCAGATTGGGCGCAACGTTCATGCCTATGTGGATGACATCGTGGTTAAATCCAGGGAGAAGGAGACCTTGATAGATGATCTGAGAGAGACCTTTGATAATCTCCGGGTCTACAAGATGATGCTTAACCCGGCCAAGTGTGTTTTTGGTGTTCCCGCACGCAAGCTCTTGGGTTTTCTGGTTTCTCACAGAGGCATTGAAGCTAACCCGGAAAAGATCAAGGCAATCACCTCTCTGGCTAAGCCGGCGTGCATAAACGACGTCCAGCGTCTGGCGGGTCGCATCACTGCTTTGAGCCGGTTTATAAGCCGGTTGGGTGAAAAGGCCATGCCACTGTACCAGATGATGAAGAAAACAGATGACTTTATCTGGAATGATGCTGCTAATGCTGCTTTTGAGGATTTGAAAAGACAGCTAGCTGAGCCACCAGTCCTTGCTGCTCCTGTTGACAAGGAGCCTTTATTGCTGTATGTAGCCGCTAACACACGAGCCGTCAGTGTGGCTGTGGTGGTGGAGCGTAAGGAAGCGGGTAAGGAGTATCCGGTTCAGCGGCCGGTGTACTACGTCAGCGAAGTACTCATTGAGTCCAAACAACGGTATCCACATTGGCAGAAGCTTGTTTATGGGGTATTCATGGCAAACCAGAAGCTTAAGCATTATTTCCAGGGTCACCCTATCACTGTGGTTAGTTTTGCTCCCCTAGGAGATATCATCCAAAACAGAGAAGCCACAGGAAGAGTTGCTAAGTGGGCTATAGAACTTGGGCCTCATGGTCTAAAATACGTGCCGCGCACTGCTATCAAATCTCAAGCATTGGTGGATTTCATCAATGATTGGACAGAGCTGCAGGTGCCTGAAGAGAAACCGGATAATACATACTGGACTATTCACTTCGACGGGTCCAGGCAATTGGAGGGCTCGGGGGCTAGAGTTGTATTAGCTTCCCCTCGAGGTGACAAGTTTTGCTATGTGCTACGGTTGATGTTTCCCTGTACTAACAATGCAGCTGAGTACGAGGCCTTGCTCCATGGTCTTCGGATGGCTAAGGAGATGAGCTTAAGCCGGGTAAGGTGCTTTGGCGACTCAGATTTAGTGGCCCAACAAGTGTCAGGCAAGTGGGATTCCAAGGAACCCCTCATGGCGGCTTATCGCCGCGAAGTTGATGCCATTGCTGGACATTTTCAGGGTTACCAAGTAGAGCACATTGATCGCAGGAAGAACGAGGCGGCTGATGCATTAAGCCGGCTGGGCTCTCAGCGAAAACCGGTGCCGCCTAATACTTTCTTGGACATTTTGCATAACCCTTCTGTTAAGTTGCCTACAGAGGAAGACTTGGTTGTTCCTGACCTGGAAGCATAGTTGGTGGCGGCTCTCCACATTATCCCAGATTGGACAGTACCATACTTGGCATACATGACCCGGGGAGAATTTCCTGAGGATGAAACTTTGGCCAGACAAATAACCCGGCGGTCTAAGTCAATGATAATTATCAATGGCGACCTGCATCGTCGCAGTGTCACTGGAACTTTCCAGCATTGTGTTTCCCCTGAGGAAGGTCAAGAAATTTTACATGAGATTCACGAGGGGGATTGTGGCCATCATGCCGGCTCAAAATCCCTTGTGGCCAAGGCTTTTCGTCATGGTTTTTATTGGCTGACGGCTCATGCTGATGCAGAGGACTTGGTCAGTAAATGTGATGGTTGTCAGAGGTTCTCACGACGGGCTCATGTGCCGGCTCAAGAGTTGAGGATGATTCCAATCACTTGGCCATTTGCGGTCTGGGGGCTTGATATGATTGGGCCTTTTAAAAGGTCCAAGGATAAGAAGACCCACCTCTTGGTGGCGGTCGACAAGTTCACAAAGTGGGTTGAGGCAGAGCCAGTTAGTAAGTGTGACGCAGCCACAGCGGTTCAGTTCATGAAAAGGGTGATATTTCGCTTTGGTTTTCCACACAGCATTATAACTGACAATGGCACCAATCTGTCTAAGGGTGCCATGGAGGAATTTTGTCAACGAGAGCGTATTCAGCTCGATGTTTCATCAGTGGCTCACCCTTAATCCAATGGTCAGGCTGAGAGAGCCAATCAGGAGATCTTGAAGGGCATCAAGCCCCGGCTTTTGGTCCCTTTGCAACGGACGCTGGGTTGTTGGGTAGAGGAGTTACCTTCCGTGTTATGGAGCATCAATACTACTCCTAACAGGTCTACGGGTTACACACCTTTCTTCATGGTTTACGGAGCTGAGGCGGTCCTCCCTAGCGACATCCGTCATGACTCGCCTCGAGTGGCGGCTTATGTCGAGGCGGATAATGAGCAGGCGCGTCAAGAAGCTCTTGACTTGTTGGATGAACAACGTGACGTAGCAGCAGCTCGCTCGGCGATTTACCAACAAGACCTGCGCCGCTATCACAGCCGCGGGGTTAAGTCCCGGGCCTTTCAGGAAGGTGATTTGGTGCTCCGGCTCATCCAGGATCAAACAGATGCGCACAAGTTATCCCCACCTTGGGAAGGGCCCTTTGTGGTCAGCAAGAACTTGCACAACGGGTCATACTACCTTATTGATGTTCGGGAGCACAAAGATTCACGTTGTCGGAGGAGGAGACCCGCCGGCCGTGGAACATAGCTCAGCTTAGGCCTTATTACATTTGAGCCACCGGCTCTCATAATGTACATATTTCTATAGCCATGTATATATTGTGATAAGTAATAAAGCTGGACCTCGGTCCTTTCCTTTCCTCCAAAGGTAAATGTATCATTGTTATTTTCATTGGAACATTACATGGCCATTTGGAGGTTGATCCAGCTCATGGTTGTATTCGAATCTAGCCGCCAAAAATATGGTCACTTGGGGGCTTCCTGTTCAAACATAGGTCGTATCCGAACCAAAGAGAACATAGCTGTCGATACCCACTTGATTGGCAAATTGCCGAGCTCATTGGGGAGTTTTTCTTGATCATATTTGAATCATAGCTCAACCCCCTTTGGGAATCGACGTGGATCGTATTTGAATCAGCGTCGTTAAACAACTCTCAAGGTCATTTGGGGGCTTCCTGTTCAAACATAGGTCGTATTCGAACCAAAGAGAGCATAGCTGTCGGTACCCTCTTGATCGGCAACGCCAAAGCCACTGGGGGCTATATGATCGCATTCGAATCTTAGCTTAACCCCTTTGGGACGGTTCTCTGGTCGTATTCAAATCAGAAGCCCCTAAGTTTTTTGATCTCTTGGTTTGCAACAAATTCTTTTGATCATATCAAAAGTGTTCAAGGTTGGCTCTTTTTCCACCGGCTTAACTTTGATTAATAATGTTGATAGCACACAATAAGCATTATAGGTGCTGGTGAACCGGAGTTGAGTTCTCAACCTTATTATTTGGGTTACATAAACCGGAAGTGTACTTGAAGGCTTGCAGCCGCCTAGAGACTTGTGATTTGTTTTCTATGCAGGACAATTAAAGACAGCTCTTTAAGCTTAAGGAAAGCAAATTATCACACATAACCCGGAGGAATATAAAAGAGCAGCCTAAACAGAGATGAGCGCTGCACATGTGCACGATGGCACGACAAAATTAAGTGTTTGTCCTACTCTATTACAGGACTCCCCGAGTCCAAAAGGTGAGGCATTGTTTTTAAGGCATAACCATAAGCCGCCTACGAAATTAAAGTGCTTGTTGGGTTGAAGCTTCCGGCTCATCCCTCTCCGCTCCTTCGGTTGTTTCCATGACCTGGAAGGTTGATGATTTCCAGTCAATGCCGCTCAAAGCTTCAAACTGAGCCTCATCATCAATTAACCCGGCCGGGTCAACTTCAGGGGCGAAGGTATGCTTACGAGTTGGCGGAATCAGGTTGACTGCCTCATAGCGTGGTGTTGGGATTCTGATTCTCCGCGTCATAGCCCGGCTGATATTTGGTAAGATCTGTGTCATTGCCAATCAAAGTGGCCACAGGGCGTACGCTCTTCACACAGGCGGCGAAGTCCTTCTGGTCAAAGGGGGTGACGTCTTCCTTCAAGCTGGGATACCCAAGGGCGATGTCGGCCGGCTCTAGCTCCGGTAGAAACGCCTTGGCCCGGCTCAGAGCGGCTATGGCTCCGGCTCTTGCAGAAGCCCGTCTCAGCTCTTGGAAGCGCTGAGGAAGTACGGCAAGCCGCTTGAGTACATCTGCCAGGTGAGTGGGAACTTCATTGGACAGAGCCACAATGGCTAAAGCACGTTGTGACCTGGTGTAAAGTTGCTCTACCAAGGTGTAAACCGCCTTCAGCTTAGTCAGCACGCTCTGGTTGAGATTGGAACTCCTGGGACCTGCATTACAAAGTCAAGTGAGCTGTTGGCAATTGAGATGTTTATGGGAACTAAACGATGTAAACTGATTAGAAATTTACCAAAGATTGCGGAGACCATCTGAGAGACATGGCGTTTTAAGCCGGATAGCTCGGCGGTTCTTTCAGTAAGAGTGGCCTCCGCTTGTTCGGCCCGGCTGAGCAAAGCAGCTTTTTCATCTGCCCAGGCTTTCCTTTCTGCTTCAAACTTTTTCTTCAGTTTCTCTTGTGCGGATACACTGAGTTCAAATTTGGAGTTGGCTTTTTGGGTTTCGCTCTCCTGGGTCTTCAGGCGGCTCTTCAGATCAGAGATTTCCGATTCAAATTTCTTACAGGCGGCCTGTACAAATTCCAGGTTACAGTTAAGGTGATTATAATGCAATATTAAGTCCCAAGCACTTTGCAAGCAAAGACACTTGGCACTTGGGGACTAAGGTATGCTGAAAGGCTCTATCTACAGTGTCGGTTCATGTAAGTAAGTCCCAGGCACTTTGCAGGCAAAGGTACTCGGCACTTGGGGGCTAATGTGTAAAGTTGCTCAACTACTTGATTAACATAAGGTAAAGACCGGTTCAATTATGTTGTTTAATCCGGCCCGTGAGTGCTACCAGGTAAGCTGGTTTTCTTGCAGTAATTATTAAGCCGGTATTAAGTCTACAACATATTCCATCATAAGTAATAGACTTGGGGGCTGGCATGGTAAGGATGACTATGGAGTAAGCAAGGGAGTCGTACCTCAGATTTTTGCTGTATTTGCTTCACCATGTCAATCTCCAGGTCCCGGCTGCTGTGCACTTGACCAATATAGCCAGCGACAATATCTCCAATGCTCAGATTGGCATAGTTAGTAATGTCCAGCCTAGCTCTGCGGCGTTCCAGAAGTTCCTCCTTGGCAGAGCACCTAGCCAGCACGGTGGGTCTTCCCGGTTCAACAAATTCGGTCCGGGTAATCACCACGTTCGGGTCATCAGGATGAGCCGGGCTGGGGATCTCCGGGTTATCAGAACCCTCCATAACTTGCTCATCAGATGGGGCAGTGGTGGTTTCCGGAGCTGGTGCAGACGGCGGCTCAGGGGCAGAGGCATCAGGTTCAGTCAAGACCGGCTCTTCGGCCGGCTTACTTTTCTTCGCCCTCTTGCTGGGCTTTACTTGTATACTGAAAGTCAAAGGGTTAGTGCAAAAACATGAGTAAGATAAGCACAAAAGAAGCTGGCTATCATTACCCGGGTGCGGTTTTGAAGGCCGGCAAGTTAGATTGCATGGAGTCGCCGGAGGAAGATGAAGTTCCCTGATAGTTTGAATCAGAAGAATTGAGTGGTTGACGAGTGACGCTCGCCAAAGGATGAAAAGGATATAAGTCGGAGATAACCTCGGTCCGGCGCTTCCTTGATGCTTCGGATAAGCCGGAGGAAAGGTCTGCGTCCTTGCAATTCCGGGTATGCCTCCAACTCTCATGAATCTGTCGCTTCAAAAGAAATTGAGGATCTTGATAAGCTAAAGGATGTGAAAATCTTACTTTCCGGGTTACTCTTCGGACTTTCAGTCTTGGCAAGGGCTCCGAGTCGGAGGAAAGTATAGTTACCTCTTCAATCACCGGGTTACTCGCTCCGGTATCCTCCTGCTGATAATCAGTGTCAATAAGATGGTTAAAAAAGGAGCCTAAAGAATCAAGGGCTACCTCTGACTCGGAGGTGTCTTCCAGGTGAAGCAGGTCCGAGGCGCTAGGCTTACTCCCCTTCTTGCAGGGAGCGGCTCTCCTGGCGGCTTTTTTAACCTTCCTGGCTTTCTTAGCAGCTTCATGGTCATACCTGACCTTCCAGAATTTGTCATTAGCCTGTAAAATACAACGAAGGTTTTTTGAAGTTAAGACGAAAATTGTTAAAATGAAAAGTAAGGTGTTCAGGTCAATAGCTTACCGCCAGGGCCGGGTTAGCCTTGCAGAAGGGGCTTAGGCCTGTCCTCCCGCAATATGCTAAGCTCTCGTTCAGAAGAGACTTGGTCGTGTCATCAACAACGTCCTCAGGTAAGTCATCGGGGCTGTGCCGAAGAGGATCATCCTTCCGGCCTGTGTAATCACACATTAAGCCGGGGCGGCGGCTTAGAGGAATCACCCGCCAAGCAATCCAGACCCGGACCAGATCAATGCCGTTTAGGCCGTTTCCCAGAAGAGCTTTGATTTTGTTGATGGTGGGAATAAGCGGTTGACGCTCAGCTTGAGATAATTTGTCTGGCAGGGGGTGATTTGACTCCAGATGCAGGGCGCGAAAGCCGGGCAGAGGGTTCTCATCAGCCGGAGAAGTATCTTGGCAGTAGAACCATGTCTGGTTCCAGTCCTTCGGGTGGCTTGGCGGCTCAACATAAGGAAAGAGACAATCTCTCCGTCGTTGGATTGAGATTCCACCAAGTTCCAAGCTAGGCCCGTTGGCACATTCATTCTGGCGGTTCAGGTAAAATAACTCCCTTCAGAGTAGGAGGTTGGGTTCTTCTCCAAGGTATACCTCACAGAACACTTGAAAGTTACAAATGTTCGACACAGAGTTGGGTCCAATGTCTTGAGGTCGCAGATCGAAAAAGTGCAGAACATCTCTGAAGAATTTTGAGCCAGGAGGAGCAAAGCCCCGACTCATGTGGTCAGCAAATATGACAACCTCTCCGTCCTTTGGTTGAGGTCTCTCTTAGGACGGGTCAGGAGCTCGGTAGGACATGACCTCCTTCTTAGGCAGGTAACCCGTTTTTACGAAGTCATCTAAGGTGCTATCAGTAACGTTGGATCTCACCCAGTTGCACGTAATGGGCGCTTTGGGAGCCTTGGGCGGCATTCTGGAAAATGGAAACCTATGACAAAAGAGAATTCCCGGTTCAAATTTAAGCCGGAGGAAGATTTCAGTTCAGTATTCAAGATTGCGGTTTATGAAGGGGCCTAATGATATATGACTAACTGTGTCAGGTTATCTAAGCCGCCGTGGATATCTTAAGCAATTTAAGTTATTTAACTCTATTGTGAGTGAACCGGAGATTTCACAAAGCAGGGTCTCTTTAAGCCGGCGATATGAGCCGCCATGGCTAACAGATGCAGTTTTTTGTCTAAGTGTTGCACAAACAAGTTTCACAGATTGCAGGGATTACTTTGGATCAAACGATCGTCCAGAAAGGAAAAATTTCTAGACCTAAAAAAACTGATATAGAGGAGTTCATAAGCTCTAAATGAGGTCCTTTTTCGGGCAAAAGGGATCTACTAGCATAAAAATGGGTGAGAAACTACTACCGCAGGGAGTCTGTACCGTTTTCGGATCAAAAGGAGCCTTGGTGGAGGAACTGTGAAGAAATCAAGATGAAACTACGAAGAACAGGGAATAAGCATGGAACCCTAATGCGAATCTACTGTACGGAGTAGCAAGGACTTACGGGTGCCGATGAGCAGCGGAGGTCACCGCCGTTTCTCTGGACCGGTTCAGGATGATGCAGCGGCCGAGGCTGAGGAAGACGAGGGGCGCGGCGGCGGCGACGGAGCTCGAGCTCTGGGGCGTCAGAGGAGGAAGACGATGGATCGAGAAGAGTGACGAAAGGCTTATGGGCCGGGCCTATTTATAAGGGACGGCTGGTAAATGGGCGCGAGAAACGAGGAGGCTGAAGACATGATTATCTTGCCGCAGAAACGCCTCGATTCTCGGGATGGTCATTAAGATAAGATCCATTGGGATATGACAGAATAAAAGATGAATTTAATGGAAGATGACATCATGGCAAGTCACCAAGAATCCAGAAGATGACGTCACGGCGGGTTATAACCTTCGCACAAGCAGAAGCCGGAAGATTTTCTCTTCAAGGTATTGAAGATTGACATGAACCGGTTCAAATCAATCTGGGGCCTAATGTTGAGGATATAACCATTAGAGTCACCCGCCCAGGAGGGGCCGGGTTATGTCATAATGAGCATCACGTGAAGCCCAGTACCAAGCTTGAGGATGGCGGTTCAGTAATGGGCTTAAGACCCGGAGGCGGCTTAAGGCCCGTAGTGATAAACCGCCGTTATGGCAAGACTTGTAGTGTAAGGCAAGAATAGTTAAGAGTACGAGCCGGACACTGTTATAAGCCGGCTGGGACTCTGAGAGCCGCTGGGCGTCAACCTCTCTATATAAAGGGACGACCCGGCGGCGGTTCAGGACAAGCAACATCAGATCGATAGCCGGGCATAGCGGTTAAGCTCCCTGGTCATCGAAACCCTAAGTAATTCCACCTCAACTGGAGTAGGCTTTTACCTTCACCGTAAGGGGCCGAACCAGTATAATCCTCGTGTCCTTTGTCCCGTTTAACCCCTTTAAGCTTCCTAGCTGCGATGGCTCCACGACTAAGTCCTTGCACGAGGACATCTGCCGTGAGAATTCCACGACACTAGGAACGCATTAAAATTCAACGGAACAACATCACGGACCATCTATCTACAACAACATAGACATGCAAAATACTATCAGGTACTAAGTTCATGATAAATTAAAGTTCAATTAATCATATTACTTAAGAACTCCCACTTAGATAGACATCCCTCTAATCATCTAAGTGATCACGTGATCCATATCAACTAAACCATGTCTGATCATCACGTGAGATGGAGTAGTTTTCAATGGTGAACAGCACTATGTTGATCATATCTACTATATGATTCACGCTCGACCTTTCAGTCTCAGTGTTCCGAGGCCATATCTGCATATGCTAGGCTCATCAAGTTTAGCTCGAGTATTCTACATGTGCAAAACTGGCTTACACCCGTTGTATGTGAACGTAGAGCTTATCACACCCGATCCTCACGTGGTGTCTCAGCACGAAGAACTGTAGCAACGGTGCATACTCAGGGAGAACACTTATACCTTGAAATTTAGTGAGAGATAATCTTATAATGCTACCGCCGAACTAAGCAAAATGAGATGCATAAAGGATAAGCATCACATGCAATCAATATAAGTGATATGATATGGCCATCTTCATCTTCTGCCTTTGATCTCCATCTCCAAAGCACCGTCATGATCACCATCGTCACCGGCGCGACACCTTGATCTCCATCGTAGCATCATTGTCGTCTCGCCACCTATTGCTTCTACGACTATCGCTACCGCTTAGTGATAAAGTAAAAACAATTACAGGGCAATTGCATTGCATACAATAAAGCGACAACCATATGGCTCCTGCCAGTTGCCGATAACTCTGTTACAAAACATGATCATCTCATACAATAAAATTTAGCATCATGTCTTGACCATATCACATCACAACATGCTCTGCAAAAACAAGTTAGACGTACTCTACTTTGTTGTTACAAGTTTTACATGGCTGCTACGGGCTGAGCAAGAACCATTCTTACCTACGCATCAAAACCACAACGATTGTTCGTCAAGTGTGCTGCTTTAACCTTCAACAAGGACCGGGCGTAGTCACACTCGATTCAACTAAAGTTGGAGAAACTGACACCCGCCAGCCACCTGTGTGCAAAGCACGTCGGTAGAACCAGTCTTGCGTAAGCGTACGCGTAATGTCGGTCCAGGCCGCTTCATCCAACAATACCACCGAATCAAAGTATGACATGCTGGTAAGCAGTATGACTATTATCGCCCACAACGCTTTGTGTTCTACTCATGCATATAACATCTACACATAGACCTGGCTCGGATGCCACTGTTGGGGAACGCAGTAATTTCAAAAAAATCCTACGCACACGCAAGATCCATCTAGGTGATGCATAGCAACGAGAGGGGAGAGTGTTGTCCACGTACCCTCGTAGACCGAAAGAGGAAGTGTTATGACAACGCGGTTGATGTAGTCGTATGTCTTCACCATCCGACCGATCCTAGTACCGAATGTACGGCACCTCCGCGATCTGCACACGTTCAGCTCGGTGACGTCCCACGAACTCTAGATCCAGCTGAGTGTCGAGGGAGAGCTTCGTCAGCACGACGACGTGATGACGGTGATGATGAAGTTACCGACGCAGGGCTTCGCCTAAGCACTACAACGATATGACCGAGGTGGGAATCTGTGGAGGGGGGCACCGCACACGGCTAAACAATCAACCTGTGTGTTCAAGGGTGCCCCCCTCCCCACGTATATAAAGGAGGGAGGGGGAGGCCGGCCGGACCTCCTTGGCGCGCCCCCAAGAGGGGAATCGTACTAGGACTCCAAGTCCTAGTAGGTTTCCACCAAAAGGGAGAGAGGGGGAAGGAAGGTGAGGGAGAGGGGGAAAGGAAAAGGGGGGCGCCGCCCCCCGCCTTCCTTGTCCTATTCAGACTCAAGGGGAAGGGGGCGCGGCCTGCCCTGTCCGCCCCTCTCTCTCTCCAGTAAGGCCCATCGAGGCCCATTAGTTCCCCCGGGGGTTCCGATAACCCTCTGGCACTCCGGTTTTATCTGAAACCTCCCGGAACCCTTCCGGTGTCCGAACATAGCCGTCCAATATATCAATCTTTATGTCTCGACCATTTTGAGACTCCTCGTCATGTCCGTGATCACATCCGGGACTCCGAACTACATGCGGTACATCAAAACACATAAACTCATAATACAGATCGTCACCGAACGTTAAGCGTGCGGACCCTACGAGTTCGAGAACTATGTAGACATGACCGAGACTCGTCTCTGGCCAATAACCAATAGTGGAACTTGGATGCTCATATTGGTTCCTACATATTCTACGAAGATCTTTATCGGTCAAACCGCATAACAACATATGTTGTTCCCTTTGTCATCGGTATGTTACTTGCCCGAGATTCGATCGTCGGTATCTCAATACCTAGTTCAATCTCGTTACCGGCAAGTCTCTTCACTCGTTCCATAATGCATCATCCCGCAACTAACTCATTAGTCACATTGCTTGCAAGGCTTATAGTGATGTGCATTACCGAGAGGGCCCAGAGATACCTCTCCGACACTTGGAGTGACAAATCCTAATCTCGATCTATGCCAACTCAACAAACACCATCGGAGACAGCTGTAGAGCATCTTTATAATCACCCAGTTACGTTGTGACATTTGATAGCACACTAAGTGTTCCTCCGATATTCGGGAGTTGCATAATTTCATAGTCATGGGAATATGTATAAGTCATGAAGAAAGCAATAGCAACAAACTAAACGATCAAGTGCTAAGCTAAATGAATGGGTCAAGTCAATCACATCATTCTCTAATGATGTGATCCCGTTAATCAAATGACAACTCATGTCTATGGCTAGGAAACTTAACCATCTTTGATTCAACAAGCTAGTCAAGTAGAGGCATACTAGTGACATTTTTTGTCTATGTATTCACATATGTACTAAGTTTTCGGTTAATACAATTCTAGCATGAATAATAAACATTTATCATGATATAAGGAAATATAAATAACAACTTTATTATTGCCTCTAGGGCATATTTCCTTCAGGCATCATGCTGGAGATAGAACTGCTCACAAGGTATTGCAGTCTGGATTTTATTGGCCTACTCTCTTCAAGGATGCCCGTAAGTTTGTCTTATCTTGTGATGAATGTCAAAGAATAGGTAATATCGGTAAGCGTCAAGAAATGTCTATGAATTATTCACTTGTTGTTGAACCATTTGATGTTTGGGGATTTGATTACATGGGACCTTTTCCTTCCTCTAATGGGTATACACATATTTTGGTTGCAGTTGATTATGTTACTAAATGGGTAGAAGCTATTCCAACCAGTAGTGCTGATCACAACACCTCTATTAAAATGCTTAAGGAAGTTATTTTCCCAAGGTTTGGAGTCCCTAGATATTTAATGACTGATGGTGGTTCACACTTTATTCATGGTGCTTTCCATAAAATGCTTGCCAAGTATGATGTTAACCATAGAATTGCATCACCTTATCATCCTCGGTCTAGTGGTCAAGTTGAACTTAGGAATAGAGAAATAAAATTAATTTTGCAGAAGACTGTCAATAGGTCCAGGAAGAATTGGTATAAGAAATTAGATGATGCACTTTGGGCTTATAGAACAACATATAAAAATCCTATGGGTATGTCTGCTTATAAAAATGGTTTATGGAAAAGCTTGTCATTTGCCTCTTGAGTTAGAACATAAAGCATTTTGGGCAGTTAAAGAACTCAACTACGATTTCAAACATGCTGGTGAAAAGAGGTTATTTGATATTAGCTCTCTAGATGAATGGAGAACCCAAGCTTATGAAAATGCAAAATTATTCAAAGAAAAAGTTAAAAGATGGCTAGACAAAAGAATCCAAAAGCGTGAGTTTAAAGTCGGAGAATATGTTCTTTTGCACAACTCTTGTTTCAGATTCTTTGCAAGAAAACTCCTCTCAAAATGGGAAGGCCCATATGTCATCGAGGAGGTTTATCGGTCTGGAGCCATCAAATAAATAATTCAGAAGGTACGCCCATTAATGTTGAAAGTAATATTATCCAAACTTTGACACCGGAAGAACACATAAAAGAGTCCTTCCGGAACACTCCAGAATCGTGAAAATAAGGAGGTACGTGATACGGTACGTAAACGGACTCCGAAAAATCCGCAAAAATATTTTTTATCAGTTCTGGAATATTAAAAAATTTAGGAAATAAAGAAACTTCCAGGAAGCGTACCCTGGTGGGCACAAGACACCTGGCGCGTCCAGGTGGGTTGTGCCCACCTGGGACACCTTCCGGACTCCGTTTTCTTCCATAAGCTTGTACCCCAAGATAAAAGAATCTATATATACTTCCTGAACCTGTTGATCACCGTATCACAGAGAAATACTCTGTTCTCTTTTCTTGTTGTTTTCTGCGCAGTTCTGAAAATATGTCGTCCCAAGACTCCGATGGAGACAGCTATGTCTCACATCTCATTGTTGACCCAAAGACCTATGGGGACCTATCTCCTTATGGTCGAACTACAGATGACGAGGAGGATGCTCACTTGATGAGGATCGATGATTCAAGCTCGGAGGAGGAGGCCTCTACCTCAACCTGGAGATATGCACGTGGAGTTCAAGAAGTCAAGTCTCCCTAAGAGAGCTAACCGGTCTAAAAACCAATCTATTCCTTCTCGTTTTTGGTAGAAAAGCAAAGGGGATTTATGTGACAAGATCTTGAAGCTGGAGTTGGAAGTCGATGATTTAAAGGAGGAAATTGCTCTCGTCAACTACAATATGAAAAAGTTGAAGGCACAATTGTCATCACCACCACCACCATCTTCTTCACCACCAAAGGAGAACTGAGTATCGGGTATGGGCACTCCCCTTGGCTACCGCCAAGCTTGGGGGAGTATCGTATCATCCCACTATCTTTTTGCTTTTACTTATTTTAGTTCGATCCTTTCTTCTTTGAGAGTTTGCTTAGTGATCTATCCTTGTAATCGTGTGCAAGTTATATAATAAAGTTTAGTTTGAGTTTTTGCTTTCTTTACTTTCATGTTGCAATTAAAGAAAAGAAATAAGAAAGAAAAAGAGAAAGGAAATGAATAAAAGGAAAGAAATAATGAAAAGATCATATACTAATCCTATGGTAGGTGATAACACCACATAAGGAAAAGTATAAGTAGAAAATTTTATTAGAGATTGACAAACATAGCATTAGTCAATGATGCAACTCATGAAAGAATTAATAAGGGAAGAGAAGATTCACATATAAATATACTATCCTAGAAATCTTTTGTGATTGTGAGCCCTCATCAAAATATTATATGCCAAAATTGTTGACGTTGGACAAGGAAGACAACTTAATGGTTTATGTTTGTTTATATTCACATAGAAGTCATATTGTCATAGATCCTTCAACATGTGATGCTTGCCCCCTATCTTTGCTAGCCAAAAATTCCGCACTAAGTAGAGATACTACTTGTGCATCCAAAAACCCTTAAGCCCAAATCTTATTTTCAAGTGTCCACCATACCTACCTAGGGATTGAGAAAGATCCCTCAAGTAAGTTGTCATCGGTGCAAAAAGGCAATAAAAATTGCTTCTAAATGTTTGAGATCATTTAGTGTAAGAGAAAATTGAGCGTTGCACAAACTTGTGATGGTGAAGAATAAAAGCGACAGACTGCATAATAAAGGTCGCTATCACAAGGGGCAATGCAACGTGAAGTTCTTTTGCACTAAGGGGTTGAGCATAGAAACAAATAAGCGCATGGCAACCTCTGCTTCCCTCTGCGAAGGGCCTGTCTTTTACTTTTATGTACTTACTTTTATGCAAAGAGTCAAAGTTTTCCTTCTATTCCTTTTTATTTTTCTCCTTTGGCAAGCATCATGTGGTGATGAAAGATCTAGGCACATATGTCCAGCTCAATATAGATAGCATGAGTTATTATTGTTGACATCACCCTTGAGGTGAGTACGTTGGGAGGCGAAACTATAAGCCCATATCTTTCTATGTGTCCGGTTGAAACGTTTTGCTCATGTGTGCGCGGTGAGTGTTAGTAATCATAGAAGACTATATGATGGTTGAGTATGTGGACCTGCCTAAAGGCTCCGATACGTGACCCTTCCTGAAAAGATGATGAATTGTAGTTGCAAATTTGACTGAGAACATAGTTTGTTGGTTTCTAATAGAGTTTTTGCTTTATACTTCGATTGTGTGATGAATTGTTACTTATTTATGAGAAGTATATGATAAAAGTCTTATGTTTAATTTTGTTGTTGTTATAATAATCAACATGATGCTTCTATGTCTGTATTTTGTTTTTATCGACACCTCTCTCTCAAAGCATGTGGACATGTTTCTTGATTTTGGTTTTCGCTTGAGGACAAGCGAGGTCTAAGCTTGGGGGAGTTGATACGTCCATTTTGCATCATGTTTTATTACTCTTATTTATAATGTTTTTATCCATAATAATGTTTTTTGGAGTAATTCTAATGCCTTTTTCTCTCATAATTTGCAAGGTATACACCAAGAGGGAGAATTCCGGCAGCTGGAAATCTGGACCTGGAAAAGCTACGCCGGGTTACCTATTCTGCACAACTCCAAACAAGCTGAAACTTCACCGAGATTTTTTATGGAATGTTTGAGGAATATTGGAGCAAATAACTACTAGAGGGGGCCCACCAGGTGCGCACAACCCACCTGGGCGCGCCAGGCAGCCCAGGCGCGCCCTGGTGGGTTCTGCTCACCTAGGCCCACCTCCGGTGCCCATCTTCTGGTATATAGGTCATTTTGACCTAGAAAAAAATAAGGAGAGGACTTTCGGGACGGAGTGCGGCCGCCTCGAGGCGAAACTTGGGCAGGAGCACTTTTGCCCTACGGCGAAGCGATTCTGCCAGGGGAACTTCCCTTACGGAGGGGGAAATCATCGTCATCATCATCACCAACAACTCTCCCATATTGGGGAGGGAAATATCCATCAATATCTTCAATAGCACCATCTCATCTCAAACCCTAGTTCATCTCTTGTGTTCAATCTTGTTACCGGAACTATAGATTGGTGCTTGTGGGTGACTAGTAGTGTTGATTACATCTTGTAGTTGATTACTATATATGGTTTATTTGGTGGACGATTATATGTTCAGATCCAATATGCTATTTAATACTCCTCTGATCATGAGCATGTTTATCATTTGTGAGTAGTTACTTTTGTTCTTGAGGTCACGGGAGAAATCATGTTGCAAGTAATCATGTGAATTTGATATGTGTTCGATATTTTGATAGTATGTATGTTGTGATTCCCTTAGTGGTGTCATGTGAACGTAGACTACACGACACTTCACCATATTTGGGCCTAAGGGAATGCATTGTGGAGTAGCAATTAGATGATGGGTTGCGAGAGTGACAGAAGCTTAAACCCCAGTTTATGCGCTATTCCGTAAGGGACCGATTGGATCCAAAAGTTTGATGCTATGGTTAGAATTTATTCTTAATACTTTTCTCGTAGTTGCGGATGCTTGCGGGAGGGTTAATCATAATTAGGAGGTTTGTTCAAGTAAGAACATCACCTAAGCACCGGTCTACCCACATATCAAATTATCAAAGTACCGAACACAAATCGAACCAACATGATGAAAGTACTAGATGAAATTCCTGTGTACTCTCAAGAACGCTTTGCTTATCATAAGAGACTATTTTGGCCTGTCCTTTGACTCAAAAGGATTGGGCTACCTTGCTGCACTTTTGTTACTACTATCATTACTTGCTCGTTACAAATTATCTTGCTATCAAACTACTCCGCTACTTATAATTTCAGCACTTGCAGACATTACCTTACTGAAAACTACTTGTCATTTCCTTCTGCTCCTCGTTGGGTTCGACACTCTTACTTATCGAAAAGAGCTACAATTGATCCCCTATACTTGTGAGTCATCAAGGGCCCTGGAGCGCGATCAGAGGGAAGGCACTCAATTGTGTTCCAAACCTCCTCAATTGAGAATGGCTTATCAAGCTCAGCAAGGTCCATCGATGGAAGAAGAAGTGCATTCAACGTAAGGAATTAGTGGAAATATTAAATGAGCTAAAATCCCAATAATTGCAAGACATGGCTCTCGTGCTAGGACTCCACTGCCCTCGGGGACTACGGCTCAACATCCTCGTGCGAGAAATGGAGAAGATCTCGCCCATGCTTGTTCCATATTATTAGCAATGTTTGAACATATGTTGTGTTGATCTGCTTATCAAACGTTCTCCATCTCCATCTGAACCTATATCTGGACTCGTGGAGTGTTGTTTGAATGTCGACCCCTCGATCAATGAGGGGCCATTGTTTAATACAGACTTCACTCCTCCATCTGTTGATCGGTCAACCACCCCTCGTTTCTCACCCACCTCAGCCTATACCTGGATTTATGTGGAGTGTTGTTTGAATATTGACCAGGTTTAAGTGCTTGTGTGGGAGATGGAACTTTCACACCAAATTTCTCCATCATACGATCATCTCCTTGCACTTTCTCTGACAGCGGAGACGATGCCATCATCGCTCGGCTGGATCAGCCATAGCCACCTGCAGGATGCACATGTCAGCATTCGGTGCGCACACCACACGCAAGACATGAACCTTCACCACCCACGGCCGATTTTGGTGTTTTGACCCTTTTGGGAAAGTTAGGAGGATCTAACCCCAGTCTCAAAAAAATCATGATCTGGCCATTTTTCCTACCGCCAGAGTGTCTGGCGATAGGGTTTAACTGCGTACCGCCAGAGGCCTAGGCGTTAGGACTTAACTGCGCCGCCCCACCTGTTTAACGTGAAAAATACCCTACCGCTAGGGCCTATGGCGATAGTTTGTGCAACCCTACCGCCAAAGAGCTTGGTGGTAGGCAGTGCAACATGATAGCATGCATTGATCTTGGGCTTTGTTGTTTGTAGCTGATGGTTAGTGGTAATACACGCATGCATAGCTTGCAGCAGCTCTGTCCCCATGTAGTGCTCTCTCCTGCGTGCATGCATATGCATGACCAATCATGTCATGGGAGGAGTCAGAGATTGAGAGGACAACGTGTAGTAGCTAGCTTAGAGTATCTACAGTCGCATATGTCAAATATGACCCCCTCAAACGCCCGCGGAAGCGTCCGCGGGCAGTGACTGGGCACTCCTCAAATTAACACAATTGCATCCAGATATCTCATACTAGATTCTCAAATCCATACAAAATCATGCAACGATAAAACCTATGCACTACGTAGATGATCTAGCTACTCCTCGTCGGAGATGTCGACAATCTCTGTGCCCAGCTCCGGCGGCATGGGTGGCAGCTGCAGCTCCGGCTGCTCCGCTCTGGCCTCATGCGGCGCCTCCGCTGCTCCACTCTGGCCTCCTCCTCCTCTATCTTCGCATCGAGTTCGGTGAAGAGCGCGATGAACATCGCCTGCTCCTGCCAGAGGAACCGCCGGTTGGCCTCCACATAGGCCTCATCCTGGATGGACTCCAGGATGACCTGCTGCTCCGCCATCTCCTCGGCTTGGGTGACGACGAACTCCGCCTCCGCCTCTGCCTCCGCCATGTTGAACCCCGGAGCAGGCTGCTCTGCCTCCTCCTCCGGCTTCGGTGAGCCCGGAGGCAGCCCGACAGCGATCTACCTCTGGCGCTCCGACGTCAGCATAGCGCCGGACCATCGCGATGCCAGATAGCGTGGGAGAGTGGGGGAGAGGAGGTGGACGGGCTCGGGTGGCAGCGCAGAAAGGGAGGAGGTGGATGGGCTAGGGTTGGGGACACCGGCCGGTTTAAATAGCTGGATTTGGCCTCGAGCGGCGAGCCGGAGCGGCGCCACGAGGCGTTCACACCGCGGCGACGGAGGAGGCATCCGTCAGACCGCCGGGTTTCCGCTCGATTTCGTGTGGGACCCCATCGTCAGTCCTATGTGGTGGGCACGCCCGACGCCCCATATCGGCCTCATATTTGCGCTGGATATGAGGGGTGTCGGTCAGCCCGGGCATTTGAGGCTCGTTTGAGGCGCCCGTCACGGCCACATTTTCGTGACCTGCTAGTGACCAGGCGAACTACCCGGGCATTTGAGGCCAGTTTAGTGTTGGGAACGTAGCATGCAATTTCAAAATTTTCCTATGCTCACGCAAGATCTATCTAGGAGATGCATAGCAACGAGAGGGGGAGAGTGTGTCCACGTACCCTCATAGACCGAAAGCGGAAGCGTTTGACAACGCGGTTGATGTGGTCAAACTTCTTCTCGTTCCGACCGATCAAGCACTGAACGTACGGCACCTCCGAGTTCTGCACACCTTCAGCTCGATGACGTCCCTCGAACTCTTGATCCAGCAAAGTGTCAAGGGAGAGTTGTGTCAGCACGACGGCGTGGTGATGATGATGGTGAAGTGATCCGCGTAGGGCTTCGCCTAAGCACTACGTGAATATGACCGGAGGCGTAAACTGTGGAGGGGGGCGCCGCACACGGCTAACAATGTTTGTTGTGTTTTCTAGCGGTGCCCCCCCTCATATATATAGGATGGAGGGGAGGAGATGCAGCCAAGGGGGCGCCCCAAGTAGGAGGAATCCTACTTGGGCACCTCCCAATTCGGCCTCCCCCCTTTCCAATTCCTATTCGGAGTAGGAAGGGTAGAGGGGGAAGGGGGAATCCTATTCCCTTTTTCCTTTCCTCCTTCCCCTTTCCTTCAATTTGGACAGCCCATATGGGGGAGGGCACCAGCCCCTTTGTGGCTGGTGTGTTTCCCCTCTTGGCCCATAAGGCCCATATAGTTTGCCGAGGGTAGCCCGGAACCCCTTCCGGTGACCCGATACGTACCCGGTAACTCCATAACACTTCCGGTGTCCGAATACTATCGTCCTATATATGAATCTTTACCCCTCAACCATTTCGAGACTCCTCGTCATGTCTGTGATCTCATCCGGGACTCTGAACAACATTCGATCACCAAATCACATAACTCATATAATACAAATCGTCATCGAACGTTAAGCATGCGGACCCTATGGGTTCGAGAACTATGTAGACATGACCGAGACACCTCTTCGGTCAATAACCAATAGCGGAACCTGTATGCTCATATTGGCTCCCACATATTCTACGAAGATCTTTATCGGTCGAACAGTAATGACAGCATACGTCATTCCCTTTGTCATCGGTATGTTACTTGCCCGAGATTCGACCGTTGGTATCCTCATACCCACTTCAATCTCATTACCGGCAGGTCTCTTTACTCGTTTCGTAATGCATCATCCCGCAACTAACTCATTAGTCACATTGCTTGCAAGGCTTATCATGATGTGCATTACCGAGAGGGCCCAGAGATACCTCTCCGATACTCGGCGTGACAAATCCTAATCTCGATCTGTGCCAACCCAACAAACACCTTCGGAGATACCTGTAGAGCATCTTTATGATCACCCAGTTACGTTGTGACGTTTGATAGCACACAAGGTATTCCTTCGGTATTCGGGAGTTGCATAATCTCACAGTCAAAGGAATATGTATAAGTCATGAAGAAAGCAATAGCAATAAAACTTAACGATCATTATGCTAAGCTAACAGATGGGTCTTGTCCATCACATCATTCTCCTAATGATGTGATCCCGTTCATCAAATGACAACACATGTCTATGGTCAGGAAACTTTAACCATCTTTGATTAACGAGCTAGTCAAGTAGAGGCATACTAGGGACACTTTGTTTTGTCTATGTATTCACACATGTATCAAGTTTCCGTTTAATACAATTCTAGCATGAATAATAAACATTTATCATGATATAAGGAAATATAAATAACAACTTTATTATTGTCTCTAGGGCATATTTCCTTCATTTAGGGCGTCGGCTGTAGATGCTCTTAGCATTTTTTTGTCGTTAGAAGGGAGAGAGGGATTGGTGGAATTGTTCGTTGTATTGCTTGAGCCTCGTGGGCATATATATAGGAGTACATGATCTACTTGGAGTACAAGGCAAGCCAGAATATTTCCTAGTCTAACTTATGTTTCCCAATACAATCATGTTACTCAACATCCCCCCACAGTCACAACGGTAGCGACGCAGACGGTGAGACTGCAGAAGAATCCAAAGGCAAGCCGACGGACACCCCCCCCCCCACAGTCGTAACGATCGACGCATCGCGGAGTCATGGCTGGAGTGGAAACCAATGAGGTTGCTCAAGCAAGGCGGTAGCCCTTTGTGCCGTTTGTCGATGTAGCCAAGAGCGTAGGTGGTGGAGCCGTGGTCGAGGTAGCCATGCGAAGAATGCCGTGGTCGATGTCGAATCGGGCGGCCGGTGTCGAGGAAGTCGCCATGGAGCCGCGGGCGCAAGGAGGCGCCGAGTTAGTCATAGGCGCAGAAGTGTCGAAGTAGTGGTGCGCCGGGAAGAAGATGTTGTTGACGACGCGTCGCGGCAGGTTTGCCAAGCCCGGGGACACATCGTGGACGAAGGCACACACCGGTGTTGCCAACACCGGGCATGCATAGACGGACGAAGACGAAGTTGATGAAGCGCCGACCAGGCCTGCCAGGCCCGGGGACACGTCGTGGATGAAGGCACGCATCGGTGTTGCCAGCACCGGGCATGCGTAGACTGGGACCTGCACGAGCTGTACGCCATGTCGAAGAAGTCGGAGAAGCCAGCAGAGAAGGACTCGACGACGGTTGCGGCGCCAAGCAGCGCAGGGCCGATGTCGCCCGCGGTTGTCGGAGTAGACGAAGTGGTCGGGGTAGATGATGGCGACGCTGGCGACGGGCTGGTGCCGGACGAAGACGAAGGAGGTGGACAGGCGGCGGCGGCTACGTGGGTAGCGGCGGCGGCGGCCAAAGAAGAGCGGCGGCCTGACAGCGGCGGCGGCAGCTAGTTTAGGAGCGCGGCGGCGGTGCTCGAAGTAGGCGAAGAACCCGACAGCATGACGAAGACCGGCGCGGACGGTGGCGTTCCCGCGCCAAGGGAGGCGGCGCGACGCATACCACGGGAAGTCAACGCGCGTGGACGATGAAGTGGACCGTGGGCCACCGCGCTACGGCCCGAAAGGGCGACGCAGCGGCGGCGGGCAAGTCAGGGTGACGGCGGGAAGACCTCGGGGCGGCGGCAGGGACCGCGGGCCGCGGCGCGACAACCCGAAGGGGCGGCGCGGCGGAGGAGCGCGGGATGGTGCAACCGCGGGGACGACCTCTGGACGGCGGCGTGGACCGCGTGCCACGCTCGCTACGGCCCGACGGGGCGACGCAGTGGCGGCGCGAGGGTCGGTGCTGCCACGGGGACGACCTAGAGCGGACGGCCTCTGGGCGGCGGTGGACCGCGGGCCGCGGTACTACGGCCCGAAGGGGTGACGCAGCGGTGACGCGGGTCGGTGCAGCTGGGAGAAGAACCACGGGGCGGCGGCGCTGCGGCCCTATGGGGCGACGCAGCGGCAACCCGTTGCTCGATCGGTGGACGAGCACGCTGAACTCAGAGACGATCTTCATGGGACCTGCGAAGACGCGCGCAAGCAACTGACCAAGTCGGTCGCACGGCGTGGATGAGACGAATCGCGGGCGGATGGGTGATCAATCCGATCACGCATGAGATCGAAGATAATGTACCGGATCGCTTGGAGATGATGAGAAGCCTCTGTTGATGACGCACATACGTGAAGCTAGCTTCGGCTTTATACTCCAGTGCATGAAGTGCATGCGGATGCTTTGATTCACATGAGGCAGCGGTTGGTGTGCGTGATGGCTAGCACCAGCGCATCACTGCGCGAGCGGCCGGCCGTCCAACGTGAAGCCTGGGACACCAAGCAGCAACTGATCCGGGTGGATGGAGGTGGGGTTGATGGAGGGATCCCAATCAGATCATGAGACGACGACCGACACAAATCGACAACAGATGGAAGTGCGTACATGGGCGTCCCTTGGGACACCGTGTGTGGCATCTGGCCGCATAGTTGAAGATGAGGCCGGTGTAGTCGCAATCGAAGTCAGAGCAGAGGCGCAGAAAGGTCGGCGGACGGCCGCGGGCGGCGCAAACCGATCTTAGATCGGAAAACCAAAGAAGAAGCACCGATCAAGATGACCAACGTGAGAGAGAAAAACCCGGATCAAGGATCGGGAAGAAGATTCTTTAGGGCAGCCGGTCAACATGACCGGCGGACGAACCCTAGGTACGGGCGGCGCGGCCCCAGGCGATGGTCATGGAGGCTGACCATCTCGGGGGCGGCGCGAAGCGGAAGCAGCGGGCGGCGGCTAGGGTTTATGATCGATTAGGCTGATACCATGTTAGAAGGGAGAGATGGATTGGTGGAATTGTTCGTTGTATTGCTTGAGCCTCGTGGGCATATATATAGGAGTACATGATCTACTTGGAGTACAAGGAAGCTAGAATATTTCCTAGTCTAACCTATGTTTCCTAATACAATCCCGCAACATGCATGCATGCATCAATTAATCCATCCATCCATCCATGGCGGTAGAGTCCTTTTCTCATCAAACGGGCGTGACGGTGACGGTAAATCCTACCGCCAGGCTCTAGCGATAGGTTTGTGCTACCCTATCGCCGAGACCGATGACAGTGGAAAAAGCGTTAGATCTCGAAATTTTTATGAACCAGAGTCAGATCTTGAAATTTTTATGAACCAGAGTCAGATTTGGCTGAACTTTTCAAAAAGGGTCAAAACGCAAATATCGGCCACCACCCGCTGCACATGATGGCCGCAGCTGTGGTACTATATGGCATCGTGCACAGAATGCCCGCGACACCTTTCGCGGCGCTCATTGCAACGAGCGTTTTTGCTTTACAGCGAGCGAGCGGCGGCATGTCCGTGACCAGGCGCTCTCGTCTCCCGTGACCCAGCCAGGTCAGGCCACGCCCGGCCATTCAAAGGAGCCACGCGCGTCGGCTGGGACGACCAACCGGAGCAGATTCGTTCATGCCAACATAAGTAAACACTAGTAAAATTTTCACCAAATACATCAATAGTTATGTACACCGGGAGCAGATTTTCAATGTTTTGCTAGGTGTTCCTCGCATCCCCGACATCTAAAACTGCAAAACTACAGAATCGATGATCGGATAGGCCGAACCCATGGGGCAACCTGCCTGAGAGAAGCCGCGAGATTGTGGCTCCGTTCTTTTACAGACTCGTTCACTACTTCAGCACCTTGCCCCATTCAGTACAGCGGAACTGCAGCAGCAGAGATAGGAGTAGCTTCTTTTTTTTCCGACTGTCAGATTGCCCTGTAGATGTGAAAGACAAGCACCCGACGAAAAGCAGTCGGTCATGTACCGTTGGGCGCGGCATCAGAGAGCGTGTGGTTCATGTCTTCACCATGCTTTCCGTTCATCGGCATCCACTGTCGCTGCAATGATCAAGAAAATATAGATTAGGAAAACAGTGGAAAAAAGCTACTAGATGTAATTCTCTACAACTACAAACGAAGTTCCAACATGATCTGTTAACTCCCAAAAAATAGGCGTTATGATATGTTGTATTTTAAGTGCAAATGTAGTGAAGTGTGAATGAACTATAAATGTGCACATCAAAAGCCTATAATACCCGATCAGTAGAATCAACGGTGTTTCCATTCAATAACTTATGGTGTTCGTCCTTTATTTTGTTATCCTTCTCGGGCTTGTGGAGCTCTTCCTTCATCCTGTCACTTTTATCTTTTGCGCTTACTGGAAGCAAAGCTAACCCACTTGTACGATCCAGCATTTCTGCAGAATTGCGGCGAAGCTTGTTATATAGTGCTTCATACAGAAAACTCTATATGATTCTAAGATGCCAAGACTTAGGTACCTGGGAGGTTCTTGTCAACAAAGAATACAACCAAATTGACAGTATACCTGCGGAGAGAGGATCTGTCAAACGGAAGGCACATGCCGATGCAATATAATTATATTATTGAAATGGAATTTGATCCTACCAAGCAACAACAACATCCACGGTGTAGTGCTTGCGAGAAGCAATGATAAGGAGACTTTGGATGATGGCCATCAACCAGGCAAATAGCTTAATCAACCTAGAGAAACAAGATCCACCAATTATACTAGAGCATGTGATCAGGGTATGGGCTAGCATGCCACCTATGCGAAATCAAATGCACATGTTACAGGCACAAACACCTACACAGATATTTTAATACCTTTTTGATCCATATTTATGGTATGTACGGACAAACACAAGAGTAAAGATCATGTGAGATGAAAATATCAGATCACCACAGCCAAAAAGCACTCCACGAGGAACTGCAAAGAATAATCTGAGATCAATAAAACTTCCACTTAGAACACTCAACCCACCAAATGAAAGGCTTACAGTTGATCAGGAGCACTTCACGAACATTTTTGGGTGGTGGAAGAGTGGCCAGTTTCGAGCCCTATAAAAGCAAAGTAAATGGATTCAGTAAGGCCTTCGTGCAAAGCTCTTGCGAGTGATAAGATAGAACATATGTATGCTTTAGCTACAATGAGATTGAGAGTTTTAAGGTTACCTCACGACAGTGATAATTTGGGCCAGGAAGCTGAGTGGAATAGAAAGTAATAATTCGCAAAAACTGTGAAGCCTGGAGGAGAAAAGTGTCACTGGTTGGGACATGGATATAATTATGGAAGTTATGAGTTAGGACAACCATACTTACGACTAAAAATGCAAGCACCCTGCGCCAGAGTAGAACAGTGTAGAAACGTTTGCTATGATAAACAAAAGGGTGAAAACTCCACTGCAATACCACGAATAAATTGTCAAAACTCGCAATCCTAGTATATTATCAAGCATTATAAGAAAACTAGCATCAGAAAGAAAATTATCCAGAAGATGCAGAGAGGAGCAAGGCAAAGGAATGACTCAGGTTAATCCACCAGAAAGAAGTATATTTGACGAACCTGAGAACATCCTAAATCTCATAAGAACATGTTGAACATAACAAATATCACCCAAAAAAGCATCGTGATAAATTTTGACATAGCAAACGCAATAAGTGAAAGTTCCAGCAACAATTTATAGGACAGCAATCGACCAAGCCATTGTCTACACAATCTTCACAATCAATCTATATAACCATCACTTCTATTTATTCTCGACTAAATTGCCTTCAAATTGTGTTCGTTGCTTGCTAAGACTAGCTGGTGATTGTTTCTTTTTCCCCACATTTTTACATCTTTGGATACATCATACCAGGTCAAATCATCATACATAATAAGTAAAGAAAAGGGATGCTAAAATCTTCTCAATCAACATACAGTGGAGCAAACAGGTCACCTACCAACAGAAATGAAAGGAAGATGGAAGTGAATACAGTCTCACTAAGATAACCTTTGTCTTGCCCAAGCTCCTAAAAACACAGAAATGACACCAGTGGTCCAAATAAATCAGCATCAAGTATTTCCAAATGATATGAACTGAACTATAAGCAGATGACATACCGGAAGGGCCATAAATCCCATGTCCTGGAGTATTGGACCGGGCCGATGCAAGTAATGTACTCCTCGAGCAGCCAATCCATGAATATACTGATTACAGATAAAATAGTTCCATGAATCTCAACACAATCCATTAATGACCAAAACATATATTGTCAATGAGTACAATCTTAGAAGACAGTGCAGAATAATGAACTGGTGTTAGTAGTTTTCCGCTCTCTCAAACAGAGAACCTGAACAAATTATGAGAAAAAAAATCTTTATTACCACTTGATCACAAAGCTAGCCAAAGGGTTCTATTTCGTGTGCAATATCTCTCATGAGATCCTGTCGCCCATGATGCTATTCCTGTTTTTCTTAATAGTTTAGTTTGTGGTTTTGTTTCAATAAAGATCAGCGTATTGCTCAGAAAATCCTTGCATCGATGAACAGAACCTTCTGAAAAAGGTCACTGATAACAGTCTCCAGATCAAAACACCCACAGGTTATGCGCATGGGCATGGTTGCGTGAAGAACAATACTAGTTTCAAGGAGGATTGATGCAGGAGAAGAAATGCCGAAATAACTGGATAATTAGGGGAGTGTGTTTTTCGAGTCAATTTATCCAATGCAATCACAGCAACAGTTAATGCTGAACATATTCTCCATGTGAATTCGCACCTAGAATGCAACATACTCCCTCCGCCCCAAAATAAGTGACTCAACTTTGTACTAACTTTGTTACAAGCCATCAGGTCTTAATGCTGCGTATACAGAACACACATCACAGAGCAAATTTCAAGGCATGCTTCCTTCTGAGGCACTCTCCGCCTGATTAAGAACACCTTTGGCACGAGCTTGTGTATAATTTAGCACGATTAGTTCAACAAACTACAAACTCATCACCGGAGTCGAACCACCCCTCCCAAATCCAACACTCGAATTAGCAGCAACTATTAGCCTAGAAAGGAATTAGCAGCAGGCTAACAAAAAGTGCAAAAGAAAAAAAGGGGTGAACGATCCGTCTCGTCAAAGTCTAACATTCAGACTCGGCGGCTCAGAGAACAGAAGCGCCGACTAACAGAGCACGCCATGGTCTGATACTTACACACACGGGGAAAAGTAATTTGAACAAAACGAACCGACGGGTTCACCTGAAACACAATTCCGGCAAGTAGCAGGTGCCACTTCTCGAACAGAAGCTGCAGCTCCACCGACGTCTCGGCGCACACCTTCCTCCATAGCTGCAAGAGGTCAACAGAAGAAAAAATAGCTTAACAAACCATACCCAAAACAGATACGGGGGCAAGACCCCACACGGCCAACGAATCGAGACCTTGGTTGCCTCCCGCGCGATGTAAATCGCCATGGCCGCAGCGCTCGCTCCGCGTCGGCCGACTGCAGCTAACACCGGCTGGGTTCACAACCATGCTCCGATCCGCGCATCACCGCCGGGATCTCGCGCGGGAGCTCGCCGCCTCGGGAACGCCGCGAGATCGGCGGCGCCGCCTCCGAGCGGGCGACGGCCCCGGAGCAGCTAAGCTTTGGGCGCCCCCGGCGAGGAGAGGGCAGGGGCGCGCGCGAGCGAGCGTGATCTCCGGCGGCGCGACGGGTGGAGGTGGGTGGTCGCCGCTGAGGAGTCACGCGGCGACGGGGACGCGGCGTCGACGGTTTGAATCGCGGGCTGGAGGGGGCGGCTCGCGGAAACGGGGCCGGGGAAGTGGGCGTTTCGGTAAAAGTGGCGGGCTTAATAGCAGCTTAAGTAACAGCTTGAGCAGCTCTCTGCTGGCCGCGTTAATTTTTAGGCACGCCCGCTGGATTTCACAGCTTGCGCTGTTGCTCGCTGTGTCCGGCTCATCGGGCGCAAAATTTTAAATTCTGATCCATCTAAAGTAGTGATTTAAACATCTTAAATTACAAGTGTTTCACTATAATACTAGTTTGTCTTCGCTTTCAGTGAGATTATGATAGGATTCATCGGATTTCAGTAGGCATTGGAATATTTACCTTTCGGTTAAAATATTACGGCAATTTTGTAGTACACGTGAATTTAAATATTTTCAAAATACTTTTCAAAGGAATTCCAATGTTTTGTTGAGTTCAATTGAATGTTTCAGCATTTGGGCCGAAATGCAAACCGAAATAACTGAACTTTCAATGATTTCAGTTGTTGCTGAATTTTTTTCTAAAACTGAAAGTGAGAGCATGTATTGCTCACTACGCTCTCCAATGCAAAAAGAGAACAGTCGATTCCGGTTGTTTTTCTATTTATCCATGTTAATTTCTCTTGGCAAATTGATGGCCACTAATGCAACGAAGCAACTGACTTTAATATACTTATCGTATGAAAGGGTTGAAAGAGACAATTGTTAGTCTAGGTAAAAAACTACATATTTTGGTGGTGAATATGTGTTGAAATCCAGGTAACTTACTCGCTTTTGTACAAATAAAAAACAACATCTTCATATTGGGTCGCGAGATTTTGATTGTTTCGTGCGAATGAGACTTGTGAGCAATCCTATCAAAGACAAGAAAACAAAAAGACATCAAATACGTCAAGTCAAATCGACCAGCAATAGCCCCATTGTGAAGAGGATGTGGACAACACCCACATACTCTCCTATTTGCGAAATTACTTGTCGGCACATTCAATAAAAATTGATGTAACTTATAACTTGCTATTTAACAAAAGGATGTGGTTGGGTCTTAGTTGACTGAGACTTAATCAAGTCTAAGTCAAGTAACACAACATGTAAGAAAGAATAAAATAAAATAAAAAATTTACACGGATCTTCACGTAAGATCTCATGTAAGTTGGCTGAGACTTTGTTAAGTCTCAGTCGACTGAGACTTAGCAGTCTCGTTACCAAAAATTTCTGTTTTTGTTACTTTAGACCTATAAAATTGAAAATCTTACGATGAAAATGAAGTAAAGTTCGATGCAGGGAGACGTGTATTACATCACATACTAATATCTATATTGAAGTCTATTTAAAAATTTCATGCCACATTCTCTCACACATAGAAGAGCCTTACACCAATTAATGGCACAGCAAAAGCATAATTCAGGTTGCGTTTGGTGCTATGGTTTTGCTTCTTGTAGTGTTTGTTTGATTTGTTTCTAGTACTTTTATTGCAACATTTTTGCAACATGTTATAAAAATAAGCAATAACAGCAACTCAGTGACCGCGGAATGAGCCTCAAACTATCAATCGATGGACAGATGGTAAGTAACCATACAATCATAGAGTCTGGCCGGGTGTCACCACTCACCAGAGAATCAAACTTTACAAAAATCCATCAACATCAATCGGACCTTATTCCGCGCAAGGTTGGCACAAAGAGGCAAATTTCCACGCACGCTGTGTGCAAACCATCTGGACGATTCGCAGGCGGCCGTCCTTTCACAAGACACCGAACATTCGACAGGAATAACGGGTTGTTTTTGCAGGTGGACAGGAAGGGACGGCCGGCGGCCGGGCCCCGATCGGTCGAATACGCCGGCCTTACTCATGTGCCCGCACGTCGGCACCTGCTCTACCTACCAACTGCTTGCTATCATGGGCATGTGCTGGGCCAGTTCATACGGCGCGGGATACGGCGCGAGCAAATCTGCTGGGGCGCGCGCGCCACCGCAATCGCGGTGTACGCGCACATGACAACGGCGTGGGCGGCGGTGGGCTGGAGCGCGAGGCTTGTACGCGTCCGGCGGAGAGGCTTTGCCGTTGCGGCGAAGCGGACGCGAGTGGACGGGAAAGAGACGCGACGGGGCCGCGGTAGAGCCGTCCGTCCATCCCGTGTCTTGCTCGAGCCTGGGGCGCTTTCGTGCGGAGAGGCCGAGACGTCGGCGTCTGAATCTTGTTGTCTTTTGCGTGGAGCAGTCGGTCGCCGTCGTCTGACGTCTCCCGCTTGTGTTTTTATTCAGGTGCTGATCACACATCGCAGTGGGGCCCAATAGCCATAGGTCAAGACCCCAATAGTTTCACATCCTTTATTTCAACATGACATCTCATATGTGATGCCTTTTATTCTTCTTTCCACCCTCGCCGACGGTGACCTCAGTGACTCATAGTCACAACATGTTTGAATGTGGTCGATCCTAAGACGTCTCTCTCTCTCGGCATAAGATGAGAAATCTGCTTTCTTTTTCATTATGTGAGATTTTGCTGAGGCAAGCATGCTTGGTTATAAATGATTTCTTTCGTTTCCGTTTCTGGTTTTACCGAGGTGTTTATTTCCAATCCGAATTAGCACCAATACGAAATAAAGAAGGATCATGCATTATTGATTATGGTTGCACCCTAAATAGCATTTAAAAATCACTAATAGGTAAAAATAACATCATATTCAGATTCTACACGCGTTTTTAATCAAATTCCATATATAACATTTTTTGGAACCTGTATTTCATATATAACATGATAAAATTGGAGTTAGGCTTTAAAAGATGTGGATATTTTTCAAAAGCATTTGATATGAATCAGCTTTCCTTTCCACCCCATGTCGTTTTGCTGAGGCGTGCATGCGTAGTTATAGATGGTTTCTTTCGTCTTCAAGCTGGTTTTGAAGTGTTCATTTTCAATCTGGATCGACACTGATACAAAAGAAAGATGGATTGTGTGCTATTGATTATGGTTGCACCCTAAATATCATTTTCAAAATGGTTAGCAGCTAAAATAACATCATATTCAGATTCTACAAATTTTCCAATTAAATTATGTATATAATATGTTAAAACTAGAGTTATGATTAAAAGATATTGATATTTTTCAAAAGCATTTGATATGGACTACATGTTGATTAACCCAAATATCAGAGGGGTTTACGCAAATAGCAAAAAAAACTACGGTCACTTAAATGTGGATTGCGGGTTGATTTCGGAAAACTGCGAGGAGGGTGCAAAAGACGAAACGTTTTTCTGAGTTACTTAAAATTGGACTATGGGTTGATTTCAAGAGAGAGTACGGAGTTTTTTTTTGCAAAAATGCACGATGGATGGGCAGAAGCGTTCCTCCCTTTCTTAATAGGTATAGATTACCCAACGTCATTATGAAAGTGAAGTCTGTTATGAGACCAGAACCACACCCTCTACCCACCTTGTAGAAGACATCCATCTACCCACACGCCATAAACCAACTGTCATGTCATGCCATCCATGACAGGACACTATGAATCTATTGTTCAACATCTAAAACTCCGAAAAGGGAAAGTGGGCAAAAGACAATGAGAGCATTTCCAATAGGTGATGTATAGGGCACTCAAAAGTAGTCATCAAGACATCAAAAAGTGAGATTTGAGGCATCAGATTTTTTTTCTCCAACTGATGGTGTAAAATAGGGCACCCGACCACGTCTTTCTTCTCCACAATTGCATACATATTGAAACCTGTTGCGAGCATTCTTTGACATATTAGGCCCGTGCAAGCAACTCTTCGCTATCAGTGGTGACCTTCTTGGCCTATCTGAGGAGCCTCTCATGACTTCCGTCGTGGCACAAGCTGTCTAATACGTCTCCGTCGTATCTACTTTTCCAAACTCTTTTGCCCTTGTTTTGGACTCTAACTTGCATGATTTGAATGGAACTAACCCGGACTGGCGCTGTTTTCAGCAGAATTGACATGGTGTTATTTTTGTGCAGAATAAAAAGTTCTCGGAATGACCTGAAACTTCACGGAGATAAGTTTTGAAATTAATAAAAACATATTGGGGAAAGAATCAAGTGAAGGGGGCCCACACCCTGGCCACAAGGGCGGGGGGCGCGCCACCCGACCTTGTGGCCTCCCTAGACCTCCACCGAACTCAAGTCCAACTCCATATATTCTGTTTCGGAGAGAAAAAAACAGAAAGAATGATTCATTGCGTTTTACGATACGGAGCCGCCGCCAAGCCCTGTTCTTCCTCGGGAGGGCAGATCTAGAGTCCGTTTTGGGCTCCGGCGAGGGGAATCTGTCGCCATCGTCATCATCAACCATCCTCCATCACCAATTTCATGACGCTCGCCGCCGTGCGTGAATAATTCCATCGTAGGCTTGCTGGACCATGATGGGTTGGATGAGATTTACCATGTAATCGAGTTAGTTTTGTTAGGGTTTGATCCCTAGTATCCACTATGTTCTAAGATTGATGTTGCTATGACTTTGCTATGCCTAATGCTTGTCACTAGGGCCCGAGTGCCATGATTTCAGATCTGAACATATTATGTTTTCATGAATATATTTGTGTTCTTGATCCGATATTGCAAGTTATAGTCACCTAGCTACTACCTGTTATGATCCGGCAACCCCGGAGTGACAATAGTCGGGACCACTCCCGGTGATGACCGTAGTTTGAGGAGTTCATGTAATCACTAAGTGCTAATGCTTTGATCCGGTACTATATTAAAAGGAGGCCTTAATATCCCTTAGTTTCCAATAGGACCCCGCTGCCACGGGAGGGTAGGACAAAAGATGTCATGCAAGTTCTTTTCCATAAGCACGTATGACTATATTCGGAATACATGCCTACATTATATTGATGAATTGGAGCTAATACTGTGTCACCCTATGTTATAACCGTTGCATGATGAATGCCATCCAACATAATTATCCATCATTGATCCATTGCCTACAAGCTTTTCACATATTGATCTTTGCTTCTTTACTTTTCCGTTGCCACTGTTACGATTGCTACAAAACTGTTATTGTTACTTTTGCCACCGTTACCGTTACTTCCATACTACTTTGCCACTAAATATTTTGTTGCAGATATTAAGTCTTTCAGGTGTTGTTGAATTGACAACTCAGTTGCTAATACTCGAGAATATTCTTTGGCTCCCCTTGTGTCGAATCAATAAATTTGGGTTGAATACTCTACCCTCGAAAACTGTTGCGATCCCCTGTACTTGTGGGTTATCAAGACCTTTTTCCGGCACCGTTGCCGGGGAGCATAGCTCTATTCTCTGAGTCACTTGGGATTTATGTTTGTTGATCACTATGAGGAATTTGAAAGGTCAAAGAACCGAGATTTTTCCCTCAACTACGAGGGGAGGTAAGGAACTGCCATCTAGCTCTGCACTTGATTCTCCTTCTATTTTGAGTAAACTTGCGACACCTGCACCTGCTATTGATTCTGATATGTCGCATGTTATTGATGATGCCACTTTTGCTATGCATAATGCTTATGATGATATTACTTATGTGCTTGATGATACTGTGCCACTAGGTGAATTTCTTGATGAACAACTTGCTAGGGTTAGAGAGAATCAAATTACTGAAACTGATGATATTATTGAAAATGATGATTATGATTCTCCCCTAGATATGAATTACTTGTTGTACCTAAGGGTTATGTTATGGATGAAGAAACTGCTAGAGACTTCTTTGCTTGCAATGATAGAGAGGATCTCAAGAAATTACTAGCTAAGCTGAAAGAAAAATCCTTGAATGCTAGAATGAAATATGATTCCGCTTTTGCTACTTCACCTATCTTTCTTACTGATAAGGATTATGAATTCTTTGTCGATCCCGAGTTAATTACTTTGGTTGAATCTGATCCTTTTCATAGTTATGAATCTGAAACTGTTGTGGCTCATCTTACTAAATTGAATGATATAGCCACCCTATTTGCTCATGAGGAAAAAATTCGCTATTACTATATTCTCAAATTGTTTCCTTTCTCATTAAAGGGTGATGCTAAGTTATGGTTTAATTCTCTTGCTCCTGGTTGTGTGCGCAGTCCCTAGGATATGATTTATTACTTCTCTCAAAAATATTTCCCTGCTCATAAGAAACAAGCTGCTTTAAAGGATATATTTAATTTTGTGCAAATTGAAGAAGAGGGTCTCCCACAAGCTTGGGGGAGGCTTCTCCGATTACTTAATGCTTTGCCTGATCATCCTCTCAAGAAAAATGAAATACTTGATATCTTTTATAATGGACTAACCGATGCTTCCAGAGACCACCTGGATAGTTGTGCTGGTTGTGTTTTAAGGGAAAGAACTGTTGAGCAAGCTGAATTGCTATTGAATAATATACTGAGTAATGATAATGATTGGACACTTCCTGAACCAACTCGTAAGCCAACTCCGAAGAAAAGGGGTATTCTATTTCTTAGTCCTGAAGATATGCAACAGGCAAAGAAATCTATGAAAGAAAAAGGTATTAAGGTTGAAGATGTTAAAAATTTACCGCCTATTGAAGAAATACATGGTCTTGATAACCCGACACATGTAGTAGAGGTAAACTCTCTCCGTAGATTTGATGAAGGTGATATCCCTCATAATAAGTCTGCTAGACAATGCTTGGATGAGTTTGATAATTTTATTGTTAAACAAGAAAATTTCAATGCTTATGTTAGTAGACAATTGAAACGTAATGCTTACATGCTTGACCACTTGGGTGATTATATGAGTAGAACTATTAATGATCTTAAGCTTATTAGTAAACATGCTTCCATGGTTACAACTCAAGTAGAGCAAGTACTTAAGGCACAAGATGATTTGCTTAATGAGTTGAATAGTAAGAATAATCTTAATGCTGTTAGGGTTATGACTAGAGGTGGTAAAATGACCCAGGAACCTTTGTATCCTGAGGGCCATCCTAAGAGAATTGAGCAGAATTCTCAGAGAATTAGTACCGATGCACCTAGTCCTTCTACTAAAAAGAAAAAGAAAACTGATAGGACTTTGCATGCTAGTGAACCTGCTATAGACACACCTTAGAATCCCAATGATATTTCTATTTCTGATGTTGAGACACAATCTGGTAATGAACATGAACCTAGTGCTAATGTTAATGATGACGTTCATGTTGATGCTCAACCTAGTAATGATAATGATGTAGAGATTGAACCTTCTGTTGATCTTGATAACCCACAATCAAAGAATCAACGTTATGATAAGAGAGACTTCGTTGCTAGGAAACATGGTAAAGAAAGAGAACCATGGGTTCAGAAACCCATGCCCTTTCCTCCTAAGCCATCCAAGAAAAAATGATGGTGAGGATTTTGAGCGCTTCACTAAAATGATTAGACCCATCTTTTTGCGTATGCGTTTGACTGATATGCTTAAAATGCCTCCTTATGCTAAGTATATGAAAGATATTATTACAAATAAAATAAAAATACCTGAAGCTGAAATTTCCACCATGCTTGCTAATTATACTCTTAAGGGTGGAATACCAAAGAAACTTGGAGATCCCGGAGTACCAACTATACCATGCTCCATTAAAAGAAACTATGTTAAAACTGCTTTATGTGATCTTGGAGCTGGTGTTAGTGTTATGCCTTTCTCTTTGTATCGTAGACTTGATTTGAATAAGTTGAGACTTACTGAAATCTCTTTGCAAATGGCTGATAAATCAACTGCTATACCCATCGGTATTTGTGAGGATGTGCCTGTTGTGGTTGCAAACATTACTATCTTAACGGACTTTGTTATTCTTGATATTCCCGAGGACAACAATATGTCGATCATCCTTGGTAGACCCTTTTTGAATACTGTAGGGGCTGTTATTGATTGCAACAAAGGCAATGTCACTTTTCATGTTAATGGTAATGAGCATACAGTACACTTTCCGAAGAAACAACCTCAAGTTCATAGTATCAACTCTATTGGAAAATTTTCAACTATTACTATTGGAGGTTTTGAATTCCCTCTTCCTACTGTCTAAAAGAAATATGATATTCTTATTGTTGGGGAAATGCATATCCCCATTGAGGTAACCTAGTGTTATTTGAAAATTCTACGGTTTCATGTCATTCGAAAGAAGTTTGTTAATAAGACTTGATCAACCTTGTTAATGGATTCCTTTTTGATGAGCATGAGATGGATGAATTTAGAAAGCACAACTCTCTGTACCCATTCTTTATCTTCTGTTATTTAGTTGAAATAAAGCAAAAATAGTATTTTCTGTCTGTTTTCTGAATTATCCATGCAATAAAAAATGTCCCGAAAATAAAAGTTCTCTAAATGCCCTGAAAATTTAGTATGATTTTTTTAAAATATTTTAGAATTTCTGGTGCAAAGAACACATCAGGGGGGCACACCAGCTGCCCACAAGGGTGGAGGGCGCGCCCCCGACCTTGTGGGGCCCACGTGGCCCCCCCTCCACTTATTCCAGCACCCATCCTCTTCCTCTTCCTCCAGAAAAAATCGATCCATAGCTCAAACTCGTGTTCTTGCTCATCTTGCTACCATTTTCGATCTCCTTGCTCAAAGCTCCATTCACAAAACTGCCTTGGGGATTGTTCTTCGGTATGTGACTCCTCCAATGGTCCAATTAGTTTTGTTCTAGTGCTTTATTTATTGCAAATTTTTGCTGCCTTGGTGACCCTGTTCTTGAGATTGCATGTCAAATTTACATGGTCCAAAGTAGTTTTGATGCATGATTTAGCCTCTAGGCACTTGTAGGATTAGTTGCTATCAATCTTGTTGAGTTCGGTTCACTTTTATTATGAGTCACTAAAAATTTCAGAAATTTTTCAGAGGAAGAATAATGTCCAGGAAAATGTATCAAGGTGGTTCTTCGAGGAAGCAAGGACCAAGGCCTGCGATTCATGAGGAGGACCTTGAACCACCAAGGGAAGCTCGAGTGAAGCTGTGTGAATGGCCATCAGATGAATTTATGGATCGTGCAGGTTTCAAGGATGAATTCTATGCGTACGTACAAAATGCCGGCCTCGAGGACTTCTTATCGGACAAGTGCTTACAGTATTATTATCTCATTGATTCCTTCGTGCGGAGGTTTGAGTTTTCATCCAAGCGTAATACTCATACTGTCCTGTTTGACCTTTATGATGAATCTTATACCATGGACCTAGAAGATTTTTGTGATGCATGCAAAATTCCACAATGGGGTAATCTTAGTGAGCCTCACAAATCTGAATACACTGACTTCCTTGCTAGCATCACTGTTGGAGAAACTAGAAATATCACGCAAGCAACCGTAGGGAGCATTCACTTTGCTGCCATACATTATTTTGCTCTCTTTATCGGTAGGTGCATTGATGGTAAACATGAGCATTGCCACATTTGCGTTCCAGATCTTAGTGTCCTCAAGTGTGCGGTGTTAGGTGATAAACGATATAATCTGGGGGCTATTATTGCTAGGAGGCTACACCATAATGCTAAAGATGGAGCTTTATTTGGCGAGATTTATGCAACTCGTTTAGCTAATTATTTGGGTGTACCCATAAGGGGGTATGACATTGAGTTGCCACCTGCTTTTCTAGATTATGAGGCTACGGTACGCTACCAGTTTCTTAAGAGGAACGAATAGTCCCTCGAGTACCGACTAATCTTTGATAGATGGCACGCCATCCATATTACTCTTCCTGCTCCTGCTTTCTTTAACTTTCAGGCGAATAGACGATACTTTATAACTAGAGAGGAGGCAAATCAGTATGAGAGAACAGCGGAGGCTGCTCGCCTCCATGTTGTAGCCCTTCAGGCAGTAGCTAATGCGTCTCAGTACAACCCCAACTACAACTTTGGATATCCACCAGGCTAGTGGCCGTAGACCAACTTAGGCCAAAAGCCTAAGCTTGGGGGAGTATGTATTTCTCACCGACATTATATTTATGTTCACACACTGATTTCAGTTGTCGGTTCTCATACTTTTTCATTGTATTATCCATGTTAGTTTATTTATTTTTTCGCTTTCTTCTTGTGTGTTTGATTAACCTTAAGAGAAAAACCAAAAAAATTAGTTGTAGCTAGTTTACCTTCTATGCATGCTTAGTTGTAGTATTAAAAGAAAACCCAAAAAGATTCCTCGTTCTTCTTTTGCTTGTTGGGAGCTTTCCCGTGTAAATAGTTTTTCTCGTTCTTGTTTCTCTTTCTTCAGAAGAACAAAAACTCCAAAAATATTTCAGTGTGTTTCTTTGAAATTCTTTTCTTTTCTTTGGGATCGAGAGGAGAAGACCACAATGAAAATGTTGAGTGGCTCTCATATGCATTATTGTTGATCTAGCAAAGAGCCCATATTACCTTGTCTTCTCCTTTGAATAAATGTTGCAGATTGCAGCTTAGTCTGATGCACGTGCACTATTATTATCCACACCGTTCGGTCGTGCAAGTGAAAGGCAATAATGACGATATATGATGAAATGATTGAGATGAGGAAAAGCTGGTATGAAATCGACCTATCTTGTTTTTGTAAATATGATTAGTTCATCGTTCCTGATTTAGCCTATTATGAATGAAACATATTTTGCAATGACAATTAGAGATTGTAGTTACTCATGCCATGCTTAATTAACTAGGAGTTTATAATGGTTTATCTTGCGTGCCAACATGCTATTAAAATGGTTGTGATGTAGTATGATAGGATGGTATCCTCCTTTGAATGATTCGAGTGGCTTGACTTGGCACATGTTCACACATGTAGTTGAAACAAAATCAACATAGCCTCCATGATATTTATGTTCATGGTGATTTATATCCTACTCATGCTTGCACTCAATGTTGGTTAATCTCAATGCATGTTTATGACTGTTGTCACTCTCTAGTTGGTCGCTTCCCAGTCTTTTTCTAGCCTTCACTTGTACTAAGCGGGAATACTGCTTGTGCATCCACTTCCATAAACCCAAAGTTGTTCCATATGAGTCCACCATACCTTCCTATATGCGGTATTTACCCGCCGTTCCAAGTAAATTTGCATGTGCCAAACTCTAAACCTTCAAATAATAATCTGTTTTGTATGCTCGAATCATTCATATACCAACTAGGGTTGTCAATATCTTCCATACTAGGTGTGTTATTCTCACGATGAGTGGACTCCGCTCATCATTCACGAGAAAATGGCTAGTAACCGGGATGCACAGTCCCTTGCTCAAAGCAAATCAAATAAAAATAATTGCAAACAAAACTCCCCCAGGATTGTTGTTAGTTGGACGGTTCTCGTTGTTTTGGACCAGCCGTGGAGTGTGCTTGTTGGTGGTGGGGGAGACTAAACTTTACCATTCTGTTTGGGAACCGCCTATAATGTATGTAGCATGGAAGATACCAAGATCTCTTAGTTGTTATGTTGACAATGAAAGCATACCGCTCAAAATATTATTCCTCTGTATTTCAAAACTTGAGCTCTCGCACCTATACAAATCCATGCTTCCCTCTGTGAAGGGCCTATCTATTTACTTTTATTTGCTGAGTCATCATCCTCTTATAAAAGGCCCCAGTTAGAGAGCACCACTGTCATTTGTATGCATTGTTATTAATTTATATTTAGTATGACTGTGACTGGACCTCTTTTACCATGAATTACAATGTCTAGTCGGTCCTTGATCTTCAGGGTTGCTCTGCATTTATGTTTTGCGGTCTCAGAAAGGGCAAGCGAGATACCATCTTGTTATATCATATCATGATAGTTCTGAGCAAGTGTTGTCATCCGAGATTTATTATTATTGCTCGCTAGTTGATTTATGTCATTGATATGAGTAAATGTGAGACCTAAGAGTTATTGTGAATATGGTTAGTTCATAATCTTTGCTGAAAACTTGAATGCTAGCTTTACATATTTGCAACAATAAGATCAAACAGAGTTTGTAAAAGTTTTTCTTTGTCACTTTTAGTTTATCAACTGAATTGCTTGAGGACAAGCAATGGGTTAAGCTTGGGGGAGTTGATACGTCTCCATTGTATCTACTTTTCCAAACTCTTTTGCCCTTGTTTTGGACTCTAACTTGCATGATTTGAATGGAACTAACCTGGACTGACACTATTTTCAGCAGAATTGCCATGGTGTTATTTTTGTGTAGAATAAAAAGTTCTTGGAATGACCTGAAACTTCACGGAGATAAGTTTTGGAATTAATAAAAAATATTGGCGAAAGAATCAAGTGAAGGGGGCCCACACCCTGGCCACGAGGGTGGGGGCGCACCCACCCCCTGGGGCACGCCACCTGACCTTGTGGGCCCCCTGGACCTCCACCGGCCTCAACTCCAACTCCATATATTCTCTTTCGGGAAGAAAAAAATTAGAGAAAAGGATTCATCTCGTTTTATGATACGGAGCCGCCAAGCCCTGTTCTTCCTCGGGAGGGCAGATCTAGAGTCCGTTTTGGGCTCCGGAGAGGGGAATCCGTCGCCATCGTCATCATCAACCATCCTCCATCACCAATTTCATGACGCTCGCCGCCGTGCGTGAGTAATTCCATCGTAGGCTTGCTGGACCATGATGGGTTGGATGAGATTTACCATGTAATTGAGTTAGTTTTGTTAGGGTTTGATCCCTAGTATCCACTATGTTCTAAGATTGATGTTGCTATGACTTTGCTATGCCTAATGCTTGTCACTAGGGCCCGAGTGCCATGACTTCAGATCTGAACATATTATGTTTTCATGAATATATTTGTGTTCTTGATCCGATATTGCAAGTTATAGTCACCTAGCTACTACCTGTTATGATCCGGCAACCCCGGAGTGACAATAGTCGGGACCACTCCCGGTGATGACCGTAGTTTGAGGAGTTCATGTAATCACTAAGTGCTAATGCTTTGATCCGGTACTATATTAAAAGGAGGCCTTAATATCCCTTAGTTTCCAATAGGACCCCGCTGCCACGGGAGGGTAGGACAAAAGATGTCATGCAAGTTCTTTTCCATAAGCACGTATGACTATATTCGGAATACATGCCTACATTATATTGATGAATTGGAGCTAATTCTGTGTCACCCTATGTTATAACCGTTGCATGATGAATGCCATCCAACATAATTATCCATCATTGATCCATTGCCTACAAGCTTTTCACATATTGATCTTTGCTTCTTTACTTTTTAGTTGCCACTGTTACGATTGCTACAAAACTATTACTGTTACTTTTGCCACCGTTACCATTACTTTCATACTACTTTGCCACTAAATATTTTGTTGCAGATATTAAGTCTTTCAGGTGTTGTTGAATTGACAACTCAATTGCTAATACTCGAGAATATTCTTTGGCTCCCCTTGTGTCGAATCAATAAATTTGGGTTGAATACTCTACCCTCGAAAACTATTGCGATCCCCTATACTTGTGGGTTATCAAGTCTGTCAAGTGACTCATTGAGGATATCCCCATCGTAGGGACCGAACTCGTTGTTCGGCTGCCCCTCATGTTGTGACACGCCGAGAAGGGGACTCTTGGGGCCGTTGCGGTTGATTCCGTGGCGGTGTCGTTATTGTAGTCGCCTTCATTATCGTTATTATTACTGTCGTTTAGCGTCTCCATGATACGTCTTCAATGTATCTATAATTTTTTATTGTTTCATACCATTATATTATCAATCTTGGATGCTTTATATGCATTTTTGTGCTATCAACTTTGGGAACTAACCGATTAACCCAGTGCCTAGTGCTAGTTGATGTTTTCTGCTTTTTTGGTTTTCCAGAAAATCAGTACCAAACGAAGTCCAAACGCTATGAAACTTTTTGACGATTTTTTTCTGGACATAAGAGACCCTAGAAGCTTCGGAAGGAGGCTAGACGGGAAGCAAGGAAATGGCATGGCAACAGGGCGCGCCCCAGGGGTAGGGCGTGCCCTGTTACCTTGTGGGCCGCACATGGCTCCGTCTAACCTAATTCCACTTCTATAAATTCTCGCATATTGGGAAACCCCCAGAGAGCCACTTGAAACACTCTTTCCGCCGCTGCAAGCTTCTGTTCTTCCGCGATCTCATCTGGAGGCCTTTTTCGGTACTCTGATGGAGGGGTATCGATCACGGAGGGCTTCTACATCATCATTGCTACCCTTCGATGTTGCATTACTAGTTTACCACAGACCTACGGATCCATAGCTAGTAGCTAGATGGCTTATTCTATCTCTTTGATTTTTAATATAAAGTTCTCCTCGATCTTCTTGGAGTTCTATCCGATGTAATCTTCTTTTGCGGTTTGCTTGTTGGGATCCGATGAATTATGGATTTATGATCGGATTATTCATTGAAAGTAATTGAGTCTTTTCTAAACTTTCTTATGCATGATTGTTATAGTTTTGTATTTCTCTCCGATCTATCCGTTTGGTTTGGCCAACTAGATCGATTTATCTTGAGTGAGAGAGGTGCTTTGTGATGGCTTCAATCTTGCGGTGTTCTCACCCAGTGACAGTAGGGGTAGCAAGGCACGTATTATGTTGTTGCCATTAAGGGTAAAACAATGGGGTTTATTCATATTGATTGGGTTTACTTTGTCTACATCATGTCATCTTGCTTAAAGCGTTACTCTGTTTGTCATGAACTTAATACCATAGATGCATGCTGGATAGCGGTCGATTGGTGGAGTAATAGTAGTAGATGCAGGCAGGAGTCGGTCAACCTGTCACAGACATGATGCCTATATACATGATCATTGCCATGAATAACGTCATAACTATGCGCTTTTATATCAATTGCCCAACAATAATTTGTTCACCCACCATATGCTATGTGTTCGAGAGAGAAGCCTCTAGTGAAAACTATGGCCTCAGGGTCTACTTCTACTATATTAGAAAAACCAAAAATTCCTTGTTGCAATTTATTTACTTTTATTTTGTTTTGCAATTTATTTATCTACCTATCACTATGAGAATTAATCCTTGCAAGTAACGAGTTCAAGGGGATTGACAACCCTCTTGCACGCGTTGGGTGCAAGTTTTTGCTTTCGTGTGTGTAGGTATTGATAAAGAAGGTTTGCGTAGTTCTCCTATTGGTTCGATAACCTTGGTTCTCACTGAGGGGAATACTTATCTCTACTGTAGTGCTTCACCCCTCCTCTTCGGGGAAATCCCAACGCAGTTTACTGTTCTTCATCGGGAGGCCAGATCTGGAGTCCGTTTGGGGCTCCGGAGAGGGGGATCTTCCGTCTTCGTCATCATCTACCATCCTCCATCACCAATTTCATGATGCTCACCGACGGGAGTGAGTAATTCCTCCGTACGCTTGCTAGACGATGATGTGTTGGATGAGATTCATCATGTAACTGAGTTAGTTTTGTTAGGGTTTGATCCCTAATATCCACTACGTTCTGAGATTGATCTTGCTATGACTTTGCTATGCTTAATGCTTGTCACTAGGGCCCGAGTGCCATGATTTCAGATCTGAACCCTTTATGTTTTCATAAATATATTTGTGTTCTTGATCCGAACTTGCAATTCATGTGCACCTGCTACGTGTTATGATCCACATACCCCAAGGTGACAATAATTGGGATTCTTTCCGGTGATTACTGTAGTTTGAGGAGTTCGTGTATTCACCATGTGTTAATGCTTTGTTCTGGTTCTATATTAAAAGGAGGCCTTAATATCGCTTAGTTTCCTTATGTACCCCTGATAACCCACAAGTATAGGGGATCAATTGTAGCCTCTTTCGATAAGTAAGAGTGTCGAACCCAACTAGGAGCTAAAGGTAGAACAAATATTCCCTCAAGTTCTATCGACCACCGATACAACTCACGCACGCTTGACGTTCGCTTTACCTAGAACAAGTATAAAACTAGAAGTACTTTGTAGGTGTTTTTGGATAGGTTTGCAAGAATATAAAGAATAGGTAAATAAAAAGTAGGGGCTGTTTAGATAAATACATAAATAAATTAGTTTTAGTAGAGAGCTTTTTGTCACGAGAAAGTTATTTGTCCCTAGGCAATCGATAACTAGACCGGTAATCGTTATTGCAATTTTTTATAAGGGAGAGGCATAAGCTAACATACTTTCTCTACTTGGATCATATGCACTTATGATTGGAACTCTAGCAAGCGTCCGCAACTACTAATGATCATTAAGGTGAAACCCAACCATAGCATTAAAGTATCAAGTCCTCTTTATTCCCATACGCAAACAACCTACTTACTCAGGTATATGCTTCTGTCACTCACGCCACCCACCATAAGCAAATCATGAACATATTGCAAACCCTACAACGGGGATCCCTCACGCTTGCGCGACACGGAGAGCACCATAGGAAAGCACCAATGATAAAACATGCAACTCAAACCAATCACGATCATCAATTAACCCATAGGACAAAGCGGATCTACTAAAACATCATAGGATAGCCATACATCATTGGGAAATAATATATAGCGTTGAGCACCATGTTTAAGTAGAGATTACAGCGGGTAAAAGAGGGGTTACACCGCTGCATAGAGGGGGAAGAGTTGGTGATGATGGTGATGAAGTTGTTGGTGAAGATTGTGGTGATGATGATGGCCCCCGGTGGCACTCCGGCGCCACCGGAAGCGAGGGAGAGAGCCCCCCTTCTTCTTCTTCTTCCTTGACCTTCTCCATAGATGGGAGAAGGGTTTCCCCTCTGGTCCTTGGTCTCCATGGCATGGGAGGGGCGAGAGCCCCTCCGAGATTGGATCTGTCTCTCTCTGCTTCTGCGCTCTCAGATCTGGCCCTTCACCGTTTCTTTTATAACCGGAGATCCGTAACTCCGATTGGGCTGAATTTTGGACACGATCTCTATCCGGAAATTATATTTCTTGCAGCGAAAGAAGGGCTCCAACTGCCTTACAGGGTGGCCACGAGGGTCCAGGGCGCGCCTGACCCCCTGGGGGGCGCCCCCTGCCTCGTGGCCCCCTCGGGCATCGTATCGCGTTGATTCTTATTCCCAAAAATCACAAATATTACAAAAAAATCTCCGTCAGTTTTTATTCCGTTTGGACTTCGTTTGATATGGATTTTCTGCGAAACAAAAAACATGCAACAAACAGGAACTAGCACTGGGCACTGGATCAATATGTTAGTCCAAAAAATATTATAAAAAGTTGCCAAAAGTATATGAAAGTTGTATAATATTGGCATGGAACAATCAAAAATTATAGATACGACGGAGACGTATCAGCATCCCCAAGCTTAATTCCTGCTCGTCCTCGAGTAGGTAAATGATAAAAAAGATAATTTTTGATGTGGAATGCTACCTAGCATAATCTTGATCACATAACCTAATCATGGCATGAATATTAAGACACGAGTGATTCAAAGCAATAGTCTATCATTTGACATTAAGACAATAATACTTCAAGCATACTAACCAAGCAATTATGTCTTATCAAAATAACATAGCCAAAGAAAGCTCATCCCTACAAAACCATATAGTCTAGCTATGCTCCATCTTCACCACACAAAGCATTCAAATCATGCACAACCCCGATGACAAGCCGAGCAATTGGTTCATACTTTTTAACGCGCTTCAGCCTTTTCAACCCTCACGCAATACATGAGCAGAAGCCATGGACATAGCACTATGGGTGGAATAGAATATGATGATGGAGGTTTGTGTGAGAAGACAAAAAAGGAGAAAGTCTCACATCGACGTGGCTAATCAACGGGCTATGGAGATGCCCATCAATTGATGTCAATGTGAGGAGTAGGGATTGCCATGCAACGGATGCACTAGAGCTATAAGTGTATGAAAGCTCAAACTGAAACTAAGTGGGTGTGCATCCAACTTGCTTGCTCATGAAGACCTAGGGCATTTGAGGAAGCCCATCATTGGAATATACAAGCCAAGTTATATAATGAAAATTCCCACTAGTATATGAAAGTGATAACTCAAGAGACTCTCTATATGAAGAACATGGTGCTACTCTGAAGCACAAGTGTGGTAAAAGGATAGTAACATTGCCCCTTCTCTCTTTTTCTCTCATTTTTTTCTTTTTTTCTCTCTTTTTATTTTTGTTTTGGTGGGCTTCTTTGGCCTCTTTTTTTATTTGGGCTTCTTGGGCCTCTTTTATTTATTTTTAAAGTCCAGAGTCTCATCCCGACTTGTGGGGGAATCATAGTCTCCATCATCCTTTCCTCACTGGGGCAATGCTCTAATAATGATGATCATCACACTTTTATTTACTTACAACTCAATATTACAACTCGATACTAGAACAAAGATATGACTCTATATGAATGCCTTCGGCGGTGTACCGGGATGTGCAATGATCTAGCGTAGCAATGACATCAAAAAACGGACAAGCCATGAAAACATCATGCTAGCTATCTTACGATCATGCAAAGCAATATGACAATAAATGCAAGTCATGTATATGATGATGATGGAAGTTGCATGGCAATATATCTCGGAATGGCTATGGAAATGCCATGATAGGTAGGTATGGTGGCTGTTTTGAGGAAGATATAAGGAGGTTTATGTGTGATAGAGCGCATCGTATCACGGGGTTTGGATGCACCGGCGAAGTTTGCACCAACTCTCGAGGTGAGAAAGGGCAATGCACGGTACCGAAGAGGCTAGCAATGATGGAAAGGTGAGAGTGCGTATAATTCATGGACTCACATTAGTCATAAATAACTCACATACTTATTGCAAAAGTTTATTAGCCCTCGAAGCAAAGTACTACTACGCATGCCCCTAGGGGGATAGATTGGTAGGAAAAGGCCATCGCTCGTCCCCGACCGCCACTCATAAGGAAGACAATCAATAAATACCTCATGCTCCAACTTCGTTACATAACGGCTCACCATACGTGCATGCTACGGGACTTGCAAACCTCAACACAAGTATTTCTCAATTCTCAACTAGCACGACTCTAATATCACTACCTTTATATCGCAAAACTATTGCAAGGAATCAAACATATCATATTCAGTGATCTACAAGTTTTATGTAGGATTTTATGACTAACCATGTGAATGACCAGTTCCTGTCATCTCTCTAAATAGATATAAGTGAAGCAAGAGAGTTTAATTCTTTCTACGAAAGATATGCCCATGCTCTAACAAATATAAGTGAAGCAAAAGAGCATTCTACAAATGGCGGTTTTCTATGTGAAGAGAAACAAGCAATCCAAACTTCAAATGATATAAGTGAAGCACATGAAGCATTCTATAAAGCCATACTCAAAATATATAAGTGAAGTGCAAAGAGCATTCTACAAATCAACCAAGGACTATCTCATACCAGAATGGTGCATAAAATAAAAATGAAAAATAAATGAAAAATACGCTCCAAGATTCGCACATATCGCATGAACGAAACGAATCTGAAAACATACCGATACTTGTAGAAGAAAGAGGGGATGCCTTCTGGGGCATCCCCAAGCTTAGATGCTTGAGTCTTCTTGAATATTTACTTGGGGTGCCTCGGGCATCCCCAAGCTTGAGCTCTTGCCTCTCTTCCTTCTTCTCACATCGAGACCTCCTTGATCTTCGAACACTTCATCCACACAAAACTCAACAGAAAACTCGGTAAGATCCGTTAGTATAATAAAGCAAATCACTACTCTAAGTACTGTTTCAAACCAATTCATATTTTGTTTTTGCATTGTAGCTACTGTAATATAACTTTTCCATGGCTTAATCCACTGATAGAAATTGATAGTTTCATCAAAACAAGCAAACTATGCATCAAAAACAGAATCTGTCTAAAACAGAACAGTCGGTAACAATCTGAACATTAACCATACTTATGGTACTTCAAAACTTCTGCAAAAATTAGGAAAAATAAAAAATTTGTATATAAAGGCAGTGCAAAAAGTTTCAGAACCGTTTGACGTTCCAGTAAAAAATGAAAAATCGCGCACTACAGCCAAAGTTTCTGTCCTGCACCGTACAAACCAACAAGCATTGTAAACATCCTAAAGGCAAACCTTGGCACATTATTTTTATAATACAATGGAATTGTACAAGGGGATAATTATTTTTATTGAAAATTTTCTGTAATTAAGATTCACAAAGTTTCCGTGAGCATGAACAAAGTTCAAGGAGCTCTCCCACTTCAACAATGCTTGTCTTTCTCACATTCACTTTCCTTTTTGAAAAGTTTTAGGTTCCCCTCTTTATTTTTTTTGTTTTTATACTATATGAAAGCACTCAACATAAATAAATGACTCTCTAAAACTTCCGGGTTGTCTCCCTGGCAGCGCTTTCTTTAAAGCCATTAAGCTAGGCATATAGTGCTCAAGTAGTGAATCCACCCGGATCCCAAGGTATATCAAAGCCAATTTTAATTAGCAATGATTTGGCATTTAGTAGTGAGCGCAAAGCAACATATATCAAGCAATGACGAAGTCTAACTCTCTTCCTATGCATCGGCATGTCATCAAAGAACTATTCATGCACACATAGTAAAGGCCAATGCATAGTATAAGCAGTTTCTTGCAATTTTATCGTGTGGGAAACATAGAGAGGTGGAGATATAGTTCCTCTCTCATAATAATTGCAAGTAGAGAAGCAAGCACATGCATATTATATCTATCAAAATCATCATGTGTAATAGTAAAGCGCAACCCATCAATATAATCCTTAATAAGGGCAAACTTCTCCGATATAGTGTAATCGGGAGAATTCAAAAAGAAAATAGGACTATCATGCGTGGTTGCAATAGCAAAAATTTAATGTTTAACATAAGGGACTATAGCAAGTTCATCTCCATAAGCATAATTCATATTGTCATCTTGGCCACAAGCATAGCAAGCATCATCAAAAAGGGATATTTCAAGAGAATCGACGGGATCATAACAGTCATCATAGCAATCATCCTTCGGTAAGCACGAAGGGAAATTAAACAATGTATGAGTTGAAGAGTTACTCTCATTAGAAGGTGGGCACGGGTGATCAATCCGCTCTTCCTCCTTTTGTTCTTCGCTCTCCTCCTCATCTTTTTCATCCAATGAGCTCATAGTTTCATCAGTTTCTTCTTCCATAGACTCCTGCAAAATATTAGTCTCTTCTTGGACAGTGGAGACTTTCTCAATAAATGCATCAATATCGGCATTGTATTCATAATTCTCATAGCAATATTTAAGGATAGCTAAATTTTCAGGTCTATAAACAGCATCATAAAGATTTTCACACTCTTTAAATACAGATTCAATTTCATAAGCACCCATAAAAGCAACAAATTCTTCTATTTGTTCCACATCATAGTAATCATGTGTACCTCTAGCATAAGAAGCCAAGGTTTCATTATCATTAAATTTGCATGAAAAGGCAAGGTGTGGAGCCTTCATCCTAGAGCAACAAGTATAATCATATCTCAAGCATAGTTGCCTAGCATACCACTTCAACATATAAATTTGATCCCATAATAGTTCCCCTTTTGGAGTCAAGCGATAATCCCTAAAGTATTCATGTTGATCCAACATGTCTCCCATTACCAAATTGAATGGGGTTTTCTCAGGATTATCAAAGTAGTACATAATATCTATCACATAACGAGCATCGAGGATTTTAGGAGGTTCCCCATCTCCATGAGCAGCCAGCACACCTAATCTTTTTGGTATTTTGTGTTCCATATCCATAACTAAAGATAGAGAACAACTTAGAACAGCAAATAAAATCTACTTCGTGATAAAGCAAACAAGCACACACGAGAATATTCACCCCACGCAATGACTCCCCGGCAATGACGCCAGAAAAAGGTCTTGATAACCCACAAGTATAGGGGATAAATTCTAGCCTCTTTCGATAAGTAAGAGTGTTGAACCCAACGAGGAGCTAAAGGTAGAACAAATATTCACTCAAGTTCTATCGACCACCGATACAACTCTACGCACGCTTGACGTTCACTTTTCCTAGAACAAGTATAAAACTAGAAGTACACGGGAAGGTGCACTTGGCATTTTAGGGGTTTTGTCAATGTCGAGCCACCATTTAGGGTTATTTGGCATTTTAGGAGTTTTGTCGATGTCGAGCCACCATTTAGGGTTCACTTTGGCAGAACATACAACTAAGAACATTGATCATGGCAGAACTCACAACATCAAACCATACCTTGATCATGATAGAACATACAACTCACAGCATAACTTGATTTAGTTTGACAATGTTGCAGAACATGACTTGGTCATCACAATATGTAGCAGAAACATCACAACATTTAGTTTGATAATGCACTCGCCAACAACATGTAGCAAACATAAGTACCAAAACATTACCAAAATACATCAGTTCATAGTTTGACAAACATTGCATAACAGCACTGCATTAGTTCATTGATTGGAGGGAACATGTAGCCAACACTACAAAAAAAGACACATCCGTGACATTTTGGGCCGAACAAATTTTTTTTATCATACTTATGACACTTCTATGACGATAATTGTGACAAAACCCGGTATCATCATAGATGTGGTGGGCTCCTACTTCTATGACAAAAAATCATGACAGAAAATGGGCTTTTCGTCCTAGGCGGACCGGAGACGCAGCTGCATGACATTCTTTGGGCAGTCCATTACGGAAAAAACCGTGGTAGAAGCAAGGGCTAGGAAAATATCGGGGTGTTCCCGGTTACGGTGGGTGGTCGGGGCCGAGCGATGCACGGAGGTTTGCGCGTTTCTCTCGTACACGCACGCGCGTGGGTGCGAGGCGTTGGGCTCTAACTGAACCCGAGTGAGGCATTGGGCTCTAACTGAACCCGAGCGATTGCACTGTAGGCTACGCATTACTGAACCCGATCGATGGCTGTTAACTGAACCCGATCGAGCGATTCCTTCGCTACTGCTGCTAACTGAAGCCGATCGATGCTGCCTCTAGATGAACAGTGAGCGTTGCTGGGGGGGTTGGATGAACAGTTCCCGGTGGGGGCGGATGAACATGACCCCGTGGTGTTGCCTCTGGATGAACAGGACCCCGATTGATCGAGCCGGTTGGGGCTGGATGAACATGACCCCGTGGAGGGCTGGATGAACAGTAGACGGTGGAGGGCTGGATGAACAGTAGCCCGTGGAGGGGTGGTTGAACAGGAGCCCGTGGAGAGGGCTGGTTGAACAATAGCCGGTGGAGTAGCGCGCGGTGGGGGCTGGATGAATAGGAGCTCCATGGATGAATAATCGCATGTGGAGGCTGGAGGAGGTCGACGGTGGATGAATAGTAGCCCGTGGAGGCTGGAGGGGGTCGATGGTGGAGATGAACAGTATCCCGTCCAGTCCCGTTTTGTGGTACGCCACACCCCTCCCGATGAACAAGACCCCCGTTTCGACCGTAGCACTCCAACACAAGTCCGTTTCCTCCGTTTTGCGGTGCACCACACCCCTCCCGATCAGCAGGACCCCCGTTTCGACCGTAGGAGGTCCGTTTCCTCCGTTTTGCGGTACGCCAGACCCCTCCCGATGAACAGGATCCCGTTTCGAATGTGGCCGGTCGAACACAAGGCCGTTTCCTCCTTTCTGCGATACGCCAGGCCTCGTTTCCATCGGCTGTTCCGTCCAAGCCCTCCCGATGAACACAACGACGCATTCCGTTCCGATCCAGCCAGTTGGCTCCCCATGAACACGACGATGACGCTGTTTGTCCGTTCTGACCCAGCAATGTACACGAGCCCTGGCCGTACGTATGCGCGAGTAGGCATTCGAGACCCCGCCCATATGTACGTACGTGGCCGTATTTTCTTTCTTACACACTGGTCGCTGTACGTACGTGTACATGCTACGTGCGCGCCTCTACCACGACACGTTCGCACCTCTACATCGACCAGTATGTACGTACACGTTCGCGACCAGAATGACAACGCTACGTACGCTTCGACCAGATGGGTCCCGACTGCCAGGCACTTCCTTCCGTGCGAAGATGTAGCTAGTGGGTCCCAGCAGTCAGGGGCGAATGTTTTTTTTGCCCGGACGCACTTCCTTGCGTGCGAAGATGTAGCTGGTGGGTCCCAGCAGTCAGGGGTAAACATTTTTTTCGTGAAATACGGTGGCCCGTCCGGTGGGTCCCAGCTGTCAGGTGGAGGAATCATTATTTTGTGCGTAATAAGGAGGCACTTCCTTGCGGCCGCCGTGGACCCAGCTGTCAGCCTCTCCACGTACAGTACTCTTCCGATGGAAGTCGTTCCTTGACCACGTTGACCATGCCGCGCCGAGAGCACCAGGGCGGTGGACGATGGTGAGGCCTAGGAAGGGGACGACGCGGAGCCAGGGAAGACGCGGTAGTGGATGCCCACGCGGAGAGGAGTACGAGGTTCACTGGTTCGGCTGCGGTGTGAGGCTGTCGTTGCCGCAGAATAACAGGGGGTGTGGGTGAGTAGAGGGATGCCCTGGCCAGCGGTGGGAGTAGTAGGGGGCGGTGAGGCCTACGCGGCAGCACAGCCGGCCATGGGAGGCAGGAACAGGCGGCACGACCGGCGCTTCTTTGGGCGGCTGGAGCATGAAGACCAGAGGTTGAAGAAGCACGACGGCCGTTGGATGGACATCGTACGGTTACTGCAGCTAGAATCGTTTATATTGACTAAGTTGACAAAGCCCTTGGTACGCGTCAACTTAGTAGGCCCACAGGTTAGCTTCCGAAACAGTGCGCCCCAGATGTCTGGGGGAGGAATCATTTTTTGGGCGGGTGAAGCTAGAATATCCGAGATTGAAGAAGAAGCACGGCATCCGTTGGATGGACATCCAACGGCCACTGCTGCTAGAACCGTGTGTTGACTATAAGTTGACAAAGCCTTGCATACGCGTCAACTCTTTTTTTGAGGGGACGCGTCAACTTAGTAAGGCCACAAGTGTGTGGCAGAGAACTTATAGCCCATTTGAGATTTGTAAGAATGTGCAGCCAATTTTTGAATTCTAATGGAATTTACTACAGCCCATTTACAGTTTGTTAAAAGTACAGCCCATTTCAACCAACCGTTCAAAACAGAATTCAATAAAATTTCCCACATTTTGATGGGATTCGAAATATTTTTATCCCGAAATTTCTAGTCAGATTAAATACAATTTCCATATAAATTTATATTATGTACAAATCCAACGAAACATTGCGCTCGCAACAATTAATGAAATTAAAATTTTCAATATCCAAAAATAATATTTTATAAAGTAATTACGTGTTTGGTGCATTTTTTATAGTTACTGCCCAGTTAATATAATTACATTCCATTTATTATTTCTTAAAGCCCATTTTCTTGTTAAGCCTAATGCATCCCTCCTAGGAAAGATTTGCAGCCCAGCGGGGCGGAGAATAACAACTTGACCTTGCGTCGGTATTCCTCAGAAAAAGTATAGCTGGGCTAGCCATTTTTAGCTTGAAAAAAATTAATATCTGGGCTGGATATCTGGCCTGGCCTAGACGGGCCACAGCCCGCCTAGTTAATACCTGCAATGATGTTTTCATTGTTGTTCAAAGGAGAAAAAATAATATCTGGGCTAAACATCGCTCAAGAAAAACTCTGCAGTGCTCACACCTCAAAAACACAAATACTGCTCGAGCTGCTTGGTCCCAGCCGTCGGCCGCTTCTTGTGCAATTCTCTCGTTTATTGGGACCGCGATGTCAGGAAACTAGGAGGAAGCAAAAAAATTGTAGTTTTGTATACTAATAAGGAGGCACTTGCGTACGTGCGGCTATGGCCCTGGTGGGCCCCACTGTCATCCTCTCCAAGTAAAGTCATCTCCTCATCCTCATGTCCGTTGGCCATGTTGACAACGTGAGGCGGCAGCGCCACGGCGAGCGCAACAACTTGAAGGACGACGGAGAGGGCCTCGCGGGCCCTACGGATGGTCTGATACAGCGCCCGCTGCTCATTCGGGAAGCCAGGATCATAGGGCCACATGTCCGCGACGGCATTGTCGTTCGCTTGTTCACCGGTGCTCGTTGAGGAGACAGAGGTTGCAGCACAGGTCCTCCTCGGCTGGTAGCTCTTCCGCCATTAGGGCATCGAAGTGCGGCCGCACCTGCTCTATGGTGAACACAACATGAACCAGCTTGGACAGTGGCGCCGGCTCCTGGTCGGAAGCTACATCCATCGTCTGATTGTCGTCGCTCAGCTCGGCGAGCTAGCTGGCGAGCCAGCATGTCCGGCTGCTGGACCGACCTACTGCCAAGCACGAGTCTGACTACCCTGGCCCACCCAGACCGCCTCCCTTGCCCGCGCGCGCTTTCCGCCCGAAACGGTCAGCGCTGCCCGCCCCGCTTCCCGGTGCAGACGATTGCTCCGCCTTCGAATGACACAAGTGCCGTCCGTCCATCCTTCTGCCGCCCACATTAATGATACGCGGTTGCCGAGGCGGCTACTCCGGCGCCACACGTCCGTCCCTCCGCCGCCCACCATTGATATATAAACTGCTGGGCCGGCCATAGCCGCAGTCATCCGCATCCGTTCCCTTTCTCCTGTCCACACCAGTACTGCCCACCATGGCTTCCTCGTGCTCCAGCGCTCTTCGAGACGGGCGGACGACGGACCACAAGGAGATGGCAGCCATTGCTGCCGACTGGCTGGCCGGCAGGCAGCCGGAGGACGACGACGTCCCAATGGAGAACATGGTAGTCGACGATCCGGCGCCAACCCCCTCCTCTGCGCCATCCTCGCCGGTGCATTGCACCATGACCATCGGCGAGGCCCGTGCCCAATATATGGACACGGCAAGGCAGAAGCGTGAGGAGCAGTTCCGGGAGGCGCAGGCCGCCGCCGCCTACAACCACCATCTCCAGGAGCACCTGCAGGCAGAGGAGCGGATCACTGCGGAGCGGGTGGAGCAGGAGGCGCTGATCGACTCGTACCGCTCCGCCCGCAAGGGCCGCCTCGAGCACTGGCGGTACCGCATGCGGGTGGCGGAGGCTGCGGCCGCCTACAAAGAGGGCGATGAAGCGGGCAAGGCGCTGTATGGCGAGACCGAGGACGAGGCAGAGGATAATGTCGGCTCCGACGAGTCCCCGCTCCGCTAGCATCGACGAGGCCCTGCTCCGCCGAGGCCCCGCGGCGTCAACAACGAGGCAGAGGACATCGCCGGCTCCGCCGAGGCCCCGCCCCGCTGCCAGTGAGGCCATGCCACACAGACAACGAGGAAGAGGAACACGGTAGGTCGCCGCTGCTCGGGTCCAAGTAAGGCCACCGCTGCTACCCTCCGGTTGAAGCCAAGCTAGGCGGGTTGACCACTGACGGCCAGTTAGCTTCTTGGCGGCGACGTCGAGTCGGAGAGCTATGTTGGAGAAGGACGCTGCTTCTACTTAACTGCTGGTGTAGTTGGCTGACTGACATGTGGGCCCAACAAGCATCTGGGCCACATGTCAGTTATGCAACTGCACCTGTAGTTAAGTCACTGAAGCTTCTTTTCGGCTCAGCCGGACACAGGTGGGTAGCTTTGGTTAATTAATTATACCTCCAGCGCACCCCTTCTTAGTTGAAGAATGTATGAAATGTAATGAAATCCGGCATGCTTATATGAAATCCGACCGTGTATGAATGAATTTATTTCGATTGGTTCGAATTCTTGTATCACTGGCATTGTATGAACATGCAAAACAATATGTACTAGCATTATTCCCAGGGTGATCACCTCGTTTGCAACAGTTTCACATGTACTCCCTCCGGTCCTTTCTGCTCCCTCCGTCTAGGTGTGTAAGTCATATTAGGAGGAGCTCCGCAACCTAGGTGGCTAAGGATTGGGCGATGCAAAAAAATCAACATGAAAACCATCCAATAGCTGTACCCCATGACCAGCCAAAAATTCAGTAATTAATTCTTAATTGATAGGTATGACTGTTTGGCTAGCCCATGCAAGAATTAAATCCATCGCATGCAAGCCGGCTTGATTCCCTTGACTAACCAGCGCCTTCTTTCTATGCATGGTCGTTTATTTAGGAATCAATCCCTAATTAATAGCCAGAGAAGAGAAAGCGTGGGTGGTTAAATGAGGTGGGAAGAAAACAAGAAATCCATTAATATTACGCGCCTAGGTGATTTGGGAATACCTGGTTTTCGTAAAGTGACTTACTCACCTAGACGGAGGGAGTAGTCTGCATACAAGTTTTGTCTGCAGTCAAAGTATCTCTACTTTGACCAATCTTATAGAAAAAAGTATGCACTGAGGGAGTCCTGGATTAGGGGGTCCTCGGACAGCCGGACTATATACTTCTGCCGGACTGTTGGACTATGAAGATACAAGACTCAAGACTTCGTCCCGTGTCCGGATGGGACTCTCCTTTGCGTGGAAGGCAAGCTTGGCAATACGGATATGTAGATCTCCTCCCTTGTAACCGACTCTGTGTAACTCTAGTCCCCTCCGGTGTCTATATAAACCGGAGGGTTTAGTCCGTAGGACGAGAACAATCATAATCATAGGCTAGCTTCTAGGGTTTAGCCTCTTCGATCTCGTGGTAGATCAATTCTTGTAATAATCATATCATCAAGATCAATCAAGCAGGAAGTAGGGTATTACCTCCATCGAGAGGGCCCGAACCTGGGTAAACATTGTGTCCCCCGCCTCCTGTTACCATCCACCTTAGATGCACAGTTTGGGACCCCCTACCCGAGATCCGCCGGTTTTGACACCGACATTGGTGCTTTCATTGAGAGTTCCATTGTGCCGTCATGATAAGGCCGGATGGCTCGCCTTGTCGTCAAGAGCATCACCTTTGGGGGAGCCCTGGCTGTAGGCCAAACTCTCCGACTAGGCGGCTTCGTCATGACCGCCAGCTCGGCCATTGCACCGATGATGACTTCTCGGGTCATCGAAAACAACGTCCGCGTCGGCTCGGAATTCGCCAAGCAGATGGATCCAATGGAGCTCTCTTCCTTGAATGAGCTCTTGGATCGCATCGCCACCTTGGGAGTCGCTATGGACTATGATCGGATCGGGCTTAAACCCGACCAAAGGGAGATTAACTCTCCGCCGGTCACCCATCAGATAGCGGTGGTGGAGGAGCAACGCAGCGATTCTTCCTCTATCTTGAGGACAAACTATGTCTGGATTCCCGAGCTCTCTGAGCCGGATACCCATCTACGGGAGGACATGGCCCAAGCTTTGAACCTAGAATCAGACAGCGGGCCAGACCTATTGGGCAACATCCCGGAGCCCGAACTTCTAAGATCGGAAACTCCCCCGCCCCTGGGTCTCAGAGTGGGTCAGGGTTCGGACTTAAATCTACCCACCCACCCAGATATTAATGATCTTTACCACATTAGACAAGAGCCCCAAGAGACAGTACATCACTATTGGGCCAGATTCCTCCTTGTAATGAACAAGGTCAAGGACTGTCGTGAGGAAGATGCAATTTCGTTCTTTTGCAAAAACTACACGGACAAGGGAATCCTCAACGCCATCAGTCGCCGTGACATAGCACACTTTGCTGACTTGGCGGCCATAGTACAAAAGTATTGTGCGATGGAAAGTGCCTGGAAAACCCAAATAAAATTCTGGGATCCTCGGGCTCTCACTAAACCCCCTGTCCGAACTAAAAGGGTGTACTCTCGTAAGTCACCCGATCTAATTACAAAGAAACAAAAGCCCACTGCAGGGCGTGGAACTATATTGGAGGGATGGCTCAACGGACCATGCAAAATTCACAGTACACCGGATACCACGCCAACTCATAGCCTTAGAGCATGTTGGATACTCCGGCAGGTGGCCAAGAGTGGTGAGGATCTCCTCATCAACAATACCGCAGAGCACCATCCCATGGACAATAACAATACAGTGTTGACAGTCTTCGAGACCTTCGCCTCAAACAATAGGCGCAAGCGAGCACTCCGCAACCTTGCCGAGGTCTGCCACGTTGCAGCAATAAATCCATGGAACGGCACGGCCATAACCTTCAATGCCAGTGACGAACCTCAATTCTGAACAGCCCAAGCACCAGCCGCTTTGGTCCTTAGTCCAATCGTGGACGACTTCCGGCTTACTAAAGTGCTCATGGACGGCAGCAGCGGATTAAACCTCATCTACGAAGAAACTCTTAGCAAAATGGAAATAGACAGGAGCCGCATTGAGCAAAGCAGCACGACCTTCAGAGGAATCATCCCTAGTCGGGAGGCATGATGTGCAGGAAAAATCACACTAGATGTGGTATTCGGCACGCCGGAGAATTATAGGTCCGAAGAAATCACATTCCAAGTGGCCCCGTTCAGTAGCGGATACCACGCCCTTCTAGGGCGGGAGGCATTCACGATCTTCCAAGCTATACCCCATTATGGGTACATGAAGCTCAAAATGCCCGGGCCTAATGGAATCATCACTCTAGCTAGTGATCCGGACATAGCACTCCACGCCGAAAATAAAACCGCCGCACTAGCCCTCGATGCGTTATCCGAAGCCCTTGCGGCCGAAGAACTAACCGCGCTGCGCTCCACAGTGGACAGGGATGACGTGATACTCGACAAAAGACCCAAGTCCACCTCTTTTAAACCAGCGGACGAAATAGTCAAATTCCAAGTCCACACAACGGACCCTTCAAAAACAGCATCCATCGGGGCACAGTTAAACCCCACAGTAGACGCTACACTACGGGAGTTCTTGCACGAGAATTGGGACATCTTCGCCTGGCATCCTTCAGACATGCCAGGAATCCCACGTAGGCTGGCCGAGCATAGCCTCAACATTCTAAAGGGGTTCAAGCCAGTCAAGCAAACTCTCCGGCGTTTCTCTGAGCCTAAGCGACAAGCCATGGGAGAGGAGCTAGCCAAGTTACTTGAGGCCGGATTCATTCGAGAAATAAAACAACCGGACTGGCTAGCAAACCTGGTGATGGTACCAAAGAAGGACAAATCCTGGCGCCTATGTGTCGATTTCAAGGACCTTAACAAGGCTTGCCCCAAGGATCCCTTCCCCCTCCCCCGCATCGACCAAATTATCGACGCTACCGGAGGACACGATTCATTGTGTTTCCTTGACGCATACTCCGGATACCATCAAATCAAGATGGCGGAGTCCGATCAAGCCGCAACGGCATTTATCACCCTATACGGCCCCTTCTGTTTTAACACCATGCCTTTCGGGCTTAAGAACGCCGGTGCAACCTATCAACGCATGATTCAGACATGCCTGGAAACACAGATCGGCAAAACAGTGGAGGCATACGTAGACGACGTAGTCATTAAAACCAGACACATCGAATCCTTAATAGACGACTTGAGGATCACGTTCGACAATCTCCGAACATACGACATCAAGCTCAATCCGGAAAAATGTGTCTTCGGCGTGCCCGCCGGAAAGCTCTTAGGATTCATCATTTCCAATATAGGAATTGAAGCAAATCCGGCTAAAATCAGAGCTCTGTCACAGTTGGCTATCCCAACAGACCTCAAGCAAATCCAGAAACTAACTGGATGTGTGGCTGCCTTAAGCCGCTTTATCTCCCGATTAGGAGAAAAGGCACTACCTCTTTATCGCCTTCTTTGATGCACCGAACACTTCGAGTGGACGGACGCGGCCACAGCCGGATTGGAAGAAATAAAAGTTGTGTTGGCCACCAACCCAATCTTGGCCGCGCCAAATGTCGGCGAACCAATGCTATTATATATAGCGGCAACACACCAAGTTGAAAGCGCGGTGCTCGTCGTCGAACGAGAGATGGACGGACATAAGTTCCCACTTCAAAAGCCGGTATACTATGTATCTACTGTCCTCACTCCATGCAAATCACGGTACCCACATTATCAAAAGATAGCATATGCGGTCTTCATGGCATCCCGGAAACTACGACACTACTTTCAAGAGTGTTCAATTATGGTGGCCTCTGAAGTACCACTCAACGACATAATATACAACCGCGATGCCACTGGCCGGATTGCCAAATGGGCCATTGAGCTCCTCCCATTCGACATAATATACAAACCACGACGAGTTAAGTCACAAGTACTGGGGGATTTCGTCGCCGAATGGACAGAAGCCGAACTCCCTAAAGAGTACGGCGCGTAATCCAATTGGATCATGCACTTTGACGGCTCTAAAATGCTGGCTGGTCTGGGGGCTGACGTCGTCCTGACATCCCCCACTGGAGATACAGTCCAATACATACTCCAAATACTATACACAGACTCCAACAACGCAGCAGAATATGAGGCCCTTTTACATGGTCTTCGGATGGCAGTCTCCATGGGCATTCAACGCCTAAAGGTGCGTGGCGATTCGAACCTCGCAATATCTCAAATAAACGGAGACTCCGATGCCAGGGATCCGAAAATGGCGGCTTACTGCAACGCCGTCCTCAAGATGTCAGCTTGGTCGAGGGGCTTGAATTCCACCATGTGGTCCGGGAAAACAATCAGGCGACAGATATCCTCGCCCGCATCAGCGCTAAGCGCGACCCCGTCCCACCTAATATCTTCTTGGAAAGGATGTTTAAGCCATCTGTGGTATGGGAAGGAGAGACCGGCAATAATAGTCCGGACCCGGCCACAACGCCAGATCCCGAACACTCTGACGTAATCGGAGGCTCAGCCACCGAAATAACAACTTCGGCCCACGTGATTATGGCCGTCATCGCCCCGTGGACAGAACCCTTCTTGTCTTACCTAACCAGGCAAGCACTACCCGAGGACCCAAACGAGGCACGTTGCATTGTACGATGGTCTAAAGCCTACAAGGTCCACGCGGGAGAGCTTTATAAGAGAAGTGCTACCGGAGTACTTCAAAGGTGCATCTCCGAAGAGGAAGGACGGCAACTATTGGCAGAAATTCATGCTGGACTTGGCAGCCATCACGCCGCAGCCCGGGCCCTTGTAAGCAATGCCTTCCGAACAGGTTTTTACTGGCCGACGGCCCGAGCAGACGCACATGACCTTGTTCAACGTTGCGTCGGTTGCCAGCTTTTTGCAAACCAAAGCCATATGCCACCTACCGCTCTCCAAACAATCCCCATTACTTGGCCTTCTGCGGTCTGGGGGCTTGATATGGTCGGACCCCTTAAAGGGGGAAGCCATAAGAAAAAATGCCTATTGGTCATGGTGGATAAATTCACCAAATGGATAGAAGCCAAACCAGTTAAAACGGCCGAATCCGGACCAGTGATAGACTTCATATCCGGGATTGTACACCGTTATGGCGCCCGCCACAGCATCATCACCGATAACGGCTCGAACTTTACAGCCGATGTGGTAAAAACTTGGTGCAGCAACATGGGCATTAAGCTCGATTATGCCCCCGTCTATCACCCCCAAACAAACGGTCAGGTCGAACGGGCAAATGGTCTTATCATGAGCGGCATTAAACCCAGATTAGTGTGATCCTTAAAGGAATCAGATACGCACTGGGTAGAGGAACTCGACTCCGTACTATGGGGGTTGCGGACCACGCCGAATCGCACTACCGGATACACACCATTTTTTATGGTGTACGGCATAGAGGTGGTACTGCCCTGCGACATCATTCATGACTCACCTCGAGTGCGCATGAACGATTGGAAAGAAGCCGAGCTTGATCGGCAGGACAGTTTGGATGCCCTGGAGGAGGAGCGTGACGTGGCAAAAGCCCGCTCCGCATTCTATCAGCAACAGGCTCGACGGTATCAAAGCAGAGAAGTACGGGCCAAAACTTATAACGTTGGCGAACTAGTTCTACGCCTACCAGAGAAGAAAAAGAACAAGCTCAAGCCCAAATGGGAAGGTCCCTTCACTATTGACAAAGTTCTGACCGGTGGAGCGTACCGTCTGCGGGATGCATCAGACAATCGACTCAAGCCAAACCCATGGAACGCGGCCAGACTCCGAAGATTCTACGCCTAGTGCCGGACTCTGTGTTCATCTCCTAACCTCCGTCAATTTTTCATATATATCCGTTATCTGTCTTTTCTTTCTTTATTTTCTCCCTTTATCTTCACGGCCTTAAAAGGTTAGAATGTGTCTTGATTACACAACCTTGACACGCTGAACGTGCTCATTATACCTGGGGGCTTCTTATAGAGAAGCTTAATATAACTATGTTCCGGGCTCTATGCCCCCCACACATGTGTTACTTTTCAACATGTACCTTTTCTTCGCCATTATATGCATCGATATGACTTAAGTTTTGGCCAAGCTGGGTTGCCTGGCTCTTGTGTTTATGCCCTATGTTCCCGTTAATTCGGCTAGGGCATAAGGGGAGTACCTCTGCGATTGTTACTGCCGGGTCAGCCAGATGTGTACCTCAGACTAGGTGAAGCCGAAAGCTAGCGTTCTTAAGGGAATATTCGGTCGGTGAATGAAAGATGACTTTTACTTATTGTAATACATGCCCCCAGATGTTTATATCCTGCGTCTACTTTCGTAGTTCGGACATGCACATTAATGCATGCGTACCCAGGGAAAGGAACCCTTAACGGAACTACTCTCCCTGGAAGATGTTTCTTACTATCCATGTAATATAACATAGCTAGTTGGGTACTTGTCTATTCAAGAACTTATGACCCCTACGCCTGGTTTCCACGCGTACCCCGGTTTTTACATAACTGAGCGGGTATTCGGATACACTCCGGACTGTCGGGTCCGGAGGTTGAAGCGAAAAGGTCCGCCATGACAAATGATTTACAATCCGGCTAGGGACAATATATGTCAATTGAAGTACACAGTCACTTAGGCTGACTAAATTCTTCTTCTATACCATCCAACAGGCTGTCTAGCCTACAATCCTGTTGGGAATACTTTGCGGCTAATTTCACCTGGTCATACACCAAACTGACGGGTATCTCTTTCCCTTCAGCACCCACAGGTCCGACTTCGGCCATATGGTTCGGGTCAGCCTTGGTATATCGAGTCTTCACCATGGCTCAGGCTTCCCTCGCACCTTGTCGGCAGGCAGATATCTTCCATAATCGGAAGCGCCACCGCACTCCCTGGAGCATCTCTACAAGCCCCCATGCCTCCTGGCAGGGAGGCGGATGGCCACAAGGCCTGGGCAATGCCCTGCATCACCTGCCGAACTTGTTCGTGTAGTTGTGAGAGCTCCGGCAGAAGATCACCCGCAGACCCGGGCATCTCCTCTGCGAGACGACCCGTCAGCATACCTCCAGATATAACTCTGTTGGTCGGTTTCTTCGCCGAACTCTATAAAAGTTTGTTTAAGCACTTACTAAAAATGCCGCGTCGAAGCCTTTTATTCTCCTTTATGGAGTCAGCGAGCTGGGCCCGAACATCTTTCAGTTCAACACTCAGCTGGATATTGCCATCTTGGAGATCGTTTTTCTCCTGCATAACCTTCTTAAGCACGCGCTCGCCAGCCTTTAACTGTCGTTGAGCATGTTGCTCATCCCCTTGCACGACCTCCGGATTCACTCCGGGATCATCTGCAGAATCTATTATTAGATTTGCATACATGCCGCATACTAAACTGGTACATGTCATTCCTTTTGATAGAGACAAGTATTACAAGAGGGGGCCTTCTGGGACTCCTTCATTGCGAGAACTGCGGCCTGAAGCTGGGCTTTGCACTCCTCCAGCTCTTGAGACAACTGGGTATTCTTCTCTGTAAGAACCTAGGCAAAACAATGATCCTTAAATCAGTTGTGCCAACTGTTTCAAGTCTCAGGGGCTACTGATATACATAATTATTAGATTTTCTTACCCGTATATCCTTTACGTACTGGTCCGTGGCTCTGGCAAGACCATTTTGAGCAGCTCGGATGTACGCGTCTCCTGAGTTGAAGGCATCGAACGCCTCTTGGCAGAAACAAGCGTCACGGAGTACGGCCCGACGATGTCTGTGATTCATGGAGCTCTCCACTTCAGAATTCGTAGCGGACAGCCGATCTGCATCCTCTGTAGAAGGAACATCCGGTGTTGGCCCCATGTTAGTGTCCACTTCTAAGTCCGGCTCTGGAGCCCCACTGGTGGAGGCGGGGCCGACAACCTCTCTGGATATAGTCCGGCGAGCATTTTTCTGCCAGGAACCATGGACATCATTATATTTCAAAAGACGACAACCATGGCGCGGGGTTCCTTTTCATACCTCTGCGACGATGTCTCAGTCCTGACCGCCTTCCTTTTAAGCCTACCCGGCTTCGGTGCCCCTTGTTGGTGAGTCACTGCGGGTTCGGCATGGCGTCCCGAGGGCCTTCCCTCTAAGACACCATATGTGTGCGGTAGGTGAAGTGCAGAAAAAGGGATCCCTCTCGGGAGTTGGGACTCTGGTTTTACATACATGCGATGCAGGAAGTAGTCCGGGATAATCGTCTATGATGGCCACCATGGCATCGTCGCAGCTCAATTGATAGAATGTCCTGTCAATAAGCTCCACAAATGTGTCCGGATCTTCTCCAAGTCCGGGGTCGAGGGCCCGGTTAGGGTCCTCTGGCTGTGGAGATGGGCTGTGGACTTCCCTCACAGCTTTTCGCAGTTCCTGCTATGAAGTAGCAAGGTAAATATTCATGATAAAGAATGGGGGAAGGTCTGGAGTAAAAAGTAGCAGCTCACCCAGTTCGGGGGGTTGTACATGGAGAATCCATCCTGTGGCTTGATGCGGATGAACTCCTCTTCCTCTCCTTTATATAAATCGGACAGTATTTTCGCTAGAGCAGCGACTGAGTCCGGACCTTTACGACGGCAGCGGGTGGCATCGTCTTCTCCATTGAAGTGCCACATGGGTTGTCCCCGATATTGAAGTGGCTGCACCCCCCGCATTATACATATTGACATAACCTCGATTATTGTCAATCCTGATTTGGCCAGTGTTTGTATCCGGCCCATCAGGTAAAGGACCTCTCTATTATCTTCCTCCTGGGGGCTCTGAGGGCGCCATTTGCGGCGTTTCTTCGAAGGGGCGTTATCAAACTCAGGAAGGCCCATCCAAATAGTGTCTGGAAGGGGGACGTCCTCCATATAAAATCACTCCGAAGGCAGTCTTCGGATGTCTTCTTCGGAGTACCGGACAGGTATTCGGTCCCGGCGATGCGCCATATCTCGGCTCCGCCCACTTGATATATTGACCCCTCTTGTGTACGGGGTACGAGGCAGAATAGCCTCTTCCATAGCTCGAAATGAGCTTCACAGCCCAAAAATAGCTCGCAAAGGGTGACATAGCCCGCGATGTGTAATATGGAGGCAGGAGTAAAATTATGCAGCTGGAGGCCGTAGAACTCCAGGAGCCCACGGAGGAACGGATGGATTGGAAATCGAAGTCCCCTTAATAAGTACGGGACAAGGCATACCCGCTCCCACATCGATGGGTTGGGAAAGCTCTCCGCTTGCTCCCCGCCATTGTAAGTGGCTAGTCCGGCTCGGACGGGGACCATATATGTAGGAGGGAGAAACCCCTGGGTCTGTAACTCTACTAACTGACCGTGGGAGACGGAACAC